>NC_134212.1:83960021-86460021 GCF_965140235.1 Caretta caretta | reverse complement strand
TGCTCATGCTGCCTTTCCTGCACCTCAACCATATGCTGGAGCATATCAGTTTGATCCTCCAGGAGCCTCAGCATTGACTCCTGCCTTCTGTCAGCAAGCTGACCCCACCTATCATCTTCAACCTACCACCTGTCCTTGCATTCATATTGTGCTTTCCTGGACTCTAACATTGTCTGCCTCCACACATTCTGCTGGGCTCTTTCAGTGTGGGAGGACTGCATGAGCTCAGAAAACTTTTCATCGTGAGTGTGTTTTTTTCACCTTCTAATCTTTGCTAGGCTCTGGGATGGAGATGATAGGGGGAGTGTTGAAACATTTGCAGCTGTGGGAGGGGGAAAAAAGGGAGAGTAGAAGTTAAAGACACATTTTAGAGAACAATGCTCATAACATTACTGTTAACGTTACATAGCACATGTGCATTTGGTACAAGGTTGCATTTTGCTTCTTATATTGAGGGTCTGCTGGTTTGGTGTGAGTTATCACACACGCAGGGTTGGCGGGCAACAGAATTCGGCTTGCAGGCAGCCATGGTAAGCCACAGTCTTTTGGCTTCTTTAACCTTCATAAAGTGGGAATGGTTTCAAACAGCAGCACCCTCATTTCCCATACCAAACAGCCATTGGGTTGGCCATTTAAAATGGGTTGGCAATTTAAAAGGAGGGGCTGCGGTTTTCGGGTTAACGTGCAACACAAACTCAACTAAACCCGCCGCACACACACCCAATTCTCTGGGATGATCACTTCACCCCTCCTCACACTGCGTGGCTAACAGCGGGGAAGATTTCTGTTCAGCCACAGGCAGACAGCCCAGCAGGAACAGCCACCTTTGAATGTCCCCTTAATAAAATTCCCCTATTTCAACAAGGTAACCATGAATGATATCACTCTTCTGAGGATAACACAGAGAGCTAAAGAATGGATGTTGCTTGAATGCCAGGAAACACCAGGACCACACGCTGCCATGCTTTCTTATGCAATGACTCCAGACTATGTGATACTGGCCTGGTGGTAAAGTGTCCTACCATGGAGGATGGAATAAGGCTGCCCTCTCCAGAAACCTTTTGCAAAGGCTTTGGGAGTACATCCAGGAGAGCTTTATGGAGATGTCCCTGGAGGATTTCCGCTCCATTCCTGGACACGTTAACAGACTTTTCCAGTAGCTCTACGGGCCATAAATTAATCATTAAACATGCTTGCTTTTAAACCATGTATTATATTTACAAAGGTACACCTTCTCCACCTGGTGGGTCCGGGAGCCTGCCTTGGGTGGGTTCAGGGGATACTGGCTCCAGGTCCAGGGTGAGAAACAGTTCCTGGCTCTCCGGGAAAATGGTTTCTCTGCTTGCTTGCTGTGCGCTATCTTCAATCTCCTCCTCCTCATCATCTTCCTCATCCCCAAAATGTTGTGTGATAATCCATTGATGGAGTCAAAGCACAGGGGTGGGGTAGTGGTGGCTGCACCCCCTAGAATGGCATGCAGCTCATCATAGAAGTGGCATGTCTGGGGCTTTGACCCCAAGCAGCCGTTTGCGCCTCTGGTTTTTTGGTAGGCTTGCCTGAGCTCCTTAAGTTTCAAGCGGCACTGTTGCGGGTCCCTGTTATAGCCCTTGGAGATTTTTTCAAATGTTTGGGCATTTCGTCTTTTGAAACGGAGTTCTGATAGCACGGATTCGTCTCCCCATACAGCGATCAGATCCCGTACCTCCCGTTCGGTCCATGCTGGAGCTCTTTTGTGATTCTGGGACTCCATCATGGAGTTTTGTTTTGTTTTTAATAGGACCAACATCCTGTGGAGAGTTGTACTAAGCCATATTTCTACTCCTCTTCCCCTTATTTACATCTTTATTTTAGTGCATGGTTACACCACTGTTTCTCCCCCCAATCATAAAGTCAACGCACATTTGTAATCCTTGATTTCATTCCTTTTATTCTGGTATTTAAATAATACCCTTATGAGTGGCTCAGAGTATTTCATGAGCAAAGGTGACACTCTGCTTTGTTTCTGAAATCTGAGAAAGATGTGGGAAAGCAATGAGACAGCCTTTTGGATGTCCGTCTCCTTATGAAACTTTTTCTTGACTTTACTGTTCCATTCTTGGGTGATCTCTCCCCTACATTTTATTACCACTCTTTATTTTGACTTGCTTGTTCAATACCTTATTCCCAAGAGGACACAGACATGTTTTCTAATCCTTTAATCATTCTTGTATCTTTTCTCTGAACCCTCTCCTATTTACCAAAACCCTTCTTGAAATGTCCAGAGCTGGACAAAGTATTCCGGTAGCAGTTGCACCACTGCCAAATACACCGGTAAAATAACCTCGCTACTTGTATTCAATATTCAACTGTTCACATCTCCAAGAATTGCACTACTCCTTTGGGGCATTAGGCATCAGCAAGGTAAGAGCGATGACCTATACATCCTGATAAAGGATACCTGATATGAGGGAAACATTGAGGTATTATCAATAGTTGCTTCTGGCAAACTACAGCCATTATGAAAGACACCAGACTACAGTATGTACCAAAGATTTAATGACTCCCAGTGAATGGTTCCAACAAGTAGTGGCCAAAAGTGTCTCAGAACTTTGTTTTTAAAATGAAAAATGGCTTTTGACTACATTTTTTTCTGTGAAAGTTTCTATCTTTATCTAAAATGTCTGGTTTTTGTCAAAGCATTTGGGTTTTCTGATTGAGAAATTTTGTATTTGACATTTTTATCCTGCCAAAAAATTAAATTACCATGTGAGCTCTATCCCATTCTATTTGCAGTGATCTTATTGCTGCTGGGAAAGGAGCATAGGGCACAGGACTGTGAGAACCGAATGAGGGTTGTATGAATACTCATGCAACATGATCCTCTCTAAAGCCCATAGTTAGTTACCTAAACTCAACATATTGGATATAAGGAGCTGTTGGTCATGTGAGCTGGAGCATATCTTTTAATGGTAGGTAGGTAGGTACCTCCAGTGCTTAATTTGTGCCAGGACTGATCCCGATTCCCTGGTGCCTCCAGGCTGGGCAGTTCATAGCCCCAGTACCATGGGTGGGGTGTATAAGAGGCTGTGGGAGGCCTCCCCCAAAAGGACTAGCCATGCAGGAGAACAAATGCCATAGATGCTATGCAGATCACCTCCTTGTGGAGGCATGCTTGCTCACTGCCTTTGGAGTTTCAGAGTAACAGCCCAGTTAGTCTGTATTCACAAAAAGAAAAGGAGTACTTGTGGCACCTTAGAGACTAACCAATTTATTTGAGCATAAATTTTGTGGAGTGCCAGAAACAATGCTACCTAGACATGGGGGGGGGGGGCATGAGCAGTGAGGGGCTTCAGGGGAAGAGGCAGAGTGGGGAGGGACCTGGGTACAGGCAGCAGTATCCCCCCCCCCCACCTTCTGGGGAGTGTCTGGGGCTGAAGCGTTCCCCAACAGAAGATTCACGCAGTGCCTGTGCCCAGCACCTCAAGCCTTGCTCTGTCAATTATGAAAGTAAAAAAATTGCTTGAGCCCCAGCAACTGAAAGCACTGGATGCCTCTGTCTACTTTGGGTGGAGAGCCTGCCTCAGTTTCTCTCCATCCTGCCCCCACGGTAAATCCTAACTCTTCTCTCGTGGGCCTGCGCTAGGGGAGAGGGCACAATCAGGGGCTGGGGTGGCGTTGCGGTAAGGGGCGGGGGAGGGGGTTATGCAGCTGCCAGGGGACCGTGCAATTTGCCCACTGTTCCAGCCCGAGGTACGCACGTAGCCACGCCCCCGAACAAGCCACGCCCACATAGTTTGCAGGGTGACCGCCCCCCGCAGGCTGCTGCGCTTGCGCAGGGTGCTGCTGCTGTGCTCGAGCTCACGTAGACGCAGCGTGGCCAGCAGCTGTGGTTCCCCCCCCCATCGGCGGGCGGAGCGACACGGGCCCGGCCGATATAAAGATTCCGAAGAGGCCCAGGCGGCTCTTGGGCTGCGCCACACGCCAGGTCCTACCGTGTCTACCGGCGGCTCGGCTCGGCGCGGCGCAGGGAGAGCGGGGCCCGTGTCCCAGCAGGAGCAGCCAGCAGCCGCCTTCCCGCAGGTGAGGCGCCGCCCGACCTGCAGTCCCGCCCCGCCCCCGCGGCGTGAGGGGAGCCGCGGGCGGCCTGACCCCGCCGAGGCGGCCTTTCTGGGGAGTCTCTTCCCTTGGGGCCGCGGCTGCTTTTCCCTCACGCCTCTCGCCTGTTGTCGTCAGGAGCCTGCTCCACCCGCGTGGGGGTTCTGCGGCGGGCCGGACCCGCCGGGTGGCGGCGGGGGGGGGTGTTAAAAGCGGCGGGAGCTCGCGGGCCCCGAGAGAACCTGTGCGGTCCGGAGCGGGTCCGAGGGTCTTTTCTGGCCGTGAGCCGCGCCAGCAGCCCCTCTCGGGCCCAGCTGGAAGGGGTGGGGGGGTCCAGGCAGATGCAGTCATCCACCCACTTTAGGAGCTCCGTCCTCCTGCTGATCCCGAATCTTCTTTCCGTGAAGGAAGCATATCTGCGTATTGATCAGGATACGCACGTGTTTGCTACTTCTGAAATGGGATCAGACTTCTCTAGTCAAGTGCAGTTATGGAATGGATTTTCCATCCATATTCTTAGTCTGTGCCCATTGTCATGGCACCAGAGAGCATATTAGCTATGTTTGTTTAAACAAGAATACTGTAGCTGGAGGCTACACACATGAGTTTTCCTTGTAACTCCTGATTTCCAGTCTTCAGCAGACTGAATTGCATTGGGGCTGTTTAAAGCAGTTTCTTTAAATTAGAAGGGGAAAAAACTTGTAATAAGTTTTCGGGCTAATTTTATTTGTGCATCAGATGCTAGGAATATGTTTTTATGCTGAGCTCTGTAGAGTGATCTCTGCAAGCAGTGGAAAAGACATGAGAATCAAGAATTAGTTGTCGCAAGCAAGGTTTATATACTGTACAAAACTTTGATTTTCTAGTTTATTTTAGAGGTGTAGATCTTTTTTGAGATTCCCATTGGAAAGAAATTTGGAGAGATGAAATGTCCATTACAGTGAGTGGGGGAGGGGGTGATACGTGGCAGTAGCATTCTTTCACTAACCTTTTGCTTGCTTTATAAACTTCTGGAAAGAAGTTTATTTCATTTTCCCCTATTTACAGTTAGTGTTTCATAAAATGAATAAAGAGCATGCAATTTAATCAAAAATATACAGATGTGAAAAACCTGACATTACACAAATCCCATTACTTTCTTCTAATTTTTGGTCACTATTTTTTCAGAGAAAGAGGTTACTCCAAGCTACTTGTGATTTTATCTGGAACTGCTAGTCTAAGCAGTTCTTATTTTGAGAAGTTGAAAGTTGCATTACCCTCTCAGCTGAGACTAAACAGAATTTTAAATGTACTTTTGTTCCTACAAAACTCAGTTTAACGGACTTGAGTTATGTACATAACTGTTAAAAGCAAAATATAAATGAGATTTTAAATTGAATTAGATTTAATTGTAGCTTATGTTTAAGTGGGAATATGAGTTGTAGACGATGATTGGGTCAGCAGAAGCTTTGCATACATAACTTTTTTTTTTATCTTGTGGCAAGCAGTTTAATTGCGAGAGGCTTGGTAAATTTATTTTCACATTTAAGATCCTGAAAAAGACCACTTCGTGCATTCTGACCTTAACTTTGTAATGCAGTACTTTCCAAACTAGCACTGGACATAGGTTACACTAGAGACAATTTTTTTTTCTGCTTGTAAGGCTGGGTCTACACTATGAACCTTACAGCTGCACAGCTCCTGCTAGCTACTCTTAGCTGGCGGGGGAGAGCTTGCAGGTATGTCACTATAGCTTACACGCTTACTACCACGATGGAAGAATTCTATCATCGACCTGGCTGCATGTACAGTGGGGGTTAGGTTGGCCTAATGACATCGCACAGGGTGTGAAGTTTTTTATAGCTCTGAGCAAAGTTTTTAGGTTGACCCAAGTTTTAGGTGTAGACCAGGCTGTAATGTAAGCTGGAGCGAAGGCAAAAGAAAATATCAGACTAGATGTACCTTTTTAGTAATACTGTTGTATGAATATAGGAAAATTTAGAAGCAAATTACTGTACTAACCCAGCTAAACATGACAGAGAAACCCCCTGATGTTTGTTTATAGTAAACATATCAAATGTTTTACAGATAATTTTCTTAATGTCCAGTTGTGAGCTGGTGGGTGGCCTAATAGGCTTGTGCATTGCTGTGAAGGAGCCCTGTGTTCCTTTCCAGCTCACTCCATTATTTTGGGGCTGGGAGTCTGCAGAAGGAATGTCAGTCTCAAGCAAATAGTTTGTTCTGCACTGCTTGCTATGAATCCCTTTGGCAAATGAGGTTCTACCTATATATTAGAGATTTCCACTAGTGTAGTTACATCAATACAAACTCCCTGCATAGCTGTAATGCACTGCATAGCTTTGAAGTGGGGCTTACACCTGTGTTAATAATCTGATCCTACACTGGATCAAGGTAATTGCACCATCATAAGCAATGTTCTTACATCTTTGTCCTCACCCATAACTATTTCACATTTGGGGACAATGTATACCTTCAAATCAGCGGCACTGCTATGGGTACCCGCGTGGCCCCACAGTATGCCAACATTTTTATGGCTGACTTAGAACAACGCTTCCTCAGGTCTCATCCCCTAATGCCTCTACTCTGCTTGTGGTATATTGATGACATCTTTGTCATCTGGACCCATGGAAAAGAAGCCCTTGAGGAATTCCACCATGATTTCAACAATTTCCATCCCACCATCAACCTCAGCCTGGACCAGTCCACACAAGAGATCCACTTCCTGGACACTACGGTGCTGATAAGCGATGGTCACATAAACACCACCCTATACCGGAAACCTACTGACCGCTATTCCTACCTACATGCCTCCAGCTTTCACCCAGACCACACCACACAATCCATTGTCTACAGCCAAGCTCTAAGATACAACTGCATTTGCTCCAACCCCTCAGACAGAGACAAACACCTACAAGATCTCTATCAAGCATTCTTACAACTACGGTACCCACCTGCTGAAGTGAAGAAACAGATTGACAGAGCCAGAAGAGTACCCAGAAGTCACCTACTACAGGACAGGCCCAACAAAGAAAATAACAGAACGCCACTAGCCATCACCTTCAGCCCCCAACTAAAACCTCTCCAACACATCATCAGGGATCTACAACCTATCCTGAAGGACAATCTATCACTCTCACAAATCTTGGGAGACAGGCCAGTCGTTGCCTACAGACAGCCCCCCAACCTGAAGCAAATACTCACCAGCAACCACACAACAGAACCACTAACCCAGGAACCTATCCTTGTAACAAAGCCCGTTGCCAACTGTGCCCACATACCTATTCAGGGGACACCATCACGGGGCCTAATCACATCAGCCACACTATCAGAGGCTTGTTCACCTGCACATCTACCAATGTGATATATGCCATCATGTGCCAGCAATGCCCCTCTGCCATGTACATTGGTCAAACTGGACAGTCTCTACATAAAAGAATAAATGGACACAAATCAGATGTCAAGAATTATAACATTCATAAACCAGTCGAAGAACACTTCGGTCTCTCTGGTCACTCGATTACAGACCTAAAAGTCGCAATATTACAACAAAAAGACTTCAAAAACAGACTCCAATGAGAGACTGCTGAATTGGAATTAATTTGCAAATTGGATACAATTAACTTAGGCTTGAATAGAGACTGGGAGTGGTTGAGTCATTACACAAAGTAAAACTATTTCCCCTTGTTTATTTCCCCCCTCCGCTCCCCCCAGATGTTCTTGTTAACTGCTGGAAATGGGCCACCTTGATTATCACTACAAAGGGTTTTCTCTCCTCCCCCCAACTCTCCTGCTGGTAATAGCTCATCTTAAGTGATCACTCTCCTTACAGTGTGCATGATAAACACCCATTCTTTCATGTTCTGTGTGTATATAAATCTCCTCACTGTATTTTCCACTGAATGCATCCGATGAAGTGAGCTGTAGCTCACGAAAGCTTATGCTCAAATAAATTGGTTAGTCTCTAAGGTGGCACAAGTCGTCCTTTTCTTTTTGCGAATACAGACTAACACGGCTGCTACTCTGAAATCTGCTCTTACACCTGTGTAGTGTAGCTACATTAGGGGTTTGCATTGGTGTAACTACTCTAATATAGACAGGGTGTAAATCTTACTCCTGGGGGAATTCTGTGCCAAAACATGAAAAATTATGCACACAATATTTTAAAATTCTGCAAATTTTATTTGTCAAAATAACACTATATAATCACTCCAGTTTCAGTTGTTTTTGGTAATTTATTTCAAAATACCTATTGGCAAGTATGTCTGTAACGAATAAGACATACACACAGATTCCCCCAGGAGCAGAGAGTTAGAAACCAGAGTTCCTGTTGCTCTGTCCTTTCCCTTCCAGAGCCCAGTCATGGGGGGCCCCCCGCCTAGAGACATTCCCTCTCCCCCCCAGAGCCCAGCTTTGGGGCTTCCCTGTCCCAGACATACTCACCTCTTACTCCCCTCAGGGTAGCTCTGTAGGGCCCCCGTCCCAGCCCACTCTCACTTCCTACCCTCCTAGAGCCCAGGGATCCAGAGGGAGAAACAGCCTGATGCTGGTCCTGGGCTTGCACAGAGTTTCCTGTGTGTTGTCGTGTCCTTTTAGGGCATGCTGGGAACTGCAGCTGCCAGGAACCCTCCAGCTCCCTCGCCCTCCCCTCTGGCGCTGTCTTCTATTTGCAAGCTGGGCTCTGCTGGGTCCAGCGGCCGCTAGTGGCAGCCAGGAGCTCTGCAGACCATTTCTGGGGGAGGGGAGGAAGGAAATTCTGCACACACAACACTAATTTCCGCAAAATGCGTTGTGCAGTGGCACAGAATTCCCCCAGGAGTACCTGCAACTCTGCATCTAGCCATGAGGGTGTGCCCTAGAGTTAAGGATGCCTGAGGGGGTGTGAGTGGCTGGTCTGGGCAGGGGGAACTTGAATTTTTGTCTGTATTGTTACAGACATACTTGCTGATATTTATTTTGAAATAAATTGCCAAAATAATTGAAACTGGCATGATTATATAGTGTTGTTTTGACAAATAAAATTTGCAGAATTTTAAAATATTGTGTACATAATTTTTTGGCACAGAATTCCACTGGGAGTAGTTGCAGGAAACTTGGCCTCTAGCACTCCCTCCTGGTGGCCACTTTCCCAGCCATGGCGATCCCTCTCAGACAGTCTCTTACCCAGACTCCTGCACTGGATCTTTTTGGCTCAATCCTGTGGCAGAGTTATGTAACAGTTCAGTTTGCTTCTGGGGTTCAGGGCTAAACAAAAGGTCCTTTACCAGTTCTGAGCTCAACTCCAAACTGCAAGTGTTTTTTGCTATTCCTGTATTTGACTCCAGTTCCCTTACCCATGCAGACCCTGGATCAGGACTCCTCTCTGTCAGAGAGACCGGTCTCCTCTACAGTCTTTTTCCAGCTGTGTTCTTTCAGGGCACGTTAGATCAACTTATTACTGTGGTGGTTCATGCCCAGACTACCCTCGTTCTGTCAGTAGTGTGTGTCCTTACCAGGAGGGCTTCCACCGACTTAAGAGGGGCAGTGTGGGGGGGAGCTCCACATGAAACTCTGCGCTGGGAGCCTGGCTCCCTGCCACTGGGGTCTAGCGGCCCCCCAGGGCTTCCTGCTGCTGCTAAGGATGTAAGCTGCCTTATGTTGACCGAAGTCTATCATGTAGACCAAGCCTCAGTCTACTTATATGGCTTAGCTCCGCCTCTTTTATCCAGGATGTGGTTAGATCCCCCTCTCCCCCCCCCCAAAAAAAATAAAAAAAAATTGGAGCATGACTATATGGGTCCCTTGCCTTGCTGATGATGGTAGTTAAGCCCAGTCACAGACTGCATCCGTGCTCAGACTTGTACTGCTTATGAAGCTGAACAATATTGTCTCATAGTTTACTTGTGCTCCCCTGTCAGTTTATATCAGGGTGGATTGATTTAAATCAAAGTGATTTTAAATAACTGATTTTAATGATTTGAATCAGCAAACAGGAAATATTGATTTAAAATAATCAATTCTAATCAAGTTTTGCATTTGTACTTTTTGGTTGTTTTCCTAAAGAAAAATTCTCTGGTTGGTAACCATTTTAGATTTGCAACTAAACGTAGCCTTTACACTAAATTTGGTTGTTGTTTTTGCTAAATTTGGTTGTTGTTTTTGCTAACTGGGAAGAGACACTATATCCGGACTAATTTTATTTAAGCAATTATATAGGTGTTTTTGTTTTTTGGTGCTTTGTGTCATGCTCTACTTGAATAGAAATTCAATTAAATGCACAAACCCAACATTTTAATTTTTTTTAAATTAAATTACCTTAAGTGTGCTGGATATGTAAGGAAAAATAATTACAATTTTTTAAATTAAAAACTAATTTATTAAATAAACTACTACCTGTTAGGGAATTGAAGTGAGTTTGTTTTTTTTTTGTCACCATGTCCTTCAAGATTTTAGAACGAGTAGATTTCATCCTCTCCTCACTAGTTTTTATTCGTAGATTGGAAAAGGAAAACAAACTTTCCTGCTTTTTCGATTGGTTTCTTAACTTCTGAATGAACTCGTCCTTGCACTGAGCTAACTGAATAAACTGAAATGAAAATCTGGTTTAGAATTGCAGCAAACTGATTCCAGGTGCTTAGTCAGGGGCTTCCACCAGTTCACCAGGTCTGACTTTTTTTAAAACAAAGCAGCAAACATGTACAGTTCAATATTTTTTTATTTAATTTGAATGCTTTTAATATAATAAATTTAGATCTTAACATAATTGTCAATTTTAAATTTACTTTTAAAGAGTTTAAAACCCCTGTATTTAAATTAAATAAAAACAGATTTAAAACTCTTTATCCATCCTGGTCTCTGTCTGTTGTTCGTTGTCAGAATTAGACTGTAAGTCCCTTGGGGAAAGACTGTCTTTTTTGTTCTGTGTTTGTACAATGCCTTGCACAATGGGATCACAGTCTATGACTAGAGCCACTTGGTAGGTTCTACAATAATCAGTTTTAATTCATACCTCTTGTTGTTTATCATTTGATTTTAGTTATTTTTGTGCAAGTCTGTGTGTAGACATTTCTGTTTCAAAATTGGAAGTAGCTAGAGTTAATTTTAATTAAAGTTGGTCAATTACCAACTTTAACTAAAATAGTTTAAGCTACTTTAATTCCAAAATAGCATGCATACATACTTGCACAGAAATAACCAAATTAGTTTTAATTCACACTTCTTATTTCAGTATAATTTTGTGTGTAGACCAGCCTGGAGTAGAGATGAGAATATTTTTTAAAAAACAAAACAAAAAAAAACAGCCCCTCATCTCTTCATAGAACTGGAAGGGACCTCAAGAAGTTGTGTAGTCCAGTTCCTTGCACTCAGGTACTCTCTCTGACAAGTGTTTGTCCAGCCTGCTCTTAAAAATCCCCAATGATGGAGATTCCACAACCTCCCTAGGCAATTTATTCCAGTGCTTAACCACTCTGACGGTTTTTAGGAAGTTTTTGTCCAACCTAAACCGCCCTTGCTGCAATTTAAACCTATTGCTTCTTGTCCTATCCTCAGAGGTTAAGAAGAACAATTTTTCTCCCTCCTCCTTCTAACAATCTTTTATGTACTTGAAAACTTATCATGTCCCCTCTGTCTTCTCTTCTCCAGACTAAACAAATGCAATTTTTTCAATCTTCCCTCATAGATCATGTTTTCTAGACCTTTAATCACTTTGTTGCTCTTCTTTGGACTTTCTCCAATTTGTCCACATCTTTCCTGAAATGTGGCGCCCAGAACTGGACACAATACTCCAGTTGAGGCGTAATCAGTGCAGAGTAGAGCAGAATAATTACTTCTCGTGTCTTGCTTACAATACTCCTGCTAATACATCCCAGAATGATGTTTGCTTTTTTGCAACAGTGTTGCACTGTTGACTCATATTTAGTTTGTGATCCACTATGACCCCCAAATCCCTTTCTGCAGTACTACTTCGTAGGCAGTCATTTCCCATTTTGTATGTGTACAACTGATCGCTCCTTCCTAAGTGGAGTACTTTGCATTTGTCCTTATTGAATTTCATCCTGTTTACTTCAGACCATTTGTCCAATTTGTCCAGATCATTTTGAATTTCAGTCCTATCCTCCAAAGCACTTGCAACCCCTCCCAGCTTGGTATCATCTGCAAACTTTATAAGTGTACTCTCTATGCCGTTATCTAAATCATTGATGAAGATACTGAACAGAGCCTGACCCAGAACTGATCCCTGCGGGACCTCACTCATTATGTCCTTCCAGCATGATTGTGAACCACTGATATAACTGATTGGAAAATCGTTCCTAGAGAGTAGTTATGCACCCACCTTATAGTAGCTCCATCTAGGTTGTATTTCCCTAGTTTGTTATGAGAAGGTCATGCGAGACAGTATCAGAAGCCTTACTAAAGTCAAGATATACCACATCTGCTGCCGCCCGCGCCCCCCCCCCCCCCCCATCCACAAGACTTGTTACCCTGTCAAAGAAACCTATCAGGTTGGTTTGACACAATTTGTTCTAGATAAATCCATGCTGATTGTTACATATCACCTCATTATCTTCTAGGTGTTTGCAAATTGATTTCTTAACTATTTGCTCCATTATCTTTCTGGGTACAGAAGTTAAGCTGACTGGTCTGTAATTCCCCAGGTTGTCCTTATTTCCCTTTTTATAGATGGGTGCTATATTTGCCCTTTTCCAGTCTTCTGGAATGTCTCCCATCTTCCATGACTTTTTAAAGATAATTGCTAATATCTCCTCAGATATCTCCTCAGTCAGCTCCTTGAGTATTCTAGGATGCATTTCATCAGGCCCTGGTGATTTGAAACCATCTAAGTTGTCTAAGTAATTTTTGACTTGTTCTTTCCCCATTTTAGACTCTGATCCTACCTCATTTTTACTGGCATTCACTATGTTAGATGTCCAGTCGCCACCAACCTTCTTGGTGAAAACCGAAACAAAGAAGTCATTAAGCACCTCTGCCATTTCCACATTTTCTGTTGTTGTCTTTCCCCCCTCATTGAGTAACGGGCCTGCTCTGTCCTTGGTCTTCCTCTTGCTTCTAATGTATTTGTAGAATGTTTTCTTGTTACCCTTTACGTCCCTAGCTAGTTTGATCTCATTTTGTGCCTTGGCCTTTCTAATTTTGTCCCTACATACTTGTGTTGTTTCATATTCATCCTTTGTTATTTGACCAAGTTTCCACTTTTTGTAGGCCTTTTTTTTTTGGGGTGGGGGCGGATGATTTTGTTAGTTGTTTAAAAAAAGCCTCCTTTTCCTGGTTTGGTAGTCCTCTACCATGACACCACCTTGGTTTTTACCCCTTTTATCCTTACCCGGAGACTTTCAACAAGTCTGTCTCTTATTTCTATCTCAACCTCAGTCCAAGTGTATACATTTTTAATATACAAGGCAACATCACCTCCCTTTTTTCCCTGGCTGTCCTTCCTGAGCAAGCTGTACCTTTCTGTACCAATTTTCCAGTCATGCGTATTCTCACCAAGTTTCCATGATGCCAGCTATGTCATAGTTGTGTTTATTTACTAGTATTTCGAGTTCTTCCTGCTTATTCTTCTCGCATTAGTAAAGAAACATCTAAGATACTGATTTGATTTCTCCTCTTCCCCCCCCCCCTTATTTCTGCTATAACAGCCCATGCTTCCCCCCCAAATGTCAACCTTTTTAACACTGCTGCCTTTAGGAATTCCACGAGTAAAGGATTTTTCTTCTCCTGTCTGAACAGCTTCTTGTCCATAATTTCCCATCTCGACCTCAGTATTTTCCTTAGCAGTTCTAAAGCTTGTCTCCATTCTCCTGAGCTTTCCCTTTTAGCTTATGTCCAAGTATGTTACACAAATATTAAAGAATTCCTTCACATTTGACTTGTTCCTTTTTAAGCCTCTTCATATCAGGAAAGTTCACTGGGGTTAGCTTTATTACTACACCTCTACCCCGTTATAACGCGGTCCTCGGGAGCCAAAAAAAAATCTTACTGCGTTATAGGTGAAACTGCATTATATCTCACTTTGCTTTGGCCTCAAGCATCTCCATTATTAATAGTCACTTCTCGCCCCCTGACTGACCCCTCAGAACCCCCGACCCATCCAAACCCCCCCACTCCTTGTCCCCTGACTACCCCCTCCAGAGACCTCCCTGCTCCTTGTCCCAGGACCCCAACCTCCCTGTCCCCTGACTGCCCTGACCCCTATCCACACCTCCTCCTCCTCACAGGCCCCCCCAGGACTCCCATGCCCTATCCAACCCCCCTCCCCTGACCGCCCCCGAGACCCTCTGCCCCTTATCCAACCCCTCGGCCCTGGCTCGGCACCCATAACACGCTGCTCTGAGCAGCGTGTTGGAGCCAGATACGCTGACGCGCTGGAGCGCGCAGCCCCGCCCCCCCAGTGCTGCTTTACCGCGTTATATCTGAATTCGTGTTATATCGGGTCTCATTATATCGGGGGAGAGGTGTATTTTAAATAGCTGATTCTCAGCCTTCAGATGCTGAACAGCCAATAAGCATATCATACAGTATTGTTACAAGTCCTGAATTTGGGGTCATAAAAATTTTGCAGCATGACGTGTCAGATGAAGGGTGGTCTAGTGGTTAGGGCATTAGCTTAGCATGTGGAAGAGCCAGGTTCAATTCCTTGCTCTGCTACAGACTTCCTGAATGATCTGGGCAAGTCACTTAAGATTTGTCCATAAGGTTATTCTAGAGCAGCGCCTCTCAAAGTGTGGAGGGAGGAGGAATGTTATTTGGGGGGGATGTGTGGGGCTGGGGCCAGCCCCTGTGTGGGGATGAGGAGGGAGTGCCCCCCAGTTCTGCCCCGCCCTCACTCCTTTTCTGCCCCCAGACCAGCTCCGATTCTGGCTGCAGCTCCATTCTGCCCCCTGTTCTGGCCCCAGCCCACCTCTGCCCTCATTCCTTCTCCATCCGCAGACCAGTTTCGCCCCCAGCTCCGCCTTCAGCCCAAGCTCTGCTGCTGAGGAAACCTTGGCTATGCTGTAATGGAGGGGGGGCATGGACCAATTCTGTTACTGGTAAGTGGGGGGGAAGCATGACTGGAAAAGTTTGAGCACCACTTTTCTAGAGTAAGATAAGACATGGATTTTAAAGCAGACCAGCTATACTAGAATAGCTATATGTGTAGACAGACCTTCTGCCTAACTGTAAAATGGTGCTAATATCACTTTCCCTACCACATTGCGGTGTTGTGAGGATAAATACATTAAAGGTTGTAAGACACTCAGATATTTCAGTGATTTGTGCTAAATAAGTATCTTATTTCACATCTTCCAAAAATTCAACACTGATAGGGTGAAAAACATTATTTGACTTCCACTAAGCAAAGAATTAACTCCAGCCTCATCTCTCTCAAAGGTGTTAGGAAAGTGGAGGCCTGATCAGGCGCTCCAAAGAAAATACTACTATTAAAAACAATTGAGTGATTGGATGGAAGAGGATTTTGTGGAACTTTGCCTCCTCCCAGCAGTTATTACAAGCTAAGGTTTAATCCAAGTTTGGAAAAGCAGGAAGTTTGGAACTGGCAAAGTTTTGCTTAGTTTCTTTTAATGTGGGCACACGGCGGGTCAAGAATAAAGCCTTGGATAAAAATTTCACTTGGTGAAAGACTTACCTTGTTGCTGAAAAAGCTGATCCTTTGTTGGCACATTGGGCTACATAGAAGACCATAAACAACCTCCTAAACTTTTACATCCATGTTTTAAATGGATCAGATTGTGTTGGTATATAACTAGTGGAGTGCGGATACCAGAACTGGTGTGTTGCAGTTGGATCCTTGCTTATAAGACAATACACAACAGTATATCGTTGGGGAACTGGTTGCTAAGGAATTACATGATTGAAAGAACTTCAAAATTAAAGTTCTGGTACCCACACTATACTGCCTTCTGAGATGTATCCTTGGTAACCCTAAATTCAGTTAGAGAAATTAGGATTTCTTTGCACAAACCTCCCTAATTGAGACGCTTCATCAAGAAGTGAAGTTTGTTTGTTTGTTTTTTCCTCACTGCTATGCTGTATTTTCTACCAGTATATTTAGTGAAGCTGCACAGGATAATTGATGAAACACTGAACCCTGATTATCAAGTTAGATAACTCATGATTTTCTGATATAGTCCTCTGGGGAGATCTGAATAGCAGTTTTTGCATTATGCCTCTTTAAAGCACACCTGCATTTTTAACAGGAGGAACTAAGGAGCACTCTGGGAGCTTAACAAAGACAAGTTAAACAAGATATGAATAATTGGCATGGCATTATATTAGTATGCCTATAACTGCTTTAATTTTACTTTGTTCACAGGGTCACTTACTTTTCCTATACTCTCCCACTGAAATTTTTGCACATTTACTCTGACAGTAACTCTCTTGCAATCTCCCATCAGTCTGTAGAGCACAAAGAGAGTGAATATTTATAGCACTTATTTTAAAAAAGATGTAATCCTCTTCTGTTTGGTACGAGAGAGATGCAGACCTAAGTGTGGGATCTGTTCCTTTAAAAACAAAAACTACACCCATATTCCTCTAGGAGCAGTACTTACTGTTATAAAGAAAATCTATTTATTTGCTTACAGAGGACGTCTTTGTCATTGTGATCTTGAGATGGTTGCTATCATAGGCCCCAACTTCCACTGTTCCTGGTGGGTGCTTAACCCTACCCATGCCCCTGCACTGCCTCACCCCATTCCACCCCTTCCCCAAAGTCCTTGCCTCTTCTCTGCGTCCTCCTTTGAGTGTGTCACGTCCTCGCTCCTCCCCTGTCCCGAAGCACCGCCAAACAGCTGTTTGGCATCGGGAAGCGCTGGGAGGTAGGTGGAGGAGCAGGGACGCGGTGCACTTCGGGGGGCGGGAAGGGGCTTGGCTGTTGGTGGGTGCAGAATACCGACTAACTTTTCCCTAGGGGTTCTCCAGCCCTAGAGCACCCACGGAGTCGGCGCCTATGGTTGCTGTCTTAGCTGGAGCTATTTTAGAGGAGAAAACTGTAGAACTCTCTGGAATTTATATTAGAAGACAATTGAAGGACTTGGAAGCTTCAAATGCCAAAGAGGAGAAAAGTAAAGTTTCTGTTTAACTTTTTTTTTTTTGGTAGTATGCCATTTGTTCTGAGGGGTGGGTGTGTGTATGCATGCATGCATGCATGTATGTTTCCCATGACATGAACACACACATCAAAGACATTTTGAAGAAGAGAGGTTATTTTTCTTTAACCTAACATTTAAAGTATCTTCTGATATTCCTGGGGATCAGGAGGAGGGAGTAGGTGGAATTGTGGTGGGCTTTACAATCCTACTGCAAGTAATATGTAGAAGAAGTGGAGACAAAACACGATTTTGAATGCTTTAAACCATGTATAACTTACTGTTTTATAAGTAAGATATTTTTCTCAGAATATCTGAGCTCCAGCAGGGAGGGAAGCCTTCTGGGATGGTAATAGAGGTTGTGGGAGGATCCAGAGATGCCAGGAAAGATTCCATCTAGGCCAGGGCTCTCAAACTCAATTTACCTTAGTGCCAGTCCTCAAATCCTCCCAGTAGGCCAATAATGTCACTCATGCTGCCCAAAAAAACTCTACCCCCCCACCTGCCTAAGGCTCTGGGAGGGAGTTTGGGTGGGGCAGGGGGTCTGGGGGTGCTGGGTGCAGGCTCTGGGCTGGGGGTGGGGTTGCAGGCCCTCAGATGGAGGAGAGGTGCAGGCTCTGGGAGGGAGTTTGGGGGCGGGAAGGGATGGGGGTGCAGGCTCAGGAAGGGGGGGTGGCAGCACTTACCTGGGGCTCCGGGCCAGGCCAGGGGGCTTCCGCATGCTGTTTCACCCAGGCACTGCTCCCGCACCTTCCCATTGGCCGCAGGGGCAGTGCGCGGAGGCACAGCCCTGCCCAGGGGCCGCAAGGAGGGGCCGGCAGCCATGTGGAGCAAGCGTGCAGGAAGCTGCTCAGCTCTGGTGCACTGCCAGTGGTGAGAGGGGCCCCGGGCCGTTTTAAATTGTCTGGGGGACGCGTGGGCGGGGGAGCACCCTGGGGTGGCAGGCAGGGCCAAGGGAGAGATCCTGCCCCCAAATTGCTGGAGCTCCGTGGGCCATGTTGGGGAGGTTCTCGGGCTGCAAATGGCTGGGACTTTGAGACCCCTGATCTAGGCAATGAAAAGAGTGTGGGATGGTTGAGAGAGAGGGTTTGGAGGGAGTTGGATACAACTGCAGCTGGGGCCAGAAGCTTTCTGGAAGATTGCCACACTGTTAGAAGAAGCTGTGAGGGAAGGTGAAGGGGGGAAAACTTTGATGCTAGAGTACATCAGTCTAGAAGTTTCTAAGACCTCATTGTGATATTGTTTGACATTGTGGAAGGATTTCAGCTTATGCACATGGCATAGGAGACAAATCTGATCCTTTCCAATCAATTTGTTTGAAGTAGATAACTTACAAAAAACTCTGTTCTTGTATTTTGCATGAATATACAGTGTACTGATAGTTCAATGTATTCCAAGTACTGATAATTCAAAGTTAGCAAATATTTATAGTGTAGTAGAACTGTTTGTGCTTTCAGAGTAACAGCCGTGTTAGTCTGTATTCGCAAAAAGAAAAGGAGTACTTGTGGCACCTTAGAGACGAACCAATTTATTTGAGCATAAGCTTTCGTGAGCTACAGTTTATGCTCAAATAAATTGGTTAGTCTCTAAGGTGCCACAAGTACTCCTTTTCTTTTTGTTTGTGCTTTGTAATCAATGCACAGATTTATTTGCTTGCTTCAGTTGAATGTGTGGGAGGTGCTGAACTTCCTTGGAAATAAAATATGAAGTTCAGCAGTCACATTAAGGGTATGTTTAGACTGCAGCTGGGAGTTTTCGTCCCAGTCTTGGTAGACTTTAGCACACTGGCTCAAACAGAGCTAGCACAGAATAGCGGTGTAGACGTTGCTGCACAGACAGTAGCTTGGGCTAGCTGCCCAAGTCCAAGCCTGTCTGATCTTGGGTGGCTGAATCAGCACCTGTGTAGCAATGTCCACACGGCTATTTTCATGCTAGCTCTGAGGTAGCACAGTAAATTGGTCTACCTGGGCTGTGAGGCATGCTCCCAGCTACAGTACAAATGTACCCCCTAACCGTCAATCTGTTTCTACTCTGAAGGCAATCTGTTTCTACTCTGAAGACTTTCTTTTGGCACCTTAAGGGTCCCAATTGTGTGGATGCGGCTTCCTGTGAATAAAGGAGAACGGAACTGGGTCATTTGGGGGAGCATATTAATTTCTGATATAACTAACTCGATCTGCTTCAGGGGAATTATACCAGGGAGAATTTTGCTCTGGTGAGAACTTCAGACCTGGTGTAAACAGGTGTAGTTTCTATGTTCGTTCCCAGACTCAGTTCACTGGTTCTCATAATAGGTTGTGTACTTGTTGCAAGTTGGTTAGAGAACAGGTGCCCAGTAGTGACAATTTATACTAATGCTTATTCTTGTTAGCAGAGCCAACTGGTTGTTTGGGTGAATAATTTTTTTTTGTTTGGCCAGTGAAGTGAAAAATCGGGGAAATACTCAGTTTGAAAAGTCCTCAGAATTTATCAGCAAATCAGAAAAGTCCATTTCAGTTGTTTTTTAAGGGCCAGCTTCAGAGAGACAAGGTGGGTGAGGTAATAGCTGTTGTTGGACCTACTTCTGTTGTTGAGTGAGACAAGCTTTCCAGCTTTCACAGAGCTCTTTTAATCTGTAGAGTCATTTGTGCACGCGTGAGTGCTCTCTCTCTCCCCTTCTTCTCCCCCCCCACCACTGAAGCTAGCCCTAAAATCTTTTTCCGAGATGAAGCTAATGGGGTCAAATTTGTGAATGCTTTTGAGTTGATCGAAACTGTGTTTTTCAACAGATCTATTTGTCTAAAATATTTTCCCCAGCTCTAGTACAAACATCAACATTTCTAGCCCCCAAATCTCACAGATCCATGTAGATCTCAGGTGCTCTACAGGAGATCAGGGTCTGGAGTCGCCATGCTGCTCTGTTGGTGCTGGGGTCCTCATAGCTATCCAATAGTTTCTGATAGTAGCTCACCATTGCCAGTGCTGCCTTCACTGTTCCTGTCAGCTGCTGTGGGCCTCTTCTGTGCTTCGCAGACCCTCTCCTCTGTGGAAATGGTAAATGCACTTAGGACTACTTTTTTTTTTTTAAGTGGTGTTCCTACTGGATACTGAAAGATGAGGACAGCACACATTCTCTTTCCTCAAGCCTGCTCCTCTCCTCTCCTGATTTGAACCCACAGAAAGAAGTTATAGGGAGAAAATTCTAGGCTCTGGTGAAAGTCCGGGACTTTGAAAGGCTATAAAACTTTGGCAGCAGTTCATGGGAGGAAATACAGTAGCCTCTAGTGAGTAACTGGTATCAGCTGGCTTATAAATACTGTATGCCTTCAGAAATGTATTATATACGTTATGATGGGGAACGAATGATTTATTAATGGAATTTGTCAATATGGGATCTCTTTCAATCATGTTTATTCCATAGGCATTTGTTTTAGTGGCTCAGTTTGAAAACGGATATTTTGTATTTACACTGGAAAAATTAACTTTGATGCAATATATAGTGATTCGTTTTTGATTCCGTCTAGTTCTGTTTATTTTTTGGGCTTTAAAAATTTTTTTAATTGTATTATGATGGTGCTGCCTTCAACATTGCTGGGACTTCTTAGAGGTTTTCTTTCTGAAAACATGCCTCCTTGGTGTGTCTCTTTTTTCTCCATTTTACTGTATAAGGGAGCAATACAAGTGCTGTTTGCAGAATGTTGTCAGTCCTTTGGGAGGATTTCTACTTCCTAGAGTACTGCAGCCTGGAGGGAAAGAATTCCAAAAGAGTAATGTGTTAATAGGGAGAAAAATTGTTTAATACAACTGTGACCCCCCATACAAACTTCAGGTGAAACAGTGTGAATAAAAAACCACTTTATCTGATGTGGGGGTAAAATCTGGCTAAGTGCTATGGTGTATACAAGTCTGTTAATCACTCTTTCTCTTGTAGGTGTGTACTGAGGCAACAGCTATTGGACTATGGCATCCGTAAAGGTTTGGTGTATTTTAGTCCTGAGCTTTCTGCTGCCTCATTCTTATGCCCATATGGACTTCTTCACTTCAATTGGTGAGATTTACTTCTGTATGTACAGTGAATAACTGCAGAGCTGTGTCTGCCAACTTTCAGAACTGTCTCTGCGGTGATGTGATTAAAGATGAAGCTGTGTGCTCTATTAATTAGCATAGCTCTAAATGCACCAATAGTTTTACATGCCCTGCTTGCTTTTTTTATCTTTTTGAGGGAAAATTTGTATTCAAATCAGTTCTGTTAAAATGACAAGAGGTCAGGATACACAATCATTGTCTACTATTACAGATATTGGATTCAAAACCATACTTTGGTTTGAGAGCCGCTTTTTGTGAATTGAGTACATGAAATAACTCTTGATTAGGATGTACAATTCCAGCATTTCAGGATCCCATCTTTCTCCTCCTCGATGTTTTAATTGTGTATGAAGCATTTGTTAAACTAGCATTTACCCTAAGGTTAAGTGGTTCAGCTGCCTGTTTGCTGTATTTCCTGTAGGATTTACTGCTTTATGAATTTGTAGCTGAGAAACAATCTGTCAGTGCAAGCAAAGCAATTTAAACAAATACTACTTTGTGTATCGCCATAATTAATTCTTTCCATATTTGCTATGTACCAGATGTATTTGAACAAGAGCTTACTCCTTCGTAGCCTTTATTCTCTTCTAAATGAGTCCTGAATTAGTCATAATGTTAAATTTGTGACACTCCATTCACTTCCATGGCAACAAGCTATGTCAAACACAGGACTGTGTCTCTCTACTGTAAGTTCCATCAAAAGGAGAGAAATCTTTTTTGAACACCTCTTCATGGATAATAAGAACACCACAGAATGTCCAGCCAAGTAAACACGTTCTTGAATGTTTTCTTTTTTATGTGCCCAAGTTTGTTCCAATGGGAAATCTCTCTGAAATCAGTGTTTCTCAACTTTCTTGATACCAGGGACTGGCTTGCTGCCTTCCTAAGGTGTGTCAGAGAGATCTCAGGGGCCAGAGACAGGGCCAGTGGTTGAGAAACACTGCTCTAAATGAGGAGGATTAAGAAGATCTAATAATCAATTGAAATCATTACTTCCTCTCTAGGTCACATGACAGACTTAATTAACACAGAAAAAGACCTGGTGACATCACTGAAAGATTATATTAAGGCAGAAGAGAGCAAGCTGGAACAGATCAAAAAGTAAGCAGCTGGTTTCATAACACTAATATTTAATTGTGATTTCATCTTCATGTACAAGAAGGTTCCTGAAGGCTGAAAAGGAATTTATTGCCTGTGGGGATAAAGATTAATTTGTAATTTCTGCAAGATTTTTGTCCTAAATGAATGTCTCTTTTGTGAGACATCATTTTGTTTTATTAATTATTTTTTATGGTGGTGAGTCTAATTTCTGTATTGAGAAATTTTGATTTCTCTTGGCAGGATTCCCAGGTGAGTCTAGTTCTTTCAAAAACATGCGTTGCTGATAGGAAATGAGCAAACCAAAAGTGTGTGTGTGTGTGTTAGAGAAAACATAATGATGTGCTGTAGCTTAAAAAGTTTTAATATATATTGCAGTGGCTGCAGTGTGGGTAAGCTGTAACTAGTCCAACAGGCCTCCCAAATGAATTCTAGTAAGTCATTACAAAAACACCCCATGCCATCATCTCTTCTGTATATGTGTGACATTGCACTCTCTATGCTTTTATAAAAATATGCTAATGAGTGTAAATATAATGTAACTGGAATATGCTTCATGCAAAAGGTCTCTTGTAAGGTATCATTACAAAGCTTACAATCTACTGAGTGTGGGCATCCTATTTGTATAAATGTATCACTCCTGTATCTAAAACTAGAAATATAAAATATAACTGTTATTTCGAAGTAGTTATGCAAAGTGTGGGCCATTAATAGTGGTTTGGAATCGTAATGGCTCCCATTAGCCAGGACAGTTACCTGTAGATGGCTGTGTTTTACTTGTAAGTCTTCCTGTATACCTGTGGACTGGCAAGTGGGTAATGAAGTCTTACAGTGACATGTGATCATGTCACTTGAACTGGAATCCATCTTCAACCTGGTGCTTTTCCATTGAGAAGAGGGGTGGGAACCCAGAGGGACAAAGGATTCCCGCCTTATGCCAAAGATATATAAATGGGTGGAACAGAACAAAGGGAGCAGCCATCATGAGAAATCCCCTAGCTACCACCTAGGCTGGAACAAGGGCTGTACCGGGGAAAGGATTGTGCCCGGACTAGGAAGGAGTCCAGTCTGTGAAAGAAACTTACTGAAACATCTCTGAGGGTGAAATTTTATCTGTATTCAGTTTTATTACTGTACTAGACTTAGACTTGCAGGTTTTATTTTATTTTGCTTGGTAATTCACTGTTACTACTTGCAACCACTTAAATTCTACTTTCTGAAGTTAATAAAATCACTTTTTACTTATTAATTAACCCAGAGTATGTATTAATACCTGGAGGGGGAGGGAACTGTTCGTATCTCTATCAGTGTTACAGAGGATAAACAATTTGAGTTTACCTTGTATAAGCTTTATACAGGGTAAAATGGATTTATTTGGGGTTTGGACCCCATTGGGAGTTGTGCATCTGAGTGTCAAAGACAGGAACACTTCTTAAGTTGCTTTCAATTAAGTCTGCAGCTTTGGGGCATGTGGGTCAGACCCTGGATCTGTGTTGGAGCAGGCGGGTGTGTGTGGCTCAGCAAGACAGGGTGCTGGAGTCCCAAGCTGGTAGGGAAAGCAGGGACAGAAGTAGTCATGGCACATCAGCTGGCCACCCCAAGGGGGTTTCTGTGATCCAACCCATCACAATATTCCATACATTTTCATAAAAGCTGAGTTGGTTTAAATAAAAAACAACTACTTTGAAACTGTACCAACTAACATTTTGTCCAACAGTAAAGATTTTAGGGGAAAGGCCCAATATCTCAAAATGTATCAGCGTTGGGGATGGGGGGGGGAACCTTGTCCCGCTGGAAAGGGGAATTCCTAGCTTTCAAATGACTTTTTTCTATGTAACTTAATCTCTTCGTAGCATAGCCATGGTGGGATATGAGTTTTATGACCATTCATTATGTTAGCGGTCCAAAAGATTACTGCCTGTATTACATCTTGGAGCAATGTAACTTAAAGAGGGAAACTTTTATGTCCAGCTATATTTATTTATTTACTTTATTTTTGTGGCTTTATAAAATACATCTGTTTGAAGTCATACATAGGTTTGAAATGTTAGAAGTAGGCCATACAGCCACAAATTAGTGATCACTGGGCAGATGAAACCGTCAAAGGAGTGGAACTTTATCACATAAGCATCATTACTGCATGTGTATGTTATATAGACATTGAATTCTTTGGTTTTTAACCTGCTGATGTACAAGTTAAAACAAAAACTTCCTGTCTTTAAAACTTACTGGACACCATTCTACATCTGCAGGGAATGAATACATTCCATTGGCTCCTGAAGTTGGGAAAATAGGGCCCATCAATCTGTGGGTGGATTATGGTTGGGTTTATACAGTATGGAAGCTTATTAGGAACGAAATCTTGGCTTCAGCCTCCAGTCTTATGGTTGTAAAGATGGTTTGTAGCCACTTATTAACTTTAAAATGGTCATATACTAGTAAAAATGCTATCAATTCAGTGAAATCCCATTATCAGTCTTTTTTGTTAACACATTGTTAAAATCTGGAAGCGTTACACAGAGCAGCCTGTTCAATCCCCGGCCACAGAATAAAAGCACAGTGCATGTTAAAAATCCTGTATTGGCTGGCAAATAGCACTAGCACTTCCAGGAGAGAGCCATGTCCAATTATAGGGCTGGTCTACACTGGGAACTTACATCACCATACCTGGGGGTCTCAGAGGTGTGACAAGTCCATACCCTGGAGTGAAGTAGCTATGCTGACCTAACCCACATTGTAGACAGCAATAGCTTGACAGAAGAATTCTTCTGTAGACCTACCTTCCACTTCTCGGGGAGGTGGATTACTTATGTTATACCAATAAAATAAAAACCAGCAGGATCTTATTAAAGGGGAAAAGGCAAAATGCCACATTTACTGTGAATACAGAAATAATCATAGTAAGCAGTTAGTTATAGCTAGAACATTCCATTCAATTTCATATTTATTCACACATTTGTTCTCACTCACGTATGTTCTGCAAGGTTGTTACCATAGTTACCAGCCTTAGAGTTGCTCGTGCCAAGCCACTGGCCAGGGCGCCTGGACATGAGGAGGGAACAGGGCCTTGTCAGATGCACATCTGACGCTTCTGGAAGTTGGTTTGCAGAATCAGACCCCAAAGTTCTCACTTTCTAGAGTCTATTTTTATAGGAATTTATTCCTATGCCAGACTATGGGAATTACTTCATCATGCTGTTGCTGAATCAATCAGCAGATGGCACATTCCTGATGAACAACACGGAGCCTTCGGTTCTCCCATCTTTGAGGCTTTTGGGTGGATTCCGGTCTGCCCTCCCTAGGGGTCCTCTGGTTGTTTCCACTTGACGCGTTCTTTGGCCGATGGACACTGCATTCTTGGACTGGCACCTCCCTGATCATTCGGTTATTATCCACACCAAGCATCCATCCACATACATCCTCTATCTCTATTTTAATCACAATTGTTAACAAAGCGAGATAAATACAACAAAAGGGTGGGGAGTCTCTGTGTGCTGTTCCTGTTGTTACAATGTATTGCTTTGAGGACAGACTCTGTCTTAGGATGTACTAACGCAATTAGCAGCTTGCAGGTTTCACGCAGAGAGGGAGAGAAACAGTACCAAAACCCAAGAGACCTCTTAATTAGTAATACCCTGGAATTTAAACTATGGAATCAAACTCATTTGTGATTTTAATGCAGAACTTCTTTAATATGATCCAACACTTATGCCCACAGAAGAGCCCCTCACATCAGTGTAGGTAGTGTCTACACTGAAGCACTACAGGTTTACGTGTAGATATACCCATGCTCTGCTGTTGGGGAGGGTCACCGCAACATGGGGCTTCTGTGGGCAGGAAAGGGCTTCAACAGAGGTTTGGAGGATCGAATACAAATGAATTTTTTTTACTACCCAAGAGCCCAGAAGGAGCAGTGAGTCAACTAGATGAACTTACTTTTTGTGTGTCTAAATATAAGGCCTATTTACTGTCTCGATCTAGGTTTATGCAAGATCCCTGCTTTCTGCTGTGGCAGACTAGGAATTCTTTGGCAGCTTTATATGAATATTGAAATAGTATTTTTTATTTGTGTGTGTATAAAAATATAGAAATTACTGAATCAAAAGTTAAATTTTGTAATAGCAGCCCTTGTTTTTCATATTACATTGATTTTACTCTGCCCCTATACTTTCAGTTTTCAAGATGCTGCTGATTTTTATTTAGCATTGCACTGTAGAAATTGTTGAAGGGAAGCTTGGAGATTTTTGCAACTGGATAGGGGACAGCTTCTCACAGAGACATATTTTAGGCTTCCTGCAGATACAGGAATATAGTGCTACATCAGCTTGCAATCAGTTCTTGTATAGGAGGTTTTATTTAGAACCATGAGAGCCAGCTTTTATTTAAAAAACAAACAAACAAAAAAAAAACAACTTAGATTCTAGAGCACAGTTTCCTGGCAAAGACCAGAATATATGGCCCCGGGTTGAGCATGCTCGGTGACTAACTTTCAAAATTTAATATTTAGCCACTGATATTTTTTCCCTGTTAAGAGTAAAACGTGTTTCCAACTACTGTTTTTGGAAAGTACAAAAATATATCTAAACATTACATATTAATAAATTACCAAGACCCTGGGTAAGATTTTATATTGGACTATTCATTCCTGAGTACAATTTTATACAGGAATTGCTGAGATACTACCTATGGCAGTATGTATTTACCTTTCTTCCTGCATATTGTAGAGGAGTCCTATGTTGGTGCATTGTGCTTTAATGCTGAAGGATCATGAGAATGATGCTACTTCAAGGTTTACACCAGCAGAGGGAGGGCTGAGAAAGATGACATTTTTGATTCCTTGCAGATAAACTTTGCATACAGAGAAAGTAAAAATAAACAACTTGTACTGGAAGCTTTATCAGCCAAGAGAGTCATGTAGCTTAGCATTAGTTTTACAATACATAGGAAAATATTTAGGTGATACCATATTAAGCTTATTCCTAATATATATGTTTCATAGATGGGCAGAGAAGTTAGATCAACTGACAGACACTGCTACAAAAGACCCAGAAGGATTCTTGGGGCATCCTGTAAATGCATTCAAGTTAATGAAACGACTTAACACCGAGTGGGGTGAACTGGAGAATCTGGTCCTGAAGGACATGTCAGATGGTAAGTTTGAGGAGATTTTGGAGTTATCGACACACAACTATTGCTCTGATTAACATTATCACCCTAATGCCAAGCAAAGCACAACTTTGTTTTTTGAGGAACATACTTTTTTTTGTACTGCACCTGCAGTAGAAATAACAATGGTCAAACACTTTTGCTGAGAGAATTATTTGACTTGTATCTTGCATGCATTGTCATTGAAATTGGATTTCTGTCATGTTTTCCATGACTTTGTGAGTCTCTCTGTAGAAGAAGACCCTGTTTTTTCTGTATGTAGGTACATGTAATGCACTTATCACCTTTTCAAATTGCTGATTGTGCTGGTAAAAAGTTGAACCAGCTCTGAGCTATACAGAAAGAGATCAAAAGCTCACCAATAAAACTTCAGTGACAAAGGGAGTAAATTCAGAGAGCTCGAACTCCTCAAAGTGGACTATTTGTGATGGTTCTTGGGGTGTCCAGGACTGAGTCACCTTGTTACCCCTCTGCCTCCAGCAAAAGGGAAACTTGCTTGTGTTTTAACTGGGTGTCAGCTCCCTGAAACAGCAGTCTGAGTGGCTAACGATCTCCTCAGGGCTTTGCCAGCCCTTACTTTGCCTTGCAAGTTAACAATAGGTGCACCCCAGTCCCCAAGACCTTTTGAAGCATTCCACTGTAGTATTTAACACCTTATCTGCTGAGCACTCCCAGTAATACCAAGTATGCCCCCCCAAAGCGAACCGTATACTTACCAGTTTACTCATAGACTTTAAGGGCTAGAAGGGGACCATCATGCTCATCTAGTCTCACCTCCTGCACATTGCAGGCCACAGAACCTAACCCACCCACTCCTGCACAAGGTCCATAGCCCCTTGCTGATTTAGTGAAGTCCTCAAATCTTGATTTAAAGAGTTCAAAGTTACAGAAAAATTCAGCATTTACTTTCGTTCAAACCAGCAGGCAACCAGTGCCCCATGCTGCAGTGGAAGGTGAAACCCCCCGCAGCATCTCTGCCAGTCTGAGTTGGGGGAAAAAGAGAGAGAGCAACCCCCTGTGGTTCAGTCTCCAGTGTCTTGTCTCCCTGTTGACTTAGTATGTGAATGGGGGGCCTCCGTTGTGTTAAGTTCACAACACTTAATTTACATTAATTTATACCCCTTTCACCATCCTAAAACAATTCTTCTCTCCCTCCAACATCCTAAAACAGAACATAGAAGAAAAAAATTAATTTGAAGGACTGATATTCAGACGTGTCCTCTAGTTTGAATCCGGGTTTTCATTCATGCAAAGTATTGTGAAAATTAGACTTAAACTTATTTAATACAGAGAAGAAAAGGAGTACTTGTGGCACCTTAGAGACTAACCAATTTATTTGAGCATGAGCTTTCGTGAGCTACAGCTCACTTCATCAGATGCATACCGTGGAAACTGCAGCAGACTTTATATATACACAGAGAATATGAAACAATACCTCCTCCCACCCCACTGTCCTGCTGGTAATAGCTTATCTAAAGTGATCAACAGGTGGGCCATTTCCAGCACAAATCCAGGTTTTCTCACCCTCCACCCCCCCACACAAATTCACTCTCCTGCTGGTGCTAGCCCATCCAAAGTGACAACTCTTTACATAATCAAGTCGGGCTATTTCCTGCATGGATGGGCTAGCACCAGCAGGAGAGTGAATTTGTGGGGGGGGGTGGAGGGTGAGAAAACCTGGATTTGTGCTGGAAATGGCCCACCTGTTGATCACTTTAGATAAGCTATTACCAGCAGGACAGTGGGGTGGGAGGAGGTATTGTTTCATATTCTCTGTGTATATATAAAGTCTGCTGCAGTTTCCACGGTATGCATCTGATGAAGTGAGCTGTAGCTCACGAAAGCTCATGCTCAAATAAATTGGTTAGTCTCTAAGGTGCCACAAGTACTCCTTTTCTTTTTGCGAATACAGACTAACACGGCTGTTCCTCTGAAACCTGTCTTAATACAGAGAAACTCTCCCACATTTTCCATATAAACTTCTACTAAAATAAGGCATCTTTCAACATACTTGCATGTGAAATTAGTGATTGTCTGTTGTTAGGGAAAAAGGGTTTCCCTCCCGTGTAGGGTTAGGAGGGTAGCCTTCCCTGGACTTCTGTATTAGCCAAACAAAACACAGAGTCTTGGCTCTTTGATAAAGTGAGGCACTTTATTGCTAGCAAATACGACAGCTGAAGGGCTCACCAATTCCTTTTCAGAGGAAAATGGTGAAGCCCCGAACAAAGAACAGGGATGAGCTTTTATAGCTTGGTTCAACATACATTGTGATATCTCTTCCAGTTCGAACCGGTTAACCCAGTCGGTTTGAAGTTCTGGGGTAGGTACGAGCATGGAGGCTTATCTGTATAAGGAATTCTCTTCCCAAAAGCAGGGAGTGCAGGTTACACACAGTTCACATTCTTTCTATCCATAAACAAAGTAGAAAGGACAGATAAGCATAGAAAAAAGACAGCAGCGTAGCTTCACATGATTATAGGGTCATTTTCTGGGTTATTTTCCCTATCACTGTTCCCTATACATTTGCTGAAACAATATCTCAGATCCTGCCTCAAGGTTGATCCTGCATGGGTAGTAACAGTGATACAATTTTTTTTTTCCTCTATGCTACTTTATCTCAAATCATTACCATGATATTGCATAGGGATTCTTTTGGAAGAAGAGCCTTAAGACAACAGATAAAGAAACTATGTTAAAATTAATTATCCTTGTCTTTGAATTTGCTGTGTATTGGTTATTGATTTACTTATTTTTAAAAACATTTCAGCATGGTTGGTCTTGTGTGTGATGTTTGGTTCATTGGCCTGTTAGGACACTCATGAAATGACTATTGAATAATCAAGAGAGGTGCACTGTTAGCATATTACTGCTCCGTACAAATAGGTTTACACACTGTTTATCTAGAGTTCCACCCAAAGGTGGTAGCTTTTCCAAGAAGATCTGCCTCTGATTTAATAATAGCCTGCAGTGACATGCTAGTTTTCATCCAACAACTTGTATAGGGATATTTATTTGTAATTAAATGTGTTAATGTAAAACTCCCAGGACAAGAAAGCCCAGTCCTTTCCTTGATCTCTCTGACCTTTCTTTTTTTTTTCCGAAGGCTTTATCTCTAATATGACTATCCAACGCCAGTATTTTCCTAATGATGAAGATCAGGCTGGTGCAGCCAAAGCTCTCCTACGGCTCCAGGATACCTACAATTTGGATACAGACACCCTCTCCAGGGGGAATCTTCCGGGTAAGAAGCACCTGAGCTAGTTTGGAAAAATAGCGGTGCAGTTACAGAATATCTAGATTATAAACCCTTTTGAGGAGTCTTTTCTTCATGCCTGTCTATAAAGCGCCTAGCATGCTGTTAACAATAGGAAAAAACCCAGACTTTCCTAGTCTTCAGCCAGTCTCTGATAACCTGGCCCACAGCACACAAGCTTATGTAAACTGAACTGCTGCAGGGAGTTGTAAGTCGCATCTCCCGGTGTCAGCCTGTACCGTAGAGAACACTCTACTCAAGGCAGGATGAGCACTGGTACCATAGCACTTCCTTGGGATTTTCCGATGGGGATTTTTCCGTACTGAAATGCTATGTGCCCCACCCACACTCCTTCCCAGGCTCACTTTTTGGGTGTGTTGGTCTTTTCTTCAGTTCTTTGGTGGTGAGTATGTTGCAGCTGTTTTTCTTCATCACTTTCTCTTCCTCTGATGGGCTTTCTGCTGCCAGGACCTTGTGCTTGGGTTTAGAATGGCAAAAATTGGCATTAAACTCCAACTGTATCTAGCCCTCTCTGTGTAAGTCAATGTTAGTATGTAGGAGGAATAAACATCTGGTAGTTTTATTTGTCATATTTTTGGCTTCTTACGGAGCTATTGCCTCTGATCAAGCAAAGCTGCACTCTGTCTCTCCTAGAGCAAGATTAGTTGCTCAATATTTAAAGTTGCAATTGAGTTTCCATTTATAAGTCCACTGCATAGCTCCTCTCTAAAATACCACAGAATTAGCACACTTGGCTGGATAAATATTCCTATTATGTTAATGCAAGCCTTTAACCTATGGCTTGTATATAAAACTGAGTTCAGTAGGTAAACAAATCACTGCACTAATCACTGATGGTTAAAATGTGCCAATTTTGGTTAAAATATACCTATTCTGTACATTTATTGTTAGAGTATTTCATGATGTTATGTTAAAGAAAAATATTAAACAGGAATGAGATATTGATTAAGAGTAAATATTGTAATCGGCAAGCTGTATTTTAAAAGTCTGTATCTGAATGTGTGCAGTGGAAAGCATGTTAGTAAAAAAGAATGCTATTATATAGTTTGTTCATATTATATTATATATGTTTATTCACGTCCATTCCACATTAGGTGTGCACACGCTGCATGCACGAATGTTGGAAACTTTTTCCCTTAGCGTTTCCCGGCGGGCCCCCCGAGTGGTGCCACTGTGCTGTGCATATATACCCCTACCGGTTTGACCCCTCGAGTTCCTTCTCACCATCTGTGGTGGCGTTGGAACACCTCTTCCCCTCCCCCTCCCCCTCTCCCCCCAGTAGTCCCTTAGCCTTTAGGGTAGCTGTTATCAGTTTGTTTACATACAGATTGTGGACACTTAAGTCATTAGGTGCTTGGAGGCCTCCAGCACCTGCTCCAGGGCTTCAAGGCTTGCACCACGTGCTGCAAACCTATGCCAGTTAGTGACCCCCCACGACTCATGTCTAAGTTGCCTGGGGGATGGACATCAAACTGAAAGGTGTAGGATTTGCAAGGCATTTAAGCCAAGGACAAGGAAAGAAAGAGACTGTATGGGAAGAACCCTCTGACGCCCATGCCTCGGGTGCCGATGAGGGGTAAGCTGGCAATGGTGTGCCACTCGAGGACACGCTCCTGGAGTTGGTCTGGGTCGAGCTCCGACTCTGCAGACTCGCACTTGCCAGGGGCGCAGAAGGAGGTTGCGGCACCGGCAGCGGGTCAAAGCGAAGAAGCACCAGAAAGGGCACGCAGCTCTCCGGCACTGCCCAGAGACCAGCACCGGGAGGAGCTGAGATGGCCCTTGCCAGAGGTCTCCCGCAGACAGTCCCAGTCCAGGGAATGCCAGTCCCAGTCCAGATCCTGGTCCCGGTACCGCTCCTGGTCCCGCTCAACCAGGAGGTGCTCGTTCTCCCGCTGGCGCAGATTGTTGGCACTGCCATGGCCTTTGCGATCGGCGTCGCCACAGTCCGGCGCTGGCTTCGGCCGCTATAGCTACCCGCACCGGGGCCCAGAAAGCAGGGACCCTCAGGGGAGCTGGCAACGTGAATGGGGGCCACCAGGCCATTGGCCCTTCTGGACCCCTTTGGCCTATCAGGAGCACCAAGGGGCCCCGTCCAGGGCACGTTACTTGGTGCAGAGATCCCAGTCCCTGCACCGACGCCAGAGGTGCCAGAGGCAACAGTATCCTGGCCTCCAGCATTCCCCCCCAAGCATAGACCGGAGAGTCCGGCACCAAGTCCAGTGCCATCCCATGGACCCCCACCCTGGCCTGAGCCAGAGGCCCTTACCACAGGAGATGGGGAGCAGGAGGACCAACCAGAGGGGTTTGAGCAGCAGCTAACCTCCTCATCTTCCCCCGATGAGGCGGTGGAGGGTACAGAGGTGTCTGGCCCTCTGCCGATAGACCATAGAGCCCACCAGGAACTGCTGCACAGAGTTTCCCAAATTTTGGGGTTGCAGGCTGAGGAGACGGTTGAGCAGGAAGACCCCATGGTGGACATTTTGAGCCCCAAAGGTCCATCCAGAATAGCACTCCTGCTCATTAAGACCATTCAGTCTAACTGTAAGACTATATGGCAGACCCCGTCCTCCAGCACTCCAACGGCTAAAGGAGTAGAGCATAAATACTTTGCCCCATCTAAGGGCTGTGAGTTCCTGTTCTGCCACCCAAGTCCATGCTCCCTAGTGGTTTCGGTGGTGAATGAAAGGGAGCACCATGGTCAGCAGGCCCCGGCCCCTAAGGCCAAGGAGGCGAAACGCCTGGACCTTTTTGGTAGAAAGGTGTACTCATTTGGGGGCCTTCAGTTGAGGATTGCTAACCAGCAGGCCATCCTCAACAGGCACAATTTCAGCTCCTGGGCAGTGGTGGGGAAGTTTAAGGACTACCTCCCGCAAGGTTCCCAACAGGAGTTCACAGCCCTGGTGGACGAGGGCAAGGCAGTAGCCAAGACCTCTCTCCAGGCCTCCCTGGATTCGGCAGACGCGGTGGCTAGAACTATTGCATCAGGGGTGGTCATGAGGCGCTCAGTGTGGCTCCAGGAGTCAGGCCTGCCGCCCGAGATCCAGAATACACTCCAGAACCTCCCCTTTGAAGGGTCTGGGGGCTCTTCTCGGACCAGACGGATGCAAGGCTGCATAGCCTCAAGGACTCGTGAGCTACGCTCAAGTCGCTGGGTATGCACACCCTGGCGACCCAGAAGAAGCCCTTTAAGCCGCAGCCTTCCCCTCAATGCCAGTACCAGCCTCGCCGTAGGCATGAGCCTTACCATAGGCGAGGCAGGGATAACAGGCGATGGCGCAATAACAATAATGCACCAGGCCAGAACCAAGGCCAGCACAAACCCCAGCCAGGCACTAAGTCAGGCTTTTGAAGGTGTGCTCGAGGACACCTAGAGGAGGAAGTCCGCTCGCTGCTAGAGGTGGGGGCAGTAGAGGCGGTGCCTCACAGCCTAAGGGGAAAAGGGTTCTACTCCCTGTACTTCCTCATCCCCAAGGCCAAAGGGGGCCTTCGTCCATCCTAGACCAGCGCGGGCTCAACAAATTCCTGGTCAAGGCCCGGTTCTGCATGGTTTCTCTGGGCACCATCATCCCTTCCCTGGATCCGGGGGACTGGTACGCTGCCTTCAACATGAAGGACGCATACTTTCATATCGCCATCTTCCCACCACATCGGTGGTTCCTACGCTTCACCAGGGACCAAGAACATTACCAGTTTGTGGTTCTCCCATTCGGTCTAGCCGCGGCTCCAAGGGTGTTCATGAAGTGCATGGCAGTGGTGGCGGCCTTCTTACGGAGGCAGAGAATCCGGGTGTACCTGCACCTCGACGACTGGCTCCTGGCGGGCTGATCCGAGGTGGAGGTGCAGGGCCATGTGGAGGTGGCCCTGAGATTGTTCCGTGAACTGGGGCTCCTGGTCAACATCCCCAAGTCCACGCTCGTACCCACGCAGAGAGTAGAATTCATAGGGGCGGTCCTGGACGCGGTGGAGGCCAGGGCAAGCCTTCCAGTATCCCAATTCCAGGCTATTCAACAAGTAGTGGCCTCCCTGCGCCAGTTTCCAACAACAATGGCCAGGTGCTGCCTGCAGCTGCTGGGCCACATGGCAGCATGCACGCATGTGGTCAGGCATGCCAGACTGAGACTCAGGACTCTAGAGGCGTGGCTTGCTCGGGTGTACTGCCCAGGCAGGGACCCCCCTGGACTTGGTAGTGACAGCCCCAAGGGATGTGCTGGACCCCCTGCTGTGGTGGCAGTTCCAGCCTGTGGTTTGCAAAGGCATCCCCTTTGCCGCCCCACTTCTGGACCTGATGCTGGTGACGGATGCGTCAGACCACAGATGGGGGGCTCACCTGGGGGACCTCATGATGCAGGGGTTGCGGTCTGAAGCAGAGCGGTCGCGCCATATCAACGTGAAGGAGCTCAAGGCGGTTTGTCTCGCCTGCCAGACCTTTCATGCCACTCTGAGTGGTCACAGCGTGACAATTCTGACAGAAGACACTGCCATGTTGTATATTTACAAGCAAGGCGGGGCTTGTTCCTTGCCACTCTGTCGTGAGGCTCTCCACCTCTGGGACCTTTGCATAGCCCATGCAATTCACCTCGAGGCATCCTATCTCCCAGGGGTGTGGAACGAGCTGGCTGACTTCCTCAGCAGGTCATACTGCGTGCATGAGTGGACGCTCAGGGTGGACGTCGTGCTTTCGCCCTTCCGCAGATAGGGGTTTCCCCGGGTAGATCTGTTTGCCACCAGGGCCAAGGCTCAGTGCCCGTGGTTCTGCTCGTTCCAGGGCCGCAGCCCAGGCTCACTCGTGGACGTGTATGCAATCCCGTGGAGAGGGGGTTTGATGTATGTCTTTCCCCCCGCTCCCCTTGGTGCACAAGGTCCTGCTCAAGGTGCGCAGGGACAGGGCGGCGGTGATCCTCATCGCCCCAGCCTGGGCCCACCAACACTGGTACAAGTCGCTCCTAGAGCTGTCGGTGGAGGCCCCAGTAGGCCTGCCCCTACACCGGGACCTCATTTCACAGGACGGTGGGTGGCTTCTCCACCCCGACCTGCAGTCACTGCACCTGACGGCGTGGAGGCTCTGTGGCTAAATGCCCTGGAGAGCCAGGGCTCCCTTCCTGTGCTGCAGGTTCTGCTTAGCAGTAGAAAGCCTTCTACCAGGGTGGCCTATATGGCCAAGTGGAAAGAGTTCTCATTTTGGTGTGAACCCTGACAGGTGCGGCTGGGTCAGGCCCTGGTGCAGGCCATTCTGGAGTACCTCCTGCACCTCAAGCACCCCGTCCTCACTCAGAGTGCACCTGGCGGCCATCTCTGCCTTCCATCTGGAGTTTCTCGGAGGGGGGGGCTCGGTGTTTTCCCACGCAATGGTGGGATGGTTCCTTAAGGGGTTGGAGAGTGTGTTCCTGTACTCCTGCCCCCCCAGTCCCTCCATGGAACCTTAATCTGGTCCTTTCTAAGCTCATGAGACCCCCTTTTGAGCCCCTCACTACCTGTTCTCTCCGCCACCTTTCCTGGAAGGTGGCGTTTCTGGTTGCTGTTACCTCGGCCAGAAGGGTGTCCAAACTGAGGGCCCTCACCTCTGAGCCACCATCCACAGTATTTCACAAGGACAAGGTGCAACTCTGGCCGCACCCGAAGTTCCTCTCTAAGGTGGTCTCCCAATTCCATCTGGGCCAGGACATTTGTCTGCCAGTGTTCTTCCCAAAACCCCATATGGACCTAAGTCACCGCAGCTTGCACACCCTGGGTGTGCATCGAGCGCTGGCGTTCTATTTTACACCAAGTCCTTGCACAAATCTGCACAGCTGTTTGTGGCTATAGTCGAGAAGATAAAAGGCCTTCCAGTGTCAGTGCGGCGGATTTCATCTTGGATTACAAACTGCATCCGGGCATGCTATGAGCTCGCAGGTGTTCCGGCCCCAATGGTCATGGCCCACTGGACCAGGGCGCAGACGACTTCCACGGCTTTCCTGGCACAGGTCCCGATCCAGGAGATCTGCAGAGCAGCCACCTGATCCTCAGTGCACACCTTCACGACCCACTATGCGGTCAACCAGCAGGATAGAGAGGACGCTGCAGTTGGCAGAGCGGTCTTCCGTGCAGTTGTTCCGTGACTCCTACCCTCCTCCAGAGGTAAGCTTGTAATTCACCTAATGTGGAATGGACGTGAATAAGCACTCGAGGAAGAAAAAACTGTTACTTACTTTCTCGTAACTGTTGTTCTTCGAGATGTGTTGTTCACGTCCATTCCACCACCCACCCTCCTACCCCTCTGTCGGAGTCGCCGGCAAGAAGGAACTGGAGGGGGTCGGGCCGACGGGTATAAATGCACGGCACAGTGGCGCCACTCGGGGGGCCCACCAGAAGCCGCTAAGGGAAAAAGTTTTGAATGCTCGTGCACGCATCGTGCGCACACCTAATATGGAATGGACGAAGAACAACAGTTACGAGAAAGCAACTAACCGGTTTTTTTTGTTTTCTGGTTTTGTTAATCTTAAACTTGACTATTCTTTCAAGATTTGACTTCGTTTAAAACCCCCCCACAGATTTTTATCATTTGTTGTCTTCTATAAGAAATTAAGTGAATTTATGGACCATATTCTACTATCTTTCTTGGAAGCAAGCCTGTGCAGCCCAAACTGTGTGCTGCCTGCTAGTATAATTCTGCTTTTGAATAGTATTGTGATAAAATTGCATCAGAGAACCCATCATAATTGCTGATAAGTTACATTTTCATTCTAGAAGTAAAATTCTCTAGTTTTCTTGGCCTCCAGGGCTAATGGAATTCTAAATCTCTAGTATTTTATCGGTTTTGGTCACCATTTGTCTTCTGTATGATTTTTCAGTCACTTAATGTGTCCAGTTTTCCCCCACAATCTCTCCACTTTCTCCAATTCAGTTGAGCATTGCTGCTACTTTGCCTAATTCTTCTGCTTTTCGATCTTCTGCATTTCAGATCTTGCTGTTTTTTAAACTGATATTGTACTAAGCAGTTGCCCTGGCTATTTCTGTAGCAAAATGAACAATTACTGTAGAATTTCCCTGACAAATAAATCTGTTTAGTTATCAGTGCTAGTGATGTGATGAGTGTGGACCCTGTGCTCAGCACTTTGTTTATATTAGGGCTCCTTAAATTTAGTTCATCTGTGGATGTTCAGTTTCCTGAGCATCTACATCAGACCTGCAAGCAACTAACGTTATGGGAGAGGAGGCCCGAGGCTGTGCCCTTTTGAAACAGAATCCCAAGAGGGTAGGCTCCCAACAACCTTCCTCTGCTACCTCTTTTTGCACTGTAGACATACCAAAAAAAACCCATTTGTGGCTGGTCCAGGTCAGCTGACTCAAGCTTTCCGGGGCTGGGCTGTGGAGCTATAAAATTGCAGACTAGGTATTTGGCGTCAGGCTGGAGCCCAGGCTGAGACCCACGAGGAGGGAGGGTCCCAGAGCCCAGGCTCCAGCCTGAGACTGAACTGCTATGTTAGAGCCCCATGAGTTAGCTGACCCAGGCCAGCCACACATGTTCTATTGCAGTGTAGATGTACTCTAAGAGGTTGAAGGTGGTTTAACTTCTCTGGGACAGTTGGTATGAAATCTCAAGACAGTCTAAAACTCAAGAGTTTAATTAAAAACAAATCTTAAGAAGAAGAGAAGATCCGATTTAAACAAAAGAAATTGAATGCGCAACCTATTTAGTCTGAAATCCTGAAAAAGCTCATCTCTGGTTTAATTACAGTGAATAGAAAAATGATATTGCACTGTTAGAGAACTCCTTTTTCCATTCTCATCCTTTTGGCAGGTTAGTCTCTCAGGGCTGGTCTTTCCCAGAAAATTTCATTGTTAGAACGCAACCTTGAGAAGTTGCAGGGCAGAGGTCAGATTCTGCAGAATAGAAAACAATGAAATCCATAATTTATGTCCATGATTTCTTTAACTTCAGGTGTAAACGAAAAGCAGTTAAGCTGATACAATGTCATGGACAATGAAGGATACTGCATTTTTCTGTAGAGTTTTTTTTTTCACTCCACCCTGTATTTCCAAATATTTGCCATTCCCTTTTTACAAGACAGAATTTGATTCTTCAATGGGCCCTGAATTACAGTGGCAAAAATAGAAACCTGTAATTTACTTATGAAGACTTCAAATTAAACTTTCAAATAGAGGCCATTTTAGACTCTGCTTCTAAACATGAGTTACTTCAAAACCTTTGCCAGTTGTGCAGTTACTGATTATCATAGTTGATGCTTTTTTCCCTCCCTCATTCTAATCATCTTGCCAGTTGCTAATAAGATGTCCCAGACAAGCTTTTGAAAGAAATAAAATGTATATGGAAAGTGCCTAACCCAAGATCTAGGGCCAGTGCTTGAACAATTCTTAAAACTACTGCTGGTAGAAAAGAGAATTTAAGTTGATTTAGGTCAATATTGTTTCTGCATAATGTGCTTTTCAGTCACAAAAACCTTTGTAGAATTCGCAGCAACTAGTCAATGAAAAACTTTGTGCTCTAGGGATTTAACTTCTGAGGATTCAACAATATCGCCACTAACAAAGGTAAGTACATTCTAAACTCTGGGAGCCAGCACTAAACAGAATTTAATTTGTTCAGTGGGGAGTGAGAAAATGTGTGACAACTGAACACAGGTGTGCTATTCAAAATATTATGATTCCAAATCCTACATACCTTGTCTGTCTGTTGCTTTCTATAGGTGTAAAGCACAAGTCTTTTTTAACAGCTGAAGATTGCTTTGAATTGGGCAAGATTGCATACACTGAGGCAGACTACTATCATACTGAGCTGTGGATGGAGCAAGCTCTGAAACAGCTTGATGATGGAGAGGTGTCTACTGTTGACAGAGTCTCCATTCTAGATTATTTGAGTTATGCTGTGTATCAGCAGGGGGACCTGGACAAAGCAATGATGCTCACCAAGCGACTTCTTGAACTGGGTATGTTGTTAAGAGACTAGATCCACAATATATTGTAAAACTGGTCGGGAAATTCTGTGATGTAGCAGTTTTCATAATATGGTCTGTAGATTACTTTTGTTTCAGAGTAATTGTGGGTAGCTGCTTCTGTCATACAGGTGAACGTCTGCCAAAATAAAATGGGTGAGGAATCATAGACTTTAAGTTCAGAAGGGACCATTATGATCGTCTAGTCTGACCTCCTGCACAACGCAGGCCACAGAACCTCACTCACCCACTCCTGTAACAAACCCCTATCCTATGTCTGAACTATTGAAGTCCTCAAATTGTGGCTTAAAGACTTCAAGGTGCAGAGAATCCTCTAGCAAGTGACCCGTGCCCCACACTGCAGAGGAAGGCGAACAACCCCCAGGGCCTCTGCCAATCTGACCTGGAGAAAAATTCCTTCCCGACCCCAAATATGGCGATCAGCCAAACCCTGAGCATGTGGGCAAGACTCATCAGCCAGACACCCAGGAAAGAATTCTCTGTAGTAACTCAGATCCTACCCCATCTAACATCCCATCACAGGCCATTGGGCATATTTACTGCTAATAGTCAAAGATCAGTTAAATGCCAAAATTAGGCCATCCCATCATACCATCCCCTCCATAAACTTATCAAGCTTAGTCTTGAAGCCAGATATGTCTTTTGCCCCCACTGCTCCCCTTGGAAGGCTGTTCCAGAACTTCACTCCTCTGATGGTTAGAAACCTTTGTCTAATTTCAAGTCTAAACTTCCTGATGGCCAGTTTATATCCATTTGTTCTTGTGTCCACATTGGTACTGAGCTTAAATAATTCCTCTCCCTCCTTGGTATTTATCCCTCTGATACATTTATAGAGAGCAATCCTGTCTCCCCTCAGCCTTCTTTTGGTTAGGCTAAACAAGCCAAGCTCTTTGAGTCTCCTTTCATAAGACAGGAAGGTATCCAATCCAGCAGTTACACCCATTGTATTAAAAGATGATGCAAATAATCTTCCCTAATATTACTTTTTCAAATAAGAATAGCTGCTGCAAGGATGTTATGGGATCAGCACTGGGAGTTTGGCAAGGGAGGAGGGCCACAAAAGTATGCCTGCCTTAAGAAATGATCTGTAACATGAAGCTGACTACTTGAGGTACATCTGAATTCATTTTTGGATGGGAGTTTGCATTTGAGGGAATGGTTGTTTCGGTTTTGGCCTAAATTTTACTCCTTGCATACATTTGTTTCCAAGAAGGGTAAATGGAAAATTAAAAAATCCATCCTTAAAGAAAGGAAGAGACAAATACTTCTTGTAGAATTGGGCAGTTCCTGCCATGTTATAAGTTCTTTTGGCATGGAGTCTCTTCCTGTGTGATTTATACAGTGACTTGCACAGTGGAGGGTTGCCAGCTGTCCAGTTTTCAACTGAACACCTGGTCGAAAAGGGACCCTCTCCAGCCCAGTGAAAATGAGCGAGTGAGTGAAGATGAGGGAGAGCAAGGGAGGGAGTGGCAGGACCTCGGAGAAGGGGTGGGGCAAGGGTGTTCGGTTTTGTTTGGTGAGAAAGTTGGCAACCCTAGGGGGCCCTGATTGTCGTTGAAGCATTTGGGTGCTACTTTTAATACAAATGATGATTGATATAGAAAAATATGCAAGTAACTTTGACTAAAACTCTTTTTACAGGGATTATAAATTTGGCCTCAAACATGCTGTATGCTTAAACTTGACATTCAAAATCACAGTGTATTTTTATAAATTGATTTATAATCCATTTTGGCTTTGCATAGCTACAAAATTGTATCTGGTTTAAAACTTGATTATGGTGTTAGTTTCATAGCAATGTTGCATCAAATTAATATGTTTAATAACCAAGATATGTCAGTGACTGCATGTTTAATCATTTAGAAGTTCAGTTATGTACTATGTAAAAATAGCAGCTTGCTCAGCACTTGCTCTTGTGTATATCCTTTCTCTCTAGGCACTCACATAGCTCTCATCGCCACAGTATCTGAACACCATGTAGAGTCAACGCTTCTTTATTTTCTAAATTGTCTAAAATTTGTTTTACTGTCTTTTCATTCTTCTTTGCTATACAATCAGTATAGCTTCCCTCTCCTAAAGATGAATTCTGTTCTTCTGTGTACATAAACACAGTTGTTTATACTGAGTTCAGAATGCAGGATCTCTCTTGTTAATTGTACATGAGGCTGGAAAAACCCATATTGAGTCTGCAGAGCTGGCCCATGAAAACTATCTTTTAAATTGCGGACTGAGCAGTTTTGATTTGGAATAATTGAAAGACAACAAATATAGAATCCAGTAATGGCTTGCCTAGTGATATTTAAACACAATGGCATAGTATATCTAAGCATTTGTCATTTTCATCACTGTGTGGTATCTGAGTGCCTGAAGGAGGATGTTCTAATCTTAATTCTGAATTAATCCTTTCACAGCAGTAAAACCCCTTCATCAGTAAATGGAGGAATGAGCTGGCATAGTTTGTTAAACTAGCACTTTTTTCTACCAAATTTTGTCAGCTGTCAGTATTCCTGGCCCAACTCTCTCCCTGTTGAGTTTCCTGATGGGACAATGCAGTCTATTTCACACACAATATCCTCATTTCTCTGTCTCCCTTTATAGTCTTGCAGGCTGTCTCCCCCATGGAATAGTTTAAAGTTTATTCTATCTCTTAACTGTTGCTGGGTAGTACTGCTTCCAGTGGAGGTGTCAGTTTCTTGGATTTAGAGGGTTTAAGCTAAGGTTTTCCTTGCCCATTCTCTGCTTCCCTGTACAATGAGCAATGAGAACACAGAAATGTATTACATCCCCGCCTGTCACCTATTGAATGGGTCAGGCTTTCAGCTATATTTTTGTTCTGATTTAACTGTAAGCATGTTGGATCACTAAGCATTAATTTTTACAACTTCTGTTCCAGAATGAAGAGTGTTTTTCTTTTCAAGGAGATGCTCTTATATACCCTTTCAGGTTGACTTCTACCAGTTGCAAACTTATCTGTGGTGCCTCTCCTTTCTTCTCCATTAGATCCTGAACATCAGAGAGCAAATGGTAACTTAAAATACTTTGAATATATCATGTCTAAAGAAAAAGAAGCAAATAAGTCTACTACCAAAACAGATAGCCAGACTGACAAGGAAACAAAGAAAAAGGAACCAAGCAAAGATTACCTGCCAGAGAGACAGAAGTATGAAATGCTGTGCCGTGGGGAGGGTCTCAGAATGGTAAAGTGGAATAGCCTGTTTGTTTTTGTTTTTTGTTTAATCTACAAAACCAGTTATGCAGGACTCATTTAGACATGTCAGCAAGTTCTGGTGCTAAAGAGAAAGGTCAGTCAGCTTGCAGGGATGAGCTGGCTCACCTTTAGAACACTGTTTTCCCTCTTACTCCTGTCTTTATGGTGGCCTGCGTTCAAAGTATTTTTGATGAACGTTTGCAAGAAGTTTTGTATCGAGCTTGAACATAAGGAAATCATTTTAGCAATAGGTTTCAGAGTAGCAGCCGTGTTAGTGTGTATCCGCAAAAAGAGAGAGAGAGTACTTGTGGCACGTTAGAGACTAACAAATTTATTTGAGCACAAGCTTTCGTGAGCTAGGGCAGAGCTGTAGCTCATGAAAGCTTATGCTCAAATAAATTTGTTAATCTCTAAGGTGCCACAAGTACTCCTTTTCTTATTGTAGCAATAGAATGACTATAGACCTATAGTGGAGGGAATGAAGAGGGACAATGCAGCATCTCTGAATGAAGAAATAGTAACCCATGTTTGAGGATGCTGCCCCCTAACCCTAATGTATTTTAATACCAGTTAGTGCACTGAGAATCAAATAAGGTTATTGCATTACAACAAAGATTGTATTACACACATTGTATTACACACAGCATTGAACATTGTTCATCTTAAGACTAACTGTAAAGTTAATGTTTGCTCTAAGATGTGTCTCATATTAAACTTGCTGAGAGCATGGTTTCTCAAACAATGTGCTTGACCTCCCTAAGGAGACTCCAGTCTCCTCAATTGGTAAAATACAAGTAGACATAGCCCTGGTCTACACTAGGACTTTAGATCGAATTTAGCAGCGTTAAATCGATTTAAACCTGCACCCGTCCACACAATGAAGCCCTTTATTTCGACTTAAAGGGCTCTTAAAATCGATTTCCTTACTCCACCCCTGACAAGTGGATTAGCGCTTAAATCGACCTTGCCGGCTCGAATTTGGGGTACTGTGGACACAATTCGATGGTATTGGCCTCCGGGAGCTATCCCAGAGTGCTCCATTCTGACCGCTCTGGACAGCGCTCTCAACTCAGATGCACTGGCCAGGTAGACAGGAAAAGAACCGCGAACTTTTGAATCTCATTTCCTGTTTGGCCAGCGTGGCAAGCTGCAGGTGACCATGCAGAGCTCATCAGCAGAGGTGACCATGATGGAGTCCCAGAATCGCAAAAGAGCTCCAGCATGGACTGAACGGGAGGTACGGGATCTGATCGCTGTTTGGGGAGAGGAATCCGTGCTATCAGAACTCCGTTCCAGTTTTCGAAATGCCAAAACCTTTCTGAAAATCTCCCAGGGCATGAAGGACAGAGGCCATAACAGGGACCCGAAGCAGTGCCGCGTGAAACTGAAGGAGCTGAGGCAAGCCTACCAGAAAACCAGAGAGGCGAACGGCCGCTCTGGGTCAGAGCCCCAAACATGCCGCTTCTATGATGAGCTGCATGCCATTTTAGGGGGTTCAGCCACCACTACCCCAGCCGTGTTGTTTGACTCCTTCAATGGAGATGGAGGCAATACAGAAGTAGGTTTTGGGGACGAAGAAGATGATGAGGAGGAGGTTGTAGATAGCTCACAGCAAGCAAGCGGAGAAACCGGTTTTCCCGACAGCCAGGAACTGTTTCTCACCCTAGACCTGGAGCCAGTACCCCCCGAACCCACCCAAGGCTGCCTCCTGGACTCAGCAGGCGGAGAAGGGACCTCTGGTGAGTGTACCTTTTAAAATGCTATACATGGTTTAAAAGCAAGCATGTGAAAGGATTACTTTGCCCTGGCATTTGCGGTTCTGCCTTTGCAAAAGGTTTCTGGGGAGGGCAGCCTTATTTCGTCCTTCATGGTAGGACACTTTACCACTCCAGGCCAGCAACACGTACTGGGGAATCACTGTAGAACAAAGCATTGCAGTGTATGTTTGCTGGCATTCAACCAAAATCCGTTCACGCGGTGGGAGGAGGCAAAATGCGACCTTGTAACGAAAGCACATGTGCTATGTATGTAATGTTAACTTTCAAGGTTTACCCTGAAAGAGTGTAGCCACTGTTTTATAAAATGTGTCTTTTTAAATACCGCTGTCCCTTTTTTTTTCTCCACCAGCTGCATGTGTTTCAATGATCACAGGATCTTCTCCTTCCCAGAGGCTAGTGAAGCTTAGAAAGAAAAAAAAACGCACTCGCGATGAAATGTTCTCCGAGCTCATGCTGTCCTCCCACACTGACAGAGCACAGACGAATGCGTGGAGGCAAATAATGTCAGAGTGCAGGAAAGCACAAAATGACCGGGAGGAGAGGTGGAGGGCTGAAGAGAGTAAGTGGCGGGCTGAAGAGAGTAAGTGGCGGGCTGAAGACAGGGCTGAAGCTCAAAGGTGGCGGCAGCGTGATGAGAGGAGGCAGGATTCAATGCTGAGGCTGCTGCAGGACCAAACCAGTATGCTCCAGTGTATGGTTGAGCTGCAGCAAAGGCAGCTGGAGCACAGACTGCCACTGCAGCCCCTCTGTAACCAACCGCCCTCCTCCCCAAGTTCCATAGCCTCCACACCCAGACGCCCAAGAACACGGTGGGGAGGCCTCCGGCCAACCAGCCACTCCCCCACAGAGGATTGCCCAAAAAAAAGAAGGCTGTCATTCAATAAATTTTAAAGTTGTAAACTTTTAAAGTGCTGTGCTTAAAGTGCTGTGTGGCATTTTCCTTCCCTCCTCCACCACCCCTCCTGGGATACCTTGGTAGTCATCCCCCTGTTTGTGTGATGAATGAATAACGAATGCATGACTGTGAAGCAGCAATGACTTTATTGGCTCTGCAAGCAATGATTAAAGGGAGGAGGGGAGGGTGGTTAGCTTACAGGGAAGTAGAGTGAACCAAGGGGCGGGGGGGTTCATCAAGGAGAAACAAACAGAACTTTTACACCGTAGCCTGGCCAGTCATGAAACTGTTTTTCAAAGCTTCTCTGATGCGTACCGCGCCCTCCTGTGCTCTTCTAACCGCCCTGGTGTCTGGCTGCGCGTAACCAGCAGCCAGGCGATTTGCCTCAACCTCCCACCCCGCCATAAACGTCTCCCCCTTACTCTCACAGATATTGTGGAGCACACAGCAAGCAGTAATAACAGTGGGAATATTGGTTTCGCTGAGGTCTAAGCGAGTCAATAAACTGCGCCAGCGCGCCTTTAAACGTCCAAATGCACATTCTACCACCATTCTGCACTTGCTCAGCCTGTAGTTGAACAGCTCCTGACCACTGTCCAGGCTGCCTGTGTACGGCTTCATGAGCCATGGCATTAAGGGGTAGGCTGGGTCCCCAAGGATACATATAGGCATTTCAACATCCCCAACAGTTATTTTCTGGTCTGGGAATAAAGTCCCTTCCTGCAGCTTTTGAAACAGACCAGAGTTCCTGAAGATGCGAGCATCATGCACCTTTCCCGGCCATCCCACGTTGATGTTGGTGAAACGTCCCTTGTGATCCACCAGAGCTTGCAGCACTATTGAAAAGTACCCCTTGCGGTTTATGTACTCGGCGGCTTGGTGCTCCGGTGCCAAGATAGGGATATGGGTTCCATCTATAGCCCCACCACAGTTAGGGAATCCCATTGCAGCAAAGCCATCCACTATGACCTGCACATTTCCCAGGGTCACTACCCTTGATATCAGCAGATCTTTGATTGCGTGGGCTACTTGCATCACAGCAGCCCCCACAGTAGATTTGCCCACTCCAAATTGATTCCCAACTGACCGGTAGCTGTCTGGCGTTGCAAGCTTCCACAGGGCTATCGCCACTCGCTTCTCAACTGTGAGGGCTGCTCTCATCTTGGTATTCATGCGCTTCAGGACAGGGGAAAGCAAGTCACAAAGTTCCATGAAAGTGCCCTTACGCATGCGAAAGTTTCGTAGCCACTGGGAATCGTCCCAGACCTGCAACACTATGCGGTCCCACCAGTCTGTGCTTGTTTCCCGAGCCCAGAATCGGCGTTCCACAGCATGAACCTGCCCCATTAGCACCATGATGCATGCATTGGCAGGGCCCATGCTTTCAGAGAAATCTGTGTCCATGTCCTGATCACTCACGGGACCGCGCTGACGTCGCCTCCTCGCCCGGTATCGCGTTGCCAGGTTCTGGTGCTGCATATACTGCTGAATAATGCGTGTGGTGGTTAATGTGCTCCTAATTGCCAAAGTGAGCTGAGCGGGCTCCATGCTTGCCGTGGTATGGCGTCCGCACAGAAAAAAGGCGCGGAACGATTGTCTGCCGTTGCTCTGACGGAGGGAGGGGCGACTGACGACACGGCTTACAGGGTTGGCTTCAGGGAGCTAAAATCAACAAAGGGGGTGCCTGTACATCAAGGAGTATTTCAGGCAGGACTGCACGGAGGGTTCCAATAAGAAATGGTGCACCTAAGTTATCGTTGTTATTGGAACAAGGAGGTTAGCCTGGCCTCTGATTGATACATGGCTAGATTTACCTCGCTGCACCTTCTCTGTGAGTGACTGCAGTGTGACCTAGAGGAATGAGTCCCCTAGACAGGGGAGGAGGCAAATGAGTACAAAACAAATCTGGTCTATTTCTTGTTTTGACCCACTCCATCTATCTTTTACATCTTTGGCTGGCAGCAGACGGTGCAGAAGGACTGCATGCCATCCACATCTCATGGCTGCTTGGCAGAAGATGGTACAGTACGCCTGCTAGCCATCCCCATCTCTTGCCTGCCTGGCAGAAGATGGTGCAATACGACTGCTAGCAATCCTCATCTCTTGCCTGCCTGGCAGAAGATGGTACAGTACGACTGCTAGCAGTCCGTATCGCCTGCCTGCTCACCATAAGATGGTTCAATAGGACTGACTGCAGGACTAAAGAGAATGACCTGGTCAAGTCACTCCAAATTTAGTCCCTGCGCCCATGTCTGCCCAGGCGCTCCCAGCCGACGCGGCCAGGAGCACCTCGGACACGATGAGGACGACTACCAGTCGTATTGCACCGTCTGCTGCCAGAAGGCAAGGGGTTGCTGCTACTGTGCAGCAAAGCCGTACCGCGTCTGCCAGCACCCAGGAGACATAGGGTGACGGTTACCTGAGCGGGCTCCATGCTTGCTGTGGTATGGCGTCTGCACAGGTAACTCAGGAAAAAAGGCGCGAAATGATTGTCTGCCCTTGCTTTCACGGAGGGAGGGAGGGAACGGGGGCCTGACGACACGTACCCAGAACCACCCGCGACAATGTTTTAGCCCCATCAGAGCGCTCCATTGTGACTGCTCTGGACAGCACTCTCAGATGCCCGATTGTTTGCCATTGCTCTGACGCTGGGAGGGGCGCTTACAGGGTTGGCTTCAGGGAGCTAAAATCAACAAAGGGGGTGGCTTTACATCAAGGAGTATTTCAGGCAGGACTTCACAGAGGGTTCCAATAAGAAATGGTGCACCTAAGTTATTGTCCTTATTGGAGCAAGAAGGTTAGCCTGGCCTCTGATTGATACATGGCTAGATTTACCTCGCTGCACCTTGACTGCAGTGTGATCTAGAAGAATGAGTCCCCTAGACAGGGGAGGGGGGGGAAGCAAATGAGTACAAAACAAATCTGGTCTATTTCTTGTTTTGACCCACTCCATCTATCTTTTACATCTTTGGCTGGCAGCAGACGGACTGCATGCCATCCACATCTCATGACTGCTCGGCAGAAGATGGTACAGCACGACTGCTAGCAGTCCGTATCGCCTGCCCGCTCACCATAAGACGGTTCAATAGGACTGACTGCAGGACTAAAGAGAATGACCTGGTCAAGTCACTCCAAATTTAGTCCCTGTGCCCATGTCTGCCCAGGCGCTCCTGATCGACCTCACAGAGGCGACCAGGAGCACCTCAGACATGACGATGACGGCTACCAGTCGTACTGTACCGTCTGCTGCCACAAGGCAAGGGGTTGCTGCTACTGTGTAGCAATGCCGTACCGCGTCTGCCAGCACCCAGGAGACATAGGGTGACGGTTACCTGAGCGGGCTCCATGCTTGCCATGGTATGGCGTCTGCACAGGTAACTCAGGAAAAAAGGCGCGAAATGATTGTCTGCCCTTGCTTTCACGGGGGGAGGGAGGGAACGGGAGGCTGACGATATGTACCCAGAACCACCCGCGACAATGTTTTAGCCCCATCAGGCATTGGGATCTCAACCCAGAATTCCAATGGGCAGCGGAGACTGCGGGAACTGTGGGATAGCTACCCACAGTGCAACGCTCCGGAAGTCGACGCTTGCCTCGGTACTGTGGAAGCGCTCCGCCGAGTTAATGCACTTAATGCACTTAGAGCATTTACTGTGGGGACACACACACTCGAATTTATAAAACCGATTTCTAAAAAACCGACTTCTATAAATTCGACCTTATTCCGTAGTGTAGACATACCCATAGGGAAAATGAATTACTGTGTTTTGTTCTTCTCAGAATGAAGGAAAGGCTGATGCCAATCACAGCAGTGAATGAATAGTTTCTAAGTGCCTATGAATTCATTCATCTAGGTTTTCCAAAAAGTGATGGACTCTTTCAATCCAGTGTCTAAATACTGCTCAGCTGATGCTGTTTAGGAGCTAGAAGATAGACTTCTTCCTTCCTGAATTTGTTGTAATCATATGCAAAATTTCTCTTCATTGACTTACTATTTAACTTATTAATTATAAATTAATTGTTTTGTTATATTTAATTTGTTTGCTGAAGGACCACCCCTCACCCCCTTAAGGATATGTCTACACAGCATAGTCTACCGCGGATCTTTCCCAGGTTTTAGCCTTAGCCCCCCTACTATCCACACTGGGTTTGTAGGTGTTTTAAGCCCAGGTTTGTTTATCCCAGCTAGGAGTGTGGGTTAGAACCTGGGCTCCACTTTAAGTTGGGCCGGAGCCCACCCACTTTGCAGTGAGGATACAGGCTAAACCATTCAAGTTCTGATAGTCCTCTAATGCCCTTTCCACAATTCCCCCTAAAAGATTGTTCTCCTACAATTGACTGGAAAAGAATCCTAGATCATCTCACCACAAAGAACAATGAGATATTCCCCCCCAGACACACATGGGTGAATGGAGAAAGTCATAACACAGTGCTATGGGTAGGGCTTGGCAGAGGGGACATTCACACCTGGGCAAAGCTAACTTGGATGCTCAGACCTGGGTGAAGGGTACAGACATAGCCATAGTGTTATGTGCTTGCCATATGAATATGTGTAAGAACACCAACAGAGAAAGTGGTCAGGTTTATAGATGGAATATGACAGGTCAACAAGTTCCATGGTGTGAATATACGATATATATATACCTACGCTAGTTGTGTCACATTAGATGCATTTCTGTCATAATGTGTAATTTTTTATATTTAAAAAAGAAATGCGTGTGTCCTGTAATGGTGTTAATGTGAGCAAGCACTTGATTCCTTTTTGTGTTTGTTCTGCCTTGATTTCAGACACCTCGGAGACAGAAGAAACTCTTCTGCCGCTATTACAATGGAAACCAGAATCCCAAGTATGTTCTGGGACCTGTCAAACAGGAGGATGAATGGGACAAACCTCGGATTGTTCGCTTCCTTGAAATTATTTCTGATGAAGAAATTGAAACTGTGAAAGAACTAGCAAAGCCAAGGGTAAAGAGCTTCAGATTCCTCTTGTTTTGGAAACTTCCATGCCATCTATAGTGTTCTATGTGCATGAACTCAATTCACCTCTTGAATTAGGAGTTTGTAAAGTTAGCTTGGGCGAATGGTGTTATGCACACACACGCACACAGAGTAATGTTTTCTCTGCATGGCTTATGCAGATTCACCAAACTGTTCTGCTGGATAAGATTTTTGTGGATGCTATTATGGAGGAGAAGAGAACCTCCTTGAACTCCACAATAGTCCCAGCATGAAACTTCCCCCTATTGCAACTGGCCTGCCTCAGTATGCTGCCACCGCTACCACCACTCTTAATTTATGTTGAATACTCGTCACAGTCACTATGGCGTATAAATGACAGTTATTTGTATGGAGATGCCATTTAGGAGCCGCCATATCTGTGATCATGGACACCAGATAATCCGAATTTACCATATGGACATCTACAAAATAGTAGTACTCTTCTTTAGTCATCTGAAACAGACTCAGGGGCATGAGGTGCTCTGGGGCAGTTACGTAAGTCCTTTTCAGCAAATCTCACCCTAGCTTCATTTAACTTCAAACTAAAAGAGGTGTAATAGGTTGGACCTAACATAACCTTCATTCTCCCACTTCATCACCTCAACTCTCCAATCCCATTTCAAGAACCAGATTCCAAAGGACCAGTCTCTGAATCTGAAATAACCTAAGACTGGCTTATTGTCAAGGCAGCCATGAGAGCCCAGGTCAAACAAAAAAGCTATTTTGCTGGAAGTCACCCAGGACAATATGATTGGCAGCTGCAATACCAGGACAGATTAAATCTGTTAAGAAACTTGTGGTGTACCAATGTAGTAAATATAACACAACTTGTCTCAGTTTAACTCTATCTCAAGACTTGCACTTGAGGTGAAGCTATTCTAATTAATCCATGTTTGTACAGGTCACCAACTACTTCTGAAATCAGATGCAAACAATATAAGTGCATCATTTCTCCAGCACTACTTCTGTTTATGCTAAACAGATACTTATTGGGAAAGAGCTGAGCGAATGAAGGATAAACACTGTGTGGATAGGTACATCAGAATTACCTAAGAGAAATTATCCAACCATTTCTTCTTTATTCAAGCAAATCAAAGGCCTTATCCATAATCAAGTCAAGAATGGTGCTGCCTTTGTTAGCCACCAACTTGAGTACTGAAGAGCATCAAGTGAAGAGTAGGCTCACTATCACCTGACATTCTTTGTTCTTGAGGTAACACCCCAGACTAAACCAGTGGATCTGATTTCAAGTGCTGTGCTCCTTCCCTACACCTAAAACATCTCTTCTTGCCTATGCTTCCCATGTCGATCACATCAGGAATCAGAGCCCAGTTTGTGTGCTAATTCCTATTTTGTTGTGTTACAATGGAAAATGATACAACTGATGATTGGGCTGCATTGTTGCTGTAGGAAACACTGGTGTTGCCTCTTTGGAGTGTAACTAAAGCTGTTCTTTATGGAGTGAAAAGAAAACCTTTCTGTTATAAGGATGACTGAAAACGATACACAGATGATAGTGGATTTAAACTAAACTTTCTGGGACCATTGTTTTCTAGTCCGATAAATGTTCAGCCTGTTACAAAGCTGTGCCAATTTTGGGTACTAATATCTTGCGTTGAAAAATGTGGAACATTCAAACTTAAAGCCTAGACATTGCAGAGTTCAGTGGTTGATGCTGCATGAGACTATGTTTTGAGGTTGAAAGTTCATCTCTTGTATTCCAGCTATTGGGAGTGTCACAGAAGTCTTAGAGTCTAGAAGTGAAAGGGTGTGTAATCACTACCCAGTCTTCTGCTCCTTTGTCATCAGCTGGCATGAGAAAAGCTTAATTCAGTCTTTCGAGACTGTCTGTCTGCTTTTGAGTAGTAAGCTGTGTGCAATGATCCAGCTACTCACCCCATTTTGTCCCATGGGTAAAGAACAGTGCAGATTAAGGGATTCCCTGATTCTTTGTTTAGATCAATAAGGTCTGAGATGCTTTGAGCCTTTATTGCAAAATAAAAACTAGCAGTAAAACACTTGCCCAGATTATGACACACAGTACTCAATAAACCCTCCTTGGCCTGGAGTCACCATAATGCAGTCTGTCAATGACCTTCTAGTGCTTCTAATGCTGGAGCATTGCAACTGAAACTTTCCCAATTATGGGTCACTGTACAGTAGCTGAATGTGCAGTAGCAACATGCAGTTTGCTTGTGGTGTTGCCATGACTCCGTATGACAGAAACAGATTTTGTGGAAATGGAGCAGAACAGGACACTGACTAAAATGGGATGGAAGCAAATTACTTGACAATGGTGCAGTGTGTTGGCTGGAGAAGAGAGGCCCTAGAACAGTCTTGGTCCAAAGTCTTATTTCTGGATGATCAAAAACGTGGGAAGTATTTCACATGATTTGTGATCATGGTGTAGCTGACGGGTCTGCATTCTGGAACAGAGAATGCAAAACACAGATCAATTATTCAACCAACTAATGCAGATAATAAGTTAGAGATATTTTTCAGATTCTGAGGTAAGGTTTCCTTCATGTCCCTCCCACCCCCACGGTTAAAACTTTTACTCAGTGTGTTCCTTATTGATGATTTAACTCTAAAGTGCATCCTGGATGTACCGTATATCATTAACAAAGCAAGAGTTGTACATCCTTGACATACATGCTGTATAACTTCCAGCAATTGAAAGGAGTTGAAAGATGTTACAGGAAATAGCTTTACTTATCTAACCAGCTCGCTCTTGTTGCTCCCCAGAAACTGGAGTATTGCTTCTAGGAAAAAATGTACCACTCATTCGCTCCCTCTTCTCTAAGAAGGAACTGAAGTATCTCCTTTTTATTCGTGTTAGAGGTTTCCCCACCTTCGCCACCACACACATACTCTTTCTGCTATAAAACATGTAAAACACCACAATGGAAACTGATTGGATGAAGTGCATGGCTTGTGTGGAAATTTTTTTCCCCTCTGTAGGTTTCTGAATGGTCGGATTAATGTGATGCGATATTTACTTTGTAATGCAACTATTCTGATTGGTTCGCTTCACAGCTGAGGCGAGCCACCATTTCAAACCCCATAACGGGAGTCTTGGAGACGGCACATTACAGAATTAGCAAAAGGTAAGAGACTTCGTACACCAAACATTCTGGGCCTGTAATGAGTGCTTGTTCTCTGCTCATTCAGGGATAGAGAGGTGGTCTAAAAACATACTTTAGACTTTCTAGACCATCTCTTTAATATGTACAGATATTGTAACAGGCTGTTACTGCTGAGTTTCTCAGTCTTTTCCTCTAACTAGAAGTTCTGTTTTTTGCCGTTTTAGCTAATATTCCTTTTTTCAAATAGTATTTTGTACAGGTGCATAGAATGTGCACAGGTGCAAAACTCAGTGGAGGTTCCCTTGTATGTGATTTCCCTGACCACATATGCCAACAAAAATTTGTCATTGCTCTCTTTGCTAAATCTGGCAGACTCTCTGAGGATCCCTTGCATTCAGAAGTGGAGTCACATTATCCTGCATAACAGTTGCATTGGCATGCAGAAGCATTTGTTCATTAGTCATATAAAATACAATTGTCCAAGATAATCTGTCTTCCTCCGGTCTGTTTTGTTTGTTTGTTTTTGGCTGCCTCCTAACTCAAACCTTGAAGAAAGCAGCAGTGTTTTTTTTCTTTACCGGCTTCCAAGTTCTCTCCACTTTGCTAAAAAGCACTGCAGATTTGTGAATTTGAGTTTTGTTTTCTGAAAAGTTTGATAATGTCTTCGCATTTGCACCTCTCCAAAAGACGTCTTTAGGAGCTGCATAGTAAAGGTCCAGTCCTCCATTAGCTGTTTTGTTTTCCTCACAAAAATCCTGTTCTTCAGCATTTAACAAAAACAAGAAAAGAACATTAAACTTCTGGATACAGAGGAATTTTCTTTGAAACTCAGCACTATGAACTATTTGCAGAAAGTCTCTGGTTTTTAAAAAAAAAAGAGAGGAAAGAAAAAAGTGAAAGGACATTCTAACCAAATTTGTCCACCCAATTCTTCATTTTGGAAATGGCAGCTGCAACTACTGTCTCCCTTCTAAATACTGCTGCTGATCTGAGAGCATTGCATACCATCCAGACCAATCGGAAACCCTTCCAATCACCTGTGGCTTGTCAAAAAGAAGCCTGCTATCAGAGTAAGCCCTTGTCCTTTCTCTTTTTGTAGCTGAGCCGGGCTACTGTACATGACCCTCAGACTGGGAAACTGACCACAGCACATTACAGAGTCTCTAAGAGGTAAGGGGAATGTGTTCCAAAGGTATATCTAACACCTAGGAAATCTGTTCTGTAGCTAACCTGTTAAATCTTCTAGTTGCAAATCTGGGATGAGGGAAGATTATACATATTTGTTTCTTGTGCTCATTTCTATTTAGAAGAGATGAGGTGGCCTAAAAATTACCTGGCACGTATTGTTGCAAATGGGCTGCTTAAATGGGACGTTTTAAAGCATTCCTGTTAGCTAAAAGGAAAGCTGCTACTGCTTTTCTGTCTGCATGGTCCTGAATAACACAAATAGCATACTAAAAACCTGCTAAAAAAATGGGAAGATTCCCACCTAAACTAAAATTCAGAAAGGGCTGCACTTGTTGTTTGTACCATTGTACCAATATATGTTTAAAATTAAGCACTTGAGATTTGTTATAATGAATAGCAACAACAGCATGAGTAGAGAGCTTGAGAACTTTAGTTCAAAAATTCTTTGTTTATTGTTTGTTTATCACAACACTAACTAGTTGTTCATTTACTCTGCTAGTTGATTTAATATAAAATCCAGCATTCATTGGAAAATATTAGAGCCACATTTTGTTTGATTAAATTATCTTTTGAACAAATGAAACTATCATTAAAGGGTTTTTGTCCATAGTTTTAACCTCAACATTTGAATAGTGTTTTTTAAAAAGGGGTAAAAATGAATTGGGTTTACAGAGATGTAAAATTTCTGAAATATTCTCCCCCTTCCACAAAAACCATTAGCTTTTAGTTAGTTATGTGAGCAGTGAGTTTAGAACCCTTATGAACAAGAAGACTACTACTAATTAAATACTAGATTATTAGAAATTCTGTTCCAAAAGGATTGGTAGTAAATAGACTTGTTGAGGAAATATCCTCCTCTTAGGGCTTTTTGACTGAGCTGGTTTGGATTCCAGATAAATCCTTACTACTGAAAACCAGAAACGATATGCTCTATTTCCTGGGTTGTTTTTTTTTTTTTTTTTAAATAGATGGCTGCTTCCCCACTCCAAACATTACAGGCATTCTTTCCTAGTCATTGCCCTTCTAAATTACAGCATTCCTCTATGAGGAGACTACTGTTCACTCAGCAGTACGTGGCAGACTGTGTTAACAGGGGCATGTTGCCAGCTGCATGAAGAGGCATGTCAAGCCTTGCTGTATGCAGTACAAGAATATATCCAGACAGTTTGACACAGCTTTCAAGGAAACTAGTGGTTTTTGAGGCAGCCAGTTAGAATCCGTAGCATACGAGGTTAGTGTTTACTCTTCAGGAATATCAGCCTCTGCTTTTATTTTAATCACTGCTCTTTCTCTAAAGGAAGTGTATTTAGACCATCCTTAGTATGTAAAGATGTTAGTAATGTTCTATTTTATATATCTCATAACAAAGCCAATGAGTAGGTTATAGTCAACCTTTTAAGAAATGACTAGAAATGTTAAGGAAGGGGAGTAAATGTAATTGCAATTTTTAACTGTTCATTTGTAATAAGGTCAGACATCCATTTCCCAATTTTTTTTTAATTTTCAAGTTGAGAAAATGTTAAATATCCACCAGTGTGGATTTAAAATGCTTCATAAAATATTTTATGTAAAATACAGTGTGGCAGAATGTTTCTAATTCAGGTGTACAGATCATGCTGTACATGAAGAGCTTCTGAAGGGGAGAGGCTAAATGTTATGTTCTGACAATGGCAGCAATGATAACTAGACCTTTCTACCCTTCAGGGAATCTCTAAGAATTTTGGCTTTTTGAAGTGGCACAAAGAAAAGTCCTATGTTAGCTTCCCTGTGATTCCCTCTTAAAGTAAAATGGAAAAATGCTTGTGGGCTTCGCGAGTAAAAGGGGTTTCAAAAGAATTATTTTCCACCAGGAAAAAAAAGCTCCTCTTAATGTGGATGATAGTCTTTTCGATGTAAGGTTACCTGTCTGTAACGTTCACTTGAAGCATAATGATACTTCTAATGAGTGAAATTGTTTTCTGGCTAGTAGAAGTTGAAGGAAAAGTTACACTGAAGGGCAAGAGCCTGGCATGCATTTCACAAGAGCTGCTCTGATCCTTAAATCCACACTTGAATAGTTCAGCTAGTTGAGCACAATTTTCTAACTGATTACTAATCCTATAAGCACAAAAGCTTATGCTCAAATAAATTTTAGTCTCTAAGGTGCCACAAGTACTCCTTTTCTTTTTGTGGATACAGACTAACACGGCTGCTACTCTGAAACTAATCCTATAGTGCAATTTCCAGTGGAAAAATGTCTTCAGGTTTGTGTGAGAGAAGGGTAGTGGAGCAAGTGAAATGAAGTTTTTCAAGTGGAGGATTTCTCTCCCTGTGGAGCAGCCCTCACTGTACATACCTACCTTGGCTGCTTTGATAGTGAGCTCTGCAAGAGATAGACAGAACAGCTCCCTTAGACTGACTTTTTTTTTTTATATACCCATGGAGAACAAAAGTTGAGACCAGCAGCAAAAATGGATGATACAGATGGGCTCATATTCCTGAAGGGCAGATAGACAAATCCTGCTGGAAGTTGCAGTTCTGGAGGAACCTCTTCATATGCATAATAAAAGCCAATGGAGCTTACTAGAGCAGCGGTTCTCAATCTGGGGTCAGGACTGCAAAGTAGGTCACGACATCATTTTAATAGGGTCACCAGGATCAGCACAGACTTGCTGGGACTTAGAGATGAAGACCAAGCTCCCCACCCCACCCAGGGTGGCTCGGGCCCCCTCTCCCTCCATCCGAGGTGGTGGAACCCCTCCTCTCCCCCTTCATTTAGTAAATTTGTTGTCAGAAGGAGGTTGTGATGCAATGAAGTTTGAGAACTTCTGCACTAGAGGCTTAGAGAACTACCAGAGGCTAGTTGGTGCTGGAAAATCAATCTAGAGCTAGGAATACGCAAATCCTCCTGAGCTGTGATAGGAACTGAGGAAGTAGACTCAGTGATGCTTATGGGTGACAACTTGTGCCAAATGTCTTGCTAGAAGTCATTATTCAACTCTACCAAGTAGCTTTCACTGCCAAGTTACTCTTCCAAAGTATGTATGATGCTTTACCAGAAATAAGACTGATGCTTCATAGTCTTTCTTCACAAAAGTTTGCTTTATCTGGATCATCTGTTTCCTTCTGTTCTCTGTCACACGGCTGTGGTCAGGAAACAACTGCCAGACCCAGAAAGCTGTCTCAGGTCTGGCAAACATGAAAATGCAAGATCACCCCCCCCCCCCCACTACTGCCCCTTCTATCTTATACGCTATGGTAACGGGGGGCTAAATAAATACTTGAGTGCCTCAGACTCTATTGTATTTATCCTCCCACCACTTGTGTGAAGTAGGCAGGTTCTGTTTTCCCCATTTTACAAAAGGGGTACTGTAACACAGACTAAGTGAATTGCCTGTGGAAGTCTGTGGTGGAGCAGGGCATTGAACTTGAGTTGAATCTAGTCCTAACCACTAGACTACCTGTCTTCTCTTTCGTACTCAAGAGGGAGGTGAAAGCTACTTGGTAGAGTTGAATAGTGACTTCTAGCAAGTACGGATTGAATTGGGCGTGATGGCGTAGCCTGATAGTAACAAAATGGTCTTATTGTGGTGGTTTTTTGTGTGGTTGTTACAGTGCCTTTCTGAGGACAGTGTTGCATGTTCTGGGGTTTTAATTTTCAATATGCAGTGTATAATTGGCTGTTGTGGGAAATGCTTCATATGCACACATTCCTCTTCCTTTCCTTCTTGATCATTCCAAACAGAATCAGGATAGTCTGCTTTTAACACTTTCTTATGCTAACAATTGTTCAAAAGTATTTTTATAAATACTCCCAGTGTGCTGAAGTCCTCATTTTGAGATGGACTGCATTTACGTACTGTTCTGTACATGGTGAATATTTAAACAGATTTCATGTTTGCCCTTGGAGATTCTGTAACCTGTGTCAGTACCATGTGTTGTAGGAACGTGTTTTGCTGCTTCTCTTGATGTGGGGCGTTCTGGGGCTTTTAAAAGAACAGGTATGTAAAAATACACTGATGTTAGTAGGTGAAAAATTGTTATAAACCTTTGAACCAACATACATACTGATTTGCCAGTTCACTGGTTCTCAGATTGGTCTGTGGGCACCGATGTTCAAGTGTTGTGGGCTTCTAGTTTCCCACTGTTTTTATAGGTATCTAAACTTTTCATTGCAAAGATGATCCAGGGAGTTAGCTGTGCGGCTAGGAGGAGTTATCACATAAAAGGGTTGTAAACACCAAGGGAGCAGAGTCACCAGTGTTTCGTGTTGTACATGAGAGAGGACACTCTGGTGAAGAAAAAGAAGAGGAAAAGATGGCTGGGTAGCATATGCAAAGAGGAAGAAAAAAGGGACTAGAGAAAAGGAAGCTATATTGCTGGAGACACATCAGGATTGTTATATGTTCATGAGGGCTAAGGGAAATGGTCCAGTAGACGGGCTCAGATGTGATGACACGAAGTTTGAGCCCTGCTGCATTAGTCGGTAATACTCAAGTTAAATCATTACCTTTGAATACAGTCGCTATTTTTACATTGCTTGACTTTCAAGAATGGACGTAACAAACGGGATAACATTGTGATTTGTCTTCTCCATACCTGCAAAATGATACATTGGTTCAGTAGTCTGTGTCTGGATGAAGACAGCGGATTCATACTGAAGGCTTACATAGTATCAGTTATTTCTGCACCTATTTTATTTCTGTCTGAACTCATTTTTTCCCCAAAGTATCTTAATTGCAAAGGAAGCTCTTGGTTCCAAGTTTGAAACATCATCATTTAAAGGTAGCAAAGTTCTAAAATGATTTTCAGGACTTTGAGGCTGACCTTTTTAGGAAGCTGGAGAATATTTAAAAAATGATACTGGGTAATATTTGCTTACTCAAGTAAAGCAGAACTATTTGCTAAATACTGAATATTCTACAAGCTGTTCTGGTAAGAATTCCTGAACAAGGAGGAGAGAAATTAAAATACCTTTTTCGTGTATTCAGATTTTTTCGTTTTTAAATATACTTTGCTCTCGCCACCAATGAGGGAAGATGGGGAAACTTTGGCCATTTCATATTCTATTCTCCAGAAGCCTTTCTGAAAATAGATGTTTATCTCGAGAGCCCGCAAAAAGTTGTTCCTGTTCTATTTAAAAAAAGAGGACAGCTACAGTAAAGCTAGTATAGTATTGCTCACTGCATAAACATTTGGACTGTGCTTTATGTGGATCTATGCTGTTATGCTTGGAATATGGAGGTAGTCCCTTTGCCACAGTTCTCTAGTGCCTTTCTTCCTCTTTCGTGAGAACACATGGTTACAGGGGAAATTAAAGCAGCTGTCCAAACAGGGCTTTGATTGAGATGGGTTGACAACCCAGTCCCTCCTACCACCACCATTTATTTATTTATTTTAAGGCACTCCTCTTATTCTTTAGAATTTCCATTTTTTTTTAAAAAAAATGTTACATCTCTAGTCCTTATAGTTGCAGAGAAAGCATTAAAATGTGAAACCAAATGTCAGTGCAGTATGTCTGGAAAAAATAGGTCTGAGGGATGTGAATTGCCCTATTTATTTCATTGTCTGTCTGATAATGGAAGACTTGTCAGTGAAGTTTCATTGTTGTTAAAGCAAGCAAGAAAGAAGTGAGGGAGAGTGTGGAAATCACAAATCTGTATAACCTGAGAGGATAGTGTTTGGGAGAGTTGAGTTGCAATCGCCATAGTCCTGTGTATGCTGAGCCAAAAACAGAGATAAGGGTCCATGTTTAAACACTGCTTCGACTGCATAAGTTCCTACCATGGATTGGCTGTTCAGAATAGACAGGGCAAAACTTGTGTTTGCAAGCTTGTTCAAAATTATTGTTAGAACCTGACATAAAATAATGGAATACAGTTTTTAGTCCTGTTCACCCCAGCTGGCCAAATAGTATTGGAAAGTAACTTACCTCGTTTAAAAAGTTTAAATATGGTTCCTTTGATCACTTCCTAGCCTCTTATAGAAACTAGGTGCCTTATTCAAGACGCTGATATTACCAAAGTGACAAAGGTAATCTCTGGTAAGAGAAGCCTCACAAATGTGGGACCTGGCAATGCCAGTAATTATAGTATTAGCCTAAAGAATTGTCTACAGATGGCTCTAAGTCTTTATACACATTTTAGAAATTATAAAACTCTGTTCCACTTATAACACAAGCTTGTGGTATGTTACTAGCAAATCATTTTCCTTTTTTAATTTAGTGCCTGGTTGTCTGGATATGAAAGCCCTGTGGTATCTCGCATTAACCTGAGGATACAGGACCTAACAGGACTGGATGTTTCCACAGCAGAGGAACTACAGGTGTGTAAATGAGTATTTCAGTAACTAGTCACACCAGACTTTGGTTTGAATTAAATGGACTTTAAAATCTACTGAACAGCAGACATCCATGTAGTCTTCAGACAGCTGCTTTGGGGGATATATGCAGAGGCTTCTTTTTTGGTGTGCACTCAACTCCTTCAGGTGTTACTGAAAGTCAGGCCTAATCAATACGGGAAGAACATCAATGCCTTGTTGTTTAAGTTGAGTAACTGAGCCAAATTCAGTCTTGGTCTAGAGGGGAACCAATTCCATTTTCAGTGGAGCAGCACCTGCTTGTCCCAGGGCTGAGTTTGACTTAGAACCTGGAGGGAAGTAGAGAACAGTTGAAATTTCTGCTCTTTAAAGTGAGTGAGGTTTTTTGTTTAGAAAACTTTTTTTTTATTGCCAGCAATAAAACCAGGTTTTCTGATGGTAGCTCAAATTTTCGTGGGAACGGTCTCTAGAGAAATACTGGTTTTGACTGATATTTAAGGGAATGGGTTGTTTTCTCTGAATCCATCTCAAGATTAGAAAGTCTCAGGAAACTGATTGAGGACTTTATCCTTAATTCATCAGCATTGTTAGACATGGGGAAGATTGTGACTGCACGTGTATATTTTAAGTGAATTAAATAAATTCAGTAGTTGCAGTGGGCTGTGCTGCGGGATTTGGGGTCTTAATTTATCAACGTGGAAGCATCACATCTTACACGTAATGTGAATGGCAGTAAATGTTAACACTGTTGCAAAAAAAAGCAAACATTCTGGGCTGCATTAGCAGGGGTGTTGTAAGCAAGACACAAGCAGTAATTCTTCCACTCTACTCCATGCTGATTAGGCCTCAACTGGAGTATTGTATCTAGTATGGGTGCCACATTTCAGGAAAGATGTGGGCAAACTGGAGAAAGTCCAAAGAAGAGGAACAAAAAATGATTAAAGGTACAGCAAACAAGGGAAGGTTGAAAAAACTGAGTTTTAGTCTGGAGAAGAGAAGACTGAGGGAGTACAGAACAATTTTCAAGTACATAAAAGGTGATTACAAGGAGGAGGGAGAGAGAAACTGTTCTTTAACTCCTGAGGATAGGACAAGAAGCAATGGACTTAAGTTGCAGCAAGGGTAGTTTATGTTGGACATTAGGAAAAACTTTCTAACAGGCTGATTAAGCACTGGAATAAATTACCTAGGGAAGTTGTGGAATCTCCGTCATTGTCTAACCTGCTCTTAAAAATCTCCAAACATCCTGTCAGGGATGGTCTAGATAATACTTCCTTAAGTGCAGGGGACTGGACTAGAAGACTGCTCGAGGTCCCTTCCAGTCCTACGATTCTCTGATTAAGATGTAGAAAGTGTGACTGCTGATCATGAAACCAGGCTTGCCACCCTAAACAAAGTTCACATGAGGATAAAATGCCCAGGTATCCAGCTCAGAATAGAGGGCTCTTTAGAGCAGGGGTGGGCAAACTACAACCCGCGGGCCATAGCTGGCTTGCCACCTGATTTAATCCAGCCCTTGAGCTCCCGCTGGAGAGAGGGGTGTGGGGCTTGCCCTGCTCCCGCATTGGAGCGGGATGGGGGGGCCACTCCGCGCACACGTGCCACAGCTACCAGAAGCTGTGGTGTGTCCCCCTTCCAACTCCGATGTTTAGGGGCAGCCAGGGGGCTCGTTGCACAGGTGCTGCCCCCGCAGATCTCCATTGGTCAGGAACTGCAGCCAGTGGGAGCTGCAGGGGCGGCACCTGCGGATAGGGCAGCGCACAGAGCTGCCTGTCTGAGCCTCTGCGTAGGAGACAGAGGGGGGACATGTCGCTGCTTCCGGGAACTGCTTGAGGTAAGTGCCACCTGGAGCCTGCACCCCTGACCCCCTCCTGTGCCCCAACCCCGTGCCCCAGCCCTGTTTCCCCCTCCCATCCTCCAAACTGATCAGTCCCTGCCCAGAGCACCTTCCTGCATCTGAAACCCCTCATTCCCATCCACATGCCAGAGCCTGCATCCCCTCCTGCACCCCAACCCAATTTTGTGAGCATTCATGGCCTACCATACAATTTTCATACCCAGATGTGGCCCTCGGGCCAAAAAGTTTGCCCATCCCTGCTTTAGAGTGTTGTGTAGGATAAAGTGGCAGATGGAAGTCCGTAATATAGTGGACAAGAGAAAATGTGATCAGGCTGGTTACTAATATCCAAAACTGAGCTTGGTTTGAGGGAGAGCTTAGTTTGAGAGGGAGAGTTCCTGTTAAAGGATGGGGAAGTGATTTGGAGTGACACACAAGGATGTGTTAAGAACAATTTTGTAAGTCTTTTATAGAAGCTAATTACTATTTTATCTATGACTTGGATAAAGGACTTCTTGGTATAAAACAGACAGCCATTACAGGAGGGGAACGTTACTCAAAATGACTGATAGACTAGAGGCAAGCAGGGACAGATGATTGCTCTTACACTTCTCTGAACAGAACTGCAGAAGCTGTAGTATCAAAAAGGTTTCAGAGTAGCAGCTGTGTTAGTCTGTATCCGCAAAAAGAACAGGAGTACTTGTGGTACCTTAGAGACTAACAAATTTATGTGAGCATAAGCTTTCATGGGCTACAGCTCACTTCATAGGATGCAAAAAGGTGACTCTCTTTGTTGATACTCTGTGCAATGGAGGAGTATTTGAAGGAGAGATGGTTCCAGCTGTGATCGTCAGTAAAGTAACCGCAGTGGAGTGAAATATTAGAGCTCTCACTTCAAAAACAGACTCTGCTGCAGAGTCCTAACTCATAAATAGTCTTGGATTCACTTCTGCTGAGCTAGTCTAACACTGCATGAAGGGTTAATTACCTGATTTTTTTCAAAGATGCCGAGCATCCCAACGCAGGAGTCTGACAGCTGAAGATGCTCAGCATCTTTAAAAAATCATACTTGGACCTGACCACCTTCAGGATTTTAGAGAAGGATTGTACAAGTCAATAGACTTTCTTAGTGTACATTCTGTCTGTGTATAAATACAATTTAAAGTGTCTATATGACTTAACATGGGAGAAGAGTGCAGGAAAGTTAATTCAGGGTAACAGAAAATGAAGATGTATTTGGCTGTCTCGAGGGCAGCATTTTCTCAGATGTAGCCACTTTGGCTGCATGAGGCCATCAGGGGCTTTTCTTCTGGCTCTTCTTTCCCCCTCCCCCAATTGCCCCTGCTGCCTCCTCCGGCCGTGGGCTTTGGCCTTGTGGTGGCAGGTTTACCACTTATCGCCCCCGGTGCCTTCTCTGACCACACGGCAGCAGACTCCGTCCCCTGGCTGTGGGATTGGAGCTTGGGCCCCGGGATCCAACCCTGGCCATGCAGCGGATCTGCCCAGGGCTCACCCCCCAATAACCCCTGGCTCCCCATTTAGGGCTTAATTTGTTCCCATGCTTGCTGGGGCTGAGTAAGTCTGCTATGAAAGGTGATATTTGTATGTTTGTTAATGTCACTTTTCACAGCAGACTGAGTAGCTAGCTGAGTGGGAGGCTGTGAAATGTGATATTAACATACAAATATCACTTTTCACAGCAACAGACTTACTAGCAAGCAAGTCTTTTACAAAGAAAAAAACCACCCGAAAAAGACAAGAACGTGCAAAGCACCTTATTTGTGTTTCTATTGTGTTTAGGTCCAGTAAAGAATAGAGACAAGTGTAAATTATTTTTATTACTGAGTCTGCAAAAAAACAACAACCCCTCCCCACGTAAATAAATTACAATAATTTTGAGACGTATATGTGCATATTTATTTTTTTTCCTAAACTTAATTCAGTATTTTAGGAAAAATTGTTAGTGGCCACCGCAAGAGTTGGTGGCTGCACTCCAGGGCCACCAAAAAACCTTGAGAACCCCTATTCTAGGGTTTGAAATGCTATCATGAGATAGCTGTAAAAAATGAACCCGAGACTCTCAGCTCAGAGCTAAACTCCTGCTTGTATTCTCATGAGTAGTCTGATTCATTGAAATCAATGGAACTATTCATGAGAGTAGGTTTAATAGGATTTAACTCTTTGTTATTTCACGGTATGCCCTACAGGGGAGGGATTTATTTTTTATGACTTCGAATTTTTTGTAGATGAAAGTTTTAAGTGTACAGGCTGGAGTCAAATATTCATTCTCTCTCCTCCAGATAATATACTGCTTTATTAGATTTTTATGCTTCTCCTTTCACTATAGGTAGCCAACTACGGCGTAGGAGGCCAGTACGAGCCTCATTTTGATTTTGGAAGGGTAAGTTCCTCTACTTCTCTGCCTTCACGGCTTTCTACTTCACATGCACTGTGTTTCTCTTTTTCAGGTGGCAAATTATGGAGTGGGAGGACAGTATGAACCCCACTTTGACTTTGCACGGGCAAGTAAAGAGGTGGAGGGGTAAAAATGACATACTGAAGCCTAGGCCTGTTGACTATGGCACAATATATTTTCTTTAACTTGTGTTAAATTTCATAGCCTATTAGCTCTTCTAATCCATATTAATGGGTAAAGCCCTCTAAACCACCAACTGAACAGGCATTATAAAGCAGTAAGATCTCCTTTCAAACTGTAAAACAGTATTTTATTGAGGGAGGTGACTAATTCTTTCAAACTGAAGGTATTAACCCCATTTTAGAAATGGGAGATGGACCAGGTATGACTGGCTCAGCGAACTGTAATAATGAAAAGTCAATGTAATAATCTTTAGTCACTGGTGCAAGTTGAACCAAAGTCTGCAGTGAATCAAAGTCATTACTACTGATGTCTGTTTTGGTGACGTATGGAAAATGATGATGTGGTCTCAATCAACAGTTTTCACTCTCACAAATTACCACAATTTGCACCCCCCTAGGTAGTCTCTTCAGAGAGACCAGGAACTGAATGGGCCTGGAGACTTAATTATCTTCTCTTTTCTAGAGAGAGTCCCTGCAGGTCAGGATTGTCTGGACAGTGTGGTGAAGTGTGCATTTGCTACTGCCTATTGCTATACCTTTAACGTGGAGAGAGAATTTCATTTCCCAGAGCTGTGAGTTTTAGCACCTTTCACTAGCAGTAAATTCTCGTACATCAATCCACTGCTTTTTCTGGTTTATAAATTGCATAAAAAATTAATTGCCCAAAGAAAAAAATTAAGAGATGGCAAAAGCCTTTTATGTTCCCTCCCCTCCCAAACTCTGCTTTTGTTTGTTGCTTATTTGATAAACAATTTGAATTGCCTCATCTCTCCCTATCCCAACTGAATTTCACATGACTGGAAGTAATGCCATTTCAGCTGGTTGTTTAATGGGCATTTTATGTGTGATTAACATTGTCCTGTGAACCAAAACCAACAAATATGAAAAGTCCTGTCATCAAAGACATTGAAAATCATTAACCGTTTGTTTTCAGCTGCATGAATTAATTTCTAAAATAATGGCTTCTCAGAAGAATGACTCCAGTACACAAAAATATACGATGTTATTGTGCGGGGGGAAGGCATTGGAGACCATCCCACAGATGAATATGTAACAGTAATTCGTCTCAACCAGAAGGAAAGAGTTTCCTGGCCCACAGTGTGGATGGTTCCTCTTGTGATGCAAGGGATACAGTTTTAAAAATGTTCTTTAGGGCAGCTCTTTGTTATAGCAGTGCCATTGTGGCATACGAAGGGAGGAAGTCAAAATTTATTTTTTTTAGTTGCTTTCTAGCTAACTCAGTGTTAAATCAGTAATGTGGGCATGGCTTCTTGATTGGCTGAACTTCAGTAATTGCATTAAAATTAGGGCTGTCAAAGGATTAATTGCATGAGTAATCACAGTTTTTTAAATCACACTGTTAAACACTAGAATGCCATTATTTAAATATTTTTGGATATTTTCTACATTTTCTAATAGATTGATTTCAATTATAACAGAATAAAAAGTGTAGCGTGCTCTTTATATTTATTACAGATATTTGCACTGTGAAAAGTTTTTTTTAGTTCACTTAAGAGATTGCTCTACAGTACTTGTATTATCATGAAAGTTGAACTTACAAATGTTATGTACAAAAAAAACCTTGCATTCAAAAATAAAAAAAGTAGAACTTGAGCCTACAAGTCCACTCTGTCCTACTTCTTGTTCAGCCAATCATTAAGAGAAACAAATTTGTTTCCATTTACAGGAGGTAATGCTGCCTGCTTCTTAATTAGTGTCACCTGAAAGTGAGAACAGGTGTTCTCATGGCACTGTTGTAGCCAGTGTTACAAGATATTTAAATGCCAGATGCGCTAAAGATTCATATGTCCCTTGATGCTTCAACCACCATTACAGAGGACATGCATCCATGCTGATGACACACAGGCTTGGATCTTTATATAAATACATCTCAGAATATACATTTTATGCATTAATGCATGGTCATATTTTATCCGCAGCTTCAGCAATTAGAGCCAGACATCCTGCTTCTGAGAAATTGCAGCTATAACACTAAGAATTGGATAATTTAATATCTAAGCTGTATAAAATGTGAAAGTTAAGAAAGCCAAATAGCACTGGCAGCAACATCATGGCACAGGGGCAAATACAGTAACTAGCAGGTATAGTCCCTACCAAAGGGTCACTTGTGCACTAGTATAAAGAATGGGGGCAGAAAAGGGAAAAGCAGATGGAAAAAGGGAGATGGCTAAAAATCAGGAAAAGAGCCAAAATAGAGGTAGGGTTGCTGCATGTGTTAAAGGCAGCCAATGAGGTATGTCCCCAAGGAAGTCCTGACCTCAGCCTGCTTCTCACTCAACTGAGGCAGTGAGGAGCAGATTTCCTTTGTGTAAACTCAGGTGCTTTTCAGTTACAATTAGACAAGTACTTAAGGCCTAGATTATGAAGGGGTTATATTAATTTTTAAGACAAACACAAAGGGCCATTTTCAACTTGTCATGTGGGCTGGAACCTTTTAATTTCAGTAGTTCTAGCAAAGGAAAAATATTTAACAAATAAACCAATATATACAATTTCCTTGCGCTCTGTGTCCCGAGCTCTTTGATTTTTTTTCTGCATGAGTTTGTTTGCTGGCACTGCAAGTGTCTGTCCACTGGTGTGCAAATTACATGATTAAAATAATGAGCATTTTATTAAATCAGTGTGTTGCTTTCTTTCACAGAAAGATGAGCCAGATGCTTTTAAAGAATTGGGAACAGGCAACAGAATTGCTACTTGGTTGTTTTATGTAAGTGAGACATTTTTAGCCATATCATTACAAACTGTTTCTGCCAAAAATGTTAGTTTCTATTTCCGCATCTTTATCTTAGGCACTTGAGTGATTTCAGTGATTCTGATTTATGTAATCTGCAAATAAAGGCAGCTAATAATTGCTCAGTGGTAAATAAGAGTACCTTTTAAAATTAGGCCAACTTAAAAAAAAAAAAAATTAAGAAAACGTACAGCCTTGAAGGTCTTTTCTTTAGGTGCTTGAGGCTTTTTTTTTTTTAAATCTGAAAGGTAGTTAACAGGTCTGACACTTCCTGTGAATACCCAAAGTTGTGAGGCACTTCGCTACCATCTGCCCTTCATGTAAGGAAGCCTTCTCTGTACATAGCAGGAGTCAGCTCTGCAACTCCTGACCCAGATCAACACAAGCATTTCCATCTAGGCATTGCTGGTTCAACTATTACTCTGTATTTTAGCAATAAGCCCACTACAACCCTCAGGCTTTCCAAGCATCTCCCTGGAGTCTTCACTCCCTTTTCCGCTGGACACATGGTATTTACAGATTTGGTGTGTCCAAAGAAATAGTACACTCCAGTTTACCCATTCCACCTCACATCACCTTTGCGCTTCACACAGCACTTAAATATGTTTACAGTGAAATCAAGTAGGTTTATTTAACAAAACATAGCGATTCAAGTAATAGCAAGTAGTAGTATTGGAAGCAAAAGGCTTACATTTAAAATAGAATCATAACATGCATTCTACAACCTAGACTTAATTAAATAGACTCTTGCAGAGTTATGCTCACCAAAAGTCCTTGTAGTGTTTTACAGCCAGTCTTGGCTGTAATCCTGTTTTCATGAGAGACATGCTGTCAGATTGTCTCCGAGGTGAAGGACTCAGTGTTTCTTTGCCTCCCCAGATATACAAATCCTATTCTTAGTCTTTATTCATAAACAGAACACACACCCATAGACCCTGCTGATTTATTTTTTCTTGCAGATTTTCTCCCACAGATTGTATAACTGTTGAACTCGCACCTGGCTCAGTCTGTATATAAGCCTCCAGTGTGAGGCAGACAATACACAATATGCATGACCAGGCAGGGAGAGAAGTGTCTGTTACCTCCTGCCTGAAACGAACCTGTGCAAGACCTGTTGTTTCGTGGTGCCCTGAGTTAAGAACCCAAATTCTTATACCTTAAGAACATAACTGAAACATACTTTTCAGTATAAATACGTAACTTCTTAAATATTACCTATACATACATTTTGCAGTGATTGATGACCATTGGGCTACTGGTCTGAGACGGTACAACTTTTTTGTGAACTATTATGCATCTGTTTGACCCAGGGGATCCCTGTGCACCACCTGTGCCTTCTACCAGTTGGCAACAAGCGGTCCCAACAGGCACATGCAGGAAGTTGTCCATCGGTCCATGCCTCTCCTTACCTCTTTACCCACCTAGTGGGTAACTCCCTAGTGGTGCAGGCAGCCACAGAGAGATCAAGATTACAACACCCCAGGGCAGCTCTAACAGATAAAGTCTCTAAATGCAGCAAATGCCTTGACCTTCTGGAAAGGATTTTCATCAACCAACCTCCAAGTCAGAATTTGCTAACTACAAGGTCGTGCTTCCTCAGGAGGACAGGACTCAATTCCAGGACCTCATAGAGGAAATCAAACTGGTGCCTGAGACCTCATTCCAAGCGGCAGTGGACATGGGTGATCCCATGTTTAGAGCTGTTGCTAAAGCTATAGTTATGATGCTTGAATCATGCCTTGATTCTTTAGGATTCCCCAGGGAGGTCCAGAATATCATTGAGGATTTGCCCTTACAGTCTAACTCTTCACAGGAAAGTTGATGAGTCGTTGCACTTGTGTAAGGACTCCGGACAATTCTCCACTCCCTGGGCATTTATATCCCAGCCCCAAAGAGAAAACAACACAAGCAGGGTTATAAACCCAGACATGCCTCTCAGCCATTTTATCACTAGCACTTATACAAGCTGCCATCCAGTGTAAGAGCATACAAAGATGCGGATATACTGCTTCCTCTGCCTCAACTGTCACTGCTCTCTCCTACTCCACCACCCGGGGGTTTCTTTTGATGGGGCACGCTGTGTAGCTCTACTGACGCCATGCCATTCCTTGCTAACACCAGACTTTTGGTGGTTGCCTTGCCCACAACTTCCTAATTCCAATGAGAGGAGACTTCATTCTCATGACATCAGATGGGCTTTGGCATTCTATCTGCAAAGAACAAAACCAATTAGGAAGTCTTGAAGGTTAGTTGTTGAAATAGTGATTGCAAGGAAAAGCATTACCTGCACGCGCGCGCTCTCTCTCAGCTGGTGCGTATTCCTCCTTTAGACAGGTGAAAGCACTAGACCATGAGCAACCTCAACAGCATCTTTTACAGAGGTACCTATACTACATATCTGTAGAGCGGCTACCCTGGAGTGCCATCCATATCTTCATGAAACATTATGCCTTAGTGTAGGCCTCTTTTGCAGCTGCAGCTGTTGGGACAGCAGTTTTACAGACATCTATACCAACTGCATCTTCGCACCCTCCTTCTTTTTGAATACTGCTTACCAACCATCCACATGTGGAATACACATAGGGACCAGTACTTGAAGAAATACTTATCTGTAACTGGAGGTTCTTTGAAGTGTGGAGTCCCTATTTGTATGCTACTACCTGCCCTCCTTCCCCTCTGCTTGAGATCTTTTTTGATTCATGGTAAGAAGAAGAACTGGAAAGGTGTTGGTTTGCACTGTCCTTTATAGCCTCAGTTTGGAGCATGAGGAGACCAAGTGTGTGGGTGCAGAACAATAGACATTACTTGCTAAGAAATTTCCAGTCTAGGTGAATGGAGTACATGCATATCCATATGTGGAATACAGATAGGGCTGACACATGTCAAAGAACCTCTAGCTACAGATAAGTGAACTCCATTTTTCTAGCTGCCACAGTATTTGTACTCTGTTCATCATTGAGGCATCTGAAAGCCTTACAAATTCTGGAACAAGAATGGCTACCACATACTGTGTTTAATGCTACAGGGCCATAGCAAATGTGATTTTACAGCTAGTCACAGAAATTTTGCCCTTAATGAGGAGTCAGAAATGAAGGTTTTTAGTAACTTAATATTTTATTGATGTGGTTTTGGGAAAGCACTGAGTAAAAGTGCTCTTATTTTCTCTCCTTTACAGATGAGTGATGTATCAGCAGGGGGAGCTACTGTATTCCCTGAAGTAGGAGCTAGTGTTTGGCCTAAAAAGGTAAGATGAGTTTTAATGCAACTTAGATGTTACTCTCCCACTTTCCCTCCATTAATATCCAGCTGTGAGGAACTGTATATTTGGATGTTTAAATGTAAAATGAAAACTTCCAAATGAATTGACTAAAGAAAGTACTAGGCCACCAATCCTGCAAACACTTAAGCAGTACCATTTATTTCAGTGGAGCTACCTATGCAAGTAAAATTGCAGGTCAAATCTAGCTGTGCTTGTGCAGAGTTTCTGTTTTTGCTGTTCTGCATGATTATGATTCAATGCATGTTAAAACTTCATAGACTGCTGAAGCCAATAGGTCCAAAACACAAAACTTACCTTACTTGTAATTTGGGTCAAACTCTATTTGCAGGGGAAACCCAGACTAGCCAAGCAGTGCACAGAATAAAACTCCTTTTTAGAAAATTTTGGGTTCTTTTGTCCTCTGTAGGGAGAGAGCTGGGTTCCAGGGCCACTTGGCAACCTGGCTATACTGCCCCAGACACATCAGGGTCATGCCCTTCCAAGCCTGGACAAAATAGTATGGTAGGGGCCAGCTGGGAGGGAGAGGGCTGCTTAGTGAAGTTGAGCCAGGGAGATATGGACAGGATCAATAGGCCACTTGGCCTGCATTCTAATGTTCAGTTGCCACAATGAACACTCACTCCTACCAACAAGTTTTCTTCGTTTAAAAGAAACCAACTCCTCCTCCTCCCCACCCCCAACTAGGACATCAAATGGGAAAAAAAAATTAACACAGTTCAGGTTTCCCAGGGGCAGCTAGTGCCTTTCCAGAACATAGAGTTCAGCAAAACTCAAACTTCAGAAAACCAGGAAATAAGGAGTTAAGGTAAATGCCACATAACTTTACCTCTGCTCCCCTGGAGCTGACAGTAGTCACTGTGAATTATCTACATGCACTGCAGCTGCATTCAACATGAGTGTTTTAACTGTACTAAATGGTTTTAATGGTGGAGGCAGCAGGGGGGTAGACATTTGTTTGTGAGCTGAGAAGAGTCACAGAACTGCGAGTATATGAGAAGTTCAGGATTTGCACCCCACCTCCTATGTGTGAGGAAGGGAAAACAAACAGCACATGTACCTTGAGGAGCCACTGTGGATCATTTTATTACAAAATTTTGTAGGTTGTTTCAGGAGCAAGTTTCGGGAGGGTGTTGCCATGTAAGGTGGAACATGAGAACAGTTTGTAGATGGGTAAGGGAAAGTAGAGGTTTAGGTGGTATCCTGTAAGTGTGAAGCAGCTGTTTAAATTTTACAAGTGTGCTGTGCTGTCAGGAGAGTAGAGTGAATGAGTGTAGGGCAGGTACAGGAAGCTTTTTTTCCTTTTCACTGTAAATTAGAGTATGTGGGTTATGGGGCATTGCTCAAAGAGGGCAATGTTAAGGTTTATGTGGGTGGTTTACCTTAACTTTGCATTTCCTAGTTTTCTGAAGTTTGTCTTGCTTAACCCAAACTTCTGGAAGGACATGAGAAGTCACTGGAAATCTTAACTCTGTGATAACAAAGGTTGTTGCCATTTAAATAAACCTTACATTCTGGATGCACACGGGGGAAAAAAGTCAAATGTTTTGGATTTATTAAAACAAAGGAAGGAACTATGGCTAGTGAATTTTAATTGATTGTCACCATACCCTTCATGATTTTAGCGGATCTCAAAAGTTCAGACCTAGGGCTTGCCTACATGGTGAGGTAATTTTGTACTTTTACTCTGTTCTAGAAATCCCTCCACCCGCAGTGTTGCACATTAATTGGTACATGTAGACACTGGTGCACACTTCTAAAGGTTCCCTAGTGCACTTTAACAAACAACACTTTAGGAATCACACCTCCCCATAATGTTTATTATTCCACACTGAAGACAAGTTTTTATTCATAGCTTGGAAGAGAGAAGTGTGTTTGCTTTTTCAGTTCCCACTCAGTTTCTTAACTTTGAGTGAACGAGTTGAAGAAACTGAAATGAAGAAAATATTTTCTTTGCACCTGCAGAAGAGGTTGCTGCCATCAAAAGCTGGTGTAGCACTGCAGCAAACTCAGGTTCCAGGTGCTTAGCCAGTGACTTCCTGCAGTTTCAGTGCTTTGACTCTCTTTAGAACTTGGCAGAAAACATACTTTAATATTCTATTTTGTATTCAATTTAAATGAATATTAAGTTTAGGCTTTAACGGGTTGTCAAGTTTAATTTTAAATACATTCATTTAAAAAATGATTGTAAAAGTCATTGATTATTAGCCCTGCTAGAAGTAAACTTTGTGTTGCATAAAGTAAAATATTATGTTTGTATTGAAATTTCCAGGGAACAGCTGTATTCTGGTACAATCTTTTTCCAAGTGGAGAAGGAGATTACAGCACAAGGCATGCAGCCTGTCCAGTACTAGTTGGAAACAAGTGGGGTAGGTATCCGTATTCTGCCAAATGTCTGATTTTAATTTTTTTTACTTCGCTGCTTGTGGTAGGATACAGTAGAGCCAAAGCTGCCAGCTCTTTTCAAAAGAAGAGAGCTAGTACGTACCTAGCTACTTCATACTAAGGTTTTCCCAATTTGCAAATATTGTGGGGTTTTCTTCTTAGGCTTAATATGTCAAGTTTCAGGCTATTGCTTTGACATTTATATTTGGGGAATAAAGCTTTTCTGATGCATGTGCTGATAACGTGTATTCACTTTAAATAGAAGTGGTGACCAATGCTATTTTTGTGTCTCATAGTATCCAATAAATGGATCCATGAACGTGGTCAGGAATTCCGAAGACGGTGCACTTTATCAGAGTTGGAATGATGCAAACTTTTCCCTGTCCTGTACTCGTTTGTGTAAAATATGTCTCCCCCATTTAACTTTCTACAATTTATTAACACTCCACTACAGGTACAATCTCCAACCACATCCAGTATTTCATCTGTGAAGAAACACCTACATTGTTTTAGTTCACTCTACAATATCCCTTTTAGAGAGAATATAGTGAGATTTTAAGTTTTTCAGGCTAGAAGGACAAAATATAGTTGTCAGAAATAACAGGGATAATTTGTGATTTATAGTACCCTTTACTCTGTAGAATCTCTGATCAGCAGAGAAAGCCAGTATGTGATTTCTGTTAGTCCTCACAAGCTTGAGTTTACCAGTGGTAAAAAACATGAACAATCTAATTTCAAGCACAGACTCATTGTTTGGAGGGATGCATTAAACCAGTCCTTGTCTCCAGCTTTCTGTTGTAGTGTGCCTGACCACTACAGTTGAACTGTGGGCATGGTTTGTGTTTCTCCTAGACTGTTTTTCCACTACTACAGAAGCCCAGACTTAATTGACTTGTAAATTCTCTCTCATGCCTCTACAGTGAATTTGACTTGTAACCCAGAGAATGTGAGCCTGCAGTCATATACACGTATGTGTTTTGGCTGTGCTGTGTCAGATACCTGTGTGCATCAGAACAGCCTGACAGAAATCATGACCTGCTTTCCAGGTCTAGTTTTGTTTTAATGGCTTAGTTTGTCCATTAAAAAAAAAAATCTGCGTCTTAGTAATAAACCTTTACATTCATTTTGGGGACAGTACCATCTTTGATTAAACAAAGCATTGTGCCTTAGGAGACTGGAATTTTCAAAGTGGTTATGAGGTAATACGCAAGCCTCAAAGGCTTATTTGTAAAAAGCCAAATTTTCCCATGCTGAAATCTTTTGTGACAAAGGCAATCTATTTATAATCTTCACAAATGCTTTTTATTTTGTGTATGTTTTGATATGTTGTGGATATTGAATGCATGCCATAATTGTGACTGGCTTTTTACCAACTCTTGACTGAATTCATACAGGATGTACATGAAAGTAAAAGTGAGGCACACCAGAACCTAGCAGGCCACCCTCTGTCTGTCTAAGCTTGGATTATTAAATGCTGAAAATTTAATAGTGTACAGGTAGCCCCATTTCAGATAATTGGATTTTCTACCTGAGTGAAAACCTGAATATTGAGCCCAAAAGGTCAGAGAATCCAACTATTAACCTATGCAAATACTTTGTAGTACCTTTAAATTGCATCCCTCTTCAGAAGGATTATAATAAAAAAAGTTAAATCAAGTAATCAATGGCAAAATAAAATCTAGCAAAGAAATACACACCAACCGAACAGAGTTCTTGTTCTCTGAATTTTGACTCTTTTACAAGAGGAAAGAAAGGGGCACTGAGCAGGGGAGATGAAAAATTTGTTAATCCCCTCATTTATGTTTGTCACTCAATTTTTTCTTCTTTGTCCATTCATTGCTTTCATATGCTTTCTTTTGGTAGCAATGGCTGAAGTTTAGTCCTGCAATTTTTCAGGAAAATAGAGTGGACATGGCTAAGACAGATTGATAGACAGGAACAAAAAACCAAAACACCTCCATTCCAGTACCCCCCTCTATGTAATCAAACAGTTTCTCTTGTTAGAGACATCCAAGTAATAGTGTGGCAGCAAAGAGTCTGTATTTTCTTCTTAAGCAAAACTCACTCTTCTTACATTTTGCCGTGCCTTTTTTTTTAAACTCTGAGATTTCTCATTTTTTTCTTTTAAGAAGTTAAACAGTCAGTGGTCATCTAAGTTACTGCTATATGCTTGCTTGAAATATCTATTGCTCAAACTGGAAGAAAGCCAGGCTATGCTCCAACCCATCTTTTACTTTCAGTCAGCAGTAGTGAGAAGATGGGGGTATAGCATACCAACCTGTAACTCCCAACTCAGTGCAAGCAAAGACAAACGCACCTTCCTTCAAAAGATGGCTAGAGGTGGGAAACAATGGTTTGGGGCCTATTAGACTTCAGTTGGTAAGTTCAGAAAATAGTGTCTCTTTCTGCACCCACCCATCAATAAGCATTTCTAATGTTCATAGAAACTTATCTAAAATTCTAATTAGTATTGTTTCAATTGCATGATGCTTAAGATCCAGAAATAAAATCACTTGATAGTGAAAATGGACAAAAGAAATGAACTAAGTGAAATTTAGTTTCCTACTAGTGAAAATGTTCCATTGGATAAAGTTATATCTAAGACTGGTTAAAGGTGTTGAAAATCATTAAAAACTGAATCCTTCCAAGCCTGGTTAGTAGGAAAAGAAACTATTTACTTTAATTGTTGAAGACCCATCTTTCATTTTTCCTGCTTGAAGCATTCATACATTTTAACACTATATAAATGTAAAAGTACTATTGCTTGCTGCCTTATCTATTAACTTTCTAAAAAGGGCTTTCAGATCAAGAGTTTGGCTCCTGTGTGAATGCAGTTTAGTATTAAATATGAATGACAACTATCCGGTTCATAGTGACTGACATTTGAAAACATTGCCTATTAATTTTTTTGTAAAAGTTTTTAAATGTAAAGAACAGGCTTAAAATAAAAAGTCACTGCCACTTGCAGTGAAAATCCTCAACATCAAACTTTTGTGATCTGTTACTGTCCATTTGTCAGTTCTTAGACATGAGTTTCTAGGAACTGTAACATGGAGTACTATGTATTAACTGTTCTCCACAACAACAGACATGAGGTTTAATCATGTGTGTCCAAGTGAGACAAGATAAGGGACCAAGGAAGAAGAAAATAAACCTTTAACAATGAATAGCAGTACCCAGAAGATCTTAGTTTCCAAATACACAGCCCTTTCATTAATGTAACACTTGTAAAAGTAAGCAGCTTGTGTTAAGAATTTCAGAAGGAGATTAAATACCCTTGTTAGTTTAACTGCACTCTTTAGGCTTTCTTTAATGAAATACATCTAGGGCTTCTGTTTTTGGGGTGGTAGTATTTTTAGCAATTTGATTTTTAGGTGGTTCTTCAAGTGCTGTCCCTGTGGGTGTTCCACTTTAGGTAGCTGTCCAAAAATCAGGTTTTCAGGTCTCTTTGAAATAGTACTATGTTAAAATACATTTACAAAAAGTACTAGGCTAAGCCTAGTAGGGATCTTTAGTATGCACCAGGTTGGTCTACACAAACCAAGTAATGTGCAACATATTTAAGTGCGTGTTAGAGACTACACCCTGTAGTCTGTATTATTGTTCTATGTAGAGATTCCCTTGGACCCTAAACCATTTCTGGTAGGATAGACCACCTTTGTTTTGGTATTGGGGGTGTTTTATTGGTGTTCATCAGTTTAAAACCTAAAGTCAGAAGCTATAAATGTATCCCAGATGGAATCTGAGTTGAATCCAAGTATCTCAAGCTCCATCAGTTGATGTTGTATAGATCTGGCAGCTTGTACGGGAAATCTATACAGGGATTTCTAACCTAAAGCCAAGGGTAGCAGTAAGGAGACAGGTGTTGGAAGCCTTGCCAGAAATTTCCTGTTTTTAAATATTTAGAAGAAGCTTTCCTATGGCACCCTAACCTTTGGACGGCTCACATGAGAGGTTTCAGAGGAACAGCCGTGTTAGTCTGTATTCGCAAAAAGAAAAGGAGTACTTGTGGCACCTTAGAGACTAACCAATTTATTTGAGCATGAGCTTTCGTGAGCTACAGCTCACTTCATCAGATGTTTACCGTGGAAACTGCAGCAGACTTTATATACATACAGAGAATATGAAACAATACCTCCTCCCACCCCACTGTCCTGCTGGTAATAGCTTATCTAAAGTGATCAACAGGTGGGCCATTTCCAGCACAAATCCAGGTTTTCTCACCCTCCACCCCCCACACAAATTCACTCTCCTGCTGGTGCTAGCCCATCCAAAGTGACAACTCTTTGCATAATCAAGTCGGGCTATTTCCTGCATAGATCAAGGTTTTCTCACATCCCCCCACCCCCATACACACACAAACTCACTCTCCTGCTGGTAATAGCTCATCTAAACTGACCACTCTCCAAGTTTAAATCCAAGTTAAACCAGAACATCTGGGGGGGGGGGGGGTAGGAAAAAACAAGAAGAAACAGGCTACCTTGCATAATGACTTAGCCACTCCCAGTCTCTATTTAAGCCTAAATTAATAGTATCCAATTTGCAAATGAACTCCAATTCAGCAGTTTCTCGCTGGAGTCTGGATTTGAAGTTTTTTTGTTTTAAGATAGCGACCTTCATGTCTGTGATTGCGTGACCAGAGAGATTGAAGTGTTCTCCAACTGGTTTATGAATGTTATAATTCTTGACATCTGATTTGTGTCCATTTATTCTTTTACGTAGAGACTGTCCAGTTTGACCAATGTACATGGCAGAGGGGCATTGCTGGCACATGATGGCATATATCACATTGGTGGATGTGCAGGTGAACGAGCCTCTGATAGTGTGGCTGATGTTATTAGGCCCTGTGATGGTGTCCCCTGAATAGATATGTGGGCACAATTGGCAACGGGCTTTGTTGCAAGGATAAGTTCCTGGGTTAGTGGTTCTGTTGTGTGGTATGTGGTTGTTGGTGAGTATTTGCTTCAGGTTGCGGGGCTGTCTGTAGGCAAGGACTGGCCTGTCTCCCAAGACTTGTGAGAGTGTTGGGTCATCCTTTAGGATAGGTTGTAGATCCTTAATAATGCGTTGGAGGGGTTTTAGTTGGGGGCTGAAGGTGACCGCTAGTGGCGTTCTGTTATTTTCTTTGTTAGGCCTGTCCTGTAGTAGGTAACTTCTGGGAACTCTTCTGGCTCTATCAATCTGTTTCTTTACTTCTGCAGGTGGGTATTGTAGTTGTAAGAAAGCTTGACAGAGATCTTGTAGGTGTTTGTCTCTGTCTGAGGGGTTGGAGCAAATGCGGTTGTATCGCAGAGCTTGGCTGTAGACGATGGATCGTGTGGTGTGGTCAGGGTGAAAGCTGGAGGCATGCAGGTAGGAATAGCGGTCAGTAGGTTTCCGGTATAGGGTGGTGTTTATGTGGCCATTGTTTATTAGCACTGTAGTGTCCAGGAAGTGGATCTCTTGTGTGGACTGGACCAGGCTGAGGTTGGTGGTGGGATGGAAATTGTTGAAATCGTGGTGGAATTCCTCAAGGGCTTCTTTTCCATGGGTCCAGGAGGACCTCAAGGGCTTCTTTTCCATGTTATCCTTGCAACAAAGCCCGTTGCCAATTGTGCCCACATATCTATTCAGGGGACACCATCACAGGGCCTAATAACATCAGCCACACTATCAGAGGCTCGTTCACCTGCACATCCACCAATGTGATATATGCCATCATGTGCCAGCAATGCCCCTCTGCCATGTACATTGGTCAAACTGGACAGTCTCTACGTAAAAGAATAAATGGACACAAATCAGATGTCAAGAATTATAACATTCATAAACCAGTTGGAGAACACTTCAATCTCTCTGGTCACGCAATCACAGACATGAAGGTCGCTATCTTAAAACAAAAAAACTTCAAATCCAGACTCCAGCGAGAAACTGCTGAATTGGAGTTCATTTGCAAATTGGATACTATTAATTTAGGCTTAAATAGAGACTGGGAGTGGCTAAGTCATTATGCAAGGTAGCCTGTTTCTTCTTGTTTTTTCCTACCCCCCCCCCCCCCCCCCCGATGTTCTGGTTTAACTTGGATTTAAACTTGGAGAGTGGTCAGTTTAGATGAGCTATTACCAGCAGGAGAGTGAGTTTGTGTGTGTATGGGGGTGGGGGGATGTGAGAAAACCTTGATCTATGCAGGAAATAGCCCGACTTGATTATGCAAAGAGTTGTCACTTTGGATGGGCTAGCACCAGCAGGAGAGTGAATTTGTGTGGGGGGTGGAGGGTGAGAAAACCTGGATTTGTGCTGGAAATGGCCCACCTGTTGATCACTTTAGATAAGCTATTACCAGCAGGACAGTGGGGTGGGAGGAGGTATTGTTTCATATTCTCTGTATGTATATAAAGTCTGCTGCAGTTTCCACGGTAAACATCTGATGAAGTGAGCTGTAGCTCACGAAAGCTCATGCTCAAATAAATTGGTTAGTCTCTAAGGTGCCACAAGTACTCCTTTTCTTTTCACATGAGAGGGTAGTTAGAGGTGTATGTCCATGGTGTTTAACACTAATCTGTTTCCTGTGGACTCAATCCTACAGTTCTGACAAACCACAAACATTTTTCAGATGAGATGCTAAAGAAATAGCAATGCCATGTGGTAATCCCATCAATCAAATAGTCTTCTAATTTAAGAAACACTTGCTATAGATGCTGTTGATAGATTAACAAAACTGCACCTTAGGGGGTTAAAAAAAAAAAATCTTGATCTCTAAACCTATTTAAAGGATGTTTGGGATCTAGACTTTTGGTCCTAAGCATGAAATTCACTCAGGCTGGGAGGCAGGGTCAGTCCCAAGGTAGCAGCAAGGGGGATGGCAATTGTCCAGTCAGTTTAAAATAAAAACACCAGCCCAACCTTTAGCTTTTGGAAAGCCTGGCATGAACTAGCAGAAAATGTTTGATTCTCTCTTTAGGGTCTCAAGGTTTGTCTACATGGTGGGATAATGTGCACTAAGGGGTGTGATTTCTGAAGTGCCCTCACATGTATATTAATGGGTCTGTGCAGGTGCTGCTGGTGAACACAAACATTCCTTAGAGTGCTTTAATTTAGTTCCCACCAGCCCTGTCTACATGGACCCATTAACATACTTTAGAAACTTGGAAGTCACACTATCCCCTACCATCAGTGTGCATTGTGCCACAGTGTAGACATGCCCTTGGCCTCCTTTAACTTTCTCCCCAGCAGGCTGGCACTTTAGCATCCATTACACAGTCACTTGTTTTCATACAAAGAGTCCTCAGTAGCTTCCTGCCCAGACCTAGCATAACCTCCCTTGTACTGCACATTCGTTATTCAGTCTTATCTGAGCTAATGAAAGTTTTCTGTGGTGGTATTTAAATAGTACTTCACTACACCCTATGAAATTCTTGCAGTCATTTTTCTCTTTGTGGCTACATACAACAGGGCAACTCGAGAGGAAGGATGTGTTGTGAAAGATATCCAAATGTAGTTTCTTGTCCATATTCCTTGTTTACAATTTGGGAAGTTATGTACACTATCAAAAGCATTAGTCTGCTGTTACCTGTCCCAGAATGTGGCTTCTACTATTTATTCCTTATTGTACCTGCTGCTACTCTCTAAGAAGGGATTTGGACATCAGAGGTAATTCAGTTCATCCCACTTGTACAGGCAATTTGCATACTGTAATCCTGTTAAGATGCTAATTTTTTGTTACACTGAAGCTAGATTCTCAAACCAGTCTTTCTGGGTGACAGGTCTGTAGTTCAAATGAATCTTCACTCAACTACAACAAAGTGAATGCACAGGAATGGTTCTATGTATACCCAGTCACACATTATGATAGCATAGCTTGACTTTTAAAGTCTCTACAGCAGGAGGAATGCACAGTTCATTTCGATAACTCATTGAGCCATTCCTCTCTGTATAGGTCCATGAGACTCCTCAGCTGTCTAACCAAAGTCTTATGGATCCAGATCTGCCCACAAAGGCAGCTACATTTGAAGTTGAGTTGTAAAGCCACATGGGCAGAATTGGACCCTCAAAGAATGTAGCTTTTTAAAGTGTCAAGTAATTCTTAATTTGTTTGAGGCGGTTTATGTTGTCTCACCTCACTAGCCATGCTTTTGCTCACTCTACCATTATGAGATTTAAAACATGTTCTGATGGTTGCATTACTGTAGTAACCACTATGAGGATAAACTGTGACTTGTATTCCACAATTATAACACAGCTGCACTCATTCCAGTCAAGTTTTAGGGTTTCTCTAAATAAAGAGAGCAATATATCAAAACTGAAGCTGATCTTCAGCTAGTGTAAACAGAACTAAACCAATTCACATCACCTGTGGATCTGACTAATAAAGTTAGATTTATTAAACTTTCAGTTTACTTTCTGCATTAGTCTCAGTTTGGACAGTACAAATATGATAAGTGGTTTCATTTTCATAGTCTCTTGCCTAACAGTTTTGTATTGTTTGGGTTGCCTGTAGAGCTGGACCCTGTTAACAAAACTGACTGTATATTTAAAAGTCGCCATTTAAATCTAAGTATTTTTACTGTTAGACTGTAGCAACTCTTGAACCAAAAATATTTCTTCAAGTGGCTGTTGAATTGAAAAGATAATCAATATATGTTGTTCCACATGGACTCTGAAGATGCATTAAAGTTATTTACTGTAGCAAGCAAGAAACCAAGTGCTATGAATAGTATACATAGTTCGCTTTTATTGTACAAATTGACACACTTGTCTCTTTTGCTCTTAGTTAATACATGTGCCACCCTGTCTACCTGGAGCACAGCAATTCCAGCTGGATTTACCTTTTTAAAATCAGATCTACAACTTGGGGAGTAGGCAGTGCTTAAAGAAAAATAGTACAGTAAGCAACTAACAGTGATTCTTCAAGATGGTTGCCTTGGTGGATCTGCACTACTTGCCAACTTTTCCATTGTTTCAGAACTTTGCTATAGCTTGTTGAATTGAAGGAAGTAATTCTTAAGGCAGGAGAGGAAGGAAACATAGAAACAAACGTGATACACTACAGTCCCATTGGCCACGGCTATTAGAAGGTGACACAGGTGAGCTCAGAACTAAAGAATCTGGATCTGCACCTGCAGTAGTTTTGAAGAATCAGTTCACTATGTATGTTAGACATTGTTTCCTCACCACTTTTCCTCTACACTAAATGCTAGTTTCAGTGACAGCTGCACTGAACTGCAAAGGCCATAGAGGCAACAGCCAGCTTGTGAGTCAGGGTGAATTATTCCCTACCTCCCAAACTGTTTGGTACTCAGAAGGAATGCCATAGAGTTCTAGAGTCATACCCAGATCTATCTTTGAAAGGTATGGTATTAGGCATAACATCACAGCACCAGTCATCCAATGCTTCTATAGGTTTTTAGAGTTATTCCTATTTGTTCATGCATGATAAATTCTATAGGACTTTTCAAAAGGGCTGTAAGAGCATGGGGGGTGGGGGGAGAAGAGTCTAGTACTTTGTGCAGGAAGATCATTCAGATACTTGAATTGCTCTATACATTACAAAGAGAAAGATGTGATTACTTGAACCTGGTTTTCATTGTATCAACATTTACTGATGAAGCACAAAGCAAAACAGCAAGGAGAATGGTCGTTCTTCATTTGTCATCAGTAGTTCAAGCCATTTAGGAATGTCTTAAAACACAGAGTGAACAAATAGCCCAGTCCTACAACTGCTTTTCTCAATGGATCTTTACTCAGAGTCAAACACCCACTGCTGCTACTGCTTTGTGAGAGCAATGACTACTTGGGAAAGACATTTGCAGGCTCAGACTGCAGTGAAAGGTTATTGAAGTTCTCTATTATATCCTATAAAGAAAATTTAAACTACCAGTGAGGCTTGTAAGGAAGTCACTTATTTCAGTGCCTACAGGGGAGATGAGCTGTTAAAAAAAATCTGGCCCTAGGCGTTTACTACCCTACTGAAATTAGTGGGATCGCTAACACTTCAGGCTGCTTGCAGACTCAGGAAGACAGCACTCCACTGGGTCATGTTAGGAAGGAGGCTTTTTTGTAACCAGAGGGTTTAGAAGCATTGATTTAAATAAGTTTAATTTCTGCAAAAGCTTAAACTGATACCAGAACAGAACCAGGAGGAACAATAATGCTGTAGAATGGAGCCCCTAGCAGGTACAGTTAAGTGCCACACGTTATTTATTTTATATATATAAAAATAAAGTTACGTGTATGTTATGGGTCACTTATTGCTGGTCTGTTACATTTATGCAAGCAAGGCTGACAGTATATTGCATTATTTTTATAACAAAGATTTACAGGTGCCCCAAGACCATTTTATGGGAGACACCATAAGAGATCCTTAGGAATCCCCCTCTGGTGTAAAGTTGGTCAGACTACTGCCACACCAGCCACTGCAGGAGTCCCAGCAAAAGCAGAAGGAGACTGGTCATTCATCTGTTAGAATGCCGTAAAGTAGCTTTACGAGAGCGTTAGAACCAGGGTGCTATGGAAGATGCCCTGACTGCAAAATTTGGCCTCATGGAAGGCCCAGTCCCTGGTCTACCTGACCACAAAAGCCTCCACCAGGGACATTCTTGTTGCTTAGGCACTTGCCCCACTGTCTTAGCATAGAAAGTCTAGAGGCGGATACACAAATCCACACCCCAGTTCCCAAGAAAAGGAAGATTTAAAAAGAAACAAAAACCCAGGAAAGCTTTTGTGGCCATCTGTCTAATGCACTAGCAGAAGGGGTGTTTCACTGAACTCATGACTAGCTACCAATCGCTGATGAATAGAAGCATGGTGTGATAGCATGCTCCGACAGCGTCATTTGAAAGAGGGACAGTCTCTTCTACCCCATCCAAACTGGATAAGTGCCCCATGCTGAGGTGTTTGAACCATTTCAAAGTATTACACAACTGTCCTCCACTCTCCTGTTTTATGAGCTGAACTTGGACCGAATCTCCACTTTGTCTGACCTTTGCACTCTTTAATTGCTATGACCTCACTTTGGCTACCACAGCAGTGTTTAAAGTCCATCAGAGAGGGGAGTATACATGCCCTGTACTCGAAACAACCCAGCCCTATTTCCACCTCACTACATGTCTGTGCATTAGAGTTTCATGAGCCTGGATTTGTTTGGTCTGACTGCAAGATGAAGCAAGTTGTCAAGACAGTGGTTCTGTGCCTGGCCCTGAGTCTAGGAAGATGCAACGAAGAAGTAACCCCAGACAACTCAGTCAACCAAGCTGCCCCAGAGGAATCATCTTCAGCAGACTGGGGCATTGGGACTATCCGAGATGGCTTTGAAACCGTTAATGGCTATTTTGACTCTTTTTTAGAGTTGCTAGGAGGAAAAAATGGGGTTTGTCAGTACAGATGTAGATATGGTAAGTGGCTTCTTTCCTTTCCATAGGGTCCTGGGGGTTCAGGCACCTGTCCTGTGAACTGGTACACCTATTTCAGGCCTAACTAACAGTTCTTACTAGTAAGATACTGGCTATATCCGTTTTGGGTTTGAGCCAGAAGATGGGAAGGGTGAATGCAACAGATATTCTCTGGAGACACAAATCTTGTACATTCTGTATCTGTTTCTAGGACTTATGACTGAATTCTGCATGTTGCTGTCCCAGTACTGTCCACACTCCATTAGCTTTCTAAATTGATACTAATGGAGTCCTTGGTGCTGCCTCTTTAACTCTCCGCTTCCTCCTCAGAATTCTTGGTGGGTTTTCCCCCCCGACCTTTTTCCTTTCAAACTCCCCTTTGCTTGTTTTTAAACTTACAGCCTTTCCCCTGAGCTATGATGGATTCTGTTCGTGACACTTTCATTGATAGAGAATTCCTTAAAACAAAGGGCAACTCTCAGTCTAACACTGAGTTAGCAAGTCAGAAACTAACCAGCAGGTAGGGAGGAGGAGGGGGGGCTAGAATTCAACCCTGTGTTGATAACTAAGCCTGGTATAGAGAGACCACAGTGGGGAAGCTTGTGCTTCCCCCACCCTGGGATGGCCAAGGGCCAATTTGCCCCACACTGAAGATTAAGGGCTTCCCTAAAGGGTAAAGACTCCTTTGGACTTTTCCTGCTACTGGGAGATAAGGGAAGGGAAGAGGAGAGAACATGGGTGTCTTAACACACTGCAGTTCTCAGTCATCTCGGGCCCCAAAGTAGGGGACAACTCTTCAGCAGAGGGGCCAAAGACACCCCAGAATAAGGGACCAACCCTTAACACACTTTGGGCCCAAAACATGAAGAAATAAAGGACTTTGTATAACCCCCAGTCATGCTGTTTGCTTCTTTAACATGTATCAAGTTTATACTCTTAGATTCAGCCATTCTGAGGTCAGAGGAACAGCAGGTCACCCTAGGACAGATGTAACTCTGATTTGCCCCCCATAATCCAGGGAACTTTCAGAATCAGCAAGACAGCTTTCTTTCCTGCCCATCCCAGTTTGGTTAGACAGCCAAGCCCTTGCAGGCACAAGGAGTAAGGGGTCTTTCTGGCTCTAGCTGTACAAATCTATCAGCTTGGTAGGTGGAGTTTCTAAATGACTCATACAAGCAGCAGACCAGGCACGCTACAGCAATCTCTGCAGCTGTCAGAGTTTAATTATTCAGCAGTTCTTAGTTCTAAGATTAATAATGAGGGGAGGCGGGACTGAGAGAACTGGAGGGTAAATAAGATCTGTTGTCACTATTACAAGAACCTTTAACACTCAGTCTGTTCCAGACAGTTGTGTGTCTTAGGCTTTAGATTTAAAAAAAAAAAAAAAAGGTACAAATCAGTTTGTCTTTGAGACAGAATGTAGGTGAAAGCTTCTTGGATGTAGTCTAAAATGTCTGTAGGTGAAAGCATCCTTGAATATAAACAGCCCCCTGGGAAATCAGTTGCCCTACTTGTGCTAAAGAACATAGGAGATTTGTCACAAGGAAGGTCTTACCTCTAAAGGCTGTAGGGGGGAAGAGAATCTGGCAGGCAAACTGCCAACAAACTGAGGCCAGGGCTTTGTGACAGTGGCAGCCTGTGGGTCTGATGAACCATAAAGAGAGCTCCTGTGCGACAGCCATAACTGCCACTATCCAGGGAAGTGTTTAAATATACTGGAACAGAAGACAGTTGTATTCAGATTAGGTTTCACAAAGCCTTATGGTTCCAGTCCTGTAGTGTGTGTGTGTACCTAAAAGTCCCAACTACTTCAAGAGGAGTTTCAGATAGTAGGAAAGCAGTTTAGGACCTGATCCTGCATAACAATGGGCCTAATTCCCCCCTCACACAGAAGAATCAGAAGAAAATGCTTTGACATACCATGGTATCTCCATGTAAGTGAAATGACAATCAGGTGCCCACAGAACAGAGTGGCTCAAATCCATGGAGAGCATAGTTCTTGTTAAAATAATTATGTTAAGGGTGAACAATTGTTAGTTTCAATAAAGGCTCAGGATGCCCTGCAAGGTGGGGAGAAGACATTTCCTTGTTAAGGTCTTTTAGGCCTCCTCTAGAAGATGAAGTGCTGGAGGGAGACCCTGGGAGCCCCATGTTAAAAATTCTGCCTTCAGAGCAAAGGGAAGATTGCTGTGAGATCCTTGCCTGACAGGTTCCCCCTTTGTCTGCCAGGATCACCTAAACCACTGTCTCAGAAAGATTTCCAAAGAGCAAAATTTTGGCTTTGGAATGGACCAAATGGTAGTTATTTAAAAAAACCCCAGCCTTCTTTACCCACAGGTGCCCTATGAGGTTTTGGCACTCAAACATCCATACCTGCCATTCAAGAATTCACACTAGATATTTCCTGTACTATCAATAACTCTATATTCGTCAGGAACATTTCCAGCAAAAAAATGCAGATGTTTGTTTGGTACATAATGTAACCTCCCTCCTTGTTTGTAGTCATGAGAAAGTATTTGTTTTCCCCTTTAAAACAAAACAAGTAGATTCCTTCACTCTCCTCTCTGCTAGCATGTGTTTCCCCTTTAGCCTGTGACTAATCACTTGTCCCAGGGGAATTAGCACAGTCCCTTGTTGAAATATTGGCAGGACATCCTGGAGGTTTTTGATGATCCATGCAGTCCTATTTGTCCATGCTTTCTCCCCCAATTCAGGCATCTGAAGCTGCAAACTGGGGGGGCGGCAGAATCCAAAACCCGAGATAAAATAATTTGTTCACAGGAAGAATAAAAGCAGAATCCCTTGACCTAGGCCAGCCATCTGCAACTACATCAGGAATTGAAGATCTGGTCTCTTCTTCCCAGGGCAACTGTTACAAACTCTGCCTGCTGCTCTTTTTTTCAGCCTAGTAACGCTGCTAATAGTCTGTATTGCCAAAATGAAGGTCAGGACTTACTGGGAAAGGCCATATCCATCTTATGCTGATGAGAGTGTTCCAGGCTTTCTGCAGTTGGAATCTCTCTTCTCCTGGCTGCCAACTGACATGGTTCTTAGTGGATTTCTCACCAGCAGAGGGCTGTATTATGGAGGACTGGGAATGCACAATGTGACATATAACCCAAAATGGGGGTGGGTAGGGGTTATGGTTATGTGGTTGTTAGCTGAAAAATATTGGGAGGGATAGTAAGGTATTTCTTTAGGCAAGTCAATGGTGAAAAATGAAGAGCCATGCTCACATTTCAGACGCCAGGCTCTGTGGGTGGGCAGGCAGGCAGGCATTGCAGCATTTTGCATGGCATTGCCTCTTTTTCAGAGTTTTCCCAAGGGACCCATTTTAACACTTAAGAGCCATAGAAGTCATGATTTCCAGCACAGTACCAAATGGGTCTGTGTGAAAATGGGCAGTGTAGTCTAACATGCCCAGGGCTTGAGAATCCAATGCTAGTGGGCCAGCGCTGTCCCAAGTCTCTGCTGAAAGAAATAAGCAGCAGGGTGACATTTTAACTCCATTGTGGAGGGCTCGATTACCAACATTTACACAGAATTGGATGTCCCCTCTCTTTACTCCTTGAATATCGCCCAGGTGGACCATGTGGAAGTGACTGGGGGGCTCAGGAGGTCTGAGGCAGCTGGAATGCAGAGTCCTGTGTCCCCAAGAAGGACTCAGACAAAGGACTCAGAGCCTGGGAATGTGACCTGGAGACCCAGAGCTAGAAATAGTAACTAGACTCAGCCCAGACCCAACTGATTTAGAGAGACATATGGGACTCGTGTTTGGGTCCATTTACAACAGACTGGTAACTGTCCAGGAGGAGGACTGGACCAGGTTGTAAACACTGGAATCCAGGAATGACATGGCTCTTCGTAAAGGGTGAATGTTTATGGGAGGTACAACCAGGTCCTCAGGGAGTGCTGTACTGTGTTTCACTTGATCTGAAAGGAGCAGCTTATGCCTCTCTTTTTAAAGACAAGAGATTAGGTGGGTGATGGTCCTCTGTCTGGGCATGCCCTGGTTGTTCAGTGGAGCCAGGATGCCTATAGGAGGGTGTATTTAAGACACTCGTAGTACAATATTTCTTGTTCTTTGCTTTTGGTTTGCCAAAGAATGTGCTTACCTCTAAGTTTGACACCACTGCAATCTCACACCCCTAACTTTTCACATTTCTCTGTCTTTCAAGGGAAGGCTCCAATGCCCAGACCGAACTACAAGCCACAGGAGCCCAATGGCTGCAGCTCCTACTTCCTTGGTCTCAAGGTACCAGAAAGCGTATGTACTGCTGCTAACATCTACTTCCCCCATGAAATAATTCACTAACCGGAATAATCAGCTAAAAAAGATATTAAATAGTGAAGAATGTGGTCAAGCTAGGACATGGGCTATTGGTATGATAACTATTGTATTTTTTTCCTGGCTGCAGCCAGCTCTTGGGAAAGGTGAGGATACTGCTCAAATATTGCTGAGACAGTCAGTCATATCATATTACAGTACTAAATTATCTGCCTGGGGTCTGCCAAGGAGATGGCTGTCTACGATGGCAAGTGAAGGAAAATGTAACTTTAAGGATATCCATTTAATTTACTATCTGATTTGCTAACCAGCAGAGCAATCATCTCCCAAATGTTGATGGCTGCGGCTTGCAGTGGATGAATAATCCTGTCAATGGGAATTACATGTGTGAATGCACGATATGAAACTCCAATTGTCTTAGTATTTATTGGAGGATAAAGTCTACTTAGCAGATAAATGCAGGAGAAGCAAATGACTGCATCAGGGAAGCAGTTCAGAAGGTACATGGCAATCCATGCCTTGGCTACGGAGCGCTGGTGCAATAGAACCCACTTAATGGAAACCCAGATAAGTATCATGCACTTTTAACTGGGTCCATCACCCTGGAACATTCAGTGTAAGGCAGTTCAATTACTGGAAGCTTAGAGATACATGGCAATGCCTGGTGTTCCCTCTAAAGCCTATTTACAGGTGCAAATTGGTGTTTGCTGTCATAAATCTCCCACTGTGCAGCCCTTTGGTCCCTTTCTACTGCTCCCCTCCTCAATATTGAGTACTAAATTCAACTTGTGTACAGGCTTTGTATCACGGTTATTTTTAAAGCAATTAATGAAATCAAAGTTAATCTATACCATGAGAATGGTTTCTTTAAGAGCCTCTAAGAGCCAGGCTGGCTCATTAGCCTATTTCTGTTCCCACCAGGGTCTGCACCAATTAAGATTCTGTTTAAAAAAAAATCCCTTGTGGGCTATTTTTGAAGTTATATTAGTTCCTTAAACTGGACATCATCACAAACCTCTCTAGAGGCTTCTGTCATCTCCTGCATGCATGTGCATTCATGAGCGTTAGAAGCAAGGAGGGGAAACTAGACCCCTATACACCTCTGGAATGTGGAAGAGAAAGTTTCTAATAAGTAATTTAGAAAATAAGAACTTCATGCCCACCTTGATATGAACAGGCCCATGTGTAACTCATAGGTATTACTAGAAACAACACACTCACTAATGGGAGAGTATAAACCAAAAATCCAGAGTGTATTTGTTCTTGACCTTACAGCTCTGTTTGTTCCAACCACAGCATTAACACTGGAATTGTACAGCAGAAGCTTTGGGGAAAGAGGGGCATCACCACCCCTGGAGAGGAGGATAGACCCTTCGCTAAGTACAATGCCTGAGCAGTGCTGTCTTCCCTTTCTCTTCCCCTGCCTCCAGCTGGATTTAGGTATCCCTGCCATGACTAAGTGCTGCAACCAGCTGGATGTTTGTTATGACACCTGTGGAGCGAACAAATACCGCTGTGATGCTAAATTCCGCTGGTGCCTCCACGCCATCTGCTCAGATCTCAAACGGAGCCTTGGTTTTGTCTCCAAGGTTGAAGGTGAGTTTTGCACGGAAGCCACTCTTGCGGGAGCCAGGTGGCTCCAGCCCCATTTTCCAGAGGAGCGGTAGCAGGGGGTCCTTTTCCTCCAATATGGCAGCAGGGTTTTGCTGCAACTGCAGTAGGACATAGTACTGCCACAGCTGAGCGGCAATCACGTGTGACATACGCTTCGATCATGAGGCTGAGCTCGCCCTAACTTTGGCTTGAACATTGCCTCCCTCCTCTCTAAAACAGAGCTGTCCCAGACAATTACCTCACATGCTTTTATGTTTGAAGTTTATTAATATTTTAAAAACAAAACAGCCCCAAGCTGTTCATTTTTATCTTAGGGTGGGATTTTCAGAGCCACCTATGGGGATTATCAGTTATTACTTTCCAATGGGAATTGGGTGTCCAAATCCCTTAGGCAGATTTAAAAGTCTCAGTGTTAATGTTTTAGAAAGGGATTACATTTTTCCACAGTATTTAACTTTATGACAAAAGGTTCTTATTAACAATACATTTATAAGCCCCAATTTCAAGGTTCAAACTCTCTCTACCATTCTTGATTTGGGTCGAGTTGAAGCTGGCCATATGGGCTGCCACCTCTTCTTTATTAATCTTTACATCCGAGTAAAGCCACTGTGGGGGAGGGGACAGGGAGAATGAGACACCAGAGAGGGTAATGCCACTGAGATGCCAACACCCACCCAGCTGATCTTCTCTTAATCCTGAAATGGAGACAAAAAAATCATCTCCCACCTGCCGCAATGTCTGAGAAACAGAGGTTGGCTGAAGCTAAATACAGATTCCTTCACAAATCAAGTGAAAGTTACAGGCACATCTCAGTGGCTTGAGTGCAGGGCCGGTGCAAGGATATTTTGCGCCCTAGGCAAAACTTCCACCTTGCGCCCCCACCCCCCCTCCCCCAGGACTCTCACACAATTGACACAAAGTATTAGCAAAATAATGCAGCAGCATCAACCCCCAGAGCCTGGCAAGCCACACAGCATCCCCCCCCCCCCCCCCACCTTCTCCCAAAACCTGGGCCAGTGCACTCCACAGTCCCCTGCCCAGCCAGCTTGGCCCGCTGGTTCCACACCTCCCCCCCAAAGCCTAGCCCAGCACACAAAGATCCCCCACAGCCAGGCACACAGCCCCCCCCCGCCCCGTCACAGTGCCCAGCCAGACAAGCAGACCCCCCTTGACCCCTCTCTGCCTTCTCCCCCCTCAGCCCTGCTTGGCACATGGCTCCCATCTCCAGAGCGTGGCACGCAGCCCCCTCCGGCCCAGCTTGCCCGTGCCTCAGCCTGGCCAGCCCACCTGACCCTCCCCCCCCACTCCAGAGCTTGGCATACAGCCCCCCCCCCCCGCTTCTCCCCCAGCCCAACCAGCCACGCCACCCCTCCCCGCAGAGCCTGGCACACAGGGTCCGTCCCCCCCCCGAACTCTCAGCACCAGCAGGCCCCTGCCTCCCTCGCATGGGGCAGAGCCCCCCAGGCAGCACATGGAGCCCCCTCCCCGGCAGCCTGAGCCTTCCCCCTTGCCCCGCCCCCACAGCCCAGGCGCCCAGTGCTCCCTCCCTGCCTCCCACCTCATCTCCTCGAGTCCAGAAAAGCCGGGGCTGGGCACAGGGGTGGCACCTGCAGAGGGAGAGTGATCAGCACAGCGGGTGACCCCAAACCCGCTCCCCCTCCAGCTGGCCACCTCCCACCTGTGAGCTCATCGCCACCCATCCTGCTGGAGCCCTTTTTGGCGACCCCAAATCTTGGTGCCCTAGATGGTCGCCCAGTTCGCCTAGTGGTTACACTGGCCCTGCTTGAGTGTATATCACCTTCCTAGAATGGTGGAGTTTAAATTAGAAACACAGTACACACAGCTTTCCTCCTTCTCCTGCCAGCAAACCTCATGTGGCTTCTGAGACGGGAGGCCGGGCTACATTTGAAATTAGATGGACCTAGCTACATCAGGGCTGTGAAAAATGTCATGCTCTGTGCAACATAACCTAACTTCTACTGTACACAGAGCTAGGTTGATGGAAAAAAAAAAAAACTCTTCCATCAACCTAGCTACGATCTCTCAGAGAGATGGATTAACTATGTTGGAAAACCCCTTCCATTGACATAGGACCTAAACTACAGTGCTGCTGAAGCACCATAGCTGTGCCGCTGTAGTGTAGATATATCCCTAGCATGCTAGCCACAGGAGGCTCATTTAATTGGGAAGTGAGGGAAGTGCTATGCTTCCCCACCTGCTCCTGAAATACCTCCGAGTGCACCTCTTCATGTCACTGGGCCTCCTTTGGTAGTGCCACATGGCAGGTGTTCACAATCCCCATATTAATATTTTTCAGACTCCTTCTAGTGCAGTTGTCCAGAATATGCTCCGAGAGTGACTGCCAAAGACCTTATGATTGTTTGCTGAAACCAAATTTCCTTAATAAATGTTCTTAATCAAAAGATTAATGTGACTCTTAACTATGAAACACTGGTGCAGTCATCATTCACTGCTAGGAAGTCCAGTAAATTAGGTTCTTGCTGCCTCCATGGCTGTCTTTTTTAAAAAAAACAAAAAGACAACATTAAAACCCGGAGCTCTCATGAATGACTGTTTTTAGGGTATCCATTCCTGAACCCTTTGTCTGATTTTGTTCAAAGTTGGTAGAGAAATTTAAAGCCTGTCTCAGAAATAGCCTACCAATTTTGAGGCTGATATGACCATTTTTGTGAATTTCAGGAGGTGACTAAAAGTAGAAATATTTACTAGAAACAGCCGCAAACTTAGCTAGGAATCAGCTCCTGGCACTTTAATACAATACAGGCAATATTAACAGAGCAGGGACAATTTGAGGAGCAATAAGTAATTGTGGCTTCACCTCTATTGTGAGTGTGCATCAGATAGTCAAGGCAATGGACAGTCTAGTGGTCCTGTTGGGTTAATTGCACTACTTGGGCACCCAAATAGTGACAGTAACCAGAAATGCCTTTGTTCATCTTCAGTTAGCCCAGTGTCACATCCCTTCATCATATCCAGGCTGGACTTCTGCAGTTCACCTTACTTGGGACAGTTGGCAAAGGCCACATGGAAGCTACAGTTCATTATACTTAAGCCCAGCTGCTAAGTGAAATGAATTGGTGGGGCGCACTTCAACAAAGAAGTGCGCTGGTTCCTGATCGAATTCTGGATCCAGTTCAAGGTGCCAATCCTGATCTGTGAGGCAATTAATAACGGAGACCTACATGGTCTTGGTGACAACTTCTCCCTCCACCTTCCAACAAGGCATAGGTGACAGGTATGGACACTGAAGTTCATGGTTATCGAGATGAAATTCCTGTGGGCTGCAGACAAAGTATTCTGAGTGGAGGGTATCCATGCTGTGGGAGCTCCCTGGCAGCAGAAAACAACCACATAAACAAGCATGCATGGGTTATAGACGAAGATGAGGTGAAGAGAGAATTTGGGTTTCTCTGGCAGAATCAATGTGAACCTTCCTTTCTCTGCAGTGCTTAGATACTTCAGCCAAAGGCATATTAAAAACGCACAGACAGATTTATATAGGACTAAGTATCCTTTGTGGTTAAACAAATTAACAAAAACAATAATACAATTCAGAAAGACAGTGAGATAGTAGTTTGAGTCTAGGAGGGAGCTCAGCATTGGAAGGCATCACAAATGTGTGTTGAAAACTGATTTGGAGGAGAGTGTCTGGAACACAAGTAGTGAGAGACTGGCCTAAGCAGATGGCAGCTTGCTAGCAGGTGCAAAGCCAAAAATGGGAAAGAAAGACAAATGGGGCAGTTTGGAAAGAGGATTGGAAGGAGTGTCGGGATTTGGCTGGGGTTAGTGCTCCTGGGATTGGGATAATCCTGTGTCAGATTAATGAACAAAAGGAAAATTGGCAAAGCTGGTTGGATCGGTGGGCAGGAAGGGGCACTCCTGGAGCTGAGATGCAAAGAGATGAGCAGAGAAACACCCATTCTGGGCATAGATTTGGACTGCTTAGTGGCTGAGTTGCAGTGTAGCATGCTAGACCCCTTGCTTCCCCTTGTGGACTTGGAGGGAAGCAGCAATCTCTGTCCCTGGGAACTTGTGTTTGCAAGGGACACTTTCACAAGCCCTAGCTCCATGAGTAGCTCAGAAGTTGCTGTGAACAGCCCTCCTCAGTCAGAGGTCATTAGATGTGACGTTCTGAGTGACTGAGGCAGTTAATGGGCAGGGGCGGGAGGGGGGGAATGTGGGAGAATTCCCCCCCAAAAGGTTACTGACTGGCAGATCCAAATTTACTAGCACAGGTGTTCAGAACTCTGCCTATCTATTACCAAGTGTATTTCTGAACAACTGATTTTATTGCCTTCAGCCCATCAGGGAAAATGACCACCCTGTGGAATTTAGTATTAACTCATTTATCAGCCTGACCGGGGAATTCAATAGTGAGCCTCTTGTTAGAGTTGCCAACCCTGCAGGATTGTCCCAGAGTCTCCAGGAATTTAATATTAATCTTTAATTAAAGACTTTGTCATGTGATGAAACCTCCAGGAATACATCCAACCAAAACTGGCAACCCTAACTTCAGGCTGCTTGACATTTTAACTACTGTGTCATCTGGCTCTGCTCAGAGCAGGTCTAGATAACACCCATGTCAAATGCTGATGATCACTGGCACCTTGTTTACACTATTGCTCCCACCAGGGGACTGTAATGATGATATAGCCATGTGAGAAATAGCCTGAGGGTAAAAGCTTAGTTTAGACAAGGCCATGGTCAAATGGAAGGGCTGAGAAGTAGGAAAGAGTTGATACAGAGAGATCTTTTGAGAAGCTCACTTGTTATATTGCCATACATAAAGAGCATAATGTACTTTCAACAAGAAAAAACAAAAGGAAAGTCTAAGAGAGCACAGCTGTTAGAGACTGGACTGCAGCAGCACTGGGAACAAAATGGCTTCTAAATCCAGCAGACAGGGAGAAATAGAATTGTACACAAAGGCAAAAAGACACTGCTGTACCCCACACAATCCACAACTGGTTTGGAGGCCAGTCCTGGTGCTGTTTTAATCAGCAATGAAAGTGAGAGACCGCTGCTTACATGCCTGTTCTTTTCCCTCCCGACAGCTTGTGAATCTGTAGCAGATACAGTGTTTAACACTGTCTGGACTCTGGGCTGCCGACCCTTCATGAACAGCCAAAGAAGCGCCTGCATTTGTAATGAGGAAGAAAAAGAGGAACTTTGAAGAGCAGAGACCTCTAGCCAGAGATGACCTAATGCATCCCCTCTCTGATGCAGCTCTTTAGCAAGCCATTTTCCATCAGCCCTCTGAAATGGAGAAGTTATAATAGTATGGGGCAGGAGGAGCAGATTTTTGCACTGTGTATAATGCATCAGTTACAGCTTTGGGGTGGAGGGGTGCAGTCAGAGGCAGTGACAGCTACTGCCTACCTCAGATCCAATCTAACAGACCCATCTCTTTCCAGGTGTATCATTGTGGGTTATTTTAATGCCAATTTTCTATTGAAACCAATTAAGATGAGCAAACAGAATGCAATGCAGACAGTAATAAGTAGTTTCTGCAGCAGATGTTATACACACGTATAACAACTTCCTCTCTCACTGATACACCCTGCAAAACAAGTTTTCCCACTAGCCATCAAAGTTCCAGTCACTAGTTACATCTTTTAAATAAATTATTCAAATACATGAGATGAGATGAGCTACGATATCTGGGGGCAGGGTGGAAAAATTCTTCCCATTCTGGGGTTTTGGCTCAGACCCATTATTTACACACATACAAACTACCCCGCTTATCTGAAATGTTTAGAGGCTCCCCAAACTGTTCAGATAACCAAGGATTTTTGTTTGCTAAGAGAATGATTTATGGCTGGGGACATGGCCGAGGATTTTGAGTAGTTCCAATACACGTGTGCACACAAAGGTAGACTGGGACAAAGACCATCCACACTATACACATATAGGACTCTGCCCATAATTTCCACAGCAGAGGAATAAGCTTCCCCCCCACCCCCATTCCATTCAGCTGTACCTGTTTATTTTCCTCCTTCATAATTTAAAACCAAAGGGAAAAATTACATTAGTCTCCAGTAAGCACCTTCAGCAGTGTCCTTTTAAGGGGAGGGGGGATTTGCAGGAGGCAAAGAGTTGGATTTGATGGGACTTTGGGAAATCTTCAGGCATCCTTGTAGAATGGTACTGTACAGGCTATGTTTGGTAAGGCAGGGCTTGGTTTCACCCCCTCTCCTTTGGGTAGGGACATGGCTAACTTAAAGAGATGAACAATCCCAGCGGATTTATTTTTTCAAACATGTTTAAGATCTAAATCTGTTAAAGGATTCTCTTATAGACTTTAAAAACTACCCCCACTCCCCCCAGGGAATTTTGTTGGGGTTTGTTGTTGCTGCTGCAAGGGAGTTTCTACCAAGATGTTAGATTTCAGAGTAGCAGCCGCATTAGTCTGTATCCGCAAAAAGAAAGAGGAGGACTTGTGGCACCTTAGAGACTAACAAATTTATTTGAGCATAAGCTTTCGATGAAGTGGGCTGTAGCTCACGAAAGCTTATGCTCAAATAAATTTGTTAGTCTCTAAGGTGCCACGAGTCCTCCTTTTCTTTCTACCAAGATGTGTGTACCATACAAGATAAGTGGATCTAAAACATGCCTGTGTGTGTATATATATATTATACTTTACACACACACACACTCTCCCCGTCTTCCATTCACTTTTACACATTGCACAGTGGAAGTTACAACACTTTGTTTTTTTTGACAGATTCTGTTTTAGTTATTTAAAACAGTAAGCAGTAAGTTATTTAAACTACTGTCCCTGTTTTTGCCAGGCTTATTGGCCGCACATTGGAAAGTGTTATACATGTAACCTATATGGTCTGCCGCAACGGGAGGCTATTGTTAGAAAACATGAGACTAAGGTAATAAAAAGTGATATCACTGAGTTGTGTGGGGATTCCTCACCTCCCTTTGCAAGGGCCATTTTTATCTCATCAGTGCAAATTAGAGGTTCCTCTCAGCAGGTGATAAGCCATTGGCCAGTGAGTATTACAGTGCCAAAGTTCAGCCCAGTAGCGATCAGAATGTTTCCTGCAGAAAGGGCCTGATTGTCAGCCCTAGTTTGTCTGGGGTGGAAGGGGTAGGGAGAGTTGTGTGGGAGGAAATGTTTCTGGTTTCAGACACTGAGAACTTTATATTCCATTGTTAATTCTAAATGTCAGTTTATACGTACAATTAAATATCACTTGCAAAAATATCTTGTTTATTATGTTCAGTAGCTACCTTTAAATTGCAGATCTCTACAGTGACACATTAGAGCTGACCCAAGCATGCAATGACACGCTAGATCATGACAAAATGGATAAACAGAGGGGTTTTGAATGGAACCTTTCCATCCAAGCTTTGGTACTTTGAGAATATCACAAATAAAAATATTTCCTCTAGATCTACATAGCACCTTTCATCCCCAAAGCACTTTACAAACTGCAGCCGATACATGGAAGACCACTGAGCCTGCATTTTTCAGTGTAGTTTCCTTTTACTGACTTGGGGGGAAAAAACACCTTAATTATTTTTGGATGAAGCTTTTGAAATATCTTATGAAAGGATCCAAACAAGAGGAGTAGATGTGCTACGTGACATAAGACAACTCAAGAGTTCTACAGCCTAGCCAGAGATCACTGATGAGACACTGAAATACAACCATTCTGGCTGCTTAGCATCACACAGCTCTTTAGTGTGAGGTGAACTGAGATTAATCTATGTTCACTACAGTTCAACATGCTAAAACTTGCATCCTCTTTGCTCTCACCCCCAATGGATGCATGAAGGTAGCAACCCTGTGCTCCACTCAACTGCCCCTCCCAGCTTTTTATATGGGTTGAAGTACTTACAGTTCTTGTTTACAAATGATCCAGTTAAAATCTTCCCTCCAATTAAAATGCTTCTGTACAAAATTCAGCACCTCAGAGCACGCTTCTCACAGTGTAGTGAGGCACTGCAGCTACTCTGCCTCAGCCTCCCACCACGCTCTGCAGCCCACCCTGGCCAGAGCGATGACTTGGGCCTCCAGACAAACAGCATCCAAGGGCTCAACCCCTCCCAGGGTAAGAGAGTCCTTTAGAGAAAGGACAAGAGCACAAAACAAAGGAAACTTCACCCAGCTCCTTCCTTAAGGTCCCAGCTACCACAGCCTGTTTCAACACTCACTAACAGGCACCTGGACTCTGAGCCCCTCACCAGTGAAGTCCAGGCCCATCCTCCTGCAAAGGGCTCTAGTCAGCCACAGTCCTCAGGCAGTTTCTGACTAAGCAGCTTACCGCAGGCTAGGAACACTGTGTTTGCTCCTCTCCCTAATCAGCCCTTCACAGCTGGGCTTTTCTCCACTTAAGTCCCACATCCTGCACAGGTATAGCAGGGCAGGACTAATTGAACAGGGCTGATTGGCTCCAAGCCTCCTGATCCTTAAAGGAGCAGGCCAGCCTGTTACAGCTTCTTATGGGATCCCCTGCATTTTCATTGAAATCATAATAGCAGGGGTAACTGGTACAATGATTTAATGAATTAGCCTTTTATTCCTGGAATTCTGGGTTCAGACTCTGACTTACTGTATGACATCTGTGAAAATGAGTTAGTTCAGCTCCAATCCTGCACATCAAAAACCCGCCTCTCAGTTGTGAGTCAGCACCACAGAAGTTTAGAATTGGACTAGCCGTGAGCAATTCAGGTTATGACTCTGGGGGGTTGGCTGAGCAACATAGGGTAAATTTGCACAATGCCTGCTTACGCTGCATTTAGCTTCCAGCTCTGTTATGAGACACTCACGTGTTTTTAAAAAATTATCCCTGCATAATTGGAGAGCATTCTGACTGATTTGCTCGTCTGTTCTAGTCAGACAGGAAAGTTGGCAAGGAGTGGAAGCAGACTAAAGTGGAATTTTAGGAGAGCCATGAAGGAGGAGAATAGTTTATGGGATGGCTGAAGGAATGATAAAGGGAGCAAGTAAAGTTAACAAAGCACAGTCCAGTCCCAAATGCAGGCTAAGAATAAACTGCAAATGTTGGAGATAGGAAATTTGCAAGGAAAGGATCCTGCAGGGACTCAGTCTCATGCACTTCAAACTGGCAGGAGCTGGGAACACTTAAACTGGTGGTCTCAGCTCCCCTTGCAATATTAGGAGAGGAAAAATAGCCTTGTGTGTTGTGTTTATCTGCAGTGAACACCTGCTATGGAGACTAGGTGGCTCAGGTAATGGGATTAAACCCTTTCATGTCCAGATCACCAGTGTGAATCTGGCATTGCATGGTACAGGACAAAAGTTATTACAATCTGATGGGGGCTAGGTGATGTCACAAACCATGACAATAGCTGGTACCTTTAATTACAAAATCTAAGCAGAGAGGACAAGGCCTGATGACAACATAGGCTCCTAGAGGCAGTCCCTCCAGGTCAGAGAGGAGACAGTTATAGGGTGGTATAGCGAAGCTTCTGCTACTCTCCTACCTGTTCTGTTGATAAACGGGGATCTGGCAACAAAGCACCTTAGCTAGCACTTAATTCACATACACAAAAATGAAATGAACTACAAGAATTGCTGAGCAATATGAGCAGCATTATTGGAGCTCAGGTATGGGATGTTGAGATGAGGCCAATGTACAAGGAGAGATTCAGTCTGGACTTCCAGAGGCCACAGCTAAGATTGCACATTCCAAGCAGACTCTTCCAGAACCAAGAAAAGATTTACGGCTCAGACTTTCAATCTGATTTTCACTTTCCTCCCATTTACTTTGCAATTAATTTCAATAAAAGGCTGCAGATCAGAAAGGAGATTTTGATCACAGTTTCTCAGTAAGAACCAGCTACTGTGCCCAACAGTGAAACAAAAAGCCCACACCTTTTAGGTTAACAGCTGCAACAAAACAAAAATCTCTCCACAGCAAGAAGGTTGAAAAATTCATCTTATCTCACAGCTCAGGTTCTATCAACATAAGGAAATAGAAACATTTGGGTGTTTGAAAAAAGTTAAAATTATAATAGAAAATTACTAAAACAATCCTAATACAGAAGTGACTCAGCAGGAACAGAGGAGAAATATGGTAATACGTATGTTACATTTCCATTTTTTTTATTTCACAGTGGTTAGATAAGACATCAAAACAACAGTGTCTCTCCACTTATTCATATTATTTTACCAGCAATTTTTCCATTATTGCTCTTCTTCCAACACAGACTCTCTCTATTCATGAAGACAGGCTAAAGCCATTTTTGAAATATCACAGCTACCAAATAAATCAATAATGCTAAACTCTAATTTGTATTCTGAGTCTGGTTGCGGGCGGAAATAAAGCTCTGAAACTGAATACTGCGGATATGAGTTGTAATCCCCTTTTATAATGTTGCCCATTTGCAAGCGATAACAGATTCTGGACTTCGGACACTTTCCAATTGGAAGAAAAATTGGTGATACAGACTCAGGGGATTTTCTAGTGCAATTTATTTATTTACAAATGTACACAAGTCTTGTTTACCTTGAACAGTGCTGGTCCAAACTGCACAAAAGGAATTTCATTTGCAGAAAACCCCATGAACACAAAGTCAAACCCAGTAGCTCCCTCCTCTCTCACTCTTGGGCTCTGTCCCTACTTTCTGCACACTTGCTGATCTTTACTGCTGCCTCTGCATTGTACTTCTTACCTCGGAAATATCTTCACCCAAAGTCACTAGTCTTTGGCTGCATGGAGCCGCATGGACTAGTTCAGGCTGGCTTTGGCATTATTCCTCCCTCTGTGCTGGTGCGTTGCATTCCAAATGAATCTCAGACAGGTATCAGGATCCAATATTCAGTGTCCACTGGAGCAGACTCTCCTGCTAGTCTTCCTCCGCCAAGATGGTGCTTAACCCTCACAATGTCTTTAAGAACTTTCTGAGCATTTCACCAGGCCTGATGGGGCTTTTGAACCTGATCCTCTATGTTTAACACTATCTATAGAGTGTTTCCATCAATTGTTCTTACTATGCATTTCATTAACACCTCTATCCTGTTCTCGGTTAATGCATTAGAACACCCAAGTCACAGAAGATCACAGCATCACACTTCGTATTAGTTTTGAGATTTTTAATTTTTTTTACAATTAAGGTGTCAGACCACTTACAAAAATGCACCACATATCACCAAATTAGTGGGGGAGTGGGACAGGATTAGGGGGAAGAGAGAGAAAGAGATGATACACTAAATAGAGAGAAAAATATTGTAAAAAAATGTATGTAATTGTCAGAGGAAAATATAAAACTAATTTTATGAAATCATTCTTTTAAAATATGCACATTTGCCTGTAACAATTCTGAGCTTTAGCTGAATATTACTGTTCTTTACAGCTTCAGGGAGTCTGCATATTTGAGGTATATATTTATATGTATTTTAATAACCACCCTTCAGAACCTTGATGTCACACGCTCCACCTACTCACTGCACACACAGCCTTCCCACAGGAGTTGTTCGCTACGTGTGTTGGGCTCCCCTGGCACTGTTTGTATTGTCCTTGGAAAACAAAGCATTAGCGACTTGGTTCAAAATGTGTTTAAACATTGTGAAGTTCGCAAACAGATCAGAAAAATGAAGGCAGGTAACATTTTGGGCCTATGACTGAAATATCTCCCTTTAATTGACAGAAATGCAGGCACAGCTGTATTACACAGCTGATCAGATTACATATGGAGTGGCTGCCTCTTGAGTCTAATATAGCTTCACAAAAGTAAATAACTGTCAGGCTATTATGAAACAAGATAATAGGCTCATGCAGGGCTTTACCAAACACCTTTTTTCACATCATCAAAGACCCATGCGACAAAACATCAGTAGGGAGGGAGGGAGGGCAGGTTCTTGGGTAATACACTGTGATGGTGAGAGAGTGCTACTCATCCATGTCAATTCTAATGGGGCCACCTGTCAGGATATGGTTTGCCATGTGACTGGTTTCCTCCTCCTCTTCCTCCATCCCAGCTGACCTGCGCATTCGTCTCCGACACCCCTGGGCACAGCGAGACCTCTCATCCAGCACGCCACACACAAGGATGCGGCAGTGCAAGAACACTTCCTGCAGGATTGTGACAAGGCAGGGAGATGGCAGTGTGAAGAACCAGGGGGCTGGCTTTCACATAAGCAGAGCTGCCAGCTCTCACAATATGTAGGCGATTTCATTTCTATCCCAAACTTGAAAAATATTGTCCTTATCCAAGATGGACACCATCTCCCATTACTAAAGGGACTGAAGCCACAGGCCGCCCTCACTGCCGTGTCCCTTTAACTGTTAGAGGAGAAAATGAGGGGGCTCCGAGCAAAAATGGCTGCCCTACTTGTTGTTTCCAGTGACTCTGTAGCCTAACTGAGCTCAGAGAAGACGGTGGCCCCCTTAGTCACCATGTAAGGGGCAGGCAGGGGCAAGAGAATGTGGAGGTGCTGGGAATGAAACTGAAGGGGCAATACGCATAAGGGAGAGTTTGTTAGGAAACAGAACAGGAAATTATGAGGAATCGGGTTGGGGGAGCATAAGGCAGAGGGAGACAGGGCAGTGGGATGTGGCATGAGCTGGGAGGAGTAGGAGGCTGTGAGGGGATAGGGAGGGAAATATGGCAAACAGGTCAGTGTAGAGTGAGGGGGACAGGAGACTGTGGGAGACCATGGAAGGAGGATGTGAGTGGCAGCTGTCATTTCTAGATAGTGAGGAAGATGGAGTGATAGAATGGCAGCTCCCTATGCCCCAGATGACAGTAGAGTCCCCTCTGAGTAGTGAGCAGGACGTCCTGCATTTTTGTGCATGCAGGTAAGGTTGAATTTTGAACCTGATTCTGCTGAGAACAGCCTAATGAAATTCAAACAGGTGTAGACACAAGAATAAGATAGAGCAGAATCTGCAGTTATACTACACTAGGTAGGACACCAGTTACAGGAGCTATGAATCTTCATGCTTCAGGCCTAAGCTAATTGCTTTCTGCTGTTAGGAAGAAATTGAGCCATGGTATTGCACAACTTGCCCCACCCTGCACTTTCCTCTAAAAGCACCTGATCTAGGCTCTTAAAGGAAACAGCATACTGGATTAGGCAGACCATCAATCTGTTCTGGTATGGCAATTCCTATCCCTGACTCTCTACTACTACTGTAATACTACGCGCACAAAGAATCAGCCCCATGCAATGGCGACCCGGGGGGGCAGGAAGGAGGAAGGGTCACATGACCCTCCCCAAAATGCCGGGGTGGGGCAAGGCGAGCAGCCAAGGAGATGAAGGGGCAGGGCCAGAGCTGGAAGAGAAGAGACGGGGCCAGAGCCTCTCCTCTTCCGGCCACACTGCCTGGTGCGGTGTGCAGTGGCTGTACTCTCCCAGGCAGCCTCTGGCCATGCCGCTTGCCAGGCAGGCAGCGTGGCTGTAGGCTGCCTGGGAGAGAGCAGCCGCTGCGTGCCGCACCAGGCAGCATCCCAGGTGGGCAGCGTGGCCAGAGGCTGCCTGGGAGAGTGCATTAGTGCGTGGCTCCACACATGCCAGGAGGACTGGAGCAGAGTCTCCCCCCACGAGGAAACATGGGATCAGGAGGGGACGGGAAGAGCGCAGGGCCCCCTGGGCTGGGATGAGTCACGTGAGGGGGTCGCGTGGGGAGATGGGACATGCCCCCCTTTAGCTGGGGCCCCATTTGTGTCCCTCCCACTAGTCACTCCCCCATGGACAGTCTCCCAAGCGAGTTACGGGCTGGTTCAATGTCTGCCTCAGAAGCAGTTTTGTTTTGAGCTCACCTTGTTGTCTTTACCCACAAACTTGAACACAGGGACCTGGAAGTGCTTGGCAAGATGATCCTTTGATGTGTATTGTTTCACGGAGTCATCAGAAACACAGCTGAAGAAAGCAGAGGGAGAAGTTTTAATAGCTTTCACAGAGGTGGGGGGGAAAAGTACCCCAACATACTTAGTCACCTAGTTACCATCCATATTATTGTCTTTGGCCACAGCAGAACATTCAAGAATGAAGAGGAAAAACAACAAGTGTGACTGATAGCATCTCCAGCCCAGCTCTGCAGCAAAGACAACTGGCAGAATGAGCCCAACTAATAATGCCGCGCACACCCACAACCGGAAGATTTGCCAGAGAATTGCAATCAAGTTTATCCTCAGTTCACCTTTCTGGGCACCAGAATCTGCAATGATCAATAGAGATGTACAGATGAAGATATTTGCTGAATTATTTTAAAAAATATAATGTCATAATTAAAGGGACACTGAGAAGATAAAAATCATTTACTTTAAAAGTAAGTGTCCTTATCGGTGTTACTAAAATTTCTTAGCTCATTAAAACCAAAGCATGTACTTTTCACTGTTTATGCTTTTGTTTACTTTTTGCATTTCTTCAGTTTAGCCTGTGAAACTACACTGATCAACTTCTCCATGTCTAGCCAATTTCACATTCAGATTCTCATGCTCTAGGACAATATGTTTGTATTAGGGTTCACAGGAAGACAGAAAGGGGACCTGATAACAGTATTCAAATATGTTAAGAGCTGGTACAAAGAAAATGGTGATCAATTGTTCTCCACACCCACTGAAGGCAGGACAAGAAGTAATAAACTGAATCTGCAGTGAGGGAGATTGAGATTAGATATTAGGAAAACCTTTCTAACTATAAGGATAGTTAAGTACTGGAATAGGCTTCCCAGGAGGTTGTGGAATCCCACCCCTGTCATGGGAGTCTTTTAAGAACAGGTTAGACAAAAACCGCTCAGGGATAGTCTAGGTATATTTGGTCCTGCCTCAGCACTGCGGGCTGACTGGACTAGAAGATCTCTTGAGGTCCCTTCCAGCCCTATATTTCTATGAACACTACAGGAGAATGGTTAATTGTTTTTACAGAACTTAAATTTGGAGGCTGAACTATATAACAGTTTAGAGCTAGATATAGAACTAACAAAAAGAAACATGTGACAATTTTTATTTAATAAAAGTTCTTGTCGATTATTACAATGCCCTGCCAATTTAAAAAGGCAAAAATTCTACTCTATTGTTGTACCGCATTACAACACAGCATGTTCCCTTCTGCAAACTAATCTCAGGAATGTGGATTTTGCCTGTTATAAAAGAGGTTGTGATGGAAATGGTGGAGGGTAGAGGAACAAAACTTGAAATACTATAGCCTTACTTTTAACAGACAGCCGCAGTAGAAATATTTGATGAATTGTTGGAAATGATTACACAGTATAGTGTATTCATTTATGAAAAAGAAAAAAAATAATTCTGTTTACGCAGAAATGTTCATTTAAAAACCTTTGGGATATTCAGCCAGTTAGGTTCCTCAGCCTGCAGAATGTTGCTAACTCTAGTAGGGTTCTGCATAAAGTGGATACAATAGCATGCATTACACTATATAACTGTTGGAATGATCAGTTTGTCTGACTGAAGGGGGCGGGGTGAGGAAAAGAGGTAAATAAAAATTTGTAAAAATCAGTGTTATTTAGTTCATCACTTGTTTTATTTCAGGCCTTTCTCAACAAATGGTCTAAGTGTCTGGTTTACAATATGAATTTAGAACTCCTAGAACTGCCCACGAGGCTAATACAAAGATAGGAATCCAGGGGAAATTTGTAAATTAATATGCATCTGCAAAAAGCAATATTCAGATGTTCCCATGGGTCTGAGTTAATCCCCCAGTAGTCAGTCTAGGTGCACTCAGCTTCTGAAGGGAGGCAGCCCCTTTCATTATCTTGAGCAACTCCTTCCAGAAGTGAGGTAGTGGGCTCCAAAGTAGGGTAACCAGATGTCCCAATTCTATAGGTCCAGTCCCGATTTTTGGGTCTTTTTCTTATATAGGCTCCTATTACCCCTCACCCCCTGTCCAAATTTTTCACACTTGCTGTCTAGTCACCCTACTCCTAAGTACGGAAACTTCAGCACTTGTCAGCTGGGGGATTTGGGGTGGTGAAAAATAAGTAAGGGAAGGATACTCCCTAAAAGTATTTCATGTCCTTATACAGTATTTTATTAAATAATTTCTATGCCACAGTTGCCTTGCAGACCTGATGGTGGTTAGTTAGCTAAACAAATTAAAAAGCTTGTATTTTATCCTTGGGATTTTGTGTATGGGTAGATTCAGGGATGGTGAATTGAGTACTATTTTGAGCAAGAACAAACATTTTTTAGCATGGGCTAATCACTGGTATAGTCTATGAATTTTACTTTTCAATTGCTGCAAGAGCAGCTAAAACAGTATGTAGTGTGCCCATGCAGAGTCATTTGATAGGTAATAGTAATCTTGACAGGACTATACAGAGTGAAGTCAGAATGGTGTCTGTTCCACCACACTGAATCTCAAATCTTTTCTGTAAAGTTTTGCTGTCCTGTAGAGTATAAAAATAGCAGAGGGGTTGGGGGTACCTCCTTCCTCTGAGGAGGAAATGCCAGTGACTGCTTACAGGAGGAACCCCCTGGAGCCATCATAGTCAAGTGCAAATCTGCTGCTGTAATGGATTTGAGACCTCACCATTCAATTCTCCTTTCTCCCCATTCAGTTCATGTTCCTCCTTTTTCCAATTCTGACCATTTTCAGTAATGTTCTCAAGTGTTGGTGATTAATGGATGTTTGGAGCCCCAAGAATACAAGTGCCCAAAGTCATTGCGAGGAGATCTGATAAACAAGTTATTCCATTATGATTTGGTGCATAAAGCACAGAAGTACAAGTGCATAAATGACTTAAGTGCAACTGATGCATCAAGTACAGTGTACAAGTGGCAAGGTGTAGCTCACCATTGGTTACTGAGAGAGAAGCCCTACACACTGCTGCAGTAATAGTTCATTAAAGTTAGAGAGATTGAAGTAAAACACAAAAACAAAACAAAAAAATACCCAACCCAAAGCCTCCCTGCTACTTTTAAAACAGCAGCCCATTAAACTTTTGCCTCCTTAACTGTCATGGTGGATGACTTAAGCTGGCTGCTGAAGGAATATTGTATAAACCACTGTTATCTTTGCCAGCTGATGGGCAGACACTAAATTAGAGACTTAACTAATTAGCAGAGTCCCTGAACTAGTGGCTGAATGTGTGCATCTTGGATATTACTTTTACTGGACTCTCTCCCCTGAGTCATACACACAACCTTCACAATACTGTAAAATTTGCATTATGTCATTATGATGTTGCAATGCCATTCTGACTGGCAACACCACAATGCAAACATCCTGAGACAGCATCAAAACATGACAACATCATGTTAACACTAAAATGATTCTAAAGATGTCAGGACATGTGACAATCCTGTCAAAGCTGGGACCATCTTATGAAACATCAGAACACTCAGCAAACCTACTTGGAAACTCTTGTACCAAAATCATTATTAGATGTCCCTTTACAGACCTCGAAGGTCTGCTCTAAGCTTTTTATTAACATCCCCCTGAGGACTTGACCCACTGTCAATTGCCAGAAAATTGCCCCCATATTTAAGTGATCTGTAGCCCACTGTGTCTCTAGTGATAGCCAGAGACAGACCGTTAGATGGCAGGTGTAAGATGTGAAATGAGCTCAGCAAAGCTCCTAGAAGTGGAACTTTTGGCTCATAGGGTAAAAATGACTGCTAATGGAATATAAAGAGATTTGGTTCCACAGGCTTAGCTGCACACAGAACAAATCTAGCCACCGTAGTAGGATTCAACTCATTGGTTAAGTAAGCTTTAGTGTTTGGTCACCAGCTGACACACAAAGAGGATCACATGGCTTTTCTACAGGGGCCAAGTTACGGAGACAGATATACAACAACAATATGTAACAGTCACTTATGCTGCCTTCTTTTTGGTCCCTCCAGACTTTTTACTACATGGGTGGTTTTGCACTGGTAGCAATGGCTGATGGCAATTACTCTGAACATGCCTTGACCAGTAGTCTAGATTTTTCCTGTCGGTTGAGGAGTGATGGTGTTTTCTGTTTCCTCTATGTACCTGTGACCCAGATGGCAAATGGTATTGGGGTTAAATATCAGACAGACAAGGGAAGTAAAATTGTGACACTTGCCCATCTTGAATTAAGTAGTACTTCAGGATCTCATCAATTTTTGAGGTTGGGGTGGCGAAGCAGCTCTCTACCAGTGTCTCTAGCCCACTCACGTGCACCACGGGCTCGATCCCAAAATACAGCGAGTCGCGAAGCTTGAGGGTGGGGAGAGAATCCCTGTAGGGCTCGTCAAACTCTTTGTCTTTGAAGATCTCGAGGGTAAAGGGGAAGATGCCCCGGTTGCGGCTCATGATTTCCAGAGGGGAGTTCTTCAGGTTGGGGACGTAGCCCTCAGAGATGGTGTACTGACGGGGGAACTCACAGGTCACAGGGATCAGCAGCTTGCTGGTACGGACGATGATGTCCCCATTACTGCCAGGTGTCTGCTTGGGCAAGCCAGTCACCAGATTGGTAGCAATGATTTTATCATTTACAACCTGCAGCACAACAAAGGGAGGTGGGAAGGGGGGGAAGATCATCACAACACGAAGAAACTGGAAACATCAGGCATCAAACAGGACCTTTATTTTTTAAAATCTGTTTGATTTTGGATACAAAAGCCAGAGATTGGGTTTCTCTTGCTATTCCTGCTCTAACAAACTGCAGCTAATAAAATTATATGCTACAACCACAGTCACCCTCATCTTTAGTAGGGCTCATGGACACTATCTGGGTGCAGTGGGACACTTGGATCCAAACATTATGCTTGGACATGTCGTCTCCATGGACTGGAGCTCTGTATGACAAATGAGGCCAAGGCCATGCAATCGGCTACACTATTCACACTGCGATAGGTGTAGCCCTTTGGCTCCTGAGAAATTGCCAGTAATGGGGACACTCCTCCTGCGTTCCCTTCTGACTGCATTTCTGCAAATGAGTCAGCTATGGAGTGACAGAGCATAAAAACTGGCCTTTCCCTCAAGGACCAAGGTCAAGCCCACTCAGAGGCCCTAACTGAACTGAATTTAGTGGTCTCAGTTCAGTCCTCAGTACTTCCAAATGTACATTACTAGGACTGAGCCAATAAGGGAAATGGAACAAATCCTGATGCGTAGAGTTTGGTGGCCCGTCCAGGCCTGGGCTGAGGTTGTTTGCATGGTAGCAGGAAAATATGCTCTCACTGCAGCTGCCACACAGTAATTTGTGGCTAAAATCCCTAGAAAATGCCTGCTAATTCCACCATTTCAAGCAAAAAATACGCACACACAAATAAAACCAGACATTGTGAAAGATGGGCCCTCCATGGCTCTTTCACCTACCCATCATTCTGAGCTGAAATTGCTCCCTTATGTTCTCTACTGTGATCATTGAAGTATAGCCTAACGTGCAGCTCGATTCCTGTCCCAGTTTCTCTCCTCCTGAGCTGAAACTGCTAAGGAAAGAGGGTAGTCGGACTCCAGAGAGAGGGAGTACCCTTCAATCCATTCCTCCTTGGAAAAGGGATGGGGCCTGCCCTGCGGGGGACTTCTATGATATGATGAGTGAATAGTTGAGAGGAAGTGTGTAGGAATACTCAAGTATCCATAGAGGATATGCACATAGCCAGTATTTTCTTCATTTGTCTCCCAAAAAGAACTTAAATGCTTGGTATTCATCTCATAAAACAGCCACTAGGAGCTTAGAAATCAGACTGGCCGAGACAGGTTCTACCTGTGCAATAAGAAACTTTATGAAATGCAGCTGAACTGGATAACCACACAGCTCAGTCAGTTAAGAGTTTGGGTTCATGACTCACGTGATGCATCCAAAGCTGGAAGGGTATTAACATTTACTGAGGGTCCAGTCCTGCAGCACTTCCCCATATCAATCGTCTTAGTAACCTCAGTACAGCTACTCATGTAAATGAGGACTGCAGGATTGGGCCCTAGCTGACCCTACACCTATCCCCAGTCCCTATGCATGTAATGAGAACAATGATGATGACACAGTTGATGGTGATGAGGATACATACATCTACAACGGTGCCACAGGACTTCAAAGAGAAGTTGATGTTGACATGAGTGCCATTGGATACTCCTTTGCAGGAAGCATTGATGAGAGAAAGATCCAGCCCTCCAACCAGATCCTTGGGGATGCTCACCTCGACGGAGGTGGACTTGCACAGCACTGGAACTGCAAGAAAACCCCCCAGCATAATGATCAGCACAGCAAATCTGCCAAGTGAGGTGGGGAAGGACTCTGCATACCATTACTGGGAATGCAGGGGAGAGCACATGTCCTATTTGTGATCAGGCCGCCCTTCACTCCTGTCATAAATATAAATGGAAGGGTAACCACCTTTCTGTATACAGTGCTATAAAATCCCTCCTGGCCAGAGGCAAAGTCCTTTTACCTGTAAAGGGTTAAGAAGCTCAGGTAATCTGGCTGGCACCTGACCCAAAATGACCAATGAGGGGACAAGATACTTTCAAATCTGGAGTGGGGGGAAAAGGCTTTTGTCTGTCTGTGTGATACCTCTGCCGGGAACAGATCAAAGATGCAAGCCCTCCAACTCCTGTAAAGTTAGTAAGTAATCTAGCTAGAAAATGCATTAGGTTTTCTTTGTTTTGGTTTGTGAAATTCGCTGTGCTGGAGGAAATGTGTATTCCTGTTTTTGTGTCTTTCAGTAACTTAATGTTTTGAATCTGACTGCCTGTAAGATTATCTTCCATTCTGATCTTACAGAGTTGTTCTCTTATCTTTTTTTTGTTCTTCTAATAAAGTTCTGTTTTTTAAGAATCTGATTGGGTTTTTTGGGTCTTAAAAATCCAAGGCTGGTTTATGCTCATCTTGTTTTATTCTCAAGCCTCCCCAGGAAAGGGGGTGTAAGAGTTTGGGGGGATATTTTGGGGAAATAGGAACTCCAAGTGGTCCTTTCCCTGTTCTTTGTCTAAATCACTTGCTGGTGGCAGCATACTGTTCAAAGACAAGGTGAAATTTGTGCCTTGGGAAAGGTTTTAACCTAAGCTGGTAAACATAAGCTTAGAGTTTTTTTCATACGGATCCCCACATCTGTACCCTAGAGTTCAGAGTGGGGAGGAAACCCTGACAACTCCCATTTCCAGTGTTTCCTGAAATGGCCTTTTATTGGCCTACAGACACTTTGTTTTGATCTCTGCCCAGACAGGGGAGTTGAATATTTCAGATTTCAGCTTTTTAGATGCCCCAAAGAGCAGTTTTTCCTCTTTGTGGGGCAAATCTGTAGCCAGGAGTCTGAGAGCTGCATTTAATGTGCATCTCCTGCATTGCTGGGATCCAGTAGAGGTCTTTGTCCTTTTGTTCAGTTATGACTATTCAATACAAGTGATTTTTACTCTATTCTTCTCCAGACTAACACTAAGCATTTTAGCCAAAGCATCGTATCACATTATCTTCCTCATCCCTTTTCATTTCAGGGTGTTTTAAGTTACTGTGGAATATGGAGAGGTTTTGCTCTTCCCCGCATTTCATTTTATGTCCTGTCCACACCTCAAATTTTCTCACTGCTCCAATCCATGATTACCCCCAAATTCTCCACATGGCACACTGGAACCAAGCAACTGAAACAATTTCCATCCTGGCTGGACCAGCAGCAGAAGACAGAATTGAAGAGATTGAAGTTTTTTGTGGGAAGAGCTTAATTATTGTTTTTCAAATTACTCTTATTTAGTCCAGGCCTGGATGATATCATTAACAGTGTAATGTCCTGGGAGGACCCCTGTAATGTTACTGGCAAGGACTTTGTAACAACCCAAACAGAACCATCCTTGAAGTATCTATCTCAAGTTGTATATAAGTCCCAGAACATGCTATATAACAAGACTTTGGGAGGGCTTAATTCGTTCTGTATAGATGTCCAGCCAGAATGGATGTGTTCAGAAAGACCATTAGAATCAATATTTAATGCAATACATTTGGTAATGATTAGCAAACTCATTCTGCTTCATTCCAAGCCACTTGGACGTCTGGGATTTGAAAATTCAACTTGAACATTTCTGAGTCTGAATTCTATTAAAGAGAAACTGGTGAAAGATGAGCAGAGATGGAGCAGAGTGAAAACGGGATAGAGAAAGACTGTTAAAAAGAAGTGTGTATGGGAGAAAATATTTTTTATTAAAAAATATATGCTATATATATACACACACACACACACACCCTGTACATAGGGAACCCACTCAATTTTGGGGGAGGCTTTCTGCTTCTTATGCATAGCCCAGATTTCCCCACTTAGCTAGAAAAGATACAGAATTTTGGAATTACTTAGTTTTAAATTACAGGACAAAACATTTTGCAAATCCATTAATTTGGCAAACTCAGGCAACTCAGAAAAAGAATTCAACACTTCTCACTCCACAAGGTTTGCCTCTCTAATGCCAAGCTCCTTGGATCTGGGATACAACAAGCATCACTGAAGTGTAACTTTTCCCCCAAGTGAACATTTATGCTGTATCAGTGGCAATATTTTTAACACTCACCAAGCAATTATAGAGAATAATAGTTTTATTAAAATCCATCATTTTTGGTGTGATGTGTCAAACATGCAGTGTTCCCAGAGCCGTGTGCTCTCTAACTGTCATCACTAAGGGGGGAGTGGAATTAAACAAAAAGGAAATGTCATAGAGCTCCTGCTCTGTTAGAAAGACAAGAGGGTGAGAAATAATCAATGTGTGTCAAGCAGCACAGGACAAAACAAAGGACAAATGTTATTTTCAAGATTCTACAGGGGCACCGTGAAACCATTTCCATAGTCTGCCAGAAAGCTAACACTTTGCAGAACTGATGAACTCAGCTTTACTTTAGGACTTTTATTAATACTTTCACTTAACCCTTTGACAAATGAGAAAGCCTAATGCTTTTAAACTGAGATAGGCCAAAGCAAGAGAGTTTGGATCCAGGTTGCATTTCTTCAAAGTTCAGGGTTTTGGTTTTGGCACATCTCTATTTTTTAATGCTGTTACCTTGAAATACTGAGGAGAGAGGAGAAGAAAATCTTTACCACCTGAGTTCTGGCCTACGGCTGTGCAGGCTTCTGTGTATTCTAGACTATGTGGGAATCCATGAATCTGGAGAACACTTAAAATTAGAACAGGTTTCACTACTATCAATAAATCAGCTTTGGATCCAAATTAACTCATCACCCACTGGTAAAAAGACTTAAAAAAAAAAAAAAAAAAAAAAAAAGCAATGCCAACAACTCATTCCTGATGAGCACCCCCTGAGTGAAGTAAGAATGTAACCTTGCCTATGTTAGAGAAATTTTTTAAAAGGCTGTCCCAGTATTGACAGTACTGGTTCAATTTCACCAGCATTAACAAATCTTGAACCCTAGCATAGATGAGCTGCTGGTGTTTTAAGCACTTGAGTCATCCAATTCCGCTTACGTGAGGTCTAATCCATACACTACTTACAATGCTGGCAGCGCTGTGTTCCAATACCAATGTTCCCTCTAATTTTTCCCACCCATGTGCGGAATGAATTTTGTTATGTGCACCAATATGGAGGTGATATGTCACACATCACCTTCATATTGGTGCACATAACAAAATTCATGTGGTGGGGGTGGAATAGAGGGGTTTGGAGTGTGGGAGGGGGCTCAGGGCTGGGGCAGAGGATTGGGGTGCAGGGGTGTGAGGGCTCTGGGATGGGGCCGGGGAGTAAGGGCTCAAGGCTGGGGCAGAGGGTTGGGTTCAGGGGATGAGGGCCCACCTCTGCCACCATGTCAGGGTTCCCCCCCACTCTGAACTCCAGGGTACAGATGTGGGGACCCGCATGAAAGCTTATTTCTACCAGCTTAGGTTAAAACTTCCTCAAGGCACAAATTCTTTGCCCTTGGAGGGTATGCTGCCATCACCAAGTGATTTAACAAAGAATCAGGGAAAGGACCACTTGGAGTTCCTATTCCCCCAGAATATCCCCCCCAAGCCCTTACACCCCCTTTCCTGGGGAGGCTTGAGAATAATATCCTAACCAATTGGTTACAAAGTGATCACAGACCCAAACCCTTGGGTCTTAGGACAATAGAGAAATCAGTCAGATTCTTAAAAGAAGGATTTTATTTAAAAAAAAAAAGGTAAAAATCACCTCTGTAAAATCAGGATGGAAAATAACTTTACAGGGTAACAAAAGATTCAAAAACACAGCAGAACTCCCTCTAGGCTTAGTTTCAAAGTTACAAAAAACAGGAATAAACCTCCCTCCAGCAAAGGAAAAATTCACAAGCAAAACAAAAGATAATCTAACACGCCTTGCCTGGCTTTTACTTACAACTTTTGTAATATGACAGACTTTTAGGATGGTTTATAGGAGAAGGAGTTTTCTGACCTGATGCATCTTTGCTTCCCAAGAGAACACACAAAAACAAAGCCTTCCCCCTGCCCAAGATTTGAAAGTATCTTCTTTCCCCATTGGTCCTTTTGGTCAGGTGCCAACCAGGTTATTTGAGCTTCTTAACCCCTTACAGGTAAGGAGGAATTCTAGGCTACCCTTAGCTGTATGGTTATGACAGGGCTCAAGGCTGGGGCAGAGGGTTGGGGTGGGGCCAGGGATGAGAGGCTCAGGGTGCGGCAGAGAGTTGGGGTGGAGGCTCTGGAGTGGGGCAGAGAGTTGGGTTCAGGGGGTGAGGGCTCGGATTGGGGTGCAGGCTCTGGGGTGGGGGCAGGGATGTTTGGGGTGCAGGAGGATGCTCCGGGGCTATGGCAGGGAGAAAGGACTCCCCCAGCTCTCTCTCCCCACAGCCCTACCTGGGCTGGGGCGGGGAGAGGCAGCTCCGGGGCTGGAACTGCAGGATAGGCACTCCTCCCCCAGCCCTGTCAGGTCCAGGCCAGGGGAGGGGCATCCCAGCGGGTCCAGGCCATGGCAGAATTTGGGCTAGAAGAGGGGAGCCCCACCAGAATTGGGCCAGGGGAGGGGTGCCCCGGCCTTGGCAGGTCTGGGCTGTGGCAGAGTTGGGGTTGGGAGAGGCACGCTCCGGCCATGGCAGGTACGGGCCGCTCCTCCCCTGGCCAGTTGTGTGCTGGGCTAGGTTGGGGCTGGGGGAGGGGCGGCCCAACCCCAACTCTGCCAGGGCCTGGACCTGCCGGGGTGTCCCTCCCCTGGCTTGAACCCAGCCCTGACCTGGAGCTGCCTCTCCTGGCCAGCTTGGGGTCGGGATAGGTTGCGGCTGGTGGAGGGGCACCCCTCCCCCAGCTACAGCAGGTCCCCGGGTGGGTTCTCTGAGTGCCTGCGTAGCGCTAAATAGGCTGCTGCGTGGCCGCCCGGCTTACAAGGAACCTAGCCCAGGACTACTGCCTATCATGCTGATCAATATTGTCTCATGGTTTCCTTGTGCTCCCTGAGGCTGTCTGTCTTTGGGGGCAAGGGCCATTTTTTTGTACAGCACCTAGTGCAATGGGGTCCATAATTGGGTCTCCTAAGGGCTACCACAATACAAATAAATGATAAATTATGATTCACAATGTTCCTACTTGTACATAGGGTTTGTGCATGTCCAGGAGGAAAAAAGCATTTCAGTTTCAAACTGTAGCAGGAATACAATAAATGGGAGGGGAAAATTACTTTAAAAAATATAAACATTTCTTTGGCTCAACTCTCTTTTTAAAAAATTGCAGATGATACGACACCATGAATTACGCTGAAAGGGATGGCTACATGTAGAACTATTGCTATGATACCGACAAACTGCTTCAGGTTTCTGTGCAAGTCTTCCACAGTTCATTACATCACCATAAACTTGATTAGATGCAATAAAAGCTTTTATTTCTGCAGTTATAAAAAGGTTCTGTTAAATACCTGCTTTACTCCATAAACTACGTATGTGACCATATGTTTGACTGAATTTAATAAAGTAAGGCTGTTTGTTCTTTAAAATGCTGAATTCCTTCTCAAAATGCCCTTGACATCTGACACTAATTGGCACCATTGTAAAATAGTAATCTCAGAAGAGGCACCATTTACCCTGTTAAACCCCTAACCTACTTTCATGCTAGATGCTTGACTACACAACACGTTCCCCAGCTGGCGAGGGTGGGTGAGCAGAGGCATTATGAGCAAAAGCCTAGGAGTGTCCCCTTCAAGATGCACGTTAGCTCCAATGGATTAAAGATCTAAGGATGCTTCCCTACTTTACCTACATTGCCCTCGGCTGGCCACACAGTACTGGCTCTCTAGCAAGTGATCTTTATTGCACCTACCTTGGCAGCTGTGGTTGTCCTCTGACAGAACAAGCCCCCTTGGGCACTCACACTGGTATGTGTCCTCCACTGCAATACAGGTGTGGCTGCAGCCTCCATTGTTATTGTGGCAACCTTCAATTTCTAAGAGAGAAAGTGTTTGGAATTATTAATAATGTTTGAAATATTAACACTGGAAATCACTAAACACCAATTTAACCATAAATTCCTTTCTTAAATCCAAAGTCTTATGCAGTTCCTCTAAACATGCCTTAAAAAAGCCTAAATAAGAAGCTATTTACTATATCCAAACAGTAACAAAACATTTATAAGCATTTGATCAAGATACTTATAAATGAGCCAAACCCAAAGGTGCTCAGACCCATGTTGGTCGGCTCCAGCATGGTCAGGCAGGTATTAGCAATGAATCTGTTAAGAACTGACTTTTTATATCCTTTAACAAAAAAGGATGTCATTGCCAATTACTGACTTCAGCTAAAAAACAGTTTGAGACAATTCACCCTTATGTACAGTCTTAATCCGGATAAGATTTACAATCTCCTTTCTTCCCAAGGCCATTCCTCCCCTTCTTTTTGATGTCCAACAGTTTTCCCATTGTACCTGGGTTCATACAGGCTTGACAACTGGTGTGTGGCCTGGGGAAGGGGTGTGTTAGCTCACTTTAAGACAGATTCTCTTTGATTTAAAACCATCTGCAGTCACCCCTACTGGTTAGAGGGCTTCTTTTTAGAAACTTCCCCTTATCTTATTAGTTATTCTTTGAACCAGACATCCTCCCTACTTTATTCCTTCTGGCCTTACCACTTACTATTTTCAAGGCCTTCCCCTCTACTTGCTAGTCAGGGCCTTTCTTTACAACACACATATATTTCCTTAATCAACCTTGAGCTCACTTTAATTCTTTAATTTTATACTTATCCTACAGAAAGAAACACTAAATGTCTGTTATGCATCTTACTTGAGTATATTTCTGGCTGTATGAAGAGCATTTTGACTAGATTAGAGCTTTGGGGGTAATAACTGGGTGAGATTTTACTTCAAGAAAATTTTGTGGAAACCAAATCGAAAAAGCATTTGCAATGTTAGCAGTCACTCCAGTTTGTCAGATTTCACACGTTTGCTATTACTCTCTGAGTTTAACAGGGCACTAGTAAAAGTTTATGAATTTTCCCTTGTTTGCTGACTAAAAATGTGATCCAATTACAATTTAAAACGTAAAAAGAAAAGGAGTACTTGTGGCACCTTAGAGACTAACCAATTTATTTGAGCATAAGCTTTCGTGTGCTACAGCTCACTTCATCGGATGCAAAGGTTTAAAAGGTGTAAAACTTGCATTGTATTGGATTTTTTTTAGCTTTTTAGGAAAGAAGGGTCCTCCTGAACCTATACTAAGTAGTGCATTTTACTAGTATTTGTTTGGTGGGTCTACAGAACTAAAGCATTCACACAAAAATAGTTTAGAACATGTGTGTTTGCAAACAAAAAGTGTTCCTGATGAGGGTTTACCTCACTTACAGCTGTACAACCCCACTGATTTTAATGCAGTTTAATGGGTGAACTGAGGGCACAAATTAGCCAGTACCTCTAAGAGAGATTTGAACTATTCCTCATACATCTCAACAGGGTGTTAATTCTGAATCACAATGACAACATATTTGTATCTATCTATTTCTCTGCCAGTTGTTTCAGCACATGTATAGCTACTCTCTAGAACTGTGAGTGAAGTTTAGGATTGTAGGGGGAGCTTCAGCAGAGTAAAAAAACCAAACAAACAAAAAAAAACCCCCACAACTCTCAACCATAACTGGGACTAACTGATCTTTCCCACCTACCAATTCCATCCGTAGATCATCTTTTGCCAGATTATGGCAATACAAAATCCTGCTTATCCCCTACACATGGGTCCCTATTGCCCTGTCCCATGCCTCATCATTTTGTTTCCATTCCTTCATCACTGTATGGGGTGATGGTGAGAGGGGTCATGCACAGAGCAGCTGACAGCTGTGCTGGTAAGGTCCCATCACTACATGATTTGCACTTAGGTCGTGTTTCAAGGTTATCTCCATCCTCCCTTTTTTCTCTTTATGAAGATAAAAGCCACTTATGTCGGCTAGCAACAAATAAAAAACTGGTTCAAAAATACAAATGTATGTTTTTATTGGAAACAATACTGGAAGAGTGGGAAGGAGCCTCTTCACCACTCTCTTCTAAGTGTTTCAGGAGTAAAATTACTGGCAAGTACCACAGTAACACAAGTGAATTTCACACCAGCTGAAAAATGCCATGACTGACCAAGTACTGTGGGATAATATTTATGCAGGAAAATAATGTAATGATTGATGTAACTTTATGGGAGTATGACTGTAGAAGGTGCTATTCAGAGCTGTAATTCCATGCTGGTACCTTCATCCTTTTGCCTTTTAACTCACCTTCACAGGTTTTACCATCCTTTCCCAGCGTGCGCCCTATTCCACATTCGCAGCGATAGGAGTTCTTCAGATTCACGCAAAACTCACTGCAACCTCCATTATCCTGTTCACATTCATTCTCATCTGCAGGAAGCAAATACTGAAATAATACATAATTTTGCAACACACAGCCTGTAAAATGGGTCTGAAGCACATGGCTGCTGGTAAGAAATTGGACTTTATTTTCTGGCCAACTCACACGAGCTAGGTCTAAGAATCAATACCCTTAACACATAACAGGGGTCATTGCCACTGACTGCAGTGAACACCTCTGCTACTCTGAGTCTGCCTTAGGAACAAGGCTGAATATAAAAGAAAAACAGGTCACAGACAGTGACATGCAAACAAACTGTTTCATGGGGAGGATGACAGTACGCAACTTCCCCAGAGGGTATGGGTTAACTATTTGAGAGGGGATGGAAAAGTAAAGGTTGCCTTTGAATCCCTTGGCTGAGCCCCAGGAATTCCTCCTAATTTTTCCCATTTTAGAACTACCCCTGAAGCCTGTAGTTTCTCTTCCCTTTTGAGCGGAAAGGCTCACTGTTTATAGGGAATCCTGGTTCTTTAAACTTGATTTACTCTTTGCCTGCATGCAATGAACACATTAAAGGGGGCGGGGGGGAGGGGGCGGGCAAGGGGAGTGATTGCTGGCAGCAGGCCACAAGAGTGACAATTTTTCTAAGTCGAGGTAAAATGACAAGGCTATCCATCAGCCAAGCTTGGATTTTCTCTACACAGGTTGCTAGTTATTATTTATTGGGTGACAGAAGCTAAAAATAAGAAAAATGTAGTTTTAAAAGACCGTACAGAGAGGAGTTCTTTTAGGTAATACTAGTCCTCACATGCCCTACACAATCAGTTGGTAACTGGTGCCATAATCTACTTCCACAAGTGATACAAGCTTGACGTTTTTAGCTGAAGGCATAAGCTGCAACCCATCCTTTACCCTTTAAGGAAAATGTTGAGTGAATTTAGGAGGCACAGAGATACTACTTTTCACAGAGATAAGACATGTTGACCAAATTCTTTCTTTCTTTCTTTCTTTTTAATGCTTTGGGTTGAAATTTAGTGTTTATGAAAATGAGGGATGATTGGGGTGGCTAGAGATAGACCTAAAGCAGGAAAAGGCTGTGCTGAGTTCTTTTAACGGCTCTACTCAAGGCTGTACACTTTCAACGTTATTCAGCCAGAGACACTTTAAATCTAGTCTTGTAATTCCACAAAATTCTGCCCACAGACTTTAATACTGTCTTGCTGGTACTCTAGTTCTGCTTATCAAAGCAGAGACAGTCAACATGGGGATTTTATGAAGACAAGTGTCACTTCAGGGATGAGGTTGACGGACTGTAGTTTCAGCTATGACAATCTGGGATTGACTCAAGGTCTCCAAGAGGTGAAAAGTAAGTGTGTAAATAGTATTATTAACCCACTAAGATAGGTTGGTTTATGGCAAGAAGCCTAAATCCTAACTCAAACTCATAATTTAGTTTGCAGGTGAATGTATTTAATTTAAGAAAACTGAAAAGAACTGCAGGATCAGCAGTTCAGAACATTCAACATATATACATATAACATCTGTAGTATATTGCATAAGTCAGTCTAGTTCAGTGCAAGACAGAATTCCCAGATGCTGCTGTTTAGTTCTAGACCTCAGTGGCTCATGGGATTAGTAATGGGGTACACATACTTTCACTTTGAGGTCACTGGTGAACTCCAGCCCATGTCAGCAGGGATGAAGTTATTACCATCTTCTGAATGTTCAGTGACTTCAGTGAAATGGCCTGATGGCCTCAGTCCAGTAGTGAACAGATATTTACAATGCAAAACCCACTCTGACAATTATCAGTGTCAGCAAAGAAGCCAGCAGTTCTCTCCTGTATAGAGCTGATCTCCCACAGCTTCGGATTGAAAGCATATTGGCGAGGCAATGTGAGGAAATTTGCGCTGCTGTTCTGTGGACATATAAAGGGAATCAGTCTGCAGGGCTGTCAGCCCAGCACCTTTCTCCAATGCTCAATTCAGTGAGAAAAAACAACACCTCTGTCTGACAGTGTGAAGATCAGAAGAGAGCACCAGCTATTTGATCAATTTTTTACCACCAGGTATTTATCACGGGTTTAAGTTTTAATTGATAAAAGTGCACACCACATAGTCTATGGACACAAGAAATATTAAAAAGATAAAAATCCACACATATTTTGCAGACTAATGACAATATTGGAAAAGACTCAGTCATCATTCAACTTTCACATCCATCATTATGCTTAATCCCTTCTCCACCATAATCAGACCATAATGAAAAAGCCCGGGAGCAGAGACAGATCTCACCACTAGTCCTGAAGGCCAACAGACTCAGATTCTGGTGGGCCAGAAGAGGAAGAAAGTTCCCGAGTGAGGCCCCTCCACTGAAAAAGTACCAGCCCCATGCCACCTAGGTCTGGGAACTCTTACCTATTGATCACAGATTATCAAGCACAGTCTCTCTGCCTCCAAGCTACATTTGCAGAGACAGAAAATCCAACAGGTGATTTGAAGATACTATGTCCCAAGCCCTGGATAGGGCCCTGCAAGGACAGTAACATTGTCAGCATCACCAATCTTTGCACATAGCACTGTGACAGTGAATGCAACTGTTTGGAGAAGTGAGGAATCTCACAGAGCCGTGAAGGAAAAGCCTCTCATGACAGACACTGAGCCTATTGTTGAATATGAACGAGCAGTGACCTTCCAAAGCAAATCATCACTGACAGCAAAGCTGCTGCCCTCTGATTAGCTCTTCTTTAAACCAACTGCTGGTCCACACAGAACACAGATTCACCCTCAGTAACTACATGGCCTCAGGGACACCAGGATAATGGTCATTCAGGTGCTGAGTTAATGGTGGAAAACTCCAAAGGTGAGATAATTGACCTGCAAACAATGTAGACTTGTTACAAGCAACAAGGGGTAAAATTAGTCCCAAACATATCTCTCCCTCCGCCCCCCACCCTTTTTTTTAAGCAATTAACTGGGAGATGAGTAACTAAAGGAACAGAAAGGAAACGTCAATAACTTGTTTAGTCCCTTTCTCTAGCTGGTCTCTCCTCACATTTCCTATGCCCTTCTGTTTCTGCCCTTACCAAGACAGGTCTGTCCATCAGGTCCCAGTGTCGTCCCCAAGGAACACATGCAGTCTCCAGTATCCAAGCAGGAGCCATGGCAATCCACCACATCACAGATATCATAGAAATCTACAGAATGACAAGAGCAACTGTTCATCTAGAATACTGAGAATCTAGACAACGAGTTCGACCATTAGTGCTATGAGTTTCATGTTCTCAGCTAAACTGATAAATTACAAGCCCAGCCTAGAAAAGCACTGGTCTAATTAAATCAATTTTGAATTGATCTGTTTAAACTTCTAATGTATAGACATTTAAACTGGTTTAAAACTCATTTAATTTGGACTATCTTAATTTACCTATTCAAATCTAGTTTTGGTAATATACACACACAATCTAAACCGGTTTAAGTGAGGGTTAAACCATTTTAAGTATGTCTACATTAGAGGTTGGCACTAGTTTAACTAGACAGATTTAAAACTGATTTAGTGAAACAGTTGCAACTTTTCTAAAATAAACAAGCCTACAGTTTATGCTGCATCAGTCTGACAAGCTTTTGTGCAAGAAGAAAAGAAATCAGTCATCGTCTCTCACAGATATAGAGACATCTTCTAGGCCAAAGGAGTTTTTCCTGCTTTTTATTTAGGTATTTATATGAAAAATTCAGGTACCATACCTCCCTGTTTTTCCTGGAAGACTTTGTGGATGACCGAACAACTAGTAGGTTTATGGATTTGATTACATGGAGAAAACAGAGACTTTTTAAAGTTATAAATTAAGTAGCTGAAATTGTCCCACAGAATCTGGAACTCACCCAAAATCATGAACGTTTCTGGATTCTGTTGTCAATTCAGACCTTGGCCCAGTTCTGCAAAAGTCATAGGTAGGGCCCTACCAAATTCATGGTCCATTTTGATCAATTTTATGGTCATAAGATTTTAAAAATCATAAATTTCACGATTTCAGATATTTAAATCTGAAATTTCATGGTGTTGTAGTTGCAGGGGTCCTGATCCAAAATGGGGTAGTGGGGAGTGGGTGTCGCAAGGTTATTGTAGGGGGTATCACGGTATTGCCACCCTGACTTCTGTGCTGCTGCTGGTGACAGCGCTGCCTTCAGAGCTGGGCGGCCGGAGAGTGGCAGCTGTTGGCTGGGAGCCCAGCTCTGAAGGCAGAGCTGCTGCCAGCAGCAGCACAGACGTCAGGATGCCCTGGTATGGCATTGCCACCCTTACTTCTCCATTGCTGCCTTCAGAGCTGGGCCCTTGCACAGCAGCCACCACTCTCCGGCTGCCCATTGCCACCCCGACTTCTGCGCTGCTGCTGACGGTGTTGCCTTCAGAGCTGGGCACCTGGCCAGCAGCCGCCACTTTCCAGCCAGCTCTGAAGGTAGCTCAGAAGTAAGGGTGGCAATACCCCATCCCTCCTACAATAACCTTGCAATTCAAGCAAACACACCCTGCAACCTTCTTTTGGGTTGGGACCCCCAGTTTGAGAAACGCTGGTCTCCCCTGTGAAATCTGTATAGTATAGGGTAAAAATATACAAAAGGCTAGAACTCATGGTGGAGACCAGATTTCACAGTCCATGACGCGTTTTTCATGGCGTTAATTTGGTACGGCCCTAGTCATAGGAGCTGGGCTGGTGTTGTTTTCATAGCCTGGGCTTTCCTTGCTCTCTTATGTTCTTTAGGTATCTAATTTCTAGGCACAAGGGAACTCCCCCACTTTTCAACTGTTTTGCAGCACTGTCATTGTGGAGTCCTCACTTCACATATCAACAGTGTGAAAGGCCCAGCCCTCTGGCCCCAGAACCCTCCTTTACTTGAGAGCTGGCAGGAAGCCCTACCCCTGCTTTCTGCTGCCAGCTCTCCTTCTGCTGGAGGATGGAAATGCCATTGACAGATTCTGAGGCCAGAACAGACCACTATGATCATCTAGTCTATAGACCAGAAGGGACCACTGTGGTCTAATCAATCACCTTCTGTATAACACAGGCCATAGGATTTCCTGCCAGAGTCTGAGGTCAGGGCTTGGGGAAAGACCCAGGGAGCAGCCTGTCTTGCGTGGCCACTGTGGGCTGGCACCACACTGCAGCACTATGATTAAGAGACTAATGTTGGAGGGGCACTTGGACTGTTTGTTTTCTGATAAAGGGGTTGGAGTTATTTCTGGATGCATTCCTGCCTCCCCAGTATCCGTAGGAGGATTCCCCACCCCAAGGCAAGGGGTGGGAGTTAGGAACTACCAGAGAGGGGAAACCCCCACCACAGTTGTCACTCAGAGAAGAATAAAGAGATTGTCAAAGAAAAGAAAAGACTCTCATGGTTACTTACGCCCACAGTACACATGGAAGCAGACACTAGGCTTGGTTAAGCGGTAGACATAATACCCGCCGGGACATGCCTTAACATCAATCGTGGTGTTCCAAAGGCAACAATTCCCACTGAAACTCGCACAGGCTTGTCTTTGGACAATGCCATCCAACTCCCTAGGGTGGCTGCCGTTTAGCCAGATGGGGGCATGGGTCCCGCAGTGGTTCTCTGGGATGCAGAAGGTAGGCATGGCATCACCAGCCATGCCAGTGAAGCGGTACCACTCCCCATCAATGTGGCTATCGCATGTAGGCTGGTCACGGGAACCATTTATCTGGTGATCAGTGTTCCTCCAAGGCTCATTCAGGCTGATATAGGCAGAGCAAGGGTCCAGGGCTGAGTCATATGATAAGAGAGAAGAGGGAGAACCCAGTGATAATCAAACCATGTTTACTGACAGGTAACTGTAGAAACCAGAAAATAATTATTTTTCCATTCCTGATATAGCAGAATCTTCTTAATGGACAGAGATCCCAGAGGAGACAGAATGATACTGGTAAAGTGATTGTCCCATTTACCAGAAACTCAGAGGAATGAAGTATTCTGAAAGTTCAACTTAATTAATTCCTTTAAAAACAAGCAATGTAAAGGAGCATTCGAGCACATAAAACGTTATATGACAGTAAGAATGACTTGCAGAATAACTACTGTATAATGGGTACCTGGAGCATAGCAGAACGAAGTGAACCAGTGGAAAACATTTTCGCAAATTCAAGTTCTGACCGGTGACTAAGCTTGCAGGGAACATCAAGTGGATCAGACACCCCATGAATCTATTATTTAAGTATAATTGAAATGCCTTGTATAGCATCAGTTCTTTGGCATTCATCCATTTTCTGGGGCCACATAAGTGTCTGACCCATTGGAGTCAATTCTAATTCTCCCCCAGACTTCAGGAGGAGGAGGAGGACCGAGTTCCAAGTGGATTTTGAGGCATTTATAAAATCCATAAAAAGCATTCAACAATAGCACAGTTCACTTTTTGTCGAGTACTAGTTTTCTATGGATAGAAGTCAGAAATCATCACTAGAAGTAGCTGTTAGAATGCAAGCAATAGATAGGTGGTGAACATATTCATGTTACAGTTCTACAAATGGAAAATATCTGCCTGTTATCTTGGCTATGGATCTGGCCCAGAACCTACACAAGAGTCATTAGAATCCAATATAACTGTAAACCCTCTTCAGGCAGTTCAAACTGCTGTTTTTAGATTAGCTCTCCATCACCCGCCCCCTTGTGTAGCCTTGTACTGTATACCGGTGCAAAAGGCTACCATGTTGACTTGCTAGGGTTTTTGCACACACTTTGCTTAGTGTAAATTACTACACAAGGGGTGAGGCAGTGGAAAAAATCAGGTCCCTGGCATTTAAAGACCAGTGTGGACTTGCCCCAGTCTACCCCAAGAAACTGGTTTTCATTATTTCTTCTGCCCTTTAAAACTCCCCCTCCTCTGACTCAATACATTCATTATGGTTGGTCTGACCACCTTCAGCTGCCATCTAAAACAGCCTTCCTATCACCTCTCTTCATATGTCACCTCAAAACCTACTGAGTGCAGTGCTCTGAACTGGGACATGCTGGGAACCAGCATCTACTGACTTCAGTGGGAGGTGTGCGTGCGCAACATAACTAAAATGGAAGAATACCGTACCATTGAAAATACATGAACAAAAATATTCAGTGTATTTTCATCTTTCCTGCATTTAGTCTGTTTCTAGACTAAAAGATTGGAACTTAGATTTTCGCAATATATTAACACCTAGTTAACTACCACTAACCATGACTGGATTTGTCCTCTGTAAGCAGAATGTATGCTAATATTGTCCTGACTAAGGAGAATTCATTACCTTCAGTAGCATTAGACTAATAAAGCCAGTCATTCTGATTAAGCACATCCCATCCAAGTAGAATACACGGTCTCTCTCTCTCTCTCTTTAATATACTTCTTTCATATATTCTATACTTTCTCTCTCTGCTATTTATTATTTAACTTAGTTCTAAAGAATGGTGTGATGCAGTTTATATGAAAGATGCCATTCAAAATTAACTATTTTTTTAAATAAAATGTTCTAGATACTGTCTTTGTACAGTACAGTATTTATCATTGCTTCACTTGCTCTGAAATGGGAACTATAAGTGCTTTGAGGAATGGTTTAAAGATTGTCTAATTTAACTGTATCCTCTGTAAATACCTGTTTCTGTCACTGAAATGCTATCTTGAACCTTCCTATAATACAAGGAGACTCTTAAAGGAATCTCGCACTAAACATCCTTACACCATCTGCAACCACGGATGTGTCTCATTTGGCTTTGAGTTCAGTAAAACAGAAAAAAAAGAAAAAAAAACCCAGCTGCAGAAGCCATTAGAGGGCTGCAAAGCTATGAGAGGGAGCTCTAGGAGATCAGGTTTGGATCATGGAGGAAAACTTTTAAAGAAGCTTTGGTACCATTGTTTTTAAGTGATGAGCAGAAGAACAGATTTAACAGAAAACTTGCTACACAATGTGTATTCCTTAGCCCTGACGAGGACTGCAGAGGGAAGCCATCATTAGGCATCTCAGATCTCTGAAGAGACTCACTATGCATTTCTCTTTCCCAGAGATGTCACCCTTTTAAAGCCAGTATTCTCAAAGAGATTATTTTACCCCCCTAACAAGGACAGACTTGGACCCACCATATTTAAGGTGTCCCAATCCTGTCTTCTCTTACCAGCAGAATGAACTAATTTCATGGAAGAACTAGGCTATTCCTGTATCCAGAACAGATACAACTGAAATAGCCTCTTTCCCACTTACCTGGCCTTTCTCCTTAATGCTTTAGTTTCAATGACTTTCTTGTTTTGGGTTTAGGATGGGTTATTGTCCAAGATTAAAAGCTCTGTGTTAGCAACAAAAAGGTGGCAAAGTGAGGAATCCCCTGTCCACTTCCCAACTTAGCAGCACTGAAGATATATACAATGCAATTCGCTTCTATATAATGTCTTTCATAGATGGGATAAGAAAACACTTGCCACAGAGAGCTTGTCATTAGCTAAACAGATAAGAAAGGTTTTAAAGGCGAGATTTAGAGAATGGAACAATGCAGGGACTTGGAGAGAGAGAAGGGGGGAACTCCAGACTGATGAAGCAGCTCAAGTGAAACAACACCCCCCCACCCAGACTGTGAGCAGTTTCAGGCAGGAGGGGACAACAGTGACTAAAATATTCCTTAGCCCTGAGAACACTGAAGACTAATACAGCTATTTGCAGACAAACATACGGGCAAGATCCTGCAGCTACTGCCTCAGCAGGTGCAGTTCTAAATGCCAGTTCTTTTGGACACTGCCGCTGGTGGAAAACTTTTTTTTTTTTTTTGGTGGGGGAATTAAAAAAAAAGTTCACAAAAAATGTGAAAAAGTCATTCAAATTTTTAAACTCAAAACTGCTACATTTTTACGTTTCATTTCCACCCCCACCCCTTCACACACCCCTTCCATTAGCTTTGCTGAGTGCTTTTGGAAATAGCATGGCCAACTTAATGCTAGGAGAACGTTAACTTTCATTTAAGCATTTCCATTTGTAACCTTACTGATACTACTAGTGTTTGTTTGTGCACTGTAACATATATAATTACATAGCTCATGATCTAATAAGCGTTCATGAGTCTGACATTCTGGATAAAGCTCAATCCTGTATGTTTTGCGTAAGTGGCAGTTTCTGCTCCGAGAAATGTAGTAATGGAACAGCAGGGATGCTGTAGTTCTCCAAACTGAGCTGTGTTGCTCGATCATGTGAGCAACTAGCACAGTACCTGCCCACCCTAGTCAAAAGAGAGTCCCCACCATTAATGAATATTAAAATTTCCCCAGCTTTTAACTATAAATAAGTGGAGATGTTGCCTGTTTAGCCAGGGTCCAAACACTCTGACAGAAAGGACTCTCTGTGTAGAACAGGAGGTTGTAAAACTCCTCAAGATATTTCTAATACTGATGCCTGAATCTACCACTCTTTTATCCAAAAGGAGCACAAGGCCTCCCAGCCTAAGTCCCAAAATACCATGCACACAGATACTCCTAAAAGCAGTGCCACTTGCGGTTACTCACCCACTGAAGATATTGGCTGTAACTGGACATAGATACAGAAGGAGAAAAACAAGTACTGGAACATCCCACTCAACCACGTAAAAGTTGCACCTGAGCAAAAACTCCCTGTGACTGCCTGCTCCCACTCCCTCTGGCCTCACTGTCCTTCTCTCCGACTGCCTCTCCTAATGGTGTGCGTGTTTTGACCCCAGGCTCTGGGAAGTGCAGTGGCGCTCGCGTTATTGGAGGGTTTATCAGAGGAAGAGGCTGAGGGGATGCTGGGCACAACTTCAGCCTTGACCTGCACACAGCAGCGCTGCCCTTTACTGACCAATCTTGTTTTTAAACTCATCCCGTATTGTTTTCTTGCAGTGACACCTCTAGTATCTTATCTGAAGGGGAATTCTAATGGAGGAGACACCCGGACATCCTGGAAGGCTGGAAGAGAAGGGCAGATTGGTGCTAGCTGTTATCTCGGCTCCTTCCACAAGTCATATGACTTCATGGTGCTCATTACGCTCCCTCCAGTTAATGACAGACAATTGGAAAGTTTTAACTGGAGGAGGCAGTGGAAGGAAGGATGAAAACTAAACCTCTCCTGCAGAGACTGTCCAGGATGGAGCATTGCTGTAATGGGAACATCAGTCAAAAGGAAGAGAGGTGTCCCACAAGGGACACTTTCCACTAGAGAGCAAATATCCTGACCACCTGCGTCACGAGTTTTGTACAGAGTCTGTTCAGTCTGCACAAGAAACATGCTACTTACAGTAAGTACTGCAGGCTGGGAACATGCTGCTTCATTCAGCTACATAGCAAACAGAGTGGGGGAAAACACCCACCGACTAAACAGGAAAGGGGCGGGGGAATCCACTTAACCCTCTGAAGATCGCTTTACTACCTGAAGGTACTATCAACAGGTCGTTAGTGGACAGTGGACCTGCCTTGACCCTCTTTTTATACTGAATGTACTTCAGCAAAAATCATTTTATTTTGCAATGCGCCTTTTTAACCTGTTAGTCAATGGTTGAAGCCAAGTTGGTGTCTGTGAAAGTCACGATCGTGTGTTCTGCAGTTTGTGAGAAACAAATGTGGTAGCCTCCAACGCAGCACCCAAAAGTCAGCTCCTTGCTACACTCACCAGAGAAGCTGACAACTTAATGAGCAGACAGGGGAATGCTCTCTCATTCCTTTACCAGCCATAGCCTGGCAGGCCAGGGTAGTGGGTGTGCAGCTCCCCCCCAGCTTCCTCCACGGGGGACCCAGACTCCCACAAACTGCAGGAAGCACCCTCGGCCCTTGAGCAGACTCACCCAGAGTCGCTCGGTCCCCCTCTGTCCCGCCGCCGGCCCACAGAACTAGCCCAAATCCTCCAGCAGCCACTCAGGCCAGGCTATCGCTCTTGCTGAAGGGGACAGATTAGCAGTCTAAGTAGCCTATTTTAAACACCTGCGGACCCTTTGTGCCATGTGCTTTGCAGCAGCTGCCTCCTCCCCTCCCAGGAGTGCAGCAGGCCTTCATCACCCCCTGAGGGGCCCCAGTGCCCCCTGGGACGCTCAGAGCTAGGGAGTCTGCACAGCTCCACCCCTTTCAGAGTCCCAGGTCGAACTGATCAGCACTGGTGTGTAACAGGAGCCTCCGCATTATGTCCTAACTGGTTCCAACTGGCTCATGCCAGAGCCTCTTAAAGGTAGTTTTCCCCAGCTCCAGGATTAGGTGAGCGCATATCTCATCCCAGAGTCTCTGTGCTATGCTCTGTGCTGGTTCAGGGATGAATTTGACACCCTGAAACTACAGGTTTAAATCCCAGCAGGAGTAACTCAGCCGTTTGTCCTTCTGAAGTACATAATTTGAATTTAGCAGAGTTTATTGGGGAAGGGAGATTTCAGGGAGAAACTGGTATTGAGTACCTCACTGCTCTGCATAGATATTCAAGACCCTATACATGTTGTATAAAAAAACCTTTTCCTCTTTCTCTTTGGGTAAAAATTGCCCTTACCAGTGATGTATTACAGTATATTGCTTCCCTGGCTGCTCACGTCCACCCCAGCAGTGGCTGTATTTCAGGGGTGAAGCAACTTCCATATTTATATAGTGTGTTAATGCTTTTGAGATTTGTTGTGATGAAGGTTGCTATATTAATACCTGGTACAGCCCCCTCCCATAAAATAGGGTTGCTAACTTTCTACTCACACAAAACCAAAACACCCTTGTCCTACCCCTGTCTCACCTCTTCTCCAGGGTCCTGCCCCTGCTCACTCCATCCTCCCCACCCCCCATCACTTGCTCTCCCCACCCTCACTCACTCGCTCCTTTTCACCAGCTGGCTCAGGGACCTGGGGTGTGGGAGGAGATGAGGGCTCTTGCTGGGGGTGCAGGCTCCAGGGTGTGGGAGGGGGGCTCCACGCTGAGGTAGTGGGTTGAGATGCAAGAGGGGGTGAGGGCTCCGGCTGGAGCTTAGGATGAGGTGTTTGGGCTGCAGAAGGGTGCTCTGGGCTGGGATTGAGGGGTTCAGAGGACAGGAAGGGGATCAAGGCTGAGGCAGGGGTTTGGGAGGAGGTGCAGGCTCTGGGCAGCACTTACCTCAAGCAGCTCTTGAAAGCAGCGGCATGTCACCCCTCTGGCTCCTACTCAGAGGTGCTGCCAGGTGGCTTTTAAAGCTGCCCCATCTGCAGGTGCCACCCCGCAGCTCCCATTGACCGTGGTTCCCCTGCCAATGGGAGCTACAGAGCTGGTGCTTCAGGCAGGGGCAGCATGAGGCTCCCTCTGGGTGCCCTTATGCGTAGGAGTCAGAGCAGGGAACATGCTGCTGCTTCAGGGAGCTGTGTCGAGCCATGGGAGGCAGGGAGCCTGCCTTAGCCCTGCTGTGCCGCTGACCAGTGCTACCAGGGTCCCTTTTTGATTGGGCTTTCCAGTGGAAAACCGGACACCTGGCAACCCTACCATAAAAAAGGTAAAACTTTTAGTGCATGTTGTAATAGGATTGTGAGATAGTGTATAAGGTCTTGCAACAGAAGGAGAAGAAAAACTAAAATTCACCATGTAAAGCCAGGGAGCACAGAGTCCAGAGATGACCATTTTCATTCCCAGAAGAAAGAAAAAGGAGGACTTGTGGCACCTTAGAGACTAACAAATTTATTTGAGCATAAGCTTTCGTGAACTACAGCTCACTTCATCCAATGAAGTGCCACAAGTCCTCCTTTTCTTTTTGCGGATACAGACTAACACGGCTGCTACTCTGATTCCCAGAAGAGAAACTAAAATTGAAGGGCGAATATTGCAGCAAGTCAATACTATTACAGTTTGCCATTTTCATTTAGAAGCTGATTCATACTTAAAATCAAGGGTAAATAAAAATGACAAGTTTGAATTGAAATTCCTATTTGTGTTACAAGTGTGTATATGTATTATTTCTCTGCATACAATTGCATTGCCTTCTGCAGCTCTTTTTGTGTAGCAGATATATTAATTTTGACAGTAGCACTGTGGAGGTTGTATGTGAGTGACTGATGACTATTAGCACAGAGAAAACAATGGCATCTCACTCACATTCATTCAACTCCAAACACTAAAAGGGAACAGACATAGCCCCATAATGGTCTGTTTGGAAACCCAAGACAGTGGAGATTCCAGCCTTTTGGATGACAAAACTATACCAAACCCCTGACCTCTCTCTATTCCAGGGATTCAGTTTAAAGCTTTAAAGATACAAAGTATTGCATTTGATCCAAATCTACCTTTGAATTTCTTCTGAATATGCAGTAAAGATAAGGAGCTCATGCAAGTTGTATGAAAGCCACCACCTGTATAGAGCTCTTCTGTCAGTATGGTCTAGGCTTGGTCAGCATGGTCTAGACCTGGTCAGCATGGTCTAGGCTGACCAGACAGCAAGTATGCAAAATCGGAACAGAGGGTGTGTGTATGGGTCCTCAAAGAATCAATCCTGAAGCACTTACATGAGAGGAAAGTGATCAGGAACAGTCAGCATGGATTCACCAAGGGAAGGTCATGCTTGACTAATCTAATCACCTTCTATGATGAGATTACTGGTTCTGTGGATGAAGGGAAAGCAGTGGATGTATTGTTTCTTGACTTTAGCAAAGCTTTTAAGACGGTCTCCCACAGTATTCTTGTCAGCAAGTTAAAGAAGTACAGGCTAGATGAATGCACTATAAGGTGGGTAGAAAGTTGGCTAGATTGTCGGGCTCAACGGGTAGTGATCAATGGCTCCATGTCTAGTTGGCAGCCGGTGTCAAGTGGAGTGCCCCAGGGGTCAGTCCTGGGGCCGGTTTTGTTCAATATCTTCATAAATGATCTGGAGGATGGTGTGGATTGCACTCTCAGCAAATTTGTGGAGGATACTAAACTGGGAGGAGTGGTAGATATGCTGGAGGGCAGGGATAGGATACAGAGGGACCTAGACAAATTGGAGGATTGGGCCAAAAGAAATCTGATGAGGTTCAATAAGGATAAGTGCAGGGTTCTGCACTTAGGACGGAAGAACCCAATGCACAGCTACAGACGAGGGACCGAATGGCTAGGCAGCAGTTCTGCAGAAAAGGACCTGGGGTGACAGTGGACGAGAAGCTGGATATGAGTCAGCAGTGTGCCCTTGTTGCCAAGAAGGCCAATGGCATTTTGGGATGTATAAGTAGGGGCATAGCGAGCAGATCGAGGGACGTGATCGTCCCCCTCTATTCGACATTGGTGAGGCCTCATCTGGAGTACTGTGTCCAGTTTTGGGCCCCACACTACAAGAAGGATGTGGATAAATTGGAAAGAGTCCAGCGAAGGGCAACAAAAATGATTAGGGGTCTGGAACACATGACTTATGAGGAGAGGCTGAGGGAACTGGGGTTGTTTAGTCTGCAGAAGAGAAGAATGAGGGGGGATTTGATAGCTGCTTTCAACTACCTGAGAGTATGGTTCCAGAGAAGATGGTTCTAGACTATTCTCAGTGGTAGAAGAGGACAGGACAAGGAGTAATGGTCTCAAGTTGCAGTGGGGGAGGTTTAGGTTGGATATTAGGAAAAACTTTTTCACTAGGAGGGTGGTGAAACACTGGAATGCGTTGCCTAGGGAGGTGGTGGAATCTCCTTCCTTAGAAGTTTTTAAGGTCAGGCTTGACAAAGCCCTAGCTGGGATGATTTAATTGGGGATTGGTCCTGCTTTTGAGCAGGGGGTTGGACTAGATGACCTCCTGAGGTCCCTTCCAACCCTGATATTCTATGATTCTATGTGGGGGTAATAGGCACCTATATAAGAGAAAGCCCCAAATATTGGGACTGTCCCTATAAAATCAGGACATCTGGTCACCTAGCATGATCATACCTGCCACCCACTTCCTCTCCCCTGCAGCCTGGTCCAAATGTAATCATGGATAAGCTAGAATTGTGACCCCCCCCGGCCAGGGAAGGTTTAGATCCAAACTAGGTTTGCCTGGAGCTATTGGTATATGGAAGCTGAAATTCAGGGGAGGAAAGAAAAGTGAAAGGCACATGAATACCCTTATTACATGGGGGTTTGGAGTTTGCTTAGGCATCCATCCAATAGTGATGAGCTGCAAAGTCCTATGAAGGCACTTTCATAAGATAAAAAGAAAAGGAGTACTTGTGGCACCTTAGAGACTAACCAATGAGGAGACAAGATACTTTCAAAAGCTGGGAGGAGGGAGAGAAACAAAGGGTCTGTGTCTGTCTGGATGCTGCTTTTGCCGGGGATAGACCAGGAATGGGAGTCTTAGAACTTTAGTAAGTAATCTAGCTAGCTATGTGTTAGATTATGATTTCTTTAAATGGCTGAGAAAAGAACTGTACTGAATAGAAGGACTATTCCTGTCTGTGTGTCTTTTTTGTAACTTAAGGTTTTGCCTAGAGGGATTCTGTATGTTTTGAATCTAATTACCCTGTAAGGTATCTACCATCCTGATTTTACAGAGGTGATTTCTTTACTTCTATTAAAAGTCTTCTTGTAAGAAAACTGAATGCTTTTTCATTGTTCTCAGATCCAAGGGTTTGGGTCTGTGGTCACCTACGCAAATTGGTGAGGATTTTTACCAAACCTTCCGCAGGAAGTGGGGTGCAAGGGTTGGGAGGATTTTGGGGGGAAAGACGTGTCCAAACTACGTTTCCCAGTAAACCCAGTTAGAGTTTGGTGGTGGCAGTGGCGATCCAGGGACAAAGGATAAAATTAATTTGTACCTTGGGGAAGTTTTAACCTAAGCTGGTGAAAGTAAGCTTAGGAGGTTTTCATGCAGGTCCCCACATCTGTACCCTAGAGTTCAGAGTGGGGGAGGAACCTTGACATCCAATGAAGTGAGCTGTAGCTCACGAAAGCTTATGCTCAAATAAATTGGTTAGTCTCTAAGGTGCCACAGGTACTCCTTTTCTTTTTGCGAATACAGACTAACACGGCTGTTACTCTGAAACCTTTCATAAGATAGTATCTAATCAAAGCCTATCAGTCCTATTGTCAGTGTAGAGGGCGTGCTGTTGAGTGGTGAGGTATTTCCTGCCAAGTACCATTTTATGACAGTTCATGGCAGAAGAAATGACTGAGCCATTTGAAGTGTATCCAATTATACTGTTTTGCAGGCACCAGCCAGTACTCACAAGTCAAGATGCAATGTGTTTGATTTACTAACCTTATACAGACAGCTCAGCCTCCTCCTCTATTTAGTCAGATCAGAAAGGATCATGCAGATTATCTACACAGGAGCATCCACTCATTGCACCATTTCACTATTTGCTATTGTTGAGTTTAGGTAACTTTGCCAGAATCATCCTTGTAACACATGAAAGTTAGATGGAAACACGACACCGGTGGCTGTTTGAGCTAATGAAATCTTTCACAGCAGAAATGATCCTGGCAGGCCTGAGAGCCCCTGGCTGGCAGAAGGTGGAAGAAAAAGCAGATCAGCACTTCCTGATGCTGGGAAGCCATTGACAGCCTGACACATGCTGTAAGATCCCCATCCGTAGTTAACTGGAGGATGTGTGCTCCAGATAAGCCTGGACATGGTGCCAAGATTAATTGGGAGTGTGTCAAGGACTTCTACTTAGATAGCTCTTGTTTCTGTAAACAAGCTGTCCCAGGACAGAGCATTCATGCTCCACCTAGACTGAATTCACAAGATTTTAATAGCCCTTCATTTGGCACAACTATGGAACTTGAATCACACGTGTGAAGAACAAGTAATCTAAATTTAAAGGTCACAAAGATTAAAAACAAAGTGTTGAGGAGGCAGTACAGTCAGCCCTGAGTTTAGGATCGGGGAGGGGAGGGGATTATTCCATTCCCCATTTGGCAAATATTCTATTGGAAATTTAATTATACTAATTAGCACCTAGAGAATATTCATCCATAGAGATCGAAGCACTTTATAAGGTAAAATAAATTTCCCCAATTTACAGATGTGGAAATTGAGGCACAGAGAACTTGAACTTGCCCGAGATCACAAAGCTAGGCAATGGCAGAACTGGGACTGGAACCTACCTCCTATTTCAGTATCCGGCCCCTTGGATCATGCAGGCAAGGCTACAGACTGGTACCTGCCTCTAATGCTCTAGATGTGGAAACCAAAATTTGCCACCCTTGTCATATACATCGAAGAATGCTCTGGTCTGGCCTTCTGCACTTAAGGATCTAAAACAAGGATGTCAGTGAGAGATCAGGAATGATTATGTAGGGTGAACTGGCTAGAGTTTCCAGGATTCAGTGGCAACATTGTTTTATGGGAAATGCTCACCATTGCTCTTTTTTTTAAATTAAGTTTCTAGTTTGCTAGAGCACAAAATTAAGATTAAGGCCACTGGCGCACACGGTCTAACCACACATACAGCATGGCTTTCAACTCAAACAAAAATATAAAGAGTTAAATAATGTGATCCAATAGCTCAGTTAGTAGAGGAAATCTACCCACTTTACTTGATGGGGTGTGGTACAAGATATCCTGAGCCAACAGCAGCTTCAGGATTGCTTACCAGCCTAGGGCAGTTCTGCCATATTACAGAAAAGACACTGGAGTTTGTATGTTAGAGAAATGTGAGAACTGCAAAGGCAGCTGCTTGTTATAAAATGGATGACTAACAGCTGGTCTATGGAACAACATCACTGCTACCTATAAGGAGAGGAGAAAGGTTAGAGGCAACTCTGGATGGACAGACCTCCAGGTTAGGGTTAGCAGATGAACTAAGGCAACAGGTCCCATAATTGCAGCTGCTTCCATCTTGCTGGTGACAGATTACACTGGAGCTGGTGCATGCAGTGTTGCATCAGGCAATGTTGCCTATGCTTAAATTGGTAACAACTAGAAATTTCATTACTACCTGTTTGGCTTTTAAAGTGAAGAGAAATTACAGGCAAAAAAGTGGCAGGAGCTCTGAGTTTTTTGGCACTTCTCAGACTGTAACATGGTAGCGGTACCCTCCTCCTTGTGTCAATCAGATGTGCATTTTGGTGGGGCTAATGGGCAGGGAAAATCAATCAGATCAGGACAACTTGCAGGAAACAGACGTACAGGAACACCAGAACAGATAACCACCCCAGTAGAAGAGTGTAGAATCAGTAACTTCACCTCACCTCCTCCCTCCCTCCCTCGGACTCTCCTCTGGAATGATAAAGGCGGTAGGGAAAAGTTCTTTCATGGTATTTCCTTGCCTTGTGATTCAGGATTTTAGCTTTTAGTGGCTACCAGAGGTAGGCCCAGAATACTTTTGGATGCCACTTCTGCCCAGTTCTTTATGTGAAGTATGTTCCAGGTCGGTGTGTCCAGATGAGGTTAGGAACTAATCCAACTACCGTATTGGGAAAAAGCTGCTGTTACCGAACAATTAAACTTTATAAAAATTGACCGCAACTACAGATCGGTAAAAACAGACGCGTTCACCTGGTTTTAAACCCTAAAAGGGGCTGAGTGTGTGAATACTAGCCAATAATCTATTCCACAACCAAACAGGAGAAAGTCCTCTGGAATCTAGTGTGTTGAGACTGTAACCAGAACAAACTAAATACCCTGCTAATTATGATCTTAATAAGCAGCCACGAATAGCAGGTAAATGTTTGTGTCAAACAAACTGCAACACAGCCACTAAAGTCTTAAAAGGCTTTAAATCTCTGAATGCCCAATTCCAATGGAGAGCCTTTAAAATTAAAAATGCTGGGATGGCTCGAGGTCTAAGGACGCAGGTGGCTGCATTCCGGATGAGCTGCTCCCTGGGTATATTGTTATGCTGGAGTTCCAGCTTGCCAAGGTGTCCCCAGATTTCCTCAACCCCTACAGTGACGTCTACTGTTCACAACAAAGGTGGTAACAGTAGCACAAAGCTTTGACAGAAGCACTGTTGATGTATCTCATGTATGACATAAGATGGTGACAGCTCCATTTGAGTCTGAGCAGGAAGGTTGGTGCCTGCATCAAAATGGTCTCAAATGAGATAAAGTCAGGGAAATGCAATTTGAATGAAAAGAAATAAGGGGAAATTAGGAGTTCAGCTGCAGCATGAGGGACGCTCCCCCCTCAACTGGAGAAAAAGTTTTTTAAGAACACGAGTTCAAAAACTGAATAATTATTTATTGTTCCAGAAGTACATTGCTTTATACATATTTCATAAATGATACAGGATTTTACACATGTTCAGGTTTTTTTTCTTTTAAGTAAGGATTTTTCTCCATGCCCCTCCCTCACCCCAAACACACAGTAAGGTTTCAGCTACAAGACTGTGTTAGTTTTCTTTCCCTTTAAAACTCAGCACGCAAACAGGATAAAACAGGTAAAAAATAACCCACATAATGTAATTAAAACAAAAAGAGAGGGAAAACGTGGGGAGAAAAAATTAGAAACATGCATCCATTCGGTCCAATATGCCACCGAGTGAGGAGAGGCAGCAACAATCCCATCTGTTTTTCCATATCTGCAAGGCACCTGGCATCTTAATATTGGTTTAGTTTTTTTGTTGTTCTTTTTTTAAACATGGTTCTCCAAAAACTGGAGCCTCTCGTCAAGACACAGTGAGAAGTAAGAATGAACTGTCAAGAGGAACCCCCATCTTTTTGTGTGTTATGTATGGAGCCCTATTCCCACTTCCATCCTGTTTCCACAATATTTATCAACAGGATGAGGGATCCATTTTGAATGTAGTTATCTGCTTACAAATCAGCTAGTTTCAGGCAAGCTGGAAAGCAATGTGTCGGTTTTCCAAACCCAATATCTTTTTTTAAATAAGAATGGGGGAATGCAATTAGCCTGCACTAAGAAATCCTACCCTTGGGCATCAGAGTTCACTGAAAGCTATCTAAATAAGGGAGCAGGCTAGCAAATCAAAGTGCAATTCTGTATCTTTTGCTACAGGAACCCTGGCCTTTGACAAAGCCTGCAGATATAGCAGTGTACCATAAATGAGACCATTTATCCCATTACACAAGCAGTCAAACTTAATCAAATTTAATTTTTCCCATCCTGAAACTGCTTGGTTAAGTAAGAGTCATGATTCTGAGTCAATTTCCTAATCCTTGAAACCTTCAAGGTTTGGTAATCCAGGTGGCTACCAGATTTGGGGTGGGAGAGATGAAAACCTTCCTCCCTTAAGACTGAGTACAAAAACTCTCATGCAATGTTGCCATTATTTCTAGAAGTAGCTCTAGAGCACTGGGACACTTCATAGTTGAAGAAGGTATTAAGGAATAATCCAAAGTGTCCATTATCAAACATTTAGAACAAAGATAGTTCCATTTCTGATTTGGATAAAACTCATCAGCGTAACCAACAAGTAATGGAAGAAGTCAGTGAAGGGCATGGGGGTGGGCAGGGGAAACTCATGATTTTCAGTAGAAGGCAGTCTTGCAGTAACTTTACAAAAAAGATACCAGTTCTGACCAGGACTGTCTGTTAATGGAGATGGAGCTCATTGTCTGATCACCAGCCATAGCTCCAGATGGCTTGGTTTTTTTGGTGCGCTTTGTTATTGGTGTGTGTCAAAAATCAAAAAAGGAAAAAATTTAAAAAAGAGCTCAGCAGGCTGCTGGTGCATTATTGAGAGGCAGACCCTGCAAAGCTGGAAGAAGACAGCCCCCCCCAGCATTACATTCTCATTATGAAAACCCCCAATCTTGTATTTGTACACCATTTTCATCCAGATATAAATGCTTGCATGTGACAATATTTGCCAAGCCCTTTTTGAGGCTAACATTCCACAATGCCCGATCTTCAGATTTAAGAGATTTTCCCCCCACAGTCCTTTTTTGTTTTAAATTAAAGGTAAAAACCCTCCACCCCCACACTACCTCCCAGCTTCCACCTTTAATTAAATGCTTTAATTAAAAAGGGAAGAGCTATGAACAGGTTCTCTTTTTGCTGGGATTCAGACATTCTTTGCTGATCAGTCTTTATCATTGATTTGCTGGACAGGCAGGTGAACCTGCAGTGGGTCTCGAAGTCTCTTAAGATCCAATTCTGCCTAAAAATAAAGATAAAGTATAAAGGACAGGTTTCTTAAACATCTTCAATTGCCAGTGCCTGCCCTCCAACCCACGGGTGCCATAAGAGTAAATATCCAAAGAGGAAGTCTCAAAGTCACAGTCTGAGCATCAGCAACAGATATTCTGGTCATTATAGTCACTTACTGACAGCTTTCTACACCTAGAACACTACTCATCTGTTCTGGTATTCAACCATTAAAAAATTAACTTAACAGAAGCCAGAATCCACTGAGACAAACTAGTGTCTTAAAAAAAACCCAAACAAAAAACAATACAAAAAGTCAAGGAACTACCATTGTGAAGTCTTTGCAAAATGACACTCAACAGCTATAATCCCTTCTGACCAGGGACCATCATTTTTGTTGAGTTTTCTTATAACCACTTGTAACCTCCTTGAGACAGGTGGCGTGAACATAAGAATGGCCATACTGCGTCAGACCAACGGTCCATCCAGCCCAGTATCCTGTCTACCGACAGTGGCCAGTGCCAGGTGCCCCAGAGGAAGTGAACTTAACAGGTAATGATCAAGTGATCTCTCTCCTGCCATCCATCTCCATCCTCTGACAAACAGAGGCTAGGGACACCATTCCTTACCCATCCCGGCTAATAGCCATTAATGGACTTAACCTCCATGAATTTATCTAGTTCTCTTTTAAACCCTGTTATAGTCCTAGCCTTCACAACCTCCTCGGGCAAGGAGGTCCACAGGTTAACTGTGTGCTGTGTGAAGAACTTCCTTTTATTTGTTTTAAACCTGCTGCCCATTAAATTTCATTTGGTGGCCCCTAGTTCTTTTATTATGGGAACAAGTAAATAACTTTTCCTTATTCACTTTCTCCACACCACTCATGATTTTATATACCTCTATCATATCCCCCCTTAGTCTCCTCTTTTCCAAGCGAAAAGGCCTAGCCTCTTTAATCTCTCCTCATATGGGACCTGCTCCAAACCCCTAATCATTTTAGCTTCCCCTCTCTGAACCTTTTCTAATGCCAGTTTATCTTTTTTGAGATGAGGAGACCACATCTGTACGCAGTATTCAAGATGTGGGCGTACCATGGATTTATATAAGGGCAATAAGATATTCTCTGTCTTATTCTCTATCCCTATCCCTTCAAAAATTATTCTTAACATCCTGTTTCCTTTTTTTGACTGCCACTGCACACTGCATGGATGTCTTCCGAGAACTATCTATGACGACTCCAAGATCTCTTTCCTGATTAGTTGTAGCTAAATTAGATCCCATCGTATTGTATATAGAGTTGAGGTTATTTTTTCCAATGTGCATTACTTTACATTTATCCACATTAAATTTCATTTGCCATTTTGTTGCCCAATCACTTAGTTTTGTGAAATCTTTAAGTTATTCACAGTGTGCTTTGGTCTTAACTATCTTGAGCAGTTTAGTATCGTCTGCAAACTTTGCCACCTCACTGTTTACTTCTTTCTCCAGATCATTTATGAATAAGTTGAATGGGATTGATCCTAGGACTGACCCTTGGGAAACACCACTAGTTACCCCTCTCCATTCTGAAAATTTACCATTTATTCCTACCCTTTGTTCCCGGTCTTTTAACCAGTTCTCAGTCCATGAAAGGATCTTCCCTCTTATGTTCTTATTAAGACACACCCAGGGAGACATGAACTGAGTGGATGAAAAGTCTTCAGCCCTTAGTAGATCCATAGTATGTAGGTGGACAGAAGCAGAGAAAGGAGGAAAACTAGCCTCAGACCTTCTGAGGCATAAAGTGCTCCAAGCACCTCTAAAAAGATGCAAGGTTTGTCAATTTCTCAGAAGCTCTTACAGATACATGGCTCCTTTTTCAGACTCCATCTTTGAACAGCAGTTGCACCTGTTTGCTTATGCATAGCGCATGCCAAAATACTAAATCCAATTAACGGTTTATTGATGGCTATGACAAGAAAGTAGACTGGAAACCCAAACTAAGACAGAGACTATCATTCTACTTTCGTTTGAAGTACACCCATCAATAATGGTTAAAAACACAAGTGGGGGAGCAAGTTCTTTCGTTTTCACTCCGGCAAAACTTTGAATTACCTGAGCAATTGCATCCTTGAGTTGATTGTATTTCTCTAGGTCAAAACGTGTCTTTTTGGCTCCTTTATGGAAAAATAATAAGTACTGTCGGTCTCTGGCATCTGGGTAAATATACTCCTGCAGAGAAGGGGGAGGGGGGGAGGCAGAGATAAGAATTAAAAACTTCCAAACACAGGCTGCTACAAGCTTAGCATATATTGGAGGGGCTGAATTGTTACTGGTATTGAAGTGTGGGTTTACTTGCTAAATGCAAGCAGCCACTCCACTTCTCCAACACTTACCTGTCTCTGAACCTCAATCCTGACTTGCAGTAGCCCCCCTCATGCCCTAAATTTGGGACTCTTTTGAGAAGGAAGAGTTAAGTATGCCAAACCATCAAACCGTGGGTTTTTTTTGGGATGCTGGCATATCCGCATGTGATAGGGTGTCCTCCCCGGCACTGGCCATGCAAGAACTGAATTAGGCCCAGATGGGCCCAATCAGCTAATTAGGCTGCAAAGAGGAGCTTTAGGCTAGAGACAGGTAATTAGAGAAGCTCAACAGCTCCACTGCCTAGTTCCTAGCCTCTTTGGAGGAGAAGGTCACCAGAAAAGTCACTATATTTTACAGAAACTGGAGTGATGTGTTATCTATCTATAGTCCACTCTTGGGGTGCATGTGCCCTATGTGTTGAGATTGGAGTCTTTTGGTCAGTCATGTCTGCTGGGGCTTAATCTGTGCCTTACATGTCTTTGGGCTCCTGTACTGAGAGCGTAGTGTGGAGTGGCCGCAACTGCCACTAAGTTCCTTCACTGCAGAATCCAGATGGTAAGGACTCCATAGTAACAGGAAGAAGGGTGGGTTGTGGAATACATATAACACCTCTGCAAGGTAAATAACTTTTCTTCAAGTGCTTGTCCATATGTATTCTGCTCTTCGTGACTCACAAGCAGTGTTTTGATGTGAAAGCAGTGGGTACTTGGAGCCTACTTAAATAAAAATTATGGCAAAGCTCTGCCAAAAGATGTGTGGGAATCCAAGGGATTGAAGAATTAGTATACATCAGTCCCAAGGACCACAGTATCAGAAATGCATCCAATAGGATCCTAGGCATAAATCCCTTCTGGAACAGAAGCTGAGATGCTTGTTACATGAGACCGGCCATCCTGGGTCAGATCAAAGGTCCATCTAGCCCAGTAGCCTGTCTTCCAACAGTGGCCAAAAACACTTATCTCCAGACACCCTCAGTATGGAGGTGCTGTCTGTTATCACTTGGATAGTCAGTCTTTGACTCAATGGTAGAAAGATAGCACAGGTTTGTGAACTGTGCTGAGAACATTTATATGTACATTTAGAGTTGAGTCAGAGTCCCACAGACTTGTGCCCAGAGGTGAAAGTAAGCCGGTCCGGTCCGGAATACCGGTAAAAAAAGATGCAGTAGTGTACTGGCAAAGAAGTGGAGCATTCAGTACTGGCTCACTTTCACCTCTTTTGACTGCAGAACAAAAAATTCAAACTAAAAGCTAATAAAAGTTTGGAAAAGGAAAACTCACTGTCACATTTGTTTGTGGTTTCTCTCCTCCTTCCTCCTCCAGCCAGGCTCCCCACGCGGCTAGGCTCTCTCCCCGCCGCCCCAGCAGGGGCTGCAGCGGCTCCCCTCTAGCTTGTAGCAGGGAGACTGGCTGAGGGAGAAGCCTCTCTAAGATGCCTGCTCTCTGCATAAGAACAGTTTAAATTTAGCTGCTCACTCCCTGGTCTGAACCAGGGAATGAGGGGCTATTTCTGGCTTCCTTGTTAATTTCACTTAAGGTTGTTGGGGCGGGTTACCAAAGCCTGAGCAGTTCTTTTCTGCCCCCTGGATGAGGCGATCTTCAATAATATAATACACAAAAAATACAATCAAAATCAGGAATCATTTCCAAGTTCAAATCTATCCCATTCCCCCCGCAGCAGAATATCATGGTTGTGATGTCCAAACTGCTTGCAGATCCTCTTTGAAATGTTACTGTTTAAAAAAAAGTTTGAGAGGATTCTTATACCTCAGAGAATTGGCTGTTCTCTGAGCAGGTCTTAAAAGTCCTTGTAGCCTTCTGGGTGAGACTGTGCAGCTAGGACCACCACCTCATCTAGGGATGAGGACAAAATACCCACGGCTAATGCCTGACCCTCAGTTTGAAGGTGTTCCTCTTGGGAAAATTACTCATGGGTCACAGGTTCATGTACTGCAATCTGAAACACCCTAGGCTCCAGGCATGGAGAAGGTTCTCGTCCTAGGAGGAGCTGCGGCGGTGTGATGACCTGGGCAGTGAAGACTCTAGAGGTTCTAATAGGGCCACATAGGAACACTGTATGGGAAAGGGGCTGTGCCACGAAGAAGGGTATTATGACATATGCCTACGCTCAACCCCACCCTGAAACCCAGACCTCTCGAATTCATAATATTCAATAGAAAAAGCCCTTGGAGAATAAGTAGGGAAGCCCTCCCCATTGTGTTTAAGTCAAAGCATGAAAAGGACCATTTTAGGCCTAAGGGAGTAGGCTGCTGAAGTTGGAGTGTTAGGTTGCATAGTGATCCTACAAGACATCAGCCCCTGGCAGGCACTCTGTGCTAATGAGGTAGAAGGTATTGGTACCAAGGTAGGAATGCTTAGTCATGTAGATGGCAGAGGAGATTCTAGTTCCTTTGAGAGCTGAAGAGCCTTCAGTACTGCATGCTTCCCTGATATCCAGAGGACAGTGCTACAAACTTCAGTGCAATAGGAGGTAATATCAGGATTGTGCCTGGTACTGATGTGCTTGGTACAGAAGTGAGTAGCACTGAAGACAGCTGTACTAGGGAAACTGGTACCATAAATCACTAGTGCTGAAGCCCTTGATTCTGAGCTAATCCCAAATACCCTGGGCCTTGATTTCAATTCTCAAGGCAGTCCTCAGAGCTCAGATCAGGCCATATAGAGAGTCTCCATTGAATGAGAAAGGTGAGATGATTTAGATCTCTTCTTACTGGGAATTCCTGTTGGGGATCTGCCCCTGCTTTTCCATTTTGTCTGAGGACTTGGATTTAACAGTTCTAGCTGAGTCCAAAGAAGGCATGGTCTTCAAAGACGAAACATGGGAGCTAGTGGATGTGGAAGTCACAGGGCACTAATGGGCTGAGGTGAAACTTGTCGAAGATCTGCACTGCCTGGATTGAAGGCTGGCTGCATGGAGCACTCCAATGAACATTTTCAAATGTGCTTTCCCAGCTTTTAAGATCCTTTTAGAAAAGGACTTACACACCACCCACATGTCAGGGATGTATGCTTCCCCTAAACAAAAAAGACATCTTATGTGCCCATCATTTATTGGAATTGCCACTTTGCAAGCGGGGCAAGACTTAAAGACAGGAGGCTTAGGGAGGGGACATTATTAAGTTCTAGTACTGGCAAACTCCTGATCAGAAAAGAAAAAAAGAAAAATTAAGAAATTTATAAAAACTATCAACATGTTGCCAATTGGCAACTACCAAACTATCTCAAACTAATTAACTCTAATATGTACATAAATATTTACAGAAAAGCAAGAAAGGGATGAGTAAAGAGGTGTACACTGAGAAGCTCCATCTTGTAGCCCTGGCTGGTGAGAAGGAACCACAGGAGCACAGGAACACAAAGCATATGCACGGTCCTAGTGGACGCTGCTGGCCGAAAGACACCAATAGACTACATGGGATGCACATGCACTCACAGTGGAATACATATAGACAAGTATTTGGAAAAGAATTGCAAATCTTCAAACAGGTGAGTATGAACGGGTTTTTCTACAGCCTTGGATTGCTGAGAACGGGGGCGCAGAGAGGCAGAAAGGACAAGGAAGGTGGTCTGATGGAGAGGGAGCTGGATGGGCACTACAACTATTATTGTACTTCTCATCCATCCCCTCAAAGTGCTGCTCTTATTACTCCTTAAAATATGTGGGAGATCAGAGACATGAGAAATTACCCTACTTCCCAAATAAGAAAGACCTGGGCAGTAAAACCAGGAAAAGAACCAATCAAACACATTCTTCTAACTTTCCTGCCGTGATCTATAAGGTAAGGACCCTCCTTGATCTGCAGGAATAAGGTTCCAGGCTGATCTAGTTCCAAGTTATTATAAGCTAATCACATGCACAGAGAACACCTACTGATAGTTCTGTTTTATCATGGCAGACTAATAGTACACTTCCTCAACCAGCAAGATACCACCTCAGTTATGAGTAGCTCGTGCATATCCAGTAACAGATGAGGGTAATTTTCATGTTCATGCCACCAGCAGTGAATTGGGAAGTTTGGTGTGTTTTGGGGGAAGAGAAATAAAGGTATCGTGAAAGGGGGCAGGACGGTGTCCAAAGGGCATGCTTTTCAAAACTTTGCATGAGCTAAATCTATCATTAAGATGATCGCAACACAGAGGGCAAGTCTTACCTGACGTGTCATTACGAAGTAAGCATACATTGCCATTGCGCTACCATAGGTGATAAAGTAGGTGACTGGCTCCATAATGTCCCAAGAGTACTCCCACCAGGTGAGCCGGGCCAGAATCCCAAACTGAGTGGCCATGTAGGCCAGTCCACCCCACAGAACCCAGGTGGTCCTCTTCTCTGCTTTTCTGCCGATTTCCATCCTGACCTAGTGGACACAAACAAACTGTGTTGTATTCTCAATACCTTCTGGGGTTGAGACAATCATTCTGAGATTAGGTAAAAATAAAGGTCTACTTTCTATGAAAGCGGTTAGTGTTCACAGGTGCTTGATTTGAGTGTTATAGTTTATGCAGAAAGAGATCAGGGAGCAAAAAAACTAACTCTAGCCTCTTTTGGGTCAACATCTCACATATTCACTTTGACTAAGCGATAGATAGATAGCCACGGCATGACTTATATTCTTGTCAGAAATGTAGATGGCTATGTATGTTTATGATTGTCATCACTACGTTGTTGGTGTGTGCTCTGATGCACAATTTTCAGTCTGTCTTTTAATATGATTTGTTTTAATTGTTTTGTTTAATGGCTGCTCTGGAGACTGTAACCACCACTTATGATATATCCTATTTTCACTGTCAAAATAGTGTATCAAAACTGTATCAAAACATTGCTTTGAAACCAATATGGCTCAAAATATTTGTTAGCCTGTCTTGTTTGCTTTGTGATTTCTTCCTTTTTCTTATCAAATTAAATAAATAAAATGGTTTAAAAATGACAACACTTTTTGCAAGAATGTGGGGTCTTGGTCTGGGGCCAATTTGGGAAGTGACCAGTTTTAAAAACATCCTGTCAAATTTTTAAAAAATCATTTCATTTTATTTTCAACTCTGTGCAGCAAATGCTGTTTATTCTGTGAAGACCATACACATGGCTTTCCACCCATTTAGTGAGCCAGTCTTTACGTTTCAAATAGTTTTTAAAGCTTAACCTACAATTACGGCCACCATTTAAGATAGACTTCACTCTAACCATGAAAGTAAATGGGCTCAGTGGATAAGTAGATTTCCATAGGAGATCTCACCTTTTCCAGGGGTGCTAGCTGCTCCTTGAGGTCTTCTAGCCGCCCAATCAACTCCTTTTCCTTGTTCAGTTGGTGTTCCTCAATGCACAGAGTGGTGTACAGCTGCTGAACCAATGTCTTCACATCATTCAGCGTGGTTGCATCTTCATGGCTTAACAGGTCTAAAGAAAAAGGAGACTGCTTTATGTGCCTTTATCCACATTGGTTATCATGTACTCTTCAAAACAGCTGTGGGAGTCCAGGGATTTGCATTAGTATCTATTCTGCTTGCCTAGAAAATTTATGGAACAGTCTATTAGAGAACTGCAGCACTCGAGTTTTAAGTAAAGTTATGTTTCAGAGTAGCAGCCGTGTTAGTCTGTATTCGCAAAAAGAAAAGGAGTACTTGTGGCACCTTAGAGACTAACCAATTTATCTGAGCATAAGCTTTCGTGAGGTACAACTCACAAAGTTATGACATTTTCTAGGAAGAATGCTATGCTTCACACTAGAGGCACCTAAAAATTGATACCAAAGGCCATACTGCCTTATACCCAAATATTCCAACATAGCCAAATCACAGAATAGTCTTCATCCCAACACCAAATATGGAATGTTTATTAAAAATCAAGCAAGCCAGTAAAGGAGAGTCATATCTAATTAAATACTAACTAATATATATTCCATGCAGAAAACCTCAATAATTTTAACAGTAAGGTTGAGAAATCAAGCACTATAAAGCCATGAAAAGCAATGTTACAAGATTGCACGCTTAATTTTAATTCCGCTTACATGTATTACAGCTGCCTTAAAATATGTTATCCAGTGTTAATTTGTCAATACAATGCAAGTTAGAGCAAGGGTGGCCAAACTACTGCCCAGGGGCTGCATCTGTCCCTCCAGATATTTTAATCTGGCCCTTGAGCTTCCACTGGGGAGCAGGGTCCGGGGCTTGCCATGCTCCAGCCAGGGAGTGGGGTCAAGGGCTTGCCCCGCTTCATGCGGCTCCTGGAATCAGCAGCATATCCCTCCTCTGGCTCCTACGTGTAGGGGTTGCCGGGGGTTCTGCATGCTGCCCCCACCCCAAGTGCCGCCATTGCAGCTCCCATCGGCCAGGAACCATGGCCAATGGGAGCTGCAGAGGCAGCGCCTGTGGATAGGGTAGCGCACAGAGCTGCCTGGCCGCGCCTCTGCATAGGAGCTGGATGGGGGACATACTGCTGCTTCTGGGAACTGCTTGAAGTAAGCACTGCCCTGACCCTCTCCACGTGCCCCAAGCCCCAGCCCTGATCCCCCTCCTGCCCTTGAACCCCTCAGTCTTAGCCCAGAGCACCCTCCTATACCGCCAACCCCTCATCCCCAGCCCCATCCCAGAGCCTGCACCCGCAGCTGGAGACCTCATCCGCTCCCACACCCCAACCCCCAATTTTGTGAGCATTCATGGCCCGCCATACAATTTCTATACCCAGATGTGGCCCTTGGGCCAAAAAGTTTGCCCACCCCGAGTTAGAACTTATATAAACTTGTATACAGTAAGTTGAATACAATCTTCAGGTTTAGCTTGTTTTGTAGATTTTACTGAGACTTGGAAACCAAGCTAAGTTTCAAAAACATCCATTCAGTAAAAACTAAAAAATATTTGTAGCTTTAATGCCAGCAGTTCCATTGTAAGAGATGGCTCAATATTAAGCCACACTTCTCACCTTTCATTTAGATCAAAGATCAGCAGACTGTTTTCTTTAATGTAAACAAGAAATCACTTTTTAAAAAGGAAGTGGCTTCGACCTGAATGCTTGGCTGAAAATATCTTTTTAACTCAAGTTTATGGTTTCTTAGCATTTATTTTCTAAAATATATTGAAAGAGTATTTGTAAAATGAAAATACATCTGAAAAGCTAGATGAAATTTAATGGTGGGGACTGTTGGTGAATATTAATTTTATAGCCAGAATCAAGGAATTCTCCCTAGGAGAATGGGCCAGAGGTGGAAATTTCCATTTGCATCGGTGATCCTAGACTCCATCTGAACCAGCACTATTAATGTCTGTGCTGAGCTGTGTAAATTTAGCAGGTCAAGTGTTAGGTCTACTCGACATCATCATGTATTAGAGTTGCATGAACTGTTCTACACTGGGACAAATAACTCCTCCTCTCAACACAGAAAAGTATACAATTGTATATTTGATTTAACAAAGGGGAAAATGAGAAGTTAATGGGCAGATCAACTTTGTATAGTGTCTTAAGACTGGTTGAGAAGAGCTCAGGGTCCCACTGGTGTTATGGTTAGGAGACACGTTCAAATTCTTACTCTCATTCCCGTAAGGGTGTGGGAATGTGAGGAGGGAGATTCAGTACTCATTCAGTGGGGAAATGACCCATTCTGGCTCATTAAAGAGGTGAGCAGATGGACTCCAAAGGGAATTCTCCACTGACTCGTCTGTTCAGAGACAGCTGTGATGTGAGAATTTAAATAGCTGGAGCTTTTGTTTTACACAGCTACGCTACAGGATGATTCACTGACTTGCAGGCTAACAACCTAATGATAAAGGAGAGGTATCTGCAGTACTAACGCACCAGTTCCATACTCAAACGGCTTATGAGCCCAGTGAGGATGAGGATGCCACCGTCTCATCTTGAGAAACCCTGATTTCTCTCCTCTCTTCATTTAGGGGTTTGCACCCCAGGGCAGTGCTAGGGGGGCTAGCAAGGGCTATGGCTACCCCAAAATTTGCCTTAGCCCTCTGGTAGCTACCCCCCGTGCAAAGGTCAAATGTTATGCAGAATTAAGGGTGGCATGGTATGGCACGGCGCTGCTGGTGGTGGCAGTGCTGCCTTCCAAGCTGGGTGCTGAGCCAGCAGCCACCGCTCTCTTGCCACCCAGCTCTGAACGCAGCGGTGCCACCAGCAGCAGCGGAGGAGTGAGGGTAGCATATCGAGCATGGGGAAGGGGTGGAGGCACGGAAATAACAAATGGGGGGGGACAGAGCATGCAAGAGAGACGGGGAGGAGCATGCATAAGGGAGAGGGATCACAGTGGAGGAGAGGGCAATCACAACAGGGGCATGGGGGAGCTGGGAGGGGTCTGATCCCCCTGCCATGGCTGTCCGAGGGCTCCTAGTGGCAGGCTTGCTAGCACCGAGCTGAGCTGTGGTGCAGGGCAGCAGGCGGTGTGAGGTGTGCGGGGCTGAACCTCAAGGTGCAGCAAGAGGCAGCAAGGGGCCAGAGCCCTCATGCTCCTCCCTGGCCCCGTGTGGGGGCAGAGAAGTCTCCATGCTCCCGTACGTGCGCCCACAAGATGTACGGCACAGCCCCTTCAATTTTCTGACTAGCCCAGCTCAACCCCGCCCTCCCAAAGAAATGGCTGGTGCTGCCCCTGTTTGCAACCCTTTATACACTCTGCTTAGTTTATTTCACTGAGGGCTAGCATCATTCAGCTGTCAACACAGCTTTGGTAACAGAGTCGGCTGGTCAGATTTTGCTACCTCTACTGGCCACATATGTGTGGTAGTTGGGAACAGTATAGGTGCCACATTCAGAAAACAAATCTCCACTACTTAAGTGCGTCAGAATGGTGGAAAGGATTTGTATGTGGAGGGTTCTTCCAAACCAGATTACAGTAGTTTTAACAGAGGTCACATTTTGGGTTTAAACTAAAGAGCTTAACTCTGCATATTAAAAATGCTAAACCAATTCTACTAGTTTTCTTCATTTATTCCTCTATTAGTAGGGGTGTTGCTTGAGAACAGGATGGATGTTTGTTTATAAATGTTTGATGCTGTATACAATTATACAAACACTGCAGTTAGGACTTCAAGTGGATGATTAGACAATAGGAAGATTCACTTTAGAAATAACCTGTTTTTACACAAGTGTCCTTCATTTGAAACATCTTTTAAATGTCAATTAGTTTGTGAGATTGAAGTAACTCCTTAAATAACTAAGTGCAGAATTTGCTACTAAACATTTTTTAAATTATTTTTCAGATGCAACAAATTGGTTTTACCTCTCTTTGGTGGTCGAACATGGTATGTTAAGTCATTGATGACCAGTTTGAAGTCATCCAGCAGGAGGAGGTCTATGCCAGTTGAAGAGGCTACTCGCGTACCATCTGTATGACAAATCACAGATGGACTCATTAAGGATTAAGAAGAAAACATTCACCTGTATTACTGCAGTTAAAGAAGAAGCTGACATCGTTATTTATACAATTTCTGGGCTAAGAAAGCATTCAGAAACTCTAATGATTTCCTAGTAGCTAGTACTCTGCCATGCCATGCAAGATCTCCTGGTTTATATTCCTGATTTGGCAAGGACTGACTCGGTTTCTGAATCATTTATAAAAGAAAGTAATCCTTCAGTAGCTTGTGAGGGCTAGTAACTAGAACTTTCAAGAACCAGTCATGTCTTGCTGTCAGTTGGATATTATAACATGCGACCATGTTCTGCAATAGTACAGACACTGGATGCCCTGTATCTAATCATTTGAGCACTGCAAATCTGCAGATATCTGCGGACCATATTTGCGGACTGGATGCAGGTACAAGTTTTGTATCTGCGCAGGGTTCTACTAATCATACTGCTGTAAAATATGATTTCTACCACCCTCTATGTAAGAAGCGACAACAGCTTTGACACTTCCAACCCAGAGGGGTCCTCCTTTTTGAATTTCCTATCAAAGACTTTCTAGAAATATATCTATTTGTGTGTGTGATCATTCTGTGACCCCACAGTAAAAACCGGTTATCTACTCTTTGTAACTGTTGTTCTTCGAGATGTGTTGCTCGTGTCCATTCCAAGTAAGTATGTACATGCCGCGTGCGCGATCGTTGGAAGGTTTTTCCCCTAATGGTACCCATTGCGTTAGCTGTGCAGGCCCTAGAGTGGCACCTTCGCGGCTTTGTATATAGGTCCCTGCTGACCTGCCGCCTCTTCAGTTCCTTCTTGCCGGATACTCCAACAGAGGGGAGGTGGGTGGGTCTTGGAATGGACATGAGCAACACATCTCGAAGAACAACAGTTATGAACGGTAGGTAATAGTTTTTTCTTCAAGTGATTGCTCATGTCAATTCCAAGTAGGTGACTCCCGAGCAGTTCCCTGAAGAAGGTGTCAAGCACCACCCTGCTTGTTTATATAGAACATCATTGTGATGTTGTTTGTCAACACTGAAACACATTTACCCTGAAGACAGGCCTGAAATGTCTGGCAAGCTAGACGCACCACTCGTAGCTCCCTGACATTGATGTGCAGTGATAGTTCTACCTGGGACCATAGACCTTGAGTCCTGACGTCGCCAAGGTGTGCCCCCCACCCCAGCACCGACGCGTCCATGACTAGTGACAGCGACGGCTGTGGTTTGGAGAAAGATACTCCCACATAGACCACCTGCGGCTGTAGCCACCACAGGAGGGACTGGAAGACCCGAGGAGGGAGTGTGATCAGCCTGTCCAGCAGGTGCTGGCTCGGCCTGTACACCTGAACCAGCCGTGCCTGGAGAGGGCAGAGCCGCAGTCTTGTGTGCTGCACTACGTAGGCGCAAGCTGCCATATGATCCAGCAATCTTAGGCAATTCTTGGCTGTTGTGGTTAGGAACTGATGGAGACCTTTGATAATGGCACTTAGGGTCAGGGAAGGGATGCCCTGGCTTGGGTGGAGTCCAAGAGGGTCCCAATGAATTCTGTTCTCTGAGTGGGGGGTTAGGGTTGATTTCGCCACATTGAGGATGAGAGAGTCTGAGGAACGGTGTCCGCACCAGGATCATGTGTTCCTCCACCTGAGCTCGATATTGCCCCTCGATGAGCCAATCATCCAGGTATGGGAAGACTTGCACCTGGTGCCTGTGAAGAAAGACTGCCACTCACTTGGTGAACACCTAAGAGCTGCTGATAGTCCAAATGGGAGGACCGTGAACTGACAGTGCTGGCCTCTGACCACAAATTGCAGAATATGTCTGTGGGACGGGATTATGGAGACATGGAAGTATGTGTCTTTCAAGTCAAGGGCGGCATACCAGTCCCCCAGATCCAAGGAAGGGATGATGGAAGCCAGGGAAACCATGCAGAACTTCATTTTCATCATGAATCTGTTGAGATTTCGTGGGTCTAGAACAGGCCTGAGCCCACCCATGGCCCTGGGGATTTGAAAATAACGGGAGAAGAACCCTCTGCCCCTGAATTCCAGAGGAACCTCCTCTCCTGCCTGGAGCAGAAGGACGATTGCAACTCCTGCATAAAGAGTTGCTCGTGAGAAGGGTCCCTGAAGAGGGACAGGGAAGGTGGGTGGGAGGGCAGGAAGGAACAGAATTGGAGAGAATATCCCAATTCCACGTGCTCAGGACCCATTGGTCAGAGGTGATTTGAGACCAGATATGGTAGAAATGGGATAGATGCTTCACGAAGGGAGGGAACGGATCCAGGCATTGAGCTGGTGCTCTGTCCTTAGGTGCACCTTCAAAAGTTTGGCTTTGCTCCTGACTACTGTTTAGCCAAGCCCTGGCCCTGGCCCGAGGAGGATTGCGATGGGCGCCTCCTGTTACTCCTGCCCCGCTTTCTACTGAAACCCTGCCTACGAGGGGCAGAGTAACATAGTATGGCGGTCTGGGGTTTAAACGGCTTTCTTTGAAGGGCCGGTGTGTGAAGCCCCAGGGACTTAAGGGTTGCCCATGAGTCCTTAAGGCTATGCAGCCTTGAGTCAGTCTGCTCTGCAAGCAGGCCCAAGCAGTTGAAGGGCAGGTCCTGGATTGTATTTTAGACCTCTTGCAGGAGCCCAGAAACCCAGAGCCAAGAGCTGCATCTCATAGTCACTGCTGTGGCCATAGCGTGGATAGCTCAGCCAGTGGAGTCCAGGGCGGCTGCAGAGATGTCCTGGCCACCACCTTGCCCTCCTTCAGGACTGCTGAGAATTCGGAGCATTAGTCCGCTGGGAGAAATTCCTGAAACTTCGCCAAAGTGTTGCAGGAATTATAAGCATAGCGGCTTAGGACTGCATGCTGGTTAGCTATCCGAAGCTGGAGCCCTCGGGTGGAGTATACTTTCCAACCGAAGAGGTCCAGCTTTGGGCTTCCTTGGATTCAAGTATGGGCTCCAGTTGCCCCTGCTGCTCCTTATGGTAAGCTGCCTCCACCACCAGGGTCCCAGGCTGGGGGTGGGTAAACAGTTGCTCGTATTCTTTGGACAGCACAACATATCTCTGCTCTACCCCCTTGGCTGTTAGCGGAATAGAGGCAGGAGTGTGCCACAATACCGTGGCAGTGTTTTGGATAGTTTTAACAAGGCGCAAGGATACCCTTGATAGCCCTTCTGGGACCAAAATATCCACCATCAGGTCCGTTGTCCTCCATGGACTTCCTCAGTTTGCAAATTAAGGTTTTGGGCCACCCTCCTAAGAGGGTCCTGATGGGCTCTAACGTCCATGGCAGGCAATCTGGTGGATGTCCCTGCCACTGCCTCATCAGGGGAGGAAGAAGATGATCCCTTTGGTGGCATGGGGTCTTTCAGACCCTCCAGCTCACTGGGGGGGGGGGGGGGGGGGAGGAAGGAGGAGAGAAGAAGAGGGTATGTGCGCTGCTGCCTGGGTGTTGGCCCCTTGCGTTGCACAGGTGGCTGCGGGGGTACCCAGTGCCGCGATGGGTACAGAGCCGGCGCTCGTATCAGTCATACCTGTCTTGCTGGTTCATCGGCCTGAGCCTGTGCATCCCAACCCCGAGGGGATTCTCGGGTGACTGAGGAGGCCAATGGAGGTGCACGGGCCTCTGACACCTGGGCCCTGGACCCCGACACTTGGGCTTGGTGATAGGCCCTTGGTGTCCAAAATGGCCACTGAGGGGACCAGGACATTATGGGCACTGGTTGCCCCTCATCCTGCCTGGGGTGGCACCCGGATCAGTGCTGGGAGTGGTACCGGCTCTGGTGAGAAACACAGGAATCCGCCTCTGACTCAGAAGAAAAGTCCGAGCCTGACCATGGTGGAGCGGACCCAGACAGTGCTGGGGAATGGTGCCACATCATAGTGGGCTTGCTCCTGTGGCGGACAAGCATCGGTGCTGCTGCTGCTGCCGTCGGTGCCGGTGTGCAGGCCGATTTGATTGCCATCATGGCAATCAGGTCCCTTGCTGCCTCGAACGTGTCCAAAGTGGAGGGAAGACCCAGATCCTCCTCCGGTTCCTCCCGTACCAGGAAGTCCACCAGGATCACACTCAATGTACCTTCCCATGAAGCTGGAGTCAACAGCGCCGGCATAGGCAGGGTTGAGGCTGGGTGTCCCGACGTGGGACGCATCCCACTGGTGTCTGCACACTCTGATAGCTTGGTAAGGGAGCGCCCCCATCAGCCCTTTTCTCCTTGTGTGGCACCGGGGATTGCGAGAGATGCCGCACGCTGGAGCTGGTTCTCGGCGCCAAGGAATGGTAGTGCTGGGGCTCCTTAGATGAGTCCTCCCTCAGTGCCAAAGCCTCCTGCACCTAGGCTGATGCGCTGTGCACCAAAGTTCCTGGTGCTGGGTCCAAAACTGCCTGGGGGTGAAGGGCTGACTCCATGAGGAGGAGTTTCAGCCAAGAGTCCCGTTCCTTTTTAGTTCTGGAGGTAAAGCCTATACAGATATTGCACCTGTCAGACTGGTGATTTTCACCCAGGCACTTAAGACAGAAATCACGTGGTCCCCCTTTGGACATAGACTTAAGGAATGACGAGCACGACTTGAAGCCCTGAGACGAAGGCATGCCCCGGTCTTGGGGAAGGGGTTATGTGGGGCGACCCCCAACGTAAACCTAACTAACTACAACTAAGCCACATAACTATTTACAGATAGACAAGAAAGAAGACCACTAGGGAAGCACTTGCAAATGCAAGAAAGAGCTGCTACAATGACTGTCACTGGTGGTAAGAAGGAACTTATATACATGGCCACAAAGGCAGCACTTCAGGGGTCTCCACAGCCGACCAGATGGATACCACTAGGGGAAAAACCTTCCGACGATCATGCATGCGGCACACATACACCTACTTGGAATGGATATGAGCAATCGCTAGAAGAATAACAACTGTTTTAAAGTTGTGGTGGTGCATACACCATGGGTGATCTAAGCACAGTACTTGAGTGTACTTTGCTCTATGAACACTCCTCCTCGCAAATTGATTAGAGGGCTCCAGTTGTGTCACTAGAAGAGTCTCTAAATAATCAGGTTTTTTAAGTACACTCCTGCCATGCCTTCAGACTAGACGTTAGGGTAACCACAACCAGGACTTATAGTGGCCAAAAGGCAGCTTATCTGAGCAACTGTACCCTTTGCATGATTAATAAACTTGTTTAGAGACAGGGCACAAGCTATCTACACAAGTTCATGAGGGAGCATCTCTATTAAAGCAAAACCATTTGCTTGCTAAACAGAATTTCAACTGATCGAATACGTTTAGATTGTAGGGTTTAAAAATATATTTAAAGAAAAAATACTTTCAGCAGCAGACCCTTTCTACTCTTCCTGGAATGATCTAATTTTGTGAAGACCACAGCAAGGAAAAAAGTGACTCTTCTCGGACTTCTTTCAATAGAATGTCTCCATGGGTAGTCTCTCATATTTGGATGTTGGTGCCACTATCAATTCTTTACAAAAAAAGAGACCTAATTTTCACAGTGAGAAAAATGCCAACACCTTTCTAGATGTTTGGATCTGATAGGCAGGGGGAGGGAAAACAAGATAATTGATAGATGTTTATATTTCTATTTTCAAAGTAGTTTTTTAAACTGTCCTACGGTACTTTGATTTAATCTTTTTTGCTAAAATGATTCTCATTCAGAGGTATTAATGTGAAGCTCCTCTTTGCCACTTTGACATCCTCAACCATTAAACTCCCGAATACCTATGCAACTTTTAAAAATGAGGTTGTGTGAGCTGTTACATTCACACAGTTACAGTAACTAATGCTGCAGCAAGGGCTAGCGTGCTTCTGCTCCATGTAGTTTTCATTACGAATCACTTTTTTGAGAGTCAAGTATCAGAGGGGTAGCCGTGTTAGTCTCGATCTGTAAAAGTGGCGAAGAGTCCTGTGGCACCTTATAGACTAACAGACGTATTGGAGCATAAGCTTTCATGGGTGAATACCCACTTTGTCGGATGCATGTAGTGGAAATTTCCAGAGGCAGGTATAAATATGCAAGCAAGAATCAGGCTAGGGATAACGAAATTAGTTCAATCAGGGAGGATGAGGCCCAACTGCTAGAAGAGGGCCTCATCCTCCCTGACTGAACTAACCTCGTTATCCCTAGCCTGATTCTTGCTTGCATATTTATACCTGCCTCTAGAAATTTCCACTACATGCATCCGACGAAGTGGGTATTCACCCATGAAAGCTTATGCTCCAATACGTCGGTCTATAAGGTGCCACAGGACTCTGCCTTTTTCTGAGAGTGAGATACGAAGGTAAGAAGAAAACTATAGCTCTAGCAATAAGAAGTTTCTAAGTTGAAGTTTGGTATTAGAAATGTCCACACTCCCTCCATATCACTGTCTAGCCTGTCCATGAAATATATGAGCATGCACTCAGAAAACAGAATACTTCCTATCTTGGAGGCTGCACTTCCACTGGTAAATATGATCAAGACATTACTTTTAAAAAAGTTTAAGGCCTGAAATGGTGCTATAGTTGGATGGAATAAGGTGCTATGAGTAGTCAATTTGTTTGCATAAATAACTGTACCTGGGGAGTAGATTGCGACCCGGTCAATTCCCCGGTCCTCTGTCTGCAGCTGTTGTAAGAACACTCCAACAGAGTCTGAGATAGGTTTAAGCGTGAACTGGCAACGCTCACGCCGAGATGGAAGATTCACAGAAATCACAGGTAACCCATTTTGGTAAACCACTGTCACATCTAGAGAAAAGAATATTAGACTCAAGACAGACCATTTCCAAATACACAGTATAAAAAAAGAAAAAAAGTACCTTGTGTAACAATCCTGTATCTGTCCCCATGAAGACATGACAGGGATGGTTAAATATTAAAGTGGAAGCTTCAAGTTTTGAATTATTGTTCATTACTATACAGGCAACCTTATCAATCTTCGTGTTGAAGGGTATCAGAAGTTCTCCCTCCCCACAAGTTCACAGCATCTATTAACTTTCTGGTGCTTTGTTGGAAAGTCTTAAAGTGGAGTGTGATTCTTTGAAATACGATGAAAGTGTAGCTATTGGACAAGAGTGCATGGTAATTAATAGCAGCCGTGATAAAAAATGTTCTTTAATCTAAGCACCAAACATTCGGTACTTAGCAAGACAAAACAGATGGTCTTTCAGGTTCTAATCTCCCTGAAATAAAGACAGATCACACACTAGGAGACCCAGCAAAAGGACATGCTTTAGAAAAATTATGTTTTTACTCTAATTCCATTTCCCCCTATTTGTGTTGAATGAACAAATCAGCATTAAGTAGGACCAGTAAGAGGCCAGTCAGAACTCTGAAATCAGAGACAATATTCCATCAGTTTTATAAGCTAGAAGATGTTAGGATATAGATATTCAGGACTTTCTGTAAAGGCCTATACTCAAAGAATTTAGGTGTATTCTTATCACTTAGCTAGTTCCAGAGGTATAAAAGAGAGAATCAAAATTACTGTCTGACTGTATAAGGCCTTTTCTCACTGACACTCTGAGGCCCTGTTCTTAGGCTAAGGCCTTTGGCTAAGCAGCAGAGGCAGCCATAAGCTGGGAAGCTAAGGGTCACATCCTCACATTCCAAACTAGTCACATTGAAATAAGGTGCTATTGGGCTGTTAGGAATACAATCCTGTCCTGATAATGCCTATCGCCTCCAGAGAAAGGGAAGTCCCTAGAAGATGTAAAAGGAAACTTAGTTTGTGAGCATCCTGTCTGGCAAGAACTCACCTATCAATAGCTGGGATGTGAAATGCTCATTTCTTTGTTGTTCTATCACTGTAGTCCCCATTTCCCTATTGTTTGTCTGTATAATCTCTCTCTGGTTCTGTGATTGTTTCTGTCTGCTGTATAATTAATTTTGCTGGGTGTAAACTAATTAAGGTGGTGGGATATAATTGGTGACATAATCATGTTACAATATGTTAGGATTGGTTAGTTAAAGTTCAGTAAAATGATTGGTTAAGGTATAGCTAAGCAGAACTCACGTTTTAATATATAGTCTGCAGTCAATCAGGAAGCAGTGGGGGAAATGGGAACAGGGAATGGGGGTGGGGAATTGGAATCACGTTTTGCTAATGGGGGAATGGGGGTGAGGAAATTGGAATCATGTTTTGCTGAGGGGGCAATGGGAACAGGGACACAGGTAAGGCTCTGTGGTGTCAGAGCTGGGAAGGGAGACACTAAGGAAGGAAACTGGAATCATGCTTGCTGGAAGTTCACCCCAATAAACATCAAATTGTTTGCACCTTTGGACTTCAGGTATTATTGCTCTCTGTTCATGCGAGAAGGACCAGGGAAGTATAGGAATAAGCCCCCAACAGAAGGTATTCCGTCTAATGCTATATCACTCATACATAGAAATAGGAAGGGGAGAAAAAACAACACTTATACTGACAATCATCATAGGCTAAGCTGGAGACAAAGAAATTCTCAATTTTTTAAGTGTTCTGAGGTGCATTTTCACACAGGTGCATGAGGATTTCTGTGTGACTCATAATTCCTTGTCCCAAACATAAGTTAAGTTATTTTATTATTTGCATGATCACAGCATCCACATTGTGCTAGGGGCTGTCCATATATAGAAAGACAGTCTCTGCTCCAACAGCTTACACTCTAAAATGAACAGATGGAGTGAGAGAGTGGGATAAAATAAAGCTGTCTACCTACCCATTATTAGTTGGTCAAGTTTTCCAAGTAACAGTCGCTGACTAATGAAGTACGGGAAAATAGAGGGTTAGCAGTATATATTTCTAATAAAATATGCAAAACTTCATGCTCTTTGAATTTTTATGTTAGGCATAGTGTTTATCATGTCTGAAGATAAAACCCAGGCACCTATAGTAATCTAGTCCAACATTAGTTCATCAGTATCTCAGGCCTCAAAACCCGCACTTATTTAACAGAATAATTTTCTAAATAAATTTAATTAAATTGGTGCAACTTCCTGGTGTTACTGTTCTTAAATCAGTTTTAGGACTGCTAAAATCAAAACTGATTTAGCAGTGTCTATACAAGGGAGAGATGCACTGATTTAAGTGAAGCTATTTAGAAACTGATCTAGTTAAGTTGATACAATTTCTATGTGTAGATCAGTATACAGACAGTTGTGCTGCTGACATACCTTACGCTACTCTTCACAGGCATGTTGCAAAATGATCATCCCGCCTGTATTGCTCATCCTTTCAAACTAGTAGGACTGAAACTGGGACCATGCCCTTTTAGAAATATCAGTAGGAGACATGCCAAAAAACCCATACAAACTGAACAGTATATCGTAAGTGGAGCAGAAAACTGCATACAAGGGAAGGTTAATGTTGCATTAGCATGTGTGGAATTAAGGGTATGTCTATACTACCTGCCGTATTGGCAGGCAGCGGCTGATCCAGCAGGGGGTTGATTTATCTCATCTAGACTGGACGCGATAAATCGATCCCCAAGTGTTCTCCCGTCGACTCCTGTACTCCGCTGCCGCAAGAGGCGCAGGCAGAGTCAACAGGGGAGCGGCAGCAGTTGACTCACCATAGTGAAGACACCGTGGTCAGTAGGTGTAAGTATGTTGACTTCAGCTACATTATTCACATGGCTGAAGTTGTGTAACTTAGATCGATCCCCTCACCTAGTGTAGACCAGGGCTAAGATATGAAAGGAAGCCATGGAACTAATTCTGAACAGCAACAATCTAGATTCAAGACATACAACTACCTGTGAGTAAATGCAATGCATCATACCTAGGTAAAGGGGCAAACAGAACTACATATGCAAGAATTGCAGCTTCTAATGCTAAGCTGCATCTTTAAGAAGTATAACAAAGTCTTAAGGCAAGGGGACAGTATGGCAACCAGAAGCATCTATGAGGCATATTTAAATTCCGTAACAGTTATGTATAACCTCAGTTTCATAGTTATCATGTGTGTTTGAGGAAACTCTGCATCTAAAGTGGAGGCCCATACACTGTAATTCAGTGCAATGACAAGGTGTGGTCACCTGCGGAGACAGTACAAAGTCAAGAAGAGCCCCAAAAACATTAAGGAACTAGTAGCTGTAATCGAATGCTGTCTCTGGGAAACAAATCACAATGCTCAACTAACAAATTACGAACACTTGATTAAATGAATATTCATCTGCCAAAAACAGTGAAGCAGCAGGTTACAGAGAACAACAACGCAGACCTGTATACCATTTTGATTTATATGATTTGTCAAAAATCTTAGGAGAAACAATATGATACAACATACAAAATTCCAAAGATTAAAAACCTGTGATAATAGTATTATCCCTGAAAAATATGCATTTTTTTTTAAACATTGCACAAAGCAAAGGCTGGTTTGTAAGGTAACAAAACAGTTTCAGGAATTCAGAAAAAAGATTTTAATCCTGATATTTTAGGAAAATGTCAACCATAACTTAATTATACCACTACCTTTTCACTGAAGTTGCATGATCTGGTTCTCAGGCTGGATTCATAGAATTATTGTCAAAACACACCACCTTTCCCTCTTTAATGCTAGTTTGTGCTCTAGAACATAAGTTTACTTTTCCAAGTTAGCAGGTCATGTGGCTAGCCTTTGCTAGGCTATTCCTTGGCGTTTGCTGGAGTTCATCTTCGAGAGAACCAGAGTTTGTGTCTTTCTATTCCAATAAGCAATTGGGAACCTCTATCTATAACTCCCAATGGTTTGAGATTTGTCTATGGATCAGAGCCTGCATTAAATTGCTAGGATTTCTATAGTAACATTTCTTTTGCTACTTTTTATTACGCTCTCTATCTGACTTAGAGTGAGCCTCATCAGGGTACTTGGAGATCTACAACTTGAATTTAAAACACTCAAATTATACCATCACAGGTTTAATACTGTGTTGTATTTTACATGGTGTGATGAAAAAATCCAAGCCAGTGGTTGTTGATTATGTAATCTATATGCAAAGTGTCAGTTGTTCAAAGTAAACTCATCTTACTTATGCAGCTGTAAAACAGTCCTGACTAGAATAAATATAACTTCCGAAAGTGTAGGGGTATCCATATTCTCCTACATCAAAATTTGCACTTCACTGAAAAGAAGGGATACATAACTTTCTTTTCTACACCATTACACTTAGAGAAAGAAAAACTCTGTCTGTAGAAATGTATATGGCAAAGAGCTCACATATTGGTTAAAGTTAATGCCTCAAAACATTCAGAGTGAATTTCAGCAAATTATTATTAATGACCTCCCTGGGTTCTCACATAATCATGGCACAGATTATTTTCCCAAGCAAAAAAAATTGCTTTCACCTTTGAGAGTTAGCTTATCAGAGACCTCTCAAGTTATCCAATAAATGGGGCTTCTTATTGACTGTTTTCTATTGATGCATAATTCACACTCACATTTTCTGTTATACTGCACACTGGCAGCACAAACTGTTACATCAGAGACTGGAAATATTTTAATTTCAGATGATGTCCTGGTCACACATGTCTTAGACATGATCCCAATGCTGGGAAAGAACACTCCTTACAGAAAACCTCCCTGGCTTTTCAAGGTCCCAGTGTCTACATTTTTTGTCAAATGGTGACTGGTTTCTCTTGTATTTAGTTTATCCACCAATTTAATTAAGATCCCAGATCTATACAAAATGTTTGGGCTATTCATTCTCTCAGCAGGAAATATTTGCCATTTGGAGCACTTGTTATACTGTACGTTTTCACTAACATGCAGACCTATTTTGGGATACAAGACTACAAAATTGCTCTCCAAAGATTTTTCTTCAAATGTACATATAACTGGAGATCTAGCACAAGGACCTTTGGCAATGACCCCTTTGAATTCTGATCCACTTACAATTTTTGGGGGTGGGGCAGGAATGTATATTAATGCTTCTTTTAGCTTGAAACTGCATGGCTGTGTTGTGGGAGATTTCAATTACAATTACTTCTTCCACTGCATGCAAATGTAAAAAGCATGTAACCCCCCCCATACTAGGGGTTCTCAAACTGGGGGTCAGGACCCCTCAGGTGGTCCTGAGGTTATGACATGGGGGGTTGCAAGCTCTCAGCCTTCACCCCAAACCCCACTTTGCCTCCAGCATTTATAATGGTGTTACAAATTAAAAACACTTTTTGATATATTTAAGGGGGGGAGCGCGCACTCAGAGGCTTGCTATGTGAAAGGGGTCACCAGCACAAAAGTTTGAGAACCACTGCCCTATACAGTAAGATGGGCCCTGACCTGTATAACAATAAAATCTAAACATGCTTGTCAAAGATTAAGACAAGGTTTTTGTTCTGGATAGGTGGCTTACTTAAATAACAGGAAACTAAAGTAACATTTATAAGGAGTGCCTTCTTTTGCAGTTTGTTTTAACATGGAAGTTTTTAATGCCAGTTTGTAAATTCTGATCTCTTGGAATGATCATTTCATCTCTATTTTGGGGTAAAACATGGCTAATCCATTGCATTGCCTCCACAACTTTCCTAGATCCCGTTGACCTAGAAGTACACAGGTGGGGTGAGGCAAGGAGATGCTTTGCTGGACTGGTGTTCAGCTATTTCAAAAGCAGCACAGACTGGCTCTGGAGGGAGCTGGTATGAAAGGCTACGGCTTGTTTGGAGGGAGGAAGAGGAAAGGTATAGGAAGAGTAAAAGTAAAATTGTGCTATACTTGGGGCTCAGTAGCTATTTTGAAAAAGAAAGCCACGGATTGGTTTAGTGGCACAGCTACACAACATTCTGTAAGATGAGAGTGACCTTCAAGACTCCTAGTTCACATAAGCAAACGAGGTGGGCTGCGGATGTGATGTATGGTTTCTGGGCATGAACATTGATCAAGCCTTTCTGAAAAAAAAAATGACCACTCTCTTCTCAAGTCAGGAAATGGAACTGAGGATGAACAAAAATCCTTTTATCTTCCTCCTTCCTTCCCAGAGGGAGGGTGCTACCATGGTGAAGCAGAACTAGAGAAAACTCAGGAAAAGAAAAGGAGCAGCTGTCCTAGAAGGATTATGTGCATGCATTTATCCAAACTTCAACAAAAGATATTGGGGCAGCCCAATTTTTATTTTATTTTACACAAGCCACTCTATGAACAGTATTTCAGACTGCTGTTGTCTTAGCATTGCCCTTTCCTCTCCACCCCCACCCCAGTCCCTGGAGAAAAACTGGATTGCATCCCAGGAAAAACAAACAACCACACTGGGTGATTTAAGTTGGAAAGTCATTCAGAAACAAGAATAAAAATTCTTTGCCAAAACTCACCATCAGAGGGCACTACTGTACTGCAATGCACCACTCTCAAGCTCTGCCATGGAGAAAGCCTCTGGTGCACCTAGAAAATCCAAAATGGAATGGTTAATAAAGCGCAAATGCTGGGTTATGCCAGTCTGTCAGATGCTCACCCCACTGCCACCTCCTATCTCCTCTCCACACATCCTAATGACATTTATCTAGGCATATCCTCCTATCTACCACAGGGATAACAGCAAGTCAGGGGTATCTGTCAAGAGCAGCATCTTTTGTTGCCATCTGTCATCCAGAAGGGATTTACCCCTCAGGCATGTTCACTTCTCATGGTTTCTGCCCACCAAATAATGTAGTTGGAGAAAACTTTAAAGGGGCAGCTTAGAAATCAATGTTTTTTGGCGTAACAGCCACCTTAGCTTAAAACTGAATTTTTGAAAATTAAATTTGAGAGAGTCACAGGCAAGAAAAAACACATAAGTGTTATCAACCTGTACTGCTCTTTACCTTAGGAAAAAGAAAAGGAGTACTTGTGGCACTTTAGAGACTAACCAATTTATTTGAGCATGAGCTTACGTGAGCTGCAGCTCACTTCATCGGATGCATACCGTGGAAACTGCAGCAGACTTTATATATACACAGAGAATATGAAACAATACCTCCTCCCACCCCACTGTCCTGCTGGTAATAGCTTATCTAAAGTGATCAACAGGTGGGCCATTTCCAGCACAAATCCAGGTTTTCTCACCCTCCACCCCCCCACACAAATTCACTCTCCTGCTGGTGCTAGCCCATCCAAAGTGACAACTCTTTACATAATCAAGTCGGGCTATTTCCTGCACAAATCCAGGTTCTCTCACATCCCCCCCACCCCCATACACACACAAACTCACTCTCCTGCTGGTAATAGCTCATCCAAACTGATCACTCTCCAAGTTTAAATCCAAGTTAAACCAGAACATCTGGGGGGGGGGGGGGGTAGGAAAAAACAAGAGGAAACAGGCTACCTTGCATAATGACTTAGCCACTCCCAGTCTCTATTTAAGCCTAAATTAATAGTATCCAATTTGCAAATGAATTCCAATTCAGCAGTTTCTCGCTGGAGTCTGGATTTGAAGTTTTTTTGTTTTAAGATAGCGACCTTCATGTCTGTGATTGCGTGACCAGAGAGATTGAAGTGTTCTCCGACTGGTTTATGAATGTTATAATTCTTGACATCTGATTTGTGTCCATTTATTCTTTTACGTAGACACTGTCCAGTTTGACCAATGTACATGGCAGAGGGGCATTGCTGGCACATGATGGCACCAGCAGGAGAGTGAATTTGTGTGGGGAGGTGGAGGGTGAGAAAACCTGGATTTGTGCTGGAAATGGCCCACCTGATGATCACTTTAGATAAGCTATTACCAGCAGGACAGTGGGGTGGGAGGAGGTATTGTTTCATATTCTCTGTGTATATATAAAGTCTGCTGCAGTTTCCACGGTATGCATCCGATGAAGTGAGCTGTAGCTCACGAAAGCTCATGCTCAAATAAATTGGTTAGTCTCTAAGGTGCCACAAGTGCTCCTTTTCTTTTTGCGAATACAGACTAACACGGCTGTTACTCTGATACCTTAGGAAAGACAGAAGGAACTACAACATAATGGGTGAATAGAATGATCTAACCTATAATTCTTCATATCTCATTTTGTCCTTTGGGTATATAAATCAACACAACAGAGGAAAAGGTAATTTTTAGCATGTTTCATACAAGCAAGCTTGTATACAACCACCTTACCAGAATCAGGGACAAAGGGGCAAGACCACTGGGCTGAAAAAGACTGCCTTGCAGTAATCAGGAGAAAAGTACAGAAGTGGATTAACTTACTTTTGTATGTATTGACGTTATTTATCCTCAGTAAGCCACGTACACTAGTTTGTAGAGGAGAGGCTAGAGTCAGGCTGATTTAAGTACTTGTTTCCAGAAATATTGTATTCTAGGATAACCTCACTACACGTGTTTATGAAATGCTTACTGGTAGATTACAGCACTAGCACAAACCTCCAAATCCCCCCGTTTTATCAACTATATGGCATTCGTCAAGATTGGAGTAGTCTATATATTTAAGTAGTTAGTACAGTTAGATCTTTGAGCAGTTTGTGACCATGTTTAATTGCAAATTATTTTTATATTCCAAAGCCCATATTCAAATTACAAGTGTACCTTTAGGAAAGAGCCTTGCTTTAAGTGTTTTTTGGACAATTTCTGCATTGATCAGAATTTTGTATCAAGAACACAAGCGTGTTAGTTATTGCTGTACCTAGTTGTCAAATGGACTTAAAACTATTGGGTTAGGGGAATGTCAATGGAATAAAAATTGCTTTCTCAGCAATTTAATTTCCGCTTTTCTTTTGAAAGCAGTTGTACAAATTGAATCCGGACCCCAATATCACAGTCTTTAGGCTGGGAAATATGCCCTCCTGCTGAAAACATTGAAAATTCTAAAAATCCAATCCAACTTATATTGTATTTACATTATTTTCTCAGATTTTGAAAATGCAAATCAATGTAAGTCAGTTTCACTCTAACTTGGGGTCAGTTGCATTTTGAACATCTCAGAGCTGTGTTTGGGTGGTGAACAAAAGAGAAATGGTCATTTTAAAAGTCTGTCTGAATTTAAAGAAATGAATTTAAAGATGTCTATTGGGCTGGAAAAATCTTGCTTTTACAAAAGTCTACATTTTGGGCCAAATTTAAAATTACAGTGTCCCTTTAATATTTGAAAATAGCAAGTCTGACTAAAAGCAAAAGATGGTTTGGAATGAAGATCTGGATATTTAATCTGACTCTGGGATCCCAATAGGAATATTGAATGTCCACTGCTTGAGCTACCAAGCAAAACCCGCCCACTGAGTTAGGAACACGGTTCAATTTACTTTGAAACAAACTGTCACAGCTCCAGATGTCCTGGAAAATGGTTGTATTCCCCTCTCCGCATTTCAGTTACACAGCTAAGGCTGTGTTAGCATTTGCACTGGGAATTCCAATTGTCAAAAGCTGTGCAATTCATATGTAAACACACAAGGCTGTAAATATGACATACGGTTGTCCCTAGTTCAAGAGAAACTAAGACCCTTTTGAAGGAAGTTGAAATTACTAACTACTTACATTAATGCTTCTAAATCTACACAAAGTCCAACAGCCATCAGGCACACACAGATTGTAAAGTTGTGAATTTTTAAAAAATTAAGTGTTCTGAAGACAGTTCTGACATTGCTCAATATTTCATTTTTGTTTCACTCTATTTCAAGGCAGAACAGCAAACCCTTTCAACTTAACACTTCTAGTCCTTTCCCCTCCTTTCTGAAGCTACAATCTCTATGCAGAAACATCAGATAGAGAATTACCATACTACCTGCAGGACAATCCTAAATCTGACAGCTGTTTAAACAGTCCCAAAAATCATTTAAGGCCTGTTTTATCATTACCACATAATTGTCATAATCATTCAAGTGTTCTTTTTTTTAAATCACACACACTGCCCTGGTATGATGTGATGACATGAAGCCAACTATCCCTCAAAACAGTGTCAAAAGTGGCAGTTGTGGAGATATTACACTAGGACAGAGGTGGGCAAACTACGGCCTGCAGGACTGTCCTACCCAGCCCTTGAGCTCCCAGCCGGGAAGGCTAGCCCCCGGCCCCTCCCTCACTGTCCCCCCTCTCCCGCAGCCTCAGCTTGCTGTGCCGCCAGCACTCTGGGCGGCGTGGCTGGCTCTGGCCGGGCAGCACGGCTGCTAGTCCTGCTGCTTTGAGTAGCAAGGTAAGGAGGCGGGGAGCGGGAGGTATGATAAGGGGCAGCGAGTCCAGGGGGGATTGGATAGGGGGTGGGGTCCCGGAGGGGGCATTAGGGGCAGGGGGGGTTGGATGGGTGGGGGGCTCTGAGGGGGGCAGTCAGGGGCCGGGGACCAGGCTGTTTGAGGAGGCACAGCCTTCCCTACCCAGCTGTCCATACAGTTTCAGAACCCCGATGTGTCCCTCAGGCAAAAAAGTTTGCCCACCCCTGCTCTAGGAGGATTGTAAGTTTAGGTGGCGAGTATGCAGCATGCAGAGACACTCTAGAAACTTTCCTACTTTAATGCAAAATATTCTTCAAAACAAAGGAAGAGGGAAAAGAAAGAAATTATGCTTTGTATGTGCCAAAAGGCTGTTATAAGGCAAGGTGTTTAACCATTGATCATTATTCTAAGATGGTCAAGCACTCATTGTCACACAACACAGATGACAAGGCCCCACATCTATTTTGTGCCTACACATCTTTAGGAAGTGAAGGATTTGTAATTTCCGAGTCAAACAGAACCAATTTAGTTTTGAAACAAGGTTTTCAGTAACCCTATGGAAAGAATTTGGTTCGCATTTCACTTTATAGATTCCAAGGCCAAAAGGGACAACTGTGATCATCCATTCTGACCTCTTGTGTAACACAGGCCAGAGAATTTCCCAAAAATAATTCCTAGAGCATCTTTTGGGAAAATATCCAATCCTGATTTAATATGTCAGTGACAGACTCCAACAAGAAGCTTGGTAAGTTGTTTCAATGGTTGATTTTTAACCATAAGAGTAACTGACCCCTTATTTCCAGTCTGAATTTGTCTAGCTTCAGCTTCTGGCCATTGGATAGTGTTATACCTTTCTCTGTTAGATTAAAGAGCCCATTATTAAATATGTGTTCCCTATGTTGATATTTATAGACTAATCAAATCATCTCAACCTCTTCTTCATTAAGATAAACAGATTGAACTCGGAGTCTATCACTAAAGGCAGATTTTCTAATCCTTTAATCATTCTCATAGCTCTTCTCTGAACCCTCTTCAATTTATCAACATCCAGGTTAAAATCACATATCACTTACATTCATCCCAAGAGTCAGAACTGGGCCTCAGTATAATGAGGCATTGTCCACAGACATCCCATTCCACCCCAATGTGTGCTATTCAACAGGTTTACAGGGAAAAATGGCAGAACAACGAAATTCTGGACCAAAAGAGCAGTTCATTTCATGCTTCACTGATCATGTCTCACAATCAATTATTTGAGGACACTTCGTTCATAGCCAAAAACTCTAGTTTTAGTAAAGTGATGCACAATAATTATATCCAAGCTCACACTGAGGCATACATTTACTATACATTTAATATGAAGAGAGACTAGAACTATGAATTCGCTTTTCATGTCCATTCAATCCTTGACCTCTCTGTCTTGTCCAGAATGGGTTTAGTGTTTCACATCTCAGTTGGTGTATCTACACAACATTTTGGATTGAACAGGAATGAGCCTCTAGCCTGGGTCAACATACTTGGGCTAGGAGGACTCGTGCTATGCTCTAAAAATAGCTGAAAAACTTTAAGTTGTGGCTCAGGCTTTGAAGCCTATGGGTGGGCTTCAGACTCCAACCTCCAGCCCAAGGCACGACTTCAAAGCACTGTCTATACAGCTATTAATTGGGCCAGTGGTTTGTGTGTTGTGGAAAACTGTCTACTACAAACTGGATGGAAACCACTACCAACTATTTCACCTAGGCTAGCATAAGTATCCTGACAGTAGTGATTTTTGGTTACTAATGTCTGGAACTTGATTTAAACCAGGGACCAAGATTAAGTGACAAAGAAATATGAGTTTCTTTTAAATTGACGTTATTACACATAAAAATATGCTCACTGAGAATCCTGAAAGTTTCCCAGCTGCAAACTAATCTAGTAACATTTGAGAACCAAGCTTCAGACTAGGTGATTAGAACTCCTGAATCACAATGTGAAAGGACAGCACATATTTTCTGAGGAGGAAGAGAATGTAAAAAAGGTTTAAAATAACAAGAGCTTGTACTATTTATGATGCAAAATATTTTAAAAACTTCAAAATATTAGTGAGTGCACACTGCAGTGTTCATGCCAGCAACCTAAGAAGGAACCCCGTCAAATGTGTACCAGCCTGAAATCAGATTTGAGCCAATTAGTCTTTTCAACAGTTCCAGCCATTTTTCTTCCCTCTCCAGTTCTGCACTGTGTAAAACGGAATGCCCTTTGTTGACTCGGACACTGGTTACCTCAGAAGCTACTGGTTAGAATTTCTAGGACATGACAAAACTATTGCTAATAGGGTGTCGCCTAGTCCATCTTCTGTTCAGCCTCTGGCTTGGACATCTGGCTACACCTGGAATGAGAAGTCCGATTTATTCCTATATGTTCCACTCCACACTATTATCTAAGCTTTTGTTATTTTTTTTTTTTAAAGCTTCTGAGAAGTCTTTCATTCAGAGATCTTTTCTTCCTTCTCCCCTCCTAGCTCCCTCTCTGAACCCATGAATCCTTAGCTGTCCCGCAGGACTTCTCCTTAGAGTTGTTTTGGAGAGTACAATTACTGACATTTTTACTTTCATTACCAGATTTACATCAAGAAATAACTTTGTACGGCAGGTTTCCTCAAACATTTTCCAACACGATCTTTACAGACATTCACAGTGTAAAAGTATTATATTAACTAGTTATGTATTTTAACACATTTTAGGCTATTATGTATATATTTAAAAGTCTGCAACCCAATAAAATGCACACCAGCAGCCTGATATCGTAACATTCATTGTTACAAGAGTAACATTCAAGCCTAAAGGATGCTGCTCTGTACTGTAAAGCCACATGAGAGATCAAACTTAAGATTCATAATCCTTCATTCCCTGGCTAACAAGGGCTAATTTTTCTTTGAACAGATCGCATTAGGGCAAAATGGGTGGGAGAGGAAAAAAAGAGGGATAATGGGGGAGTTTTATTCATGCCCCTCTTACACCTACATGGATGCAGAGTAACAGAAGTATCCTACTCCATTTGAGTGTCTGGGAGCAGTGCTATCAGAGATGCTCCGTTGAGAAGACCTCACTCTTGCAATTCATGTGTTCTCACCAACCTGAAAACCACACCCAAGAGGCTGCATTGTTCACTGCGCACAGCTCCTGCTTCCCACAACGAAGTCCAATAGACTTAGATTTAAACAAATGGCTTAAGCTCATTTCTTGTTTGCCTAGCTTCCTGTTCTTCCCTCCCCTCATTCAACTACCTACTGAATGACTGTTGTGCCCTGAAGAAATGTTTTAGTGTTTGACCTCCAAACAGATAAAGGCCCAAAGTGGTTGTCAAGGTAACTGAGGCATGTCTGAACAGCAATAAGAGTCTCTTAAATCCTTACGTTTTACCAGGACATGGAAGGCAGACACAAAGGAATAATGCCAATAATATCTGGGGAAGCATTAAATCTTTTCCTCAAATGCCAAGCAGCAGACTGTGTGAATGATCTCGAGGTTGGTTTCTACTCAGCAAAAGAAGCTTCCCTTACAGACATAGGGGTTACAGTCTGAGGTAGTTGAATAAGCCCTACACATTAGAGACCCTTTGGTATATTCCCTTCCCATCCCCTTACCCTTAATTATCTTACCTCTATTCTATTACCTGTGTGCAGCTTCAGCTCACATTTACATTCCTTTCCTAGCAGATGTACATAGGATGAAGAGCTTAAGCCGTGGGTGGCTGCTATAAGTATTTCCCTGTCAGTGTGTTTCCTTCACTTATCTTTTTTAATAAAAGAAACAGGTAACAAGCAAATTCGAGGAAAAGGGGGTGGAGGAGGAGGTAGCATTTAACCCCTTGAAAAAGGAAGGTAGCAGCTGTCCCATGTTCCTTATTAAATTCTCCATGCAGTGCTATAGGGCTAGGATAGCTGACATGAGCAACCCTATGTTAAAACAAGACATGCTCAAACAAGTAATTGCTGAAACAACTAACTATTGTGAATATGTTTACAGTAAACAAGGGAGGTAGAAACAAAATTTAAACTAACTATTGTGGGTATGTTTATAGTAAAGTAGGCAGAAACACCCTACATTGATATGCTATCCTTATGCAATCTGCAAAGCAATTGGTCTTTACCAGGAATAGATGTTAGTAGCTAGGGCAGATGTACATAAAGTGTGGGGTGTGTGACATGAATTGGAACTGTGGTATCACTCTGTGTCTAAAGAGCCTGGGCCTGGCTTGTGTGTGCAAAATGCTGTTACATGCCTAATAAAGTAACCCAAGTGACCAGTAGGGTTGCCAACCCTCCAGAATTCTCCTGGAGTCTAAGAATTAAAGATTAATCTTTGAAGATTAGGTCATGTGATGAAACCTCCAGGAACAAGTCCAACCAAAATTGGCAATCCTAGTGACCAGCTAGAGTCAAACAGTTTTTTGGATCTCCGAAAACCGGAAGCGTGTTTGTGACATTCCCCAGGGTACAGTCTCAACTACTGAACAGCTGTGTCCCCTCAATTCTCCAATCTGGGGTGCCTTTTACACTGCTTCTTCTGTGAGAGCAGCCACTCTTGGCCTGCTCATGAAGCCTCCAGCTTGTAATTTACTCCCAGCTATTCTTCAAGAGTGGCTAGCTGTAGCACTCTTGCATTGTATTACAGAGGGACAGCAGCAAATTCCAAGTCCCAGACTTGTCCCCAGAAATGTGCATCTTGTACTGCCCAGCTCTTTCCTTCTAGACAATATAAGATGACAGAAAGTCCATCATTTCATTAATAGAAAATGATATGCACAAATCTTGTTATCTCAAAAGGAGTTCCCAAACACTTCAATCCAAACACACTGGTTTAGATAACACAATCAAGCAAGTGTATTAACTATAGAAAGATACATTTTTAAGAGATTACAAGTAATGAGACCTAAAAGTCAGAATTGGTTACAAAGAAATAAAAAAGGTAAAAATGCAAACACCTAACTTAAACTAAGTGAATTTAAAGCAAAAAGTTCTCTCTCACCACATGCTCACAATAGTCTGGCTGGATTTCTTTCAGCCAGGACCCCTCCCTCAGTTCAATGAAGCTTCCTTTGTTTTAAGTGTTGTTAATGCAGTGAGTAGAGACAAGGGGAGAGTGTGATTTGGGGTGTCTGTTCCTCATCTCCAGCTGGGATTCAACGACAGCCAGTCTATTTACACAGGAACCTCCAGCTTTTCCATTGCCAAGATATAAATTTCTCACTCACACCCTTCTTGCTGCCAAAGAATGGCCACAACCAGGTGACAGTCCATTTGATTTTGTTGACACCTTTGTTGTCAGCTTGCCTTTGGTCTCTGAGGAACTGGTTTGTGCCTGCTCTTCTAAACTTTGAGCATGTCTCAGCAATGTCATACAAAGTTGCCACACACATTTTATCAAGACAATAACAATCAGCAAATTATGAGTTTTTGTGGGAGAGTTACATCGGTGGGAGTGAAATTTTAGTGTAGGCACTTACAGAGTTAGATCAATGTAAGGTGCCTTGCATCGACCTAACCCTGTAGTGTAGACTAGGACTTAGTCAAGATGCTACCTATGTCAACGGGAGAGCTTCTCCCGTTGTCGTAGGCATTCCACTTCTCCTAGACGCAGTAGCTATGTCAACAGGAGAAGCCTTCCCATCGACATAACGCTGTCTATGCTGTGGATTAGGTCGGTATAACTATGTCGCTCAGGGGTGTGGATTTTCCACACCTGTGAGCAGCGCAGTTATACAAATTCCTAGCGCAGGCCAAGCCTGAGGTGGATGTCAGGGAAGGCACCCACACTTCTAAGCTGAACACATTCTACCTCGATCCAGGACTGAAACAGAGTGGGGAAAAAAGTTCAAGGAAATACTTCCTTACATTTCCAGCATTGTCAACTCTTGTAATGTTATTGAAAGTCTCAATATTTGGTGTGGTGGCTTTTTAAAGAAAGACCCAGCTCCTGGAATCTAGTGATTAGGTGAGAATCTCAGCCTTCATTTTGTTTTGTTTTTAAAGTAAGTCTCTAGCCCTCGTGGTAGCAGAGAAAGGCTTGAAAACAGTAGCCGAGTCTAACCTGAAGGCTCAAAAACCAGGAAGGAAATAAAAACACTTCAAAAAAAAATCATACTTTAAAAAGCAGTCTCTTCACTTTGGGTGGGCCTGACTCATGATTTTTGAGCACACAGGGTTGGCAGTATTTCTATCACTTGTTTCACCAATTTATGTGAGTGTTCATTATGGAGAATACGGTCTCCTCCTTATCCTCAGATCAAGTTTAGCTCTTTCAAGAATTTCATCAGTTCTGGTCTTCACTAGTGCTAAAGTAACTTCCATAATTCTGCACCCACCCACCTTTAATGCTATTAAAAAGCACTGTAAAAGAGATATAATATATAAAAGGGGAGAGAACAAGACAGCTGCGGTTAACCAGCACCCCACAACTAGTGTGTTCACTTTGGTAACCTATTTCTGGGTCACCAAGAGTCATCTGATTCCATCAGGCAATTCCTTTTCCTTCTATTACTACCAGGCTAAAGATTATTTTCCCCCTTCCCTTTTGCTTAGGTAATTGTTAGAGATTCCAATTTATCTCCCTCTCCAAGGGAAGTTCAGTAATTCAGGATTCTAAATCTGGAAGGACTACAGTACTTCGAAGACAAATGAAAAAAGTGAGTAGTAGGCCACGTTTTAAGTATAGTTTGTTCAAGTACAAAGAAAATCCCTTTGTAGATAGATGTATGGTTCCTTATCTAGAAAAAAGCTTAATCACATTCCATCCCCAGGTCTGGTTAGGATTGGCCAGTTTTCCTTCATAAAGTTTTGAAAATTCAGCTCAGGGAATAAATCTTCATTCTCCATTTTCAATTCATAGCATTCATCTACTAGGTGAGGTTTATACAGTTAAAAAACCCTTCACTGGTCCTATACATATGTTAAAACAGAAAGGAAGCATCTGTCATTTGACTCATGAAATGCATGTCTGAAAATATTTTTCTCTAGAAACACTTGCCACGATATGGACATATTGCATTACTGACTTCTGTTTTACCTCTGTTCCTTGACAACTTTATGTAACTGTTTACAGAGCCATAGTTCTGTAGGCAGCACAGGATGCCTAAGAGAACAATTGAAGAGTATAAGAAACTACTAACCAAGATTTATACTATAAAGATTTAAAACTACCAAAAAGCATCCAATTTAATCAGACAGTGGGCTAGAGAGCAAAGACTCAATTTGTATATGAACTTTCACTTTCCCCATTTCTACATAAGTGAAGTGTCTGATGTTTCTCTGCACACCCCATCCGCACCTCTTCTATTATAGAAGAGACCGAATAATGCTGACCCACTGTTCACTTTAGATGCACATATGAGAGCGTGGGTGACTGTAGAAATTAAAAAGAAGTGAAAGACAGTATTTTTCAATAGGAGCAAATCTTTATCAACATAATAAAGAAAGTTCCATATGCAACATCCCCTACTCCCACCCCTGAGGTTCACCCACTCTGTACCCAGGTGTGCAGCTTTCCCACAGGCCTTCTTCTCTCCCCTACAGATCTTACATTTTCCCCTAGTGCTCCTTTGCAAGGGGAGGAGAAATGAACCTGGAGTTAACTCCTTGTATAAAAGGGACACAGCAGTAATCCGGACCCTGTTATCTAGGTATATGTAGAATTGCAGCACAGTACATTTTCCTCCAAGTATGGAATATTTAGCAACCCAGTGGTGGGTTATAAGTAACATCACACTCCTCCCCAGACAGCAACTTTAAAAATTACAGATAGTGAGTCTGCAAGAGAAGAAAATGCTATGGATTTATAGCAGTACTGGATTTATTTTACTTCTCAAATTACAGACACCTCTAAAAACTTTGTGAACATATGGACTATTTAACTGGTCTTGCCCTCAGCACTCCTGTCATAAATATAAAGGGAAAGGTAACCACCTTTCTGTATACAGAACTATAAAATCCTTCCTGGCCAGAGGCAAAACCCTTTCACCTGTAAAGGGTTAAGAAGCTAAGCACCTGACCAAAATGACCAATGAGGAGACAAGATACTTTCAAAGCTGGAGGGGTGGGGAACAAAGGGTCTGTGTGATGCTTTTGCCGGGAACAGAACAGAAATGGAGTATTAGAACTTGTTAGTAAGTAATCTAGCTAGAAATGTGTTAGATTTCCTTTTGTTTAAATGGCTGGTAAATAAGCTGTGCTGAATGGAATGTATATTCCTGGTTTTGTATCTTTTTGTAAATGAAGGTTTTGCCTAGAGGGATTCTCTGTGTTTTGAATCTGATTACCTTGTAAGGTTATTTACCATCCTGATTTTACAGAGGTGATTCTTTTACTTTTTCTTTAATTAAAGTTCTTTTTAAAATCCTGACTGGTTTTTCATTGTTCTTAAGATCCAAGGGTTTGGGTCTGTGTTCACCTATGCAAATTGGTGAGGATTTTTAATCAAGCCTTCCCCAGGAAAGGGGGTGTAGGCCTTGGGGGGATATTTGGTGGAGGTGGTGGGGAAAGAAGTCTCCAAGTAGGCTCTTTCCCTGTTCTTTGTTTAACATGCTTGGTGGTGGCAGCATAGGGTTCAAGGACAAGGCAAAGTTTGTACCTTGAGGAAGTTTTTAACCTACGCTGGTAAAAATAAGCTTCGGGGGTCTTTCATTCAGGTCCCCACATCTGTAGAGTTCAGAGTGGGGAAGGAACCTTGACAACTCCCAAGTGTTCTTTTGGAACAGAGATGCTCTATGAAGCATTAAATATTGCAGGAGAACTATGCACTAGCAATTTTACACAAGGATAATTTAATGTCTTTAGATAAAGTGGTTGTATAAACAACAACTTTTTTTATCCCAATAAGATCTCAATTTCCCTCTCCATTAAATGTAACTTTTGGATTTACAATCTAACCAAGAGAGGATGTTGCTGCTACTACTAGAAATCAATTTGCTAATAAGTAGGCCACCAAATGGACTGCACTAAAGAACACTAGTTCTATACAACTTCACTTCCACCAGGGTGAGAAAAAGGTTGCTATTTAACTGATTTCTTAGAAGAATAAATGGCTGGAACAGCATCTATCTTCATAGTACAGTCACCAAATCAGAACTATTTAAGCTCAATATTTTGAAGTAATCAAAGACAGAGCTCCTGCACTATAAAACTGAATACAATATTACATAGATGTATGGAATATGATGCAGTAGGTAGTAGCTACTCAATAGCTTTTCAGGAACAGATATAATCCAAGTGGATTATTTCAGCTGAGGTCAACACTGTTTTCAGGCCAAACCTAATATTGTGTCAAGAGTAAGCTCCATGGGAGAAGAGACAGCATGCCCTAGTAAGCTATTTCCTTAGGCCTCAGACGACATCTCACAAAGCTGCATGGGTGGACTGAGGTCAAGTTCTGATTAGTGCTATTTGTTTATTTCTGTCATTTCTGGTCTTTCCCTTGCCTTAGAACAAAAGCTGAAGTGGGACTGGACATCTGCCTGTGTATAAAAATACTGGTAGTCAAAGCTCATCTTTAGTCATATATACACATTTATCTAAACATACTTTAACTCACTGTATAAAGATATTCTGTCAAACTACCAAGAAAAGCAGATGGGTGTGTGTGGGTGCGCATGCGTATTTTAGCAGTTGTCCAAGAAGGTACTTAATAGATGTAGGCAGCAGCCACTTAAGCTTCTTTTTCTCTGCAGAGTGGTCAGCTTTAAGTATAATTTGTTTTTTGAAGTGTTAAAAGCACTTGGTTTCATTTATAATGATTTCAGTTAACAAAAGAAATGGCTTAATGCTAAACCTACTTTTTCTAACTCACTCTGAAATAAAACCTACACAAACTGAAACCATGGGCACAACGTTTAAATTATTTGCAAACCAAAATTGTGTTACAATTGGAATGACTTTATTGTAATTTGTGGGGAATTAATTATGTAAATGGGGGCAACGTGAATTATTTTTTTAACTGGGGAAGGAAAATTGATCCTATGAGGAAGCAAGTGGGGAGATTCATTCTGATGTGTCGAAGAGCAAAGATGAAGAATTTATTTTTAATCTACTAGTCCTTATTACGTGGTAGTGACAGAATCATAGAATCAGAATATCAGGGTTGGAAGGGACCCCAGAAGGTCATCTAATCCAACCCCCTGCTCGAAGCAGGACCAATTCCCAGTTAAATCATCCCAGCCAGGGCTTTGTCAAGCCTGACCTTAAAAACCTCTAAGGAAGGAGACAGGTCCTGGTCAGCAAGCAACAACCAGGAAAGTAATTCATTAGATGGTCTCACTACTAAAATTTTTGAAACCTCTGGTCTCGTCCACTCTTTGCAAATAGAACCATCACAAATCATAATGTGTATTGACAGTCACTGCTTCCCTCAATGGATCACTGCCATAATGGATGTCAGGGGTGCGGGACATAAATAGAAAACCTTGTATTCAAACATTCACAGCCGTTGAAGGCATTTGCCAGGAATTCCATTTGTTTGAAGAGTTGCTGACACAGTGAATTAAGTATTGCAGTCAGGAGAGCCGTATTTCACATCACATTCTAAATGAGTACTAGCCACAGACTGATACTTTACCAAGGAAGGGCCCACACATAGTAAAGAAAGAGATACAGCAAGTGTTTTAGTGCTGAACCACAGCATGATGCAGATAACCATATTTGAACCAGTCAGAAAGAAGACCTACTCTACCCTTCAAGTTGAGAGAGATACTAATTTTTAAAATATTTTTTATACAGGCAGAATATTATTGAAGGTAGAGCATTAGCAATATCACTCAGTCATTGAGATGACATGACAGTCATTCATGGAAAGGTCAAAATCTAAAAGAAACCAACATCCTGTTAACAAAAAGATACTTATAATATTGTACTGGTGACTGCACTAGTCTAATCCCTGTTCCAGTGCATACCATTCCACCAAGTTTCTGAACTACTGAAATATCTTTCAGAGTTACCACATGCATCCAACACAAGGTCATACCCAGCTGAGTCCCTAGACTTGTAGATTTATTGTATACAACACTCCTTTTTCACTACTAGTTATTTCATTTGCCTTGAAATAGGAACTGCACACATTGATAAATGAATAGTAAAAGGTCACTTAGCTTCTCTGTAGCTTTTGTAAATATCTCAGTACCAGTACTGGATCTATTAATGTCAAGAATTATTGGATAGTACAAAACAAGTTGTATGCCAAAGGAATATATTAGATCTCATTTTGTATGGTACACTCGACTAGCCATTTTCCATTACTAAAAATAAGAAATCTTAGCAACAAAGAACCTGAAACTATTGATCATTAGATATCAGAATAATTTTTTTTTAAAATAAAAACATTGTTTTTACATTCCAAAGGATTTACTGATAATTTACACCTTACTTTGAGATCTGTGAACTTCACTTTTTCTTACTGGACAACAGAATTGATTTTTGATTTAAGACGTGTAGCTATAGCAACAGATGTTAGAATTCTGTAACAGGTTAAATTACAGAGTTTCACCATCATTTGACTTAGTTCAGTGGTTCTCAACAACAGATGAAAGCACCGGATCCACGGAGAGCTGCCAAGTCATAGGATTTTAACTCTCCTTGTTACCACCAGTTAAATTGTATGTAAACAAGCTTTAAAAAAAAACAACAAAGAAACAAACACGTTTTCCACTATTACATTTTGCCCTGCAAACAAATTGCTGCATGGGCAGTCCCACTACTGGGACTCCCTCTGAGACCTTTTCACTTGACTTATCTAGAACACTTTGTCCAGCTCTGGAAGAACACTTCGTCCAGTTCTCTGGAACCTAAAAAAGTCAAGTTTGACTCCAGATTTCGTCACTCAGGTTCCTTTATTTGGTAGATAGCAAAACTAAGCTGAGTTGATCAGATTCAAGTGTAGGGGGTTGATATAGGCCAGGCCGCAGCTACAGTTACAGACTTCTATGAACCCCAGGGGCAGGGAAACTTGGCCTATTGCCATCTTGTATCGGGGGAATTCTTCAATAGTAGGTAGGGGCCTAACTTGCTAACGGTGCTTTAGTAAATCCCAGTAGGCATTTTTTGGTACCTAAGTACCTTTGTAAATCTGGCCTGTGGACCATAATTGCAAATGTTTGAAAAAATCCTGCTTAGTTTATGCCTGGTTTATCTTACCCCCTCAATGTGATCTGACCATGGGAAACAAGACAAAAATAGCCTCATGTGAGCTAATAGCTCCCCATGGAACATCAGAGCAAGTCTGAGAATTTCTGTGATGACAAACTTTCATCTACTACTGCTGTTTCATGGGGAGGGACAGGTTCTACTGCTGTAACTTGAACAAGAATTTATTTTTATAGTTTTCAGAGTAACAGCCGTGTTAGTCTGTATTCTCAAAAAGAAAAGGAGTACTTGTGGCACCTTAGAGACTAACCAATTTATTTGAGCATAAGCTTTCGTGAGCTACAGCTCACTTCTTCGGTATGCATCCGATGAAGTGAGCTGTAGCTCACGAAAGCTTATGCTCAAATAAATTGGTTAGTCTCTAAGGTGCCACAAGTACTCCTTTTCTTTTTGTAGTTTTGTTTTTGTTTGTTATTGTTTCAGATCATTGATAGGGTCTCCTGTTTTCTGGTGACCAGAGCCTTACATAGACCTTCATCCTCCTGAATAGGAGATGAAACAAGATTGTTAGGAGGATGTATAATTTTACAATAAGGTCTATGGGAAGACTTCCTTTTTCCTTGGGTATCAGCATCTTTTTTGTAGATTTGCCAGTGAAAACATGAGAGGGCTGAGAGAGATCTTGCTGTAGGCTTCCCGAAGAAGGCAGTGTGCATTTACTGTGCATTTTGGGGCTGAGCTTTGTTTTTCTCGGGAAAAACTGCCTTCACTTGTGCTTCCATCTGGTACTTAGTTCTGTATCTCTCAAAGGTTTGACCTTGGGTCAGGAATATTGTTCACTACTTGTGGGAAAAGTCTCATCCAGGGAGGGAGATGTCTAGGAAAGTATTCACCCAATCACTCCTCTTTGCAAAAGAGCCCAGTTCTAGGTCATCTGTCATTCTGGATAGCTACAGCCTTCTAGAGCTTATCAACTGTATTGCTAGATCATTCAGAGATCATCATTAAACTGATACGAAATATACCCACCCCCCACTGGCCAAAAGGGACAAGCCTACAAATCACTGAGCTCCATGTTGCACTGCTGTTAGATCATTTGTTTGAGACACAACTCTTTTCGATAGCCACAGGAGAACTAGCAACATGATGGTATGCAACGGTCAGAACGATTTACTGCAAGACTATCAGCTATTTGTAATTAAATAGAAATTATAGTAATGTTGAAAACAAGGTAGCAATGTTTAAAGCTAGGACTTCCCAAGACAAATTCCAAGAAACTATGTTAGGCTACATCAGCCTCAACTTTGAAACACTGCCTTGTATGTTTACTGCATTAACAAGAAAAATCAAGATTGTGTTTAAGTCAGGGGTGGCCAACCTGAGCCTGAGAAGAAGCCAGAATTTACCGATTTACATTGCCAAAGAGCCACAGTAATATGTCACCAGCCCCACCCCCGCATCAGCTCCCCCACCCCACTCCCAGCACCTCCCACCCACCAGCAGCCCCGCCGATCAGTGCCTCCCACTCCCTCCCCACACCTCCCAATCAGCTGTTTCAAGGCATGCAGGAAGCTTGGGGCGGGGGGTGGGAAGAGAAGGAGCAAGGGCACTGCAAGCTCAAGGGAGGGGGCAGGAAGGGGTAGAGTGGGGGCAGGGCCTGTGGCAGAGCCAGGGGTTGAGCAGTGAGCACTCCCCGGCACATTGGAAAGAACTGCCACTTTTAGGTGTGTAATCGAGCTACCTAAGAGATCGATGGGGTGGGATCTGAGTTTCCCAGGAATGAATTTTCTGTAGTATCTGGCTGGTGAATCTTGCCCATGTGCTCAGGGTTTAGCTGATTGCCATATTTGGGGTCAGGAAAGAATTTTCCTCCAGGGCAGACTGGAAGAGGCCCTGGAGGTTTTTCGCCTTCCTCTGCAGCATGGGGCACGGGTAACTTCCTGGATGATTCTCTGCTCCTTGAAGTCTTTAAACCACGATTTGAGGACTTCAATAGCTCAGGCACAGGTGAGAGGTTTTTCGCAGGAGTGGTGGGTGAAATTCTGTGGCCTGTGTTGTGCAGGAGGTCAGACTAGATGATCATAATGGTCCCTTCTGACCTTAGTATCTATGAATCTATGAAGTGTTCTCCGACCTGACAGCAGGATTGTCTGGCTATGTAGACTCCCTCCTCGGGCCCTACGCTACCAACACTCCCAGCTATCTTCGAGACACCACTTACTCCTGAGGAAACTACAATCCATCCTGAATACACCTGAATACACCTGAATACATCCTACACTATGGATGTAGAAGCCCTCTACACCAACATTCCACACAAAGATGGACAAGCCATCAGGAACGGTATCCCCGATAATGTCATGGCAAACTGGTGGCTGAACTTTGTGACTTTGTCCTCACCCATAACTATTTCACATTTGGGGACAATGTATACCTTCAAATCAGCAGCACTGCTATAGGTACCCGCATTGCCCTACAGTATGCCAACATTTTTATGGCTGACTTAGAACAACGCTTCCTCAGCTCTCGTCCCCTAACGCCCCTACTCTACTTGCGCTACATTGATGACCTCTTCATCATCTGGACTCATGGAAAAGAAGCCCTTGAGGAATTTCCACCATGATTTCAACAATTTCCATCCCACCATCGACCTCAGCCTGGACCAGTCCACACAAGAGATCCACTTCCTGGACACTACGGTGCTAATAAGCGATGGTCACATGAACACCACCCTATGCCGGAAACCTACTGACCGCTATTCCTATCTACATGCCTCCAGCTTTCATCCAGACCACACCACACAATCCACTGTCTACAGCCAAGCTCTACGATACAACCGCATTTGCTCCAACCCCTCAGACAGAGACAAACACCTACAAGATCTCTATGAAGCATTCTTACAACTACAATACCCACCTGCGGAAGTGAAGGAAGACAGAGAGCCAGAAGGGTACCCAGAAGACACCTACTACAGGACAGGCTCAACAAAGAAAATAACAGAACGCCACTAGCCATCACCTTCAGCCCCCAACTAAAACCTCTCCAACACATCATCAAGGATCTACAACCTATCCTGAAAGATGACCCATCACTCTCACAGATCTCGGGAGACAGGCCATTCCTTGCTTACAGACAGCCCCCCAACCTGAAGCAAATACTCACCAGCAACTATACACCACACAACAAAAACACTAACCCAGGAACCTATCCTTGCAACAAAGCCCGTTGCAAACTGTGTCCACATATCTATTCAGGGGACACCATCATAGGGACTAATCACATCAGCCACACTATCAGAGGCTCGTTCACCTGCACATCTACCAATGTGATATATGCCGTCATGTGCCAGCAATGCCCCTCTGCCATGTACATTGGTCACACTGGACAGTCTCTACGTAAAAGAATAAATGGACACAAATCAGAAGTCAAGAATTATAACATTCAAAAACCAGTTGGAGAACACTTCAAACTCTTTGGTCATTCGATTACAGACCTAAAAGTGGCAATTCTTCAACAAAAAAAACTTCAAAAACAGACCCTAACGAGAGACTGCTGAATTGGAATTAATTCGCGAACTGGATACAATTAACTTAGGCTTGAATAAAGACTAGACGTAGATGTGTCATTACACAAAGTAAAACTATTTCCCCTTGTTTATTTCCCCTCCTACTGTTCTTGTAAAGTGCTCGAAATGGCCCACCTTGATTATCACTACTAAAGGTTCCCTCCCCCTCGCTCTCCTGCTAGTAGTAGCTCACCTTTCCTGATCACTCGTTACAGTTTGTATGGTAACACCCATTGTTTCATGTTCTCTGTGTATATAAAATCTCCACACTATATTTTCCACTGTATGCATCCGATGAAGTGAGCTGTACCTCACGAAAGCTTATGCTCTAATAAATCTGTTAGTCTCTAAGGTGCCACAGTACTCCTTTTCTTTTTAGGATACAGACTAACATGGCTGCTAGTCTGAAACCTAATTTCATAGGATCTCAGGCTAAGTCACCTGAACATAAAATGAAAGCGGTTTTCCCTAACTTTGCAAAAGTGCATTAACGTTGAAACAGAAAGAAAAGCAGAAAAATAATCTCCCCTCTAGAAGTATTTTCTGTTTAAAAAAACTGCATGCATATGCCCACTCAGATAGAGAAGTCTATAATTACTACAATTGACCATTATTGACCACCCCTACAAAACCAGGGATCGTTTGTACAGGTTTAGGGAGGCTTAACATTGTCATCACATTTGAGAAGAACCAGAGAACTATTCTTGAGCTTTTACATAGTCTAAATATAGGAATTTTTATATCCTCTTTTAAAAATCATTTAAACAAAGATCTGGACTGACCATCCTGGCAGAATGAAGTCTGTCAGTCATAAAAGTGATAAACACTGTAAAGCTGTTAATGAATGCTCCTCTGCAGATGTGCCTGACTAGTCCTACACTTTTTACAGAAAATGCCAGAGTGCCAACTGGTTTTATTTGCAGTGGTGATTCACTGTGGTAGGTATCCCTTAACGAACATCAGATCTAACCCACAAACTCATTTCATATACACCAGTGAATCTCAGTTATCCTTGAAACACTGATTAGCCTTCTTTTACTCCATAAATAATTTTTCTTGCCCCAAAACAGAAATGGGCATAAAACTTGAGATCACCTTTAAATCAGGTTATCTTACTGTAAGTTCTTTATGCAAGTCTGTTCTTTGCTGAAAGTGTTTAATAAGTTAATAAGCTCCATTTCACAGCAAAAGTATACCTGAGTGAGACCACTCCAACTACTGCATAAAGCAGTAGAATGTCTGTCTTCAGAAGGATCCCCAACGATGTAGTGCATAATTATATAGTTATGCAACATTGTTTATATTTTAGAAACAAAACCATCACCACAAAAACTAAACTCTTTTCCAACTAACTTTTAGAAGGGCTTTGAATGCTGCAAGGTAACCAAATTCTGAGCTTCAGAATACGCGAAATCTTGGAAGTAGATTGCCTGGTGTGATTGTAAAGTTACACAATTCTGCTAAGCAATTCCAGCAAACAAAATATCCTCTCTGTTGAGTTTGACAACCAACCAACCCACCCCAACCAAACGATTCAACATTTCATCGGTCACTGCAACAAATATTCACCTTAATAGGGTAGTCAAATGTAGATATGAATGTGCCAGCTATCTGGCACACAGTTTAGCAGCAACCATTAAATGAGGTGGAACAGCCAGCAAAGAAAATCTCACTTGAGCTTTTTCATCTTCATCCACTGTAGCTATAAAACAAACCCTTCTGCATAGCTCTCAACTGTCTGAAGAGAAGAAATAGTCACTTGTTTGCTAGGGCAAGTTAAAGTGGTACAATTCACTTCAATAGCGCATCCCTTTAAATACATGCACTGTTACTGTATCAAGTAGATAAAGCAGGGTTGAAAGAAGACAAGTGTATGTGGTGGTGGGTTGGGTTTTTTGTTTTTTTGGGGGGCAAGCTTTTTGGATTAATGCAGCTTGACTGTTGATTTATACAATGCTTTCCTCTTTTCCCACAGGGTGAAGATTCTTTATCCAGAATTGCGTCTAGTGAATCCAGTGAGCAGCTAGCAGAATCCACTAAATGATGGTACTGAAGACTGGAGTATTTTATTTCACCTGTTGGTCCAGATTGCACAAAGTTTTGACAATAAGCAATTTTTAAGTGGCGCTTTGAAGCAGGCAGTCTGGGCTTTGGGACAACTGGAACATGAGCCCTCTGTAGTTCCCATTACATATGACGCATTTTCTTCATTGATTTAATGGATGAGAGAGAGAGAGAGGATTCTTGAGTTTGAACCAGCAGATCAGTTCATAGTATAATTTAAGGAAAAGCACACACTGAAAAGTCACACTGACCTCCTTCTACACAGAAAGCAGCAGTTGGTCTACTGGGCTTTTTTCTTCTGAAAGCAATATTCCTTTCCCACAGTCTCTTTAAAAACTTAATACCCAACTGAAGAAATACATGTACATCCTCATCTCAGAAATGCAGTCTCTTAATTGAAGGCAGGTAGTACCTCTGTCTAAATGTAAAAAATGATTTTTTAATCAATGGGGATACTCCTCTTTTAGATGTGATCAGTCAGCATCTCTTAACTACACTTACCTAACATCAGTGTCATCACACACTGAAAGATTCAAGAGAACATATCCAGATTTTTATGCAGGGAGCTTTTAAACAACAGTATGTATAAGTGAAGTCTACTAGTTTTCACATGCTTCTCAGGATAAACCCAATCCTAAAAATATAAAAAGTGATATATGGCTGGATTATACCACCGATTCACAAGCTTCATGCAGTTGAGTCAGCTGGCATTATTGACCTAACATTTTATTATTTAACCTCATAATGCAACCAAAAGGATGAATATTCTAAAATAAAGGAAGTTTAGTATCTTCTATAGTTGTGATCCAGTAGTTATCAAAGTCAATTTTAAAATGCTTCTCAACAAGAATCCAACCACTGTATTGCAGACCTGCATATTTAAAACTTGCCCTGAATTACTACTGAGGAGCTAACAATTAAAAAAGGAAGTTTGGTTTCATAGGAGAAGCAGCAGATAGAAGAGCAGAGAGGCATTTGTGCACATGCAGAAGTATTCCTTAAATCACATTGAGGTGGAGTGCTCCTGGCATTTTCTCATCTGATCTGGATTTCAGTTTAAACTTTGTGATAAAGTTACTGTTAGCGTGTCTAAAAAGAAACAGAATGGAGCTAAAAGATGAGAAGTTATTTAAGCTATTCCAACCCAAGGCCAGAGATGGGGCTCAGCTGCAACTCTGTCACATAAGCCCCTGTCTTGGGAGAGTAGAAGACCTATGTGAGAGGAAGTAGAGATTCACATCAATGAACTTTATAGAATAATAGGACCGGACACCATGCAAGCCTCTGACCTAACTGAACTCATGCTGGAATCTGCTTCTGAATCCATATATCAGAGCTGTGAATCTTGGAACCTGTCCCTGTGCTCCAGGACAGTGTGTTGTGATGAAAATATAAATTTGATTTTACAGCATGTTTTATTCTAGAATTTCTAAGTTACAATGGTAATCAGGTAGCATGCTCAAAGTTGGGAAGAAAGCTTGGCAGGGTGGCCTGCAGCCTTACCTGATCATCTTTGCATAACACACAATACTTTGAAGAATATTCTAATGCCAAGAAAAAAAATGTTCCACAACCAAGGCTGCTGGTGTCAGGAGCAGACACCAGATCATGAGTTACTGGAATTTTTGAACTGTTCCCTTTCCCACTACCATATATTAATTAGCTGTATATGCTCCGGCAGTAGGTCATTTTCCCTTACAATTCAAGAGTCCATGGCAGGCAGGCTGCCTGCTGATATTGCAATGAAGGATTTTACCTCATGTTAAGCTTTCACATTCCACAGACAGAAGGCACACAGTCTTAAAATTTTAATAACCCTAATTTGCTAAATCAGATTTACCATAGGACAGAAACCTATACCCATTACTCGCATTCCCAAGTTCCTAATTTGTGCTACTGACCGTCTACATTTAGTTATCAATACAGCACATCCTGCTGTGTATTACTAAATTAAAGAAATATGTACAGCGAGTTATCCCTGGGCTAAAGTACAGGCTTTTGTAACCATCCATTTTCATTAACTGGCCTTACTTTTTGTCACAATAGTCCACTGCTCCTTACTACCACAGAGGGGACAACCACCATAATCTCTTTAGAGCATTAAGACCAAGGAAAAATAGGCCATGGTGCTGCAAACTTCACTAGTTTCTTGGCTAATGGACAAAAGAGAAAATACGACTAATCAGATCTCAAGTGAAAATAGCCCAGTGTTTTTAAATCATGTAAATAAATTTTCTAATTGTATCTGAGCCAAATGTAAGTAAGTGCTTCACTACCTGATTAAATACGATTAAGATATTTTAAATTAATACTTACTGAGGAAAGTTTATCTTTAAGATCACCACTGCATGCTATGCATCAAAATTTTCACTCATACTGAAGCTATTTAGCTGCTTGTCTACACAAGAAATTAACTGAAATAGCTATTGCTAAACAGCTCTCCATGTGGACACTTCAACACGGGGAACTATTCCAGAATAGCCATTGCACTTAAATTCACACCCTACCTTAACATGAAATAATTTTCAAGTGTAGACAAGTGTTAATATCAGTGCAGTTATTTGTGGTTTCATAGTACTTTTTCATCCAAAGATGTCAATGCAGGTTGATATTAGATTAAATTTCTAGGAGAGGAACTTCAATGCATGACTGAGGTAAACAAAAACAGACTAGAAAAAACTAAAGTAAAAAAAACCCAAGTAATTTATATTCATCAATAAGATCTAGATATACAAAGACTGTTCTTCACTCACCCACCCAGCCTCCTCCTCGATACTCCAACGATGTCACACATTTAATCCTGATTTGCCATGAAAAATCATGTGAATACTCTTGTCAAACCAGAGAGAGAAATATACACTGGTCTGAAATTATGTTCATACCTGCACTAGTGCTAAAAATGCCCTACTAAACAGAGGAAGCCGTTTTCTAATAGTAGCAAACAGATTGTTATCTGACCTTAAAGAGAATGGAGAAGGAATACTGATCTTAAAAGCAAGATCAGGGAAAAATCTTGATCCCTGCAAGTTTGGCCCCCTCCCCCAGCTGTCATTAAGTGAAATGAGAACTTGGACTGCAAGTGAGGGCTCCTAAATATGAAACAGCAAAAGATACCAGGCAACAGCCCAAACTGCATCTGAATTTGTAGAGGAAGGATAAGAGAGATAGAGTTGTATGACAGAACATATGGAAAGAGTATCTCCAGGATTGAGTCATCCATTTCTCTACCTTTATCATTTATGCACATTGATGTGTCATAGAGTTACATACAAAGGGCAAAAGAGAGGTCATTGATTTAGAAAAAAATACAGAGACCTGTGAAAAATCAGTTAAATGGATGCAAAGAAATGAGATGGTCAAATTTTGGCTATGCCAACGTTTAACTTTCCTTTCAAAAAAATTAAACATCCCTTTTATTTAGTGAAGATGTGGGAAATGAAAGGAAGGGAGACAGGGAAAAGAACCCAAAATACTGACAATATATATTTGTTTTGCATTCTTTCTGTTGGAAAAGTAAACTTAGCAGACTGCATTTTTCTAAAACTACCTCTGGATTGGACAAGTATTTTTTCTTCACGAAGATTTCAGATCCTTTCTGGCCTTGGAATCTATGAAAACAGCCAGTTGTTGCTACAAGACAACCTGGAACACATATGGAAGACCCATAACCTTTTTTATTGGTCATAAAAGGCTGAATGAACCCACATGGAAGCACATCACACTGCAACTAGACCACCAGGTTGGCTGTTAATCCTCTTGTTATGATAAAGTCACTGAAAAAAATTGTGGGAGTGACTAAAAAGTTACTTTCCAAGCCCAGCTTGGTGTTCAACAGATACCTTCTTACCCACCCCATGACAGTTTAACAGCACCAAGGTGAAAGCCTAGTGTATTGACTAAATCTTTTTTCTATTAAAATAGTTTAATGTCAAAAGCTGTGAGATCTAGGAATGTATGATGGCTACTCTGTTTGCTTTTATAGTCACTGTAGTGCTAGTATCTAACCTGTTAAGTGTTTAATATAAACTCTCTCCCCACCTTTCCCTTCCCAAATACAAGTTTCAGCTACTGTTAGAATTCCAGGTCAGCGAGTCAGTCACACTGGACCCTACTTAAAAAGGAATTAAAAATTCACAGGACGTCTTGTGACTGCAAGACTTCCTTCCCCACCACTTCACCTCCTGAGCCCACATGCTGGCCTCAAATATTTCAGGGCCTATGGGTAAAAAGGCTATTCTAGCTATCATTTCAACATTGAATATAATTTAATAGAGGTGTGCATAAAGACATATATTAGTCTGGGGGGGCTAAGGATGGAAAAAGTTCCAAATGGCTGTTAACATTTCATTTAAACCTTGCCTGAAACCACCCTCCCTTGGTTGTATACTGTTCATATATGCCATCTACACTAGGCTGCACATAAAGTGTCAGCAATCTTCTCACAACTCAACTCCTGCCAATCTCAAGGACCAACTACCCACTCAATTTTCAAGCATTCTGTTGGCACCTTGCTCAGACTCTTAATCCTAACACTGATTATCACTCAGTTGCTTTCAACGTCATTTCATCCCACAGTGCCCAAACTCCAAAGATCCCATGCTGTTCTGATGAACTTGCCAGGAAGATGGTTACTCTCTGTGAAAAAAAATAAAAGGAAACATGACAGGAAAAGAGTATTCAACACTACACAATTTAAATTCTGACTTTATTGTATGACAAAGGGAGAAAACTGAACGAGGTTAAAATTAATTTTATTTGCAACGATTTATTTCAGTTTGGCCTTTATTTAAAGGCAGAAACACTTAACCAATGATTTCTCAATTTTCCTTTCTTGGCAATAAAATAGGCTTGAAAGATTACACAGAGACCTTAATCTCAGAAGGATGAACAATCACCCAAGTAAGCAATGAATTAATTAATAATATAAGGATGGCAGGTCTAGTGGTAAGAGCAAGAGTAAGGAGAATAAGCACACCTGGATTCTTTTAACACCTGATAGCACCTCTCTGTGACATGGACAAATCACAACCTTATTATGCCTCATTTTTCTTACACGTTCCCCACTTACCATTCTCAGAGGAGAACTGTGGTGTCTAATGTTTATTAAGCATTTTGAGATCCTTGAGAAGTAGAAATGCAAATCAGTCACCAAGAACACCATCAACATAGGTGCAAATTTTCAGTAATCTCAAGAGAATGAACAGAACATGCATTAGGACTGAACCAAACTTAACACTAAGAGATCCCTCCAGCTCAGGGATGAAGCACAGTGGTGGAACTTTGTTCTGCCCATACTGGGTTCACCAATTTGAGATTTTAATCAAGACTCTAGTGATAGTTGTTTTTCCTAAAAACACCAGCCCCTGGAAACTATTTTTTCCAAACAAAAGCAAAGTAAGTTTCTCAATGATCTGGTTACAGAGAAAAGTTTGAAAATATGACCACCTTAAGGCTCAGAACAGAACATGAGAAGACCAACTTAATTTTTAAGCACATACGGTTGGCAATACTGTGTAGCTCTTGTAGACAAAAAAAACTTCAATCTACATTAATGTATATCAAGCCCATTTTATGAGCACTAAACTGTAAGAGAAGAAACATTTCTTTTAGTGTGGAAAGAGGAACCGCTGGGAGAAGGAATAAAAATGGCAATACCTGGGGATCACTGTAGCACATGGGTTTCTTAAGTTCTTGTTCAACTGCTTGGACACTAAAAACTCAGCAGTAGGTAGACGAGGTCAGTTGTGCTTATTTATGCTGTTTTAATAACTAAAGGGAAACTTTACTGGACTGAATATCTGCCAGAACCGCCTTTCCCTAGCCCTACACAATTTGTTTACAGATGCTGCAATATTAAACTATTTTGCTACTGCGCACAGCTTGAACTTAGCATTATTTGCCTGCATTTTAAGAAGTTAGAGTGTTATTTTAACTCCCAAGGACTACAAAAGAAATCAGTGCAGTTTATTTTTGACTGAAGAACAAACATGCTGCAGGTGGGGACAATAGGATCACCGCATTCTCAATCTAGAAAAAAAATCAGTTCTGCCTGTTTCCTCCTTTTATATTTGAACATGGAATGACTGGATGACTAGCCTTTCATGGGACCCATCCTCCCACACCCCAAACCGAAGTGGACCTCTTGCTCAGAACTGGAATACCAATGCTGTCTTTCAGAAGTCATGCGTTTACCTTAAAAAGTCACTTTAAACATGTTTAAGACCTCTAATATTCAGACTATAATTTTCAACAGATGACAGTCTGAGGATAAAAAAAGGTGATTCTATACGATGAATTTCACTCACATTATTAACATTCAATCAGTCATTGATAACCAAGTAGCATCTAGGGGCCTTAATCAAGTTCAGGGCCCTATTGTGCTAGGTATTATACATATGACATTATGAGTATGTCTGTACTGCAAACAGACACCTGTGGCTGGCCCGTGCTTACGCTAAGTGGCTGTTCAATTGCGGTGTAGACCCTGGGACTTGGGCTGCAACCCAAGTTCTGGGACCCTCCCACCTCGCAGGCTGGGAGAAAGGAGATACCTTCATTTTACAGTTGGGGATCTGAGGCACACCGAGAGTTTAAGCAACTCTTCCACTTAGTTTGTAGCAGTGTGAAGGCTTTAACCCAGATTCAAATCCCAGTCTAGTGTATTAAGTACAAAATTGTATTTCGTTCCAACATCCAACTTATATTATCACTAAAAACAGAAATACACATACTTCAATCATTGCTTCCTCCTGAGATATTTATTGCCTATTATAGTAGCTATGTGATATCATAGCCAACTATACCATTCAAACAATATTACTTGTAATAAGCTTCCTGGATATCAGTGTGTGTGCACAATAATTTTTACTTCTAGTGGTTTTTACTATCATCTAGTAGCAGTGCTTGTTACAGACCCTATAAATAACTAAGCAACAGGGAATCCCAGTAATGCTTAGGGCTGCATGATTTTATCTTGCAAGACAGACTGATTCAATAGGAGGTTTATATTTCAATCCAATGCTTATTATTACACCCTGCTTACCACCACATAAAAACAAAACAGACAAACACACAGAGTAGGCCTGAAGAGATTTCCCTTTTCGACTAGGGTTTCTAGTAAGGTCTCTCTCAACGCATGACTCATTGCCCAGATATCGTTCATATAGCTTGCCTTTAACCATTTCATCTAGTGTGCCAGTACATATACACAGCAGAGACTTCCTCTGTCTCCTCCGCTTCAGAGTGCTTCACACACAAATGAGGCATCAAAAGTAGTACAAACATTTATGTGGCATAAAAATGAAAAGTCATATTCCCAATATGATTACAATAGCCATGATCAATAGAAATATGTTCTAAGGTACTTCGCAGAAAACTTCTGTGGTAGTAGAATGAAAGGAACCGCAAAAGAAGCTTATGTTTGCAAAACAGAAGCAAACTCAGAGCTCTTATCCTTTGGGTCACCAGCAAATGGGAGTACCAGGAGCACGATGGACAATCCTTATCACTGGGGATTGGAGAGTTCCAGTCCCACAGAGTTGGGAGCTGCTCCATCACACATCTCCCAACTTAGCAGCTGTTTTGGCTGTTTCTGGACTTGCACTAGAAGCTGCACAGGTTGCGTCACATATCACAGCTTTATTCAGATGGGACAATTCTCCTTCCCCTTGACACTGGCAAGGAAGAATAGGGAAAGTAAAGAAATGGTGGAAAAAACTTACTTTTTTCTCTATGCATTTGTTGCGTCAAATACATGTCAAAGGAATTTTAAAAGCTAGGTTACAAAGGTCAGTAATAATTATATTCACATAATACAAGTATAGCTATACAGTCTATATGAAGGGTGAGCTAAGGGTTTAATATACTGGTAGAAGGGAAAGCATCTTAGAATGAAAGGATAAAGGACAGCTTTATAACCACAACTGGGGCCAGCTAAAATCCCTGGTAGTGAAAGAAAAAGAGGCTGAAGACTCTCCCAACCATTGCTATGGTGACTAATTAAATGGTATGTCACCAGATGCCCTGGGCATTTCCAACTACAAAACAGTTTATAATTCAGAGCTACACCCCGCGCCCCACCCCCCCCTTTTTTTTTTTAAAATCAGGCCCCACAAAACAGGTATTGGCATATGCCCAAGACAGCCAGCTAGTATTTTAGTCTATTCCCTTTGGCCCTTTAACAGCTTCTATTATTCTTTCTTCCTCATCCTCATCTCCCTCTTGGTTTGCTGTTCAATTTCTCTTTGAGCCCTGCCTTTTTCCTACATAGCACTAGTGTTCAGAGGTACAATCATCAGATCTATCACAATTAGGGCTGTCAAGTGATTTAAAAAGTTAATCATGATTAAACAAAATTGTGATTAATCGCACCGTTAAACAATAGAATACCATTTATTTAAATATTTTTGGGTGCTTTCTACACTTTCAAATATATTGATTTCAATTACAACACAGAATGCAAAGTGTACAGTGCTCACTATTTTATTACAAATATTTGCATTGTAAAAAACAAAAGAAATAGCATATTTCAATTCACCTAATACAAGTACTGTAGTGTAACCTTTTTATCATGAAAGCTTAACTTAAAAAATGTATAACTACATGCAAGAAAATAACTGCAATCAAAAATAAAACAAAGTAAAACTTTGGAGCCTACAAGTCCACCCAGTCTTACCTCAGCCAATTGCTCAGCCAAACAAGTTTGGTTACATTTGCAGGAGATAATGCTGCCCACTTTTTGTTTACAGTGTCATCTGAAAGTGAGCACAAGCGTTGTAACCGGCGTCAAGATATTTATGTGCCAGATGCCCTAAAGATTCATATGTCCCTTCATGCTTCAACCACCATTCTAAAGGATGTGTGTACATGCTTATGAGGGATTCTACTCAATAACAATCCAAAGCAGAGCGGATCAATGCATGTTCATTTTCATCATCTGAGTCAGATGCCACCAGCAGAAGGTTGATTTTAATTTTTGGTGGCTCAGGTTCCATAGTTTCTGCATCAGAGTGTTGCTCTTAAGACTTCTGAAAACATGCTCCACACCTCGCCCTTCTCAGATTTTGGAAGGGACTTCAGATTCTTAAACCTTGGGTGGGATGCAGTAGATCTTTTTAGACAACTCACATTGGTACCTTCTTTGCATTTTGTCAAATCTGCGGTGAAAGTGTTCTTAAAACAAACATGTGCTGGGCCATCATCCAAGACTGCTATAGCATGAATTATTTGGCAGAATGCGGGTAAAAAAGAACAGGAGACATACAATTCTCCCCCACAGAGTTCAGTCACAAATTTCGTTAAGACACTATTTTTTTTAACGAGCATCATCAGCATGGAAACACGTCCTCCAGAATGGTGGTTGAAGCATGAAGAGGAATATGAATGTTTAGCATATCTGGCATGTAAATACCTTGCAATGCTGGCTACATACGTGCTATGAGAATGCCTGGTCTCACTTTCAGGTGGCATTGTAAATAAGAAGCAGGCAGCAGTATCTCCTATCAATGTGAACAAATTTGTTTGTCTTAGCAACTGGTTGAACAAGAAATAGGACTGAGTGGACTTGTATGCGCTAAAGTTTTACATTGTTTTGTTTTTGAGTGCAGTTATGTAACCAAAAAACCCCCTACATTTGTAAGTTATACTTTCACGACAAAGAGATTGCACTACAGTACTTGTATGAGGTGAATTGAAAAATACTATTTTTTATCATTTTCACAGTGCAAATATTTGTAATAAAAAATACGAAGAGAGCACTGTATACTTTGTATTCTGTGCTGTAATAGAAATTAATGTATTTGAAAAGACATCCAAAATATTTAATAAATTTCAATCGGCATTCTATTGTTTAACAGTGCGATTAATTGTGATTTATTTTTTTAATTGCAGTAAAAAGATTTGAGTTAAATCGCGTGAGTTAAACTGTGATTAATCGACAGCCCTAATCACAATGTAATTTGCAGTACTTGGATAATGCTGCTGACGGCAGCTCAAGAGCACCATATATTCCAAATAGCCCCCTTTTCTAGGCTTTGTCTTCTCTTCACAGGAAATAAAGTCTTCTTGTTTGGTGTAGTTAGATTCCACATTATATAACACCGAACCCAAATCTGAGCAACAGTATAGAACCCAGATTTTAAGGAGTCCTTTACACTCTGTGCCTTAAATATAGCACGTGTAAGATCTACATAGCTTTGATCTTTATTTGCCTATTATGTCTCAACAATTGTTGGCACATCTGGTTTCTGGGTCACTTACTTTGCCACAAAAGCTCAGACTCCTCTATGGAATATTCGGAAATTTGACTTCGCCTCACTTTCATATGCAACAGTGCAGCCAAGCGGAAATCCAGGGCTTCAACACTTCATCTCCCTCCTGGAGTTGCATTTTAAACAAGACTAGGATTTGGCGTCACAATATTATCACTTTTGCATCCCTTTCTGAATCTCAGTTTACTATATGCCAATACATTCTCTACATAGACTGACTGTACATAACATCTATCCTACGTATCCTTAGAGGTCTCCTCAGCGATATCTGGAGTGCCATGAAAGCTTTATGGAAAGAAGTTTCACTTAACCTGTATTCTACCATTTGTAAGTTTGTACTGAGAGGTCTATGTAATTTTTATGGTAGTCTAATTTCATTGCTATAGAAGTACATCCCTATAGTGAGTTGAGGGAAGGCCTCATGGTCATCTTAGGGCACTCTAGATAGATCAACTTTATAAGTAGGAAGAAACAGAAGTCAAGTGGAGGACAGGAAACTCCCCTTCCTGAAACCTATGCATCAATCCTTCAGATTTTTTTTTAATTGCAATTAAGCCTAAATTTAATGCAACTTTTATTGTGTGTATGCCTGAAAGTTACTCCAGATGTCAGAACACTGCCATGTGGAAAACCTATAATCATTTGCTTGCCACTTACTCTCCTAGGCTGTGTAGAGGGGAAGAACCATGGCTTGGCATTCAAACAATGATTTTCATAATGTGAACTTTGGTGGAAATGTACTTTTTTGGAAGAGAAGAGTGGCTATGATGTATGACCTTGATGGTAGAGGTGGGATTAAAGTGAATAGACACAGGGTGGAGAAAGAGCCAAAGTGACTGGTCAGGGAGGTAGAAATTCCTTCACCATCCCTGAATAGAGAACTTGAATCCATAAAAGAAAGCAGAACATGCAGCTCCACAAGAACTCTCCAAGTGAAAAAGTGTCAGTACTTGGCTTTCAGATTACCTAGAACATAGAAATATCACTACGTTCATGGACAACATTTAACTTATATCCATATTTCATTAGATAAACTCCTCAGTGGTCCTTCTGAGTATCTGAACCTCTTTGGAATATAGCCAGTATATTAGCCTTTTGCAAACACAAAAAAGAAGGGGTTAGCTATGGTGAATCCGATCATTAGTGGCCACCATTTTGTAAACAATCCAGTACATTGAGACTTTCAGACAACTACACATTTCCTCCAAGGATGTGTCTATACTATAATTACACATCCATGCCTGGTCCGTGGCCAGCTGACTCAGGCTAAGGGGCTTGGGTTAAGGGGCTGGGTAATTATGGTGTAGATGTTTGGGCTCAGGCTGGAGCCTGGGCACTGGGACCCAACAAGGTGAGAGGGACCCAGAGGTCAGACTGTAGCCTGAGCCTCAACGAATACACCACAATTAAACAGCCCCTTTGCCGGAGCCTTGTGAGTCAGCTAGCACTGCAGGTGTCTAACTGCAGTGTTGACATACCCTAAGGGTCTACGCAAAGAAAAATACTTGCTAAAATTTTGCACCTAGCCCCTTTAGCTAGCTCTACTTTCTTTGCTTGACCATTCCCACAGTCCTCCACACAATGAAATTCAGCTAACCAGGATGAAATTTGAGAGGTGACTGACCAAACACATTGCTCAATGCTATCCAGCCCTATACATTGAGTTTGACAAGAGAAACCACAATCAGAGCCCACATGGAAAATGCAAATCTCCATTGTTGTTTATTCTCATTCCATTGGAAGATATAGATATCGACCTTACTAGTTCTGAATATTTGCAGAAAGGCGAACTGCTGTTATGACAGCTGCATATGATAGTCAGCACTCACAAGCTAATCCTTGGACGTCACATCCCAGTCTATGGTGAATGGAGATGTTCTACATCAGCTGCAAAATCATCAACTCTTTATGACCTTTCAAATGACCTTTTTCTATGCTTGGAGAAAGGGGTGGCAAGGGTTTGAAAATGCTAACTCCTTGAAGCTTGTGCATAATTTATCAAGTTACTTACACCCAGCAGTTTTACTCTGCAGCAGTGTCCTAACGTACTGGCTTTCAGCTACCATAGAATCAGAACAGGAAGGGACCTCGAGAGGTCATCTAGTCTAGTCCAGTCCCCTGCACTCAAGGCAGGACTAAGTATTATCTAGACCATCCCTGAGAAGTGTTTGTCCAACCTGCTCTTAAAAATCCCCAATGATGGAGATTCCACAACCTCCCTAGGCAATTTATTCCAGTGCTTAACCACTCGGACAGTTAGGAAGTTTTTCCTAATTTCCAACCTAAATATCTGCAGAGGCACATAGAGTTAAGTGTCCCACATCTACTCAGTGACATATGAAGGATTTAGGCAGCCCTTATATGTTCAGTTTTTAGAGTTAACTGATGAATTGGAATCCTTCGTGAGACAGCCAGAATGCCTGCTCCTTATTGATCAGTTTAACTGAGGGCTTGTTGCCAGGTACCAAAAGGAATATTCCAGAAAGAGGAAGTTGTATATGGCATTAGGCAAAACAAATTCACCCACAAAACTGAATATAGTACTTTTATTTTCAACACCATAATAAAATCAATCCATGCATTCAGTTATTTAATGTTGTCATGTTTGATATTACTGGCTTTAAGTTGTTGCTGAATGCTGGTTCCACACATACAACTTTAAAATATGCATGTTTTCCCAGAGACATCCAGTGCAGAGTGTGGGAGCTAGGAAGGGTGGGGCACAAGTTTTAGACCTTTCCCTGGCCATCTCATCTTATGCAGTCATAAGCCATTTTCATGCTCTCTCTGCTTGGAATTTCATACTGTGATAATATACCGTTCATTCCACTGGAGCATGACTGATTCGGCTAGAGTCCAAATGCCTCCGACCACAACTTTTAACAGCAACCTGAGTTTTCTTTTGGTGAAGAGGGCATGTTAACAGGAAAGAATTGCCAAAAGTCACAAGTTCCAACTCGGGCCTTTCGAAAACTTTCAACACTCCCAGACTTTTAGAGGATGGGGTTAAGCTAGCCAATTTCATAACCTTCTTCCCACAAATAGCACAAATGCTATTAAAAGAATTCTGACTACGTACATTTTGTCCAATATAGCCTCCAATAAATGGTAAGTAACATTTCTCCACATACTTTTGTAAACATTTGAGCTTTTCTGACAATCACTATTTTTGGTGACAGTTGCAACACCAGTTGACAGACAACTCAATGCAGCATGCTCTTACGATGATCATCCCAACCGTTGGGAATTCCTTCACAAGCCATGATTTGCCATAACTGACCGTCACTCTCAAAGAATTTGAGAAGAGTAGGAAAGTTTGATTATTTTCACTACAGACTGTGTAGAATATACAGCTCATACTAGGCTTTGCTGATCCATCCAAGCAAGGAGGAAAGCGAGGAGGTTCTACAGATGGTTTTTGTTTTTTTGTTTTTTTTTCAGTGCAGTTATTTTCAATGGCCCCTTTTGATGAGATCTAACAATCCTTATTTTATATACAGGGAGAAAAACTGATTGATTCAGTTTGCATGAAACCCTTTCAATTAATTACTAGAAAACACTAAGCAAAATAATAAGTCTTGCTGCCCAGCCAGCTATCTTGGGATTCAGAAGTGAATGATCACATACAGAAGTAGCATTGGATTCCAAGAGCATGTATTTGTCAGCATTGACTAATCTGAAAGCCACAACCTAGACAAACTCTTAACAATGCATGGCCCATTTAGATAGTTAGTGTGGACAAAAGCAAGGTTAAATAATGACAGTTCAGTTACTCATAGGAGGACAGATTATATTATGAATATATTTCCTTTCCCTCCTTACCACTATAACAGCTTTTTGGAAGAGCTACTGTATTACAATAGTTGACTATGCGCTGAAAAGAACAGGAAAACAGAAAGACATCCTGGGACAAGTATGGTCAGTTCCGTGCTCCTTGTATCATTTGGGAAGTTGTGCACACTGCTGAAACGCACTTACTCAGTCACTGACAGAGCTTTTTACTAATAAGTGTGTTACCCTCTCAGGCCAGTAGGCTTTGGCAGACATTATCAGGAGATTTAACAGGCAATAGTTCGTTAGCATCTAAGCCTATAGCACCAAGCATGCACTTTATTTATTTATTTAATTTTATATACACACACACACACACACAGAGTAAGCATGCAGTTTAAGCATTTCAGGTATAGTTCTATCCTACAAGGTTACTAAAAATGGCATTGTGGTGTTCCATATTAGTTGTCTCAGATGTCCATCTCATATTTGCTCAGTTTGTGAACATAAAATGTCTTCTGGCTCACAAACTAGCCCTGGGCTCCGAGTCAAGATTTTGGTGGGTTTTTTGTTATAAAATCTCATGGATCACTACCAGATTATGCCCTCACTGAAATCTGTGCATCCCCATTAGCCTTAAGTGAGTTTACACAGGAATCAAAAAGGGCATGATCTGAAGGAATGGGGTTTCATAGGTATACCTGAGCTGCTGAACATTTGGAGATGGTTTAACAAGGGGAGATGGGGCGGGTGGGGGACAACCTGACTCACAAAGCTCAGGCTGAATTTGTAGACCTAGCAACTAGAAAAGATTTCTGTTTGCAGAGTAAGTCTGGTCTACACTACAAAATTTACTTCGGTATAAAACTTATGTTGCTCATGGGTGTGAATAATCCACACACCTGAGCAACAAAGTTATATTGACTTAAGCGCTGATGTAAACAGTGCTACGTTGGCAGGAGTTCTCCCACCGACATACCTACTGCTTCTCATGAAGGTGATGTTATTAAGCTGATGGAAGAGCTTTCTCCCATCAGCTTAGAGCAGGGGTGGGTAACCTATGGCCCGCAGGCCACATCTGGCCTGCTGCTTCATTTCATACAGCTCACAGCCAGGCTCTGCTCTACAGGCCGGAAGCCCCAGGCCTCAGCCACCCTGGCGGGGCTGGAGACTCAAGTGCTGACTTGCCCTGCTGCGGGGAGAAGCTAGGGTTGCCAGACCATTAAGTATCCGGTCAGCTCCGTGCAGCTCCCAGAAGTGACCGGCACGTCCCTGTAGCCCCTAGGAGCAGGGGCAACCAGGGAAGCTCCATGCACTGCCCCTGCAGCTCCCATTGGCTGGGAACTGTGGCCAATGGGAACTGGCGGCGGCTGCATGTGCAAGCAGTGCACACTGCCCTGAGCCCCCTGGCCCCTCCGCCTAGGGGCTGGACATGTCATTTGCTTCCAGGAGCAGTGCGGCAATAGCGCAGGCAGGAAGCCTGCCTTAGCCCTGCTGCACCGCCGACTGGGAGCTGCCTGAGGTAAGTGTCGCCCAGCCGGAGTCTGCACCCCCAACCCCCTGTCCCAGGTCGGAACCCCCCCTCCTCTCACACCCCAAACCGCTGCCCTGAGTCCGCTCCCGCAGTCCAAACCCCTCATCCCCAGCCCCACCCCAGAGTCCATACCCCCAGCCGGAGCTTTCACCCTCTCCTGCACTCCAACCCCTGCCCGGAGCCCCCTCCTGGACCCTGAACTCCTAATTTCTGGCCCCACCCCACAGCCTAAGGGAAGTCGAGTCTTCATGCCCCACCGCAGGGCTGTTTTTGGTCCATGACCGATTTTTTCTGTGGGTCAACAGTCCGTGATAGAAAGAAGGTTCCACACCCCTGGCTTAGAGCATCTTTACCAGAAGCACTGCAGCTGCGCTACTGTAAAAATTTGTAGTGCACATCTGCTCTAAATACACTTGATAAGAAAATCAGTCAGACACACTGACTATACCACTTTTACACTTTTTCAGTGTAGAACTAATACTTTAAGGCAGCATAAGTACATTACTCTATGATCCCTCCCCTTGTCTACCCTCTGGTCCCCTGGTATTACTCCAATTTTTTTGGCAGTTTAATTCATTCTAAACCTTTAGATAGTCTGGAAGTGTTTTTTGCAGATGAAAATCATTGGTGGTGGGCAGGAGGGAAGGGGGCAATGGAGAGAGGACTGACTGCAAGGCTAGGAAATTACTATTTAATCTCTGCAATTTACCAGCACTGTAGCTTGGACAGTTGTGTTAGGAATGGACAATGATTTAATTAATACTTATTTTTCCTTCTCTTGCACCCCAACTCAGCTTTGACAGTTTTGCACAGAAAATGTTTGCTAATCTGGGTCATGATATTTTAATTACCAGTGTAACAGAGGAAAAACTATTTTGATCCACTCCTTTCACTCATAACTGTAGCATTGACAGTTTAGGCTGAAATTTTCTGTGTTTGGTCTCTTCTTGAAGGGGACGTTTTGAAAATCTGAGCAAAATCTCAGCTGAAAAATGGCTGAAGGAAAGGTTACACTCATGCTGCTATTCAAAAATATTTTTGCCACTCTTGTATAAGGATATTATGTAAAGACGGCTGATCATTTACAAATCTGTATGTGGCGTACCTAGCCCTCACTGAGTTATTTGACTGGTTTAAAAATGGTTTTTGAATAAAAGGAATATTTAAATTGTTCACTGAATATGCATTTGAAAAATGAAAGCTTTCTCTGTAAGCTTAGACGCAGTGTGCATGTGTGGACAGTATGGGAAGTAAATACTTTTCATACCTGCTTAAATGCCTCTCATTCTCCTTCCCCCAAACCATCAACATTCTGGTACTGGAGTATTAAAATTTAATCGTTTTTAAAATTTGCTGATGGAAGCAAGCAAGCTCAGCCATCCATTTCTGCCTCCTTGTAACGTATATTTTTATTTTTTAAACAGCTCAGCAGCAGCAGAGGAACCAGTAAAGGCTTAGCTATTTAAACTACATGCATTCCATTGCACACTTTGGTGTGGTGGGGGATGGAGAATGGAGAGAACAGAGGCCAACTCCCTCTGTTCATTCTAAAGGTAGATTTAAAATGTTTTGCTTTTTTTAAAAGGAAAGAAAAAAAATCACCCCAAGACAGTCTGATAGAGGATACAACGTTGTCGCTTTCAGTCAATATAGACAACAACCTTGCAGCAACAGCACCAAGGTTACTAGCGGAACTCTGGCAGTTGTACTGCCAGGGCTGTCCATGTCTGTTATTGTGGTTTGCTTTCTCAGGCGTCTGATGTATGTGGAAGGCAGGGAGATACTCTTGCTGGGTCATGAAATTCCCTCTGCTTACTCAACAAGCAAGGTTAGGGAAGAGCGTTATGTTGCTCATAATCCCAGCTCCCCCGACAATAGCAAGGTTCTAATACTATGCAGGTGTCAGTCAGGCTAAGTGACAAAATTAAGCTTTAAAATAAACTCATCATTAAATATTGTCCTCCTTTCTCTCCCCCCACCCTTCTTAAAAAGTGACTGGTAACTATCAGCTTTAGGAATTACCTCTGGTGCAGGGAACTCCCATACTATGCCCTAGAAACACAAGGCAGATCCGCAGTCTCATTTCCAGCATGCTGTCACATGCAGGTTTCCCCAGACACTTAGAAATTGAGTCTGTTCTTCCCCCTACATGCATGTCAGTCACCATTAAAATTTATACGCATACACGAACGCAACAAGGGGTTTTCCAGATGAGCACGGACATTTCAGAGATCTAATCTTTTAATTTAATCTTGCAATCACCTTCCATGGTTCTGTGTCTGAGCTTGTAAAATACAGGTTATTGGTAGGCATTAATTGCATTTACATCTCATCCTAGGGTGACCAGTCAGCAAGTGTGAAAAATCAGGACGGGAGTGGAAGGTAATAGGAGCCTATATAAGAAAAAGACCCAAAAATCGGGACTGTCCCTATAAAATCAGGACATCTGGTTACCCTATCTCAACCTCTTAAATTGCTCCACAGGAAACCAAATTTGAGCTCTTTATTTCTCCAAATATTCCAAAATAAGCCCCTCTCCCAAATAGTTTGAATACCAATTTTAGAAAATTAGAGCAGAAATGTTAACACTGATATCTTCCCCACCCTCCATTCCTCGTTTTACTCTTCTCCAGAAAGCATACACTTTTACTTAGATGTAAATCTGTTCAAGAATTGCATTAGATACTACAAGTTACTCCTGAAGGAGGTATTCTGCTTTCCGACTACGGCCAACAGATGCCAAACTACTGCTTCCAAACCAAATAGTTATGAAATAATGAAGCATGTTACAGAAGACAAAATTAGTCTGCTGCACAGACTGGTGCATTGATGGGTGCCATGTTCTCGCCACCCGTGACATTAAGCAGCAGAGTTAATTATGCAGAATAGCAAAAGTGATAATAAATTGGATATTTACTTTCTGAGCTAGTGAGTGCACTTAGCTTCTAGAATCAGGCTTCAAGAGCTAGGTTGTTCTTAACCTGATTTGGAAGTCATCATATGTAGGAAAGCAAATACTACAGATTTAACTTAGTTTTTGGAGCGCAACAGTAGCTTTCTAATGCAACAGTATAAATTAGGTGCCAAAAATCGTGCCAAAATGCCCGAAGAGATGGAAAAAATCATGCTCAGCCCTAGGTGAAGTATAGACAGCAAGAGCCCCTAAAATTGCTTCACTGTGAGTCTCTTATGTAGTAACCAATTATATACAGAAGAAATAAGATGAATAGACTTGCTTGTGTTGAATTCTTTTGAATTCTCTAAAGGTTTACACCAAAATGCATACTAAGAAGTTAGCTTTCAAAAAGGTTCAAAAAATTAATTCTGGTGCTTTTTGTCGACAAAGGTTTTACCAACAAAAATGCATTTTAGACAGTGTCTGTTGTAGACGAGCCAGTGTGCTCACCCTCACATGACTTAGGAGCAGCTTTGCCTTATTCCTAATGAGCTCTGTCCAGAAAGATAGCTGTGATATGGGACCTTAGTTTATAATACATAGGAGGCTGAGAGGGAGAGAGATTATCCAAGTTCCCATCACAGCAGACCACCTCAAAGAAAAATGTTACATATTTTAATAAAGACTGGAGGTGCAATGTCATACATTCAGACCCTGCGCTATTTCAGACAATAAAACCATCTGAAGACAGTCTCCAATGATACTCCTGAAACAAGAATGGTATACATGCAGCACTGCAGCAACTTCACTGAACCAAACCAGAGAGAGTATTTGAGATAGGAATTATATTGCAACAGCATAATACAGAAATTAATTTTCTGCATTAATCAACCTATTTCCTCTATTTAGCTGGAGGGGAAAAAAAACACACACACACAAAAAAACCAGTCAATTGTTCAAATGTAAGACATTCATGACTCCCAGAGATGAGAGAAGGGAAGACATTGATCTGAAATGAAAATTGTGGTAAATCTGTCGATTCTTTTAGTTATTCTTGGACCCAATCATAACGCAGAAGCCATTGCTTAACACCACTGTTGGAAGCTAAGAGACTATTAAAATTAAAAATGGAAAGCACAGATCTTGCTTAATTGGTTTGATAGATCATTTACTGCATAGGAAATGTAGAGGCTAACATAAAACCTGGCTTGGAAAAAGTGGTGACAGGAACCGAGTGAGCTTCAATAGACAGGATGCAGAATTCATTCTTAACGATACTAGAGAATACTCAGTGCTCTCTCTGCAGAAGCATAATGTGAATGGGGGGAAATGGGAGAGACCAAAGAAAGAAACAAAAGGATGCCCAAATGAATTGATATCCCATCTGTTATATTTTGAATTTACTGACAAGGCCGTACCCCCCAGGTAGACTTTCCTTCTTTCTCCAGAGGAAATGAAGGCGCTTGTGGTTTCCCCATCACAAACAAAGTCTCAAATTATCAAATTAAAAGTCACAACCATCAATTTATACAACTAGGATACACTGGTGAGGTCCCCCCAGATCTCAGTTTCACTTTCTCCACTGGTTCATTAGAGTAATCTTCAGGGCACAACCTAAGGTATGAAGTACTTGTGGCACCTTAGAGACTAACCAGTTTATTTGAGCATAAGCTTTCGTGAGCTACAGCTCACTTCATGAAGCTGTCATGTCATGAAAGCTTATGCTCAAATAAACTGGTTAGTCTCTAAGGTGCCACAAGTACTCCTTTTCTTTTTGCAAATACAGACTAACACGGGTGTTACTCTGAAACCTAAGGTATGCTTCTCCTAGACCAGAGGTAGGCAACCTATGGCACGCGTGCCAAAGGCGGCACGCGAGCTGATCTTCAGTGGCACTCACACTGCCCGGGTCCTGGCCATCGGTCCAGGGGGCTCTGCATTTTAGTTTAAATTAAGCTTCTTAAACATTTTAAAAACCTTATTTACTTTACATACAACAATAGTTTAGTTATATATTATAGACTTATAGAAAGAGACCTTCCAAAAAGTTAAAACGTATTACTGGCACGCGAAACTTAAATTAGAATGAATAAATGAAGACTCGGCACACTACTTCTGAAAGGTTGCCGACACCTGTCCTAGACTTTTGCCTGAGGACAATTACAGATGGTGGTGGTGAAGCTGAATGGCGAATAAGTGTGTCAATGTGGCCCAGGAAGAGGCTGGCATATTGGGGAACCATTCTAGTACCCTGGTTATTCCCATGGTTTGGACAAAGTGTTTGCTGAAATGTAAGAGTGTTATGCGTGAGGATAAAAAGAACAAGTAAATACACCAAGAGAACCTGTTTCGATACAGAAATAAAACCCCTTCTGACCGCACACCCCTGCTTGTCACCTACCACCCCACAGTAAAACCCATTCAATGTATAAAGCAATTACAACCCATACTCGACAGGGACCACATCCTCAAAGAAACCTTTCCTGAACCCCCTCTTCTGGGCTTCAAACAACCCCCCAACCTTTCCAATCTCATCATCTGAAGCAAGGTCCACACATACCAGGACAAACCAACTCAAAGCAGCACCAGACCCTTCCACAACAACAAATGCAATAGCTGGAGACATATCTACATCACTACGAAGACCAACGTGCCCCACAGCAGACCTTTCAAGAGCAATGGATCCTGCACATGCCTATCATAACATGCACACTAAGTGCCCCAATAGCAATTATGTGGATGAAACCAGACAATCACTACACTCCCTAATGAACGCTCACAGAAAAATAAAAACACACACCATATCACTTGTAGGAGAACTCTTTTCACAAAGTGATCACTCCATACAAGACCTCTCAGTCATCACCCTCAAAGGAAACCTTCACAGCACCTTCAAAAGAGGAGCCTGGGAGCTTAAATTCATAACTTTGCTACACACTAAAAATCATGGACTGAACAGAGAAATTGGATTTATGGCTCACTACTACACATACTTGGAAGGTTACACAGGGCTCTTCTTAAGAGGAGCTCCGCGTACGCTTGAAAGCATGTGTCTTTCACCAAAAGAAGTTGGTCCAGTAAAAGATATTTCTCCCCATCTTGTCTCTCTAATGAGGGAATATAAGCAGTTTAACTCTCAGTGCTCATTACCCCCATTCCAGGAGGGGCATAGAACACTAAACATTTTAGAACTCAAAAAAAATATGCACGTCAAACAAGAGAAGGGGAATACTGAAAACGTAGAATATATTCTCAAGCCATCTAATCCGACTAGATGAGATGTCACTTACTCTTTCAAAAGAAGATTCAAGTCTGGCATATTAAGATGTCCTCGCCCTATTCAGCCACACTAGCATTGCAGATGTGTTTGGATGCAAAAAAACAAAAACAAAAAAACCCCCTTCTCTTTAAAGCAATCCTGTGTATACAGTGTGCTCCATTACAGGCAGAGCTGATAGCACAATTTACAGTTAAGGTTGTCCAACACTTCGCATTAAAACACATTTCCATGGCTTATAACTCTGTGAAACAACTGTTAAGGCTGAAATTTTCCACACCAGGCATCTTCCTCAGGCTGAATATTTTTGGCAAGTTTCAGAAAGAAAGGTTCAGCCATTTATGAGAAGGAAATTAGGTAAAAATAAATTTAACCTGTTTTAGAAAAGTTTTTACAAACCTTTAGTTAAGCTCTAACACCCTCCATACTTTGAAGCAAGGCCTTGAAATGGCACTCTAGTATCAAGGATGTGCCTTTTAAGATTCATTTGAAAATATATTCAATTTTTGGCCAAGTTTTGAGCCTCTGAAAAATACAGTTTGCAAATGATCAGTAGAGACTTGTTACAGACTGGCAGCTAAATTCTCAGAGATTCTGTCTGCACTGGGCATACTCATCCCATCAGCTCTTGTGTGTCAACTGGATTTGGCATGCACCAACTCCACAGAGACTGAGCATGCTCCATTTCAGAGCTACAGAAGCACAGCAGGACTTTCTCTTCAATTGTTGCTCCCTACTCCTGCTGGGGGCTCCTGTGGCACCAAACACTGGAACTATGAGCAGGCAGTTTCTCCTGCACTCTCAATGCTCCCCCTGCGGGCACCCTTGCAAGATACAGAAGGAAGCAGGAGCAGCTATATTGGAATGCAGAGGAATGAGAAATGGGGTAGAAGACAAGGTGGACTGTGGGAGCCAAAGGTTCAGGGGAAGCAGAAATGGAAAGGTACAGAGAGGGAGGAGCTGGATATGTGAAGGAGCTGGGACGTGGCAGGACCTGGAGAAGCAACAGAAGGGGACAGAGACAGGTTGGGGCACAGGGGGAAAAAGGGTCCAAACACCACTGAAGCATAGTCCTCTCCAGTAAATTTAGCAGGGAGACCTCAAGTCTCTATATTCCTCCGTCATCAATAAATAGCTATGAAACCCATCTGCAAAATGTGTATGTCATCCTCATCTCCCGCCCACCCGCAATGACTAATTCAAAGGGTAACACCCTTCTCCTTCTCCATTTACTTGGCTAACTCCAGTGGTAGAGATCTGTGCTGTGGATCTAAAGGTTTAAATGCAAGTTGCTGGCCATTACTCTTTTACAACTTGGAATTTGTTTCAGTGTCTTAAAAATTAGGAGATTATATAAAAAAAGCCTCCACTGAAAGTATGTTCAGGCTGCAAAGTCAAGCACTCAAAAATTAGGAAATGCCAGAACAAAGGTTGCCTGTGCAACCTGTCTCCTTTGTGCATATACCTTACGATGCAGTCTTTAATTACATGGTCACATTTTTTCCCCACAGGATTCTGCCTCACTCAGTGCACAGGATGGATAGTGCTCTGAATCAGGTTTGTGTAGTGAACGAGGCCATTGTCTGTAGGACTCCTGCTTAATTTGTTGCATAAATTGGCAAGTGTGTAGTAAATGAGTCAGGGTATTACAGGAAAAGAAATAGTCTCCTGGTTTAGGCAACTAAATGCCACCCTGCATGACTGGATTCCATCACTGCCTCTGCCAGAGTTCATATATGGTGTGACAAGTCACACCAAAAGTTTCATAGTGAGCCACTAGTTTTTTCATTTTCTGGGTGAATAGTCTGAGACTTCCGAGGCCAAATTTTCAGAAGATCCAAGTCTTCACAACTGGAGCTGTGCTTTGAACACATCTAGTACTATAAAAAAGGTTAAGTATTCTAAAAAAAAATCAAGTGCTAGGCATCTCAAGTTGAGCACCCAAAATTAGGGGATCCTTTGGTGGACCCTCTGTCTCAATTTCCTAACTGTAAAACTGGGATAATACCACCACTTATTTCCACGTGGGTACTATGAAGATAAATTCACTTTTGTTTGTAAAACTCACATATTATGGTAAAAACACCGTAGAAACACCCAGGAGGAAATAGTTTCATATTGAGTGCAGTGTTTGGATGGTGTGTATTAATTATATATTTAACAGAGGATTAAAAGAAATATTGAATAACTATCCATTCACTGAATAAGATGGGGTTTTGGGGAGAAAATGGCATTTCATCATATCCTTAGAGACTATCACAATGTATGTATACAAGAGGGCCTGAAGGGCCAAAATCCACATGCTGTTTATGTTACAACCTGATATATAGACTGTGTCAGCTCTTTTTACAGGCCCAAAATCCAGAGTTTGGTCAAGACGACAGAGGCCTAGCAAATAGTGAACAATATTAGCTAAGAAGCAGAACAAACAAAGGACAACCTTACTTTTTGCTCAGGTAAGCTTGGTCAGCAAGAAGCCAGATGGAAATTATCACTGGGGGCTTTATCTCAAAGTTGATAACAGACCATGGGAATGAAAGGGGCCCCGTTTCTTCTGTAGAAGAGGTGCCTTCCTACACACCAGCCTTGAGTTTATGGAAGAGGTTCAAACATATCAGTATGAGATATGATATCCTCCCTCTCACAGATGTGCACCTCTCCTCCTAGCCATTGCCAGTACCTGCCTTAGAAACACAAATGAATAATTAAAACACAACCTTTATTGCTATATACTTTTCATTTGTCGTTTTGCTTTAACTCCTAGGTGTGTACCTGTTGGACAATCAAGGAAGCTACTTTATTACCTATGGATCCCAAATCAGAATTCAACATATATATTTTATACTAACACACTTTATATATTGTTTAATGGAAAACACCTGTGTACTAATTATGTGTCATGTTTCAGAGTAACAGCCGTGTTAGTCTGTATTCGCAAAAAGAAAAGGAGTACTTGTGGCACCTTAGAGACTAACCAATTTATTTGAGCATAAGCTTTCGTGAGCTGCAGCTCACTTGATCGGATGCATACTGTGGAAAATACAGAAGATGATGTTTTTATACACACAAACCATGAAATAATGGGTGTTTATCACTACAAAAGGTTTTCTCTCTCCCCCCACCCCACTCTCCTGCTGGTAATAGCTTATCTAAAGTGATGACTCTCCTTACAATGTGTATGATACTCAAGGTGGGCCATTTCCAGCACAGATCCAGGGTTTAACAAGAAGGTCTGAGGAACAGTGGGGCGGGGGAAAGCAATGAAGGGGAAATTGATTCATTATAGAAAGTAACCTATTTCCCCTTGTTCATTCCTTTCCCCTGCCCCACTGTTCCTCAGACCTTCTTGTTAAACCCTGGATCTGTGCTGGAAATGGCCCACCTTGAGTATCATACACATTGTAAGGAGAGTCATCACTTTAGATAAGCTATTACCAGCAGGAGAGTGGGGTGGGGGGAGAGAGAAAACCTTTTGTAGTGATAAACACCCATTATTTCATGGTTTGTGTGTATAAAAACATCATCTTCTGTATTTTCCACAGTATGCATCCGATCAAGTGAGCTGCAGCTCACGAAAGCTTATGCTCAAATAAATTGGTTAGTCTCTAAGGTGCCACAAGTATTCCTTTTCTTTAAGTGTCATGCGTTAACCTGAAACCATGGGCGGAGACATTATGTAACCTTTTGACCATTGGCTACTGTGCTTATCTTGTCTTGCTGCTAGACCTATCCAGGGGTTTGGGACTGCCTACCCCGTCATTTCCCTCTGCCCATGGAAAATCCATATAATCCATTGTAATCAATTATTTGGCAGTGTCTCTGACCCTAATAAGCGAGGTGACACGCCGTCAGCGCTGTACGTAATAAACCCACGTGCTTGATTCTACAAGGTGTCCACATTTGTTCTTTCAGGGCCAAATTTTGATCTAATACAGTAACTCCTCACTTAATGTCGTCTCGCTTAACGTTGTTTCGATGTTACGTCCCTGCTCCATTACAGAACATCCTCATTTAAAGTTGTGCAATGCTCCCCTATAAAGTCGTTTGGCCACCTGCTTTGTCCATGGCTGGCAGCCCCCCTACACCCTCCCCCGCAGTGCCTCCCGCCCGCCGGCGGACGCTGCGGATCAGCACCTTCCCCCTGCTCTCCCTGCCTCTTGCCCATGGCAATCAGCTGTCTTGCAGTGTTCAGGAGGCTGGGGGGGAGGAGCAAGGACATGGCACACAGCTTTCCTCCCCTGCCTTGTGAACACCATAAACCAGTTGATTGCCACAGGCAGGAGGCAGGGGAGGGAGGGAGGGAGGGGGCAAGCTGCATCCTCACTCCTCCCCTCAGCCTCCTGAGCACCACAAGACAGCTGATTGCTGCAGGCAAGAGGTGGGAGGAGCGGGGGAAGGCACTGATCTGCAGGGTCCACCAACGGGTGGGAGGCCCTGGGGGGGCAGTATAGGGGGGCTGCCAGTCTGTTTAATACCTGTATTAAATTGCTTGTTTAAAATTGTTTAAAATGTATATAATGCCTTTTGCCTGGGAAAAAACATTCCCTGGAACCTAACCCCCCCATTTACATTAATTCTTATGGGGAAATAGGATTCGCTTAACATCATTTTGCTTAAAGTTGCGTTTTTCAGGAACATAACTACAAAGTTAAGTGAGGAGTTACTGTATATGCATTAAAGTACAAAACACAGTGACCATATTTTTTTTTAAAAAACTAAAGTTTTCAAATCTATTCTATTAATTTCTAGGCAACAGTGCAGGAACTCCCTGTACTTCAGAGATGGTCAGAAATACACTGAATACAATCTAAAAGGCAACAGATTGCAATACAAAATGGCAGTATTCACTTTGTGAATTACACTTGCCTATTAATATTGACTTAGAAAACAGAATAAAAACTAATCATCTTTCAGGTAGGCACTCCATACTTTGCAGTCTCATATCACACAGAAAAATGTATGCAACTGTTATCAATCTCTGAACAGAAAAAGTGTTATACCAGGGTAAACAGGAGGGTCAGCCATCTATTCTTAACAAATTAACATAATCCACTAGGTTTTGCCTGTCTAGAGTTCAGAGGGGGAAAAAGGCTAAACATCCACACCTTCTTGGTACTTTCAACTCTAATTATTCAAATAATGAATATGTTAATTTAGTAAAAATTCTACCAGTTTACTAAGTGGAGGGAAGTTAGCTTATGTTTTCTCAAAGTTGTAGTTGCTATAAGTAAATTATTTTCTCATATAATATCCAGTCTTCCTATGTGGCATGTCCATTAGGGGAAGTTTGCCACCATAGCAGCCCATTTCGAATGATCCTGGGCTAATCTCTTTGTGGATTCTCTAAGAGTCCTTTTGATTCACCCTATATGACACATCGTTCATCCAAGATCCTATTTTTCCACCTTGTGTTCTTCTGCCATCAACTTTCCCTTCCAATCAGTCTGTTGGAAATGGGCAACTCTCTTTGTAGTAAGGGTAGACTAAGTTGCATGTTTTTTTCCCTCCAAGATGCTAGCATATGATTCCCCATAGACAGCAGCTTTTGGTTCATCCATCGATAAATACATAGAATGCTTTTCTGGCTACTATTTCCAAGGAGACGTGACAGATTCTTTATAGCATACAACCAGAAGGGAATCCATAGCCTTTGAAACAGAACCATAATAAAGCTCTATGACAGACAGTAAACCTCTTTAAAAGGTTTACTATATATTCCTCCAGTTCAGTAGTTCTGTTTCTAAGTACATGGTTGTTAATGATTACAAATGCATATAGCACTTTTTATCTTTGAAGTTCCAAAGCTTCAGTAAGCATCCTTGAACTCCAGACAAATCTGCTGCAGGTATTGTGTTACTCAATTCAATTGTGATTTTGGCTTGAGCGAGTAATGTTTTATAGTAGGCTGAGGAAGGAGATCTTTGAGTTTGATGCAGAAAAAAATGGCTTAATGTCCTCTGACATCTTGAACGCTTTTGTGCAAAGGGGATGTTTAATCTCCATCTTTTCATTTTAGGTGCTTCTTGCCAGTTTCTAATAAGAAGCCAAACTGCTGCATGATCTGACCAGGAAATAGAGCCTTGCTATGCTGATGTTGCTGTATGAAGTAAAGATTTAGAGATTTTAGAATATCTGCTCTCACATATATTCTATGGCAGTGGTTCTCAACTAGGGTTATGTGTACCCATGGGGTATGCAGAGGCCTTCCTGGGGGCAGATCAATTCATCTAGATATTTGCCTACTTGTACAACAGACTACAGGCAGTCCTCGACTTTACGACGCTCAACTTACGACTTACGCAATGGAGTGTATTGCGGTTCCGAGTTACAACATTTCGACTTACAATGCAATTTTCAGGAACCAATTGTGTCGTAAGTCCAAGGACTGCCTGTACATAAAAAGCCTTAGCGAAATCAGTACAAACTACCATTTCATACAGACAGTGACATGTTTATACTGCTCTATACACCGAAGTGCAAGTACAATCTTTATATTCCAATTGATGTATTTTATAATTATATGGTAAAAATGAGAACGTTAGCAATTTTTCAGTAGTAGTATGCTGTGACACGTTTGTATTTTTATGTTTGACTTTGTAAGAAAGCAGATTTTCAGTGAGGTTTAACTTAGGGGTACGCAAGACAAATCAGACTCCTGAAAGGGGTACAGTAGTCTGGAAAGGTTGAGAGCCACTGTTCTATGGGCTATTGAAAATGAGTAGTTTCTTCTCTTGGGATTAAGACACCTCCAGAAATCCCAGAAACCATGTTTAAACATGAGAGATTATTCTGTGTTGGATTTTCTATACTTTATTTTACTTCCGTATGACCTAACCTCATGTCCAGAACACAATATAATTGTCTCCAATTATAATATTTCCTTCTTTAAAATCTTCTAGTATGTGAAAGTATTTCCTGGGGGCGGGTGGGGGGGGGAGGGGAAGCATTTTACCTTGATTTGGTGTGTAAGTACTTCCTAAAATTAGTATTCTATCACCAATTGTACAGGTAAGTAGTAGACATCTGCTTTCATTACCTCTATATTTATCCTTTAATTGGAAAGATAAGTTTGGCAACAATGATTGCTATTCTTTTATTTGATGTTCCTGGAGAAATGTAAAGCATGTGGAACCAGTTACCTCTGATGTATTTATTATGTTCCTTCTTAAGGTGACTTTCTTGTACAAAGCATATATCTGAGATTTCAGCTTTGATAGCTTGAAAAGCTTTTTTTTCTTTTTAAAACTATTAAGAACACTGGTATTTATGGTATAGAATGTAATTGTATTACCCAGGAAAAAAGATGTACATTGTTAGCCAGTAGAGAACACTCTAAAGAACACGTAAAGTCAAATATCATCTGAAGCCCTAATTCAAATCATTGGACTTTTACTTCCCTCTTTTTAAAAAGTAATATTTTTCAATTGAAAGTGCATTTGTGCCATTGGTAGGTTTCTGCACTCAAACAAAAATATTCTTCTGCATAAAATATCCATTTTCATTCAGATCCAAACAAATTTAGATTTAGGAAGATTTTTGTTTTTATTATCCCAACCCAACTTCTCCAAACCTTTTAACTTTTTAAGCTCTCTTCTCCCCGCTTTTCCTTTAAAAACTGTACTGTCCACCCCTTTCATCATTTTACAAACATAGAAAATTAACACTCTCAATATAAACACCCAGTTAAACTTTAGAGCATTATCTTTAGTTTCCGCAATCCCTTCCCTATCTTCTCTCCCTTAAATCCTTCACACCTCAAAAATATATAGAAACAAAAAACTAAACAAATCCCTTCCCCTTTACAATGTGGAGATTTCCAAATGGATGTGGCTAACTGGCCCACTCCTCCCATATGGTGAACTCCCTCTGGGGGAAACTCAAAACCCACACCCTGTGTGAAGCTGAAGCACTGTAATTTTTTTTTTTTTTCACAAAGAAAGAATAATATCTGTGATAGAATTACACTAAGCCAGATTTTAGGCATTACATCCTATTTAAGGATACAGCTGCACCAAATCTCCTCCAAATGATACAGCTAGCACATTTGTAATCCTTGTTTCCCTTCCCTGTTATATTCTTGGACTTAAGTAATACCCTTTTAGAGTGGTTCAGAGTACTTCATAAGCAAAGCAGACACACAGTTTCCTGCTCCACCATTTTCCTTCCTCTTTCTAAGATTCATCTTAATGTCCGTCTCCTTATGAATCTTTCTCAATTTCACTGTTCTATTTTTGGGTGATCCCTTTCTCCTAGGTTTAACTAATTGCCAATCTTTATTTTGGCTCTCTGGTTCAATGTCTGTGTCCTCATCCAAGTCAGGATTGCGTTCTACTCATTTTAATCTTTCAAAGCTCCCAATACCCTCCTCTTTTTTCCTTTCCTGTACCTTGTGGGTGAAGAGGAGCTTAAAGGGGAAACCCCTTCTGAATCTCATGGGGGCATCCCTTATGCGGATAGGTAATTGGTCGACTTATCAAAGCAGAACAAAGCGAGATAAAAGCATAGGCTGAAAGAGATTAAAGTGACAGTTTTCACTAAATCACCTGGTCAGATATGGGATTGCAGAGGAGGGGTCAGAAAGTACTGAAGCAAAATCGAAAAGCCCCTGAAGGAGGCCAAAATGAAATGAACACAGTTCAGATGCAAGAACCAATGAAAAAAACTTGTACCCTGTGTTGGCAATAATTAGCGACCTGCTTTTGGATATTAAAATCTCTCCTAGGAGTCAAGCTCTTCAGAGAAAGCTTCAGAAGTTGTCCAACCCTAACTGAGTCCTTTGGTATTGTCCATTATCTCCACAGTTTACCTTAAATCTTCAGCTCTCCATGGAAACAAACAGATTTAAACTCATACCCTTAATTTCAACAAGACAGCCTTAAAAAAAAAAGAAGGAGAGGGGGGGAATCAGAAGCTCTTTCTCCAGTATACTCAACACCTGGAAGGTTCCATTTTTTTTGTCCCCAAAGTATTTATTCTGCACCAGAAATTGAATTTTTATCAAATGAAAGAACTCAGTGTAGTAGGAAACAGCAAGAACAAATTGGAATGTACATGTGATTACATCATGGGAAATCTTTGCTACATTAACTGGCTGCACCTAATCTGACTAATAGAAGGCTGTTAATAAGCCAGTTTTAAGATTTATCATTCTATGTATTTATAGTTAAAGAGATGAAAGGACTTACAAAACTTTTCTGAGAGACCATATGGAAGTCATAGCATGTATTTTAGAAAACAATTTCTTTAGCACCAAGCTTAACATGGTAAGCATTACTGGTATAGTAATGCTGGTATATTATTCCCAGCATTATGTACCAGAATCTAATATCTTTGTACAGTGCATAACTGAATGGAAGCACATGGGGTGGTTAGGGATAGGGAAGAGAACACGTTTCCGAGAGAGGGGACAAGAGCCCCCTGAAGAATTAATGCTCCAACTACACATCTGCTTGCAGCTACTATACTTCCATCCTAGCTATTAGATATCCAGACGGGAGGTACTGAAATTTATATTCAAGGGCATATATTCTGATCAACCAACTATGGACATTAGTTGTTACCACAAAAGTCAAATTACATGCTTGGTAACTTTGGCATGTTAAATCAGTAATCAACATCATGATTTTTGTTGAAAGCTAAGCTAGTCTTTCACCCATTCATTGTGGCCAATTGAAGAGTTGGAGTCTCCAGAAGCATTCATAGAACACTTCAGTACAAATTCAGTTGTTATGACCACTGTACAAAGCAACTAGTTCAGTGTTTACAACTTGTTTCACTGTGGTGACAGTGAAAGAGCATTCCTATTCCCCTGCTGCAAGGAATATCCAAAACAGCCACAGGTTTGTGCATTTCAGTTGGCCGGGCAAGGCGGCTCAAGATCAAAGATACTTGAGTCACTGAGGCATCCTTTTCATTTATAGTCAGAAAGTGGGCTAAATATGGGACATTTTCCTACTCCTTTGACGTCCAGTCAAATGTACAAGTCAAAATGAAGATTTATAAGAAGAGTGATATCACCTCAATTTCAAAGTAGCTGAAAAACTCAAGATATGTATTAAACAACATGGACCTAACCAAGAATAAAATTGAACAATCTCAACCCAGTAATTTTGTCATTAATGCTCAAGGTAAAATGCTGCTTTGTAATTCCACATTTATGTTAGCTCTAAAGAGGTAAAATAAAAGGATTGATGTTTTTTTCTTAGGTTATTGACAAAATGGAATGGAGCAGACATGCAGTACTGGTGCGCTATTTTTACCATGTCATTTTTATAGTCAATCACATGTTAAAGGGGACTTTGACCTTGGGTAAAAAGGGGGTGGGGGGAGAGAGAAATAGTATTTACATTAAAAGCAATGTACTTAGGCAGTAGCTTTCTGAATTCCCACTTCTATTTTTGTTTTAATGATAGACCCGTCACTCAAAGAGAACTAAACTTATAGAGGTCTTAATTTAAAATAGTTTCAAATGCCCTCAGCCATTGTCTGGCACTCTTTACAGTGACGACAGTGCAGAGCTCAAAGACCAGGGTGGATTAAAAAAAAAAAAATCAATGATTAAAAAAACAAAAAATCTTTTTTTGATAAAATGCTTTCTGAGGGAAAAAAAACCTATCTAAAGATAGTTTTAATTAAGATACCTCATCATTGAATAAGGATTATAGGGAATAGGGATTATAAATTCTAATTCTATAGTATGAGACAATATATTCATGAAATGTTTAGGAAAAGTTTTGTAAATGAGTTCCAATAGTTCACTGATTAGGGACTCAATCTTATGGGGTTCCAGGGGCTTCTGTATAGATTATTTAGGTTAATCTTTCTATCTACTCAATGGGACTCAGTGCTCAGTCTAGAAGATACCATCAGAGATTATTAGTTTTGCAGTTCTCAAACTGCAGATTTGGGTCTCGAGAGATAATATGCTTCTTAACAGCAAAAATGTTTTAAAATAAATATATAAATAATATATAGAGGTGAGAAATAACAGATCTCAACCCTATTGTACCTATGCAAATTTGTGTACACGGAGTCAATCCTTTACCTCTCTCTAAAAGTGCAAAGTTTAAAAAAGTTCAGTGAATAGAAGATTGTTGGGGGCGGAATAGATCTGGACAAGAAGAAGAAGTCTGGAGATAAATGTCAGAAGGGAGGGACAGGCAGCAGAATCAAAACTGAAACTGTTTGAGCAGCATACTCCAGAAGTATTTCCAAGTGTAACCTTCACTGATTTGAGGTCTACCATACCATTCTCTAACTAGAAGGAAAAATCTATAATGGCAGCAGGCTGTAAGAGAGACCCAGTTTGGGAATATTTTAATGAAGTTGGTCTACCTGTGGGTAAGACAGGCATGCGTGCAACATGCAAACAGTGTAACAAAGAAATGTAAGGCCTGGTGCCTCAATGAAACAACATCATGAGAAGTGTTCCTTCTCAAGAGGAAGCTGCATTGAAGATGATGAAAGGAACATGTCTGAACATGCAGGATCTTCAGGTTGGTAAACTTTTTTATTTCATACTTCTTTCTTAAGGGCTGCCTGTCCTCCTTCTGGACTATTCTTGAATTCTCATGTTTGAGCAAAAAAAATATAGTTGTTGCTCTACGGTACTATCATTTTAGATACAGTTGTGATAAAAAAATAAATAGCTGAAATAGGCAGATCTTCCTTTTACAATTTCACCTTTAAAGTAGTACTGAGTGTCAGTGAATGCAATGAGGAATACTGAATGAACAGTATGGGAATAATTAAATAACTGCATTGACTCATTTTGTTTAGGAGACTCCACCCTCAACATTCAGGATTCTGAAGACTATCCACCTTTAAGATCACCATCATTTTCTATAGTTTCAGAGTTATCTGCCAAGGATAGTGTTTCAGTCACATCATGTATGTCACATAGCCACAGTATATCACCTGTAGCAAAAAGAAAAAAAAATCTCCATCATCCAGTAACAACCATAGATAAGTTTGTGATAAGAACCAGCAGATTACAAAAAAGAGGTAACTGATGAAAAAATTGCCCAGTTTGTTTATGCAACGAACTCTCCTTTCTGTATGACGGAGAACCCTAACTTCATTAACATGGTGCAGTCATTAAGACCAGGATACAGTCCACCCAACAGAGCAGATGTCGCAGGCAAATTGCTGGAAAAAGTGCATGAATGAGAAATTGAGTAGTGTGCAAAAGGTCTAGAGGGTAAAATCGTTAACCTGAATATTGATGGGTGAAGCAATGGCCACAATGATCCTGTTGTATGTGCTTGTGTGACAACAGAAGAAGGGAATGTCTTCCTTACAGAAACAACTGATACATCAGGAAACGCGCACACAGCAGAATACTTACAAGTAGCAGCAGTAAAATCTACAACAAACTGTGAAAAAAAATTCAAATGTCTAGTCTGCAGCTTGGTCACAGACAATGCTGCAAATGTATCCAAGATGAGAAAAGAGTCCCAAGCTAATAACATACAGTCACAGTGCTCATTTGATGCACCTCCTAGCCAAAGACATCAGTGTTCCATAAATAAAGGCTAATGTTTTTGAAATTGCAAAATACTTCCGTAATAGCCACTTTGCAGCAGCTGCTCTGAAAAAAGCAGGAGGAACCAAGTAACTCTCCCACAAGACGTGCGATGGAACTCAGTAGTGGACTGTTTTGAGCACTATATCAAGAACTGGCCTAATCTGATGACAGTTTGTGAACAAAATTGTGAAAAAAATAGATGGCACTATCACAGCCAAAGTTCTTAACACTGGGCTTAAGAGAAATGTTGAAGACATGCTGAGTATCCTGAAGCCCATTTCTGTAGCCTTGAACAAAATGCAGAGAAATAGCTGTTTTATTGCTGACGCTGTTGAAATTTGGAAGGAACTGAGTGCAATCTTAAAAAAGGGAAATAGGCAATGACAGAGTTAAATTACAAGCATTAAAAAAATGAATGGGACAAGCATTATCTCCAACTCACTTTCTTGCAAATATTCTCAATACTCGCTACCAGGGTCAAACCTGAACTGTTGAAGAGGAGTTGGCTAGGACATGGACATCCAGCAATCATCCCTCCATAATGCCAACTATAATAAACTTCAGAGCTAAGGGTGAACCATTCAAGAAATATATGTTTGCTGATGATGTTATAAAGAAAGTCACACCAGTGAACTGGTGGAAAGCACTTAAGCACTTAGATTCAGAAACAGTTGAAGTGATAATTTCATTTTTAACAGCAGTAGCTTCTTCTGCCGGTGTAGAAAGAATATTTTCTTCCTTTAGACTGGATTCATTTCAAATTGAGAAATCATTTGGGACCTGAAAAAGCAGGAAAACTTGCTTTTCTTTTCCAGATTATGAACCAACAGGAAAATGAAGGTGAAGACAACTGAGTTAGCTGCAGAAGCCAATATTTTAAGTTTCTCATGTTGACCTGGCTGACATAGTCGATTTAATTTTTGTTTTAAAAAAAAACACTAACTATTTTAGTTAACAATTTTAACAAAAACCTGATTTTAAAAAACTTGAAGGTTTAACTAAATTCAAAAAAATCATATGCTTGTTTTGTTAAAATATTATAGATGTTTGCTCTCCCATTCAGAAAGAAAAATATTAGCCAATCTCTGAATGGGACAGGAGAGCAATTTTCAATTGTCCATCACTGAACAAAACTTAACCAGCTAACAAGAATTAAGCTAATGCCCCCACAGCAGCACAAAAAGAACTTGCATTTTTACCACCATTACAGAAAGAGAGAAGAGAAGTCAAGGAATGGAAGACTATATTTCCACATAACAACCCTCTACAATCTCCTCAGTTAGTCAATCAATACAAAATACGAGATCATGACTCCAGCCTTACTGAGGCTATATATGTTAATGGTTTGCCTTTGGGGTTCTCTATATGGGGACCTATATTTTGGTAAACATCTGTTTACTTACAAACGTGGTTAATATAGAGGGGTCTGTTTCTAAGTCTGAACATTCAGCTCTCTTCATAAGACAGAAGGGGGATGTAAGTTACTTACTTCTAATTAATTCTCACTTCTCAGAAAGAAATTGGAAATCCCCCACTCTTGGATCCAAGCTTTCAAGGGGGTGTGGGGAGGGAACCAAACGAACAAAAACAAACCTGGCTGAACTCCCTTCTTACTTTGATGTCCTCCACCCATAAGCTACATAAGTATGAGGTGACATGCACTTATCCACAGTAGATTAAGCAACAGTATTAGTCTCAACTGACTTGTTCCCCGCCACAAAAAAACTGTATAGACTATCTCAAGCATAAAAACACTCCCAACTCTCTTGGGAGAAGGGAAATGGAAATATATTACAGAGAAGTATTTTTTCTCTGAAAGGCAAGCAGTATAATAGATCACTCTCAGACTGAAATTCCAATAAACACTTGTTACAATATGAACAAGTATTTATAATGTAATCCAATTAGCATGGTATGCAACAGTAACAAAAATTAGATTTCTTTAAATGTAGAGAGGATTAAGACACCTCTTAAAAAGACAACACAGAAAAAAAAATTACGTATGGAAACATCATGAAAAGTTAAACCTACGGTGGCACGAGATCTGGGCTACTCCCAAATCAGAAAAAAGTTCTTTTACACTGATGGGCCAAACCTGGATTCATGCCGTGATGCTGAGTCCAAGCAATAATGCTTTGAAAAAGTATTTGAAGAACTCCGATGGCTGCCCTGTAAATCTCCTGGATAGGAACCAATCTGAGGCTGGCTACCATCGCTGACATGCCTCTGACCTCATGCGCCTTAACATGCCCTTGAAGGTTCAGGCCTGCTAAGGAAAAACAAACAATGAGAGATTTTATCAGACAACTATTTCTACATGTTCTTGGAGATATCCTAACCTAATGTATTAGGTGGGGGTTTTCAAAGGAGCCCAAGGAAATTAGGTGCCTAAATCCAACTTCAGAACAATCTGAATGCATAACTTCTTTAGGCTCCTTTAAAGATCCCCAGCCTTACTGTCCGAAAAAAAAAAGCGGGATGAATTTTCTATAGCTTTACTTCATGTGAAGTAAGAGTTAAGGATCCTTTCCACATGTAACTGAGATGGTGCTGAGCGAGTAAGTAACTTCTCAGACCTTTAATACATAGGAGTTCAGACAGATTCAGACAGGGAACACAGATCTCCACTCTCATATCTATTATATTACTACTTGCTTTATTTTCCCCTCAACCTCTAGTTGCTTCTCACCACAGCTAAGTGGTTTTTAAAAACTTGGCATGAAACTTAGGCCCCTCCTCCTAATGACTTGCCATGCTTAAAATTTAGTTTGTGTTTAAACAGCACACTACAAGTAGTATTCTATTTTCCTATATGATGCACCAGATACTGTTAAACATGTTTTAAACCAGGGGTCTCAAACACGTGGCCCGCGGGGCTATTTCTTGTGGCCTGCCAGCTCCCTACGGTCTCCCCTCCCAGTGTTTACCTAGAGAGTGTCTGGCCCGGTGCGCACCGGGGGCAGGGCAGGCTCCCTGCCTGCCTGCCCTGCCCCCACGCCACTCCGGGAAGTGCCCAGGACCTGGGGGAAGGGGGACACAGGGGTCTGTGTGTTGCTCTTGCTCCAGGCACCGCCCCCAGCAGCTCCCATTGGCCATGAACCACGTGCCTGGACCAAGAGCAACACACAGACCTCTGTACCCCCATCCCCTAGGTCCCGGCCACTTCCCGGAGTGGCGCGGTGGCAAGGCAGGCAGGGAGCCTGCCCTGCCCCCAGGACACACCGGGCCAGAGCCCGCGCCCTGAGCCCCCAGCTGCACCCCAACCCCCTGCCCTGAGCCCCCAGCTGCACCCTACACCCCTCCTGCACCCCCTGGGGGGCAGGGAGGGGGTGGAGCCGGAGTGGGGCTTTCAGGGAAGGGGTTGGAATGGGAGCAGGGAAGAGATGGGGAAGGGGCAGGGCCTCATGAAAGGGGTGGAGTGGGGGTGGGGCCAAGGGGGGGAGGTGTCAGTAATGCAACCCTTGGCCCAATGTACTAGTCCCCATGTGGCCCTTGTGGTCATTTGAGTTTGAGACCCCTGTTTTAAACAGTTCTAGTCAAATGAATGCATTTCCTCTTTAAGAACTGAAAAACATAAAAATATAAAAATTTTAAATACACAGGAGTCAAGAAAGTTATGCCTTTAACACCACCACAACCTGTCACACTACATATGGGTACTGACAATCTGCAAGGGAGGGGGGAGGCATTTCACCATTCCACAATGAATACTGACTCATAAGTGTTAGCAAAGCCTCAGAGTGCAGCTCAGCTGAATACCAGTTAGTGAGACCAAGTGGAAAGATCACTGGATAGATGTCACAGGCACCCATGTTGGAGAATAGTAATTGCATCCTTCTTTCCCTCTCCTCCCCATCCCCAGGAGCACACACAGAGAAAGGACTTTCCTCATAAAGGCAACCACAAATGCTCTTCACTAACCACTCTTTAAAGACCTCCTACTTAAGGCAAGTGAAAGACTTATGGAGGAGAACAATATTCTAAACTTTACTTACACCTAGAACCAAACTTATGAAGTTTGTGAACCTTTTGTTACATAACCACCATTATCTCCAGCAGCATCTACCAATATTTACTTCTTGCTTTGAAGTAGCCATGTAAATGAAAAATTCAACTCCAATCCTTGGAGATTAAATTTCCTGCTTAATATAGCAAAGCAAATTCATGCCACAGCACACAATCCAAAGATCATTCCAAAAGGCAGCAAGTAATATTTTATGTTACAAAGCTCTAAATTCCCATTTGGCACAGCTACAGAGAACCAATAAAGATTACCGTTAAGATCAGGGATGCACTATTAAGGGCTCAAAACTTCTCACATTCTTTTTAAAAGGTATTTTTAAAATGTAAAGTGATTAGTCGAAAAAATAGTTTCATTGCCCCAGGTCTTACAGTGGAGCAGGAGAGTAAACATATTTAAAAGGTTAATAAAACAGTAAGCAAGAATTTTATGTTTGAAGTAGCCACTTTTCCGTGTAGTTACTATCAGCTGTATCACACTTGCCAAAATATTCTGAAGTATAAAGCATACAACAGCTTCAAAAGAACTGTTATTCCAATACATCAAAACCATCTTTTATGTAAGCCACACAGTCGTTGTAAGGTTCACAAAAATGTAAGCAGAACAAAATGCCTGTGCTAAGGGTTTCACCTGCCAGCCCCACAGAATCTTCTTGGGAGGAAGCAAAGTGGTACAGAGTTTGTAATACCAACTCTCCAGGGAAAGTAGGCTCAGGAACCACTATCTCAGACGAGAAGAAAAGACAAAATAAGCAGAGCAGCGAGAGACAGGAGATATAGAAATCTTTGAACATTTATTTTTTCAAGAGGTTCATAGGATTTTTTGTATTTCGTTTTTCTTTTTGGAGTGGGGGAGGAGCTGAAGGTGAAACAGACTGTCGGGAGCTGCTGCTCTTTTGCCGTAGGCGAAGAGAAAAAACTGGGGAAAAGCAGCATACAAGTGTCAGTTCTCCTTTAAAAAGGAGGGATAAGGCAAGCCAAGGATTCATTAAGAAGGGAAGAGGAGAGCTCTGGATCCATTGAGTTGAAGGTACCGGAAACTGTTTGATCAGAAGGAGACAAAAATTAACTGATGTAGAGGTGTCAATTTATTACATTTTGGGTAGCAAATTTGGTTGGCGAGCGTGTGAAGATGTAGCAACTTAAATTGAATAGCTTTGACTAGAAGCAATTGGTGGTGGTGATTTGGCATTTTTCACTCATGTTATGTTAAGGTAAACCGTTACATAATTAGGCGTTGAAACTTTTCCAACCCTGCACTCAAAAGCAAAGATAATGAGCAGAGTCATCAGCAACATATCAATTTTGTACCTAATTTGTCTGATCTCATTCTGGCACCAAACCTTTACATCAAAACCTGTCTTGAATTAGATACCCTGAAGGGTTCATGTTTAGCTATTCCACCTGGAAGCAGGCAGGGCACACCTTGACTGTTTTGTAGAAGCAATGCACACATTGCTCTATCCAAGGACAAGGGCTAGATATGAACCATGAAAACTTGATTGTTGGGACAGTAACTGCGGGAGGCTTTCTTAGCCTGGGCTCAAGGCCTGAGAACCAGGGTTGTAGTAGCTAAAAGATGCAACTAAGTATATTAATCAACGTCATACATTCTTTTGTGTATCTTTTTGCCATAGCCGTGTGTAATGCTTAGGGGGGAGAAATATAATAAAAGGAGAAGGTGGAAGGCGGGGGGCAGAACGCCCATCTCAGCTGACCAGCCTGCTTTCTTGCATAAAGCTGTGTTCTGTCTCATCATTGAACTGCCACAATACCCCATATGAACTTACTCACTGTACCTCCTTATCCAAGAAGACAGGTCCCATCTAGATAATGACTGGTCATCCATGGTTTGCTCTCCTATAAAGAGCTTATCCAACTAGGAGAAAATCCAGCAAACTATATTTTAAAATTAATTCTTTGTCTTAAAAGACTACATTACACCCCTCTCTCCAGTCTTGTTTGTTGAAAGTCACTAAATGTCTTCCATCTCCCAAGGAAGAGAATAAATTGTGTAGTCCTGCAACTATGTTGGGTCCCATATCATAGAAACATAGGGTCCTCAAGAGGTCATCTAGTAGAGCCCCCTGCCCTGAGTCAGGACTAAGCATACCTAGATAACCCTTGACAGGTTTGTCAACTCTGCTCTTAAAAACCTCCAGTGATGGGGATTCCACAACCTCCTTGGGAGTCTATTTCAGACCTCAATTACCCTTATAGCTAGAAAGATTTTCTTAATATCTAACCTAGATATCCCTGCTTCTATCAATTAGAAGCAACACTAGCTCCTAGTGCATCCCACACATTATAGTAAAACAGACACACTGAACTGGGGATTTTGAAATTCAAAATCCAGCTCTTTCTGGAAACTATAAACTGAAGCATTACCCAAAGACTTTTTTCTGTTTCAGAGAGTACACTTACAGCACTGTGCAAGGGTATCAACTGCTATTTGTTTAGCAAAGTATTAGGTGTGACAATTTCATTTTTACAGACAGTTTGGTTTCCTATCAATTTTCGGTCGACAATGTGGTATTTCAACAGTATTGGATATAAGTTTTTTCTTATCCCCTATGCAAGACTTCCTTTTCCTTTCTCTATTTTGGTGGCACCCAACAGAGCAAGACCTGTAAGTTATCCAAAAACACATACTTATGATAGCAGGAAATGCATGCTGCGCTTCTCATAATTGCTGGCAGTTATGGTTAGAATTGTCTCAACTCTCACCCTAGCCTATTTTACCTTTAGCACTTTCTAAAGCCATGAACTCAAGAGCACTGAAGTAACAGGCAAGAAGCTAACATACATTTGCCCACTGTCCTAGGGAGGCATGGAAGAATTCAGGTTGTGGTGTTTTTTTGTTTTGTTAAAAAAAAACCCCAAACACCCAAATTCTTTCCATCTAACTTTTTATTCCATGTAAGCATGAGAAGCTTCCCACAAAGCATTTAATTCTGAAGTGAGAAACAAATTCTACCTTGCTCTGAGGCATGTTATCTTATGGCTTCTGATGCAGTCTGCTGGGCTTCTATAGAGGATGCACTCCCACATCCTGGTCAGACCAGCCATATTCAGGAAAAATACTGTGTTTGCTCTGCACAAGTGGAACGCTTTTAGAACACAGCCACCTCAAATCACTATGATTTAGTGAGCCTAGAAAACAAATTGGGAATTCTTCCAGGATTTTACTTTAAAGAAAATTTGCCCCAAGGAAAAGTTGTAGCAATTTTATTACAAGGCTTGTGGTATTTTCTTGGAGCCTGGAGTCAGGTAATTACATGAGCATCTCAGCTTTCATTTGAATAAAGTTTCTAGCTACTTAGAAAAAAAATGGAAAACTTGATCCTTAAGGCTCAAAAACGAAAAGACAAATCACCACCACCACAAATTATTTTTAAAATCAGGATTTTTAAGCCAATCTATTTTTCAAGGATTGCATTTGGCAGTACTGAAATGGGCTGTACGGCTGAAATATATTTCCTACAGAGTAAGGCTGTTTCTCCTAACTCTCAAGAGATGAGCTAGGAGGATCAGGACTATACAAATAAATGAGTCATGAGACTTGGTTCAGGGAAGTTTAGGAATAGAAATGAAGGAAAATTCTGCATCAGAGGTATCGCAAAGAAGGCCTCAATTGAATTACTGTTGGCTCTCAACAATATACTAGGTGGGTTTTTTTTTTTTTTTTTTTTTTTTTGACAGGGTAGAGGGGTAAAGTCAAATACACACTCAGGAATGTATTATCTGCTTGTACTTTTCTTTAAAGCCTATACATATGCTCCTGCTAGACCACAAAGGCCTGGTCTACACTTTAAATTCAGATAGACATAGCTACGATGCTCAGAGGTGGGAAATGTCGGCTCCACAGTTTGCCATCCTAACTTCTGGCGTAGACACAGTTAGGCTGATAGAAAAATGTTTCCATCCATTTAACTACAATCACTTGGGGAAGTGGTGTTCCCATATGAATGGGAAAAAAAACATTTCTCTCTATAGGTTGCATCTACACTATGGGATTATTGTACAATGCCAAAGCTAAGCCACTATAGTCGATGACTGTACACATGGCTCAGGTGGTTTCCGAAGGTCCTTTTCCCCCATTAGGAAAACTAAAGTTCTATTCAGGTTTATAACCATGATAGGCGTTATTTATTAGGGAAGCTAAAGCTGCAAAAACCCACAAATAAGCCCCATCCAGTAACATTAAGGACACACTGCTTTTTGGATGTTCAGCTGAAGGTTATAGCGGTCATACAAAGGTATAGCAATACTAGGAGTAGAATTATTTCAACAGAATTGAGTAACACCACTTTATTCTGTGTCGTGTCAAATATTGTTTAATGCTTATAAGTGAAGAATGGATACCACTATTAGTAGCCCAAAATAGTGCAGGCATTCCCCTCCCACCCTCAGCTATTGAGATGACTCCAGTTCTTCTGTACAGCCAATTAACATCCTAGTCTTGGGTCTTTTGAACCAGGATGTGACATTAACATCCACTGGGCACTTGGCAAAGAGCAAAATTATTTCCATTAAATAGCCAAGCTGTGCTTAAATGGTAATTTTCAGATGAAAGGCCTCAACCCACATTACTACTACTACTCCTCTAGGGATAGAGCTAAGGCACCATTAGTTTGAACAGGATTTTGTCACAGCATAATTCTCTGCGTAATCATGGTAAAAAATGATGATTTCACACTATGACCATGGCAATCTCGTGGACCCTGCTGCCTACACCAACCGTTTGTTAGTTCATTTTTATCTAGTCTTTTCTGAAACAGGCCTGGATCAAAGTTAACTAACCAATTAACACAGAACCTGTGAATCTGCCATTTATGTGGACCCTACTGCTGCACATTAACAGTTGGTTAGTTTATTTTGATCTATTTTGAAAGAGGAATATATTAAAGCAAACCAGTGCACTATTAATGAGCAGCTGTAGGATCCATAAAATTGGCAAAATTCACAGGTTCCTTAACAGTGGTGACCACCATGATAATTGTATCCTTAACCATTACATTACATATTTGAAGCCAGCTGGGTCCTAGGTTGCCACACTCATATGGGAGACCAGAGTTTAATTTTCAGTCTCATACCAAATTGACAGTGATTAGCAGTGCTAAACTCCAGCTGGTAGTGAGAGGAACACTTAGGAAAAGTAACAGTGAAATACCTAAGCGCAAAAAAAGCAACACCAACAGCTCCAGAGAGTCTCCATCCAAGATAATATATTTGTTGCCGAGTCTTAGAAGGAATTAGGAGAGACCCTTTATTTGACAAAGGGCTCGTCTTCACTGGTGCAGCTGTGCCACTCTAACACCTAGTGAAAAAGCTACCTATCCCAAGGTGAGGGCTTCTCCCATTGACATAGTTACCACCTCTCAGCGAGGTGGATTACCTACACTGATGGGAGAAGCCCTCCCGTGGACATAGTGCTGTCTACATCGGGGGTTAAGTCAGTATAACTGCATCCCTCAGGCATGTGGATTTTCCACACCCGTGAGTGAAGTAGTTATACCGAAATAAGTTGGTAGTGGAGACCAAGCCTGAAAGACCCCACCTATTCAATCAAATTGCAAACTTTACATTTGCACAAATGAACGTTTAATACTGCACTGCATTGCTGTACTGCTTTCATCCCAGTGTATGACAACATTTTACAGACATTACATGTCATTATATTATTACATGTAGTTGTATTATTACATGGAGGTTTTCAGCAGATTTATTAAGATACTGTGTAGAGCCCAGATTTGACCTGTCTGACAAGGACACCCCAACAAGCTTTTGAAGTTTTTAAACTTTAAGAAACAAGTCCATGATGATTCTAGGTGCCTCTATTTTTGCTTAGCCCAGACATCTTCAAGAGGCCTGCTTTTCAGGGTTCTGCAATTTCTGAAAGTCAGACGCCCTCCTTTACAATGTCCCAGAAGTTGGACACACCAAAACTGAGACACCCACAAATCACTACTCACTCTTGAAAATCTTGGCCTTAGTCTTTTTGACTTTCCAATTGCTCAAACATTACAGCACTTTGAGAAAAGGAGAATCAATTTTTTTGTAAGAGCCATGCTCAATTTTGGCAAAGGTCAAAAAACAGCTTTCAACTTATCTGGCTCCCTTGTCAAGACCCTCCTGCCTCTTTTGTCATCGTATTCTTTGCTTCAGTTTCATGGATGCATAGATCTCAAGGCCAGAAGGGACTACTGTGATCGTCAACATTTGGCACGCGGTCCGCCAGGGTAAAGGTGGGCCGGGCCAGTTTACCTGCCGCGTCTGCAGGTTCGTCCGATCGCAGCTCCCATTGGCTGCTGTTTGCCGCTCGAGGCCAATGGGGGCTGCGGGAAGGAGAACAGGCTGACAGATGCGCTGGCTGCCGCTTCCTGCAGCCCCCATTGGCCTGGAGTGGCGAACCGCGGCCAGTGGGAGCCGCAGTCGGCCGAACCTGCGGATGCAGCAGGTAAACAAACCGGCCCGGCCCGCCAGGGGGCTTACCCTGGCAGGCCACGTGCCAAACGTTGCCAATCCCTGATCTAGTTTGGCCTTCTGTATAACACAGGCCATTTAACGTCTCCAAAACAACCCCTAGAACACAGCTTGTAGAAAAACATCTGATTTTGATTTAAAAATTGCCAGTAATGGAGACTCCACCACAACTCTTGATAAACTGTGTCAATGCTTAATTACCCTCACTTAAAAATGTACTCTTTATTTCCAGTCTGAATTTGTCTGGCTTCAACTTCCAGCCATTGGAGTGTGTTATACCTTTATCTGCTAGATTAATGAGCCCATCAAATATTCATTCCCATGTAGGTACTTCTAGACACAAGCATCCGGCTTGCTGCCTTTTTAAACTGTGTTAGGAAGATCTTGGGGTCGGGTACAGGTCCACAGACCGGTCATTGAGAAACACTGTTCTAGACTATAATCAATTCTCCCCTTAACTTTCTTTTTGTTAAACTAAGTAGACTGAACTCCCTGAGTGTCATTATAAGGCATGTTTTCTAACCCTTTAATCATTCTCGTGGCTCTTCTATGAACCCTCTATAATTTATCAACTTCCTTCTTCATTTGTGGACACCAGAACTGGACACACTATTCCAGCAGAGGTCACACCAGCGCGAAATACACAAGTTAATATCCTTTCTACTCCTGTTTGAGATTCCCCCATTTATGCATCCAAGGATCGCATTAACCCTTTTGGCCACAGCATCACACTGGGAGCTCATGTTAGAGTGATTATCTACTCTCATCCCCAAATCCTTTCCAGAGACACATTTCCCAGGATAGACTTCCCCATCCCATAAGTAAGGGATGCATTCTTTGTTGCTAGATTATACATTTACCTTTAGGCATATTAAAATGCTGTGCTGTGAAGAGATTCCGAAGCCCACCTGCTTAAGCTTCAGAGCCCAAGCTCTGGCCTGAGCCACATCTTCAAAGTGCTGCCTACACAGCTATTTTTAGAGTGCCAGCCCAAACTCCACTCGCCCGAGTCTGTTGACCCAGAATGGGAGGATCATTCCCACATTGAGCTCCAACATTCTGTGTAGACGTACTCTAAGAGTCCTGTGTAAAAATGATACACGTTGTCGGTTCTCTCCGTACTGAAGGAGATAAATGCATCCAGCAGATACACAAAAGTAAGTGGTGCTGTAGTGCAGCCTCTGGCACTCAAATATAAGTCCACCGGGGTAATTCAAGATCTCAACTCTATACAAAAAGACAACTATAAAGGAAGTTTTGGAAAATCCCTCTTCCTCCACAACTCTGTGCATGACAACCTTCGCTTGGAACAACATCACTTATCCAAGGCACAAACCATCTGGAGGAGCTCATATGCTATTTCCCTCAAACCTATAAAACTAACCAGACAGTTTGAGATACAGTTCTCACTTTCCATGCACTAAAAACTGGCAAGAACACACAAGACATTTATGATTAATTCTACGTGTTTTACAGTAGACAAACCGATTAATTTTGATTCCTTAATGAGGATTTTTTGTTTTATATGAATACAAACCTATTAAAAGTAGTACGCATCTCTTAACTACAGCTAATCATTTTAGGTTTTAATTTGCTGAAGCATTCAGATGAATAAAGATGGTGACAAATTTGCCCATCAGTGATCAGCTCTGTTTACTGTATTCATTTTCCAGAGGAAGTGAGTGGGGGAAGATGCACATGCATGTGGAAACACTACATTAATTAAAGTTCCTGTATTATGTTCACTTACATACTCAATCATCAGCCAATATTATACACTTTATGGGGAAAAAATCTCAACTTCCTTTTTTTTTTTTTTTTTTTTTTTAAAAACACACAAACCTCTTACTCCCACTATCAGATGAGCCTCTAACTGTCACACAAAGTCCTTCAAGGGAAGCTACTACAGAGCAAAACTACCAACTAATACAATTGAGCAAGGTTTTGGTGCTCAATGCAATAAATGGCAGGGACCTGTTCATCAAAGCAGGTTGGCTGGAATGCATTAGAACAGTGACAGTTCCAACAGTTGTGGGAGCAAAAGCGTCACTTCCACAAACATGATGGTCACTGCTACTTGGTCATGAAAGTTAAAGGTATTGGCACGTGATCAGTCTTCTTCTGAGGAAAGACACTTCGGAGATGTGCAAGTGCTAAACAGTCTCTTAATAACAGGTTTCAGAGTAACAGCCGTGTTAGTCTGTATACGCAAAAAGAAAAGGAGTACTTGTGGCAACTTAAAGACCAACCAATTTATTTGAGCATAAGCTTTCATGAGCTACAGCTCACTTCATCGGATGCATACTGTGGAAAGTGTAGAAGATCTTTTTATACACACAAAGCATGAAAAAATACCTCCCCCCACCCCACTCTCCTGCTGGTAATAGCTTATCTAAAGTGATCACTCTCCTTACAATGTGTATGATAATCAAGGTGGGCCATTTCCAGCACAAATCCAGGGTTTAACAAGAACGTCGGGGGGGGGGGGGGGGGGGAAACAAGGGGAAATAGTTTACCTTGCATAATGACTTAGCCACACCCTGTCTCTATTCAAGCCTAAGTTAATTGTATCCAGTTCGCAAACGAATTCCAATTCAACAGTTTCTCGCTGGAGTCTGGATTTGAAGTTTTTTTGTTGTAATATCACAACTTTCATGTCTGTAATCGCGTGACCAGAGAGATTGAAGTGTTCTCCGACTGGTTTATGAATGTTATAATTCTTGACATTTGATTTGTGTCCATTTATTCTTTTACGTAGAGACTGTCCAGTTTGACTAATGTACATGGAATGTTGGTGTAGAGGGCTTCTACATCCATAGTGGCCAGGATGGTGTTATCAGGAAGATCACTGATAGACTCGGGGCCTCTCCTTCTGCCCCTCCACCCCCAGGAACATAAGAGTTCTGTGGTGACCTAGAATCCTATTTTCGACGTCTCCGACTCAAGGAATATTTCCAACATACCGCTGAACAACATACTAATCCACAGAGACCTCCCTACCAACACTACAAAAAGAAGGATTCTAGGTGGACTCCTCCTGAAGGTCGAAACAGCAGACTGGACTTCTACAGAAAGTGCTTCCGCTGGCGTGCATGGGCTGAAATTGTGGAAAAGCAGCATCAATTGCCCCATAACCTCAGCCGTGCGGAACACAATGCCATCCACAGCCTCAGAAACAATTCTGACATCATAATCAAAAAGGCTGACAAAGGAGGTGCTGTTTTCATCATGAATAGGTCGGAATATGAACAAGAGGCTGCTCGGCAGCTCTCCAACACCACTTTCTACAAGCCATTACCCTCTGATCCCACTGAGGGTTACCAAAAGCAACTACAGCATTTGCTCAAGAAACTCCCTGAAAAAGCACAAGATCAAATCCGCACAGACACACCCCTAGAACCCTGACCTGGGATATTCTATCTACTACCCAAGATCCATAAACCTGGAAATCCTGCGCGCCCCATCATCTCAGGCATTGGCACCCTGACAGCAGGATTGTCTGGCTATGTAGACTCCCTCCTCAGGCCCTACGCTACCAGCACTCCCAGCTACCTTCAAGACACCACTGACTTCCTGAGGAAACAACAATCCATCGGTGATCTTCCTGATAACACCATCCTGGCCACTATGGATGTAGAAGCCCTCTACACCAACATTCCACACAAAGATGGACTACAAGCCGTCAAGAACACTATCCCCGATAATGTCACAGCTAGCCTGGTGGCTGAACTTTGTGACTTTGTCCTTACTCATAACTATTTTACATTTGGGGACAATGTATACCTTCAAATCAGCGGCACTGCTATGGGTACCCGCATGGCCCCACAGTATGCTAACATTTTTATGGCTGACTTAGAACAACGCTTCCTCAGCTCTCGTCCCCTAACGCCCCTACTCTACTTGTGCTATATTGGTGACATCATCATCTGGACCCATGGAAAAGAAGCCCTTGAGGAATTCCACCATGATTTCAACAATTTCCATCCCACCATCAACCTCAGCCTGGACCAGTCCACACAAGAGATCCACTTCCTGGACACTACAGTGCTAATAAACGATGGTCACATGAACACCACCCTATGCCGGAAACCTACTGACCGCTATTCCTACCTACATGCCTCCAGCTTTCACCCTGACCACACCACACGATCCATCGTCTACAGCCAAGCTCTGCGATACAACCGCATTTGCTCCAACCCCTCAGACAGAGACAAACACCTACAAGATCTCTATCAAGCATTCTTACAACTACAATACCCACCTGCGGAAGTGAAGAAACAGATTGATAGAGCCAGAAGAGTTCCCAGAAGTCACCTACTACAGGACAGGCTTAACAGAATACCACTAGCCGTCACCTTTAGCCCCCAACTAAAACTCCTCCAATGCATTATTAAGGATCTACAACTTATCCTGAAGGATGACCCAACACTCTCACAAATCTTGGGAGACAGGCCAGTCCTTGCCTACAGACAGCCCCGCAACCTGAAGCAAATACTCACCAGCAACCACATACCACACACCACACAACAGAACCACTAACCCAGGAACCTATCCTTGCAACAAAGCTCGTTGCCAACTGTGCCCACATATCTATTCAGGGGACACCATCACAGGGCCTAATAACATCAGCCACACTATCAGAGGCTCGTTCACCTGCACATCCACCAATGTGATATATGCCATCATGTGCCAGCAATGCCCCTCTGCCATGTACATTGGTCAAACTGGACAGTCTCTACGTAAAAGAATAAATGGACACAAATCAAATGTCAAGAATTATAACATTCATAAACCAGTCGGAGAACACTTCAATCTCTCTGGTCACGCGATTACAGACATGAAAGTTGCGATATTACAACAAAAAAACTTCAAAACGAGACTCCAGCGAGAGACTGTTGAATTGGAATTCATTTGCGAACTGGATACAATTAACTTAGGCTTGAATGGAGACTAGGTGTAGCTAAGTCATTATGCAAGGTAACCTATTTCCCCTTGTTTTTCCCTACCCCCTCTCCCCCCCCCCCCCCCAGACGTTCTTGTTAAACCCTGGATTTGTGCTGGAAATGGCCCACCTTGATTATCATACACATTGTAAGGAGAGTGATCACTTTAGATAAGCTATTACCAGCAGGAGAGTGGGGTGGGGGGAGGTATTTTTTCATGCTTTGTGTGTATAAAAAGATCTTCTACACTTTCCACAGTATGCATCCAATGAAGTGAGCTGTAGCTCACGAAAGCTCATTCTCAAATAAATTGGTTAGTCTCTAGGGTGCCACAAGTACTCCTTCTCAGTCTCTTAATAATGGACTTTCTTTAAAGCAAAGATTTGACTTCAACAATTTTCACTTTGAGCAAAAATATGTCTTAATAAATAATGTATCTGGTTGCTAATTGAGCATTACAAATAACCATAATGAAAATCAAAAAGCTAGATGAGGGAAGATTATTCAAATTCCTGTTATTTGTTGGAGCATCTAATTTCCATTAAGTTTTTTGTATAGTACTACATTTAACTTAGTGTTTTGAGCCAGCTAAACATCACAGAAAGTTATGTTTATTTTAATTGTCTACTGTTACTTACCCTTTCTAAAAAGGATGGGAAGTCAGTAGTTTACATTTTCTTTTTTGAGAATCATTTCGGAGACAATGTTCACCAGGATCCTACTTTCATCTCAACATTATTGCCACCGAAGGCATTCATGGGAGGGAATACATTCTTCCTTGCATTCTTTTCTGGAAGATCCTCAGGTATAATGAGGATTTTGTAATTAAGTTTTATTTGCAACATTCATAGGTGTTTCTGTTAAACTACTGCACCGGGGCACCAAATTTAATTGGAAGGCTCCAACACGTGCATCAGACAGCTGATACAGAAATTAAACACATACAAAGCATAATCTGAGAAACTTGAAAATATGATTTCTGTACTTTACAGCCCAACTTTACAAAACACTGTGAGGCTCTTTCTAACTAATACCAAGATTATCTAACAAATACAATTCCAAAGCACCACGTGATGGGGTGTCTACCCCACACAGGACTGGAAGGGGTTAAGGTGGCCAGGTAGGCCTATTAACTACCCAGGCTGCACCTGGAGGAGAAGCCAGGGAGGGCTGGGACCTAATTGCTGATGGTACCCAGCTGAGGAGGAACAGGTGGAGCCTATATAAGCCAGGAACAGAGCAGCTGCAGTCACTCCCTGGGAAGAGGGTTTGGAGCTGGTACACCCAAGAAAGGAGGGGAACCAGGAGTTGTAGGAAGCAGCCCAGGGAAGAAGTAGTGAGGGCTGGGAGAGTAAAGCTCAGAACTGCAAGGGTGAGGGTTAGGGTTGCCATCTGTCTAACTGCACAAAGACACTTGCCCCACTCCCTTCCCACCCCTTCCTCAAGGACATGACCCTGCCCTGCCCCCCTACCTCTATCATTTGCTCTCCCCCACCCTCACCACTCACTTTCACCGGGCAGGGGGTTGGGGTGTGGGAGTGGGATGCAGTCTCTGGTATGGAGTTTGGGTGCAAGAGGCAGCTCAGGGCAGGGGTAGGTGGTTCGGGTGTGGGAGCGGGTTCGGGAGGGGGTTCAGGATGCGGACTCTGGGAGGGAATTTGGGGTGCGGTCTCCAGTTGCGTGGCGCTTACCTCGGGTGGCTCCCTGCAGCAGTGGCATGTCTGGTAGTGGCTCTTAGGCTTCAGGAGCATCCAAGTGGCTCTGCGCACTGCCCCTGCTTGAAGGGGCCACCCCCACAGCTCCCATTGGCCACGGTTCCCCGTTCCTGGCAAATGGGAACTGTGAAGTCAGCACTCGGGGCAGGGGCAGCACATGGAGACCTTCTGGCCACGCCTCTGTCTAGAAGCCACGGCTGGACATGCTGGGAGCGGCACGGAGCCAGAGCATACAGGGAGCCTGCCTTAGCCCCACTGCACCACTGGACTACCACCCTAAAAATTTCCCAGATTGGCTTCAGTAGCCTTCAGGAGATGAAGCCTGATTCCAGGAGACTCCCACCCGAACCGGGAGGGTTTGCAATGCTATTTGAGGGTTGCTGGACTGGAACCCAGAGCAGTGGGCAGGCCCAGGTTTCCCTACTGGCCACTGGGGAAGTGGCACATTCAGGGCAGTGCTGGAGAAGACTGCCTGAGACTATTTGTGCAGAATGACTTTAGGAGAAATCTTGTGGTGACCTGGCCGCAGGGCCAAGCCACCAGCAGGAAGCTGCAGCTCCGGGAGTGAGAAGGGCCGCAGAGTAAAAGGAGACAATGCCAAAGGAGGGGCAGTGCCTGGAAAGAACTAATCCCCGAGAGCCACCAGGAGGAGGTACTACGTGCAGTGAGTGTACTGTGTGCCTCACCAAGAATTGCAAGGTGTCCCCTGCACAGGAGCATTGCCCCAATTTACAAGTTGCACTAGCCAGTAAAGCACAAGACAGATGCCAACTTACATTTGGTTAGAATGAGGAGCTGACTATTTCCCTTTTTTTTTTTTTTTTTTTTTTAAAAGGAGTCCAAGATTATTTAGGCATGTCAGGTGGGGTGTTTACATTGTCGTTTTCAGGAATATGACAATTCACAAAATATTAAATGATGTCTGCACAAGTTTCAGTATAGTGTTCAATTCCTTATGTCCTTAACTCATAAAAAGGTTTTAAAAGACAGAACTTTCTGAAAGAAGCTCACATAGAATCATATTGCACTGAAATGCATTCTCTAATAGCACTGTTCCTTTACAAAATTTCTACTGTAAATCTGTATACATGCCATTAGGGAGGATGATGAGGGGACATGTGATTTCTTCCAATACAAATTGTCTCAAGTGACAGCAGTGAGATCCACAAATACTAGTAATTCTTTTATTCTAAGAGGTAATTTTGCTGTTAGTAGTAATAGTCCCATTCCTCCAACAGCAACTGTTTACTAGATCCTTTTTCTACATGTTTATTTGAAGGAGAGAATATTCTCTCTTTCTATAATGAGTTTTTATTTTCTAGGATAGAAGAGTTACTGCCTCAGCCAATCAAAAATCTCCAGAGCCTGTTAATTTCACACGTTCATTTCAGCATAGAAATACTATTTGTTTGTGTTAAAAATTCTATTTGTAGGTGCCAAACAAACAATGTGAATGTACAGGAGTATTAAAATGAGACCTTCTGAACACTGGAGGATCCTGGATACAGAAACCAGGTTCATGAGCTTGTGATTGGTAATTCTGGACACAGAATATAGTAAACACAGTAACCAACATAAGAGTTTGTGGACAAGTGTTGCCTACATTTGAAATTCTACCATGCTCACACACAAAAAGAGCAGACTGAAGCCTCACAACATACATTATCAAAAGCAGTTTCTGTTTCCTATGTTAGATAATTTCCCAACAGCTCATGAAGTAAAACAAAGCTGTTCTTCCTGCTAGGAAGTTGTTAGCAAATTCTATTAAAGCTGCAAACAGGACTGATGCTGTAGAAAAAGTGTATCTACAATTGTCAATTCTATGCTCAGAATTTAAACTGAGTAAAACAGCAGCGGGCAGTTTGATCAAACAGATTCCCTTCCCCCATCGCCAAATCTACTGGGCTAAAAGCATCCCAGGCAACCATTAAGCAAACAGTTTGCAACAGGAAAAACGTCAGCCACTTGCATATATTTCAGTCTACTTACTCCACATAGCTTTGAAGTTTTCTGCCACGGAATTAATGAGTTTCTGAAACATCAGGATCGAACGCAAAGCTAAATATATATCAAATTTCTTTGTGCATTACTTAAAGTCTTCCACACCCATCCTAGACTGAAGGAGATAAGGCAGTAAGAGCGAGCAGAACGGGAAAACTGACAAGATGCAGTTTAGATAGTAAAATCCACGAACTAGACACAGTGAAGCCCACTCCACTAAACCATATCCCTTCAAGGCCAATAAAAGTGTTGTGCTAGTTCTGAACAATTGTAGCAGCATCCTTAGGAAACAAACACTACTACAAATGTGTAAATATCAAGAAGTCACAGTGGCTAGGCTGTTACCCTAACATTAGCGCTCCTCTGCACTTCAGTGTGTTGAATAAGCTGGGTTCAGTTTTACATTTGGGTCCATGTACTAGAAAGACTGCAAAGATAATATGCTGAGCCCCTGCAGAATACATCAACTAACATAACCCCTTCCAACCAGTTTTGGGCAACAGAGATACTCTGAAGCATGTGCCTTCTAATCTTTATGAGAAAGAGTTCAGCAGCAGTTCAGTGATGTTTAAAACAATTGCCTGACTCTTGAAATGTTAGAGCCACAGGTAAATGAACGTTGTCCAAGCTCCGAGATCTCTGGACATTCTTCTATTAACTATAAGCTATGGTACCCCCAACTCCAAGGAATAGCTCCAACTGCAGGGCAAGTGAAATCCCATCATATTGTCTTCTCTTTGGAGACATCTGTTGGAATCCAAGGCTGCTAGTGTCAAGTTCAGCGAAGGAGGCCAAGTCAGCATTTTTACATTGTGACATTCTGCACCTTGGGGCAGGACTCTGCAACCCCCCATATTCCTCATCTATATATAATTGTGATATTACACATAAAACATATCAGGGGAAAGGTTATGATCTGCTGAAAGCCATTTCTCTGTCCATATATGTATATCATTTATGCATATGAAGTTATGAGAATTGTGTTGTATGGTCGTCACTAAAACATGCGATAAGTTGGAGAATCAGCCAGATATTAGCTCCCTAGAGGTAACAACAAGGAAAGTAACCAATCCCCGGGTGGGATGTCAAACCCATCAGCAGCCATTGTCCAGCAAGGGAGCTACAATGCAATGACTCACCTGCATGAGGCTACTCCAGGGGTATTGCTCAACCTTGCCTGGAGACTCAGCAATGCCCCCAGAGATGCCTGGACTTGTGTGCCCCAAGCACATGGGACTAAGGGAATAAAACAGAACACAGTGGCGACATGCTTGGCCTCTCTCCTCCACCCACCTATGTGGCAAGCAACAAGGACACTCGGACAACTACAAATGAGGGGACTGGCCCAGGTTTAGGGGACAAACCTGTATATCAAGGACTGCAATATCGAGTGGGGTGAGAAAAACTGCTTAATCTATGTGTTGCCCAGTCGAATATAGTTGAGAGTTTAGACTTCATGGTTATAGTTTCTTTTGGTAACTGACTTTCTGCCTATCAATCAATATCACTTTTAAAAAAAAAAATCAATCTTTTATTGTTTATCTTTACCAGTGAGTTTGTATGAAGCGTGTGGCAAATCTGCTCAGGTTTTGCAAAAGTTGGTGTATATCCACTTTCCATTAGGGTTACCATATGTCCCTATTTTCCCAGACATGTCCAGCTTTTCGGTTCTTAAATAGCCATCCAGGAGGAATTTTTAAATATCTAAAAACGTCCGGGATTTTGCCATTATTATTTTTCCCCAAAGAAGAGTTGATCACTCGAGAAAGAAAATGAATGTTGATCACTCAAGAGTGGCCACTTTTTCCCCCCCTAGCTCCCCGAGCTTGCACCACAAAAACAGCTGTTTCGCGCAGCTGGGAGGGAAGGGGAAGGAGGGAATGTGATGAGCTCTGGGGAGGAGGCGGGGCCGGGGAAGGATGGAGACTTTGGGGAGCAGGTGGGGTTGGGGTGGAGCCGGGTGTGTGTGTGTGTGTGCGTGTGCGTGTGAGAGCAAATACACCCTCCCCCCCTGTGGAATGTCCTCTTTTTTGAATGTTCAAATATGGTAACCCTACTTTCCATTGGTGAAGTGGTGAACCAATTAATAAATGTGCACCCTCATCTTGAGCAGTGCAAGATGGTATATTCCTGATGTACGGTGCTGTGGGGATTTGGCTCTGGTGCCTCTCTCTGTGTGATTCATGAGTGGCTCTGGGAGCATTCATGCAATATAACTGCATGTGGGGGTCTCTACATGCAGTTGTCCTGAGTGACAACAGCTCCTGGAGGGGTTTGCTGCTGGTCACTAGCAAGGCATTGTGAGACACAGCCCAGGCTGGAGAGAGTTAAGTGAGCACAGTGGTCCCACTCCCAGTCACAGGCTGTACCCCAGGGATCCTGTCACATACAGCTTCAACCCCTCAGGGACCATTTCTGAAGGTTTAATGAAATCCACCATCCTGCATCAAAACTGAGAACAGTTTAGAAAAATAATTAGTGGATATGTAAATAAGGAAGCAACTGGGTCTGAGATAGAAGTCATCATAGAATTAGAAGGAACCACAAGGGTCATCTGAACCATCCAACACAGATAGCTATCCAGCCTCTTTTTGAAAACCTCCAGTGAAGAAGCTTCTATTACCTCCCAAGGGAGTCTGTTCAACTGGCCCACTGTTCTTACAGTTAGGGAGTTCTTCCTGAGGTTTCATCTAAATCTGCTATGCTGTAGTTTGAACCCATGGCCTCTTGTTCTGCTCTCTGTAACAAAAAGAGAACAACTTTTCTCCATCATTTTTATGGCAGTCTTTCAAGTATCTGAAGACTATCATAACCCCCCCTAATTTCCTCTTTTCCAGCCTAAACATACCAGTTCCATCAGCCTTTGCTCATATGGCTTGCATTCCATCCCTTTGATCATCTTTGGATCCCTCACCTCTGGATCCTTTCTACACATTAGTAACCAAAATTGGACACAGTACTTCAGCAAAGGCCTAACCAGCACTGAGTAAAGCAGTACAAATCACCTCCCGTGACTTGCATGCTATGCCTCTGTTAATGCAACTTAAACTCGCATTTTCTTTTTTTGCAACAGCATCGCATTGCTGACTCATATTGAGGTTGTGATCCACCGTAACTTCCAGATCCTTGTCAGCAGTGATGCTGCCAGGCCAGTTTTTTCCCCATTCTGTATTTTTGCATTTGGTTTGTGTTCAATTAGTGTAGCATCTTACAGTTGTCTTTGGAGAACTGGGCTACAGACAACAAAATGAAATTAAACAAGTTATCTAGATCCCTCTGAATTTTAGCTCTATCCTCCAAAGCATTGATAACCCACCCCAAAGCTTTGTCTTCTGCAAATTTGATCAGTATGCTCTCTATTCCTACATCCAGATCATTAATAAAGATGTTAAACACTGTATCCAGAGCAGATCCCTGTGGAATCCCAATTGAGATCTCCCTCCAATCCAACATTATTCCATTAATAGTTACTTTTTGTTTGCGGTTATTTAGCCAAATTATGTATCCACTTAATAGTGGTTCTGCCGAGCACACATTTCTCCAGCTTACTTATCATAATGTCATGTGGGACTGTGTCAAAAGCCTTGATGAAGTCCAGTTATATAATGTCCACCTCATTCCCCTCATCCACCAAATCAGTTATTCTGTCAAAGAAAGAAACTTAGCTGGTTAGGCATGATTTGTTCTTTGCTCTAGTAGCTTCCCAGGTATCTAAATCAGGCTGACTGGTCTATAGTTCTCCGGCTCCTCCTTTTTCCCCGCTAGCCCTTCACCAGTCTTCCAGGACCACCCCTCTCATCCATGAATTTGTAAATATTATTGCCAGTGGCTCCAAGATTTCTTCTGCTAATTCCTTCAGTACCCTTGGTGAATAGCCTCCAGCCCTGATGATTTGAACTCATTCTGATGTGTTCTTTATTTATCCTTATATGCTTCCCTTCCCCTTTATTGGCTATGGTATCTTTACTAGTCCTCCAGCTATGTTATTTTTTTTGTGAGACGACCTAAGCAAAGTAATCATTGAACAGCTCTGCTTTCCTATCAACTTCCATTACCAGCTCATCTTCTCCATTGAACAGCAGACCCCCACAATCGTTGATCTTCTTTGTCTAACATATTTTAAGAACCTCTTCTTGTTGTCTCTAACATTTCTTGCCAGCTGTAACTCATTCTTTGCCTTGGTTTTCCTGATTTTGTCCCTACATGCTCACATTATTCCCACGTATACTTCCTTGGTGACATGCCCTTCCTTCCATTTTCTGTATGTATCCCTTTTCGTTTTTAGATAGCTAAAAATCTCCTTGTGCAGTCACACTGGTGAAGCAGAGACATGAAAAAGCGACCATTATTTCTTAGGGCTAGTCCACACGGTGCAGCAATGCTCACCAGAGGGGATGTCAACTGTAAAGCGCTCTTAAGTGTTGCGCTATATAACAGTCCCATGTAGACCCTGCTGATGAGCTCTAAAAGGTATCTAGCTTGCATTATCATAGTACTGTTTCAACTGGGACTACATCAACGTGCACTAAGTACCTTTTAGAGTGCATCAACAGGATCCGCACAGATCACTTAGAGTGCAACACTTCAGAGGGCTCTACATATTACACCCCAGATTACATTACATGGCATGACAATGTGCACCATCGTAGACAAGCCCTGAGTGTTGCATAAGTACAAGAACATAATGAATCATGTTCAAAATCATCAAGTTACAAGTGATCAAATTGATTTAGTGAAATATGCCTGAATTATGGATTCAGGCAAGCAAGCATGTAATTTGCATAATGTCCATCAGCAGAGAAACTAATCACATTTTAGCTTACTTCACATTGTTGCCATCTCTGTTAATAACTGGACAGTTTTCTAAGCTAGGTGGTAGAGGGTCATTTAAGACAGTGCTATAGCATGCATGTAGGAAAATGACCACCTCTGGAACTATTTTGTGTTGCTTCCAAGCACCAAAAGCAATCCATTATGAAGCAGTCCCATAGTCTGGAAGAAAGCCTTTATGCAACATATGACAAACAGTGGACCAACTTTCGGAATGGAATCTAGCAGGGTCCATTGATTTACATCAGGAAGCAGAAAACCTTGATCAATTTTTTTTATCTTGCTTTGTATTTGTAATTTTTATTTTCTTAAAGAAAGGTTGCTTCTTGCTGGTTGGTAACCATTAAAATGTGTTGATTTTCAGTTATATAAAATTATAAATTTATATACAATATATAAATTACATAATAAATAAAAATAGCATGTGATAGGATCTACTAGTTTTAAAATCTCGGACACTGATCACAAATAATCATTTCTAAACACTAGCTGCAATTAAGACTTCCTTTGTTTAATTAATCCATTAGTTTTAAATGCAGAATATTTTTAATAAACTTTTTAAATTTTTCCTTAACGTATCTACCATATTTAAGCTAATAAGACAATTTTTACATTTTAAAAATTGAACTCGAATTTCCACCCAAATGCATCTTGACAAATCGTGAACCCAAAAAAAAAAATCATAATTTAGTAAATAAGAAATACATCATTAACCATCTTCTAATACTGTAAAAATTAAGACTGAATATATATCTTAACATGCATTTAATTGCTTAACTAAATGTGTACAAATATAATGTATCCTCCTGGTTAGCTGACAATAGTACCAGATTTAGCGTAAGGACTGTATTTAGTTGCAAATCAACATGTTTTAATGGTTACCGACCAATGAGAATCTCAAACTGGGCAGTACAGAGTGTATTGTGGAGGGGAGGGGTAAGAAGCTGGGGTGGGGGACCGGGAGGAGAGCCTTACTGTGTACATTTCACCCACAGCAATGAATAACTAGCTGACATATCAGGTCCTCAGACGGCACTGTGCATTTTGACGGATTTCTGTTAAGCTTGCATAGCATTATACAAAGTTGCTGCCATCTGTACTTTAATCTGTTTGTTACGACGTGGTGTGCACATTTAATTTTAAGTATGGATACGATTCTACCACGGAGGTCATGGATCCAGTGACATTCCGGGCCTGTGAGACTTATTCTGGGCAAGCCCTGGGGCCGCCAGAGCATTGTTTTGTTTTTGAGTGCAGTAATGTAACAAAAAACAAACAAACCGACAAAAAAACCCCCTACATTTGTAAATTGCACTTTCACGACAAAGACTGCACTACAGTACTTGTATGAGGTGAACTGAAAAATACTATTTCTTTTGTTTATCATTTTTACAGTGCAAATATTTTAATAAAAATATATACGGATTTCAATTACAACACAGAATACAGTATGTACAAAAATATAGAAAAACATCCAAAATATTAAATAAATTTCAATTGGTATTCTATTGTTTAACAGTGTGATTAAAAGTGCAATTAATCGTGAATTTTTTTTTAAAATCACAATCAATTTTTTAAAATCTGTATATGTACTTGTGTGGTGGGGTGTGGAAACTACTACAGATACAAAGAAGGAAGGCATGATCAAATACATTTGAGAACCACTGGAATAGATTATAGTAAATTTAGACCTTAAGGTTGATTTTTTTATTTTTTTTTTTTAAAAAAAGAGAACGTTTTTAAAATTAAAAATCCATTTAAAAAATTTTTTTTGCAAGTCCTGCAATATTCTGGTGCTTAACATGATTCCAGCAGCTGATGCTTTATTATATATGAGAGAAAAGTATAATTATGTAGATCAAAAAATCTTTTAAAGAAAAACTTGCAAAAAACTACAAACAGGAATTTTTTAAAAAGTGTATCAGCAGCAGGAAGCCCACCTGGGCAGTGGCCCCACTGGCCAAACAAAGTGTTAAAGGAGCACTCAAGGAAGACAAGGCCATTGCAGAAAAAATAAATGAATTTTACACATCCCTCTTGAATGTAGGAGATCTGGGGGAGATCTCCACACCTCAGCCATTCTTTTTAGGTGACATATCTGAGGAACTGTCCAAGATTGAGGTGTCAGTAGAGATGGTTTGGGAACAAACTGATACATTAAACAGCAATAAGTCACCAGGACCAGATGGTATTCACTCAAGAATTCTGAATGAACTCATCTGAAATTGCAGAACTATTAACTGTGATATGTAATCTAGTGCTTAAATCAGACTCTATATCAGATGACTCAATGATAGCTAATATAATATCAGTTTTTAAAGCAGTCTCCAGAGGCAATCCTGGGAACTACTTTCAGTACCAGCCTATTAGAATTTTTTGAGGGTGGCAACAAGCATGTGGACAAAGACCCTGTTGATATACTGTAACTGGACTTTCAGACAACCTTTGATAAGGTCCCACACCAAAGGCTCTGAATCAAAGTAAGCAATCATGGGATAATAGGGAAGGTCCTCTCATAGATAAGTAACTAGTTAGAAGATAGGAAACAAAGGGAAGGAATAAATGCCCTTTTTTTTTTTTATAGTAGGAGGAAAACAGAGGCATCTCCCTGGAATCTGTGGGACAAGTGCTGTTCAACATATTCATCAATGATCTGTATAGTTAAGTCCAAAACTGACTGTGAAGAGTTATAAAGGGATCTTGCAAAACTGGGTGACTGGGCAAGAAAATGGCAGATGAAATTCAAGGTTGATAAAACAAAGTAATGCACATTGGAAAACAATCCCAACTATGTACACATAGTACACAAAATGCTGGGGTTTAAATTAGCTGTCATCAGTAATACACAGATTTTCGAGTCACCGTAGATAGTTCTCTGAAAACATTACTTAGTGCACAGCAGCAGTCAAAAAAGCTAACAATGTTAGGAACCATTAGGACAGGTATAGACAGGACAGAAAATATCATAATGCCATTATATAAATCCATGGTATGCCCACACCTTTAATACTGTGTGCAGTTCTGGTCACCCCATCTCAAAATGGATACATTAGATATGGAAAAAGTACATAAAAGGGCAACAAAATGACTTAGGAGTAAAGAACAACTTCCATATGACGAAAGACTAGGACAGTTGACCGTGTGTGTGAGCTACAAAATCATGAATGACATGGAGAAAATGAGTAAGGAAGTGTTACTTACCCCTTCGCATAACACATGAACAAGGGGTCACCCAATGAAACTAATAGGCAGCAGGTTTAAAAACATACAATATAAGGGAGTACTTATTCATACACCACACAGTCAACATGTGGAACACAACCAGTGGATGTTATGAAGACCGAAAGTATAACTGGGTTCAAAAAAGAAATTAGAAAAATTCATGGATGATAGGCCCATCAAAGGCTATTAGCCAAGATGGTCAGGAACACAACCCCATGCTCAGGGTGTCCCCCTAAATCTCTGACTGCCAGAAGCTGGGACTGACAACAGGGGACGGGCGATCACTAGATAAACTGTCCTGTTCTGTTTATTCCCTTTGAAGCATCTGGCTGCTGTTGGAAGACATCATACCGGGCTAAATGATCCACTGTTGTGACCCAAGATGGCCATTCTTATGAGAATTTCAGCTTTCATTTTAAAAATGCACATTTCTCGCTCTTGTAGTTGCTGAAAAGAAGCTTGAAAATACGAACTCTGAAGGTTCAAATACCAGAAGACAAATGAAGAGACCCAACAAGGAATCTCATGACGTTGTGTAGCTTAACTCATGGTTTTTGAAAACTTGGTATTGACAGTACAGGTTCCCTTGCCACTCAAATTTTCTGATTGCTTTTTTGTTAGAAATGCAGATTCTGTCTAGGCAGAGAGGAAGCCTGTAACAATGGCTGGCAAATACTTTAATGACAAATATCATAAAAGTCAGATGATGAAAAAGTGAGCTCTAAACAGGAAAAGGGATTTTTAAATTGCTGTTTAAAACTATATTTTCTGTGCGCCCCCCCCAAAGTGTGTGTGTGTTGGGGGGGTTAACACCTACATAACTGTTCTAGCATCTTCATAGTGGAAGCCTTTGTCAGAGTTTCAACATAGTTTCTGTTCAATTAACATGCTGACCGCTCACAATAAAATACTCTGACATCCCAGTGGCCCTCCAACCATGCTAGATTCTACATCTCTATAGAAAAAAAAAAAAACCAAAAAAGCACAAAAAAATTAAAATTTTCAGTTCTTCATATCTCATTAGTACGTTTTCATGCTTCAGAAATAATTCTTCTAGGCAGCAGGTGCTCTCTCTTCACTTTTCAAAACCTCATCTAGTTCCTGGAGGCCTTGTAGCTTTGTGCATGTCATTTTACTGTTTTTTGTTTTTTTTTTTAAAATCACACATTTGCATGCTGGCTGTATTTGAATTTACCCCATTGATTACATTAGTGGGCATGCCTCCCCATAGTTACATTTTTAATTGTTCTGCCTGTACATTTTACTTAAGCCTCATTTTCTTTCAAGGAAGATGCAAGATTAACTTTGCCATTTTAGATGTTATAAAACTAAAAACCATATTTGACCAAGGTAAACCCCTTTGAAAGTCACCAACAAATACAACTCTGAAAGTTTCTACTCAGATTTTCTTCAGAATGCAGCATTTGTGTACTACTCCATATGGATTAAGTCCTCCCCCTCACTTTTTTTTTTTTAATCCTCCCCATCTGTTGAAAGTGAAGTTGGGTGTTTATTTCAATTCTAGGGTGTAGTCACCTGTTAATAGACAGAAAAGAAATAGATCTAGTGGTGCAGCTTAACAAGAAGGCATTCAACATCACCATGGATGCTGCTTAATAGCCTAACTTCACCTTCATCTCAAGAGTCTCAACACAATGCAATTTCAAAACATTCTTTAATTGAAGAGAACTCTTCTGCTCCATCCCTATCAGACAATGCCATGTGACTTACACTTCAGCTAATACAGTGTAATACATTCATAGGTAACCCATAATTGGCATATTGTGCAATTTCAGGAGTTATTGACACATGGTAGTATTCGTCTCAATCATTTGACCTTTGGTTTTGTGCCCACATCCTGCCAAGTCCCAACCAAAATGAAATGGACAAATATTTTGTGTATATTCAGTGAAGTCACCATTTTGCCCCCTTTATGACGACACTTACTGTAGCACACTTGGAGCAGAAAGGATATTTTCCTTCATAATCTAAGAGGTCCTGCTATAAACCAATGTCAGTTGAGCAATCCCTTAAAATTTCCAAGAGCCCCAGCTGTTACTCCAACAGGAGAGTCTCATACATATAAACAGCCAAAAAGTTATTCCTAACCTGGATCTCCCAGAATGTAGCAATACCTACAAGACAGGATAGGGGTGAAGAAAGAATTGCTAGTAAAAATAAAACTCAGCTTCACATGCAGGTGTGAGGGTGGAGGGTTGTCTAAATTCCAAATTCAAGTCCCCCGCAAGTCAGTGCATTTCTATGAAGCCAAACTCACTTCCATGTGCCAGCCAAGGCTGACGGTCATGATTCTTGTGAAAAAATTTGGATAAGTGTCAATGAAACTTAAGGAAAAGTGTTTCCAGTTGCTTCATGCTTCCAGTTTATCTAGGCAGCATAGTTACTATCCTAAACTGGGAGATTATGCAGTATTAGTGCTATTTCCATCAATACATAGAGACCAAAAAACTGCTATTATTAAGAGATGAGTTTTACGTTTCTATGGCATCCATTTATCTACCCAACTTTTTTTAGCTGGGTAGACCAGTACTAGATTAAATGTTAGTTCATAGTGACAAAGGAATCCATGTTTTGTAGTCAAGTTAATGCTTTCCAAACTAAAAGAAACCTTCCTGTATTTTGATCTGATACTTTCCACATGGCCTTAAGAGTCTAATTTCTGGACTTGCGCGGCTGTATGTATTGCCATTACCAAAAAAAGTGTCTAGGTTATTTAGCATTGTTGTTGTGCCTAGCAGTTGGACCGAAGGAGCCTGCAATCTAAAGTTACAGATAATACAAAGCTCAAAAGGGTCAGAAGTTTGGAAGGGATACAAACCCTGTTGCTTCACAGCATGCAATCATCTTTGGAGGAGGATGAGGAAGAGGCTACCCCTACAGCTAGTGTTATGCTGGATCATATTAAAGAAATTCCGTATAAAAATCACAAATGAGTTTGATTCCCCATAGTTTAAAATTCCAGGGTATTACTAATTAAGAGGTCTCTTGGTTTTTGGTTTTTCTCTTATTTTTAGTTTCTCTCCCTCTCTGTGTGAAACCTGCAAGCTGCTAATTGTGTTAGTATATCCTACCACAGAGTCTGTTCTCAAAGCAATACTTTGGAACAACAATTACCCACACAGAGAGAGACTCAAAGCAATACGTTGTAACAGAAACAGCACACAGAGACTCCCAGCCCTTTTGTTGTATTTATCTCACTTTGTTAACAATTGTGATTAAAATATAGATAGAGGATGTATGCGGATGGATGCTTGGTGTGGATAATAACTGAATGATCAGGGAGGCATGCCAGCCTAAGAATCCACTGTCAATCGGCCGAAGAAGGCGTCAAGTGGAAACAACCAGAGGACCCCCAGAGGGCAGACTGGAATCCACCCAACAGCCTCAAGGATGGGAGAACCAAAGAACAAGATAACATCTGGCAGCACGGAGCCATCAGGAACGTGCCATCTGCTGATTGATTCAGCAACAGCATGATGAAGCAATTCCCATAGACTGGCATAGGAAGAAATTCCTATAAAAATGGACTCTAGAAAGTGAGAACTTTGGGGTCTGATTCTGTAAACCAACTTCCAGGGCGTCAGATGTGCATCTGATAAGGCCCTGCTCCCTTCTCGTGTCCAGGCCACCTGGCCAGTGGCTTGGCATGAGCAACTCTAAGGCTGGTAACTATGATAACAACCTTGCAGAACGTGTGTGTGTGTGTGTGTAAGTAAATACAAAATTGAATGGAATGTTATAGCTATAACTAACGGCTTACTAGGATTCTTTCTGTAGTCACAATAAATGTGGCATTTTGCCTTATTCCCTTTAATAAGATCCCGCTGGTTTTTATTTTATTGGTATAACACTAAATCATTCAAGTACATACATTTCAAGCTTCTTATACCTTCCTCTGAATCATTTAATACTGGCCACCATTGCAGACAGGATCCCATACTAGATGGAACATGGGTCTGACTTAATATGGCAATTTTTATGTTAAGTATTTGCACATCTATTTGGCTCTAACCTGGCAGTAACACAAGCCTGTATTCATTTAACTCAATATGGCCTTTCTAAATGTTGTATTACAAATAAAAAGTTTAATGGACATGAATGTATCCCTTTTGTATTGTTGAATTATCCTCAAAGCAGTATATGTGATCACTAATTCAGGAAAATAAACTATTGACCCCCATAGCGAGGAGGCATGGCCTCCCGCCCTGTCAGACAGGGAGAGACCTGAAATCACCCCCTGACGGGCAGAACCAGGCCACCTGCGGCCACCCCGCCAGAAGCGGAGGGGTGGGACTGGAAGCAGGATTATAAAAGGCCAGCCTCCCTAGCTCAGTAGGGGGAGAGCTGCCAGGGGAGCAGGACATCTCTTCCTTGCTGCCAGAGCCCGGAGCTGAAGGAGATGGCTGCCCAACCAGAGGAGTTACCTGAATTGCCGGAAACCAACAACGCCAACAAACTGCCAGGGATGTCATTGGCTGTTTACCCAGAGGACAGCCCTGGAACCCAGATACCCCAATCTGGGGAGGGTAGGAAGGAGCCCATCGATGCCAAATAGGGTTTGACTATGGAACTATTGTGAACTGGCCAGCGTGTTGCGGGCCCCCACTGATCTAGGGGCGAGCCTACTGCCATTAATAGGGCAGTGGGCTGGGATGCAGTGGAGTGGGAGGGCCTGTGTCCCCCTACCCCAGGCACTCCACCTGTGGAGGGTGGCCACCTCCCCACTAATAGGCCAGGAGGTCTGAAGCAGTCTGGTTCCCGCTGGAACTAGGGCGCCAGGTGCATTTGCTGTGACTCCCAGTTGGGAGTTAATTCCCCACCCTGAACTGTTGGCCTGTATCACACGGACTGAGCCTGAGATATAAACTGTGAACTGCCCTGATTGAGGGACTTGGCAGAAGCGCTAACTGCTAATTGGACTAATCACCAGGAGGACTCACTGGCTGTGAGCTGCACCCTGCTTGCGAAGCAGCGAGGAGGCGCAGCCTCCCAACCTGTCAGAAGGGAAGAGAGACGCGCATCTCCATACAACCCCACCTCTGACATCCTGTACTGTCCATGCATGTGATGAACATAGGAAGGTCACTCACATGAAATCTTTTCTTTAATGCTTAATGGTATTAAATAACTTGGCCCATTTCTGCATGCCACCTGCAAGCAACTGAAGTCACCAAGGAGCTCTATGCTAAATAATCCTACTGATCCTTAGTTTGTGTGCGCTCTATGAGCCAGCAATATTATTTATTGATATCATTACTGTATGGTACCTTTTTGAACTGCAGGTACAATGAACAGAGCTATGCAGTTTGCATTCTAATCAGTTATGCTGTTGGGAATTACTGTTTTCACCCTCTAAACATAAGATACTATATAATCCCAAATGTAACTGTACTGCTGACAAATTAGTTTAAGAATATATTTTGTTTAAAAGCTTAAAGGATCCAAGAACTAGTGTTGATTTTAGGTGAGATCCTGCACTAAACATACCGTAAGTCATCAATGATTACAATATAATGACAGGTTTCAGAGGAACAGCCGTGTTAGTCTGTATTCGCAAAAAGAAAAGGAGGACTTTCTTTTTGCGAATACAGACTAACACGGCTGTTCCTCTGAAACCTGTCATTATGCAAGGCACTGCATTTAGCCGTATGGAGTGTTAAATTGGTTAGTCTCTAAGGTGCCACAAGTACTCCTTTTCTTTTTACAATATAATGGAGGTTCTTGGAAGTGATAAATACCCATGTCAGATGGAATGTATCACAGAGACTGCATTGTAGTATCAAGCGAATTGTTAGAAGCGGTGTCAGATCCGGATAAGGAGGAATTTTGGAAAGCCAAACCGTTTACTGCTGCTGGAACTACAACACTGAATTCCTTCAGGGGCTCTGTACAGCTTCCAAGAAGAGAGTGGAGAGGGATGGAAAGTCTGTATGAAAAAAAATGATCATAGCTTCTCTTTGCCAGGGTTGGCCTCAGCTCCCATCTGTAAACACATGGTTACTCATGCTGGAAGCCTGCAGCATATTACGGACGTCAGAATCATTCTGCATAGCTTCACTGCCAATTGTATCCAAAAGGATACACACACATACCTAGTAACTTTGCCTTATTACAAGCTGAAGTGCCGCATTTTCCAAGGTTAGTACACACCTTTCCTTCAGTCTCCTATTGCTCTTAAAAGCATGAGTTCCCAACCTATTGGTTTTGACAGCCATGGGGGGAAGGAGGGGGGAAAGAGTTGTGGAGGCGTCACAGATAAATTTCAGGGGCTCACATCTTCCGTCCATTCTTTTATGGGCAGATAACAGGAAGTTTCAAAATTTTCCTCAACATGGGTCAGAGAAAGGAGAAGGTTGAGAACCCCTGCTCCACTGCAAAATGAAGATTGGGAGCAGTGATAACACATTGCCTACTCCTTCCCAGCCAATTTTTAGCAAAAAATCAGATTATTATTAATTGCTATTGTTACTTCTTGGCTCAAGATCCTAAAATACGGAATCATTCGGAGGATCATGTCAGTCCTCTTAGCTACATAAACATCGCCACATTTAAAAATGTAGCTCGGAATTAATAGTTAAAATTTGATGAACTAGGATGATCCAGATGTTTGTTTCATTATCATCTGGATTTTCACCCAGTAGCCACACACTGCAATCTCACCATCAGTCTCCTGGTGCCTTTATATAAAATCATGTGTGTTAACTATTACGATGTGTGAGAGGCAGCCACTATTTCCTCCCTCAACTCTTTCTTCAAAATGTTCACCTTGTCTAGTACTTTGCAATTGACCTAGAGGCATCTAATCTCTCTCCACATCCCAAAGTTCACATATAGTTAGGGCCCTACCAAATTCATGGTCCATTCTGGTCAATTTCACAGTCATAGGATTTTTAAAGTCGTAGATTTCATGATTTCAGCTATTTAAATCTGAAATTTCAAGGTGTTGTAATTGTAGGGGTTCTGACACAAAAAGGAGTTGCAGGGTTATTGCAGGGGGAGATTGCAGGGTTATTGTATGGGGGGCTGCAGAACTTGCTACCCTAACTTCTGCACTGCTGCTAGCGGCGATGCTGGGCAGCTGAAGAGCAGTGACTGCTGGCCAGGAGCCCAGCTCTGAAGGCAGAGCTGCTGCCAGCAGCAGCGCAGAAGTAAGGGTGGCATGGTATGGTATTGCCACCCTTACTTCTGCACTGCTGCTAGAGGGGCATCACCTTCAGAGCTGGGTGCCCAGCCAACAGCCGCTGCTCTCCAGCCACCCAGCTCTGAAGGCAGTGCAGAAGGGTGGCAATACTGCAATTTCCTAAAAACAACTTGCAACCCCCCTGCAACTCCCTTTTGGATCAAGACTCCCAATTTGAGAAACACTCATCTCCTCCATAAAATCTGTAGAGTATAGGGTAAAAGCACACAAGACCAGATTTCATGGTCCATGACACTTTTTCCATGGCTGGGAATTTGGTAGGGCCCTACACATAGTAGAACCTGAAAGATACAAACCACCAGAGTTATTGACTGACCGGTCAACTGTACACCACGTGGAACAAGTAAGTAAGTAATCAGGCAGCAGTGGAGACACCAAAAAACCCAAAACCCAGCAAATACTTCATGATGCCTGAATTACATCTTAAAGGTAGGCACATCTGGGCTGCCTGTCCCCCTACACCCCTTATTTGCCACATGGTAGGGGGGCCAGCCACTTGCAGATAGGAGGTGAAGATGCTGAGAATTTCACAGGCACAGCTGTGAGCCCCCGAGTGCAAGAGCAGGAGCAGTGCTAAGGTCTGTGCTGCTTTCCTGTAAGCCATGGGTGCAGTTTCTCCCCCAGGCCAGCTGGGAGGGGGACAAGCTTGCATCGTCAGTCCCAGCTGGGAAAGACACTTCCCAAGTTCCTGCTGGAACTTGGCCTGGAGCCTGCCTACACATTGCGCTCTGGAGGAGCGGCTCAGTTTTAAAGGGTCACAGCCCCAGGGTGCCTCAGTCATCACCCTTGCAGCCACAGGACTAGAACCAGCTGCCTGTCCCCACCCTCACTCACCAGGCAGCCATTTACTGGTAGGAGGTGCGAGGTGAAGACACTGAAGTTTGCAGGCACAGCTGTGAGCCCCCACTCTGAGCAGTCCACCCTGAGGAGCGTCCCGTAACATCTTGTTTAGAGTTATGAACATTTCAGAGTTACGTACAACCTCCATTCACAAGGTGTGTAATTTGGAGGTTCTACTGTAAGTATCAAGTGGCAGCTTTACACATAGGCAGCTGCACAGGGACCTACTCATCCAGTGGCTCTGCACAAACATGTAACCCATGGCTAAATGAAACAGCCTTTGGCACAAGTCAGAAGAGATTGGACGGAGCCCTATATATCCTGCTTCACAGAGGATACCTTGTAAATACTCAAATGTATTAATATATAAATATGGGGTAACTGACTACTTCTTAAATCCCTATACACTAGTGGGCAGAATGGATTAGTGCTTCAGCTGTACTGATACAATTGGTACTTCCAGCAAGTTCCACAATACTCCAGAAATGGCTCCACTGACCTCTCTGGTCAAGGTTTGGCACTCCAGAGTGGATATGTATCACAAGTCAACTCTCAAATATTTACATTTTAAATATATAAATTCTATACAAATTATAAACAATTTTATGTATCTTCATTTGTACATATTTTAAATGTTTACATATTTAACAAGCAGACAACAAATGGACAGCAGTGTAACATAATCTGAGACTGGTACTTACAAAGTAGTGCTACTAAGACTGCTGTGCGCAGATGGGGTGCACTATGTGCACCCAGAATAAAATGGCTACCTTTCGACACTTTGGACCAGTGCAATTTGTACTGACTGAATCACACCAGAACAGGTTGCAAATCATACCACCCTTTAACAGACAAAGCTTAAGAACTCAAGCCCTTTAAAAAAAAAACAAAAAAAACCACACAACCCAAAAACCAGTATAGCTTTTGGTCTCTGCCAACAAATGGAAGGAGGGGGAAAAAAAATGCATCTCTTCTCAAGTGGTAACAGCCTCAATGGCTTCTTGCGTACCAGACACCTAAATGTTCTCTCGTGTGTGCACCATTATTGGTGGAACTGATATGCCACCCAAATCCACTTTGTTCTTTGTTGAGTAGATCTCTGGCACCAGCGCCCGCTTCTGGTGTCATTAGTTAAAGTTAATTAATGTATACTTGGGCATGAGAAGAGATGGCTGAGGATAATGGCTGCTCAGCCAATCCAGAGCCACTTACACAGCATAGTGCTTGCTCTTCTGGTTGGAAAAAGCTCTCTGCAGATATTTAGAGGCGTGCAGCTCTTAAAGGGTGAAGTAATGGTGATAAAAGTAATGAGGAAAGGAAATCCCTGGGGACCTTTCAAGGTCATGTATAGAAAAGAAGCTGTTTTCTGTCCTGAGGACAGGTATTATGTGAGTGCTCTCAGCTCTGACCTACTTAAGGCAGTTTTCTACATGGGGAACTCCAGAATTGAAGTGTTTGGTGCACTGTGTTTCAGTTCAGGAAAACTAACACTTGGATGACTTTGTAAGGATTAGGTACTTCAAAAACAAAACCAAGCTGTTGTTGAGCAGACCCCCTCCATAATCACCTAATACTTGCCTGCTGATTGTCATCCATGATGCTGTTTGAATGTTCCATGCAGGGTGGATTGATTTAAAAATGGCGACTCAAAATCAGAAAGCAGGAAAGCAGTGAATAATTAAATAATCATTTTTAATCTTGTTTTGCATTTTGTAGTTATTTTCCTAAAGAGAAGTTGATTCTCATTTGGTTGGTATAACCATTAAAACACGCTGATTTGCAACTAGGGTTGCCAACTTTGGTTGGACGAATTCCTGAAGACTGTCCAATGCCGGGACAATCCTGGAGGGTTGTCAACCCTATTTGCAACTCCTTTACACAAAATTTGCTTCTGGTTAGCAAAAACCAGCACAATAAATCAGTGTACAGAGATGAAATGTAAGTAATGATCTAGTTTAATGTACACTCCTCCAGATTCCTAATTTATTAAGTAGAAAATGGTAAATGATACTTATTTACTAGATTAATTTTTTATTCAAGCTATGTGTCAAGCTGCATCTGGATGAAAATTGGAATTCAATTAAAATGCACAAAAAATTTTCAAATAAAACTTCCTTAAATGTGATGAATACATAAGAAATAAGAGTAGGTTAAATATGTTTTAAATGCAAAATGTTAGTTTTATTAAACAAAGGAAGTATCTGTAATTCGTGAATTGAACTAATTGTTTTCCTCCTCCAATCTATGAATAAAAACAAACAAACAATGTTGAGAGCATCACCTCTACTAGTTCTAAAATCTTGAAGGACAAGCTGACCAGAAACAACCCTCAATTCGTTTCAACTTTGAATGAGCTAGTCATTGCACTGAACTAATTCAATAATCTGAAATAAAGAAAATATTCTCTGCACTTGCAGAAGAGGCTTATGTTCTCAAATACTGGTTAGCATTTCAATAAACCCTAGTTCTAGTTTGCTTAGCCAGTGATGTATACCAAGTGAGTGGTTTGACTTGGCTTAAAATTTTGCCTTGAGTATTTTTAATTTAAATTTTAATAGATTAGACCATAATGTAGGTTGGCATAACTTCAAATTTTAAATACTTATTTTTAAAGAAAAATAAATTAAAATCTAATTTAAATATCTGTTACCTTTAATCCACCCTGGTTCAATGATACTTCATGATAAGAGGGGCTGTTAAGAATGAACAAAAGTTGGGGGAGGAATGTTTTAAAACACAAAAACAAGCAAAGATAGAGCGTTCCTAATTGCAGGAAAGAGGAAGCGTGTCTACTTTTTTATTACATAAAGGACAAACTGGCTGTCTTTTCATGAGGAAGGAGATGTGCTTACTCGGGTATCTGAAGTGATGGTATGGGGACTGGGCTGAGGGATTGATACACGTGTACACAAATAAATCAATTAAAATATGAAATTAAGCCCAAACAACCTTCAAGCTATTCCTGGTCACAGAGCTGAGACAGGATTACAGAGGGCAGGATTTTGGCAGAGGACCAGAGGGGACAAAATTAAGTGTCATGCAAGCCCACACAAAAAAATGGATGGCTAAATCTTATTAATATACCAAGGCAGGGACAGACCCAAGTGTTGCTTACCTTGGGCACTTATCATACCGTGGATGCACCCTCTAATGCTGAGGCAGAGTACAGAGGATGTGCCAGAACTCTAAACAGCAACACAAGGAGATGGAACCCAATGGCTACCTCACCAGAGTCCTGTAGCTCATCTCTTTCCCTGTCAGTGCCTACCCTACACAAGCCGAGAACTTGATAAGCCAGTGCTGGAAAGTGACTAGAATCCTGCTCTCCACCAATTAGAAGACAAATCTCACCCCGAACTCAACATGCCAGATAAGACATTCTTCAAAGCACTCTCCTTACCCTGTATACCAGTTAAGGGACACCTGCTCACTTCAGAACCAATGACGAACAACTAGTAGGTAGCCATTCTCTAGCCAATCATGCAAACTACCACGTGACCAAACACAGACAACTGTTAGTATCACCCTGCCTGTCATCACTGCTTCTGTGAGTAACAGCTGAAAGGTACAGCATTCAGCTAAAGAATGGTATGCTGGGGACATCAAAAGCAGCATTCTGAGTTGAGAAGCACTCAGCCAAGACCGGGATGCGGAAGGACTGATTATTTACATTTCTCTTAAAATGAACAACAAGAGAATAGTGTTAGACAAACTCACACAAAATGGATAAAATAAAGCATATATCCTGAACTGGAAAATACAACCAACATATTAAAACCATTATGTCCATATCAAAACATCTCACCCTTATATTTATAGGAACAATACATCACCAGGAAGGGCATTCATACAGAACCATCATTAAGTTACATTCCCCTTCCTTTAATTTCCCATACTTCCTGTCTTCTGAGACGCCTCCCTTTCCTCCCACCCCAAGAAACATTCAACTTCCCAATAGGAGTTTTTAAAAAGCTAATCTGAATGGTTGGGTATAAAGACTTTGAAAAATGGCAAGGGGTCATGATATAACAATGTATAGTCAATATAGAATATACTGCTGAAAACTTAATTCCGTAATAAGATATATACTTAAGAAGGCCATACTGGGTCAGACCGAAGGTCTATCTAGCCCAGGATCTGGTCTTCCAACAGTGGACTATGTTAGGTGCCCCAGAGGAAATGAACAGAACAGGTAATCAAGTGATCCATCCCCTGTTGCTCATTCCCAGCTTCATGTCTTGACATTAACTGAAACGTTTTATTGTAAATGAGTTGTAATATCAGTAAGCTTATTCCTTAAATGAAAACATTGGCTCAGCACAAGAAATTTAACTCTTTGTTGATGCATTCATGAAAGAGCGGTATTTCTGAAATGCCAACGTATCAATGGCTCTAAAGCAGTTTAAATAGAATCACAGAATCTCAACTTATTAACTGTCTACAATACTTAGGAAATGACAGTGTTAACAAACAGATTTGTCTTGTAATTTTCCTTCACCAAGCCTAAAGACACTCAGATAAGGTCCCAGAAGTTTCATGCTAGGAATTGTGGAGAGGCACACAACAATCAGTAAAGGAAAGCCTCTCATAACTCAGTGACTACCAGCCATTTTTAAAGGAGCTGAACGGACTACTGGCCAGTCCTCGATTCAAGGGAGGGTGAGGGTTTGTCTACACTGGCAAGTTTTGTTGAAACTAATGTCGATAAGGGAAAAATAGACAAAAGAAAAGTCACCAGAGCATGTCTACATTTACTCCCTCTGTCAGATTGTGTTCACATTTGGGGCACCTTTGTCAAGAGCGAGAGCAATGGACTGTCGGTATGTATCCCACAGTGCCTGGCGACACCATCCGACGCAAGGTGTTGTGGGAATGCAGAAACAGAGCGCAGCACACCCTGGGATGTGCAAAATGTACTGTCGTGCACCGCTTTGTGTTCCACTCCTCCACAGGTCTCTGGCTTTCTTTTGTGCCGTTTTCCCAACTGTCTTTCTTTTGTAGTGCGCGCCAGAATCTGCAGTGAGAGGATGGATCCCGCACTTCTCTCCATGCACTGTTAGCTGTCGTGAGGATATCACGCATGGCAGCACAGTTACTCGCAAAGTTAGCAGAGGATGAATCACAGGCACCCAAGTGTGATACGGATGGCAGCAATTTATCAGTGTTTTGTGCATTCACAGAGAAGCTGCATACAGTAGAGTGTCGCTTTTGGGCTAGGGAAACAACCACGGACTGGTGGAATCGCATTGTCATACAGATGTGCGATGACAACCAGTGGGTACAGAACTTTAGGGTGCATAAAGCAACCTTCGTGGAGCTATGTGCTGAGCTAGCCCCCGACCTGCAGCGCAAGGACACCAGATTGAGAGCTGCATGTTGCAACCACTGTGTGGAAGCTGGTGAATCCAGACTCCCACTCCAAATTGATTTACTACTGACCGGTAAAGTCCACAGTTGAGGCTATATTACTCCAAGTGTCCAGGTCAATAAATCACATCCTGCTGCATAGGACCGTGACTCTGGAAAATGTTGAGGAAGAATCTGGATCAGACTCCCTCTCTCACCACCTCCTCCAAGGTATTTGGAGGATTGTAAGCAGGAGAGAGAGAGAGAGAGAGGGAGCATGTTCGTTCTTGTGTTATAGGATTATTTTGTATACTATTTGTATGTGGCCATTTTAAGGAAAGAGGGGTTGAACTGCAATCTGAAGATAGATAATCCTTAGAAAAAAAAAGTGTACATATTTCCTGAAAGGAAGGAAAGAACTCCAATTTTCCACCTCAACAATAATACTCAAATAACTACTGAACTTTTTCAGGTTTCAGAGGAACAGCCGTGTTAGTCTGTATTCGCAAAAAGAAAAGGAGTACTTGTGGCACCTTAGAGACTAACCAATTTATTTGAGCATGAGCTTTCGTGAGCCACAGCTCACTTCATCAGATGTGTACCGTGGAAACTGCAGCAGACTTTATATACACACAGAGAATATGAAACAATACCTCCTCCCACCCCACTGTCCTGCTGGTAATAGCTTATCTAAAGTGATCATCAGGTGGGCCATTTCCAGCACAAATCCAGGTTTTCTCACCCTCCACCCCCCCACACAAATTCACTCTCCTGCTGGTGCTAGCCCATCCAAAGTGACAACTCTTTACATAATCAAGTCGGGCTATTTCCTGCATAGATCCAGGTTTTCTCACTTCCCCCCCACCCCCAAACACACACAAACTCAGTGTACTTGATTTCCAAATAAGTTTCCCAAGTCCTGTACTTCACAAAGTGTCCTCTTTAGAGCTGTGGTCTAGGACTAGTAAATTCATTTTTATCTCCCCTAAAGCCTCCAGCTCTTCCCTGTTTTTCCAATATTCTTGCAACCACTGTTGCAAGTGCCAGTCACGCTTAACAGAAGAGTCTGTCTGGGGGGGGGGGGGGTGGTGGAGAGAAAAGGAAAAAAAAAACAAAGAACCCCAATAGACAAAAAAAGAACCAACATGGTTGAAAGGCGTATAGTTTCAAGTAGCATAGTATTAAGTTTCTCAGCTATCAATGGCAGCCCTTTCCACCTCCTCTTAAAAATCTTAACTACCTTTGGTGTTTTTAGATACATATTAAAAAAACCCAAATCCATCTTTGACCTTCTGGATTAACAGATGTCTGTATTATGAACAAAATTTCCAATAATCCAACCAGAAGATGGACATTGGGGTAGGATGGGAGAATCTTGGCTGGTGAAACCTGTAGCGAATACTTTGTGCATGTTTTGGGCACAGCAATCTATTGACACCAAACAGCAGCATAACTGGTCTAAATCTACTATAACAGGTCAACTGGTAGAAGTATTTCCAGGGATCTGAATTATTCTTACTCAGCTTCTCTATCAATACAAGTGTGGTGCCCACCATCATGAAAAGTCATGAATGGGTCCTGTTTGCTTCCTCTTATTCCCACCCTGCCTACTTATTACAGTGAGCTTCCTGTAAAAGGGAAGCTCCTGTAATTAATTCTGCATTACGCCAAACTGATTGGCACACTAGTTCAGAGAATAAAATTAAACATGCCAACTCCTAAGTGAAAACATGATTCATCAACAGGGGAAATTTTTAATAATTACTTTATTAGACAACCTATATGGGTAGCTCTGTTTGCTTCTGCTGAGTAAAAGGGGCTGCTCACTTTGACACTTAAAGAGAAACCAGACACTACTTCAGAGACAAGTGTAACTATTTGCACATGAACATTTACACCAAAAGTAAATCAAAATAATTCATTTTAACGGGCATTAAACTCGATCACTTGGAAATTCAATGAGGCAAAAATAACTGATTTAATTGCTTTCAGTGAGCTAATTTCTCTAAATATAGAAACAAGACTGATGGACTATTGTTAAATATTACTGATTCTAATTTGAAAATCCAGAGATATTTACTATAAAGCCAGATTTTCCATTTTTAAACTACAAATCAGAAAGTTCAAGCTTCAACTCCAGTTTATATTTATAATTTTATATCTCTAGTTTCCTTCCATGAAGTAGGAAAACAGAACCATCTTCCACCAAGAAAGTTAGTATGTCTGCAGCTAACTAGTTCATACTGAATAAGTGTATGTCATTTAATTGTCAAACACAAAATGGATCCCACTTTAATACAGATATTGATGTAAATGATCATGTAGATGTTTCCATAAAACTAGAATGAGGCTTCATCATTACAATTCTGAGAAGACATCCCTAAATATTGCACTCCATCATACAAACATGTCAGTCCAGAGTAATTCTGTTTTACAAATACTGCCAAATCAAATAAATTAAGTTAAAATTACTGTGAACAGAACTATTTATATGAGTGATATATTATGTAGCAACTTCAATTCAAAGGACATGTGCATTGTATGAAGAGATATAAAACGAAACAGACAGTCCAATAAGAGAAACGAAAGCTCATGTTACATTATGAAAACAAAACTGTTTACCCATGTGGAAAAGCACTACCAGAAAAGCTATATTCCCAGTTCTGGACTAGTTTAGATCATGATTGCCCATTTTTCCCGTGCTGCTTACCTGAGTAGCTCAATTACTGAAGCAATGCTTCAGTTCCCTGCCAACCCAAGTTTGCCATGAATGAACTTACAGTCTGACTGGAGATACTAAAGATCCATCTTAAACTATAAACCCTCTCTCCCTTGCCTGTCCACTCACTTTCATAGGGACAAACAGCTCTCCTATAGATGGAGTACAACATCACTCTCTAGGGCTAGGCTTCTTAATATACGATACGTAGGAGTAAACATGAGCTATTAACGGACACCATCTTGGACAAAGGTAGTATTTCCTGCCTCAAAGCAGCCAAGTCACCTCCAAACTAAAACTCCTGGTATTACATAATGAACATTATACATTAGTTTAACTAATTCTGTACATTCAATCTACAGTGGCAGCACTCCCACTGCAGCCAAAATAAGCATCTACATGTCCACCTAATGTTTTCTCCTATAGCCTTGCCCTCACTTGCCTTCTTATAGATCAAGTACCTGGAAATGTCCCAAATATCATTCCCTCTGCTGCTTCAGCACTTCAATGATAATTACAGTCATTAAGTTTAAGGGACAGCCAAATAAACAGTACTGCATCATTTTTTTTGCAAGTCAGTCATACAAGCACAACAACATATCTGGAAATTACAGCAGGAAGGTAACGTTTCTCCCTGTAGTTCTTGAATTTATTGCTGAGTTTTTAGTAATACACATTACTTATATACAAGTCTTGCTCACAAGGATACAGACTAACTTGATTTCCTTGCAGCCACCCAACTCGTTCAAATTTAATACGATATCACCAAATTGAAAGGAATAGGAATGCAGTTGTGTATTAATTACCAAAACTGCAAACTGCTAAAACAATTAAATCCAACAAAACTCCAGGTATTACAGTCTGTACCATTAAAAAAAAAAAAATCAATCTCTGAGTGGGGCTAACACTCTTTTCAGCAACAAGCCCTTATGAGCTTATAGGATGTGTCTCTGCTGCAGTTAGACACCCGCAGCTCATCTGTGCCAGCTGACTCAGGCTTGTGGGATGCTTTAACTGCAGTGTAGATGTTGGGGATCCTCTGGGACCCTCACACCTCTCTGGGGCCTAGAGCCCAGAATCCAGCCCAAGCATCTACATGGCAATTAAATAGCCCCTTAGCCTGAGTCAAGTGGCACTGACTAGCTGTGGGTTTTTAATTGGAGTGTAGCAGTATAGCAGATGCTGTTATGAATTCTGAACACACGATGGTCTGTCATGTGAAGAAAAAATTTCTAACTCCCGCTTTTTCTTCTGCGGAAAGCCAAGAAAATTTCCCAAACATGGTAAATGAGAGCATTTCCATGCTAAAAAAGGAACAGGCTTTTTGCTATGCAATCTCAGCATATTTTTGTTCACGGTCATTTAAGGAGAAAGTAAGTTATTCTTCCATTCCCTCTCCTGCGCGCGCACACACACGAGAAATCCAGCCACTACAAACCAAGCAAGATTCTTCCTGCTTAACATAAGCATCTTATAATAGATTTATTCAAGTTCAATACACAGACTACGTTCCAGTTCTATCTAGAACCAGAACACATGGCTGGGACATGGAAAAATCAGACTGCACCGAGACACCTTTAAATCATTCTTCCTCTATAAAGTGTTTGTTATCACATACAACCGGTATACTGATTCATTCTCATCAGCAGTCCTCCAAATCCCAGAGGCAAACTTCTGGCCTCTGGATGATTCTCTAGCATTAATATAAACCACATGCATATCTTGATAAATTAGTTCTAACAGTCCCCCTGTTCTCTTAAAATCCTCATCTGTCATTAGGACTACACCTGCACTCAAGAGCTAGGGGTGCGGCTCCCAGCTCATGTTGCCGTTCCTGCACTAGTTGCTAAAAATAGTAGTGCAACCATGGTAGCATGGGCAGGGCAGCAGTAACATGGAGTAAGGCAGATTTGTAGGGGGTGGGTTCCCAAGCCTGTGCCACCACTGCCACTGCCCGTGTTACCGTGGCTACACTTAAAAAACCAAAAAAAACAAAACAAAAAAACACCTCTCTCAAGTGGAGATAGCACAGGTACAGCTACGTGAGCTGGAAAACACACCCCTAGGCTATGTCTACACTTAGAGACAAGAGAAGTCATTATATATTTAAAGCTTTCCCATTTTTAGAGGTACTTTGCCAGGCAGAGTGCATTCTTTTCTGAGTCGAACAGCAAATCAGAATGAGATTGCTATGTTATGGGAAAAGCACTAAATAGGGTTCAGCTCTCCATTTAAAAGGAATAATTTTAAAAAGTCTCTCTAAAAATAGTTTATGTCAACAGATCTTTGAAATTCAAAAATATACCTTGGACTCGGCCATTCTGATTAAAGCTCAATGTTTGCATTTTGACTGGTAGTATGAATATTTATTACTTTTGCTACTTTGCAGATCAGAAAAATGCACAATGGGAACTTCTTCTGGTAGCAGGAAGTAAGGATTTTAAGCGAACACTTACTTCCACAAATATTCTATATGAGGTAACAGGAGACAAGGGAATGCAAAGAAAATACCTCCATTTGAAGTTATCCCAGGAGAGCAAACATTTGTGAAAAAAGTGGTAGGAACCCTCTGCAACATTTCCACGAGTCATTGGCACATTGTCAGTTTTTCCATTGAGTGTAATGAGATCGGAGAAGGTAACAGGTTTAAGTGCTGAATTTGTGTTTTACTCATTCCTGCTTCTTTTGGATTTCAAGTTTTTCATAAGACCTAAGAAACCTCTCCTGAATAGGCAATTTGTTATTTTAGTTCTCAAGTTAAGATTCCCCTTTATTAGTGTTACAAACAGACCTACAGGTCCCAATCATGGGATAAGGGTTTGAACTGTACTATATATTGTAAAAGCACATAGAACACTGACTCTGTACCAAAGAATTTACAATGTAAGTGCAACATAAGAAAGAAGTGTACAACTAAGATGGAGGGAACACAAGAAATACAGGTGAGACTATCCGATAAGCAGAAGACACAGTACACCAACTTTTAGCAAACAAACTTTAAATGTAAAGATTGTATCTCCTACCGAAACTAAACGAACCAGAGTCTCCCTTCTACCAACATCACATCAACAAGAAGCCAGAATGGTGGCTGAGGATGTTACAAATAAAAACTTAAAGGAAACTTAAATTTGGTCTTAAAGAGCCTCACAATGGTGAAAGCTACCCACTCCCTTTAAAAATTAATATGATTATGGGGTCATACTGCATTATCTCAAAAAAACCCAAACCATTGCTTGCTTTTTTTTTTTTTTTTTTTTTTGAACACAGAAGTAAAGAAACAAAAAATTTTGGCTGGCTCAGAGACTTGGTGAATATTAGACTGCCAGCCAGGAGAAAGAGGAGAGGAGCAACATAGGAATTGCTCCTCTGGCCCATGTTTGAAAGATAGAGGATGGACTGGAAGTATTAGAGATGATACTCAGCATCTGGAAGAGAGGATGCAGTTTGCACTGCTTCCTGGCAACTCTGTGTGCCATGTAACAAGAGATGACCATTTGTCATTTCCCAGCTCCAGGGTATGTGCAGACTTAGCCCAGATGATAAATTTGTGGTAGCTGTGGCGGTTTCCCACATACCCTTGGGAGACCTTATTGAGTTCCTTTGGGGTCCATTGTATTACGCGCAAGTTTATGTATTACTGTGGGCTGGGACTGGAAGTAACCTCTGTTGGGGGGCAGGGGAGACAGGTGTGATGTGTGGCCTGGGAGTTTAAAAGGACTATACTGAAAATGTGGCAGACAAAAATGGTCTTTTGCGACAGTAAGTATGAAGTGGATTTCATGAGGAACACCAAGGGAGAGGTTAATGTAAATTCCCCACCTCCAGATATGCAAAAACCTAGACTTTTGAAACTATGCTCTGAGGAGTGGTGGGTCATTGTCTGCTGTCCAGTCTCTGGGAATAGGTAGTCATCAAAGCAGGAATTATGCAAACAAAAGGCTGAACTGCACAGTCTGGGTTATAGTTCTCAATCTGAAACAGTTATGAACTTGTTGCCACAGGGAAAACCCAGCTGTGGGTTTTGAAGGACTGACACCGACCAGAGCTTGAGACTGGAGTTGGGGGTGATCTCTGGTAATCTTTTTAGCATGCACAGGTTCTTTTATTGTTTTTAAGATTTTCTCTAATATGTTTACCCTGTATTACAAGATGGTATGTACAAATGACTGTCATTCAGCATCAAGTTTTTAGTGCCTATCAGGGATGCAAAAAGAACATCTGCTCTCCTTCCCTGGGGAGAACAGGGCCTGCAATTATTTGTTACACAGGAAGTCTGCATAGCACTGGTTCCAAAACAAGTATAGCACACAAGTCAGTCTGCCAAGTCTCAGCTAAAAGTGCTCTCAGAAAAGTGACAGGTATGTCACCGTTCATGATGGAAACTCTTAAGATCAAAAACATTAAGAGTCAGATAACTTATTTAAGCATATTTTACCTCCTTTCCAATAACCATACCAGCTCAACTTTATTTAAGTGTGTGACTGACCTCCCCAGACCACTTCAAGCCTTGCACTAATCCTAGAGGAGAAGCACTACAGACATATTGCATTTAACAAGTGATGCTATACTGTCAGTCTAAAGCTTAGCAACTGTACCTGTGTACAGAAGTACACCCAAAGTCCTCCTTAAATGGAACACAACTGCAATCCCCAAACCAAATTCAGAACTGTCACTGTCGGCTTCATAAGTCTGGGAATTATCTCGTTGTATGGCAGTCCCTGTCCCTCCATAACAGCTAATTCAAGTGATCTACCAAGACAAGCTCAAATACTCTGAATTTCTGCTCTCCCACTTATCACGGTGGAGCTATGCAACTTTAATCATTCCTAAAAGCTGCCACAGCGATTTAAGGACATCATAATTCACCCTCTTCATGAAGAGGGGTAAGGTACTTTATATTTTACAAGAGGCAGCAAGCCAGTGTGAGATCATCTACTATTGGAAAGTTATTTGGTGTCCTACTGGGAAACTATATGTTTTCATCTTTATTAATAGGATGCAATATGAGACATTAACATGGGGAAAGTAAAGGGCTGCAAAAACTAACAGGGAAAAAAAAAAAGGATAAGCCACTTTCTTCTCAATGCTCAGGACTGATCTGTCCTAGAGGGCCTAAAAACATTTAGTTTGCTGAAAAACCACATCACTGAACACTCTTTACTATACCAGCAATACCCAAGGTGGTTTCTTCTCCAAAAAATATTCCTATGATAACAGTTACTCCATACACTCCTACATTACCACATTTCAGTACCATAAATAGAGCAATCGTTCAGGTAGGTGAACCAGCCCAAAGGTAGTGCTTTCTGTCTTATGAAGTTTCTAGACCTAAAATGAGAGTGCTGCAGAAGCAGTATTCAGCCTGGTGGAAGGGGGTGAGGCGTAATGGAGGGAGAGATGCTGAACAAAACACCCAGAGAGGTGGGGACTGGAACAGAGGGGAGGAATAATTATTCCTGAAGAGGAATAATCATGGGAGGGAGCAATCCAAAGATGGACAGTTTAGGGAGGTGCAATTCCTTTCAGGTTTGGAAGCACAACACTATCATATAGTCCTTGTACATGCTCTGAACAGAGCTTTTAGAGCAGCGGTGGGAAAACTACGGCCCGCCAGCTGTTTTAAGCCAGCCCCCAAGCTCCTGCTGGGAGCTCCAGCCAAGGGAGCAGGGTTGGGGTCCGCTCCATGCAGCTCCCGGAAGCAGCCGCATGGCCCCTCTCTGGCACTCCAATGGGAGCTGCAGGGAAAGTGTGCAGAGCCACCTGGCCACACTTCCGCATAGGAGCCAGAGAAGGGACACGCTGCTGCTTCCGGAAGCAGCTTGAGATAAGCACTGCCCGGAACCTGCATCCCTGAGCCTTTCCCCATGCCCCAACCCCCTGCCCCAGCCCTGATCCCCCTCCCATGCTCTGAACCCCTTAATTGCAGCCTGGAGCACCCTCCTGCACTCCAAACCCCTCATCCCCAGCTCCACCCCAGAGTCTGCACACCCAGCTGGAGCCCTAACTTGCCCACCCCCCTGCACCCCACTCCCCCGCCCAAGCCCAGAGCCCCCTCCTGCACCCTGAACTCCTCATTTCTGGTCCCACCCCAGAGCCTGCACCCCCAACCAGAGCCCTCACCCACACCCCAACCCCAATTTTCTGAGCATGCATGGCCCATCATACAATTTCTATTCCCAGATGGGCCTTTGGGCCAAAAAGTTTGCCCACCCCTGCAGTAGAATGACAAGACTAAAAGCAAGTTATCGGGCCCTTTTCTCATTCAAAGCAGCCTGTCCCCTTGTTTCCCATCCACTATTTGGTACAAGTCAAACTATGTATAATAAAAACATCACTTTAGTCCAAGGTTTTTAGCTTGCCATGGATTCTGTTTTACCAAAAAAAGCCAACCCATGTTAGATGTCCACTTGTTCACCAGGACTAGAAATGGTTCAACACTCAGCCTATGGGATACTGCGCCCTTCAAAACTGTGGCAGCACATCTGGTCTGAGGCAGCAGACACATTTTGCCTTACATGTGGTCACAGATCCTAACAAGTGCCCCCTCCTGGCCTCCTACTGGGACGGCTTTGAGATGAATCCAAGCCTGATGCTCTGGATCCCCAGGTGTTTCAAGCTTCTGGAGAGTCAACAAGCTGTAGTACAGGTTCCTCCCTTGGCCCGTCTGGCACATTTTCTGGGCACTGACTCGGTCTGCCACTTCTCAGAAATGAAGCCCCTCAGCACACCCGCCTTAGGCCCCCAGGACCAGCACTGACCCTTACAAGATAACCCAGTTACTTAAACACACACAGTCTCAGAACCCCATCTCTAAGATGTGAAGCTTCTGGTTTATAGTTTTATTTCCTCAGGGGCACACAGCAGTTGTGAAAAAGTTAATGCACACTCACACTCTGCACAGAGTCTGACTCAATTTGCTCTTTGATACTTAAATCATATAAAGCACAAGAGTACAAATCATCCAAAACAAACGCTATGTGAATGTCACTTTCTATCTCACCCTTCCCTTGGAAGTCCTTAGGGACCATAAAATGTCCAGTAAGTTGTCTCTGGAAGGTATCCCCTGCCTCATGAAGGCCATTAAATGGAGAGTAGTATCTTCCTCATAGACTTAAGATGACCCCTGAGCAGAACAGTTTCTACCCTTTTTAAAACTTTCATCCCTCTGTGTCAGGTGCCACCCTTGTCAGCTTTCCCACATAAGCTCTTTCCCAGAGCTAGAGCACCCATGGAGAAAAGATAGTGGGTTCTCAGCATCCACCAGCAGCCAAGCTCCCGCCTCTTCCCTCCCCCACCCCGCAGCACCTCTCCCCCACTGATCACTCCTCCCCCTCCCTCCCAGTGCCTATCACCCACTGTGAGCAGCTGTTTCATGACATGCAGGTTGGTTCCAGGAAGGAGCAGGGATGGGGTGCACTCGGGGAAGGAAAGGGGTGGGGGGAGGGGAGAAAAGGAGGGTGGGGGCAGAGCAGTGGTGGGAAGAGGCGGGACGGGGGCTTTGGGGAAGGTGTAGAGTGTGGGCAGGGGATGGGGGGAGAAAAGATGAGCACCCCCCCCAGGTAGAGAGGAAGTCAGCGCATATGCACATAAGTACAAACCCCTGCCAGATAACTCTTGTTGCCAAGGTGACTTTTGCCCCTGCCAAACCTGTTCTTCTGGGCAGGGACCAATCCTCTGTCTAAAGTGACTAGATTTCCAACAATTGAGTACTTAAAATGAGCTACCCTCTGACTTGAAGTAGAGGTTAGTGTACCTTGAAAGCTTGTCTCTTTCACCAAAAGAAATTGGTCGGAGAAAAGATATTACCTCACCCACCTAGACTCTCTCCTGCCCTCTATTTTTTTTGCCAGAAGCCTTTGGAACCTCAAATCAATATGGGGGCAAACAGATCATGGTTAAGGCAAAAAACTGCACACTCAAAATGGATGTTTCCAGCCTGACAGAGGATTCATAATCTCACACAATTCATAAATTATATAGATTCTCAAATTATTACACATGCAGCCAATTATGTTTGGCAGCACTCAGAGGGAAAAGGGAAATGCTGACTAGCTCCAAGGAGTGTCCATTTTCAGTTGACCTTAGCCAGGAATGGCCAAGATGCAAGGAATCAGACAAGGGACGCAGCTTGCACTCAGGGGGAAGGGGGCAGTACAGCTTTCTGATGCCTAATCATCAGCTCACTTCTTCCATTCTTCCCAGCCAAGAGAATCTAGTTAGACTAGCAGTCTAAATACTTATCCCTAATGAATAATGACTAACACTTGTTTGTACAGAAGAATGGGCCATCCTTATCATACTGGTTATCTCAGGAAGTGCAGCAGAAAAGCGAGTTTCTGATGCAGATAATTGTTTCTGAATTAGCAAAGTTTAGCTGCTCCAATTGTCAGAAATGGGTCATTCTTCTAACGTAGATTAATGTAGACAGGCAAAAGAGGTCTCTAGAGACAATCCAACACCAGAACCCATCTGGAGACATTATAGCAGTGTTGTGTTAAGGATTTTAATTTGGTGGACAAATTGTGGTCACAGCATGCTCACCCAAAGATTAAAAGAGAGAAAGAAACGTGATGAGCTCTACAGTATTTTTACAACTCATCTGACAGTCACGCTTCTTAAAATAGGTCTTAATTACTCTTGATTTGAAAATTGTAGTTATGATATGGTATATTCCAGGAGAGTAGGGCTTAGAAGAGCTGAGTAAATTGTGATCTTTGGGGATAAGCTACTTCAGCCTGCAGGTAGTCATTAGTACAGTTTTAATATTGTCACAAAAATTCTAAATCCACACAATCCAGGGAAACTATTAAAACCCTGCTAAGTAACAATGTTTTAATGGTTATTGATACATTTGTTTCAGCCATGGAATGGACAGCATCATTGGGCACATGCTGTACCTAAACCTATCAGTTCAATGCAAGACAATGGAAAGCTCCTAGAACAAGAACATTTAAACTTTTTCTAGGAACAGAGAGGTTATCACCAGACTTTGGTTCTAACCCATATACTTACCATTACATTGATACTGAACAACCTGCACTGAAATCTTAGAGGAACTCAGAGTGCTGATGAACATAAGTAACCATAGTCTTTCCTCTAAAAATCAAAGTTAGAATATATATAGGAAGCCCACCCACAATTTTGTTGCATTACTAGAAGGGTTAGATCAGGGACAGTTTCAGTCATTTCTCCTGGTTTTATTTGTTTTAAAAAGTCAGTGGGCAATTACTATTATGTCCAGAACCCCTTGAGTTAACCAACATCTGAACACTGCATAGATGGAGACTATGAATTGAAGTTCTTTCAGGAATCCAGCCCAACTCTGTTTGCCTCAATGCCATGTAAGAATTCATCACACTACTGTTCCCCCCCCCCCCATCGCTATATAGGAATAAATCATGAGGATTAGACATTCAGAACCAGTGTGCAGCACAAATGTAGATTATATTTTAAGAGCTTTAGTAAATAAATCACTCATTTGAAAATATTTATAGTTTACTTCTGGATAGAGCTCCTTCACACAAGACATCTCTCCAACCATATTCCTGCATCACGTAACTCCCACTATTAAAATCTTACCCTCCACATCCATACCACTCTGTAGAAGTCAGCTGCAACATAGAATCAAATCATAGGTTTCCCTGCATGTTCCCTTGCCTCACAATAATCCTTATTTTCAGAAGCAAGCATTTAGAAACAGTTCTCTCTCGGATATTACTCAGCCTGCCTTCGTCAGTGGATAAAGCCCACTATCTAAACAGCAGACAAGCAGAAAGCCCTGGCCATAATAGCCAACAGTTGCTGAAAGATAAAGATCATACATCTTATTGCCACCCCTCAGATTCCTCAGACCAATAGCGTCAACACTAATGGCTACTATAATGGCCAATACCTGCAAAAAAGTGAAGTACCTGACTCATTCACACTCCACTCCTATTGTTTAAAGATGGCACTGGTTTGTACAGCACATTTTGTAGTACTATACCACGTTGTAACATTCCACCTCAAGCCATCCAATAGGACATTGTCAGGTTTCTCCTCTCCCTCTCCTACTACTTCCAGTCCTTCCCACTTCTTCTGAGTAATTCTTCCCATCTCTCCCTCTCTGTACCTGTCACATAAACTTACCCCTATCTCAACTTCACTTTCCTCAATCACTATCCTCACCAATTTTGACCCTGGCTTTCCATGTGTCCACACTCATTCTTGGCTGAATATTCATTATCATCCTCAAACCTTTCTCAGTCACTACTTTCCAGGACAGGGTCCTCCATCCTGCAAGTATGGCCTACATTCTTTGTTCCTAGATGTAGGACTTTACATTTGGCCATATTAGAATGTATTTTGTTTGCTTGTGCCCAGTTTACCAAGTAATTCAGATTGCTCTGTATCTGTGAACTGTCCTCTTAATTGTTTACCCAATCTGCATGTCATCTGGAAACTTTCAGTTCTGCATGCTCTCTCCTCCATTCTCAAAAAAATCATCCACTGACCTCAGTTACCTCCCAGCTCCCTTCATTTTTAAGATTAAGTGAGCCATAGACAACTGCTGTCTTGAGTTCTTTGGCTCCAATTCTATTTTGTATTCCCTCCATTCTGTCTTCCACCTATTTCATTCCATTGAAACTGCTCTCTTCAAAAATATAACCAAGTCTTTGTAGCCAAAAATATTGGGTCCCGGGCTTCACCCTTATCCTTCTTAACCTCTCTACTGCTTTTGACACGGTTGTAAATTCATTCCTGACATCTTATCTACCTTGCTCTTGTGTGATGCTAATCTCTACTAACTATTTAGCAGATCCTCCTTTTGGTCTCTCCCAGTGTCCTTGGGGGTACTACAGAGCTCTCTGCCCTATGTCTTGCCATTCTACACCCTCTTTGGGTGATCTCATCCACAAAGTCATTAGCTTTTCCACTCTTTCTTGAAAGCCCACTCCTAGCATATCTTCAGGGAATTTACCAACTGAAAATAGCAACCATGAGCTCTAACTGGGAACAGCTTACATATTCTATAAAAACCTCAAACTTTTTATGTTACCAAGACTCAGCCAATCACTGTGTCAACCATGTATATACTGAGCACCTTCTTCCTTCTCTGCCTGAAGATTACAAACTCACCAGAGAGGAATCTGGCATACTTTTCTGTTTGGAGAACACATACTCAGGGCTGGATTAATGCAAGAGCATTAAGGGGCTACAACCCAGGGCCTCAGATTTCAAGGGGCTCCCAAAATATATAATTTACTGCACTGTTTTTCAATTGGCAGCCCTTAAGCCAGATCTGGCCCACATGGGACTTCCATTTGACCAATCACTGGCCACCAGCTGTTCCTTCATGCTCACTAAGCAGCAGCAGCCAATCAGAGCTCCTCAGGAAGCAGCCGAGCTCTCCTCACTGCCCCTCAGGAGCCAACCTATTCTCACAGGAAGGGGGGGTAGAGTGGTCCCTGCTCACAAGAGTAGAGCAAAGGAGAGGAGAGGAGGGGGAGCAAAGAGAACCCTGCAGCTCATGGTAGCTTCACTCTTTCTTCCCATGAACAGTAATGGCTCCTCCACTCCTCCCTCTCTGTAACACCCAGCCTGGGGATGGTGAACTCCTGGAGCTACCTACCCCTCCTCTGCCTACACAGGGGTACCCACTGCAATGCCTCCCCCCAGCCTGGGAAATGGGAGGTGAAGAACCCCAATAAGAGTGAAGGTGAGATGGGGTGGGGGGGTGGAATACAGCTTATGGGGGCTGGGCAGATGTGGAGCTAAAAGGCAGAACTGATGGGGACTGGCCAGATTCACTTCTGTTTATTTTTCCTTCTGTTTACTGTCATACCATTAATTTAGAAACATTTCATTTACATTCTCACACATTGAAACTGGACTGTGTCGATACATTTCAACTTAGTGGTACACTTTTAATCAGGTGCTTAATCAGATACTTACACAACATAAAGAAATCAGTAATTGATGTGCTTCACTAGTTTTACTTGATTGTGTGCTGTGCAGTACTTTTCCAAAAATAGACTATGCAAGCAAGTGTCAACATTTCAGGCAGTAATAAAGGGAAATTAGAGGTCCATTCTTTTTTCATGAGTTTAACTTCTAATTTTAATTTAATATAATAGAATTAAAGCAGCATGTTATGGCATTACAGTTCATTGTATAATCTTGTATGCAAGATTTTGTTGGACTATTGCCTATCAGCATGCTTTACCTTTTATTTTGAGATTAATAAATCTAATCTGGTACACTTAGTCTTGAAGGGCATGACCCCCTAACTGGAGTCAGGCTCACTACAGAGCAAACATCTGAAGAGCCTTTTGGCCCTAGAGTGTGCTCTTTGTCTTATCAGGCCTGTCAGAAAACGTAACTGAGTATCACCAGTATAGATAATTAGACAATTAAAGCATAACATCACTATGCGTATCACTACCAGGTACGAGCCAAAACTAAAATGGTTTTGTTCATTTAAACTTTCATTCAGCTTTCCAACTGGTCTATCATTTAAAAACCAGAACCAAAACAACACAGGTAATTTAACAGAGTGTTTGGCATCTGGGTGATGGTACAACAGCAGAGGGAAGGAACTGAACATGCAAAGAGGGACTCCCAAAACTATAACAGCCCAGGTCCCTATCAAACTTAATCCAGCCCTACACATACCATACTCTTGGTGCTATTGGAAATACTCATGGACACTAGTCTGCAACTCCTCTAAGCAAGGATTCTAGTTGATTGGTACACCGATCAACTGCTCTACATCATATATTTGTGGTGCTTTGTACTCTTACAATCCTCAACCCTACAACTTTGTGACTGTCAGATAATATAGCTCATTAGATTATAGCAGTAATATCATACACACAATTTTTTATATCACAGACTGGATCCACACACACTGTAAAAATCCAAACTCACTGCAACATTAAGGAGGACCTGTGAAGAAGACACTAAAACCCATTTAATTCTCCATTGTGTCAACTGCTCCCAACCAACCAGGATGAAGAGACATAGGGATTCAATGCATAAGTGAAAGCCATGCTTCAGGGCCCACAGGCAGAGTTGCCAAAACCATACAATACATCTAAACAACATTACAACTACAGGGGGGGAAAATCCACTACAAACACTGAGCAAGCCAAAAGTGTTCAGGCAAAGTCCTCCCTTTGGAGGACAGGGTTCTGAAAGTTTGGTTTTTATTCTATGTCCTCTAGGTTCTCTGGGCCTGCTCATAACTCCAGCAGTAGTCTGGCAGCTGGATGTCACAATGAGACACTGTGGAGTATCAGTCTGTTGGGATCCTAGAGGTGGGCAGGCAGAGCCCACCCACTACTAAAGGACCTCTCCCAGCCTAAGGAGAGGATCCACAAGGTCCGGGATCTCAGTTAAGCACACGGGACAACTAAAGATATAACAGGGACAGGAGTGAGGTTACAGGGCTAAATGAAGGGAACTGGATGGGGACACAGTAGAGAACCCCAGACAGAGCCCACTGTTCCTTGAAGGCATCAAGGGAGCCAGCAGATGCCACCCAGAGGAACTCTGCCCGGATGCGTGAAACCAGAAAGGAGCGGAAGTAGGCCGCACAGTCACAGAGCACCTCCTCGTCTACCATCCTCTTCCTGGTGGTGTAAATTGCTTCTTTGGCTAGTGCCAGGAGGAGGCTGATGAGGAGGTCTCACATCTTAGTAGGGCCACAGATAGGGTGTGCAAGATGAACAAGTGTGGGGAGAAGTGCAGCCAGAACCGGAGCAGGAGGTTCTGGAGAAGCCGGAATAGGGGCTGCAACCTGGTGCACTCCAGGTACATGTGCGCCAGGGTCTCCCTCACACCGCAGATGGGGCAGGTGTCCTGGATGGGGCTGAACCACGCCAAGAACATGCCCGTGCTCACGGCCCCGTGAAGGAGCTGCCAACTGATATCTCCAGCGGGCCTCAGGACCAGGGTGGAGTATGGGCTGGCCCTCCAGAGTGCCTCACCCTCCAGAAGCGGTAGGAGGTCCTGTCACTTTGTATCGGGGTGGGACGCAAGGGTGAGGACGTGAAAGGTGTGGAGCACAAGCATGTACAGATGTTTCCTGGCATGGTCTGAAAGCAAGCTGGTTATAACTCGTGCAGCTGGCTCACGGTGAAGGGGTTGGGTGGCCAGGTGGGTCCCTGGGGCAGGGGCCTGATGAAAAGGTCCAGAGGACCTGGGGTGCAGGGGGCACCCTCTCGCAGGACTTGGTCGAGGTAGTCCAGGCAGTAAAGCGGCCTTCACCTCCTGAACCATGCGCCGGGGAGTATGAGGGCCAGAGAGCCCCATGCGCTGAGCAAGCATCAGGGGATCCAGCCAGTCTCCGCAGTCATAGTCCAGGAAGTCTCCGACTCTGGTGACTTCTGCCAGGACCAGCCTCTGTCGCACTGAGCGAGAGTCCGCCACCGGCGCACAGAGTTGTGGAGTATCAGAGAGAGCAGATGGAACCCAGACAGGTTTTAAACTTGTTTGTGGGTTGAATGCTACTCTTAGCCTGGTTAGTAGGAACATTCAGCACATAGATTTCAGTCACCATTGCAATAATTTCACCTTTAAAACTTAGCAGGAAATACAATTTCAACAAACTGCCTTTCTGGAGCCAGAGTAACAAGTAGAGATTTAATAGTTAAACAACAAATAAATGGTAATGCCACACAAGTAGCTTCAGCTTACCGAATTTGGGCTTAATTAAGACGCTGTAAGATCTTGTATTTACAATGTGGTAAGCACAGTGTTTTCTGTTTTTATACAGGACCAAGTACACTTAATATTTAACTTATCAAATACAAAATAATAGAAATATGATATTTATACAGAGAAATGCATCAACTACTAGAGCTATCTCAACTTTTAGAATCAAGTGAGCAGGAATCTATTCATTAAATACAATCCAGTCCCTCCCTGCTCTGATGAATCATGCCCCAAATCAAAGTTCATGAGAGGAGCTGGTCTTACAAACAAGTACCATACAAAGCTAGGGAAAAGCTGCGATACTTTGAAAACATATTATAAATTTTAAGTGACATACAAAAAAATTAAGAATTAATGCTACATAAGGTGTAGCAATTCAGAATTGGACATTCTTACAAACAGAAGTCATGCATTAATTACAACTTTCCACTAAAGCAGCAAATCCACAGGTATCATTATAGACAGATTTATAACAGAACTGTGATAAGATAAGGAGTACTTGTGGCACTTTAGGACTAACCAATTTATTTGAGCATGAGCTTTCGTGAGTTACAGTTCACTTCATCGGATGCATACCGTGGAAACTGCAGCAGACATTATATACACACAGAGATCATGAAACAATACCTCCTCCCACCCCACTGTCCTGCTGGTAATAGCTTATCTAAAGTGATCATCAAGCTGGGCCATTTCCAGCACAAATCCAGGCTCTCTCACCCCCCCCCTTTTTTCCCGGGGACACACACACACAAACTCACTCTCCTGCTGGCAATAGCTCATCCAAACTGACCACTCTCCAAGTTTAAATCCAAGTTTAACCAGAACTTCGAGGGTGGGGGGGGGTAGGAAAAAACAAGGGGAAATAGGCTACCTTGCATAATGACTTAGCCACTCCCAGTCTCTATTTAAGCCTAAATTAATAGTATCCAATTTGCAAAGGAATTCCAATTCAGCAGTTTCTCGCTGGAGTCTGGATTTGAAGTTTTTTTGTTCTAAGACAGCGACCTTCATGTCTGTAATTGCGTGACCAGAGAGATTGAAGTGTTCTCTGACTGGTTTATGAATGTTATAATTCTTGACATCTGATTTGTGTCCATTTATTCTTTTACGTAGAGACTGTCCAGTTTGACCAATGTAAATGGCAGAGGGGCATTGCTGGCACATGATGGCATATATCACATTGGTGGATGTGCAGGTGAACGAGCCTCTGATAGTGTGGCTGATGTTATTAGGCCCTGTGATGGTGTCCCCTGAATAGATATGTGGGCACAGTTGGCAACGAGCTTTGTTGCAAGGATAAGTTCCTGGGTTAGTGGTTCTGTTGTGTGGTATGTGGTTGTTGGTGAGTATTTGCTTCAGGTTGCGGGGCTGTCTGTAGGCAAGGACTGGCCTGTCTCCCAAGATTTGTGAGAGTGTTGGGTCATCCTTCAGAATAGGTTGTAGATCCTTAATAATGCGTTGGAGGGGTTTTAGTTGGGGGCTGAAGGTGACTGCTAGTGGCGTTCTGTTATTTTCTTTGTTAGGCCTGTCCTGTAGTAGGTGACTTCTGGGAACTCTTCTGGCTCTATCAATCGGTTTCTTCACTTCCGCAGGTGGGTATTGTAGTTGTAAAAAAGCTTGATAGAGATCTTGTAGGTGTTTGTCTCTGTCTGAGGGGTTGGAGCAAATGCGGTTGTATCGCAGAGCTTGGTTGTAGACGATGGATCGTGTGGTGTGGTCAGGGTGAAAGCTGGAGGCATGTAGGTAGGAATAGCGGTCAGTAGGTTTCCGGTATAGGGTGGTGTTTATGTGACCATTGTTTATTAGCACTGTAGTGTCCAGGAAGTGGATCTCTTGTGTGGACTGGACCAGGCTGAGGTTGATGGTGGAATGGAAGTTGTTGAAATCATGGTGGAATTCCTCAAGGGCTTCTTTTCCATGGGTCCAGATGATGAAGATGTCATCAGTATAGTGCAAGTAGAGTAGGGGCTTTAGGGGATGAGAGCTGAGGAAGCGTTGATCTAAATCAGCCATAAAAATGTTGGCATACTGTGGGGCCATGCGGGTACCCATAGCAGTGCCGCTGATCTGAAGGTATACATTGTCCCCAAATGTGAAATAGTTATGGGTAAGGACAAAGTCACAAAGTTCAGCCACCAGGTTAGCCGTGACATTATCGGGGATAGTGTTCTTGACGGCTTGTAGTCCATCTTTGTGTGGAATGCTGGTGTAGAGGGCTTCTACATCCATAGTGGCCAGGATGGTGTTATCAGGAAGATCACCGATGGATTGTTGTTTCCTCAGGAAGTCAGTGGTGTCTTGAAGGTAGCTGGGAGTGCTGGTAGCGTAGGGCCTGAGGAGGGAGTCTACATAGCCAGACAATCCTGCTGTCAGGGTGCCAATGCCCGAGATGATGGGGCGCCCAGGATTTCCAGGTTTATGGATCTTGGGTAGTAGATAGAATATCCCAGGTCAGGGTTCCAGGGGTGTGTCTGTGCAGATTTGATCTTGTGCTTTTTCAGGGAGTTTCTTGAGCAAATGCTGTAGTTGCTTTTGGTAACTCTCAGTGGGATCATAGGGTTTTGTGCTGGAAATGGCCCACCTTGATTATCATGCATGTTGTAGGGAGAGTGGTCACTCTGGATAAGCTATTACCAGCAGGAGAGTGAGTTTGTGTGTGTGGTTTTTGGAGGGGGGGTGAGGGGGTGAGAGAACCTGGATTTGTGCAGGAAATGGCCCACCTTGATTATCATACACATTGTGAAGAGAGTTGTCACTTTGGATGGGCTATTACCAGCAGGAGAGTGAGTTTGTGTGGGGTGGGGGTGGAGGGTGAGGAAACCTGGATTTGTGCTGGAAATGGCCCAACTTGATGATCACTTTAGATAAGCTATTACCAGCAGGACAGTGGGGTGGGAGGAGGTATTGTTTCATGTTCTCTCTGTGTATATAATGTCTGCTGCAGTTTCCACGGTATGCATCCGATGAAGTGAGCTGTAACTCACGAAAGCTCATGCTCAAATAAATTGGTTAGTCTCTAAGGTGCACAAGTACTCCTTTTCTTTTTGCGAATACAGACTAACATGGCTGTTACTCTGAAACCTGTGATAAGATAAGAGCTGTAAGAAGATTTCATGGTTGAGTATTCTGTACACACAGTCTGAACTGAGGAATACCACAGTATTTTCAGCAATTCTTTCTTACTCATTTGTGTAGAAAAAGTCCTTGAAAACTTGCAAAGTGAAACTTCCTTCCATACCGGTTTACTTTTTAGCTCTCACACATTGGTTTATTACATATTATACACAAAGGTGTGCTGTTAGTAATTTTTTCTTCAAGTGAAGACAAATAGTTAATAGGCTTTTCCAAACAGACATAAGCAAAATTTGTATTTTACAAAAATCTTTACCAAGTCTAAGTGAAGTACACTAATTTGCTTATAGCACTAATGTACCCATTTTTCTGCCCCATGCCCAAGGTCAGCAAAGAGAAAAACTCCATTTGGCATTTGTATTTTATCACACACTCTCCCTTCTACCCCCAAAAAGCTAATCTATTTGTGAATTACATGTCCTTAACTGATGACCCAACTAGCATACTGTGAGGATCCAACTCACATACTAATATGTACTTGAGCAACAGAATAGAAGTCAGAATTGTTGCCGGGAGTCATCCGAGCTACAGACCAATAGAGAGTGCCACCTACTGTATACACAGGACAATTGCCGAGAGATGTCTAATTTAATCTTGAAAGGAAAATAAGGAAACAAAAAATTGCTCTGTCTGTAGATGTTCTCCCCTCATTGTGTTTATGATTTTATCCCGACATTAGTATGTTTGTGTGTTACTCAATATATCTTTTAAAACCAGGAAGAAGTTATACAAAAAACCTAAAAATTAAACTAAACCTCTCCCACTTCCTATGGCTACTAACATTTAGATACTTTAATACTTCAATGCAGACATCACCAGATTCATGCCAATTAAAAGCTATTTCATATTCCAAGGCCAGTTTGAGAAGGCTGATCCAGAAACTGATTGCTAACAGAGTATAATCAAGTATCTCGCTAGATTAGGATGCCCCAAAGACTTTTTCCTTCTCCTTCAGCTTGATTACAGATCTAAAAAATACTCCTTGTATACATGTGATACTAAGCTTTCCTTAAAGAGCTATTTTGTAGTTCTACCATTTGTTTAAATATATTGTAAACTTTCTAAACCCAGTGTAAACTAGTATCATTGTGAACTCTAGCAACGAAGAAAATAAGGCATTAATTTTTTAAAATCCTATACATCATTTGACAAGCAACTTGTCTGCCATCTGTCTTATCACAATACTTACTATCCTGTCACTTGACAATTGTACAAAGATTTCCTATTCAGATATCTGTATGCAGATTATTTGCCATTTATTAATTTATAAGTCTGCAGGTGGAGGGAAAGGGAAGTTTGACAGGGTTTGCTTAACGATGATGGCAGAGAAGCAGTGTAAATAGTAGCACTGAAAAGCAGGAGGGATCATGTACCAAATTTTCCATCTGTAACTTGTACATGTTCGATCCCATCTTAAAGTTACACTTTTTCAGCTAGAAGATGCAAGATCCTCTTTTTTATTATACTTCTACTTTGGCTCTTACTTCCTTTGTTTCTTATCTGTACACCGTTACATTTGAATTTAGCCTTCAGTTTTGATAGTGATCTGTAGAGGAAGATACAAATGCAGACTCTCTACAATCAAGGCACTTTTAATTCAAACTTCACATAAATTAACCATCACTATAGCAGATATGCAGTAAGATAATGCTAAGAATGTTGAACAGTTGCTTTAATGAGCTGTAAGAGCACACTAGTGGCCTTGTACACCCTTCCACCTTCATACCTTGCATATGTTTTATTAATTTTATTTGCTCAGCTTAACTAAAACATAGGTTGGTTTTCTAGTCCCCAAAGAGCTAATAAACAGGGGTTTATCGAGAGACTCTAGAGAATCACTTAGAAAATTTTAAAAACAAGTTTGTGAGTATTAATAAATGAAAGGATTTTGTTGGGATGTTTAAAAATGGATCACAGTTTATATAACATTAGAAAACAAAACAAAGAGTTCAGCACAACTATGGAAAAGCTCACATCAATATTAATGATACATAAAAAAAATTCAGCAACACAACTGACACTCTTTTACCTTTACAATGTGCATGATAATCAAGGTGGGCCATTTCCTTTAGAAACTCAATGCTGTCCATTCTATAGTTTAATCCCTTCAACTCTGTGTTTTTTGTTGTCATATGCAGAATGATATCAACTTTGACACTGCTGCATGACTCATCGTAGCCTTGATTATTCCCTCATGCACAACCTACACACTACCTTCCTCATTCCTATCCCCAAGGATCATTTTTCTGCCATGTGTTTAGCAGATTAAGCATTACAGGCAAGTACATATTTAAGAGGAAGTGTTAGTTAAACTAACCAGCCTGTATGGTCTTGCTTTCAGTATACAACTTTACTCTGAGGGAGGGAGGGAGACCAGCTTCTTACAACTATGTTACATCATTGGCTAGGGGCCAACACATATGGCTGTGGACAATCCCGAAGAAGACACTCTGCTGACCACCAAGAAGGAAGCCCCAGTGCCGCTCCTCAGCACTTCTAAATGCAATTAGAATAAAAGCAGGCCGGTTTCACTTTATGGTTGCCCCCCTCTTTCGCTAGCTCCCGGGATCTCTCCACCGTTAATACCATTATCAGCCCTAACCAGAAGGAGCTCGCCTCATCACGAGGGGTCCCCCCGGCGCCTCCCGAGCCTTTCCCCTCCGCCAGGCAATACGAGCCCAGCAATCAAGATCCACCCGGGAACCCGCGGACAGGAGAGGAGGTGACATGGACAGTGCAGGGCTTCTCCCCAGTCACTGCAGCAGCACCTCCTCGCTCAGCCCCGGCAGCCCTGCACCCCAGCCGCGCTCACCCACCAGACACACGCCTAAGGCACCCGGGGCCCTCCCCGGGATCCCGCCGGGGAAGCCCGAGCGGGGCTCCCCGCGGGGCTGGGCACAGGGCAGAGCCCCCGGGAAGTGCCTGGGTGTCTACGGGAGCGTCCCGCCCCGCCCGCCGAGGGACCCGAGCTCCCCTGCCTGCCGCGCCGGCTCCGCGAGACGCTGAACGTGGCCGGGCTGCTTCCCCGGAGCCCGCCGCCGGTGCGGAGCAGCTGCTGCCGCACAGCGAGAAAGCGACTGCGGCGGCCCACGGGGGCTGTTGCGGTCCCGCGGCTCCCGCCTTCCCAGTGTCCTGCCCGCACATCCCCCAGCCCCGCTGCGGCACCTGAAGGGCACAGCCCCGCCGCCGCCTGCCGCGCTCACCGTCCTGTGCTGCTGTCGGTGCCTGCCCAGCCCGGGGAAGCAGCCGGCGGCTGTCAGCGCCCCGCCGCCGCCCCGCGAAAAGCGGAGCAGCAGCGATCTCCCCACGGCAGCCGCCATCTCTCAAGTGGAAGCAGCCCGGCCGGCCCCCGCCCCACTCAGGCAGGCTGCACCGCGGGGCTGCCAGGAGTCGGGGCGGCCGTGCAACCACCAGCCAATCAGCGGGCTCCGCCCCCGAGCTGGGGCGGGGCTAAGGTTGGTCGCGCTCGCTCCTGCGAGTAAACTGATGTAAGGCGGGACTCTAGGGTGTCAATCAGCGGGGACGGTTAGTAAGTGGTGGCCGCGAGGCCGGAAACAGCGCGGGGAGTTCAACAGAGAGGGGGAGGGGCACAGCTCGGGACAGGGGCTAGGGCGGTGACACAACTCAGGTCGGATTTGTAAGGCAGCGGGCAGGGTGGATAGCGGCACAGCCTGGGTAGGCCAGAAAAATTGGTCCGTAATTAGGGTTGCCAACTGTGGTTGGATATATTCCTGGAGAGTTCATCACATGCCATAATCTTTAACTCCTAGAGACTCCAGGCTAATCCTGGAGGGTTGGCACCCTATCTGTAATAGACCAGAAAGGGACCCTGGGATACCTGGAGTCCTTGTGGCACTTTAGAGACTAACAAATTTGTTTGGGCACAAGCTTTGCTGGGCTAGAACCCACTTCATCAGAGGCATGGAGTGGAAATTACAGGAGAAGGTATAAATACATGAAAGGATGGGAGTTGCCTTACCAAGTGTGAGGTCAGTCTAAGGAGACAATTTACTTAACAGCACAATACCAAGGGAGGAAAAATAACATTTGAAGTGGTAATGAGAGTGGCCCATTTCAGATAGTTGACAAGAAGGTGTGAATAACAGTAGAGGGAAATTAGTATTGGGGAATTTAGGTTGTGTAATGACCCATCCACTCCCAGTCTTTATTCAGGCCTAATCTGATGGTGGCCAGTTTACAAATTAATTCCAGTTCTGCAGTTTCACGTTGGAGTCTGTTTTTGAAGTTTTGAACCTCTCCACCACATCATCAAGGATCTACAACCTATCCTGAAGGACAATCTCTCACTCCTCTCAGACCTTGCTTACAGACAGCCCCCCAACCTGAAGCAAATACACACCACACAACAAAAACACCAACCCAGGAACCAAACCCTGCAACAAATCCCAGTGCCAACTCTGTCCACCTGCCTATTCAAGGGACACCATCATAGGACCTAACCACATCAACCACACCATCAGGGGCTCGTTCACCTGCACATCTACCAGTGTGATATATGCCATCATGTGCCAGCAACGCCCCTCTGCCATGTACATTGACCAAACCGGGCAGTCTCTACGCAAAAGAATAAATGGACACAAATCTGACATCAGGAATCATAACATTCAAAAACCAGTAGGAGACCACTTCACTCTCTCTGGTCACTCAATAACAGACCTAAAAATGGCAATTCTTCAACCAAATACATTTGTTAGTCTGTAAGGTGCCACAAGGACTCCTCGTTGTTTTTGCTGATACAGACTAACACGGCTACCACTCTGAAACCTTGAATACCTGGAAATCTCTTGGACCCCAGATAGGGTGACCAGTTGTCCAGTTCTTGGCCGGACCACTCAGTCGAAAAGGGATCCTGGCGGTGCCAGTCAGCACCAGGGACGTTAAAGGTCGGGTTGTCGGTGCTGCGGAGCCAAGGCAGGCTAGTGCCTACCTGTCCTGGCATCGGGCTGTGCCCTGGAAGCAGGCAGCAGGTCTGGCTCCTAGGCGGTAGGGGCTACGGGGCTCCATGAGCTGCTCCTGCCCCAAGCACCGGCTCCGCACTCCCATTGGCCAGTTCCTGGGGGGCAGCGCCTGCAGCGGGTGAGAGCAGCATGTGGAGCCTCGTGCCCACCCACCCCTGCCTACTAGCGTTGGACCGGCTGGCCACTTCCAGGGCAAGCGCACCACAGTGTCAGGACAGGCAATCAGCCTGCCTTAGCCCCACTGCACTGCTGACCGGGAGCTGCCCAAAGTAAGCCCGTGCCCCAACCCTGAGCCCCTGCCCCAGCCCTGAGGTCCCCCCCAATCCAGAGCCCCATCCTGCACCCCAAACCCCTCATCCCTGGACCCACCCCAGAGCCCATATCCCCTCCTGCAACCCAACCCCCAGCTCTGAGTCCCCCGAAACCTGGAGCCCCCTCCTGCACCCCAAAGCCTTTGTCCCTTGCCCTAGCCCAGAGCCTGTCCCCCAGCCCAGAGCCCTCACATCCCCCTGCACCCCAACCCCCTGCCACAGCCCTGAGCCCCCCTAAAACCCAGAGCCCCCGCCTGCATTCCAACCCCTTCATGACCAGCCCCAGCCCAGAGCCCACACCCCCAGCCCAGAGCCCTCACCCCCCTGCACCCCAACCCCTTGCCCAGAGCCCCCTCCCACACCCTGAACTCCTCATCCCCAGCCCTACCCCAGAGCCCCCACCCCCTCCTGCATTCCAACCCCCTGCCTCAAACTGCAGGCCCCGCCCACACTCTGAATCCCTTGGCCCCACTCCCCAGCCTGGAGCCTGCTCCTGCACTCCAAACCTCTGGGATCCCGATATACCTATGTACCCCTGTACCCTCTGCCAGCTGGCATCAAGAGGTACTTGGGTCAAGAGACTTTGAACTGATTTGCAATCAAATAATGCAAATCCTATCCTCAATATTATTTCTAGGCTCCTTTTCAAGGCCATGGAGTGGGTAAGACTGTTACTAAGCTCTTCTTCTTTTACACACATAGACACACACACACATACACACAGAGATGGGGGAGGACACCACCAGGAGCATCTTCAGCCCAGCTTCCTCCCAGACTTTGGAATGAGAGAGTGCAAGTAGATTCTTCACTCCCACCCCACTTCTCCAATGTCCAAGGGCATTTCTGCTGAGAAGTTCTCCAATCCACATAAGACACCAGAATTAGCCTACTTTGGTCATCTTTTTTCTCCACCCACAAGTCTGAGAGAGGTCTCGGGAAGAGGCATTGAAACAATACTCTTTTCAAAGGCCATAGCAGCTTTCTCCTAGTCCTTGTGCCAATTCCTGCAGTGCATTCTGGGATGTTCCTGTGTGGTGCTGGCAGCAGCAAAGAGAGGCAACAGGTGCTGGCTTCTAAGCAAAGGCAGCTGCAGGCATTGCTTGGGGAGGCAAGAGGGCTGCGAGGCCTTTATCTGTGCAAAATGTGAAGAGAAATGTCTCTCATTAAACCTACACAACCTTAAAAACTATTTTTAAAAGCAATGGCTGGCTAGGCCAACGGGCTTCCGAGGAGATTTCTAGAAACACATGGAAGGCAGGAGGAGGTGGGTATGGATGGCACAGGATAAAAGGTACTGCAAGGGGGCTAAACAGCAGGGAAAGGGTCCCTCCACCATGGAGGGGTATAAGAGAGAGGGGTACAACACAGGGTGAGAGACTGTATGCCTGGGCAAAGGCTCAACCTGTTCAGGGTAAGGGTAGAGCACAGGGGAGGCTACACAATAAGACGTGTTCTTCAACTGCAAGGGGAGGAGGGGGAAAGCTACGATACGTAGGTCATTTTCAGGCATGTGTCTGGCAGGCCAGATTTGTCATGACTTTGATATGAAATGTAATGATGGCCTTCAAATGGTGAAATCACAACAGAGTAGCATCATGTCATGATAACATATGAGGAGACCACAACTCAAGCACATGACATGTCAGTGCATCTTCATGATGCCACAATAGGACACAAAGATATTACATCTCAGAGTTGTGAATTCTCAACATAACTTCACTCCACTGCCACATGGAGTGATGATGTGGCAGCTCAGAGTTATAAAGATGCAAGACCAGCTTATCACACTTGCACTTGATATAATGCAATCATACCTTGAAGCACAAAAGTTCAATGCATAATATCACAGATGAATGTGGTTGTCACAGTGTAGTAGAAATACACCATCACGGGACACATCAAAGCTCAAAATGATGAAATCGTGACATAGCTACATCACAAAGCCATATAATAGCATCACTGCTCAAATGAAGTCAACAATATCACTGTGACATGAGGACATCACATGAATGGATTTAATGATGTAGCTTGAGTGATGAAATTACACTAGCATTGCACCATCAAAGTAGTGAAATCACAATGTTATGTCATTACCTAATGGTAGAACCAGATGACAACAGAGATCAATATGATGAATTGGGAATGCAATAAAATTACACAACCATGTGACGTTACAACATCATAGACTGATTAGGCAATAAAGTCACAGGGCAACAGTATCATGGTATAGTCTAACAATATCATAGCTTAATATGATGAGATCATAACACAGCATCATTGTGACAAGTAATATTGTAGCTTAAAGCATGAAGTTATAATGCAACATGTCATTGCAAATAAAAATTAAATCACAACATAACATCAGTGCATTTTGACAGCATATTGCTTTGCTGTGTGAAAATATTGTAACTTCATCTTAGAGTTGCAATGCAACAGCATCAGGGTATGACATGACATCACAACTCAGAGCAATGACATCACAATGTAACATCATTTTGTTGTTAGACAACATGCTGCTACAGAAGCCTACAGCTATTCTTCAGTGATCTTGTGAGCCCTGCAGAATGCAAAACAATTCAATTGAAACGGGAAATTGGAATGTTCCTGCAAAATTTGGGATGGGTCGCAACATCAGGGTTTTGATGGGGGAGCGGAAGATATATGTAAATATGTTAATTAAATCTTGCTATGAGTGAAGATTTTGATGTATGTGGGGTTAATATAATGAAATGTGTAAGAAATTCATTGAAAGGTCATTTACTTTGATTATTTTTCTTAGAAGGGACCACCTGTCTATGGGTTATTACAGTAACTCTGATAGTTCCTTTTTTAATTCTGTAAAAGTAATATTCTTGAAAGCAAATAAGAGCATTAATTTTGATTTTGGATGTGGCCCCAGAATTGCTGTATTAAGTGATGGGCGTTCAAAATAATTTTTTTAAATTTGCAAGTAGTTCCCACACATACCAGTATTCTTATGGCTCTGAATAAAATAAAGCGTTTGGCTCAAAAGCAGCTGGGATCATGTATTTTTTGAAGTCCAAAGCACAAGATGATTGGTTTCCTGATGAAAATGTATTAGAGTGTTCGTTCTGCATGGAGGATTTATTGTAAAACTCCGGAACTTCTCTCAGTCTGTTTATGCGAGATGCCAGGAGCTGGATCACAACAACATAAGTGGCAGGCAGTTTATTGTTATATTTTGAAATCTGCCATGGTGCTGGACAACTCCCTTTCTGATTTCTGCCCACTCCATCCTTACTCCCAGTTTTAATATGCCTTTCACTGTATCTTAATTTTTTCCCATTTAAAGTCACTTTATGTTCACAGAGTGCAGTAAGCTTTTTTTTTGTACACTTTGGCACAGCCATCAGCAGTTGTTAGTCTATGAATGAATATTAAGACTTTCAGCATCCTTACGTCCACTTCCTAACCACATGAACACACCAGATTGGGCTTTTGTGAACTGGTACCACCTGGAACAGACTTCCCTCAACAATTAAATTCTGTACTGGGCTTCATATGATACAGAAACATAGAACTAAGCTTCCCTCAACTTGAAGCAGTCAGAATGGTCATTTTTTTAACCAGAACCTCTGATTTTTTTTTTACCTCATGGGTAAAAAGTAAATGACAGAGGAATAAAGTATAGCCCCTTGAAGTGAATTACAAGAAAATGGTTAAAGGTGTTAAGGCTGCTGTGATCCTCAAAAAATCACTGGATTTTATAGATTCCAGATATTATTTAGGGCTGTTGTTCAAGACAGACAACTGCTAAAAATAAAGACCAGAGCCAGAACACAATTGGTGAATGACATAAATAAGATTTTGCTTTTACATCCCTCCAGTCTCTGTGCCATCATCTCTCTGAATCGTACTACTTTCGCAGGCTCTCTAGGTCCCAGCAGTCTTTCCAGGTCTGGTTGCTACACTCCTTTTTATGTTTTCTTTTTTCTACCCTTAATCTTTCATCTGGTGCTGCTACTTTCTCTATCCTCTCACCTTTTTGACAACTGCTCTTTTTTTCCAGGCAAGTTCTCTAAACAATCTAATTTATTTTTTAGATAATGTGCTTCATACAAAGTATCACAAACTGATTTGCAGAGAGAGATGAATCTCAGTTTCTTCAGAGTTTTTCACTGAATTCTTCTGCAGGGCTGTACTCTATATGAGCAATCCCTACTGCTTTTAGGTCTCCTGGACTCAATTCTCTTTCTCAGTGGGAAAGAAAGGTGGATTCTCCATCATTTGATGTCTTTAAATCAAGGCTGATTGTCTTTCTAAAATAGATGTTATAGCTGAAATTATGGGTTTGATGCAGAAATTACAGGGGAAGGTTCTATGGCCTGTGTTATGCAGGATGCCAGATTAGTCCTATTCATAACGGGCTCTTCTCACCTAAAAAAGTGAGGATTTCACATCCAGACTCTACCTCGGTCTCCCAGTTACAGAAGCAGAGGACTTGAAAAACATTGTTTTTGCATGATCTCAGAACATCCACCCCCCAGAACAGTTGGAAATCCCATGCTTAGCCTATTGATGCTCCTCAGTCTTCCTAGCCCAGTCCTCATGCTGGCTGGAACTGCTCCTTTACAAAAATAAAATCATGGTGTCAACAGATACCCTAGAGATAAGTGATTTTGCAGGGTCCAAATTTCAAATGTGGACATCTAAAAAGTATGTCCATATCCCACACTGAGATTGGTACTTGGATATTTAAATGCCTGATTTTGCAAGTTCTGGATGCCCTATTGTAGCACCCACATCTGGAAATTGGGTTTTAACTCTAATATAAAAAATGAATTTCAACAACTGTTTTTTAAATGTTTTCAATATAACAAAGAGAAAATATTGAAAAATAACATAGGAATTTGCTATCACAGCTGCCTGATGCTATAAATTAGAACAAAAGTAATTCACCTCACACTTGAATGCGCGACAAGCATGAGACTTTTATTATTTTTACTCTAAGAAAAGATCTGATTTATAAATACCAAGGTTGGTGGTTAACATAATTGAATGTATCTTGCAACATTATTTAAAGTCTCCTGTTCATGCGGGAAGCCTGGGAGGGCTGAGAAGCAGGCGGCAGCTTCGCGCTCAGGCCCAGGGAGGCGGAGGCAGAGCGGAGGTGAGCTGGGGTGGGGGGGCGCAAGGAGGGCCGCCTGCGCCGCAGCAGGTAACCCGGGGGGAGGGGTGCAGGGGAACGCTCCCCGCCCCAGCTTTCACCTCCGCCTCCCCGGGCCTGAGTGCGCCGCCACTGCCTGCTTCTCAGCCCTCCCCGGCTTCCCTCACGAACAGCTGATTCGCGGGAAGCCTGTGGGGGGCAGAGAAGCAGGGCGGGGTGGCACGTTCAGGGGAGGAGGCGGAAGCGGAGCGGAGGTGAGCTGGGGCTGGGCACGGGGCGGGGCGGGGAGCTGCCAGTGGGGGCTCTGCACCCACCAAATTTTCCCCATGGGTGCTCCAGCCCCAGAGCACCCACAGAGTTGGTGTCTAAGATGCCACTTTTGATGTGATCAGTGGGGGGAGCAGTTGCTCCCCCTGCTTCCCCCTAGCTACACTACCCCGCCCCTAGGAGCCAGAGGGGACTCCCCACCTCGTCCCCCGGCAGGTCCCTCTGGCTCTTAGGCTGGGGTGGGCACCCACTACAGTGGCCCACGAGACCCTCCTGCCCGGTTCTGGGGGCAGTCAGGGGATGGGGGAGGGGGGTAGATGGGGCAGGGGTCCCGGGGGGGGGGGTGTCAAGGAATGCAAGGGGTTGGATGGGGCAGGAGTCCCAGGGAGCGGGGGTGGGCCACAACCCCCTCGTGGGGTGAGGAGCGAACCGGTTGTTAAGATTTTGGCAGCTCATCACTGACTAGCGGGGACTAACTTCTGGTTAGTATCAGTAAAATAGCAGCTCTTACTTAGAGACACCAATACTTAACACCATAATAATGGAAGTATTAAAGGATCATCGGACGCCTAGGCCCAAAATGTAGACCCAGTGCTGCTGCCTTCTCGTCCCTGAGATTAATACCCCGCTGTGGCGCCACTGTCCCCTTTGACATAGAATGGTGCAAATTGAATCATTCTCTGAAAAGCACTTGTTCCTTGAGAAAAGAAAGCAAGGTCAAAGAAATACAATGAGTAATCTTTTGAAGAGGACTTAGCTCGAAGAGAAATGCACAGAATTCAGTACAACAACAGATGGGTAAAATCCATAAAGATTGGCAATAAGAGTATGTGATGAATCCTGAGATACCATCAGAAACAAAGAACTAGCTGTGAAAATAGTTAGTTTGAGGGAAAATTGTTACCTCAGAGTTCTAGTTTTAACGTATATTTCTGTGTGGGTTTTTACCTTTTTTTGACTAATTTTTTTAACATGGTCCTAAGGATTATTATGCTAACATAAGGGACCACTGCATATAAAAAGCAGCCTTTGCAAATAAGTATTTGGACCTGTTTTTTACCAGTCATGTTTTGCTCACTGTGTCCAGCCTCTTTTTGCATAGAAAATTGACAGAAGCACAGAATGGGCTTTAAAATAATGATAATATTTTGCACGTACATAGGCCCTGGTTCTGTAGTTGACTCCTTGTGAACAGACTCTTGCACCCATGCACAGCCCTAGAGTTTCACTCACACAGAGTCAGTGGCAGGACTGAGTCCATAATACGTTTCTTCTAGAAATCTCAGAGCACTTTAAACCCGTTATTTGATTAATATTCACAATATCCCTGTTGTTAGGTAAAAAGAGTTAGACCAAATGTTTTTTATAGATATGTTAAACTGAGAGAATAATGACATGCCCAAAGTCAAAGTGACACACACAGCAAATTAACAAGATGGAGCCAGCAGAGTCCTGGTTCCTAGTCTAATGTACTAGTAAGTACATCCTACCTCATGTGACCTACTCTTCCCGTTTGTTATTAAAGAGAGACTTAAAGAAACTTGATTCTATGTCTTTTCACTGTTCTAGAATAGTGTTGAACAATAGCCTGGAATGTGATTCTAGTGTTTTGTCTATCCCGTTTACTATAACATAGAACTATGACAATCTGATTATATGGTGGCATCCGGATGTACCACTGGAAAGATAATAATTATGGATCAGAATTCAAATGACCTAGATTGTATATCTGTATGAAGAATAAATTGTTGATGCTCTTTACTGATACTTTTTAAAGATTTCCTCAGTAGATATACTGTTGAATATAAACAGAAGTTTTACAGAACACTTCACTGGTGTATTTGAAGAACCATCCTCCTGGAAAATATCCATTGTGGTTCAGGAGCTGTTCAGAAATCCTTCTCAGTGATAGCTCTGTCATTATGAAATGGCAGTTTCATTAGAACTCCAGTTCAATAATGAAGTCCCTTTTCATTCTAGATTCCCCAAATGCCTCTCTTATCTACATTCTTGTTCAATAATTGCTTTCTCAAACGGGGTTTCAAAAGTACTCTCTCTCACTCACACACAATTCTAGTTCATTAAAGATTGTCATAGTTCCCAGTTCTTGGACCTTCAAATATGTGCTATACATCACAAGATCATTCCTCAGTAATTTCAAATTCTCATATAACTGTGTTCTCAGAATGTTTATTCAGGAAAGGCTTCCTCAGATTCCTCAGCGTTCTGCAAAGCCCCAGCCAGCTCTGGTTCCTATGCCTTCCCTGAGTCACTCTAAGACAGGGCCCGGTTTGCTAGTTCCACACAGCTGCAGTTTAGTAATGTCTTCCTGAGGTACATCCATGTCCTCAGATACCTCTCTGGAGTGCTGCAATGCCTATTCAGGCACAGTAAATACATGGCCAATTAAAAATTTTAAATGTAATGCCCTGATTTTTTGGCATTTTGGGAAGTGCATCTCCTACAGTCATTGACAGGAAATGCAGCTGCTTTTGGAAGGCTGAACTGAGTGTGACAGGAACAGACTTCACAACAGGAAAGAAGTTGGAAAAAAGATGGACAGCCTGATACCATGCAAAGGCTAAGAGGCTAGAAAAAAGCACAAGATGAGAAAGGGACGAAAAGACTAATAATTAATTAACAAATGTATATTGTGCTTTAGGATAGTCATTAAAGTTCATAGTAATGGAAATAAAACAGCCAAACACTGAGATCAATAAGATATTAAATTTAAAAAGACATTTCCAATGCTTGGCACCAAAGGGTTTATCCGGAGAACTGCGAAGGCTAACTGGGTCAGGATACTGGTAATGAGGTACAGGACCATCTCCTTCTAAGTGAAGTCCATCCCAGGTTGGCAGTGGCCAAAAGTCATCACCATCTAATGACTATTTAGTAGTGAATTGTGAAATGATGGCCTCACTTTAGTTTGTATCAGAAAAATGTCACAAGTGAGGATGCTTTCAGCCCCTTTCCCAGAGCTTTATTGCCATCTCTCTGCCAGTTTTAACCCCTAAGGTTGCATTTGCCTACCTCTATTTTTAATGGCACACATGCCCACCTCAGAACTTATACTCAAATGACATTTTCACTCTTCTGTATTCTTCCTTTTAAGTGAGGATAGGTGTATTTTATGTTATTTGGGAGCCTAGCTGGAGAGGTAGCTAAAATACTTCACAGTTTATGATTCCCTTTTATTATTATACAGGTTTTCCCTTTCAGAAATAAATAAATAACTGACTTCACTATGAAATGATATCCTATGAGTGCTCCAAAAGAAGGCGAGTATAAACAGTTCTGGTAGCATACTTATTCCTGCTAAACCACTTTCTGAAGAAATTTTAATAACTAGGAGCCTACTTCCAGAAATGGAATTTGTTCACTTGACACAAATTCCTGATTGAAAATTATATAAGTTTTGCCTTTAACGTGACTTGTCAACCTCTCACCAAATTCCCTGCACTGTAGCAATATGAGCCAATTCTCCCAACAGTCAGGCGAGGAGGGGCATCTTCATCATGTTACAAGTCTGAAACTTGAGAAAGTTTTCAACTTCTTGGGTCAAACTAAAGAGGCAGTGTACTGCAGTGCATCGGGCACAGGGCAGGGAGCCTTGAGACCTGGTTCCATTGCCAGCTTTGCCACAGATTTAATGTGTGATACTGAATAAATCACCTAAACTCTAGCTCCATTTCCTATGGACCAGCTCTCTTCCCATTCATGATCACACGGTTCTCTCTCTCCCCATTCATGATCACATAATACCTCTAGCAATTACACAATTGCTCATATGGAAAAAATAATACTAAGAAAGCATTTATGAATTTTGGCTGCTTTTAGTACGATAAGCGTTTTGTCTGTTTTTAAGCTTAATTACACTGCTTTTACTTTTCACTTCATCTACCACTCCCATCTATTCTGTTTCTCTCATCTGGAAATTAGGGGATAGCCAGCAGTATCTGATGAGCCAGCCCCACACAGACCACTCACAACTGTTCCAATGTCTAGTAGTCCCATCTTAAACTTCTGGAATCTCTGTTTTCTGGCCTAAGCCATGGGACGTGGGGGGGAAAGTGGGGTATTCTGGACCCAGGAGGGTGCTATGTGCTTTTTACAGTAAACCTTCGCTGAACTGGATTAATAATTTCGAGGGCTGTCAAGCGATTTAATAAATTAACTGCACTGTTAAACAATAACAGAATACTATTTATTTAAATATTTTTGGATGTCTTCTACATTTTCAAATACATTGATTTCAATTACAACACAATACAAAGCGCACAGTGCTCAATTTATATTTATTTTATTACAAATATTTGCACTGAAAAAAACAAAAGAGATAGTATTTTTCAATTCACCTAATATAAGTGCTGTAGTGCAATCTCTTTATCATGAAAGTTGAACTTACAAATGTAGAATTATGTACAAAAATAACTGCATTCAAAAATAAAACAGTGTAAAACTTTAGAGTCTACAAGTCCACTCAGTCCTATTTCTTGTTCACCCAAGTCTCTCAGACAAACAAGTTTGTTTATATTTGCAGGAGATAATGCTACCTGCTTCTTGTTCGCAATGTCACCTGAAAGTGAGAACAGGCGTTTGCATGGCACTGTTGCAGCTGGCGTCACAAGTTATTTACATGCCAGATGCACTAAAGATTCATATGTCCCATCATGCTTCATACACCATTCCAGAGGACATGTGTCCATGCTGATGACAGGTTCTGCTCGATAAGAATCCAAAGCAGTGCAGACCAACAAGTTCATTTTCATCATCTGAGTCAGATGCCACTAGCAGAAGGTTGATTTTCTTTTTTGGGGGTTTGGGTTCTGTAGTTTCTGCATTGGAGTGTTGCTCTTTTAAGACTTCTGAAAGCATGCTCCACACCTCATCCCTCTCAGATTTTGGAAGGCACTTCAGATTCTTAAACCTGGGGTCAAGTGCTGTAGCTATCTTTATAAATCTCACATCGATACCTTCTTTGCATTTGTCAAATCTGCAGTGAAAGTGTTTTTAAAATGAACAACATTTACTGAGTCATCATCCGAGACTACTATAACATGAAATATATGGAAGAATGGGGGTAAAACAGGGCCGGAGAAATACAGTTCTCCCCCAAAAGAGCTCAGTCACAAATTTAATTAAAGCATTATTTTTTTAACGAGCATCATCAGCATGGAAGCATGTCCCCTGGAATGGTGACCGAAGCATGAAGGGGCATATGAATGTTTGGCATCTGGCACATAAATACCTTGCAATGCCAGCTATAATAGTGCCATGTGAATGCCTATTCTCACTTTCTGGTGACACTGTAAATAAGAAGTGGGCAGCATTATCTCCCATAAATGTAAACACACTTGTTTGTCTTAGCAATTGGCTCAACAAGAAGTAGGACTGAGTGGATTTGTAGGCTCTAAAGTTTTGCATTGTTTTGTTTTTGACTGCAGTTATGTAACAAAAAAAAAATCTACATTTGTAAGTTACATTTTCACTATAAAGAGATTGCACTACTGTACTTGTATGCGGTGAACTGAAAAATACAATTTCTTTTGTTTATCATTTTTACAGTGCAAATATTTTTAATAAAAAATAATAATATAAAGTGAGCACTGTACACTTGTTTCTGTGTTGTAATAGAAATCAATATATTTGAAAATATATAAAAACATCCAAAATATTTAATAAATTTCAATTGGTATTCTATTGTTTAACAGTGCGATTAAAACTGCAATTAATTTTTTTAATCACAATTAATTTTTTTTAGTTAATCGTGTGAGTTAACTGCAATTAATCGACAGCCCTAATAATTTCCCAAATTAATTAATAATCTCTGCAGGCAGCTGTGCAACATTTCTATGAACTCTCTTGAGCCAATCAGAATGTGAACCCGTAGTGACACTTCTTTATAGCATTTATGTGCTCTTATGTCCATGTGCCTAATATGCTGGCTGGCTTGTCCTCTGTGTGCATTCAGCATATATTGCTTCCTAAAAGGTCTTTTCCATCTTTGTCTTGTGAGATCCTGTGATAATAAGGTGAGGTAATAGAGCAGAACATATTGTAACCTATTCATCTCCTACCGACAAGGCTGCAAGTAACCATAAGATTCCTGACATAAGAACCAGAATATATACAAGGAAATTAAAAAAGGATTTTCAGGCCACCTCTAAAAACACAGGGTCGGTAACTCATTTGTGGGCAAGTAAAAGCCATTGGATTTGGTGTTATATGCCTCAGTTGGAGGCTGAATGACTTCAATCACCAGAGAAGTTCAATTCTCACTCAGGAATGCACAGCTTGAAGTGCCAGTGTGACAGAATGTAACATAAGAATAAGGGAAATAGCTCAGTGTATTTTCTAGTCATTACAGACATAGATGTGACATAAGTGACAGCCAGTCAGAAAACTCCAACTGTGCTCAATGTCAAAAGCCATTCTAGAACTTCACAGAAAGAAAGAAAGCAGGAAAACTTCCATTTAATTACAACCTCTGTGTTCATTTGTTTTATATCATTATTTTGCCAGTGATCTTATTTATGCCATTCTGCAGTTTCTACAGAACTGCACAGATCTATCCGCTTCAGATCTATCCACTTCTGTTTCCTTCAGGGCTTTACTTTATCTAAAATCTTGGAATTGTATTTTTTCCCCATTTGCAAATGGGTCATCTGGCAGTTTGCAGAGGAAGCAGACACTTTGACAGGGTCCAATGAAAAGTAATTAATTCTAAATATAGGGATTATCCAAAACTACTAAAAGAACAGAAAACTACATAAAGATATCAGATAAAATGTAACAGACTCTTTCTCCCTCTCTCGTGTATTCTCCTAGTTCATAGACTTACCTCAAAATATAGCCCTTCTGAAACCATTAGTGGACACAGTGGAACTATACAACAGAAAAAAAATTACAAAGTAATTCAGTTTAATTTGGTTCAACTCTTTTGAGAAGTCACTTTATAAAAAAATGTTTACTGACTTTTCACGCACATCACATTTTGGGGGGCATGGGTTGTGCCGAGTTTAATACATTCTAATAGTATTATTGGCTCTCTTTTATGGCATAACTCAAATCAACAGAAAATAATAATGCTGCTGTTTGCTTTCCATGGCAGGCTTTTCCGAAGTGTAAGCACTCACACAGCCCAACAGGAACAGATGGCATTATTGCATTCTGTATTTGTTCCTCTGCAACACTCTTTTGCCAACTTATAGTCTTGTTTGTTGGTTATGGCAGTGCAATACATTCATCCTACAGAGAAAGATAATTAAGCATCATATGCTGTGACAAAGTGGGAATTTTCTGTAATATTTTTATGAAGCCTATGCTTACCTCAGTTTCCCTCTGTACTTTGCATTGCTACCCAGTGGGTGCAAAAGGGTTAATACTGCTTCTGGAACAGTGCAGGAGACATGAGGTATGTGTCACCTAGCTGTCTGAGTGGAATGACAAGGTCCTTAAAGAACTGATTGAAACTGATCCACATCAACAGAGGATCCGGAGAGACAATGAGAACCTCCATTGACTGAACAAACAACACCTAACAGATCCCAGCAAGTGGAACATGTGAACTTAGCTGGAGAGCAAAGGGGGAACTCAAGTGGCTGGAGTAAGGTCTGCCCTTTTGAGGGACATGGCCACTCTTATCTGGGTGTAAGGACGAAGAGAAGAAGACAAAGCCAGAAAGGGATCCATAAGAACTTGGCTGGCTCATTGCACTGCCTTGGGCAGGATAGACTATGGCTTAACCTTGACCGCTCTTTGCTAACCCAAAAGCTTTCAACTTCTGTATGCCAGGTGACTAATACATCCTACTCTGTTTTGAAACGGTTGCTTGCTGTTGCTGCAAATACTCAATGAGAACATTGTGCCCTGAAGGTGCATAGTATAAACCTCCTACAGGAGTCTGGCTCAGCTGGGTTTGCTGCAGGAGCCACAGAGAGAGATAGGGCCCAGTCTCTGAGTCATGAAGGCCATGGTCCTGTCCCTGTGGAACTGTGTGAGTCCTTGGGGCCTGGCCCACTAAAGGGGTCACTCTCAGGGGACTGGTTACAAGCTAGGGCATAGACCACATCTTTTGGATCTGTGACAGACATAGCAAGAAGTGTGGTTATACTAGATACTTACATACCTTGAGTGCACTGGGAGGCACATGGCTCAAAACCAAGCACCTTTAACCATCAGTTATAACTGCGTCTCTTGAAGGTTGTTGTTATTTGTATTAAATATTTTGATACATTTCTGTAATCATTTAGTTAATCTTAACACACATGGTTACAACTAGAGAGGGCTGAATATGGGAAAATAATGTAAATGTACATGTAAATAATGATTTGAGCAGAAAAGTGCCAACATTTGCAGTGAATATTATTTGCAATAAATGATTCAACTAGCTCTTTTTATAATAGATTAATGGATAGTCAGAACCTTCAGCACTCAGATTCCATCTTTCATAATAAACTTATTACATTTAATGAGTTTTGTCATACTGTATTCCACAGCATAGCATACATAATATAAATAAGATTAAGCAAACAAGCTTCTTATAGCATGTAGAGTGATTATTCTCTGTATCTGGCCTGATTGGTTATTGTAATATCCTCAAATAAAGTTATAGTCACCAAGTGGACTCATTAAAATGACACTTGAAGAGCGTGGACACATCGTACTTACTCTATAGCTATGAGCACAGAATCTTCAACAAGTGTGAGCCCTCACTGGCACCTAATATGTTACAATAATAGGCATCCTAGAACTATCACATATGGAAAGATATGATTGCAGAGATTGTCAAGGAACCCAACCATGGGGGAAATGTGGCAGGTTCAGCTGAAGCTAATTGCTCCTCTCAAGAGGAAGCAACAGGAGCTATAAAAAGGCAGAACAGTTGCATGCCTCTCCCTATGGATTTGGACTGAACTGAAAGCCTGATTCAAGCTTGGATAAAAGAAGATGCTGGTTGAATGAAACCCTTTTGTTTATTTTGATTAGGTCTATGAACCCAGACTGCTGAGTTGTTTCTGCATCTGGCCTTAACTTACATGGCCTATAATAAATGACTCCTTGTATACTTGCCAGGAGTTACATTTTCAATGCATTGTACAGGGATTTCACCCGGCAACACCAATGATCATCAGTAGAGGTCTAAAAGCTCTTGTACAAAGTGTCTTCTGAATCTTTGTTGCTAATTAATTGAATTTCAGGACCAAATCTTTATTACTGTCCTCCCTGCAAAGCAATTTAGGTGCAAAACAGCAGTGTATTTTGCTCTGATTCACATACCATAACCAAAAAACAAAACTCCAAACTAAGGTGTTCCCAGAAACTGTGAGGAACTGTGATGTACAAAGCAGAAAAGACACAGCTTGATTGTCAAATATCAACATATTGAGATTTAATTGCTGGCACTTAATGCAATAAACAATATTTTTGTCCCCTGGGGGTTTTAGTGTTTGTATCACAGCCTTGATGTTCAACATACAGGAAGGATAAAGTATATACATACGTATATGTAAGCAAAAGATAACTGATATTAACATAATAGATTATGTGAATCTCTGTTGCTGCTATTTAGTACTCAAATAAGCACCTAACGATTAAGTACAAGTAGGAGGAGGAAAAGGGGGGTAAAAGAGAAGGGGAAGAGCAGATGAAGAGAGATAGAGAGACAGAAAGCCAGGAGAATAAAAAGGAGGAAAGTAGAGAGAGAAGTGACACAGCTATTCCTTACTATTTGGGGAATTCTGCACCACTGCACATGTGCAGGATTCATGTTCCCCACAGATTTTTTTCTCCACAGAAAATACATTCTGCCAGAAGGGTGCTGCAGTTATATCTTTCACCCACCAGGGGCTGTTGTGGCTCCAGAACAGAGGCATCTGGCTCACCAGCTGTAACAATCAGCAGGCAATAGGGAGGAGAAGAGACTATATTCCCCACAGTGCCCTGCCCACAGGGCCAAATGAGGAGGTATGTGATATGGGAGGGATAGATAGAGGGGGTCACATGGAGCTGCTTGGGGGGGTCATATAGACTGGTATTCAGAAGGGCTAGTGTGGGGGACAGACTGGGGCAGAGGCTGAATGGGAGTGGGGTGCAGGGCCACATGGGGGTGGAGGGTGGCTGAGTGGGGGTGCAAGCCCACATGGGAATGGGGGCAGGGGGTGCATAGGGCAAGGAGTGGCTGAGTGGGGGTGCAGGGACACATGGGGATGGGGAGGAGAGGTGGCTGAGTGGGGGTGCAGGGACACTTGGGATGGGTTTAATTGGGACGGGGGTACAGGGACACATGGGGATAGGGGGAGGGGGTGCAGGGACACACAGGGACAGGGGCTGATGTGCCTGACTGAATGGGAGAGGCTAGCTGTCAGACAGAGTCAACATAGGGAGGCTCCCCAACTTCCTAACAATCCCTCTCCCCCCAAAAAAACTGTTCCATACTTCTCCCACCCACATCCAACAACCCTCCAGATTCACTCCTAGGCTCCTTCTCAGCAATAATTTTCCTTTCCCTCAGCTCCTCCATTACCTCTGACTCCCCCAAGCCTTTGCACTGCTTCTGTGGGGTGCGGGAAATATATTTATGTATTGTAGTTTAAATTAATTATTACTCAAAGTTCCATATTAATATGCCTAGTAAGGAATTGATTTGTCAAAAAACATTTCCTGAATCTTTTTTGTTATCTGTACTGTTACAGACATACTTGTTGACAGGTATTCTGAAATAAATTGCCAACATAATTGAAACTGGCATGATTATATTGCATTTTTTTAACAAATAAAGTATGCAGAATTAAAGTAGTCTAGGAGAGCCACAGACTGGGCTGATAATTGGCTCACTGGCTTCCAGATAAAGGACATCTCTGTAGCTGACACTATCTGCAAAAGAAACAGGTGATATTTATACTATTAAAAAGAAAAGACTATTTAGAAAAAGAACAATTGGCTGATTAACCATAGAAAAATTAATAGATAAATTACATATTTATGGCACTAAAGATTTTAATCACCTAGGGTCAGACTTTAGAAATCCAATAAGTGCCCATATCTGTCAGCTATCCTCATGCAAACACTGAAAGCTGCATTATTCTCACAGTACATGTCTTTCTTAGCCTTCTAGCTCATCATGATGAATGTCTTCACTCTTCATCTTGTGGCCCAACATACTTCTCTCATGTATTACTGAAACTCAAAATTCAGCTTTTCAATGTTATATAAAATCACAATTGTTACTAAAGAAAGTAGTTCTTAAGAATTCACTTGGTTTACAGAAAGCAAACTGCTTCCACACAATTTGTGATTAGCAGTTAAACAGAAATCTGTTTATTTTGTTGGCAACATCAATTGTCTTCTCAGTGAAGACCATTTATTAATACAGATCCCCTGCTGTAAGTGATGGTAATCTAGAAAACACAAACCAACAAAAAATGAGGATGCTCCCATTTCAAGATGACATTTCTCATTTTGTCTTTAATGTGTACAGATATTTGCCACACGTCTGGTAAAAGTCTATCTCATGCTGTAAAGATTTAAAAATCCTGCAGCAGCTAGAAATGACCAGTTCTCAGAATTCAGAAGTAAAAGACAAGAAAAAATAGAATAGATCAGATATCCCTTTCCCTGCCACAAATGCAAATTATAACCCCCCACATAGAGGACCTACCTGACATCAGACTGATACTACACTGGATTGTGTATGCTTAAATCACAACCTTAACATGACTAAACCATGATAGGATTCTTCTGAAGTTATTAAAATGTGCCTATTTAACAATCTCTATATCTTTTTGGTTTTTTCACATTTTAGTCAAACAGATAATGTATGATTACAAGAGTAAATCAGCAGCAAGCTTAAATATCCTTATCACTGATAGCATTGTAGATAAAGAAGGAAGGAAGCCTCTCTCAAGTCCTCATTAGCTCGCCATCTAATCTATAAACACAGACTTCCCTGTTATGCTTCTTAATTTCTCCATATCAGCCTTATGACTGAATTATTTTCTTTGTGTATATACATGTGTATTTAGTGGTTGTGAAAGACACTAGACTGAACACCCTGGAGAATACTTATTTCTTCATTTATTTATTTTGATTTATTCAGACATATGGTAAAAGCATGCTATCCATAGTTCTAATGCACTCTTGACAATATTTAAATTGACAATTATTGATCCACAGAAGAAGCAAAATATGGATAGCAACAGTGCCCATATTCCCTTGCCAAGGTATCTGCGGGGATGCTGTTCATGAGGGACCACCTCTAGGACGCAGAAGGATATTTCAGTCTAAAAAGTCTATTCAGTCTTTGGCCCCTTCTCAAAGGCTACCTTAATACTGTGTAGCATTTGGGGATATAATTGGTATGAAAGACGCTATATAAAATAAAGCTGAGGTGGACTGGCTCTCTTAAATTATCCATTACAGGTGCCAACTTGTCCAAAAATGTTGTCAGAGTTTGTCCATGCACTTCAAGACTGGAAAATCTGTAACCAGGTCAGTCCAGATATTTCTTTGTAGTACATTAGAAGCCAGAATCAACTGCTATTGAAGTCAACAAGAATCCTTCCTTTGACCTCAGCAGGAATGGATTCTGCCATTATAGCTGATGCCATGTATTTAAAATACTTTTTTGTTTAGAACAAAAGTAAGTAATACATTTTTATATGTACTGTGATAGTTCTTGAGGTACCAGGGACTGTGAGTCACCTTGCATGAGCATTATCATGGGGGACTCTTGCTTATCATAACTCGGTGTCAGCTCCCTAATACCACCAGCCTGTTAGCCACTCAAATACTCTCCTCTGGGCTTTGTCAGGCCTGACTTAAGGTAAAGCCTTACAGATTAACAACAAGTGCACCCCAGTACTTGAGTCCCTTTGAAGTGTTCCCCTTTGTTACCCAGCCCCTGAGACTGGCTAGTCACAAAAATCCCAGATCCTCCCCAGCAAAGGTGCCATGTACTCTGGTTTATTAGTTTTACCTAAAATCATTGCTCCTGTAAAATCACACAACACTGGGACAAAAAAACAGAAGTAGGTTTATTTAAGAAAGAATGGAGCGTTAACTAGAAACAAGTGAAAGTGGTGGACATGAATGGTTACAATGCAAAACATAATCATAAAATGCAAATCTAGGTGTGCACTTATTAATCGTTACCTTTCCTATCTAATAAAGTAGGTTTCCCTCCCAAAGTTCAGTCTGTTGTAGAGTTGGCGGGCTTCATGGGAAGCAGGATCCAATTTTTCATGGGAACATATCTGCTCTCCAAGTTGTCTCCTCAGTGAAAGGAAGCAGAGGATCTTTCCCCCTCCTCTGTTATACTGAAGCAGACTTTTGTCTTTATTCATAGGCAGGGTGATTGTCTGTTGTAATGTTCCTTTTTTATCTCCAAGTGGTTTTGATTGTTTGCAATTGTTTCTGATAGTTTTCTATTGATAGTTTGGGGATGGAGCAAGCCTAGACAACTGAGCTTTTCTTGACATCAACGGCTAACCAGTGAAGGGTGAAAACTCCTACCTGCCTGAATGAGAGATCTGTTATCCCCTCATGACTAACTTTTACTCCAAATCCACAAAGCCTACTTTCAGTATAAATACCTTATTCCTTAAATATTATCTGTATATTTATCTCACAATGATTATGAATCTTGACAAATTACAAGCTTTCTGTCAATACCTTACATGTAACTCTTTATGGATAAATATCTTGCAAGACGTGTATAATGAGTTTGTGAGGTCTGAGGTAAGAGTTGTTTGCAAAAGAACAGGAGCTTGTGTCACATGTACTTTCCCAAACTTTACAGTAACTGTTCTTCACACTAAGCACAGTTCTGTTTTACTAGGAAGAGAGCAGCTCTGTACTTTGTACTTGGTTCTGTAGAGATTTTTCTCCATAGTTTAATACACAAGGGCATGTTTGCCTACTATGACCAAATGAATCTGCTTCTGCTATATGTTAAATATATTTGGAGTCCAATTGTGTTAAATATTATATCTCTTCAGAGAATTAAAATTTCCCTTATAATACAGAACAGTACCTGGCTTCAATTAGTATTGTCTGAAAATTTAGGCTTTGTAGGCCTATTCCCACTTCCCCTCAGTCAACCTTTCCTCCACACTCCTCTACCATTTAGGTATGAGCTTGAGGATTCTGAGTATTTTGCAAAGCTTCTCAGCATTTACACATACAAACCTCCTGAAGGAAGATTTCTTATCTACAGGAGGGGATTGTCTCTCCTGCTGAAAACCCAAGGAAGAGAAAATTTGTGGAGAGCCCCTGTGTGGTGTGGTTAGTCGTCCACCTCCCTTCTCCATCTGAACAATGAAGAATAGTTCAGAAGCCCCAGTTGCTGCAGATGCCCTGAGATTCACATGGATCTTAGGGGATCCACAAGCAGCACAGTTCTATTTACAGTAGTACTTCAGAGTTACGAACGTTTTGGGAAGGGAGATTGTTTGTAACTCTGAAATGTTGGTTTCAGAGTAGCAGCCGTGTTAGTCTGTATTCGCAAAAAGAACTGGAGGACTTGTGGCACCTTAGAGACTAAGAAAATTTATTTGAGGATAAGCTTTCATGAGCTACAGCTCACTTCGGTTCTTTCAAAAGTTTACAACTGAACATTGACTTAAGACAGCTTTGAAACTTTACTGTGCAGAAGAAAAATGCTGCTTTTCACCATCTCAATTTAAATGAAACAAGCACAGAAACAGTAACCTTCTCAAATCTTTTTTTAAAAACTTTCCCTTTATATTTTTAGTGGTTTTCGTTTAACACAGTACTGTGCTGTATTTGCTTTTTTTTTTTTTTTCTTTGCGGAGAGGAGGGGGATGTCTCTGCTGAGGCCTGATTGCATTCCTCCAGTTCCAAATGAGGTGTGTGGTTGACTGGTCCGTTTGTAACTCTGCTGTTTGTAACTCTGAGGTTCCACTGTACATGGAGACCCTGTGGCTTTGCACCGACTCTAGGGATCCCAGCATTGTCTTTGGCTCCCTGGCAGTATGACTGCATTGATCGACATAAATTTCCCTGTCAGATGTTCCTGAAATTCTCTTTCACCAGTGTGAAGGGGGCACTACACAAAAAGTTAACACAGCCTCTGACTGCAGTAACTTTTTAGTGAATTTGGTGCTGGTTTCTGGGAAAGAAGGTCACTCCTAGGCCCTGCCTTTGACTTACACTTGGCACATTGACACCCCATGTTGGAGGTCCTAGACAACCCTTTGCAGATCCACAGTTGAGAGAGGCGGCACCACAGAGATAGCTTATCATCCACACACAGAAGGCAGCCTTTTGATCCCAGGAGAACAATCCCCCTGTGATTATAGTTTCCACTGGAAGCAGAGCAATACAATCCCTTGAGAACAAGGATATCCTGATAAGAAAACATGGGCTTGTCTGGTTTCAGAGTAACAGCCGTGTTAGTCTGTATTCGCAAAAAGAAAAGGAGTACTTGTGGCACCTTAGAGACTAACCAATTTATTTGAGCGTAAGCTTTCATGAGCTACAGCTCACTTCATCGGATGCATATGGTTCGTCTGTAATGGAAAGATAGTTCTTAGAAATTCTTCTGTCCTGGGGTAATACTGGACTTGGAGAGTAACACCTTTGTTGCAAACTAAGTCTCAACAATACTTCTCTCCCTTCCCACCCCCAGTGCACAAACCCAAGAGGAAGTGTGGACTGTCTACAGATATAGATAACCAGAAGGGCCCAATCCTTAGCAAGTGTAAAATCTATGTAACAGCATTGAATGAAATGGAGTTACATCGCTTTACATCAGTTTTAGATCTGGATCTTAATTTTTTACCATCTCCTTGCTTATGTCCAGTTTCTGCCTCCCAATAGTGGGTTGGTCATAGTGGGTATTACTACAGCTGGACAACACAAGAAGTTTCTCAGGGAAACTGGTTTGAAACACTATTGCTCTGTTTGGATTCAAAAGTTACCATGCAAGTCAATCACCCAGCTGGTTTTACTTCATTTGACATACCCAGAAAAATGTCTGGAAAATGAATCCCCTTAGCCCCTACTCTTTGTTTACATTCTTTTTAACAGTAACTTTTTGAGCTGTTTAAATGAACTTTAACATCAATTATTAATTTTGCTGAAAAGCATGCCTTTATAGTGGATTTTTAATACAGATGCATCCCAATTATGGTTTGAGAAACATGAAATTAATTTGGATAACTGGGAATTCCTACAACCAGGAGTCAATCTACTGGAAGAACCCGGGCGTTCGTTGGTTAGGAAAGTTGTATGCTGAAGTGTGTATACCAGTGTTCAAGTAACTGAGATCCCACTATGTCTTAATTTGCTTTATTTAAAATAAGTGGATGCTATACATATTTTGGAACTTTTGAAATAATGCAATTATTGACTGAGTTACACAGTTAAGAGATGGAGGATCAGAGGCTCAACTGGGGTAAATCAGCATAACTCCACTGACGTCAAAGGAGCTATACCAATTAACACCAGCAGAGTACCAGACCAAGCACCTTTAAGGTGTATTGTGAAATGATCAAATATGACAGATAATAGATAAGTCTGACTAGTCAGTGCGGGCACTGAGCTATGTTGTTATCAGCTATAACCAGGCAGTGCTGACCTTGCTGACCACTCTAGACCCCCAGTTCATTCAAAATAGAATGATCTAAAAGCAGTAACAAATGTCACACATTGTGCAGCTGTTCAAGAATCCCTCCACTTCTAATTTGGTTGGCCATGGTACGAGGCTTATTGCAATAGTGGCATATGAGTATCCTGGCCTCTGTTTTCTGGCTTACATTGATTGTATCTTTAGGGAGTTTTTTTAAAAACACACATTATAAGTACAGTTGACAGCAATGGCTCCTTTCAGAGCAGTTCTGGCCTATTGTGCAGCTACAGTACAATGATTTTTCAAAAGCTTTTATACTCAATAGATTGCTTTATTTTCCCATAGGGATATGCAGTATCTTGAATCTGCACAGGATCCTTAATCTCTGAACTTTGATTTCTGTTGCAAATTGACTTTGCACTTATCTGTATGACACAAGAACTGTATGAAACCTGTTATTTAAGTCCTCCTATTACATAAACATCCACTTACACCTTTTTAAGAGAGTGCAGCATATCTTGTCATACACAGCCCTACAGAAAGTTTTACCAAACTAGGGTCACAGCAGTTGCTTTTCAAAGTTAATAATCTTATCCATTTTTTGTTTGATTTAAATTGACTGAATCATATTCATGCCCTTAATAAGGACATTTTTAAATTGAAATTATTTTAAAGTTGGAAAATATAAACATAAAAAGCATTTGAAAGCAAGGCTGGTATGGCTAAAATTAGCCCTCCAACCCCAACAATGAATTATCTGTTTGGATCACAGATGCAAATTTGCACATGATTCAGCATGCATGTCATATTTTCCCTTCACTGTGTCATACCATTCCTGTGACCATGCAAGTCACTAAGGGCTCAATCTTCAGAAGCATCTAATAAGCACTGGGTGAAGCAGCAGAGGGAGAAGCCTATAAAGGAGTCTTTTGCTGCTCCTCTATCCTGGGACCTGGTTCAGTACTGCCCTCGTCCCTAGTGCTGGCATAGTTTAGAGCAGCGCTTCCTTAACCTATGGTAGCTAGCTTTGGCCCATGGAGGCTGGTATGCTAGCTGGAGATTATCAGTGCACAGCAGTACTCTGGCTTTGCCCCTTTTTTCCTGGCTTCTTACACTATGACCTGGAATGGGAATGGTGTAAGAACTCACTATTCCAGCTCTAGACAACTTAGAGATTTCCTTTAACTGGGGTAATCCCCGCAACTGGCTGATTATGTCAATTTTCTGGCCCCTTTGTTCTACCAGAATGGTGTAAAGAAGCCACAGCTGGGACAAGGATGTGGTCATCTAAGGGCAAGATGGTTGTAAATGTCACCATATTTGTTTCTGGGCTCTAACCATTCCATAATATCCCTAGCTGTGAAAGTATTTCTCCCCTCTCTATTTTCTTTTTGGTTTGCATAATAATTTGCTACAACAAATAGACAACATGCTATTTACATTAATCTGGAATTTCAAGATCTGTATGTAGCTTCCCACCTCTACCTAGGACTTTCACAAATAAATAATTCTTCCCAATGAGATAATTTTTTGTTGTTCTAGAAGATGTCTCTTTTAGAATCTAAGGAATTCTTGCAGCCCCACTTTTATGCACTTTCTTCTTTCAAGGCATCATGTTGTGGTGAGCATCCTTTTGGCAGAGAGTTCGATACAACTCCTACCGCAGCCCATTAATATGGTTACTGAATCAACTAGACAGGTAGCTGCATCATGATGGGTTCTGTCTACAAAGGGCTAACTAGTGGTGTAAAGGACCGATCTGAGTCTCAACTTCTGATCCCCTACACAGCAGTGAACTACATCAGCGGTTCTCAAACTTTAGAAACCTAAGGACCCCCATTTTGATTTAATTTTTTTCACAGACCCCCCAAGCTGTCCACTCAGCTCCAGGCCCCACACCCACTCCACCACTTCCCCCAAGGCCCCACCCCTACCCCACTTCTTCCTGTCCCTGCTTTACCCCTGCCTCTCCTCTTCCCTGACTTTTTCCTCCCCCTCCCCTGAGCGTACCCCATCCCTGCTCCTCTCCCTCCCAGCACCTCCTGAACAGGCTGTTCCCCAGCATGCAGGAAGTGCTGGGAGGGAGGAGAAGGGGTTGAGGGAGGGAGGGGGAGGAGTTGATCAGCAGGGCCCGCGGACCCCCTGGAGTACCGTTGCAGACCCCCAGGGGTTTGCAGAACCCAGTTTGAGAAATGCTGAACTATATTATTCTCAGGTTTCAGTAATCTGAACTAGGTTGCATCCTTCATTTTGAGTGTGTGAAAAGGATTTTCAGGCACCAACGACGATAGTCTGAATTTGTCATTTTTAAGTAGGAAAATGACCTACTGACACTGACAGTGACCCTGCCCTTTGTGTGGAACCATGAAAACAAATATATTAAACTGGGGGATGTAAACTGGTGAGAAATATGTGCAGAACTGAGATTCTTCAATGTCACATTTCTGACCTGTGTACCTATAGTTCATCTATAATCTCCTGAAAAGGACCCCTTGGGGTGTAAAGTGGAGAAGTACTCACATCTTTGTATGTGCTTTCAAGCTGTGAAAGTGCAAGGAAGTGTTTCTAAGTGGTTAGAGCAGGAGACGATTGTCTGTTCGTGGATCTGCCTCTAACTTGATATGATATATTTTTAATACAACATTAGTGCCTAGAGACCCCAATTGGAGACTGGGGCGTCATTGTGCTCGATGCCGTATACTCTTTTAATAAAAAGACAACCCATGTCCCCAAAACATAGCTTTAGCATCTGGTGAGAGACAACAGGGAGAGAGAACAGATAGACAGAGGGAGGATGAGGTAACAGAGAAACGGTTGTGTTTGGTAGCAGCAATCTAGTCACACCAGCTGCTAACCGTTGACTTGAACTGGAGTTGTGGATGCTCAGCATTTCTTAAACATCAGACCCAACCTACTTCAAATAGGCATCCAAAATCAGTGGCCACTTTTGAAAAGGTCGGCCTTTGTGTCTCTTTACTTCACTTTTTTAAATCTGCAAAATGAAGTTACAGTGCTAAATCTGAGCTACTTCACAAGTGTGTAGTGAAGCTTAATTACTGTAATGCTGAGAAAGAGATAAAGGTCCTCAGATAAAAGCTGCTACATAAGGGCAAAGTATCATTGTTACTGCAGCTCTGGCAGGTGATATGGGGATCATATAATTCCTCATGGAGAGGTGAATAAAACAATCCAAGCAATTTCTTCAGTAAGAGAGAAGTCATATATTTAAATATGTCTCTATTTCACTGAAGAATGCATTCAAAAATGGCTTTTGCTTACTTTATATTGTCATTATTTTTCATTTAGTTCCTATTCTCACAAACAATTAGTGCTATGTCATAACAGAATATTCTGTATATTGATGCTCAATATATGTTACTGCATGTAATTAGAAAACCTGTACAGAGACAGATTTCATATTGGCCACAGTATTTTGTATTTTATTCAGACCAGTAACTAGTGGTATAAATATAGCTATCTCAGCTACATTGCAAACAGAGTACTTCCTACTTCTGTTTGTCACCGTTTCTCTAAGACATCTATTAACCTGTGTGGAAAGGTCTAGCCACATGACAAACAAGACCTTGCATTCTTGTTTCTGTGTTACCCTTGTTACCTTGTCTCTCCTCTTGTCCAGAGACAGTATAACTATGGAGGTAGGGTGTTCATACACAAATAAGCAACATCCTTCTGTGCTGTAGCATAGATGTTACTAAGGAAAACGTTATCGTATACATTAAACCATTTATCAAGAGACAATTAAGAAATGGACTCTTGGAGTCAAGCACCACATAGAGATTCTGCACTGAGTGAAACTCTGCTTTTATTGCCCTCATTAATACCACCAAATGAGCATACTGTGCAGTTCTGATCAGAAAAGTGACCATGAAAATGATAGATATAGGTGCCCCATATTTACTTTCTGTAATAAGTCTGCTTAGTTTAAAAGTCAAACAAGATTCACCAGAAGAAATGCAGCCACACCTGCTAAGGTGCACCAAATAAATCTTTAAAAGGTAGGGAGATTTTAGTTGCAATAAGGTTGTAAAGGGATATTGAAATGTGAAATGTCCAGTGAAGTCACAGGGAGAGAAAAGAGAGCTAGGAGCTTTAAAGGGGAACGTTATCTCCTTAAAACAGACTGAAGACATGATTGACACATTGTGTCAAATCCAAATGCCTTGGAGTCAATGAAGTGACACTGGGGATGGATTTGGCCCTGTGGATTTTGATTTTTAGTTTGGCTTAAGTTACTTGCGCCATATTGTTTTGAGACTCCTGCAGTACATCTTATTGATTCCCAGGAAAACTGTCTCACTTTTGAAAGTGCGGTTTAGAAAAGAGAAAGGCAGGAAACCCAGACAAGGGCAAATCGGTTGCTATCATTTCCTTTCAGGTTTTATTGCTTCCCCCTGCAGGTTTTAAAAGAATGGTACAATTGGGTCCATCTCTTCATATCTGTGATCAACTGTAGACAAAGGCTAAGGGAGGGGTTGCTTCTGTGCTCCCTAGAGACTGTATTCAAATTTCATGTTCCAGATATGTATAAAAGAACATAGGTAGGTGAAAACTGAAATTCAGAAATGCACACAAGGTGAAAAATGAAATGACCATAAATAGCTGCTTTTCTACAAAATTCCCGTTTTGGATGGTGCCAAGATGGAGCAGTATCAGAAAAGTTGATGTTGATGCCTTGTGGAGTGAACTAAAGACTGGTGAAAAGCTTTAGTATCTTAAAGTTAAAGCTGTCATTTTTTAATTTCTTGACTTTTATGGTTTTTGGTCAGATTTATTTAAAAAAAATTATTTCTTTTTTTAATATGCGAACACAATTATCCTAGAGACTGGATGAAGGAAGGTTTTCATCAGTTCATCAAAGTATTAACAGCAATTTTATGTATTCCTGCATTTCTATCGTGAGTCAAAGATTATTATCAGTATCCCATTGAATGTTATTTTATCATATGGCATGGCACTTCCAATGGTCTAGTCTAATGTCAATGCACAGAGATTTGAAGGTGTAATTCTCATCATTTTGAAAGGAGTCCATGTGGCCAAGACTTCCCCCTACTGCCTGGCCCACAGAGGTGAGGCTGTATTCCTTTGCTCTTCATTGCACTCTGCAAAATACTTCCCCTACATGAGTCACCAAAAAGTGCCATTCACTTTAATGACTTACATTGCTATTGGGGTTGTCACTGAAATCAGAGGAGCATTCGGACTTACAACAGGTTGTCGTGGACTTTTGATGACTCACCTTGTTAGCAGGCATTGAAACTGTGAAGGGAGGTGCTGTTTGATTCCTTCTGACTCACTGTGGCAGGTATGGTTTGTTAATCCCATCCAGGTAGTTGATCACCAAAGCCCTTCCCTTGGAACTAAGTATGGGCGTGGGCAGGCGGGGGAGAGATTTAGACTGAGGTTTACATTTTTGTTGCTATTTGAGTTACTAACAAAACAAATCCCCAGAAAGGAGGGTAGTTTTAGATTTAAAACTGTGTGCACAGATTTTGTTCAGAGGAGGGTGGAAATCGCAGCTGTTTCCAAGATCTTTATCTTGTTATTGAAAGTCTGTGTGAAAAAATAAAGACTACGTACAAAAACAACTAGTGCAGGGGTCAGTCTTGAACTGGAAGACAAGACATGGCTCATAGCTCTGATACAAGATTACATCCTAAACAAAGAGACAGGCAGTAAAAACACAAAGCAATAGCAGAAGCTTCAATCTGGGAAATAAAGGGAAACAACATAAGGAAGAAAACAGCAGGAGAAAACAAAGCTCTAAGGCAACCATCCCCCCCATGGTGAGAGATAGATCTGAAATGTCTGGAGAGCAGGCTCTACCATCCCACTTTGTGCAGTTGAACAGCCGGAATTAGTCACAGATGGGTCAAGCTTCCTCCTTTAAAATTCCATGGCAGGACTCCAACTGCCCTCACTGGGAGTTGGATAAGCCCTTCAATAAAATGGTGTTTTTATGTAGGAGGTATTTGAAATTAAATGTTAAAATAACGCTGCCTTTATGTAGGCCAATTACCAACTATGGGCGAAATTCTGGCAGGTCACACCTAAGCCCACCAGAGGGACCATGTGACAGATGCTGGGCAACCCAGTGTTGGTATCCTCCACAATCAGCACAGAGGGAGCTGCAGAGATAGGGTTGCCAGGTGTCCAGTTTTTGACTGGAAAGTCATGTCGAATGGGGACCTGTACAGTGTCTGGTTAGATGTACTGACCAGACACCAAAAGTCTGGTTACCGTGGGTAGTGGGGGGAGATACCAGATCATCAACCTGCACCAGCCCCTGTTCAGCAAGGGCAGCCTCCTACCAGCATCTCATGGGCAGGCAGGCTGGCTCCCTGTCAGGGGCTGCAGCTCCCATCCCAGCCCCAGAGTAGAAGAAGCCCAGGTGGGGTGGGGGAGGGAGATGGAGGGAGAGCAGTGAGCGAGGGGGAGAGGAGCGAGTGAGGGTGGGGCCTGTATAAGAAGCAGAGCAGGGGGCAGGACGTTGAGGGAAGAGGTGAAGCAGGAGTGGGGCCTCGGGGGAGAGGCGGAACAGCGGCAGGGGCTCAGTGGGAGAGGCGGGGCCTCGGGGTAGGTTCCGGCACTCCTGGTGTAGCGTCTAGTTTTCAGAAATTAAAAAGTTGGCAACCCTATGCAGAGATGTGTTGCAGAGGGTGGCCCAGTAGTTGATATGTGGTTTATATCTATATGCACTCTGGTCTAGCAGAGGGTGTACACAGAAACATGCATACACCTTACCTCAGACACCTTACCTGTGTGGGGCAGAGGAAGCTATATGTGACTGTTGTTGGCTTGCAACATATGTGTCTTTAGCTGCTAGCATCTCTTTGCAGCAGCATAAGGAGCTACACAGACCTAGCTCTGTCCTCCACTATGCTGTCACACCTGACTACATTTGTCACGTCCTTGTCAAAGATCACCCCCTCCCCAGCTAGGTCCTCAATAGTTTCTGTCCCCTTTACGATAATGGGGAGGCAGAAGTTCCATGGCTCCTGTAGGGACTAATCAGCCTAGTTCCCCTGGGTTTCAGAGCTTCTTCTTTAAGAGTCCTGGGTTCAGGTAGATAAAGGAACACAGGCCCACTCACTCCACTGAGTTACAGCTCAGGACCCTTGTTTGGAAAAGCCAGAACCAGTCCTGTGTTGTTTTCTGAGTTATTTCCTACCTCTGTCGTCATCCTCAGATTATTGCGCTGCTTCTCCCTCTTTGGTGGATTGATTTGTCGGGCAGCTTCTCATTAGCCTGGTGGAGGGATCCTCTCTTGTTTCTCTGGCAGCTGTCCTACCCTCCTGCCTTGCAGCCCTTTTACAGCTGCCAATTGGGCTGCCAATCAGCTCTGGCTGAGCGTGCAGGCAATTGCTCTGTTATTCATTTGGCTGCTGAACCATCATGGGGTTCATAGACCCCATGACACAGCCATACAGAGAAGCATAATTATGCTGCTCTTACGGAACCTTGGCCCTGATTCTCAGCTGAGCTGCAAACACTTTGCACTCCCCTTCCACTACAAACAAGCTGTAAACATGGCATATCTGACCAGTGGAGGATTTCCCTTGCACAGGAGAATCCTCCAATGGCATCAGGTGACCAGAGGAGCTCAAACATCACCCCTCCTCCTGGGCCCCTGCTACAAAAGTCAGAATGAAAAGATAAGGCTGGGATGTCCTTGCACCCCAACACTTTCCAGTTGCTGGAACAGCCTTTGGGTGTTAGTGGAAGCTGGCGTAAAGTAAAACCATCCTGAGGCTGCTCAACTTTGAGACTAACTTAGTGGTTGGCTAGGTCCAGGATTTTGGGATGGGGCTGGGGGAGAGAAGGGAAGGAGGACTGAAATAAAAGTAGCCTGGCTGTAGCTCAGATGCAGCCTGGGGTCGAGCCCTATTTACACATCCTTTCTGGGGGCCTGTGCAGAAGGATCTATATCACTTTACCCTCCACTGACATGCAGACGTCTTTGGCATGGAGCAGGGCAGACCTTTAACAGCAGAAGGGTCCATTTTTCGTGAAACCTGAACTTGGTTTTTAAAATGTTTTTATTTATTTTGTCATTTCACAAATGGTCCTGGGGCTGACACTTGACTATATACTGGCACTGATTTCCACACCTAATTACTACTATTACTGTTACAATACAGTATTATATTATAGATACAGTATTACTTATTGCTGTACCTTACATGCATACATAGAACACTGCATAAAATAGGTTTCAGAGGAACAGCCGTGTTAGTCTGTATTCGCAAAAAGAAAAGGAGTACTTGTGGCACCTTAGAGACTAACCAATTTATTTGAGCATGAGCTTTTGTGAGCTACAGCTCACTTCATCAGATGTTTACCGTGGAAACAGTTTTCCACGGTAAACATCTGATGAAGTGAGCTGTAGCTCACGAAAGCTCATGCTCAAATAAATTGGTTAGTCTCTAAGGTGCCACAAGTACTCCTTTTCTTTTTGCATAAAATAGGATGTCCTTAACTGAAATAATCATTCACCAAAGACGCAGCATTTTCATCAAAAATCAGTCAGAAATATAGGACTAGCACTTGTTGCAGAACCCTAAAACAGGCTATTTAAAAATGGGCTCTCTTTTCTGAAAAGTATGTGCACCAGTTGTGAGGGCTTGCCATCATTCACCAAGTGTGATTAAGGTGGGAAAGGGGGCTAGAATCTAGTAAATGATGATGCAAGTCTACCTTCAGAGTTCCTAAAATAGGTTCCTTTAGTAGGTATTTCTTATTTGTGCTAACTTGGATTCTTTCCAATCAACAAATGTGGAGATTATAATGTTTAAGGAGCAGCCAATCATCAGAGCTAGCTCAGCACCTACTAGAAGGCCTTTACCTGCTATGGACAGTCATAGCAACATTTTAACAAATTTATTCAAGCTCTTTCATTGAGATAAGAATGACAAATTTAGAAAAGGTAAGAAGCCTGTATGTTATTCCACAATTGCTTGACATTTCATTGAACTGCACCAGACCTCAGCTGCATCTTGCTGGATCTCTGCTGCACAACACCACATCTTCAAGGCCCTGGAGAATAGACTGAAGAGGACCCCCATCCCCTCCGCATGACATTTTTGCAGATCATTCACATGAAATGTTATCCTGGATCCTCTGGAGCCTAGTAGGTCAGAGCATTCTTAGAGCTGCTAAACTGTGGATCACACTAAAGACCTTTAATGCACAGTTTGTTGACACAGCACAACATCCACTGTGTAATCTGTGCGCAATACTTATACAAATAAAAATTCCATAGGAAAAATCTATTAGCATGCATGCTTAGTATTTGCTGGTTTTTTTGTATTAAGTTTTTCAGTAATTGAAACACTTTTAAAGATTTAAGCAATTTCTCGAAATATAGACCAAATTACTTAAAATCTCCTACAATTTCCAACATAAAGACAATCATAAGCGTGCAAATCCTCCTCTCACAGGCATAATCAAAACAATAGAAAACTGAAGCACTGTAGATATATCTAGTATCCCACTAATGCTCACAAACAAACCTTCAGCGGTAACAAAAAAGCTTGTTTAACGGGCAAAGATTGAAAAGAATAACACAGGACATTAGGTAAAGTTACGTGCGGTGATAATTAAAGAAAATTAAAAAGCAAATAAATACTCCAAAATAGTAAGTTCCAGCAAAGAGTAGGAGACAACCAAAGATAACACCAGTTGTTATAACACTTTCAGAAGTTTATTGGATACAGCAGCAGCGGTTTTCCATGGCATACTCAATCCACCAGGCAAAACACATGCATTGGGAGACTCACTCCCATATTGTGGTTTGGCCTTATTAACAAGCAAGTGAATTAAGACAACAGAGTCCAGTCCAAGATTTCTCCCCAAGAATGGATCCCTTACAAAACCTGCCCCTTTGGCCATCTCTGACAGACCTAAGATCACTCATTCAGTGCAGATACATTGTGAAGCCTGCTTCTTTGGTTTTCATTTTCTCCAGTTGGTAGGCACGCCTTCAAAGCTTGTAATTGTTGGCAAGTATTGTAAGGCTAGACCAGCTTTAGCCCCTTTCTCCAGGAGAGATTATGAACAGCTTCCTCCTTTGTTCATATGGGGTTTACCAGTCCTATCACACAGTGCATTTTGTAGAGAGAAATCTCCAGTCTAGCTACTCCTTTTATAACATCCATATTACATTGCATGGGTATTTCAAGATTGTAATGCCTCACAATGTGGATTACAGAATTAGTTAGAGTCCCACCCACACAACATATTTATAACTTTGCAGGAGCACATTGTAATATGAGTATGGCATCATTTTTAAACAGCATATTGACTTCTATGTTATGAGAGATGACTATAACTTCATGAAGGACACCAAGTGCTAAACAATCATCATTGTAATAAATAATGATTGTGGTATTCCTAAGTAGCACATACTGAGTTAGCCATACAATCTTCCTCCAAGTTCTGTGAGTCTACCGGCTAGGTTAGTAAATTCAGTTTCTTTTTCTTATTCCCCCCAGTGAATGTACGAGCTCCTTCAAAACCACAAGTGACCTCCACGACACACTTTGATTTAGCAGAATATAGCCTAGCTAAATTAAGTTAGGTCCCATGTTTTGCTCTTAGTTCTTTAATAACTAAGAATCACCATTACCTATTCAAAGCAGAATACAAGGCCAGATCCTGGTGCTCTTGAAAGTGTTTCAGACCTTTGTCGTGGACTTCAAGGAGACCAGGATTTAGTTGATAATCCTGTTTTATGGATGGAAACTGCAGATTAACACTTCTAGCAGTTTCAGAAAAAGGATACTGGGGCTCAAGGATTCACAAACTATTGAAATTATTCCCAGAATGGCACTACTACAGGAAGTTTACCTCCAGGGATTTTGTAACTTAAGCTAGTGTAATGAATTCCAACCTTCCTCTTTGGAGGCATATCCTTTCCCTTCACCCCGCCCAAAATTTCCAAGTTTCCCGATTCACCTTTTTCTGCTGACCCTAAAATGCCTTTGCAAGAAGTCTCATCTTGTTGCTACATTCATCCACTTTATTTTGAAGAAAGTTGTTATCCTTGTAAAAGGTAGAGTTCATTACAAGAGGTTTCAAGGACAGATATAGTCATGGACTTTAAGGTCAGAAGGGTCTGCCAGATCATCCAGCCGGAGCTTCTGTCTACCACAGGCCACTAAAACCACCCAGTCACCCCCACACCAAGCCCAGAATTAGATCAGAATATTACAGCCCTCAGGAAACTGAACTATTGTGTTCCACAGGCAGAAAATAGGAGGGACTGATATGCACCCGTGCCCAATATTTTCTTCTCCATATGGTGCTGCCTTGAGAAGAAGGACTTCATTCTTTGATCTATAATCTTAAGAGACTTCTGTGGAACATCATGTATGTTATGGATGAGATGTATGCAGGCCGGCTCCAGGCACCAGCTTTCCAAGCAGATGCTTGGGGCGGCATTCATAATGGAGCGGCAGTCCGTGTCCCGCGGCGGCAAGTCAGCGGCCGCTCTGCCGCTCTTCCCGCCACAGTGGCTTTTGGGCCGCTCTTCAATTCGGCGGCAGCTCCGCCGCTGTTGCGGGGGGGCAATTTGGCAGCCACTGCTTGGGGCGGCACAATTGGTAGAGCCGGCCCTGGATGTATGTCTTGCTTGTAGCCCTGCTTAACATCTAGGAGCCTAGCATCACAAAATTAGGGGTTCACTTTTATGGAAGGAACTCTAGTGGAATTTCCCATATTAGGCTGTAGTCCTTTAGAGCTGAATTTAAAAAAGGGGAATCCTTACAAGAGAAGGAGCCTTGGTTTTTGGCTTCCTGGTAGCAGCAGACCTTTAGCTGTCTTTTCATGGCCATTGCAGCAAAAAAAAAAAAAAGAAAAAAAGAGATTTAACATGAGGTTTAAGAGTATAAAATCTTGAAGGGATGGAACAGAACTCAGGGGATAATAACTGAACAGCAGCTCATTCACACCTGTCACCAGCAGCTGTTTACATTTTATTATCATTTGTTTATTTTTTTGATGTTGTGAGTGATCTACATTATGGCCCACAGCAGTATCAGGATAATTCTCTAGGAGGTACTTTCCTCTCTGGGCTACAATGCTATGCAGCAATGGGCTTACTGTGTTTAGATTCCTGTATCACAACCATCACCATGGTATCTAATCCCCTTCTTCATATCTGATCTTTGATTCTGGCTAGGACATGAACCCCAGTTAACTATGTAAAAGGCAGCTATGCTAACCATTACACAACTTATCATGCCTTGGACTCATATTCAATGCTGACAGTAAAGTACTGAGTTCCTGTGGAAGCATACGTGTCCCTTTTTGAGGTGCTAACTCTTCAATCTGGTTTTAAATCACAGTCTCTTCTTCCAGATTGGTGGTTGTGTAGGTGAAAGCTAAAAATCCCATGGCTCTTTAGTCTTTTCTGATATAGTAGGGAAGAATCCCAGTGTCCTGGCGAACTTTTTGTGAATCAGATTCTAATATCCAGAGCTGAATGTGAGCTATTTCTGAGCATGACTACTTTACATCATAATTGCACTAGAAGAAACTAACTCAGTACTTTGTACAAACTTGGAAATCCCTCTAGTATAAATGGTAGTTGAAATAAAACCAAATTCTATTTTATAAATTTGATGTTCTGAGTAGAAAACACTTAGAAAGCACTTAGATTCTCCGCTACTCCCTGATTTTCTATTTGTTACAAAAATTGCAAACAAATTTTATATGATCCTGCCAACAGCTGCAGCAGTTTAGGTGATAGAAAAGAAAATATAACTGATATTGGTGTGCAAATGATCTCTGAAGACAAAAAATAGTTGAGATATCACATAAGATGTTTCCTTAATTAAACATTTATATAGGTATTAAAATGGAGCTGAGAAAATGGATTGATAACCTGTTTTCCATCAGCAAGACTTGTGTCAAAAGCACTGCACAGAAAAGGTGAGCTTTGAATGGCAGAGCAGAGTACAAATAAGATCCAAGAATAATGACGATGAGCATCCTCTCGGATGATTTCCAAAGACTAGGCAAGGAGAGACCACACAGAAGAATGTATCCATCTGAGGGATTTCATAGGAAGAAAAAAAAATCTAAGTTAGCCCACAGAGAAGCATAACCCTCCAATCAGCATTTGAACTAGCCACTTTTATAAAGCTCTGAATGTATAAATAAAGATGTCGGCACCATAAAATCCATCTGCTGTCAATGCTGAGAACTTTTTAAATTGCCCTAATTAAACATTGATTTATTCATTTTAACAAGAGGCAGCTTTAAAAGACATTGATTGCTAAATAAAATATAGATTGCCAAATTCACAGCTGGTGTAACTGACCAGACTTCAGCAGAGTTATGCCACAGATGAATTTGGCCCAGAGTATTTAGCCTAATCCTTTGCATGAACTTACTTTGCTTCATGCTACTAATGAAATGCTCACCTTGCTTAGGAAATTAATGCAATGTGCAATTATGAGCCTGGAGTGCAAATGTTATGTTTCCAGATGGGCAAGAGGTACTTGGAACTCTGGAACATTGCCTATGAATTAAAGGAATAGATTGATGAGGTTTTCACTTTACACTCTGTTGAACCCTTGGCTAATGATATATTTCTCATCCTTTCTGCTTGATGATCTCCACAGACTAGAAGCAGATGCAAGAACAGATCAAAAACATGTGGAACATTAGTGTCAGGGTCAGGACATAGGCAGCTGATCCTAGTGGCTAGTGTAGAGCAGGGGGACTCGTCCCCACACCAGCCAGGGTCCAGAACCAGAAGGACAGGAGCCCAGGTCAGGAACAAAGAGTCTGATACCAGGAATCAGGCCAACTCAGGAAACCAGGAAGTCAGGATCAGAACATTAGCCAGAGCTCAGGAAACACATGTCAGATACAGGAATCAGGCTGAGTCAGGAAACCAGGAATTTAGGACCAGGAGATGAGCTAGTAGCAGTGGGGTGAGCAGTTCAAAGCAGGACAGAAGCCAATTGTATAAATGGCCTTCCTGTTGCTCGTTCTAGCTTAAGTAAGGGAAAGGAGCCAATCAGGAGTTTTGGTGTTCCACCTATTGGGATTCAGGGGTGGAGCTGCCCATCTGAGCTGGACTTCAAGGATTCCTGGTCTTAGTTGCTGCTCATCAGCTGGAGGACTTGAGTGTGATGACCTTACAGGACCCCTCTAGATTTGGGTTTGAGACCCATGGGTCAAGACAGTTAGCTATCGGATACATTGGTAAATCAAACCAAAAGATGAACCACTTCATCATGAAAATGTAGATAAACTGGAAAATCCATCAGCAAAATATTCAGTAGTGAAATGTTCTTGCTTGAAATTGCTTCGGAATAATTGTTGCTAGCAAAGGCATTATAATAAGGCCAAATCCTCAGGACTAAGAAGGTTTCCTACTCTCCCAGACAGGAGCTCTGAAACAGCCTAACGAATCCTGAGCATGGTCAGATCAGCCCAGTGAGGCATGTGAGGTAGCTGTTTGATAGTCAGGTCCCCTGCAAGCCCGGAAAGGGGCAGAAAGATCATACAGATTAACTCTCTGTTCCCTCCACTAGGCCTCCATTGCTTTTGCCCCCTCTTCCCTTTGCTGGGGTTACAGAAGCTACCCTTGCCTAAAGGCAGAGATAGGGTACATGGTGCCACCTGAAGCAGTATTTAGTCAGAGACCCTCAAACAACAATTATTTTGGTGGGAGTTACAGGAAATTGAGAGGGTTGCAGGAAACTCTGCTGCCCCCTACTCCTGTAGGATTTGGGGTCAATGGGCCCAGTTCCTGACTGACAGCTCAATTTCTGAGCTGTTGCCTGGCTTTGATGCCCACAGATAAGAAATAATCTTTGCAATGGACCCTATTTTGCCCTCAAATACATGAATGCCGCTATAGCTGATATCAATGAGAGTTGCCCCTCCCCCCTTATCTGTGCGCAGAATTGGACCTAAAGTATTTTGCCTGAGGAGTGATGACAAGAAGATGATTGTGAAATAGAGTGTCAGAACCCATGAAGCTGCAAGGACGTTTATATGTATTGGTGTCCGGTGTTAGAATCCTACAAACAGATGTACAACTGATGCACTGACCTGCGGTGGCAATCAGAATGGGTTTGTTCTATTAACTCCAACTCAGAGAATAAAAGGAAATGGGGCTCTGTCTGAGGTAGGTTGAATTAGGGTTAAAAGCAGAAAGGGCCTGCAGGAAAAAAACATAGTTATATCCAAGCCCAGAAAAAGCTTAAGGCGAGGTTTTTATGTTGTTGTTGTTTACTTCAATTAACAATAAATGGAAGCTCTGTAAAGAGGGTGAGTTTGGACCAAACTCGTTGTGGGTGTTAGGAGCAGGATGGAAATGCCACCTGCTTGCAAAGTGTTATGTGAAAATAAATAGATGTTAAGCACTTTGCATGCTTAAAAGAAAAAGTCATTGATCTCATTATAGTTCAGCTGGAAGCCAAAAACAGTTGTATTGATTCTAGTCATGGGGGCCTGAAGGGCTAATTTGTCTAGACGTTATTATATGGGGTTCTTTCCTTTTCCATGTCCTCTATTTGCAAATCCCATATGAGAAAAAATAAATGCTTTTGATATAAAAGCTGAAATATGTTATCATTTTTTGGAAAACAACTCAATATTTTTAAAGTTAATTAAATACAATAAACAGACTGCCATCACTTACCTTATAGTACATGAATGAGGACGTGTATGGAAACATGAAATAAAATCCATGTTAATTAAAAATTTATACTGAAGAGCAAATAAGTTAAATATAAATTGTCTCTTAGTGATTTTAAAAATAGTTACAGATTTGGATTTTTGCTTTGATGTACCCTATTAAAATAAATTTCTTAAAGGATTCTTTCCTGCAACAGCACTCCTAATGTTGTCTCATCTTATCTTCTTTAAAATTGCCTGCCCTTTCCTCAGATGCAGCCGACACATGTGCAACCCACACAAAACAGGAATGAAACCGAGGAAACACAAATAGTGTCAACATTGATACAGGTACTGGAACATACGGTGCTGATAGAAAGCTGAGATTACGTTCGTTTTCTTACTGAATTATTATCATCATCATCATTCTATCCTCAATCAAAAGCAAGTTAAACAAACTGTGGATTATAGCGACTTGGTTTCTCATTTTATAAACTTGAATAAATGTAATGATTGTTATGATAATTTTTTTGTCAATAAAGTAGCAAGAGAACTTTACTCACTAAACAAAGAGGAATTTCAGTCCATTTTCTCTCCCTCTTGAAATAAAAGTGAATCTGTGCAGTAGTATAATGATAGCTAGGGAAACAGATATATTTCACTGTTCATTTTCATATAAATGAGATCTCAGATTTCATGGTAAGCAATTTGGCAAGGCCTACATCTGAAACACTCTACAAATTCAAGTCTTTTCAAAGACGAATTTTAAACAGCAACATTACATTACACACCCGTTGACAATGACAATATTTTTTCTAATTCAATAGCAGATGTCAGATTCATTAAGGTTGTGTCATGGTATTTTTTCCCCACAAACCTTGCATATGTATGTCTTTAAAAATTGTTTGAAAATGTATTGATTATGATTTTAGAGTTTGGGGTATATATTTATAATCAATAAAAGTATAGCTAGCTAGCTAGAAATAGTGTGTGGGGGGTGATGAGTGTGGAGAATGAGAGACAGAGTGACACATAGACACACATTCCATTGTGACTCGTCTTGAATTTCCTAAACTCTCAATCCTTCCACTGAAGGCAATGGGAGTTTTGGCACTGATGTCAATGAAAGCAGCATTGGGCTCAGCATGCAGGATTGAGGCTTTTATATTTTATACTACTATAAGATAAAAGAATTCTCTTTAGAGGTATGCAGGTGCACTTGAAATCAACTAGTTTCTCACTTTTCATTATATGCTATATTTTAGACAGAGATTTTTTATTTTTTGTGCATTTTTAAGGGGAAGAAAACAAATTACATTAGGGAAAAGCAGTGAAATAAATATGAGCGATGGGCTGGCATAGCAGCATTGGCACATAACATTTGTATTCTATCTTGGTTAAGAAGAGATCATCCTATTAAGATTCTAGCTTCTATTTGCATTCTGTTTCTAAGCATTGACTAGTGATTAGGGCAGGTGGCTGTCATCTAGGACTCCTCGGCCATGTGTACACTACCACTTATATCAGAAAAACATATGTCGCTCAGGGGTGTGAAAAAACATACCCCTGACCGACAGAAGTTTCGCTGGCATCAGTGGTAGTGTGCACAGTGCTATTTTGGTGGGAGAGCTTCTCTTGCCGACATAGCTACCACCGTTCATTGAGGTGGCTTGATTATGTTGATGGAAAAGCTGTCCACACGAGTGGCTATATGAGTTATCTTACAGCGGTGCAACTGCATTGGTATAGCTGTGCCACTGTCAGCTCATTAGTATAGACATGACCCTAGATTCTAATCAAAGGGACTGGAAGCTGGATCCCCAGGTGAGTGCCATACCCACTAGACTATAGTCATTCTCTGTCTCTCTGGCCCAATGACCACTTAAGTAAGTCATGTAAGTATAACAGCTTCAACAGGAGAGACTGAGGGTATGTCTACACTACGAAATTAGGTCAAATTTATAGAAGTCAATTTTTTAGGAAGCGATTTTATACAGTTGATTGTGTGTGTCCCCACTAAGCACATTAAGTCACCGGAGTGCGTCCACGGTAGCGTGACTAGCGTCAACTTTTGGAGCGTTGCACTGTGGGTAGCTATCCCACAGTTCCCGCAGTCTCTGCCACCCATTGGAATTCTGGGTTAAGCTCCCAATGCCTGATGGGGCAAAAACATTGTCGCATGTGGTTTTGGGTACATGTCATCAGTCGCCCCTCCCTCTGTGAAAGCAACGGCAGACAATTGTTTTGTGCCTTTTTTCCGTGCAGACCCCATACTGCTTTCAGCAGACAGTGCAGTAGGACTGCTAACCATTGTCATCGAACCAACGCTTCCGCTGCAACTCTGCTCTCCTACTCTTGACTCGATAGCAAATTTCTCCATGTTGGCTGTCATGGGCTCCCGCTTCCACTGCAACTCTGCTCTCCTGCTCTCATGAATCCAGCTCACCTCTTCGTTCTCTATAAATATCTATTCTCGTGGCATCCGTCGTCAGCCACTGCTTTCGCTGCAATTCTGCACTCCTGCAGATACCATACCAATGCAAGCATGGAGCCCGCTCAGATCACTGCGGTAGTTATGAACATTGTAAACACCTCGCGCATTATCCTGCAGTATGTTCAGAACCAGAACCTGCAAAAGCAGGCGAGGAGCCGATGGCACTGGGGTGACAAGAGTGATGAGGACATGGACACAGACTTCTCTCAAAGTACGGGCCCCGGCAATTTGGACATCCTGGTGGCAATGGGGCAGGCTCATGTCGTGGAACACTGATTCTGGACTGGTGGGACCACATAGTGTTGCAGGTCTGGGATGATTCCCAGTGGCTGCGAAACTTTCGCATGTGTAAGGGCACTTTCATGGAACTTTGTGACTTACTTTCCCCTGCCCTGAAGCTCAAGAATACCAAGATGAGAGCAGCCCACGCAGTTCACAAGCGAGTGGCGATCACCCTCTGGAAGCTTGCAATGCCAGACACATACCGGTCAGTCGGGAATCAATTTGGAGTGGGCAAATCTACTGTGGGGGCTGCTGTGATCCAAGTAGCCAGCGCAATCACTGAGCTGTTGCTATCAAGGGTAGTGACTCTGGGAAATGTGGAGGTCATAGTGGATGGCTTTGCTGCAATGGGATTCCCTAACTGTGGTGGGGTGATAGACAGAATACATATCCCTATCTTGGGACTGGACCACCTTGGCAGCCAGTACATAAACCGAAAGGGGTACTTTTCAGTGGTGCTGCAAGCACTGGTGGATCACAAGGGATGTTTCACTAGCATCAACATGGGATGGCCAGGAAAGGTACATGACGCTCGCATCTTCAGGAACTCTGGTCTGTATGAACAGCTGCAGCAAGGGACTTACTTTCCAGACCAGAAAATAACCGTTGGGGATGTTGAAATGCCTATAGTTATCCTCGGAGACCCAGCCTAGCCCTTAATGCCATGGCTCATGAAGCCATACACAGGTACCCTGGACAGTAGTCAGGAGCTGTTCAACTATAGGCTGAGCAAGTGCAGAATGGTGGTAGAATGTGCATTTGGACATTTAAAAGCACGCTGGCGCAGTTTACTGACTCGCTTAGACCTCAGCGAAACCAATATTCCCATTGTTATTACTGCTTGCGTTATGCTCCACAATATCTGTGAGGGTAAGGGGGAAACATTTATGGCTGGGTGGGAGGTTAAGGCAAATCACCTGGCCGCTGATTACATGCAGCCAGACACTAGGGTGGTTAGAAGAGCACAGCACAGTGCGCTGTGCATCAGAGAAGCTTTGAAAACCAGTTTCATGGTTGACCAGGCTACGGTGTGAGAGTTCTGTTTGTTTCTCCTTGATGAAAACCCACCCCCTAGATTCACTCTAATTCCCTGTAAGCCAACCGCCCTCCCCCCTTCGATCACCTCTTGCAGAGCCAATAAAGTCATTGTTTTTTCAAATTCATGCATTCTTTATTAATTTGTCACACAAATAGGGGGATAACTGCCAAGGTAGCCCAGGATGTGTGTGGGGGGAGGGAAGCACCGGGTGGGGTGGTGGAGGAGGGGAGCAGGGAAGGACAAGGCCACACTACACTTCAAAACTTATTGAATGCCAGCGTTCTGTTGCTTGGGCAGTCCTCTGGGGTGGAGTGGTTGGGTGCCTGGAGCCCTCCCCCCTGCATTCTTGGGCATCTGGGTGAGGAGGCTATGGAACGTAGGGAGGAGGGCGGTTGGTTACACAGGGGCTGCAGCAGCAGTCTGTGCTCCTGCTGCATTTCCTGCAGCTCAACCATACGCAGGAGCATATCAGTTTGATCCTTCAGTAGCCTCAGCATTGCATCCTGCCTCCTCTCATCACGCTGCTGCCACCTATCATCTTGATCCCACCACCTCTCCTCTCACACATCCCTCCTGTCCTCGCGTTCATTTTGTACTTTCGTGGACTCTGACATTGCTTGCCTCCATGCATTCTGCTGAGCTCTTTCAGTGCGGGAGGACAGCATGAGCTCAGAGAACATTTCATCGCAAGTGCGGTTTTTTTGCCTTCTTATCTGTGCTAGCCTCTGGGACGGAGATGATAGGGGGAGCATTGAAACATTTGCAGCTGTGGGAGGAAAAAAAGGGAGAGTAGTATTTAAAAAGACACATTTTAGAGAACAATGGGTAGACTCTTCCACGGTGAACCAAGCTGTTAACATTACATAGCACATGTGCTTTCAGTACCAGGTTGCCCCCCCTCCACACCCAATTCTCTGGGATGATTGCTTCACCCCTCCCCCCACTGCATGGCTAACAGCGGGGATGATTTCTTTTCAGCCACAGGCAAACAGCCCAGCAGGAACGGTCACTTCTGAATGTCCCCTTAATAAAATTCCCCTATTTCAACCAGGTGACCATGAATGATATCAATCTCCTGAGGATAACACAGAGAGATAAAGAACGGATGTTGCTTGAATGCCAGCAAACACTGGGACCATACGCTGCCATGCTTTGTTATGCAATGATTCCAGACTATGTGGTACTGGCCTGCCGTGGTAAAGTGTCCTACCAGGGAGGACGGAATAAGGCTGCCCTCCCCAGAAACCTTTTGCAAAGGCTTTGGGAGTACCTCCAGGAGAGCTTCATTGAGATGTCCCTGGAGGATTTCTGCTCCACTCCAGACATGTTTTCCTAAGTCCCTGAGGAAAGGAAGGGCTTAGGCTACAGCAGCCTTCTCTTTGGCACTTCCTATGGGCTCGCTTAGGCGTCTCCCTACTCACCTTGCTGTCCTCTGTGAATCCTGGTTTTTTGGGTTTTTTTGGAAGTGGAGGGGCTGATTTTATTGAGGTGAAAGGCTCAGACCAAGGTGCCATACTGCTTCAACACGCAGGTGTACCTGGCGATCTTGCCTTCCATGTTCTTCTCTGCCTGCTTCTGCGGTTTCATCAGCTTCTTCTTCTTGTTGTAATGCAGCTTGGCTTTCTTCTTGAGTTTCTCCTCCAGGGTCAAGGTCTAAATCTTCCCATGTATTGTATATGGAATTGGAATGCCTAACTTGGAGCTCTGAATTCCACTGAATGGCAGGGTGGCTAAACAACAGACATTGCTATACTGTCACATATAGAGTTGACACCTGTCTGGTTTTTCAGAAGTTTGTTTTGTGTTCTGGCTAGAAGTCTTTGAGTCATAATTTCATGTGGAGGCCTTTTTTTAGCAGTTTGCTTATTGATTTAAAAATTGTGATATCATCCCAAATTTTGCATAGATGTTAAGTGGTTATGAATGGGTGAATTATCTTGAGGTAGTATTTTCAAATCTTACACTACTGTCAGGGGAAATTTGAATATGCCCAAGTCATGTTCCTTCAATTGTTTTCAGGTCAGAAATATGATGAGTATTGTAGCATTTTATAAGTTCTCAACATTCTCCCATAGAAGAGATAACTAGATTTGCTGAATTAATTTTAGAAAACAACTCAGAGTTTTTATATCTTTAATAAATTCTGCTGGAGATTTTTGTAACTATTATTTCTAGGGTAGACAGTGCACCTTTACAATTGGTGTAAAAATGTCTTCACTGTGGCTATAATTATGGCTCAGAAGGCTTCAGATGGCTGCTTTTATGTAACCTGTACTGGGTGATGTCTATACTGAAAAACTGTATAAAAATACACCTCAAGATATGAAATAATCTGTTGCAGCAATGAAACAGGGGAGAGTTAATAAAATATTGTGAACTTTTTAAAAATGAAGAATCTGTGTTTCAGGAATTATAAAACACCATTCACATCAGAATGTTGGTTGTAAAAGTATTTTCTTTCCTTAAAACTGTACTGGTAATGTACTAGCAATTGCTGCTGGTACACTTTACAATATATGCAAAGGGAAGGTATGTAATTGCCAAAACAATAAAGGCATCATTGTACTTTGTGAAAAAATGTATTATATATATATAAAAAACAGTGATAGTGTGACAGGTTTCAGAGGAACAGCCGTGTTAGTCTGTATTCGCAAAAAGAAAAGGAGTACTTGTGGCACCTTAGAGACTAACCAATTTATTTGAGCATGAGCTTTCGTGAGCTAGTGAGCTGTAGCTCACGAAAGCTCATGCTCAAATAAATTGGTTAGTCTCTAAGGTGCCACAAGTACTCCTTTTCTTTTTAGTGATAGTGTGGTGATCCTGGATGTCACTGGCAAACTTCCCAGTGGCTGCAGTCTTAAAATAAAAGAACAAGTGTGGGAGAGAAGAATAAATGCTGGCGATTGAGGAGCTAGAAATCAGACCAAGGCAGGTTTTCCACTTCATCTCTAAACGGTATGGCTCCACCCAGGGATGGCGTTAGACTCGCTGAGGCCTAGGGCAGAAAACAAGGAATGGGCCCCCACCCCACATCCCTTACCTGCTCACACATTGGATTTCTGCAACATTTCTGAAGCCGAATCCCGAATGCCACAGTGTAGGGCTGAAGCCTGAGCCTCACTACACGGGGCCCCCTGTGGTGTGGGGCCCTGGGCAATTGCCATGCTTGCTACCCTGAAATGCTGGCCCTGGCTCCACCCTGCTTTCATTTGCTACAACTCTATTCCTTTCCCTGAAAGGAGTGCTACCTTTAACTTGGTCTAAGCGAATGATATTACCACAGTGTTTTGTTTTGTTAGCCCTCTTGTTCAACATGTATGCTAGACTGTTAGGAGAGTTAAGTCCGCCAGTGGGGCTCCATACAGGTGCAGTGGGTCCAGCCATGTGGCTGCAGTTTCAGGATTGTAGCCTAATTCTCCTAATGGTCTCATATACCTGGAACAAGAAGGCTAACAAGACATAACGCTATGGTATCCTGCATGCGAGAGCTCTCAAAGCAGATAAATGATCACCCTTAAATACCTTGCATAATGACAGGTTTCAGAGGTGAGCTGTAGCTCACGAAAGCTCATGCTCAAATAAATTGGTTAGTCTCTAAGGTGCCACAAGTACTCCTTTTCTTCTTAAATACCTTGTGAATCTTCCAAAAAAGAAGGAACAGAGCCACTCAAGTGTGACTTAATCTGCTTGGGACCACAGGTATGTGAATGATATCTTATGGTTAATGGTACATGAAACTGATGATAGAGCTAAAAGAATGGCACAGACACCTGATCTTCATCAATTGTAAGAAGGAGATGGTTAACCAGTGAAACTAGGTTATGATTCCTGTATCTTTTCCAGGCCTGAAACCATAATTACTGAGGTCCAGACTCCAGATTTTGCTAGCATTGTCTTGCTTCCTGTAACCTTCTGAACAATGTTTTCCATAACAAGGTGCTTAGATACTACCTATAGTGATAGGAGCTAGTACAAAACTTTGCAATAGATAGAGAAAGGGAGTTTTGAAACAAGGTAGTTCTTGTCAAGAGACTGTTTCTCAAGCAGAAGCCTCGTACTTCCATCTTTAAAGACAGCTGGCATCCTGCCCTCCCATATTTTCCCCTATCCCTTCCAGTTTCTTCACTGTACATTTTGACAGCACTTTATGTATAGTCATTTTCAGTATTTGCAACTGATTTGTGCTAACCTGAACTACTTGTGACCTGGAATGGCTTTTAAAAGAAATCTTTGACTTTCAAAATGGGAAGAAGAAACACAATAATTCTTAGAAATTCAAAACTTGCAAAGCTCTGACACACTTTGTATATTGTCAGTTAGAGCCTGATCTTGCTGTTGGTGACACTGGGGCATGGCCACTAGGTAACTCGAGGGGATGGAAGACCACGAGTGTCGATGAAGCCCCCTCGCACTAGGCCCAGGTGTCCTTGGCCCCCCCTCCCGCCTGGAGGCACTCGCAGCAGCTCTGCGTACTAGGCCCAAGTGTCCTTGGCCCCCCCACCTGAAGGCACACACAGCAGTTATGCTAAGGATCTGCAACAATATGCTGCGGAGTCAGACTGCCTGAAACTAAGCAAGGCCAAACAGGGGAGATATGGAAGAACAATGCTGAATAAAGCAGCTTTATGTATAGTTTAACAAATGATACAGAGAACCAGGGAACTAGCTGGAAACTGGATTGGCTAGCTATATGGATACTTGGGGCAGCTTGCTATTGGATAAGTATGCTGGGAAACAGGATGTATAAAAGCCTGTGTAACTTCCTGCTCTGTGTACAGGATTTGAGATTCAAATCTCCCTGTACCTTTTTGAAGCTTCAAATAAACTTTTCTGCTTCTCCACCCCGTTGTGATTATTGGGTGTAGCACACCGGGTAACGAACCAACTTCAGCTGTTGTTTAGCCTCTTGGCACTGGGTGCCGGCAACAGCTTTTGGCGTCCCTGGGTAGGCGACAAGGCTGCAATTTAGCCTTGCCCGGACCCCTCCTGGAGGTCGAGGATTGCGGCGAGAACCGACGCCCAGCGCGCACCGATGAGTTCATCGGGGGCCTCGGAGGAGACGCGATTCGATCGACCCCGGAGGGCACAACGGTGCAACGCACTCATATAGTGGAGAAGCAGTTGTGGACGGCGGTGAAGAACCGGTCCCTTAGACATGGGGGAGGAGCAGCTGCAGGCCACAGTGAAAAACCGGTCCCTTGGATAAGGTAGGAACCTTTTAAAATCCGGATTGTATGCTCTGTTGGAACCTGGGGACGCCCAGAGTTACCCTGTAGGTATGGGACAGGGACAGAGCTCAGGGGTTAGGGCACGGTGTACGCCCCTAGAGTGCATTCTAGCAAACTGGAAGGTATTTGGTGCGGATCCAATGACTAAGAGCCAATTAAAACGATTTTGTACAGTTGACTGGCCTCAATATCAACTAGAGGACCAAGAGTGGTGGCCACCAGGAGGGTCAATTAATTACAACATGATCCTCCAATTAGTTTTGTTTTGTCAGTAAATGGGTAAATGGAATAAATATTTGTATGCACAAGCGTTTATGGCTTTAAAAAATAAAACAGAGCTGTAATTCTGCAAAGTTGTATTTTGACTCCGACTGGTTCGGAGCTAATGTTAGTCCCCAGACCCCCACCCCCACTGTAATGGCAGAGCCGGTGTCCTCTTTGGCCCCCACACCCCCACCGTATAAGGGTAGAATGCCTCGGGTTACAGAGATTGCCCCCTCGGTGGGACTCTATCCTTTGCTTACCGAGACTGTTGTGGCTTGCCCAGGGGCAGATGGACGTCAGGCTACCACTATGCAAGTTTACACCCATGTGCCATTCAATCCAATAGACTTAGCAGCTTTTAAAACACAGGCTGGGGAATTCTCAACGAACGCAAGCAGGTTTATTTCAGTCTTTGAGGGGTGCCTCAGTAGTCACAAGCCGATTGAGACGACTGTAATATCCTCCTGAGAACCCTGTTGTCTGAGGTGGAGAGGGATCAGGTTACAGCTAAGGCCAGGGGAGCGTCAGCGTTCAAGCAAAAAAAAAAAAAAATAAAAAGGAATCTGTCAAGTTCCTCTCCAAATAATCGTAAGCGGCTCAGGGCATTTCTGGGTATGGCAGGCTTTTGCAGAATATGGATCCCAGAGTTTGGACTGTGGGCTAAACCCCTGTACGACTGTGTAAAAGGAGCGGATCATAACCCCTTCTATTGGACCCCAGAGGCTGATAGGGCATTTAAAATCCTGAAAAGAAAATTAATGGAAGCCCCAGCTCTGGACCTGCTGGATCTCTCTAAGCCGTTTCAGTTGTATGTACATGAACGAAGGGGGGTGGCCCTAGGAGTGCTCACACAGCTGTTAAAAGCATGGAGACGTCCCGTGGCTTATTTTTCTAAGCAATTGGATCAGGTTGCAAAGGGTTGGCCGGCATGTTTACGGGCGGTCGCAGCTACTGCCCTAGTGCTTAAGAAAGCGGAGAAGCTAACATTGGGAGGGGCTTTGCAAATCTATACTCCCCATACGGTCCGAGCCTTATTGGATGCAAAGGGAGGGCTTTGGCTCACCCAGGCTCGGATTGCTCGGTACCAGGCTAAGCTGATAGAGAACTCTGAAGTCACCCTACAGCCTTGCCCCTCCCTTAACCCAGCAACTCTCTTGCCAGAAACAGAGGAACAGAAACATGACTGTTTAGAGATCACAGATGCCCAGTACTCCAGCCGTCCGGATTTAAAGGATGTACCCCTCCCAAATGCAGATTATGAGTGGTACACTGATGGTAGCAGTACTGTAATAGATGGACAAAGGAGGGCGGGTTATGCTGATGTGACCCTCCATGACACTGTGGAAGCTGAAGGTTTGCCTGCTGGGACCTCTGCCCAGCTTGCCGAATTAATAGCCCTGACCCGTGCACTTGAACTGTCAAAAGGAAAGCGGGTCAACATTTTTACTGATTCAAAGTATGCTTTTGGTGTGCTGCATGCTCATGCTGGCCTATGGAAGCAAAGGGGAATGCTGACAGCCCAAGGCTCCCCAGTTAAGTATGGGCCCCAAATCCTCCGGCTCCTAGAAGCTGTACAACTCCCCTCGGAAGTGGCGGTGGTACATTGTAAAGCCCATCAAAGGGAGGATCAAGTTGTGGCCAGAGGTAACGCCCAGGCAGATAGAGAGGCTAAGCATGCTGCCACCCTGCCATCCCCTCAGACTGAGAACGCCCATATGCATGCCCTTATCCCATCAGTAGGGGAGCTTCCAACCCCTCAGTACTCTGGGGAGGAGAAAGAGCTAATTGACAAACTCAGTCTCCGGGAAAAGGAGGGATGGCTCCATTCCTCAGAAGGGAAGGTCTTCTTACCAAAGGGCCTAATCCAGCCAGTGCTGCAGAAACTACATCAAATCACTCATGCTGGCAGGGAAGCACTTATCCAACTAATGGGAAAATATTTGATCACTTCCGGACTCCGACCCCGGCTGCCCAGGTACAAGCGGACTGCTTAGTCTGCCAAAAGAATAACCCCCGACCGGGACATCCTGAGATCCCTGAATGGCCCCCTCAAGGATTGAACTCACAACCCTGGGTTTAGCAGGCCAATGCTCAAACCACTGAGCTATCCCTCCCCCCTGTGCCACCAGCTGCCCTAGAACCCACTCCGGGCCCTGGACAAGTGTGGCAAATAGACTTTACTGAGTTTCCCCGGACCCAAGGGTTCAAATATCTCCTTGTCTTAGTGGATCGGTTCAGCGGATGGCCAGAAGCCTTCCCATGCCGTAATTGCACTGCCAGAACAGTGGCCCTCAAGTTTGTTAAGGAGATCATTCCTCGCTTTGGACTCCCCCGGTGGATGAAATCTGACAACGGGACACACTTCACGTCAAAAATCATTCAAAGCATCTCACATGCCTTACAGGTCCCCTGGAAACTCCATATGCCCTGGAGACCGCAAGCCAGTGGGGTAGTGGAGCGTACCAATCAGACCCTTAAACGGCATCTCTCAAAAGTGTGCCAAGAAGCCTCACTGCGATGGCCTGATGCTTTGCTCCTCGTCCTGCTCCTCATCCGCGTTCTCCCAAAGGGTAGATTAGGGCTTAGTCCCTTTGAAATTATGTTTGGAAGGGCATGGCCTATGAATGGCACCCCGGTTCTGTCAGGGGAATGGGAGTTGGGTCATGGTTTTTTGTCACAGTATATGTGTTTCCTGTCTGCTGTTCTCTTGTCTCTTCACAGGTATACCAAGGATTCCCAGCCTCTCCCCTTGGACTCTCCCGTCCACTCCTTACAGCCCGGTGACTCCGTGCTTGTTCGTACCTGGAAAGATGAGCGTCTCCAGGAAAAGTGGAAAGGACCCTATACCATCCTGCTGGTCTCCCATACAGCGGCAAAGATCGAGGGACACAAGAACTGGATCCATCACTCTTGTCTGAAGGCAGTACCCGCCCCCTCGTCAGCAGAACAGTGGACCGTCCAACCTGCTGACTCCTCATCTAGTGATGATCTCGGGCTAAAGCTAATGTTTAAAGATACAAATAGTGGGCACCTTAATGCTAAAATGGGCCCACCCAGGTACTGGAGACCCTGGGTTGGAAAGACTCTGGTGATAATTAATTGGGTAACATTGTTATTCTCTGTATTGGTATTTCTAAATTGTGCATATTGGGAGCATAACTCCTTTGTTTCGCTTGCGCACCATGTTGCTAATTTAACAAACCAGACTGATTGCTGGGTATGTGCTCCAATTCCACTGTCCCCCCAAAACGGGAATGCCTCTTGACATGCTGCCCTTGACCCTAGCAGAATTAGCTGCCACCAAAGAGCAGGAAAGAACGGATTCGCCGTTCTGGAACAAGACCTCTTTACAGCAAGCCACCTATCAGGACCAGGAGTATTCAGTTGCAGTACTCACTGAGGGAGTGTTATGTTTTACCTGAAACCAATCTGCTCACTATGGGCGTCCTGTGGGAAAAAGCTCCTGTGTTATTACACAGTGGGCTGATGCGTATTGGATAAAGCCAAGAGGGGAGGCCAACAGTGTGGGTGTAATGGTTCCTCCCCTTTTAGGGAAACTCTTACAAATACTCTTACCACAAAAGAAAGGTTTGGAAATACAACTTGCCGTCCAGTTAATATCTCCAATGTAGCAAGCCAATGGTGGGTTTGTAGTGGTCCCTATGGTGAGTGTAATTTGAACGGCACAATTAGAAACGCCCCCACTTGTACCCAATCAAAAAAAATAAGATGCCCCCGTAGGGGCATAAAAATTGTTTAAAAAAGCAGCCAAAGCAGCCTTAAATATCCCAGGAATCCCCTTAAGAAACAGTCCTTACTGGGCCCTACAGGGTCACTATTTTGTATGTGGCCGAAAGGCTTACAAGGTGCTGCCAGCCAACTGGACAGGTAGCTGTTATATAGCTCATGGAGTTCCTCATCTTTCCATAACTGCCACACTGCCCAAAGGAAAGATTAGAAATGCCTGAGACACCTCTGTTGAGTCACGAGAAAAGACCCTGCGGCGACTGACTACAGCATTGGAGGGCAATATGAAGAATCCCCTCACAACCGAGAAGCTTGTAGGGTGCTCTGTACTGGGAATAGCGCACTGTTTACCGGGCCAGCCATGGCATGCATAGGCCGCTATACTATAAGGCTGCAGATGGTACTTGAGAAGGTGGCCTTAAAGTTAGAGGACTCGGTTAGTAATTTAGGGTCAGCAGTAAAAACATTAAATAAAGAGGTACAGCAGCTCAGGACGTTTTCCCTCCAAAACAGGCTGGCTTTGGACTATCTCTTGGCATCCCAAGGGGGGGTTTGTGCCTCGTCGGGCCCCGATGTTGTGTATATGTAAATAATAGCAGTTACGAAATCTATAAAAAGGTGGTACAGGCTGAGGCCCATGCCCGAGCTGGAGCACAGGTTGCCTATACTGCCCCAGAGAACGATTGGTTGCAAACCTTGTTTTCAGGCTGGGGTTTGTCGTCTTGGCTTGGTGGTTTATTTAGCCTGCTATTGAAATTTCTCTTTCCTGTATTGCTTGTATTACTGGTATTATGCTGTGCAGTATCATGTGTTAGGGCCCTTTTGCAAAAGTTAATACATCATTCTCTTCAGGGCTATCACAAAGTGCTTATGCAAAGTCCTATTGTAAAGAAATAAGTAGCCCAAGTGAGAAAACTCAGAGCCAAGGTTGTTGAGTGTTCTCAAAGGGGGGAGTTGTTGGTGACACTGGGGCATGGCCACTAGGTAACTCGAGGGGATGGAAGACCACGAGTGTCGATGAAGCCCCCTCGCACTAGGCCCAGGTGTCCTTGGCCCCCCCTCCCGCCTGGAGGCACTCGCAGCAGCTCTGCGTACTAGGCCCAAGTGTCCTTGGCCTCCCCACCTGAAGGCACACACAGCAGTTATGCTAAGGATCTGCAACAATATGCTGCGGAGTCAGACTGCCTGAAACTAAGCAAGGCCAAACAGGGGAGATATGGAAGAACAATGCTGAATAAAGCAGCTTTATGTATAGTTTAACAAATGATACAGAGAACCAGGGAACTAGCTGGAAACTGGATTGGCTAGCTATATGGATACTTGGGGCAGCTTGCTATTGGATAAGTATGCTGGGAAACAGGATGTATAAAAGCCTGTGTAACTTCCTGCTCTGTGTACAGGATTTGAGATTCAAATCTCCCTGTACCTTTTTGAAGCTTCAAATAAACTTTTCTGCTTCTCCACCCCGTTGTGATTATTGGGTGTAGCACACCGGGTAACGAACCAACTTCAGCTGTTGTTTAGCCTCTTGGCACTGGGTGCCGGCAACATTGCAATCAGGGCCGTCCCTAGACATTGTGGTGCCCTACGCAGCCTGGCCCCACGCCTCCACGGGGGATGGGGGTCAATGTTCCCTCTAATTTTTGACAGACTGTGTGCACAAAAAATTTCTTCTGTGCAAACTTTTGACAGGCCATGTGCACAAAAAATGTCTTCTGTTCAAATTTTTGTGCTTCTGTGCAAATTTTTGTGCGCGCAGTGTTTCGCCGTGTGCACAGGGTTTAGGATTGGTGTGTGTGCGCACACGTGCACAGCTTAGAGGGAACAGTGTTGTGGGTGGGGTCTGTGCCCAAGGTCTGTGGGGGGCAGGAGAAGGCTTGGGGGGTAGGGGGAAACCGCCCCCCAGCATGAGCTGGCGAAGCTGGTTGGGGCTGAGTTGCTCCACTTCCTGCCACCTGGTGATTGCTGGGCGGCCCGACCTCACAGTCAGGGGGCGACAGGAAGTGGAGTGACCCGGCCCCAACCTGCTCCACTCCCCTGGCTCCCAGCTTTGGGACTTGGTGGGCAGGGGGGAACTGCTCCCCAGCACTCACCGGTGGCGCAGCTGGGCGCCAGCGGAGTGGAGCAGGCTGGGGCCGGGTTGTTCCACTTCCTGCCGCCCGGTGAGTGCAGGGCATGCCCAACCCCTGCTGCAGTTCACCTGAACCTAGCTCAGGGGAAGGGGTGGGGTGAGGGTGGGGTTGGGGCTGGGGCTGGGGTGGAGCAGTGGTGGGGGCTTTGGGGAAAAGGCATGGCGGGGGCTTTGGAGAAAAGGCAGGGTGGGGGTAGCTTTCCTGGCGGGCTCAGCCAGCCAGGGGATCAGGCTGGCCGCTAGAGCAGCACGCAGCTGTGTAGGGCACCAGAAAATTTGGGGCAATTTGGTGCCCTAAATTTCCTGGTGCCCTACACAGCTGCGTATTCTGCATATGGGTAAGGATGGCCTTGCTTGCAATGAGCTCTGCATGGGCTCAGGGGTCCACACATGCAGATGTAGTGCAGACTGGAGTGTTAGTTTCTCCTGGTCCATTTGTGCATCTCTCACACAATAACAGAGGATAGATTTAAAAAAAAAACATAGAAGAATGTGATTGCAAAGGCACAGAAACTAGCAGGGAAGACTGGGGGCTGAGGTAGTATGTGAAACTATGTTTTACTAATTTTTTTGAAGTTGATTAGATTTCAAGGTGACTGTCTCCTGAGTTAAGCAATATCTTCGGGATCCCTCTTTGGCGGGTGCAAGGTATTATCCTCACTACACACAGCCCCAGGCCAGTTACACGCTTCCACCTCCAGGGAAAGGGGCCAGGCAGGCGGGGAAGCCAAAGGAAACGTCCCTGAGCTCAGGACGCCCCAGCTCCCAAGATGCACATTGGTAAAGAGGTCCACGTCCAGCAGGCTGGGCGCCCCAGAATGCACACGCTATGACATCACATGGAGACGTCATGACGCGCGGGTCCTGCCTGACAATGCCGTCACAGAGAGGCGGAGGTCACGGCGCAGGCAACGGCAGAGCTCCTCAGTCCTACACCACAGCGACGGACCGTCCCGCCCCGGCTCTGGTCCGCCACCATCCCAGCATGCCTCTGCCTACGGAAGAGCGGCGGGGGCGGGGCCTTTCTGTACGCCGCTCCAGTTTTCTCTGTACTAGGGAAGGCGGAGCTGGTTGCTGGGGCAGGGGAGTGTGGCGTCGTCGCTGCGGAGCCCGGGACAGCGGGTAAGAGCGGCCGGCCCCGCACCCTCCTGAGGCAGGGGCTGTATCGCAGAGCCGACTGCACCGAGAGGGCACAGAGGTCTCTGTGGTGAACCGTGACTCTCCGCGGTGGGGCGGGCCGGGTGGCTCGGTACCCTCTGCTGCTCCGTCACACCCCCCATCCCAGTCTGCGAGCCCGGTTTGCCGCAGCCTTTGCGGAGGAAGCTCGGTGCGTGTCAGCAATGGGTTGAGGGGTCTGCGGGGGGAGGCGGCTGGGGGCCGCCCTCAGAGGAGCGCTGTGGGTCCTGACTTATCAGAGTGCTGCCATTCACTCGTAGGGTCATGATAGAGGGCAAAGTGGGGCTGGCCCCATTGTCCACAGCTCAGTGCCAGAGGCCGGGTACAGCCGCTGGGGCAGGGGACAACAGTCCAGCCTAGCTGCTGGGATGTGGGAGGATAGAGGGGTTCCTCCTACTTGGGGATAAACTTGGCCATACCCCCTCCACCCCACATCTCAGCTGCCTGTCCCAGTGTCGGGAGTGTGGGGTCTCTTCCCCCAGCTGCAGTGCCTCTCTCTGGGGCTTGGCCCTTCCAAGAAGCAAAAGTAACCAGACTGGTCAGTTTCACTGCTCCTCTTAAAGAATCCTGTGAGCTGCAAGGGAAACTAACAAGACAGCTTCACTCTGCTGCTTGGGAAACCTCTGATCATCAGCTGAGTCACTGAGTTGTCAGACAGCACTGCTTACACTCACTTTCAGAAGGGGATAAGGACCATATAGGGGGAAGATACTTGTAAAAAATTATAAGTTCTAGAAGCTTTTTTTAAAAATGAAAGCTTAAACTCTATAGAAATGCATGATTCCCATACTTGACAGATAACACTTCCTGCTTGCAAAAGGTAAGTAGGTGAGTGGATTTTCCAAGCTCTGATTAATTAAATTGCATATTTTGAGTTCTTTATGTAGAATATATCCCCTAAATTGTTCTAATATTTTCAGGATATGTGACTTTAATGATATTGTAAGAAATCTTTTCCTCATGTTGTGCTTCTTGAATAGGTAACTCAACAGCATTCAGAAAAGTGACCCAAGTTGCAGACCTAGTATGAGTGAAGCCCAAGATTATTCCATGGGGGCAATCTTAAAAATAAACTGTCCTGTTCTAAAACAAACGTCCCTTTATTCGCCATCTTCAAATATAGTATATGGCTCTTTCAAGCAACACTGCCTATAGCAGTGGTCCTCAAACTTTTTTTGTTGCACCTCTCCCCCCTTATTCGTAATGGAATCCATCCATCCACCCCCAAACCCTCCCTGGAGTGGCAATCAGCAGCCAGGGGCAGAAGCCTGAGCTGGAGTGACACTGGGAGCAGAGTGGGGCTGGGTGGTGCGCCCTATCCTCCTTCCTCAAATGTTCCTCTGTGCCCCACAGTTTGGGGACCACTGGCCAATAGAATAACAATCCTATTTGGCCCTCGAGGCCACTAATTTTACAGTTTTAAATAATGAGTATATTTTGTTTGTATTCTGGGAAGAGTACTTCAGTGGCCTTCAGCCTTAATGTTAGTTACAACTCCATATCAACCTTATATTGTAAATCAGTGGATCTCAACTTGGGTACGTGAACCCCTGGGGGTATGCAAAGGTTTTCAGGGAGTGCATCAACTCACCTTGATACTTGCCTATATTTACAACAGGCTTCATAAAAAGCACCAGCAAAGTCGGTACAAACTAAAATTTCACACAGACCATGACTTATTTATACAGCTCTATATACCGTACCCTGAAATGTAAGTTACAATATTTATATTCCAGTTGCTTTATTTTATAACTATATGGTAAAAATGAGAAAGTAAGCATTTTTTTCATTAATAGTGTGCTGTGATACTTTTGTATTTTTATGTCTGCTTTTGTAAGCAAGTAGTTTTTAAGTGCGGTGTAACTTGGGGGTGACAAATCAGACTCCTGAAAGGGGTACAGTAGTCTGGAAAGATTGAGAGCCCTTGCGTAAATAGATCAATGGCATTATCCAGTTCAATAAGCTGGGTTTCCAAGGAGCAGAGAAGTAAGTATTGATAAAGAAGGAAAAAAGTCTGAAAAAGGACACTGATGTCGAAGTTTTGGAGACATAGTGGGATTTCATGGAGGGTTCATGCCACAGCTCTAGAGGAGAAGGCAAAAACCCCAACCCTACTTCCTGAAAGTCTTCACCATTGGACAGAGTTATGACTGGTGGCTAGCCAAACCTAGTATTACAATAAGAATATCATCTGCAAAAATTCCTGTAAGGGGAAGCAGGTTAATCAGTTCACATCCAGTCAAGATTGCAAGTGATCAGAAGTTATCATCATTTGATTACTCAGTTGTAAAATGAACTGGTGATGGAAGTTCAGCATCCTAACTGACATTGTTTATCAGGAAGGATGAGTGACAGAACCTGGAGATGCTCATTCTGTAACAAGGGCACATAGGTTGGAAAAAGAAATTAGCTTGTCTCTTGTCAATGCTGCACTAATTTTAATGGATAGGACTTTAGTCCCCAATACTGCCAAGGTAATAGTAATTCCCTTTTAAGAAAGTTGGCTAAACCTTATATTCAGTACCTTTTTTGTTTCATTCCTTTTCCTTTCAAATTATTTAGGGATATGTACATTTTGCCTTTTATTATTGGGGTAGCTTGTCAACATTAATATAATGGGGGCTCAGCACTATTTTAATCAGAATTGGATTGGATTGTTCCAGGTGCTATATACACATAGGAATACACAGTCCTGTTTCATTGTGTACAACTGTGCCATGCTTTAAAGGGAAAAAAACTGTAATGAAACTCAGTGACTGAAAATTAATTCTTCCCTTTTCAAACTCAGTCTAAACCAGATTCTAAACCAAAAATTCAAGTCCTAATTCAAGAAATTCAAGACATAATTTGATGTAAACATGCAATACAAGATTTTAGTGTTTGTTGTATTGGGTATTGTGTTAACAATTCATACTTATAATGGCTATATTTTATGGAAAATTAATACATATTTTGAAATAATCCACTTCAAAAGGAAATTGGTTTTGCAAACCGAACAGCTGTGTGGGTGATATTTTTCACTTATGGTCTGGGTGAGCCTTCCTTCTAATCTTCAGCAGATATGTGAGCTTCAGCTATCTTCATTTGTTTTTATAATTCTGTGTATAGATGTTACTTTAACAAACTTGAGTTTTCTTCTCCAAATTATATGTGGCAGCCTTTGGAATGGTTACTTCCTCGTACTAAGAAACTAAGATATTAAAAAATATACCTACACAGCAAAAGAGAAACCATGTACAAGTTCCAAGTATCAGAGGGGTAGCCGTGTTAGTCTGTATCCACAAATAAAAAACGAGGAGTCCGGTGGCACCTTAAAGACTAACAGATTTATTTGAGCATAAGCTTTCATGGGCATAAGCTTTCTTCACAAGTGGGGGTTTTTACCCACGAAAGTTCATGCTCAAATAAATCTGTTAGTCTTTAAGGTGCCACCACACTCATTGTTTTCAAGTTCCGAAATAATCTAAAAAGCAAATTGCTTACTCAAGCATATACGTCGTATGAGGACTTATGCCCTACATGGGGATTTTAGCTTTAAGCTATGTTGTAGGAGCCATACTCATCACTCAGTCCATTCCAGTCCTAATGTTCTCTATGCATTTTGGTATAAAATTAAATTTAATCTTCCAGTTGCACAATTTTAAATGTGCTACTGATTTCTGTATTTACTTAGACTCATAGCCTTTAAGGCCAGAAGGGACCATCATGATCCATCTGAGCTCTTACCTGTTGCAGGCTACAGAACCTCACCCACCCACTCCTGTAGCAGGCTCATAACCTCTGGCCAAGTTCCTGAAGTCCTCATGGCTTCATTTAAAGAAGTTCAAGTTACAGAGAATCTGCCATTTACTCTAGTTCAAGCCTGAAAGTGTTCCATGTCCCAGGCTTCAGAGGAAGGTGAAAAAAACCTCAGTGTCTCTGCCAATCTGACACAGGGGAAAATTTCTTCCTGGCCCTGAGCACGTGGGAAGGACCTGCCAGCCAAATATCCGGGAAAGAATTCTCTGTAGTAACTCAGAGCCCTCTCTCTTTAGTGTCCCATCTCTGGCAACTGGAGGTAATTTGCTAATAGCAATTGTGGATGGGCCATATGCCATTCTAGGCAGCCTCATCATACCATCCCCTCCATAAACTTATCAAGATAAGTTTTGAAACAAGTTAGGTTTTTTGCCTCCACTGCTCCCCTTGGAAGGCTGTTGCAGAATTTCACTCCTCTGATGGCAAGAAACCTTCACATAATTTTGAGCCTAAACTTATTTATAGCCAGTTTATATCCATTTGTTCTTGCACCAACATTAGCCCTTAACTTAAATAACTCCGCTCTCTCCCTGGTGTTTGTTCCTCTGATGTATTTATAGAAAGCCATCATATCACCTCTTATCCTTAGTTTTGTTAGACTAGACAAGCCAAGCTCCTTAAGTCTCCTCTTATAAGGTAGGTTTTCTATTCCTCTGATCATCCTAATAGCCCTTCTCTGCACTTGTGCCAGTTTTAACCAGAATTGCACACCGTATTCCAGATGAGGTCTCACCGGTGCCCTGTATAATGTCAATAACACTTCCCTATTTCTACTGGAAATACCTTACCTGATGCTTCCTAGGATTGCATTAGCCTTTTTTACAGCTGCATCACATTGGTGATAAGTGGTCATCCAGTGATTGACCAATACACCCAGGTCTTTTGCCTCCTCTGCTTCTTCCAACTGATATGTCCCCCACGTTTAGCAAAAAATCTTTGTTAGCTTAAGTGCATGACTTTGCAGTATTGATTTTCATCCCATTTCTTTTACTTCAGTTCTCAAGGTTGCTCAAATCTTTTTGTATGATATTCTGCTCCTCCTCCATATTGGCAATATCTCCCAACTTTGTGTCATGTGCAAATTTTATTAGCTCACATATACTCCTTGTGCCACAGTCATTAATGAAAATGTTAAATATGATTAGTCCCAAGATGGATCCTTGAGGAACTCCACTAGTAACCTCCCTCCACTTTTTTATTTACCTTTCAGCATGACCCATTGTAGTCACCCCTTTAACCAGTTCCTGACCCACCTTTTGATTCTTATTAAGCCCCATCTTTTCCAATTTAACTAATTGCCCGTGTGGAACTGTATCAAATGCTTTGCTGAAACCCACGTAGATTAGGTCTACTGCATGTCCTTCTTCAAGAAATTATCTTCTCAGAGAAAGAGATCACGTTGGTCCGGCATGATCTACCTTTTGTAAAACCATGTTCTATCTTATCCTAATTACCATTTACCTCTATGTTGTTAACTACTTTCTCTTTCAAAATTTGTTCTAAGACCTTGCATAAAATTGAGGTCAAACTAACAGGTCTGTAGTTTCCTGCATAATTTTTTCCCTTTCTTAAATATAGATATTATTTGCGTTCTCCAGTCAGAGAATATAACTCCCAAGCTTACAGATTCATTATTATTGGGCTTGCAATTTCATGTGCCAGTTCCTTTAATGTTCTTGAATGGAGAACATCCGGGTCCCCCAATTCGTCCCATTACGCTGTTTGAGTTTGATTTCCACCTCAAATGTGGTAATTTCTACTTTCATATCCTTGTTCCTGTTAGCTACCCTGCCGCTATCTCAAGCATCTCAGTGCCCTTATTAAAAACTGAGGCAAAGTATTTGTTTAGGCGTCGGGTCATACCTGTGTTCTCTTATCTCCATCCCGTCCTCAGTGCTTAGTGAATCATAGAATCATAGAATATAAGGGTTGGAAGGGACCCCAGAAGGTCATCTAGTCCAACCCCCTGCTCGAAGCAGGACCAATTCCCAGTTAAATCATCCCAGCCAGGGCTTTGTCAAGCCTGACCTTAAAAACCTCTAAGGAAGGAGATTCTACCACCTCCCTAGGTAACGCATTCCAGTGTTTCACCACCCTCTTAGTGAAAAAGTTTTTCCTAATATCCAATCTAAACCTCCCCCACTGCAGCTTGAGACCATTACTCCTCGTTCTGTCATCTGCTACCATTGAGAACAGTCTAGAGCCATCCTCTTTGGAACCCCCTTTCAGGTAGTTGAAAGCAGCTATCAAATCCCCCCTCATTCTTCTCTTCTGCAGGCTAAACAATCCCAGCTCCCTCAGCCTCTCCTCATAACTCATGTGTTCCAGACCCCTAATCATTTTTGTTGCCCTTCGCTGGACTCTCTCCAATTTATGCACATCCTTCTTGAAGTGTGGGGCCCAAAACTGGACACAGTACTCCAGATGAGGCCTCACCAATGTCGAATAGAGGGGAACGATCACGTCCCTCGATCTGCTCGCTATGCCCCTACTTATACATCCCAAAATGCCATTGGCCTTCTTGGCAACAAGGGCACACTGCTGACTCATATCCAGCTTCTCGTCCACTGTCACCCCTAGGTCCTTTTCCGCAGAACTGCTGCCTAGCCATTCGGTCCCTCGTCTGTAGCTGTGCATTGGGTTCTTCCGTCCTAAGTGCAGGACCCTGCACTTATCCTTATTGAACCTCATCAGATTTCTTTTGGACCAATCCTCCAATTTGTCTAGGTCCCTCTGTATCCTATCCCTCCCCTCCAGCGTATCTACCACTCCTCCCAGTTTAGTATCATCCGCAAATTTGCTGAGAGTGCAATCCACACCATCCTCCAGATCATTTATGAAGATATTGAACAAAACCGGCCCCAGGACCGACCCTTGGGGCACTCCACTTGATACCGGCTGCCAACTAGACATGGAGCCATTGATCACTACCCGTTGAGCCCGACAATCTAGCCAGCTTTCTATCCACCTTATAGTGCATTCTTCCAGCCCATACTTCCTTAACTTGCTGACAAGAATACTGTGGGAGACCGTGTCAAAAGCTTTGCTAAAGTCAAGATACAATACATCCACTGCTTTCCCTTCATCCACAGAACCAGTAATCTCATCATAAAAGGCGATTAGATTAGTCAGGCATGACCTTCCCTTGGTGAATCCATGCTGGCTGTTCCTGATCACTTTCCTCTCATGCAAGTGCTTCAGGATTGATTCTTTGAGGACCTGCTCCATGATTTTTCCAGGGACTGAGGTGAGGCTGACTGGCCTGTAGTTCCCAGGATCCTCCTTCTTCCCTTTTTTAAAGATTGGCACTACATTAGCCTTTTTCCAGTCATCCGGGACTTCCCCCGTTCGCCACGAGTTTTCAAAGATAATGGCCAATGGCTCTGCAATCACAGCCGCCAATTCCTTCAGCACTCTCGGATGCAACGCATCCGGCCCCATGGACTTGTGCACGTCCAGCTTTTCTAAATAGTCCCTAACCACCTCTGTCTCCACAGAGGGCTGGCCATCTCTTCCCCATTTTGCGATGCCCAGCGCAGCAGTCTGGGAGCTGACCTTGTTAGTGAAAACAGAGGCAAAAAAAGCATTGAGTACATTAGCTTTTTCCACATCCTCTGTCACTAGGTTGCCTCCCTCATTCAGTAAGGGGCCCACACTTTCCTTGGCTTTCTTCTTGTTGCCAACATACCTGAAGAAACCCTTCTTGTTACTCTTGACATCTCTGGCTAGCTGCAGCTCTAGGTGCGATTTGGCCCTCCTGATATCATTCCTACATGCCCGAGCAATATTTTTATACTCTTCCCTGGTCATATGTCCAACCTTCCACTTCTTGTAAGCCTCTTTTTTATGTTTAAGATCCGCTAGGATTTCACCATTAAGCCAAGCTGGTCGCCTGCCATATTTACTATTCTTTCGACTCATCGGGATGGTTTGTCCCTGTAACCTCAACAGGGATTCCTTGAAATACAGCCAGCTCTCCTGGACTCCTTTCCCCTTCTTCTTTCCTTGTTTTCTTTGTATCTGTGTAGATAATGAACATTTTACTGTTGGTTTTAGTTTCCTTTGCGATGTCCAACTCTGATTGGCTTTTGGCAGTTTTCACTTTTCCCCTACATTTTCTGACCTCCAAGAGGTAGCTTTGCTGATCCATCCCTTCTTTTATTCCTTCTAGGCTTTCTGTTTTGAGATGCAAACCAACCCAATGAAGAAGCAACCCCTCCCTACAAATATTTTCCCCTTATTTGGGATGCAGCCTTAAGATAGTTATGGAAATGGACTGGACTGAAGAACTTGAGCATCTGAACACGAAGGAGGCTTGGAATTATTTTAAGTCAAAGTTGCAGAAACTAATTCCCTTAATGTTTTTAAAGTTGTCTCTTTTAAAATTAGGGACCCTAGTTGCAGACCTATTTTTCTTTCCATATAGTTTAAATTGAATTAACTCATGATCACTCAAACTAAGCTTTCTTCTACAGCCAGTTCTTTTTTGATGCCTTTGCTGCTTACCAACACTAAATCTAAAATTGTGTCACTTCTTGTTGGTTCGGTGACTGTTTGGTGAAGAAATCTGTTGGCTATCACATCCCAGCAATATCTGGGCCCTACCATTATTAGTAGCACTTATCCTTCAGTCTGTATCTAGAAGATTAAAGATTAAAGACTAAAGATTAAAGAAGATTAAATACCATAATCACAAAATTCCCAGTAGTATTTATTTCATTAAAAATATTATTGGTCTCTGTCCATATCCAACTTGGATCATGTGAGTCTGTAGGAGACCCCAACCACAATCCCGGTGGAGTGTTTGTTAGTTTTCTTTCCCAAAGCGATTTTTGACCCAAACAGATTGTTTTATCCATTCCATCACTTCTAATTTCTTGTTTCAGAGTAACAGCCGTGTTAGTCTGTATTCGCAAAAAGAAAAGGAATACTTGCGTCACCTTAGAGACTAACCAATTTATTTGAGCATAAGCTTTCGTGAGCTACAGCTTATGCTCAAATAAATTGGTTAGTCTCTGAGGTGCCACAAGTACTCCTTTTCTAATTTCTTGGCAGTCTGCTTCATCATTAATATACAATGCTACTCCATCACCCTTACCTTTTTATTTCTGTCTTTCCTGAACAGCATTTATCTTTCAACACCTGTATTCCAGTCATGATTACTATCCCCCCGCCTGTTTCTGTTATCCCTAAAATATCTGGTTTTCTCTTACATTTTGTTACCTGGGCCCCCTGCATTTGTGTACAAACATCTTAGCTGTTTCTGTTTTGATCTCAGCCAGATTCTTTGTCCAATTAGGTGCAGTCATTTTATTGCTTGTATCGCCTACCTGACTGTTACTGTCAGTGGTATTGGTACTATCTTTCCTCTTGACCATTCTCCTACCCTCTGTTGTTCCTTTCTCCATTGCTGTATCCTCCCAGTTGATTTTCTTCTTGCTCCATAGTAGAATCAGGCATGGTGATTATGTAAGCATCTCCCAGCTGTCTCCCCCAAATTCCTAGTTTAAAGATTTTTAATTAGATGTGCCAACCTCCAGCCCAGAAGACTGTTTCCCTCCCTATTCAGGTGACATCCATCACATAAGAACAGTCCTCTGCCCGTGAATGCCTGCCAGTGGTCGAATACCAAAAAACTGCTCCCTATAGCACCATTGCTTGAGCTATCTGTTGATCAACATATTTTCTTGTCTTCACTTTTCTCCTCAGGGAGTGGTAGAATCCCAGTGAAGATCACCTGAACCTCCATTTCTTTAAGCATCTTCCTCAGCCTGGCATAGTCTTCCTTGATGATGCATACCGTAAGAATCTAGCAATATCATTGTCCTTCATGTGGGAAGCAGTCTGTGGATTCTTTCCAGCTTCCATTTGGATCCTCTTCAGCTTCAGGTCCGCATATTATATCTTCGCTCCTGGCAAACAGCACATCCTTCTGTTCTCCAGATAAGTTCTGGTGACAGGCCTGTCTGTTCTTAGTCGGGAGGTCCCAGTCATGTAGATCTGCTTCTTCCAGTGTTGGTGCAATTCTCTGGCCTTCCCCCTTCTGTTCTTTCTGGCTGCAAGTCATATTGTCTTCTGTTCTCTCTTGCAATCTTCAGTGAGTCATCCTCTGGCTATCTCCATTGTCTCTTGCCCTCTTCTTGGAGGACTAGCGCTCTTTTCTTCTTCCTTCTCTCCCATCTTCTGTTGCTGCCTACCTCTCCCCTTCTTTTTCCAAATTAGCAAACATGTTCCTCAGCTCTGTCTTCTTCACTAGTTGGTCTGTTCCTCTGCCTTTGTTCTCATAGTCACATGCTTCCACTGTTCACTTTCTTAATCCAGCAGTCTACCCTCAGAGTTCTCTGGTCTAGCATGCGTCTACAAGTCTTGAGGCTTCCCTTCAGGCTCCTCCTTTCCTTCCCTCTATCCACTCAAATCCCCTTTAAAACTCAGCTATAGTTTCTAACTGCATCTCCAAACCTCAAATCTTCTCTTGTATCAGATCTATCAGATTGCACTTAATACAAATGAATCACTTTTTAGGTACCCTCTCCAGAACAATGTACGTGCCACAGCTTTTATATCCAGTTATCTTCATTGTCTCTTTCATTCCTTGGGTCTCTACCATTGCTACCTCCTGCTGCTGTCATAGTCTTCCCTCCTAAGCTGCTGTCAAAAAGGAAACTCTCACTCCTCCCCCCCGGCTTTCAGCTCTATTTTCTAACTTCTGTGCTGCTGCACAGTAACTACAATTCTTCATTCCCCTGTCGACCACTGCAGCTAGCTGCCCCTGCTTCTGCTACTCCAACTAAAAAAAACTCCAACACATGTAAGCACATTTGTCTTCTGCTCATTCCCTTTCGTGTCGCAGGGTGGAATTGCCCTAATGGGGTTGCTGAGGATTCCCCTTGTGTTGGAAGAGCATCCGTTCTCTAGGGCACTTGTTACTGCTTCTCCTCACCCCACTGTGTAATGAGTGTGTTGGGGTTGTTGGTGGAGCACACTTCTGCTCTGGTTATCTGGGATTGGTGGAATGTCCCAGAGTTATTCTAACTTGCGCTGAGAAAGAACCAAACCAGATACTGTCTTCTTCAAGATGAGGGTGGGGGACTAGAGATTGTAAAGTCAATTATACTTCTCAGATGCACCAAGCAGAGCTTAGGAATACCTGATGATTTGTACTTTTATCTTGATTCTGTTTAATAAGCAGGGATAAGGAATAGGGACTTAATTTTTTTCAAATTAAAGTTTCGATTCTTGAGCCCTACAATAGAACAATTAAAATATTCTGCAATTATGCAGCAAGTGACTTGGCTGCATGACCATATTACACAGGAGAGACTGACAATATGCATATGATTAGACTAACCTATCTTTTGTGTTTATATTGCCTTCATCACCATAGTATTTGAGCTCCTCACAATCTTTAAACTGCATCTTCACAACTTCCCGGTGAGCAATTAAGTGACTTGCTCAAGGTCACACAAGGGAGTCTGGCACATCAGGAAATCAAACCCACATCTCCTGAGTCCCATGCTGGTGCCACTAGACCATCTTTCCTTAAATAATACTGCATAAAAAAGGATCTTGAACCATGAAACCTTAGATTAAAAGTCAGATGCTGTACCAACTCAGTTATTTGGGCTCATAACCAGGACTGGTAAAACCTAACCGAGGAAAGGTTCTTTTCTTCAGTCATCCCATATGCTCCAATCCTAATTCAACAGGATTTAGCAGGTAGATCACTGTGGCAATGGATCTTGATCAGTATTGCAAAGCCTATAATATGCTGTACCTGAGAAACCATCATCAACCAATATCTTATATTGCAAATATGGGGTCAGGAACATGTTTACTAGGAATTCCAAACCACAGCATTACATCTGCAGCAGCACAGGAGCCAGCAAACAGAGCTGTAAACAGGGGAGTTTGAGTGGGAATTCTGTTGGAGGAGAAGATTAACAAGATTTAGGTGGGAAGGCTATGACAGATACAGAGGCAGCAATGGGAGTGACCCAAGTAGTGGAAGACACAATGAAGATGACTGGATGTGGAAACTGCAGTATGTACATGATCCTGGAGGGTGTACCTGGAAAGAGTTTTGTCTGCATGAAGTACTGTCTGATAGAGCTGATGGAAGAAAAGATCCGAGGATTGGAGATGCAGGTTGAAAGTCTGGTTGAGTAAAGAAGGGGGTTCGAGCGGATTATGGAGCAAAGACATGAGGCGGCTGAAGGGAAAAGCTCAGACTCGCAGATGGAAGCAGGACCGAAGAACTTTGAAGGGAGACTGCTGGGTGAATAAAATGGACAGTGGAAGCATGTGACTAAGAGAACCAGGCAGAGGAAAAGACGGGCTAGTGAAGGAGAAATAGAGCTCAAGAACGGGTTTGCAGAGTTGGAAAATGAAGAAGGGGCTCAGCAGGTGGTCACTGAAGGTGGAAGGGCAAGGAAGAAGAAAAGAGCGGCTATTCCTATAGGAAAAAGGGAAGAGTCAATGGAGACTACACCAAATATGAGTCCCAGGAGGATACAGGATGGGTTGAAGAGGATTACAAGGGAGAATAGGAATGGAAAGAACTTGTAGCCAGAGGGAATAGGGGATAGACCGGAGAATCGCACCGTCACCAGAAAAAGGCAGGTCTACTTGATCGGGGACTCCTTACTGAGAAGAATGGACAGGCCTGGAATCAGAGCTGATCTAGAGAATAGAAGGGTGTGCTGTCTTCCAGGTGCTAAGATACGGGATGTGGACCTGAGGTTGAAGAGGATCCTAAAGGGAGAGGGAAAGAATCCACTGATCATCCTTCATGTGGGGACAGATGATACCGATAGTCTCCCTTGATATGTTCCAGCAAGAATCTATGCCAGGCTGGGGAAGACGCTTAAGGAAATCAAGGCTCAGGTGACCTTCAGTGGGATTCTGCCTCTTCCTAGAGAAGGGCAACAAAGGTGTGACAAGATTATGAGCATCAACAGATGGTTCAGGCAGTGGTGCTATAAGGAGGGCTTTGGGATGTATGGCCACTGGGAGGCATTCATGGACAGAGGACAGTTCTCTCGGGATGGACTTCATCTGAGTAGGGAAGGAAATAGCCTTCTAGGATGGAGGCTGGCACAACTGATTAAGAGAGCTTTAAACTAGGAATTTGGGGGAGATGGTTGGGAGATGTCCAGGTAATCTCCACGCCGGATTTTAACATTGAGAGGGAAGAAAACAAAGTAAGAAAGGATACAGCCGTGGGTAGGAGGAAGGGCAGTGTGGATACCAGTCTAATAGGTCATACTGGCTGTAGAATGTCCATGCCTAATCGGGTAAAGAATGTGAGTGAGGCCAAACAGAAAAAATTAATATGTTTGTACACCAGTGCGAGTAGCCTAGGTAACAAAATGAAGGAACTAGAGCTACTGGTGCAGGAAGTGAAACCAGATATTATAGGGATAACAGAAACATGGTGGAATAGTAATCATGACTGGACTACAGGTATTGAAGGGTATGTGCTGTTTAGGAAAGACAGAAATAAAGGCAAAGGTGGTGGAGTAGCATTGTATATCAATGATGAGGTAGAATGTAAAGAAATAAGAAGGGATGGAATGGATAAGACAAAGTCTGTCTGGGGAAAAGTCACATTGGGGAAGAAAACTGCTAGAGCCTCCCCTGTGATAGTGCTTGGGGTGTGCTATAGACCGCCGGGATCTAATTTGGATATTGTGACATGATAAAAAACCCCTGCTTCAATCAGACAAGAGGAGGAGTTGAAGCAGAGTGGATTGGTGTTGGAGCAGAGAGCAGTTTGGAGGGAAGCAGAGGAGAGTTTGGAGAAGTTCTGCAGTGGGCTAAGAAGACCAAGACTCTCAGTAAAGGGACACCTGGTTTGTGCAGAGGGAGGGCAGGAAGCCCCATAAGTTGAAGGGCAGGAGAGGGAAGTAGCCCAGGGGAAGGAACCACTAGTTCTAGTGGTTTACCGCTATCTCTAGGGCCCCTGGGCTGGGACCCGGAGTAGAGGGCGGGCCCAGGTCCCTCCCTCTCCACTCCACTCCCCTCCTCTAAGACACTAGTGGGGCAGTTAATACCCCAGTTCAGGGGCAAGAAATGGTGCCCTGAACCCCCACCCAAGAAGAGATAGTGGGAGACCCATCGTAGTAGTGCCGGCAATTTGCCACAATATGGATAGAGCCTTTTTAAATGTTTTTAATGAAGTAAATACTAATGGAAACTGCATGATCATGGGAGACTTTACCTTCCCAGGTATAGACTGGAGGACAAGTGCTAGCAATAATAATAGGGCTCAGATTTTCCTAGATGCGATAACTGATGAATTACTTCATCAAGTAGTTGCTGAACCAACAAGAGGGGATGCTATTTTAGTTTTGGTTTTGGTGAGTACTGAGGACCTCATAGAAGAAATGGTTGTAGGGGGCAACCTTGGTTCAAGTCATCATGAGCTAATTCAGTTCAAACTGAACGGAAGGATAAACAAAAATAAATCTGCGACTAGGGTTTTTGATTTTCAAAAGGGCTGACTTTCAAAAATTAAGGAAATTAGTTAGGGAAGTGGATTGGACTGAAGAACTTATGGATCTAAAGGCAGAGGAGGCCTGGGATTACTTTATGTCAAAACTGCAGAAGCTATCGGAAACCTGCATCCCAAGAAAGGGGAAAAAATTCAAAGGCAGGAGTTGTAGACCAAGCTGGATGAGCAAGCATCTCAGAGAGGTGATTAAGAAAAAGCAGAAAGCATACAGGGAGTGGAAGATGGGAGGGATCAGCAAGGAAAGCTACCTTATTGAGATCAGAATATGTAGGGATAAAGTGAGAGGCTAAAAGTCAAGTAGAGTTGGACCTTGCAAGGGGAATTGAAACCAATAGTAAAAGATTCTATAGCCATATAAATAAGAAGAAAACAAAGAAAGAAGAAGTGGGACCGCTAAACACTGAGGATGGAGTGGAGGTTAAGGATAATGTAGGCATGGCCCAATATCTAAACAAATACTTTGCCTCAGTCTTTAATGAGGATCTTAGGGATAATAGTAGCATGACAAATGGGAATGAGGCTATGAAGGTAGATATTACCATATCTGAGGTAGAAGCGAAACTCAAACAGCTTAATGGGACTAAATCGGGGGCCGCAGATAATCTTCATCCAAGAATATTAAAGCAATTGGCACATGAAATTGCAAGCCCATTAGCAAGAGTTTTTAATGAACCTGTAAACTCAGGGGTTGTACCGTATGACTGGAGAATTGCTAACATAGTTCCTATTTTTAAGAAAGGGGAAAAAAAAGTGATCCGGGTAACTACAGGCCTGTTAGATTGACATCTGTAGCATGCAAGGTCTTGGAAAAAATTTAGAAGGAGAAAGTAGTTAAGGACATTGAGGTGAATGTTAATTGGGACAAAATACAACATGGTTTTACAAAAGGTAGATCATGCCAAACCAACCTGATCTTCTTCTTTGAGAAAGTAACAGATTTTTTAGACAAAGGAAACGCAGTGGATCTGATTTACCTAGATTTCAGTAAGGCGTTGGATATGGTTCCACATGGGAATTTATTAGTTAAATTGGAAAAGATGGGGATCAATATGAAAATTGAAAGGTGGATAAGGAATGGTTAACAGGGAGACTACAGCGGGTCATACTGAAAGGTGAACTGTCAGGCTGGAGGGAGGTTACCAGTGGAGTTCCTCAGGGATCGGTTTTGGGACCAATCTTTTATTTAATCTTTTTATTAGTGACCTCGGCACAAAAACTGGGAGTGCGCAAATAAAGTTTGCGGATGATACAAAGCTGGGAGGTATTGCCAATTTAGAGAAGGACCGGGATATCATACAGGAGGATCTGGATGACCTTGTAAACTGGAGTAATAGTAATAGGATGAAATTTAATCGTGAGAAGTGTAAGGTCATGCATTTAGGGATTAACAACAAGAATTTTAGTTATAAGCTGGGGACGCATCAGTTAGAAGTAATGGAGGAGGAAAAGGACCTTGGAGTATTGGTTGACCACATGATGACTGTGATGTGGCCATGAAAAAAGCTGATGCGGTCTTGGGATGCATCAGGCGAGGTATTTCCAGTCGAGATAAGGAGGTGTTTGTACCGTTATACAAGGCACTGGTGAGACCTCATCTGGAATACTGTGTGCAGTTCTGGTCTCTTATGTTTAAGAAGGATGAATTCAAACTGGAAAAGGTACAGAGAAGGGCTACTAGGATGATCCGAGGAATGGAAAACCTGTCTTATGAAAGGAGACTCAAGGAGCTTGGCTTGTTTAGCTTAACCAAAAGAAGGCTGAGGGGAGATATGATTGCTCTCTATAAATATATCAGAGGGATAAATACCGGAGAGGGGGAGGAATTATTTAAGCTCAATGTGGACACAAGAACAAATGGATATAAACTGGCCATCGGGAAGTTTAGACTTGAAATTAGATGAAGGTTTCTAACCATCAGAGGAGTGAAGTTCTGGAAAAGCCTTCCAAGGGAAGCAGTGGGGGCAAAAGACCTATCTGGCTTTAAGATTAAACTCGTTAAGTTTATGGAGGAGATGGTATGATGGGATAACATGATTTTGGCAATTAATTGATCTTTAACTATTCATGGTAAAGAGGCCCAATGGCCTGTGATGGGATGTTAGATGGGGTGGGATCTGAGTTACTACAGAGTTACTACTTCTTTCCTGGTTATCTGGCTGATGAATCTTGCCCACATGCTCAGGATTCAGCTGATTGCCATATTTGGGGTCGGGAAGGAATTTTCCTCCAGGGCAGATTGGAAGAGGCCCTGGGGTTTTTTCGCCTTCCTCTGTAGCATGGGGCATGGGTCACTTGCTGGAGGATTCTCTGCTCCTTGAAGTCTTTAAACCATGATTTGAGGACTTCAATAGCTCAGACATAGGTGAGAGGTTTATCACAGGAGTGGGTGGGTGAGATTCGTTGGCCTACATTGTGCAGGAGGTCAGACTAGATGATCATAATGGTCCCTTCTGACCTTAATATCTATGAGTTTATGTGTAAGACCCTGTTTATTGCCCCCTCGTTCTCCTTTAGTCTTAGTTTTCCCATTATATACTTTTTATGTATTTGTCCAGTTTCTTTCTGTCCAAATAACTTTGCTGTATTTTCATCGTATATCAGTCTCATGATTCAAAACATTCCCTTAAATTGTCGAATATTCTGGTATCATTTGTTAGTACACATTAAAAAGTATTTTGATGCAATCCCCTCCTCCCCCACTTTATTTATGGCTTAAAACTGCTTGCTTTCTGAATCATCAGTTTGGCTGCAAAAGTCTGTGTGCTATTCATTACTCTCCCCCCTTACTCTCAACAAGAAATTTTAATTTCATGCTCTGAAGGAAAATGAATGATGTGATTCACTTATCTCATTAATCATTTCTTTACTGACTGACTGAGTCTCTGGAGTTCCCTGTACATCATGTTAAACTCTTAGTAGAATTTCTTCCTGGAGGATTCCCATTTTGCCTTTCTGATATCCAGGTTCATAGGATCCACTGGTTTAGAAAGACATGTCAGCAAACTTTTTCACAGTAGGGCACCTAATTAGGATTCCTCAAATTATGGTAGTTTTGGGACACTATCAGGTTTAAAACTAACTTTTTAAAGACTAAATTTTCTTTACCTCTTATAACAAATATCGTAGCAGATTAGGAAATTGGAAACATCCAAGAAAAAAATGTGACTTCTTATACCATTAATGCTGACTTGTTCCCTCTGAATTTCACTCACTAAGTGAGTTTCCCTTACTTGCTGTCATGCACTAGCACAGTCCTGCAGCGGCTGGCTTGCATGTACTGAAGGGGAATCTCTTTTTAAATCCAACAAAATATTTTTTAATAGGAAAGAAAACTTCATGGAAATATTTCAGGTGATCTTAGATTTTTGAAAATAACCCCCCTAGCCTAGACCTTAAATTTAGGTCTGTATCTGCTTGGCAGTGTCCCTTTTAATATGAACTTAGTTCCAAATCAGTCTTTTTTTTTGTTTGATTGAGTAGGCGGAGGAGAAGTGTGGTTACATTTCAGATTTATCAGTACTGCTTATTTCAACTGACTTCTTTCTGCTGAAAGGAAAGAGAATAAAACCTACTTTCAAAGAAAATATAAGGATGTTCGTGTTTCAGACAGTGTTCATATCTTGGTCTATAATTCCTTAAGTGTGAGAGACGCATCATTATCGCTGGTTTAAGAATTTAATCTTAAATTTATATGTAGAAGTTGCGTTAAATGTATTTGGACGAATTTGCTTTGTTCATTGCAATGTAATTGTAGTCAAGTCAAATACTTCTCCCGCTGGACTGGGCTCTGTTGTCAGAACATAATTTTTTTTTCTTTAAAGTTTTACACTGTTGCTACCAGTGGTGCTGCTCATAGTTTATACTTATGTTTCCATTACCACCATCACCAGTGTTTTAACACTGCTACCCAGAATAAGTATTATTGCAATGGTGCACAAGCGTTCTGTGTTTATGGATAGGTGGTGTGTTACAGGTAGCATGCTAGAAGGTTGCAATCGTGATGGTAATGCGAACGTATTTTAGTGTAGACAAGATTTCACTTAGTTACTGTTCAGCATCACTCATTTGGAAATTGGGTCTGTCCTATATATCCCTTTGCTCTCTTCTTGTCCTTAGAGGTTACGTATTTTCGATGCATCATTAGGACTGTGCTTTTAGAGTGACATGCCTCATGAAAGACAAGACGTTAGTTTGTCTCTTTTAGCTGGAGAATCTTAGCAAAGTAGTTTTCAGATGTCTTCACTCACTGTCTCCTCTTAGATGTTAAAGACTGTGTAACCTCTTTGTGATGGTTAGTTTGAAATTCTCATCCTAAAGCCTAAGGGATTGTAGCAAAACAAGATCTATTAAAAATATGTAGAGAAAATTGGATTAAACCAAACTGTAGACTGTGATATGCTCTGCAGAAAATCATCTAGATAGGTGTGCCTTCATGGTGTTTTAAAAAAAGCAGGGTGGATTTGATTTTAAATCACTAGTCAGGAAGACTCAATTTAATCATGGATTTCTATGTAAAAGTGCATTCTTGTTGGTTGTTATAACCTTAATACGTATGCTTCAGAACTAAGAGATAGATGTAGGTTTCATTTTTAGAGGGTATACACTATACATTTTTAAACAGTTATTTATTTTGAAAACTTTACAAATTAGTTTTACAGCTATATCAGAAAATGAATGATTTGTTATTTCATTTACCAAAGGTAATTGAAGCAGATATTTATGAAGTCATTGGGAGGTGAGCTATCGCCAATTCAACAGGTTAATCATTAATATTTGGAGGATTTTCTTGCCATGCTGTATTAGGAGGAGAACGTCACCAGACAGACATTTAAATTGTTTTATTTAACTAAAACAACGTTATGTATTCTGGATTTTTTTTCTTCAACAGCAAACATAGAATATTTTAGCAAAACAAGTATATGAATTTTTGAATTTAGTTAAACGTTCAAGTTTTTTTTAAAATTAGGTTTGTTTTTGTTAAAATTGTTTAACTAAAATACTTAAATGAAATATTTTTTAAACATAAAAATGTAAATCGTCTATGTAAGCCAGGTCAACATGAGAAACTTAAAATATTGGCTTCTGCAGCTAACTCAGTCGTCTTCACGTTCAAGTTTTTCTGCTTTTTCAGGTCCCAAACGATTTCTCAATTTGGAACGAATTAGTCCAAAGGAAGAAAATATTCTTTCTACACCGGCAGAAGAAGTTACTGCTGTTAAAAGTGAGATTATCACTTCAACGGTCTCTGAATCCAAATGCTTAAGTGACTTCCACCCGTTCACTGGTGTGACTTTCTTTAAAACATCATCAGCAAACATATATTTCTTGAACGATTCTTATTCCCAAACTGGGTCTTTCTTATGGCCTGCTGCCATTATAGGTTTTCCCTTATAGTGAGAGAATGGTATGGTAGATCTCAAATCAATGAAGGCTACACTCAGAAAGACCCGCCCCCCCCCCCGCACATCCGTCTTCAGGGTCAGGTGAGCATTATCTTATTGTAGTCCCTAACTGACCAAGGGAAGGGGGTGGGGGCTGACTCACTTGAGAGTCCAACAGATCCTTTGGTGCTGCCTAGGCCAGTGTCCTTTGTCTCTGTGAGGCTGGGCTGGGTTTGTCCAATACATGCCCTGATGAGGTGTGAACTGCCACTCTGCTCTTGGAGAGTTTTTGCCTGAGCTTGTTTTAAGCCACGAGGACACATTTTCAGCCTCATAACTATACACATGAAATTACAACCTATAACGTTACTATAACAACAATACTCAGGGCATCATGAGCCTTCTGAAGACACCTGACATGAAAAACTTTGCATTGGATACCACACAATCATTTTATAAGGTTGAACATGGGGGTGGAGGGTGTTTCCCCGAGGTACAGTGTGTCAGAATGGGTTGCTGCACTTGAGGCCAAAGCCTCAGCAGTGCTTGTGGTTCCCCCAGGAGCATGCCATGTGGTCGTGCTACTGGTGTTGGGAATGGGGCAGGGGTGGCTTCTGCTCCTTGGAGCCCAAGCTGGCAATTGACCCCTTCCCCCATTCCCTGGACAGCTCTAACAGCCCACATCTGCTGCTGCTGCCCATGGGAACCAGGGTGAGTCTACAGAAATCTGAGGCTCTAAGCAGCTGCTTTGTCTGCTTCTAGCTAGAGTTGCTTCTTTGTGTAAGGTCTTTCAGTTCTAACTGCCAGGATAGTTTGATCTTCCCTCCACGACCTCACCTGCCATGGTATTTACCCAAATGTACCCTCTAAGGAGGAGGAATCTCATATGAAATGGCCATTGTACGTGTCCCAGATCCATTCAGGATTGCCTTAATTGCCTTGCATGCAAGGTCTTGGCTTCTGTTTTTCCTGTAACATTTTAACACTCTCCAAGTTCTTGGGAAGCTGTAGACACATGGCTTTTTTCCTTAACATCTTATCTAGACTGGGGATTTCAGCCGTCAGTGGCTGACCACCAGCATTAATCTGTAGCAGTGTTGCCAATCTTAAAAGTTCAGAGGTTGCATATCAGCTCCCTCTTTGTAAGAGTGTCTTAAAAATGAGATTTTTTTAAAAAAATATAGGTGTTTATTTTATTTCCGTTCTGTTTTTGGAGCCTTGAGGGGCACTCCAATCAGGCATACAACTGCACATTCAAGTTATTTAAATATCTGTCTGTGTGCTGTCAGGCTTTAGAATTAACACACTAATATGATGAATGAAGGCATTTCATACCTCAGTTGTTTGACTGTCTAAAGCAGGCCCTGGTTGTATGCTTTTAAGGTTGCTGAGACTATTTTTTGAAAATTAAGGTTTGCATGCTACAGAATCTGAATCTCTCCTGGGAGGCAGGTCTAGGCTTTGACTGACCCAGTTTAGAGAGTGTTAAGCACAGTACAGTATATTCTGCTGCCTTTGCAAAAGCCAAAGCACTTGGTGTTTGGCTTCAGAATACTCCGAGTCCAAGTAAGCTCTTTGGCCAATATTTCTCATGTTTAGTGCAAAACACAATGCACTAAGCAATTAGGCCTATCAGTTTTCTTGATTCTATAGGGAGCTTTTTGTTAATGTTTAGTATAGTTCTTGTCTAAAAAAGTTTGATAACTAAAATAATATGTAGCTGGAATGTCAAAATGCTGAGAGTTCAGAGTGTACTTTTAATTTCATAAACGACCTATTTTCTTCCCTTGTATACACAGCGAATCACTAACTTATAAAACAGAAGACACTTGCAGATTTTACAAATTTAACTTTTGTTTTCAGGTTTCGATGAGACTGTCTGTAATGTAGAAAATATCATATGCATACACATACACACTACTTCAAAGCATGGGTTCTAAACCTGGGAGTTGTGGTGATGATTCCTGTGGTGATATGCTTCCCATGCTCCTAAAAGGGAAAAGGGTCCTGGTTAGATGACGGCAGATTCCTGTGACCCTGGGACCTCGTGATGGCAGCTAGCAGAGGATGTATTGTGTGCATAGGGTTTCACAGGGCTCTCTTGGTTTAGATATCTACACAATAGTTAACCAAAGCGTGGCAGGTGATGTCTATACCGAAAGCCAGTAGCCTACTGGTTGACATAATCATTATGAAATATATGTACAGCTAATATTTAAGGAGCTCTGTATCTATACTAATCGTTGTGTTCTTAAGGTCTTGGGGTTAAAGCAGGTCACTAGGAGGTGACATATTTCAGAAATGTTCCTTTCAGGCAGGAGGGAAAACACCTTCTGGCCATTTGTGTATTGGTATGCCTGTTTGCATACTGAGCCAAGTGTGCACTGAGAGACCGTGAAATCTACAAAAACGGAAATCTACAGGAATAAACAAATGAGGGGCGGGGTATCCAGTTTATGAATAAAACAAACTGACAATGTGTTTGTCTCATGAAAAGAGGGTCACGGTCAGCCTGGCTGTAAAGTGCTGCAGGTATTTTGGATGAGCAATACTCTACAAGACGTGAGAGTATCTTGTTAACTAAGTCTACACTCTAGAATGCGTGTTATGATTTTATTTTATATACATTTATTTCCATCTAGCAACTGAGCTGTGTGTGTTAAAGTATTTTTTATTTGATTTCTTTTGTTGCTGGGCTTTGCAGGTACTGCTTTTCTCACCACTATAACTAGTGCAAAAGTTTTTGTTTTAGCATAAATAGAAGCCAGAAAATATTTGAGAAGTGGGCAAGGAGCTCTCCTTGATGGCTAAGCACTACTTCCCTCTGTATTAAAATGGAAAAGGTCATCTGCAGAATTGCATATTATAAATACAGTAATCATGTTGCATTTACTAACACCATCTTAAATTATTTAAACTAAAATTAGTACAAATCTGATGTATTTTTTACTACTCTGCATTCCTCTCAGCTTGGACACTGAAAATCAAGTCACTTTCAGTTTTGTTTGTAGCTTTACTTTCTGGTTCTCTGTGCAGCAGTGTTTGGGTTCCTCAGTCTTCTGCTTTTAGTGTTAAGTGGTGCAAGGATTAAGCACTATGAGAATAGCCTCGATTTAGAAAAAGAAGTGGCATCAATGATTTTTGCTCAAATTAGTGAGGAAATTAATACATGGATTCTTTGTTTCTGCATGATCAGTAGTTAGATATTCTGGACACCTATTTGGACTGCTTTCAAGAAATAAGTGGCTGATCAGTGGGTATGGAGGTGAGAACCAATCACAGCTATTATGTAACATAGTCAGATAAATCTTCGGGAAGTTGCTTAAAGTGCTTTACTTACTTAATCAGAAAGTTAAAACCAGTTTAAATGTGAAAAATAAATATGATGCACATGCTAAATAGAGAAGAAAATAAATACCTATGAATCTTATTTATACCAGACCAACAATTGGACAAAACAGGTTTCGAAGTTAGCTACATCTTCACTATTTTATTCCCACATTAGATGTCATCTTATGATAAATTGATCCATTTAATAACCAAGTGTTTCCTTTAAATACTTTTAATGAAATAAATACTATTTGGAATTGTGTGATTCTGGGAGATGAAAGTCTCCCATCTATAGATTGAAGGACAAGTGCTACTAATGGTAGGGCCCAGATATTCCTGGATGTGATAGCCAACAGATTTCTTCACCAAATTGTCACCAAACCAACAAGAGACGGTACCATTTTAGATTTAGTATTGGTAAGCAGCGAGGACATCCTAGAAGAACTGGTTGTAGAGGACAACCTTGGTTCAAGTTATCATGAGCCAATTCAGTTTAAACTAAATGGAAGGATAAACAAAAATAGGTCTGCAACTAGGGTCCTTGATTTGAAAAGGACCAATGTTAAAAAATTAAGGGAAGTGGAGTGGACTGAAGAACTTGAGGATCTGAATGTGGAGGAGGCTTGGAATTAGTTTCTGCAACTTTGACTTAAAGTATCATAAGTCTGCATCCCAAACAAGGAGAAAATATTTGTAGGGAAATGGATGAACAAGCATCTCAAACAGGTTATTAAGAGAAAGCAGAAAGCCTACAAGGAGTGGAAGGCAGGATGGATCAGCTAGGAAAGCTATCTCTTGCATGTCAGAAAGTGTAGGAAAAAAGCAACAACTGCCAAAAGCCAAGCAGATTTGGGCCTTGCAAAGGAAATTAAAACCAATAGTAAAAGGTTCGTTAGCCATATAAACAAAAAGAAAACAAGGAAAGAGGAAGCAGGACTGCTAAAAACTGATGGGATGAAGATTAAAGATAATCTAGGCATGGCCCAACACCTCAACAAAACGTTTGCCTGTTTTTATGTTTTTAATAAGGGTAACAATGAGCTTTGGGTTAGTGGCAGGGTGTCTAATGGAAATGAGGCTGTGCAAGTCAAACTCAAAAAGCTTAATAGGACTGAATCAGGAGGTCTGGATGTTCTCCATCCAAAAATATTAAAGGAACTGGCACATGAAATTGCAAGCCCAAGAGCAAGGATTTTTAATGAATCTGTAAACTCAGGGGTTGTCCTCTATGACTGGAGAATTGCTAGTATAGTACCTATATCTAAGAAAGGAAAATATGATCTGGGAAATTGCAGGTCTGTTAGTTTGACTTCAATAATATGCTAGGTCTTGGAACAAATTTTGAAAGCGAAAGTAAATAAGGGCATATAAGTAAGCAGTAATTAGGATAAAATGCAACATGGATTTACAAAAGGTAGATCATGCCAGACCAACCTGATCTTTCTTTGAGAAGATTATTGATTGATTTGTTTATTTTTAAGACACAAGAAATGCAGTAGATCTAATCTACCTGGATTTCAGTAAAGCTTTCTGCTACAGTTCCACATTGGAAATTATTAGTTAGATTGGAGAAGATAGGTATTAGGTGGTGTCAGGGTTTCCTCCCCACTCTGAACTCTAGGGTACAGATGTGGGGACCCGCATGAAAGACCCCCTAAACTTATTTCTACCAGCTTAGGTTAAAACTTCCCCAAGGCACAAATTCTTTGCCCTTGGACTGTACGCTGCCACCACCAAGTGATTTAACAAGAATCAGGGAAAGGACCACTTGGAGTTCCTATTCCCCCCAAGCCCTTACACCCCCTTTCCTGGGGAGGCTTGAGAATAATATCCTAACCAATTGGTTACAAAGTGATCACAGACCCAAACCCCTGGGTCTTAGGACAATAGAGAAATCAGTCTGCTTCTTAAAAGAAGCATTTTATTTTTTTAAAAAAAAGGTAAAAATCACCTCTTTAAAATCAGGATGGAAAATAACTTTACAGGGTAACAAAAGATTCAAAAACACAGCAAAACTTCCTCTAGGCTTAGTTTCAGAGTTACAGAAAGCAGGAATAAACTTTCCTCCAGCCAAGGAAAAATTCACAAGCAAAACAAAAGATAATCTAACATGCCTTACCTGGCTTTTACTTATCAATTTTTGTAATATGAGAGACTTTTAGGATGGTTTATAGGAGAAGGAGTTTTCTCACCTGATGCTTCTCTGCTTCCCAAGAGAACACACAAAAACAAAGCCTTCCCCCTGCCCAAGATTTGAAAGTATCTTCTTTCCCCATTGGTCCTTTTGGTCGGGGCCATCCAGGTTATCCGAGCTTCTTAACCCCTTACAGGTAAGGAGGAATTCTAGGCTACCCTTAATTGTATGGTTATGACAGATGGTTAAGGAACTGGTTAGGAATTTCCCCCCAGCTCAGATCAGTAGAGACTCTGGTTGTATTTCATATTCCTCTTCAGCATGGAGCCCATGTCACTTGCAGGTTTGAACTAGAGTAAATGGTAGACAGTAACTTTAAGTCTTTAAATGAACATTTGAGGACTTCAGTAGCTCAGCCAGAGTTTATGGGTCTTTTACAGGAATGGGTGTGTGAGGTTCTGTGGCCTGCGATGTGCAGGGCAGACTAGCTGATCACAATGGTCCCTTCTGGCCTTAAATTCTGAGTCTAAATGTTGATGTCATAAAAACTGGTATTCAATGGGTAACTCTCTGGCACATCATTGTATTAAATAAACCACCAGGTGCCATCTGTTACCAAGCCTATTTAAATATCTTGATCACTCACTTATAACATGCCAGTACCACCTGTTTGGAAAAAGGTGAACTAATTGAAAGGTGAGTATCTTGATAGTCTGGAATCTTGGAATGTACCTTGTATGTATGTCTTTATTTGTATACCTGGCCATCAATGTATATGTGGCTTACAAAGCTTAATAAACAAGTTAAAAGACGTGGTCTGTAACCGCTTAGAAGGATGATGTAAACTGACTAGACACGTACTACCTTCTGAATTAATTTCTGTAGGTTTAAGAGAGGGTAAGGTTCATAGTCATTAAACCTCCTCTCCATACAGAGATTTCATTTCATTTTCTATTTTATTTTGTAACATTTCAGATTTGGATAATATTCACATTTAAACGCCTTAAAATATTTGAGCATTGTTGATATTTGATCAGTGTTTGATGATTGGTCAATCGACCAGTTGTTTTCGTATTTGGTCAAATGCCCAACACTACTTTGTGTGCATCAGAAACAAGATTGTGACTCCCGCAGTATGGATCATCTAAAGCTTAGCGGTATTGTGGACGCGATGCTCTAAATCTCTCAAAGATTGGGGGTGTGCAATCTTTCATATATACTTAGTAAATCATGGAGGAAAAAGCATTGAAAATAAGGTTGTTTGTTCTAAGCTACTGTATGAACATGACCTTTTAATTATTAAAGGCCAGAAATAAGGTTGAATGAGGGGGAAGAGAGTGTAGAGGGTAAAATATCTCTGGTGAAGGGGTAAAGGAAATCCTTCAAGCTTCCACTCAAACCACTGATCTCCCATTTCTAGCGCTGAGGTTGGGAAAGAAAGACAAATCCACTCCTCAGTGATGGTTAAAAGTAACTTGCCAACTTGTGGCTTGGGTTCCTGATATAGATCAGATAGTCTACAACCCATCAATCCACAACATATACTATCAGTCAATTTGAATTTTGCTCTCAAATAAATGGAATTCCCTTTTTGAAATGAATATGATGAAATAATAAACCAAAACTCCCATCACAAAATCAATTACTTCCGCTAGAAAATTTCATCTTCATTCTGAAATCTAATTCAGGTACCTCTGTACATTACTTACTTTATTAATGTGGGTAATCCTTTCTCTGAAAATATGACAGCACTAGTCATGCTGAAAATCCTGACTTGTGGGAAAGTGTGTAGCTTCACACTTTCACTTCACAGACCCTTCAGTTGAAATTGTGAAACCTATTATTTTTCAGCAAAGGTCAATACAAATCTTCTGGATAGATGACTTAAAGAAAAATGTTGACCTAAATGAAGAATGTGTTCCTGTAAATGTTTAATTTAGCTATTTCAATAGGAAATGGCATTTATTTTGAAAACCACACAGGTCTGGTGTTGTATATTTTGGTGGGGGCAATATTTAAATCTACAATAAATGCATCAGCACTAGATGGGGAAAGAAAATAACTTGCATCTCCATCTTTTAAGATTGCCTTCCCTGAAAACGACTACTAAACACAGCAGTCATAGTAATGTGCCCTTTTGAAGGGTTGGAGGTCAAGTTCTTTGGGCCGGGACTGTCTGTTCAGTGTTTGTTCAGTACCTAGCACAACGAGGTCCTGATCCAGGGGTGGGCAAACTTTTTGCCCCGTGGGCCACATTGGGGAATAGAAATTGGATGGAGGGCCATGAATGCTCACAAAATTGGGGTTGGGGTTTGGACTCTGGGGTGGAGCTGGGGATGAGGAGTTTCGGGTGTAGGATGGTGCTCTGGGCAGGGACTGAGGGGCTCGGAGGGTGGGAGGGGGATCAGGGCGTTGTGGCGTGGGGAGAGGCCCCAATTTTGGTCCTTGCTGTAGGCACTCTCACAATGATGCAAAAAGCCTTCATGTGTTGTTTTTGGGAAGCAGGTAGAAAGAGACCGACTCATGCTATGGGCTATATCCTAATTGTAAATGCACTAAACTGCAAGTCCAGAGGCCTTGAGTTCTAGTTCTAGCTCTTTTAGTGACAGATGTTCATATTTCTATGCACTTCCTAGTGCTTCTGAGTTCAGGTTTCTAGCCTTATGGATTGTGTGTAAATGTTCACCAATTTTACTGAAAACAGAGAGCTTGCATGAGGACACTTCAGACAGAGCTTGGAACTAGGAATTACCAGGTCTAATATAACTGAGTCACGCCTCTTCCAGTTAACGCAGTCTTTCAGAAGGAACATATCAAATTAGATTTATGTATAATCGACACTAACCTGGTATGGATCTGTTCCACCCAGCTAGACTACGTGTGTTCATGCCTCTTTGCTACTGACTCCATCCTAAGAGATCTGGTTCTTTCCCTCGAGTGGTAGAAGCTCATGCTTTTATATCCAGAAGTTCCAGGTTCAGTCCCTGCAGATGACCCAAATGGAGAGTTGTTCCATTAGGCTATGTTGTCTGCAACCACAAGTCCATAATCTACTCTTAGAGCCAAAAATAGAAACCATGTTTTCCACTGCTGTCTCAGAAATAATTGAGTATCAGAGGGGTAGCCATGTTAGTCTGGATCTGTAAAAGCAGCAAAGAGTCTTGAGTTGCTGCTTTTTCAGAAATAATTGTGTAACCTACTGGCAATGTGTGTTGTGCCCACTGCATGGTCTGGTCCACGTAGAGGATAATGACATGCTTTCCCCCTCCAGTTATTCATGGGTGAAGTAAAAATTTGTGCTGTGGATCTGCATGTTGTGGGTGCAGACACTGCTGGTGACACATGGGGGTGAAAATAAATGTATAAAAGTTTGCAGTAAAACGTATTTAGAAGTCAATTTGCATGTTTCATTATTATTATTTGTATTACTTAATGGAAGCTGTCACTTTAAGAACAAGGTGCGGCTGTCTGAGTGTGTGAGACTGAGAGCAACATATGAGAGACTTTGCCTGTGGAAGACTGCCTCTGTATGCTCTAAAAATGTCAAAACTCAGTTTAATAAATGTCTTTTCAGAAAGCAAGACTCATTCTTGAAGGTGTAATGTTAGCGTTGTTGGGGGACCGGATGCCTCTGGGTATTGCTGGTGAGCTACAGGGCCTTTTACCTGTAAATGATCAGTTTGATTCTTTCCCAGTTTAACAGGGATTAAAAAGTGTTGTCATCTAACAGATGAGTGGTAGCCCCAAGGTGAGATGAGTTGGTAGAGTCTCAGTTCGAGCTCCCATGTCACAAAGGCACCATCACACTTTGCACTTTGTGAACTTTGAATGGTGGGAACTATTTGTTCCTATGTGTTTGTACAGTGCTGAGCAGAATGGATCTTCTTGGATCCACTAGTGAGAGCTCCTTCAGCAGGGGTTAAAATCCACTCTTGTGAATTTGTAGTGAATAAAGAGAGAGCACTGAAATTGTCCTACATGCACTGGTGGTGGGCAGGGGGAATTTAAAAATCTTTTTAAAAAAAATCTCATGATTTGGGGGATCTGACTCCCTGATTTTTGAAATTTTGGGGTTAGCAATTTTGGGAGAAGCAGTTTTTCTCTGTTCTTTTTTATGCCCCCTGAAGCACTGAAGGATCAAGTCTGTACTCAGCACATAGTGATTCTCCATTGGAGCAGGCGAGAGGAGGAAAGTCAACCTTATGGTGCCGATGAGACTTTAATTATTTCTTCTCTGCTCCTGCCAGTGCTGCTGAGTGTGTACTTTGCATAGTACCACCACAGGCATCAACTATTTTCTCTCCTGTGTATGGCACCTGCAGAGCAACTTTCTACAGATGCATATGTAGGTCCATAAGCCGTTTCAAGGCCTCTTCTGTGACACTGTGAATATCATCCAATTCACTTTTGAATCCATAGTTGGGGCACTGCATTTTGATGTGTTCAATGGTTTAGATGTTCAGCACAGCGGCACAAAGAGGAGTCTTTGATTTTCCACTTGTGCATCTATAGACACACATTTGTTTTTTCATAAAATCATAGAAATGTAGGGCTGGAAGGGACCTCGAGAAGTCAAGTCCAGCCCTCTGAGCTGTGGCAGGACGAAATAAATCTAGAACATCTCTGACTGGTGTTTGTCCAACTTGTTTTTGAAAGCTTCCAATGATACAGATCCCAAGACTTCCCTTGGAAGCCTATTCCATGGCTTAATTATCCTTTTTGTAAGAATTATAGTCAGAAAGTTTTTCCTAATATGTAATCTAAATCTATTTTGCTGCAGATTAAGCCCATTACTTCTTGTCCTACTTTCAGTGGATATAGAGAAGAATTAATCACTGTTCTTTATAACAGCCCTTAACATATTGGAAGACTTATCAGATCGCCCCTCGGTTGTCTTTTCTCAAGACTAAACATGCACAGTATTTTTACCATTTCATCAGCGGTCAGCTTTTCTAAATCCTTTTATCATTTTTGTTGCTCTTCGCTGGACTCTTCCCAATTTGTCCACATCCTTCCTAAATTGTGGTGCCCAGAATTAGACACAGTACTCCAGCTGGGGACTCTCCATTGCTGAGTAGAGTGGGGCAATTACTTTCTGTGTCTTACATAAAACATTCCTGTTAATACACCCCAGAATCATATTAGTCTTTTTTGCAGCTGCATCACATCGGCAACTCATATGCAGATTGTGGTCCACTATAACCCCCTGTAGCGGGGTGGTTACCCCGCTCCTGCCCTGAAGGGCTTAAAACAGCCCTGTGGCAGGGGAAAAGCTGGGCTGATTGGGAAAACAGCCATGGCTGATTGGGAAAACAGCCACAGCTGTTGCTAGTGCAATCCGGGCCCAGCTGGCCCTTATAAGAGGGCAGTGGGCCAGAAGGAGGGACATACTCTCTCTGGCTGCCTCTGAGCTGAGAAGGGTACCTAAGGTGGAGCAGGGCTGGGGAAGGGCAGAGGGAGCTGGGGAGCTCCAGCCTAGCAAAACCCCAGGCTGCATGCCTAATTAAAGGCCTACAAAAGGTACTGGGGTTGCAGAGAGGCAGCCCAGAGATGGCAGAGGCAGCTGGTCCCATCCCCCCTTGCCGATGATGAGTGGTTTATAGACTGCAGTCTGCCCCAGAGAGTGGGGGCTAGATGGTGACTGGCAGTAGCCACTGAGGTAAGGTGGGGATAGAGGGTTAGGGGTTCCCCTGGGTGGGGAGACCCCAATTGTGGGTTGTTTCTGGGTGGCAGAACCCAGATGTAGAACGGGCACCAGGGTCTGTGAGGGAGACGGGGGCCAGCGGCGGGCGAAACGCTGGCCTGAAGGGGGTGTGCCACTCTGAAAGAGCTGATTCCCTAGACGACCAGCAGGAGGCGCCGCGCTGGTGAGTCATCACCCTGCCACACCCCCAAATCCTTTTCAACAGTACTGCCACCTAGGGCATGGCTACACTTGCAGATGTAGAGCGCTGTCAGTTAAACCAGCCCTGACCCCTTCACCCCCCCACAACCCCAGCCCTGACTCTGGCATCCCCCACACATACCCAGCCCCCTGCCCTGAGCACCAAACGGGAGCTCACACACACACACACACACACACACGTATTCCCACCTGCACCCCACACACCAAATGGGAGCTGCCCAGGTAAGTGCTCCACACCCAAACCTTCTGCCCCATCCCTGAGCCCCCTCCCTCATTCTAGCTCCTGGCCAGACCCTGCACCCCAACCTGCTCCTTCATCCCCAGCCCTGGTCTCAGCGCACTCCCACGCTCATTTCAGTGCAGAGAGAGAGGAAGAGAATGGCTAGAACCAGGGAGAAGGTACGTACCTACTCTATGTGGACAGGGACAGGACCCCAGACTGGCAGCAGGCTGAGAGGGGCCAGTAGCTGGGACTGTGGCTGGCAGGAACCGGCGGACGGAACCCTAGATCGGCAACGGACTGAGTGGCAGCGGGCTGAGCCGCGCAGCCCACTGCCAGTCTGGGGTTCTGGCTGCCGGCCCCTTGCCAACAGGTGTCCCAGCCGCAGGCCACGCTCAGGCTTCTGCCGGCCTAGGTGAATGGAACCCCAGGCCAGCAACGGGCTGAGCGGGCCGGCGTTGTAAGATCAGTATTTTAATTTAATTTTAAATGAAGCTGCTTAAACATTTTGAAAACCTTGTTTACATACAACAATAGTTTAGTTATATAATTATATAGAGTTATAGAGCGAGACCGTCTAAAAAACATTAAAATGTATTATTGGCATGCAAAACCTTAAATTAAAGTGAATAAATGAAGACTTGGCACACCACTTCTAAAAGGTTGCCGACCCCTGCTTTAGGTTATGGTTAGATCAGATTTTCTGGCTTTTCACTGCAACCATGAAGGCCAGAAACTTATTTTTGAAATATTTTTAAATGAGTACAGCATGAACCCTGAGATTCTCATGCAATCTTGATTCCAGCAGCTGGGGTTTAGAGAGAAAATACCGTGCTTCTTGTGATAAAATTGTGAGAGTTAGTTGGCAACCCCTTCAGATGGATAGCATGGAAAGCTTCAGTCTCAAAGGTGCATTTTTAAAAAAAGATAGATTTATTTAAAACAGTGAGTTAACGTGGGAAGTGTTTTGCTTTAGCTCTGTCTAGCTGATGCTATCAGACAAACTTTATACTATGCTTTTTTGTGTAAATATAATTTATCAGTAACTGATTACTGTATGCAAGGGGGGTGACGTAGCATTTCTGAGAGTACAATAGTTCTGCAAAATTTAGGCATTTCAGATTAGCAGGCATAATACTGCATTAATGTGAGGCTCCCTCTCCCCCCCCCCCCCAACTTTCTTGATGCAAGTCTTAGCCACATTTTTCACTATCATTACAAAATGTTCTGGTCTTCTGTTTGTGTTTTTTTACAATTTGGAATGGAATGAAGTAGAGAGACCCAAATAAGAGGACAGAAAAATAGTGGATGGCTTTTCAACTTGTGTCTCTAATTTTTTTAGAAAAAATAACAGTTGCATAACTTCTCTGAGTTTGCATACATAATGGCAATAATTCCCAAGAGAGAAAGTGGGAATTTAGATTAGAGTGGGATGGAAGTAATTTTGAATCTGAAATGAAGGCCATCCTTCATAATACAGGGCCATTTTATGCTGTGCTTGTGTTTGTGGGATGATATGTGATGGCCATTGTTGCATACAGTATTTCACTGAGAGTTTTCATTATGATCACGTAAAAGCTTTTTTTAAAAGGAATAAATAAAACATTAATCACAAAGTAATTTACTTTCTGGTTTGTGTTTATAAATGAGTATAAAATTAGAACTATTCAAATCCAACTGCTAATGGAAGTACTAAATGTTACGGCAATTGCCCATAACTCTGATTTGTAGGGGATATTAGAATAACTTTCTATGTCTTGAGCCACCTTTTACAGAACTCTAACCTAAGGTTAGGAAATAACAGCTGAATGTCACTGCTTGATTTCCCAGTGAAGTTGCCTTCAAATCTGATGTTTGATGTCAACAGATTTGAAAACCTTTGCCTGCACTTCTGCCTGGCATTTGTCTTCTAGGTACCTTTTTAAGCTGTTCCATAAATTGTTGGTGTTTACTAAAATATTGTCTGAAATACTATATTGAACAAAACAAGAAGCCTTTGGAAGTAATCTTATAATACAGAATGTCCTGCTTAAGAGGTGTACTAAAGAGGGGAATGACTTAAAATACGTTGTCCATAGACCTCTGATAAAGAATAAACGGGTTGCGTAAAGATTGAGCCCTAAAGAGAAACAGACACTACATGTGAAGGAGCATTCCGAACTAAATGTTGTTTTAAATGGCGTGCTAGTGGTTGAGCTGGAAAGAGCTGTTCCAGGGTATTTATGAAAGCGATAATCTGATTGAAGGATTGCCAGTTACCTTGCATGCCAGTCTACAAAGAATTCATTGCTCTGAAGCTGTCTTTATCACAGATATCTGTTGAAGGCTGACTCTTTGCATATAAAGTTGAAATGCCTCACCCTCCCTTTCAAAGGTTTGGGCAGCCTTGCCCCGACTACATTTCATATCGCCTTGCTAGTGCTTTGCCCTCCGTTCTTGTTCCCTGTGCTTCTACTGTACTCTTCCTAGGTCTCTCTTCACATTGCTCCACGTGACTAGCATGGCATCCTTTATCCTGTGCTGCTCCGTCAAATCCTTCCTTCTTGAAAACCTACTCTTTCCCTGGTTTCTACTCCTCCTCTTGCTTTACCTCAGTCTCTTTAAAAGAATCAGAAGGGACATGATTTGTTCATTATTTGTATTAACCCTCATCCCTCCTTTTGTCCCGTGTTTGTCTTATTTCAGACTAAACTCTTCAGGCAAGAATTAAAATATTTTTACTCTCAAAAATGTCATGCAAATATATGATGTGTTATAAATGTTTAACAACAATCTGTTGCTTTCTCTCCTAAATTCATACCAGCAGTTGACATATCAATATCCACAGCTACATATAGGACCCTACCAAATTTACAGTTCACTTTGGTCAATTTCACGGCCACTGGGTCTTAACATTGGTTAATTTTACAATTTCAGATATTTACATCTGAAATTTCAGTGTTGTAATTGGGGGGGGTCCTGATCCAAGAGGGGATAGTGTGTGTGGTATGTGTGTGTGTGCTGTTAGGCTGGTTGCAGGATTGCCATACTCACTCCTGGCTCTGAAAGCAGCACAGCTCTGAAGGTAGCGTAGCAGCTGCCGAGTTTCCTGCAGCTGGAGAAGGCTCCCAGAGGTGGAGGTAGGTCTGATCTCCCCAGTGCTGCTGGGAGCCTCCCAGCCCGGGGATCCTACCTGCTAGTCAGGGCCAGTGGTGGATTAGTATATGGCCCCATGCCCAGGGCCCCTGGATAATTTGAAAAATGGGTGACCCAGCCCTGGCAGGAGCTGTGGGGGCTGAAGTCCCAAGCTTGGGCACCCTGAGCCTGGGCAGAAGCTGAAGAGGGGGACAGAAGCCCCGACCCTGGGTGGCCCAGAGTCTGGGTAGGAGCCATGGGGGGACAGCAGCCCTGAGCCCCAGCTGGAGCCATGGGCGGGGTGAAGCTTGGAGCTTGGGCAGGAGCTGCGGGGGGTGAAAGACCCAAGTCCTGGCAGGAGCCGTGGGGAGTGGCAGCCCCCAGCCCAGGTTCCCTGAGCCGCTGGCAGGAGCTGCTGGGGGTGAAATCCTCAAGTCCTGGCTGGACCCCAGGTAGGAGCCATGGGGTGAGGGGCAGCTCCAGGCTGGGCAGGAGCTGTGGGGGCTGGAGGTCTGGGAGGTGGCAGCCAATGTTCCCTCTAATTTTTCCCATGCTCCCCCGCTGCAGTCCTGAGCACCTGCGTGGCACTTAATAGGCTGCTGCATGGCTATGCAGCTTAGAGGGAACTTAAGTGGCATGCTCCCAGCCCCAGCAGGAGCTGTGGGGTTGGGGCAGCACCCAGTCCAAGTCCCTGAGCCCTGGCAGGAGCTGCAACTACTACACCCCCGGCAGGAGCTGAGAGAGCTAGCGGGAGCAGCAGCCTGGAGCCTGAACTCCCAGAGCCGAGGTGGGGGTGGCGGTGGCAATGGGCAGAAGCTCCAGCGCTAGGGTGCCCTAGCCTGGGCAGGAGCCTCAGTTGGGAGTAGGGCACCCCGAGGCCCGGCAAGAGTTGCCCGGGGCAGCAGCCCGGAGCTCGGCAGAAGTGAGGGTGTACCACTCATTTCTGCACTGCCTGTGGAGGTGGGTCAGATCTCCTGCCATAACAGCCATGCAGGGGAAGGACAAGTCCTGTCCCTCCCCAGCCCACCTGACTTTGGAGAGATAAGATTTCATAGAGAAGGGCTTATTTCACAGTCTGTGACTTGTTTTTCACGGCCATGAAATTGGTAGGGCTCTAACTATATACTACTGTAATTTGAGGGGAAACGTAAATACATTTAAATTAACTCTGGCGTTTGGGATAAGGGTGTGTGTATGTGTGTTTTCTCAAGCATAAAGATTTGTTTATGCAAACTAGTCCCAACATTACTAAATTGTGAGCTTCTAGTAATGATAAAGCTGCAGTGCAGGTCTGTAGGACTGTATTGCTGCTTGAACTATAAAATGCTAATTGTATCTGTAGGCACTACTTTGTATTGATTGCTATTGGCTCCTCTCACTTGGTCTTGATCTTGAGCAGGTCAGTAAACATTTGTGAAAGGTGGTAGTAAGAGTATGTTAAAAGCTAAGGAGAAGGAATGAAGTTGCTTAAAATAAGTATGCGTTTCTTCAACAGGAGGTTTTCTCCTTGAAAATATGATAAAGGGCTTTCCATATTCTGAATTTTATAATGCATTAATCTATCTGGAGAAATTTCATAGGAGTGTGAATTAGAGCAGTAAGGATTTTTTTTCACGAGAATACACAACGCTTTTATCCTGAGCATTTCTCCTTTTGTAATGCAGACTTGCATTTTGTGAGCTTGCACAGTGCAGAAGTCATTTTTTATTCTAAATGTTTCTATTTTTGTGATTCTATCTCCTGTAGAGGGTTTCTTGTTCTCAGATGCAATCTTTGCAGTTTATCGATTTTTACTATTTTAATAACATTTAGATCGGCAGCTTGGTTTTCCCTTTTTCTCTGCACAACTATTTCTGTGCAGGGCAGTGAAGTACACATTGTATTTTAAAAGACATACTTCAGGTTGTGTAATGTTTTAGTTAGAGCGGAGTCTGGGTGTTGAGCTCCAAGCAAGATAACCCCCTCTTCTCCAGTCATTTCAAAAATATAACCAAGAGCCTTCTGGGTTTTTCAATAAAGTAAAATTTATATTAGTTTTTAGCTTGCCTTCTAAGATTGTGTTAGGCAGAATGGATTGTATTAATTTGCAGTGCTTATTTCTATGCCCTATTTCCATCTGTAACACAATGATACTTGAAGAGAAATAAACAAATGTTTTCACTTAATATATGAAATGTTTTGGAGAACTTAGGAGTAAGCACTGCTGTAAGAAGAGTGTTTAGACAGCTGAGTCATGATTGCAAAGTGTGTCAGCTGGGCTTGTGCAAATTCGTAATATCTGCAATTTAGAAAACCACTCACCAAGTAATGTAACCATAGTTCTCTGAAAGGGATAGTTTGTTTCAAAACAAATTTTCATAAGATTTGCGGTAATATGATTTGTTGCTGTCTAAAATGATTTGTTGCTGTCTAAAAACTAAGGGTGTATCTAGTTGGAGCCTGCTTCTAGAGGCCTGTCTACTCTATTGTACGAAATTGACTGGTGGGTGAAAAAGGTTCCCAACAGAGGTCCCCATGAACTGGTAAAACTGTTAGAGTAGAAAGGACAAAAGTTTCTCCATCAGCATTTCCATTATATTGTTGGAAACTCTTTCCACTGGGGTTTGTATAATGGCTAACAATGGAGACCTCATCCTGATTGAGGACTCTGGGTGCTACCTCAACATGCATATTAAAGAGTAATAGTATAGCAACTTTCAACACTGATTCAGGGGGACTGTTGCTGACATCCCTTGTCAGACGCAGGTCAGCTGCCTAGTGTAGGTGCATCTTTGGAGGAGGGAAGTGTCTCACGTTGCACTGCAGTGCCCCTTTTTGTTGGCTCATGTGTGTCATTGACAAGTTCTGAAGGGAGCTCTGTCCATCTTTCCTTTGCTGGAGTGATAGTCTTGCAAATTGGTGGACTGAAATAAGGATGTGAAATTCTTTGGCTTGGAGGATGGCTAGTTGGAAGAAGGAGGAAAGTAATGAAGAATGAATTGCTTTTGTATTGCAGGACTTGCTGCTTTATTTTCAATAGTAATTTGTTTCCCTTACTTGATAGGATGTTTCGCCTTCGAGGTCTTGCTGCCGTGGCAGGCTTAGAGGCTGTTTCCCGATGTTACCATGGAATGGCACATCCCACCAGAAGCAGGCAAAGACTTATGATGGCAGCTTTCATAGGAACAACTGCAGCTACAGCAAGTGCTGGACTCCTATGGAAGAGGTAAGTGCTCTCAGGAGTCATTCTTGAACAGAACTTCAGCCTTCTGCTGCTTTGGTCCTGCTTTGGTCCCCTGAAGAAATTAATGTGGAGTGAATTTCACCTTGATCATAGAAGCAACAGAAGACTATGCAAGGCAGCATTACTGCCTTGAGCTCCATTGTGTGAAGAGCAGCAGCTATTGAATGGACATGCATCTGTATCCCATATCCTACATGCAATAGAATTAGGCTCCAAGGGTGTTGGGGAGATGAGCAGGAGTTTGACTAGATTCTGTGGTTACATGGATCTACTGGACACAACCCTTCGAGGTTTCTAAGAGTTGTCACCCTTATTCTAGCTACAAAAGGGCTCTGGAGCTGTCATGCCTTGCCCACTGACTGGGAAGCAGATCATGTATTGTGGCACAAAGTCTAACTAATATATCGTGCTTTCACCTCTTAGGAAGCCTAGTAGGATATAAGTGTCATAAAATAAGACTGATGTTTCATAAAATATGAACTTTAAGCATAAATAAAAAGCCCACTTGCTGCTTAATGCTGAGAGATTTTTGTACTCTCTTGCACCATGTTAGATTTCATTTGAGGAGTATTAGCTGAAAATGTATAGTGCAAACTGCAGCTGTAGCATCAAATACTCTTCTTTATTCATGCTTCAGATGAGGCACGAAGGTTACTTTGTGACCAGTGTAAGACACCATGAAATTACATTTTCACAATAGTGAACAGTGTATAGAAATACTCAGGGTGGCACTAAATGAGCCTCAATTGACTCTGGTTATGTTCCATGCTCTAAACAAAGCAAGCAGTAAATGTTCTTTAGCTTCTAGTTGAATTAAATGTGAAAGCTGTCAGGAGCCACTGTTATCACTGTATGCTCAGGCTCACTACTGTGCAGATACCTTGATTAGTCCAAAGGTGATAGTATCATTGAGAGCGTATCTTATTTTCAATTCTAATATTTAGGTATTACTTTATGATCTTATTTTCCAACACAGTAGGTACACTTGCCTCTTATTCGGAATTATGGCAAGCTGTGAGAAGCAGTAATGTAATGTCTCATAATTGTTGTGTACTGTTTTCTGTTTTGGGCAAGGGAGCCTACTTAACATAAACAGAAAAAGTTGTTCACTGTTTTTGCCATTCCTATAATTGGCAAGACTTAAGCTCCTTGCTAAAAGGTGTCATCAAAAACCAGGGGGAAAGCACCATGATCCAGCACAGTCTCTTCTGATGTTACCTGTTAAAATTAATCTGGTTTATATAGTGCCTTTCAATTTGAAGGACCCCAGAGCACTTTACAGACGTTATAAAATCATGCAGCCAGCAGTGAGGTGGAATGCTGCAGCCATTCTGTGCCGATAACAAAGATGACTGTACTGTTATATATCTCCTTTTTGGGTGAGGAAGTGAATAGTCTCTCCATTTAAAACTACAGTGAGAATATTTTAAGTGCACATAACATAATTACCTAAATTAGGTTTTTGGCTAGGACACTGTAAGTTCATAGCTCTTTTGTGGAAAATGTCATAAAAATAACCAAGCTGTCAGGTATTAAATTTTATATCTCCTCTGAAGGATGGCACTTCCAGCAGCACACAGAGAGCTGACAAAATCGCAAACATAAGTGGTGTGGCAGAATACAGGCAACAGTGCAGCCTGGGGCCCAGGATTCCCCAAGTTCTAATAATCCCAGATATGCTGCTAATTTTTTAAAATTTTTCTTCCTCTGTCTATTTCTTAACTAGCACAGATAGGTTAATGTTTGTAAAGCCCTTTCACTTACCCTGGCGAGCCGCGTGCCAAAGGTTGCCAATCCCTGGTCTAGATAATAGTTATTCCTGCCATGAGTGTAGGGTACTGGACTAGGAGACCTCTTGAGGTCCCTTCCAGTCTGACGATTGTATGTTATTATTTACTTGGCTGTTTAACCCAAGAAATCATATTACCATTACAATGACAAGTTGTTTTAGTGTAGAAAATAGTTTATACTGATGCTACAAAATATTAAATAGACTGTTTCAAATAAAAACATTTTAACTTTGTGTTTAAAAATAAATGAAAGAAAAGAAACCCTACAATGTAGTAAAGTTCTTTTTCAGTTCTGTAGTGCTAATCTTATTGGTCATTTTCACTTGAACATGCCAAGCCACCAGCAAGAACCTTAACTGTGAAGTGGTTCAAGAAATGAGTTCAGCTGAATATATTTGAACATGAATAGATGCTGTGTTGTGCATACCACTGCATATCATACAATAAGTATAATTGAACTACTTATAAATAAGATGTTTAGCTGAAGGAACCAATGACATTACAGATGGAGGTGGTGTAGCAGCAATGTGGTCGACATCTTGAGAAAGATGTGGACACACAGTGTCCAGAGAACAACTCAAAGGATAACAAGTTTAGATAACATGACCTATCAGGAAACTTTACAAAACAAACAAAAAAACCAAAAACAAAAAAACCGAACTAGGCATGTTTAATCTTGAGACAAGAAGACCTGGGGGAGGGGAAAAGGGAGTGGGGAAGAAACTGATCTTCAAATATGTGAATGATGATAAATTGTTCCTCACATCCACTGATGGTGGGACAAGAAGTAATTGGCTTAATGTACAGCAAGGGAGATTTAGATTAGTTATTAGGAAAAACTTTCTGTCTATATGGATAGTTAAGTACTGGAATAGGTAACCAAGGGAGGTTGTGGAATCCCCATCTTTGGAGGTTTTTAAGAACAGGTTAGAACAGTGATGGGCAACCTGTGGTCTGCACGTGACCCATCAGGGTAATGCACTGGCAGGCCGTGAGACAGTTTGTTTACATTGACGATCCGCAGGCACAGCTTCCCGCAGCTCCCAGTACCGAAGTTCACTGTTCCCAGCCAATGGGAGCTGCGGGAAGCGGCACTGGTTGCAGGGATGTGCTGGCTGCCACTTCCCGCAGCTCCCGTTGGCCTGGAAAGGCAAACTGCAGCCACTGGGAGCTGCAGGCGGCTGTGCCTGCGGACAGTCAATGTAAACAAACTGTCTCGCGGCCTGCCAGTGGATTACCCTGATGGGCCATGTGCAGCCTGCGGGCCACAGGTTGCCACCACTGGGTTAGACAAACACTTGTCAGAGATGGTCCTGCCTCTGGACAGGACCATCGATGAGATTGCCTTTTGAGGGCCCTTCCAGCCTTAAATTTCTATAATTCTATATATAATGCATGCAGTGGGACTATTTTACAGTGGAAATTTTTCCCATAGAAGAATTTCACTCAAAGCAACATTTCACGGTAGCAGTTGCAGTTTGTATGTTACAGTGCATTGAAACAATTTAGGACTTGCATTCTGTTATATCCAAAATTACTTTTTCACAAATGGTATACATATAAATACATAAGCAATTAATGAAGCAAATCAAGATTATGTAAGATTTAAGGGAACACTCTCCAAGCTGGGAACAGTAGTTGTTTTTAAAGTGCTTCTTTGCATAAACTGTTCTGTTAAGACAGTTAACCTTCTGTAGAGATGATCTAATACAATGCTTGTTTTCCTTCAATTAGTTAAGCAAATATACTTTCATTGTTATATGAAACCTTGCTGTGCTGCGAAGCTGAAGACTTCTGGGGGGTTCTGGATCTCTTTCTTTTATCATAACAAAGAAGCCTGCTGCCTTTGATGGTATGTGACCCTAATAAAGGGTGTCTGCAAAAAGAAAAGGAGTACTTGTGGCACCTTAGAGACTAACCAATTTATTTAAGGGTGTGTGGTTTCTAATATTCTGATTAACCTTGAATGATCTATGCTTGAGGCCGTGACACTTCATCATGAACTAAATGAGATGCCCTATTCTGATCCTTGTCAGCAAAATGTCAGCTGTAATGCTTTCCTTAAAAAAGGTGACTTTAAAAAAAAAAAAATTACGGCACGCAATGTAGAACATGTAAATAGTAATATCCTGAAAGGCTTTTTAGAGTTCAGTCTGCTTCCTCCATAATCATAAGGATTTATTTAGTCTCTTAGGAAAATGAAAAGCTATTTAAAGGCGTATCAGTGCTTGGTGGTACTGCCATGTAGGAGTGTTCAGGTCTGGTAGTGACTGAAAGAAGATCTTATGCTTATCAGCCCTTTGGAAAGCTGGGGCTTCGGAGGTGGTGTTTTCAGTTATTGAGGAAGGACAACAGTGGAGAAAAGGAGGGCATCTGACCTGCAACACTTTCTAGAATTTGAAAGTAGCTTTGTGACATAGCCTTTGCTGACTATGGGAATTATTCCATTTTTACATGAGGCATGTGTGGATTATAGGAAATCCCAGGTATAGGAAATAGAGTTGTGCTATAATTGGGATAAGGAAGTGAATGCAATCATTTCAGGATCCCCCACCCGCACCCAACTGCCTTCTTACGTTGAATTTCTGAATATGTAGGAATCGCAAGCAAATCCTTTTGGAATGTTTTTTGCTCAGTAGGTAAGGGATTGCTCATACTTGGATGCCTGGACAACCCCTTCCCCCCACCAAAAATATAAAGGACAAAATAAAAGCTATACAAAGAGATAATTCAAGGTCAGGTATTTTAATGCATTGCCAAGTATGCTAAGGATTACATTTTTTTCCCCCCAAGGAACTGATAAAATTAACACAAACTAGACAGAGTTAATCAAAGACAAATAGCTGTTGATTGTATCTCTGAATTCTGTGTGGGTTTTTCCAATAGTAATCCTACTGGCTCTTTAGGAAAAACACAGTTCTTAAATATATCATAAAGGCAGAGTAGCCTCATATTTGTTAAAAATAATTGCCTTCAACTACTAATTATTAATCTAATGTGTTTATCTCTGTAGCTAAGCTGTAGCCACAATATTTTTCAAATGTCACTTTCCTAGTCTCTTGGCTAACTTGTCAGATGAATCACAGATGGCAATGGGGAGAAAGAAATACTTAATAAGGCTACATCATAAAAATAGAATGAGAGAGTTGTCAAAAGCTGGACTAGTATCTATGCTGCCTACTAATTTTTACAGTGAAGGTTTGGCAGATGTAATATTTTTCTGTATATGGCATAAAGTGGTGATTACTTCATTAATATTGATGTTTCATTAGGCATCTTAGTACAGAGGAAGCCCTGGAATTCAGGGCTTGAAAAAATCATTCACTCTAGTACTGATGAATGGAAAACTATCTTGGTGAATAGGGTGGGACTCTTATTTCTTCCCCCCCCCCCAATTTAAACTTGACTTTAAAAACACAAACTGTCTAGTCCTTATGATTAAAAACTTTAATGTAGGCTGCTGGCTGTCTCCGCCAGCCCAGGAAGAACTAGGGCCTTATCCAAAATCTGTGTAGGCCCTTCTTTCAAGGCACAGTTTGAAGAATAAAAATAAGATTCCCTAAGGAAGGCCAAAACAAAGCTATTCCCCTGACCAAAGCAGGCTGCAGGGACCCAAAGGCCTTTCCTCTTGCATCACTCCCCGCTGCTCCAGGGCCAGGCAGCCCCTTTCTTTCTCTTCAATGGAGCCCTTTCAGCCTGTCATGGTATCTGGAGTGGCTCACAACCATGAACGTCAACTTCAGGGTAGACTGTCAAGAAACAGGGCAGAGCCCTCCAAATGGTTGTATGTTCTGTCATTAGATTTCACCAATCCAGTAACAAGTGTGAACTCCTAAAGCACTGTATCAGTCTTACCAGAGAGTCATAGGCAGTCCAAGTCTATCTTGCCACCCAGACAAGCTGGACTTAGTGATAAATGGTCACTATACACCAAAAATCACAACAGTATTCAGATTACTCCCAGTCCCAAAGGACCAGCCACTTACCCCAGTCAGTTTGAACCTTAGTTCTCACTCCAAGGATAATACTTGTAGCCAATCCTATAGTAAACTGTCTAAGGATTTATTCATAAAATAAATGAGTTATTACAAGGTTAAATCAGGCAAGCATATATACACAGATGTTAGTCCATATTCCAAAAGGTGACAGAATTGTAGAAATCTGTCAACTCTGAATGCCTTTTAGGGCTAATCTGGGTTAACTCTGGTGACCTTTGCTTCCATTTTGTAGCTCCAGCTCTGTGAAAGTCTAGACAGCAAAAGAGATGAGAGAATTTCTTGTCAGCAATTTTAATTTCCTTCTTCCAAAATTAAATCTGTTGTGAGGATGGCCTTAATGATGGGCAGGAGATGACCCCTCCTGACTGGGTTCACGGTTTCAGAGCATACATGTTTTACAGTTACGAAGCAAAAATTTAAATATTATATAACGTGACCAATTATAATTGAGATTAACGCATGCAGCAACTTGGAAGCATATCCTTAAGTCTAAACCCTAACTACATTGTTATAAGTCTAATACTCATCTTAACCATACTAACACACAGGCCTATACATATGTGGTTTCATCACTGCTGACAGGGCCTGTAGCAGATACACACCAGAAAGATACAGTGAAGGGTGCTTAGGACTCAATAAGCCTCTGGGATAATGGGTGAATTGCATCTTTAGAAAACCAATTTTAGCATAACTCGTCTGAAAGAAGCGGGGAAAGGAGGAGCAGTAAAAACTTACAAGGAGCAGAACAAAGGCAGCCAGGTGACCAAGAGGGGTCCACAGGAAGACAGTGAGGAAAGGAAGAGGAAGCAAGGGCCAGGAGAGGAGAAGGTCACACAATCTGGATAAGTGGCTTCATGAGGTGCAGAGACCAGCCAGCGTGCAACAGCCTACAATAGAAGGGACACCCTGCCTGCCTCTCTGGACCCACATGGTTCCCCAAGGACTCAGGAAGGAAGTGTGAGAGAGACATTGTGGTTTCAGGTGTGTTTGGTATGATTATGATTATGTATTGAAGAGCATAAAGGTGTTACTCTCTACGCCGAGAGTGTTTAACGGCTTCACAACTACCGTGTGGCCTTGAGAGTTAAACTGTAACCAGGCTCTTAGCGGCTCCACACCTTTGGGGTGGAGTTCCGAGAGAGGGCATGCTTAAGTACTGGGGAGTCTGAAGGGACAGCGCTGCGCCCAGAGGGGCAATGTTGCTGGACAATGGATTCCAACTCTCAGAAAGGTGGTGCCAGATAGAAGGTCTGTGCTGTAGGAATAAGCCTAGCAACCCCAGGAATGAGACAGTGGCTGAACTCTGGTCAGGATCCCAGGACATGAAACACCCATGGTTCCAGAGCAACAGAGGCTTGGATTCTGCTCACAGCAGTCCTAGTGAGTGGCCAGGATCTCTGACAGTAGGTTTCTTAACCTTGCCCCAGACAGTCTCCTTGCTAATTTCTCTCCTTAAGACAATGGAGAATTGAAGTTACTTAATTTTGATTTTTTTCATTACTTTTTATGTAACTAAATAGACCTGATATTGAATGAAATATAAATGTCTGGTAGGTTTTAGCTGCTTCCTGCTGTACTAGGTGGTTTCCCCCTTCTTGCTGTACTAGGCAGCCAGTGTTACAATAGGAAGTACCCCAAATTTCTGAACACACAGCTTGCCAGGAACACATGGCTATCACTTTTTAAATGACTACCTTTCAGTCTAATTTTCCATGTAATATGGTTATTTGGGGATAATACAGCTCTCAGACTAGAAATAAGAAATGTGTGTATTGTGCATTGATAAGAGGCTTTACATAAAATTTGGTATATTTTCTTTCTGATGGCTTAGGAAGCCCGTCCATACTGATGTGATAAAGGATTAAACAAGATATGTTGTACCATTAAATCAGTGCACACTTTTAGGATAAAAATTGCTCAGCAGATAAAATTTTTTAGGACTTACTAGATACCTGTAAAAATAGAAGAGTGATATTTGTTGGAGCTGAGAAGGGAAGAATAATAATTGCTACATATTGTTTGGCTCCATGCACCTGGGTAAATCAGTTCTGGAATAAAGTAATGAAATATTTATGTATGGTTTTAGTATGAGAGATTCTCAGAAACACCACCCCCAGTCTAATGATTTTTAGAAGTCATGAAAATCTGATTGGATCACAAATTTCTTTTGTGACGGTTGTTGCACTTAGAGGATATTACAAAACTGGAAGCCCACAAGAAGGAGGGAGCTATAGACTGATATTCTGGACTAGATTGGTGAATGGAGGGAGGGGTGGAATTATCTCTTTTTCATAAATAAGCATAGATGGCTATGAGGAGTGTTGGTGACAGTCTTTTTATAAGCAGTGTACATGATATACCTGAAGTATTTAGTTCTAAATCTCTCATATCCACTACACTGACAGCAATAATATAACAAATTAGGGCTATCAAGCGATTAAAAAAACTAATTGCGCGATTCAACAATAATAGAATACCATTTATTTAAATATTTTGGATATTTTCTACATTTTCAAATATGCTGATTTAAATTACAACACAGAATACAAAGTATACAATGCTCACTTTATTTTTCATTTAAATATTTGCACTGTAAAAAACAAAAGAAATAGTATACTGGAGGTTTTTAAGATCAGGCTTGACAAAGCCCTGGCTGAGATGATTTAGTTGTGGATTGGTCCTGCTTTGAGCAGGGTTTGGACTAGATGACCTCCTGAGGTTCCTTCCAACCCTGATATTCTATTCTATGATTTCAAGGCACATAATACAAGTACTGTAGTGCAATCTCTTTATAATGAAAGCTGAACTTACAAATGTAGAATTATGTAAAAAACAAAAAAACAAAAAAAAACCTGCACTTAACAATAAAACAATGTAAAACTTTAGAACCTAGAAGTCCACAGTCCTAATTCAGCCAATCGCTCAGACAAACAAGTTTGATTACAATTTGCAGAGGATATTGCTGCCCATGTTTGGTTTACAGTGTCACCTGAAAGTGAGAACAGGCATTCGCATGGCACTGTTGTAGCTGGCATCATAAGATATTTACGTGCCAGATGCACTAAATATTCATATTTCCCTTCATGCTTCAACCACCATTCCAGAAGACATGCATCCATGCTGATGATGGGTTCTGCTTGGTAACAATCCAAAGCAGAGCGGACTGACGTATGTTCATTTTCATCATCTGAGTCAGATGCCACCAGCGGAGGGTTGATTTTCTTTTATGGTGGTTTGGGTTCTGTAGTTTCTGCATGGGAGTGTTGCTCTTTTAAGACATCTGAAAGCATTCTCCACACCTCGTCCCTTTCAGATTTTGGAAGGTATTTCAGATTCTTAAACCTTGGGTCAAGTTCTGCAGCTATCCTTAGAAATCTTACATTGGTACCTTCTTTGCATTCTGTGAAAGTGTTCTTAAAATGAACACATGCTGGGTCATCATCTGAGACTGCTATAACATGAAATATATGGCAGAATGTGGGTAAAACAGAGCAGGAGACATAGAATTATTCCCCAAGGAGTTCAATCACAAACTTAATTAACGCATTATTTTTTTTAACGAGCGTCATCAGCATGGAAGCATGTCCTCTGGAATGGTGGCTGAAGCATGAAGGGACATATGAATGTTCAGCATATCTGGCATGTAAATATCTTGCAACACTGGCTACAAAAGTGCCATGTGAATGCCTGTTCTCGCTTTCAGGTGACATTGTAAATAAGAAGCGCGCAGCATTATTTCCCAGAAATGTAAACAAACTTGTTTATATTAGCGATTGGCTGAACAAGAAGTAGGACTGAGTGGTCTTGTGGACTCTAAAGTTTTGCTTTGTTTTGTTTTTGAGTGCAGTTATGTAACAATCTACATTTGTAAGTTACACTTTCATGATAAAGAGATTGTACTTTATTACTTGTATGAGGTAAATTGAAAAATACTATCTTTTGTTTATCATTTTTACAGTGCAAATATTTGTAATAAAAATAATATAAAGTGAGCAATGTACACTTTGTGTTCTGTGTTGTAATAGAAATCAATATATTTGAAAATGTAGAACAACATCCAAAAATATTTAATGAATTTCAATTGGTATACTATTGTTTAACAGTGCGATTAATCACGATTAATTTTTTTACTCACGGTTACTTTTTTCGAGTTAATCATGTGAGTTAACTGCGATTAATCGACAGCCCTATCATAAATATCTTTTAAGGTGGGTTTACAAGCAGATCCTGTGCAGCCTGTCTGCTGCTGTGTCAAGGTTCCTCCCCCACTCTAAACTCTAGGGTACAGATGTGGGGACCTGCATGAAAAACCTCCTAAGCTTATCTTTACCAGCTTAGGTCAAAACTTCCCCAAGGTACAAAATATTACACCCGTTATCCTTGGAATGGCCGCTACCACCACCAAACTAATACTGGTTACTGGGGAAGAGCTGTTTGGACGCGTCTTTCCCCCCAAAATACTTCCCAAAACCTTGCACCCCACTTCCTGGACAAGGTTTGGTAAAAAGCCTCACCAATTTGCCTAGGTGACTACAGACCCAGACCCTTGGATCTTAAGAACAATGAACAATCCTCCCAACACTTGCACCCCCCCCTCTCCTGGGAAATGTTGGATAAAAAGCCTCACCAATTTGCATAGGTGACCACAGACCCAAACCCTTGGATCTGAGAACAATGAAAAAGCATTCAGTTTTTTACAAGAAGACTTTTAATAAAAAATAGCAGTAAATAGAAATAAAGAAATCCCCCCTGTAAAATCAGGATGGTAGATATCTTACAGGGTAATTAGATTCAAAAACATAGAGAACCCCTCTAGGCAAAACCTTAAGTTACAAAAAAGATATACAGACAGAAATAGTTATTCTATTCAGCACAATTCTTTTCTCAGCCATTTAAAGAAATCATAATCTAACACATACCTAGCTAGATTACTTACTAAAAGTTCTAAGCCTCCATTCCTGTTCTGTCCCTGGCCAAGACGACTACAGACAGACACAGACCCTTTGTTCCTCTCCCTCCTCCCAGCTTTTGAAAGTATCTTGTCTCCTCATTGGTCATTTTGGTCAGGTGCCAGCAAGGTTACCTTTAGCTTCTTAACCCTTTACAGGTGAGAGGAGCTTTCCCCTGGCCAGGAGGGATTTCAAAGGGGTTTACCCTTCCCTTTATATTTATGACATGCTGCTTATGACCCAGTCACTCCATCTTGTTCTTACTTTCCACCCTGGCATTATTTTGTGCTGTCTTGGTTCTTATGTCTTCATGTGTACAGGGTGTTTCAGTTTAATTGTTTGGTCCCTCTCTCACTGTCTTGGTATCTTTTACCAAGCTTGATCCACTCCTCTTCCCCACCTGTGCTTTCTCTCTGCTTCCTTAGGTAAGCTTATCTGTTCACAAAGCTTCAGCTATCATCTCTGTTCAGATGTCCTGCCAATCTACTTCTTCTCTTCTGCCTCTCCAATCTCCACTCTCTGGGCAATCTGACATTGCCTTCCTGATCCCTTCCTGAAAGATTCTACACTGGAGAACATTATCTGTACTCACAAACACTTTCCTCTTCTCTCCCCAATCATACAGATTCATAATCTCTGGCCTTGTCTATGCTAGAGAAGTTTTGCTGGTATAGCTATCCTCGTAAACCCTCCCAGTGTAGCGGTACTTGAATAAATTTTTGCATGCACACATCTTGGTATGAGCTAGGGAATTCACTGTTTAAACTCTGGTTCTTAAATATCACTTTACATTTTACTTTTTTTTTTGGCTATTATGTTTTTGAAACAATATGGGTGCCCTCTGGTGGCTGATCTAACACCTGTAGCTTCCTCTGATGTTAACTCGTGTGTAGGCTAGTCAGTGATGAGATTTTCTGGTATTTATGTGGTATTGAGCTGAAATACTACTGGAATTTTTTGTTCCTCCACCTAACTCCCCATTGACAAACATTTTCAGCATTGAATTTGAAAATGTATCACCCCAAAATACTTCATATTTCTCAATAATATTTAAATAACCTCTTCTGGAAGGAAAATATGACATCATTTTATGCATAGTGGTCGTTAAGTACCTTTCCTCTTAATTTTCTGATTTAATAGTCAAGAAATAGTCATAGGACTGGAAGGGTCCTTGAGGGGTCATCTAGTACAGTCCCCCACACTCATGGCAGGACTGAGTGTCATCTAGACCATTCCTGCCAGGTGTGTGTTGAGCCTGCTCTTAAAAATCTCCAATGATGGAGCTCCCACAATCTCGTTTGGCAATTTAGTCAAGTGCTTAACCACCCTCAAAGTTAGGAAGTATTTCCTAAGGTCCAACCTAAAACCTCCGTTGATGCAATATAAGCCCATTGCTGCTTGTCCTATCCTCAGAGGTTAAGAAGAACAATTCTTCTCCCTCCTCCTTGTAACAACCTTTTATATACTTAAAAACTGTTATCATGTCCCCTCTCTGTCTTCTATTTTCCAGACTAAACAAACCCAATTTTTTCAATCTTCCCTCATAGGTCACGTTTGCTAGACCTTTAATCATTTTTTGTTGCTCTTCTCTGGACTTTGTCCACATCTTTCCTGAAATGTGGTGCCCAGAACTGGACACAGTACTCCAGTTGAGGCCTTATCAGCGTGGAGTAGAGTGCAAGAATTACTTCTCGTGTCTTGCTTACAACACTCCTGCTAATACATCCCAGAATTGTTTACTTTTTTAAAAACAGTATTACACTCTTGACTCCTATTTAGCTTGTGATCCACTATGACCCCCAGATCTCTTTCTGCAGTACTCCTTCCTTGGCAGTCATTTCCCATGTTGTACGTGTACAACTGATTTTTTCTTTCTAAGTGGAGTACTTTGCATTTGTCCTTATTGAATTTCATCCTTTTTACTTCAGACCATTTCTCCAGTTTGTCCAGATCATTTTGAATTTTAATCCTATCCTCCACAGCACTTGCAACCCCTCCCAGCTTGGTATCATCCGCAGACTTTAAGTGTGTTTTCTCTATGCCATTATCTAAATCATCGATGAAGATATTGAACAGAACCAGATCCAGAACTGATCCCTGTGGGACCCCACTTGATATGCCCTTCCAGAATGACTGTGAACCACTGATAACTACTCTCTGGGAACGGTTTTCCAACCAGTTTTGCACCCGCCTTATAGTAGCTTCATCTAGGTTACATTTCCCTTGTTTGTTTATGAGAAGGTCATGCTAGACAGTATCAGAAGTCAAGCTTTGCTAAAGTCAAGCTAACTGTGCTAATTTTAACTTGAATCTTTGAAATGTTAACTAACTTTCTGTTGTGTGTTTTTAATTTTTGTACTAGTATCACAACTTTGTATGACTTAACTGGATTTGGGTTTTTTTAGTGTTATTTGATAGACAGTCTCTGCTAGGTTGGGTTCTACTTAAGATATCCATGGTCATCTGGGTTCCTTGAGTGATTTGTAGGTCTCATCTGTCACCACCTTGCTAACCTACTTTCAACCCCCTTCCTGTTTCTGGCGATAGGCCTGATGTGGGAGGTAATTTAAGAGCCCTGCCAGACGTGTAAGTAGTCCTATTGACTTCTTGCTACTCTGCAGGATTGAGTCTATAGTCTGCACAATAACAAGTAGCTGATGCTACAATGACTTTGTGTAATATTATAATCATGCAACGTACCTATTTCTTGACATTGTGGGATTAGTGTCATTATTGAATAATCTAGGAAAGATCTACGATGCATGATGAATAGCTGTTCAGAGTTAATGTCCCACCTCTGATAGATACTTCAAGTCTCTCTTTTTAAAAATAAGTTAATGTATGTGTAGCTTGTCAAGACAATAAAATCTGAGGCTACACTACAAACTTTTGCCGGGATGGCTAAGTCAGTCAGGGGTGTGATTTGTGATAGATATAGCTTTTCGAGCAAAAGCTCTGTGCGGGACAGTTATACTGAGAATACTGTAGCTTTTCATTTGGGTGTCTGGAATAAGGTATATCAGCAAAAGCACAGTTTTTGCTTTTGATGCTAGGAGTGATTTGCTGGTATAGTACACCAGCGTAGCTATACTGGTAAAGCCTTCCCAGTATAGAGCTGGCCTTAGTGAAAAGTATCACTTTCAATTCAGTAACTTGCACACACAGTCTTACATTGTTTATTATTTGCATTGTGGTAAATGATCACACTTAGTTACTGGCCACCCCTGGGCGAAAGGCAAAATCCTTTCCTTTTATAATAAGCTTATAATAGAAGAAAATGAGCAAAAGATGAAAGGGTGGGGTAAGGATAAAATATTATCAAGCTTTTTTGGTTTTTGTTCATATAAACTATCTGCAACTTGCCTAGTAGCTAGATATTGGTTGGATAACTTTGTATAGATGTCGTTGTAGAAATGGGTCTTGAGCAGAGGGTAGTGGCCTGATAGTACTTTAGTCCAATTTTACAGCTGCTGAAATCTCAGGTGAGGTTCAGTAACTTAAAATCTTTCCGCTGTGGATTCACTGTTGAGTAGGCTATCATGCTTTACAGTGCACATTCTGTCAAGATACTGATTTAGATAGACAAGGTGGGTGAAGTAAATTTTTTTTTTATTGGACCTGAAGAGCTCTGTGTAAGCTTGAAAGCTTGTCTCGCTCACTCAGTCGTTCTCTCAATAAAAGATATTACGTCATCTACCTTGTCTCTCTAATACCCTGGGACCAACACAGTTACAGTAATACTGCATACAAGATGTTGATTTATTATTTTGGAGGAGCAAATGCAGCTGAGTAGCCTGAAGCTAAAAACCTGAGTAAAATGAAAATTTAGGAAGTGTAAAGTTTAATATAATGTACATTTTGGAACACAGAAGAGTAGAAAAAAATGGATAAAATATTGAGTATTTCAAAGAATTTTATTTTCTCATTATTCCTTTCTCCACACAGTCTGTTAAGCACATTAAATAACTTTATTTTGCTGGTTGATTTGAAGTTATGCATGTTCTCATACAGAACTTAATGGTTACATACTGGTCTTCAGTAGGGTCTGTGCATGGATCCAACTTGCATAGTGCTTTTGGCTGCAGGTTTATTTATTAAACAAGAAAAAATGGCACATAATACAGTTTCATAACTGTAATCTTCCTGTGATGGTTTTAATGTGGTCATTTATTTTTGTTGGCATGAGATGGAAAACCAGTCTTTTTGTGTGTAAGTATTTTGTATATAGTATTATAGTTAAATACTTACGTAATATGGTAGTGCCCAAAGGACCCAATTTGGATTTGGGACCCCATGGTGCTGGATGCTGAACAAAGACTATAAAAAACAATTCCGACTCTGAATTGTCAAAAAATACAAACCAGCAAAGAGTAGGGGCCGGAGTTACAATATGATGGGTTTAGCTATAGAGGTAGGGAATGCAAATGAATCTGATAAAGAATTGGTCCAACTTTTTTAGATATTGTCACAGATCCTAACTCCCTGCTGGCCACCCATTAGGACTACTGTGAGGGGAATCCATGCCTCTGTGCTTTGGATTCTCTGGGGTGTGTTAAGCTTCCGGAACCTCAACAGATTGCAGCACTAGTTTCTCTGATGGCCTCTCTGGCACATTTTCCTGGGCACTGATTGTCTGCTACCACTTCTTAGAAATGGAGTTGTGCAGTCCACTTCCCTAGGCCACCAGGTCAATGACAAGTGGTGACCCCTGATATAACCCAGTAATTTAAATATGTCCCTTTCCCAGAATGTCTAGTATCTCCCAGGGGTTTGCAGTAGCTATGAAGCACTCAGCACATGCACTCATATATTTTGCACAGGGTCTAACACCTTTTTGCACTTTTATGCTTAATCATGTAAAGCACAGGAAAGTACAGATCATACACACACAAAAAAAAACCTCAACTCATGTCATTTACTTTCTAGCTCACCCTTCCCTTCTGAGTCCTTGGGGAACTATCAGAATCTAGGAAAGCAGGGTGCCATAAATATAAAGGGAAGAGTAAACCCCTTTGAAATCCCTCCCGGCCAGAGGAAAAATCCTCTCACCTGTAAAGGGTTAAGAAGCTAAAGGTAACCTCGCTGGCACCTGACCAAAATGACCAATGAGGAGACAAGATACTTTCAAAAGCTGGGAGGAGGGAGAGAAACAAAGGGTCTGGGTCTGTCTATATGCTGCTTTTGCCGGGGATAGACCAGGAATGGAGTCTTAGAACTTTTAGTAAGTAATCTAGCTAGGTATGTGTTAGATTATGATTTCTTTAAATGGCTGAGAAAAGAATTGTGCTGAATAGAATGACTATTTCTGTCTGTATGTCTTTTTTGTAACTTAAGGTTTTGCCTAGAGGGATTCTCTATGTTTTGAATCTAATTACCCTGTAAGGTATCTACCATCCTGATTTTACAGGGGTGATTCTTTTACTTCTATTTACTTCTATTTCTATTAAAAGTCTTCTTGTAAGAAAACTGAATGCTTTTTCATTGTTCTCAGATCCAAGGGTTTGGGTCTGTGGTCACCTATGGAAATTGGTGAGGATTTTTACCAAACCTTTCCCAGGAAGTGGGGTGCAAGGGTTGGGGGGATTTTGGGGGGAAAGACGTGTCCAAACTACGTTTCCCAGTAAACCCAGTTAGAGTTTGGTGGTGGCAGTGGATAATCCAAGGACAAAGGATAAAATTAACTTGTACCTTGGGGAAGTTTTAACCTAAGCTGGTAAAAGTAAGCTTAGGAGGTTTTCATGCAGGTCCCACATCTGTACCCTAGAGTTCAGAGTGGGGGAGGAACCTTGACACAGGGTATCCTCTGCCTCAGCATGTTTGGTTGTTTCTCCATCATGAGAAAAAGAACCCCTGACCAGACTAGGTTCCACCCTTTTTAAAACCCTGCTGCATCCAGTGACATGCTTGCTAGCTTCCTTTTTTAGTGAGTACTGTCATTTGACTTTGTTGTCAATGAGACCTATCCCTGCTAAACCAGTTTCTCTGCACAGGGAGAGTCCTTTGTGGAGAGTGAATAGATTTCCACTGATTGGGTACTTGAGTCACCTACCCTCTACTATTGTTCTTTTGCCACCAGCCTTTAGAATCTCAACCCAGCATAAAAGCAAACAGAGCATAGAGAAAGCAAAAGGCTGCATTCAAAATGGAGTTTTCAAATTGACACAGACACATAGGGTTCATAATCTCACACAGTATATAAACTGTACCAATGTATTACCAAGTCTTCACAGTTAGATGCACTTTTTTTTTAAAGTGCGGCTAAGAGGCAGAGAGAAAAGGAATAACAAAAGGAAAGAAGGGGAAGAGTTAGTGAGCTGTGTTTTTAGTGGCATCTCACAGGGATTGGTTCTTGGCCCTATGCTATGTAACATTTTTTATCAATGACCTGGAAGAAAACAAAATCATCACTGATAAAATTTGAGGATAGCACAAATTGGGGGAGTTGTAAATAATGAAGAGGACAGATCACTGATTCAGAGGTTTCTGAATCACTTGATAAACTGGGCACAAACAACATGAATTTTTATGTAAATTATACATCTAGGAGCAAAGAATGTATTACATTCATGTAATTCTTGTATTACAAAGAATGCTTACAAGATAGGGCATTGTATCCCGGGAAGCAGTGATCCTGAAAAAGATTTGGGGGTCATGGTGAATAATCAGCTCAACATGAGCTCCTGATGTGATGCTGTGGCCAAAAGAGCTAATGTGATCCTGGGATGCATAACCAGGGGAATCTCAAGTAGGAGCAGAGAGGTTATTTTACCTGTGTATTTGGCACTCGTGCGAATGCTGCTGGAATACTGTGTCCAGTTCTGGTGCCTACAATTTAGGAAGAATGTTGATAAATTGAGGAGGGTTTGGAGTGGAGCCCCGAGAATGATTAAAAGATTAGAAAACCTGCCTTATAGTGACAGACTCTTAAGCAAAATAGATCAAGCTCTTCGAAAGAAGATTAAGGGGTGACTTGATTACAGTCTATATACCTGGGGAAACAGATTCTTAATAATATCTTCAGTCTAGCAGAGAGAGAGAGATCACATGATACAGCACCTGGAAGTTGAAGCTAGACAAATTCAGACTAGAAATAAGGTATACACTTGACAGTGAGAGTAATTAACCATTGAAACCATTTAGCAAGCGTCATGGTGGATTATCTATCACTGACAATTTTTAAATCAAGACTGGATGTTTTTCCAAAAGATATATTCTAGGAATTATTTTGGGGAAGTTCTAATACCTGTGGTAAACAGGAGGTCAGACTAGATGATCACAATGGTCCCTTCTGGCCTTGAAATCTATGCATCATATTACATCATAATGGGTTTTGAACAAAACAATTTTAAATAGCATCTCAGTGTCCCTTTAAAATAAATAAATATAGAGCTATTCTGAATTGTTGGTCTGAGAATGTAATGAAGCTGTTCACAGGGTCAGTTTTTTGTATTGTCTGCATAGACCTTCATTTGATTCAATTTTAAAGCTCTGTGGATTAAGGCATTTCTTTATTTCAGAGAAAGTAATGTGAAAAAGTGAATCTTAGTTTGAGTTTTTACAAAATGGAGGAAATGTGATGTCCTGTTTTAATTTTTTTGTATTGGCTTTCAGCAGTTTTTGTGAGTGCTGTTCTCTACAGCAGAATCCTCTTCATTAGTACAGAATCTGCAGAACTTGAAAACATGTCTTTTTGTATCTCCGTTATGAGTATCAGATCATAGGAATGTACTGGATGGATATCAATTTATTAACTTCATGAATTAATTTCAAAATACCAATGCAGAAAAACACTAACTCCTTTTTATGAAACTGCATTATGACTCTATGCTAACACAAGTTGAGAAGGTATTTAGATTATAAGCATCTTTGCTCAACTCCCAATTTTTTAGGAAAAATATTACCACTTGGACAAGCTTCCTCTCTGCCCACGAGTGACCATTTTTCTGAAAGTTTGATAAAATTCATTTCAGCTGTATGAAGGACAAAATAGTTTGTAACAAGATAAAATTTTCCAATCTACTTCTTGAGTTGTGTACATTCCATTTAAGAAATCTGAAATTAATCTGGTCAAGTCCTGGTATTTGATATACTCTAGTTATTTGTAAATTTTGATTTCTTCAAAGTTAAATGGACACCGGAAATGCGTGGGGAAATAATTGCCCAAGTCTATGAAACGTTATCCCTTAATTTTATAGGTACTTTTGGGCAATCACAGGATTTTAAAACAAATCAATTCAAAACGCACAGAGAAACAACACAGTGCTTACCAAGGTCCAATTCTTTCACTGCTTAGCGAAGGCCCTTATTCTTACGTTGTAGCTTCTTTCACAAAAAGTCCCACTGACATCAGGGAAATATTTGCTGAATAAGGGTGGTAGATTCTGTCCCTAACTTGTTAGTTTTTATTTTGAAGTTGTAAATAAAATTAATTTAGTCCATCCTGTGTGTGGTTTAAAAAAAAAAATGTGTAAAATCTTCCCTCCCTCCTTACATCATCCCTCAACCTCCGAGATCTTTCTCTTTCTACATCATCTTCTCCCCTTCTGTGAAAATCTTCCCAATCCCTCAAATGATCTTCTTTCCTTTCTTCCTACACACGTGTCTTGAGAGTGGAAAAACAAATATTTGATAGAATTTGTAATTACTTGAATTTTACGTTTTAATAAGTGTTGAGAGATCTAAAAATAAGCATGTTAGCTGAAGATTTTTATTAAAACGGTCAGCTATGAAATATTACCCCTTAAAGTCCAATGATGATTTAAGTCAGCATGCCACTGAGATTAATCTGAGAAGTTCATGGCTTTTCATAGTCGTTCTTTTAGTTTGTTGCAGCACTGGTTTGGTTCTCATTCATGAAAATATCTTTCAGACCAGAAGGGCTATTAAATATATTCTTAAATTCTCCAGAAAACATTGAAATCTTAGCAGACCCATAATGAACGCTGAAATATAGTCTCTTTGCATACCTAGCACATTTGTGGTACTATAAAATACCACAACAAATTCCTAATTGTTAAAGTATCTCACAAGTGACCATCGTTTTCTATATTTTTCAATTGAAATTTGCTGACTAGATAAAACTCACCTTGTGCACCACCAGCCTTAGATTGCATACCAGTAGTTTGTAGAGCACAGTAGGTAGATATAAATGTATGTGAATTCCTAATGTAATGCTGCTTCATCTGTAAGCAATGTAGAAGACTTACTACTTCCAAATCTATCACATGTAATAGCGGTCAGTGACTTATGAGGAGTCCGCAAGAATGGAGCTGTACTTTTTTGTGGTGTTTAATTTTGAAGTAATCTGTCCTCTTTATTTTACTTTTTCTTTATGTAGTGCATGGAGACTATCCACAAATGTGACTGTGTTTACCCTTGTGAAATTTCAGTAAAGCTAGTATTTTTATTTTTAAAAGATAAGGAACTTTTGATACACCGCTTCTACATTTTGTTGGTAAAAATGGAGGCCAAATATAAATAATTCTTTGCTTGAAGTTTAGGAGATACAAAGATCCTGTGTTTTTTAGGGTAGTCTTTGTATACGAGATGTTATGCTTTTCATTTGTGGCATTTGCAACTGAGCTTTTATGTGATGCTTTTGATTAAAAGTGCAATGTATTAAAGCTCTGTTATTGCATTCTATTGTGAAGTTTGAGTTGCTCTGTGTACGAAGTGTAGCCTAGTACTTTGATGCCTCAAGTAGCTTTCATTGCTCATTGTTCACAGTGGGTTGGCAGTAAGACTGACTGTGGAAGTAGGATGATTTTCATCTGCAGAGAGGGTTACTGGGCGGTGCTCTTGCACAGCAAGTAAAGAGCTCCAGTGTTCTGCTTGTGCACAGTATTTCTAATGTATGGATAACCAAGTTCGGTCTTCATTGTCATTATACCTTCACCCTTCAAATTCTCTAGATTCGTCCATGAACGAAATACGACAGTCTGTCACCTGCTTGAAGTCAAAAATAAATCAACTGAGCTGAGACCAAAAGGCTGCTTATTCTGAGCCTGGCAGTACTGAAGATACAACAGACGTTCTGCTTCCTTCATCACTTTATTTTATTTTTGGTAGAGGTTTTAAAGGCATGAGAGAAACACTTTTAAAGTCAGAATATTTTCTTTCTCATATTCTGGAAAATAGCACTCGCTGCATCTTGGGGGCGGGGGGGAGTGTTTTTTGTTGGCTCGAAGATAAGCAGACGTGGACTTGCATAATTCAGTCTGTGATTCGTATATTTAATTAGGTTCTTGGGAACAAACAAATGAATAATTAATATTAGTTTGTTTTGCAAGGGTGGGTGAATTCCACCCTAGGGGCGGGGGAAATATCAGTATGTGTTGTAAATTCTTAAAGATCCTAACTCTTTCATTTGCTTTTTGTTCTATAATCCTCAAAGCTCTGAATTGCAGCCAGTGTTCCAATCAAGGAAGTCTGTGCAGGATTCCCTTTTAGAACTCAGTGATGACATCCATTGACTGTCAGTGTTAAATCACTTGATGTGCTTTCTCTTTCCACCTGCCAAATACCAGGTGTTAATTGTGTCTGGAGATGGAGAAGTGGAAATGTATCATGGCAGGGTGCTACCATTGGACTGTTGGACCACACTACTACATTAATTGAAGTTATTTCCCTTATTATTTATTTATTTATTTAATATTGTAACAGTAGTACCCACAGACCCTAATCAGGATCAGGGCCCTATTGTACTAATTGTTTTACCAGACACAGTCAGTGACAGTCCCTGCCTCAAGCATTTTACGACCTTAGATGTTTACAGTCAAATCTGCTGTTATTCCAATCTGTTTGGTTGAATGCAGTGTTAAAAATTGGTTAACTTGTTACTTATGGACTCTCTAAAGTTCCTGAATTGATCATTGTTGTCTTCTTGCCTATCACAGAGCACATGCAGAAGCACCGTCATCTGTAAAACACAATGCAAGGACAGAAACTAACGAAAAAGTGAAGGACCAAGAAGAAGAGGAGAATGACGATGATAGAAAGACTGTTGACTCAAGTGGTGGAGGGGTTCAGCCAGAAGAGAAGAAGAAGAAACAACGTTCTGGATTTAGAGATCGTAAGGTACAAAAGCTTGCCACGCATAATGTTCTTCTATAATGCTGCAGTTGCACAGTAATGAAACAGGGAGAGAAAATACAGGCCACAGAATTAAAATTTTAAATACTGTGAGTACTCATGGGTTGACTTTTGGTATTTACATTTACTGGCCTTCATTTTAAAGGGGAATAGTGACTTTGAGTCACCCCTTTTCTGAATGCTCAACTTGATATGCCTTAAGGGGGCTTGATTTTTGGGAAGTGTGGCCATTTTGAGGTATCTCAAGTTGAGTACCCAAAAAGTGAGTTACTCAATCACTAGTTCCTTTTTAAAATTTAGGCTAGTGGCCTTCTACCTTGCTCGATATTAAATCGCAGTGATTAAAATCTGAGAAGCATGACATAATTAAAATTGTGTCTTAAGTGTCTTACCCAACCCCTCCACAGCCGGCAAGAAGGGGCAGCTCCTTTTTATTCCATGTGGTCACTCTCTCACTGTGGCTACTGAAACACAACTTTTCTCTCTTTTCTGCATTTATTTAGGCCATGTCGATCATAAAAAGTGGGCACCTATGCTTATTTGCTGTTTGATTGCTTTCCCCCCACATTTTTAAGTAGCAAAAAAGCACTCTAGTAGTGAAGTGATACTTCTGACCTACCTTCATTACTGTGAAGTCTTGAGTGCTTTGGACTCCTTTAGAATGATCTGCAACATTAATTGTCAATAGCTGTTACTATCAATATTACAAGATTACAGTTTGGTCTGAGGAAAAGTCCAATAACTCAGTTTTAGCAGATGGCTGTATTTTAACCTCTCTGGATGCTTATTTCATTGGGTTATGTTTTATTTAGGGTCTTTGCAGTACCAAACAGAAGAACAAAAGAGTGTATTTTCTTCACATTTCCTTTTCTATAATTTTCTCCTGATAATTATTTTTAAGTCCATATGTTGGAGGCTGAATCTCATTAGTTGCTAAATTGTAAGTGATTAGTATGTAGTGGTTTAATAACTGTTCATATGTTGTAAAGGTTTTGTTTGGAGATGCTGAACTAATTTTTGCTCTCAGTAGTTAGGCTACATAACTCAGTTAAATTCCATATATCTCAGGGTGTTTGCTGGGGTTACAGACTGTCCTTTCTGCTGGTATGCTGGTGAGGATTTTAAGTGAAGTTCCATTCTAAGGTACTAGGCTGAGATTTTTCACAACTGTGTAAGGGATGTGGATACCCAGTACCCATTAATTTTAATGGGAATTAGGTGTTTAAATCCCTTAGGCAGTTTTGAAAATCTCAGCCCTCATCTATACTAGTTGAGACAAATGGGTTTATTTTTCACTACTAGCAAGGAGCAAAGTTATGATATGTCTGGTGATAGGGGGCGGGGTTGCTTGCTGGCTCCCTCAGCTGTTGCTTCCAGCTGCTGAAGACAGGAAACATTTGTTGGCTAGTATGGATATTTATTTTAAGTAATGAGGAGCCATGCCTAAAATTACCAACCTCTCTCCCTTCTAAATTAGGAAAGGTGGGACTATGGTCAGGTTTCACAAGTAAGATGTTTCAGCAGTGAGAATTGTAGAGGAAATTAGTTTATAAGATTATAATAGATGATAGTTGCAAGTTATCAGGTCTACACTAGAACTGGATTTCTCTCTTTTTGACTCAGTGATAATCACTGAACCTACGGTGGTTAATCAAATGAATAGTTTGCAGCCTCATGACTTTATGGGAGCAACAATTAGTGATTGTTTCAGCATGGTCCGTTGGCTAACTGAGTTATTTCTCATGTAGAATCAGTGTGAACGGTTTGTTGTGATGAAGGTGTGATACTAGCAGACCAGGTGCCAGCTCATGCCAAGGTCCCCATTTCTCCATTGAACACTGACAAATACATAGTTGGAACGCTTATAAATTGCTGCCTGCATTAATCTCATTTTTATCATCTATATCCCATATTATAAGGTAATATTAGAACATTTGATTTGTAAACCTCTGTAACTGTGTAAATCACCAGACAAGAGAGACATTAACTAGTGTGAAATGCAGGTCTCCAACCAGAGGTGATGTGTCCTGCCTATCATGGGAGGCTCATCACCACCAGAAAGACAAGTATGGAACATTCAAGAAGGCAGAAGTCTTCATTGCTTTGTCCCTTCAGTGAAGATGAGTCATGCAAGTGAATTCATCCCATCAGCTGAGTCTGCAACTCAGAGCAGAAGGAAGAAAGGGAATAAAAAACACTAACAAGAAGGAACTGATTCTTTATGCTGCTTGGACACTGGGAGGAAAGGATTACTAGGCATAAGCAAATGATCCCCAGTGCTTAGCCTGAGTTACTGCTAAAGGACATATAGAGCTTGCTTATTATAGAAGTTTCTATAATTTTTTGGAATTTTAGATTGGAACTCATTTGTGTGTATATATGTTTACCTGCTTTAACCTTGCTGTTTGATTGCTTTCCCCCCACATACCTTGCAAGTAACTCTTGATTCCTTTTCCTATATAATAAATCTTTAGATAGTTTATTATAGAATTATCTACAAGCATCTTTGGTGTGAGATCTAAAGTGCATTTTACCTGTGATAAGTGACGGGACTGGCAGTAACCTGAATCTTGTTATGATCCTTGGTGTAAGGGATGAACTGTCACAAAAATAGGTTTACCTGGGTGTCAGGACAGATCAGAGTATCTAAGGGAACTGTCTGTGATTCCATGGTTGGGCTGTTATAGTGCTTGAGGAGTTTACACGTGATAATTGGTTGGTGAAATCTAAATGTAGGTCTCACAACCCGTTTGGAGTTTGTGCCCTGATTCTTAGCAGTCTGCCCAGAGGTTAGTACTCACAACCTAGAGCCACTGCAGGACATCTTGACAAAAGGTTTACCAGCATCTTCACTAACAATAAATCCTGTTCTTCCACAGCACAGGGTTAAGAATGTCTCCTCAGAGTCTGATGCTGAAGTCTAGTCCTACATGAGGCAGCAAGCCTAACTGGTAGTCTTCCAGCAGTTCACCGAGCACTGGAGCCCATGTTTCTGTTGTTTAAGTGAACCCTTTATTTGTGGGCTTGGTCCCCTCTCTGGTATGTAGTCAGCAGTTACAGTAGGGGGTGACCTGCCTAACTGATGTATGTTGTATTGTTTTTTTAATTACTGTAAAGTTGGCCACATGTAGTGGGTGAGTTTGGACACAGAGTTTGTTCTGATGTTGGAGTAAAGACTTAATCCATTCACATTCAATACTGTAGTCAGATGAACTTATAGGAGGATGCTGTGCTCTGAAAACTGGTCAATTGTAGCAGTTCAGGAGTTTCTGGCACTTCATATAAATTCTTCTCATATCGTCATATAATAAACCAAAAGGTTGTATGTGTCATGTCCTAGCATAGGGGGGAAAAACTTCAGTTGAAGTCTTTGAGTTTTGAAACATGGCTGTTATCCCAGCACTGTTAATGAATGCAATAATTAGTAATGAAATAATAAATTAAGCATGTCACAAGTTATTTTGGATGGTGAAGAAATGTAGGAGGAAGTTGGGATGTAATCGCTCAGCGTCAATTAGAGCTTGGAGCGGCTGTTATAAACTGATGATTCTAGGGCAAATATCTTCTTGTGTACATGTGTAACTTGAGTAATATTTAGATTTGTTTATAAACGAGAGAGAAGGAAACAATGATCACGTGCTATTGTAGCTGAAGGTTAATGACCAATAAAACCATATGAATGGTGTAACTTGTTTGCTAATTAATTTGAAAAAGAGTGTGTACTGCATTAGGACTGCTTCACTAAGATCTGTTTGGGAACTGTCATTAGCTCTTGGCAGGTATTCTGCATTATGAGGGTTAATTATGCTGAGACTTCATTTCAATATGCATTGCAGTAAGCAGCCTAAAGTAAATGAACGTTAATTTATCTGCACTATTGCTATGCAGGCTGTGTGTGAAACCAGACTGCTAGAGTTCCTGCTCTATCAGATCATGATCTGAGGGGCCTGATGACACTGTGGAGGTGCACTGAAATGTTAATTACAGTGGACCTTGGTTTATTTAGTTTTCTTCTCATGGCAATGGAAGAGATTCTTTTCCTTCAACCTGTCATAGAGAGCTGACTTTAAGCTTCCAGAACAGTGGTTCTGTTTTGTTGGGCGTGGGGGATCCCTTGCTGCTGTTTTTTCCAAACTGTCTCACTAACCTATTAATATTTGTATTTAATTGGCAGAATGCAAACTCTCCCTGTTGAGCCAGGTGATACTGCTCTGAGGGTCCAGGTTTTGGCTAGAGTTTAGCTTTTTAGACTGCACAATATCTTTTGACTAGCCTGCGTTATACAGGTTATTGAAAACCTTTCAGAAATAGGAAGAACCTGTTGTCAGAAGGATACCATCTCAGGAAATACTGTGAAAATCCTTGCAACCTGCTGTATTCCAAAAACAAAAAATAATAATAATTTTCTCTCCATAAGTAACTCTACTAGGACTGACTTTAGTCCTGGATCTTAAGGATACTTCTGAATAGGTATTCATGTTTTCCCTGTTGAAACGACCGAGAAAAATCCACACACATGCAGTGTGTGTTTAAAATATAACTACTACTACTATTTGTGTATCCTATTGTCTCTGTCCTATTCATCCTCTGTCAGGTGATGAAATAGCTTCAGCTGATCTGATGCAGTGGTAAACAGGGCTGTGTACAATTGAGAAGAAAACCAATCTTGTTCATTGGTGTATTAGAAAATTTCAGTGTTGAATGTGTTTTTTTTTTAGAAGATTGGATTTGAGACCAGCCTACTAGATATTGAACTAGTTGGATTTTTTTTTTTAAATCCACGTTTGGCTTAAATTCCCTGTTTTGTTAACCTATCATCAGTTGTTACTTTCAGACATTTGTTTTCCCCTTGATGTTTGTTACTGCTAATAATTAGAATTTGAAAGAAAGTTTACACGTCTCCAATTTGTAATAATGACATCTAACAATATCCTTCAGTTTCTTAATGACATTTACTAAATTCACTGTTTTAAGACACATTTCCTCCTTGCTTTTAATATTTTTGTCCTTTTCTAGTCCTATGTATATTACTTCTTAGTCCCGATGTAAATCACAAAAACAAAACAAGATTCCAGCAAGATTATGAATTGATCCATTATTGCATACTTGTGTTCTATCCCGATTCTGAATTCAGTGGACGCTGATCTGCAGCTAGAATCCATACACAGAAAATAGATGGATTCAGAAATCCTTTTTGATTTTCAAGAAACTGCTAGGTCAGCTTTTGCTTTATTTTTCAAAATATTACTGACTTTGGGTCCAGTTAAACTGATACACTGAAATACTTGCTTAGTTCCTCATCACCTCTTCTTTTTTGTTGATGTTTTATCTTAAACTGCAACCTAATCAGAATACAGTAATCCGGAAGCTGACACAGGCTGAACTTTCAAGTCCACTACTCTGGAGCTATGTGTTCTGAATTGAATTCCTGTGAAATCTAGTATTGATCTAAGGAAGCTTTCTGATGGTCTGTTTCATTAAGCGCTAGGACATGAGACACTGTCTGTGTACTCCAGGCCATGCTTTGAGCACTGTGTACTCCAGGCCATGCTTTGACATCAGTGTTTATTCCAGGATGGAGGTAACAGTTTGCAAAAGCACGTGAACATGTGGCTGGTAGTAATGTAGAAATAAAAGCTACTGAACAAAGACTTGCTGTTGTTAGACATAATGAAATACAAATCTATATTTTTGCATACTACTACCATTGCCTTAATGAGTTTGTGATCTTAGATCAACTCTGACTGCATGGTTGAGAAAAATGTGTATGCCTAGAATAACAATTCCTTGCAAGATTCACAAATGATAACCTGGCTCTGGGCAGAGATTTGAGAATAGGGCCCCTGCAGAATCTTATAAAAAAGTAGTGCAAAAGGATTAGAGGAATAAGTGAGGCAAAATTATGCTTTTGCATATGAGGGTCGGACAGTGGCTAACAGTAATCTTGCCCAACTCCAATCCGTAAATGAAGGATTACTCATCTTCCCCCACTTCCCCTTCCTCTCTTCATATCGCTTTCCCTCTCCTACACCAGAACTAAAGTAGGGAATAAACGGAGCTTTTACTCTGTATTGCCCAGATGTCGGGGACCATGGCTTTTCAACCCTGGTCCTCGGGGCTCTTTGGTGCTAGGAGATTCCAACCTACCACCCAGGGACCTGCCAACTACTTTCAGAATAGGAGCTGAACTCAGACAGAGGGCCCCAGTCCTGGGAGCTGATTGGCAGAATGCTGGGAACCCTGATTGGTCCAGAGCCCCTATTTAAACCGAGCACAAGAACGGGAAGTTGTCCATCCAACTGGGATCCCCCCTGCTCTGGATTGTGTGCCTAGTGCTTCCTGTTTCCCTGGATTGAATTCCTGATGTCCTGACCCTGCCTGACTCTGGTTATTGGTCTGTGGTTCTGCTCTCAAGTTTGTGTTCTGCCTCTGATTTCCTGGTAACCTGACCCTGCCTGCCTCCCTCCTGACACTCAATTCTCAGTTTACCCTCTGCCCTGTCTTGGACTCTGACCTCCCAGTATCTGACCTGGCCTGATTCCTGACTCCTGCTTTGACCACTAAGTCAGTCTGCCAATGTCCTGGTCATGACACAAGCCCAAGTGTTCTAAAATCATGATTCAGGCCCCCAAAATTGAGGTTGGCATAATAATAGATTTTTTTAAAAAAACAGTAATTTTTGTGCTCTTTATTTGCGTTCTGATTTTTTAATACTGAAGGTTCATGTTGTTAAATTTTTCTCCACAACCATGAGGCCTAGAAACTTCGTTTTTAAAAAATGAATGCTGAGATTCTCAAGTGATCACATGACTCCAGGGGCTGGGGCTTTAGGAAAACATGAGACTTGAAATAAAATACAAGATTTGTGATAAAATCCTGTGAGTTGGTAACACTAAGGCCTGGTCTACACTTAAAATTTAGATCTGTGTAGTTATGTCACTCAGGTGTGTAAAAAATTCATATCCCTTTGTGACGTAGTTAAACTGACCTAATTCTTGGTGTAGATGCATCTAGATCAATGGAAGAATTATTCTGTCAACATAGCTGTTGCCTCTGAGATATGGATTGATTACAGTGACTGAAAAATCCATTACATTGTTGTAGGAAACATCTATACTACAGGCAGTATAGCGCTGCTGGTGTAGTGTCATTGTAGCCTAACCCCTGTTGGCATTGTGCAGCCATTGTATTTAGAACCTGTCATAATGTGGCAAAGTTTCACCAGGACTAAATATGGAGTAAAAGTTGGAAAACTCTTGTATGCAGTGATATGTGTTTAACTTAATTTCTAGGTGATGGAGTATGAGAACAGGATACGAGCCTACTCCACTCCAGACAAAATCTTCAGATACTTTGCCACCTTGAAAGTAATACATGAGCATGGAGAACCAGAGGTGTTTATGACACCACAAGATTTTGTGAGATCCATTACTCCTAATGAAAAACAACCAGAACGTAAGTAAAATATTCAGTAATTATGTTTAGGGGTGATATATGTAATGAAGAGTTCAGAATAAACTCTTTACTGCCTCTTTGTAATCAACTTTTACTTCTCATTGTACAAATAGGTTGGCAGGGGACCACCTTGTATTTGTATATGTTTACATTGCTTAGCACAATGGGCCCTGTACATGCTGCTGCAATACAAATAAATATTTTCCTCTAAACACATGTACTTGTGGATGCATAATATTATACAAAGTAGTAATAGAGTAAAAAAAGTAATAATTTAGTTCAGCAGGTAATATGTTCAGCTTTTCATCAGAAGACTACAAAGTTTAAATTCCATATCAGCACTTGGGTTCGTATCCAGTACTCTCACTGCAGTGGAGTACTGCAGGATAATTAGGCATGGCGGAATTTAATTTAATTTTAATTTTTTTTTTTAATTTCAACAGATACCAATATTTGTTTTTAGGCATTTTTTTCCTATTTTTAACTATTTAAATTTTCACAGTTGCAGGAAATTGGGGGCTTATATCAGACAATTTAATGACTGTAAAGTTTGGGATTCAAAATTTAAATCTTTATAACTGTTAAAGCACAAATTATACAAAGTAAATATACTTAAAGCAACTCTAGTTTTCAAGCAGCATTTTTCTTTATTGCCTCTATATAAATTTCTGTTACCGACGGAAATATTTTTCATCCGTGTGAAATACCCAGGGTATTCTCCACGGTTCTCTTCATTATAGCGGTTCACTAACCCCAGTACAGCGACTGGAGTTTATCAGCACCAACTTTGACGCAGTACAAGCAAGAGCATTTCTCCCACTACACAGACTCACCATCCTGGGACAAATGCCTCCCTAATAGGCTGGGGAGTTCACCTATACAACCACGAGGCTTAGGGCAAATGGCCTTCCACAGAAGTGACCTTCCATGTCACTCTTTTGGAGCTAAGGGCTGTCAGGAACGCCAGTGCATGCTTTCTGCCTTTCGTCAAGAGCACCCACTCGAAGATCATGATGGACTTAATATAACCTGTATATTTTACATAAATCATCAAGGAAGCAAACTTTGGAACTGGTGCATCTATCACAATAGGCTCATCTCAGCTGTCTACCAGGGATACAGAACGTGACAGCTGACAGTCTGTGTTGGGAATTTTTGTCACTACCATGAGTGGGTACTGAACTCAGAGGTGCTTCGAGTTATATTCACTCTTTGGGGAACCCTGACTATGGATCTCTTTGCTACTTACTGGAACAAGAAATATCCTCATTACTGCTCCAGGGCTGGCCTGGGTAGACATTCACAGGGAGATGCCCTTATCTTCCTATGGGCAGGGCCTTCTTGTATGCCTTTTACGAGTTTCTTCTTCTGTCCAAGGTCCTGTTGAAAATTCAATGAGACAAAGTGAGAGTTATTTTGATTGCCCCTCCTGGCCATGACAGCTCTGCCTCCCTTATCTGACACAGATGGCAGTAAGCCCTCTTGTTCCTCTTTGGTCCATTCCTCACCTGCTCTCTCAAAACAATGGGTGATCCTTCACCCCAGCCTGTGGATCTTCTGCTTTCAGGATTGGCTCCTTCTTAGTTCTAAGTCTTAGAGGCAGAATGCTCTGATGAGCTAAAAGACATGTTGCTACACAGCCAAAAGTTGATCACTCGACACACTTAACTACAAACTGGAAATGAGTTCAAGTTTGTTGTGATTCTAAACACATAGACCCAACCTCATCTGCCCCCCGTTCCCTCCCCCCCCCCCGATTTTACACGACATTTTAGACCTCAAGCAGTCAAAACTCTCACTCAGCTCTTTTAAGGTACATCTCACGGTGATAAGTTTTCCACCGACAGGTAGACAGTCACTTGGTGTTTGCTCACCCACTGATGCATGGATTCCTTAAGGGCGTTGGGAATCTCTTCCTGCATGTGACATCACCTGCTTCAGCCTGGGATCTTAACCTAGTTCTCAGGGCTTTGACTAGACCTCCCTTTGAGACCAAGGCAACTTGCTCTCGTTTACACCTGTCCATGAAGACAGCATTTCTAATTGCTGTGACCTTAGCTAGGCACAGAGGAGAAATAGTGACTCTGATGGCACACCCAGAATTCAGACTTTTTAAAGACAAAGTAACTCTAAGGCCTTATCCCAAGTTTCTCGCCGCTTTCTCTGCTCTTTCCATAATGAATCAACAGATCCATCTCACAGTCCATCCCCCCCCCCCAAAACCACGTTGACACAACAGAGAGATAATTCTGCATGTGCTAGATGTTAGAAGGACACTAGCATTATACTTGGACAGGACTAAGGACTTTAGGAAATCCTTTGAACTCTTTGTCCACAGAAAGATCCAAAAGCTCTGTGATATCGGCTCAAAGACTATCCAAATGGGTCTCTGGTTGCATTAATCACTGTTATCAAGGGCACAATCTGCTTCCATCCAGAATCCATACACACTACACAAGGTCAGTTTCTACCTCAGTCACATTCCTTAAAGATATCCCTAGCTCAGTAATCTGTAGAGCAGCGACTTGGGCCTCTGCCCACACTTTCGCAGAACATTATGTGATCACTGAAGATTCAGCCCCCGACCCCATCTTTGACTCCACAGTACGCTCTGTAGTCACAGACTTGACTCTGAAGTGCCAGCCTACAGTGGTGCACTCACAGGGAGACAACTCGAAGAAGAGGAAGTTGCTCACCTTGTGCAGTAACGATGGTTCTTCGAGATGTGTCCCCCTCTGGGTGCTCCACAACCTGCCCTCCTTCCCTCTACTTCAGAGTTATCTATGGGGCTCTGCAGTGAAGAGGGAAGTGAGGGTGGGGGATGGGGCTGCCCGCACAGTGCTAGATAGCCTCAAGGCAGACCACAAGGGAAGGAGAGCACATGTGTGGGCTCAACGGACACTGCTACCAAAAATCTCCCATTTAAATGTGCAGGGGTACTCATACACCTATAGTGGAGCACCCATAGGGGGCACATCTCAAAGAATCATTATTACTGCACAAGGTGAGTAACTTCCTCTTCAAGAAACAGTAGTCTTTCCATTTTACTGAGTTGTGGTATATAATGACAATCATATGATGCCCGAGGTTAGGGGTCTATTTCAGGAGTGGGTGAGGTTCCATGACCTGCAGTGTACAGGAGGCCAGACTAGATTATCATGATGGTCCATTCTGACCTTAAAGTGTATGAATCTATGATGCAGTTTAAATTAACTGACTTGGTTGCTGTGTGTCATTATGTAGGTTGATCGGCTTTGGTCAGTTTTCTGATGTTTGGTTACATCCCGGTACTGGAGAAAATGTTAGCCCCAGATAGTTAGTTCTACATTGTGCCCCTCAGTGTAATGCTATTTATAACCTGTCCAACAAAGCTCGGAAGTGGTCTTGTTGTTTAGCAATATTTCTTGACAATACTAAGGGAGAACTCCTATGTAATTCAGGCAGTCTATTACAATGTTGATAATTTTCGCAGTTTATCCCAAAAAGCATTCTGTGGTATGCTACAGTCATAAACCACGTTCCAGGAAAAAGACATTTGCCAGACGGTTCTGAATTTCATCGGTTAGTCGATGCGGATAAGCATCTTTGAGAAATCGCGTAAGCTCCCTGTAATCAGTATGTATTTTAGCATTCTTTTCCCCATTATAAAGAGCCTTGTACAAGACAGGAGCTGCAACTCTGTGCCTAGGTGGAACACATCTTGAATTTGCTTCATGTTCTCTTCCATAAGATGCCTTGGAATACTCCAGGGGATAGTAGTACTGAGGAACTGTTGCAAATAGAAATCAGTTGGGAAGCATTGGCATAGTTTGGTGTAGTTGATCAAAAGTTCTACTGTTGCTGTACAAATTTAATAAATGGGCCAGTGCTTATGGCAGCTTCACTAGATCGGGTTTGCTTTTTCGACGATGGCATTTTCCTTTATCTCATCTGTCCCTGAAGGTATGGAGTGGGCAACACCCAGATAAGTAAAATTATTTCCATGTTTCTTACCATTTATGTGGCAATAAGTATTAGTTCAGAATATGTTTGTGTGCTCTGACAGACCCAAGGAAATGGACGTTACTTAGATAAAAGCAAAACTGAGCCAGTGCACATTGTATAGAAGAATCTGTACTGACTGCGATTGATTGGTGAAACTAAGCTGCCAGCCACTGAAATTCATCTTTAGTAGAAAATTGTAACTTGTACTGTATTTAGTGAGAATGGATGGTTTGGGAGTGGAGGGGTCGAGTTGTTAAGATGTTACCAGCCCTATGCAGCGCTTCATTAGCTTGCTATGGCCAATGAGTCTGGGCTGCGTTATCATTGAGACAGGAGACCCTGTGTCAAAAAAGAAAGTGTAAGTTTTGTTCTGTCTCTGTTCTTGCCTATGTGGTGCTCTCTTCAATTTGAGTCTCCTCTTTGGCTAATACCTTCCATGTAAGTTAACCTTTTTTTCTGTGATACTGGGCTCAAGAGCACCAGAGCAGGTTAGCTATAACCTTAACACTTGTGGCACTGGAGTTTCATTGACCTCCTGGTCAATAGACAGGGGTTCTGTTTGCTGTACCACGTTTTCAGCTGCTGTTTTCATATGTGTAGTCTGTCAGCTTGGTCTGTGTGTGGTGTACTGTAGCACTAGCAGTGGCATAAGAAATATCACTGTTCTACTAGTATATCTAACTTGTCTACATCAGAAAAATGACTGTTATATAACACATTAGTTAATGTGATTTAGCACTCAGTGTGTGTATGGATTGCCATAAGCTAGCTACATGATTTTGTTATGACGTGGTTCTGGCAAAATGATAGTTAGTGTTCTGCATTTTCTGTAGTTGAAAAAGAAAAAAACAGGGGATTTTTCATTGTTTATTTTCCAAATTATTAAAACTGGGACAAAATCAGGTTTAAAAAAAAAAAAAAAGAAAGAAAAGAAAAATTGGGAGTGGGGAGAAACAAAACAAAAAAAACTATTCTAATATTCACGTTCTACTACAGTATAACTGAAACTTTTTTTAATGTACAAAGGTATATTTTTTTTTTCTCTCAGAGCTAGTAGTTTTTCCAGAAATCCTGGTTTTTGTGTACACTTCAAAGAAAATTATGGAAGTATCCTCACTCATGTTGAGCCTCGTGCTGTCTTGGAGGTAGTCCAACTTTGAAGATAAGTGCTCTGCATCAGTAGATCCAGGGGGTACACTCAAAGCTCGCCGTGCCACATTGTTGTAATTGGGAAGTATGTCTTGATGACTGATCCAAAAAGCCAGCACATCCAGTTTCACGTTGTCAGGGTTAGATAAATTCATGTCAGTAGTAAATTCTCCTTTCAGATTTGAAATGTCACCTTTAGTGGCATATGGTTGAAACACTTGGCATAACTGTCATAGTCTGTTGCAAAATTCACTTTGAGGAAGAGGTCCAAAACCTGGATGACATTCCAAAAAGTATCTTCAGCACCAAACACATGGGGGTTCAGATTATGTGTCACAATATTCTCCGATTTCTCACTGAGTATTTTGAATCCTTTTTTTGGTTCTCGTGTTGTGGGGTTGGAAGGATTTCCAGAAACAGCTGCGTTTTCTTGCAGTATGTTTCTCTTGCAGCTTTTGTGCTCAGTTCAGCTGAGATTTTGGTTGTCAGGATCCAGTAAATGTCTGTATTGACAAATGTGTTGGTAGTAGTCGAAGAAAACTCCAGTATTTTACCTTGGTGCACAGAATCTGGTGGTCATTTTGGTTATTTGACAGTCTCGTCAGAGTTTTTGCGTTGCTTTTGTTTTTTTAGAACAACAAACAAACCAAAAAAACTCATGATGATCTAGGAGACATATTAGCACAGTCCACATGTTATTTACACAACAGGCAGCTAATTACAAGCTCATCCACTGGTGTGGCACAACAAGGGTAGGTAATCGGCATCCGGCTCTGTGCTCATCTCACACTGTGTAAAACAAAGCCTTCTACTTGTTTGCATGCTTGAAAATGGTCCCAAATCCAACGATGCAAGATTCATGTCTTTCATTTTTTCTGTAGCAGTAGCTGTTGACAGGGCAATGTTATCAGATGAGCAGGACAGCTCATACGTAGAAGCTCCAGTTTCTGATTGAGTTTAATCTCCCATGCAAACTTAGCCATGTAGTAAGCAGAATCTGTGTTAGCTGTGGACACATTTTCCCAAGTTAGTTGGTACATCTCAAACATGTCAGTTATTGCTGCGTTGACAAAACAGTGTCAGCAGAGGGAATGAGTGTCACATCAGCACAAAACAACGCGGGTTTATTTGCTTTGAAATAAAATAACAAAAACTAAAGGCCAAGAATCAGACAGTCCAAAGCATCAGGAGACTTGTCAAAAATCAGCCTAGACACCAGATTTCCATCAATTCGTTTTATCAGTTTGGATACTGAAGTATTGTCATTTTCTTTCAGATACTTACCAGTGAGGTTGTCTGCATTAGGAAGGGTTTTTGCTGCTGGACCGTATTGTTGAACAAAGTCAGCAATAGGCCCCTCCGCAATTAACAGCGGTTGTCTGGCGAAACAAAGAGCATGCACAAATTCATTGACACAATCGTGCTGTGTCCTCTTTCATTAAAGCCCTGGTGAAAGCTCCTGATACTGTTTATCCCGAAGCTCACTTTCTTCTTTAAACTCCTTGTGTCACTTGCTTTGACATGCTCCTTTATTCTGTCAGCACAAGGACTGACCTCAGTGCTGCAGTACTTGCAGTGCAATGCATCCTCTTCATTCCCATCTTTACTTTTCTTGAAAATTTCTGAGCACTGATTTGCTTGCTGGTATTCAGGCATAGATTTGCATTTTTGCCCCATGTTTACCTTTTTACCTTATCTATCTGTAATCCCCAAGGAACTTACCTAGTCCCTGGGGCTTTGTGTGCTGGTAGTCCCTGGTAGGAATGGGGAGCCAAGGGCAGACTCAGAGTCTGCTGGGCAACCAAGAGGGAGAAAAGAGAGACGCTATGTAGAACTACAAGGGCCACTGTTAGTTTGGGGAAGGATTGCAGGCGTGCTAGCTCAGTGGAAGGGGCAGAGTGAAATGATTGACGAGGTGAAAGCCCAGGAAGAAGAGCTAGCCTGACCAATACGTGGTGAGATGGCCTCCCCAGGGAGTCCTGGAGAAGGGAGAAGCCATTTTGGGAGTAGTCTGGAGCCAGCCACAGAAAGAGCAGGACTGGCTGTGTGGGAATCCAGAAGAACTCAGGCCCATCCATCCAACCCTGTAAAGAGATTGGCACTAAAGGAGGTATCTGGATGGACGGGGGCGTTACATATCTTTATCTGTGGAGGATTGATTGTTTAAATTCAGTGCCACACTAACCAGATGCAAAGCAATAGGCAGGTAATGTCTCCTTGCAAGCCAATCATAGTGTGATATTAATGTTGATATTTTCCATTCTGAGTTTTACACTGTGGAACTGCTTCAATCTCAGCGTTGCAGGACATAATCATGTAAAGCATTTGTGTTTAACAAAAATAAGTGCTCAAAAAAAATACTGAGTGGATTGATAAATGGTTGCAAATTGGTAAAAATCGAACTCCTTTAATAAAAAACTAGTCATTTATCAATGGAAATTGGCAAAAATTGAAAACGAACAACACTAAAAGTGGAGCTAGTGGTCAACTTCTGCTACCATTGTTGCAACTTACAGGATACAGTTAATTCCTTAGGCAGTTTTAGTCATCAGTGTCTGAATAGGTCTCCAACACAGAAGTCAGCTGGCTCAATTCTGAGTTTGGCAACAACTAAAAGAGCAATGGGAGCCTGATGTTATCATATCCAGTTAAGTAACGTTTTTACTGAAGGAGGGGGTTTGCAGAAATTCATAAGCATTAATCATGCTGTATGTATGCTTCTAACCTTAGGAGCAATATTCTTTAAGGAAGTATAACTTCTGAAAGTGCACATTGTATATAAGTGTGTACGTTTGTTTTTTGGAGTGCACACAAATATCAAGAGTGATTCCTCAGTTTAATATCCACAAATCCAGCAATCCATCTGACAATTCTCTAATTTTTCACTCAACCTATGATATTAATTACAGGAATTTTTACTGTATTGTCTCAGAAAGGTCAAAGAGATCATCCTGAAGTGATGAACAGCTCCATTTTCTGCTCTGTGACTATTACGAATCTTTGAGTAGATGGGAAGCATTTTTTTCACTTTTACTCATAAATAGGTGACAGTAATCTATTGTTCACCTTCCTGGACAAGTTATATTTTTCTTTCTTTTCCAATCCTTTCCTTCTCCCAATCTGGTTAACAAGAAGATCTGATAGCTATTTAAACCACTGGCTGAAAATGTGTGGTTTCTAGCATATGTTTGTCAAACCAACAGTTGAAAATCAGTCTATGCACTCTTGTGTGAATTACTGCCAATTCTCAATAACCCAGTCATTCAGGAGTTCCACTTCTCTAAATCTCTTTACAGAATGTATTTTTTTATTGTTGTACAAATCATTTGTAAGTCTTTCCATGTTGACTATTAAACTTTCATTGTTATGCATAGACTTGGTTACACTGTAGAAGTAGATTGAAAGATGGCTTCTTTCTCAACCCTGTAAATATTATTTTCCTTCTAAGAATAAGATCCTTCTGTTTTGTGGTAACACAATGTGAGGAATACATTAATATGAAAATCTTCTAGTTAATGCACTTGCTTATTCCTGAATGTACAGTAGCGGCCTTGTTTTTCCTTTTTATGTCCAAGACCATTCACGTGTCACTTTACCACACAAAAGCTGGCAAAATTGACTTTTGGTTGAGGTCTACCTTTGTTAATTCTGGGAGGAACACTTCTGATTTCAGTTCAATGGCCTTTTCTTTTAATCTGTTCAAAAAGGATTGCATAACCTAAAAATAATTCTTTTTAATTACACTATAAGTGCCAGTCTCATGGAAACAAGTTGATATCTAGCTAAGGATTGGTAATGGCGTAGAAATCATTTTTTTTTCTAGGTCAGTAGTACAAAAGGACTAGTAGAGCATAGTGGTAGATGGGGTGGTGTCACTGTCCCTTTTGTATGTTTTCTGTGGCTAAACAGGTTTTCCTTGTCAATGCTGTGAATCAGACACCTTTCTTGAGCCCTAAGAAAAAACATGTAGATAACAGTTGATTTCCTTCCCTCTCCCTGTGCTTTCTAATCATGTTATCCTTCACATAATCTATTTTTTCTTTTAAATGCCTTATCAAAAGAGAAGCATGGAACTATGTGATTTTATATTCAAGCTCTGCTCTAAAAGTATTTTTTAAAATCTTTTTTCCTCTTTCAGATCTAGGTCTGGATCAGTTTGTAGTGAAGCGGTATGATGGAAAGGTGAGTAGACTTTAAATCTATGGTGTCTTTTTACCTATAACTTCTTTGAGTTTCTGTTTAAAATTGTGTGTAAGTACAAATGAAATAAATATTGTCTTTCGTTTGAGCTAGAACATAGCAGTATTTTTTTATTATTTGTCTGAATAGGAAGGAATGAATAAAGACTTGTTTTAACGCTTATAGAACCAAAATAACTCCTCCCTGCTGGTGGGAGAGGGAATTGTAATGTGTAAAAATCAAACTTGATAGCATTATCCATATGTGAGGAGTACCATATTTCAGAGGGAAACCTGCTATATGCTGATCATATTATAACATTGTTTGGTCTGCCTGTATGGATGGACCCACACAGTAACCTAGCCATTTTATAGCTCTGAAGCCATATTCTTCCCTGCTGTAAATCCTCTGAAATCAATGAAATTATTCCAGGAACGAATTTGGCCCAGAGCTGTAACACAAGTGGGTAACATGGTTAAAAGACTGCTTGAACTTTTTAACACTGAGAGGGCCAAGCTGTGTTATCTAAGACAAACATATAACATAGATTTACTTAGGTGGATAGTTGTTCATCTAAAGTAATTTGGTTTAATATTCCTTTATACAATTCTGAGCACTCTATACTACCTTAGAAGGTGGCTGCATAAAAATGGAACAGTATACAAGCTTCCTGTTAACTCAACTTACTGTACAACAATCACTAATTTAGCAAAATTGTCACTTCATCTGCAACAAAATTCCTTTAAAATCTAACCATTTTTGAGTCAAAGAAGGTAACTTTTGACCCTTTCATTGCTGAATGATATACCTGGCATGTAATGTTTGAATGTGACCAAACATATCCAGAAAGTCCTGCCATATGAATCTATAATTAAACAAAACAAACAAACCCTGCACAATTTGGGATTAAATGAATCTAAATTACTTTCATGTTTTCCATTCAGTTGAATTCATTTTTATTTTAATTTTTCATGAGAAGGTGGATGGACAAAAAGCAACGCAAGTAAACAAATAATTGGTCTTTGTTCCTTATTGCATACATGTGTTTGTTTACCCAAGCAGTAGAACATTATTCTGCTTTAAAATAGACAATAAGTAGTTTGCTCTTGTCAGTCTTCGTTCTAACCAAAATTTCTTAGAAAGAAATGCTGAGTTTCACACAATTTTGGGTGATAGTTCCTCTGTTCCTGAGTACTGTACATTCTATTCCCCTCATACAGGGTAAAAGTCTCAAAGCAGAAGCAATTTGTTTGCTGAACTCAACTTTTTATTCTGCTGAGCCTATTGCTGGGATTTCCACTTTGCAGGAAATTTTGTGATTTTGAAATTTGGGTTTGTTTAGATTTGAACAAATACAAACTATATGGAAAATTTTCCACGAGCCAGAAATTTTTTGGGGGGGAAAAAAAGTTCATTTTGAAAACACCGACCTATGATATTTCTAAAACAAAATCTGCTCCCTGGAACACTGACAGCTGTGAGTGAAATTGACATTATTAGTCATACTAGTAGATGTGATGAAACTGACAAGCATCTGAATTTCACTTAGCAGCTGCTAGGGCTCTCATGGACTATGACTCCAGGGCAGCCACACTCTGTAAACAGCCATAGGACACCAGATGGCTGGGGACACCAGACCATCCAGACTCCTGGGCCAGCTTGTCCCAGGACTTCAGGCTCCCTGCTTCATGGGAAAGAGCTTGGAAGCACTGGCATGTGCAGCTCCCTTGGAGCTGCAGACCCCATGAAAACCAGGTTCCCCAATCTTGGGGTAGTCTGCATGGTGAGGCTGCCTTGGAGCCATGGACCTGGAAGACAGGTCTCTCCAGCTGCCCAGCTGAATGCCCAGGGGATGGGGACACTAGCATTTCCAGACTTCGATTTGCCAAAAGTTTGTTGAACCTGAGATGTTTCATAGAAACACAAGAAATCTGCATTTCCCAACAAACTTAAGTCAGGAAATTTCAGACCAGCTCTACTTGAGACTTCTGCTCTTACACAATATACACACCCAATCTTGCCATACAGCATGGTGAATGTGTGACAACTGGTGGTCTTAGTGCAGGTTGAAATGTTCTGAGTTATGCTGGCCCTTAGCATCTGTTCCCTGCACTGACCATCCTCCATTCTGACTTTCTGTTGCAGACTGAAATTATGTATATAAACACGTTTGTGTAGATGCTATACCTAGATATATATGCAAAATACATTGGATGGTAGAATAAGTCTTAACATCAGTCATTAGAGTTGTAAAGTGGAGAGTGTAGTGGACTACTGTTAGTAGTACTGTGCAGAACAACAGACCACATTAATTTTATGATGGTATATTGCAGGGGCTGATATAGCATGATGCTTCTGGATCATTTTTTTAAAGGAGGAAATAATGGCTCATGTTTGTCAGACTTCTCTGATTAAGGAGCACTAGTAACAGACTTTGGTTATGAGGATAGTGGTAATGGCAGGGGGATCAAGTTTGGCGTGAGGTTAAAGCAAGGAGATATTGGAGCTCCCTCAGTCATGCAGAGGAGCCTGGGTAAGGAGTGAAGTCACTCCTAGATCTTGTTTTCTCATATTATCTGCATCTGGTTTCAGTTAAGAAAGCACCGTCACCTCAAATTCATTCAAATGTTGATTCAGGCATCATAAAACAAACTACACTCATTCACGTTTTAGTTATGTTGGTATCGGTTAAGGAATAAAATTAGTCCTCGCATCTTTTCTCATCTGTTGTTTCCATTCATTTATCTCCCTGATTGGCTTCCCAAGAAATATCAAAGCACTTTTTATAACTGGATACAATCTTCTCCTTAGATACAGTTCTAACTTGGTGAAGCCATGACTTCGTATGCAGGTATTATTTTGTGCATTGGTGGAGATGGAGAATTTGAGTAGAAGGCTGAGAGGTGGGTTGTCCCCTTGAGCATCTTGCATGGTGTCCATTAACGTTAATGAGAATTACGGTATATAGACACGATGAGGAGAGAATAGACTTTTTCCATCTGAAATGTATTCTTTCCTTTGACATGAAAGGAGAAAATGAGCAGTCAGGTTTAAGTCAGCAGTGGTACCAAAGTACTGATACTCTGTAAACTAGAGGTTGGCTAAACAAAAGTAGAAAATAGAACTATTGTTAGTTATAAACAAAGATTTATGCCTTTGCTCTATGTAAATACTAATTTAGAGCAAGTGCCAATAAGAATAGACCCAGCTGTGTAGTCAGATGCATTTTAATTACACACTGTAAAACAAAGGTTAAGGATTCAGTGTAAATTTTCTGCATGTATGTTCCAGATAAATGTCATTGCACTGGGAAATCATCTGTATCAGCAGTTTTTTCACAAATATTCTTGTAAAATTAGAAGTCAATTCTGTAAGGTTTGTCTACGCTGCAGCTGTCAGGTGCGATTCCCAGTGCAGATAGACTAGTGTTAGCTCAGCTCAAGGTAGCATGCTAAAAATAGCAGTGTGGACACTGCAGCATGGGTGGTAGTCATCCAAGTTCAGATCCGAGGAGTTGGGCAGGCTTGAACTTGGATGACTAGCTGGAGTCTTTGCAAGTTCTGCAGTGCAGTGAGCTAGCATGAATCGATCTACTCCTGCTGGGAATCGCACCTCTTGACAGCAGTGTAGCCATACCCTGATAGGCCACTGGAACTGGTCAAGTCCAAAAGTCTTTGATAGTGACCATGTATTTTATTGCAGCTCTGTGAGTTTTAAGTGTCTTCCTGTGCATAGGGCTGAATGCTGTAGTGGGTGCAGTGTACTTCTACCCAACTAGGGATAATTTTTCAGAGAATTGAAGGGTGGGGAGAGAGACAAGCACAACTCTTCATTAACAGGAGCAAAATGCATTTAATTTGAATCTGCACATTGCTCCCCGGAGACCAGCAGCCCTAGAGGCATTCATTCAGCAAAATCTTTGGCAAGGAGGATGGACCAAATCACAGCTGCATAATTTTCTTTCACCTAGAGCAGGGCTTAAGTGTTCAGGGCGCTAGCCTACCGAGTGTTTGTACAGGGAGGGAAGAAGCTGGCTTGGTGATGTGTGTGTGTGTGTGTGTGTGTTTGTGTTTCCTCCCTCCCACCACCCCTCTTAAGCTTTATCTCTTTTGGCTAATCTGCTGCTAACCATTCACTTTTGCTCTCAAGTCTCACCTCATAATTTAGCTCAAATTATAATATGAATATAGCCTAATCTGTAATTTAATAAAAGCACTCAGAATTATCTAACCATAACTGCTCAGTCACCTGGCTTTTTATGTTGTATCACTTTTCCCTCTCTCTTGTATTGTGTCTGTGTAAAGCAAATGCTTATTGGGGGAGGAAATTTTTCCTGCCTGTAAAAAGAGCGTGTCTGTGGTTGTACGGAGACGGAACCTGAAAGGCACCAAGACATGCACTTTGTTAGCAGATCATTCATAGAAACATGATATTTCTTTGAAAAACAATTTTTGTTTTTTCTAATACGTTCTGTTTGAGAGATTTTTTTTGAATTAAACTCAAATTAATCTTCATGCCAAATTGCCAGCTCTCAAAGAGAAAAGTGTATGATACTATTTAACTCTGATAGTGTGCCCATATGGTAGAAGATATCTGTCTACCCTATGACAAGGGCAAATCTTGCTCTGCCACCTGTGGGCAAGGAGAACCATTAACACAGCAGGATCAGTGGAATCCTAGTGTGATGGGACAGATTTGAGGAGTCAGCAAAAGAGGGACAGCATCAGCGGACATTCTTTCCAAAGATGTAGGGATTGTGATATTTCAGATTAATTGTTTTTATCTTAAAATATTATTGAATTTTTGCAGAAGCATTTGAATTTCAATTACTTGTAGATTTTGTGCTGCAATCAAGTGTTTTCACCGATAAGGCTAAATTGTGAGGAGTCTGGTGGCACCTTTAAAGACTAACCGATTTATTTGAGCATAAGCTTTCATGGGTTAAAAAGCCCACTTCTTCAGATGTATGGAGACAAGGCTAAATTGCGACACTTCTGAGAAACTGTTAGTCTTTTTAGGGGAAAGAATTAAACAGAATATTGCTGTAGTATGGAATAGACTTGAGTAGCGGTTTCTACCTCCTGTCGGGAAAATTACCCTGTGTAGTTGAATATAAACAAAAGCTTGCAAGCTGTCAATGATGGTATACCCTTAAATTATCATCGACCTAAGGAGGCAATAAGTAATTACAAAGGCTTTTATAGACTCTTATTTTACTTTGGAATTAAATAACTCCTATCCAGATTCATATTTCCATGTTCTCTATTCTCCAGATACAGTTCTATATTGATCAATGCTATAGATGTAAGACACCCTCTAATTAGTTACTCTCATGGGATAGGAAAGTTGCTTTTGGTATTAAACATTATAGTTACTTGTTGTTATTCTAAGCATCCTTTTCAAGTACTGTATTGGGATGCTTTACAGGGAAATAATAATAAAGTAAATTGGATGGTGAAATACCTGAAGTCTAACATTTTGCTTTAGAAATATTGAGCAAATTTCTTGACCAAATCTTGAAGCAACAGTACTTACTGCTATGTAGGAGAAAATTCAACCTCTTAGCGTGCCGCACCCAGTTATATCTGAAATACCCCCCTAAGCCTCACATGGAGAGGTCTCTATGTAGCCTCTCATTTTATATTGGCAAGCAGTCATGCCTTTGCTGTGGTGGGGGGCATCAATCTCAGATAATCTCACCACTTTTTTTTAAATCAAACTTTATTTTGAAAAGGGTTTGGGTGTATGACTACTGTTGACTACATATGTTCCTTCCTACCCCATATTTTGCCCTTCTCAGTTCTGTCCTATCCTTGTAATATAGTTGTTTGCATTTTTGAAGCATTTTTATTTTTGTATTGGATTTTATAATGTTGTATAGTGCTTGACTGGGGGCTTCAGAGGGTGGAAAGTGGGGGAATAAAATAAGGAATTACGCAGCATCTGAAAGATGTCAGCACCACAAAGCAACTGTCTCTTTAAGATCACATGTCCCAGGACCCAGATTAAATAGGATTAATATAATGAAGCGGTAGATTGAATAACTTTAAATACAACAGGTAATGTTTTCAAAAGCCCCTAATGACTTAGGCTCCTAAGTGCTTAAGTTACTTTTGAAAATGGGACTTAGACTCCTAAGTCTCATTTAAAGATTTGAAAATGAGATTCCTAAATTGTCTAAGCACTTCTGATTACAGTGATCTATATAAACGAATGAGTAGGTAGGCAACATGGTGTAGTGGATAGTGCATTGGTCTGGGATCAGGAGACCTGAGTTGTGTTCCTGGCTCCGCCGATGGCCGGCTGTGTGTCTGTCTGCCTTGTGAAAGTAGCAAATCTTGCTTAGCCATCTGTGGGCAAGGAGGCCCATCAACACAACAGGATCAGTGGAATCCTATGGGAATGGGTCAGATAAGGTTAGAAAATTGACTTAAAACATCAGAAAGTTTCTAATAGTGGCACTGGCAGATATTTCTATCCTGCACTGTGCTTTTCTATCCATACTGTAATTAACCTCATACTGTTGTATGTTCCCAAGTTTTCTTCACTTGCCTCCTTACTTCCTTTCTCCCCTTCTATCCTCCAAAACCAAACCCCTAAACCCTTTTATTCTACAATTAAGATTACTATTATGTTTGATGCTCACATTGCGTATGGACATGTAAGAAGACAAGGCCCTTCCTCTGAAATGCTTATGGGCCAAGTATCAAAGACCGATGCTTTTATATACACAAATGACCATAACATGCTTCTAGCCCGAGGAGCTGGTTATGTTTTGCTCAATAATCTTAGCGATCATTATCAATACAGAGCCCTGAAATAAGCCAAACTTTGATGCCCTCTGAGCTGAATCAGTTAGTCATGTAGTTATAAGGTCTCCAGCTGATGTGGCCTTTGTGTATCTTGACCTGTGAATTCTCATGCTTGTACAATGTACTTGGAAGATATATCCTTTCATTGAAATGTATGAATCTTTAGATTCAGGTATTATTTCAGTTTGGTGTTTAAAAAAAAATCTTTAAGGCTAAGAAAATGCTTGGTTGCTTATATTAAATTGTATATGCATGGCACAGAAACAACCCTGTGGAAACCCTTATTATGAGGATTATTTTGCATCCATGTATGGGTCAAGTGTGTGCTCCCTCTTTCCTCTCTCACCCTATCCACCAACAGTCTGTGACATAATTACTTTCTGCCAAAACTAGAAATATTTGCTATTACTTTTTTGTATTACAAACTTTTTTATTCATTTTCACTGGGTTTGTTTGGCAAATATTCCTGAATGTTACTGATTGCTGTATGTGCTCCTTACTTCCTGTTCCTAGGTGTTGAGCGATTTTGTTCTTGATGTCATTAATTGATTTTGCTGTGTTGCAATGTTGCATAATATGTAATATTTGTGGGATTTTTATTTTAATTTTGGTTTTGGTTTTTGTTGTAACCAACATTCCCTGATTTTCTTCCCTCTTTCTAACCCTCTCCCCTCTCATCAGGATTTCTGGCAGGTACTGACTTGTCAGCATGTGCTTTAAACAGTTTGCGCTTCAAAACCCGTAATATGCACCTTTTTTTTAAAAAGGGACAGTGTATACGTCTGCCTTCCCCCACTCCCTTAAAGTATTTTTTAATTTGTGTCCTTTTTATTTAGCACATAAATAATAGATATTTTTATCTCAAAATATTAAAATTTAAATCATGCCAATGAGAATACAGTCCCTCGAGTAACTTTTTAATAAGTGTCGTTATTCATGGAAACCGATCATCTGGAAGAACCAGAAGATATTAGTGCCTGTTTTCTTACTTTTTTGGTACCTCCTCTTGCAGGCTAGGATTTACTTACATTGTTAGAATTCAGTGCAATAGTACATTGATGGAAAATGAAATTTCCTTTCCAAGCCATGGAATAATTTTCATTCTGTGATAATGGACAGGCATTTCTCAAACCAAAAGTAAATGGCAAAATGTTTTTAAGGGAAATTGCAGGCATTTGAATGTGCATGGATCTTGAAAAGACTGTTTTATACACTTGCATGCATTTTTAACTTTATGTAGCTACAACATTAGCAAGAAATAACTCATAAATAAGACCACACTTTATAAAATGACTTATGGGAAAAGGAAATGACGGACAACAGAGAGCTGTTCTACTTTGCATTCTTGAAGAGAGACCCATACCCAGAATAGGAATGAGCAGGTAGAACAAGAGAGTAATGCCATGCGTGGTATTCAGGTGGCAGCCAGCTACAGAGTTCAAGGAGAGCCCTTCTGAGGTGAATAGGGAAGAACACTCTCTTGAAGAGTGTTCTGTTGCTGAGTTACTATTTGTGCCTTATTAAAAAGCATTCCTTGTGCCCTATATCATTCTGATCTCCGTGCTGTGGTACAGAACAGGGCTGGCTCTACAGTTTTTGCCGCCCCAAGCAGTGAAAAAAACCGCTGTCGCAGACGGCAAAAGGGAGAAGCTGCCACTGAATTGCCGCCGCGGCCAGCGGGACAGAGGAGCTGCTGCTGAATTGCCGCTGCTGCGGAAACATTGCCACCCCTTTCCAACTCCCGCCCCAAGCACCTGCTTGGAACGCTGGTGCCTGGAGCCAGCTCTGCAGAAGGAGTTAGAGCAGCCTAACAACAGAAAATGTCTCTGATTTAAATGCAATTATCTGTGTTAAGGTTCTAACACTTGCTTTTCCTAGTGTTTGAGTGGAGAGTTCTGTTCATAGGGTCCCCAGAAAACAAAGTAGTCTCTGAGTACGCTAACTTACACTAGTCTGATAGTGGGCTACATAAATTGCTGTGTGTAGGGACAATGTGGTGACTCGCTTGAATAAATTAAGACTATGCTTTATGAAATAGGCACAACTGATTATATATACGATTATTTATCAGAAGGATGAAAGTCCAGGTGACTTTAATTTCTAGATTTAAGTTATTTTGTTCTGTTACTCATGCCATCTAAACTCATGCCATCTAAACTCATGCCATCTAAACAGCTGAGTTATCAAGCCCCTGTATCAGGTGTTAAGAAGGGAAATTTGGTCAACCCCTTAACAATGCTATTGAGCTTTGTATTGGTATAGCTTGGATTTCAGTTATAACATGTTAAGCTGGAGACTTCTTACCCTCAAATGAGTTTAGCTCTTCATTTATAGGTGGAGCTGATAGTGCCCCCTGTAGTTAAGGTTGCTTGACATTTTCCATTATTTTCAGGGGCTTATAACTTTGCTGACCTATCCATTCCGGTGGGCTGCCTCAGGTTTCTCCTCCTTTTTTTTTCTTTTTTTTAGTGTTTCTGCTAAAACCATTGAGCTGTTTCTGAGAACAAGATTGGGGAAAATGTTTAATGTTAAAAAAAACTTCTTCCAGCTGTTTCATTAACAAGCTCTCGCACCTCCTTGCTTTGGAGCAAGGGCCTGAAATCTGGCAGTTGCCCTGGATAGGTCTTTTGTCATCTCTTTGAAAATTTGCTAAAACTTGGCCAAGTAAGAAGCTTTGAAAATTCTCAGTTTGCTCATGCTCAGTAGAGATTTGTTAGCGTTTGGCTACTAAACTCTCCAAAGATGCCATCTGCACTGAGCATGCTCCATCCCAGAGCTGCTTAGGTTGAGCAGGACTCTAGGTTGCTCCTTCTGCTTGCTGAGAGCTGCTGTGGTGCAGGCACAGGAACTGAGAACAGGGAGAGACTCACCTGTGTTCTCCTTGCCTGGCCCAAAGCTGCATTGAGGAGGAGGAAGCAGCTTGCTTTGAATATAGAGGACAGAGGAGAAGAGGAGCAGGATGGTGGAGTGGGCGGCAGGAGGCAGAGCGGGAGAGGACTGAGCCCAGCAGGAGCTAGTGTGTGTGCACAGATGTTTGGTTTTATTAAGTGCAGAAGGGAAGCGATCTGGATGTGGGAGGGTGTGGTTTTGCTGGAAAGCGGGGGAGGAGAGTTGCGTGCTGGGAGCCAGGTGATGATTTTGGATTTGGATAGAAGTAAGGGTGCAATAGATAGGAGGAGGGGCACAGACCCCCACCCTCCAGACATAAACACTACTACAAATTCAGGATCCTGGTCTTTCAGGTGGGAATGGAAGGGGGCAGAGTTCTGAGCATGTAATAATGCACAAACCAGATCCAGGCTGCCTGCTCCCTGGAACCAAATTGGTCACTGGGGAATCGCCAACACAACCAGAGTTTGGGGCAGAGGCTGCAACAAATCTGCCTAGCCCTGCCTGTCTCTATCTGGGGCTCAAGCGCATTGCCCCCCCCCTCACCTCCCCCCTCTGAATTGTATCCTGCAGGGGACTGCAGAGACATACCTTGGTCCCTCCAACAGGTGGGCAGCTCCATGGAGTAGGCGTTGGGCACATGATTATCATAGCTGCCCTGGCCTAGCACGTGGAGCCACTGAACAAGGTTAGGCTGCTGAGCTTCCTCTGCAGTTGTGAGGATGGCAGATTCTGCAATGCATAGTTGCTGGAGCAATACAGTCAATCCTCTCTTCTAGCGTAGGGACCTCTGGGATAAGTGGAATGAGCCTGGAACTGATGGTAGCTCAAGGAGATGATGGCTCCTAAAAGGTGAAGCTCCTGTACCTCTGTACAATGGGTGGAGCTTCATCTGTGCCCCTGGAGGTGGAGGTGCCCACTATGTACCACTGAGCGCTTCCATACCAGGTGCAGAGGGGTCCTGGCCACTGCCCCAGAAACACTGGCCACAAAATCTCTCTGAATGAGAATTTCAGGAACATCTGACAATCCCAGGGAGACATTCTCATGGTCTGCCTCCAATTACATGCTGGGCCCCATGGAGACCTTCCCCTCAAATCACCAACCCCTGTTTTGAGGTTTTAGAGTGCACTCTTTCCTCCAGAGTCTGCAGTTGAATCCAGGAGTCTTGAATTGCTACATTTCTCTGCTGACAGAAAATAGCCATGAAATCCACTGGTAAAGGAAATTACATTTAAAAAACTGTTAAAAGAATGTTAAGGTGGCAAAGTCAAGCATGCAAAAGCTAGCAAGTACCAGAATTAAGGTTTCATATGCAATTCAGCCCCCTTGTGTGTATGCATTATGATATCCTTTAACGATAGGATCACACACTGGTTTTTTTCCCTGTCACATTCTGTGAATTGGTAGTTTTCGCATATTTCTTCATTCATTGTGTGGCTCCAGGCCTTATTTACGTTTCAGTTCCTGCTCTCAATACAGAATTATTATTTTCCTCTTTGGCTTTCCTATAGTGGTCATCGCTGTAGCAAGTAAATGCATCACTACACATTACACTGCAAATGTTAATGAATTTATCTTCACAAAACCCCTCTGAGGTAAAGTGGTGGTGATTTTTTACATTTTACATTTGGGGAATCTAAGGCACGGACACATTAAAGATCAATATTGTCAAATGTGTCACTTTTAGATGCTAACTTGAGATATCTACACCCTGGTTTTTCAGAGCACTTTGCGTTTTATAGCATGTATATTCAGAGCACAGCTCCAACTGATGTCAGTTACAGCTGTGTGTGCTCAGCATGTCTGCAGATGTGGCCTCACTGTGGGAATCCAGAATATAAGGAACATGCAAGTGACCACCACCTCTGAAAAGTGTGGTTGAAGTGACTTGTCCAGCATCACAAAGGAGCTCTGAGGCAAAGGCGTGGATAGAATCCAATTCTCCAGGGCAGCATTAAACTTCCTTAACCATGAAACTGTCCTTTCTCTTCCGGCAGTTCCCTCTCATTCAATACTCATCTCCCAACTAAAAATAAGCAGTGAACTTAAAGACAACAGTTTCAGTCACTACTCAACTCTGATTAAAGCTACGTTTATGTCACTGAGGTCATGGAAGTCAGGGAATCCGTGACTTCCAGAGATCCTCCATGACATTCTCTGCTTAGCCCCAGTAGCTGCTGGACTCAGGAGCTGGCAGGCAGCAGGGCCCTGGCAGGGTTCCAGTGATAGGTGACAGCAGTGACAGGCGATGGGGCCCCCTGCAAGGTTCCAGCGACAGGTGACAGACTCCTAAGGGGGCCCTCCTCAGAGTTCCAGCGATGGGCGACAGCCTCAGGGAGGGGGACACATCGGGCGAGTGGCTGGGGGTGTCCCATTTTCTCTTTGGAAAATATGGTCACCCTGCAGCTCCCCGATGCCGTGGGTGGAGGGGGATCCCAATAGCTCCCAGCCACCATTGTGGCGGGGGAAACCATTTAGCCGCAGCAGCAAAAGTCACAGACAGGTCACAGCTTCCGTGAATTTTTGTTTATTGTCCGTGACTTTTACTAAAAATAACCACAACAAAATCTTAGCCTTAACCAGGATTCATTCCCTGAGCAGTGCCCATTCCTGTGCATTTAATGAGGCTGGAAAAAATAGTATGTGATCTCATAATTAAAGACTTCATCAGATGCAACTGCGCAAGGGGGACAAGATGGGTGAGATAATAGCTTTTGTTGGACCAACTTGTCTCTGTCACCAACAGAAGTCGGTCCAATGAAAGATACTCCCTCACTCGCCTAGTCTCTCTCATATCCTGGGACTGACATTGCTACAACTACACTGCAATGCACCAGGGGATCAAACTAAGGTTGCATAGTCAACCTTAGTACTTTCATTTCCTAATTTTTGATTTTGCAACCTTAACATACTTTTTGGATGTGATTTATCTATAGACCAGTTCTGAGATACTGCTTAGCACATTTTACATTAGGCAGCATCTTTACACCTTTCTTTACATCTTTCCAAATTAGCATGAGGAGGAGACCAGAAAGGCCAGTGGGTTTATTCTCTTAAATCACCAAGCAGGGAGTTCAGGAATTGGAACTTTTGTTCTTGGCAGTAGAAAAGCTCTTCACCTCAAAGTTCTAGGCACACATTCTGATAAAGTCTATCATTTTTTATAATTAAAAAATTATTAATAAGGGCATGTGAAGACAGGTCTATAATTGATAAACTAGAACCTCTCACCACTGACCAATTTTTTTTGATCAGTCCTGAGAAATCTTGAAAGCCCAACAGTACCTGCAGCACTGAGTTGTTGGTCCTTTTAGATGGGTGAAAAGTAATATCCCTTCACAGATGAAAGATTGTATTTGTTACGTTCTTTGTGTGATGTTTTTGCAGTACCCTGTGGTACATTGAAAATGTTGGCACCTATAGCCTAAAAATAGCTTAATGGTGGAAAATTAAACTTTATTCTTAAGCAACTATTGCTAAATTGCAATGATGGCGCAATGTTGCTCTAAACCAAAGAGTAAATAACTTTGTTTGAAAAGGAAGTGTGTATTTGATATACTAATATAAGCCTTGTTAAAATGGCATAAGTTTGCATCAATTTTGAGTCCTGGGGAGCTCCACCAGTGGGAAATCGAAGTATAGACTGTCCCTTTTCAGAGGCATTTCTTCTTGCTTTTCTAGCAGGGGTTTCTCCCTTGCATGTCCAGTTCCTGCTGCCTGTGAACGTCTTGGAAAGTTTGCGCTTTTTCTCTTGACTGCATAGAATGCTGGCCTTGCATTTCAGGTGCGGTTTGTTTAACAGTGACGGATATTTACTGTGTTACTGAGAGGAGTATCTGTAAATTTCTTTTTCCAGTCTCAGGAGACCACCAACAGTAATGGTAGCTGCTTAATTCTTGATTCTCCTGAAAATGTCTAAATTCCCATTTAGAGGAAGAAAGCCCAGGGAAAGGTTTTATGTCTCATCTTCAGATATATCCTAAAGATAAAAGATTTACATTAAAATTCTTTCCATTAGTATGTGCTACTCAGAGATGATAAGCCAAAGTGCTTTCCTGACTAAAATAAAGAACACGCGAGTGGGTATTTTCCTAACTTTTCTAAGCTACTTTTTAATATTCTGATACCTCTGAATTTGACATTCAGAACCCGTTTTTGTTTATATGAAGATACAACAGGAGCATTCTAGAACCTGCGGATAGTGTTACTATAATAAACTTTCTCACTATATGCAGAGGCTTAAAACTCAACTACAAAATTCACTATTCAATGAAATGCTTCATAAGACTAAGCTTGAGCAATTTTTTTTATTTTCAGACTTAAAAAAACTAGACCACCCTTATGTAACATTGGTTGTGAAATATATTGCTTTTTAAAAAGTCAATAAAAAGGAAAAAACAATTAATGGGAGATATATATATATATAATATAATTTTGTCTGTCCTTGCTTCAGGGTACACTGCAGGACCGATCTGCATAGTTTTGCCTCTAGACTCTTCAAGCTGAAGGACTTTTTTTTTTTTTAATTTAATGGCTGTTTTAACTGGATAGTCAGGTGCCAAGGTGATGGGTGCCACTTATAAATCTTTAAATGGCTTTGATGCTTTAGAATTTGAATAGCATTTTATCTGACTATGTAGTATCAGTCTTTTGGTATTTTGAAAACAGAAATAAAATGTCCTTGGTATTAATATTTGAAAACATGGCCACTGGGTATTTAACCCATAACCTTCCTGGGAATTTCATAACTGTCCTTTATATACATGTATATCTTTGTACATGCTCCAAGAGAGGTACTGTTACAGAATATCTGCTCAAATTCACTTTCAGAAGAACTGTCTTAAAAGTTTACACAGATCTAGGTTGCACTGGTTGTGAAGGAGTTTTTCTGGTTGAAGTAAGCAATATGCATTTACCCAGGCTCTGTCTAGACTATGAAAATAGGAGACACATTTGCACATTCTGAATGCTGCTGAGCACTATTGAGTTGACCAAGATCAGTTAATATTTTTAAAGGAGTCTATCCTGGTCTAAGCTAGATGCTATGTGGAAATGAAAAATGTGCTAATTAAAATGTGTTGACTAACATGATTCTAAAACATTGCCTATTTTCCTGGTCTAGCTGTGCTCATAGCAGGATCTCTATCTGTTTGTTTTATTTAAATGGACGCTGCCAGTCAGGAGGGGCCCAGGAAAGTAAAATACCATGCAGCACGCCAGAACTAATTGTGTACGGTATACAGGTATATTGCTATGTAACTTTGTGAATGTTCTTGGTATTGATTGGATGTGATTTCAGAGAACCTTAAACAGTGACTTTAAAAACACAAGCAATTTGTCTAAAAAGGAAATGAAAGAGAAAATCATCCCCATGGGACTTCTGCAAGGGACTTGGCTTTCCATTAGAAAGAAGTTTGTTTGACAAATGTCCCTTTGATGCCCATAAATATCTGTGAAAAATTGCTTTCTTTTTTGTAGTACTAGTTTAAAACTAGAACACAGAAAATCATAAATGAAAATGCAAAAATGCTGAAGGTCTAACTACAAAATCCAGGAAATTCAGAGCAAAGGCTGGTATGCTGTAACTTATCCTAATGGACATCAAAATTGATACAGATTTAGAATATCTCTACAATATTTAGTCCTCTGAGACAGATGAGAGATACTGTTTCAGTCTTGATCCTGAATACGCTGATTGTTGTAAAGCTTCAAACCAAAACATTTCTAAGTCTTTTTTTTTTCCAGTGTGAATATTCATGGCTGTCTATGAAAGAAAAGTTTATAACGTTTTAGTGTATGTGTTAAATAGTCCATAGAACTAAAGGTGGTCAGTTGGGAATGAAAGGGAATTTGCTTTACAGCAAGCTGAAATTTACAGTATCTTAAGCATTCATTTTTCATAGATGGATACACAATTTCTGTAATGTTAAAGAATTAAAAAGGGAACAAAAACTTAATCTCAACAGCTATTGTAAATCAAAAATGGATAAGGTTGAGCTATAGTCTGTCATTAATTCACAAACAAAAAAATCTAATTTCTGGGTGAAATTACTAATTTCATTACATGCACTATGCTTTGTTGTTTTGGAAGGGGAAAACTGTGAAGCGATTGCTTGAGATGCACAACTTTTTGATGCACATGAGCCCGAAGTGGGTATTGAAACATAAGCATTAATTGCATGGATAAACTTGCTGAATGTATGTTTACATCCCCCAGGATGAAATACATACTGTCATTTTAAATGACTTGCCAAAGTACTTTTTTTCCAAAAGCAGCACATTAAATGTTGTTCGTTAAGTAGTTTTTGAAATGCAAAATGAAATGGTGCTACAGGGGTTTATTTAGATTAGCTTTTTAAATGCAACAGAGGTGAATAGTGAAATTCACAGAACTCTCTGACTTTGCGGAGAAGACAGAAGTAAATCTGTCAAAAGATACAGCTTTATATATTCATTTATCTGAATATTAGATGATGTGTATACTTTGATAGTTTAACTGTAAATCATGCCTGGCAACAGCCAGAGCACTAGGTTCTCTTATTGCCCCTCCACTGGCATTCTAACAGGGTGGCAGTGCAGATGCTTATACTGGGCAGTCAGCCAGAAGATTCCAGTCCTGTGACTTCACCACCACGTCCCTTTTTATTTAACACTCTGGACTTCTCTCCTGAGTGAGTCCTGAAGGATATGATTTTTTGCTCCCAACTTAAAAAAACAAAAACCTCCAGAGGGTATAGAAAGTGAGGTGGGGGAAAGGTACCAAGTTGGGTTTTACAGGAAACCTAAATTTAGATTTGGTTTAGCTGACATGAATTTGTCTGCAACTGCAAGCTGTCCCATTATTTGGCAGTCTTTGCTCAAGAAAGGGCCAGACCTCTCCAGGGCCTAGCTGTGTGGCAAGTCAACATCAAGATGCACTGGCAGAATATGAGAGGAAGCTTGCATAATATTTCTCAATGCTTTACTTGGTTACAGCCTCTGTATATGTCACTTGAGAACTAAAAATCAAAAATTCCTTTAAGGAGAAAAAGGAAAAAAATCAATATCCCTGCCCCCTTCCACTTTCATTAGCTGAGATCAGAGTAAGAAAAATCAAACATTTTTCTTGACCTTGTATTTGTCAGGCTTTTGACAGAGTTTATAAAGGTGGGGAAACAATTTCCATATTTTTCTGTGTTTGCCTTAGGGGAAAAGAGTACCAAAATGACTGCTCAAAACTCCTGGCTAAATGATGGAATTGCTTTTCTGGTATTTATTGCAACACACACAACACTCTGGAAAGCAAGAACATACATCAGTGTTGTTAGTTGCCTTAAGATAACTTTTTTTTTTTCTTCCATTAGATTAAATTGTCATTCTTGGATCTGCTTGTTGCTAGAAAGCCTAAATTTTATGGAATAGACTGAGCTTCCTTCTTTAAATGTAGATAAACCTTTCAGCTGCATGGTCAATGTTTAGCAAAGTTTGTAAGATCAATTGACGGTATGAATCTGTTTGATAAAAATTTTACTGAGTTTGTTACATAGAATATCAGGGTTGGAAGGGAACAGGAGGTCATCTAGTCTAACCCCCTGCTCAAAGCAGGACCAATCCCCAATTTTTGCCCCAGACCCCTAAATGGGCCCCCTCAGGGATTGAGCTCACAACTCTGGGTTTAGAAGGCCAATGCTCAAACCACTGAACTATCCCTCCAGCCCATGTTCACGGAATATACACAGACTTGTTTGTAATGAAATAAATTATGTATTTGATTTGTAAATGTATCTGTTTATGTATGCTTGTTTGTGTGCTTGTGTCTAATGTGATTCACTGCTTGATAAAAATTATTATAAATATTTTTACAGTGCATTGCTCACTTGCGAATTCCCACCTATGAATGTTCTTTAGGCAATGTTGTATGATCTTAACTGGTTGCTCAGTTTTTTTAATGTATTTTACATAGGGTTGACTTTTAATTAATTTGTTTGAAAATTCTTGGTTAATCATTTTAACTTGAGCACATGAAATTTGAAGGTTGTACTGAAGTTGTACCAGTAACTAATCGTGCCAATTATAAAGACGACTCATTGCCTAAAGAGTTTTAATTTTGCTTTTCTTTGTCAGTTTTCTCTGTTTTAATTCCTCATGTTAACCTTTCAGCTGTAATATAACTCATGCTATGTTGTAATGAAACAGCAGAAAAAATAGACTGCACAAAAGGTGTTGATGGCATTGACTAGAAGTCAGAGCTTTATAGACAAGAGGAAATATATTTTAATAAAGAGAGAATTGGGTATCGATTTTGTGCCTTTAATGTCAATAGGCTTTATAGCATTTCAAAAAGTTTTAAACAATCCATGTGATGGTTTCTCATAGCTTGTGGTGTTCAGAATCCTTGAGGCAACTTTGAATCTAGAATTGTCATTAGTTTTAGATACTGATACATTTTTCTTTTCAGGTGGGTGAGCAAACAAATGCAAAAAAGGCCCAGTAAAATCCTCTGTTAAGTCACACTGTAAAATATATGGATATAGTTCCATTTATTTGTCTCTTACACGTTCCTCTCAACTTCACCGGTAATTCTCAGTTAAACTTTCAACCTTTTATCTTCAATGTGCATACTTGGCTAAACCCTAACCATACAAGAAAGCCAGTCCTTGGAGATTCTTTCATTTCTGGCACATCTGATAGGCTGTATCTTTCACAACAGATAGTCGGTACAGTTCTCCTTCTACCCTCAGATACTATTAAACTCTGTCCTGCTGGTTTGGATGGGATCGCCGTTTTAAAACCCAGTTTAGGACTATAACAGAATTTAAAAGAGAACTGGATAAATTCATGGAGGTTAAGTCCATTAATGGCTATTAGCCAGGATGGGTAAGGAATGGTGTCGCTAGCCTCTGTTTGTCAGAGGGTGGAGATGGATGGCAGAAGAGAGATCACTGGATCATTACCTGTTAGGTTCACTGCCTCTGGGGCACCTGGCATTGGCCACTGTCAGTAGACAGGATACTGGGCTGGATGGACCTTGGGTCTGACCCAGTATGGCCATTCTTATGTTCTTATGTTAACAAAGTGTGGTCTACCCTTTGTTCTAGCACCAGTTGACTGCATTTCATTAAAATGGGTATTGAATTCTTACCCTGTCGATGTCTGCAGAACAACAGAGCTCAACTATTGGTGGGCACCTATGTTTGGCATTAGTCTCTTGAAAAATCCACTTGCTCAAACCTAGAAGGAAGTTTTCCCTAAGCACGGGTAATCAACTTCTGCAGGTTATAATCTTTCATTTAAAATAACTCGAAACTTTTAGCACCTCTGTGGAGAATATCTTCCAAATGTTTTGTGGAAGACAACAAAATATACATGATGAACAAAAATACAAATTAGAAATACCAGCAGTTTTTTTAATATGCTCACTCCTTCTCAAAAAACAGCAACAATGGAAGAGTCTGAACATCCCATCGTACAAAATTACATCTCTTTTTGGCAAATGGACTTTGTTCTTGCTTCTACTGAAATTGGTGTTAAAGCTCCCAATAACTTGAATGGGATCAGAATAGGCCTCATGGTGGTAGCATGCATTAGTTTCCCATGTTTATATCTAACCTCTGACAAATAATAGTAGATTAAGTAGGTTTTTAAAAATAGTTATGTTCTTTACTCAAAGCAAAACTCAAGTGAGAAAAGGATACAAAAATATTCTATCTATAAGATTTGTATTTCTGAGGAGATTTAACTCAAAAATAGATTTTATGGGGATGCTTTTAGCCCATTCACATAACTTTTAATTTATAAGGATCTTTCCCAGCCTTCAATATTAAATAAAAGCCAATTTTAAAAGCATCAATTCATAATACTCATAACAATTAAAATCTATCTCCAAATATACCCCACACAGTATGTAGTGTTTGTTAATCCTTTCTCTGTAAATACTTCACATTTATCTGGATGTCGGTAGCTGGTTTATAATGAGCTCTGCTAAAGATAAATGCAAAGACAGAGTCAATAAATAACATGAGTGGGATATACCATTGTGGGATACAACCATGACAATAATCCAAGAAAATGCTTGCAAAAAAATTTACTGGCTTTTAACTCAAGCTTCCTTTGCGTTCAGAGAGAACTAGAGGCTGTTTATTTGTCTTCAACATAATCAGCACTGTGTGGGTGGTTTTGGGTAGAGTTTGACATAAGTTTGTGTGTGTGTGTGTATATAAAAATATTTCTTTAATGAAAAGAAAACACAGCCTGATGTACTGTGATAATGTATTGCTAATATCTGTGCAAAGTGGAGGCATTGATAAATGCTTCTGCTGATTTGTGGAGGTTTACCTCACTTCACATTCTTAACAACTCCAAGTCTTCAAAATATGAGCTACTGTTACAGGTTATATTTGATCAGTAGAGCTGAGCTTAATTGGAAATTGTATATTTGCTGATCAATATGATGACTTTTTTCCTCTTATGGTTTCCAAGTCAGATATTTGTCAAAGTTTCATTTAAATTATTAGGCGAACTAATCTCCAATCTGCTGTCAAGTAGAATGGTGACTTCTTTCAAACATAACTGAACAAGAGACAGCTGTAGGTGGTGGGTCTGAACCTTCAACTCAATATCAACTCTTGCTGGAATTTATACCTAGGCTTCTTAGCAGTGTACAGTTTCAGCAAATAGCTAGTTGCTGAAAATCGTTCTTGATTTTTGCAAGTCTAACAGATCAGTTAGTTTTGCTGTTTTGTGAACTTATCTTGTTGGTTAACCAATTTTCTTTCCTTTATCTTGAATATGATGGGATCTTCGCTAGACAGAGGTAACAGATGGGGTCAGTTGTGTAGCTGGACTTTTGTGTGGCGGTGTTTGTTGTTTTTTGTTTCACAATACTGTTGCTAAATTAAGCTTGCATTGTTTCTGCTTCTGTGCTTGCATGATCAGATATGGATTAACCTCAACTGCACTTAAAGTTTTTATATTAATTTTCTTTCCCTCTGTATGTGCGTGTGTATTTTCTAAATGGTTCACCACTATGAAATTCAATATCCAGCCTCTAACACAATTCTATGGATCCTTTTCAGTCTTTAAAGCTTCATTGGATCAGACACCCAATGGCTTTCAGCTCAGAAGTGAGATCACTTGATAAAATACATGTAGTGTGCTTTTCTAATCAAAAAGTTTCCAGTTATCTTAAAAGTTGCATGCATTCATGGAGGAATTTTGACTCTAGTAGTTGTCTTTTACAAACAAATGCTTGGGTTATACTAACATTTTAGCCGGTAACTAAATTTTGGGGAAACTGTGATCACTTCAGATATTAAAACCAAACTGCTCTAAGCTATTGTTAAACTAGACAACTATAATAGAAATAAAACACTTTGGGGTAAAACTCATTATGGCTTCCATTTTATTTCTGCTGTAAAGAGCCTAGATTATACAGCACCATTATTTGCTAGAGGATTTAAACAACACTAAACAAAAAGACAGGTTTCAGAGTAACAGCCGTGTTAGTCTGTATTTGCAAAAAGAAAAGGAGTACTTGTGGCACCTTAGAGACTAACCAATTTGTTTGTTTGTTTGTTTTTTTCCACAGTATGCATCCGATGTAGTGTTTGTTAATCCTTTCTCTGTAAATACTTCACATTTATCTGGATGTCGGTAGCTGGTTTATAATGAGCTCTGCTAAAGATAAATGCAAAGACAGAGTCAATAAATAACATGAGTGGGATATACCATTGTGGGATACAACCATGACAATAATCCAAGAAAATTAGCTCACGAAAGCTTATGCTCAAATAAACTGGTTAGTCTCTAAGGTGCCACAAGTACTCCTTTTCTTTTTACTAAATAAAAAGCACATCATATGTTGTTTCTATCTCTCTACTAGGCTAAAGATGCTACGTATATTGGCCAGTTCCATTTTGTGCTTTATTTGAAACAAAAACCACTACATCTGATAGATTTGAAGTCTGGAAAAGGTCCATTGAATGGTAATCGGAGGGATATGTTCATAAAAAAAGCTTGTTGTTGGCAATGATATAAATGATATAGATCCTCTTTAAGTGTTTAATTGATTCTTTTATTTTCTTTCTTTGGGGGGTGTGGGTTGGATCTATAAAATAGAAGTTATCCCAAGAACGAGAGAAGTTTGCTGATGAAGACAGTATATTTTATACACTTGGAGAATGTGGACTCATCTCTTTTTCTGACTACATCTTCCTCACTACAGTTCTCTCCAGTAAGTACAGTCTATTTTTCTGTAATCTGTTATCACAGAATTATTTTTTTTTTTAAATGCTTACCACTGATGCAATTCTTCTGTTATGGCATGTACATTGGATAGTTTTTCCTAAAAGGGATTCTGTTGACTACTTGAATGAATAATTGGTCATGAATTCAACTTTTTCAGAGTTAGCCCAAGATTTTGCAGAATGTCCACTAGCAAATTGTGACTTCTTCATATTTATTCATTATTTTAAATTTTTGGGCATAACTTTATGAATATTGATTATTTTTGGCTTGCTGTTCAAAATTAAAAATTCTAGCAGAGTTCCTTATTTGTGATTGACCATATTAGTCTAGATCAACATAACTCTTGTATTTTCAGGTTTATGTGCAAATGGGTGCACAACACAACTTTGCAGTTCATTTTTTGTAATTATTAGAATGTGCAAGCTTAAAATTCACTTTCCTGGTGCATTTGTTCTAGTAAACGCAGTCATGTGAATGCTAGTAGATAGAGAACCCAGAAGGCGTGTAAACGCAGCTGAAATGAGTTGTCCACAGATTTAAACAAATATTGCAGTAACCATTTTTTTATATTATTCACCCTGCTCCAAACTCAGTCTATGACATCTTGTAATCTGCTTAAAGAATGTCCTCTGGGTTCTAAATAACAAAAGCTAAAATAAAAGCCTGTCTGTTATTTCTGTTGGCAAGAAATATACAAATAATAGCCACTGTTAATACAGGATAATATTTCTGTCCTCTTAAAGCTGTGGAGCAAAAAATAATGGACCTTGTTTCCAGAGCTGTACTGATCTGTTTTGGTGATGTTGGTGCATAAAAGGGGGAAGTAAAGAGAAATTCTGTGTTAATTTTCAGTTCTGTTAGAAAAACCCAAGGAAGAAAATTATTATTTGCCTAATGAAATGAGACAGAATTTATTTTCAGACTTCCAAGAGAGGTGATTTATAAACACTACAGAATAAAACTGTGCCTCTTTAATTCTTGTATTTGCCTAATATGTGATGAGCTGAGAACAAAAAATAGTTGTTTAGTTCAAACTTTATTCTAAACACACTTTTAAAAACTGTTTCGTTCCAATCATTCAATGAACATTGTCATGGAGGTGGGGGGAAGACTATACAAATGTGTGTAATGCGTAGAGCCTTTGGAACAGTACAGCATAACTTTTACATTACATTCTGAAACATTGCTCTTACAAAGTGAAAATGGTGGCTATTAAATTAGTAAATTAAATATTCTCTTTCCAGAGTATAAGTTCTACAGGTAATTCAAGATCTATTTTGTTGCCAAACTGACTTAAGAAACTGTTTGACCATAGTGCCTATAAAGATGACCATCAGTAAATAACATTAGCATGAGCCAAGGACTGGTCTGTGCAGTTTTCATGTACTTGTCTTTGACTGAAGTTCAGTCCTGACTTTATCATTCTTGCCATTCCTGTTGTGGATGAACAGAAGACTAGGATGAGGTCACCAAAATTCTATTGACTTCATACTTCAGCAAGGATTTCAACTCTAGTCTTCACAGGTGAAAAGCTGATACAATTAACACATTACATCTTGGAATACAAGTCTGGTGTCATTCAAAAAAATTCTGGGAGGGGCAAATTTGTGTCCAACGTATAGAATGTTATATGGGATTATATTGTATCCTGCAAAATCTGGGGGAGCAAAAAGTTGAAGACATAGTGGAGCAATTCTATGATCTATGGACTAGTTGAGGCACAGCGGCAGGGCAAACCAAGGTTGGGGGAGAGCTGCCCCCCTTGCTTCATAGCACATGATGCTCCCAAATAGAGTATGTACAAACAGGTGGAAGTTCCTTGGATCATGTATGCTCCATGCGTCCTTTCTAAACTATGTGATTTGTGGACGATCAGACATTTGGGAGGTCTCATGAGAGTTCCCTGTGACTGCTTCAATGAAAGTAGCTTAGGAAAAAGGCAGTGGCATAGCAAACTCTTCTAGTTTTAAGTTTCTTTCTCTTTGTGATAAATCCTGCAAATGAACATGCCTACCAATCTTTGGGATGGTAGAAGGAGGTACAATGACAACCAGTGGGTCTGATGATGAATATTTTGAGGGAAGGGAAAGGATTTCCTCTCTCCCTTATTATTGGTCTTTTAGGTATATTCACAGGCTCTTTTATGAGTCACTTTGTAATGGGCAGCAGAGTTTGTAGAAAAGAAGAAAACGGAAGCTTTGCAAAAATGTGTTCTGGGAGGCTTATGGTAACGCAAGGTATGGTTTTTGCCTACATTGAGGTAAGCTTAAAAAAAAAAAAAAGTATCCTGAGGAACCACAAGCTGCCAAGATTTTTAGCACTTAGTTTCTTTGAAAGAGATCATAGAATTTTTTTTTTTAAACAAACCAGGAACCCTGTGGCAAGTTAGAAAACTTAGTGTTATGTCAGTTTCTGTATCCTTTATGTTTAGGCTCCTCTCAAATTTGCAGCCATGAAAAATGTGTCATGGACTGTGAAATCTGGTCTTTTGTGTGCTTTTACCCTATACTATACAGATTTCACAGGGAAGACCAGCATTTCTTAAACTGGTGTCCTGACCCAAAAGGGAGTTGCGGGGGGTCACAGTGTTGTTTTAGGGGGGCTCACAGTATTGCCATCCTTACTTCAATGCTGCCTTCAGAGCTGGGTGACCAGAGAGTGGCAGCTATTCGCAGGGTGCCGAGCTCTGAAGACGACGCCCCTCCAGCAGCAGTGTAGAAGTAAGGGTGGCAATACCATATCATGCCACCCTTACTTTGGTGCCGCTGCTGGCGTTGGCTCTGCCTTCAGAGCTGGGCTCCCAGCCAGCAGCTGCTGCTCTCCAGCTGCCCTGCTCTGAAGGCAGCACAGTACAGAAGTAAGGGTAGCAGTAAAGCAACCCTCCCTATAATAATCTTGCAATCCCCCAACTCCTTGTTGGGTCAGGACCCCAACAATTACAACACCCTAAAGTTTCAGATTTAAATAGCTGAAATCATGAAATTTACAATTTTTAACATCCTATGACCATAAAATTGACCAAAATGGACTGTGAATTTGGCATGGCCCTATTTGTGTCTTGATAATTTGCATTGTATCTCAGTAACCTAACTAGGTCTTGACATGCTCTCTAATCAAGCAAACAAAATAGAACAAAAATATGGAATATAATTTTAAATTCTTAGTCTCATAAAAGTCTCATTTACAGTAAGTCACAACATGATTTAGAGTTCAATTTTTCTTATGCTGGAAATTCTTTTGAAGTTACAATTAAGTAAAGTAGAAAGACTACTAAATACTAAACTTTGCCATTGCTGCTTTCTGCAATGGATTTTTACTAATATAACCAGCGGAATAAAACCATGAAATCCAGTCTAAATAGTATCGGGGGAGCCCGTCACTGCTGTACTTAAAACTGTTATTGGGGTTAGCTCATCTAGGTTCTATCACTTCGTTCAACTCATCCCTGACCATTAGTGAGAATCTTCAAAAACTAATTGAAGTGGAAGAAAATTAAGGTACTTTGTACTATTATCTGCCTCTTCAGACTAGCAGCTTGACCCCTCTGGCATCCAAACATCACCCTGTCCCCATCCTAACCACTCAAACTCTACTTGCTATGATTTTTTTCATTTTGATCTAATGGGTATCTTTCACAATTCCTGAATTCCATTTATGAAGAGTATGGCTAATAGGCCACAGTAAGTGGATTCAAGTATTCTTTCTGTATTGCTGCAGTGCACGTCAGTTGGCTTCAGTTAAAGTGCAATTAATTTGCATGTTACCAGCGGAGATAGCTGTTTGCATATTGCATAGAAGATGAAGTCTGTCACCATATTTTATTTACAAGTCATTTCTTGCTCTAGCACTGTCTTTTCTCATAATTTGCTCTGTGCTTCTGTGAAAATATATTTTTCAAAGGTAATAAAGTAACATTTAAATGTATCAGAAATTCAGTCTCGTATTCAAAGGCAATAACAGCAAAATGGCTTTGAGGACACTGCACCATTTTTGTTGCTTCAGCTGCTCCCTGAAGCAGAGGAATTTGAATCTTATCAGCAAAACTTGAATTTCAGTGCAGAGGTACAAGGACAAGTAGAATTAGATGTGCTTTAACTTCACTCCTTTAAAATGTCAGGTAAAAGTGGGGAAGCTGAAAGTTCACTTCCACCACTGAGAGAAATTTTGCTTTTTGACAGCTGATATTTTGGAACAGTTTGTGGGGGGGGAAGCAATATTAAAACCAACCAACCAACAGAAAACTAATTGTCATTTGAGAGCAAAATAAAATGTGGCAAGTTGACAGCACATGCTAATGTAAAGCCATTAAACAGGTTTGGACACTTGAAAGAAAAAGATAGTGTTTCCCTAAGTAATTTTTTAATGAGTTTACTGCTCATGAAAGGAAGGATTAATAGCATTGGTTAGCAGCAGGTGCTGGACAAGCTTCCACCCTCCTTACCATTGCCAGTGTACTTCGTCTGACTTGCATCACCTTGTTCCAGTTCTAGATCTCTCCTTTCTAGAGCAAAGAATGCCAAGCTGTGTTGTGTTTCTCATGATGCGAGTAAAACGAGACTAATAAAGTGAGAGAACCTCATTTATCTTCTTTTATGATCATCACTCGAATTTCAATCACTTTGATAAAAGTCTTGCAATGGCCATGGTGCCTCTTGGACTCGCCTAGCCTAGTGTTCATTGCGTTTTCCAGTTTAGAAAATACGTCATTAACTATTCAGTTCTGGAATTCGATTTTAAGTGCAATTTTAGCACTGTACACTTATTTAGAACTCAAATTCAGAAAGAGTTGTTCTGTGAGTAGACTTGATTACACCAGTCACTTATTCTGATCACTGATAGCAATGAGCGTGCCGGTGATAACAATGAGCGTGCTGATGAACGCTCTCTGACACTAAAACCTGAAATGTCCTTCCCTGCCATTAATTTAACAACAAATCTGTTATTCTGGCACTGCTGCTTTGGGACCTTTAAAGCAACACCATTTGTAAAAATGCAATAAAAAATACTGAGCACCCTCTCATATTAACCATGAATAAGGATAAGATTATGTCACAGCGGTCACGAAAGTCACGGATTCCATGACTTCCAGAGACCTCCATGACATTTTCCACTTCCACCCCTGGGTGGTGGGGCTGGAGCTATCAGGCAGCAGGGGACCTGGAGTTGCAAGCCGCCGTAGGCGACAGGGTACCCTGCAGCTCTCAGCTACCGCAGGCAGCAGGGGGCCCCGTAGCTCTCAACTGCCGTGGACAGTAGGAAACCCCTGCGGCTCTCAGTTGCTGCGGGCGGCAGAAATCCCCCACAGTTCTCAGCCACATCAGGTGGTGGGGGGACCCACAGCTCCCAGTCACCACTGGTGGCAGGGCTCCCTGCAGCTCCCAGCCACTGCGGGTAGCGGGAGGACCTGGAGCGCCAAGCCAGGGCAGGGGGACTCCAGAGCTGTCAGCAGCAGCAGGTGCTCTAACCCCCCCCCACCCCCCGCTTCAGGCTCTCATCCCTCTCTCAGCCCCATTTTTGTCAGTTGTTAAGTCAGGGCCAGGTCACTGGCTTTTATTAATTTTTGTTTATTGCCCATGACCTGTCCCTGACTTTTACTAAAAATAGCCGTGACAAAATCGTAACCATGAACATTCTTTTTATTACAAGGCTCTTGGACAAAATAACCCACCAGCTAATTAAACAACATGTGCACAAACCTCTTAAGACACACAAATCTAATCCTGTTCTTAAAAATGGTAAATTTTATTAATAATAAAAAAGAAAGAATACATCTGGGAACTCAGGCTATTGTTAGATTTTAAAAGAGCAGCCACAAGGATTAAGCCCCAAGAATACCTTTCTTCCAAGAATACAAGCAAAACAAAAGCATGTGGGGTTAGCACAGAGGAATCCACAAGCCATAACGAAATAAAAGGGATAAACCTAGTCACGTCTTCCTAGACATTTCCTGATCTACTTAAATATCTGGGGTTTTAAACGAGTAGTTTCTAGGTATGATACCAATGATTTGTTTCGTACCTGGCCCAAGCTTCTTACAGCATAACTGTCCGCCTCTCCCCAAGAGAACAACAACAGACAGACAAAAGGGGAGTCTTTGTTTCAATTTGAAAAAGTTCTAGCTTTCCTATTGGCTCTTTCGGCCAGGTGCCCACTCACTTCCTTTTACCTGTGCATAGCAGTGAGACTTTCTAACCTTTTACAGGTAGAACTATTCGAGAACAGCTACTAAGAAGGATTTTATAGCTACTGACTGGCTGGGTGCCCATAAAAGGGAGCTACCTCCACCCCTTCATTTATCACACCTATGTTGATCCTCTGATTTTGAATGGCAGCTTACACCAACCATTTGCCACAACTTCCTGCCATGTCTGCACAGAGACATACCCATGAACCAGGCATGATTGTACTTCAGTTTGCATGGTGCAGTTCATGTTATTTGTTATAATACTAATAATGTTGTTGCTTTATTATGTGTAGTATTTTTGCTCCCAGAAAAGCTGTTCTAATGATAAATTGATACCTGTTAAGCACTCTGGGGATATTTATTGTATTGGTTAGATCAGATGATTAACTGAACATTCCTTGCCCTCTAATTTTGCATCGAGGGCATGTGTGTACGAATGACAACGGAGAGGGGGTGTTCAGCAGTTGGAATGTTGCAATTTATTGTTTGAATGCAGGAAAAGAAAATTTCTGAATTATTTGAAGTGCTATGTATTAAAATTGTACATTTGCCTTAAATGGCAGGGTATTGAAAAGGAGCGGCTCTGTTTTGTTTTCCGGTTCTCTCACTCTACGCATGAGTAGGAGACATTTCTATGATTTATAGAAGTACTCTTTTCCGCACCTAGAAAGAGGGCTGGTACTGTTGAGTTTTTTAAAATTTTTATTTTAAAAATAAAGTAGAATATTGCAATTGCAATTTCTGATTATTGAAGACTAAAATCAGTTTTAAATTAGAATATGTTGGGTTTTTTCTAAAGTTATGTAAAAGTTGACAATTCTGCCATGGACCTAAAATATTACAATGCCTTTCTATTTGAATTAGCTGACATGGATAATCTTTAATGTTCTTTTATTCAGGGTCTATCATTTTGTAATCAGTAATATGCTGGCCACAGAGAGGCAGTTCTGGGCAGTGGGAACTCAACAGCTTCTTTGCTTCTCACTAAAGACAGGGATCAGTGGGTTTAATCAGTTCTTGGTGATAAAAAATCCCCCATGGCTATTTGAATATGTTTCACTTGTTAGGCAGCTGATAATATTCCAGATAAATATCCAAGCAATGTAATTGTCACTTAAGTCACATAGAATTGTTTTTTTCCTGGTTGGATGACCTAACACTTAAAAACAAGAGTAAGGACTAACTCATTGTGATTTGGATTGCCCTGTGGTTCTGGGGACACTTCAGGGAAGAGGTAGCAGAAGATAAGCAGGCCTCGGGAATGTTGGGAAATTTTTCATACATTTCTTCCCGTCTGTCCCACAAGGAAAAGCATTATATTTGGCTACATATATGGATTCCCGATCTAAGAATGCCAGTGTTTATTTCTGACTGAGAGAGGACACAAAACACTGGAAGCAAGAACTGTGGAAAATTTTTTGCAGCAGTCCCCTACAAAAAATTCTTGTAGAATTTAAAAATAGGATTTCATAAAATCGAATAGTGATATCCCTTTTGTAGGTTTTTAAAATGATCCTTTAGAAGGGTTATAATTAAGGATCTGGTTCTGTCACAGCGGTCCTGGATTCTCTGACATTCTGGGACCTCTTGACTTCTTCCGGGGCAGGGCTGGAGCTGCTGGCAACTCCAAGACTGCCAGAGCAATGGTCCCAGGGCTGAAGCAGTTGATGGGGGTTGGTCAGCACCTCTGGGGCTTGAGCAGCGGCGGGGCTGGAGTCACGGCCGGCAGTCAGCCTTGAGACTGTGGGAGCAGTGACCCACGGGCTGCGGGAGCAGCTGGCTGGCAGTCAGCCCCGGAGCTGCCGGAGTAGCAATGGGACTGTAACAGCTGCCAGAGGTCAGCCACTGGCAGTGCTCTGTTGGTTAATCCCTCCCACCCCCCAGCGTATTTTTACTAAAAGTCAGGGACAGGTCACAGGCTTCCGTGAATTTTTGTTTATTGGCCATGACCTATCTCTAACTTTTAGTAAAAATACCCATGACAGAATCTTAACTTTAGTTATAATCCTCTCGATTAAATTCAAGAGAATAGTTGAAAATGCTGAGAAAAGATACAATTTTTATTGAATTCAATAGGATTCTTTTTCTGAAGAGGGTTTTTGTTTTTTCCAGTTTTTTCCCCTCCCATTCACACAAAGTAATTGCACTTTTATGTGTATGTGCACTGCCTTGTGATGCCATTTTTGTATATCCAAGCAGTAGTAGTTGCTGCTCTCTGAGATAGGCCAGCAGTGATCTGTGCATGATGCCTTTCCAGAGGATGCCCGATAGAATCCATCCTTGGGTATACTTTCTCCTACAGCCTCCCTGGTCATGCTTCTGGAACACAGATCAGTTACCATGTATTTTCCTGACCATAGACTGCTACAAGCTGCAGGCACTGCTGCCAGTTCTCCTGTTTGGGACTGTGTGATGTCTTCCTTTTCTTCCAGTCTCTCGGAGATTTCAAGATGCCTTGTGAATGATCCTGGCGGGAACCTTCACCCAGATTTATTCAAGACTTAGTTTCCACAAACATGCATGTGAACAAAACCCCATGTCACGCTGTGTGGAGTGGTTCACAACCATGAGTTCCGGCTTCAGGGAAGACAGTTTGGAGTGTGTGCCCTGCTTTTTTAGAGTCAATATATTCTATAATTAGATTTCACCAACCCAGTAACAAATGTGACCTCCTGAAGCACTAAACAAGTGTTACCATGGAGTCACAGACAGTCCGCTTGGGCACTTCGGTCTGTCTGGCTACTCAGGCAATGATAAATGGTCACTTACACCAAAAATCACAAAATATTCAGGTTGCTTCCAGTCCCAAGAGATCAGTCACTTACCCCAGATCAGTTTGTATCTTAGATCTCACACCAAAGACACTGCTGGTAGCCAATCCTATAGTAAACTAACTAAGGAATAATTAACTAGGAAAAAGAAATGAGAGAGTTATTTACAGGTTAAAGCAGGCAACATATATGCACAAATGAGTTAGCCTTTGTTTCTAAAAGGTGACAGAGATATAATAATCAGTCCACTGAATGTCTTTTAGGGTTAACCCAAGTTGACCCTGAGGAATCTCTGTTTTTGTTTCTTAGCTCAAGCTCTTGAGAGAATCCAAACAGCAAAGAGAGAATTATTTTTTCTTGTGATCATCTTTATATGCTCTTCCCCTAGAGTTCAAATCGATGTGACAACGGCTCCTGCACGTAACTTCTTCATGGGTGGATGGGGCAATCAACAAAGTTTTTAGCCTTGATAGTCCTTCATGATGGATGAGGAACCAAATTTCTTGCCTAGATTCAGAAGTTCAGAGCAGGCATTTTTACAATTGTAAAGCAACTTACATATTCCCTTATAGCATGGGACATCAACATTACAAATACAATTGATGCACGCACCAACTTACATGCATTTTATAGAGTCTAAACACTAAATGCATCTTTACAAGACTAACACCTATCTTAAATAATATTAACATATAGGTGAGTTGGTCTGGTTTCCAGCTCTGAATATATCGGTGCTTAGCTGACACCTACAGCTTTGGCAACAGTTGGCACCTGGTTTACCAGCATATCACCTCACTGGCAGGAGTGCTCATTGAAAATGAATACATATTGTGCAGTGTTAACACAGCTCTGTCTTGAACATGTGTAGCTTATCCTATTCAAACCAGTGAATTTCCTTGCTTTAAGCTGTAGAATCCTGCTATTAAGGCCTGGCTCATATTTTTATTACTAGAGAAGAATCTTAACTGTTCTGTGCTTCTCTTCTTGAATTAATCCTTCCTGAAGACAACTTTCTACTAAATGTTCTAATGTTATGATAATCTATTTCATGCACTCTTGAGAAGTCTGATTCCTCATTAGTGTTTTGATCAGAGTTTAGCTTTGCAGTCATTTCTTTTGTAATTGCTTATTAAATTACATTCTTCACTCCAGTACTATATAGCACCTATTTCCCTTGTTTTCCCCCCCCAGACAGTAAATGCATCAAGAATACATTTCGGCCTTATTAGAAGTAGGCTTGACAGAATTTGATTTTTATTTTGTTATAGTTTTGGCAGATAATATTGATTTATTTTTAAGCTTTTTTCTATTTTCATTTAAATGTTCACAGTTGCAGGAAATTGTTGGACAGGGTAGACAATAATTTAGTGACAGCAGACATTGAGACTAAAAAAGTTAAAGCTTTATAACCATGAAAACACATTGTCAACACCACATGTCAAAATATATGAAGTATATGCCCTTAAATCAAACTCTACTCAGTTCTCCAGCAGCTTTCTTTTTTTTTTTTTATGTTGCCTATTTGTAAATTTTGATGATGGAAATATTTTTCGTCAGTTTATGTGAGTACAGTGAAATAAAAATCTAATCCTTCCAGAGATAATTGTCAGGTTTTTTTGTTATTCCATTTTCAGACATAACATGCTGTCCCTTGGCTCCCAATTATATAAAGGTCTATAATCTGTTTCTTCCCTGATATCATTGAAACTGTTTAATCATCTAGATGCCATTGCTCATCCTCCAAGGGCTGTCTTATGAGGGTGAACTTTTATGTGGCCCTGATTTGTTCCTGGAGATAATGTCCTCGCTCAAACACCCTCACGCAAAAAAGACTGGAAGTTTGGCCAAGAAGCCAGCATGCTGAGTCATAGGGAAAAATTAGCATGCTGATTCTCAGGCTTTTTAAAAAATATAAAACTTTATTAATCATTGTTGGGGGTGGGTGGGGAGAAAGGTAAGATGTTTTTTAATGTTTTTGAACCCAAAGATAGCAAAAAGAAAAAGTGTGCTATAGGGTTTAGATTTAAAACGGCTCTTTTTTGGTTGTGACATTCTTTGTGTTGAAGGATCTTGTATTTTGGAGACTGATTATAAACCTCAAATATTTCATAAACTTATTGTGCCCTTTTAACTTGCATTTTTTCACTTTGGGGCAGAGGGATGGAGGTGGGGAGTAGCTATTCAAATATTAAGCTACAAATTTAGTCTTTTTTTCTGGAAATAATTTCTAATAAAACACTCTCTAGTTCCTTACTAGAGTCACTTGTAGAGTTATTAAACTGCAAAACTGATATTGAAGCCTTGAGCGGCTTGTAAACCACACTGAAAGTCATACAGAAAAATGGGATGCTTCAGGGCTGTCAAAGGAGTAGCAAGTAGTAAAGCTTTTCCCCTCTTAACTGGTGAAGTTACATAAATGTGAAACATCACAGAAAAGAAAACTACTTGAAGATCATACTCTTCCCTACAGGTCTGAAAGGGACATGATTCAGACTGCTCAGTCAACAATTTGGCATATCAGGCATTTATTGCATTACAGGCATATAACACTTTTGTTATGTAGTGTTTATTTGTTCCATGCGTGTGAATAGCCAACATATTGGAATTGACAGGAATTCCCCATTCAAAAGCACTTGAGACAAGTTTGCAAGCTTCAGTAAATAATGCTTGCTTCACAACTATAGAAAAGACACCAGGTACAACACAGGAAAAGTGTTAAATGAATGCCCTGCTTAAATATAGCTTCTACCAGTTTGCGTTTAAATTAAAATAAAAAAGCCAAAGAACCTTTTTAAAATCCCCCTCTTTCCATTGGTTTTCACTCATTTCTGATTTAGCTTTTTATGTAGTGGTGTCTGGTAATGGAGGGTACTCAGTTACTTTTTTAACTGTCTACTACTGTATTATTTTAATTCCACCTCTTGTATAGTTGTTGATCATTTAAATTGAGTATATTAGGTCTGTCGATTAATCGCAGTTAACTCACAATTAACTCAAAAATTAATTGCAGTTTGAATCGCACTGTTAAACAATAGACTACCAATTGAAATGTATTAAATATTTTGATGTTTTTCTATATTTTCACATACATTGTTTTCTGTGTTGTAACTGAAATCAGTGTATATTATTTTTATTACAGATATTTGCACTGTAAAAATGATAAACAAAAAATAGCATTTTTCAATTCATCTCATACAAGTACTGTAGTGCAATCTCTTTGTTGTGAAAGTGCAATTTGCAAATGTGGATTTTTTTTGTTACATAACTGCACTCAAACAAAAGAAAGTAAAACTTCAGAGCCTACAAGACCACTCAGTCCTACTTCTTGTTCAGCCAATCGCTAAGACAAACAAGTTTGTTTACATTTACAGGCGATAATGCTGCCCTCTTCTTATTTGCCATGTCACCAGAAACTGAGAACAGGCATTTGTATGGCACTTTGGTAGCCAACCTTGCAAGGTATTTATGTGCCAGATATGCTAAACATTCTTATGCCCTTTCATGCTTCGGCCACCATTCCAGAGGATATGCTTCCATGCTGATGATGCTAGTTAAAAAAATGTGTTAATTAAATTTGTGACTGAACTCCTTGGAGAGAATTGTATGTCCCCAGCTTTGTTTTACCCACATTCTGCCATCTGTGTCATGTTATAGCAGTCTTGGATGATGACCAAGCATATATTCATTTTATGAACACTTTCACTGAAGATTTGACAAAACGCAAAGAAGGTACCAATGTGAGATTTCTAAAGATAGCTTTGACCCAAGGTTTAAGAATCTGAAGTGTCTTCCAAAATCTGAGAGGGACGAGGCGTGGAGCATGCTTTCAGAAGTCTTAAAAGAGCAACATTCCAGTGTGGAAACTACAGTACCCGAACCACCAAAAAAAGAAAATCAACCTTTTGCTGGTGGCATCTGACTCAGATAATGAAAATGAACATGCATTGGTCCATATTGCTTTGGATCATTATAGAGCAGAACCCGTCATCAGCATGGATGCATTTCCTCTGGAATGGTGGTTGAAACATGAAAGGAGATATGAATCTTTAGCGCATCTGACATGTAAATATTTTATGATGCTGGCTACAACAATGCCATGTGAATGCCTTTTCTCACTTTCAGGTGACACTGTAAACAAGAAGAGGGAAGCATTATTTCCTGCAAATGTAAACAAACTTGTCTGTCTGAGTGACTGGCTGAACAAGAAGTAGGACTGCATGGACTTGTCGGCTCTAAAGTTTTACATTATTTTTGAATGCAGGTTTTTTTGTACATAATTCTATATTTGTAAGTTCAACTTTCATGATAAAGAGATTGCACTACAGTTCTTGTATTAGGTGAATTGAAAAATACTATTTCTTTTGTTTATCATTTTTATAGTGCAACTATTTGTAATAAAAAATATCAAGTGAATACTGTACACTTTATATTCTGTGTTGTAATTGAAATCAATATATTTGAAAATGTAGGAAAAACATCCAAAAATATTTTAATAAATTTCAGTTGGTATTCTATTATTGTTTAAAAGTGTGATTAATTTTTTTGAGTTAACTGTGATTAATCAACAGCCCTAATTAGCAAAATTTTCAGTCATATTGGATTTAGGAACACTTACAATAAAGAAAATAGTGTAATCCAAATAAGTACAAAAATTGCACCAAGTCTCAGCCACAGAGCTTGCAGGATTTAATTATGTCTGGAAACTGAAGTATGCACATTATTTGGTGGTCTGCCCACATTAGGGCTGAGGCTCATTAGTGGGATTTTATGGGATACTTTGCACTAAGGTTGATGATGCTATATTTTACATTTGAAGACTTCTATCCCCAAAACTGTCAGTACATTATACTTTTACAGATGTAGCATCTCCATTTTACAGCTGGGCTATCTGAGGCAGAGATGGTTAAGTGACTTGCTTAAAGTCACACAGTGAGCCAAAGGCAGAGTCTGTAAAAGAATTGGTTGCCAGACTTCCAGTTCCATGCCGTATGTCTCAGACACGTTTGCCACTCCACAAAATGTTAAAGTAGATCTGCAAAAACAAAAATAATTGTACCCATTTGCTTCTCTATGATGTATTGAGATGGCCTGAACACCTATTCCAAATTTATTTCTATTGGATTTTATATATTAGGAATATCAGATATTGATGTCTCTGTAATGTTGCTGGAGTACTGTTTAGAGAACTGGAGTGAGCTTTCTCAGTCCTCACTTGAAAGGAAAAGGGTTTAATTAACTCAAATTTTTAAAAGCATCTTTTCCCCCAGTGTAGACATATCCGTAGGGAGTCCTACAGAGCTCTTAGCAAGAGGGGTGGAGGCTAAGATTAGGAGCCTTTCTAAGGATAGGGAAAACATTGAATGAATGAACTACAAAAAGCTTCTGGGAGTGAAGTAGAAAATTACATACATTTATGATAGATGTACGTTATAAGAATTAAACAAAACTGCTTTTGGATACAACAATACATTTTTGATCAGCTGGCAGCAAATCTTCCTTTCTAATCTAATTTCTGCTACTTTCTTAATTCAAATAAATATTGTTTACTGGTCAATATTTTTCATTTTAATTATGTTTCTTCTTATGTAGCTCCCCAGAGGAATTTTGAAATTGCCTTCAAGATGTTTGATTTGAATGGTGATGGTGAAGTGGACATGGAGGAGTTTGAACAGGTAAATTTCTGGGAGGTTGACTTCTTAAAGATATACAACCTAAGACTTAATTGTAATGCTTACTATACAACATAATTATGATGGTTTGCTACTAGTAGGTATTGGCACATAGGTGATAGTTCATAGATGCTCTTTCTATGCACCACAGCACACCCTTTTCACTCCAGCTTCCAGTAGGGAACCTTTAATTAAACCAGGAGAATTACGTGCATAATAATCTGCAAAGCCACCATCATTATTCTCTGACTTGAGTCTTGAGAAGGTCTCATGGACAACCCTAGCTCCACAAACAAAAGAAATGAATTGCTGTGCTAGTGTAACTGCTGTTAGGGATTCTGACCTTGCCTGCTCATATTTTTATTACAAAGCTATTGTTTTGTCATAATATTGAATAACTGTGCTTAATGTGTCTGAAACATAAGACTTTATGCATTTGCTTAGAGCTACTTTAGTAATTTTGCTTGACTACTTTGAATTTACTTTCCTATGTTAATTTTCCCCAATCAAAGTAACATCCCATCCCCAATCATATTTGATTTACACAGTTTGACTTTTCAGGTGATGATATCATCCATTGGAGGTAGGGTGAGACAAAACAGTTCTGATTTCTGCTATGTGTAGGTACACATGTTTGCTCTCTTTCAGATTAGGGATGTGTTGTTTTTTTCTTGGACCACAATTTGTGTGGAAAACAGGCTTAAGAGCTCTGAAACTCAAAAAACATCCTTAATTGCCAAATGATAGAAAACCTCCAGAGTTGTAAGACTGATGAAAAAGAAAGGTGAATGCATTCACAAAGAGAAGGAGGTAATTAGCTAGTTGAATGATGAGGCACAGTACAAAACAAGGGAATAGATTCAGAGGAAGAAGGAAAAAAGGTTACACTACATTTGTCTCCATTATCCATTTGTACCAATATGATGCATCGGTTATTATTTATTATATATTGGGTTGTATTTCAAATGTTTCATTTTCCTCCAGAACAAGAGGACACAACCAAATATTCAAAAGTATAATTAGATACACAGAGTGCAAACTAGTGATGTGGCCAGTGTTCTGAACATTGACTCTCTTAAACAAATATCAACCATATCCTATTTCAACAGTATGTTTATGTTCTCATCATAGCGTCTCAGTGCCTGTCTGCATCTCTTATCAAAAAACTAGGTTAAGATCTAATGTTCATCCAAGTCCTCTCCCCTCGAACTCCACACGTTTTAAACAAGAGGCATAACATTTTAAGCTCTTATGGACGTTGCAGACATTCTGGCATTTTCTGCTGAATTCCTGGATGAATAATATGTCTTCTCCACGGGAAGTACAGTGCCTTTGATCCTTTTCCTGCCTAGGTATATTAAGAAAAGCAAACAAAATCAGTAAGAGTAATATCTTACACACTCTATGCAAAAGAATAAATGGACACAAATCTGACATCAGGAATCATAACATTCAAAAACCGGTAGGAGAACACTTCAACCTCTCTGGCCACTCAGTAAAAGATTTAAGGGTGGCAATTTTGCAACAGAAAAGCTTCAAAAACAGACTGCAAGGAAAAACTGCTGAGCTTGAATTAATATGCAAACTAGATACCATTAACTTGGGTTTGAATAGAGACTGGGAGTGCCTGGGTCATTACACATATTGAATCTGTTTCCCCATGTGAAGTATCCTCACACCCCCTTGTCAACTGTCTAAATGGGCCATCTTGATTATCACTGCAAAAGTTTTTTTCTCCTGTTGATAATAGCTCATCTTAATTAATTAGCCTCTTTCTCCACCTTTTCATGTTCTCTATATGTATGTGTATATATATCTTCTTACTATATGTTCCATTCTATGCATCCGATGCAGTGGGCTGTAGCCCACGAAAGCTTATGCTCAAAATAAATTTTAGTCTCTAAGGTGCCACAAGTACTCCTGTTCATCTTACACTTCCTAATAGTTTAACTTCCAAAGCAATGTTATATAAAGCAAAGTAACAATTGAAGGTTATCTTTCAGTTTCACTTTCTAAGATTAACTTGTTTCTTCTTTTTAGTATTTGGTTCCAAAACACATTAATCTATTGTTCTGTAAAATACTGCATATAACAAATAGTCCTTCACTGTGACAATTAGGAGTCATGTCATTTTTTCCTGTACAATATTTAGCCAACCCTGAACTATGGAGGGGCATAATAAAAATTAGTTTAGCAAACACCTCTAAAGGAGATATAGAAAAGCATTGTATGAGCAGTCTGTAATTTTTACCATACTTTTATAACTCTACACATTATAGCTCTACACACCATCGGTCAGTATTTCATAACAATAAAAAGCAGAAACTACCAGTTGTGTGTGGAAACACAGGATTTAGTGTCAGACTAAGTGACACTACCTTTGAGTCTCTTTAATGGAGAACAATTGGAAAATATGTATGCTCGTGAAATGGTACTCCAATTGAGAATGTCCATGGATATCTGAGAACACAAAGGTATCTCTGAATAATCTAGTCACAAATTTTTACCATATATTGATTAATTTTAGAGACTGTTACAAGATATGATGATGATGATACGTATTATTCATTGAAAACTAGGGCCAGAACAGGCGAGTTTTTGTTTTAATTTACTTTGTTTTCTCAGAGTAAGGAAATCTTTGGGATCCATTCTGCCCCATATCACTTATGGATATAGTATCACTGCTATTGTTTACTTCAAAGGAAGAGCTGTGTAACATGCTTTACTTCCTCCATCTTGTTCATTTGTTACAGTTATGCACATAATAGTGTGTATAATTCCCAAATAGTATGGATTGAGGTAATTGCTTGTAAAATGAAACTACAAGACTATTGCATCAATCCTTCTCTTCCAGAGTGGAAATCTGAATTCAGAATTATTACCCAAGTTATGGCCCCATTCATCACTTGCAATAGGTGATAGGGGGGCTGAGCCCTATCAAGCAAGGTTAATAATTCCAATTAGTCATGCTCTGCACCTGGGGGATGATTAATTACCTCCTGGCCAAAGAAGGTGGAACTAGTTCTTATAAGTAGACTGAGGGAGCTCAGTTAGGGAGACAGGTGTCTCTGGTGTAGAGAACCGTGAGATAAGGTTTGACAGACAGGAAACACAGGAGGAAGAACGCTACTGGAGCTGGTTAGGTTCCTTCAGGGGAATCCCTAAGGTAGGGCCAACAAGAGAAGGGCAGAAGGGGGATTAATTTAACGATTTGTTTGGACTTTGATTTGGATTTGTTTGTGCTACCTCGGAAGGGCTTTAGACTTTCATGTGACTTGGCTAGAGGTGAGCTGGGAGAAGACAAATGCTGGGAAAGGCCTTTGCAGGGCAGGGAAGGCTAGAAGCCAGTAGAAGGCTCCAGAGACTAGTTCTTGTGCAGTGCTGTGACTAGAGACAAGGGGGTACCAACATTGTGAGAACATACTATTACGCTACTTGAATGGTGACAGGTTTCATAGTGGTAGCCATGTTAGTCTGTATCGGCAAAAATAAGGAGGAGTCCTCGTTATTTTTGCTATTACGCTATTGTATCCCTAAATACCACTGGCCTGGTTTTCAGAAGTGTTGAGCTCCCTCATTTTCCATCAGCCCATACGTATCAGATACATTCTATTTCCTACCATTCATATAGTTCCTGAATATACCACTTCATAGTCATTTGACCATATTTAACCATTCCAAAAAGCTTCTTACACTACATTTAGTAATCAAAGTAAGTTTAAGAATTTTTACATCCAGCTAAAATCAGTCATTGTTGAATGTTGATAAATGAATTTACAGTACCTTAAGGAAAAAAAGAAAATAGCTAATGGATTGCCAAAAAAAGGCTGAAGCTAAGACAGTATTTAACAGAAATCAAGGCTTTTTTTTATTTTGGGGGTTTTATGTAAAATAAGTGTTCTGAGGATCAAAATTTATAAAATACTTTGAAGATGAAAGTGCTGAATTCTTTTAAGTAATCCCAGTCCACATGATATGCAAAGGGAGGTTTCAGGTGCATTAAGAGGACATATACAAGCTGTTAAGGATATGAATATCTATTTATGCTAAGCTTTTTACATGCTTCCATGTATATACAAAGGAATAAAGGTTGTATACATCACCAGTATAGTTTGATGAAGACTATAATCTCCCCAAAACTTAAATCCACAGCTTTCCAGACAGCAGTTGAAAGGAGCTGTATGTGGAAAGTGGGAAGAGGTCAAGAATATCTAAATGGCTACAGCTATTTAAGAACAAGAACGCTGACTCTAGTGAATATCCAAAGAACATTCCTAGATTCAGCTCGTTTCAGATATCAGTATAAATGATTGGATATACTTTGCAAATAACCCCCCCAAAAACAAACTAAACAAACTGTGGTTCCTTTGGTAGGGATATGTGTATTTTTCAAGAATTTATGCAAATACACCCTGGAATATCATATGCCCTTTTGGGTATTTCAGACCAATGAGGTGTTGTCACCCTTGCTCTGCATCTTTGGGTGCCTCATGATGCTTTACTGCTGTAGCCCCCAACTGGGCTGCTCACAAACAGCCCACCAGCATGTAGGTCGCTCCCTGAGTGTTTGTGTATAGCCATAGCCCTGGTTCAGCAACTCTGATTCCAGTAGTCTGTCAGCAAACACCAGCCACACTCTATCTTAAAGCACCCTTGGTTACCACTTGCAGGGTGATCCTAGCACATACCCAATACTGGATTTTCTCCCAAAATGAGTGTTCTGCACTGTCCAGCCTCTCCTGGCCTCTTCTCAAAGGATCAGTATTTAACAGTTTGCCACCCTAAATAGAGTTACCCATACAGTTCACAACACTGGTTTAGTTTTCATTAAAGAATAAAACAAGTTTATTTAACTACAAGGAGATAGGATTCAAGGAATACAAACATAACCCATTAAAGGAAAAAATGGTTACAAGAGAAATTAAGATAAAATACTTCCTAGTACTAAACTTTAACAAACTAGACTTGGTTCAAGGTGGAAATATTTATACTTCCATACACATAAACCATGCATGTACTTTTGGACTGTATGATTTATTTTAGATGGAGACAAACAAAAGTACCATGATCCTTACTGGGGCCTGCAAACACTGCTATCATATAAATTGGGATGGCCAAACTGTGGCTCACGAGCCACATGCGAGTCTTTTACCATTAAATTGTGGCTCGCAGAGCCCCCCATGTCCTCCCATTTTCCACCTATCAGTCTTTGGGGGGAGAAGGGGGACTTCAGAAGCTCTGCCTTGCAGCAGGGTGGTGCAATAGGGGCTTCTGCCCAGCGAGGAGGGGAGGTCTCGGGGCTTCTGCCCAGCGGGGATGAGGGGCCTTGGAGCTTCAGTCTTGCGGGGAACACCTGCCAGGGCTCAGGGCTGCAGCAGGAGCAGGGCTGAAGCCCCAACCCCTGGCTCCCAGCAGATGTGCCCCAGCTCTCGAACTTTTGAAGATTGTCATGTGGCTCAGAGGGCCAGTAAGTTTGATCAACCCGGATATAAATTATTATCTCCATGAATGCACTACTTCCTGTGTAACAGTCTGCCATGAGCTGAACACTAGCCTCTGTAGGAAAAAGTCCTTAGAGATTCAGAGGCAGTGTGTTCCCAACCAATCATAAATTACATAGCTTCATACATAATTACTTACAGACCATCACCTATATCTGTATGCAAAACGCCTATTAATGTTGGCAGTTTTGACAAATGGAAAATTAGGTGACTATGTTCAATGATATTAAAGGCAAACTGCTTCGGTTTACATTTTAGTGTATTAAAAATGTGAATCCTCATTCCGATTTCATTCTTTTTTTGTTATACATTTTTCTTTTCAAATTGTTTTAAATGACTTTTCTTGTATTGTAAGTACATCAAAATGTCTATAATTTGGAGGACGCATTTAGGCTGTGGGGAGCATAGCAAATCAGTTGGGGCAACTGAAGTTTTAAAAGAGAGAAACCTCACTGCTTTTCATTTTTAAGGTGCAGCTAAGCCTGTATCTCTGATTCCCCCCCTCCCTCCCAGTTGGTGCTCTCCACTTATAACAAGGGTCCTACGTGCTTTCGATATTTAAAACCTTTTGCAGCTGCCACACTGCTTTTATCCCCCATCCAGCATGAGGAGGAGGGAGAGGGGATTGCCAGCAGTGCAGCCAGTGTTTAACCTCCAGAAGTCTTCCAAGGAGAGAGAGGTGAACAGCTCTTCACTTCCTCCTTTCAAAGTATCCCTTTCCTATTGAAGCTAAGGTTTGCTCCACTAGAGTCCCTTGGTGTGGGCTGACAGAGGATGCAGGCATACTCTGAATATCATAGCAGTTTGCTTTCTAAAAAAGGGAGTTTCAGAGGCAGTAAATGGTCAAACCTGGTAAATTGTTTTAATTTGAGAATGGCTGGGGCCTCTCTCTCACCCTTACCCTTTTTTTCTTGGGAAACCCAAAGAAGCCCTCTTCCTACTGAGGTTATTTCATGACTCAGAGGCTGGGGCCAGCAGCAGAAGGCTGTCATAGGGCAGGCTAGGAAGTAGGTGTGTCAGGGGTTATACATCTTGTATGACACATGCATTTGGCTATCCTGTTTGTGTATCTCAGGTAAAGTGTCATGCATTTCACAGAGATGGAGACTCCTTCACTGAACAGCCTTTGCCCAGGTGAGGAAGGGGATTTGGGTTGGGAGCTAGAAGACCTTGTGTTTCTTGGTTTCCTTTTCAGTTGAGCGCTGTTAACATTTTCTGTACAGTTCACAACTCTTAGCACTCACCAAAGCCTCAGATTCTTATCCCAAGAGTCAGCAACTATCATTCACCCTTCCCATTTTACAAATAACAAGGTCACAGCAGGCAGGGCAGGGAATAGAATCCCCATCTGTAATATGATAGAACCTAGTCTCACCACTGAGCCACCCAGCCTTTTAGGCTGAACGTGCTAACTCTGTGGATGTGGCTGACCTCTCTGTAACCACTGCCCTAACCATTAGATCGCACTCTCCTTCCAGAACTAGGATCAGGACCTAGGGATCCGTATATCCAACAGCCCCTGCTGCCTCCGAAACACCTTTTTAATCCATGGGAAAGTGTGTGTTGTCCACCTCTAGGGACTATTCCACACAGAGATAACAACCTACTTCTGATACTAGTTGCTTGTTCAAGTGCAAGAGATCTGTGTTCTGTATTTGAAGCTCCTGAGTTCAAACCCTGCTGCCTATCCTGTTGGGGAAAAATAACATATGATCATGTAATTAAAGACCATCTCAATGCTTCTGCACAGGGGGGCAGGATTAAGGTTGCATGGGTAGGAAATGCCAGAACTATGGTTAAATTTGAGTGCTTGACTGCAGCTTTAATCTTCTTTTAATAACATGTTTATGTATCTATGGGGAGAAAATGTGAACAGGGCACTGGACTTGGGACGAAGAAGACTAGGGTTCAATTCCCAGTTCTGCTACAGTGTTGCTTGGTGACCTTGGGCAAGTCACATTCCTCCTTGTGCCTCCACTTCCCAATCTGTAAAATGGGCAGAATGATACTGACATTTGTACGTCACTTTGAGGTCTGTGGATGAAAAGTGCTATATCAGAGCTGGGTATTATTATTATGCTGATTATATTATACATACATAGTGAGTTTTGTCTAAATAGACTGGACCTCCCCTTAAATTGGTATGAGGACCCTGGAGTAACTGTAATTGTTATAAATTCATAGTGTTTTTAAGGCTGGAAGGGACCATTAGACCATCAAATCTGACCTGTATAACACAGGCCAAAGAATTGCACCCAGTTACCCTGAATTGAGTCCAGGAATTTGTGTTAGAATTTAGTCAATCTATAGTCGAAGACATCAAGAGATGGAGAATCCACCACTTCGTTGGTAGTTTGTTCCAATAGTTAATAACTTTAAAAAAACTGCGCCTTTTTTCTAATTTGAATTTATCTGGCTTTAACTTCCAACCATTGGTTTTTGTTATGCCTTTCTCCTCTGGATTAAAGTGCCCTTTAAGTACCCAGTATTTTCTCCCAGGCGTGGTACTCATACACCATAATCAAGTGACCTTTTTGATAAGCTAAGCAGATGGAGTTCTTTAAGTCTCACACTGTAAGACATTTTTTCCAGCCCTCTAATTCTTTGTGGCTCTTTTCTTTACCCTTTCCAATTTTCAACATCCTTTGAAAATGTGGACACCAGTATTGGGTCTCATCAAATGCTGTATACGAAGATAAAATCGCTTTCCTACTCCTACTCCCCCGTTTATCATACAAGATTCCTGCAGGCCTTTTTGCCACAGTGCAGCATTGGGAACCCATACTGAAAAGTTTTTCTGCTACCACCCTTAATCTTTTCTAGAGTTGCTGCTCTCCAGAATACTTCCCTCTTCTGTAGGCATGGCATGCATTCTTTGTTCCAAGATGTATGACCTCACATTTGGCTATATTAAAACATTTTGTTTCTATGGGTCCAGATACCCTAGCAATCCAGGTTGCTCTGTATGACTGCCCTGTTCTCATTATTTACAACTTTGACGGTCTTTGAGTGCAGTACTCAATCGGCTTAATTGTAACTAGTCTACCAAATTTCTCAGGAGTGTTCCTTCTGGTCATCTTTCTTGATGGTTGGGACATACTTCTCTCAGCCAAGAAACCAAGTTCTTTGGTTGGTGCAGGCAAGCTTCAGCTGTTCCTTCCCCTCATCCCATGCAATACATCTTGGGCTCTTGCCTACTGCTTTTGAAAAGATAAGCTCCCCATTGTCTACAAGTGACTCTGCTTCCCTAATGCTTTTGCTGGTAGCTTTTGCGGGACAGGGTCAGCTAGGGCACCAGACTGGTTAAAATATGAAGGTAACAACCACATTTTCAATGTATGTAACTGATTTTTATTTTATTTTTTTAAACTGAGAATTGGAAAAAAATAAAAATCAGGATCCAGCCACCCTATGCACTGAAGTAACAAAGTAACTCCTCTTTGTACAGCTAACCACTTCACAGACTTGACAGTGACAAAATGGTCAAGAGTAACACTTCAACCAGTTGGCACAGTTAACAATGATACATTGGCCAACACAAGTACTTCCTTATGATGCTATTTTCCTTGCTAACTACTTTTTTTTTCCTGCTTAGGTCCAGAGCATTATTCGCTCCCAAACTAGTATGGGAATGCGTCACAGAGACCGTTCTACTACAGGAAATACTCTAAAGACTGGCTTCAGCTCTGCCTTGACAACATACTTTTTTGGATCTGATCTGAAAGGAAAGCTGACAATCTCAAACTTCTTAGAGTTCCAGCGAAAACTTCAGCATGATGTTCTGAAGCTCGAGGTGAGAATTCGTTGACTTTGGGCGGGGGCTGACTGAGGTCAGTCATGGAGTGCCCTATTGTGGTGTACTGAGGTGATCACCTGAGGGCTATCTTCATGAGGGTGAGCGTGGGTGTGGGCGAGGAGGGAGAGCTGGTGCTATAAATGTATTCTAGCAGCTGCTGAGACATAGGAGTTAACATAATGAATCAGATTAGTGGTTCAGTATCTTGTCGACAACACCAGGTACTTCAGAAGAAGGTACAAGTGATCCCGCAATAGGCAGTTATGAGATAAACTCTACTCGGGCAGGTTATCTAATCCTCAATAGTTAGAGAGTGATTTGTGCCCTGAATCACGAGGGCTCATGTCTTCCAGAACTCTTGGATTTTTAAAAAATTGCTATTATAACTCTGGATAGCCTTGTTTATATAAGGTTATGGCTACACTGGCACATTACAGCACTGCAACTTTCTCTCTCAGGGGTGTGAAACCCCCCCCTCTCTCCCAGCTCTTTCCCAGCGCTGGCGCGCGACCACACTCGCACTTCAAAGCGCTGCTGCGGGAGTGATCCCGCGGCCGCGCTTTGAAGTTTCGAGTGTAGCCATACCCTTAGTGTTTGGTCCTTTTCGGAATCCTGCTAAACTCTTGGTTTCAGTGACATTTTGTGCCAATAACTTTCTTAGGGTAACTTGCCTTGTGTGAATGGCTATCTTTGCATTAATTTTGGATTTTTCTGCCACTTAATTTAATTGAATGTCCTATTCTTGTATTATATGAGAGCATTAAGAAGCTCCCAGTCTACACATGCTCATATTCATTTATATGAGTTTAAGCACCTGTTGGTTTTTAAATGTAGCTATACTCAGAAAAGCAAGTATAAAAATAGCATTATGGAATTCCATGGTCACTTTCTCTCAATTTCCAAATAAAATCTACTCACTTTAAAGGTAAAATCTTTATTTTTCTGACTAGTAATCCTGCAAACTCAACCTGGGCTCTGAGTGACCAAGTGCAGTGTCTTATGTTTCAGCCAGAAAGAACTATTTTGCAGGCTAAATAATCTCCTCACTTAAACTTTTGCAGCCCAGTTACTTCCAGTAAGGTGGCACAGGTGTAACTAGCTAAACCAGTAATGAACTCAAACAATTCTGTTTAATGTGCAAAAAGGAACAAAATCCAGTTGTTCTTTCTTCGCTGCTAACTGAAGTAAAAAGTAATCAATTTCTCATTAAATTAATCATTACAAATAATTAATCCTTAAAGTCAGCAAATGTGACTCTGAATACACACAGGGAGCAGACTGAGTTAGGAATATGCCATTTTTTATACTGCCATTTTTCAGACTAGAACGAACTACATTTTATAGTTCCTCTGTGGTGTATAAGTTGGAAATAAGAAAAATAAACATTAAGAGTTGTGGAAAAAGTGAAACTAGTTTCACAATAATAAGGGTTATAAATGAATAAGGTTTTCATGCTCAGTGACTGCAACAGCACCATATTCCCTGAGTTTTCCAAACACCAACATTGCCCTCTACGCCATGCAAAAATTGTCCCTGAAATTTCTTCCTTGCCCATTACTCTAACCCACATAGTCCCTCCACTAACTCCCTCTTCCCCTTGTCACTGTTCTCAACGCCTTACATAACTTAGCCCCTCTCCAGTACCTGCTTTTGGTTGTTTCATGTCATGGAGCACTGTCATGGATGGGTATGAACTGTTCAGGCAGGGGAGGAAAGGTGGAGGAGTTGCACTGTATGTAAGAGATCAGTATGATTGCTCAGAGCTCCAGTACGAAACTGGACAAAGCCTGTTGAGAGTCTTTGGGTTAAGTTTAGAAGCGAGAGCAACGAAGATGATGTCCTGGTGGGCATGTGCTATAGACCACTGGACCAGGAGGATGAGGTGTAGGCGAGGCTTTCTTCAGACAATTAACTTAAGTTTCCAGAACACATGCCCAGGTTCTAATGGGGGACTTCAATCACCCTGACAATCAGCTGGGAGAGCAATACAGCAGTGCACAGACAATCCAGGAAGTTTCTGGAGATTGTTGGGGACAACTTCCTACTGGAGGAATCAACCACGGGCCATTCTCCTCTTGACCTGCTGCTTACAAACTGGGAAGAATTGGTAGGAGAAGTAGAAATGGGTGGCAACCTGGGCAGCAGTGACCATGAGATGGTTGAGTTCAGGATCTTCACAAAAGGAAGAAAGGAGAGTAGCAAAATACGGACCCTGAACTTCAGAAAAGCAGACTTTGACTCCCTTAGGGAACTGATGGGCAGGATCCCTTGGGAGGCTAATATGAGAGGAAAAGTAGTCCAGGAAAGCTGGCTGTATTTTAAAGAAGCCTTATTGAGGGCACAGAAACAAACCATCCCGAAGGGCAGAAAGAATAGCAAATATGGCAGGCGACCAGCTTGGCTTAACAGTGAAATCTTCAGTGAGCTTAAACACGAAAAGGAAGCTTACAAGAAGTGGAAACTTGGACAGATGACTAGGGAGGAGTATAAAAATATTGCTTGAGCATGCAGGGGTGTAATCAGGAAGGCCAAAACACAACTGGAGTTGCAGCTAGCAAAGGATGTGAAGGGTAACAAGAAGGGTTTCTACAGGTATGTTAGCAACAAGAAAAAGGTCAGGGAAAGTGTGGGACCCTTAATGAATGGGGGAGGCAACCTAGTGACAGAGGATGTGGAAAAAGCTGAAGTACTCAATGCTTTTTTTTGCTTTGGTCTTCACAAACAAGGTCAGCTCCCACACTGCTGTCCTGGGCAACACATTATGGGGAGGAGGTGAACAGCCCTCAGTGGTGAAAGAACAGGTTAAGGACTATTTAGAAAAGCTGGATGCCTTCCATACATCCGAGGGTGCTGAGGGAATTGGCTGATGTGATTGCAGGGCCATCTTTGAAAGAGCATTATCTTTGAAAACTCATGGTGATTGGGGAAGGTCCTGGACAATTGGAAAAAAGCAAATATAGTGCCCATCTTTTAAAAAGAAAAGACGGAGAACCCAGGGAACTACAGGCTGGTCAGCCTCACCCCAGTCCCTGGAAAAATCATGGAGCAGGTCCTCAAGGAAACCATTTTGAAGCACTTGGAGGAGAGGAAGGTGATCAGGAACAGTCAGAATGGATTCACCAAGGGCAAATCATGCTTGACCAACCTGATTGCCTTCTATGATTAGATAACTGGCTCTGTGAATATGGGGAAAGCAGTGGATTGGATATATCTTGACTTCAGCAAAGCTTTTGATATGGTCTCCCACAATATTCTTGCCAGCAAGTTAAAAAAGTATGGATTGGATGAATGGACTATAAGTTGGATAGAAAGCTGGCTAGATTATCGGGCTCAACAGGTAGTGATCAATGGCTCGATGTCTAGTTGGTAGCTGGTATCAGGCGGAGTGCCCCAGGGGTTGGTCCTGGGGCCAGTTTTGTTCAACATCTTTATTCATGATCTGGATGATGGGATGGATTGCACCTCAGCAAATTTGCAGATGACACTAAGCTGGGCGGAGAGGTAGATACACTAGAGGGTAGATATAGGGTCCAGAGTGATGTAGACAAATTGGAGGATTGGGCCAAAAGAAATCTGATGAGGTTCAACAAGGACAAGTGCAGAGTCCTGCACTAAGCTTGAAGAATCCCATGCACTGCTACAGGCTGGGGACTGACTGGCTAAGCAGCAGTTCTGCAGAAAAGGACCTGGGGATTACAGTGAATGAGAAGCTGGATATGAGTCAGCAGTGTGCCCTTGTTGCCCAGGAGGCATATTGGGCTGCATTAGTAGAAGCATTGCCAGCAGATCGAGGGAAGTGATTATTCCCCTCTATTCAGCACTGGTGAGGCCACATCTGGAGTACTGTGTCCAGTTTTGGCCCCCCCCAATACAGAAAGGACATGGACAAATTGGAGAGAATCCAGCAGAGGGCAACAAAAATGATTCGGGCTGGGACACGTGACTTACAAGGAAAGGCTGAGGGAACTGGGCTTGTTTAGTCTGCAGAAGAGAAAAGTGAGGGGGGATTTGGTTGTAGCCTTCAACTGCCTGAAGAGGGGTTCCAAAGAGGATGGAGCTTGGCTGTTCTCAGTGGTGGCAGATGGCAGAACAAGGAGCAATGGTCTCAAGTTGCAGTGGGGGACGTATTATGCTATACAAAGCACACGGGCTCTTTTATAAGAGAGAAGGCAAATATGCCATATTTATTGAAAATACAACAGTTAGCATATGCTTTTCAGTCGCGCACACACACACACTCACTCTCCTGCCAGTTGCTGTTCTTATAGATACCAGTCTGGATCAATCTTGTGGCCAGCCAGATTGGTCTTATAGGGGAGTCAGGCTTTGTCAGTCACGATCTGATGCTCCTAGAGTAGTGGCAAGACGAACCCAAAATCCCATGGCAAAGCACCCTGTTCTTATAGTTCTTTTTCTCTGTTGAAATCTATGGATTTTGCTGTGTCAGTTTATGACAGGTTACTCCTTAATTCGTATCTTTTAATGTAAAAACATTCCAAAACACCTCCGAGAGGGTTATCCTGTCCTGGTTCCGATTTAATCAATTGTCCTGTCTTTAGGGGTGCCAGCCTTCACCTCACGGTCGTCAACTTGCCCTTCCTTCATTATTGATGTGTGCTGATGATTTTCTGGTGTCGTTAAGTCTCTTTACTCCTTTTTCCTTGACCATCTGGCTATAACAATGGCCTTCACATCTTATCTTTTCCTGATTCATACATTCCTCATTCACACAAACAGTCTTTTTACAGAGATCTTTGAGAATACAAACAGTGTCAGTTTATTTTGAATCTCCTTAACATAGATACAATACAAGATCCTGTCTTTTACTTACTAGACCTTAAAAACAATGAAATGTATATTTAACTAGAGTGCCTAATTTGTAATACATGTAGGAAACCATAGTAGACATTATAACTTATCCTAAAACAAAAGGGTGACCATAGTCATAAGGATTGTTCTGGTCTGTCCCTACCTTAACATCAGTATAGACACTGGCAGTCTGTTAGATGCATTCCTACCAATGTCCCAGAGGGTCATTCCTTTCTGCTATTCAAAAAGGGTAGCTGGTAAAATGAAATCAAGACATACATTAGTACCTCTATTCTTATATTACAATTATAAAATCCTGCTCCTACAGAGGTCTAGGTTGGATATTAGGAAACACTATTTCACTTGGAGGGTGGTGAAGCACTGGAATGGGTTACTTAGGGAGGTGGTGGAATCTCCATCGTTAGAGGTTTTTAAGGCCTGGCTTGACAAAGCCCTGGCTGGGATGATTTAGTTAGTGTTGGTCCTGCTTTGAGCAGGGGGTTGGACTAGACGACCTCCTGAGGTCTCTTCCAACCCTAATCTTCTATGATCCCCACCACCACCACCATTGCCTCCTCTACTCCACCAATGATGTTAACTTTGTTCATTCATTCATCAGCTTCTCACGCACACATCTCCGTGGTTTCGTTCATGTGATTTCCTATGTGAGGAACATTCTTCTGAGTTCATTCATCACTTTATTCACATTCATGTATTTCCTAAAGACCCATTTCTGCAATGAAGCGGATGGAGTTTCTAGCTGACTTGTAAATATAAGTTTGAAGAGTAATTATGAATAACTTGTCTTTATTTCAAAAAGTAGTAATATAACTTAACCTTGTATTACCAAAGCCCTGCAAAGCACCACCTTGATCTCTCGAGTAATTTTTGAACCCCTTCTCCTTGCATTGACTTTTTGTCTTTAGGTAGTAGTCTCCTTTGGGCAAGGCATGTTCCTTCTTATTCTGTTTAGAAAATGTCTAGCACATTATGGCAATATCAGAAACCAATCCCTAAGGGTCACTCTCTTATATGGTCCTAATTATCCATGGCTGCTGCCTGCTTTAAAAAGAGATGGGGGGAGGAGGAGAAATCAAGCAATTCTGAGGAACGCTTCCAATATATGATCAGCTGGTGCCTTTTTTTTGAGTGAGTTTAAAAAATCATTATCAGTAATACTCAAGGTTGTTTTGAGTGCTATAACTGCAGAATAGAGTTTGAAGAAAAACTGTTTACTTCTCCAAAGGGATAGATTTATGTATGTTTCAACCACTGATTTGAAATTGTAAAGCAGCTGTTCTCACAGTGGGAAGCTCAGATTTTTCTTCCAGGAAAATGCAAAAAGGGACATTCTTACTTTGGGCTCAGCCAACAGAAAACCGTCTATTGTATTTAACATACTGTATGGTTAGTTTCTTTTGCTGATTGCTAAGGTGAAAGAACTCTTTCTAGCTAAGTTAATAGCCTTCCCTGTTGTTGTGGTTTTTTTTATATTATCAAAATGTTCACACGTTTCAAGAAAATTTCAGCTGAAACCCCCTCTGAATAGAATTGTATCAGGTAAAGCCTGAATATGTTTCTCATTCTCTACAGGAGAAATGCCAAGACAACACTTAAGAAACACTGGAACAGTGAAGTCCTCTACTTCCTCCTTTTGCTTACTTTTTTAAACTTAATTATATTTCCCATAATTTTGTTAAAATCTCAGCAATTTGCTCCATCATGGATGTGAAGAGTAAAAGTAACCTAAGCTGGGGGAAAAACAGAAGCTTTTAACAACATAATAGAACTCTCCTGTGGTTTGGGTACTTCCATGATTTATTTTCCTCTCCACTTATACCTTACTGCTTAGTTACAGTCTTTTAAATTGGAATTTGGCATGCAATGTAGTTTATGGTTCCCACTATATAAATTAAAACATGTATGAACTATGCAGTTGATTGATTGCCCTCCATATGTTGCTTTTTCTTACTGGATAGATGATGTATTATAATGGTGAGTTAATGCAGATATTTCCTCCCTTGTTGTCACTCTGCAAGAGACAAATGCTGAAATGTTTCTCCTTCGAAAAAGCAAGCTGAGCCATCCCTGTTTACTCTTGAGCAGTGGTGTAACCAAGTACTCTATCCTGTTGGTATACGCAGTGTTTTGCCTGTATAATACCATCTGGATGATGGTGATCCACTCATTTGAAATAAGGGCAATTTCACATTATACATTATACTATTTCTGCTTCTTAGCTTTTTCTTATAGGTGCCACTGAGGACGGGTAAGGCGATAGAGGGAGAGAGAGATCGGTAAGACACTGGCAGCCGTTGTTGTTGTTATTATTGGGTGTTTCTAAAAGAGGAACTAAACATTTTATTATTAATATTTCAGAAGGTCTCCTCCCTCCCTCTTAAAATGCTTGGTACCAGTAATGACTTAAAAGTTAGTCTAATTTCTCTTCCAACTGGCTCCTTATTACTAGCAATGGGATGTGGCTACTAGCATCAAAACATTGGTGAAGTATAGCTTGAGAATACCAACACCAATTTGCTTTAGTGTGGTATTTTTAGGAAAATTTACTGGCCATTATTTCCTGATGGCCTAACATTTGGGATGGAATCCAATTTTGACTCACTCAGTCTGTTCCATAGGTTTGGTGGCTCAGAATTAGTCTGCCAAATGTACATGGAAATGGTAGCCAGGCCTTGCACTTAATGTGGGACCAGCAGACGCTCCTGGTGCAAGTGCCAGGATTGCTCCCTGTCAAAGACTCCTTGTCTAGTAGTGGAGAACAGAGATACAAAGTGAAAAGCAATGGGATTTTCTGAAAATGGTGTTACAACCCCAGGCCTCATTTCCATTGTCCTAAAATCCTGTTTCTCTTGAAGGGAAGAGGTTGCTGTGGGGGGAAGTCAACAGCCTGCAGGATGACTCTGCATCCCTGAAGACAGTCCTTGTTTTCAGGGCCTGTCTTGGCACTCAAGTAGATTTTCTTTTTTTCTTTGCTTATTTTTAATAAAAACAAATTGTAAGAAGCGCCATTGGCACCTTGCTCTAAACAGAGCACATGCACACACTGCATGGAGTCCTAAAATTATCCCTTTTTAGGATTTGGCTTTATTGATAACTCTATTAGCAACAACAACAAACTTCAGCCTCGGGCTTCTCCACAAGTTCAGCTGTTCTTGGGGCTCTCCTGCTGTATCGCCTCTGTCCCAGAAAGATACTCCAAACCTTATATCCTGGCTGGAGCTAACAAGAAGCCAGCTTGAATCAGAAGTAAATACTTTACATCCTTATGCTGGGTTCCAGTTCCTGAAGTTAGGGTGACTCAGATGAATTCTTCATTCTTTTGCCAGGTCTTACAAATAACCACCATTACACCCTGTAAAATGTCATCTGAAATATTGTTTACAATTCTTATCACCTATGGTCAAGAAAGATTAATTCAAACTGAAACAGGTGCAGAGAAGAGCTACTAGGATGACTAGGGGAAATGAAAGGGCTATCTTTTGAGAAGAAGCTGGAAGAACTCTACTTGTGTAGTCTCTCAGAAAGAAGACTGAGAGGGGATATGGTTGCTCTGTATAAATACATCCAGAGAGTAAACACCATAGAGGATGAAGAACTATTTAAGTTAAAGGACAATGTTGGCTCAAGAAAAAATGGGAATAAACTGAAATTTAAGCCCATTGCTCCTTGTCCTATCCTCAGAAGTTAAGGAGAACAATTTTTCTCCCTCCTCCTTGTAACAGCCTTTTATGTACTTGAAAACTGTTTTCATATCCCTTCTCTTCTCCAGACTAAACAAACCCAGTTTTTTTCAATCTTTCTCTCATAGGTCATGTTCTCTAGACCTTTTATCATTTTTGTTGCTCTCCCCTGGACTTTCTCCATTTGTCCACATGTTTCCTAGAATGTGGCGCCCAGAACTGGACACAGTACTCCAGTTGAGGCCTAATCAGGGTGGAGTACAGCGGAAGAATTACTTCTTGTGTCTTGCTTACAATACTCCCGCTAATGCATCCCAGAATGTTGTTTGCGGGTTTTTTTGCAACATGGTTACACTGATTCATATTTAACTTGTGATCCAGTATGACCCCCCAGATCCCTTTCCACAGTACTCCTTCCTAGGCAGTCATTTCCCGTTTTGCATGTGTGTAGCTGATTGTTCCTTCCTAAGTGCCGTACTTTGCATTTGCCCTTATTGGAATTTCATCCGGTGTCTTATGTTCCTAAAGTTCATGCTTCAGATGGTCACCTATAGGGGTCAGGGGTCGTTCACCCCCCAATACATCCTCTGTGTGTGGTTTTTTTGTTTGTTTGTCTGTCTCTTTCCTCAGAAGTATCAGAGATGGCCATGACTGGAGATGGGACACGGAACAGAGGGCCAGTTTTCTGAGGTGTCACTGAGCATTCTCTCTATCACATGCTTAGCTGGCTGATTCTTGCTCACATGTTCAGGGTCTAATTAATCACATGGAATTAGGAATGAATTTTCCCCCAGGTCAGATTGGCAGTTACCTTGGGGTTGATTTTTCCTTCCTTTTCAGCATGGATTGGAGGTCACTTGCTGGGATTTCTTGTATGCAGATCATATCAATAGCATGTTGATGAACAAGAGCACTGATTAAGTGTCGCTTGGCTGTTGATAAACCCTCAGTGATGAGTTGTAAGACTCCACATGTGGGCCCAATGGTATGGAACCCAAGAGATTGCACATTCTTAGGATTACTGGAAACGGCGATACTGGGATTCTTCAAGTATGAACTTACAGAAGTTGGTTTTCTAGGAGGATCATTCACTTCCTTGGACTGTGCTGGGTACTGACAGCTGGCACCACAAGAACGCTGATTCATTTCCACCCTTGCTGGGAGTTTCAGGATACATCTCACTTTAAGAATTCCCTGCCATTGCAGAGGCCTCAGGCATTGCTGCACCTTGGTCCCTCCTACTGTCTGTGGCACATAACAATTTAGTCTCCTGTAGGCTATAATATTTTGGTCTAAGTTTGCATCTTGGATTTAGTGCAGATGCTGGGTGGTATTGGTGGCCTGTGATATATAGAGGGTCAAACTGGATAATTTGGTGGTCCCTTCTGACCTTTTAAATTCTGCAACTGATATTTGGTCCGTTTTTTGTAAAACCCTACCTACAGATTACTACAAATCTTCTGTCATGGTTACCATAGTGAAATAAGATTGCTGCACAATTAGTGACTGTATGAAAGCGTGTTTTCCGACTGCTATAATTTATGTGGGTGAAAAGATGATTGATCTCAGTTGGATTCTTGACTATTGACCAGCCGTTGTGGTGGAAATAAGAGTGTAGCAATGTCAGATTGGTTGAGCGCCATAAGCTATTAAACACTGCAAGAATCTATAAATCAAACAGTTAGAGAAAAGGTTTTTTGAAAGCCAGTTGTAACTTTTCCAATTGAATTTACCAAACTGTCACGGGGTGCACTCACTGCTAGTGGTGCCGCCCCCTGGCCAGGCTGGGGATTAGTTCTGCCAGGTTTTGCACCCACCCCATCTCCAAAGGTATCTTTCTGATCGTCCTCTTACCTGCGGACCTCTCTTGCTCCAGGAACCACAGCCTCCTCTTCATGACTCAGCCCTCTGGCCAGGTCACTATGCGGTTTCCCCTTCCAGGAGTACCAGAGTCTTTCCAGGTCGAATCATCCCAGGCAGTCCAGTGTCCCCTGCCTGGTCTGTGCCATGTCCCCACTGGCTGGTAGGGGAACTCGGGCCCACCCTCAACTTTAGGTTCCAGCTCAAGGACCATCTAATCAGCAGCTAAGGTCTGTGCTCCTGTTCCTTGCTGTCCCCTGAGCCTTCTCCTATCTTCCTGGCTTCCAGCCTCTCAACTCCTTCCTCTCAAGGAGTGACTACAGCCTACCTTTCTGCAACCTCCTCTGTTCTCTGATTCTGTGATTTATACAGGACCCTCCTGTTCCTGGCTAGCTGAGCCTTATTTAATCAATCTCTGCTCCCTGACTTCTCCTCCAGGTGCAGCCCAGGGACTTAATTGGCCTCCTAGGCCACCTTAACCCTTTCAAGCCTTGTGTGCGGTGAACACCCCATCACACAGACAAAAAGTTTTGCAGTGTAACTTACTACTGGAGTAGCTTGCATCTTAGACTGTAGCTTCAAAGAAATTGTGTATAAACTGTTTTCGTAAATTAGCTGTGATATGGTAATCTTCAGACTAGGAATTGAATGGAGCCTACCTCATATTTGCCTGTTATTTACTCTTCATAACACAAGAACTAGGGGTCACCAAATGAAATTAATAGGCAGCAGGTTTAAAATGAATAAAAGGAAGTATTTCTTCACACGGTGCACAGTCAACCTGTGAAGCTCTGTGCCAGAGAATGTTATGAAGGCTAATACTGTAACAGGGTTCAAAAAAGAACTAGATAACTTTATGGAATACAGGTCCATCAATGGCTATTAGCCAGGATGAGCAGGGATCATGTCCCTATCCTCTGTTTGCCAGAAGCTGGGAATGGGTGACAGGGAATGGATCACTTGATGATTACAGGTGCTGTTCATTCCCTCTGGGGCACCTGGCATTGGCCACTGTTGGAAGACAGGCTACTGGGCTAGATGGAACTTTGTTCTGACCCAGTATGGCCGTTTTTATGTTCTTATATACATGGAGTGAGTCATTGAACTATCAGATGGTAACAGCTATTGGTCATTACTGACCAGGACAGTATCTGAACCAGTGATCAAGAAGAAAAAGGTTTCTTTATCCTGTCAACAGTTGTATGAGCCACCCAGTCCCTCTGTATGTATACCACTTCTCCTGCTGCTTAGTTTTCTGTCCATATACTTATGTAGCTTTGTCGTCTTTTCCCTCCATCTCCAGTCTAATCTGCTTCCTTTTTCATGTCCCTCCCTTGCTGTTGCCCATCTCTCCTCTCTCTCTTTCTTTGCCACATCACTTCCCTCTCATTTATAAACACTCACTCTGGCATATGTTTACCCAGTTTCACCCATTCCTTCCTTCCTTTGTCTCCCCTTCCCTCCTTGAAGTAATCAGGTGCTCACCTATGACTGGCAAATGGATGGAAACTCATGTATGCTGGCCCAGGTAACAGTAGTAGCTGACTGCATGTAGTGGTGGTGGTGACGGTGTTAATAGGCTGCCAGTCCTCTCCCCTCTATGATAATCATTGCTGCAGAGTTATAAGGAAGTGACTCGGTTACTTTCAGACATCTTAAAGTGAAACCTGAACACTGAAGGTACAGGGGCAGGAAATGTGTAAATCTATCTATCTTAACACTAGATCCACTTAATTTCCATATTTTCATTTTCTTCTCCATGTGCTGATTATTAAATAATTAGTTGCAAGGATTAATCTCGCAGTACATCTGCTTTTCGTGTTCCTATGTTGAAGTCCGATTTGTACAATATTGCTTTATACAGTACCAGCACAATGAGGTCTTGGACCATGACTAAGGCTCCTAGGCACTACAGTAATACAAATAATAAGAGTGTTAATTCTGGTGCACAGATGGTTGTTATGTGGAAATGAAGTCGTCAACATAGATTTAACTTTACCTCCTGATGAAGTGAAATATTTAAAAAATAGAGGAGAGGGAGAAAGGAGAACACAGTCAAAAGAAAAATGAGGTACTATCGAAGAACGTGAATGAGCAATAAAGTGTGTTAGTAATAAATGGTGTTCTAACTGTAGCACTGGTATACACCCCTCGTGGCCTTGAGCAAGCTACATAAACTGCCTCCATTTCCCCATTAATAACATGAATATAATTAGGGCTGTCAAGCAATTAAAAAAAGTAATCGCAATTAATCACACTGTTAAATGATAATAGAATACCATTTATTTAAATGTTTTTGGATATTTTCTAAATTTTCAAATATATTGATTTCAATTACAACACAGAATACAAAGTGTGTACAGTTCTCACTTTATATTTATTTTTTATTACAAATATTTGTGCTATAGAAAACAAAAGAAAAAGTATTTTAATTCACCTCATACAAGTACAGTAGTGCAGTCTCTTCGTCATGAAAGTTGAACTTACAAATGTAGAATTATGTACAAAAAACCCTGCATTCAAAACAAAACAAAATGTAAAACTTTAGAGCCTGCAAGTCCACTCAGTCCTACTTCTTATTCAGCCAGTCACTCAGACAAACAAGTTTGTTTACATTTACAGGAGATAATGCTGCCTGCTTCTTGTTTACAGTGTCACCTGAAAGTGAGAACAGGCATTCGCGTGGCACTGTCCTAGCCAGTGTTGCAAGATATGTATATGCCAGATGCGCTAAAGATTCATATGTCTCCATCTTCAACCACCATTCCAGAGGACATGTTCATGCTGAAGATGGGTTCTGCTTGATAACGATCCAAAGCAGTGCAGACTGACTCATGTTCACTTTCATCGTCTGAGTCAGATGCCACCAGCAGACGGTTGATTTTCTTTTTGATGGTTTGGGTTCTGTAGTTTCCGCATCGGAGTGCTGCTCTTTTAAAACTTCTGAAAGCATGCTCCACACCTTGTCCCTCTCAGATTTTGGAAGGCACTTCAGATTCTTAAACCTTGGGTTGAGTGCTCTAGCTATCTTTAGAAATCTCACATTGGTACCTTTTTTGCATTTTGTCAAAATCTGCAGTGAAAGTGTTCTTAAAATGAACAACATGTGCTGGGTCATCATCCGAGACTGCTGTAATATGAAATAAATGGCAGAATGCAGGGAAAACAGAGCAGGAGACATACTATTCTCCCCCAAGGAGTTCAGTCAAAATTTAATTAACGCATTTTTTTTTAACAAGTGTGATCAGCCTGGGAGCATGTCCTCTGGTATGGTGGCCAAAGCATGAAGGGGCATACGAATGTTTAGCGTATCTGGCATGTAAATACCTTGCAATGCCAGCTACAAAAGTGCTATGCAAATGCCTGTTCTCACTTTCAGGTGACATTCTAAATAAGAATCAGGCAGCAGTATCTCCTGTCAATGTAAACAAACTTGTTTGTCTTAGCGACTGGCAGAATAAGAAGTTCGACTGAATGGACTTGTAAGCTCTAAAGTTTTACATTGTTTCGTTTTTGAGTGCAGTTATGTAACCAAAAAAAAATCTGCATTTGTAAGTTACACTTTCATGATAGAGATTGCACTTCAATACTTGTATGAGGTGAATTGAAAAATACTATTTCTTTTGTTTATCATTTTTACAGTGCAAATATTTGTAATTAAAAATAATATAAAGTGAGCACTGTGCACTTTGTATTCTGTGTTGTAATTGAAATCAATATTGAAAATGTAGGAAAACATCCAAAAAATTTAATAAATTTCAATTGGTATTCTATTGTTATAAGTGTGATTAAAACTGCTGTCAAACGCGATTAATTTTTTAATCACAATTAATTTTTTTGAGTTAATCACGTGAGTTAACTGCAATTAGTCGACAGCCCTAAATATAATACTTAATTCACCAGAGTGTTTATAAAGATTGAATTAATCCTTAAAATGATTTGACATAAAGATGCTGTATAAGTGCTAATTATTGTTTGGAGCCACTTTATAGCTAGCATAGTTAGGCTATGTCTACACTACGGACCTTACAGCAGCATATTGTACTGTTGCAGCTGTACCACAGTAAGGTCTCCTGTGTAGCTGCTGTATGCTGATGGGAGAGAGCTCTCCCGTCAACATAATTAACCACCCTCAACGAGCAGCAGTAGCTATGTTGGCAGGAGAGCGTCTTCCACTGACGTATCGCTGTCCACACTGGCGCTTTTGTTGGTGAAACTTACGTAGGTTGGGAGGGTGGCTTTTTTCACGCCCTTTACTGTCAAAAGTTTTGCCAACAAAAGTGCTAGTGTAGACAAAGCCTTAGATTGGGTTGAGATTTGCACACAGAAGTTAAACTTTTTTGTTATGTCTGATGAATACCATGTATTCTTCCCCAATTGATGGCACTTACTGTTTAAGATTCTCTGAACATTTGTTTTATACTCAGTTACATGTTAGCCCGAGTTATAAACAGTTTAAAATGGCCACCTACAAAAGTTTTGTGGTGCTTCTAGCTTTTTTAGATTCCTCCAGAAAATAAATTCTTGAAGTTCTTTTGTTTTTTGACTGAAAAACTCCCTCATTTCTACATTCAGAGAATGTTAAAGTTCAGCCAATTCAGAGAATGTTAAAGTTTATTTATGGGTCATTTTTTTTCATTTGTTCACATAATGAGTAATAACTCTTTCTGTCTCTGTTGCAATGATTGCCTTCAATATTTTTGTAGTTCCATATATTTGTTGTCAAATATTCTAGAATTTAAGCTTTCATTTAAAAAAAATCACTTCTAGCCCCGAGGATTGCTATTAATATTCTTTAAATCACTAATGTGGTAGCTATGAAGTAAACCGTCAGAAAAGTTCACATTGTTGTCCTCCTGAATCTGAGGTGGCCTGAAAAATGATTCCGAGAGTTGTGGACTGCCTCGTCTGTCAATAGTGTTTAAAACTCTGAAAGCTAGTGTATAATGATTTAAATGTCAACATTGTTCCTTTTAGTAGAAACATCAGCTAACATGACAAATAGTTTTGATGACAAATGAATTTGATGGGCTCTTAGTTGTCAAATCTGTTCGACACTTGCTCTTGATGACCTGCTGGTTGAGTGATTAAATCATTTGTCACCTCAAGTTTTGATGACTGAAACTTCAAATGATGAAAGTGTTGGTATCCCCTTATTAGATTATTCCAAAATCTAAAGCAAGGGTTATATTTTATTAGTGTGCAAATTTTGGATTTATGAACACCGTTAGTCTTAACAGTATGTATTTAAATTGTGATGTTTTTCCTGCAATATTTTAGGTCACATTAATTTATCAGAACATGTAATTTATGATGAATATCCTGTGTATAAATGATTTTGCATAAATTACTTTCAGTGGAGAATGGGTCGTACAATGTATTTTTTCAGGATAAATTACCAGAGAATGCCTTACAGCTCAGCCAATTAAGAGATTCATCAGTTTAGTGACTGAGCTATAACCAAGCACTCCCTTCTAGAGCTTGCCCAAGTGTGCAGGAGAATTGCTCTTCTGCAGATTTCTGAAGTTTTAGATTGCCTCTGTTAAGAAGAAAGAATAGTAAAGCTAGTGTAGATCTGCTCTTCAAATGTGAAATGCAAAAGTATCTATAAAGTATTTGTCTTTGCTTTACTTTCTATTAAAGTTGAACTGGATAGTTAATGAGGAAGTGAGTTGGGGCCTCCTGTGCTATGAGTAAATTATCAAAGTGCTCAGTGATAACATATTTGTCCCCTAACCTGGTTACAGAGCTTTCATTTGATAGTGAAGACAAGACCCAAATCATGCTAAGCCATCATCCAGTGATGTCAGCTGCGGGCATCTGCGATGACACAGAAAAATATTCGGATATATTTTCAGTCTATTGAGATATGCCATTGGACTATGTAGGGGAGGGAAAAACAAATATTAAAAATGTTTTCTTAAAGTGCACAGCATTCCAACCATGGTCTAGTTAGTGGGAGGGATATTAAGCATAGAAATCTTGAAATTAACTTTCATTTTTAACAGGGAGGAGACAGCAGCAGATTAAAAAGTGGAATGGATGAGGTTCTGGCAAAGAATCAGGAAGAAATAGACTAAATTATGTGTAGCTATTTGAATGTATTCCAGTCTGCTAGATTTGATGAATTCTACTCTGGAGTGCTAAAGGAAGATGCAGGGCTCGTGCCTGTGCTGATGGTTATTGCTAAGACAGCAGAGGTCCCAAGAGGTGGAAAAGGACAAACAGTGCCTATTCCAAGAGTGAGAGCCAGAGAATTAAAGCAGTAAGCTGAATTTTAATACTTGGTATGTTGATAGGACAATTAATAAAATAGTTGATTTTTAAGCACTTAAGGGAAGAAACATAACAGTTTGGTATGGATGTTTAATTACTATTATATTGCCTGTGAGCTTCTTCTCTTAGCTTGGATAAGAAAAACCTAGTGTGCAGTTGTGAATTAGCTGGAGCTACAACATGGATGACACAATACTGAAGAAAACTGAACATATGCTTATGGGGAGGACAGGTCTGTGCGTGGAGAGGACTGTTCATGCAGATTGTCCTCTGCCACATGAAATGGGGAAGTCCTCTGGCCCTATCATGGATTGTCCAGTCCCACCCTGGACCTCCTGATGTCACTCCCCATGTTCAGGATCTATGCTGGAGGAAGCTAAGATTGGGGAGGCTGAGAGTAGAAGTGGGTAGACTGATGGTAGATCTTGGAGAACGCTCCCCTTCTGATCTCAGGAATTCCCAGTAAAAGGTTAGTTTATCTTTTATGTGGAGCCCCCTGACCTTGGGTTCCACAAGGATCAGTAGGGGAGGGAGAGGAGTCTGTGAGATTTCCTTCCCAGAACCAGCTCCTGCATGTGGGGATGGCTCAGGCCATCAATTATTAATGAGTCAGTGTCAAGCTGGGAGGAGTTGCTGAGTGGGGTCCCACATAGGTCCATAGTAGTTTCAATGCCATTACAGCATATTATGGTCTTAATGGAGAGCATGATAATCAGATTTGGAGATATCATAAATGATAGTTAGAATTTAGTAGTCTCTACCAGTTAAAAATGAGCTGTACTAAACACAACTAGATTTATTTCAGACAACTATAAAATGCTTTTTGTAAGGAAGTGCAACCAATCCTACAAATATGGAAAATGGGGAATGCTAACCAGGCAGCAGTTGTAAAAAGGGGTCTGGTCTAGGCAGTTATTATTGCATTAGCTCAGGGGTGGGCAAACTTTTTGGCCCGAGGGCCACATCGGGTTGCGAAACGGTATGGAGGGCTGGGTAGGGAAGGCTGTGCCTCCCCAAACAGCCCCTGACTGCCCCCCTCAGAACTCCCAACCCATCCAACCCCTCCCCCACTCCTTGTCCCCTGACCGCCCCCTCCTGGGACCCCCTGCCCCTAACCACCTCCCCAGGACCCCACACCCTATGCAACCCCCCCGCTCTCTGTCCCCTGATTGCTCCAACCCCAATCCTCACCCCTTCCCCCTGACAGGCCCCCCGGGACTCCCACACCTATCCAACCCCCCCTGCTCCCTGTCCCCTAACTGCCCTCCCAGGACCCCACCCCCATCCAATCCCCCCGGATTCCCCAGGTCCCCACCCCCATCCAACTCCCCCGTTCCTTGTCTCCTGAGCACCCCCCACCCCCTGAACCTCCGCCCCATCTAACTGCCCCCTGTCCCCTGACTGCCCCCTGGGGCCTCCTGCCCCTTATCCAACCCCCCCCCCCCCATCCCCTTACCCTAACCATGCCACTCAGAGCGGCAGCACAGGCTTATCTGAAAGCCTGGGAGGTGGGCGGTCGCAAGCCGCACTGCCCGCGTGGCGGTGTTGCTGCAGGGAAAGGGGGACAGCGGGGGAGGGGCCAGGGGTGAGCCTCCCCAGCCGGGAGCTCAGGGGCTGGGCAGGACAGTCCCGCGGGCTATAGTTTGCCCACCCCTGCATTAGCTGTATGAAATATTCAGTTATATCAATGGACAGGATCATGTGAAACAATCAGAATAATTTCTGTGCATTGGTTAGGGATTAGTTGGAGCCTGGTGTTGAGTTTTTGTACCACATAGCCAAAAACTGGAAAGAATTCAGGGTCGAATAGCAAAACTGATTAAAGGCTTTAAAAATAAGACTGAGGAAAAGTTATGAGACCTGGGCATGTGCATCTTAAAGGAAAGACAGAAGGGAGACATAATTCTCTCAGTAAACATAAAGATTTGCTAAAAAGAAGACTGGGACCACTAATTATAATCAATCAGTAAGGGTAGAACAAGTAGTAATGAGCCTAAATTGCAACAGGGAAAATTTAAGTAAAATATTAGAATACTTCTCTAACTGTTCAGAACCATTAGGAAAGGAAGGTGACATTTGAGTGGTTAATTTATCTTCACTGGAGATACTTTACACCAATTTATCAGAGGACACAGTTACATTAATCCAGTCACAGTATGGTAGACTAAAAGACCAACCGGAGGCCTTTTCCCACCCAAATTAATCCTTAAGGAGAAGACTGGAGTTTGCTTGAAAGACAAACTCTTGGGCCTTGCCTACACAACCACTTATGTTGGCAAAACTTATGGTGCTCAGGGGGTGTGCCTGAGCAAAATCAGCTTCACTGGCATAAGTGGTAGTATGCACAGGGCTATAGTGGTGGGAAAGCTTCTCCCAGCAACATAGCTACCGCCTGTCATTGCGGGTGGTTTAGTTATGTCGACGGGAGAGCTCTCTCCCGTCGGCATAGAGCTGCTACACAAGAGATCTTACAGCAGCACAGCTGTGTCATTACAGCTGCACTGCTGTAAGCTTTCTAATGTAGACGTGGCCTTACTCAAACACACAGCAGGGATAACAGAAAGTTATGGGCAACACACATTTTTTTGCACATTTTTAGTTTAATCATTTGAAAGTTATACTTCAAATCATAAGTATTAATTTGCTACTTTACTAAATGTCAAATTAAGATGTTTGGGGCAGGTTGTGGATTCTGAATTTTGCTGATAATAATTTCAGTAACTTTTTATGTTGAGGTCAGGAAAGACAGTGACATCTTCTAGCCCTGTATATTGGATCTTAAAATCGTTACACCTGTACATACAGAAAATTGTAGAAGTCCTGTACGATTGGGCTCACGGTAACTAAGATATACAAAATATGACTTCACAGTTTGCGAGGTACAAAAATAATTTAAAAACACGTAATTGGAACTTCCCGAGATGCTTTTAAACATGTTTTATACAAAATACATAGAGTGGTTTAAAAGTTCTTGGAGCTCTTTTGTGATGAACTCCACAGTTCATTTGTAGCTTTGCTGCTCATGAGTTTGTGTTGGTTGTATTACTAATGTGGTCATCTTTATAGCAGGCCAACCATCATGCAATCTGTTTATCTTTATATGTTAGACTAGATATTGTAGATATTTAGCAAAATTACAGGAAAAAGGTAGAACAGGAAGTGAAGAGTTCTGTGTCCAGCTGAAATTGACATCTAAATACAGTTATACTAATAACTACTTGCTTCCTTTTTCTTTATTAAATTGTTTGTGTAAATCAAAGCTTTTGGTGTTATAAAACCAACCTCATTTATGTTGATTTATGAAAGGATGCTGCAATTTCAGTTTTTAGGACATCTGGTGCTAGATTTCTAGAGATACTGAGCATTGACAACTCCAGCTAACATAAATGGTAGTAGCAGTTTCTTGGAACCTCTGAAAATATAACTCAATTTTATATTTATATATATATATATATAATATATATTAATTGCATTGTCAAACAGTGGATTTTAACATCATTGACTGAAGACCAGGCTAATTAGAATAGAGCACCTTTGTTCATTCTCTCTCTCTCTCTCTCTCTCTCTCACACACACACCCACCCACACACACCCCTTTAGTTTACTTACTGAAGACCTCTGTAATCCCAATGGTCAAACTACAGGAGACTGGAGTGTACTGATAACCAGCCTTTGCCCAGCTGCTGTCCCAGACTCTGTGAAGGGAAGGAATCACCACAGCAATTTTGGAAGCTTCAGAGATTTCATTTTTATTTTGAAATACACGTTTACTCATTCATAATGTCCAAATTATGATGTTTAAATGCAAACAAAGCTTATGAAAGCTCCAGTGAGGCTGCAGGATTTTCGTCTTCTGAGAAAATCCAATATGGTTCCTAAGTGGATACTGTGCAGGATCCACAAATCTGCCACAGTATTTCAGTAATTGCGGAAAACCGATGAGCAAATAGTGAACAAAATGACTGGATTCCTTTTTTTAAACCTCATTAGAGATTGTCATCTCTTTAAATAACCAGCAGTTTTGGTTTCCAAAGTTTGAAGCATTCAGCTTTGAAAAGGAATAAACTCTCATGTATGAAATTTGTTTGACATTCATTGTTGTCCTTATTTTATTTAAACAAAATATTTCAGTGTCTTCCATCTTATAGATTCACTTTAAATTCTGAAGACACAGCTGTCCTAGGTCAGCTTCCTACATCTTCACTAAAAGTCACTGTTTTAGCTGCTGATTTTGATATTGCTGCAGTAATGATGTAGGAAGCAGAATGTCAACTTGATTCTCATTGTTAGATTGAATTTGGAAGTACTGAAAGAAGTTTAAAAAACAAACTTAGTTTGCTTGGTAAATTGAGCAACAAAGTCAAATGGAGACTAAACATAAATTAGGTAACAGGCAGCAGAGGTTCTGTATATTTATACAATTATTTTATGTATCTGTTGCATGGAGAATATTATTTGTGCTTCCAGATTGAAAGCTAGTAGAATGGAGAGCTCAAAATGCCCATTCTATTCTAAGAACTAAATGTGACTGCAGAGCTATTCGACTGTAATATTTTATAAATTAATATAGTAGTAGAGGTGTGGTGTCTTCTTCTTGCCTAGAAACTATACAATGTTCCATCTTGTTATGGTTTAAAAGTTTCAAATAAGTAAATGAAGATAGAGGGAGGAAAAGAGTGTATAAAAAGATCTTCTACATTTTCCACAGTATGTATCCGATGAAGTGAGCTGTAGCTCACGAAAGCTTATGCTCAAATAAATTGGTTAGTCTCTAAGGTGCCACAAGTACTCCTTTTTCTTTTTGTAAGTAGGAGTGTGGGTTTTATTATAGTGAGTGCCATGTGATGTGTGTTCAACTTCTGACTGTAAGATGACTTTTATTTACCGTAGCTATATGTGTGTTGTGTGGTGTTGTGTTTCATTTCTGGGTAGAAGGAAGAAGCTTTCTTTTCTTTCTTCCCCTTTTCCTGAGGCCTTGTTGTAATAGAAGAAAATTAAGGTAAAAGCCCTGCATCTTTTCCCTTAACAAAGCACTAGAGACAGTTCCAAACAGGACACTAGTCCATGTTTAATGTATATGGAGCCGGGGTCCATTTTGTCTCTAATGGTATGGTGGGTTTCCATGTAGTGTTGCAAATGAGTTCTGGGACCTGTAGTTTGTCTGAACCACTTAAATAAAGTTTGAAATAAATTTTTGTCTTTTAATTTAACCAAACATGCCATGGCGAGGTTGTCAATGGCAGTTAGGCACATTGCTCCTATTGAATGTCAACCTAACTGCCATTGGAAAATCCTTGTTATCACCATGTCCCCATCCCATCAGTCCATTTAAAAATACTCTGAAGTATTCAATTACAGTGTTAACGCTAATTTCTCTTCTTTCCCCTTCCTCATCTTATGAAGTCCCAAAATGCTGCTTTTTGGAGATGTAGGAGAAGAGGCTAGCCGGGGATCATTTCTTGCAAGCAAAGTTACTTTAATTCAAAGCTAAAGGTGTAGCACTCCTTTACATAACTTTTTAAATTGCTCATTAAAGTGTGTAAAACTGCTAGAGAGGCTGGAATTAACTTTTCCCCCCCTAGACTGCAGTGCAATGTCAAGGTCAGTAATATGGCAGAAATATTTCTCAAACGCCTGGACTCCACCAGGATTTCACTTGCACTGACAAATCTTAAATTTTAACCCTGTTACTAAAGATTTACTTAAACTTGTCCCAGGAAGTAGAAGGAGAATATGTGAACTGTGAAGGCATTCAAAGTATTACTAGTCTTTTCTTCCTTAGAAATAGATTCTTTTCTTGCATAGATTTTCTTAAAACAAAAAAGAGAACCAAGTTGTTTTGACTGACATGTTTCAGCCACTTATAGTGAAATTTTGAGGGTATTTCCATCCTAGTCTTTCTCTTTAGTGTTCATCGTAGAGTTAGGTGCTGGAGTTTTTGCTTTTAGGGGTTTAAATTGTTTGCATACTGTTCATGCTCAATAGGTTAAAAGAAATGATAATTTGGGTTTCTGTGTCTGAATATGAGTTCAGGACATGAGGGCTCCATTGTGCTTTCTGCTATATGGACATGAATCGCCATAAATTTACTAAGATCAGTTAATAGGCTTTGTGCGCAAATTCATGATAGTCTGTTTAACTAAAGAGATGCAATGGCACAGCACCAAATAGCAAGAGCAGGACTGTGTCTCTAAAGAGGAAATCTCAAGCACTTTCTGATAAGCTGAGGCAACAGTCATTTTCTCCAGCCGTTCTCCCAAAGCGTTCAAGACGCTCCATATTTCATCTGCTTAGATATTGCAGTTGTCTATTCTCCCAATGTTTTCTGGCTGCTCCAGGCTTCTGTTCTACCTGTCATACAGCTGTTCGGAGCCTCTTCACTCCCTCCTCCTACCACGCACTTCTACCCATTATGGACTTCCTTATTGCTTCTCCTAACTCCTCCCTTCCAATCTGGGTTTCTGTCCTTCCCCCTCCCTTAATGTCTGCCCTCTTCTCCGCTTCATTTTTTTCTTTCCTCTGCTATTGGAGACCTCTGCCACCTTCCCTTAGCATTCCAGCAGCTGCCACAACTAATTTTTACCAAAGCTATTAAACCATTTACTAAATAACCCAATGGCTTCCTTAATACTACTGAGCAGTTCATCATGGATTTCAGAACAGTAAATCCTGTAGACTAAATCTAAAATACTCTGGGACTTCTCTTGCTAAATCAAATGCTTTGTACTCATGCGTGCTTGTTCTGTATATACTGCTATATATATACAGCTACAAAGAAAACTTGGTCAGTACATACGTTTATTTGAGAGAGAGACTTGCATACCTGAAAGATGGAATAGCCTTTAGGAACTCATGTTTCCTGCTGTAGATGATGTTTGCTAATAATTTGGTGCCCTTATAAACATTAAAACCTCTTATTTTACATTTAAAATCTTTTTCTTTCCTTTTTTGGTGGAGAGGTGGCTGAGGATGATAGGAAAAGAGGGAAAATCTTTTCACCTCTATCATGCATACTAACTATGCACCTTTACAAAAATCCAGATGGATTTCTTCTCCAGAACAGGTTTCAGAGTAGCAGCTGTGGTAGTCTGTATTCGCAAAAAGAAAAGGAGGACTTGTGGCACCTTAGAGACGAACTAGTTTATTTGAGCATAAGCTTTCGTGAGCTACAGCCACTGAATGCATCCGATTAAGTGAGCTGTAGCTCACGAAAGCTTATGCTCAAATAAATTTGTTCTTCTCTAAGGTGCCACAAGTACTCCTTTTCTTTCTCCAGAACAGTAAATAGAGCCAGTTCTGCAGCAATTTGCAGATAAATAATGTATTGCAGCCGGTCAAAGAAGGCTTTGAGTAAATGCTTCTTTATAGGGTCCTATGTTGCAAGTCAGACTATTACTCTGCAAATTCAGGTAACACCACAAAAATGATCTGTGAGATCTTTGATTGCTTGTTACATGTGTCTTGTGTTTGTTGCTCTTTTCCCCACACACCCCAAAAATTTCACAGCATTAGTAATTTTTCAGCTTTATGGTTGCTTGTTGATTAACTGAGATCAGGGTCAAGGGACAATTCTCTGAGCTTTTCTCTACAAACTAAAAGGCCTAATGTAGCTTCGTTTTTCTTTTTCATCCGCAAATAAGCAACACATGAATCTTTAAATCCATATTTTGCTTGTGATGTCAGGGGAAGTCTTCCTACAAAACCAAAAGCCCTTTTGAAACACAAAAGTTGAAATGTTCAAAGAAAGGATTAATCTAATATGAAGGGGGTGCCAATGACAAAAAAAGTGTGAGTTTGGCATTACTTTTGACGTTCAAAAGTAAAGGAATACATTCAATTTGTAGGTAACGAATATAGGGTTTGGTAATGCGTCTGGAGTTTAAAGAACATGCAAATAAAAATCTGGATATATGTGAGCACTAGGTTTCCTGATATCTGTATCTGTAATATTCTTTCTAAATTGACTGATGAATATATGTGCATTTTCTTGCTTTTATAAAATATGCTGGTTCAGTAGCTTTCGCATTAGAGCAGCATTTGCATATGAGAAATGACACAGTAGTAAGTATGGATGTAACTGTGTGGAATTCATTGATTTCAGTGGGAGTCAAGGGAGTTTAGCAGCTTGCAGAATTAGGCTCTATGATACAGTATCCTATCCTGTTTAGTAACTCCATTACTTTGTCAGTATGGTTTAGTTGGTTGTACTGTTGGCCTTGGCTAAGAAAGTCACATATTTGAGTTCAGCACCAGAAACTGAGCTGATTTCTTCAGTTCATAGCCCCTGGGCCAGCATGTGGAAGAGAGATTGAACAGAGGTCACTTCTGCCAAGCTGTTCTGACTACACAGGGAAGTTAAAAGCCCTGTGACATTATTCATAAAAATAAGCAGTAACACTGCTGTCCTGACCATCAAATTCCCTTTCAATAAAACCAGTTCTGATTTCCAAGAACATGAACTGTTTCTGGTGACTTACAAGCTTTTCTGTTTTCCTAGGAATCGCTCTACCACCAATCTCTTAACTCGTTGTTTTGTAAAGTGTCTGAATACCTTCAATATGAAAGCTACAATATGAAACAAAATTATTTTATTGACTCTTTCACACCATAGCATTGACTTTATAAAAGACTCTGTATATGAAGTGCATAAAACTAGAATATTTCAGAGAGGGAGCAGAAAGATTTTTGTATTCTCTTTGCACTTGTGTTTTTATTTTTGTTTGTTTGTTTTTACAGATATGGCACACAAGCTTTTATTGTGTCAGTCATGTGTACCGTGGTGGTGATAAGAAATCAAGAGTATAGCTCAGGAGTGGCCAACCTGAGCCTGAGAAGAGCCAGAATTTACCAACGTACATTGCCAAAGAGCCACAGTAATACGTCAGCAGCCCCACATCAGCTCCCACCGGCAGCCCCGCCAATCAGTGCCTCCCCATCCCTCCCTGCACCTCCCGATCAGCTGTTTCATGGCATGCAGGAGGCTGGAGGGGTGAGGAGGAACAATGGCATGGTAGGGTCAGGGGAGGGGGCAGGAAAGGGTGGAGTGGGGGCAGGGCCTGTGACAGAGCCAAGGGTTGAGCAGTGAACACCCCCTGGCACATTGTAAAGTTGGCGTCTGTAGCTCCTGCCCCAGAGTCGGTGCCTATACAAGGAGCCACATATTAACCTCTGAAGAGCCACATGTGGCTCCGGAGCCACAGGTTGGCCACCCCTGGTGTCGCTGATTGCTAGGCCTCTCATGAACAAGACTACATTAATTTTATCTTGCTTTGAGTTGAGTAGCAGAACGGTTTGAAACCGATGATCCATGTAGTCTAGTATCCTGTCCCTAACGGTAGCCAGTAACAGATGCTGCAGAAGTTATAAGAAACCCTATAGGGGGAAATTATGGCATAATCTGCCCACAGAGGAAAATTCTTCGTAACCCTATTGGTTAAATCTTGGTTTATGTCCTGAAGTATGAGGATTTGGAGCTGTAATGTAAATGTGAAGTTCTCATTTTCTATATGAACTTTTGAAAACTATACTTTCCATTACTTCCTCATGGTAATGAGTTCCACACTTGTATTGCAGAAGTGTTTCCTTTTCTTTGTTTTAATTTACCTATCAGTTTAATTGAATGGCCCCTTACTCTTGATTTCATTTGCATTTTTATATAGATTGTGTATTTTTGTTAGTAGCTCAGCACTTCGTTCTTAAATTCCTTCAGAACTCTTGGATATAGCCGTCTGATCATGGTGGTGTGTTGCTGTTTAAAGTATCAGTTTGTTCCAGCACACTCTTTTCGGACACCTCCATCTCAGACAATACTTCATCTTTATCAACTGAAAAGAGTAAGAGCAAAATCTTAAACACCCCTTCACCGCTCCCCCATTGAAATTAATAGTTAAACTCACTGACTGCAGTGGAGTCAGAATTTCTCCCTAATTCTGGGGTAGGTATCTCCCTAGCATCTTTTGTAGTGAAGGCAGATGCAAAGAAATTTTTCGGTTTCCCTTATCATTAATTGCTCCTTGGTTGTCCAGTGAGCATCAGTTCTCTGGCAAGTTTCCTGCTTCCAATATACTTAAATAATTTATCTATTAATTTTCACTACCATAACTGCTAGCGGAATTATTGCAAAGGAGTCCCTTGAGCTCACAGTAGATACATTTGTTTGGGGAACAGAAATTATTTTGAATGAACTAGCTGAGGAGAAGTAAGTCTGGAACTCAGCAAATAACTCAGTTCTTAGAGATATTGGTGGAAAGAGGGGTTCTGGGCAGAACCAATTCCTAGTTCCATTAGCAGCATCCTCTAACCAGCACTGCTGTGTTGCTTTTGTGATGTTTTATAGACTAGCTTCAAGTTACATAAACATCCACACCAATTATATTTAATATAACCGCTTTAAACTGAATTTCCCACTCTTGAATGACTATATGGTCTAACGACCAGTTTAGATTCAAGCTTGGCCTTGAGACTTCCTTGAATGTAGAGAGCCCTGACTCTATCAACTGCATATGGTAACTTTGTTCACAGAACTTGCATTCTTAAGACAGGATCTGACTGGGACTCCCTGTTCCAGATATAGCTATAGTTAGTTAGCCATCTTTATGGAAATGATGTTCAGAATCTGTAAGGCATGGTTCCTTTGGCATCTTGCTGTTTGTTTGACAGAAGTCTATTTTTAACTTAATGTCGGAGGAGAAATTGCTTGTTCTCAGCATTGGCTACATTACGATAATATATGTGAGAATGTTCCCTACATAGAAAAATATACTGTCCTAACCAATATGGGATAAAGAAACCTTCATTTATGTCATAATAGTAACATATTTACCCTACTTTTTTGTTAATACTACTGATATTGTAGGACTTGCTTTTTTGACTTACATAGGAAAATATATATTTAAACCAGGGATTCTAGGAAGGCCTATTTCTCACACAGTTGTTTGTTGGCTTAGAAAATGGACGCAAACAATTTTCTACAGAAAGCCTGTTGTAGCAGCTATGCACCTCATTTTTAATTTTGTGGTGAAGAGGGAAGAACGCTGCTGCTGTTCAGTAGGGATCTGGTAGGACAGTGGAATAACAGATTCCAGTTTTAAAATAAAACTGAGCCTAGTTATGACTGTCCCATTGCAGCATTTGCTATTTGTGGGGAAGCTTCAGCTATTGGTTCCCAGAGCTAAGCTCACTAGAGCCAGGGCAAGGGCCTTCTCAGTAGCTCCTCATCATGTTAGGAATTTGCTTCCTCAGGCAATTGCTCAGGCCTTGTTTTCACTAGGGGAAAAAAGGTGTGCCTTGTGTTAGCCAACACCTGGTCACCAGAGGTAAATGCCTAATAAAGACAAGGTAGTTTGCAGTTCGAACATGTTCGCTGGCTGAGGTAAACCCCCAGCTTCCCCATAATCTTTACCTCAACCTGTCTACTTGTGTTAAAAGTACAAATTGACTTGTCTTCAATAGGAGTTTACCTCATACTAGTCACCTCATATTAAAACAGCCTTTTTTCCTAGTGAAGGCACTCACACAGTTGTCTCTCTCACAGACAATCTCTCCACTGGTTGTCTTATACTTATCCAGATGCTGGTATCCCCCTGGAAATTTTTCCCTCGTTAGTGCAGCCCAATTCTATTGAGAATAAAGGTGGAGTGTGCAGAAAATGTGCTCTCTATTTTGGATAAATACTATGGTCTTGATTCTCCACTCCATCTAAGCTGCCCTTGACACAGTGAAAAAGTGGGGAACTTAGGGGAGCTAGTTGCAGCTCCCTAATGCAGGGCTGCCTGGTTCTGGTGCAAATTAGGGCTGCATAAGGACAGAGGTTCTTTGCATCACTGGAGGACAGGGTGTAGTTCCACTCCAACATGCCTCCTGCCAAGGGAGGCTAGTGTAGTTAGCAGCATGTACTGACAAAGCTCTCATGGACAGAGGAACTTCTCCACTGGTTGTTTCCAACCAGTTTTGTGCATTAAGCACACAGTGGCCTGAGCAAACTGGAGAGTCTGGCTGTCTTTACATTCTGTTAAGGAGCACTCAGATGCTGTGGTTGGTAATGGTGCCTCCTAAATGTTTAATGAAAAATTATTTTTAAATTTACATTCAGATTTTTAGTGATCTGTAATGTCCTGTTGCGACATCATTATGTCATTGGAAAACACTGAAAATTACTTCATTTATGCACTCTGATACAGTATGAAAAGTGACAGCGTGGGAAGCCCGTTGCCTAGTGACAATCCCATAGATGTCTGAAGGAATTTTGTTTGTTCACCTTGCATTGCACTTGTTTCCTTAGCTGCTATTGATCAGTGTAGCACTGACGTCAACTGCCATTTTGATAGCACTCCAAGTCTGTCTCATAGTAACATTGCTTGAGTTCGTTCTTTTCCCCCTCCCTTTTGTATTGACAGCAATGAAGATAAACTAAATCAGCTGTCTGTCAAACCCAGACCTGCTGTGTTGAGCTTAGAACCTTTGGGAAGTCCCCTCTATTTCTCTCTCTAAACAGAGCATCTAAAGCTCTGTTTGGACAAACAGAGCATCTAAAGCTCTGGTTTTTTTGCTGTTGGGTTCTGATATGAGTTGGGCAAGTGTTTCTTCAAATCAGATTCTGATCTTCTTATTGTATATCACTAGGGATAAGACATTATTCATACTTCTGAATAGAGATCATCAATCTAAATAATGCTTCTGATCTCAAAGTGCTTTATTTAAAAAGGCAAAAAAAGTATATTGGCAGGATAGAACCACTTTGGGGCCATGAGTAACTAAGTATTTTTGATATTTTTTATTGGAACAGCTGAACATGATTATGTAATTTGCCTCTGATGGGAGAAAATTGGTGTTTGTCTTGTAGGAAGTGGTCTGTAATCAAAGTGCAGCATTTAATGGTGGATAGAGGAATCTGTTAGCATTAAGTCAGAATAAAGGGGTGTGTGTAAATCTGTCTTCTATGAACATATATTATCCTGAGTCACTGCTTCAGCCAATATGGGATTCTTCGAACATGCTGGCTGAGGGCAATAGCTGCTTGGGTTCCCCTGCTGCAAAACATATTTTTATATTTAGCTATTTTTATGGCATTGAAGTTGGCAGGTAATCAGCAAACACCTTGGAAGCGGCATCTTGTGTGTGTGTGTGCTGTCTTAAGAAAAATCCAAGATGTCTGTTTGCATCATGCTATTTTGCATTACAATTGTATGTGTGCTTGCTGCTTCCTTTATGCAAGTTTTTAGGTTCTTAATTCTTTTGGTGAAGATCCTTTTGTTTTGGTTTAAATATTTATCCTCTGAATGGCCATATCTAGTTGGTTTTAATGGAGTACGATCTGTGAGCCACTCAGATGTCTGTGTATCTTTCTACAGTATCTCTTTCAGAGGAACAGAGGTTTATTTTCTTGGGTTTGTTTGATTGTTTTTGGTTTGTTTGTTTTTTTAACATCTCTCATTTCCTATGGGTAAGAGGAATTACCAGGTCACTTAATGGGACACAGAATAAATCTTAGACCTAAATCATTTAAATGGTTCTGGATTCTAAAGGTCTATATTTCAAAAATCCAACAACTTGGAAATGAGAAACATTAAAAACAGTCATCACTGTTTATGTATACTTAAGTGTTCTGTGCTTATTATTTTCTGTTTACTTAAGAAAAGCATAAATTAACAAATCCTATTTCCAGAGGTCTGCTGACATTTTTTGCCACATTTACAATGCTAGTACTTAAAAAAAAAAAAAAAAAAGAAAGAAAGAAAAGAAAACTAAAGTAAATCTTTACTTTTTTTTTTAATACAAAACAAAAGTGCTGTTCCATATATAGGTCTAAAATTCCGTTAGTCGGAGAAGGACAAAATCAGTGTGGAAATAAATCTTTCCAAGCTTAGAGATTAAGAGAATATTATTAAGTTTTAACAGAATATATTTGTACCACTTCCTGATTGTTAGCTTACCAGCCTCCTTCCCCAGCAAATGCTGGCTCTTTGTGAGCTTTATCTCCTCGAAGTTCAATCTGTTTAGGTTTCAGTGATGTAGAAGAACCAGTGAAGATGCACTGTTCTTGAGCTCTAAATAGTTTTTTGTACTTAAAATCTCAGAGGAGAATGGATCTCAAGAGTGAGTTTTGTGGCAGCTGGTTTTTTACACTCTTAAGGTACAGTTAAAAAGGAGGAGAGGTCGCTGAAATGAAGAACCTTCCCTTGAGAAACTCATAGGATTTGAGCCTCCCTGAAGGAGGATATCCTGAGGGGGAAATAGACAACTAGCAAATTTTACTTAAGATTAAAATGCTTTTATGCAGTGCTTGCATGTATCACAATCAAAGCACCACGTTTTGCCCCATTAACTTTGAACTTTAAATGGCAGTAAATTTTCTTTATTTAAAACAATGCAAATCCATATTTACTTAGGTATAATTGTAGAGAAACATACTCCCACTCTTGGTTATATGTGAATTAAAGGATTATTCCATATTTCCCCAGTTTTTCTAATGCCTGAAATGCAGTAGTCTGGGCCTGTGTATTTAGTATATAAACTATCTAGAAAGCTTAAATCTAAGGTATAATTTGTAGTCTTCACCTCCCCCACTATTTAAGAGTGAGTAAGACCCCAAAGGAACATACCGTGCTGTCTGTGGCAGATGGTTGTATGGCCATTAGAGCTTTCTAATTTCCTGGCAAGAGGAAGTGTTACAGCTGGTGGCAGAAGAAGAGGAGAAGAAACGGTATTCATAATCTTGGTGTTCATATTTAGGTATCTCCAGTGCTCTGAAAGAGAGATTTCTCATTTTATTGTTTTTTTGAATTGATTTAGTCTGTATAATTTCAAAGAGTGATGTTTGATTTTTTTCACACACAAGCTGGGGCAAGCCAAAAATAATTAACCCCGGAAGTAAAGAGAGATGGACCCAAAATTCTCTGGTCAATTCGTCTAATTGTCTTGCTACAAGAGTTTATTGAGCTTAGAGAAGAAGGCATGTGAGAAAACAGAAACTTTCCACGTACCTATGGGTTTCCCTCACCCTATACTGCCTCATCCTGCAATGTCAGAAAATGCAAGCTGAACTGGAGAGGTTCCGTGACTGAGAGAATTTACAAGTTGCAGGAGAAGGATCCTGGATGCCCCAGAGGGCTCTGCCCAAGCACAAAAATCTCTCCAGAGTCGTGAGGGCTCCAAGGCAGGGAAATGCATGTGTCTTTATTATTTAGCATAGGTCTGTGCATGTCTCATGCTACTAAGTAAAGAGTAATGATGTCTTAGAATCTTCTGCAAAGTCTGGCTTGCTGGCTGGCTTTCACTGTCACATACCCCTGAAGATGTAAACTGTAAACCAGAAGGCTCAAAATGCATAAATACAATCTGCTTCTGAGATGATGGGAATGGAGCAGAAAATTCCCCCCACGACATTTCTGGTCCTTTCCATTCCAGTACAATTGCTGAAAATCTAGATCTCCATTAACTCTTCCCCCTTCCATGTGTGGTATTTTAAAAAAAGAAGTCACCTTGTGGAGTCTGCATTAATATGATCGAAAATCATGATCAAATAGTATATCATATATATATATATATTTAAATTCTCCTTAATAATAGCGTGGGCCTTGTTAATCAATATTGATGTTTGAACTATGAAGTGATGGTGCCCAGGATTCAAAAATGTGATGCTATGCCTGGATTTGCTTAACCTTTTAGACAGAGGAAGTTTGAATTTCCCATCACACAAAGAATTGATATTTACTAATTGTCATAATAACGTGTCTATCATATTTTAAGTGTTTGTCTTTATTTTTACAGTGCCCCACACACCTTGGTTTGGGGAAGAGGCACTTAGAACATTACGTACAATTTCTTGTAGTCTTATTAATGGATATATACACTAGCCACTGCTTTCATCAAGTGGTTAATACTGGAAACTGTTCTGGAGGTAATGATTGGTATGGCACTTCTCTAATCTGTTTCATGCTACATATTGCAGCTTGCATTATAAAATAATAATTTGCATTTTAAATATTGAGTGTATGACAAGACAAACAAATGGGTCCCAAATCTTGATTTATAACCTGAAATATGTTGTTCGTCATGAACTGTCAGAAGGAACCGATTTCAGAACAAAGGCACACAGCATCTAAACGTTTGACATTTTTTGAAAGGTGGAAAACTAACCAACATGGATCCAAGATAGCAGACCATCAGTCATGTTTTTTAGTTCCTTTGGCAGCATCTTTGTAAAGATTGAGTTTTTTAAGGGCTAGTCCTTTTGAGTTCGTGCGTTGGGTGTGTTTTTGTCCCTTGAGTTAAAGGAAATGGGATTTGTAGTTTAGGGCCCTAAGCAACAATCCCAGTGCATAGAGCTTTCCCTCCCCAATTTCCTCATGCCCATGTCAGTTCTTTCATACTAGAGAAATAAACTACAACTGCACTTTTCCACAACTAACCAGATGCTATCACCTTTTTACACTGCCTGCCCCCATAACACTTTAGGTCTTAAAGATTGACTCCTGATTGGGGGAGGGGGAAATCAGTAAACTTGTATTTTTTTTCTTTATAATGTATTTAAAAATCTTTTAAAGAAAACTTTTTGGTTGTATTAGAATTTCTGGTGTTCTCTACACTGTTTTTCCTGAAAGACTTGGTGAATGATTGGAGAACTAGCATTATTTATAACATCACAGATATGAAGGAGGAGAAGCCTGCTTAATTGAGAAGGGGAAGTTATTTTTATTCCGATTGTTTAAAACTCTCTGGGCTCTTAAAATATGTATTTACCTCAAACACCAAAAGAATACTGGAAGAAAATCCATAAGTATCTTAGCACGTTCCTTTAGCTAGGGTTGAGACCTCCCAACCAATCCCCTTTCCTCTCCTCCAGAGACATCAAGCAAATGCAGGGAGAACAAGACTTGAAACCTGATTTTGAGGATGGAGGGAAGATAAAACAACATACAAGCCACCCTTACTCACAAAAGCAAAAAAGGCACAAACCCGATAACTTTTCCTTTGCAGTTCACTTTTAAGCCTTGGGTCTGTATGATGAAGCATCAGTACTAGCCAACCACAGGAATCAGAAGGGTTTACATACATGGTGAAGATCTTTCTTGTTTTACAGACCGATAGAATTCTGACGTATTCTGTGTAATCTAGGATTCCTTGTTACCCCATGTCAATTACAAAGTACAGATTTCAAATTTAAGTGCACAATGCTTACCAGTTATGAAGGTAAAAAAACAGCACTTTTCTATTTTGATGAACACAGCAGGCAATTATTCTGGGATTTTTCATACTAGAATTGACACCTTTTTAACCACTAATGTTAATTTTTAACCAAGTTTGGAAGGCTGGGGAGAAGCCAAAGAAACAGGGAAGAAGGCGAAGGTAGAACCAACATTTAAAAAGCGTAAAAGGGATGATCCAAGGAACTATAGACCAGTTAACTTAATATCTATCCTGAGCAAAATAATGGGACAGTTAGTTCAGGATTCTTATCAACAAAGAATTAGAAGCTAAAAACATAATCAGTGGTTTCATAGAATGTAGGTCTTGCCAAGCAAACCTATTTCCTTTTTCTGACAATATTATAGGTCTAGTTGATAAAGGCTATGTTTGCTACAGTTAAAATTTTTCCAAGGAATTTGATGAAGTACTACATGAGATTTTGATTTAAAAACTTGCATTTTATATAACTAACCGGGCACACATTCCATGGATTAAAAGCAGGCACACTGACAGATCTCACAATGTAGTTGTTAAGGGGAAGCAGGGTTGTTTCTAGCAGGGTCTCGCAGGGACTCGTTCTTGGTCCAGTGTTATTTAATATTTTATCAGCAATCTAGATGGTCATGTAAACTCTCTGCTTGTAAAGTTTGCAGATGGTACAAAGACTGGTGGGATAGTAAATAATGAGGAGGAAAGGTTGCTGTTAACTATCTGAATTGCTGGCTAAATGGTCACAATTCAACAAATTGTATTTTAATACAGCCAGATGCAAGGTAATGCACCTAGGAACCAAGAACGCAGACTATACCTACAGAATGGGAGGACTGTCTTGGAAAAGCAGTGACTCGGAGAAAGACTTAGGGGTCATTGCAGATAATTGTCTCACTATGAGTTCTCAGTGCAATGTTATGGCAAAAAGGGTTAATGCAATCCTTGGATGTTTAAAAAGAGGAATGTCATGCAGAAGTAGGAAAGTGATCTTGCTGCCATACATAGCATTGGTAAGACTGCTAGTAGAGTACTGTGTTCATTTCTCGTGTCCACATTTCAAGAGGGATGTGGAAATACTAGAAAGAGGTCAAAGGAAGGCCACAATGATTCAGGAGCTGTAAAACAAGCCTTCCAATATGAGCCTTAAGTCACTCAACTTAATCATCTTATCAAAGAGAGGGTTGAGAGGTGACTTGATTAATGTCTATAGATATTTATACATGGAAAAGATATCTGGTCGTGGGAGATCCTTCAATCTAGCTAAAAGCATAACAAGATCCAGTTGCTGGAAAATGAAAGTAGACAAATTCAACCTTTGAAATAAGATGCAGTTTTGTAGCAGTGAGGATAATACGAACATTGGGGCAACTTACCTGAGCAGACAGTGGACTCCCCTTTGGTTGGAGTCTTTAAGTCAAGCTTAGAAATATAGCTGAAAGGTGTGTCCCACATGACATTCTTATAAGCAAACTAGGGAAAGGTGGTCTAGAAATGAAATTACTATACAGTGGATGCACAACTGGTTGAAAGGCCGTACTTAAAGAATAGTTATGAATGGTTCGCTTGTCCAAATGGGAGGCTGAATCTAGTGAGGTCCCACAGGTGTCAGTCCTGGGTCTGGTAATATCCAATATTTTCATTAATGACTTGGAGCATGGAGTGGAGAGTCCACTTATAGAATTTGCAGATGACACTGTGACTTTCCCCAGGGTACAATCTGGCCTGTTGAACAGCTGTATCCCCTCAAGTCTCCAACATGGGGTGCCTTTTAAACTGTTTCACTGTAAAAGTAGTCTCACTCCTGGCCAGCTCACACACAACCTCCAGAATGTAAATTACCGCATGTTATATTGTATGAGTACTATAGCCAGCCAGCCACCCACCCATTAATTATAATTAATTACAGAGCAACACCAGCAAATTCCCAGTCCCAGACTTATCTCCAGAATTGAGCGTCTTGTACTGCCCAGCTCTTTCCTTCTGGACAAAACAAGTTCATAGAAAGTCTGTCATTTTATTAATAGAAATGATGTGCACAAATCTTGTTATCCCAAATGAAGTTCCCAAATACTTCAAAACAAACACACTGGTTTAGATAAAACAAGTTTATTAACTACAGAAAGATTTTAAGTGATTACAAGTAATGAAGCATAAAATTCAGAATTGGTTACAAAGAAATAAAGATAAAACGTAAATTTAATACCTAATTTAACAAGCTAAGTGAATTCAGAGCAAAATGTTTCTCTCACCACATGCTCTTGCAGTCTTACTGGTTGGATGCCTTTCAACCAGGACCCCTCCCCCAGTCCAGTGCTCCTTTCCTTGTCCTTCAGGCCTTGTGGATGCTGTGGGCAGAGAGAAAGGGAGAAGAGATAACATGTGGAGTTTCTCCCCTTTCTGAGAGCAAATCTCTTCTTTGAGATTCATCTCCAGCTGAGGTTCAGGTGATAGAAAATCTGTTTGCACAGGAACCTCCAGCTGTTCCATTGCCAAGATGTAAATTTCTCAGTCTCAACCTTCCTCCTGCCAAAGAATGGCCTTCACCAGGTGACAGTCTATTTGATTTTGTTGACACTTGGCTGAGGTGTTGCTAGCATTTTGTCTCCACGACATAGTTTGAAGCTGTTTCCCCAGACTAGAAATGTATCTTATACAGTATAATTTTATAACTTTCCATACAATGGTGTCACACATTTTACCAGGACAATAATTATCAGCAAATTATGAGTTTTCAAATGATACCTCAGAAGGCATACTTTGTATGAAATATGTCATAGTCTTGTAAAAAGGATGAATGTGAGGGTATAGACGGTCACCGACACCAAGCTGGGAGGAGTTACAAGCACATTAGAGATCAGGGTTAAAATTCAAAACAACCTTGACACGCTGGTGAATTGGTGTGAAGTCAAGAAGATGAAATTCATTGAAGAAAAGTACAAAGTACTTCACTTAGGAAGCAAAAATCAAATGCAAAACTACAAAATGGTAAATAACTGGCTAGATGGTAGTACTGCTGAAAAGGATCTGGTGATTATAGAGGATCAAAAATTGAATATGGGTCAATAATGTAAGGCAGCTGCAAAAAAGGCGAATGTTATTCTCGAATGTATTAACAGGAGTGTTGAATGTAAGACATGGGAGGTAATTGTCCTGCTCTACTTGGTACTGGTGAGGCCTCAGCTGGAATACTGTGCCCAATTATGGGCGCCACACATTAGGAAAGATGTGGACAAACTGGAGAGTGTCTAGAGAGCCACAAAAATGGTAAAAGATTAGAAAACCTGACTTATGAAGAAAGGTTAAAAACTGGGCTTGTTTAGTCTTGAGAAAAGACTGAGGGGGAACCTGATAAATCTTCTAATATGTTAAGATTTGTTGTAAAGAGGATTGTGATCAATTGTTCTTCTTGTCCACTGAAGGTAGGACAGGAAGTAATAGGATTAGTCTGCAGCAAGGGAGATTTAGGTTAAATATTAGGAAAATCTTTCTAGCTATAAGGGTAGTTAAGCTTTGCAATAGGCTTCCAAGGGATATTGTGGAATCATAGGAGTTTTTTAGAAACAGGTTGGACAAACATCTGTCAGGGATGGTCTAGATGTCCTTGGTCCTGCCACAGTGCAGGGGGCTGGACTTGATGACTTCTCAAGGTCCCTTCAAGCCATATGTTTGTATGATTCTGTATGCTTTAATGGTGCTTCTAGGACAAATTCTATGGCCTTGTACATGTGTGGGGTCAGGCTGGTTGGTTGTGGTGGTCCCTTCTGGCTTTGGAGTGTCTGAATCAGTGAATACACCTGTTTCTTCCCTTCTTTCATGGGCCATGGAGGAAAGAAGTAGCTCAGCATTGCCCTCAACCTGTTCATAACTGTTGCAGCTCTGCATTAAGATAATGACTACAGTCAAAGCTTCATGGCATACATTAATCATCTGTAGTGGTCAGGAAGGATTTTTTTCCCCCAATGCACAATTGGCCAGGTGTATTCTAGGGTTTGATTTTTTTTTTCTGTTGTCTTCCTCTGAAGCATAAAGGACAATGGAGAACATTCTGATCTTCAGTAAAGTTTTCTCTGCATCACATTGTGGTACTACCTGTAGCAACTCTGCTTTCTTTTAAGTCCCATGTATGATCTGTTGTGATTAGCAACAGATCACGGGCATTTGTATATACTTATTTCCTTTTTTTCTCCTTATCCTTTTGTTTCATTTTTCTCATTCTTTATCTTTTTAGATATTTTATACTGTATATCCCTTTCATAAGCAATTTAAATATAACTTGTACCAGATGAGTGAGAGTTTGGAAAAATAACTACTTTCTTGACATCACTTCATTGTTGCATGGATTAAAACTAAGAGAAAGTGCTTACTTTTCTCATTCCAAGCTTTAAATGATTCTGTTAGTTTTGGAAACTCAGTCAGTATTTAAAAGCAGCATGAAGATGTGTTGGTGAATATTTCTGTTAACTTACGCAGTAAGAGTTGCTACAGGTACAGTAATTAACTGGTGGATGTGGGGGTATTAAATCAGTTTGTCAAGAATAGGTAAGGGACATTCATTTTAAAGGTACAATATGGAAGAAAAACAAAAATATTAATACTTTCACATGAATAACTTTATCTAAAGTTTTATGACTGATCATTGCTGATGATTTATACAAATTAAAAATGGGAACCAAGTTTGGGTCCATAATGAGGGATAATGATGAGCTGTATTCCTAACACTCCCCCTTGAATATATTATTTTACTTCTTAAAGGCAAGAGGTATTTCTCTGAAGTGGTCTTTGTATTAAAAAAAGAAAAAGGATGATAGTTTAAAAAAAAATCCAAAAGTATACTGTAAATAAAATGACAGGTTTCAGAGAAGCAGCCGTGTTAGTCTGTATTCGCAAAAGGAAAAGGAGTACTTGTGGCACCTTAGAGACTAAATTGGTTAGTCTCTAAGGTGCCACAAGTACTCCTTTTCTTTTTGTAAATAAAATGTAAAAAAAAACAAACCCTATTTTTTACCTCACCTGTGACTTATTCTCCAATACACTACCATTGTGGTTATAACTTCACAGTTTGGTACAGGCTGGGGCATAGCAATAGGATAGGGGAATTGTTTTTGTACTAAATACTCCTCTGCCTCTTGTTTGAGTCATTCAACTCATAATGCTGCATTTATTTCATTTTTGACAAATTTTTGCAGGATTATGGGCACCAGCAGTCAAATTATGCTGATATATTTTTGGGATCCACCAGTTACGAACTGATGAGATCCTTGTACTTTAAAGACTGTGTTAATTTTATTAGGTGCCAGCAATGAAGGTTAGACTTTGATTCCGTAAGTGCTTTTCCATCCTGTTTTATCCCATTTCATTGATAGTTGATGAAGTTGTAAAAGCTCCTATGATTTTTCTATCTCCAAAATCTTTGCTCTCTGCAGTGCCAAAAAATCTGGGCTAAGTGTCTAGGCTAAGTTGACCACAACCAGCTAACACATTTTAAAGTGACACTGTTTGTGTCTATATTTGGATTTCCGATAGTGTAACTTGACAAATATTTTTAAAATCATCCCACTTCTTGCATGTACCCTTGCTGTCATTCACTCTCAATAGGACTGTCGTAGAACCGACAAATCAATTGAAATTGAGTGAAAATTATAGCGTTGTCTTTAATCTATCCAGTATATTTGAGTATTGAGTAGTCTCTCTGCTACTAAGGCACATCTCATTAAGGAGAGATGGAGATCCTAGCATGGCAGGGGAAAAGGGGGAATGTCTGCGATCACGATATGGTAATTAGCCTTGAGCAAATGAAATACTTGAGGATCATATCCTAAAAAGGGGGTTAGAGCAAGATGGCCTTGCTGACTGATGCGAATACTTCTTACTGGGGACCCATGGTTAAGTGGTTCCTGGTGAAAGGCTGGCTTTGGGTCTTTGGTTAACCTTACCAAAAAATGGCACCAAAAAGCTTGAGGTGAGACCGTTTGAGAGGGGAGGAATGCGGAGGAGAGGTTGGGTTGGGAGGAGGGGATGTGTTTGTTTCCCTTCTGAGCTCAAGTACTATCACAACTAATATTGTAGTACAGTCTCTCTTTCCTGGTCAGTTGCAAAAAAGTACAACCCAGATGTAGCTGGTACCGATGGAACTTGTATGGGTACAGTTCTTAATCCTGTTAAGGGCATGAAGATAAATGAATAAATTCCTCATCAAGTTGTTAAAGTGGGGTAGGGGAAATGAAAAATGTACATTACACTTATTCTAAACTTGTCTGAGAAAGGTCACTAATTATAAACTGAGCTTGAAAATTTTAAAGCCCTTTCAGGTGTGCTAATAAAAGATAGTGTCTCACACTCCCTCGAAATTGAGGTCTTTAAAGAACGTGTAAAAATACTGATTTGCATGTTTGGGGGTTAATTGAGAGGCAAATGGAGAATCTCTACTAGAAAGTCTTGCTGCTGGTTTAAAAACTACATTGGATGTAAAATTTATGCCTCAAAGTATTGTAACATTTTTCCATATTCCTCAGAAACACCAAAGAAGTGGGTGAAATTCCTTACTTCTGATGTTAATGAAGACTGTATTTTTCCTCTGACTTTGATAGGGTTTTTCCTATACCAAATGAGTCGGAAAGAGTTCAGTGTTTTGGGTACAGAATAAGTGGGATTCTTTAGCAAACTACAGCTAAGAGGTTGCATGACTTCCCAGATACTGCACACACCATTTAGGCTCAGAGAAAAAGACTGAAGATCAAATTTGTTGGTTTTTTTTAATATATATATATATATATATATATATATATTGCATCTTGGGACTGGACATCGTTATTTCATTTCCTTCCAAAAATTGAATCTTCAAAGGTCAGAAATTTTGCTATGATAGTTAATTTTGACTAAATAGTACAGTGAACAACCTATGGAATTCATAATCCATGAGTCATTCACGTCAGAAACCCAAAAGTTCTCTTATCTGATCAGGAAACTGAATCCTAGTGCATGGCCTATGTGTTCAATCCAAACAGTTCAGATTTGAATGTTGAGCAACCAATATCTTACTGTCAAGCTGCAGACCAATAACTACTTTGTGAATTTCAAATAAAATTTGAATCTCTCCATACAGTTTGTGAACAGGGAGAAGAAAAGCAGTGAAATTGATCAAGTAAATTATTTACTTGGAATTATTTACTCAGCTCTTTTCATTACCATGCAAATTGTAATGGCTTGTTTACAAGCCGCCTACTTGTTAGGTAGTTTAACTAAAGAACTCTCATACACATCCTTTTGTCCAAAATAGTTCAAGCTTGTTGACCTTCAGGTCATGCTGCAAGGCTATCCATTTATGTTACCTTGTAGGGAGACAGGAGCTTGATGGGGGTGGTTGTTTATGGGGCTAGGTAGTTAAGGGATGTTAACTGTTGGCTTTCTTATATCAGCTCTGGCAAACTTGATATAAGATGTTAAAGTGTTGATAGTGAGTTTTCACTTTTTTTTTTTAAATGATAATTCCTAGGGAGCAACCGAGATCGAGGCCCCCTTGTGTTAGGCACTATCCACAAATGGAGTAATAGTCCCTGTCCAAAGAGCTTAGTATCTAAATGGACAACACCAACAATGGGTGTGGGTGAAGAGGTACAACCTATAAGCAGAGTAAACAGTTTGCAAATGTCATGTTAGATCCTTGACTATTTGTGATTTGTTTTTGTATTTATTTTTGCTGTAGTAAGTCTCTAGCCTTTTTACTCGCTGCGATTGATGTTAGCATCTAACCTGATCACTTAGAAGGCTATTCAATGAAAAAACAACTTTTTTCTCCCTCTGAAAGGCTTGTGAGGGGAGATTGGGGTGGAAGTGTCCCCCAACAATCTTTGTAAGCCTCTCAGAGGCTAGAGATTGGCAGCTGTCAAATGAATGTTTACCAAAACTTAGCAGTTGTCAGGGGAAATCAAGAGCAAGGGAAGGAGTCTTCTCTCACGGACCATCCCTACATAGCGCTTGGGGATTTTTCCCTTCCTGATTTACTGACCACCACACCTCTTGCCAGCCATGTTTCTCCCCACTTATTTTTTTTTAAGTCATGCTTACTGTGTTTTCCAAGGATCTGTGCAGGACTGAACCCTGAGAAGGGGTTACTGACAGCAGCTTGTTCTCTGCATGACACAGTCACACTTCTGTGGCCTGGAGTGTGTGGCATGTATTTTCTAGTACTGGCAAACTGTCTTCTGACACTGTCCCCACTCCGATTGCAAGTTTTATACCGTTTCTGAACCGCCTTTAAGTGAAAATCTAGCTTATTTTCATTCGGAAATGTCCATTCTGGGTTGTAATCAATGCTTGTTGAGGACCAATCCCACAAACGCTGTCCCCCTGTATAATGGAACAAGTTGATCGTGATAAAGGAAATTCCTAAATGGTTGTCCAAGTACTGGAATGTGTGTGTAAAATAAATAAATAAATAATCGCTGACATTGATGAAGAGGGGATGTTGAGCACAGTTAGAGCTGCTTCTGGAAATACTGTCAACCACACTTACCTCAGCATTACAGTAAATGTTGTGCACCTCCTGAATAAAATATCAGCTTCCTATTAAAGCAGAATTGCTTTAATATTAGTGTTTTGTTTTAATCTTTTTTTCTCTTCCAGTTTGAACGGCATGACCCTGTGAATGGGCGGATCACTGAGCGTCAGTTTGGTGGCATGCTGCTGGCCTATAGTGGAGTGCAGTCAAAGAAGCTCACTCTCATGCTGAAGCAACTCAGGAAACATTTTCAAGAAGGAGAGGTTAGTGATTTCAGGCAGCAAAAGAGAAATTTTAAGACTTTCTGATGCATGCATCCACAGTGCTTTGCACTGTGAAATGAAGTCTAAAATGTGAATAAACTTGTAGAATGAATCATTTCAGTGCTGATACTTCCATTGACTTTTACCTGTCCAAAATATATATCAGTAGTTAAATAATGCTTGAGAACTGAATACATCACGGGCTGGAGTCAAACAAAAAAATGGCCATTTCATATTTTGCTCTGAAATTATAGATCTAAGCTGTGGGCTGGCACAGACTGGGCTTATCATAAAATGAATATGCTCCGACTCCTGAAAAAAAGCACCTGACCCTCTAAAACCTATTCAGGCCCAAAGAGCCACATTGACTTCAGTTAATCAACAAATTACCAGAAGTAAGGCGTCAAAAAATACATATGTCTAGTGATCAATATCTGGTTGTGTGTACAATGACAGACTGCTTTACACATTTTAAAATGAGTGCATTGCAATTGTGGGTGTAGAAATACTTAACATTAATTTAAAAAACCACGCTTTCTGGAGAAAGCCCCCACACGTTTAACCTGAACAAACTGAAGACTTATATCTAACAGTTGACTTGACCTTGGGTTAATTGTGCAGTATGATTGGGTAGTTTATCATTTTATTATGAATTTATGAGAAAAATGTGTTACGGGAATTAGACTCAAAATTTGTAGGGAGAAAAGGTTGCAGTCCCTGCAGAAGTTAATTCAGGGAACGAGACCTCGAAATAAAACACTTAAACCTAAAGGACATCTTTAATATGATAATGAAAGTATGGGGTGCTAAATTACAGTAGTGTTAGAATTTCATGTCTGCTTCTATAGAGATTGACAGTGCTCCTTTTTTATAGCTGTAGCTCACGAAAGCTCATGCTCAAATAAATTGGTTAGTCTCTAAGGTGCCACAAGTACTCCTTTTCTTTTTGCGAATACAGACTAACACGGCTGTTCCTCTGAAATTTGTGAACATTGCAATTAACCAAAACAGGAACTAATGAAAGACTTCTGCTTCTGTGTTTAGTAGGCCTGACTGTTGTAGAATCACTTCCTTTTAGCAGCAGAACTGTCATCTATTTCTTAATTTCGTTAATCCATTTTGTGATGCAAAATATATTAAGAAATACTGGACCAGATTCTGACCAACCTTAAGATCCCGTTACGCTGCTCCTTAAAGCTGCTTTAAATGGATTCCACTGGTATGAAGGAATCCTCAGTTGGCATAAATCCAGCATGGCCAACCCTATCTCAGTGCCTCCTGCACCTAGCATAGGGGATGTGTTGGAAGAACTAGGGTATTTTGAGGAGCCAAAGCACAGTGTATTCAAGCAGTTCTTTCTGGTGTAATGGCCCTTAGGTAGCATTCAAAGCCAGTGAAAACTAAAGCAGCCACTAGGTTCCTCTAACTTGTTTCAGGGGCAGCTGACAATTTACGACATTATGTTTTATATTATTAGTGCTAACTTCTGCATCTGTCATGTTTTGGATATTATGAAAGAAGCAATCTGATTATTACGGTATGCATATCAGGGTTAATTTGTCAGTTTGCGTTCCTTGAAATTGTACATTAATCAAAGGTTAAAAAATACACATGGAAATCTCCTTCATGAGTCAATAAATCATAATTCAAGTTGTCACAGAGCACGTCACTCGCCACCAGACTGGCACCTCCTCCTAGTCATTCTAGGGATTAGCTCAAGGCTGACGCTCCCATCTGTAGTCTGTACACCATCACTCCTTCTCCGCAGTCCAGTAGTAACCCCTCTCACAGCATCCGAAACTGCAGTGTCCTCTTTGTGGCTCGGCCCTATCTGTGTTCCCTCCCCCTTTCGAGGGAGTTTAGCTCCTAGTCCAGCCACCTCCCCAGGGGCGACTGTAGTTAATTATCCTGCCACTTCCCCAGCATGGGGGAGGGTGTTTCCCAGGCCTGTCCACTACTGTCACTGCATTTCTCTTGGCCACTTACCCGTGGCCACAACACCTTCCTAATCACAGCAACCCATCCGGAGCTCCTTCTCTTCTCACCAGGCTGCTTCCTGCATGGCTCTGTCCAAGGTGCTACAGGGTTGCAGCCTACTCCAGACAGTCCTCCCTCCTCAAGCTCTAGGCAGCTACTGACCCTGCTCTGCCCAGAGGCTCTTTTTATGGACTTGCCAGGTCCTGACTGGCCGCTCCTCACAGACCCTCTCCTATTGGCTGCTTTTCATGCGGCCTCCCCAGGTGTATTAACCTTTTACTAGCCATGGTGGGGCAGACACCCCATCACACAAGTATTTTAGAACTGTGCTAGTAGAGGCCAGTGAGGCCTAAAATACTTTCATGTCAGCCACATGCTCCAAAGGTTTTGCAAAGGTCATACTTCCCTGATATCCCAAGAGGGGTCCTGCTCATGCCAGGTAAAAACTTCCTTTAAGACTTCACTCTTTCTCCATGGACTTTATTTGAGTTTTCACAGAAGTTGAGTTCTACAAGCATAACATGCAAAGCTTGGCATATTCAAGCACCATTGATAAAATGCAGGCTTCAGTAAAGTTGCAAGCTAAATCTGGACCCTGGTTTTAGAATTGTATAAGCACAAACCCACCCTTTTTTCTCCACATTAATGAAAACTAAGAAAATTCCCAGACACACATCTTCATTGAGATGTAGCCAAGTTTGAGAATACATTTCTCTTTAAAGCACAAATAGAATGTATAGTTAAAAGTAAACACTAGAAGCTTGGGAAATTTTCCATATAGAGTTGGGTGACATCCTGAGCCCTGTCTACAGTAGTAGTGGCAGACCTGCATTGGCAGTAGTGCAGTGGGGGAAGACTTCCTAAAATATGTTAGTGTAGATGTAGCCTTAAAGAGCAAACTACTGGCATCCATTTAGGGAGAACTTAAGTTGTGTGTGAGGATCTCTAGCCTCGAGGTGAACGTGGGTAGGGACATGAGGACAGAGTTCCATTTGGAGTTGGATGTTCTAGTAACACTGTTTTTAAAGGTCTGCATATTTGTAATTTTATCTGAAAGCTTTTGGTTCAGGAATAACAATTTATAGATGCATAAAGTTTGGGTGTGTGACTAGCAGAAAATACCAACTCCTAATGTCTCATTTTCCAATTTGCTGTAACGTTTTCTGTAACTAGTTTTGATGTATGGTAGCTAACAATAGCCAAGGATGCTGAGAGATGAACTGGAGGGACCTGATTTTTTTGTCAGCATCTGATTGTTTCTTCACTGGATAAAGAAAAAAACTCTTAACCTGATAGAGAGGGACATGTTTATGTCCAGATTCTAGGGGTAACACTCCTGCCAGGCTGTTTTTGTGGTTATAGTTGTTAGCCAGATTTATAACCACCCTTTTTATCTCGAAGGAAGGAGGAATTCAGAATTTTACACTTGTAAGAAGAAAAGGAGTACTTGTGGCACCTTAGAGACTAACCAATTTATTTGAGCATGAGCTTTCGTGAGCCACAGCTCACTTCATCAGATGTTTACCGTGGAAACTGCAGCAGACTTTATATACACACAGAAATCATGAAACAATACCTCCTCCCACCCCACTGTCCTGCTGGTAATAGCTTATCTAAAGTGATCAACAGGTGGGCCATTTCCAGCACAAATCCAGGTTTTCTCACCCTCCACCCCCCCACACAAATTCACTCTCCTGCTGGTGCTAGCCCATCCAAAGTGACAACTCTTTACATAATCAAGTCGGGCTATTTCCTGCATAGATCAAGGTTTTCTCTTGATCTATGCAGGAAATAGCCCGACTTGATTATGTAAAGAGTTGTCACTTTGGATGGGCTAGCACCAGCAGGAGAGTGAATTTGTGTGGGGGGGTGGAGGGTGAGAAAACCTGGATTTGTGCTGGAAATGGCCCACCTGTTGATCACTTTAGATAAGCTATTACCAGCAGGACAGTGGGGTGGGAGGAGGTATTGTTTCATGATTTCTGTGTGTATATAAAGTCTGCTGCAGTTTCCACGGTAAACATCTGATGAAGTGAGCTGTGGCTCACGAAAGCTCATGCTCAAATAAATTGGTTAGTCTCTAAGGTGCCACAAGTACTCCTTTTCTTTTTGCGAATACAGACTAACACGGCTGTTCCTCTGACACTTGTAAGAGAAAAGCAATAGATGATTTCCAAGTCTGGAGAAGGATGAAAAGCTGAAAGTTTTTAATTACAGCAATAGCAAATAAAGGCAAATAATAAAGAGTTTTTGGGGGAAGAGGTAAAGGATGTGGGGGTGCCAGTTTCTCTTTTCCCCTCTGGCACAGGTGAAACTCTTGGCAGCTTTGTTGACTCCAGGCAGCTGGCTATACAGTGACTAATTAAGTTAGATAGAAGGATCATCTATTACAAGCAGTTGTAGCTCCTGTACATTTCTGTCAATCCAGTCCAGTACCTTTCTTCAGAACATCCTCATACAAGACTAGTTGCTTTTTTTAATCTTCCATCTGTCCCAAGTGGGAAGAGGTTTTTGGAACACAGTGTCCTTTGGTAATATGTATGTAATACCTTCAGTACCCAAAGATATTTATCTGTTTTTATTGGATTTCTCTATTGCTTCTGACTTAACATGTGGTTTAAATCCTTACACTTTTTTAATGAAGTGTGATGGAGAGAATCACTTGCATTCCTTTTGAGCTCGCTAGCTAAATTTATACAGGAATGCACCTGCAACATTTTCTTTTGTAAATGAGTTCAGTGTTAGCATAAACGTTTTCTTGGACTTGAAATAATTTAAGCTTAACCCTAGTGTTGCATCCTGCTCTTCATTTGTAATTTACAACCTCTGTAGAAGTGGCTGGTTCCCAATTCTTTTATAGTTGAGTCACAAGCTAGCAGTCGTGCTGAAAAGGTGGTGTTTTTATGCTAATCACTGATGTTCTCTTGGATCCCAGACCTTAAAAATGAGCTATCTTCTCTACAGTGATTTTTGTCACTAAACTCCCTTTCAGTCAGAGTATCTTACAATGCATTTCTTGTTTTAAATGATTAGTCCAGTAGTCTGCCCTTGTTGTTGTTTAAAGGCCTTAATAGCTCAAGTTACTGAAGACATTTTAGACAGTGTTAATACAGATTTTACAGCTTAATTTGGATTCACCAGTTGAATGTGCTCATTTCAACATTTTCATCTTCATCATAACAGTGAAAATATATTTATTTTTATAGGTACCCCATTTTTAGCATTCTGTCTCTTGCTGGGTAGAATAGAGAGGAAACTTGAATTTAGGCTGGCATGGTGATTCATCATGTGAAGAGCCAAATTCAGAGGTGATGGGTAAGGTATTGAAGTATAGAATCCGTTACTGTCAGACCTGTGCTCATTTAGGTTCACTTAGGCTGTTACACTCTTAAGTTTTTGAGACTCTCCTGCTGTTGTTCTATCATTGATGCAGTTTCACTGGTGCTAGCAATAAATAATATAAGGGCTAATATAGATAGGGCTTGGGCATTTTTATCACCTCACTATGTCCTCCAACTCTGAACAAATCTAGACACAGTGGTAAAAAGACAAGTAACTACTCTAAACTAGTATTTACCTGGGTGCTAGCCCCAGTGGAGTTGCCTTAAGGCTAGAGCAATTGTGGGAGAATTTCCAAAATTCTCAATGTGAGTCATGCCTTAGACCTGACACACTCACTCTGTCAACATGTAGAGAATATCACCTGATTTAATTTACATACCAAAGAGCCAGAAGAAAGTTAAAGTATGATGAGACTACTTTCGCTTTCCTGCTCTCTGTCTCAGCATGTAATTTTCACTAATGTACACCCCCTCTGATTATATGTAAGGGAGTCTAAACGTATGTTTCCACTGCAAAGAAAAACCCATGGTGCTGAGTCTCAGAGCCCAGGTCAATAGACTTGGGCTTATGGGGCTCGGGCTGTGGAACTAAAAATAGCAGCGTAGGTGTTCCTGCTCAGGCTGGAGCTTGGGCTCCAAGACCCTCCCCCTTCCCAGGTTTCAGAACCCAGGTTCCAGCCCAAGACTGAATGTCTACACTGCTATTTTTAGCCCTGCAGCCTGAGTCCGCAAGCCCAAACCAATTGAACTGGGCTCTGAGACTTGGCACCAGGGTTTTTTCTTTGCTGTGTCGACATACCCTAAGTGACTTGAAGTGCTAGGGGAGTTTTACTTACACTGCTGAGACCTCTGAATTTGTCCTTAAGGCTCTATTTTTAGAGTGTCAACCATCTGATCTCCTTACTGCAAGTTTGAAGGCCATAAGGGTTATAAACTGATATGCTTGCAGCAAGTTCCTGGATCTTGATTGTGCACTGGCTATGTGATCGCATTATTGGGCAAGTGGTTGACAGCAGGGAGAATGATGGTGGTTTTTGTTTCAACTTCGCTATCACCACTGACCCTTCCACACACCAAGCCTAATTCTTATATACACTAAGGCCTTTTATATTATCTGAGTGCTGTAAATGAGAATCAGGTCCATAATGGTGATCAGGAACAAATAATGGCTAGGCACAGGGAAACCTACAATATCTGTAAAAAGAAAAGGAGTACTTGTGGCACCTTAGAGACTAACCAATTTATACAGACTAACACAGCTGCTACTCTGAAACCTACAATATCTGTATTAAGCCTATCCCCTTCAGATGGCATTAACTTCATGGTAAGGAGACAATGGGACTGTAATAGGGTGTACTGCAGAAAGAAAAATTTCAATTAAGGGAGGAAATAAGAATGTCGGTAGCTAGTTGACTTTTCAGTTACCGCAAGTGTAGATTTTAAATTGTATATAATCCCAAATAATGATTTAATATAATGCACTGTGGCGAGTCATACATGAATTCCTATTTGGACATACTTATCATCTTTGCTGTCATTGGGGCCTTTTCCTATCAAAATTATTTCATTATTTGTCTCCTTACTTTAACCATTAAAAAAAATGTGTTCCTTCTATTGCAGGGGCTGACGTTTGAGGAGGTGGAAAGCTTTTTTACTTTTCTGAAGAATATAAATGATGTGGACACAGCTTTGAGCTTTTACCACATGGCTGGAGCTTCTCTTGATAAAGGTATTAAACACTTGTGAGCTTGCTGGATTTTTTTTTTTTTCCTGGTGGTAGAATACCATTAAAACAGGATGTTCAGACTTGAAGCTGTTCAGCAAGGCTTTTCTGACAGATAAAAAGTGCACTAAAATCATGTTTTCCCTCCTGTCATGAGAAGATTTTTGACTTGCAGCTGTTAGTGGAAAAAGAGGGATTTGGGATTTTGTGCTTGTCCTCTGTTAGGTGTAAGGAAAAATATGCTGAAATTTACTTCCTATTGGCATTTTTCAGGCTATTTTAACAGATCCACAGGCTCTGAACATCACTAATTGACTAAGATAACATTCAGATCTAATGTGTGTGTTCCCTTCTACTTTACTTATTTCCTACATTGTATTCTACATAATTTGTCGTGATTGAGTGCATTCAGCAAATGGTTGCTTTCAACTTTTTAGGCTTCGTTATAAAAATCTTATCAATTTGCTAAATGCTGCTTTTAGTGATCAGAAATCAAAGTTTGGGGTGAGTATCTTTTTATCCTCCAGACCTGCAACAGGGATGGACTTGCAACCTTTGGGGGGTCACTTTGATAGGACTTTTAGCCATGATGCTGGGACTTGGGATGCTGTATATTTTTGTATATTTTACAGCAGATAGGAAAATTGTTGCTGAAAGTGGGGATGTGCAGACAGTCTCATTCCAATGGGAACAGAAGAACCAAGATCACTGTAGTATCAGGTTTCAGAGTAACAGCCGTGTTAGTCTGTATTCGCAAAAAGAAAAGGAGTACTTGTGGCACCTTAGAGACTAACCAATTTATTTGAGCATAAGCTTTCGTGAGCTACAGCTCACTTCATCGGATGCATACGATGAAGTGAGCTGTAGCTCACGAAAGCTTATGCTCAAATAAATTGGTTAGTCTCTAAGGTGCCACAAGTACTCCTTTTCTTTTTACTGTAGTATCAGTAATTCTCAACCTTTTGGCATTAGTCATTTCCTGCTCTTATGGAGTCCTCAGTACAGATTTAGTCAGAGATCGTCTTGGTCTTATTGGTCTGAGGCTTAGTGAAACATGAGAAGCAGCCCCCTCTTAGGAGCCACAAGTGGAGAGAGGAAAAGAAGAAATAACGCTAGCCTGGCAATTTTTGGAAACCTTAATATCTGAACCACAAAGATCATAAGCTCTACTGGGCAGGAACTCTGTATGCATTGGGCTGTGAGCTGCCATGTACTCTTACAATACTTATAATTTCTTCTCCAGCATCCAAGACAAGGAGGGAGCTATTGGTGAGCATTAGAAAGGGGCCCACAGGGTTCATCATATTGAAGGAAATAAATTTGACAGTTCAATTTCAGTTTGGGATAGATCTCTGAATTTTCATAAATATATGTAAAAATCTAGTTTCTTCTCCTGTCTTTGACCCAATGCTGACTTTTGCCTTCTACTTCTGAATCCCTCAAAGCTGAGTCAGAGATTTAAAATAACTTCAGTGCAGATTCTCTTTAAAAAAGCAAAAAAGCATTTGAAGTCCAGCTAGAACATACTTTTACTTGTGACCAAGTATAAGGTCCAGTCCTTCTTGTGTAAACTATCTATAAGAGGGGGCACACAGTGGTATAGTTCCTAATCAAATAATGTCTACCTTATATCCCACTGTCATCACATGGAAAACACCTTCCAGAAGGAACCAGCAATAGTAGATGAATAATACAGTATTTAGCTGAGAACCATTATAACAATATAATTTATTAAACATGCATAACCATCCCCTTCTTTTTTCACCTTCTTCCAATGCTTAACTAATCCACCAAATTATCTGAACATTTACACTGTAAAACTGAAGTTCTTTGTTTCTGTATTGCCCATAAATAACATAATTTTTTTAATCTGTTACAGTTGCATACTTGTTTTGAGTCAGATTTTTTTTTCAGATTAGTAATTTTTGTAAAACTCATTGGTAAAACTGGGAACATAACACATCACAAACAAATTTAAAGTTTTCAAATCCTAATGAAAACTCCCATTCTGTATATAAAAGCAATAGATTATTTAATTAGCTAAAAGGTGAAACTTCTTTACCAATAAGTTATAACTTTGAGCCATTACTGCCCTTGGAGCATTAAAGTGTGAAGGGGGGCTTTATACTGGAAGATTTTAAAAGACTATTACATGCTCTAATTCAACTTGTATCTCTGCTCTTAGATGCTCTTGTTAACTGAGATCAGCCTTAGTTTATAGCTGAGATCATGTACTTTAGGTATTTTAAGTCAAATGGGACCCAACAGGTGGAAACATCTTCTTTGAATTAAAAAAATAAAGAGAATGAGCATAGTGAAAGATCTTTTAACTGGAACATTGTGTGTAAAATAGCAGTGTACAGTTATTGAAATACAGACTAACTTCAGGTAAAACTTTTAGTTACCCACCAACCTACTCTGATCTGATAATGGTCCAGAGAAATCCTATGTTTTGACAGTGCCCCATCTAGGACTCTGCTTAGGGTAAACCACAAACCTTTATGTCCTGGAATTAATATTTGTGGAGTGTCTAGATTAGCGCACATTTCAGCCAACTCAAGTTAACTGACAATTAACATGACTTGCAATGGAGTCACAAACTGTAGTATAGCTGTATACTGTCGGTATAGCTCGATAGAGGTTAGAAACCAATTAGAGAGTTAATTCTGCAACATTCCTCCTGGAAATCCCCTGGTTGGAAAGTAGCATGCCCCATAGTGGCCTGGTCTACACTTAAAAGTTTTGCTGGCATATCTATGTTGGTTAGGAGTGAGAAAGAATCACACCTTTAACAGACACGGCTATGCTGGCAAAAGCTCCAGTGTAGACAGTTATATTGACAAAAAAATTCCTTTTGCCAGTATGGCTAATATCATTCTGAGAACTGGTATAAGCTATACAGGACACAGAACTCTGTTTGTTTCTGCTGCACCGTGATACAGCAAACTGGAAATTCTGCCACAGGTTCAGGTAGATTAAAATCTGGAGGACTGTGGTAGATTAAATATGAACATGAATAAAGCAATCGTTGCAATCATTGCAGTGTTGTTTATGTTGGTATTAACCTACAAATGTTTACGCTGCCCCCAAATATTTTGAGCAGCAGAGGTTTTTATATTAATAGTTAATGTAGACCTTCGAGGAAAGCTGGACATTTTGGCAGCTGGATAGCGCATTGTTGAAGTTTAATCCAGACAGATATGTAGAGAGGTTGGAGCGGGGGAAGTGGGGAGGGTGTTGGCACTCAGAAGTTGGATGAGGCTTCGGCAATGAAAAGGGAATTCATCTTTCTTTCTTTGCACTCAGGATTGCAGGTGGCCTGAAATTTGAGAGAGTTAGTAGTGGATAGTGTGTTAATGAGATATTTACGTTCAAATGATCTGCACATTACATGGTTCCTAGCATATAAATGTGTTCTCCTAGTCAGAGTCCACAGAGAGTAAATGATACATTTGTTCCACCTTTTCTATAGATGAATTCTCATAAAGTTCCTTATTTCTCTATTAATATACCACAAAAAAGTCACTCACGTGACTGCCAAAAGAATGGGATTATTTTTACTATTAAAATTAAAATGTTAAAGGTGACCATAATCCTTATATGCTAAATAAATTGTTCCTAATCTACTGCAGCAGACTGACCCATTTTTATGATTCTAAACGTCTTATAAACTGAAAGGGGAAAAAATTAGTAGCATAAAATAGACACAGTGGGTTCCTGCTTCACTGACGTTTTTCACCCTTAATTTAAGATAGACCCTGGTTTTAAAAAGAATGGTAGGATACGTACTTTAATGAACCATGGAATAATGCATGACTTTATTCATTCAAGCTTGTATTTTCTAGAAATAACTGTTATGCTACCAGAAATTCAATGGCAACAAATTCTTAAATCGCAAATAAAGAAAAATCTTATGCAGAAATTGTACCTAACAAATGAGCTCAGGAGTGGAGCAGGGTGTGGGTTGCCGGCCCGCTTTGCGGGGGTCAGGGTCTGGAGCAGCTGTCAGGGTCCAGCACGTGTGGCTGAGGTTGGGGCTGCAGGCTGGTCCCATATGGTGGGGTCCAGGACAGCCACCCAGCCCTGCAAGCTCCAGGGTCTGGGTCCGGGGCAACCACCCAGCCCCGCAAGCTCTGTGGTCTGGGGCATCTGCTTGGCCCTGCGAGGTCTGGGGCAGCCGTGAGGCAGGGGTCTGGGGCAGCCAGCCAGCCCTGCGGGGTCCGGGGTCCAGGGCGGTCTGCCAGCCTCCCTGCACAGCAGGGGTCAGGGCTGCCGCTTCTCTGCCACCCAGCCCCTGCGGCCCAGGTATGGTAACACAATGTGTAATCAGTTGAGAACCACTGTTATAGAGGCTCTGAGCCCCACCTCCCCTTCTTGCCCTCCTTATGTAAATTGGAATCTGAGTGCCTTGTCCCTATCATCAGGTCTGAGCCCATCTTCCTACCACCCCACCCTTGTGAGCCAGGATATGGAGAACAAACCCCTGCCTCTGTGGGCAGGGAGCTTAGAACTGGCATCCTGAGAACATGCACCAAGAACACACTGCTGACACTGGGCTGAGCTGAGAATAGTTATACTTGATGCATATCAGAAACTCTTCAGCACTGGGGAGGCAGGATGGAAACACCCGCTGGGATGAATGGAACAATTCACACATCTCAGTGCTATTGTTTCAGGCTATATTCATCTCCATTGTATATTTTCTTTCTGCTCAGAACTTCTCATTGAAAGGAATGGGATACTTCATACCGCTCTGAGTCTGCTGTGCTGCTGACGTTTGAGCATAGGCCACATGCAGGTAGCACCTGTCTATTACACTGAAAAGACAAAGTACGAGTATGTGTGTCATAAGTGTTCTGCGGCATTGCTCAAAAAAGGCAGAGTTAAAAGTTGTGTGGGCATTTACCTTAACTCTGTATTTCCTGTTTTTTTGACTTCTGCTGAACTCATCATTCTGGAATGGCACGAGCGGTCACTGGGCAATTTTAACTCTGTATTAACTAAGTTTTTTGCCTTTTAATATAAGAAAGCATAAATCATCTAAGCAAAACTATAGGGTTAGGAAGACAGGATGTGTCAGATTCGTAATGGAATATGGCATATGAATAGTGATAAAATGTTGTTACCATCTGATTACTGGCCTCAGTCCCAGTTGATCAGTGTTAGTCTCACAGTTGCCACTAATAGGTACCTTTGTCTTGAGGAAGATGGTACCATGAAGGGGTTTTGTGCCACATTTTCAGAATGCTGGCAGGAGATACCTGGAGCTTGTCAGTCTGGCTTCTCTAAATGTAGAATTATAGACACAATTTATCAAGCATTGACAGAATATTTTAAGTCGTCTGCCGCAGGTATTAATGCAAAATTGGACATAATGCAGGATACTATGGCTTCCCTAGTCAGGAAGGTGTAAGGTTTTGGATTAAAGCTTCAGGAAACCAAGCAACACTGGGGATCTTGAGATATGAATTGATGGGAGCAAGACTCCATTGTCATAGAAGATATTACTCTGTAAAGTTTTTAAAACTCTAAACAATGACCTTGAGAATTAACAAGGATTAACAACTCATGGAAGGTTTAAACTATTATTCAGTTTAGAAACAATTCTACATATGTCATAATTTCTGTACTTCCTTTATTTAGTATAAAGAATATCTGTATAAAAACAGTGATGCAGGTCTGCCTTTGGCCTGGTATCTATCTTTGTGGAATCTTAATGTGCTTTATTTTTCCTATTCCTCAGTCATTTGCTATCTCAACAATTTCTCCCCAGCGGCAGTGATATGTACAAATGATGCTAATACGAGGGAGAAAAGTACAAATACATAGTGTGTGCAGGATTTTTTTTTTAAAGTTTGTTGTGTAGAACTGTTTTACAGGTAAATATTCAGTTAATTGTGTGTCTGTAAAACACATTGGTATATAAGCTTTAGTTGTGTTATGCAGCGGGCTTCTTATCAGTATTTGGTTTTCACACAAAAAAAATATATATATATATATATTTATTTGGAATTGTATTGTTATATGTTCATAAATAATTGGGCCATAAATTTCAAACTTGGGTGCCCAGATTTAGACACCTAAATACAAACTTAAGAACCTGAAAAAACACCTGATTTTGTGAGCTGCTGAGCACATACAGCTCCTGTTGACTTCAATAAGATGTGTGAGTGCTCAGCACCTCTGAGAATTAAGCCACTTTCATTTAGGTGCCTGAATATGGATGTAGGTGTCTAACTTCAGTACAAAAGTTTGAAACCATTGGGCTTGATGTAGTGTTTATGAACAGGTGCTGAGTATTAGGTTCAGAAACGATAGATTTGGGAACATTAAAGAAAAAAAAAGTTGATGATTTCATGAAGCATCAGCACCAAACATGATGCTGTTGCTAAGTGAGGGTTCTTGAGGGGTGTTCACATCAAGTTCTGAAATATTTGCCTAATGATTGAAAAGGCACTTTAACTTCCTCTGAGATGTGTGGTAGCATATCTTATAGATGGAAAGCAACTTCTGCATGATACTGGTGGAACAGGCTGCTCTTAGTGTGAGAATTGCAGTTCTGAAGCTGGCCTATAAGTGCAACTGTTTTTCAAGATTTAATAAAATAACTGCATCAGAGCTACAGCCCTGCGTAGTTTCAGCCTTAAAAGGCATTTTTTACTGCTAAAGCAAGCCTATGGTTGATAAACCCGAGTTTTTCAATGCAGTATCCTGGCATACAGAGGTGCACTGTGGAGGCTATATATACATTTTCCTTTTCTCATGGATGCTATGGATAAAACATTAGACTGACAATTCTCAAGAACTGAAATAAATGGTCTCTGTTCATTCTAACGCTTAGGCGACTTCCTCCTCACTGTTGAAAACGAAACATTCACATTAAGGATTTGTTCAGTGCTATTTTGAATGTCTATTTTTGGGAACCATATTGCTTTTTAAACATTAATGGAGAGTATCATGATTTGTGACCAGAGGTATGTAGAGCAATTTTTGGGAGAGGTTTTTTATACTTTTAACTAGCCTCCATTAAAAACTGTGTATTGTTTATTTAGGTAGGATCTTGAACAGTTAGTATGTGACATATTGATGAGCTGCTATGTGTGTGTATTAATGAAGCATCTACTTTTGTCATTATGGCTAAGAGAAGTTGAGCTACCGTACTGAAGGTAGATTTTTATAGATCATACTTTTTTAAAATGTAAGAGCCTGGGTTCAGTTCAGAGTCTTTTTTTTTCTCATTCTCACTAGGCCAATGGAGGTGGGTAGGGCTGCCATGGCATTGTACCAGTGTTCCTTTAGATGAGAAGGAGTGCCTTGAAGTGATTTGAAGTGACCTAGCTAATGAACTTGGGACACTGGTTGACTTCAGAAGGGCGAACTCTTGCAGCACTCCTCAGAATGAAAGTTGCCATGATACGGAGCTTTAGAGGGAAGGTCAGCTTGGGAAAGTGTGTGTGTGTGTGTGCGCGCACTATGTGATATAAAAATCTGTTCAAATAACTTCCCAGGATAAAATGTTATATTTTGATGAAATGCTTAATTAAACTCCAGAGAGTAAAGAAACTGCTGTATTTGCATTGTAGTTTCTTCTTATATATCTTAGCATCAGATTAGAATCCAGCAAGCTCCCATGGCTTGTGAAGAGATCCATTTGCATGCACTCAAATGCTCAGACTTACCTCATGATTAAATATTAATCATTAAGTAAGTCTGAGAATTTGAGTGCAAACCTCAGCACCTGTGCCACACACTATTTGATTTCAATATGCCTTGTGAATATCTTAAACAAGCTGATAAATTATTGATATGAGAAAAACCAGTTTTGAGAATATATTTTGGGATCTAGTTCTAATACTAAGTTAGAACACATTTGAAATGGCTTAAGACGAGCTGAATTTTTGTCTGGAAAGACTGATGCAGGAATTTGGAAATGTTTGTTTTATGAGGAAGCTTCCTCCAGAAAGAACCTGCTTTCATTTCTTACATCTTAAAGTCTGAGTCTTGAAGGTTGATTTCAACTTTTGTTCACAAACCATCAAGAATATGTGGTGATTTAGAGTGTGTGCACCAAAAGGGAAAGTAAAGCTGCTCTAGCATTCATTATTGCCAGTCAGGAAAATAAAATTGCCAAAACTTATAAATAGAAGAGAGGGAAAGAAAATAGGCAAAAATATCTTATTGAAGAAAGCCTAGAAGAGCACAAAGATCTCTTGCTGACTAGAGGTAAAAACATTTGCACAGCAATGCATCAATCAATATTTGGAGCAAATGGAGGTAATGCTTGTGGTGTTGGATTAATATGATAGGATGCAATAATTGACTGTGGTAAGGGCAAATTAAAGCTATAAAAACCATGACCATGTGAAGCAAATAAACCCATGTACAGTATAATTGAAAATAAGTCAAATAACATACAGTATTATTTAAGGAGAGAGAGAGAGAGAATGAAAATTTTTCAGAACAAGCCTGGCGAATAATTACAGAAATTATATTCTGGTAACTGTTTTTTACACTGTAGAAAATAATTTTGTCAGTAAGATGAACATTAACTTGAAAAAAATGTGATGTGGTAATGGCTACAGGGACTTGGGTAACAATGTATTGACTTCCCTTCTGTAATGGGAGGTCTGATGATAACGCTCCTGGCCTTCCTGCCCAGGTTTAATTTGGGTCAATTCTTTTCTTCTGAAACGTTATTTCCATGGAACTCAGTGGGAGCTGGTGGGTGCTCAACATTTATGATAAGCAGGCTGCTTATTTATATGCCTGACTGTGGAATTTGGAGCCCAACTTTACGGACCTTTTTTTCAGAATGCTGACGTCGTATATTATGCACCAGTATTACTTCACTGTACCATCATTTTGCCACTATTGCATGTAAAAGTTATCCTGAATTACGACGCTGCTTGGGACTTGTGGTGGTTAACATTGTGACATGCCATAATGTCTCAAAGGTATAAATGTTTTTTAAAATAATAATGTCGGGCCCTTAAGTGGCCAGGAAAACTCTTGTCCTTATATCCCTGATAACCTGATTTTTAAAGTTTTGCAAGAGCAAAAATATTTCACTTGAGACAGTACCTTATTGTACAGTAAATTAGCAAACAGTCCCTCAGATCATATCGCATGCACGTGCCACACTTACTTAGAAATTTGGAATGCTATAGAGCAGTGCATGACCAAAAGAATATTAGATTTTTCCTCAATAAGCTGTTTAAAATACTATAATTCATACAACAAAAAACAAAAACCATTCTGTATCCACTGCCTCTTAGTGTTATCATATTCCTGAAGGCTTTGGCTATCACTGAGTGAATACTCAGTTGTCTTGTCCCAGCTTAATTTACCCTGATGGCAACACTTTCAGGTTCTATCAGGATTGTTGCCATTGGCTGGCTGGTCTACAAAGTAATGCCTGTATTAATGGATCATAGCTAATTTGTATGGCTTAAGTATTTATTCGAATCATGAAATATTCAGAAAGATGGACTTCCAGTGATCACAGAAATACTGATAGATTGCGTATCTAAAGCATACCTCCCTAGTGAATTAATCTGCTGAACTCCATCAGCAGTCCCAAAGTAATGTAGTAGTGTTGACATTTAAGTTATTGTCTAGGAAGCTTCAGAGATAACGCACCCTTTAGAAGAATGAGCTAGTTCACCTCTCTCCGAGCTATTAATTTTGTCTGTCTGCAGAGACTGCACTGTATCCTGTCAAATTCAGAAGATTTTCTTTATAACCACAAAGGACAGGAAACGTCTTTAAATTAGGCAAAAACTGATGGCGCCATCATAATATTGAAAAATATAAAACTAAAAGACCAAAATAATACTCCTTAAACACTGACCGCACAATCACTCTTTGCAGGCAAGAAGACTGAGGAAAGAGGCAGGCCTTCCTTGTATGGGCTGAAGGTCAGCAAACTCAGGCTTGTGTAGTATCCAAATTTTGCATATTTGCCCCCTTAAACATACCTTAGAGTCAAACTGTCACTATCAAAAAAACAGATGTTAAACAGCAGGTAGCCCTCTATCAGTGAAACCCTTAAATCTTCGCTAGCCAAGCCACTCTTGGCTGTATCTGAAAGCCCCTAAATCCAAAGTATCTACACTCTCCATGCAGTCTTGTCAGAAAATAGAGCTTAAATCTAGTCTATTTGACCTCCCCTACCTTATTTATGCAGTTCCTTGTTAGGGCACAGCTCTTATACCTACTTCATTCAGTCCACATGTGCAGCCTCTTATTAGCCTTGACTTTCACCAAGCAGTATCTGGGGTCAGGCGTGCACGCCAGGTGCTACTGTGGACCCTAAACATAGAGTTTCTGAATTCCCTCTGCATAAGTGTGCAAATAGAGTATGAAAAACTATTGCAGTATATCAGAAATATTGCTAATAGGAATAGCTAACTTTGGTCAGGCATATTTAGAGAACTCTTTAAATTTAAAAGACCTAGACAGAGTTTAAATACTTGGAAATACGTATTCCTGAAGAACTTGACTTAAATTATATACTGCTATTACAGCAAATGTAGGTCTCATTTGATCTCAGAAATTAAAGATCTCGCATAAAGATTAAATTATAGCAATTAAAATATATATCCTTCCCAAAGTAACTTTTTAAAATGTGTACGCTGACAGTTTTATAGAAGACTTGCATAAAACTGAAATGCAAATTATCTGGGAAATAAGTTCACAAAAACTATTTTTTAAGTCTTCCATACATTAATGAACTATATCTCACAACAACTTTATATGACAAGTAAGCATTGCAGAGGGCTAAAATCTGAGATACAAAGATAAGTGACTGTTCCAAGGTCACATCATTTAAATATTAGAGACAGGCATATAACTCTCATCTCCTGACTCCCTGTATTGTGTTTTAATCATTACAGAATAATGCTGTTAAAGTGAATTACGATTCAGAGCCACAGTAATACTTGTTCATTGGATCTGAATTCCCATACCTTAACCACTTGATTTTTCGGAATATTGTATAAATACTCAGGGAACAGCAAAAGCGAAGAGGCGTAGACAAATTATTGCCAAATACATAATCAATATCTTGGCATTTGTAGTTGCTGCTATTTCCAAATTGATTGCATAAGACTTGAGGACAGCTCAACCAAAGCAATTATCATCATGTCGTCCAAGTTATGTGTTCTGAATGGTTACGAGGCAGTGTCATTGGTTTACAGTGTTAAAAGAAGACATGATTTCCCTGTCTGTTGATCTAAGGAGGTTTTGCTGTCGTCACCCTGTTGGCCGTAGAAATGCTGAACACAATAATCCAACTTACTGGCACCTAGAGGCTGCAGGTAGGATCGGAGCCCTACAGTGCCTAGACACTGTACAAACATATGAAGATCCAGTCCATGATCTGAAAAGCTTACAGATGCCTCTGTTTTTTGTGTATATATTACTCCTGAGGGCTTTCTGTGCCAAAAAATTAAAAAATCTGGGCACAATATTTTAAAATTCTGCAAGTTTTATTTGTCAATAAATAAATGCAGAGGATCCAGCATGGCAGCAGGGAGAACAGGCCACTGGGTTCATGAAGGTGTGAGATCACCCAGCAGCTCCCTACCACTCCCAGGACATGGACTCAGCAGACACGGCCTGGGCCTGCCCCAGAAACACCTTGGGGCCCTGCCCCTCTGCGCCAGGCGCACCAGGTGTGGGGCAGGCAGGCTCAACTAGGCAGAATCCAAGTGTGGAGGGGCATCCAGGTGTGGGGTGAGAGGATTCTGTGTGGAACAATCTGGCTGCAGGCAGCTCAGTGGGGGGTCTAAGTGTGAGGAGATCTGTATGCACGCAGGCTCATTGCGGGGGTTTCAGGTGCAGGGGCAGTGGGACTCTGCGGTGGCTTCCAGGTGAAGGTGGTTGGGGCTCAGTGGAGGGGTCTGGGTGTGGGGGTTTCAGTGGCAGGGGGTCTGGGTGCTGAGGGAGTGGGGCTTGGTGGAGTGGGGGGTTCTGGGTGCAGTTAGTTGGGGTTCTGGATGTGGGTGGTGCAGGGTGTGGGACATCAGGGTCGGGGTTTGAGTGGAGGGAGCTCTATGGGTGGTGGTCTGGATGCAGGGATGGGGGTCTGGAGGCAGGGGGGCTCCAGATACAGGGGCTGAGGTTTAGTGGGGTGGGTTTTGGGTATGGAGGACATGGGGGGGGGGTTCTGGATGTACATGGTGAGGCTTGGCAGGGGTGTCTGGGTATGGGAGGTCCAAATGCACAGGGGTTGGATGGATGGGAGAGAAGCTCCCTGCACAGTGACCCCTCCCTGCACAGTTGAGGAGTAATGTGGGCAGGAGGCAGGGGAGGATGCTACGCTTCCTGCAGCTGGGGGAGGTTTCTGGGGGTGGGTCTGACACAGCCCCAGACACTTGTTTCAGGGGAAGAGGAAGTTTTGTTCTCTTCTGCCTCCAGCCCAGTTGAGACTAGTATCTGATCCCGGCTCAGGGTAGAAGCCACTGGCTGGAGTGTCCCCAGCCCAGCGGTGATTTACCTCTCTGCCAGCTGCTCCAGGTGCATGAAATGATGTACCTGCACTGCTAGGGAGTGGTGTATGACTGCTCTTGCAGCTTCCCTTTGCTTCCCTGTCTGAAAGTCATTTTTCTGCGGGAAAGCAAAGAAATCTGCGGGGGACATGAATTCTGGGCACACTCATATACACACAATATTTATAATATATCTCCTTCATAGTACATTAACGTGTGTGTTGAGAGACAGTGAAGTTATTTTAAAAGCCATGATGTTTTGAGAGAAGAGCGTGCAGGCAAACTGAGAGAGAGTCTGTAATTGTCATTTTGTGTATATTGTGACCACGTTCCTCCTCTGCCTTGGTAGGTCTTGCGCTTATTGGCAGATTTGCTTGCCTCGGAGATTCACAGCAGCCCTCAGTTTGGCTGTTCTCATGAACCCACAGTCCAGATCAACTTCTCCTGTGTCTGACCAGGAGTTGGGAGGTTTGGGGGAAACCGGCCCGCCCTCTACTCCGGGTTCTAGCCCAGGGCCCTGTGGAATGCAACTGTTGAGAGTGCCTCCTGGAACAGCTGTGCAACAGCTACAACTCCCTGGGCTACTTCCCCATGGCCTCCTCCCAACACCTTCTTTATCCTCACCATAGGATCTTTCTCCTGATGTCTGATAATGCTTGTACTTCTCAGTCTTTCAGTAGTACACCTTCTCACTCTCAGCTTCTTGCACCTCTTGCTCCCAGCTTCTCGCATATGCACCACAAACAGAACTGAGCTCCCTTTTAAACCCAGATGCCCTGATTAGCCTGCCTTAATTGATTCTAGGAGCTTCTTGATTGGCTGCAGGTGTTGCAATCAACCTGTCTGTCTTAATTGTTTCCAGAAGGTTCCTGATTGTTCTGGAACCTTCCCTGTTATCTTACCCAGGGAAAAGGGACCTACTTAACCTGGGGCTAATATATCTGCCTTCTATCCCTCTCCTGTAGCCATCTGGCCCAACCCTGTCACAATATATTCAAGGTTTGTACTTACAACCAAATAAAAACAGCAATAGACTTTTAGCTAAGTGTTGCCTTCAAAATTTCCCCTTTGACCTTGAAGATTGCTTGGCAGATAAAAGGGATTAAGTTGATCTCTGTTCTCAGCAGTCCAAAATCATAATACTGAACAGCTACAGCTGTACGATGACCACAATTTTTCAGTTTTTTGACCACTTCTCCAGCAGTAAGACAGGTGATTCGAATCTGTCACCATTGGCATAGCTGCCTGGAAAAGGATTTTGCATAAAAAGCAATTACATAGAAATACTCTAGGGGCCACTTTCTCTCATCTCCACTTCAAAATTTCATTCCGTTGCTGCCTTTTTTTCCCCCTTTTTCTAAATAGCCTATGCAGAAGAGTGCCTGAAATGGTCCTGTCTTTATAAGGTGACTGGCTCTGTTAAGATACACCTCAAAATTAAGACACAGCCTGTGCAGAAAGCAGGATTTACCATCTTTGCATGGTGCTGCCTGTAAATTTTTGCACACTCCACTTGCAATAATTAAGCATTATTAAAGCACAGTTCCAAACTTCCCATTACCTGCTGACCTGGCTGATGTGAGCATATATGTAATAGAGTGTATTGCAAAGTGGGTCAGGGGATTTATATATTTAAATTTAAATATTTTCTCTACTGGTTATTTTATCTGTCTTCATAAATACAGCACCTTTGATGGACTTCACAAAATGTTAGTGCTTGTCTACACTATGCCAAAGTGGAGACTATAGGGGTTCATTCTGCAATATACACCCCTGTAGTCCACGTGTTGGCGTAGTATAGACAGAGGTGTTCTGCACACAGAAAATAAGTGGCATCTTTGAGGCACAGCTTTCTATATGGGCTGTAGTTGCTTGGTCTAGGATTAATTAAGCAGCTTGCCAGTGACCTGAATTACTTGGCCCAGACTCTGCAGAAGCCATCCAGAGAGGAAGGGAGCAAATGTGTGCCAGGTTGTTAACTATGAATAGAGGATCATCAACAACATTATACAGGGGCATGCTCGGACATCTGTTTTGTGTCAGCTTGGTCCAGGATTCATTAGGCTGCAGAACAATAATCGACAAAGTTATTTCAGGCTCTGCAGAGGCATTTTGAAGGACTGTCAGAATATATGGGGTATTCAGATTTTATCTGGTCTTGTTGATCTTTTGAGCTAACATGCGTTGAACTTGTCTGTGTTGAACTAGATAGGAAAGTGAAACCTGCTTATCCCCGCAGCACTGAACACTTGTAATATTTGCAGGGACCTTGGGATTAACTGTCAGTGATTATCCCTCAAAGTGTGGGGGGAAGAGGTGGAAATGAACTCAGCTGTTGTCATTTAATTATGATTCATGGATGTTAGATGCAAGTGTGAATGGATTAAATCATAAAGATGGTTATAGAGTACTTCTGGTAGGACTACAGACTGCCTTCATCAGATGCACCCATTATAGATTCATAGATATTAAGGTCAGAAGGGACCATTATGATCATCTAGTCTGACCTGCACAATGCAGGCCACAGAATCTCACCCACCCACTCCTGTGATAAACCTCTCACCTACGTCTGAGCAATTGAAGTCCTCAAATCATGGTTTAAAGACTTCAAGGAGCAGAGAATCCTCCAGCAAGTGACCCGTGCCCCATGCTACAGAGGAAGGTGAAAAACCTCCAGGGCCTCTTCCAATCTGCCCTAGAGGAAAATTCCTTCCTGACCCCAAATATGGCGATCAGCTGAACCCTGAGCATGTGGGCAAGATTCACCAGCCAAATACCCAGGAGAGAATTCTCTGTAGTAACTCAGATCCCACCCCATCTTAACATCCCATCACAGGCCATTAGGCCTATTTACCATGAATAGTTAAAGATCAATTAATTGCCAAAATCATGTTATCCCATCATACCATCTCCTCCATAAACTTACTGAGTTTAATCTTAAAGCCAGATAGGTCTTTTGCCCCCACTGGAAAGCTATTCCAAAACTTCACTCCTCTGATGGTTAGAAACCTTCGTCTAATTTCAAGTCTAAACTTCCCGATGATCAGTTTATATCCATTTGTTCTTGTGTCCACATTGGTACTGAACTTAAATAATTCCTCTCCCGCTCCGGTATTTATCCCTCTGATATATTTATAGAGAGCAATCATATCTCCCTTCAGCCTTCTTTTGGTTAGGCTAAACAAGCCAAGCTCCTTGAGTCTCCTTTCATAAGACAGGTTTTCCATTCCTCAGATCATCCTAGTAGCCCTTCTCTGTACCTGTTCCAGTTTGAATTCATCCTTCTTAAACATGAGAGACCAGAACTGAACATAGTATTCCAGGTGAGGTCTCACCAGTGCCTTGTATAATGGTACTAACACCTCTTTACCTCATCTGATGCATCCCAAGACCACATTAGCTTTTTTCATGGCCAGATCACATTGGCGGCTCATAGTCATCCTGTGATCAACCAGTACTCCAAGGTCCTTCTCCTCCTCCGTTACTTCTAATTGATGCGTCCCCAGCTTATAACTAAAATTCTTGTTGTTAATCCCTAAATGCATGACCTTACACTTCTCACTATTAAATTTCATCCTATTACTATTACTCCAGTTTACAAGGTCATCCAGATCTTCCTGTCTGATATCCCGGTTTCTCTCTAAATTGGCAATACCTCCCAGCTTTGTATCAGCCGCATACTTTTTTACACACTTCCACTTTTTGTGCCAAGGTCAGTAATAAAAAGATTGGTCCCAAAACCGATCCCTGAGGAACTCCACTGGTAACCTCCCTCCAGCCTGACAGTTCACCTTTCAGTATGACCCGCTGTAGTCTCCCTGTTAACCAATTCCTTATCCACCTTTCAATTTTCATATTGATCCCCATCTTTTCCAATTTAACTAATCCCCATGTGGCACCGTATCCAACGCCTTACTGAAATCTAGGTAAATTAGATCCACTGCGTTTCCTTTGTCTAAAAAATCTGTTACTTTCTCAAAGAAGGAGATCAGGTTGGTTTGGCACGATTTACCTTTTGTAAAACCATGTTGTATTTTGTCCCATTTACCATTGACCTCAATGTCCTTAACTACTTTCTCCTTCTAAATTTTTTCCAAGACCTTACATACTACAGATGTCAATCTAACAGGCCTGTAGTTACCGGGATCACTTTTTCCCTTTCTTAAAAATAGGAACTATGTTAGCAATTCTCCAATAATATGGTACAACTCCTGAGTTTACAGGTTCATTAAAAACTCTTGCTAATGGGCTTGCAATTTCATGTGCCAATTGCTTTAATATTCTTGGATGAAGATTATCTGGGGCCCCCGATTTAGTCCCATTAAGCTGTTCGAGTTTCACTTCTACCTCAGATATGGTAATATCTACCTCCATATCCTCATTCCCATTTGTCATGCTACCATTATCCCTAAGATCCTCATTAGCCTTATTAAAGACTGAGGCAAAGTATTTGTTTAGATATTGGGCCATGCCTAGATTATCCTTAACCTTCACTCCATCCTCAGTGTTTAGTGGTCCCACTTCTTCTTTCTTTGTTTTCTTCTTATTTATATGGCTACAGAACCTTTTACTGTTGGTTTTAATTCCCTTTGCAAGGTCCAACTCTACTTGACTTTTAGCCTGTCTCACTTTATCCCTACATGTTCTGACCTCAATAAGGTAGCTTTCCTTGCTGATCCCTCCCATCTTCCACTCCCTGTATGCTTTCTGCTTTTTCTTAATCACCTCTCTGAGATGCTTGCTCATCCAGCTTGGTCTACAACTCCTGCCTATGAATTTTTTCCCCTTTCTTGGGACGCAAGCTTCCGATAGCTTCTGCAGTTTTGACTTAAAGTAATCCCAGGCCTCCTACTTTGACTTAAAGGAATCCCAGATCCATAAGTTCTTCAGTCCAATCCACTTCCCTAACTAATTTCCTTAATTTTTGAAAGTCAGCCCTTTTGAAATCAAAAACCCTCGTCACAGATTTATTTTTATTTATCCTTCCTTTCAGTTTGAACTGAATTAAAGAGCACTTATGCAGACAGCAGCCACATCACATGGTATGCAGGCTACTTCTGATATACAAAGCACAGTCACAGAAGAGAATTAGTGCTAAGGTATTAGGGGGCTTTGGTGGGCTTGAAAGATATAATTATAGCTTTAAAAAAGGCGTGACTATCTCTAGAGTGTTCATGCACATTATCTAATTTCTTAGTCTTCTCCTAAAATATAACAAACTGCGGGGCGGGAGGGGGAATATATGCCTTGAGAGATAGGCAAAGTGGTTGCAAGACACAAATTGGGGGTGCGCCACAAACAGGATGCCTGCTGTGCCATTGTTTCATCACCACTGAAATAAAGTGTTCTGTAAGGTTCATCTTAGCCTTATCTAGAAACCAGAAATGTTATAAAGCTGTGGACTCCACTGTGGTGGGCCTGTAGGCAGCATACTTATTTTCAGGGGCAGCTTTTTGATCTTTAGTACTGGTAGTCGGATCAGGAACTTCCATCATGTTAAATGACAGGTTGGCTGTTCTCAGTGCCAAGGAAGGGAGCTATTCTCCATATCGTTAATCCCAGGGAAAGCGTTCATCAACTTTGCATCACTGAACTAGAATCAAAGACAACAGATAACGGCCTGCCCTGCAGGGCTTTCACTGTAGTGAAACCTGCAGTGATGCAGTATTTCTGCCTGCCTGGCATAGCAGGCATCTAGAGGTATAAGTGGAATGAGAGATGCAGTGTATAATGAGAGATACAGATGCAGAAACAAAGAGAAGGGAATTTGGGAATAAAAGAGAATCTGTGTAAAAAGAACCTAGCAGCCATTATACAGAATCATCCCTTTAGCATATATCATAACACTCATTTAAAAACAAACAAAAAAAAAAACCCCACCTTTTGACTTTTACTAGAAACTGCTTTTATAATTGAGTATTTGAGGGATGTCTCAGTGCTTTTTTCTTTTTACTTCCTGTAATTAATATTTCTGATAGTTATATTTCTTATTTCTAAAAGACACCTAATTATTGGGAATAAAGAAGAGGAAATTAGGCATGGGATGGGAGGCAGAGGAATTAATTTGTGTTGACACTTGATGGTTTTGTCTTTCTGCCATTTTGCTTTTCTCTCAAGTGGGGTCTACAAGATTCTCAGTCAGATTCATCTCTTTAGAATTGCACATTTTCCCTGTTTGCCCTTAAATTCTTTGGGTTCTCTTTTAAAAATTAGCCCTTTTTAAACTCTTGACTTACAGCTAACAAACAGCTAACAAACCATACAAATGTGGATGGTTTTTCATTGAGCCTTCTACATTAAAAAAAGGCATTTAAAAATCATTTTGCTAGCATCTTCTCCTTCTCCTCTCCCCCCTCCCCCCGTATACACATTCTGTGTCGTGCAATTTAATGTGAGGTTTCTTGGCTCCATTGAAGAAAGCTGTATAAAGGAAATCCACACTGTGGGAGGCATACTAATAAATTCACAGTCATTACTGTAAATGCAGTTTGCTGCTCTCATCTACTCTTCAGGGATAGCTTCTGTTTTGGTGTGATTTCATGGTGGTTGTCAGTAAGTTACAACAAAATGGAGAAGCTCATTGACTTTACTTTTTTCCTAATAAGGACTCATGTGCTTGTGGAATTCACTCAACTGGTGCCAAGTATTAGAATTCTGTGTCAGTGTAAAAAAAAGAAATGGATTGCCTTAGACAAGGGTGACTAGATATCAAGATTTTATAGGGACAGTCACAATTTTGGGGTCTTTCTTATATAAGCTCCTATTACCCCCCCACCCCATGTCCCGATTTTTCACATTTGCTGTGTGGTCACCCTACCTTAGACTGAGTGTCTTGGAAAACTGAGTGAATTTGTTTTTAATGGAAGCTGCCTTGTATCAGTCATTGGTAATGCCTCATGCTAAGGAACTGAATTTTTGATTTCTCTTCCCTTTCTCAACGTCCAGGAGACATGTCTGCACCATGCCCATTTCTAGAATTATAGGGACAGGTTTTCAGATGCATATGTGCCAATGTAGGCTCACAAATAGTCAGTTGTACATACCTGGGTGCACACCAGTTGGGGTGTTTGCACATCGGGGTTGAGCACATGAAGTGTGCTTGTGTAACACTGACAGACTCTGGTCGTTGGCAGGCATGATAGAACCTGGGACTTCTGAGGCTTAGTGTATGAGCCTCTACTGCATGAGCTAAAAGCCACATGGCTCTGAGCCAAGGCTGTAGCAGACTCATCAATCTCTAGGTGGTCTAGGTACCACTACAGGGGGACAGAGCACCACACTCAGCAGGTATGGGTTACATGTGCTCATCTGAGAACATAGCCCACGATTGGTACTCTCCTTAAGCTTGTATTTTGTTAATTCACCGATAGGCACACTCCTCTCTTCTCAGGTTCCTCTGCTACTATATCAAATTGATTGTAATAGAATGTCAGGCTGTATCTGATGCAATTGGTATCAATGAAGCACTTAAACTAGAAATTACTTGTTGATTTCACCACTTCTACCCTTCACCAAACTCACATATTGTTTTATATGAAGCAGATGACTTACGTTAACACTCAGCTCTTACATCCCTATTCGTGGACCTCAAGCACTTAGGAAGCTGATTTATTTTACGCTGCATTTAGGAACATTCTTATCTTTTTTGGTAGTAACATGTAGACACCCAGACTAGAATTCTTAAACAATTATTTTTGATGCATTTGGAATGGGGGGAGAGGGGAGCGAATTTTAGTTGTTTTGTGTTTTGAAGAGGGAGGGAATGTTTTTTGAGGGGAAATGTCACTATTTGTTTGCAAAACCTGGACCACATGTTTGCAATGTGCAATGGTTCCTCTTCTAGTGCAAAGCCTTCCGGGTTCTCAGTTCTGTTGAAGATTGCAAAATCCCAGAGTGTAGGATCAAAAATTCTCCCAGATGACAACAGATTTCACAGCACAGCTGTTGAATTATTGGAAAGTGTAGGGTCGCAAGTGCTCTCTCTATTGTAAAGAGGTGTAATTTTTTTTTATTTAAATTGATTGTATGAAAACGAGACTTGTAGCCTGGATAAAGGCATTATCTGAACACAAATATTAAGAATAAATTGTGGCATAGTATATTTGTTTGCAGGAACTTAACTTCCCTGAAGCTTTTTAACAATAATAAATGAATTTATAAAGCACCCTTTTGCCACAGGTACTTGAGGTTCTGTACGACATAATAAGGACAAATTAAAATTATATACTATCATTATAATGAAACCCACCCTTTTAAAATACAGAGAGATGAAAACTATGTCAGTGCTCTTCATTCCTAACCTGCATCACTCCTACCCCACTTATGCACTTCTTTTCTATCATTACTTTTTAAAGTTAGAATTGGAAAACAAATCATAATAAATATCAACATATGTTAGTACAGAGACTACCAGTTAACCCTCCCCACCTTGTCCTCTATAATCCAATTATCAGCCCCAAAAGAAAAAATAGAGGGAGACAGCTGAATGCTCCCAGTGTGAATGGATAATGGTTATATATAATGCTAAGCCATTGATTTCTGTACAGCCGGAACTACTATAGCAGCCATGCTGAATTGTGTGTGAGTGTTGTGACACGGGTCGCTGGCCACTGGGGACTCTGATGAAACTACCAGATGCCTTTTCCCTTGTGGCCTGAACTCATTCTCTAGACTGAGATGCCGCTAACCTTGCCATGAACTCTGTTACTGCGTATTGCAAGTTTAATATCACAAACCTCTCCACAAAGCCTGGTCAGTGATTGTCAAGGTTCCTTCCCCACTCTGAACTCTAGGGTACAGATGTGGGGACCTGCATGAAAACCCCCTAAGCTTATTTTTACCAGCTTAGGTTAAAACTTCCCCAAGGTACAAACTATTTTACCTTTTGCCCTTGGACTTTATTGCTGCCACCACCAAGCATCTAACAAATATATAACAGGGAAAGAGCTCGCTTGGAAACGTCTTTCCCCCAAAAATCCTCCCCAAACCCTACACTCCCTTTCCTGGGGAAGGCTTAATAAAAATCCTCATCAATTTGCATAGGTGAACACAGACCCAAACCCTTGGATCTCAAGAACAATGAAAAAGCAATCAGGTTCTTAGAAGAAGAATTTTAATTGAAGAAAAAAAGTAAAAGAATCACCTCTGTAAAATCAGGATGGTAAATACCTTACAGGGTAATCAGATTCAAAACATAGAGAATCCCTCTAGGCAAAACCTTAAGTTACAAAAAGACACAAAAGCAGGAATATACATTCCATTAAGCACAGCTTATTTTATCAGCCATTTAAAGAAATCATAATCTAACGCATTTCTAGCTAGATTATTTACTAAATTCTAAGACTCCATTCCTGTTCTGTCCCCAGCAAAAGCATCACACAGCCAGAGAGAGCCTTTGTTTCTCCCTCCCCCCCTCCAGCTTTGAAAGTATCTTATCTCCTCATTGGTCATTTTGGTCAGGTGCCAGCAAGGTTATCCTAGCTTCTTAACCCTTTACAGGTGAAAGGGTTTTTCCTCTGGCCAGGAGGGATTTTAAAGGTGTTTACCCTTCCCTTTATATTTATGACAGTGATGATTCAAGATGTATTATTTTCACAGATGCTGGAACTTGCCTTTTTGAGTTTATACTGGCTCTGGACTGCTTAGCAGGAAAACAATATTCAGCCTACAGGAACCCAGAGCTGCAAAGATGACAAGTCATGTGTTTTTTCAACACGGGAGGAAAAAAGCCTTCTTACTAACCATGCAAGGAATAGAGAGTCTGTGAGCAGGGGAGGTGGGAAATTATATGTGGAGGGTTTACTCTCATTCTGATGCTTTTCTCTCATTTCAAGGAGCAAAAAGTTAAAAGACCCACAATTCAAGTTATATAGACTTTGCAAACAAGAAGAAACAGTAGTTTTGGCTGGTGGGTGGTTTTCTTTTGTTTTGTTTCCAGAATTGGTGCTTAATGCTTTTACTTCAATAAAAATAATAGCAACATTTCAAGGTTCATCAGCATCCCTACAACAACAACAACATTGTGCGTGTATAATGTAGAACACAGGTCTTTTGAGGAGACTGATTTCAAGGAGGGAGTTCAACAGAGTGGGGAAGAAATTTAATTTAAAACTTCCTGAGAAAAATACTTTGGACGGTAGCTTTTTGTAAAACACTATTCTTCTTCGAGTGCTTGCTCATGTCAATTCCATTCTAGGGGTGTGTGCGCCCATGTGTACAGTTGTCGGAGACTTTTGCCTTAGCGGTATCTGTAGGGTCAGCTGCAGCACCCCTTTGAATGCCATGTTCATGTGTTGGTATGTTAGGTCCTGCCTACCCTACACCCTCTCACTTCCTTCTTACCCATGACAGTTGGTTGGAGCACCTTGTCTTGCAAATCACAAGAGCATTAGCAGTTCTTTACAACCTCTGTTTATCATCTTTGTATATAGTTTGTAGGTACTTAGCCATTAAGTTAAGCGTTAGGTTAGTTTGATAGTTAGAGTCCCGGCTGGGACTTCGCCTCAGAGCAGGGCATGCCCAGCTCTCCCAGCTTCAAACCATGCTCATTATGCAGCAGGCCGATGCCTAGTGGTGACCCCCATGACAGCTGTTTGAAGTGTTTGGGGGAGTCCCATAGAAAGGACAAGTGTCGAATCTGTAAAAACTTTCGACGTAGAACACAAAAGGAGCAGGATATCCACCTGAGGGCCCTCCTCATGGAGGCTGCGCTTCGTCCTGCATTGGAGCCTTCCCACTCGGACCCCACACCAAGCAATTTGATTTCAGTGCGGAGTGCAGTGCTGGCACCAGGCTCCTCCCAGCACTATTCCCCCTTGCCGGTGCCTAAAAAGTGGAAAAAGAAGAGCCCCCCCAGCACCAGAAGGGAAAGGGGCTTTGGGCAAAGGCCATGTGCCTGCCCTGGGGCTTCACGGGGCTACCGTGGAGGTTGGACTCCCCAGCCCAGCCAGGATCCACCTCTGACTCTGGGGAGCGGCAGGGGACCCCGGCCTCTCCCAGGGCTCTCATTGCCCGAAGCAGCCCTGGCAGCTAAAGAACAAGTAGGCCATCTGGCACCGCAGATGCCGCAGAAGGCTCAACTAAGACCTTGACATCTAAGGGCAAGCCGATCATGGGATGCCTCATCGGGCAGTGGAGCACCCTCAGTCACTGGACCTCAGGCGCAGATCTCCATCTCCGCAGCCTTGGACCCAGGCACTGTATCCTAGGTCTCCGACCAGAAGGCCCAGGTCCTCAACACGCTCTACCTCTACAAGACATGGGACACCAGAGTCGAGGCACCGGTACCAGCAAGCTTCCCATCAAAGATCAACACGGCCCAGGTCACCTTCTCCAGACAGTCTCCCAGACGTTAGTCCCTGCCCGGGTGGGGCCGCTCCTTGTCACGGCATTGGTCCCATTCTCCGCGGTACTGTTCACTGCGCAGGCACCGTTCCTCACCCTCGCCTTGCCAGTCGCCAACCAGAGTCCGTCGACAGACTCAGGCCTCGATGGCTTTGCCCTGGTCGTCGGAAGGGCAATGGTATACTGGCATACAGAGTATACTTATAAAGTTTGTGGATGATACCAAGCTGGGAGGGGTTGCAAGTGCTTTGGAGGATAGGATTAAAATTCAAAATGATTTGGATAGACTGGAGAAATGATCTGAAGTAAATAGGATGAAATTCAATAAGGACAAATGCAAAGTACTCCACTTAGGAAGGAACAATCAGTTGCACACATACAAAATGGGAAATGACTGACTAGGAAGCAGTACTGTGGAAAGCGATCTGGAGGTCATCGTGGAACACAAGCTTAATATGAGTCAACATGTAACGCGGTTGCAAAAAAAGCGAACATCATTCTGGGATGTATTAGCAGGAGTGTTGTAAACAAGACATGAGACTTAATTCTTCCGCTCTACTCCGCGCTGATTAGGCCTCATCTGGAGTATTGTGTCCAGTTCTGGGCGTCACATTTCTGAAAGGATGTGGACAAACTGGAGAGAGTCCAGAGAAGAGCAACAAAAATTATTAAAGGTCTAGAAAACATGACCTATGAGGGAAGATTGAAAAAATTGCATTTGTTTAGTCTGGAACAGAGAAGACGGAGAGGGGACATGATAACCGCTTTCAAGTATGTAAAAGCTGGTTAAAAGAAGGAGGAAGAAAAAATGTTTTTCTTAACCTCTGAGGATAGGACAAGAAGCAGTGGGCTTAAATTGCAGCAAGGGAGGTTTAGGTTGGACATCAGGAAAAACTTCCTAACTGTCAGGGTGGCTAAGCACTGAAATAAATTGCCTAGGGAGGTTGTGGAATCTCCATCGTTGGAGATTTTTTAGAGCAGGTTAGACAAACACCTGTCAGGAATGGTCTCGGTAATTAGTCCTGCCATGCGTGCAGGGGACTGGACTAGATGACCTCTCGAGGTCCCTTCCAATTCTATGATTCTGTGGTCCGAGTCGGACCAGGAGTTCAGCCCGTCACCAAGGAGAGGTAATTCGCTGCCGACTCATGATACTGGTGCGGCACCTGCAGTGACAACGTGGCAGCAGTCTGCTCAGTGGCCGTACTGGAACCCATGAGCGTGCCAGTAATGCCGGACCTGTGTTCCCACCAGTCCTCCCTGGCTGCCTCGGACAAACGGCCCCAGCACCACCGGCACTGGAGTCCGAACGTAACACCGAATCCAATGCAGGGAGAGCGCACCAAACCCCAGCACCTAAGGAGCTGTCCCCGTATTGGGAGCAGGAACCTGCTCCTCCACAGGTGGTGCAGTCATCGTCGTCTTCCCCGGACGAAGCGGTGGCAGGTCCCTCCAAAACGGGCAGTCCCCCCAACGACTTCAAGGAGCACCAGGCCCCCCTTAAAAGGGTTGCTGCTAATTTGAACCTACTAATTGAGGAGGTTGCAGAGGAGTCCGATGACCTCTTTAACGTTATATCCTCCTCCGCCCCGGCCTGGGTCGCACTGCCCGTCCCCCCAGGGTCCTTAAAATTGTCAAGTCATTGTGACAAATGCCCTCTTCCATTCTGCTGACTTCTAAGAAGGTGGAAAAGAAGTATTACATCCCTACACACACCCTCCAGCGGCTTCACTGGTCATGTCCTCTGTGAATGAAAGGGACAGGCAAGGTGACGTTAGTGGCACGCCAAAGAACAAAGATGCCAAGAGACTCGATTTATTTGGCAGAAAGATTTATTCAATAGCCAGCCTACAATTGAGGGTGTGTTAGGCAGGTACAATTTTAACCTGTGGGACTCCTTTAACAGATTCAAAGAGCCCTCTCACAGGATCGAGCCCAGGAGTTTGCTGCTGTGGTGGACAAGGGCACAACAGTGGCAAGAAGGGCCCTCCAAATAGCCTGGAACACTACTAACTCAGCAGCCAGGATAGTTGCTTGTGTGGTGGTCATGAGGCACAGCTCCTGATTGCAGTCCTCCGGGTTGCCCCAGGAAATGCAGGCCACTATTCAGGACCTCCCATTTGAGGGGGCGGGGCTCTTCGAGCTCACGGACTCAAGGCTCCATGGCCTTAAAGATTCCTAGGACACCCTCTGCTCCTTGGGCCTTCACCCTCCTTAGCAGTTCAGGAAGCCATTCCATCCTCCACCTCCTCTGCCCCCGCAGTCTAGGTCCTGGGGAACTCCCCAATCGGGTTCCTACATGAGGAAGGACAGAGACAAGGGGTCTAAGTGGCGACACCCTTCATCTTCCCGCTCATCTGCTCAGCCTGATCTGCCCAGGAGCCAGAAGCAGTCCATTTTGAGGGTGCACTCAAGGATGACGCCCAGTCACTTCACTGGATCCACCCTCCCTCTCTCTCCTCGACCGTCTCCCCAGCTTCCGGTCAGCCTGGTCTCAGCTAACCTCAGACCATTGGGTGCTAGAAGTAATATCCTCAGGTTACATCCTGCAATTCATAGTGCCAGGTTGGCCGCACCAGCATTGGTTCGGCATGCTCCTGAACCTCTTGGCCACTCCATTCCAGTTACTGCTCAGGCTGGACCTACTATCCCAGAACCATGGCAGTCTCCTGCATCCAAATCTGGCGGCACTGCATCCTACAGCTTGGCTACTGCATAGTTAAATGCACAGGAGCAGCAGTGCTTGGCTGATGTCCAAGAGGTCCTGTTTGGCAGTAGAAAGCCCTCCACCAGAGCAACCTACCTGGCCAAATGGAAGCGGTTTGCCTGCTGGACCTTGGACAAAGGCGTTAAGACTGAGCGAGCCTCTCTGCAGTTAATCCTGGACTACCTTCTGCATCTCAAGCTCCAAGGCCTATCCCTTTCATCTGTCAAGGTCAACTTGACAGCTATCTTGACCTTCCATCTGCCGCTTGAGGGAAGGTTGTTTTTTGCCCAGGACATAACTGCCAGGTTCCTCGAGGGCCTTGAACACCTCTACCCACACATTCCTCCGTGGAACCTCAATCTGGTGCTGTCTCGGCTCATAGGACCCCCCCTTCGAGCCTCTGGCTTCCTGCTCTCTCCTCCTCCTCCTTTCCTGGAAGGTTGTGTTCCTGGTTGCAGTAACATCTGCCTGCAGGGTCTCTGAGATTAAGGCACTCACCTTGGAACAACCCTATAGGGTCTTTTACAAAGACAGGGTCCAGCTGAGGCCCGACCCAGCTTTCCTGCCCAAGGTGGTCTCTGCCCAAGGTTTCATACAGGCCAGAACATTTACTTTCCTGTCTTTTTTTCCAAAGCCACATAAGTCGGAGGAGGAGGAGCATAGGCTGCATTCCCTAGATGTCAGAGGGTGTTAGCCTTCTACATTGAAAGGACCAAGCCATTCTGCAAGTTGACACAACTGTCCATCACTGTGGCTGACGGGATGAAAGGTCGCCCAGTGTCTGCTCAAAGAATTTCTTCTTGAATCACCACCTGATCGTTGCTGCTGCCACGATCAGGGAAAAGTGCCATCCCCGGTGATTGTAACTGCTCACTTGACCAGGGTGCAGGCCTCTTTGGCAGCTTTTCTGGCCGAGGTGCCTATCCAGGACATCTGTAGGGTGGCCACCTGGCTGGCCGTCCATACATTCACGGCCCACTATGCACTTACCCAGCAGGCCCAGGACAATGCTGGCTTCATAGAATCATAGAATATCAGGGTTGGAAGGGACCTCAGGAGGTCATCTAGTCCAACCCCCTGCTCAAAGCAGGACCAAAATCCCCAATATTTGCCCCAGATCCCTAAATGCCCCCTCAAGGATTGAACTCACAACCCTAGATTTAGCAAGCCAGTGCTCAAACCACTGAGCTATCTCACCTCCCCGGTATGGCAGTTCTACAAGCTGCTAAACTGTGAACTCCGAGCCCACCTCCGAGAATACTGCTTTTGAGTCACCTAGAATGGAATCGACATGAGCAAGCACTCAAAGAAGGAAAAACAGTTACCAACCTTTTGTAACTGTTGGTCTTCAGGATGTGTTGCTCATGTCCATTCCATTACTCGTCCCTCTACCCGTCCCTATTGCCGGCAAGAAGGAACTGAGAGTGCGTAGGGTCGGCAGCGCCTAATATACCGACGCATGAGCATGGCACTCAAGGGGGCGCCAGAGCCTACCCTATGGATACCACTAAGGCAAAAGTCTCCAACAACTGTGCACGTGGGCATGCACACACCTAGAATGGAATGAACATGAGCAACACAGTTACAAAAGGTGGGTTACCAGTTTTTTCCTATGGAAGATGAAAGATAACACTGATTTAAGATTACTGCATTCTATTAATAACGTATCCTTATTTTATTTCAGTTACCATGCAGCAGGTAGCCAGGACAGTGGCAAAAGTGGAGCTCTCAGACCATGTGTGTGATGTGGTGTTTGCTCTTTTTGATTGTGACGGTGAGTGGCTTTAATCTACTGTAATTGGTCTGACCTTTTCATAGTCCCAGCATGTTCCCAATGTGTTGTGTAGTTTAACTGTATTTCAAAAAAAAAAAAACCCTGAAAGAATCAAGCTATAAAAGCCAAATATGTTATATTTGTGCATTTCAATAACATTTTCTTTTCAAGGGATGAGTTGGTTGTATCTGACAAACCTTTATCAACATCAGAGCACTCTCCTATTGTTCCCCATTTTGCCATTTATAATGTAGAGAGATACTAAAAGTAAGATCAATAACCAGAGGCAGTCAAAATGAATGAGATTTGGAGGCTTGCTTTCTTCCACCCCACCACCACCCCCTCGCCCCAACTGGCTTAATTATCTATTGTTTTCATTTCTGCTCTCCAGCTTATCAGTAGCATGAAAATACTACTAGACTTTGGCCTTCCATAGCATTATTATCCATTTCATGGTGATATTCACTGTTCCCTTCACACTGTGTTATAGTTCACTGTTTGTGTTGTGGTCTGTATTAAAAGCTTATACTTTTCCAGAGGGTTTCGTTAATGGCATTCAGTGCTCTCTGAAAGTTTTCATATATCTATCTAACTTAAGAGTTTGAGGGTTTTGTAGGTCAGATTTCTGGCTGAATAGCTCACTGCAGAGAGAAAGCAGACTATCTTCTGCTCCCAGAAACATTATACGTTTAACATAATTAGCAATTATGGCCTATTGTTGGTAATAAGAATATTTAGCACTAACACGGTACTTTATATTTACAGCTCTGTACAAACACTTGCTAATTAATGGTAGCAATGTGCATTGCCATGCAAGAAGCCTGGAATTTATTCCCAGTAGTTTGCTCTTTCTGGCCTGCTCTTGTCATTCAAAAGCAATCTCAGGTTGATTAAGGAGGAAAATTACTGAGCTCAGAAGTGTCTCCAGCCATATAGGATGATGACTGCAGTGCAGGTCTCAAAAGTGGGAGCTGAAAAATGGAAGTTGAAGAGATCCAAACTCCTCCAGCAGGGATGCTGAATTAACAATTTTTGGTTAACTCAATGGCCAGCTCAACGAGTAGATGCACTGTGTCCCCTACACAGCAGAACCAAAGTTCAGTTAAAGAAACTAAGAACCATAATCTCTAATGCTAAACTAGGTTTTGCAGATCTCATATATAAGGATTTTATTCCAACTGTGGTGATTTTTCAGTATCCCACTAACTAGTTTAATTTTTCCGTTGTGGACAGAAACTCAGGGCTGGATGATGTCCTCTGTGAACAGTAGCAGAAACATTCAAAACTGCAGTATACGTGCCATGCGTTCAGACATTCAAGTGAAACATTACACTCTGGTAATAATTGGACCAGGCAAACCAAGAGCATCCTCTGTGCAATGGCATTTTGTGGAGTAAGCAATGAGTGTTAATCACACTTACATTGTGAAAGTGAATATACTTAACTAGAGTCACAGTGATTGTGTCTGCATAAGGTTCGACGAGCCAGAACTTAATGCACTTCGTAATGATACTAGTGAGATTGGCTACTTCAAGCACTGTAACTCTGAATATGGAAGTTCAGTAGCTGCCCTTCAGTGAGTATATTGGGTACTTTGTTTAACCAGCCTATCCTCGTGTGACATTACACTTTTCTGTGACATCATGGGAGGAAATCATGCCAGAAGCTGGGAATAGGTGACGGGATGGATCACTTGATGATTACCTGTTCTGTTCATTCCCCCTGAAGCATCTGGCTTTGGCCCCTATCAGAAGACAGGATACTGGGATAGATGGACCATTGGTCTGACACAGTATGGCCATTTTTATGTTCTTATGAAATGCCACTGCTGAACTGGAGAAGCTGATTAGCCAACTCATAACATCACTCCAGCTTCTTGACAGCACTGTCACAAAACATATCTTTCTCTTGTAATTATCACTTAAATGGCATTTTATATCTTCAGAGTACTTTGTAAACACCAATTGTCATAGTCTTTCTCTGAGGTACGTAATAATAAATGAGTTGTTATCCTTATTTTACATCCAAGGAAACTGAGTTAAGTATTTGCCTAAATCAACAGGGCAAATCATTGGCAGAGCCAAGAACATAACCTAAGAGAATTTACCGTATCTCTAGTTATCTAGTGTATTCAGTGGTAAATCAGGTCCTTCTGTTTTAAATATTGGTAGACTAATGGCTCGTCATTTTTTGCTTATGTTTTCTTTTAATATACAGTAGGCCCATTGTGCCCTCAAAGGGGTAAATGTACTCACTACTGTGACAAAGCTCTGTCCTTGTCTCAGTGGTCCCGTGCTTTCTGGCGGATTTCGCTAGCCTCAGAGGTTCACTGTGACCCTCCACATAGCCCTTCTCTCTCTAGAGGCAAGGTCACAGCCTACTGAGCCATTTTAATCATAAGCCAGCAAGGAAGGTGAGGAGAAGTAACTCTCCCTTGCACAGTCTCGGTTGTCTCCCATTTTCAGTGATTAATCAGGGAGGGGAGGGGGAGCCCGGGCCCGCCCTTTGCTACGGGCTCCTGCCCAGGGACCCTAATAGCAGCAGCTGTGGTAGCTGACTTTTTGGAAGTAGGACGTGTACAATTCCCTGGGCCACTTCCCCATAGCAGCCCCCCACTCAATATCTCCTTCACTGTTACCTCAGGGGCCTCCTTTCTTGCGCCTGATATGGTTTGTACTGCTTAGTTCCTCCAACAGCACAGCTTCCTACAGCTCCTGACACATGTGGCCAGCTGACTAACTGGGAGGCTTTTAACTAGTTTCAGCCAGCCCCTAATTGGCTTCAGGTGTCCCAATCAACCTAGCTATCTTCCCTGCCTTCTGGAAAGATCTTAATTGGCCCCAGGTGTCTTAATTGACCTGGAGCAGCTGCCATTTCCTTATCCTGGTAACAGGGATTTGTTTAGCCTGGCGCTAATATATTTGTCTCCCGCTACTTTTCTATAGCCATCTGGCCTTGCCCCGTGACACTATGTAAAGATATCCAGCAGGGCTGTCATCTCACCCATTTTGATATGCGGTCTATCCTCTGATACTGTGTGTATGCACATAGATAGTTTTGTGTTCACTGTTGATTAAATGATAAATGCATCTTTGCAATTATGTACATTTATTTCCCCTCTTGCTTCCAGCTTCATATTCTTCCTTGTCCCTTTTTGGTGAAAGAAGTTTGAATCACTTTTTTCCTAAGTAGTTCAATAGCGATTCCTGGTTGGATCTGCAAGCCAGATATTTTGATCTGTAATTAGAGTGAATTGAAATGGTCTCAATTTGCATACTCTCAGAGGAGATTCTGTTGACTCTTTTGATACCAAATCTTTAGAAGAAAAGACTGTTCTGTTAGAGAAATCTCTTCAAATATAGGAACATAGCATAAAAGCAGACACAGATCTCTTCAGTTTCATTTAGCCCATGAATACAGACTTTTCTAAATATGGGTTAAGGAATGAAACTGCTGACTTTTTTTTTAACATGGTAGCAAGTCCTGACGGTGGCTGAGGGAGGAGGGGAGGGAGTGGTTAGAAAAGGATACTTAACCTTAAATGTGGTCTTAAATGAGACTCCACAGTTTCATATTGGAAGTAGTTATGTGGTTGCTTTTCTATCAGATAACATAGAAGCTAAAGATGGCAATACTGGATTAAGAACTGGACTGCAGATAGAGAAAAGGATTATTCTAAATCAGCACAAAGAGCAGAAAATAAAGTTACCAATGAGACCCTGTTTTTAAGAATAATTATGGGGGTTTTCTAGTTCCTTTTATGTATGTACACAAAGTGCAGAAAGAACATGGGAGGGCTTTGTTCAGAGAGTTACATTTCCAAAAAGCCTTCAGTTTTCAAGCCTCTTAAAACCAGTCTGAATGAATAATATCCTGCACAGTGGATTTTATTGGGCCCCTCTGCCCAGTGCACCAATAAAGCCACAGGAAATTGGTTGAAATATCTCTGGCCAGATTATTTAAAACGAAGACAGTGTTTGCTAGGGCTTTTAAAATCAGGATGGTCTCAAAGCTTTGCTTCCTTGGAGTATTTCTTGATTTACATGAAGAGTGGGCAGGGGACAAACTCTGTAGCAATGATACAATTGGGAAGAGACAGGTTGTCTCTTAAGCAAGAGTCTAAATGACAGACACGAAGCAGGAAGAAGCACTGGGCATAGAACTGTCAGGAATCCTTTCTTCTTTCCTTGTCAAGTGGTCTTGGGGAAACAAACATATGCCTACAAAATTGATAGTAAACTAGAAAGGGATTTCAGAGATCTGGATACGTTCCAATTCATTGGAAGACAAAGGCAATTCATCATGTTGTGTCTCTGAATCTGATTGGGAATAGTCCCTTCAGAGTCTGTCAGTATTTTCATTAAAAATTCCAGGGATTATAAATTACCCATAAAAATTAGCTGTGGAATAAAACTTGCCAAAATGACTCCAAGTCTAGGAAGTTTTTTAAAACATAATATATCTGTTTCAAAACCTGGCATGCTTTCTAAATTACTTCAGTGCAAAAAAGTCCCCTCAAGAATTTCCATGTTCACAATACCCCCAGCTCCACCTCTAACTTTATAAACATTCAGCTTTGTTGTGATTATTCTTTTTTGAGTATTTTCTGTATTTCCCTTGATAGTCTCTCATCTTGGTAGATTTCTCCATGTTCATTTTTCCGTCTGAGATCCCAAATGCCAGTTCTGTCTATGGTGCAATACCTAGGTTCGGTAGTGCAGGATGAGTTTGGAGTTGCAGATTGGACTCAAGGTTTCATTGTGTTAGTCAGTTTAAGTAAAACTCTTATCATAGTAGTTTAGAGAGAGCCCTTTGTAACTCTTCGCAGTGAGTTTTGGACTTAACTATTTTGAGTAATTTTGTATTGTCTGCAAACTTTGCCACTTCATTGTTTTACCCCTTTTTCCAGTTCATTTAAGAATATGTTGAACAGCACAGGTCCCAGTACAGATCCCACTATTTACCTCCCTCTCACTGTGAAAACTGACCATTTCCTGTCTTTTAACCATGAGAGGAACTTCTCTCTTATCCCACGACTTCTTACTTTGCTTAGGAGCCTTTGTTGAGGGTCATTGTCAGAGGCTTTCTGAAAGTCCAAATGGACTATATCCCCTGGATCACCTTTGTCCACATGTTTGTTGACACCCTCAGATAATTCTAATAGATTGGTAAGGCATGATTTCCCTTTACAAAAAACATGTTGACTTTTCCCCCAACATATCATGTTCATCTATGTGTCTGATAATTCTGTTCTTTACTATAGTTTCAACCAGTTTGCCTAGTACTGAAGTTAGGCTTACCGGCCTGTAATTGCCAGGATCATCTGTGGAACCTTGTTTAAAAATCAGCATCACATTAGCTATCTGCCAGTCATTTGGTACGGAGGCTGATTTAAGCAATAGGTTATATAGCAGAGTTAGTAGTTCTGCAATTTCATATTTGAGTTCCTTCAGAACTCTTGGGTCACCACCTAGTCCTGATGACTCATTGCTGTTTAATTTATCAATTAGTTCCAAAACCTCATCTATTGACACCTCAGTCTGGGACAGTTCCTCAGATTTGTCACCTAAAAAGAATGGCTCCGGGGTGGGAACCTTCCTCACATCCTCTGCAGTGAAGACTCATGCAAATGATTCATTTTAGCTTCTCCACAACAGCCTGGTCTTCCTTGAGTGCTCCTGTAGTACCTCAGTAGTCCAGTGGTCCCACTGATTGGCAGGCATCCTGGTTCTGATATACATAAAAAAATTATTTTTTTTTGCTGTTAGTTTGTGTCTTTTGCTAGTTGCTCTTCACATTCTTTTTTGGACTGCCTAATTATACTTGGCAGAGTTTATGCTCCTTTCTATATTCCTTGGTCAGATTTGCCTTCCAATTTTTAAAGAATGTCTTTTTGTCTCTAATCCCCTCTTGTACTCTGTTATTTAGCCAAAGTGGCATTTTGTTTAGTCCTCTTACTGATTTTTTTCTTATTTGGGATACACATTTAATTTGAGCCTCTTATTATGGTGATTTTAAAATGTTTCCATGCCACTTGCAGGCATTTCTCTCTTGTGACTGTTCCTTTTAATTTCTGTTTAACTAGCTTCCTCATTTTTGCGTAGTTCTCCTTGTGACATTAAATGCTGCTGTGGTGGGTTTCTTTAGAATTTTCCTCCCTACAAGAATGGTAAATTTAATTACATGCTCATCACTGTTACTGAGTGGTTCACCTCTTGGACCAGATCCTGTGTGTCAGTTAGGACTATATCAAGAATTGCCTCTCCCCTTGTGGGTTCGAGGACTAGCTGCTCCAAGAAACAGTCAGCTGCTTGACATAGGTGAAAAAAAAAAATCTGCCAAATTGTAGATTATCACAGATGGGGCTGCATTTCAATGTCAAAGACTTTTGCTGCCTCTGAATCTCACCAATGTCAACATTAAACATCTGACCAAAATATGAAATTTTCCTCGTTGCTATGACAATACTTGGGTCTTTGGAAACTAAGTCGTTGAACCTGTCACGCATTTTGATTTAAGACCATTGTGTCACAGAGCTCCTGATTGCAGTGAATCACAAAGTAAACATTTTGATAAAAGCAGTCATTGTTTCAATTAGTAATTGGGCCTTGTCCGGAAAAGATGCAGAATTGTAATTGGTGATATAATAATACTGTCAAAATTAAATCTGCAATCATTTTGCTCAGCTGATTGTCCTGAAATGATGTGATGGGGAGAAGCATTTTTCACATTTCGTAAAATGTGAATTGCATATGAAATTGAAGTTAATTTACAATTTGCTATTTCCAAGCTTCCTGCAGGGAGATGCCATCGTGCTGAAAAGCAGTGCTACTGTGACACCAGCCATACAGTGGCTGTCAGCAGGAAACTCTGAAGTGTCCGTTTTAATCAAAAACTTTAACTTCAAATATAATGTAAAATTTGTACGTTGTACCAGCACTTTTCATGGCCTCACCTGTCAGGAGACTAAAGCAAAACATGAACCAGTCTCTTTTTCTTCTCTAAAGGAAAGCAAGCTTTTGGTACTGCCCTCCAAAGATTTCTGGGCCTTTTATTTCTGTATTTTCAGGTTAATGAACATTTTTTCCCCTCTTCCCTTAGGGAATGGAGAGTTGAGTAACAAGGAGTTTGTTGCCATTATGAAGCAGCGACTTATGAGAGGTTTGGAGAAGCCCAAAGACATGGGATTTACACGACTCATGAGGGCAATGTGGAAATGTGCACAGGAGACAGCTTGGGACTTTGCCATGCCCAAACAATAACTGCAGCAAATGGAAGAACCTGGTTAACATATGTTATTGGGGGCCATAAATCTGTACTGCTCCTGCAGAATGTACCATTGTCAGATGCTCTGCAGATGAATAATCTTCACACAGAAATCTACTGAATGATTGTTACGCTGAACTAGAAAAAAACCACCCAGAGGACACAGACTACTAACAACTGGAGTTTTTCCAAACACCAGAACAGAAATTGGAGCCTACTGTATCTTCTCCTTTAATTTTTCCACTGCTGATGCCTGTTTAATATTAATCTCTCAGGAAAATTACAAAAATAATTAGTTCTGTGTATTGCAGCCACCAGCTTCATCTCCATAGTATGCTCCGGTGTCCAACAAAACCAGGATTTTATGTAGAATTGAATATGGATAGCTTCAGAGAACAATATTGGTCGGAACAGTCCCATATGTGTCAAGCAGTGGGACAGAAATGCCTAGCAAATCTACTAGTAGCAAATCCTAGTCTTTTGCTCCTGAATGATTTTTAGTTTAGATTTTAAGCACTATTTACAAAAAAGTGTGTTTAGAATGAGCTTTTGAAAAGAGCTGGGTTTACAGAAAACAATAGCAACCTTTGTTTATTACAGAAGCTGTCCGTAAGATTAAGGACAGAAGGGTCCAGCAAGGGTGAGAAGAATGCCACAGAACTTTCTTCTATAGGACTGTTTGTTTTTCCCAGTTGGATTTCTTATCTTGCAGGTGTGGTGTGAAATAGGGATATGCCTGGTCAAGCAGGGGGCTGTCTGAGGCTTAGTTACTGCCTTGGATATAAGGAGTTTTAAAATGGCTTAATTTTTTCCCACCTTTCTCCTCCCTCAGAAGAACCCTGCCTTGCATAAGCAACCTAACATATATGCTCTTTGTAATTCTCTTTTTAATAGGGGGCTCCTCCCCCTGTGAGATTGTCCTTCTGTATGGGGTACTGGCTTTAAAGCTGCTATTTACTGAATGCTTCAACATTGTAAAATATTACTTTAATTACATTGGTTCATAACAAAAGCAAATGCTCATCTTTCATCTGTGTTTATGGGAAGCCTCATGGCTTTGTCACATTTGACTTTATTGGCAGAAAGTCAACAAAAATCTGAACTCTCTCTAAAATAAACTCCTACTAAATGTAAAAGGAGAAAACACAAAGCATCCGTTTTAGAGACGTCTGGAGAGTGGAATTCTGTGTATTGTCCTCACTCACTGGTAAATGTGCTTGTTGTTTTGAAAGGATCTGTCGACTGAAGTTTTACGTGGCCAGTGTTTAGCAAAAAATCTGATAACACACAGTGTACCCTAAAGTGCATTGATTAGAAAGCTTACCTTCCCCCTTTCACCTCCACATTTCAACTCTAAGTCTGACATTGTTAAATATTTAGCCTTCCCTAGCTAATCTAATAACTTGCCTATGTGTGGCATGAAGTATGTATCCGGATGGGAAATAGCATTATTTCACCCAATGGAAATCAAGACAGAAATGGATTGTCCCGTCAGGTTTGGGCACCAGTACAACAGGGCTGTACCAATCACTTTGAGACACCTTTGTAATACCTAATTTGAGCATCTCTCAAACTTCCCATGCAATTGCTTCCTGCATTTTTTCTGGCACCCAGTCAGTCTTCCTTACTGGCTTTACCTCTGGGTTAGTACAAGTATGATGGGAAATACAGTTTTTCCTGAGGCTGATGAAAACACATCATGAAAACTTCTTATTAGTTCCTGGGCTTGTTGTTCTGTTAAGGTCTCAGAAGAAACCATTTCATCCTTTTCCAAAGGCCCTAGAACCTCAGGACCAAGATTTAGCATCTTGTCTGGATTGACAAGAAAACTTTTCCACTCCCACCAGGTTTCAACAGTTTCACATGAAAGGGGTTTTTTCATTTTTTTATTTTTTTTTGAATGAGTCATGGGTGCAAATAATTTAGCAACTTAGCATGTACAAGTCCAAGTTGTTGTCAGATAAAAAGATATAGCTCCTCTCTACACTCACATCAAGTATGTGAAACAATAGATTGTAAACCATCAAATCCCAACCACATTGCATGACTATTACGGTGCTCCTAATTCACTTAACAAATCCTAATTCTAGAGCATTAATGTAATCCATTTTCATGAGAGAGAGAGCTCCACAGAGCTCAGGTGATCTGAAGAAGAGCTCTGTGGAGCTTGAAAGCTTCTCTCTTTCACCAACAGAAGTTGGTACAATAAAAGATTTTACCTCCCCCATCTTGTCCCTCACATCCTGGGACTAACATGGCAACAACACACAGACATCTATTTTCATGTCCATTGTCTCAGCCCTACACTGCCTTCTACTGTGAAAATGGTAGTAGTTTTCAAAGTCTTTTATATTTATTTTTACTAATTTTTTTTGCAGTTATTGAAAGTCACCACCTTCTCATGGGTATTCAGTTGTCTTTGTGAAAGGTGTTGATATCAAAAGGAATCCACATCATAACTGGCTTTGTAGTTGCTAGTTTCCACCAAGAAACCAAGGACTGAATGGGCATGAAGACAACTACTTGCTTACTCCTAGTCTTTCCAGCAGAGAGGGGAGGGGAACTTAAGATGCTGATGCTGCCTCTGGTCTACCCACTCTGTGTATAAACTTATCAACCAGCGATCTTTGACAGCTGTGAAACCTACTCTGAGAACTTCACCAGTCCCTTTGTTTTTCCTTTTTAAACAAAACTAAGTGCATATTAAAGCCCGCTACAGAACTGAATTCATCAAAAAGCCTCTATTGTGAATATGAAGAACAATGCATGACAAGTATGAATTGCAAAGCTCCGATTCTACTGAGAGTTAGCTAGCCTAATCATTTGCAGTAGTTATCCTGTCCTCCATTTTGGATTTTCTGCTCCAACAAACACATTCCTGGGTGCGTAGAGCAATCGAAAGCAGATGAATTTAAAGCAAAAGAAAGAACCACATGCAAGATACTTCAGGACAGCCAAACAATCATCCAATACTAGTTTGGCTCCTCTCGGAGACAAAAGAGCAGAGCCACCTGCAGCTGTTTAAGCTGCACAGTGGTCACAAAGGCAGCTGAAAGTTCTGAACACAAGTATGAGCACTCTATTTTTATCCACTGTCAGAAGGTCGTTGACTGAGACCAGTGCAGTCTCTGCCGCACCCAGCTCTAAAGCTGGACTGATGAAGTTGAGAAAACCTGAGGACTCCAGGTACTGAGTTGCTTTGATGCCACCTTCTCTATAATCTTCTCACAAGGGAGATTGGTGAACTGAGTGATAGTAAGCAGGAATCCCAGTGTCAAGATAGACTCTTGATCAAGAAACAAACAGTTGCTTGTTTAAGAGATGCTGTGACCCTACTGTCCTGAAGAGAGGAAATGACACTTTTTGCTAATAATAGGTCCTGTGTGTGAGCCATAGGTTTTAATAGCCAAGAGGGACAGGAGATAATAGGATGGACCTTATTGAGGCTGGAAACAAAGTACAGGGTCCCAAAATTGGGCCACCTTTCTATGTCATACCATGCGCTTGTCCATGCTTCAGCACTCTAGGGCTAGTTTTTGTAGGATGAGATCCTCTGCAGAAGAAGGCATAAAGAGAGAGCTGAGGTAAGAAGACTAAAACTAAAATCCATAGAGGTGGGCATTGTTTTCTAAAAATTGCAGCAGAATCTCCGGTTATGCTTCCTACTCAGAGTAAGCATAGGGGTGGGAGGAAAGAATGTGCAGACACTAGCCACCGCTGCTCACTCGTGGAACTGTTTCAATGTGTCCTCCAAATGGTTAACATGTATGGGATCCACTCATTCCTAAAGGCTAGAGCACACATATTTCTCCTAAATTTCATACGGCCATTTGTTTCGTATGTGCCCCTTTTGAACTGAATTGGACGTAAACCCACTAAATGAATGACACATGGAGCAGGAGAGACTTTTAGGACTTTTTTTTTTAATTTGATAGATGCATTTTTTCGCAGTGCCTGCCTGGATGAAGAAAGCAAGCTGGGTTCCTAAAAGAAGCAGTGACTTGCTAGAGCAGTGAAGAATAATTGTCTGAAGTTCTGGAGCTCAGCTGCATCTAACCTTTGATTTACGTGTTCCCAATTAAATGGTTAAAATAAGGCATAAAACCAAACTGACTTCTTTAAGGGTCAAGCCTCCAGGGTAGTTATAGATCATTTAATTTAATGGAGGACTGTGAGCAACATGAGTGACACAATTGAAGATTTTATTTAATATAAAACAATTAAGCAAACAGGCATTACAGTATAACCGTACAGTGCAGGATACTCACATTCTAAGACTAAATGTGGGAGAAAAGTGGAGTAATAAGAAAAGTAGGGATCAGTGGCAACCCCAGGGTGAAGGATTGGGTGAAAACTCATCTACCTTGGGTGCTTGGTGTTGACCCAGAAGGGAGGCCTGGCAGTTTCGGTGCTTGAGACCTCACTAGCAAATGGCTTTAAAAAAGCCATTGCCACAAGTGGCTTCTACAGTGCCAGGTGCAGATTGCATAAGATAAAAGTATGAAAAGAAAACAAATCTCCACAGCAGCTAAAGGTTTTCTTCAGTCAGGACATTAAAGGTAAAACTAGTCCTGTAGCTAAAAGAACAGTTCTGCCATCTGCTGTGCAAAGAGAGTTAAAGCAGCCCAAACTGATTTCCAACTTGAAGGAGCAGTGAATCTGGGAGACCTTGTTTTAGTCCTTGCAGTTCAATTTTCTTTTGAATGTGAGTCATGGAGCCTTTGCCTTTTGCCCCATATTACCTTGTCTATGTCATAAATCCGTGCCAGAGTTACAGATAAGAGTGAAAAGTAATAAATGATTTAACACCTCTCGGCCAGAATGTTTGTGTCCCAAAAACAGTTATACATTTAAAATGTGTCCTAGAACTTAGGAAATGGGGTTTCAATCACTTTTGAAAAGGGCTGAATTCCATAACCCTTTGGCCAAGAGATGTTCAGTCCAGAGGCAAATATATAACCAGCAGAGGGCAGTGCTACTCACTGGAAGCCCTAAGCAAAAATATTTTGAGCGCCCCCTCCCCCACCTTCTAAAATACTAATTTCATTATTTTCACAATCCAAAAAAAATCCCAACCCTACACATCCTTCTATACTTGTTAAACAGTTCACGTTAAATAAGATGAATGATATTTTGGGGTAATGCTAAATCAAGGCCCCCCTTGAACTGCCTGGGTCTCAAACAGTTGCTGAGTATACTTACAAGTTCCAAGCATATAAGTAGGAATTATGAACAACATGAACAAACAAAGAGGCTATTTTACTGCACAAACATTATGGGAATTACGAGGGGAAAAGTTTTCTCCTATGAATATATTCATTGGAGTGACTAAACACAAAGAAAACCCCAAAACATAACTAAAACTTGGACGTAACAATTAAAATACAATATAAATCATAGTATGCAGTACGATAGAGCATTTTCTACTCTACAAAACATCAGTGTAAAAGAACAGGAAAGCTTTGTTATATTACAAACAAGTTAAATGAAGCAAATGCAATCAGTTTGCTCACTTCTAAAAATATATATTCAGAGACATGAGTAATATTAAATGTTTTTAGTATTGTGCGTTCAAAACAAAATTGCCTCATAGAGCATTTACGTAATAGAAAGGTAATGAGGGCTGATTAATGCTTGTTACTCACTATAATTCAGCCTGAAAGAGCTTGTTCTGTTAACAAAAACTAACTAGACATTTAGTTGGGATAAATACGTAGTTTTTTGTCTTTTCAATCAGATTGCACCCCAGGCGAAATCCTAGATGTGGCTTAATGTTTGATGCTTTGTCTGATAGTGTGGAGCTGATGTCTTTATTATGTAAGGAGATAAAGATTTCAGAGTAACACAAGACTGTCATTTCTTTCAAATATGCTTGTAGTTGCCATTGACGTTGCATGCAACCAATCAATACATACAGTCCTAATTAAACCATTTTAATTATTTAGTTGACCACATAGAACATGACCAAACAAAAGAAACATGTACAGTTCTGTGGTGCATTGAGGGATAGTGTACACGACATGACAATATATTTTTGGTAATATTAATGAAGTAAATTAAATAGAGTAAAGGGTGGCCAGTGTTGATTTGCCTTTGTGCCCACTCATTTCTATAAGGAAGGTAATCTATCAATTGGTACAGAAGTGTGATTATGCAGATACTTAGGAAGAGATCCATGCTCTTTAGTTTAAACACAGTGAATAAAATAAATGACAAGTTGTCTAGTGACAAAATGCTTTTGTTACTATTTTCTTGATCAGATAAGGGCAATGACCCACTTTAGCATTCTTTAAAGGTCTCTCTAACTGGCAAAATGGAAGATCCTCACTTCCAGTCCCATACTGTGGCCAAAAGGGCTAATGCGATCCTTATACGTATAAACAGGGAAGTAGTGTACAGGATTTTAACTCCTTGTATGGCACTGGCAACACCAATCCTGGACTACTATGTACAGTTTTGGTGTCTGCATTTTTAAAATGTTGAAAAATTGGAGAGGTTTTAGGAAAGAGCCACAAAAATTATTCAAGGGCTGGAGAAAATGCCTTGCAAGGAGAGACTAGAGCTCAGTCTGTTTAGCCTATCAAAAAGATGACTGAGAGGTGATTAATGGCTGGGAGTTAAAGCCAGACCAATTCCAATTAGAAATAAGACACACGTTCTTAAAGTGAGAGTGATTAACCATTGGAACAAACTGCCAGACCAGCTGCCTTTTGAGAAGATATTTAGTCAAACATTAGTTATTGGACTTAATGCAGAGGTAATGGTGAAATTTCAGGACCTATGATGTACAAGACGTCAGACTAGATGATCTAAGGCCCTTCTAACCTTAAGCTCTCTGAATAAATCTGTTCTGTCCTTATGTGCCAAAGCCTGGCAATATCTAAGCTGACAGTGCCAAGTCCTACACAGTAATATCAGATGTGGTAAGGTTCTGGGATGCAGTCCACCAAGGGTTTTAAAAAATTAAATCAATAGCCTTAAACTCTACCTGCCAGACACCAGGAAACCAGCATGTAGATGTAATTTTCTCCATCCACACCAGACAATATTCCTGCTACTGCATGCTTCACTTGCTTGGAGCAACAGATCTGCTTCTTCAAAAAGACTCTGTTTAGTGCATTGTAATAATCCAAAACTGCACAAAAGCTGCACAAATTTTCCAGGACCAAGAGACTGCAGTCTGCTAATATTAAGATGTATTTTTAATAAGCTGTCTTGACAACGGCTAAGTCCCCTCCTATTCAAAGATCATGCCGAGTCTTGTCCTAAACTAACCTTGTGAGGCAAGTTCTGGTCAAACACTAGAAGGCCTAGGATGATGATCTCTCCTGCCCGAACCAATACACATCACATCAGTTGTGCTAGGACTTGCTCTTCTAGTTGGTAATCATCCAATCCCAGGTTACAGTCCTTTGTGTACCACAGACTGTCTTTGCAGGTCAGAGAGGGAGAACTGGGAATTGCCTGTATCACAATGATAGCTTGGATGGTACTGATTTTAAAAAAAAAATGGGGGAGGGGCATCCAAATACTGAAGAACATTTAAGACCGTTCCCCCTCCACATTTTGGAGCACATCACATGTAGTCTCAGCCCAGGGCCAAATGAGCGATCCCAACATTATAACCTCAAGGACGATCTCTCTCTAAACAGGATTCCCATGACCACTACACTACACTCCTCTAAAACAAAGGAAGTGCCCACAACAAGGGAAAGGCTCATGATAGAATTAGGCAGAGGTTTCTTGGCAGTTGGGCCACAGGTTGAGATGGACACAGATTTAGCACCTTCAGGAAAAAGTACGGGATGTATCTTATTTCTCCGGCTCAGCTTTGCCACAACATATTTAATTTTCAAATAACATCATGAAACTTCTTTTTGACACCTCTGCTCCCAGCCTTCCTCATCCCCCACACCCCCTTCCAGTTTGCTTCATCCCTTTTCCTAGCAGGATGTTATCGCTGCCAACAACTGGCCTCTTGCCGGGAGGTATGGATGGTTGGTGGATGAAGTAGAACCTGGTTAAAACAATGAGTTCTAAGGCATGCGGAGAGCACCTGGGACAGTATTTTAAGGGATTGGAGACCTGCTAATTCATGCACCACTTTCTTCTGGGCCTGAGCCAAAGTTCACTGAAATAAAAGGGAATCTTTCCATTGATTGCAATGGGGTTTGGATCAGGCTCCAGATTAGCAGGAACTCTGGAATACTGTGGGCACCACCCTGAGGCCCAAAAGGGGAGAGAATGACTTTTCAGAGGAATCAGCCATATTGATACGGAATGATTTGAAGTCTAGAAAACTTGACTTGTAGAGAGAGACTTAAGTTCAAGCTATTTAGTTGATCTGAGAGAAGGTTAAGAGGTGACTTAATTACAGGATTGACGTATTTATGTGGGGAAGTTTATTTCTGACAGTAGACAGTGCTTTAATTTATCAGAAAAAGGCATGACAAAATCCCGTGGTTGAAAGTGAAAGCTAGACAAATTCAGACTAGAAACGAGATGCAATTTTTTTAACAATGAGGGTAACTAACCACTGGAGCAATTTACCTATGAACATAGTCAATTCTCCAACTTTTAAATCAAGACTGGATGCCTTTCTACAAGATAAGCTGCAGTTCAAATGGAAGCTTTGGATGTGATGTAGAAATTACGGGGGAAGCTTCTATGACCTGTGTAATGCAGGAGGTCAAAATGGATGAGCCTAACGGTCCTGCCAAGCCTTAAAATCTATGATGCGCACCTTTATTCCACCATAACTGTGTCCACAATAAGAGGTTGTACCACTTTAAAGATACGGTCCAGAGTGACCTAAACAAATTGGAGGATTGGGGCAAAAGAAATCTGAGGAGGTTCAACAAGGACAAGTGCAGAGTCCTGCACTTAGGACGGAAGAATCCCATGCACTGCTATAGGCTGGGGACCGACTGGCTAAGCAGCAGTTCTGCAGAAAAGGACCTGGGGATTACAGTGGACGAGAAGCTGGATATGAGTCAACAGTGTGTTCTTGTTGCCAAGAAGGCTAGTGGCATATTGGGCTGCATTAGTAGGATACTTGCCAGCAGATCGAGGGAAGTGATTATTCCCCTCTATTCAGCACTGGTGAGACCACATCTGGAGTATTGCGTCGAGTTTTGTGCCCCCCTCTCCCCCCATACACACACAGAGAGAAAAGATGTGGACAAATTGGAGAGAGTCCCGCAGAGAGCAATGAAAATTATTAGGGGGCTGGGGCACAGGACTTATGAGGAGAGGCTGAGGGAACTGGTGTTATTTAGTCTGCAGAAGAGAAGAGTGAGGGGGGATTTGATAGCAGCCTTCAACTACCTGAAAGGGGGTTCCAAAGAGGATGGAGCTAGGCTGTTCTCAGCGGTGGCAGATGACAGAACAAGAAGCAATGGTCTCAAGCTGCAGTGGGGGAGATCAAGGTTGGAAATTAGGAAAAACTATTTCACTAGAAGGGTGGTGAAGCGCTGGAATGGGTTACCTAGGGAGGTGGTGGAATCTCCATCCTTACAGATTTTAAAGGCCCAGCTTGACAAAGCCAGGGCTGGGATGATTTAGTTGGGGATTGGTCCTGCTTTGAGCAAGGGGTTGGACTAGATGACCTCCTGAGGTCTCTTCCAACACTAATCTTCTATGATTCTATGATCTGTTTCTATATCCATGTAATTAAATTGGTCCAAACATAAAAAGTGTAGAGAAGCCCTCATTCACTCAGCAGAACCAGAAAAGGAAATACTAGTCTAGAAATACACTAATCATTCTCTAGGTGTCAGGAATACCTGGTTCTGTACTGCCCAACATATAAGGGTGAGATAAAGATCCAAAGAAAAAATGGCATCTTGAAATTCTGAAGGCCACCTTTCTTTAGCATAAATAACATTTTCTAAAATTAGATTCAGCCTTCATTATTTCTTCTGTTTAGCACAAATGCAGGGAGACTTGTGCTGGATGAAGGTAATCTTTGGTCTAAAGCTATCATAATTATTAGTATTTATTGTTTGTATTACCATGGTGCCTAGGAACCCTCATCTTGAACCAGGACCCCATTGTGCTAAGCACTGTACAAACATAAAACAAAGACAGTCCCTGCCCCAAATAGCTTACAATCTAAGTGTAAGATGAGACAACAGATGGATACAGACAGCTGGGGGAGAACAAGTAAACAGTGAGACAGTATCGGTCAGTACAATAGGCAGTGGTCTCTGCACGCTAGCAGCCTAACAGTTGTCAAAGTTTATGTAGCCATCAGGGCAAAGGATAGTTTTGAGGTCGGATGTGAAGGTGGGTGAGATAGCTTTGTGGGTGTTTATGTGAGGGGCAGCAAGGGAGAGCGCATGAAGGTGTTTGTATTTTTTGCACTTAGCACTCTTTGGCTGTTGATCACAAGGCACTTTACAAAGGTAAGCACTATTATCCCTATTTTATATACAGGGAAACTGAGGCACAGAGGGCAAACTGACTTGCCCCAGGTTAGAAAACAAATTAGTGACAGATCTAGAATAGAAACCATGTTTACTTATTTCCAGTCAAGTATTTACTCATTGGACCATGCTGTCTGTCTTCCCCCACCCGCCTTATTGATTTAAGAGTATTTACATGCTCATTTGAGAGTCTAAACCTGAAGCATCTTTTCTTTCAGTTTAATAGATCTCCCTTTATTATTTTTTTAAGTGGCTTGTGTTATTTGTAAATACGGTGCATGGGCTAACGCAATCATATTGTCACATGCCTCCAGGACACTTTTTAGCCAAGTATAAAGCTGTTTGATGCCATGAATATTGATTTAAATCTGAGATTGAACTAACAGAACTAGAAACAGCCTGAGGGCCTTTGGGCAGTTGAAGCTCCTTGTTTAGTTCACCCTTCAAACAATGCAGGCATCTTAAAACAGAGCCTGAGTTTTCCTCTGTACAGCTATTGACCATGTATGATAAGGTGCAGTTGAGCTGTGTGCTCAGCAGACTGTAAATAACTTCAACACTGAACCACTAACCTGATGATGGGACAACCACATAGAGCTCAGTTGGGAACAACTTCCTGTTATGCAGTCCAAATTTTCTTTAGCTCATTTTCATTCCATTATTCTTAGGTATACCTGTTACACACCTGGAGCAATGTCTCAGAAGGAGCCAGCAAACACAGTCTGCCTTGTACACATGTTGAAAGGGTTATTTTGAAGTGATCAAACAGTAGAAAATTTGTATTAATGACAGAGTTCTTGCATAGACTGGATTTTGTGAGACAGTCTAATCAGACTGCTCAGAAGACCAAGTAAGACACTTCCCCATCCAAATGCCCTTACGCTAAGGGATGGTGCACTGGACTGGGAGCCACAAGAGAATGAGTTCTGGTCTCATATCTACTGCCTGTATCTTTGTGCACACCTTAGTGAGCAAGGTCACATCCTATATTCTGGAAAGCAATTAAGTATCATCCCCCTGTTTTACAAATAAACTAAGAGGCAACTTCAGGTCACTTTAAAGCGAGCTGGGAATAAAACCCAAGTCTTTCTTGTGACCGATCCAAATCTTATCCTGTGAGCTGCACTGCATTTCAGAATGAATGTGCCAAATCTATGGGCTCAACTGTCCTGTCTGCTACTACTGTTATACACACCTGCTAACGCTCCCTGCAGAGCCAGGAGCAGACCACAGACTATCTCCAATAGCTTATTGGTGTTCAGCAAATGGTTGTGTAAAACACTGACAAAGCATGTGGCAAGTCTCCCTCTGTGGTGTGTCCACAAAGAAAAAATAACTGTTACTCTTTCTGTGTAAATAGATGAGGTTTGTGCTGAGGCTCTGAAGATCCAGGATTCAAACCCTCCTGACAACCCATTACTGGGAGGAGGCTTACAGTGGCATGTAAGCCAATTTGTTTTTCCAATTTTCCTCTTTTAATCTTTTAAATTTAATTAAATTTATTTAATTCACACAGTGAGAAAGCATCTTTAAAAACAGCTTTTATCATTTAAAATTATCAGGTCATACCATGACACACAACAAAACACAGGTGTTCTGCATTTTGGTTATTTGTCATACAATTCAATTGCTTGTGTCCAATATTGGCAGGACTGAGAGGAATGCTGAGTGATGCTAGTTAGGTCAGGGAGGTTACTTGTCTTTCATCCCTACTCTCCAATAAAGCTCAGTTTACATATTTTCTTGTGAGCTATTCCCAAAGAAGGATCAGAAACAACAGTCATTTACGCTGCTCTGTTTGAAGCAAGGGGATAGGAATATACTTGGGTAGTCCATTCTTCATTCCTCTGTTTTTCTTTCAGAAGCAAAAAAGTGTCTGACTGCCAAGGCAGTTTTAAAAATAGTTAAATGAAATAGACTGAGTGCATTTATCCTGAGAGGTGCTGCTTTTTATGTTGTCTGATCATAGTATGTCTCTGCAGTCGCTCTATTCCTTAATTGTATATTCTTTGTTGCAAAATTAAGGCAACTTTAGTATAAAATGCTGAGGACAGTCCTTTCCAGTAGAAATAGTAAAATTCAATCTCCATTTTTAAACCTTAAAATGTCTCCATTGTTCATTTAGGCCAGGGGTGGCTTTCCTGAGCCTGAGGAGGAGCCAGAATGTACCAATGTACGTTGCCAAAGAGCCAGCAGCCCCCCATCAGCTCCACCCACAGGTCCTCCCACCCACTGGCAGCCCCACCAATTAGTGCCCCCCCCTTCCCCACACCTCCTGATCTGCTGTTTCATGGAGTGCAAGAGGCTCTGTGGGGAGAGGGGAGAGGAGCAAGGGCACAGCAGGCTCAAGGGAGGGGGCGGGAAGGGGCAGAGTGGGGGCAGGGCCTGTGGCAGAGCCAGGGGTTGAGCAGTGAGCACCCCCCGGCACATTGGAAAGTTGGCGCCTGTAGCTCCAGCCCCGGAGTTGGTGCCTGTACAAGGAGCCGCATATTAACCTCTGAAGAGCCGCATGTGGCTCCGGAGTCACAGGTTGGCCACCCCCTGATTTAGAGGCTAGTCAGAGCCAGGGTTGATTTGCATGAAGATGGCCCCACTCCCGCAAGGAAAAACCCATGAGAGCTGTGTTATCTGCTCAGTCAGATGAAGCTATAGTCACCCACAAATCACACCACAGGTGGAACTGGGAGAGGGGAAAGTGGTGGTAGTTTTCTAAATTCCACCCACAAAATAAGCTCTGGCCATGTCAGTTGGCATAATGAAATATGGCTCATGGAGATTTTCAACATATCATTGATCACACATGCCACTGGGCTCAGCTCCCCCTTGTGGGACTTGAATGTGCCCATAGTTACTGCTAGGCTGGTTTGGTTAGCTCCTTGAATGGGGGTGGAGAGAAATTAGTGGTATCCCCCTATTGTCACCCAGTTGTGACACCAAAATTAGATGCAATTTATAGTACATTGTACTAATTTGTGACCCTTCCTCTCCTGTCTTACCTGAGCAATGAAATAGTTAACAATATTGATGTTTAAATTATCGTCACTGGGCATCTGAGCTAGCACCCACACTGAGACGTATGGAGCTGCTCCCACTTCTCAGAGCTATTGTTCCAGACTCTCTGAAGACTAATTTCTGCATCAGTTACACTCAGGTCATGTTTCTGAGGTTTTCATCATCATTATAACTATAGAGGCGTAGGGGGTTCTTTTAAAATGAAAGCTGAGATTTTGGAAAATGAGACAGCAGCTTGAGAGCAGTGTCAGTGTGTCATGTCCCCCCAGTCTGAGCCATGTCCCACTATTATTATTCTCTGTGTCCCTATTAGTCTCTCTAGGTTTTGGGAGTTGTAATTAAAATGTAAGTTATAACCTGGTTTTGATTTCCTTCAATTGTATCTTCTCTTCTCTTTAGTTCCTCTCCTCAGCCAAAGCCTTTCCTTTGAGATCTAATCTGAATGCTTTGACATTTAAACAAAACTCTCTCTCCATCCCTGTTCTCGCTCTCCCTGGTCTTGTTCCAGAGAGGCAAGGTTGCTGCTGGTAACGAATGTGTGTCATGATTCCAGAATCCTGTTCCCTCACTCAGCCATTCCCTCTGCAGCCTTCAGCAAGTCACTTCACCGTCTGTAAACTGCCTCTCAGAGCTGTTATTAGATTCAATTAACCATTTATGCAACACTTTTGAGATCCTCAAAAGGAACTATACAAGTGCACCACTTGATTAGTATTATCACTTTTAGTCTCCACAAACACTACAAATAATAAATGGAACTAAAACTGAAAATGACCCCCTCAGGCCCAACAATGGGACACTCACTTTGAAAGCTACCCCTAAGCCACTGCTACTGAGATATAGATGGTAGTTTTAACAAAAGATACAGATAGGGTGCTGTGATTTTCCTGGATTTTGAGCGATGTCTTCGTTGTGTCAATTCAGATGCTTATTATCAGTAAATAAACTAGCAGAAGGTATTCCTTGATATGGAAAGAGAAAGCAATTTAGTACCAATAATATCAGCACTTACCATGATGATGAGTGCTTTAGATAGATAATGTATGGCAATGCATGCATCATTCCAACTGACAGGGACTGTTTAATCTTTTCAAAATATAAATAAAGAGCCTTTGCCAGTGAAAATGATGCATGCGTATTTGAGGCTGATACAGATTTAATTGTTAAAAAAAAAAAAAAAGGGCAAAGTCATTTGAACGTAGGTTGGCTGTCCTCTAGCATGGCCTATATCACTTGTTCTGAACCCATTCAAACTCAAATGGCATTATCAGAGCTAGAAGAAAAATGTCCAGCACACCACTACTTTTTTAAAAGGAGTGCAGTTCACATATCCTGGTGATCTCCTGAAATCCTATGGGCCTCATGCTGGCCCCACAGAGATCAGATGAATTGTAAACACTGATTGAAACATCTTCACAAACAATCCTTTCAAAAAGGGAGGAAAAGAGCACTCTTTTTAAAGTGGTGGGTTGTTTTATTTTTGCGTTAGTAATAGTTTCAGATCTTGAGTCCATATAACTTGCTGGCTAGGTCTGTTTATATAGTTTCTATTTTATGTTATGTTATGAATACAAATAGCATCTATTTTTTCCTGCAATGCAGAACATTTACTACCTGCCTTGTTGTGTATTGTTTGACTGCGTGCTTAATTAAAGCACATTTATTTTATTGTGGCTACCAGATCGTCTGTGTATACTACAGAAATTAAAATGAGCTGCTGCCAGCAGTTGACACAAATCAACGTCCCCTCACTCTTTTCCATCTCCACCCATAGGTCAGATGACTACTCTATTACAGGCCCCGTTTACGAAAAACTAGAGTGACTAAATGTCTTATCCCTTGTCCTACAAATCGCCAATGCTGGCTTAGGCAAATCAAGAGGAAGTGAATTCCAGAGCCAAGGACTGGGGCAGACTGCAGGAATGTTCTGACAGAATGCACCTGTTGAGATGAGCCCCAGAGAAAGAGGAGGTCTCTGCAAAAGTCTGGTTCCAGGTTATCCAGGGCTATCAATGAGAATAAACACTTTGAAGCACAAATGAAAGAGGACTGGGGCCCTGGACAGAAGGTATGGAACATATGACTTGGTACTGCATGACATTTTGATTAAAAAACTAGAATGATATAAAATTAACATAGCACACATTAACTGGATTAACAACTGGCTAACTGTTAGGTCTCAAAATGTGAACTGGGAATAGTCATTGAGCAGGTGTGTTTCTAGTGGGGTCCCACAGGGATCAGTTCTTGGTCCTATGCTATTTAACATTTTTATCTGAAAAAAAAAATCCCATAAAATAATCACTAATGTTTGCAGATGACACACAAATTGGGGGAGTGTAAAATAATGAAGAGATCATATTACTGATACTTAATGGTAAACTGGGTGCAAGCAAAGTGTTTTAATACAACTCAATGTAACTGTATACATGTAGGAACAAATAACATAGGCCATACTTACAAGATGGGGCAGTCTATCCTGGGAAGTAGTGACTCTCTGAAAAAGATTTGGGGCTCGTGGTGGATAATCAGCTCCACATGAGCTCCCAGTGCAACCCTGTGGCCAAAGGTACTAATGTGATCCTTGGATGCAAAAACGGGGAATATTGAGTAGGAGCAGAGAAGTTATTTTACCTCTGTATTTGGCACTGGTGCGACCGCGGCTGGAACTTCTGGTGCCCACAATTCAGGATGTTGATAAATGGGAGAGGGTTCAGAGAGGAGCCACAAGAATGATGAAAGGATTAAAAAACATGCCTTATAGTGATAGATTCAAAGAGCTCTATCTGTTAGCTTAACAAAGAGAAGGTTAAGCGGTGGAATGATTAAAGTCTGTAAGTATCTACATTGGGAACAAATATTTAATACTGGCTCTTCAATCAAGCAAAGAAAGGTAAAACATGATCCAATGGCTTTAAGTTGAAGCTAGACAAATTCAGATGGGAATTGTGCGAGGATAATTAGCCATTGGAACAGTTTACCAAGGGTCATGGTGGATTTCAATCACTGACCATTTTTAAATCAAGATGGGATGTTTTTCTAAAAGATACGCTCAAGGGTTTGGGGGGGGGACTTCTGTGGCCCATGTTATACAGGAGGTCACACTAGATGATCACAGTGATCCCATCTGGCCTTGGAATCTCTGCATCTAAGTGTTGCTCTGTTGGCCAGCATAACAAGGTGAGCGGCCACATTCTGCACTAGCTGAAGTCTGAGTGAGCCTAGGCACAGCACATTACAGGAATCCAGAAAGGACAGTGCACAGGTATGGAGAATCATGGTGAGTTTGGCATAGCAAAGGAAAGAGCACAATATCTGGGCCAGCTGAAGGAGGCAAAAGGTATTCCAGGCCCCTGCTGCTTTCTGGGAATCCAGGAGCAGAGCTGGATCCAATAAGACTCAAAGAATACCAACCACTGTGACAAAAAGATGGAGTCTTTGGTCTGTTATGCAATGAAAAGTGGCCTTAAAACAGCTGGAGATGGCGGGTGGAGAATTCACTCCACTGTAAAGGGGGACTCTCCACCAGAAGGTATCTGGTGGAGGCAGCTCTGCTGCCCCTTGTGCGAACTGGCATAAGAAGGAGGAAGCATATTGGGGCATTCTGGGAGCAGGGCGTGAGTAGAATCGGAAGAGCATGGCAGAGTGGAGGTCCCTAACTTGGGCTGAAGTTGATATGCTCTGAATCAGGGAGTTCTACCCTTTCTAAGTTGTCTGAGCTCTGCTGAGATGATGTGGACAATCAAGCCCATAGTATCAGTTTGCACAGGTTTTTGCTTCAGTTCAGGATTTATTTGTCTCTGGAGGAGCTCTTGGGAAGGAAGAAGGCTGAGTTTTCTTTTCAAAGCAGAGATGTGGTTGGAGAGACTTCTTTTTTTGCTGGCGTTAGTGCAGATTCATCCATGGTGTAACTCTACTGACCACATTGGATTTACTCCAGAACTGAGTCAAGTGTGTCAATTCATTTAATTTATGTGACACATTATATATATATATATATATATACACACACATACAAGTCCCCTTTGCTAATTTAAATCAAGGGTGAGATTAACCCCCTTCCAGAGAGGGAGCAATCATGCACCCAAGAGTTCCTCAAGATCCTTCTCCTGACCCAGGAGCTTCTGTTTTTTTTGGACTGAGACTGATCAGATAATTTAACGGAGGATTGTAACTCAGCCAGCAACTGGGAAAGCAAGGCAATCGTCCAGAATCCAGCCTCAATGAGAAAGTGATGTAGAACAAAGTTCCTTCCACCTCCTTCAATCCATCATTTGCAGCTCAAAACATCCCACACTCTTTCCTTATGGTTGCATATATCTGTACATACTGAACAGGAAACTGTGTGTGAAGGGAGGATAAGCAATTGCCCATTCTAGCCCTCTGGGTTGATATGGACAGCATAATGGTCAAGCAATTCATTCCATTCCTGCCAACTCCTGCAGAAAGGATTTCACTGAGTTTAATTGTGTGTGAACATATGTATTACACAGAAAAAATGACATTAAAAGAACATCATTAAAGTTGCAAAGTCAAGCACACAAAAGTTAGGAAATGCCAAAATTAAGCCTGCCTGTGCAACCTTAATTTTGGTCCACTGTACATATGCATTATGATAGTCTTTAATTACCAGATTACATATTATTTTTTCATAGGACATCTGCTTCATTCAGTGCACAGGGTGGATGGACAGTGCTCAGTTAATGAACAACTACTCAGTATTTTGTTTTACCTTCATTGTTCAGTGTGTGCCCCTAGGCCTACTTTATTGCCTACTATTCAAAACCCACTCGGAATACAGAATTATTAATTTCCTCGTGTGATTTTCTATCACACTCGTCAATATATTCCCAGTTCTTCACAAACATTAGTTATCTTGACAACATCCTTATAAGGTGAGGCAATGGCACTATCCCCATTTTACTGATAGGGAACTTGAAGCAGTGAGCGATTAAGGTAAAAATTTCCACTAATTTTGGGAACCCAAATTGCGATACATGGTGTGATAAATGAGAACGGGACTAGCTCCCTTTTGTGAACAGCCAGTTAGCTACAGCATTCCTCTTGGTAGCTGTTCTCCACTTGCTTTACGTGTAAAGGGTTAAAAAGTTTGACTGCATGCATAGGTAAAAGGAAGTGAGTGGGCACCTGACCAAAAGAGCCAATCGGAGGGCTAGAACTTTTTAAAATTGGAAAAAAACTTTCCCTTTGTCTGTCTGTTTGTTGTTCTTCGGAGAGAGGAAACACATAGCAGAAATGCTATAAGAAGTTTTAAGCCAGGTATAGAAAATCATCAGATCATACCTAGAACTACTTATTTGAACCTCAGATAGCTAAGTAAATCAGGAAATGTCTAGGAAGATGCAATTAGGGTTATTTCTTTTATTTCTTATTGGCTTGTAGACACTGCTGTGCTAACCCCCAAATGTTTTTGTTTTGCTTGTAACCTTCAAGCTGGACCTCAAGAAAACCATTCTTGATGCTTTATTATTATATTTGCTCTTTTTAATTCTAGCAATAGCCTAAGTTCCAGATGTATTTTCTTTCTTTTTGTTTTTCATAAAATTTACCCTTTTTAAGAACAGGATTGGGTTGTGGGTGGTGGTGTTGTTTTGGTGTCCTAAGAGGTTTGTGCATATGTTGTTTAATTAGCTGGTGGCAACAGCTGATTTCTTTTGTTTTCTTTCTCAGCTCTTCCCCGGGTGGGGGTTGGGGTGTTGATAGGGCTTGTGGGTACCCCACAAGAAGGAATTTCCAAGTGCTCCTTCTTGGGTTCTCAAAAGGGGCGTGGGGCTTTGCACCTGGGTGGTGGCAGCATCTACCCATCCAAGGTCAGAGAGAAGCTGTGACCTTGGGAGTTTAATACCAGCCAGGAGTGGCCAGTATTCATTTTTAGAATCCTTGTGGGCCCCCACCTTCTGCACTCAAAGTGCCAGAGTAGGGAATCAGCCTTGATACATGGGACTGGATTTTTCAGCAAAGTTAGTGTTCTACAGCACTTTATATAGTGAAGTTGAGCTGCCACTGACTTCAGTTGCAGCTGGGAGTGCTTAGCACTTCTGCAAATCAGACCCCAAGGTCTCAAGTCAGACAGCTAGAAAATGGGGAACATGCTATTAGTGATCACTTGTGAAATGTCTCGTTTAAGTGACTTGACTTGTATCTCACAGGAACTCTGTAACAGAGGAAGGGTTGGAATAAAATTCTTCAGGGCAGCATTCAATTGCCTTTTCCAAAAGATCATCCATTCTTTTTCTGCAACCTCGTGGCTTATTCACCACCCACCTTCCAACTTCTGCAACAAATGAGGCAGGAGTCTCCTGTGACGATTGGACTTACAAAGCATATCCCTATTGTGAGCTCAAATGTAAAAAATATGCCCACATTCATAAGATGTTACAATAAAATGTACATGAAAAATAGGTCACGTCATTTACAGCACTGAATGTTGCAACAAATACAAAAGAATCAGTCTAAATGAAAAAGGCCACATGGATATAATCCACAGACAGTTGAAATTATGCTTGGTAAAAACAGCTGATTTGGAACCAGAAGTTAATAGACCAAAATTGCTGTGATAGCTATTAGGCCTAATTGGCGGACAAAATAATGCAGGAGCTGAACTAAGATCATAGACAATCCGCACCTGCTGATAGTGGGGGGGCACAACCCCAGTACAGTTCGAGTCAGCCCCCCTCCTACCCCCACTAATTCCCTCTCTCCCTCTGGAAAGCAGCGCTGCCATCCCGGAAAGCAGCAGCCTCTCCCTGCAGCTTCTATCTGTTCCTCCTGTCTCTTCCTCGCCACCTAGCAGCTCACTGGCTCAGTTGCCCAGCAGGGAGGGGGCCCAGCCACACAATCTGGGGGGACATATGACCCCACATGCCCCCCCCATGCCACCTCTGACATTCATTTTTCCCCTTCTTAGGTTTCTTAAAGAGACCTGTTCAGATAGTTCAGTTCAGCTCTGCTTCTCATCTCCTGTCCCACCTTGCATCCCAGCTCAATCCCTGAACAGCCAGCACCACAACTCATCTAAAGGACTTTCTTCCTGAGAGGAAGGCCAGCTGGCCTTAACCTTGCTCAAGGAATTTTGTTTTCACCCGTGAGCACTGAAAGTTATCACAGTATAACTTTATATAAAAGTTATCACAGTATAAAAGTTATCACAGTGGCAAACAATCCACAGTCCGTCGGTGGGAATAAGTAATTGTCAGCACTGCAGAGCCACCAAAGATCCTGCATCATTGTCCCATCACTTGTGTTATTTTCTGCCCCCTCCCTTTTCTTTCCTTCTATCTGTTCACTCCCTTGGCTTTTCCCTGAATCCTGAAGTCAACTATGCTGTATTCAGCCATGCCTGCCTTGTCTAAGAAGAATGATGTCCCTGACCAGATCGTAAACCGGGATCAAAGCAGCAGATGTCATCACTGACTTGCCAGCCAAAAGCATCCACTCGTAACTAACCAATGGTTCCAAAATCCTCAACCAAAGCCATGTTTCACCCATCTTTTCTATCCTCGCTCTCTTCCACCTTGTATGTGTCTAATTAAGACAAGGATAAGTAACAGCTCTCTACATGTCAGGACTGGGAGTAAAATTAATCCTTTCCCTTTCATCAAAGAAAAGTTCTGAAAATGAGTCTGATGTTTTGCCTCCAAAAATAGAACGGCTTTAAAAGTTTTGACTGGTTGTTTTGTATAATCACTCAACCAATTTCATTATAAATGCCTGATTTAATTTCTTGTTCTTTCTTGTGTTTAATCAATAAACTTTTAATTTGACTAAATGCTTTTGAGTGTTTGCCAAGTAACCAAGTAAAACAAAGGCCTGTCCTTAAAATAACCCCAAACCTACCTATCACTGTTTAATGTTGGACAGTAAAAGAATCTATGAACATTTTTAACCCTTTGGGCCTTTGAGATCAATTCCATACAACAGGTCCAATGACAGCCTTTTCAGTACACAGCCCTGATTCATCAACTGAGGAGGCCCAGCCTGTACCCTGAATGAGGCAGGGGTCCAGTGAAAATAAAAGTATGTGATCATTTAATTGAAGACAATATCATAATCCATATGCATAAGGGGACTGAATTCAGGTGGCACAAGCAACCTTAATTCTGGCATTTCCTAACTTTTGAGTGTTTAACTTGCAACCTTAATAATGTTCTTTTAATACAGATTTTCTATATAATTTCCTACCTTTTTAAAAAAGCAAACTGAAAAAACAGAAATTCTATCATATTGACACTCATGTGTCATCAGCAGGGGTAGAACCTCAAGATCCACTGTACAGACCCCTACCACTTGAGCTAACAGAGTAATAGACAGCAATAATAGGATGTCACCTTCTAGATGGACCAGCACTAGAGGAGGATGAGACGGTGCTGGACATAGGACTGCTATTTAAGTATAATGGGATGCCATAATTTTATCAATGCTGTATGTGATTTGGTCAGTGAGGAGCCATTATTGTATATTGAGTTGTTAGAATTTCCTGTATGACTATTGATCTAATTTGCAGTGGGGGTAGTCAATTTCCTTGCCCAGCCAGACTCTCTTCTCCCATCCCAATTCCTCATCCCCTGTCTCTTTGCCTAGCCTATCCAGTTCCCCACTCCTGGATCCTAATCCAATCTCTCTCTCCTCCTTGCCTCACTGGCTCCCAGTCTGTCTCCCTCCCTAGGCTCCTCATCCAGTCTGTCTCTCCCCATCTGTTCCCCAGCTCCTTGTCCCAGTCTCTCCACTCCCTGGGTCCTTCTCCCATTCTCTTTGCCCAGCCAGTCCCCATTTTCACCCTGAACCTAGCTCATCAGATCTGTCTCCCCTGCTCCCATTCCTTCCCACACTGATTCCTAGTCCCCGTCTCGCCCCACAGCTCCTCATCTGATTTCATTTCTAACCTGCTCAACCAACAGGCTCTATTCTCCCCCCCACTCCCATTTCTCTCACCAGCTCCGAGTCTCAGCCTCCCTCTCCCCGTTTCCCAGTTGCAGCCTTCCCTCTCCCACTCAATCTCCCAGTCTGTTTCTCTCACCCCAACCCCTGCAACTCCAGTCCCAGTTTCCAACTTCTCCTAATCTACTCCTTTCCCTTTCCCTTGTTTGGCTTTTGTCCCTTCTGCATTCAAATCGGACAGCTTCCTCCTCCATACTGCCTGGGCCCTGTGAGGTGGGAGGAGAGGTTGTCACTGAGGGTATGTCTACACTGCAATTAAAAACCCAAGGCTGGGACCCTCCCACCTTGCAGGGTCCTAGAGCCCAGGCTCCAACGCAAGCTCAAACATCTACAAAACAATTAAACAGCCCCTTAGCCTGAGCTCCAGTCAGCTGGAAGAGGCCAGCTATGGGTTTTTAATTGCAATATAGACATAACCTAGGAAAGACAGACTTCCTGCTCTGTTATAGTGCCTGGCCCTACCCTGGCCTGCAGCAGCTGGGAACAGCAACTACAAGGAAAGTCCAGCTTTGCCCCATCGCCCTGGGCTGGAGAATGCACAGCCCAGTTACAGGTAGGAACTGTCAGAACAGGGAGCATGCTCAGATGCACTGTGGGGAGCATCCACAATTTGGTCAGCTCTAGAAACTGTGAGGGCATGGAGCATGCTCAGTGGGGGCAAAGTCTTTGGGGAATTTAGGTGTTAAAAAGCTAAGTAGTCCACACTGAGCATATATGCAAACTGCAATTTTTCAAAGGCTTATAATTTGGCCTAATTTAGGTGGATTTTTACATGGATGGAGAAAGGCACATCCCTGATACAAAGGCCACTCCGTCCCACAGCCAAATTTCAAGTCTCTGCTTCAAAGTATAGGGGTGCTAGGGCTTTTCAGAAGAAAGATCGCTTAACTCTGGGCAAAACCACTTTTTTTCCCCCATCCTTGTTTTTTGAAATGGCTGAAATTTTCCAGAAAAAAATTAGCCTACAGCCGACATCCAGTATGGAAAACTTCAGCCTAGACAGTTCATGTCTAGCAAAGTTTTGTAAGCAACTGAACACAGGGTCTTATGGGAAGTGTTGAGTGGCATTAACAGGCAGTGCTACCAGCCCTGCCTATAATGAGAGAAAGAGAGCATGTGCGTCTGTTTGTGTACACAGAACGCTGGTTTTGAGTTTAGAAGGAAGAGGGAGGACCCCCTCTCTCTCTGTGCTTTGGATTCCTTTCACCTACTCCCATTACTTTTAACTGCTGTATACTAGCACTGTAGTAAAACCAGAACTGAATCGTAAAAGCTCTTCTCCTTTGATCCTGTCTTCTGTCAGTTACCTCTTTTCCAGAGTCACCAGACTGAGGGCAAGGATGACTTGTATTTCAGAATAACTGCTCATTACAACAAAGGGTCACCCTATGAATTGCACAGGTCAGAGTAGGAAAGGGAGACATTTGTGTGGAGTACATCTACAAATATAGTGACCTGCGAGGAAGAAAACTGTTAAACTAATGAGGAGTTCATATAATCTCACTAATAAAAGAATAACTGATCTGAGAGGAAAATAAAATTTCTGTGGCACTGCACATTCCAACACTACAGACCCCAGGAGAAGATGGCCTGATTTATGCTGCTACCATCTCATGATTTTCTATTTGTTGTAAAGAGGCACCAAGACCATTTAACCAGTTCTTTGTTGCCTCTCATATCTGGGAGAATGCAACTTCAGTCCTATTTGTGTCCCAAATTCTTCACTGCCAGATTGCTGACATTCCAAAAGACCAGTGGTACTGTGAAGAAACACTGCTGGAGTGTGGATTGGGTAGGAAGGCATTAACGTTTTGCACATTACTATCATTATATAATGCGCTAGCTCTGCATCTTCGAGTCACCCGCTCTAGAGGTCAATGCTTTAAAGAGGGCAGATGAGTAGAACCCTTGCCACATATGGAACGCTAGTAGGCAATAAAAATTGGCTTTGTGCTAGAGATGCCCTTCTAACAAAGCCCTTGGTAAAGGGCATTAGGAGCTGGGTTTGCACTGGCCAAGGTGCCAGGTGCAGTCATTACTTTCTAATTACAGATGATAGACATTATGGATCCATCAGTGCTTAAAATCTGCTGCTAAGTGCTCCTGCCTCTGTCAACAATTTCCTCTTACTTTGCTGTGCACTTGGAAGTGACCTGCTGCGGCTGACTATGAAGTGGTACTGGAAGGCTGCAGGCGACTGCCTGCCCAGTATGACTGGAGGAGCACTATCCATCTCTGCAACACTGTCTCCCAGAGGGGTGGAGGCAGGAGGCTGAGTTGTTCCCCACCTGGTCTTCAGCGATATTGCTGCATCCACTTTCTGTTTCACAAAACTGTTCTTCTCTGGCAACCCTACCCATGCCCTTGAAATCTCCCAACATAGTCGGTGTTCATAATGTCAACAATCTTCAGTGTCTAGGTAATTTAATCTGACCTTAGAATTACCCAATCATTACTCGCTTACTCATTACTCACACAAATTCCAGACCTCTTAAGCATTTTGAACAATTATCAATACAATCTGAACTCAAGATGTGCACCAACTCTATGTCGTGAACTAAAGCAGTAGCCTGACTAGTTCATCCAGGAGAGAAAACTCTATATCAGCATTACATAGTCATCATGAAAATTTGGCAACTCCCAGGAATCAAATCTGCACACTTGCCTTTTACCATGATTATGAAGTTAATGAAAATAACATTTTACTGACTCACTGAGTTACTTGCCCAGAATGAATAGATGTTTGCAAGGCTCTTATAGTAGCTGTCCTATCTCATACAAGAGCATTAGAACAAATACACACACAAGTTCATCCCACTCTCCTGCTAGTTAACCACACTTATCTTGCAGATCAAAATCTTTTACAGATTTAAACGCAAAGCACCAAAGAAGGCACCTGACTGAATTAGTAGGTCTCATTCATACAGGGTGAAATGCCCCACTGTGCAGAAGGCCAGCCCAAGGCCTATGCAGCACCCAACTCCCACTTACGCCCTTGGCACAAAGATGAATTTCATTCACAGTGAGCATCACCTGCAGTGGCTTATGTGAAGTGAATGAGATAGTAATAATTTAAATTAAATTAAATTTAAATTAATTTAAATAAAAAAAATTGACAACTGCAACAATAATTGATAGGGGGATAACACATTAAAACACACAGCATCACTGAAAGTGAATTGCAAAACTTAGTTATAACAAAAAAAATTGATTCTAAGTTATTAACCAAATATATGTACAGAATTAAACATTACAAATCCAACCATATTTCACAACAAAATATCTGAAAATCAGTTCTTCCTTTGGTGACCTGCCAGAATGTGAATTAGGGATTCTGTGTTTGCCTTGCAACAATTGCTAATTATCTGGGTCTATTCCTAGACAACATTCCAGTTCCTGATATTTCTGAATGGATCAAAACTTACTCTCAAGCCAACACTGAGATGTTGACTACTGATAACTGATCCAGTGATAGAGATGAGTTCTGGTAGGTGATGAAGGCCTGAATCTTCTCACTTATATCAAGGTAAGTCAGGAATAACTCTTGTGTGGAAACCTGTATCTTGGGGATTTTAGATCTGCTGGATTTTAAGGAGTTTTGCTGAGCCAAAAGTGGCCAAAAAAGGCACCAAAGGACCCTCTCAATCTGCAAACATGTCGTAAAATTGTTGCCAAAAATAAGCACAAAATGGATTCAAAAGAAATGACTGAATTTCTGTTTAGCCTAAAAAGTGACCTCCAGGAACTCTTATCAGGTCACAAGTTGCCATAGACCAGAAATTCCAGGATAGATAGGGAACTGTTGGGGAGCACTAGATGTGGTCTTAATTGTACATGTTGATGAGATAGTGAAGGATGACCATGCTGGACATTTTTCTGAGATAAATATGTAGGCACAATGAAGGGGGCCTCAAGATCCTCAGATTCAGGCTCTTACTGAAGAGACCCCCTTTGCCTGTGGGACAATTCTGGGAGAAATTCTCTGATATATCCAGGCCACAAACCATCAGATTTATTGGATTCTAAGCAATTCCTAGGATAATATATTCCTGGGGGAATTCTGCTCCAAAAAATTAAAAAATTCGGCACCATAAAATTAAACATTCTGCGCAGTATTTTAAAATTCTGCATATTTTATTTGTCAAAACAACACACTATAATCATATCCATTTCAATTATTTTGGTAATTTATTTCAAAATACAAAGTATGTCTGTAACAATACAGGCAACAAAAAAGATTCACCCCCCACTCAGACACCCACTCCCCCCCATCCCCATGTGGCCTTGCACCCCTCCCCATCCAGCTCTGTACCCCCTTCCCCATCCCCATGTCTCTGTGCCCCCCAGCAACTCCTCCATCCCTATGTGTCCCTGTACCCCTCCCCCTGTCCCATGTGTCTCTGTGCCCCCACCCATACACTCCCTGTCCCTATGTGTCCCTTCACCTTCCTCCCCTGTGAGGCCCTGTGCCTCCACTCCTATTCAGTCCCTGCCCTAGTCTGTCCTCTCCCACTAGCCCTTATGAGTTCCTGTCTGACCCCCCCAGCACCCCATGCTGTCTGTCTCCCCATAGCCCCTGTCTCCTGACCTGGCCCACTGTGAAGAAGGTTCTGCGGGCTCTTTCTCTTTCCCCGCTGGCCGAGAGCTGCTGTTGTGTTCTATTGCCACAGCACCTTCTGGTAGGCAAAAGGTGAAACTGCAACATTATTTCGGCAGAAGCTTTTTTCTGCGCAAAAATTTAAAAGTATGTGCAGCTCACTAATTATGCGCATGAAATAGCGCAGAATTCCCCCAGGAGTAGATAATAAGATTTAAGATTCCTGCTACATCCCCGTCCTTGCTTGTCACTTCACCATACCTTTTTTTTTCCTGTTTCCTACCCCTTTTTTCTTTTGTCTAATACATTCCAAGCTTGATCAGCTTTGAAATTAATTTAATTCTATGATATAATTGCCATAATTAGCACAACAGGCTGACAGCCTAAGCACCCTTGACCATGAGTCAAGGAGAACTGATGGGAGGGGATGTCATCCTACACCAGAGACGTGAGCTGAAATCTAGATTCTAAACTGCAGCTGTCTGTACAATTCAATATCCTGTCTGCAGCATGGGAATGAAGCAAACATCTGGGTGACAGAAGTTTCTCTTTCTTTTCTAACTTCTCATCCCCTCCTGTCTGAAGAGCAGCAACAATAACTGTTGAACCAAAATCCAGCAGATTGGACAAGGTCCAATACAGTGGGCTCTCACTTCCCTCCCTCCCTCCCTCCCTCCACCCGCAGAGAGAGACTTTCAGTATCTGCAAGAGACTTTTAAAGCAGTGATTCCCTTTGAAGGACTTCACTGAATGTAGAAGAGAAAAATGGGGAACTTCTCCAAGATGAATAATGATTTAACTTCTGAATTACAAGTATCCATGATCTATAATTACCCATTTAATTCTCTAACCATAAAAAAAGGGGTCTAGAAACTCCTTTGAGCCAGTTACCCATATCCAAACAACTCAACTGAAATCCATGGAGTTACACTAGCCTGACAGCTGGAAATGAGAAGAAATCTGTGTTGCCAGGGTGGCAGCACTCCCTTGGGGCCCTTTTGGGAACAACTCACCCAGCTGCAGGTCTCCACTGGCATGTCCCTAAGATGGCTTGTGTAGTGGTGGTTTGGGCCTTCTGGCCAAAGCACCATTCAGTCCTACCCCTTTCAGGGCAGTAAGGTTCACAGGCAATCAGGAACAAAACAAATGAGTCAAAAACAGGGTTGTCCCATAAACTTTGTTGGGCACTGCCCTTCTATTCAGGCCTGGTTTTCCAAACAATTTGTGCTTCTGCCAATTCCCTTCTCAAGGTCTAGTCATCCCGTCCAGAAAGGTTGATCTGCACGCTCCATCTCAGGGCTGCCCTCAGGCTTCTCTCCCACCAAGAGAGGCAGAATTCTGTCTTCCTTCCTGGTCACCGCTGAACTGGGCTAGGCCTTCTTTTATCTCCCCCTCTGCATGCCTGACACTGGCTGCAGCTATAGCAGGACAGAATCAGTTGGTACCACAGGATCTGTTGTGACAATTGGTCTATAGCTTTTACCCACTTTGGAATTTATCATGGAAGTAGGTCAAGTTAATTTCAATAAAAAAATGTTATCAGCAGGTACAAGAGTAGGGTTGCCAACTTTCTAATCACACAAAACTGAACACCCTGGCCCCGCCCCTTCCCCGAGGTCCTGGCCCCCGCTCACTACAGTAGGCTGGGGTGCAGGAGTGGGTGAGGGCTCTAACTGGGGCGACAGGCTCTGGGGTGGGGCCAGAAATGAGGGGTTCAGGGTGTGGGAGGAGGCTCTGGGCTGAGGGTTGGGGTGCAGGAGGGGGTGAGGGCTCCAGCTGGGGGTGCGAGCTCTAGGGTGGGGCCAGAGATGAGGGGTTTGGGAGCAGGTAGGGGCTCCAAGCTGGGGGGTGGAGCAGAGGGGTTCAGGGTGTGGGAGGGGTCTCTGGGCTGGGGCAGGGGGTTGGGGTGCAGGGCGGTGAGGGCTCCTTCTAGGGGTGCAGGCTCTGGGATGGGGCCGGGGATGAGGGGTTTGGGGTGCAGGAGGAGGCTCTAGGTTTGGGGGGGCTCAGGGCTGAGGCAGGGGGTTAGGGCGTGGGCTTACCTCCAGCGGCTCCCGGTCAGCAGCGCAGCGGGGGAGCTAAGGCAGGCTTCCTGCCTGTCCTGACTCCACGCTGCACCCCAGAAGCGGCCAGCAGGTCCGGCTCCTAGGCAGAGGCGCAGCAGGCGGCCCTACAGCTCCCATTGGCCATAGTTCCCAGCCAATGGGTGTCTGGAGCCGGTGTTTGGGGCGGGGGCAGTGCGCGGAGCCCTGTAGCCCCCCTGCCTAGGAACTGGACTTGCTGGCCTTTTCCGGAGAACAGCGTGGAGCCAGGATAGGTAGGAACTAGCCTGTCTTAGCTCCACAGCACTGCCAACTGGACTTTTAATGGCCCGCTTGGCGGTGCTGACCAGAGCCACAGGGTCCCTTTTCGACCAGATGTTCTGGTCGAAAACCGGACACCTGGTCAACCTGTACAAGAGAACCAGACAGAGACACTAAATTAGTCCAGACAAAAAGCTGTATCGATATATTCCAAGGACAATGTTGAAATCGTTCTTGGTAAAAACAGAAGTCATGGAACCGGAAATTAATGACCTAAAATTGGTGTGTCAGATATTAGGACTAATTGGTGGACAAAATAATGAGGTGACTGGCTATTCCACCCCACCATTCCCTTTTATGGGTTCTTAAAAAAAGAGATGGAGAAGAATAACAGAAAGAGGCTACTGAAGCAAGCTTCAATATCATATCTGCCACCCACACCAACTCCTGGGACCTTGCGCCCTCATCATCCTGATCCTGAGAGATGTCCTGACCGAATCAGGTCAGAGAGAAGGATCCAAATGACACTGCCATCTGCACCAGCTCCAGCTAAATCCCAACCAACACCTGGAATGAAAAGGGATCAGACTTTAACAGCAGCAGCAACAGTTCCAGCTCATACCAACTAACTTCTTCTATTTTACCCAAAAGGACGGTTATTACCATCTTTGATGCCATCTAAGAGATTGTCAAACAAGGGAGGTTTTCCTTCTAAAACTCTCTCCAGCTAAAGGGAAAAGGAATATGCAATGTTGTTAAAATAAAAGCCTTACTTAATACTTTACATTTCAAATGCTTTAATTGTTTTTCTTTCCTGTATCTTTAATAAAAGGTTAAAGGTATTTCTTATGGTGTGTTTGCCATAGTACTCAGCAGGCTAAGGTCTCCGTATGCCAAACCTTGTTTAACCCAGTTACAGTTCAACATTTAACAGAGTTATGCTAGCACCTTTGGCCTACCTAGTCTATCTCCTTAAGCCTCTTGTCACCAGTGTGGAGCCTCTCTGCGTCATCCATCAACTCCATTGCTGCTAGTGTGGGGCCCCATCACACGCCTCCTACGCTGGTTTCCCCTAGAAATAACCAGAGTAGGCTGTGTAGCCAGGGATTAGTTGAGAGTGCAAAGTGCACCTATCACACATAACAGCTTCTTTATTTAGGCAGCTACTTAGAGTTAATTAAGAAGATCAGAGTGGTGAAGCACACACAGAAACTTTGAGTTTTAGTTAATACAGACTACTGTATTAGGAAAAAATATACATAATAAGATAAGAACAGTAAAGAGGTTTCCTGCATTGTTCATACTTACATTTTTACATTGTACATACTTACAACCTTATGGAGACCATTTGACGCAAGCAGGGAAAAACAGTCAGTGCAGCATGCCACAAGAGGAAGGTGCTGGACCGGCTGCTGTATGTTATCATCCCACTGTCCCAACTAGGGATGGGTCTGACAACCTTTCTATACACCTTTTTCCATTCCACCCACATACCTCTGGGACTGTATCTGATTAAGTCTCACCCCTGTTCATATTTGGTATTGCAGGAGACCAATTTTAGGGTTCTAACTCTCCATATAGTATTCCGGTTGACCATAATTACATTTCCAACAGTTAACCCACTCATTTGTATCAGTCCCTTTCTGAATAGTTCTGACATGTCAATGTGGTTAGCTCGTATTGCAAAAAGCCCATAATATACTACCATATGTTCGTTTGTGGTTTACCTGTTTATCACAAGATGCATTACTAAACAATCACGAGATATATATTGCTAAATGATATAACTTTAGGTCAAACACCTACCTTTTCATAGCCTTCAAATGAGTACATAATACTCATGATAGCTTATGCCAAATGCCAGCTTCTACTGGGCTCACTCTAAGGCCTTTATGCTTAAACCCAAGCCTATTTTTAATACATATATTTTGGTTCTTCTGATTGCTGTTACTGCTTCAGTAACTTCCCTTATTATTTCTATAAGTACGCTTAGCAGATAGATTATATTTTACTCAAAAGTATAGAGCCTCCAAGATCAGGTCAGGGGTCAACAGTCAATAGTTGAGCAGCTAACAGGCTTAATATACTGCAAAGGGAATCAACAAACCTGCCCTTAAATAAAGAGCCAATGGGTAAGCAAAGTCTCTAAGAGGGAATACATCACTGGGGACAGTGACTGCCAAAAGCTGCATTCTGTACTCCCGAGGGAATTCTGCACCAAAAAAATAAAAATGATGCGCACAATATTTTAAAATTCTGCAAATTTTATTTGTCAATAAATAAATGTGGCTCCAGCATGGCAGTGGGGAACACAGGCCACAGTTTGCATTGAGGTGGGAGATCACCCTGAAGCCCCCACCTCCCCCTGTACAGGGACTCGGCAGTGAGGCTGTACCTGACCCTGACACAGTGCAAGGACTGGGCCTGCCCCAGAAACACCCTGGGGTCCTGCCCTTCTGCACCAGGTGAACCAGTGTGGGTGGGCAGGCTTAGCCCGGCAGGATCCAAGAGTGGAGGAGCTTACTGTGGGGGGATCCGGGTGTGGGGTGAGAGGTTTCTGTGTGGAGCAATCTGGATACAGGTGGCTCAGTGGATGCACAAGCGCTCATTGGGGGGTTCTGGGTGCAGGGGCAATGGGACTTTGCAGAGGATCCAGATGAAGGTGGTTGGTGCTCAGCAGAGAGCTCTCGGTGTAGGGAGGTAGGGCTTGTCAGGGTGAGCGTTCAATGGGCCTGCTTAACAGGGGAGCCCTAGCTGTTGCTGAGGGGACGCCACATGCTGGGCTCCTGCTTCCCCGCACGAGTCCCCTTTTCTTCTCCATTCCCCTCCCCTCACTCCCACATTCCCCTTCCCTGCCTTATTCCACATGGATGTTTTTCAATGAACTTTTCCCATGCTTTCATCATGTGATGTCAACTTAATTGGGCAACAATCACACAGTGTAATATTTTGTTTATGTTTAAAAATAGACACCACAATGCTTTTATACCTTTCATCTAGCATTTTCCCTTTCTTAAGAATATAAGTGAAAAAGCTTGTTAGATACTTGATGCCTTCCCTTCTCAAAGACTTCAGTGCATCCAAGAGTACTTATCTGGCCAGGTGCTTTCTTTTCATTTTCCTAAGTACATCTGCTACAACCTCTTCCTCCTGCACATAATCTATCACACCCAGGTTTGGCATACATGTTCTTAATTCCCCCCTTGCATTCTACTCATTCATCACTCTTTCAAAATAATTACTATAAACTTTGATTGATTCACCTTTTCTTTGCAATAGACCATATTAATTTCTAATGTAAGCATATTCATTCACATTCCTCATAATTTTCCCTCTTGCCGCTCTGGGGTTTCCGCCACTGGCTCCTGCCAGCCGGGGTCCCCCGCAGGTCCCACTCAGCGCCCACTGCAGGCCTGGGTGAAGGAACCCCAGGCTGGCAGCGGGCTGAGACCCCAGCTGGCAGGAGCTGGGGGCTGGAACCCCAGAGCAGGGATGGGCTGAGCCGCTCAGTCGCAGCTCTGCGGTTACGGCTGCTGGCCCCTTGCCAGCAGGGGTGCCCGGCTGCAGCCCCACTCACCTTGCTTCCGGTTGGAGTTCAGGCCCCCTCCCAGAGAGGGTCCAGGCCTCCAGCCCTGCTCAGGCTGGGGTACCAGCGGCCAGCTCCACTCACCTCAGCTGCCGATCTGGGGTTCCAGCCGCTGACCTCCTGCCAGCAGGGGTCTGGATCTCCAGCCTTGCTCAGCCTGCTTTCCAGCCTGAAATCACAGCAAGCCACCCTGGGCTCTGCTCCTAGCCTTGGATCAGTGCTCTGCAGCCTCCCTGCTGTGGCCCACTGTCCCCAGCCTGGGACAGTGAGGGTTGCACACGAGGCAAGAGAGGGTGCAGCTCAGCACCCCCATTTTAAAATTGTTTATATCAGACCATGCTGTGTTTTGACCTCGTGCCTGCCTTCTATCACCATTTTTTTTTCCCACAGAGAGTTGAAGGGAACACTTGACAAAATGTCAGCTCCTAAGAAAGTGAAGTTAGATGTCCAATCATTTCAGCCTGTTTGGACAGATGCATTTGGATTTATTGAAAAGAAGGACCGTGCTGTTTGTGCTTTCTGTTACGAAAGTGTTGTTTGTCGTACATCAAGTGTTCGATGACATTTTGAAACGAAGCACGAGAAAACCTTTCTTGACTAAGCAGACAAGACTGAATAGATCAAAAAGGCAGGAGCAGGATATGAGAAGCAAAGCAGTGTTTTTAAAAGCTTAAGTGTAAGTAAAAATCAAGCTACAGAAGGAAGTTACAAGATTGCACAGTGCATTGCAAAAAACAGAAAGCCGTTTACAGATGGGGAATATATAAAAAGTTTTTCTCTGCAGTTTGGAGATTTTGTTCAATGATTTGCCAAATAAAGATACAATCATATCTAGAATAAAATAACTACCCATCTCTGCCAGAACAGTTGAGAGATGCATAAGTGAAATGGCAGAAAACATTAAGGAAAAGCAGACGACTGCTTTGAAAGACACAGCAGTGTTTAGTGTTGCAGTTGATGAGAGCGTGGATATAAACGATGTTCCACGTTTGGCAGTTGTTGCAAGATATTGTGCTTCCGATGAAATCCAAGAGGAACTTTGTTGCCTAAAACCCCTGCATGGCACAACAAAGGGCGAAGATATAGTGGAAAATTTTGTAAACCATTTTGAAGAACAAGGAGTTGACATCAGAAAAATATTTTGTGTGACAGCAGATGGTGCTCCTGCCATGGTCGGAAAACAAGGGATTTGTAAAGTTACTTGAAGATCAAACTGGCCGCCCAACAGCCAAATTTCACTGTATCATCCATCAAGAAAACCTGTGTGCTAAAATTTCTAATTCAGAGCTTAATAATGTGATGAATACAGTGGTGCGAATTGTAAATTTCCTTGTTGCTCGATCTGCTTTGACTCACAGATAGTTTCAAGCACTGCTAGAAGAGATGGACAGTGCTTATAACAACATCCCACTTCACAGCAACATTCGGTGGCTAAGTCGTGGCAAGGTTTTGGTGCACTTTGTAAACTGTTTTGATGCAATCAAGGCCTTTTTGTCGGAAAAAAGACAAAACTACCCCGAACTGGATGATGACAAATGGCTGTGTAAGCTCATGTTTCTAACTGACATCACCACTCACCTAAACAAACTCAACCTCTGTCTCCAGGGTACAGGGCAAACAGTTCTGGATCTTTATGAAACCTGGAACGCATTTGTTGTAAAACTAGCAGTTTTTTCCAGGGATATTCAAACTTCTACTTTCCGCTACTTCCAACTTATAAAAGAGCTATCAACATGTTGCACTGTCAACGTCTATGAGATTGAAAAGTACATGCAAGAACTGGAATCAGAATTTTCTGACATATTTCAAGGTTTCCAGCGATTTGGCCCAGTGCTTTCTTTTCCAATGAAACCTGAAAAGTTCAATGAAAGCGACTTGGATGTGTCTGTATTTCAGTGGATGGGTGCTGAAGATTTCGAAATGCAACTCATTCAGTTAAAAAGCTCAGAATTGTGGACATCAAAGTTTGTGGATCTGCGGAATGCACTTGAAGCTACTGAGAGAGATCATGGGGCCTCTATTCTGACCTGCTGGACATCCCTGCCAGTGAAATTTAACTGTTTGAAGAAAATTGCATTTGCAATGCTTTCAGCATTTGGTCTACAGACCTGTGTGAACAGGTATTTTCACACATGAAATCTGTCCTCTGTCCCTCTCAGAGCCAGTTAACAACTGATCACTCAGAAGCCTGTGTGCAGCTTAAAGTATCCAAATACGTGCCAGACACTGGAAAACTCAGCAAGGAAAAACAAGGGCAAGGATCAGATAAGGCAAACTGATAAGATCTGCATTTTAATTTAATTTTAAATAAAGCTTCTGAAACATTTTGAAAACCTTGTTTACTTTACATATAACAGTTTACATATAACAGTAGTTTGGTTATATAATTAATATATAGACTTACAGAGAGACCTTGTAAAAAACGTTAAAATCCTATTACTGGCACGCGAAGCCTTAAATTAGAATGTATAAATGAAGACTCGGCATACCACTTCTGAAAGGTTGCCGACCCCTGCTATAGATGGTCTTCTCTCCCTTATATCCTCCTACTCAGTTATACAGCTTGACACGGGCCATACTTTTAGCTGTCACAACGCATCTTTTGGCCTCTTTTTTTGCCTCCATGTCTCCATCTTATCACTGCTGAAGCCATTTACCTGCCCCCTCTTTTTTTTAAGGTTACCTTTTATTTTGCTCAACAAATTATTTAACTTCAGGATTCAAGTCCCAAGCCTCCCTTCTTATCCTGTTCAGCAATGGTTTCATCACTTCTATGACTTCATGTGCTGTTTCCAGCAAAGTTGACTTTATTTTGAACTAGCCAGTCTCTACACATCCCTGTGTAATCACAAAGTCTGTGCATTACTGCTTGTTTAAAGATTTTCCACCAGTGTCCAGAGGTTCTGCTGCTTCTGAGGTCTCTGCATTCTGAAGTTCACAAGGAGAAGTCTGTGCTGTCTTATAAGGCACTTGCCAGGTATTACCTTACAGCTGATTATTCATGAGCTCTCTCTTCCTCTTATTAAAAAATAAATCAATTTGGGACTTGAGAAGGCTTCCCTTCATCTGAACGTGTGAGTTTGCAATCACAAAGTCCAGTACTAGACAAGCCTGTAGGACCATTTTCCCCTTGGAGTTTCTGGTTCCAATACCATACCCTCCATGGACTGTTTCAGATCCAGTCTTCACAGTTAAACTTGTGCATTTCAATCTGCTCCAATAATTGTCTCCTTGTTGAAGGGTATGTTTCCAATAAAGCAAAACAAATAATTAAAAAAACTCTTACCTTTTGATCCTCTCCGAACTGTAATGCATACCTATTTTCTATGTAGATAGTTACCTCTTGCCAACGCAATTTAACCCCCATCAGTTGGTCCAACCTTCTGCTAACTTCTACCACATGGCTTGGCATGGTTTCATCCAGAATAACTCTAACACCATCTGGAGAAGTTGAATTTCATAAGTTGTAGATTTTGTAACCTTCCACCAGTATCGTGGCTGTGCAACCTTTCCATTTGGTCTCTTATACCCCATGCCACATTTACTCTTCTCTTTAAGTCCTTGCCTAGCTTCAGACTTCTTCCAGTTAGTGTTCTTACATTCCAACACACACTTCTCAACTTATTCACCCCTTTAACTGTAGCAGCCCTGGCCCAAGTACAACAGTCAGGCAAGGCTATTGTACATCACCTGCAGGGAATGCCCTCGCCCTCTCGGGAACACTTGGCATGGACATATGAACATATCTGACACCTTTGGCTTGAAATCAGAGTTTTCTTTCTCCTAATGTGACCTGGCTGCCAACGCTGACATGTCTCACCTGCAGCTGGCACAAATATTTTTCTTATCTTCATGCATCAATACACTTTAGTGGGAATAATATGATGCTAAATGTTAGGTTAACTTGAAGTCCTAAATTTGTAGGAATGTAGGGTAATGGCATACAGCAAAACAAAAAAGAGAATTTCTTATAAGGCCCTGTTCCTGCAAGTGCTAGTACCCATGCTTAATTTTATTCATGTGAATAGTCCCATTGATTTAAATTAAGCGTATGTTTGAGGGACCTAAATTTCAAATAAGGGGAAAGGATCTGGCACAGCAGACAGTCTTAGTAGATTAGCTATTAGAACAGGTAATTTTATTAGTGTCTGATAACAGGAAAGTAAATCTGGGCTTATATAAAAGGATGGGCAGTTGAGAGGGAAGTCAGGACTATGAATAGAGAATCACTAGAACGGTGTTTACAGCCTGCTACACAACATTTTAAGGGACAGCAGAAAACAGTTGATGGGCTTCTACAGAAGCTTTTCTACAGTGTTCTTATCTCAGTGAAGGATAAGAAGAAAAGCAAAACACTTATTTTTAGAAAAATATGATTGCATTTAGTCTGATTAACAGGCATTGTTAGAAGTGCAATGGTGGGAGCTGTTCAGCCATAAGCCCTGGCCCTGGGAGTCAGGATGGTTGGGTTCTGAGCCTTGCTCTATCAGTGCGGGTCTTAGCCCAGTCCCTGCAGAGCTCTATAGATGGAGGATGGTGACTGATGTTACACAGGTTTCAGAGTGGTAGCCATGTTCGTCTGTATCAGCAAAAACAACAAGGAGTCTTTGTGGCACCTTAGAGACTAACAAATTTATTTGGGCATAAGCTTTCATGGGCTAGAACCCACTTCATCAGATGTTGATATTACACAGCAATGCAAAGTACAGCATGTCAGCGACAGCAGGGTCTTCATGACAGTAATGTATGGGGGGGGGGGGTGAGTGTCTCTCGCCCCCAGCATTAATAACAAAATAGCACTCAGGACATGGCCCCTGAACAGTGAGGGCAGCAGCAGGGTTAGCGCTGCCCCAGTGTGGTGATGAGAATTAAATTTTGACAAAACCAGAAATAAGTTTTGCCAAGAATGTTCATTACTTTTCTGTTCCTCTGCGGCCAGGAGGACCCAAGGCATAAGGCAGGGCAAGGATATGGGCAGGGTCCCATTGCAACGCATAGGGCGGCTCAGGCCCTGCAGCCTCCTGACTCGCAGCCCTTCGCTAGACATTGGAAACAACAAAAAGAAAAGGAGGACTTGTGGCACCTTAGAGACTAACCAATTTATTTGAGCATGAGCTTTCGTGAGCTACAGCTCAATAAACTGGTTAGTCTCTAAGGTGCCACTCGTACTCCTTTTCTTTTTGCGAATACAGACTAACAAAGCTGCTACTCTGAAACCTGTCATTGGAGACAACGCGTCTCTTCAGTAGCGCCTATGGGGTCACCTAGCTTAAGATTCTGCGCTGATATACTGGCCAATACGGTAACTCAGCCGCTACTCCTTCCCACACGGTAGCTCTGAGGACGTAGTTCTCCGGTCGCTCTTAGAACTTCCGGCAGGGGGCTGCTGCACGCACTCGGTGGGTGACGCCATCGCCGCGCGCCGGCCCCTCCTCCCGTCTCGGCCACTGCCGCCGCCATGGAGTCCAACAGGGACGAGGCGGAGCGCTGTATTGCCATCGCCGTGGCCGCCATCAAGGCCAGCCAGCCCGACAAGGCGCTCCGCTTCCTGGAGAAGGCCCAGCGCCTCTACCCCTCCCAGCGAGTCCGCGGTGAGCGGGGTCCGGGGCGCGGGGGAGCCGGGGCCTGCGGCGCGAACGGCGGCGCTACTGACCTCTCACCTGCACTGCGCCTGCGCTCTGAGCCCCGCCGCGCTGGGACTCATGGGACATGGAGTCCTCGCTGGCCCGGCAGGAAGGGCGGCGGGGGTTGCAGTGTGAGTCCCCCCGTGGGTAAAGCTAGGTTGTGACCGCGGGGAGTCATGGGGAAGCTGGGGCGGAAGCGAGCCCCTCTGCGTTGGGACAGGAGGCGGAACCCCACACTACTGGGGCTTGAGGGACTACAGCTCCCAGAGGGCACCGCGTTGTCAGGCTGGGGGGGCAATAGCCCCCCTCCCAGCGAAACACAGTCCCCCGGCAGAACCCCCCCCCCCCGTCTGCCTGACCGCCCCCAGAGACCCCGTCGCTCCCCTGCCCCTAGGGAGCCCCCACCTGCTCAACTTCCTCCATCCCCCTAGCTCTCCCCCTCCCCCCCAACCATCCTGCAGACCCATCTCACCCATCAACAGACCGCTCCCCATCCCTGCCTCTCCTCTGGAGTGCCCCTAAACCCTCGCAGCTCCTCCCACCCCAGCCTGCCAGGGGAAAAGGCCAGCCTGGCTAATGGGGTCGGGGGAAAGCTGCTGTCCTAGTCCTGTCTGTGTTGCCCTAGACCTTTGCACCCAGGCATGGGGCAGCTCATCCTATGTCAGTACGTGTTTCCCAATCCTGTACGTATTATTTTGCTGCACACTTTTGGGGTGATGTTGTCCTCTAACTGCCAAAGGTGTGACAGACCAAAACTGAACTTCTCAATCAGAAGTGATGGAGGAAACAAGGCATTCTATTAGGGTCCTTTCCTCTATGTAAAGTGTTCTGAAAATGTGGGTTTACTATGGACCTACAAAATATGTAAACTGCTTTTAAAGCTGGACAGTGAAATAACACCAGATTTGGGTGTGCAGAAGTTTGAGTCTAGAACGAGGTGATGTTTCACATAATGAGGTATAATAGAGAAATATGATGGGATAACATGATTTTGGCAATTAATTGATCTTTAACTATTCATGGTAAATAGGCCCAATGGCCTGTGATGGGATGTTAGATGGGGTGGGATCTGAGTTACTACAGAGAATTCTTTTCTGGGTATCTGGCTGGTGAATCTTGCCCACATGCTCAGGGTTCAGCTGATCGCCATATTTGGGGTTGGGAAGGAATTTTCCTCCAGGGCAGATTGGAAGAGACCCTGGGGGTTTTTTCACCTTCCTCTGCAGCATGGGGCACGGGTCACTTGCTGGAGGATTCTCTGCACGTTGAAGTCTTTAAACCATGATTTGAGGACTTCAATAGCTCAGACATAGGTGAGAGGTTTATTGCAGGAGTGGGTGGGTGAGTTTCTGTGGCCTGCATTGTGCAGGAGGTCAGACTAGATGATCATAATGGTCCCTTCTGACCTTAATATCTATCTATCTATCTAAATAGGGAAGAGTCCTTCTTATGTGTAAAGATCAACTCCTGTTGAGATGATTCAGACTTCTTTAGGATGAGCATCTTTGCTCAATATAATAGCCTTTATTGTAAAAAATGTTACGTGCTTAAGCTTCGTCCCTTTCTTAACAGTGAAAAGGCAGTATTTCTGCTGAAAAAGTCTAATTAATTCAGTTTGGTGAAGTATGAAGACAGACACTTGATAAGCTTCTGAGTGAAATTGTGCTTGGAAAATTATTGTGTCTTAAATATTGTGATGTTAGGCAGATTATATGTGGACATGGAGTTGTAGGTTTTGAGGGTGTAGCACTGGTGGCGTGTTATTTGGCAATATATAGGGCCTAGAATTGCTTCCCATCAAGCTCTCACTTGAGGATTTAAATAATGAATAATGAAACTCTTCCTGAAAAGTGCTGAGAGGAAAAACTGTGAAAGAAAGGAAAGAGAGAGCAGAAATGGCATCATGTTTCATAGAAGCTTCACTCAGGAATGGACTGTTCTCCACTGTTTCAGGAATAGGCAGTAGTGTTAAATAATTACTGGAAATAAAAACACCAGACACTGTGAAGTTCTGTCCCAAGTAGATGCTATCTATCACTGACAGTTACCCGGGGGATCTTGTCCCTTCTACTTTTACAGCTTTTTACATAGGGAAAAAGCCCGGAATAACTAGTGCAGAAAAACTGTTGCTGAACAGCTATTCCAGACTAGCTCCTTGTGTACATACTTTGGAATTGGATTAACCAAATCCACAAAAAGACATTCCTAGTGCAGAATAAGAGTGTCCACACAGGGAGCTAGTACTGAACAGCTATTGTGCTTTGAATTCACACCCTAGCTATTTCTTATGAACTTTGCTGTGACTTCCCCATGTAGACAAGACCTAAGTAATGCTTGCATAGCTTGTCATGCCAATGAAACATAATAAACTTGTAAACAGTGCTTTTTTTTTTTTTGATGGAGGGTAGCGTAACCAGGTTGTAAGTTTTGTCTGGTTTTATTTTATTTTTTTTTAAGCAACTCAGAACAAAATACCCCAATCTTTTAAAAATCCATCTGTCCTGCCACTGTTTCATTGCAATATCTAGTCGGTCCCCCTCTTCCCCCCCCCCAAACACACACAATGTAGAGGTTTTGTGGTCTTCAGGGAGCTCATTTTCAGCCCCCTTCTCCCCCCCCCCGAAAGTAGATGACTAGGACAGAAGCAGAGTGTTAAATGAAAGGTTTGATAAAGTATCCCCTGCTCCTCACCCAAATTAGAGGCATGATTACATCTGGAGTATGACGGAACAAGGTCATGTTGAAATCTTTGGTAGGGTGGAGGAGGAAAACTTGCAATACAGCTGCCTCCATCATAATCAGCATACATGGGTAAACTGGAATCCAATTCCTGCATTACCAGACCTTTCACCCAATAAGGGTAGATGCTTGGAATAAATTCTTAGGTTTAACACATACTAAAACAAAAATTCTACCTGCCCCCTCTGGTTCCATACTTGTTTTCCACCAGCGCTGCGGGGTGTGATTCACAGCTCAGGTAGACATATGCTCTTGAGCCAGTGCACTAAAAATAGCAGTGCAGCCACGGCTGCCTGAATACATGTCAAGGACCTCGGATGGGGTTGTACTTGGGCAGCTCGCTCATGCTACCATAGCCACTTGGGAGTGTGCTAGCTCAAGCAGAGCTAGTGAGTGTATGTCTACCTGAGCTGGGTAGACATGTACCTAGAAGTACTGAAACCCAGCAGCAGACAGAGCCTACGTATTTTTCCCCGAGAGGAGTCCTTGTGCCTTTGACAGCCCAGAGTGGCCACATTTCACACCTGCTTTACACCCTATCCTAAGGCTGAGGATGCTCTTTAATTGAGGAGGGAGACTGAACCATAGTCTACTCTTAAAATGTATATCAAACCAGCCTTGTCACTCAGATGTGTGAAAAATTCACACCCCAGAGTGCTGTGGTTAAACCAAACTGATCCCTGGTCTAGTCATGTCTACACCATGTCTTCAGCTGACCTACCTACCGCTGCTCGGGGAGGTAGATTACCTACATCAATGGGAAAAATCCTATCTGTTGATGTAGGAAGCATCTACACTATGGCTCTGTAATGTCTGTAGTATAGACCTGCCTGCAAGATGGCATAGACTACTTAAGAGAGAGTGTTATGTAATGGTTAGAGTCAGGAATGAGAATTACTGGGTTCTATTTCTGGCCCTTTCAGTGACTCACAGTGAATGGCACTGAACAAGATATTTTTTTCTCTGCTCCAGCTTCCCTATCTGTAAAACCAGGATAATACACTTCACAGAGGTTACACGGGACTTACTGTTTATAGAGTGCTTGGAAGGTGCTATGGAAGTGCACTTTATCATTCTCTGGGAGCAAGTTATTAGTAACATGCCTGTTATTTCAGTGGCCAGGGTGGGCTTTGAGAGTCACGGAGAGGGATTTGCATGCAGGGAGAAGGTGGGATAAATGACATTACTCAGCTCTGTATTTTGCAACTAACTTTCCAAACTCCCATTGCTTTCTTTCTCCTGGCATCTCTTTTGGCTGTGAGGTCATCTCCCTGTGTTTATGATATTGTGGTCATGAGATGACTGATGATGCATTCTGCATTATGATATCACTACAGGAATAAGGTGACGAAGCCTGGGTAGGTGGGAGAAAACAGTCTCACGCTACTGGCCCTTCCTAGTCTGCACTGCTGAGATTCCATAAAGTCCTCTGTGATCTAGGCCTGAGGGTGCTATATACAAGTGATGGTCTGTCCCCTAATGTCTCTCTGGGGAAGTTGCAATAGACATAATTGCCTTTATTATTATCCTGAGATTCCATTAGCTGTGTTGCAAGTAGAGCTTTCTTGGTTTACAGACCCAAGCTACAGAATTCCCTCATTGAGCATATGCACCAGAGTCCATCCCTCTGTAGCTATCTTTAGGATTCTCTGCAAAGTCTATTCATCTCATTTCTACATTGTTGGGTTTAATTTGTTTTGTTTTTAAACAGCTCTTCCTTCTCACCTGCTTTATTTTGCAAGTGACTATCTGGCCCATTGAACTGATTTATTTGGGGATTGGTCCTGCTTTTTTGTGTTTTTTTTTCTGAGCAGGGGGTTGGACTAGATGACCGCCTGAGGTCCCTTTCAATCCTGATATTCTATGATTCTATGAACTGGGTTTGTTTAACTATTTTGAACTATGCAGCATCCCAGATGTGTGTCTGTGTAAGCTTTAGAAATAAAGAGTAAACACATGCCTTTGACATTTATCAAAAGTGACCAGGAAGTGAATAGTTAAAAAATAAAAAAGGAAAAGAAAAGAGGAAAGAAATTATTTTATTGGTATATATTTATTGTCACTTGTGTGAATTCCTGCTCTAAATTTTTTAGACAGAACCAAAATTGGCTTTGATTTCTCAACTTTTTTGGGGGGGGGGAGGGGAAAATCTTGGGGGGATCATTTGTTTTGCGAACTCTTTCCCAGTGTGGAGCTCTAGGCTGTTTGTATGCCTCTCTCTGGTCCTGTCTGGCTTCCTCCCACAACTGCAGACATGATGAATAGGCTTGTTCTGTTTCAGATGTGATTTTTGCCTTAAGGTTGGTGTTTAACCTTTCTTATCTAATTACCCAGGAAAAAGTGTAATCTTTTTGTGGAAAAACTCATCCTAGAAACTGAGAAGCTCTGTTCCAGCACGAATGGATCACCCTCAGAGATGCCGTGGCTTTCTTGAAGAGTTTTGCTATGGTGCTGATCAGGAAAACAGATGCTGAAGGGTGAATAAATACCAGTTTGCTCATCATGTGTGGGCATCCTTACCTGCACCTGGAGCAGTTATACTCAGGCCTAAATATCTGGCTTGGGTAGGGCAGAATAGACAGAAGACTTATTTAATGTGGAATAATGGATGGGTCAGTGGAAATGGGCAGATTAGAATCCTAGGATGCGAGGAAAGAGGGGTCCATTATTTTTTTTTTTTAATGTGCCGCTTAAAAGTTCCTACCATAACCCCAACCATTCTATTATTATGTCTCTCACCTTCCTACAGCCCATATCTGAGTGTAAGCTCTATTTCTTTACATTCTGTGACATGCCTAGTAATATGCTGTTGGGGAGAAATCTTGAAGTCTCTGTAATTACATGATGTTAATTTAGACTTTGTATGGTTAATCTGATTCCTAAAAATCTCACTTACAACTCTGTTAGTGAAATCAGTGCTAGCAAAGATCAAAAAGTCATTTGTGTAGACCATGTGTGTACACTGCCTAGCACAATAATAACAGTCCCTGGCTCTTATATAGCTCAGATTCTGACTTGGTTCTCTATGTGCTATCACTATATAAATTAATATCTACAATAGGGAATTTTACAAAAAAACACCACCCATGATGGAAGCCCTGGCATAGACAAAGTGTCAGTGGCTTATGGTAGTTTTACAACTGTTAGTTGCCTTTGCTAAAACAACTTAATTTGAAAAAATGCAAGCTAATACGTCTGAGGAAAAGTAATCTAAACACACATGCTAATGGGGAGGGAGAAAGCTGGGAAGTAATGCTGACCGAACTACAGGGGTAATAATGGACAGCAAGTTTGACACGAGTTTGCGATGTGCTATGGCTGCATAAAAGGCCATTGTGATTTTTGGGATGCATATGGAAAGGAGCCATGTTATGAAGCAGAGAAGTAGTAGTCCCAGCATGTGACTCTGCTGCAGCTGAGCCTGGAATTTAACATTCAGCTTTGGAACCACATTACTGGAAATATATTGACAAATTAAAGGGAATTCAGAGAACAACAACAAAAAATAAGGGGGATGGAGGGATTGCCTTTTGAGACAATATTTGAAGAGCTAAATAGGTATAGTTTAGCTAAGGAGTAGCAGAGGACCATAGATCTACAAATATTTGAGTAGTGTAAATATTAAGGAGGAAGATAAATTTAATATCAAGTAGAATTCTAGGTATAAGAGTAGTGAGATGAAGTTGAGAGAGAATTTAGACTGTGAAGAAATTTCTCCAGATATTCAATGAGGTGTATTAGACTGGAATAGTTTTCACAAAATAAATTGTGGTAGCCCTCTTGCTTGGGACTTTAAAAACTAAACTGAACAACATATCTGAAAATGTAATATAAGAAACACTCCTGCTTTTGTAGAGAGGGGGACTGTCTAATCTAATTGAGATTTTCTGCATTTAACTGGTGTGGGAAATGTGAAAAAGAATGAGGCAGCCTATCTGGTGTCACCTATAAGGTCAAGAGAGGCAGCCTGTAAACTACAATCTATGGGGAGTTTTGTAACAGCCAGATCTATTTAACAACGTTTTCTGAAAGAAGAAATATTTTAAGGTTCAGAATCTCAACAGGCAATTCAGCAAGGTACTTAGCCTTCAGTGTTCTTTGCTTTTTTATCCTTCATTCTGTAATGATTCTCTTTATTGGTTGTAGGATTATTGATCTGTTTCTTCTTGCCCAAACATAAACTCTGTGTAGCAGATATGATATCTTGGTTCAGCTGCTGGCTTGCATATGTTGTTTGCTGTTACATAAAGAAAGCAATATCCCTGTGGTAGAAGGTCTTAAATGTGCATTCAAGTAGACTCTTGGGCACTGCAATAGATGGAATGTCCTTCTCTGGTATAGATTCTGGATAAAGGATTGCAACCTCTTCAAGTTACTGATATGCCTGTAAATACTATTTTCCATTTCTAGTTTTATTAAGTGTGTATACTTTTTATACAGTAGGGACAAACCTTATGAAATACGGAAACTACAGATTTGAAGAGTTGTCTGAAATTTAGTAAAAAGATACTTTGCAAAACGTTGCAAAATTAGATGAAAAAGTGAATTGGGTGGTGGTTTTATGTCTGCAGAGCACAATGATCTTCAGCTTCCTGCTCTGGCCAATTACGGAGCTGCATTGTTGGGCTGTGGTCTAAATTATTATGTCTGCCATGCCCCAGTCTGAAAGGTGGTAGGCATAGCATGGAGTCCTGAGGATGGAAGGAGAGGTTTTAAAACAGAAGAGCCTTAGAGCAATATACAGAAAATACTTGCACATCCCACTTAAAATGTGAATTTGAAAAACCTCTCTATATCTCATAGCTTTCCTGCAAATAAATGAGACACAGTTCCCTAAACCAAAGTGCTCTGGATCTGATGTTGTTAGACTTTATAGTCACAACCCCACCACTGTTGCTGTGTACTGTGGCTGTCCATGCTTAAAGGAAGTTATTCAGCACATACTGTATTTGAATCATTACAGTGTCTCTAGAACAGAGGAAAATTAGAAGGAAGCTTTATTTGTTTCCCCCTTTTACCAAATTTGTGACTATCCCATGGGATTGTTTTCTAAACCTCGTAGGTAGCAATGTTGTATTGTAACTTATCGAGCATTGTGGGACTGAAAGTCAGGAGGTTAGTTGAATTAAATGGATGGAGGTGAACTTGTTCCAAGGGTACCATTCTCTAATTCCCTGAAGATGGAATACAAACTGGGAAATAATTGTTCCTAAAGGAAAGGCAGGAAAAAGTGAAAATGAGAAAACAAATGTCTAGTAATTTGGGGACCCTGGTTTGACTTCCAGACTCTTGTCTCCCAGGCTGGTAGGGCCTGGGATTGCTGTGGAGGATGTGTGCTTTGCCCCTGCTGAAGTAGTAGTATCTGGAATCAGTAAGCAGTGCCCCCCTATTTTTGGTTGAGAAGCAGTGGGAACACTGGCATTCCTGGGCTGAAAAGATGGCGTCTCTGATGAAGGGGGAAGAACAAATGGAGGATCCTTATGGTTGTGACAGAGATGAAGTGGGCTCCCTCTTTCTCAGTGGGTAAAGGGGCAATGCAGCTTCTGTGATTTGGATGATCTCTAAACTTTTCTCTTTTTCAATTGTTTTTAATTTTAGTGCTGATCGAATCCCTCACCAAGAATGAACAATCAGCCAATGGCCAGTCCAAATCCAGAGAGTCCACAAATGCCCACTTTAGGAAAATGAGTGGAGACTTCCCATCAGCCAATGGGGAGGCTGGTGGGGAAACTAACAAAGGTTACACCCAAGATCAGGTGGATGCAGTTAAGAGGTAGGCAGTCACTGCTTCATTTTTCATAGGACAGAATAGTTTGTTGTCCAGTGACATTAATGATCTACCCCAATGGTGTTTGGTTTTATTGCATGGTATCAGTCTGTTCTCCAGAGTGTTTCAAAGACATTTAAAACATGCAGAAACACAGATTTTTGAATACCTGGAGAAACTGTGTGTGATGTGTGCTGCTGTAATGATTGACTTTGAATTATCTGAGAATTTTGGGTAATTGGAGAGTTGTTAATGGGATTATAATATAAAAGTGTTAGAGGGATTTAATAGCCCTGGCTGGAATTGGATGTCCTGTGCATAAGGTTCCCCCCTCCACCACCACCCCCCCCCCGCCAATATGTATGCCTAGTACAGGGAGGCTCAAATTTCTAGGCACCTTAATACAGATAATTAATATTAAGTAAATTCTGCCAGTGCACATCAGGCCTGACTTGTAGTGCCTGCTGATATTCCAGTCCTGAGTCTCTCTTGATGAGAGCCTGGTAGTGGTATTGTGTGGTGGTTTCCCATTCTATCACACTTTCATGTTGTGATATGCTTAGTAAAACTCCTGCTAAAATTGCCTGGAACAAGTTTACCTGGTATGTGCAGTATACTGTTTGAAAACAGGTTTTCAGCTGGCATTTATCCCGCACCCTGTAAATACTAAGAGCAGATAGACCTAACTAGGCATAATCAGTTGCTAAACTCTTTTTAAAGCTATGGTATGTTTGAATTGCACAAGAACACTCATCATCTTGAGCTGATTAGCTTCTGGATATTTTTACTACTTAATCCATTTTTTAAGAAGAGTCCATTCTGTGACCTATATCATATTTTAGCTCTGAATTTTTGCTGTATAGGTTGGGGGGAAAGAGAGTTCTTGTGGAACTGCTAATGTACCTTGAACAACAGTAGTATGAACCAGACCACTGTAACACAGGGCTCCATGCCCTGAACAGGCTTTTTTCCTTCCTGTGGAAATCTTCATCAGACTATTTCAAAAGTCAGTTTGGTCTGTGAATTAATTGAATCCGAGAGAACTGTTTTCCCCAGATCCTGTCCCAGCGTTTGAGGGATCACTCTTGCTATCTGTCCCTGTTGTTGGGGGGAGCTCTCAAACCATGGACTCAGCTTCCCTTAACCAGCCCTTAGAACCTGAATTTATTGAGTTTCAAAGCATGGTGTGATGCTTATTAATTCTGTCAAACCTTTTCTTAAATTGCCTCCACACCAATGCAAGGTGACACTGGGCCACTTGAGGGCACAGTCATTTTACTGGGTTGAGTCATTTGTTCTTTAAGGACTGTAGATACCTGGTAATAAAAGCACAGGGCAAACAGATATGTGACATAAACTGGTTCATACCGAGGAATCAAAATTGAGTAAACCAAAGTTCAGAGGACAATATTAACCAGAACTGGGATGTAGGGATGCTGAAAAGTTGATGCATACAAAGGTAAGAAGCCTCCTTACCTCAAACTAACTGCCCCGTCACCTAATTTCTCTTAACTTCTAGGGTAAAGCAATGTAAAGATTACTATGAAATTCTAGGAGTGAACAGAGAGGCCTCTGACGAGGACCTGAAAAAGGCTTACCGGAAACTAGCACTGAAATTTCACCCAGATAAGAACCAGGCGCCAGGTGCTACAGAAGCATTCAAAGGTAAAAACGTGTTTCCTGTTTCTTGAACTCAACTCCCTCACAAGCTGACGGTCGTGTATTGGGGTGACAGTCTAAGTACAACCTCATCTAAAAGATACTAAAATGATAAATGAAGGCTGATGGGTTGTTAATTTCTGTGTGTGTATTAAACAAAAATAAAGAGGGGACCCTGTAAGCCAGTGAACAAATTCGCCAGCCAGGGAAGTAGAATAAAACTCCCAAAACAACTGAGTTCATGTCCTTTTCCTCTGGGCTCATTTTATTAACAAGGCTCAAAATAATACAAACACTGGGGAGAAAAGGCCTGATCCACTTTCCACCAACTAACTGCAAAGCAAGAGGACACATCTTTCCCCCTAAGTAGCCCTTCCTGGCTATCTCTTAGGCCTCCTGGAAGGAACTTCCCTCAATCCTCATGTTCAGCAGACTGAGCTAGAAGAAATCCTATACAGTTTTCAGCAAGCAGTTACATGATGCTTAGTCAGCTGACCCTTCTCCATCATGAATTCTTCCTGGAGACAATAACTCCCCTCAACGTTCCCGGTCTTAAAGGGACAGGGCTTGGAACGGAGGGCAGGGATGTGCACTTGTACCTAAGGACCAGCAACCTGTTACAGACTCATTAGGGTGTGTAGCATAGGAGTCAGCAGTTGGGACAGTAACCCTTGTCTCTTATAACTGCAGGTATCAGAAAGTGCCTTAGTATAACTCTAAAAGGCACACCGTTTAACTGAATTTATCACAAGTGGGTGGGGGCGGGGGTTGGAAAAAGTGTCTGGCGGAAAACTACCCTCTTCTGAGCTGGCATCAGAGAAACCAGTTTAAATTCTCCCACCCAATGAGCTTTCCAAGCAGTCCTTTAATAAGACTTCAGATTTCTCAGCAGACACATCAATATTGCAGTTAAACAAAAATATCATAAATGGAATTACTATATATAAACCCCAAATAACAAACTCAGTTGTGCACCTGAACCAATTATGTAACTAATGCCAGCCAAGATTTTTTTTTTTAATCCCCAATAACTTAAAACAAAACATAACTAAATGTAAAGATCCTGATTCTCAGACCCTATGTCAACTATTGTAGGCACTGAAAAGGGAAATTTTCTTGGTAATGAGATCTATTAGGTTGTGGAATAGTTTACCAAGAGAAGCCCTGTCACTTGGAATATTTAAAACTAGACTTAAATGTAGCGCTAGAGAACATAGGGTGTAGTCCTGATTTTTAGGGATAAGGGCTAAATTACTGAACTTTCACCTCTAATTTCCATGATTCTTAACATTTTCTTTTGTGTTAATGTTGCATCTTAATTTTATCTGAGCAGAAAGAACTAGAAAGCTTGCGTTGTCAATTTTGTTTCAGGGGACTTTGCAAAGTGAGCATCAATACTCAACAATTGATTGTGGCCCAGGTAAATACTTGGTGTCACTTTGGGAAAATCAGTAGCGTTACATGAGGAATGAGTTTAGCTCATTATGTTAAGGTCTGTAGAAAAAAGCAGTGTGCTAAGAAAAATATTTTTGTATACATTAAGTACTTGATAATATCAAATTAGACAAGCCTGATAAAACAAACGCTTGAAAAGGTGGGCTCACTGGCTTAAAAGTTTATTTACTAGAAAATATTCCCTCTAATATTAAGCCTTAAATTTAAGTGTAGGTCTACTCTGAAAAACATCTCTAGTGAAAGTTTCCTGGGGTTCTGTGTTCATGGTGTTTCACTGATGCCATGTCAAAATGACATAGTTTACCAATAAAATAAGATTTTTCCAACTGACAACCTTCCTAACTTATCTTGGGGCTTGTACACACTAACACTTTTATGTCAGCCTAACTTACGTTGCTCAGGGATGTGAATAAGCTACCCCCCGAGTAGTGTACGTTACACCGACCTAAGGGCTAGTGTGGACGGTGCTATGTCAGCAGGAGAGCTTCTCCTACCAACATAGTTACTGCTGGTTCTGGATGTGGTTTTGTTATGCCAATGGGAGAGCTCTGTCCTGTCTGCATCAAGCGTCTTCACCAGACACGCTACAGTGGCACAGCTGCACTGATGTAGCGCTTATAGTGTAGACTAGCCCTCAGTCTTTTAGGGCCTGAGTTTTCCTATTCCAGAGGCACAGCTGGGTGTGGCCAAGGTCGTTTAGGATTCTGAGGCTGCTGGGGGCCATTTTGGCCTCTAGTGTAAACTAGAGTAACCCCAAAGGCTACTAATTCGTGCCTGGGCTGCAGCAGTTGCTAAAGGACTGTCCAGCAGCCCAGAATTGCCATCTGCACTCTGACCCTCCTTTCTTCCCCTGTACCACCCAGGGAACTTGCACCTGCCAGGGTAATATTTTCAGGGAGGTTGGAGTTGGCCTCCAGCTGTTTTCCTGTCCTTTTAACAGCACAAAAATTGCATAGAGGTGCTAGAACATTGCCTTGAATTGGGACCTGAGAGTCCAGTTCCATCCTCGGTGTCCTTCTCACTCATGACCACCAATAATAAAGACTGTGCAAGCCAAATTATGTTCTTGGTGGCACCTGTTCAAATCAGAGTGAAGCCAGTGGGATTGTATAGATGTCACTGAAGGCATAATTTGACCTGCAGAGTGTTTAATACTGGTGGTGTTGGCTAAGAAGAAAGCCATCAAGCTTGATTCTGAGTTTCGGATGAGTTTCTAGGGGCGATGGTGAGAAAAAAGTATCATGTCCAGTTTCAACTAGCTAGCTTGTGAGTGAAATACATGAGGTTCCGGTGGGAGTTGGAAAGTCTATTTTCAAGTGTATACTGCTATGTTATTTGATATTAGGGTATGTTTTTTTAAAAATATAGATAGGCATAAATTGAGGAGCAAAAGTCAGAGGCAGGGGTTGTTCAGGCCTATTAATTCTTAAGTCTATGACTGATAAGTGTATTGCCATTAGCAAATAGTGGGCTGAGCCTCTAGCCACCTGGGAGAGACCTTTTATGCATTGGGTTCAGGTCAAATCTGCATATGTGTGCAGACATCCACATAGTGGCTATCATAAACCTTTCTTCAACAGTTTACTCTTCAATCCTTGAACAGTGGCAAAAGGCAGGTTTCTTCACCAGTAATCTTAAATAATCATATTTACTGAAGGCTTAGACGCAAGTTACATGTCAAAACTGCATTAAGCAAGGTGCACTTTATCCTCCATTACTGGGCTATCAACTGTCAGGTTATCTCTCCTCAAAGCCATGTCTCATTGATTCTCCATTCCATTATGCCTCTGATGTTAACACTTTTCTCATAATGCCCATTAAAGCCCAGCTGTTTGGTTCCAGAGGATGAAGGGAAAATATGTAGTGCAAATTTTAGTTTTTTTTTCTTACATTGATGTATTAGCTGATGCCTTAACATTCATCTTCCCAGTGACATCTGATAAAGTGCTATGTTTTGCCTTGAGACCTTGTCTTAATCAGTGTTGCAACAGCCCACACTGTCCCTTGGAGTTCCTATCACTAGATCTGGCAGACTTTGGGGAAAAAAATTTAAACCTGACCACTTTAGCTAAACTTCCGGTTTGGAGTAAGCTAGCAGCAATACAGTGCCAAATACTTATTGGGAACGCGACTGCTAATATCTCTTGAGTTTTAATGTCAATAAAAGTGCATACAGAAAACCTAGACCTCAGATTCTTCCATTTGAATTTCCTGCCAATGTTCCTTGCACCTTAACTTATACTGGCATAACTTTCCCATATAGATAAGCCCTCTTGCTGCTCTGGCTACATGTGCATCAACAGGAAAGGAGGAGTTAGATGAATCTGTCTGAAGGAGAAAGCCTTGCATCAACTCCAGTACAATTAACTTGTATATATCCTCACTCATAAGTTATCATATCACACTATGTAGTTGAGGATTATGAGAGAAAATGGACTCTTGCAGAGTCAGGGACAGAAACTCTCAGGTAGATGGGTAGGTAGATAAGGGAGTTGACAAATGGAGGTGTGTAAAGAAAAGAAAATGCAAATGTAGAAGCAAATGCAAATTTAGCAGCAGTAAAGCTGCAAGTAAGCATTCTTGCAGGTTGGTTACAGTGAGGCAAGAGTGGAAGAAGGGAGTCATGAAGAAAGGAGACTAGGGTTTAGTTTCAGTACTTTTCCATTGTCACAATGCTATGTAAGCTGTTCCTCTTAATTGTCCCCCTTCCCTCTGGCATGTGGAAATTTCTGAGACCTGTAACCTGCATGGACAAAACCTTTACCCAGGATTTCTTTAAGATGTTTTATTTATGTGCTTTGGGCCTTTCAGTGATTTGAGCCATGTTGTAACTTTTGTGAAGTTATGTTTTTGGACAATAAACTTGGAATCGCATAATGTCATTTTTAGAGTACATTTTCCAAGTAAAGCCATGCTTCAGTATATATTTTCGCATGGCTCAAGAAGTTAATTTGAAAATTAATCCTTACACATTAAAAAAAAAAAATGTATTCAGCAGAGTCAGGAACAGAAACTTCTAGGTAGATAGGGGAGACCTGAAGAGGAGCTCTGTGTCGCTCAAAAGCTTGTCTCTTTCACCAGCAGTAGTTGGTCCAGTAAAAATTACTACCTCACCCACCTTGTGTCTCAAGTAAAAAAAACAACTTTTAAACTCAGCAAAATGTAGAGCCAGTATCCTTGACAGTATCCTTCCAGGAATTTCAAGTTTCTGATTCATCTGGAAGGATATCTCTGTCACCCCAGGATTTGAGCGAAGGAGCACTGTGTGTATTGATCCTGGTTGGAGTTAATCAAGGTCTCAATCATTTCATCAAATGACCTTGTTCTCTTCTTCTATTTGCATCCAGCCAAGAGATGCATTCCTCTAATGATCAGGGATGTTAAATAACCTTTTAAAGAGGGTGGGTAATTGACAATTGAATCTATGTAATGGGACCTGTCAGTTTGCAGGTTCAAAACTTGTTCAGAAGAGGGGAATGTATTACCAGGAGAAATAGGCTAACTGTGCTTCCTTTTTGCCAATATTTCAGCCATTGGTAATGCATATGCAGTATTGAGCAACCCAGAGAAGCGGAAGCAATATGACCAGTTTGGAGATGAGAAAGTCAACCCTTCAAGACATGGACACAGTCATACAGACTTCCACCGTGGATTCGAAGCAGACATCTCACCCGAGGATCTCTTCAACATGTTCTTTGGTGGTGGATTTCCTTCTAGTAAGCCTGTCAAGTTTTAATCTTCTCTGTGGGCAAGGGTGATTCCATTCAGCTATCTTTGCTGCCACTCTTGTGACAGAACAATAATGCAGTAATGGTTTATTTGGCAGTCTGTGGTGATACTGAAAGCTGTGTTCCTCTCAACAGCTGAAGTACATGAGAGTTCTCCTTCACAAGTGACTGTCCGTTACTGATGTAAACATCTCAGTTTCCAAAATGGTTAAAATTAGAGTTCTGAGAACTCAGCCCACAGGACAAATAGCTTACTGAACCAGTAGGTAGTGTCATCAGAGCTGGAATTCTTAGGACCCTCAAATGGATGTTTGCATACTGGTCATATTCACCGTTTTTAATTTGTCTTGAACATTTTTAAGTCACTTTTTTACGTTAGCTTTACAAGCCTGTTTTGAGGAAGTATTAAAACCCTCTTCATCAGAATAAATATACTAACTTCTAGGCCACTAAACACCAAGAAGAGATCTCTTACCCACATTGCGTCTTCAACATCTGCTGTGCTGCACAACTAAGACACTAAAAGTAGCAGGTATCAGTCTCCACTTCTTTCACCCTACTTTCCTATCTCTCCCCTCAGAAAAATCAATCAAAAATATTTATTTCTATATGTGTGTCAAGGAGGTGTTGAGTAGTCATGGCCTCCCCCGCTAGCCAAATCTGACCGTAGTGAACTTTTAGGGACTTCTGTAGTACATGATTTAAATTTGTTTAGATTGAAAGTAAATCTGTATCTTGTCTATATAAATTGATCAGGGCAAGAAGCTGTCTCCCTAATTTCCTTTGTACATATTTTAGTGGTCACCATTAAAATATTTACTGTTTTCCTTTTACAAGCACGTAAAGTTACTGTGTTATTCCCTCTCCTAAGTAGAGGAATTACCTAGGAATAGCACAATAACAGTAAGTACTTGCAGAAGCATTGGTAAAGCTTTTACTAGTATTCATTGTGCTAGCTGTAATGGACTAGGTGTTTGAGTGAAGAAACCACTGAGACAACTGAGAAAGATGACTATTGGGGTTGGTTATAATTTATTCTTCCCCATTACCATGTGAATTCATAAACAGGTTAATAGTAAGGCTATTTCTATTATTCAAAACTACAGCTAAGTAAAGATGACAGCTGTAGGAACTCTACACTTAATTATAAAAGAGAGCAGGTTTTTTTCTGATCAGGAAACTAGGAAAAAATATTATTTTATTAAAAACTTCTTAGTTTTATAATCTAAAATTCAACACTACACAGTATTGAAGAGACTTGCACAATGTCTCCACCCGCCCTGAAGTCCTCCAGTTTGGCTACACAAATAGTATGGACCATCCACCAATTACCCTTCAGGCAGGTCTGCTTGGCACTCTTCCACCTTGGGACTAAGTCTTTTCTGGCAGTAACATTGTTCATTTTAGGGCTCACCACTCATTTCTTAAATGCTTACCAGACAGTGAATCCAAATTCTTCCTTTAAAAAAATCTTTTTATCATCCCTGCTGAGTTGGCGTTCACCCTCACAGCCCACCTGGTCAGGTACACTTTTTAAAGATGCCTCCATTATTATTTTCTAGAGTGATGCTGCAATGTCATTACTTGGTGACACCTGGCTAAAACTCCAACCAACATCACAGGGTGGCTTAGGTGAAAATTTCTGAATTTAATTGTGATATGTCTATGTCTAATCTGCTCATGTGTTGCATTCTTAATCGGGTAGGATGATGTGGCATGTGCACAATTCTTCTGATCTCATCATCTGCCAGGCTAGCTGTCAGAAAGTCCCGTGTTCTGGATTCTTTTTAATGGATTTCTGTTGCCCACAGGTAATGTTCACGTATACAGCAATGGCAGGATGCGATATACCTACCATCAGAGGCATGACAGACGAGAACATCAGGGTGATGTAAGTGGAGACAAGAGCAAGGGGAAAGTAAAAAGGCTTTAATGTGTGCAACCCAAAAAACAGGTTGCTGTTGTAGCCATTGTATGAAATTGGCCACCTAGTTTTCCGTTTTCCTAGATAAGTGTAGTGCTTTTCTATTGTAATCTCACGTGAGTTTATTTTTTTTCTAGAAGAGTTGCCTGTTTAACTTACTTACAGTTGAATTCCCATGACTTTCATACATATGCAGATGCAGCTTATCAGACTGGATCCCATTTACACAGTGGGAAAATAAATGTCATTTTCTCTTTGGCATAGCGTCATATTGAAATAAAATTATAGCATCAGCCAAATGCAGCATGAACTGAAGTTTTTTTACCTCAACACTTAATTCCAAAAGTCAGATTTCTCTTGAAACAATGAGCAGAAATTAACTGAATAGTGGAGGGTTTACCCACCTTATATGTGAGTCCTCATAACATCTACACCCATTCCTCCTCATTTTGCTACCCAGGATGTGCTGCTTGTTGCATGATACCACAGTGTTAACTTCAGGCCCATTTGAAGCTGTTATAATCTAAGAATGCCAGAAAAATAAACAGGGTGTTGTGATCATTTTCTTAGAGGGGGATGGTTAGTCAAAACATCTGACTTATTCAATGACTTTCCTATACCCAGATCTTCTCAGGGACACTTTGTGAACCAGACCTGTTGAACGCATGGACTCTCACAAAATACAAAACCAGAGTGGTAGAGAAGGGACCTCCAGACTTGATGAAACCAAGAGACAGAAAATTTAAAGATCTACCAATTTTTCTTTTCTGTCCCCAACCTCTCTCTGAACTCTGAGATTTTCTTGCTCCTGAATCTCAAATTACCATGCCACTACGTTTCCACTGAGCACTGGACAGGGCAGGACTTCCAATCTGTTCCTCTCTCTAATTAGTCAAGGAAGACACTTTTATAGTGACAGGAGGCATTTCTGTGCCTCCTTTTGTCACAGAGGCCAAATGTACTGCTTCTACAATGCTCCCAGCCCCATCTGGTTAGGGAAATAAGACAGAGGGGCCATAGAGCTAACCCAGATCTCTTTCGCAGCAGTATAGATCATTAATCTCTGGGCTGATCTACAGTATATTTTAAAAAATGGTATTGGGTGTTTTTTCTTAGGTCTTTGGGGCCAGATGTTCTGCACTAGAGTGGGGAGGGAATTTAAGAGATGAGGCAGAAAGGGAGGCAAACTCATCTTGCATATCATTGTAAAGGGGGAGCACTTTCTAAGGAATCTATCTAGTACTGTGGTACTAGTCTCTACAGACTGACATGGATATGAAATACGCATTAGCAACTGTCCTAGAAATCTTTAAATATAACAATGTCATGAGTCCTTCCAAACTCACATTCAAGGCTTTTTTTTTCCACCCCCCCAAAAAACGTGATGGTTGTTTGGGATGTGTAGCATGGCTTCAGTACTTTCAGGTATGCTTTCAAAGTAATGCTCAGGGATTTAACCCCATGACTGCCATCACTGTTGGAGGGAATCACTGGGCAGCGAAATCCCCACAAGCTGCTTTGGAAGTGTTCTCTTTACTCTTATTTTTATTTTTAAACCTCATTGAACAGTCAGTCCTGTTGCGTCTTTGACTAATGCAAAATGCAAAACACATTTCCCGCTCACATCAGTGGGATCAAGGACACAGTATGATTGGGTTTGCAAGGGAGGGTGAGATGCTAAATAGTCTTATGCATGTAAACTTATTGATGACATTCCATTGTATATTTCTGTTCCCCCTTAGGGTGGCCTTGGGTTGTTTGTCCAGCTGATGCCTATTCTCATCCTGATCATTGTTTCAGCTCTCAGCCAGATGATGGTCTCCAGTCCACCTTACAGTTTGAGCCACAGGCCGTTAGTACCCATAACTCTCATATATATTTAGCTTGGGGGTGGGCTGGGAACGGGGGGAGGAATTGGTATGTTAGTGGTTGGGATCTTTGTGTTTTATTTTCACTTTTTGGTATGTTTTGTTCCCTTTCCTTTCCTAATGTTCCTCTTGCTTTCACATGCCCCATAACATTGTGTAACACCTGTAGTTGTTGAGAAGGATGACTTGGAGATCTGCCAGCACCCATTATCAATGAGCAAAAATAAACCCCTTTAATCCCATTTTTCTTCTTTGAGTGGCGATGCATATTCCCACGTATGGATATTGTGCCACCTCATGGTGCCTAACAGTAGAACCTTCTCCAAGAAGCAGCCATTAGAGCACTCACGCACCCCTTCCTACCTCTGCTGTCAGTGTCTCTGAATGTTCTGAGGATATATAAGAAGGTGCAGTGCCCTCTACTACCTCAGTTCCTTCTATCTGCTGTGCCAGATGGATGTGAACTACTCCAGTCCATTCAGATCCAGTTTTTTTTCCATTCTTGCTGTCATGATAATTTAGTTAAGTGATAAATATAGATAGTTTAGTTATTTAGTAGCCCAGTTCCGGGTTATGTTGGGACTGAAGAAAAGAAGAAGCTGGGATTCAAGAGATGTTCTTCGTGCCCGGCTGTCTTCCTGGCCTTGAACAGCCACGTTAGGAGACAGACACATGCCACCAGGCATTTCAGAATTGTATTGCTTGTCTAACTCGCTTATAGGCTCCTCAGGTCATGTTCCTCCTCTGGTTTTTACAGTCAAATGATATATGCTTTAATTCTCTTCACATGTGCCCAAAATGTCATCTCCTTTCTTGATATAACACACAGGCATGGGGTCAAGCTTGCGAAGAACCTAGGGCTCTGTTTTGAGTGGCAAGAAGGGTATGCTTAGGTTTCCCTTTTTTCAAATTACATTAAGCTAAACAGGAACAAGGCACTCTTGTTCTGAAATAAGTCTGCCAACGCATTAAGTTAATCAGGATCAACCTCATGTTTAGACAAGCCCTTGCTTAGTATATCTGGGTGACCCTACTGAGGGATGTATTTGTACATCTGCACTGTCTGAAGTGTCTGGTCAGTGAATCAGAAGAGAATACCTTTTGGAGGTATTCTCTGTCCTGGCTCTGTCTTGAATAAAGAGGGAAGGAATTAGAGAGGAGGAGGGTACGGGGAGAGGGGAACGTAGCTCCTTTCCTGCAGCAATAGTGGATACTGCGGCATGTTGCTAGGTAGAGCAATGTGTCACTCTTGGGGTTAATAGTAATCTGCAGTGAGAGGAGCTGAGGGTCTGTATTCATCAAGCAGACAGCCCTATTGAGCAAGCTTAGCTATCAGCAGTGTCTTTGTTCTACTTTGACCTACATTCTGACTTTATGCTGTGTACAAATATATTTCTGAAATACTGGTTTGTCTTAGTCTTCAGCTCGAGATCCATCAGCTTCAGAGATTCATAACCAGACACACACAGCATCTTTGGGGCACATCCTGAAGGAGAAGGGCTGTGTGTTTGGGAAGGAAGTAGCAAAAAGTATTTCAAACACTAGCTGCTGAATATTGTAATGAGCACTTAATTCTAAAACATATATGGAGTCCTCTGGCAGTCAACACCCAAGATACACCAATGTTCTGAAGCACACCCATGTAGCTCAGGGAAGAATTGATTGGTTGGGTAGGTAGGTTTTATTTCCACCTGGTAGAATGTTCCACTATGTCCATTCCACCAGAGATAAAACTCTCCTTACCAAAACAGCAAGTGTACAGGAAGGATATGTCCTTTGAGTAGATTAATAATGCTTATTAGTTGTTGCTTGTCCACAAATTTCTATTCTGTGTTTGAATAACATTTATTATTTTGGCTTTTCTCCCTGGACTAGGTCTGTGGGTCACATACACAGGAGAGTGACGGAGCACTTGAAAGTAGCTTACTATGTAGCTGAGAACTTTGTAGAAGAGTACACTGGTACAAACCTGAAAAATGTTGAGAGGAGCGTGGAAGACGATTACATTGCAAACCTCAGAAATAACTGCTGGAAGGAAAAGCAACAAAGTGAGTGGCATGGTGGGAGGAATGGAAACCTTTTGAGGACACTTTCTTAAAAGTCTGATTTGTTTTAGAAAAAAGTCCTTAAGGAGGAACTGAGATACATAAATCTCCGATAGTTCAATCATAATTTCATTGCTGTGTAGGACCTGAGGCAGCCCATCGGCCCTGTATCTTCAACGGTTTGATGACAAATCGGTCACCTCTGTCCCGTATAATGTTTTTAAACAATAATATTCTAGAAATGATCAGTGTAGCAGCTCCATTCTGTGGAGCTCCTTTGCCATGTCAGTGGGATATGAACAGAATTCTCTGATTTCCTGAGGGATCAGGAAGGTAGGGCCAGGAGACTCTCAGGAGTTTCCTGATGTTTCCTTATTGCCCTGGGGTTATCATTTCATTTTAGAAAAAAGTGATTTAGTGCTTACGAAGTGTATATCTTTACAGCCCCGTTGTGTCTAACAAGCCATATCAGAGAGTCTACAAAGTGAAAAATGGAATCCTCGTCATTTTCAAGGTTTTTTTATGACTGTTTAACTCTAAAGAGTTATCATCAAAGATAACATTTTATTGACTCCACCCTCGATTGGCCCCTTTCTCAAATGCCTGTATGATAGGTGATTACAGCTGCTTTGAACTAATGCTCAGTTTGGGATTTGTGTGTAAATACATTGGCATTGTTGTTTGTATGGGATAAAAAAGATTCCAAAGCTTTCTTGGATCCCCACAACATGCGAATTATCTTTCTCACCAAGAAGTGCTGAATGTGACACCCTGACATTGCTATTCTGAGTCAGCCAAAGTTGTTGCTGCAGAGCAATGCAACGGACCAAGCTAGAGTGATAAACTCTGATCCTCCATATTTCTTCTTTCCCACACTACCAGGCTACCCATTATGTTACTCATTTAATTCACACTAGGGCTACTTCCAGTTCCCAGCACATATCTAAAACTTCCCTTAGGATGAGCCATTGAAGGGCTCAAAGATCACTTTTGTTCTGTTCCAAAGGACATCAGGTATTCCGTACCCTCTCGCTGTACTTCATCTGGCCTTGAAGAACTTGAGGACAGATCCTTTTCCCATTGAAATCAATGGGATGTTGAGGAGTTGAGACATCACACTTCACATCTTGGTGAATGATTGTTTTTAATGTTGGAATTTTTCCTTTTCAGAGGAAGGCTTGCTTTATCGAGCACGTTACTTTGGAGATTCAGATCTGTATCAAAGAGCACAGAGGATGGGCACCCCAAGCTGTAGCAGACTGTCTGAAGTTCAAGCCTCTATGCATGGATAGTCACTACTAGACCACTCAGCGGAGGTCTAAGTACGAGCTGGTGATTTTCCTGTGACACTGAAGCATGACACATCAATGATTTTCATACTTATTTAAATGTCTAATTGAGATATAGATCTCCATGTGTCTCTCCTCTCAATGTGCATGTGTAACAAGGAGAAAGCATAACCCTCTGTCAAGCATATACACCTTCACTGGGATGGTTGGTTTAATTTGCATGCCAGCACCTCAAATGCTCTTCCAGTTCACATCTGTTTCTTAGCATTGCTGGTGTCAGCTCTCTGGGAGCAAAGTGAAAGGCCTGGCTATGTTTGCGAGTCAGCTGAGTTCTTGTCAAGCATCCATTTGAGACAATGTCACTTTTTGCTTTGGCTGGTCAGAAGTTGTTCCCCTTATCAAGCATTTATCAGATTGGGCAACTGGCAGTCACATTTCTAATGCCCGTTTTTGTTGCTCTGTTCCCTATTTTATTGTACCATGGCACTTGAAGAAATACGATAACAGGGAAGAGATTTCTGTAAGATAGATGTTTCTTGTCCCTCTGTCGTCTTCCCTAGAAACTCAGTGAAACCAAACCAAACTCTCACTCTATGCAGCAGGTTGTAAAGGTAACTCACTTCATTGAATTGGGAGTCAGGGAGAAGCCAGCTGAGAGTGCTGGAGACTCATGGTGTCTTCGCAGCACAATAGCGTGGTAAACCTGATGAACCAGAGTGGTATGGTGGCAGTTCAAATGGCATAAACGAACGTAGCACTAGATTACTCACAGGAGTGCTGTGTGCAAATAAATTAAAATTTGGCCCAGGGTATGGAGTCTCTTCCCTCGGTCATTATTAGGTCTGATTTTTTGCAAAGGCAGGAGGCTTCACCCATCAGCAACTAACAGGATGAATGTAAAACACACAGGCTTTCCCCATCTCTCACAAATTTAATTAAAAGCAGGGGCTTGTTAGTGGGGAACAAAATGACACTTAGCACCATATTTTCAGATGCACGCATATCCATTACACCTTAGTTATCTTGTATGTCAGACATCTGGTCACCTAAGTTGTGTACCCAAGTAAGTTAGGAGGGCTAGGGTTGGGTTTTTTGTTTTGTTTTTCGGCAAGTGGCGCACATTTGAAAATTTAGTCCTTCAAGTCAGTTCTGAGCTCAGGTGTCTGCCATTTTTGAGTGTGTCTTGCATTTGGGATTTTTCTTTTTTTTTTATATGCCCTGTACCCTGTTTTGATAACTGTTCCTCTTATTAAATGGAAATATTTTAATTAACTTTGTCACTCTCTCTCTAACTCAGCATATCTCTGTGTATCCATGGTCTAATGAAGAGTGTAGCTGTAAAATAAAGAACTACTTTAGCATTTTTCAGTTAGACATGTTACCTGTAATTTGGGGAGGTGGGTGGGGAAGGTGTTTTCTGTTAAATGGTTACCATGGATTGGAGACTGACACGGTTACCACTTTTATTCCCAGACTCTTGAAATGCCTGAAGACTTTTGGCGAAGTGCACTGAGCCAAGGTGACAGACTTTATATTTAAAGAATCAAACCTTAAATTAAAGTGGAATTGGAGAATTAGCAACGCACAACTGCCCTCTCTCTTCTCTCTCTCTCTCTCTCTCTCTCTCTCTCCAATGTTAGATGCAGCAGGCAGCAGTTAGGAAATAAAGCTGCCTGTCTTCTCCCCTTCTTTCGAACACCACTAGAGTGCGACAGTCTAGTCTCTCCTAGGATACAGCAACCATGAGAACAAGTGTAGAATAAAAAAACAAACTGCAGCAAGCCGTGAAGCAGAAGGAGACCCTTCCATGATTGCACTGGTCACTTCGAACGGAGAGAGAAATTGGAAGATTTTTTTAGGACTAAAAACCAATTAATAAGAAAAGAATCTATCTATTTAGAATTAATTTATAGCTGTATGTATGTTGTACTTTTAAACTATGCAGGGATTGGATTAAATTATTTAGTTTTCTGCCCAATTTAGTAAACTGTAAAGTGTGAACTCTAACCTGTTTTGGGGGGCCATCCAGCCCTGCAGAACTATCCAATTTCAGGTTGTCATTTGATGACACTTTACATTTATTTTATTTTTTTTTATGTTGTTGAGGAAAATATAATTTTGTGACTGAGTTTTTTTTATAAAAGAATCTCAAAATCTGTAGAAAGAAGATTTCTTAAAATTGACCAGACTTCTGATTTGTTTTTGCTATATTAATTTAATTGGTGGCAGTCAACTGAGTGCTGGATTCTTGTACGGCAAGGAGAGGATTATCGTAAATGGTCTTAGCTCATCAGTGTTCAGTTTGGTTTGTGTGTGTGTGCGTGTAACTTTTTTTTCCAGAGTCTGCTTTATTTCTGCCTTGTAATCAGTGTGCAGCATTAGTTCTGTAAACAGGGCCTGCCACGAGCTATATCCTTTTGTTCTTCTCGTTCCTGAACTCAGAGTTCCTCATCCAGCGGACTGCTAACTGTAATATGGCTGTTACCTTGCCATAACACTTCCGATGTTTCAACCTGTATTGACATCCCAAAAAAACGGAGTCTTTGATTCTTGTGAAAGAAGTTTTGGTGGGGAGATCAGAAAGGGGGATGATTAATTTTCAGTTGCTTAATTGGGCTTTGACGCATCTGACAGTGTAGTGTAGATCACACTACATTTTACCCATTTTACAGCAATGGTTTTGCCCATCATTCATTTTAGAAGAAGAAATTATGCTGCTAAAAGCCTTAGGTTTACTTGCTTGAGCAAGCAGGACCTGGATTAGAGCAACAGGATAGCGCTCAAGGTTATTCTAAACCCAGCGTATCTCTTTGACACATGAAGTGAGAGAGGCAAAAGTTGAATGAGCTAAGTTACCATTAATGGGACAAACTGGATTCTTCTCTACCCTGATGTTAATTTTTGCCTAAAGACGTTTCCTATAAGAACAGTTTTCAGAGTTCCCTTATGGTGTAATTTATCAAAATAGCAATGGCTACCAAGTAAGGTGGTAAAGGGCTGGGAGAAAAGTGAAAGGCCAGATGGGTTTATTTCTCTTTGTTTGAAATTGACCAGCTCTATTTTTTAACTGGATATTTATGTAGCAAAATGGTTCTGAGCCCTCCTGTTCATTGCAAGCCTTACTATCCACGACTGTGGTGTATCTGATCTGATTTCAAGTTTTAAAAGATATCCCCCAGATTTTTGGAGAGGGGTATGGTGGAAATAAAATATTTTGGAATAAATGCTGTTTACAGAGGCACAAGAGCTACCCAGCATTAAGAAATGTTGGAGGGGAAATGTGAGAGACAACTCATGTTTGCAAAAGGTGCTGACATCTTGTAAAAATGGCACTCCTGCTCCAGTGCCCATCCAACCAAATCTTTTGATTTCTCAAGTAGATATCCATGGATGGTAAGCGCTATGTGCAATAAAGCATAGATCCTAAAGGATACTCACAGAATCTGTATTTCTTGATTTAGAATTAATTATACAATTGTACATCTATAAATAAATGTTTATTATGTGAGAGACTCTGACTGCGTTTGTGCCCCTCAGGGTCTGCTGTGTTGTGTGCTGACAGAAGTAATGAGTGGAGAAACAAGTCAGAGATGAGGCCAGTTACCGTTTCTGACATCTCACCTGTGAGACTGAGGAATGCCCCCTAACGATGAATTATGCTGAGTTGATGCAAGATGTTTTTTTCTGCTGACCACAACTGCTGCCTTCCAAGGTTGGCAAAGTCCAACCGGCAGTAGCAATGGAGATTAAACATTCTGCAGGCACAGACAGCATGAGCTGGAGAGCTTTCTAGTATTGTGTGTGGAAAGCTACTGTATACTAAAAATTAGAATTTGAATGATCCGGTCTGTCTAGTTTGTGGGGAATTATACTGTGAATTTGAATATGCCAGTTTTCCATACAAAGTCCAGTTCTGCCATTAGCAATTTCATCCTCCCTCAATGGTTTTCTGTTTATGATAAATGTGGTTTTAAAAAACAAAAAAAACCCACCATGTAGATTCCCCAAAAGGAGCCAGGAATTTGTGAATATTAAATCAAGCTCTAATATTTAAAGATCAGGACTGAGATTTTTCAAAGCTGACTCTGGGATTTAGATACAACTACCATTAACTTCAATGGGAATTAGCTGTTCAGATTCCATAGTTGGCTTTGAAAATCTCAACCCAGAGCTCCTATAAGTAGCAGAGGGAAATGTATGACCTTTGGTAGAGAAGGGACCATTGTAGTTCTGGGTTATAACTTGTTTCAACGCTTCTGAGCCACCCATTACAGTATCTTGCTGCTGAATGACTAGTTAGTTTGCAGGAGAAGAAACTCCCTCGGTAAGGTACTGCTCTTTTGCCTTGGGCTACAGCATTTTACTAGTGCTATTATATTCAATAACAGTGAGCACTTTAAAGAACAAATATTTAATTCTCAGCAGTTCAGCATTCATGAACAACCTGACAATAACAAATCAGTACCACTGTATGATAGAGGAAAACTAATTCATTAAGGAAAGAGTAGTCATTAGTTTCACAATTTCAAGGGGCAGTTCTAATACCTTGCCCTGACCTCTTGCAACAGAATGACACCTCTGATGTTGTTTGTTTCAAACATTACAGCTAGGCCCAAGGAATCAAAATCCATCCTAGCATAACTCCATTAACTTCACCGGAGTTACACCGGGAACAATTTGATCCATGGTTAAGCAATAAGCTGAATGTGGTTATATGGAACTGTAGTGCTGGACACTGCATCACTTGCACAACCATAAGAGAGTTCCCATTCTACAAAAGATGGGATTTACTCCCTTTCTGTTTGTACAAGAAGAAAAAACTGCCCCTGTTCTCTTAAAATGTTGTTCCCCTGTTTAAAGCCTTTAGGATCTACATAGGAAAATTGAAATTGCAGGTTACTGACATGCTGTTCACTGACATACCAACCTAGTGTTCCCAACTAATCAGAACATAATCAACGGCGTGATTTAAAAATAATGAATAGTATCCTGTAAAATGTTTGCATTTGTGCAGACATATTGGTGCTCATGGGCCTGACCAAGCTTCCACTGCAATCAATAGGTGTCTGTCTATTGACTTCAGAGGGAGTTGGATCAGGCCCTAACTCCTTTGTAATAATAATAATACCTAGCTCTTATATAGTAAAGCTCTTTACAAAGGAAATAAAAAGGTATCATCAGGCTGCAGCCACTGGAGGGTGACATGACCACATGCATCTGAATAAAACTCAATCCATCTATTAGGGTGATGGATAAACATGCAGATAGTGGTAAGATGTACACCCACACACAGGTTGCATTTGGCTTTTGATGTAAAGCAATCCAATCCACACACATTGGAACAAATTGGGCTGGATGGGTTTGTGATGAGAGAGTTTAAGCTTTTTCTACAGACCAAGTTGTAGCTGTCATTCAAAGACCATTCTTTCACCACTTTTAAAATCTGCAAAGAAAGGTTGCTTTGTTACTTTCTTCTTTAGCTCCCAAACTGACTACTTGTATGAGGCATCTCACTAAGCTTTCTGTTCTAGTTAGGTTTTTAGGCTACTCCCATCACCATGGTATCTGAGCTGGCCCTTAGTATGGGATTATAAACAGCACACTAGTATACACACCTTTCTTATATGAAGACTAGAGGAAAAAGCAGACTGACCAAAGCACATTAAAGGTCAAAAGGGACATTGAGAGCATGGGGGCGGGAGGTGACATTGGTAGTCAGAAGAGTGACTAAACAATGTTAATGTACCTTCTCCCTTTCAATCTTGTCTTTTTCTGTTTAGCAAATTTTTCTTTTACCGTTTAAATGGAGTTGAACTTTACTGTGTCTATTTTGTTAAATTCAAAAGTACTAATCTCTTTTGTCTGTGTCATATCTTTAATACGGGTCTGGGAGTAGTACTTATTACTGAACTCCTGTGGCTGGAGCACGACCATTGCTCTTTGTAGACGTTACAGAAATAATGGGCTCTGTTTAATTTCCAGGTGATGTTTATAGATTTTTAAAATGTCTCTTAGGATTTATCTCTCTCACCATGTACTTGAAAAGAAACTTCAAACAAATTTAAAGACTTTCGTACATGAAATTGCCAAAGGCTGGCAAATATTGAGTGTCTAATGTCTGAACTGTACCAACTAGAGATGGAAGACCTAGCATGTCATTCAGCTCATCGCCCTGCTAATGCAGTTTGTTCCCATGATACATGCTCAAGTGCTATGTTCAGTCCAGCTTTAAAAAACTTAAACTCACACTTACTTCCCTGAGGAGACTATTCCTCGGCATAAAGCAGGGAACTTCTCCCTGATGCTCAACATATGTCTCTTGTTGCCAAAGTTCATTCTAGAACTCCTAATCCTTGTTGTTTGTTTACTTATTTAGTTATTATTTGTATTACAAAGGTGCCTTGTTCTGCCCTGAACTATTCCTCTCCCTCCATGGTGTTGATATACTTGTAGAAAGTTAGTGTTTGGAGCTGAGTTAAATTTTATTGTGGGTTGAGTGAAAACCTCGTTGAAACTGATGTGTGAATGTACCTTTCTCTCAAGATAGTTGGGAGACAGTTAAGGGACCACTCCTAAAACAAGCCCTACCAGCGCCAGCCCAAGAGACAGGCAGAGGCAAAAAGCAAGAAAACCAAGCAGTAACCAGTGAGCACAATGTAACCCAGGAAAAAAGCTAGTGAGAAATCTGGCTAAAGAGGCTTGGGGCTATAAACTAAGAAAATGCTCCTTTTGTTCTTGGTTTTTCCTCCTGTGTTAAGAGAAGCAGGACTTTGTACATTCCTTGTAAATAAACAAGATTTAATCAAAGTATCAGACTCCATCAATTTCTACTTCAAACTGGAATATCCCCAGAAGGCAGAACCCTGAATTGTGACTAGCTACTCAGGTCAAAAAAAGGCAACTTTATCATCTCTCCTCCACCATATAGCTAAGATCTACATATTCAGTTATTTTAATTAATAATCCAGTCCACTTCCCCACACACACACACACACCATTCTCTGAATTCTTTCCTACTTATTAACATCTTTCTGTCTCACACTGTAGTATTCTATATGCAGTGTCAGTACAGGCCTGATCTGTGAGGCCTTAATGTGTACTGCCCAAAATTACATTGCCTTATTTTGCCACCATATTATGCTGTAAAATAACCTGCTTTGCTATCTGATTTACTTTCCGCTTTACTATTTTCCAGGTGTCACCCTTCTATTGTGTATTGTCTTCAACAATTATTACACTGATGTGTGTTTGCATTTTTCTAGGCTGACTCTCTCTATTTTTGCCTGTATATCTAATCCCTCCTGTTGTTTCTCTGTACTCTTGGTGTTAATCACCCCTCCCAATTTAGTGTTCTTTGAGAACTTCATGTGCTGTTTGTTTATCCTATCTTTCAAAACATTAACAAAGATATAAATGCAAGTGCTGGGAGGCTGGGAGGAATGTATATTTCCTGGTATGCCTAAGGCCTGGAGCCAGTGCTGTAGTTAGCTACAGTGAATGGTGGTTGAAAAACAGGAGAAAGCTACCGAATATAAAAAAGGGGGCTTGAGATTTGCCTTTTGTTAAATTGACCAAAAGATGTGGAGGAAACTAGCAATTTTGAAAGCTGCCTCCTTTCATGCAATCGATTCCCTGGCTGCATTTCCTGTTCCCAGGATGGCAAAATGACAGCTCTGTCTTAAAAATTATATTTGACACTTTTTCAAGGTATGGTCAGTGATTTATTACATTCCTTGTAATGCGATGCAGAGATAAGAGTACTCAACAGTCTTCCTTTAAAGCTGCCTCTAAAGTCTAAACCATGGGTAATCAATTGTTTTTTGTCAAGGTCTAAATTTCTCGGTCAAGGTCCAGACTGCAGAGAAAATAATACAATAATAATAATAATGATACATAAATAAAAAGATTTTTCAGTCCCTTCAAAAATGTGTGGCAGTCTGGATTTGGCCCATGATCTGCCTATTGACTACACCAGCTCTAAAAGCTGCTGATTGGATGTATTAACATCCTGAGCTCTGTGCCTGATGTGAAGTGTTAACATGCATTTTTGTAGTTTACTTCATTTTATATTTTAAATGAAAAGTTTTATGCAATGTTAACACCTAATTAAAGTGTGTGCATGCATGCACATGTGCAGAAACTTTAATCTGTCCTCTCTGCAGTATAGTGGGGGGATGAATAAATGGCAGTAATCTAGTGACTTGCATTATTACTTAACGCACTACAATGTGTGAGACCCAGGTCAAGGAAGGCAGTCGCCCTGTGAATTGTGTCTGATTGGACCTGGAAGGGTGGAGAAGCAGAGGCTCTTGACCTGCCTTTGTTATGAGGGGAAATTAGTTAGCTGTGAATAAGACGCACTTCCTCCTGGTGGTGTGAGCTTGCTGTAAACTGTAGCAAAGAGATAGCAGAAGGAGTAGTGGGAGGCAAGGAACTGGGGATTGCTGGGATTAAGGGTTCAGTGAAATGATCCAAACCTAGCTCAAGAGTCTTCCTATTTTCCATGCCTTTTTATGGATCTCATTGCTGAACTTCTTGCCTCCCACCTAATAGAAGCCCTGCAAGCTCATTCAGGCTTGTCATATGCTGATTTGATATGACCCATGCCCAAGGCAGATAACACTAAAATGCACACCCAACAAAAAGACTTCTGGCCATTCTCCTGTCACTAGTAGTAATGAATAATAAAAAAAAATAATCAGCAGAAGAAATTTAGTTATAGAATAAACTCAAATTAGTTCCATAAGACGGCTCAGTCTTTGTGTAATTCTATTGACTACAATGGCGTTAAGCTTTCTTGCCTGGGGCTGAATGTGCCCTGTGAATGTGACTGAATCAGTCTATTTCTTCTCTATGAGGACTGGTAGAACTTCCGGGAGCAGCCAGTTTATTGCAGGGCTTTTCTTGAGCTTCTGTAGCCAGACAATGGTGCTATGATATCTTTTCCCACCCCCTTTTTCCTATGATGGGGTCCTGTAGTGTGCCCTAGATGCCTTGACAGAATGTGAAATCACTTTGTTTGCCTTTTGGTTTTTATTTGTTTGAGGGCTTAATCCACTGATAACCTTATCTGGCTCACCTGAAGTCAGGTTTGTGTGTTCAGGGCTTTTTGTTTGAATATGAAAGTCTGTGGCCTTTTTCCCACCCCTTTTCTTTGTCCATAAGGGATGCCCTCATTTGACCTGTCTCATGCTTTGTCTTGGGTTTCCCTGAGACAAGAATTCTGCTCAGTTACATTGGGAATCATAGAATATTAGGGTTGGAAGAGACCTCAGGAGGTCATCTAGTCCAACCCCCTGCTCAAAGCAGGACCAACACCAACTAAATCATCCCAGCCAAGGCATTGTCAAGCCAGGCCTTAAAAATCTCTAAGGATGGTGATTACACCACCTCCCTAGGTAACCCATTCCAGTGCTTCACCACCCTCCTAGTGAAACAGTATTTCCTAAATCAATGGTAACAACAAGGAGTCCGGTAGTACTTAAAGACTAACAGATTTATTTAGGCATAAGCTTTTGTGGGTAAAAACCCAACTTCTTAAGATGCATGTTAAATCAATGGTGTTACTCTAGGCTTAGAGGGGTGTGGGTGAGAGCAAGAATGGTCTAATGGTTAGGCATCAGCCTAGGACTTTAGAGAGAGGGGTTCAGTTCCTTGCTCTCTGCAGGCCTCGGGAGTGACCTCGGGCAGTTCACTTCATCTCTCTGCTGTGGATCCCCACGAGAAAAATAGCACTTCCCTGTCTCACAGGGGTGTTGTGAGGACAAATATGTTAGATGGTGGGACAGTCAGATAGTACAGTAATGGGGCCATACATACACATTTGCCTGTTGCCTTCTCTGGCATAACTTTTTCTCTTCAGTGCTCCTACCCATCTGAACAACTGTTTAACCATCCGTTGGACCACACTTCTTGGATGGCCTTATGGAACTCTAGATCTATGATTAATAGACTTCAGGGGGTCATGGATCTATGCTGAACTTCTTTCACAGCACTGTCACCTGGCACGGAGGTGGCAGATACACCCCAAGGGTTTTTCCAACAGTTAGTATTATTCCAACTGGTTTCCAGCTTTTTGTTCACACGGCATAGATAGGTTCCTTGCTGGTTCAGGGTGGTCCACTGTAGCACTTGGCCTATATTGTGTACTGTCTCACTGATCAGCTTTTGTAGCTAGGAAGCTTCAGTAGTGCAATTCAGCCCTGAAGACACTAGTGTTACCAATCCCAAATGTCCAAAAGTTAAGTCAAACCACCAAAATCATGAGATTTTTTTAAAAATTTAAAAAAAAAAATCAGTGTCTTGTAGGTCCTTTATCTTTGCCTTTGGTTAAACTCCGCTCCCGTTTTAAGCTCTTCTACGGACCAATGAAGAAACTTGCTTTTTTTTTAAATGAAAGCTGACATTCTCATGAAATATCATGCCTCCAGGAACTAAGGCTTTTAACAAAACACCCACTATCATAAGACTCTCAGTCAAATCAGGAGAGTTGGTAATATTGAAGTACATGGAATGAGCCTGGATTTTCAGACTTCCTTCGGTGATATAGGCTTCAGGTTTTATTCGCTCAGTCCCTCCCAGTGGCAAAGTACCTGCAGTTAATTTGTTCCTCTGTGTAGCAAAAGCAGATAAGGAGCCTTATAGACTAGCCCCTGTGGTAGCCTGAGGTAAAATTGGTAGGCCCCAATGCTCATGATAATAGTGTTTCTTATGGCTCACTATAACCCTGGTCAAGTAGCAAGGCATTCAGGAGTTCATAGCTCCCAGGCATCAATGGGAAGAGAAAGCTGCTGGGAAGGGGGAAGCAGGATATAAATAAGCATCCTTCCATCATGAAGAGGAGAGATTAGTAACTGCTGGTGGGGCTCGTTGAAGTGGAAGTGAGCAGGGACTAAGAATAAGTGTGGAGAACAGCCTAGGAGGGAAACTGTTAGAAGGCAGGAGACTAGAGATGTGAGAGCTATGTGGGGGAAGGGAAGCAGTGGTGGTTTTTATTTGGAGTATAGAGCTGCTTCATAGTCTAGAGCCCCAGGGTTTGAACTTGTGGTAGAGGAAGAACAAGGCTGTCTCCTGTAACTCGGGGTGGGCTGGTGATATCTCTGACTGCAAGAAGGACTTTGTTGTGTGAACCCATGCAAACAAAGGGAAAAGATCATGCTGGCCCTAGAGATGGGATTGTGGTCTAGGTAAGGTAAATAACTTTAGACCCCTGCAACCAAGCAAAGAAGATTGTATGGATCTGACAGACAGAATTGGGGCTGGGGAAGGTAAAGGACTGTCTTCCTGTTTCATGTGGACTCTTTAGTCTGGCAGGAGGGCTAATTTATACACAGCAAGAGGGGACACTCCCCATGGAGACAGGAGAAAGTGAGGCAGTGGTCACATCTGACAGTGAGAGGTAAGTTATTTGCCTATGATAGACCTATAAATATGCTTGGTGCTCTACGAACATATGAGATTATAGGTACCTAGTCAAGAGAGCTTAAAACATATGTGCACAAAAAAGAAGGGTTAGAGCATTTTAAAATGAATAGAGCACACTTACAAGTGCCATATCTTACCCTTGCCTGTTCCTGTTTCATGTTAACCCTTGCCTAGAAGTGTGCCTGGAAACCATAGAAGCTTATTGTTCTGGAATAGCAGAAGAAAAAATCCAGAGATGCTCAAAAAGTGGCATTTCAAGAATGACCCTCCAGGCTGGACCTAAGAACCCTTAAAAACACTGCATTTGGATCATTTGAAGCTAGGTTTGTCTACTTACTCTTTTTGTGGGCTCGCTTTTGTTTGTCTTCTAAACAATTAAGAAGTTCAATCTAAATATGACCTATGGTAAAACTGATATAGTCTTGTGGAGAGTGGACTCTGGAGTCTAAATGTGTATGTGGAAGAGGACTAGGTGTGCGTGCTTGCTTTTGCTAAGCAAACTTCAATACCCCATGTTCATGAATGACCTATGATTATTATTCCTTATTTGTATAGTGCCAGCAATGAGCCAGGCACTTCAGACATGTATACAAGACAAAGTTCCTGCTCCAAACAACTTATTTGCCTGCTGAGGTTGTAGCAGATAAGGAATGGGAGAAGGAATACCAAAAAAATGAAAAAAGATAGAGCAGGGAAGGTGACCAACCGTGTGAGTTCTACACTCTCCATCTTCTACAGTCTAACTTGTTGACTCTTCAATCTGTGCAGAGCAAACTAAGAAGTTTTAGGCCTTTCAAAGGTAGTGGGTTTGGGGAAGGGACTTGGAGGGGTGCTTGTCAGGGTGGGTAAGGAAGGGACTTCCAGCCTGAGGGCTGCATGGGAGACCACCCAGGCACAACTAGGGGAAAGACACAAAGGACTCAGTGATGTCCACACCACACCCCTTCACTGAATCATAGAATCATAGAATATAAGGGTTGGAAGGGACCCCAGAAGGTCATCTAGTCCAACCCCCTGCTCGAAGCAGGACCAATTCCCAGTTAAATCATCCCAGCCAGGGCTTTGTCAAGCCTGACCTTAAAAACCTCTAAGGAAGGAGATTCTACCACCTCCCTAGGTAACGCATTCCAGTGTTTCACCACCCTCTTAGTGAAAAAGTTTTTCCTAATATCCAATCTAAACCTCCCCCACTGCAGCTTGAGACCATTACTCCTTGTTAGCTCAGTGGTTTGAGCATTGACCTGCTAAACCCAGAGTTGTGAGTTCAATCCTTGAGGGGTCATTTAGGGATCTGGGGCAAAAATTGGGGATTAGTCCTGCTTTGAGCAGGGGGTTGGACTAGATGGCCTCCTGAGGTCCCTTCCAACCTTGATGTTCTATGATTCTATGATACCATTGAGAACAGTCTAGAGCCATCCTCTTTGGAACCCCCTTTCAGGTAGTTGAAAGAAGCTATCAAATCCCCCCTCATTCTTCTCTTCTGCAGGCTAAACAATCCCAGCTCCCTCAGCCTCTCCTCATAACTCATGTGTTCCAGACCCCTAATCATTTTTGTTGCCCTTCGCTGGACTCTCTCCAATTTATCCACATCCTTCTTGAAGTGTGGGGCCCAAAACTGGACACAGTACTCTAGATGAGGCCTCACCAATGTCGAATAGAGGGGAACGATCACGTCCCTCGATCTGCTCGCTATGCCCCTACTTATACATAGCGAGATGACTGAGATGACTAGTAAAACATATTCAGTCAGCAGCAGGGAGGGCAGCTTAACAAACTGTGTTCAGAGCTCTGCTGATGAATGCAATCCCAGTGGTGATGAGTAGGAAGGAAACCAGTCAAAGCCACGTTGCATCATGTTTCCTAAAAGGTGTAGATGGCCCTGAGACAGCTAAAAAGCTGGTGCTTCTGGTCACGCTAACACTGCCATTCACTCTGTCTGAGGCTGGTCAAAGTTTTCTCTTGGAGTGAAACCTGCCACTCCTCACACATTTGCAAGAGATGCTCTCATTTTGGATACCTTTTAAATCAATTAAAGAATTTCCCCTTCTATCCCTTAGGGTGACCATATGTCCCATTTTGGCCAGGACAGTCCCTGTTTTAAGCCCTATCACAACTGTCCCAACGTTTAAGGCAAAAGTGGGCATTTGTCCCATTTGCTTTTGCCAATTTGATCAGTTGGCAACAGCAAATGGGACAAATGACCAAGGGGAGTGGTGATGCCAGCCCCGCGCAGCAAGGGGAGGCAAGGCTCTGGTGGAGGGCAGGCAGGGGGCAGGGCTCGGGTGAGCAGCTTGGGACAGCCCCACGTGGGGGGGTGAGGAGGGAGGCTCAGACAAGCAGCTCAGGGCCACCGCCTCGGGGTAGCCCCACATGGTGTCCCGTTTTCCCTTTGGGGAAATATGGCCACCCTAGCTATCATGGAAGATTTGGCTATGTGGTTCAATGCAATATTTTAAAATTTCCCTCATTAAAATGGCCCTAGCTTAAAAGCCTTGTCTGAGAAATTCAAAATCATCTCTAGTTAAAACAAAACAATAAAACAAAATTGTTTTAACAAATACCGTGATCAAGCTGGCAATATTAGAAATGTTTTCAACAGCGTTCTTCCCATCATTTACTTATGAACAATCCACTGCCGAGTGAAATTGATTTCTCTCTTGTCTGTACTTAATAGCTTGCTGCTATTCTTTACTATAATTACAATTTACCATCTGAGGAATGGGTAGACAGTGTATACAAGGCACTATTTAAAAGCTGAGTTCCAGCAATTGTTTATCCTTTTAAATGAATACAATTCTAACAGACAATTGGTTTGCTATACCTATACATTGGTTTGCTGTTACATCTCCTTTGCAGGAGACTATTAAAACAGTCATGATAGTGTAATCTGAGATCAAATCTGAGACAGTCTTTGGAAAACTGCCTTTCCAATGCAATGACATCCGTTTCATCCACACCTGGACTTCATCCTTCCGCATTTCTTTTCTTTCACTGACTACCCTGTTGCTATTAGTTTATATTTCACCGATAAACCCCTGATTCTAAAAAACAAAAAAAAGTTGGAGCCTGATTTTGGTCCTTGTTGAAGCTCTTTTACACTGTTCTGGTGGAAAGGAGCTGCAATGGCTCCAGGGGAATACCCTATCACTTCTCTGCTCCAGATTAGGGTTATGCTCAGAAAGTGGCTGGAGTGTTCTATGCTCTAGCAATTCTGGGCTGCAGTCTAGGTAAAGCTGCTGGCAGCTGCAGCAGACCCAGGTTACAGTGGGGGGACACACCAACCCCTGGATCAGCCCAAAGCCCAAGAAAGGCAAAGGGGTCATAAAACCTCCTTTGTCCTCTGATCCTGTCCCTACTCTTGAAAGGTGCAGTACAGACTCAGCCCTACAGCCTTCTGCTCTCTGTTGTACATCTATACTTAAGGTTTGTCTACACTTGAAATGCTACAGCTGCACTGCTATCATGCTTCAAGTGTAGACATGCTGCATAGGTAATCCCCCTCCCTCAGATGCAGTAGCTAGGTCAAGGGCAGAATTCTTCTGGCAACCTAGCACTGTCTACAGAGGGACTAAGGGCATGGCTACACTTGCATGTGTAGAGCGCTTTGGGTTAAAGCAGCCTTCGTACAGCGCAGTAGGGAAAACGCTGCACTCTGTCCACACTGACAACTGACAGCGCAGTGGCGTGGCCGCATTTGTGGCACTAGCAGCTGCATTGGGAGCGGTGCATTATGGGCAGCTACCCCAGCATTCAAGTGGCTGCAACATACTTTTCAAATAGGGAGTGGGGGGGGGTGGAGTGTGTTTTGTGTATGTGGGGGGAGAGGGAGTGGGGTTTTTGGGGTGCTGAGCGTGTGTCAGCGTGCCGTCTGGTAAGTTCAGACACCCCCACCCCCCCTCACTCACTCAAAGCAAACAGTAACTGTGTGTTTTTTCTCGGACCAGATAAGCCGCCGGGGGTCTGAAATGGAGCTTTGAAAGGGCACTTCTGCATTCCTGCCGATTTCACAACAATGAGACGAGAGGCCCCTTGATTTCAGGGGATTATGGAACGTTTCCGGAGGTCACTCAGAGCGCTGTAGCCTAACTCCTCGTTCACACTGAGGCGTCTCACCCAATACTCCACCCTCCTACTCTCGGGAAGGTGGAGTACCAGCAGTGTTCAGTATTCAGAGTGCTCTACATGCCTTGCCAGTGTGGACGGGGAGTGAGGTAGAGCGCTCTGGGCAGCTTTATTGCGGTATAACATGCAAGTGTAGCCAAGCCCTTAGACCAGCTCAACTACGCTGCTCAGCGGTGTGGATTTTTCACACCCTGAGCGATGTAATTAAGCCGACTACTAATTACTAAACTTCTAATTTTCTAGTATAGACCAGGCCCCGGTCTGCGTGTGAGACCCAACCAAGCTGCACACAAAGAGCTAGCACGTGCAGCCCTTACTCATGGGGGGAAAGATAGCTCAGTGGTTTGAGCATTGGCCTGCTAAACCCAGGGTTGTGAGTTCAATCCTTGAGGGGGCCATTTAGGGATCTGGGGCAAAAATAGGGGATTGGTCCTGCTTTGAGCAGGGGGTTGGACTAGATGACCTCCTGAGGTCCCTTCTAACCCTGATATTCTATGATTCTATGTTGCTGGGCATCTGTTCACATGAGAAGTCCCCCAGGGGCTACTCACATAAGGGCTGCACCATCTAGCTCAGAGTGAGGGTTGGTCTAAACCAGGGGTCAGCAACCTATGGCACGCGTGCCAAAGGCGGCACGCGAGCTGATTTTCAGTGGTACTCTGCTGCCGGCCTGGGGTTCCGGCCGCCGGCCCCGCTCAGCCTGCTGCCTGCCTGGATGGATGGAACCCCAGACCAGCAGAGGGCTGAGCCGCTCAGCCTGCTGCCAGTCTGGGGTCCCAGCCGCTGGCCCTGCTCAGCCTGCTGCCGGCCTGGGGTACCAGCCGCTGGCCTGGTGCTCTGATCCTGGCCTTGGCCCGGCACTCTGCAGCTGCTCCCAGCTGTGGCCCACTGGCCCCAGCCTGGGGTAGTGAGGGGTACAGACAGAGGCAAGAGGGGGCGCAGCTCAGCACCCCCACCTTTAAAATTGTTTCAGGCCACTGGGATATTTGTAAGTCCTGGTTTGCTGCTTATATCAGACCACTTGGAACAGCGTACTGCGTTTGACCTTGTGCATGCCCTCTGTCACAATTTTTTTTCCCACTGTGAGTTGAGGGGTACATTTGAAAAAATGTCAGCTCCTAAGAAAGCAAAGTTAGATGTCCATTCATTTCAACCTTCTTGGACAGACACATTTGGATTTATTCAAAAGAAGGACCATGCTGTTTGTGCTCTCTGTTGTGAAAGTGTTGTTTGTCACACATCAAGCGTTGGATGACATTTTGAAACAAAGCACGAGAAAACCTTTCTTGACAAAGCAGACAAGACTGAATCAATCAAAAAGGCAGGAGCAGGATATGAGAAGCAAAGCAGTGTTTTTAAAAGCTTAAGAGTAACTAAAAATCAAGCTACAGAAGGAAGTTACAAGATTGCACAGTGCATTGCAAAAAACAGAAAGCCGTTTACAGATGGGGAATATATAAAAGAAGTTTTTGTCAGCAGTTCGGAGGTTTTGTTCAATGATTTACCAAATAAAGATACAATCATATCTAGAATAAAAGAATTCCCTGTCTCTGCCAGAACTGCTGAGAGACGCATAAGCGAAATGGCAGAAAACATTAATGAAAAGCAGATGACTGCATTAAAAGACACAGCAGTGTTTAGTGTTGCAGTTGATGAGGGCATTGGATATAAACAACATTCCACAGTTGTTGCAAGATATTGTGCTTCCGATGAAATCCAAGAGGAACTTTGTTGCCTAAAACCCCTGCATGGCACAACAAAGGGCGAAGATATAGTGGAAAGTTTTGTAAACCATTTTGAATAACGAGGAGTTGACATCAGAAAAATACTTTGTGTGACAACAGATGGTGCTCCTGCATCTTGGAAAACAGAAGGAATTTGTAAAGTTGCTTGAAAATCAGATTGGCCACCCGACAGTCAAATTTCACTGTATCATCCATCAAGAAAACCTGTGCCAAAATTTCTACAGAGAAAATTTCTTCAGAGAAATTTAATATTGTGATGAATACAGTGGTGCGAATTGTGAATTTCCTTGTTGCTCGATCTGCTTTGACTCACAGATAGTTTCAAGCACTGCTAGAAGAGATGAACAGTGCTTATAACGACATCCCACTTCACAGCAACATTCGGTGGCTAAGTCGTGGCAAGGTTTTGGTGCACTTTGTAAACTGTTTTGATGCAATCAAGGCCTTTTTGTCAGAAAAAGGACAAAACTACCCTGAACTGGATGATGACAAATGGCTGTGTAAGCTCATGTTTCTAACTGACATCACCACTCACCTAAACAAACTCAACCTCTGTCTCCAGGGTACAGGGCAAACGGTTCTGGATCTTTATAAAATCTGGAAGACATTTGTTGTAAAAGTAGCAGTTTTTTCTCAGATAGTCGAACTTCTACTTTCCACTACTTCCAACACATAAAAGAGCTATGGACACATTGCACTGTCAGTGTTTGATGAGATTGGAATGTACATGCGAGAACTGGAATCAGAATTTTCTGACATATTTCAAGATTTCCGGTGATTTGGCCCAGTGCTTTCTTTTCTAATTAAACCTGAAAATGTCAACAAAAGCAACTTGGATGTGTCTGTATTTCAGTGGATGGGTGTTGAAGATTTCGAAATGCAGTTTATTCAGTTAAAAAGCTCAGAATTGTGGGCATCAAGGTTTGTAGATCTGCGGAGTGCACTTTAAGCTACAGAGAGAGATCATGGGGCCTCTATTCTGACCTGCTGGACATCCCTGCCAGGGAAATTTAACTGTTTGAAGAAAATTGAGTTTGCAATGCTTTCAGCATTTGGATCTACACACCTGTGAGAACAGTATTTTCACACATGAAATCTGTCCTCTGTCGCTCTCGGAGCCGGTTAACAACTGATCACTCAGAAGCCTGTGTGCAGCTTAAAGTATCCAAAAGCGTGCCAGACATTGGAAAACTCAGCAAGGAAAAGCAAGGGCAAGGATCACACTAAACTGATAAGATCTGCATTTTAATTTGATTTTAAATGAAGTTTCTTAAACATTTTAAAAACCTTATTTACTTTACATACAACAATAGTTTAGTTATATAATATAGACTTATAGAGAGAGACTTTCTAAAAACGTTTAATTGTATTACTGGCACACGAAACCTTAAATTACAGTGAATAAATGAAGACTTGGCACACCACTTCTGAAAGGTTGCCAACCCTTGGTCTAAACACATCAGTGTACTGCTTTAATGATCCCCATGTAGGTATACCGGTACACTCCTACTGTGGGCAGTTTTATATTGGTATAAGGGTGCTTCTACTGATATAGCTTATTCCTGTATGGAAAAGGAATAAAATATGTTGGAATAAGGCATCTTTTATACCAATATAACTGCATCTACACAAGGTATTTTACTGGCATAATTCATTTGGAAGGGGGGGAGGGAAGTGTCTTTTTTCTTTTCCTTTCTTTTCTTTATTTTTTTAAATGGAAATAATTACACTGGTACTAAATCTGGGTGCAGACCAGGCCTCAGGCAAGCGAATGAAAGACTGATTGAAGCACTGAGCAGGTGTAAACCCTGCTCCCGCTAGGACCCTGTGTGAGGAATCTAGCTGCCTTTTGCCTTTCCCACTGTAGGTGCAGAATGTGCTGACTCTGATTTTTGCCAGCTGTTGCAGAGCTCTTAGTTCTGTTCTGGGCTTTGTCATTCTTTACTGCCTACCGCCCCTCCCCCACTCCAAGCCTTTCTGTATGGGACAGGAGCCAAGTGTCCTCTCAGAAACCCTGTGGTCATCTGCATCAAACCCCACTATAACTCACTTCTTTCCAGATCTCCACGCAGCCCTAAGCTGCAGCAGCAGGAATACCAACTCGCCCAGGAAAGCCTAGGGTTGCCGAATTCTGAGCACTTGTTGGGCCTCCACACTTCATTGTGTGGGGTTTTGTTCCTTTTAGGTTTTAGAAAATCATTCAGTATTTGTCCTTGAGAGATGGTCTTTTTACTCTTCATTGGTGTGATTTTAATTCCCAGGTGGAAGGGAGCATCTGGGTTCCACTTAAGCCTGGCTTATTTTGCTACCATCTGATGCTGTATAAACAATCTTTAAAAATTATATTGATAGTCTGGCTTTTAAAGGAATGTCATGTTTGATGGCTAAAATTCCCACCCTGTCCTTAAACTTCAAATTGTTTAACACATTTGTGCTTTTTCATCCATTCTCTCGAAATCGGAGGTTTTCAAACTGGGGGGCATGCGCCCGTAGTGGGCCATGGAGGGAAGTTCTGGGGGGCAAGCAGCAACCAGGCGGCTTATGCTAGCTCCGCACAGCAGGGCCTAGGCCAACCCCGCACCCCATGACTGACCTCAGTGGGCCAACCAGCCTGTGGGTCAATGTCAACATTCACCATGGCTCTGCTGATTTCCACTCCCAGCAGCTCCAGCTCTGGCTGCGCCTTCAGAGACTGTTGCATGCGCCTTCCCCCACCCTGAAAACCTGAGGAGGGAGGAGCAAATAGTGGCTCTGTCCTAGCAGTGCACCCTGGCTGCAAGGTAGAAGCAGCCCGTTGCTGAGAAAGCCTTGGTAAGTATCTGTGTATTTGAAACTTAAAGGTGTAGGTAATGTAATTAAAGTTGTGTTAAGGTCTCTGTTAGGTTTATGAGTAGGCTAACAAGCATACTTTTGCATGTGTCTGTTTTTTTCTGGGTTGGGGAGAGCACAACCAAAAATTGTAATTCAAAGGAGGGTGGGGGAGGCTCAGTTCAAAAAGTTTGCAAACCACTGCTCTAAATCAACTCTCAATTCTTTTTCACTTGGCTTCAATGTAACATTCTCACCTCCAGGAGGAATTGCCCAGTTCTGTATTGGGCTAAGGAATAGGGGAACACGAAGGCAATTGAAAATCACCTGAGCCTTTGGGCTCTTTACATTTTAACATGTTCCTACAGTGCCCTGCATAAGTGCCCTCAGCTCATCCTGATTGGGACCTCTGGTTGCTACCCTCATACAAATAATTAACAGGTGGAAAGGGTCTGCTGCTAGCTCTGTACGCTTATTGGTAAGAGCAGCTCTCTGTTGTCTTGCAGGCTATTCACCATTGCCAGTCTTCCATCTAGTCCAGCTTTCAGCTCTCCTTTCCTGTTCCTTAAAGTCCCTCCCTACACATGCATACACAGCCCTGTTTGCTTCCTGAAATGGATTCTGAAAAGCTGCTATCAGATTTCAGTCTCCTGACTTGCAGTATAGTGACCAGTGGAATTATGCCAGGATGGAGCCCCAGTAGGTCAAGAAGGAACTTCATGACGGGGGATTAAATGCAAGAGCCCTGTTGGCTCATACGGAAACCTTAAGCCCCCTCAATTCAAATCAATATTTTGGAGGGAGGGGACACTTGTTTTAGCAATTGAATTGTAAACACTGGCCATAACAGGGAAGAGGAATGTCCCACCTGGACATAAGGAGCTGTCTGACCTTGCCCTGCATGTGCCATAGCAGGGGCTGCAATTTCTGATAGTACATAGGCTCCAGGTTGCCTGCTAGGACTCAGGAGTCTAACTGCAGGTGGGAGTACTGGGAAAACAAGAGAGAGATTTACCATTTGTGTGGTGCATGTTTTCACTGTCCAAGGACTAATCCTAATAACTGGAAGAGTGGGTGCCGGTGCCCAAACCATGTACCTACCGAAAAGGTTCACTGACCAATTCTTGCGGGCACACCTTCCCACCCACCCACATTCTAAGGAAAATGCCTCTAATACCTTAAAGAATGGAAGTGCCAAAATACTATTCCAAGCAAGTTTTAGGGATACTTGTTATTAGTTCACTCTCTCCAGCATTGCGAATGGTACTGGAGTCTAAGAGCAGCCATTTTATTGATTGACTGCAGCTCCCATTTAAATGCATTGGCAATAACAGACTTGCAAAGCTGCATGATAAGCTCATATAGAAATTGTGGATTGCTTTAAAGGTGGAAACTGCATTCCTGGAGTCCTATTTTCCACTATTAGGGAGTCAGATAGCATCTTCCTTCAAGATTGTTAAATATAACTGTAACAAGGATTAATTAAGACCCATTTATAAAACAGCTGTAATGACTCAATTTTCCTTGCACTGTAGGTGCAGTGAGCAGAATATCTTGTACTACACTGGTGTTTCCTTTAAACAGAACAAACTCTTGGCAGCTCACCCTGTTGACTCCAATAGCCGTTCTGAATCCTTGGAACAAAGGGAGCTGCCCGAGTTTTGAATCCACCCATCCAATGTATTTCCATTGCTTGTTTGACTCCCATGGTGACCCTGCCTCTGATGCTCCTGATGTGTTCCTGAGAGGTTGACTTTTGATGTCAGTAAGCTGCAGGAAGCAGCTGTCCTCAAAGCCACAGGTAGCCACAGTTTAAAAAAACCCAACCTATGGACATCTGGTCAGAAAGTCAGATGAATGCAACTGCCTAATATAGACCATGAGAAACATGGCACTGGCAACTTTGGAATATGTTTTTGTTGCATAGCACCCAGGCTCTGGCTCAGTCACCTCTGACAATTGCCTGATCTCCTTTCTCTCACTCAGAATCAGGAGTCAGGAATTTACACACAAGCCCAGCTCTCTTATTGCCAAGAGTCATTAAGAACTACTGCCAACAAACAGCAATCCAACCAAAGCCCATCGCTCTCTTTTCCTGGAGCTAGGATCATGTTACATGACTTCAATATTATCTTAATTCTAAGAAGGATCTATAAATATGGCTGACATAATTCAGAGCAAACTGTTTGTGTCATGCTTCCAATACAGGGAGAGAAGGAAGGACGATTCCTTTGACAGTTAAAGCAGCCAAAATTTGTCTTCATAAAAACATTTTGGTTGCAGGGGATAAAGAATTACAAGGAACTTAAAGCACTCTTTAAACACTAATTATTTTCTCTCAGCAGCCTGAGCAGTGGTCCATTTTGCAGATGGGAAACTGAGACACAGATTAAGTGGTTTCCCTAAGGTGACAACGTCCATAACAGACTGGTAGGCTTGGAGGTAGGAGTCTGGGTTCTGTGTTTTGGCCCTAAGCCCACCATTTTTGCTCCCTCCTTTAAAGTTCATAGGACTGTGTTGGCTCAAAACAGGAGTTTTACTATTAATAATGTTTGAGACTTAAGGGCAGTCTCTGCTGTTCAGTGCAATGGCCCATGGCCTCATCTCCAATATGGTCATGACATTCACAGAGCCAGTAGGCCTGCTTCTCCTCACACTGCCATAGCTCTGTTATCTGCTGACTCTTCATGGGACTAGTAGAAGACAGTCAAGTCCCATGGGACTCACCTAGGTTGGCCATTGGAGCACCGTACTCTGGCAACTCTGATCAAGATAGAAAACTACAAGCTGGGAGCTGTAGTATCAGTGCGCTGCACCTCGCTGCAGGAATGCTGGGAATTACCATTCTAGCAGATCATGCCTCTCTCCCTATTAAAGACACACACGCTGCCCTAGGGCACCTGGCAAGATGCCAATGCAGGAAACAGCCTTCAGTTGGGTAATTTGACCAACTCCTGAACTAAAAGCAGCGGCCAGGGAGGTGTTGTTTTCAACCCTGACAAAGAGGATTGTGCATCTCTTTTCCACCACCTCCTTCGGTGTATGTGTTTGGTTATAATTGCTGTGAATATGTTTGCCTGCTATAGGTACCTCATTGTACAATACTATTAAGCTACTGTTCAGAGCAGTGAGAACTCGTTGTTCTTGTCTTGTGTCTTGGCAGCAGGGACACATTAGTTCTTTCTTTCTCAGAAAGCTTTGGGAACAGCTCCACCCCTACACTCCGCTCCACATAAAGAGGCAAGTAAAGAAATAAACACACATCAGAGTGCAGCAGGAGATGCCACAGTGCGTCATGCCGCCTCTGTGCTTTGTGAACCCAGCTGGGCAGGCTCTGGGATGAGAACACTGGTTTTAAATTGCATTGGAACTGCAGATACAAATTCCAGTTGGAGCAGTGGGGCCTCTGCAGAGCTAATGAACCAGGAGCCCCACACTCTTTGTCTCATCGTCATTTGTTTTCCCCTGCAAGTTTTCCAGGGTACACCGGTGGTGGGAGGAGGCACCAGAGAGGTGCCGTTGACAATCACCTAGTCAGAATAGGATAACAAAACAAAGCCGTGTGTCTCCCTGTTTCCTCCAGGCTGATCCCAGAGAATTCACGAAGGTTGATGCCTTCAGTTTTCTTAATCACTCCCCCTAGTAGGGGTTTTGTGTGGATCAACTAGTTAATAGTCAAATACGATGGGTCAAAATTAGAAAACATAGACAGAATTCAAACCTAGCATGTGAATCTTGGAGGTGTTTGATGCAGTCTCTAATGAGGGCTAAGTGTTCAATTGTTTTGTTTGTTGAATAGGATTTCAAGAAGCAAGTGAGGGAGTATGAGGGGAAAATAGGTAGAGCCCCGCAAATCTGTGGATATCCACGGACCATGTTTGCAGATTACGGCTCAGATGCGGATACAAATTTTTTATCCACACAGGGCTCTAAAAATAGGGTTGCCCGACCCTCTAGGATTCTCTTGGAATCCCCAGGAATTAAAGATTAATCTTTGATTTTCAAGATTGTCATCTGATTAAACCTCCAGGAATCCATCCAACCAGAGTTGGCAACCTGCCGTTCCCCACCCCCTGCTTATGCTGCCAGCATCTCCCTGGATTTGGCTGAATGCACATCACCATTCCTTAATAACCTGGCTGAGTTTGTGCTCTGAGGGATGCTGATTCCTTCAGTCAGTGATGATCTCCTATTCCACCTTTGCTTGTTCCTGCTCTTGTTCAGCGGCTTCTACTACTGGTCAGTCAAAACACAGTACAGAACTTTTAGTGTGTGGCAGCAGGGTCCACATGCTGAGTTAGTGTGTTGCAGGTCAGTGCAGTGTAGATTTATACCCCGACTTGCCATGTGCTAAGAAACCATGTAGCCAAACCCTTAAACTTGAAAGCCTTTGTTAACAAATATGGTAGAGCATGCTGATCAAATCCATCCTGCTTAGCACTTAGAACTCATGCGCTCCATACCTTTGAGATGAGTTGGTGCACTTTTGGGGGGTCTGGTTCTTGGCAACGAAGTGTCTGAAAACCATTCCAAATTATAGGGTATCCTATCACAAACACAGGCGTGACACTTGTACAACAGGGGGGAAATAAATTCCCCATGTCTTCCTAAGCTCTTGTTTGTGTGATCAACCTAATGTCCTACTTTGACAAGGTAACAAGCCTTGTGGATGGGTGGAGATGACTGCCTAGGTAGGAGTACTGCAGAAAATAATCTGGGGGTTATAGTGGATCACAAACTAAATATGGGTCAACAATATAATAGCTTTTTTTGCAACGGTAACTTCATTCTGGGATTTATTAGCAGAGTGTTGTAAGCCATATACAACAAGTAATTCTACTTCACTCAGCACTAATAAGGCCTCAACTGGAGAATTGTGTCCAGTTCTGGGCACCACACCTCAGAAAAGATGAGGACAAATGGGAGAAAAGCCAGGGGAGAGCAACAAAAATTATTAAAGGTCTAGAAAACATGACCTACAAGGAATGATTGAAAAAATTGGGTTGGTTTAGTCTGAAGAAGAGACTGAGAGGTGCCATGATAACAGTCTTCAAGTATATAAACAGGGCCGGATTTACACCTTCTGTGCCCCTAGGCATAGCATCTTCCATCCTCCCCTCCCCACCACCCCGCCTACAGCTGACCTTCATGTTGCACATAGTTTTAGAGAGTTTTAGAGAATGCAGCGCCCCTAGGCACATGCCTACTCTGCCTAATTGGAAATCCAGCACTGTGTATAGAAGGTTGTTATAAAGAGGAGAGTGATAAATTGTTCTCTTTAACCACTGAGGACAGGACATGAAGTAATGGGCTTAAATTGCAAGGGAGACTGAGGTTAGACATTATGAAAAACTTCCTAATGTCAGGGTGGTTAAGCACTGGAACAAATTACCTAGGGAGAGTGGGGAATTTCTGTCATTGGAGGATTTTAAGAGCAGGTTAGACAAACACCTGTCAAGAATGGTCTAGATAATACTTAGTCCTGCCTCAGTGCAAGGGACCTATCAAGGCCCCTTCTGATTCTACATTTCTATGGTTCTAAACTACTCTTGTGTGCAGTGTTTTAGGTCAGGTTATATTTCATGCAAACATCTTATATTTATCTGGGGCCTTTAATCTCAGAGTATTGTGTATGTATGCCACAGATACAGATGACTCATCACCCATCTCTGAAATGCTGCCACTTCTGGGGTGAGCCACAGCAACACTATATCAGCACTTCACACAGGAAAGGAAGAACCACCTACAGGAAGAATGTAGGCAGTTAGAAGTAATTAGCTAGATATCTGGAGTCAACACCCCACTGGTGCTAATTGGAAAAAATAGGATCTTTAATGATTGAAAGCGCTTATGTGACCTCTGACCCATCTCAAAGATGGTGTCCTTAGCAGCAGGTTGAGACATTACTTCAGCACTGCCTCAGAGGGAAAAGTGCCACCTTATGAATCACCAGCGCATGTGCTGAAATACCTAGATGTTTCCTGAACATCTCCCATTCCAGGAGTGACCCAGTATGATCTTTCTGAATGTGTAAGAGATGATCCTAGCCTGAGGTGACATAGCAAATGTACAAATGGTGAAGTACTTTTTATATTAATAACATAAGACAGGTCACCTTCTGAGCAGCTTTCTCAAAGTCACAAATAAAGCAGCAGAAACTCAAGATTTAATTATTTGACACAATGCATAAAGGGGAATGATGACACAGAAGCAATTTATTTGAGTCTGGGCAAATATGGAGAGCGTGCATGGTGGAGGATGCCTGCTCTGCCTTCTTTCACCCTCTCTCTGTGGCTGCATGCACACTCCTCACTCTTCTCTAGAGCTAATATAGCTCATCCATAAATGGAACCTGCTGGGTGCCCTCATGACCCATGGTTTACCTATGGAGCAAGGGCGAGAGGGGAGAGAGAGTAGAGCAAAGCAACCTTACTTCAACTGGAATATTCTGAAAAATTGCAACAAGTCATGGATCAAACGAAGGGGCTCTGACTCACGTTGAGGTTGGGGTAGGTTGCATTTCACCTGTCTCTCATCTCCTAAACTTGGGGGACTGACTTGCTCCCCACTTCCCCCCACCCTCTGGCCTGGTCACACTCCTCCTCCTGGCTCTCTTTAAGGTCAGGCAAGACCTCTCTCTTCCCTCCTCCCCTTCCTCACTCTCCCCAGATAGTCAGGTGTGTGAGGGGGCAGGGGATGTCTCAATGTCTGAGGCCACTGGCTTCTGGTTTCCCATCATGGGTCTTTCAAGCCCTTCTCAGCTCTTTCACCTTTCTTCCTGCCCCATGCCTCCAGGGAGAGGGCTGGGCATCCAGAACCCATCAATGCTGCTCCTTACTTGGCCAGTGGAATTGCCATGGACTGAGGCGAGGTGCTTCCTTCTCCAAGGATCTGAGCACTCCACCTTTGCAGCCCTTCAGGCCCAGGAGCTAGAGCAGTGGTGAGCTGGAGCCGGTTCACACCGGTTCGCTAGAACCAGTTGTTAAATTTAGAAGCCCTTTTAGAACCGGTTGTTCCACGAGGGACAACCGGTTCTAAAAGGGCTTCTAAATTTAACCGGCCAAAAGTGGCGCCTTAGGCACCGACTCCATGGGTGCTCCAGTCCTGGAGCACCCAAGGGGAAAATTTGGTGGGTGCAGAGCACCCACCGGCAGCTCCCCACCCCCGGCCCCAGGTCACCCGCGAATCAGCTGTTCGGTGGGAAGCTGGGGTGGGCTGAGAAACAAGCAGCAGCTTCCCGCTCAGGCCCAGGGAGGCGGAGGTGGGCGGGGGCGGGGGCGAGGAGGGCCGCCTGCACCGCAGCAGGTAATCCGGGGGTGGGGGAGTGGCCGCAGGGGAACTGCTCCCCGCCCCAGCTCACCTCCACCACCCTCGGCCTGAGTGAGAAGCCGTGGCCTGCTTCTCAGTCCTCCCCTGCTTCCCGCCGAACAGCTGATTCGCGGGAAGCGGGGGAGCACGGAGAAGCAGAGCGGGGTGGTTCAGGGGAGGAGGTGGAGGCAGAGTGGAGGTGCGCTGGGACCGGGCGCGGAGCGGGGAGCTGCCGGTGGGGGCTCTGCACCCACCAATTTTCCCTGTGGGTGCTCCAGCCCCGGAGCACCCAGGGAGTCGGCACCTAAGGCACCACTTTTGATGTGATCAGTGGGGGAGCGGCCGCTCCCCCTGCTCCCCCCAAACCCCCCAGCTACGCTCCCCCGCCCCTAGGAGCCAGAGGCACCTGCCAGATGCTTCCTGGGAGCTGCCCCAGTAAGCACCACCGGGACTCCCCACCTCACCCCGGCAGGTCCCTCTGGCTCTTAGGGGTGGGGTGGGCACCCACTATGGTGGCCCATGAGACCCTCCTGCCCGGTTCTGGGGGCAGTCAGAGGACAGGGGTGGATGGGGCAGGGGTCCTGGGAGGGGCGTCAAGGAACGCAGGGGGGTTAGATGGGGCAGGAGTCCCGGAGGGGAGGGGGTGGGCAACGACCCCCTTGTGGGGTGAGGAGGGAACCCGTTGTTAAGATTTTGGCAGCTCATCACTGAGCTAGAGTCCTTATGTGATAAAACTTCAGACATTATCACATCCCACACGAGCGACTGAATATAGTTTACTAAACCCTTCATTCTGAAGGACCTAAAGCACTTTACAGATGTACGTACAGCATCACTGAAATGTAGCTATCTCTGGGGCAGAGGGCAGCTGTCAAGATTGAAAATTTGAGCTCTAGTTTTAAAGCAAAAGAGTCAAATCTAGAATTCTGTTGGAATGATGTCTTCACCAATCCGACGAACGCTGAATCTTTCTCTCGCAGTGTAAATGCACTGCATGAATGTGTTGTCAGTCTATTTACACATACTGCCCAAGCAAGAAGGGCTTAGACAAGCGCTGCTCAGGGGCTATGGTAAAATGTTCTGGAAGAGGCGCCAGGAAAAACAGGAGCGAGGGACAACAATCACTGTACTAGTGGCATTTGAGACCACTATCTGCTGGTCTACCTCTACTAGACTAATGGCATTGTCACAGTGAGCTGATATGCAATAGGGGGCTCCCCTGATTAGGCATGATTTCTCAGGTTGCAGGAGGAGGGTCGCTGGAGATCAGTCTCACTGAGGTTGTGATGTGCTCAGTTACTCTGAAGTAGAGACCACACAGCCACATGGCCATAGATCAGCCTTTACCAGGTGACTTCACACATATGGGGCATACCTGCCATCCCCTGTTCAGAGGACAGTTGTTATATTTTGAGCAATATAGGTGCCATTTTTCCACTGTGTTTCTAAAAAGCTCTGCTAGTTCAGTGCACTCTGAATGGAGGGAAGGGTACAGCAGCAGAGACACAGCCTTGGTTTACTCCATTGCTGTCCCTAGTTAGTCTTTCAGATTCTGAGACATATGAACAGCAACATCACCAATCCCCGAAAAGACTGCACAGGTATAATACACTCCAAGATTTAAGGGAAACGTAGGCTTTGATACCCTAATAGCCTTCAGCAGACAGAACAGTCTCACTGTGCTTGGTGCCTCCCTGACACTGGAATGCCATAAAAAACTACCGTATGCCAGGCTAGATTCAAAGCGGTATCCTCTACTGTCAGCCCCTGGATTGTTCGCTGGCTGGGATCTTGGAAAGCCTTCCTGGGGAGTAGCTATGAAAGGGCACAAGTGAATTAACTTATTCTGTGATCACCTGTTCAGAATTTCAGTAGTGTAGTATTCACTAATATCCTTGTAGTGATTGTTTTCCTCTTGCCAGGGAGTGGCCAATGTCTTGCCTAAAAATAGGCTGTTTTAGTGTGGCGCACAGTCTGACTCCCAGCTAACCACATTTTCTCCTGAAGCAGCCACATCCCGTGGCTCAGAGCACTTGTGATTGTTTTTCATTAAGATGACTTTAGTGTCGGTGAAAGCTACCGGATCAACCACCCTGGAGACTGAAGTCCTTTAGCCATAGAATAGGTATCCAAGTCAACGATTTTCCACCAATGTGATTCAACCCAGAACTGGAGGGGCTATCTCTATAGGTGACGAGTGGTTCAGTCTTGGGTGTCTGTAAAGACAGGTACCAGGTGTGTCTGTGAGTCTTAAATGATAAAAACTGGACAGTCATCCTCTCATCTCATATTAACCACCAAGCAGCTATCAGGTGGTAACCACTTTCAGTGACTATCAACCTCTGCTAGATTGGAACCAGTGACCCCGTTGTGAAACGCTCTTTTTTTCCATTTAATATTATTTTCAGTTTTCTAGGTGTCTATTGGCAGTTTCCCTCTATTAGGTTGTCCATGGAAACTGACAACCTGTGGGTAGGATTTTCCCTACTTTTTAAAACTGTAAATCCCCATTGAAAATGCATAATTTGTCTAGCAGACCAGATAAACCCTAATTGATATCCTAGAGGCCAATGAGATGAGCACTTGTAAACCAGCTGTCAACTGGGCTAAATAAGCAACTGTTTTTGAAAGGTGTCAAATAACTGCTGAACTAGCTCTGGCAGGATTCAGCAGGTCTGAGCTCTGCTGTGTCTGTGTCAGTTCCCAGCCCCATTGTGCATGTGACAAACTGTATGCTCCACAGTCCCACAAACTGCTGCTCAGAGGGGGGGTTTTAAGGATGTAGGTTATGATAAAATCTTTGACTAACGTTACATCACGAGTTCCTGTCATCTGCAAGCACGTTCACAGATGACTCAGCACCGAGCTGTCTGGAGAGTGTCTAGAAAACGGAATGCATCATTGGCTTTTCGTAACAGTTGCTCAGTGACGTACAGCTCACATTTGTCAGGCAAATCCAGAATAAATAAATGCATCCGTTGTAAAACCTCCCTCTCCCGGCTCCCCTGCCCTCAGCCCAGCCAGGGTTCCAACATTGCAGATACTTTCAGGAAAGTCTGGGAGAGTGTAGCATTTGCTCTAACCTAGCTGAGAGTATATTTGATCTAGCCTTCCTGCTCTCACTGAAGGCAATGGGAGTTTCACAAGTGAGTACAGTGAGAGCAGGATTGGGTCTTTGCAGAACCACCCACAGATTTTGAAGAAAAATGTGTACCTTCCTCTCCCCTCCCCTTTGAGGTGACTTCGCAAGTGGATTATTTATGTATTTTCTCTTTTGGAATCCTGTTTTCTTCTGTAACTTGTTCTGTCTGCTATTTGAGCTCTTTCTACAGCACCTGCCACAGAAGGCTCCTGCTCCAAGCATGTGGTATAAATGTGCACACAGCTAATTTCAGGCAGTCTCTATCCAAACGGTGAGAGTTATAAAAATTATACTTTGCACTTATATCCAAAGATCTCAAAGTACTTTATAAGCCTCAGTTAATTAACTAGGCCTCATAACATCCTTATGAGGTACAGCAGGTGAGCGTTTCCCTGACTTGACAGATAAGAAAAATATTTAAAGATTAAAATCTTTGGCTCTATCCTGGACTGAGGATATCAGTTTGGAAACCCCTGAGCTTTTGACCTGCAGTCCTGCTCTCTACACTCCCAACCAAATGTTGTCAGCAGTCTCCTGATTGCTGTAAAAAATGTCTCTCTTCAGCTAAGGTCTTGTCCTGGATTGGTTTTTGGCAGACTTACCAATTGCCACCCAATAGCAGATCTGATTGTAGAGGAAGCTATCATGTTAGTCCTATCCGTGAACATGGCAGCGAAGAAAGTCCAAGTGTGGCAACTAGGGGACAGTATGTAGGTCTCCTTAGGTCAGTGCCCTTATTCTGCAGCAGTGATTCATGTTTTTGACTCGTGTCCTAAGGAGGTTAACTGGGGAGACAGTGTATGACACTAGGATGTCCTGACACAAGCAGTGGTTCCCTAAAACATGGTAAAATGATCCGTGGACTGTTAACACCTGAAAGCTCTGGTATATTGTACCTGAAGAATCCCCCTTCTTTTAAAATGGGCTGGTGACTTTACTGCTGATGACAGATGCTGGATCAACAACCTGGAGATAGAAGCTCTCTAGCTCTGTACACAACAGGTAAGCGTGGCACCAAAGATCAAGCTTCCCCCTGCCCCTCCCAGGCTGTCCTCCTGATGTGCTTCAACTCTGACCACCTGGATGTTGGGGCAGTTGGCAGACTATATCTAAGGATAAGGGAAGATTTTATTTTCTAAGGCCATTCAGTACTTGCCCTCTTTATTGGGACACCCAGCAAGTGGACTCACTAGTGCCACTGGTTGTGCTTTTGTGATGTGACACCTGCCTGTTTGGAATTGTTGTCTCACAAACTGCTGTCCCATTGACCACCAGATAGCCCAATCATTTCTGATACTGGCAGGATTTGAGGTGGAAACCTTGAGGAGAATGTCTTGTGTGCCTTTATCAGTCTCTGATTAGAACTTTCCTGGTTTGGCCAGAACAGTTACTAGTTCTAGAGACCTATCCCAGAAACTTGCAGTCCCTACTAATGTCCCAGTCTCCTGAGAAGGAGTAGATTAGCAGACGTACAGGGCTTTGGTGGGCACTGGGCAAAAATGATGAGGAAATGCAAGGCCAGAAGAGTCACCTCACATCAAACTGCTTCCCTGCCCCTACAGGCTGCCATGACTGCTAAGGGTCGGGGTGGCAGGTGGAATATGGAGTGACTACTGTTGGGGAGAAGACCCAGGAGACAGACCTATTCTCTTCCCCTCTGCACTCATAACTTAGAGCGACCCCAGGAAGGCTGAAGAAAGCAGCCATGTTTGACTGCTATACCCAGTTTAGATACCAAAGCTGATGGACAAAACAAGCTACCGCGGAGGACTCCACAGCCTGCCTGAAATTTTAGAGGGACTATCTGCAGGCTGAAATCAAGTCCACAGTGATTTTTAAAAAGGAACTGTTGCTTCTTTACTGTGAGAAAGGTGGAAAGAGGCAGAGCTACGGGGCGGTGCTAATCTCAGAACCCAGAATAACACACAGCCCCAGAGCAGCCCCAACTCTCCTTCACAATTTGAGAGTGATCTCTTGAAATAAGTTAAAAATCTTGGCAACTCCAAATTCCCTGAGCCCGTCAGTCCACATTGCCTAGTCTCCCATTTCTAAAATTACCACACCGTGACCTTTGGCTCTCCCAAGGAAGGAGCCTCTTTCATTTTACAGCATTCAATAGAGAACTAACATGAGTTACCGGACCTTTGTGGAGAACTAACATAAGCTGCAGCTGCGAGATGAATGTCTTATAAGGAAACCACAAAGCATTCAGTTTGTAAGTACAGCAGCCGTGGGATGAGTCGCGTGTTTCCTGCCTGGGGATGGGCTGCTGGCAGAACTGGCAGTTGTTAATGTATGCGTCTGCTGCAATGAGGGTGATGAAAGAGGCAGCCTGCACTGCATGGAGATTGCACTGAATTGCACTGTGTGTCGCTCATACATCAGGCCTCAGGTGAGGAGCAGAAAAGCCAATCAGTGCGAGTCCAGGGCGAGGCTTCCCCTATGTTGTCTCACCCCTTGCTCACATCATCCTGTTTTGCTAGACTGAGAGTCTGATTTCACAGCTGCCCTAAATTCCCTGAACTCCCTCCCTTTCTGGCTCATCGTAAAAACTGCCAGGTTGTTGTTGCCTTGATTGTACAAAATACCCTTTCAGTGTTCCAGCTGCCTCTTTTGTGTCTGCCCCCGCAATTTATAAGAGTTGTGTGTGTTTTTTGTTTTGTTCTAAAAAGTTGAGTTGGCTAATAAATAATACATTAAATAGTCCAAGAGAATGATGGACTATAACTATTGTAAAAAGAAAAGGAGGACTTGTGGCACCTTAGAGACTAACCAATTTATTTGAGCATAAGCTTTCGTGAGCTACAGCTCACTTCATCAGATGCAGCTGATGAAGTGAGCTGTAGCTCACGAAAGCTTATGCTCAGATAAATTTGTTAGTCTCTAAGGTGCCACAAGTCCTCCTTTTCTTTTTGTGGATACAGACTAACACGGCTGCTACTTTGAAACCTATAACTATTATAAAGATAAATGTTAAAAGCTATCATACCCAATTAACAGAAAACCAAATTAAAATTATTAAAGAAAAGCTGCCCTTGCGGTTGGACCAAGCCACCAAATTCAAAACTGGATCCACACGTCAAAGGCCAGTGGTGCATAGATCCAGGATTTCTAACGTACCTCTGCTAGAAATAATCCGGGACCTAGCTCACCCCTGTATGTGATTGCAAAACAACAACAGAGAAGTCATATTTGCCCTTTAAATCTTAGGGTGTCTTTGGTCTCACATTCCACTTCTCATGTGTTCACTTAAAACCAGATGTGGAGGCCTGACTACTGAATGCTGGTAAACCAGGAAACTCCTAATTGGGAGGAAATCATTTGCTGAAGTTTTCAGTTGCTTTTATTTAATCTTTCTCCACTTGAAGTTAATTGTTCAAATACGATGCAGCTTTATCTTGTGACTTTCCTATATAACAGGGATGGGCAATCTTTTTGGCCTGAGGGCATCGGGTATGGAAATTGTATGATGGGCCATGAATGCTCATGAAATTTGGGGTAGGGGTGCAGGCTCCAGCTGGGGGTGCGGGCTCTGGGGAGGGGCCAGGAATTAGGAGTTCAAGGTGTAAGAGGGGGCTCTGGGCTGGGGCAGGGAGTTGGGGGTGGGGGGGTGAGGGCTCTGGCTGGGGATGGGGGCTCTGGGGTGGAGCTGGGGATAAACGGTTTGGGGTGCAGGAGGGGGCTCCAGGCTGAGACCAAGGGGTTGGGAGGGGGATTGGGGTGCGGGGGTGGGGGGCTCCGGGTGGCACAGGCTCCAGGCAGCTTTTACCTCAAGCAGCTCCCGGAAGCATGTCCCCTCTCTGGTTCCTATGCGGAGGCACGGCCAGGTGCCTCTGTGCGCTGCCCCGTCCGCAGGCACTACCCCTGCAGCTCCCATTGGCCAGGAACTGCAGCCAATGGGAGCTGCGGGGGCAGCGCCTGTGGACGGGGCAGTGTGCAGAGCCGCCTGGCCGTGCCTCCGCATACTACGTAGGAGCCTGCGGGGGGGTCATGCCGGCTGCTTCCTGGGAACCGCGCGGAGTGGGGCAAGCCCCCGAACCCGCTCTCCAGCGGGATCTGAGGGCCGGATTAAAAGATCTGATGGGCCAGATGTGGCCCATGAGCCATAGTTTGCCCACCCCGCTATATGCTGTGTATCCCTGAAACTCTTGAGACAAAGCACTAGTGGCTGGTCTATGCCAACACTGCTATTGCCAAAGCTGCACTGGTATTAGCCCAATAGTGGGAGAATTCCCTGAAACTTCTCCGGATGTGTCTACAATGAACTTTTCCTTAAACTGTCCTATTGTTCTACCAGCACGTTGCTCCAACGGTGGTAGGAATGATGGGAATTCTAGCAGGGGCGGCGAGTTGTACGAGCCCGTGATGCCCGGGCTTCAGCAAATTCAGGGCCCAGGGGGCCCGGCTCCACCAATGTTCGGGTCCAGGTCTCTCCCCAGCCCAGACTGCTGCCCCCGCATGCCTCCTCTGGAGTGTCCCCCGGCCCCGCTTGCTGTCCCTGTGTGCCTCCCCCGAGCATCCCTGCCTGCCCTGGGCAGCAAGCACCTGCCCCCTGAAGCTCCGCACAGCACTCCCTTGCTGGCAGCTGCCAGCTACAAGGGAGCAGCGCCGCGGGCAGGCTGAGGTGGCTGCTGCACCTGTGGAGGGGGGAGTGGAGGAGGTGCATGGCACACACACACACACACACCCCCAGCAGGCGACTCTGAGTTGACTCTGGGGTGGGGACTTTTCCTGGCTGGACCTCCTGAGCAGCAGCCCGGGGGGACCCCTCCTCCCTCGGAGCTCATTTCTGCCGATGAGGAGAGGGCTGGGGGAGTCTTCCTCTCTGGCCCTGCGCCCCAGCCCTGGGGCAGCCTGCCTGCTGCACCCCAAACTCCTCATCCCGGTCCCAACCCCACACCCTGCACCCCCTCCCGCAACCCAACCCCCTGTCCCAGCCCAGAGTCCGCACCCAGCACCCAAACTCTGTCCCAGAGCCCGCACCCCTCCCGCACCCAAACTTCCTCCCAGAGCCTGCACCCCAAACCCTTTCCTGAACCCTAACTCCCTCCCAGAGTCTTAGGCAGGTGTGTGGGAGAAGGGGGCGGGACTTGGACCCATTCTGGGCACCCCCAAAAATTATACAAACCTGCCACTCCTGAATTCTAGTGTAGACAGGGCACCAGTGTTTTTTGCCACCATGTCTAACCCCACTCAGAGAAAATCTGGATGGCATGGTGGTAAAAATGGCAGTGGCGCACTGTCTACATAAGATTTTTGTGCCACTGCTTTCATTCCATCTGCAGCAGAGGTAGCACAACAATGGGGATATTTTTTTAAAAAATCTGCGTAGATAAGCTCAGCATAGACAAGCTTTTCATGGTCCTGGTCAAGTTCCCCCATTTGGATGTTCACCAGGCAGCTGTGTTTGGGTCCTACCACAATGGGCCCATGTGGTCTTAAGCAGACCTGATGCATGTGCCACCCCTCCTCCACCCCCCTTTGTTGCTTGGCTTGTAGTCAGCATGGTCTCACAGACTGAGCATGCTCAGGAACACTGCTGAAGCCAGCTGCCCTCACTCTCTCCCCTCCCCCCCACTATTGGCAGGCATGGGTCATCTCTGTTCTTAGGATTCCTTCAGTCTGAGTAGGCTCCAGCAGTCTCTGGCACACTTCCTGGGCACAGACTTTGTCTGTTACTCCCTTACAAAGTGGGACCTGGTGGCCCAGCTGCCGTAGGCCCCCAGTACTGTTACTGGGGAGTCTGGGGGTCAGCAACTTAAACACACCTTTTCATAGACCTCCACCCTTGTGAGTACTCTGGTTACAGTCTACTTCTCCAGGGACATGTATACCTGAATCACATAACACATAGACTTTGCAAAGGTTTCTAACACAATTCTAGATCTAGACAAAAAATAAAACACCTGTATGCATTTCCCTGCCTGTTTCCTTACCACTCTTGAGTGTTCGTTGGGTTTTGGTCAGAGTCTTTAGTATGTCTAGGATCTGTTTCCCACACTGCACATGACTTCTGCAAATCGCAGACTCTCTCTTTTTCCTATATCCAGTTTCTTTTGACCTTGACTGGTGCCACAGTCCAAAAAGGTCCCTCTGGTATGAAAGCATGCATCTCTGTTCCCATCTCTTGTCACAAACCTTCTTAATTTTTTAAAACCTCTTCTCTGACACGTCCTCTGTCCCTTTGTTCTCCTGTTTGGGGATTTTCCACTTTCCATTTCTCTTTCCCTGCAGCTGGCTGAATTTGTTTTCCACCTCAAGCACCCTCTTTAGCATACCTATTGTTTGGCCATAGCACATTTCAATGACTTCTTTTGTTTATTCTGTCAGCTTCTTCCAGACAGGCTGGGTGGTACATTTCAAGAACCTGTTATCCCGTGGCTGACTCACTACACACAGAGGAATTCAGTGATATAGCACTTTACTAAAATTAACCAGAATTCATAAACTCTATATAGATATTCCCACACAATGTCACACAATGTCACACCTTGCATGACAGCAGCAGGTGAGAGAGTCTAAAGTTTTGCTTTTATATGCTAGTGACTTGCACCATTTCAAACTTTTGTAACTTAGATACATTAATCCCCAGTTGGAGAGGTACAGTACCAACGTGGTGTATGTGCCTTAAAAGACTGGTTTCAGAGTAACAGCCGTGTTAGTCTGTATCCGCAAAAAGAAAAGGAGGACTTGTGGCACCTTAGAGAATGACCCATTTATTTGAGCATGAGCATTCGTGAGCTACAGCTCATTTCATAGCTCACGAAAGCTTATGCTCAAAAAAGCGAAAGCTCAAATAAATTGGTTAGTCTCTAAGGTGCCACAAGTCCTCCTTTTCTTAAAAGACTGCTTATCCAAACCTGATTTACAGCTTTTCTGAATGTAAACCAGACTTCTGCAATGCTCATCATTCCTCTAATTCTCCATCTCTTCAATTGTCTACCTTCTTTCTAAGATCATCTTTGTCCTTTTAACTCCTGGCCTAGAGGATTTTGGCATTCCAAGCCCCTGCCATGTCTGTAAAATTTATCATGCCAGACACAAGACTGCTTGACAAACATAGTGCACTGTGCTGGTGCAGCACTAGTTTATGCTGTAAGCACTGGTGGTGTAGATCCACAGTTGCAATAGGACTTTCCAGCACAAGTCCCACAATGCTCCTGCATCTCCTTCTGTGACAAGTCAGTTCAGTGTGCCGTGTCTCCTGCACTCTTGATTACTGAAGTTGTAGTAGTTCAGAACAAAATCATCTTAAAGTTTTCTGTTTCACGAGGTGCAACGCAGACAATCTCAAAGGTTTTGCTGAAGACCTGTAATCCAATACCAAAGCAATTTCATTTTACAAAATTCATGCAGCTTATACATTGGAAAATGCTAACTTATTCTGTTCACATGTTAAAACAAAACAAAGATCCCATGTGGATCAGCTCATCAACTGTTCTAAATCAGCAACGTTCCATTGATTTCAGGAATAGCCAGAGCACAATTGCGTTCTGGCCATCCCCCTTGCAGTGGCAAGTCATAGAGTCATTAGGCCAGCTTTGCGCCATAGGGGGACTCTGTCTAAGAGAAGGCATTTCCCGAATGGCCAGTTCCACCAGATTTATGGCCCCTTTATGCCAGCAGCTGTGTTGTAAAAGGGTCATAGTACAATGGGAGAATTTTGCCCTCACATTGTAATCTCCTTAGTCCAGATAATTAATTATTTGTGGCTTAAATAGCAATGGACATGCTGTCAACACTTACCTAATATTCTTTCAAAAGTCTGGATGCTATTTATTCTGGACAGCGACTAATTCAAACCAAATCATCAGTTCCAAACTTTCAGTAAGTTTCAAGTTAATGAGGGACAGGATACCAGAGTTTTCAAGGTGACCTTTTTCCATTAGCACATTATTGCATGAACTTATTTATATGGATCAATAACCTTTCTGCTCAGGGTAATGTGAAAGTAATTCATATTAATAGTCCCAAAGCCTCTCTTTTCTTCATCACATTAATTACATACATTTGCTGACTTTAGTTTTACTCTTTACTAAGATACACTGGCCGTATCTAGAAGTGGAGTAAATCACAGTGGAGATGCTGCAGCGCCATAGCCGTGTTAATAAATGTATGATGATTTTAAACTTCAGTCCACTCTGATGAGACACTCTTTAGATTTCATTTGGCTGTGTTCTAACAAGTAGCTGTCTGTGGAAAACAAAAGACGGAGACACAAGCCACAACATGCTACACTGTGGGATACAGTAAAATTTGCTTAATTGGGACACCTAGAGAAAAGAGGCTGGGATAAATAGCATCATGGGGTTCTGTGTTTGAGTGTTACTGATTCCATGCAAAATACACTCTGTTAACAACTAAAAAGATGGGGGTGGGGTCAGGAGCGTGGTTTAACTGCCAGCCCTACACCCTCAAACTGGAATATAAAAATAAAGTTGCGTTCTTTCTGCCTGATAGATTATTACCAGTAATGAAGAGTCTATTCTAAATGTTACACTTGTGCATCCTCATTGGCCTTGCAATTGCCATCTGGGGCCATGCTTTCAGAACAGCTTGTCCCCCATCAGGGACCCAAAATAAATGGCCTGATTTTCAGAAGTGCTCAGCATGTTAAGAGCTTTGCTTTTGTGAAAATCTGACCATAAACATCACATTGGGTGCTGAGCACTTTTGCAAAGCTGGTGCCATGTTAAAAGTGCAGTTGACAATGCATGAGGGAAAAATGTCTCCCAAAACTGGGTTGATGCTATAATAATAAAAGGGATAAAAGTAGTAGATTTTTTTTTTTTGGTCACTAAAGTCAGCAGACATGACACTGAATACACAGAGGGAGAAGATCCGGTGAGTAAGATGTTGCTAATCTATTTTTACATAATAACTATTCAAAGCAAAACCAGCCTCTTAACTGAAGAAATCACTTGGATGAGGGGAAGGCCTAATATTTATACTAAATCCAAATACAGAATGAAAACGATACTTGCTGCTTTTCATCTTTGATAGCTTTCTTCTTCATTTTGGAGCGCAAAACGTCATCTCTCGTTCGCTGAACACTAACATAATCTGCCCCATTGAACAGAATTTATGCTACTTTTATCCCAATTAAATAGTAGTCATGCTTGTTTCTATCAGTGTGCTTAATTAATTCCTTGGGCTTTGTGCCAGTAAAATGCAGTGTATTGTAATGTCTTTTTTCTGGCAGACTACAGCTTTCTAAAATGGAAAAATATTCAATGTAAGGGAATTGAACTTAATACTTACTAAGCCAAAGAAAGCTCTATCTTGCCACTTCAATAAATAAATACATCTTGTTTTAGCCCCTCTCTGTCTTAGGTACTTATTTGGCCCCCATAACCATATTATCGGTTCTGTAGCATCACTTGATGGACATATTTTTTTTCTCTTTTGTGTCTTTTTGCAAAGTCCATGTCATTCTGTGTCTATATCATGGTCTAAATGCCCAAAAGTTTCTTTTTCTCTTATAAAATATTGGTTCCAGCAGTTTGACAATGAGGAATAGAGTCTGTAGTTATCTGTGGGTGTAACAAACCCAAAAGTTCCAAGGCATTAGAATCTTCCTATGTTTTTTTCCATAAATTATACTGGGGTTTTTTTCAGCATCTAAGCTTCCATTTAAAAAGAAGAGAAAAATTTAGCCTTTATTGTGACTAAACTAATCTTTTCAATTTAACTGAAGACTTTTCCTCCTTCTGAATATCCAGAGAGACTGAAACAACAGCAGCAAGAGCAGTGGGAATTCCCTCCATTCAGCTTAACTCTGAGATCCAGTTATTACCATTAGCATTTAAGTACTAGCATTGTTAACCATTTCAAGGCTGACCGTCATAGCAGAAATGACATCCAGCTTTACCAGTTGGTCATACTTGCTATGTCCTAACGTCCCAATTCAAAGGGACTTTGGAAAGGAACAGGGCTGCAAGTGTTGACTATGCTAGGAGTTCAATATTTGATCAGGTTGCCTTTAATTATTCATATAATAGTTAACATTCTTTAAAAATTAACATGAAGCTGGCGTTTATGGTGCCAATCGCCAAAACTTATTTGACTTGCAATGCAGCATTTGTGATTGTGTGAGTTTTCTATAAAATGGTGCAATAGCATATCACTTAAATAAGATAATAAATATTTTTGATTAGCTCCATTGTTTTCACTGCAATGTTATATGGCATTATAATATTCTCTAATAAAATATTTTTGTTTAAAAAGGGTTGTGTGCCTAACGTCTTTCTCTCCCCCCAAAATTCTGTTTCCTGAAACTTCTAAACATTCAAAGACAAAACAAAAATCACTACAGAGGCTGAAAATGATCAGTTAAGGGATCCAGCCAGTTCCTTACCTCTGTAACTGCAACTCATTTATACTGCCCATGCAACCTTAACTTTATCCCCATGTACCTATAAAAATCATGAGGTGTCTCAATCTGGTCACCTAAAAACTGAGGCACACCAAATTAGTGAACGTGTTTGAAAATGGAGTGATCTCTTACATTGGTGTGCATTGTATGGTCCAGCGGAAGAGAGCACTGCTCCAACAGGTCTTATGAGGCCCACCACACCAGGGCTCCCTTTCTGTGGACTTTTGCAAGTTTGTAAAAAATGTTCTTGGACTAGTTCTCGTAGTGCCACTTCCTAGGTGTAGCACAGTGAGCACACTCAGTCACTCTGAGTTACAATGTTAGAGATGTTATGACAGCTGTTACCACGTGGTGCTATTAAACATAGTCACCCAAGTTCTTAGCATGTGAGCAAATTTTGACTCTTGAAAAGAAACACTGATTTGGGGTTATATAAGGTTTTGCACAGAGGCAGCTTGGGGACAGGGGGAGTTTGCTCTCTGCCTTTTACTCTGGTTAGAGTCAATTCTTGAGACAAAATTGCTTCCTGGAAAACAGACGTTGGCATTGGGCTGAGATTCCTAGAAGAAGGGATTTCCCTGTGTGCTGTTTGACCATTTCCTTTCAGGACTGGTGTAAATAAAGCAAATTTCACTTAAAATAAACCCATGTCACTGACCTCTTCTCCCCTGGGGAGCCAACCTGCAAGGCCCTGGCACTTGCTAGCACTCAACAGAGGGGCAACATTGGTGTCCAAAGGGAAAACAGTATTTATTCGACAGCCGTCTCCAATGAGCACCATATAGAAAGAAATAAATAAATGCACATTTACCATCCAGAGTTGTTAAGATCCCAAGATATTTACAGTATTCCTATTTCGTTTATAGGAAATACCACAAATAGTATGTTGGGCTTCTTGATGGTGCCCACACTTCAAGAAGTGTAAATAATAAAGTGGGACACCAGTGCAAATAAACAAGGTTAAACAGAAACACTTGACTAGAGATTGTATATTCTTCCAGTTACATCTAATCATTTAAAAAATCATATGCCATAAACCTGTTCAAGCCAATGTGTCTCAGATCAGTATTTTCCCAGGAACCTTCTACTCCTGAGTGTCTAGGAAGCAGTCATCGTCATTCATTCATTCCGTTCCTTACCTCAGTTGCCTGTCTGTATCACTGGTCATTGTCTGGTCTTAGTAATATTGCCAATTCTTTCCACCCCACATCCTTGTTCTCTCTACACTACCAAAAAAAGAAAAAATACTAATGATGATATAGTGTCCTTTAATCATTGCAGTAGTACCCAAAAATTGCCAGGCATCTTCCAAACGTAAAACAAGATGGTTGCTGCCCTGAGTGGTGATTGGTGCTTAGATGGATAATAGTACCAGGGAATAGTTTTTAATAACTAGCTGTTTAAAGCGTTCCAGCTGGCACAGATTTGCCAGCAGCGTGGACAGGACTGAATTTAACTAAAATCGTTTTGAAAGTCATTGTCAATATAAGGTCATATGATCAGGTTACAGTTTAGTCGTGAGACTGGATTTCATAAACTGTGTTAGTGAAACTCTGCCCTGTTCCCACCAGGGGAAAAACTGCTAGTTGAGATCATATTCTAAAATGTGTGCGTGTGTGTGTGTGTGTGTAGTGAGTGAGCGAGTGAACGAAATTTGGCTGGCCCTCTCCAGAACTTGTTCAACAGTGATGGGACCTTCTGTTGTCATCCCATTTGCTCAGGCTGCAGCAGAGCACTGGACTGAGCAGGTTGTCTGTTTGTTTTGTAACTCTCCAATAACATGATCAACTGTTTGTTTTTTTTAAAATGGCAATAATTAAAAATGTGACTTCTTAAAGGACCAAGAACCCCAACATTTGGGATAGTATGTTTCTCCCTCAGGGAAAATTCCTGCAAACTCTGAGGACTTGCCCCTTTCTCCCCTTCCTCCTCCCTCTTTAACTTCCCCGAGTCTCATAGCAATTATCCATCCAGAAAAGGATGGATGGACACTGTTCCTTTTGAAGCTGTCAGCACCACTCCTTGTGTTGGCTACAGTGGGTTGCTAGACAGAAAGTGTTTCTTTTCCTGTTGTTTTCCCTACACACATCATACACATGCAGTATTCTAGCCCCTACCAGCCTAGGAGTGAGGGAATTATTCTGGATCACTTTTAAGCATCAAAGGGACAGAAATGAGAAGTTTTAAGATTTTATTTTGTTTTTTAAAATTGATCAAAAGGCCTGCGCTGTTCCCTTTCTGACACAGGTTTCTTTTGTTTTTGTTTTTAAACAATAACTGTTTGGCAGAAATGCTCACTGGTGCTGAAAATGTTTTTTCTTCACCCTCCCAGAGCCGAAGTCCGCTGGGAGGGTGAAGAAAATGTGCATGTGTGAAGAGGGGAGCTGAGAGAAGAGCGTACATAGAGAGAAATGTGTGTTGATGTTTACCGAAGATGCTGTCTTTGGTTTTGGCAGGGCAGAGAGTACAAAGTCAGTAACTCGGAGGGTGGGGTTGTTTGTGTTTGGTTTTTAGCTGATTTAGTTTAGTGGAAAAGTAATGATCCTTACCCCTTAAAGTCAGCTAGAAGGGCATGCTCGGAGGATGAAATGTTCCTTGGAGGAATTTGTGTGGGAGTGGGACAGAAGAGTTAGTTGATATGTTGGAACAGAACAGAGGTGGACTGAAGTCCAATCCATGTTGAATTCCTCAAAAGCAGAGACCCTGAAAGCTTCTGACTTTATGGGCAATCTTTCCTGGGAAATAATGGAGTAGCAGGCTTTTTTCAATCCTGGCTGTACCAATAATTCTCTTATTAACAGGCTACTGAAAACCACTTGGAATGGAATCCAAACAAAAAAGCCTACTCAAATACTCATGGAAAGATACTTACCCAAAAGTCTGCCTCCTAAATTCTTAAGTGTCTCTAGAAAATACCAGTTTCTGACTGCTGGCTTGTTGCTCCTCTTGTCTTAAACCCCCTTCACCACCACCCTCTACGAGGGAGGGTCATGTCTAATGTTTTAGAGCAAAACAGTAAACACATTCAGCCCTGTGTAGAATCCTCCAACCCAGCCAAGCCTTTCTAAAGAGAAGATCCTGGCCTCTTTCTCTAGTGTTCTGTTTAGCCTGATCCTCATGTCAGGTCTGTCAAGTGCCTGTTGTTACCACTAAGCCAGTCATGTGCTTCCATGTAATTATCTCAGGCCCACTGCAGCACAAGAACAACCCTGTTTGTGGCTTCTTGTTGTCCCAGCACAGAGCTAAATAAAACCTTTTCAATTAAAGAACCTCTGACTCTTCCCAGAAAAGCTGTAACACCATTCTGTCTCCACACACTCCCTGAATTTTTCTCCCCGGTTTTTAATAGGAAAGGGACATTTTGTTATAAATAAGATTGTTTCAAAAACATTAATTTGCTCCTTGTGTTTATCCTCCCCTGAAGCCAGATTCCTGTCTGTCCCATTGGAATCACTTCCATAGCACTTCAAACTGAAAGCTCTTTGGTCAGGAGCTTTTTGTTAGTTTGTTTGTTTTGTTCAGTACCCAGTACCAATGGGGCCCTGATCCAGGTTGGAGCCTCTGGGTGCTATTATAAAACAAATAAATAATATCAGATTTCTCAGTGACCAAACATCAGGTGGAGAACATGCTGCAGGAGCAGATGAGCGACTAAAGAACAGTGAGCCTGGGCTAGATTCACCCCTGTAGACACAGGGGAATGCAAATTACACTGCCTTGTGCCCAAGAGTGCAGTCGTGCCCTAGGAATCATCCACACTACAGGGAAGGGGTGCATTGGTGCCACAGCCTACTTCTCCCAAGGGTTCAATCAGAGGGAAGCAGCTTTGAATTGCAGGCATACTTCAGTAAGCGTGCTATCAGTGGAGGGTCCCTCTGAGCCAGTCTGCCTGGTCTCACCCCCTCCTGGGCTGACCTCGCTCACTTTCGGGGTCAGAACTGGGTGGCCAAGGATGGTATATGCGCAGCTTGTGTCTCTGTGACGTCCTTTTTAAAAGGACTCTCTGAGGCCAGGATGCTGCAGTGTAAGGGGTGAGTCTGGCCCCCTGCTTCTAGACAAATGTCCTAGCAATAGGGAAGGAGAGAGATTGTCAGTCTGATGTAGAAGCTGGAATATTTTGTGTGTGTGTGAGAGAGCGAGAGAGAGAGAGTTCTCTATGAAGCCCCAAGAATTCTGTAAAAAGCTGTTGTGTTAAATATGCTTGCTGCATGTTTCAGGCTGGCAGAACTGACATTGAATTCCAATTACATCCCTTCTCCTGTAACCAAACATCCTAAGGAAGGATCCTGCAAGGTCAGATCTTTATGTGCCTGCAGAAAGGCCAAAAGCAGGTTTAAACGTTCAAGTCTGTGGTTTTGGGGGCTGGCACTAAGGAGTTCCCCATGTGTCATAGCAGCTCTCCGCAGCTCACCATCCGGGGGAGGGGGACATGTGGGTGTGTTTGGGAACATAGCAGTGGCTTGCTTAGTGGCTCTGTGCACTGCTATGACCCACAGAGGAGAGAAGCAGCAGGACACATCTGTTTGTTTGTCTCCATAATCAGGGCTAGATGAGCAGGTCCCCAACCTGCCAGTTGTCTCAAGATTACTCAGGTGCTATAGAGAACCATTTCAACACTTGCTGAATTGCAGCTGGGCCTGGTGTATGTTGATAAGATCTGGGTTAGACAGGAGGGACAGTTTTGCTATTGACTAAATTGGGAGCTGGATTGGGCCCTGTGTTTCATGTTTGATTACTTTTTGTATTCCCTCTCTCCCCTGCAAAAGTCCTGGCATTGGTTCCAATGAGAACTGTATTCAGGGGAGAATTCTGAAGGAAAGAGCTACAGTGAGAACACAGCTGCACAGTGCCTACGTTTCCAAACATCATCTTTGGACAAGGCTGAGAAGAAGCCAGGGTTCTGGGTGCCCAAATATATCAAGGTTTTAGTTATGCAGCCTTAATTCAAGCCGCAGTTCATGGAGGCCCCATTTCTTCCTAAACAACTTTCCACTGCGACAGGCTGCCCCCAACTCTAGCCTGCAGTTGTCTTCTGTGGAGAGGCTTGGTATCCTCTAATTCCTGTCCCACCATGACATCTTCAAGGAGGAGCACCAGACATCTTCCCTGTTCTGATGTCTTTAGGGAGCTCCCACACATTCTCTCCATGGGGGCCAGGAGCATCTCCCTATGCTCTTCATTGGGGTCGAGGGCTCCAGGCTTCTTCTCATCTCTCTCTCTCTCCAGGATTTGAGGAAATTGGGTTTTTTCCCCTATCCTGTATCTCCCTCCCCATGCATTCCCATCTTCTGGTGAAGCCCTAAAGGTTCCTTTTCCTTTTGCCATCCCTGAGAAATCAATAACCATCTCCCAAATCTCACCTGAGCTGCTGATTCTACCACATGAGCTAAAAGCCAACTGGCTATTAGCTAAGGCTGTAGAGCAGACTCAATCTCTCTTGCTCTCTAAATGGTCTCAGTGCCACTAGATGGGACAGAACACCACACCCAGGAGGTGTGTGGGTTACACATGCACAACAATCCCGTTAAGGAACACTCATCTCTCTCTTATTCTCCCCACTTTGGCTGGCACATCAGAGTGTTTATGTGCTCCAAAGTGGACGTGGTTTGTCATGTGCATGGGATTTTAGATTAGATGGCTTTGTACAAAACAACCTCAGACAGACTCTTTTATAAGGTGAAATAAAAGGATGCAGCAAAGAATTCACCATTTGAACCTTGTTTGGTCAAGGTTTCTGATGCTTCCAACCTTCTCTATGTCCTCTTGGTACTTGCATAATTTAACCTTATCACCATTTCAGCTGAACCAGTTTGAGACCCACATCAAGATGAATTAAAAGTTTTGTAGTGTTGTTCAAATGGGGTTAAAAAAACAGCCCAAAGGGATGCCCCATCAATAATTCTGACATACAATGAGAATCTTAAGAATGCATGAGCACATGGCCTCCAGAATTTTCTGCCGGGTTACAGATTAGTACCTTTGGCCCAGATTTTTTAAAGTATTTATGCATTGCTCTGCTCTGCTTAGAGACTTAGTCACTTTTTTTGAAAATGAAGCATAAGTTCCTATGTCAATTAGGCATTGCCACAGTAAGCACAGCAATGCCTAAATACTTTAAAAGTCAGTTGTTTTCAGTGTTGTTGTAGCCATGGTGGTCCCGGGACATTAGAGACATGTTTCTGTTGGTGAAAGAGACAAGCTTTCGACCTTACAAAGAGCTTTTCTTCAGATCTGGGAAAGGCACTCTCATTTCCCAGACCTGAAGAAGAGTTCTGTGTGGCTCAAGCTTGTCTCTTTCACCAATAGAAGTTGGAACAATAAAAGATATTACCTCACCCACCTTGTCTCTTCAAAAATGTAGGCCTTTGTGACTAGATGTTTTATACCTCATGGGCACAGAGGCAAGTTAGGTCCTATGTATGTTGATTATGGACACTGGGTTAGCACCTCTCTGGTGTACTCTCTAGAGTTCTCATTAGAAACGTGGTAATATAGTTCGCCAGAGACAAACCATGCTATAGATCATCTTACATGGTAAACCATGCTATAAACAGCTAGAATGATTGGACATCACTTATACTGGCTAGGGAACCTCTGTTAGAACTTGTTTAGTAGGAACTGTATCAAAACTAGAGGTGGGCCTGATCCAAACATTCTTTAAGAATTTTCCTATAATTATCCAATCTATGTAAAGGGCAGAACCAAAATTCTAGATCTCTGGGGCAGTTTGGGTCAAGATCCTGATCTGGGCATCCTGGCTTAATCCCATCTCTAGTTTAATTTAAACATTGTTCTCTAGAAAGATGCCAGCACAGTTTCAACCCTTAATGTAGACAGGGCTTGGAAGTTTTACAAAGCTTTGAAGATTGTTAAGCCAAGGGAATAGGCCGGGGAGGGGGAGAAATTTAACATGATGGAAAAGAAGAGAAAGACTAAGCTTATCCTTATCACTATCCAGATACAAGGTATTTTATCTGACTGTGAAAAGGATTGTTGACAGAAGACAAAATGCTGTTGACAGGATAACAAGACACAGGATAATGTTCCTTGGAACAGTTAAAGGATATAAAATATATAGCTTTTAAGACCTAGTCTATATATCTTAGTGTTTTATAGTGTTTTAAATGGATGTTAAAAAAAAAGAATCCAGAGGTCAGTCATCCAGAACCTACACTCACCACTGCTGTCATTTAGAAAATCAGAGGTGGAGTTGTAAGTAAAGGACTTGCTGGGGAAGAGGCTGTTATAGACAATGAAAATATTTCATTGATTCTAGGGCTATTCAGGGGAGAGAATTTCCCTGTAACATACACATGGCCCTTTCTGTTCTTTTCCAACCATGTGGATTTCTTAAAGAGTCACCTATGCTCCTCCCTAAAAATAAAATTCCCAAATCCCAATGGGCTTTTTGACAAAGTGTTGTTTTCCTAGAACTAATCAACTAATGTCTAGTCTTACAAATCAATATATCTTAGTAGCCGCTTGAAAAGAGTTTTTTGATTTTGTGCCGTACAGTACTTTCAGAAGGGATGTGTAGGGGCCTGTGAGTAAGGGAATTTATGCTGCTTGATCAGGTATAATGGTATAGCACAGTGTTTGCTAAGGTGGTACAGAATTCATACTTTTGTTGCTATACATATACTGTGGCTGAGTGTGATTAATGGCTTCATTTAGCAGCAGCGTACCATTTAGAGAGTCTGTCCATATTTACACTTTTCTAACCTTTTATTTGATTGATTGATTGATTGATTGATTGATTTTTTAGGAGTTTATAACTCCACTGTTTAAATTTGTCTTGCTGACACTGGGAAATACGGCTTTTTTATTATTTTTTACACAGATGTAATCGAAGTTGCTATTTTTGCCCTTCACCTAACTTTAAAGAAATAATTTGGCTTCATTTCTCTGTTTTTTGTATTTTTTTAAACTGAAATGATAGTCTGTTAGTCACTGATGGACTAGAGCTTTTGGGCGCTGCAAGGATCTTAGAGCAGAGCATGCTTCTATAGATCACGTGTAGTACAATACCTTAGTAAGTAGGGACGGTTTATCTCTGAATGTCCTGGAGTCTGTGGTTCAAGTCAACACCTTTCTATTTTCCCTTTCTTCTAAATCTTCATGTATAGCAGCATCTGCCATCAAGTTGTAATACATACAAAATCTCATAATTGCTTTCTGGACACTTATTTGGGAATCATAGTCAGTCTGAGAGATCAGTTGACAATATGTCTCCTTTCAGTGGTTTGGTGGGGTAGGAGATCAGTGTTAGAAGAGCGTCCATTCTTCAATAAAACTACATCCCTTTGTGTATGAATAACGCTGAGAATTTTTTCTTGAGTTAATAATAATTTCTTCACACAATGCACAGTCAACCTGTGGAACTCCTTGTCAGAGGATGTTGTGAAGGTCAAGACTATTACAGGGTTCAAAAAAGAATTAGATAAATTCATGGAGGATAGGTCCATAAATGGCTATTAGCCAGGATGGGCAGGTTTGGTGTCTTTAGCTTCTGTTTGCCGGAAGCTGGGAATGGGCAACAAGAAGTGGATCACTTGATGATTTCCCGTTCTGTTCATTCCCTCTGGGGCACCTGGTATTGGTCACTGTCAGAAGACAGGATACTGGGCTAGATGGAACTTTGTTCTGACCCAGTATGGCCGTTCTTATGTTCTGTTTATAACCAAGCACTGTGAGGGGAGGGAAAAGATCCCTTGGTCAGTTCAGGCTACTTTGCAGCGTTCTGGTGTCACAAAGCAGCCTTAAACTCGTTCAGTTGGCCTGGGAAGATGCTACCAGCTCAGGGGCTTCGTCCATTGGTGAAGGGCAGTTGTAGTGGATCCTATGGCACCTTCACTCAGGGTTGCCCTGCATAGGGATAATGACTGGATTGCCATTGCATGTTATTGATCCTAAGGTGCCAGAATTGTCTATGAGGTCCATAGGCAGTTGAATATCAAATACAGTACACTGTTCTTCTCATTCCTGTGGCACTTTGTGATTTAACTTTATACCAGTGTATTTAGTAATGGATAGAAAAATATATTGACACTCATCATCATCATCATTTTGAGTCCTGCTTTTAGTTTTTAATCACATATCTAAAAGAACACAGAATTAGAGTCCAGAGAAGGACAATACACTGATTAGAGGCACAGGAGAAAAGAATTGCATACTCTGTAGTTAGTAATAACACTCATATAGCACTTTTCATCTTCAAAGTGCTGTGCAAATATTAATGAATTAATCCTCACAACAGCTATTGAGATATGGAGGTTTATCCCATTTTACAGACAGTGAAACTGAGAAAGGGAAATTAAGTGATCTGCCCAAGACCAAAGAGGGAGTCTGTGTTAAAGCCAGAATTGCATTCAGGAGTTTATGGTTCCTTACTAGACCAAACCTGTTCCTGAGATACTAGGATTGTTTGTTTAGTTTGAAAAGAGGAGGAGGAAGCAGCTATATGACACAGGTATATCAAATAATGACTAATGTAGACTCAAGCAAAGAACTTCCTTGATCTATGCGTTAATAATGAATGAGTTGTAGCACAGTTGTTCACTGTAGAATAGGCACTCTCACCTAAACAGAATACGTTGTGGTGTGCAAAACAATAAAAAGGAGGCAAATAAATACAACCCCTGGAGAAGGAAAAGTCAGTTAATTTTAAAAAGTCTTTAATTGTCTGAGAGGGAGAAGCATCTTTAAGAATGATGGGCTACACTCCACCCAAAAGGCATCTCATTTGCTTGTTTGCAATGAAGGAACCTGTGTGCTGGGGACAGTTAATACCCATGGGAGGCTTGCTCACTCTACCTGAACAGAACAGAATGCTCCTATAAGTAAGCAAGTAACTGCTTTCCTCCGAGGGCATGCGCACACATACAGACATTCATATTTTGTATTCAAAGTTCTTGGCTCAGGTTCACTAGCAGCTGGTGCTAGCCATTTATCTCCCTGCCTGTGTCACAGAGCTGGAGGAGATTGAGCTAGCACTGCTGCCCACGGGGCAGCTCCATGTCGTTCCCATAAAAAGAGAAGGCGGATTAATTAAAAAACTTGGAGGGTTGGGGGGTGATATGGTCCCAAAAGGATTCCCTCCTCAACACAACCATGCACCATATATTTAGTGCACACAATTAAGTCTCCTTAAAGCTGAAGACTCCTTTAGTGAACAAGGATGAATGATTTCTTTGGGGCACTCCCTCCCTAGGCTTCAGAGGCTGAGCTGCAACTTCAAAGCACTTGCCTGTTCAACTATTTTTAAAGCGGGAGCGGGAGCTCCACTAGCCTGAGTCCGTCCACCCAGCTGGGAGGTTTGCTCCAGAGTGCTGTGTAAACATACCTAATGGCAAAGACCATAAAGAAGAAATTGGCTTGAGAACTGCTTTCAGCAAACATATCTTAAAACATTTTACAGAAGCCCTCTATTTAAAAATTTTTCTGCTAATGACCCATCCACTTTCCGTATTGTTTCTCCTTTGTTCTTTACCACTAAGAATATCTTCCCTTCCACAAATACACACAAAGTGGAAATACTTTAAGTGCCTTTAGGCAGAAAAATCAAAACTGAGGCAAAACATTCCATCCTCAATCCCCACTGCTCTGAAAGAGAGCCTCAAAAGGAAAGAGGAAAAAACCACTTGTGGTGATATTGTACCTGTTCTTGGCATGCAGGCATCTTTGCATCAGCCCCTGCTGTAGTGCAGTGCAAAGCACAGAGACAGACGTTTTTACTGGTAAATAGTTGCACTATAGACTTGGCTTGACTATGGGTGAAACAATGAAAGGAAAAACTGTAAAACCACAGACCTGTAGTATGCAGTTTCGACCAGAGTTTAGGCAGGGCCTTGTTTAGCTCACAAAACACAGTCCCATCATAGGCATACAGACAGGTTGTCTAGTTAATCTTGATTTTAATCATATCTGTTTTCCAGATACACTGTCAATATCAGCCAGGTTGGTCAAATTTAACACATCTACATAAATCATCAGATCATGCAATGGATTACTAATCATGAATCAAGGCCCGAGACAATAATATATGTTCTTATGCATTTTCATGTTGTCATCAGTCATTACATAACTGATGGGCTAGGTCTCTCTGAAGGCTTTTTATGTATCTATTTACAGTATTTAATAGTTCTTTCATTCTCTGTGTCTGATAAGAATCTAGCAATAGTTGCCATATATAATCCCTAACTGATATATATATATATATATATAATAATCTCCTGTCAAATCAAGATTGGATGTCTTTCTAAAGAAAATATTATCCTTCAGTCACAAGTTGGGCTTGATGCAGGAATCACTGGGTGAGATCTATGGCTTGTTTTATGCAGGTTAGATTATATGATCATAACGATCTCTTTTAGCCGTAAAAATCTATGAATCAATGAGAGAACAGAGTGAACACTGTTAAATCTCTATGGTAGCTTCATATAGAGGATTAGAATTTAGTTTTAGGCAGCAACTTCTCATGAAGGTATCACAAAGAGCTTTAGGGAGTTAGATATTAGTAGTGCAAGAGCTATGCAGACATATGCAGCAATAACTATGAGCTCACACATAGCCTTGGGTGCTACATTTTTGAGGGAGAAGACTATAGAGAAGTTGTGAGGCAGCACTTTCAATCTCTTTATCGAAAGGGGGAAAAGGCATAGTGGGTAGACACAGCACTAGCCACCACTGCCCCACCCACCCCACTAGCAGAAGTCCCTCTCTCTTGTTTCACCAGAGGCTGTTGTCTTTCTTATCCAATGCTGCACACAATCTGTCACCTGCACAACTGAGCAGAAGACTAAGGGGAGTGTTCAGATTGGGATGTGTAAATTATGCTATATCCCTACAGCTGCTGTTCAGAAGGAAAAAGGAGAAAGTGGGAGCACTTATCTCTCCCCTCCTCCCACCCCTTCTAGCAGTTACAAAGGGAATCTCAGCTCAGTGGCTTATCGATAGGAAAGCACCACAAAGGTTGACACAGTGCTTAAAATTCAGATGGGAGCTGGATACCAATTTATGCTTGGGGTCGCAGCATTGCTAATGTTGGTGGAACTAGTGCAGGCCAAGCCTATCAGTATAGCATCCTTTCCCAAATTCTGCAGTGTCAGAATTACTATCATTATTATTTACTGTGGCCAGAATTTTCAGAAGGGTTGTAGGTGCTGAACGCTTGATATATAGATCTTGCAAGCTCTTTCTGAAAATCTGGCTCCACATGCCAGCTGTGTATTCTGCAAAGGATAAGACACAATACAAGGTACAGCCCTGGTTCCAAGGTGTTAAATATCTAAAAATGAGAATTGAATATAAGGTCAAGTCCAGTTTGAACCCATCAGCCGGGGCTAAGAGTGCTATTCACTGAGACAAAATGACTTCTTCTTTTAAAAGACTACTTTAAAAATCATACTTTTGTCTGAGAATGTTGGACCTGCTATTGTCACAAGTAACACCTAAGGTGATTATTTCTGAAAGAAGTTGGTGGGTCGGTGGGTGTGATCATTTTTTTAGTTTGTTTCCTTTGTGCATTTGACAGAACTTTGTGTACAGTGAGCTTTCTTGTGTATAGTCATTTTTCTCTGTTGTGTGAGGGGGGTCATTCACATAGCAGTGGGGTAGAAGGAAACGTTTAAAAATGTGATTATAAAACCACAAACGTTAGCAGGAGAACTTGGGCAGGTTTAGGACCTGAAACTACTATAATCCCTTTTTAAAAATTGAATGACTAGATTTCAAGATGTTGGTATCCCTCTAAGGTATTCTGTGGTTTTAAGGTAAATGTTCTATTTACTTTTTGGTAAACTGAAAGTTTATTTAGCAGATGGATGTAATATGCTGATTCCCCCCATGAACTGCTCCAGTTCATGGAACAATAGATGTCTGTGTTTTGAAACTAGCAAAGGGTTAACTGGTATTTGTTTCAAAGGATTTCCCTGAGTATTTCTTAATATTCTACTTGGGTGCACAGAAACTATAGCCGTTCAATATGCCTGTTCCGTTATTAGCTACATTTACCTGTATGCTTTTTGGCAAAGGGGAATCTCTTCTATATGACATGGACATTGGATTTATATATGCCATGTCCTGTCTTAGCAACAGGAATCAGCACTACAGAAATCGTGAGGAGGAGCTCAGATGTTTTGGAAAGGGCATGTAAGAAAATAGAGATAAATCCGCCATACTCCAGACAGAATTAAAAATCTTTTGCAAGAAGACCGTAAAAATGTATTGTATGTCCTAGTGCCCCCTTCCCCATATTTACAGGTTATTCTCCCCTTAGGCATGGTCTACACACAGGTTTTGTACTGGTATAACTATGTTGTTTGGGGGTGATTTTTTTATTCTATTTTATTTGTTTTTTAACGTCCATAGATATGCTGGTGCAACTTCTAGTGTGGATGCAGTTATACTGGTAGAACTTATTCTCCTTCCCATATAGGAGTGAGCTATACCAGTATAAGTACATTTATGGATATAATAGCAACCACACCAGGGGGGTTGTATCACTTTATTTATACCAGTATAGTGGTGTTACCCGCAGTTCTTTCAACCCAAAGCTATTGGTAACTTTTACTCTGTGTGAGGTGGTGTCAGGAAATAAATCAAGGGAGATACGGCCGTCCGACCGATAGATGGCTGGCACAAACAGGACAACACAAGAGTGCTTTCACTTAAAGCTAAACTTTACTTAGTCTCAAGCACTTACACATGTCCGCAACAGGTTAGTAAAAAAACCGCCAACCCTCAATAATTACCGAAGCTGAGAGTGGCTCTCGAGTAGCACAGCGACAGGCTTCTGTAGGCCAAACTTCTGTCTGCTGGTGGGGACCCCAAGATGCGTCCAGAGGGAGTGTCTCTGAAGAAACCCTCCCGAAGAGTCCATTACCTCAAACTTTCCCCCCTTATTTGTACATTAGTAATACAATGACGTACCACTTAAAGAAAACTTGCTAAACAAGCAGTTTTTAAAGGTCAAGCAAGAGGTTTCCTTCTGATCATCAGTTTAACCAGATGTGTTTTTTTCAGTGTGCATACCTTGATGCCCTGCCAGACACATTCCCAAGGGCACATATAGACAAACTTCTTGTTTTTCTAAAATACATATATCAGCAATTTCAACATTCTTAGCAGGAAGGACATGGGGTCAAGCTGCCCTTTCTGTGGCACCCCAAACCTCCCCTCCTGCCTTGGTTAAGCTAGGGCCGCTGCATGGCCAATTTACAGCCTGCTGACTTGGCTACTTTTAGCAATAAGCAATAGTGATTCGGTATGGCCTGCTGGCTTGGCTATTGTTAGCAATAAGCAATCGTGATTCAGGCAAGCGTGATTACTGGTTTGCTAAGATTGCCCCGTACAGTGGTACAACCTTATTTTCAGTCAGAGCCCAATCCTCTACTCTTTATTCTAGCAAACCTCGCACTGAAGTCAATAGGGACCAATCTTTTTAACACAGTTTGGCAAAACATATCCTTTTTTCAAGCCACCTCTACACTACTGATTTCTGCCAGCATAGCTAGGTCAGTCAGGGTGAGAAAAGGTGTGATCCCTGACCAACATAGCTGTACCAGCAGAAGTCCCTGACGTAGATGCTGCTATACTGGCAAAGCTGTGTTTTTACCAGCATGTTTTGTTTAATAGCTTGTTTTGTTCAGGAATGGTTTTACTATGTTGGTACAGAAGGCATCTTTGCCAGTAAAGTTGCGTCCACACTAGGAGTGCTTTGCTGATATAGTATACCCCTGTTCCTATACCAGGAAAGCTACCTTAGGTGTGGTCTACACTGGCTGGGGCGGGGGTGGGAGGGAGGGATTGATTTAAGTTATGCAACTTCAGTTATGTGAATAATGTAGCTGAAGTCGACGTACTTAGATCTACTCACTACAGTGTCTTCACTGTGGTGAGTCAACTGCTGAGGCTCCCCTGTTGACTCCGCCTGCGCCTCTCACCTTGGTGGAGTACTGGAGTCAACGGGAGAGCACTCGGGGGTCAATTTATCGCGTCCTGACTAGACGCGATAAATCAACTCCCGCTGGATCGATCACTGCCCGCCGATCCATCAGGTAGTATAGACATACCCTTAGTGTAGTCATGGCCTCATTTCTGTCCCACTATTTCATGAAATCTGACGTGGTTTCATGCAACATTGGGTAGGTCCTGCTGCAGTAGATCCTGACTAATGAACTAGTGGCTGGGCCCCTATGATTTGGCTGCTAATCCATTGGCTGTTCTAGGAGTCAGCAGCTGGTGACATAGAAGTGAGGTGTTTGGCTTGGACTGCCTGTATCCTCTTTCTTCTCCATAGTGAGAAATGTCCATTTCAGATTGCATGGCACGGCCTCCTGGGTTCCTGCCAAGACCTGCTTGGCTTTTGATTACCTAACACTCTGTTCTTGCTTGCTGCAGCCAAGAGCCACCTGATTTGTTTTCCTCAGTTTAGTATTTTGTGTGCTATGAACCCATTCAGAAGTTTGTGTCTTCAGAATCCCAGAGTGTGGATATTTTGCTTCTGGAAAAATGACAGAAGCTCCTTAGACATTTGAGGGACCCCCGCTAACGCCTAAGAATTTATCAAAGGGGAGGGGCCAAGCTAGTAAAATGTCAGGGTGGGACGACAACTGTTTGAAAACCTTTAAAAGCAATGTTAAATTTCTACATTCTGATATTGCTTTTGAGTCTGACTTGGCCACCCTTACTCACACTGAGTAGTAATTTACACAGGGAGTATTCCCCAATTTTTTAAATGAAAATCCAATTTTTTTGGGTCAAAAACAGACTTTTTTGTGAAAACTCCCCTTTAATTGAAAAAGCCAATTTCCATTGAAAAAACAAAAATGGATTTTTTTTAACCAGTTCTATCCTCTTCATCCTGTACCTGATCCATCTTGCTTAGCTCTTAACTTGTCAAGCAACTTAATGTATGCACTGGTGCAAGATTTTTGAGTTATAATTGTAGGCTTATGTAATTGGTCTTATGCCTTTGGATAAAAGGACAAAGCACTGGACAATGTATTGTGGGCAACAATCCTGCACTGGAGGAGGGGATAAAGATAAGAATGACCTAACTTGTCTTTCTGTGATTCTGTCTTTTCTCTTGGTGGCTATTCTGGCATCTTTTCTTCTGCTTACAGTCCCTTGGCTGTGGCCCATTTGTACTCTTCACCTCCCATTTCAAAAACCAGCTAGACGTAAAGTACAAATCAACTAACCCAAATCCTTATCTCCAGACTGACGATATCTGAGCCATAGATGCGCAGTTTACATTGCTAAGAAAAAAATGGCATCTATTTCTGACAATCAGGTTGCCAAATGTGATGGCTATTTGCTACAGCTACTCTGAAAGTAATCGTATCCTATTAAAGATTATAGGCCACATTATATCCTGATTTATACCCAATGCCACTTACTGGGTGTAAGTTAGGGTAGAATTTTGCTCAGTTAATGCCCATTTCTGTACTGTGACTATTGTGTTTTAATGGGGAAATAGGATCCTGAGGAGTATTTCATTGCACCACCATTGCACCATTTCAAAGGCTTCCTGTCATGATGATCTTTAAGGAGGGATGGACACAGCCCCTTGAGCCCTCAGTGTTGCTCAGAAGGTGCATTTGAGAGAAATGTGTTCCCCCAAGGGGAAAGCACATTGCCTTCCCAATGCTAGGGACTAAAATACAGACTGAAACTTCTATCCCAGGGGTCAGCAACCTTTCAGAAGTGAAAGGTTATGCTCTAATAAATTTGTTAGTCTCTAAGGTGCCACAAGTCCTCCTGTTCTTCTTTCAGAAGTGGTGTGCTGAGTCTTCATTTATTCACTCTAATTTAAGGGTTTGCGTGCCAGTAATACATTTTAACATTTTTAGAAGGTCTCTTTCTATAAGTCTTTAATATAACACTAAACTATTGTTGTATGTAAAGTAAATAAGGTTTTAAAAATGTTTATGAAGCTTCATTTAAAATTAAATTAAAATGCAGAGCCCCCTGGACCGGTGGCCAGGACCCAGGCAGTGTGAGTGCCACTGAAAATCAGCTCGCATGCCGACTTTGGCATGCATGCCACAGGTTGCCTATCCCTGTTCTATCCCATGCTACAGCACACAGACACTAACATGATGTGAAATTTGGGCTGGCTGATAAAAAAACAAATACAATCTTGTGTGTTATTTCTCAGTTGCCTCACTAGGTAACACCATGGAGTTCAACTAGAATATTTTGTTAGAAACAGAGGACATCAGTCAGCTGTGGTGATCCCAATAGACTGAGATTCCTTTCATAATCTCTCTAGGAGCTGAAGTAATCCTCATAAGAGGGACAGAAAAGACCCAGTCATATAAACTTAACCAGAAATATATGAAACTAGACAACAGGAACTATCAGCTTTCTTTAACCTCACTCCTGTTTCAAGAAAGGTGTCCCCTCCTCCTCCTTTCTCAGGATCGGTGGTGTTATCTTTTAATGTAGAGTTTAAGCTCCTTGGAGGAGTGATCTTGGGACAAATTCATCCCTGGTGTAATCCTATTGATTTCAGTGAGTTTAGACATACCAGAAGACAAATTAATCAGTGCTGTGTTTGAAGTGCCCTATATACAGCTACATTTAAACACGTAAAAAAAACCAAGTCTTCCCTACAACTGTATCTTTATGGGTGAAGGGTATTTCCAAAATGAAAATATTTAAGATGGCTAAGAACTGCCAAGAGAAGGGGAGTGGGTATATTGCCTCATGCAGAAGCAGGATGTTTTTTAATAGCTTTTTATCCCTTTGTTACTGATAAGCTTGAAATCAGAGCATCATGTTCTTATGCCACTGCTCTAATACTGTCATAAGCTCTTCCCTAAAGTGGCAGGCACCGATCTTCTATGGTGAGAGCTCATGTGGGTGCTCTAGGACTAGCTTTTAGTTATTGTGTTTGCTCACTAGAGTGATTTACCTCTATCAACTTTAAATGTCCTGCAATTAGAAATTAATTGACATGATTGTACGTCTCATTAATACTATACTTTACTATTTCAAATGGTTGAGGAACTTGAGGCACATAGTTCTGGGACCATATAGTTCAAGAATCCTGGCAGGCAGAAGGAAAAGAGAAATGTCTCCCAAAAATGCCAGACACATGGGTATCTGAGCTACGTTAAGAAGCAGATTCTGCCACCTTTACTCATACTCAGTAGCACTGCTGAAAGATCAGTGCTGCTGGTAATGGATTAAGGTACTACTGTGCATGTAAAGCAGGACACGGCCCTCACCATGGTTGATGCAAGATACTCTAAACCTACAAAGTGAGGGGAAGTGTCCACTACCTTTAAAATGATATTGCTCAGATATGTTAAACAGGAGAAACTGACAGCTTGTCTCGTTTTAATTAGAAAGGTTTTATTAGAAAAGTAAAAAACACACCCAAAAAACAATACAATTGCATAGAAAGGCTTGCACTCGAACATCAAGTGTATTAATGTAAACTGTACTCAACAGGAGCACTCCATGGCATATCATATAGGTTGTTTGTGAGGGTGCGAGCATCACGTCACACCTCCCCCTCTGGCATGCAGTACTGGAGTGCTGTAAGCAGCTCCCAGCAGCGTTTTCTTCAAGCATCAAAAATATGAAGTGATGACAACAACCCAACAACTCCTGCTTCTGCATTCCCTTGAAGTCTATATATAGCTGCCCTAATGTCAGTAGTGGAGCATCATCTTTGATCCAAATACATATACTTGGTCCCATTAGACCTAAGTTTAACCACCATTCACTCATACACATGCACCACCCTCCCCCTGCAAAAAACCCCAACATTGATTACAATGTATTTTGTTATTAAAAAAAAAAAAAAATCAGCCAGGAATAGGGAGACTGTCTACCCCCAAAGCAGCCCTGCTGCTGCATCTGGCATCAGCACTGTCACAAGACTAACTGAAGAAGTCAGTACAATAAAAAGTTGTCCTACAATCACTGAAAGGTTAAAGCTAGCGCTCACTTGCTATCTATGCCCACTCAGAGTGAGGGAAGCAGGATGCAGTTTTGTTTTCCAGCAAGCTTCCTCCTTGCCCTCCCTCTCTGTTTGGACTATTTCCTTCTATAATTGTACAGTCATGCTCCAAACTAACCGAGGCTCTAAACAGTTGCCACATTTTAACCAGCTTATGTTCACTTTTTCAAAGCACTTAAGTAAGTTGTCACGCCAGTTTCTCCTGGTGCTCTACGCCAGTTTAAAGAGTAATGATCGGTTATTCCTCTATGAGGCGCCTTCAGCACTCCTCTATTAGCAACTGCTCAGAGCTGTAAAGCTTCTTTTTAATGACTCTGAATCCAGTGCTCAGCTTCAGCGACTGACTGAAGCCTGGAGTGAAAGAAGTCCCAGAGCTAAGAAGTCCCTGGATTTTAGGCCAGAGCCGGGAGTCCAATCTTAACACAAGGGTCAGCTGGAAAGTAGGCACAAGATTCGGATCCACTGCAATCTGCCCCACACTGTGACACCCCTTCCCTTGTTCAACACACAGGTCAATGAGGGCACCTCTCAGGCCACAGGGCTCACTATAAGCCAGGTGAAGCAGCTCTTTGCTGACTTGAGTGACGAGTTGGCTTGGCATCACAAGTCTGGAGCAGCGCTTGGAATTGATGTTGGCTTTGTTCAGACTGACTTGGATTAGTTTCATGAGATCGTTACATAGGAGTTCGTCTTCAGGGTCATTTAACAAGTCAAAGTCTGGCAGAGAAACTTCATCCAGGTACTCTGCATCTGTGAATGAAAATCAAAGAAGGCAGGTCAGTATTGGCCAGTTTATTAAGCTGGTTTTTGTGAAGTGAGCTGTGGCTCACAAAAGCTTATGCTCAAATAAATTTGTTAGTCTCTAAGGTGCCACAAGTCCTCCTGTTCTTTTTCCCTAGTAAAAGTTGCTACAAAGGACCAAATGTTAAGGGCAAGAAAACTGATCAATTTATGAACTGAAGCAGCTTTTCTGCGAGAGAATAATATACAGTACTAGGTGATAAACAACAGTATTGTGGGATAGGGAGAGAAGGGCTGCTAGAGTTTTATGGGACAATGTTTTTATCAAACTTAAACCTCTCCCATTGTGTATTTTAGCTTTACTGAATTACAATTATCGTGTACATTCATTTTGCTATTTTAATTGTGTTTTAAAGTATATTTACTGGACACAGTTTAGGAAAAAAAAAACTTAGATTTTATTTTTTAGGACGTGTGGGCCCTGCTTAAATTTGGATAATGCCATCCTCAATTGTTCATTATAATTTGACTCAAAACACGAAAGAACGTGACCTTTCAGTCCTCACATCTACAGTACGTACCTCCTTCACAGCTCAAGCTGCTGTCCAGGGATTCACAATCGGAGCTCTCCGCTCGGACACAGCGATCGGGCACTTCCTGCTGCCAGCTCTTTCCCCGAGAGAAGATGGGTGAGGGCTGGTTCTCTCTCTGCTCTGGAATGGGAGGCAGCGAGGAAGAGAAGCTGTCCCACACGCCTGGCATCGCGGCGGACGGTCACCCTCCGGAGTGGAAGCGGGGACGCGGAGATCAGCACAAAAGACGGGTCCTGCAATCCCAGGCCAGCACAGAAAGAGAGTCAGTAACGCACGGCCTGGGGGGGGGGGGGGGGGGGTTTACACCGATGGGGGCGGGCTACACTTGGGGGGGGGGAGTTACACCGATGCTCATCTAGCGAAACAACCCGCGGGGAGAATGACAGGGAGCGGCGCGCTGTGTCCCGGACAGGCAGCGACACGAAAGGCAATCCCAGCGCGATACTTACAGGGCCGCGAGGTCCGGGCTGGGAGCAGGCGGAGGCGGGGGAAGAGGTAGTCGAAGGCTCCCGGGGATGCTGGTAAGGGCCAGGGTAGTGCTGTGCAACAGCCCGCGCACGCTCCGCGCTCCCCCTTCTCGGCGCTGGTGTCCCCCTCCCTCGCCTTGTTGAGCCCTTTAAATAGACAGCTCAGGAGCCGCCCCCGCCCCCTCGCTGCTCGGCCAGAAACCCCGACCCGGCCTCCAGTGCCGCAGCCACCAGTCGCCAGCCGGGAGTGTGTGGCGGGCTCGGCCAATGGCAGGCAGGCGCACGTTCGCAGCGTTCTCTCCTGCCCGGTTACAGCAGCCCGGCCCCGCCCCCCAGTGTGGATGGAGTCTGAGTTGCAGGCGGGGGGACCTTGGGGGTGCGCAGTGACACGATTGAGGGGGAGGGAAGAAGGGGGGGTGTTTATTAGGGAGTCTCAGGGCTTGGTTGGGCTGGGGAATGACACGGAGCGAGCCCGGGCACCCGAAAGGCTCGTTCACTGCGGAAAGCATGAGCTTCTCGTGTCTGCTGTAAGCTAGCTGCTATAGCCTGGGCTACACAAAGTCGCATTGCATCGTACTGGGGGATCTGAGCCCTCGCTTAACTGTCGGACCCAGCGCAAGTGGGTGCCTTTTGCCCGTGGAGATTGAAAGGCTGAGGGTGGTGATAGGAAGAATAAGTGTTACTTATTTTAGCCAACTTTTATTCACCTTAATTGTGCCCCCGCCCCTCCCCCACACGTCCCATCCCCCAGTATCATGCTGTGTTTGTCTTGCTGGATGATTTTTCCAAAGGAAGACGCGTTCAGACGGACACTCTTCGGGCAGTTTGGGAGAAACGGGATCTGTGTTCATAGTTAGCCATTTGTAACGTGAAAGAAACCTTCGAATATCGGTTGTTAGGTGCTGTAACAAAGACAAGTGGTCGCTTCATATAAAATCAGTTCAACCCACTCCAGTCTAAGAATAAAAATCTCCTTGCTGGTAGGTGTTTCAGTACTGGGGTTCAGTACTGGGTTTTTAAGAATACGATGAATTCGGATTGGTATGTATAAAAACCCATTAATCAACTGAACACGAAAGATGCAACCGTAATTTTCATCAACTGTTTCTGATGCAATCTTATAGAGAGGCGAAGTATGAGTTTATTTTCAGAAATCCTAAAGATTTTTTCCCATCCCTAACACACTATAAACGTGTGCCTTTCCAACTGTACATTGAGCTTACACATTCCAGCCTTGGATTATTTCGTGCACAATCAAGGTCAGGACATTCCTGCATGGTTTTCCTAACTTTTAGTCCTTAAAGCCTGTTGAGAAACTAGTTTATTGCACCTCCTTTACGTCTACTGATTTTTTCGTGGGGGTGGGGGAGAGGGAATGGTGGAAAGGGTTGAATGCCTGATCATGCTATTGATCATTCGAGTCGATAACTTCATTTGTTTGTTGCAATTCTGCTTATGGGAATTCAGGGGACACGGTGAATTCTGCACGTATAAAGCTAACTCTAGGTAAACAATCCGACGCTAGCTGCAGCCCATCAGCGGGGTCCTAGCGTCCGTCCTGAACTCTGTGGCTGCTTTGTGTAAATGATTGGGAGAATTGCATCATGAGGAACGGGTTGGAGAGAAAAAATCCCCAGCGACTGCAATAAAGCAGATCGTTTCATCAGAGAGAAACTAGCAAGTCTACAACAGGAACAATCAACCGTATAACCTTTAAAATGAGGGCTTAAAGCTTGACGCAGTCTAAGTCTGCAAGAAAGCATGATTTCTTCAGTTTCACAGATTAAAACCTAAGTGTAGTACAGCCTGTGAGCTCTTTGATTATACTTTTAGTTATTAATAATTTTAAATCTTGAATTGATGTACTAGTGTGTATGTAGTTAGATAGCTACCTTTTCTGGCCTAAGAGCCACACTCCCCTCTGCTGTCCTGCATCTCAGTGCCACAGAGATGAGTCCATGCCAGCATATTCAGTACACAGATTGTTGAAAATATTTCTGAAAATAAGAAAATAAACTCTCTGAAATAAGAAGGAGGTGGGGGAGCTGAAACAAAATGGAGAAAAGAATAAACATTTCCACCTAAATTGAGGAACAAACCACCTAATTAATAGTAATAAAAAGCCACAAACCAAGGAAAAACAAAATTGAAAAACAGTAAAATAATTTCCATAAGTAAATAGAAACAATTACACACAAGGTCTCCCCATTATAGGCCTGGTTTACACTTAACATTTTGAGTGGCACGCTCCCATGAGCGCTGTAGCTATGCTGACCTAAGCCTTAGGTTTCTTCTTCACCCTAGCTACTGCTGCTTAAGGAGGTGGATTACCTACAGTGAAGGAAAAAACCCTTCCATTGCTGTCGGAAGTGTCTGCACTGTGGCATATAGAATCGTGTTGCTAGCACTAGAGACAAATTCAAATGTAGAGGGGTTTGTGCCGTGTGCTCATCACAGGTGCTTTCATTCTAAATTGGTTAGCAGAACGTCTTTTTCCATAGGTTCATAGCTGCTGCTATGAGATGAGACACTAACTGGAGATAACTGTTGGTCTTGACCTGCCCTCATTCAGACAGTAGACAGTTATTAAACATTTTGCTGTCTCTCCACATAGCTCACCAAATCTATAGCAGGCTGCTAGAGGCTGAAAGTCATTTCTCCTGGATAGCTGTCTGGTAGCCTCAATTAACTGAATTGGTGGTCCCTGTGCAGTTCCTTGAGGTCAACATACACTGTAACCATGGGCATACTTGTCAGGCCCAACAATCAAAGGACTGAATGGGAACTACAAATCAGTGGTTTGGGTAAACTGAGGACTTCAATCTTGAGTACTTGTGATGATCCTTGACCCAGCATCTTTCATGAATACTGATTTTACTTACACACACGTGCATTTTGCTGCCCTTACCACTCTTTTTTCTGTCTTAGGTAACTGCCTGTCCAGTCTATATTTGTCTGTAAATCTATATACTAATGATAGTCCTGGTTACAACATTTGAGTCATATCCCCTGCTGTTTTCTGTCTGGTTAGCTATGGACCATAGCTATAGAACAACTTAGCATTGCTGAAGATGTTGACTATGAAGGAGGGCAGGGATTATGGACTGAACTCTGGTTCTCAGGTTAATGGAAACAGCATTGCAGAACACATCTTGGGGTTGTGGGGAAGCATACTATTATTGATAAATTAATAAATTATAATTTCTGTGTATTAAAGTATGTGAAAATTGCAAGACAACCAACACAGCATTAAATACAGACACCTTCCTCTCATTCACTCTGGTTTACTTCTCCTCCTATTTGTAACCACATAACATTCCGGCAGCAACTACAAGCAACTGCTTCCGTTAAATACTTTCCTAATATTATTTTTCAATGGAAGCAATTGCTGTCATTTGCTACAGGGACATTGTATGATTGTGAATGGGATGGGAGGTAGTTCATCGGATAGAAAATGGGAGAGGAAGTGGGTCCATGAAACAGTCTCTTGATTCAGATGTAATCCATGATATTAAAATGTTTGAGAATACCTCTTTTATAGACATTTTTCAGTATCTTTATTGGATACCACAAAACAAGGTACCAGCCATTCTACAGTATGTTAACATGCTGTTCCCACTCTCTGTGGCTGCCTGTGAGTGTAACAGCTCTGTGCTGTGAAATTGACCTAACCTAGTCCGAAATTGGTCACTGCAGGTGCAGAGATTGCAAACAGAATACATTTAGCTCTCACATTTTCAGACTTAAACCACATTCATTCACTGATAATTGTATCTTTAATCAGGCTTCCTGGCAATATGTGGGTTAACACAAAACATGCATGTGCAATGTATAATAAGAGCATTTGCTTAGTAGTTGACACATTGGGAATTCCATATGAGTCACCTGGTGTTTCCAATTGTTCCCACAACTCTAAAAAAACCCACCATTTTGGCTGAAATTTTACATGCTTTGTCCCAGTCCAGAGCTGAATTTATTATTTTAAGACTGAGTAAAATCAGTTCACTCATTTTTTTAGTTGCACAAGCATGGGGAAAAGTATACTGGGCCTGCAACCTTTGTACCTAACCCTTATTTCAGTGACTTCCAAAAATCTTTCAAGCAAATATTCGCTTATACCAGTATCTAGTGCAGTAAGGTCCTGATCCTGACTGTTGATTCATTCTCTCTTTCTTTTGTACTACTCAATATTGTATATCAAATATGGGCCTCAGAGCACAGGGTCATAGTTGTAGTGGATGGTTAGAGTATTAACTGTGATGGTTATAGGTTTCAGAGTAACAGCCGTGTTAGTCTGTATTCGCAAAAAGAAAAGGAGGACTTGTGGCACCTTAGAGACTAACCAATTTCTCTAAGGTGCCACAAGTACTCCTTTTCTTTTTGTGATGGTTATAGTGTACAGTGCATGGTTATACTGCATTTCTGAAAAATGACTTGGTCTTTTATTATATAAAAGATGATTGTCCAAAATCCAAATTAAGCTTTGTATATATATATATATAAAGGAGTAGCTTTTTAAATGTTTGACATTTTACTGCACCAAGAGGGAATGTTGTTTAGAGCAGGGGATGATGAGGACTTGTCCATAATTCAGGGAAGTGCTTTAAGCTATACTGGCAAAAGCAATCATTAGCTGGTATAAACTCTGTCTCCACGGGGGATGAGGCAGTAGATGTTGCCAGTATTGCTCCGCTGGTATACCCCAAAACCTTTTAAGTGTGGACAAGGCCTCACTGTATGATACTTGAAAAGATCAAATTAATCTCTTTTTGCTTCAATTAACTAATCTGTAAAGTGGGGATGGTGATGTTTCCCTATCTCTAAACTGGTCATGTGAGGATTATTTAATGTTTATAAAACTCTTTTGAGATTTCCCTGCAAATCGTGTTATGTATTTGTAGATCACTATTACTATGAACTTTTAAAGATTAGAACCTGATAAATGTTAAATATCTGGGAGAAATGGCAAAATGAAGATCTCTAATATGTTTGTCTTACTGTGATACTGATTACAGGTTTGTTATTGACATTGACCAAATTCTTAATTTGTTCAATGAGCTATCTTGGGCACTGCCCTTCCTGAGCAGAGACTGATAATAGTGCCACAGTAAGCAGAGTGGAGTATACATGCAGGATACAGTAGAGACTAGACTAAGACCTCCAAGATCGATGGTTTAGGAATATGGATTAAGCTCAAACTGTTATTTTGCCAGTGTTTCCTGAAGCAGTTTTTGCTTGCTGCAGATTATTTGGGGAACTTCATAGCTCATTTGACCTCAATTTGAAGAACAATTAGTTCACTGCTACTGACCTCAATTCCATCTACTAAAAACAGGTCATTTTGTCTGCAGTCAGTCTGGCACCAGTTCAGTGTTACAGATGCCAGTGCAAGTTCCTTACTGCTGATGAAAGTATATGCAACATGCAAGGAAATTTGGTGCTAGTTGTTAGTGGAATAAGTTGAGGGCAGACAGATGAGGGTGTCATTGCTAGAAAAGTTTTGCCTAAAATTTTCCACCATTGCTACTACTGATTCATCTGTGCAGGTGAAAGCAATGATTGGAATATCAATGTAGGGTAGCTGCTGGTGTGTTAGCCAGCATGCAATTTAACTCTGCTAAGAGCATATTTAAATGGCATAGTAGTTACTCATGAAGCTGAACTAGAGACAAAAACAGTGAGACATTTTAGGGGGGCGGGAATGTGGACAGGATCTGAAACACAGTATAGATCCACTAGTTCTGGAAGATCAGCTTATATACATGGAAGCCAAAAGTATTACTAAATTATGTATATAGTGTACTGGGAGACAGAGTAGCCCATTGGATAGGGCAGGAAACTGAGAGTCAAGAGACCTCAGTGTTACTGCTGGGGCTGTGCCAATGACTTTCTGGGTGACTGTCAGCATGCTGGATATATTTCTGCATCTGTTTCCCTATTCGTTAAAACAACTGATTGTGTAGCATGGCTAGCTAATGACAAAAGGTAGAGTAGTCTACAAGTACTCTATCTAAAGGGTCAAAACTCCAAAGAGGGAAGAGTAGTATTAGAGATTTACATGAGCTATTTATATGATTATTAATTATAACCAAGAATAATTAGAAACAATTAAGGAAAGGAAGTTTCTAAGAAAAATATCAGGGAAACATTGGGTTAAGAAATTCTGAAGTTGTATTGGGTGTAAATTTTTATTTTTAATGATAATGCCTTGCATAGAGAAGAAGCCCTTAGGGATGTAATTTGCTGTGAAGTTTCTTTGCTCTCATTGACCTCAATCCTTTAGTTTTGCTGATTGCCCTCAAATCCCATTGATTTAAATAAGACTTTGATGATGCAAAGTTCCTTAAAAGACCACATCTAATGTGTCTGAAAAAAAATGTCAATAATACTTAACATTTACTTAGTCCTTTCCATCTTCAAAGTACTGTGCAAATTAATTTGCTTTAGTAAAGTTCCTGTTGGGTATGATGCAGCGAAAGTGTTTGGTTCCAGGTGAGAACTAGGACCCAGAAGCTCTTCCCAGGATACGGGTGCAACCATTGTAACTGAGAGCAGAATTTAGCCCTGTACATTTTGGATTCCTCACCTGTAGGATCGAACATTTTAAATATAGCCCACTTATTGAAAGACATGACTGTGTCAAATACTTATATAGAAATGAAGTTATGGTAAAAATTTTAAACTAGTGTACTTTTCCATTTCTTAAATAAAATAACAGTACTTACAAGTTATTACATAATCACAGCCTCTCTGTGGGTATAATAAATATACTTTGTTTTACTAGTTTTATTTTCCTAATTTAGATTGCCCCTTGTTAAACTCTTTTGGGGCTCTTTCTGTAAGCTATCCGAATTTGGAGCACTAGATGTAGAACCAATTATGTGAAAGAAAAATAAACACAAAGCTGTATTTTTCCATTTGTTTTTCACTATTAATAACATGAATATTTTGCTATGCTCGTGCTGTTTTTCACGATACTGGAATTGGATACAAGAGTTTAAAAAGAGCCCTAACCAACCCCAGTATACACTGAGTTGTTTACACAGACGTTCTGGACTGGCTGCTGCCTGCTGGATCTAGTTTCTGTATGTCCCTCCACCAACCTATCCCACCCCAAAGATGAGATTCATGAGTTTACATCGATTTGTACAAAAAAAGGGGGGGGATCCGTTGCAAATGAAGGGCTGTTTTCAAGGACGCCTGGAGCAGAGTGAAATTAAAGTAGTACATTACGAAAAGCTTATAGCAGATATTTAAAGAGGGCTTAAGCTCATATACCCGTCTGATATAGATTTAACCATTGCACGTAATTTATCTTAGTTGATAGGGGTTTTCATACCTCACGTTGCATTTAAAGCCAGTTATAAGGAATGGGTTATTTATGGGTATTTTCTTTTACGGGCAAAGGCGAACTAAGCTGATTAGTGTCCGTCCCAGTTTGGTGCTCATTTCCACAGTGAGGGTGGGATTCTTGTTTGCTTCCGTTTGTCTCTTTAGCCTTATTTTATGTTTTATGCGAGCTAGTGGAATCCGAGGCAGAACTGGGCATTAAACGTGCCCAGACTGAGAAGCGTTGCATGCAGCCCCAGGCAGGTGCTTTGTCCCTGCAAAGGGTTAAGCGCACCCTTGAGCTGGAACGTGCTATCCAAGGCGTATTCCTTGGGCGGGAGGGCAGCTCGCTGGGGGATTTACATAGGGGACGGGCCATACGCACAGGCCCCCCAAAGCAGACGTGCTGAGCTCAGCGATTTTGCAAGCCTGCTGCTGAGTAGCAAGGGACGGGGGTTGCTGGCGGTTCTTCAGGCACCGACAGGAGGCGGAGACAATAACAAGCGCCTCGGGGAGATCAGCTGCTGCCGGAGTGGGCGATGCAGGGCGATGAAATGCGTGCGGCCATAGGGCCAGGCAGGGGCGCTCCCCGACCGGCGGTGGTAGTTAAGAGAATAACCGGGGAGCAGCAGGTCCCGGGCCGGCGGCCCCGGGTGTAACTTTGGAACCAGGTGGTGCTAGGAGCAGTCAGTCGGGGGGAGCTGGGAATGCAGCATGCCGCGTTTGGGGAAGCTAGGGCCTAGGAGTGGGCAGATAGGAGGAGCCCAGGGAGCAGCTGTGCTTCGGTTTCCGGCGCTACAGATTTGCGGTGGAGGAGAGCTAGTTAGTAAATATTCCCATCCCATGCCAGCTTTCCAGACCTTAGTAGTCTGGGCAGCACTTGCTGGGGTTTGTGGAGAGTTGGCTGGTCACCTGGTGTCGACTGTTTCCCAGCTATTAAGTTGCATTAAGACCTCTAGAAATACATAAAATACTTTCCTAGGGTCTCTTTCCCTGCAATCCGTTGCTGTAGTCGCTTCCAAGCTGCTCATGAATGGAAAGGGTGGGGTCTAGGAGATACACTCTATAGGCGCGCTATGTAGCTGGGGCAAGGAGCACAAACAGCGCCCAAGCTACAATCGTCATGGAGTACATCGCTTGTGCAGGGCTGCGAGGCCAACAGGGAGTATCACATCATTCAGATCTGGGAAGCACCCCAAGATGCATCGTGCCAGTGAATGCAAAGACCTGTCCCCTACTGGCAGCCATTTGGCACCTGCAGGTGGGAGCACAAAGACCCCAGGGAACAGCCTCAGGTTGTGCATGCAGCAGATTAGGGAAGGAGGCCAAAGGTGCAGCTCAAACTGTAAATAGCTTTGAATGTTAGGATCCTGTTGAGTACCACCAAGCCAGTACACAGAGGAGGGGAGGCTGGGGAAAGAGAGGAGCCCAGCTGCCATGATGGGGAAAGGAAGAAAGCAAGACCAACGACCAGGGTTAGGTGTGGTTGAGGAGGAGCTGGAGGGAGGAGTGCCTGAACATGACAAGAAATGTGGAGGCAGTACTCTAGGCTGAAGAGAGATGATGGTGCAGGGGAAACAGACTGTTGGAGAGGGCCAGCACAGGTTGATGCGGGTGGGGTGCGTGAGTGGAATATGATAAGAGAAGCAGCAAGGAAGGGAGTGCCAGTGAGACACAGGAACATGCACACAGATATGTTGAAGAATGAAGTGAATAAAGGGGAGTCAGACAACAGAGGGGAAAGGAGAGATGGTTATCACTGTATTTATATAGTGCACTGATGGCATGCTAGATGCTTTGAAGACTTGTAGCAAGTCAAGACTTGTGTGGAGCAACGTACAACGTACTTAAAGAAGAGGGGATGGTGTACAGAGGTTGGAACTGGTGAACAAAGGAGTTTGAAGCAAGAGACAAGTGTAATTTTAAAAATAAGAGACAAAGGGGGACTAAAAGGGTTGGGGGAGATTGGAACTACAGAGGGAAGTAGAAAATCAGAGACAAGAATAAAGAAAAAGGGACACAGGAGAAAAAGCAAGAGATGCCCAAGACAGTGTTGAGCTTCCTGTCCTTTCTTTGACATATCCCAATTGCAGTCACTCAGGTCTGTCACTGTTGGGTGTGTTTGTACTTTTATGGACCTCATTGCTATATACATTTTTAACATGCTTTCAGATTTCAAGCCTTGAACTGGCACTGAGGGGAAATTTTCAAAATATCCACCCCCCAAATTAAGGGGATTCACAGGGAAATAAAAATAAGGGGCAGGACAGCACAGAGGCAGTTTGCCAGCAGTGAGCCTGAAGGGAGACACCCTGCCCAGCCATTCTCCATCAATACTAATACTTGAAAGCCAGCCAGCCAGCAAAATCCCCAAAGTTATCCTGATAGAGAAAGGTAAGAGCATTTCTTTGCTGTGTTTGTGTCTTAGTGGGTGCTAAGCTATTCTGGTTATTGTGGCTAAATAGGTGTAGTTTTGGTATCTGGCTGCATTTTATTTTCAACCATGCACTGAGTTTGGTCTCATGGCAGCAGGGTTGGGATCACTATGCTGGTGGATGTGCCATCTTTCAGAAAAGATGTGACAATTCTGAAGTCAGAATGTAAAAAAATAAGGAGATAGTCTCCAAAACTCCACCCACAAGTTAAGCTTCACATACTTCTGGTACCAAAATGCAGTCCCACTCTCAGTAGATTGTGGAGCTCTGTATAACCTTTGATCTGCAGTGAGAAATTGTTGATGGATTTGATTTTGACTAATGGAGGTATTGGTTGTGAATCTGAAGGTGGAAGGCAATTGGGGTAAAAGTATTCATGAAATGATAGATGTCATGAGTCTGAGGAAAGGAAGGATTGAGAGCAGCAGAATAAGGAGACTAGATTTAAACTCAGAGAGCTGTTAGTTAAGGTCACATGGGAAGAAAATCTAATGGATAGAGGAGTTCAGGAGGGCTGGCTGTTTCTCAGAGACAGTATTAAAGGTGCAACACCAAACTATATAGATATGAAGGAAAGATGGGAAGAATAGTAGAACAGATGTAAGATATGGACAATGTGGAGAGAGTCCAGAGGAGAGCAACAATGATAAAAGTTTTAAAACAGAAGAATAGTAATGGACAATGGGTGAACCCTGGCTTTGGGGAGGCAAGCCCGCCAGCTGCAGCCATATCGTGCCGAGTCGCTGCTGCCAGTCCCACCCCCCGACCCATCGCCCCCACAAGCGCCAGGCCGAGCCACCAGACCCCCCCCCAGAGTCAGGCCGAGTTGCCAGCCTCCCTGAGTGTCGGGCTGGGCCGAGCTCTGGGCCGAGCCGCCTGCCCCCCAGCTCTGATGCCTCTTCTCCCCCCCACCCTCCCTCCACCAGAGTCAGGCCGAGCTGCTGGCCTTCCCCAGTGCTGAGCCAAGCCCCCAGAGTGCCTGCCAGGCTGACCTGCCAGCCCCCTAGCACCAGCTCCGCCTGCCCCTGAAGGCCCCACCAAGCCACCGGCCCCAGTGCCCAAGGAGGAGTGATGTGGCGAGCAGTGGGGACGGGGGTCTGTGGAGTGGAGGAGGTGGTAGAGGTCTCAGGGAAGGGTCGGGGTCACCGCAGCCCAGGTGTCAGGTGGCAATTGACGGCAGTGCCAGGAAAGGCAAGGCCTTCCCTAGCTTATTATACCCATCGCCCATGGTAATGGCTCAATCAGGAGCTCTTTAATGACCTGAAAATCTAAAAGGAATTATAGAAAAAAGTAGAAACATGGACCAGTTGCTAAGAAGGAGTACAAAAGAATAGCACAAGCTTGTAGGGACAAAGGCTAATGCACAAAAGGCTGACACACAAAATTAGTTGTACCTACCAAGGGACATAAAAGGAAATAAGAAGAGGTTCTGTAACACATTAGAAGCAAAAAGGTGAAGGAAAGTGCAGGCCCTCTACTTAGTGGGAAAGGAGAGCTTAATGACTTATGACATTGAGAAGGCTGAGGTGTTTAATACCTATTTTGCTTCAGTCTTCCCTAAAAAGATTAATGGTGACCAGATATTTAACACAATTAACAACAAGGGGGAAGGATTGCAAACCAAAATAGGAAAAGAACAGGTTAAAGAATATTTAGATAAATTTGATGTAGTGAAGTCAGGAGGGCCTAATGAAATGCCCCCTAGGATGCTGAAGTAATCTTGGAACCTTTAGCAGTTGTCTTTGAGAATTCATGGAGGACATGTGAGATCCCAGAGGACTAGAGAAGGGCAAACATAGTACCTATCTTTAAAAAAAGAAAAGGAGGACTTGTGGCACCTTAGAGACGAACACATTTATTTGAGCATAAGCTTTCGTGAGCTACAGCTCACTTCATCTGATGCATTCAGTGGAAAATACAGTGGGGAGATTTATATACATAGAGAACATGAAACAATGGGTGTTACCATACACACTATAACAAGAATGATCACTTAAGGTGAGCTATCACCAGCAGGAGAGCGGGGGATGGGGGTGGGACCTTTTGTAGTGATAATCAAGGTGGGCCATTTCCAGCAATTGACAAGAAAGTCTGAGGAATGGTGGGGGGGAGAATTAACAAGGGGAAATAGTTTTACTTTGTGTAATGACCCACGTTCATGGCAGAGGGGCATTGCTGGCACATGATGGCATATATCACATTGGTAGATGTGTAGGTGAACGAGCCTCTGATAGTGTGGCTGATGTGATTAGGCCCTATGATGGTGTCCCCTGAATAGATATGTGGACACAGTTGGCAACGGACTTTGTTGCAAGGATAGGTTCCTGGGTTAGTGGTTCTGTTGTGTGGTGTGTAGTTGCTGGTGAGTATTTGCTTCAGGTTGGGGGGCTGTCTGTAAGCAAGGGCTGGCCTGTCTCCCAAGATCTGTGAGAGTGATGGGTCGTCCTTCAGGATAGGTTGTAGATCCTTGATGATGTGTTGGAGAGGTTTTAGTTGGGGGCTGAAGGTGATGGCTAGTGGCGTTCTGTTATTTTCTTTGTTGAGCTTGTCCTGTAGTAGGTGACTTCTGGGTACTCTTCTGGCTCTGTCCATCTGTTTCTTCACTTCAGCAGGTGAGTATTGTAGTTGTAAGAATGCTTGATAGAGATCTTGTAGGTGTTTGCCTCTATCTGAGGGGTTGGAGCAAATGTGGTTGTATTGTAGAGCTTGGCTGTAGACAATGGATCGTGTGGTGTGGTCTGGATGAAAGTTGGAGGCATGTAGGTAGGAATAGCTGTCAGTAGGTTTCTGGTATAGCGTGGTGTTTATGTGACCATCGCTTATTAGCTCCATAGTGTCCAGGAAGTGGATCTCTTGTGTGGACTGGTCCAGGCTGAGGTCGATGGTAGGATGGAAATTGTTGAAATCATGGTGGAATTCCTCAAGGGCTTCTTTTCCATGGGTCCAGATGATGAAGGTGTCATCAATGTAGCGCAAGTAGAGTAAAGGCGTTAGGGGATGAGAGCTGAGGAAGCGTTGTTCTAAGTCAGCCATAAAAATGTTGGCATACTGTGGGGCCATGCAGGCACCCATAGCAGTGCCGCTGATTTGAAGGTATACATGTCCCCAAATGTGAAATAGTTATGGGTGAGGACAAAGTCGAGCCACCAGGTTTGCCGTGACATTATCGGGGATACTGTTCCTGACGGCTTGTAGTCCATCTTTGTGTGGAATGTTGGTGTAGAGGGCTTCTGCATCCATAGTGGCCAGGATGGTGTTTTCAGGAAGATCACCGATGGACTGTAGTTTCCTCGGGAAGACAGTGGTGTCTTGAAGATAGCTGGGAGTGCTGGTAGCGTAGGGCCTGAGGTGGGAGTCTACATAGCCAGACAGTCCTGCTGTCAGGGTGCCAATGCCTGAGATGATGAAGCGTCCAGGATTTCCAGGTTTACGGATCTTGGGTAGCAGATAGAATACCCCAGGTCGGGATTCCAGGGGTGTGTCTGTGCGGATTTGTTCTTGTGCTTTTTCAGGGAGTTTCTTGAGCAAATGGTGTAGTTTCTTTTCCTGCTGGTAACAGCTCACCTTAAGTGATCACTCTCGTTACAGTGTGTATGGTAACACCCATTGTTTCATGTTCTCTATGTATATAAATCTCTCCACTGTATTTCCCACTGAATGCATCCGATGAAGTGAGCTGTACCTCACGAAAGCTTATGCTCAAATAAATTTGTTAGTCTCTGAGATGCCACAAGTACTCCTTTTCTTTTTGCGAATACAGACTAACACGGCTGCTACTCTGAAACCTATCTTTAAAAAGGAGAACAAACAGGAACTGGGGAATTATAGACCAGTCAGCCTAACTTGGATACCTGGAAAGATACTGGAACAGATTACAGTATTAGGCAATCAGTGTGTGAGAACCTAGAGCAGTGGTTCCCAAACTAGGGGCGCCGCTTGTTTAGAGAGAGCCCCTGGCAGGCCAGGCTGGTTTGTTTACCTGCCACGTCTGCAGGTTTGGCCGATCGCAGCTGTCACTGGGAGCTGCGATCGGCTGAACCTGTGGATGCGGCAGGTAAACAAACTGGCCCAGCCCGCCAGGGGCTTTCCCTGCACAAGCGGCGCCCCTAGTTTGGGAACTTCTGACCTAGAGGATAATAGAGTGGTAAGTAATAGGCAACATGGATTTGTCACAAACAACTCATGCCAAACCAACCTAATTTCCTTCTTTGACAGGGTTACTGGCCTAGCGAGTGGTGGTGAGGGAGCAGTAGACATAATGTATCTTGATTTTAGTAAGGCTTTTGACACAGTCTCACATCACGTCTCAAAAAAAAAGTCGGGAAAGGTGGTCTGGATGAAATTGCCATAAGGTGTGTGCAACACTAGTTGAAAGACCATACTCAGAGAGTAGTTATTAATGGTTTGCTGTCAAACTGGGGGACGTATCTAGTGGCGTCCCACAGGGGTCAGTCCTGGATCCAGTACTAGTCATGATTTTCACTAATGACTTGGATAATGGAGTGGAGAGTATTCTTTATAAAATTTGCAGATGACACCAAGCGGAGAAACATGGCAAGCATTTGGGAAGACAGAATTAGAATTTAAAATGACCTTGACAAATTGGAAAATTGGTCTGAAATCAGAAAGATGAAATTAAATAAAAACAAGAGCACAGTACTTCACTCAGGAAGGAAAAAATCAAATCCCCATCTACAAAATGTGGAATAACTGGCTAGACAGTAGTGGTGCTGAAAAGGATGTGGGTTTATAGTGGATCACAAACTGAATGACTCAGCAATGTGATGCAGTTGCAAAAAAAGGCTAATATTCTGGGGTGTATTAACAGAAGTGTTATATATAAAACACAGGAGGTAACTGTCCACTTTACTAAGCACTGGTGAGGCCTCTGCTGGAGCACTGCATAAGTTCTGGGGGCCACACTTTAAGAAAGATATGGACAAAATGGAGAGAGTACAAAGGAGAACAACAAATGACCTATGCCTATGAGGAAAGGTTAAAAAAAATACTGTTCATGTTTAGTCTTGACAAAAGAAGACTGAGGGGGGGACGAACCTGATAACAGTCTTCAAATATGTTAATGGCTGTTATAAAGAGGATGATGATCAATTGTTCTCCATGACCACTGAAGGCAGGACAAGGAGTAATGGGCTTAAGCTGCAGCAAGGGAGATTTAGATTAGAAATTAGGGGGGGAAATCTAATATAAGGAGAGTTAAGAACTGGAATAGGCTTCCAAGGGAGCTTGTGGAATTCCCCTCAGAGATTTTTAAGAACAGATGAGACAAACATCCGTTAGGGATGGTCTAGGTGTATTTGGTCCTGCCTCAGCGCATGGGGCTGGACTAGTTGACCTCTTGAAGTCCCTTTAAGACGTATATTTTTATGATGGGGCTGCTCAGATTCTTGCACTTGGGCTTGGTGTGTGCCCCAACCTCTGTGTGTGGCATTTCAGGCCTCTCTCCTTTAGAAAACCATCTTGGGCCAGATTCTTCCATTAGTTGTTACACCCAAACAGCTGCCTGTAAACCAGAAGAGCTGCCTGAGTGTAACAGAGAAGGATTTGGTCAACTAAATGTATTTAAAGGAACAACGTATAAAAAAAATCCAACAAATACGTTGAATGCTAGTTTGTTTGACTGGTGGTGCTGTCCTTCCTCAGACAGCTGAAGAGTTAATGCTAAACTCACCATTTTGAACTGGATTTTATCTTTTAAAAAAATAGGCCAGGGAAGGTTCCCTGATCCCTCTTGTAGTGGTTTCATTCCAAAAAGAGGATAATTATTCACAGATTGGCTGTCCACATAAAGCCCTTGTGCATGACCCTGTCATGTTCTGAGAACCAAGACTTCACAAGCCTCTCTGTCTGTAGCTTCTCTGTCCAGAAATGCACAGATGGTTATTAGTCCCATCTGCCCCGGTTCTGAAGTATTTCAGTTGCTTATTTGGTGTGGGGAGGGGGCGGTCAAGAGAGATCCATATTGTCTTAATCTGGCCCTGTGTACAGCAGGATCCTGGAGACTAACACATATAAGGCTTGAGTAGTGGGGAAGTTTGGGACTCACCAGATCAGTTTATAGCTGATGAGCATTAAGGTTTCTAACCATCAGAGGAGTGAAGTTCTGGAACAGCCTTCCAAGGGGAGCAGTGGGGGGTAAAAAACCTAACTGGTTTCAAGACTTGAGCTTGATAAAATTATGGAGAGGTGGTATGATGAGATTGGCATGTGTCCCATCTGTGACTGCTAGTAGCAAATATCTCCAGCAGCCAGAGATGGGACACTAGATGGGGAGGGCTGTGAGTTACTACAGTGAATTCTTTCCCAGGTGTCTGGCTGGTGAGTTTCACTGACATGCTTGGGATTTAACTCAGGGGTTCCCAAACTTTCTGCTGGCACAACCCCATTTTAATAAAGTGTTTCCTGCCAGGACTTCAGACAACATGGAGTGCACCATTTTGAAGAGCAAAATGGCATCCTCCACACAGCATGACCTCGCAGACACCATACATGTGAGATAATGCCTCATGGAGGTTGCCATTTTGTTCTGCAAAAGGCATCATCCTTCGCACAGCATGAGCTCGCACATATATTGCATGTGAGGTCATGCCGTGTGCAGGGTGACATTTGGTGTCTTCCATGCATCGTGACCTCGTGCACATCATACATGCGAGGCCATGCTGTGCCGAATAAAATGACATGCTCTGCGCATTAGGGATTGCTGCGAACCCATCCGCTGATGGCACAACCCCTTTTGAGGTCGCAACCCACAGTTTGGGAGCTGCTGATCTAACTGATTACCATATTTGGGGTTGGGAAGGAATTTCCCCCCAAGTCAGATTGGCAGAGCCCCTGAGTGATTTTTACCTTCCTCTACAGCATGGGGCACATGTCACATGCCCATTTGAACTAGTGTAAATGGTGGATTATCTGTAACTTGAAGTCTTTCAATCGAGATTTGAGAACTTAAGAAACTCAGCCAGAGGTTATGGATCTTTTACTGGTGTAGGATGGTGAGGTTCTGTGGCCTGCGATGTGCCGGTCAGACTAGATGATCACGATGGTCCCTTATGGCCTTAAAGTCTATGAGATCCTGCTGTTACCCCAGCCAGCAGGCCGTGTGTGCAGCAGAAGTTCTTCCTCACAGTGGAATCCTCTGACTTTAATACAACTAGTTCCAGAGCTGCTGCAAGTAATGAACAAATGAGGGGCTTGATCCTGCTCCCATTGAAGTCAACAGAAAAACTCCCACGGACTTAAATAGAAACATAATTGAGCCTTTAAGCAGCCAGGAGGTTCAGCCCTTGATGGGACTGCAGCTGAGAGGGAGTTTATAGAGCTGCTGCTGCCGCCATTGCTGTCTGTACCCCAAACTTTGTTCAGAGACTGCAGCGCTGGCTTCCACGCTCCCATCAGAGGAGTAGAATATGCCTTTTACCCTTCTTGTTGGAACTGGTCTCTCTTGTTTGTTTGACCCTCTTGTGTCTGAGTATAAACTAGTGTCAGCAAAGTGGGTGAAATAAAGCAACAAGACCCAGTTATTTTCCTATATGCATCATTTCTGTACCTGAATCTTTTACTCTGTTGGTGCTGAAACAGTGAAGAGAAATATAGCAATCATTTATGATTATAGGGAAAAAAAAATTCAGGATGGAAACTTTTGACCACAAAGGTCACATCTTGAAGGTGAAGACACGCTGTCTTCTGGAATTTACCTGTCTTCTGGCGAGTTACCTGTTACAAATGTTAGTGCACTAGGATCGTTGTGACTTAGGAAAGGGGTTAAAGAGTATGTGTTGAAAGTGTGGACAGAGGTGATACTTGCTGCACTGACTTTTCTCCACTTCTCCCGTAGTGACAGTTAGATTGTGGTTCATATCGCTTTTCTGTAGTCATGGGGTAATTGTCCACAGTTAACAGTGGACTCCTCAAGCTATTGCAAAAAGAGAGCCTTGTAAAATTGGTCTGATGTAAAAATAATCAGAGATCTGGACATCTCTCTCTCTATATTCCCCTTGCACATCGCTTAAGTTAGTATTTGCAGAACTTTGCAATCTGTATAGATCCCTCTGTAGATTGTGGCATGACTCTTATCAGTTAAAAGGGATTTCACTGAAAGTTGTCTAACTTGTCGTCTAGCCCCTGTCTCTGTCTCCTCCCTAGTTCTGTTTCAGTGACTGAGATAAAGTGTAATTATAATGCCCTTCATTAGTACTGTACTAGATAAGGCCAGGCTCTTACTTCCCTGGAATGTCCTCCTTGTTCTTGCTTTGAGTCCTAAGGAACACATCTTCTCCTGTCCTTTCAAACCAATTCCCATTGCTAAGGCCCTGGATTGTAGCAACCATCCTTCCAAACAAATGGAGGGGTTTCCCTTTGGAGACCACTAATGCTACTCTTTGATCAGGCTAAAAGGAATTGCCTGAAGTCACTCAGTGCATAGCACAACCTCTTCTTCACCCCAAAGCTGTCTTTGGAGTTCTCCCCCCCCTCAACCTTTCCTGTTTTAGGAGCAAGAATATGGGTTTGCTGGATGGAAGTGCAGAACTCTGCCAGGAGATCTCCTAGGCAGGCCACCCATGAATTAAAGCACTTATTTGTCTATTCATCTATGATTTTTTGCCCCCACATTCATTTGCGTGGGTTTGTTCCCCTTTTATTAGAGATGAAATCCATCTGGAAAGTATCTGTCTCTCTGAGAAGTAGGCTTATCTGTATTGTCTTGCCTTCCCCTTCCTTCTGTGTTGGCACTGTTCCTACTCAAATTTTTATGCTTTCCTCTCTCCCCATAGGTTCTGTTGTACTCTTCCCCTTCTTGTTGTGTATTCCCCCCCCCACACCTCAGTATTCACAGTCTTCTATTTCCCTCCTGTCCCCCCACCTCCTGTTCTTTGTTGCTTCTCTTCCTCACCCTGTTCTTACTCCTTCCATACTGAATGCTCTAAAGCCTCATCTACACTACAAATCCAGTCACGTTGGAGGACTAGCATGGTTCTGCTCATTAGTGTAGAGGACTATCTAAGGCATTAACACACTTCATGGGTATGATTAGGGGCCACCTACTTTACATAACAACTGTACTTTTATTGTGTTGGGGGAATGACCATACTATAATCTAGTCCCTCCCAGATCTGGTTGTATTTATCATACAGACAGAGCCTTTCCTTCTCTACCTGCTCCAAGTATTAAGAGCAAGGTGACATTTATAACATTTCCTATTTCTAGAATGCTGCAGTATTAAATCATGGGGCAGGTTTATGCAGGGTTATCAGCAGGGACTAACCCTGGTACCCTCAGCAACACAAGCACAAGCCCCTGCCACTTGAGCTGAAGGAGTAATACAGTTGGCTGTCTGAAATAAGATGTCTCTTCTCCTCACTGGGGCCAACCACCAGGAAAATACATGATTATATGCTGTAAATCAGCACAGTGGTCTACTGCCAGCATTTCAGAAATCGTATTAGTTTCAGTGTACGTGAAGATGGAGTGGGACAGCAAGACAGAGAAAAGTGCAGACATTCCATACTGGCACATATCCTCTTAGTTTGAGATTTGATTGAGAATATTTGTTAGAATATTTTCTTGAATTTATATAAGAACTTCTCAGACCCTGCATTTTTTCATTCTTCTTTCGGTGTGTGGCTATGGATCTGGGGTTCAATCATTTAGTTTTGGTGTCCAGGCAGCAGCACTAGGACCTAGGTGAAAAAGGAGTACAGAAATATTTAGCTTGCCTGAGTCAAGACAAAATGTTCTTGTAGCAGCCACAGGAAACCCCAAGAACATCTCTGAACGAGGACATTTGAGGTTTTTTCTCCCCTGCAAACTTTTTATTGCACTTCAAAGCCTTTTCCCCACCTCTTTATAATGTTGTTCTGTAGTTCACACAAGATGTAAAATAGCACAAAGTGATCACTGTGCTATGGGGATTAATTTTTTGACCAGTTTCCTGATTCAGTATGTGTGACGGCCATTTTTTTAATGATAAATGTGAGAGAACTCCAAGTTTGTGTGGGACAGAGGTAAATCAGTCTAAATGAGCTCGTCTGATTAATGAGGAATAGTTAATTATATCCACAGCTGCCACCTCTATATCCACCTGCATTAGATTCCATAAAGGCAAGTGCCCTGTAGAACCATACCCCACAAGAAAGCAACTAGGGGGGTTTAAATCTATAAAGAATAAGCTGCATTTAGAGTACAGTAGATAAAATACTATTTTCTATTTCCAACTTTTATTTTCAAGAAGCCTACAGTATTTGCTGTTTTATATAAAGTGTTCACTGGAAGAAAAAACATGTTGTTCCATTTGTAATACAGTACAACGTGAACTTTTCACTTCCTCTCAGCAGCACAGAAAGACATGTCTATTTTGGTATTATACACACATACAAACAACCCATGTACAATACAGAGCTTTATTTGTTTCCTTGTTTTGCTGGTTGCAGTAACAAGACTGTCAGCATTGGTTTGAATACCACTTGCATATGACTTAAAAAACAAACAAACAAATCATCTCTTCCTTATAGAAGGAGTGGGGTGAAGTCTTATGGTTATAACAGGCAACTCAGATTCAGGATTTCTAGGTTCTATTTCTAAGAGATGTTGAGTTGCTGTGCAACTTTGGGCTAGTCACTTAGGCCAAAGTTTTTAAAAGCAACCACAGATTTTGGGTGCTCAACTTGAAATGCCTGGGACCTGCTTTTTAGAAAGGCAGAACCCCCACAACTCTTACTGGAGTCAATAGGAGCTACTGGCATTCAACATATTTGATGATCAGGGACAAGGTGTGTCCAGTTTGCCACCCACAAAGGAAGCACTCAGTGACCATTTCTGAAAATGTTGGCTGTAACCCCTTTGTGCCTCATCTTACTTATCTGTAAAACAGGTATAACAGTTACCTTATAGGTTTGTTGTGAGGCTTAATAATGAATGTTGTTAAAGTGCTTTGAGCTCTCTAGACCAAATATTAGATTATATACCCTCATTTAAGAGTCAACTACTAACTTAAAATTAAATTGCAAACATAACACAAAGCATAACAAACATCTTTTGAAACAGGTAATGTACATGTTGGATAGCTAGTAATTAGATAGACAAAGGAGTTGGTGCTGGGAGCTTGTAGGTTTAGGATTAGGGATTGAATCCAATCAGCATTAGGTTGCAGCCAGAGATTTGATGGCACAATTTAATACTTCATCTGTCACTACCAAGTTTGCACTTGTTTTTGTTCTGTAATTGAAATGTTGGTAGGTGAACAGGATAATTTTTTATAGTGCTGAATCAAAGTGTAATACATATTTCAAAAGCAATAGACTCAGGTTACCATACACTTATGTCAGAGTTTTGTAAGTTCTGGTGGTGTGATGTGCTGAGGAAAAATGATCCAGTGATTAGCAGGTCAGTTTAGGACTTGGGACACCTGAGTTCAGCTCTCTGATCTGCCACAGGCTTCCCATGTGGAGCTGAGGCTTAATTTCTCTGTGCCTCAGTTCCCCATCTATAAAATGGAGACGATACTGTGAGGGGATATAAAACTACTCTGCAATATCCTGGACAAACCTCATGGAATTAAGATAATCATTACTGAATTAAGATCAATGCCTTTGGGAACCATTGTATTAAAATGCAGTTGTTTGCATTATTGGGCGATTTGTATGTAACTTGGGGTATGTTAATATTCCTCTGGTTACTAGCCCTTTGAAGCCACCTTCCTGGAGAGACTCACATAGACTAGTTTAAACTGGATTCTCCATGGACCAACAGATAGAGAAAGGATTTTTGGACAAATAGCCTGGTTTTAAACAAGCTCAGGACCTTCTTCCTGATCCAGGAAATGGACAGGACCACTGGTCCATGGAAGACCCCAGTCCTTAGGGAAGAGTTGGAGGGACTTAACCTATGTGGCCCATAAGGCTAGGTGCTAGTTCAGAGGTGAGGTTGCTATGAACTTGTGTCCCCTTTGCGAGGGGTTTGAAGGACTCACCTGCTGGAGCCCATGTTGAAGGGATCTCTCATAAGCTTATTAGCATGCATGTAGGTTCTTTTATTGTTTTAATATATTTACTCTGTAGTGCTATGCTTTTATTTTAAGAATAAAATGGGCTTGTATAGGAACTACTATATGGTAACTTATAACTTGTTGACAATTACTCTATCAGTCTCTGAAGAGAAAGCAAGCAGGCCTGCTTTGGCAGAGTCTCTTGCTGCAATCACAGTATAGGCAGGGGAATGTGCAGCCTGGAAATACCTGGGTCAGAAGGGAGTGAGATGTGTGTCTCCACTCGAGAGGTGATGGCCGGGGAGCTGGAAGCTTGAGAATGGGGTTCCCTTGCTGTCCCATAGAGGAGGATACAGGTGTAGTTGCCTTGAACTGTGACAGATATTACTATCCTTCTTTCCAGGGATGTTGTGAGCTATTCAGATACATATGATACATTTTTCTGGGGGAAATGTAAGTACTTAGATATGATATTCATAATCTGTTTGATATGAAATCTATCAGCATATGACATGATGTAGGTTTTCTGAGTATGTAGAAATTGTGTGTTAACTATACTGTGAGACACGTAATATTGTATACTACTGTTACACTATATTAGAAATAAGAAAAGGAGTACTTGTGGCACCTTAGACTAACCAATTTATTTGAGCATAAACTTTCGTGAGCTACAGCTTATGCTCAAACAAATTGGTTAGTCTCTAAGGTGCCACAAGTACTCCTTTTCTTTTTGCAAATACAAACTAACATGGCTGTTACTCTGAAACCTATATTAGAAATGGATTCTTTGAATAGGAGATGGAATTTTATAACCCTAGTAATATTGCTTTGCACTTTTGAGATATTTTAAAGGGATGGCCAGAGTAAGGCAAGGGGTATTTGGTTTTTTTTGGGAGATTCTTTTTAATTGGACTTAAGTTTGGAGGTATATTGCCATTATAACTATGGAGCTGGGTATATTGCTTGGGTCTTGTCCACAAAACAATTGATTTCGTTTCCTCACGTCCCCAAGCCTTAGAAAAGTTAAAGAAACAGACTTCAAACTCTTGAAATTTATTGGCCATAGAACAAACAGTTGTATACATTATGGTAAAGTAAGAGCAGATTTCGGTGTCTTGAGTCACCGCCTCTGCATTAAACAGCAGCTCCCTTCTCCTAATATTCTGTGTACAGTCAAAAAAGAAACATGCCAGCAGAGAGAAAAGACTCAGCAAAAACAAGGAGATCTAAATATAGAAATCAGTTAACATTTTCCCCTTCAGTTGGCCCCGCACAGTTCGTTATCACATTCTTCTTCAAAAAGAATCTTCTTCCATTCAGTGCCTTTGCCCTCCAGGATTTGGACTCAAAACAGCAAAGGTATCCAGGTCCTGAATGATTGATATTACCTGGCCAATTCAGGCACGTACACTCCATTGTGAGTAGAAATGATTGGGTTTTTTAAAATAACCTTCCCTTCCCCGTTAAACAAACAAGTTATTCTCCAAGTCTTTAAAACTTATGGTATTTCATAAGTTACAGAAATCAGGCCCTGCTGAATTACTACCAAATGTCTACACTGCAGAAGACTAAAAGGATTTGCAATTTTGTGGTTGCAACTTACTGGATACTATTACAGAGCCACCTGGTGTGGATTTAAAAAACATGATGCAGCTGGGAACACACTGATAAATGGCAGCGTATTTAAAAATCAATCCTGAGTGTTGTATATTTGTGTTGTCTTTCAACACCAGTGATCCCAAAGCTTTCAGCCTGAGGATGGAGTGAACCCCAGCAGCTGCTCTATTGGCTTGTACCTCCACTCATCTGCTTCCAGTTCTTCTACTAAACCAGCTAGTTTTTCCATCCGAGCAACTTGTTGATCTACAAGAAGTCCAAAGATAAACATTGTTTGCAACAGCATTTCACTTAAATCTTTTAATTAGATGTATTATCCTTTGCAGCAGGGATGTCCTTCCCTAATAATCCAGGCACTGGAAAACAGTTTTGCTCCACTGTGTCAGACTAGTCTGAACATTTAAAAAAAACATGTATTGATATTTTCCCTATAGAAGCAAAGACTTCATCAGATCATACAAGAGAACAGACTTCATTAACCTTCTTCAAGGACTAAAAATATATATGTCCAGCGTGGGACAGGAGGTCTATCTGTAACTCTCTGAACATACTGAGGCGCTAATGTGGATCAAAAACTGCAAGAGGGAAACACAAACTTATTAGTGTAAGAAGCCGAAAACAATGTGGGGCTATTTTCTTTAGCATAAATAACTGGAGGCCTTAAATGCAACTCACTGGTATTTCTCTGTACGTATATAACATAACGTTTGAATGTTGCAGCCAATCAATTCCAGAGAATGTTCTAGGCATCAATGGCCAGAACCCTACTGATCTGGGGGAAAACTGGAAAACTTAAAGGGGAGAAATTGGGGGATACCTGGAGACCCTGCCATCTGATTAGTACAGCCACAGATTCAAGTACCTCTTCTATAGAACAAACAATTGCTAGATGGCATAATAGTATCCCATCTCATCTCTGCTCATGCTCCCAGTAGACTTTACCATGTTGACAGCGTGAATGACTTATCTCCCACACCAATAATAATGGGGAGTATGGAGGTACACACAAAGTCCCTGACGTGGGGATGGGGAATAAGGAACACACAAAACCTCTGGCAGGGGGGAGAGATCAGGGGAGCCTGGTATGGGGAAAGGCGTTGCAGTGTAAATGCTTCGGCTGGAGCCTGGGACCTTCCCCCTCAAGGGGTCCAGGAGCTTGGGCTCCAGCCCGAGCCTGAACATTTACACCACAATTTTACAGCCCCTCAGCCCAAGCCCTGAAAACCTGATTCAGCTGACACAGGCCAGCCATAGGTGTTTAACTGCAGGGTAGACATGCTTAAGGCCAGAAAGTAAGTCTGTATTACAGCCAATTTGTAAGGTTTCTGCTCTCTGTTCAGACCTCACCGCTTGTGTGTACAGTACAGCATAGAGCAATGGAAAAATGAGGTTAGAAACGCTTATCTGCTCCCACCCCCACCGTGTGAATTTAATTCAATATTTGCATCACATTTGAAAAAGGACCTAACAATAGCCTCGCTTAGTGCTAATTCAGGAAGTTAATTTAAATAGCCATTCTGCTTTCTGTGGTTCACGGCACAGTATGTTGCTGGCCTTTGCTATATCCTCCTGCAGCTTCCACAGTAAACTTATAAACACGCTCACAAAACGTACAACACTTGAGTGCTTACCATGTTTCACTTGCTTTAATGTAGAGGCAACCTGATAGCTGAAAACGGATTCACAAAGGAATCTTTCTGAGCCATCTGTAAACAGAAGAGAGAGTGATTTAGTCTTTCCTAAGAGTTTTATGACTGAGAAGCTTTCTATAATTTTTATGTTCAGAATGTGCTTTTCCTCTGCTCACCTACTTTACCAGAATAGGACAGTGTCTAATGTGCAGCACTCTGGTCTGTGGGTCAGGAAGCCGTGGGTTGAAGTCCCACACCAGGGCTTTGACTTATACCCAGTGCTGACACGGAAATGGAGCACAGAGTGGGTGTGCTGCTGCACTGTTTGGTATCTTGGTACCCCTTTTGCCTGCTTCTCATGGTTGCTGTCAAGAGGGATGTGAAAGATGCTATGGCATTTTGATTAAAAGAAAATCTTGGTCTCTGTGCCAACAGTCTTTTCCTTAATAAAACAAACGTGAATAATCTACAGCCTGAGAACTGTTGCTGAGTTCATAAAAGTTGTTGCATTTGCCCACACAGTAATGGCTCTTAAGATCTAACTCTCATCTTTAGGAAGTCTTTTGAGAGAGAGTTCGAAAGGTGCTCCATAAAGCTCAAGTTTTCCCTATATTTCTGAAAATATAGCTAAAAATTAGTTGAGTAGCCTTTGTATGACAAATGACAATTTGCCTGTCCAAATACAAAATGACATAAAATTTCATCCTTTAAACTACGTTCGTTTATTGAAAGTGTAACAGAAGCACTGCGATTTCAGTTAAGATTTGAGTGTTCTGCAGTGCAATTACAGGACCAAATACTGTGTCAGTGCCAGAAAGTGCCCTGAAAAATGGTAGGAGAATCATAATTGAAGACACTGTAGAAACTCAGCTGTGGATGGCTTTTTGGAAAATTGTAGGGTGACTGACATGTGTTCATAATTGAGAATTACTCCTCGGCTGAGGGCAGTGCAGTGCAGTATAAAAATAAATGTTTAGCACAAATGGTTTGTAGAAGGTGTCTCAATTCACCATCTCTGCCTGAATGAAAAGGAAAGAGGCCGCCGTCTCCCTTTCTAGCTTTTAATTCATATTAGCACTACAGCATGCCACATCTCAGCCAGTCATGTGCACTTTTATCATATAGACAGCACAATGAAAGGAGACCAGGTTCTAGAGAGACGTAGTACTTGACACAATCTGTACTTAAAAAAAATATATATATATATATACAAACATATAAAAATATTAAATATAAATATAAAAATACAAACCTTAAAGCAAGCCATGGTCCATCAGCCTATCCATTACATATAGACCATATTGTCTTTGCTAAATGCAAATATAGATTCAATAAATCAGAAAAGGGATACCTACACTGGAGGAAAAAAAACTGGGCCTGATCCTGCAAAGTACAGAGTCCCACCGCTGTCAACTAGAGTTTAGAGTACACAACTCATAAGAGTGTCTTAAGCTCTTTAGTACCACCTTATCTCAAGCCTGACTGTGCATTATTGCCTAATATAAAAGGTCTTCTCAGAGAAAACAATAGTTATTGCCTCATTTGTATGTAAGCCTTGCTCTATCAACATCATGGTTTATTCTTCCATTAACTGATTCTACACCTGTAGGCAGGGCTTCCAGTTTACACCACTTTAAAATATTTTGTTCAGCAACTGAAAGGGCTATAATACATAGCCACTTCCCTAAGGATGATAAAATCTAATTATCTTCAAGTTCTGAGGTAGAAAAGAGTACATCTGGTGCCACAGACAGATTACTGAATATGTGGAACAACAGATAACCTTACAGTGGATTACAATTTCATGGTTAAGTGATACTTCCAGCATTTATTATTCTATATGCAACCCATTTAAAATAATTCCATTTTGTGTGTGCAAAATGTCATTCTAAAAAACTAAAGGAAAAGGAGTTACAATTCTATGGATCACTCCAGCTCTCCATCCACACAAAGAGAGAAGCTCTCATAAATACTGATTGCTAATATGTGTGGCTATTAGGATAAATAATACAGTTAAGACATTTATACACATTCTTTGCTAAATGAACTTTAAAACCAAAGGACAGAACTGTCCAAAGAAAACACATCTTTCTTCTGCCAGGCTATGTTCTTGTGCATCAACTAAGATGGCCAAGCATTAAAATATATCAATTTATTAACAACGTCCTTCACTATCTTGTCATGTCTTATTGCTTGTAATGTAGTACTTCAGTACCAGTTTTAAAAATGAGCGGCTAACTAAATCTGACAAGTTAAGTACAGATTTCCATTCTGAAATATCCCTACTAGCCAGGCTGCGGGAGGCATTCAGCTCAGAAATCAGCTTTCATTGACCTTTTGCAATTATTTCCCCCCCCAGGCCTACTTGGTACTTCATGGGTCACTGAAGAAATCCCAGAATGTGACACCACAAATATCAGAAACCTTATTGCAATCTATAATACTTGTATTATCACAGAATTGTCTGTACTGAGTTCTCCTAAGTCTAGAGTCTCGAGGACATGAATAGGCTGGAACTTTCCATATCACATTTAGCAAACTCTTCACAATAAACTAATGTTAAATCTGATCCTCTTAAAAAGGATGGAGATGCTCCAAACAGGAAGTCACTTATACATTACCAGATGGAAAAGCCAGGTTGAACTTAGTCCTCAACCTAATAAGTATGTAATAATTCTAGAAGAGTCTCTTCTGACAATGGGAGCTAATAATAAAGACATGTTAAGAAAAAGCATTTTATCCTTGTTCTTAAATATTGATGAGGGGTTGTCTACGTCACCAGACAAAGTCTGCAGTTAATTTTAACTAACTTATTTAGTTGTTTCAGAGTAACAGCCGTGTTAGTCTGTATTCGCAAAAAGAAAAGGAGTACTTGTGGCACCTTAGAGACTAACCAATTTATTTGAGCATGAGCTTTCGTGAGCTACAGCTCTGTAGCTCACGAAAGCTCATGCTCAAATAAATTGGTTAGTCTCTAAGGTGCCACAAGTACTCCTTTTCTTATTTAGTTGTGTGAACATGACAGGAGATACTTTCAAAGGCATCATACCTATCAAATACATAATTCTGGGTGTGACCTTCATTTTATTTCTTTCAGTTCATCCCACAAGGAGAAGAGTCAGCAGTTGCTGTATGCAGATTTCTAGCAAAACCTCTAACAAAGCTTAATAATAGTCTTCAATTTTGCATGTCACTTAATATTCAGACATCCTATTTTCCCCCTTCCCTTTTAATGCAAAACTCCCTCTCCCACGGCCTGAAAAATCCACTTGCCCAGGGACAGCAGAAAGCCAGATGTCTTGTCTGCGGATGACTCAAGTGCCTCTGCATGAAGCATTGTCAAGCTGCAGCACAATGAAAACTAAGTCTTTTCGGCCTCACTGCAGCTATTCAGAACCCAGTGGGTGGCAGTAAAACAGATTGGCAGTTCATTTCACTTTGCTGTTGCTTGAGAAACTGGGCAACAGCAGAGACAGACGACAAAGCAACGCAGTGAGTAAGAACTAAAAACCAACCTCAAGGTGGCATAGAGCAGTGTTTCTCAACCTTTTTGATACTAGGGACTGGCTTGCTGTCTTCCTAAACCATGTCAGGTAGATCTCAGGGACCGGTGCTAGTCCATGGACCGGTTATGGAGAACACTGGCATAGAGTACTGTAGCTCCCCACGGCAGCAGCCAGGAGGTCAGGGAAGAATAGGCTGGTAAAGATCCATCCACCTTCATAGTATTCAGGTCACTCGGGTGGAACAGAAATAAAATGCTCCTCCCTTCCAGAAACCAGAGGTGGAGGGGGGAAAAGGAGAGGATCCAATTTATTAGACACCTACAAGCTACTGGATGATACTAAAGCTTTAATCAAATTGCAGGGGCAGCACCACTGTAGAAGTCCCAGGATCTGAGCAGCACAGTAGTGGAGAGAAGTTGGCTTCTTACCTGGGCCTTGCCCCTAGACAGTAGGGCCCCTCATCTTTCATACCAAGCTTTGGCTAGTGGTTTAGTCCTGTTTACTAGGTGTCTTTTCTAGCTTTGTGTGTGATTGGATAGAAGTGAGTGGACATAAGTGGAGCAGGCCGGAAAGATTGATTGAATAAGCACAGAGAGAGAGCTGACCAGCAATATGGGGGGGGGAGAAAGAGAAAACACAATATGGTGAAACAAGACAAAGAAATGGACACTGAAGACATGTGCTAAGTTTATTAATAGAAAGTCAGATGAGTACACTATCTTAATCTTTTAAATTGCAGGGTTAGTGGTAGTACAGTATCCAGGGCCGGCCTTAGGGAAAATGGCACCTTGGGCGAATTTGCATTTTGGTGCCCCTGGCCCCCATGGGTTCCCCGGGCTCTCCTCCCTCCCTTCACCCCAAAGACCTGCTCCCCATCCTGTGCCCCAATCCCTGCACCCCCTTCATTCCCAACCCCTGCATCCCCCTCCTGCACCCATGTGGGGAAACTGACCTGAATGCAGGAAAGCAGCTGGCATTGCTGCTCGCTCCCCCACCCCCGGACTGCTGCTCCTCTGTCCCACACACCCCTAAGTGGCTGTGAGGGAGGGACCGAGCGAGGAGCAACATCAGGGCTCCCGGCATCCATGTCATTTTCCCCGCCTGGGCTGCCTCAGGAGAGGGCCTGAGAGCAGCAGCTCCTGATGCCGCACAGCACAGCACAGGTGAGGAAAGTGATCTGGATGCAGGGAGGGACCCCTAGTGTATGTGCTGGGGGGGACTGTATAAGGGAGACTGTGTAAGAGTGTGTGTGTGGGTAAAAACAGCTAACAAAAGCCAAAGCTGGCCAAAACACCAGCCATGTGCTGCTCCCACTAAAAGGGAACCATCACACTATCTCATCCTTCACATTTCTCATATGAACAACCAGGGCTTGAATTAAATTTTTATATGAAATTGGGGCAAATTTAAAAACTATTTAAAACATTTTAAAAATAAAAAATATGAAATTTTTTAAAATACATTTTAGTGTCATTATTCATACTAGTTTTGCTAGTCTTTTCCCCAAGTCGGAGGCATGGAGACTCGGATCAGGACCAGCTGTGCCTGCAAAAGACATCCCTCTCCAGACTGAACCCCCTGAACTGGACCAGACCCACATCCCTCCCTAGAACAGTAGCGCTGGTGGGGGGGATGGATCAGGGGCAACTGGGGGAGGTCCAATCTCCCCCCCGGGCACTGGTAGGGGGATGGGTCAGACGGTGCTGGATCTCCCCCAGGGGTGTTAGTGGGGGATGGGGTGAAGGGACTCCAGTTGTTCTGTGGGGCCTGGGCTGAGAGGGCTTATCTGGAGCAAGGGGCACCCACAGGTCGGGGTGTCCATCCACTGGGTGCCGGTGCTGCTTCCTGCCCAGCAGGGTCCAGGACCCTCATGTTTCCCAGCCTCTGCATTTGAATAATAGTGGGCGTGGGGCTGGGGCATGGGGCGGGAGCCCCATGCGCAGCACCCTCCCACCAGCGCTGCCCCAAGCCTGGCAGGGGCCCCGAGAGCCTAGGGAGGAGGCGGGGGCTGTGCCATGGGGGACCCCAGCAGTCCATGGCACATGGTAGCCAGAAACCCCCCGGTCTGCCACCGAGTCTCTCTCCCCCCTTGCTCGCTCCACCAAGTGGTATGAGCCTGGGGGGGCGGGGGGGGAAGGGCAGAGTAGAGCCCCAGCGGCTGCGGGGTCCTCTCTGCCCCCGTCATGAGCCCTCAGCTGGCGGCCAGCTGGCTGAGAAGAGGGAGGGGGCAGGGAGAAGGCAGTCCTGGGCCTGCCAGCCGAGAGGAGTGGGGTGGGAATGCTGTGCTGGGTGGAGAGGAACCAGCGCTGTGGCTGCTTGTCCACAGCGCACAAGTGGAGTGCCGAGCCAGCGCATGGCGTCCTCTTTGGCGGGCCACCCTGGCCGCCCACCCCAAAGGCCGGCCCTGACAGTATCTTTCACTCTGGTCAACAGAAGATGAGTGGAGTTTTTAAGCCTTGCCCACTGTCACTATTGGGAACTTTGCCTGAATAAAGGCTTAACAATAGGGCTCAAGGAAAATGAATTTCCTACAGACTGAATAGAAACCGAACATAGACTTTACCTGATTTATCTGATATGGCAGAATGTGATTATTCTGCATTACATCTTTTATTTATTTTTAATCATTTGTACAGAGCCTATCACTTAAGCAACTAGACTGTACTTACAGAAATGCTACAAATCCATAAACATGACATCACTCCTTTTTCAACTGATTTTAAGCAAATATTAAACTGGAAGCAAGCTAAGCAGAAGTTAGCTAATCTTCTGGCAATCCCTGGCTCACTCAGAGTTTAAACAATCAAATATATTAACTTCCCTCTATACCTTGCAATTTCCACAAGAATAATAATAACCCCATGCAGGTTAAAATTACTCATGTATCTTACAAGCATCTTAGAAATAAGGGAGTTCACAATATTGTCAATAACATATGACAAATAACATTATTTAAATCTGCTCTTGGTAGTACTACCAGTAAATCCAAAATCCCTTAGAGAATCCAAGGGTACATTATTTAAAAAAATTCTAAAACTACCTGAAAAAGATGTACAATTGGGCGACGTTTATGAATATTTTAACTGCTTTCTTTGAAAAAAAGGCCACCACATTATGCAGCCAGCACACTAACAACTGCATCCATTTGAAGAAAGAACGGTGTGGGATGTTATCTACGAAATTAAAAGCCTAAATTAAATGAAGCGTCCTGTAATGAGGATAGCATTAAACTGCTGCTGCCACTCAAAATAGATTAGTCACCATGTTATCAGGAACAGATCAACCGAAAGCTAAATCAAATAAATGTACCTTACCTCACATCCTAAAAGGCTCCTAAACTAAACAAGGGGAGAAAATTTTAAAGGTTGGGGCCTTTTGAGAACCTTGCCACCAGTCCTGGAAAATCCCATCCCAGGATGCACTTCTATTTAAAAGGGATGAATCAGAGGCTGATCTACTGTTTACCATTATCAGAATACCATTGTCATACTGGCTCATCTTCCAAGCCTCCTTTGCAATTAAAATGCCCTCTACTGTATTAGTGATGTGCTCAAATAAAAGGACATTAATGTTCATTATGTTTTATTTTAATACATATGCATCCCACCATGTCTTTCAAATGAAACACTGGTATTACCAGCCTACCTAGGCCCTTTAAGCCTACATACCAAAAATTCTATTCTCCTAGCTGAACCTTCTGAAGCAGAAAGAAAAGGAGTACTTGTGACACCTTAGAGACTAACCAATTTATTTGCGCATAAGCTTTCGTGAGCTACAACTCACTTCGAAGTGAGTTGTAGCTCACGAAAGCTTATGCGCAAATAAATTGGTTAGTCTCTAAGGTGCCACAAGTACTCCTTTTCTTTTTGCGAATACACACTAACACGGCTGTTACTCTGAAACCTGTCGTTCTGAAGCAGAGTCACCCATCAAGTCAGTAACTTGAAGTATTTCATAATTTTAATTTGTTTTGAGGGCTCATTAAGTTCTGTGAACAAGTCTTTAGTCAGAATTATTTCAAGTCTGGCATATAGACTAATGTCTACAAATCTTAATTAGTGATATGGCATAATATGTAATTAACTACAGTGCTATCAGTACCTAGCACATCAACTAACCTAAGTAGTATTAGGTGATGATTTACTTTTATCTAGTGCTTTTCATTCACAATTATACATACAGCTCCACTGAAAAGCAGTCACTTCCAAGGTAGAGGATTGTAACCGACACATAGCTCACTGCACAACAGCAAAGGGAGGGGAAATTCAGGCCACGATATTGAGGCAAACACCTGGGCTTACACAGTCTTGGCCCCTATTCTTACATGGTGTCCAATAAGAGCAGACAGATCTCAAAGACCCTCTTCTCCCTCAAGTAAACTGCATGGAATCGGTTTATTTACCCCAGAGAACAAAAGCCAGGAGTTGACCCTGTTTGGATTTTAATCTGTAGTTCCACAGAGTTTAGGTGATACTGATGCTTAGATCACCCAAACCACTGCTCCTCCAAACTACACTGAAAGAGCAGATCACGTCAGTGCCATAACTGACAATATTAATGCTGCTGTACAAATATAGGGAATTGACTTAAATGGGAGCAGCAGGAGACCCCTGTATTCTAATGAACATAACATACTGTGCTATACAAACCCCCCAGCGCTACAGAACTAAAAGCTATGAATTTCAATCACAGGCAAGTTGTGTTTCCCATAATCAACTGAAGGACCCTTTTGCCTGCCCTGGCACTCCTCCATTCTACAGCTAAAAAGTAAGGGGAAAAAGGCAGAAGGCAAATAGAAAAAACAACAGGGCAAGTAGAGGGCTGGTCAATTGAACAGTTTTATGTATTAAAACATAATGAACATTAACTTCGTTTCATCTGAGCACATCACAAATTATTCACCATTGTCAAATATTGTAAAATATTCCAGCAAGGATGATCTGATATAGGGGGTGGCCTATATTTTGGATTGTATCATGGTGCCATCTGTTAGCAAGTCTACTTAAATGTCTTCATCACTGTTGGGGAAGAAGGTGAACTAACTGAAAGCTGAGCATCCTGGTTGGCTCAAATCTTAAAGATATACATACAGTGTTGATTTTAATTTGTATACTAGGCCATTAATTTACATAGCAGCTTACAAAGGACATTAAGCAGGTTAAAAAACACAGTCCCTGCCCCAAAGAGCTTACAATCTAAACTGACTAGACAAACATACAGAAATTAACTCATAAGGGAGTGGGGAGGGAAAGGAAGATTCACAGTCATTGAACTGCCTCACCCAACACAAAGAGAATAGATTCATAGCCATTAAGCTGCTTGAAGAGTTGGCCTGCTGCCTACCTAGCATAAGTGCATTTTAAAATGACTTTTTTTCTTTTATAGTTGTTATATGTTTATTTCTGCTTAATTTCATTTTTCTTTTATTTTGTAACTGTTCAGTCTTGAATTATGTTCACATTTAAATGTTAACATAACATTGCTAAAAAGGTAATAGTAATTATTCTTTTTTTAGAACTTTAATTGTGTTTTGCATTTTTCTGAGTTAAAATAACTCAGATAAGTAACTTTTTTGTAATTAGGCATATGTATTTATCTCAGGCTAGGCCTATCGGAGAGCATAAAAATTTTACTTTTTTTTGTTATTGCTCTAATAAATTAGTGCCTTAAAATATTTGACCAGTCAACTGACCAATTATTTTTGAACCAGTCAAATGCCCAACACTAGGAAAATGGAAGCAGTTTTCTAACCTGCATATATCATAAGAGCACACGCTCATATCTAATTGGAGATTAGATCTAATTTATGATTAGATTTTAGACAAATGCAATGGCATTTCAGATACTCAAATGAAACATGTAAGGCCAAGTTCATCCCTGCTCTAACTCCACTGACTTCAATGGAGTAACCGCAGGGATGCTGAATAATGGGCAAATTCAATCTGAAAAGAGTCCCATAGGCCAGATCCATCTTTGTGCTACAGCCCCGTTGCATAAGGTAAGCTGGTGCAAAATGCCCATATGGCACGCATATACCCCTACCATTGGGCATGGCTCTGCCAGCTTTGTGCCACCTCTGCAAGTCCCCTTTCCCCTGCATGGGCCCAGGAAGGCACAGGATGGTGGAAGCAACCATCACAACTGCAGTGGCCCACTGAAGTAGGAGTGCAAGTTATCCTCAGTGCTACCCTAGTCTATGCTGCGGCCTAAACAGGCCATCTTGGTCCCTGAGTACTGGAGGCACAAGCTGCCTTGCCTTCTGTTTCTGCGCTGGCACGGCCACGAATCTGACCCTATGAACCTAAATAGAAGAGGATTTGCCAAAGAATAATATAACCCCATCAGACATCTCTATAGTAATTTTCAGTTATGAAACCAAAGAAGTAGCTAGCAAAAAGAAGCTGACAGAGTCATGCACTCAGTCTTTCCTGTCCCAACTGCTGCCTTGCTTTCTGTGAAGTCTGAGATTTTTGTTTTTATGGGTCTAAAATATCAGACTGTTTAAATAATTTTTTTGAACATATGAAGGAAAAACAATCCTATGCCATCTTAAAGTTTGAGATAAATAGGGGTAGATAATTTATCATAATTTTAGGAATAAAGGAAAGAAGATGGTGGCATGGATATTCTGAAAGCAGAGATAAACCTAGCATCTGCCTACTCAGATCTCCCTCCCTTTACAATTAGATCCTTTGGCTGCTTTGTGTCTAAAATGACATTAAGGATCCTAACTTTTTATATAGTCTGTAAACTGTATCAACAGTTGTTTATTGACAGCAAAATGTGAAACAGAGCAATCACCTTCTAACATTTCTCCAGCTCCTTTGGGGTACGTAAAGAGGGCTTTCCGTGGTGGGGCAAGTTCCGAAACACTGAACCCAGATCCAGTTACAGAGCTTCCACTGACTCCGCCAGCTGAAGAGGATGAAGAGGAGGCTGCCATTTCTCCCTTTAACCTGAAGGCAACAGAGAAAATGTTACCTTTTCCTTCTCTAACTTAATTTTTGCTAATTCAACACATCTTTTTGCCTACAGAGACCTGGGTTCAAATTAACTCACATTCATAGGTGAAAATTTGTTTGGCGATTCCTATCTTAGTCTTCCACATCTCAAGTTCACCACAGTACTTGGCATCATTGGTTGTCTGATTGCAGGGCGTTATAGATCACAAGTAAGGTCCACAGGGAGCAAGTTCAGTGGCTAAGGTTCTAGACCTTGGCATTATAAAACAAGTAACTGCATGGCTGAGAACTACTGGCCTCTATTAGCAAAAAGAAAAGGAGGACTTGTGGCACCTTAGGGACTAACCAATTTATCTGAGCATAAGCTTTCGTGAGCTACAGCTCACTTCATCGGATGCATACTGTGGAAAATACAGAAGATGTTTTTATACACACAGACCATGAAAAAATGGGTGTTTATCACTACAAAAGGTTTTCTCTCCTCCCACCAGTAACCCAGGAACCTATCTTTGCAACAAAGCCCACTGCCAACTGTGCCCACATATCTATTCAGGGGACACCATCACAGGGCCTAATAATATCAGCCACACTATCAGAGGCTCGTTCACCTGCACATCTACCAATGTGATATATGCCATCATGTGCCAGCAATGCCCCTCTGCAATGTACATTGGGCAAACTGGACAGTCTCTACGTAAAAGAATAAATGGACACAAATCAGATGTCAAGAATTATAATATTCATAAACCAGTCGGAGAACACTTCAATCTCTCTGGTCACTCAATTTCTGATCTCAAAGTGACTATCCTTCAACAAAAAAACTTCAAAAACAGACTCCAATGAGAGACTGCTGAATTGGAATTAATTTGCAAATTGGATACAATTAACTTAGGCTTGAATAGAGACTGGGAATGGTTGATTCATTATAAAAGTAACCTATTTCCCCTTGTTTATTCCTTTCCCACCCCCACTGTTCCTCAGACGTTCTTGTTAAACCCTGAATTTGTGCTGGATATGGCCCACCTTGATTATCATACACATTGTAAGGAGAGTGATCACTTTAGATAAGCTATTACCAGCAGGAGAGTGGGGTGGAGGGAGAGAAAACCTTTTGTAGTGATAAACACCCATTTTTTCATGGTCTGTGTGTATAAAAACATCTTCTGTATTTTCCACAGTATGCATCCGATGAAGTGAGCTGTAGCTCACGAAAGCTTATGCTCAAATAAATTGGTTAGTCTCTAAGGTGCCACAAGTACTCCTTTTCTTTTTGCGAATACAGACTAACACGGCTGTTACTCTGAAACCTGGCCTCTATTAGCTATCTTTTTCACTGAAAAAGTAAATATTTTCTAAGTGGAGCTCTGCACCCTAGGAAGAACTGATATTTGAGGGCCATAATGTGGCTATGTTCAAACTACAGCAGATTTCTTGCATGTATTTTAGTACAAAATGCAGTTCACAATTTTACCACTTGGTGGCACACAAAAATAAAAGAAAATTATGCTCAAATGCCTTGGCAAAATGGAAATATGAGTAGGATCAGAGTATGCATAACTAATTCAGTACAGATTTCAGAGTAGCAGCCCTGTTAATCTGCATCCACAAAAAGAAAAGGACTACTTGTGGCACCTTAGAGACTAACAAATTTATTTGAGCATAAGCTTTCGTGAGCTACATGAAGCGAGCTGTAGCTCACAAAAGCTTATGCTCAAATAAATTTGTTAGTCTCTAAGGTGCCACAAGTACTCCTTTTCTAATTCAGTACCGAGCATTAAACTCGATTCACCTTCTGAAGATTCTCTTCATGTTTGTGGGTGGTAGAAAAAAGTAAGTCTCACTCACCAGTTGTGCAAAAATCCCACAAAACATTCTGCTATAAAATCTAGAGAGCCACAAGACTGTACCCTCCTCACATCACTCCCTGTGTGAAGAAATGCTATGGTCTTTAAAAGGGTCTTGACTCCTCTGCTGCACTTTGCTCCTAAATGTGCGTTTTGTGTTTTATCTCTGTGTTTTTAAATTGCATTTGACAATAATAATGGTTGGGAATTCTTTTGGCAGTTTAGCAGTCTGCCACCTGATCACTTTAACTCCTCACACATACACCTCCCACCCTGCCTTTAACACTCACCTTCCTTATTCTTTCAGCATAACAGAACTGCTTAAATATATTTTGATAGGGCATTTGACCTTTATCCCTTTCCATTTGGACACTGAAGTGTCTTTTGTTTTTATTCCCCACTATAATTTCTCATCTATCCTCTAAATTTTTCTTTGGTGATGTCTACACTATGGGAACTATAGATCAGCTACAGAACCCAAGATGAACACTGTTGGGTTATAACTGTCTTCTCTCTCTTTCCCTAAGGCTACTGACTCCTTGCTTGTCCAGCCCATTATCCTTATAGGGCCTATACCATCCAAATTCTCTGTCACCTTCACTCACTTCCCTATTCATTACCAATTCAGAACTTCCCTCTTGAAACCCAGGAAAGCTGGATGTCAAGCTCAAGGCAGGAGCAATATATTCATCCACTCTGCGTACCAATTTAAAGTTACATTTTAGCTCAGCTTTTTGGGACTAGATGCGGATTCATCAGCAGTTCCAGGTTTTGAACACAAAGCTGGCTGCAGAGAAACTGTTCATGGTTGCATGGATCTAAGCCACGGTCCTCACAGGTATCTGAAAGCCATTTAGGAAGCTAGAAGAGTAAATATTTTGAGGGTCTGGGCCCAATCATATGGCGCAAAGAGCGTCTGAGAGGGGGAGGTGTCCCAGGGGAGCTCACCCCGCCCATACCGGAAGAATAACGGCGGCGGCGGCAGTTTCTACATGGCTACTGCGCACGCGCACGGACGGCTCGAGCAACACAGCGCATGCGCGGAGCAGCAACTCGCTGCTCTCGGGTGGGGCAGCGCTCTCCCGCTAAAACTACCACTTACCCCTCCCTACCCAACGGCGCCCCGGTGAGCGAGGTGGCTAGGACCGGGCCCAGATCGCCCCATCGCCCGCTCCGGCCGCCCTCACCCCGCTGCCTCACCTGGTGCCCGGCCGGCTTGGCGTGGCGAAGGCGGCCTGAGTGCGTGCGTGCTCGCGCTACATGTTGGGCGGGCGCGAGCACGCACGGCCCCGCCCCCTGCGGGGCGGGGTCCGCGAAGGAGCGGGCGGGGCCTGGAGCGGCTGGTGGGGCCTGGAGCGGGGGCCTGGAGCGTGAGCCGGGGCGGGGGGGGGGGGTAGGACTAGGCCGGCCCCGGGACCGCAGCGCCCTGGGGCAGGTTGGCGCCTGTCTCGGTTAAGTGGCGGGGACCCGCCCGCCCTTCGGCCCCCCGGGCAGGGCCGCTGCGCCTCTCCCGGGGCAAACGGGGCCGTCCCCCTGCAGCCCCTGCCGCCTCAGGTGAGTGCGGCTTGCAGCGGCTGCAGGGCCGCCGGCAGACCGGCCGGCCCGCCCGCCCGCAGCGTCACGATGAGGCTTCAAAAGCCACACGCGGGAGCGGCGCTTGGCTTCCCCGCTTCTCTCCGCAAAACCGACCAACACAGAGCTGCTGCTCGGGCCCCGCGTAGCTGCGTGCGGGGGTGGCCCGGCGGCTGCCCGCGCGTTGGTCAGTGTGTGCCGGACTAAGGGGGTCTGACACTGGGGGGGGAAGGGGGAGTCACCGGAGGGTTTGGGCCAGTGACTCCCAGGCACCAGACTTGTGTCAGAGGGGTAGCCGTGCCCTGCTGTGGCGTTGCACCCGTCATTCCACGCGCTGCACCTTGCGGGAGCTGGGTCTTGCTCTGTGAGCTTGTGTGACTGTCCCCGCAGCCCACTGTTTTTTCGCTGCTAGGTCCCCGCCACCCCGTTATTGTTTTGCTACTGCTTCTTTGTGGTGTGTGATCTAGGCCTCAGCCCTGCATCCGGTTTTGCGAGCACAGATTCCTGCCCTAATGCAATTTTGTCAACCTTGCATATTCAAAAAATCACAACTCCACTCAAAAATAACAAATTTGGCTTTAAAGTCATGAGAATGAAAAACAAACCCACCCATCAAAGTAAAAAGAAATGCTTTGTTCTTTTTTTGTCTTCTGATTTTTGGGCTTTTAGGGTGCCCTTGGTTAACATTTTCAAGCTTTTACCCTACAACCACAAGAGCTAGGAAGGAACTTACTTTTTTATTTAGATAAAAGCTGAGATTCTTACATAATTACTTCTAGAACCCTGGAGCTTTAAGGAAAGCATTGTAGGTTGTGAGACTGCCAACAAAATATTTGTGGACCTAGATTAGATAAAACGGATTTTAAAAAAAAGTTTTGTTTCTTTTACAGAGGCAGGTTTTTTCCCTTCATAGTGTCATCATAATGCAGAGTAAGGTTTCTGACAAAGGAGAAACTCTCAGTTATGAAGATTAATGGGAGGTGGGAATGAACTTTAACCCTTAAAATTCAGTCTTTGCCTATACTTTTCACAAGTTTTCAGTAAGTTCTAATTATATGGGAGTTTGAAGACTGTGACAGGCCAAAGTTAAAGTTTGGGTGCCTCAACTGTTTGTTTATATACCTTAATATATTTAGGTTTTATTTTTAAGTTTAACTGAATTTCCTAGGTGTATAATGGCTGGCTTTTGCAGAATTACAATATACCTAAAATATAGCTTTCCCAAAATTTCTGATTTGTATTTCAATCTTAACTCTGTTTTAATATAGATTTTTGTCAGGGAATTTCCTTTTTTTTTTTTTTAAATTAAAAATTTCCTGTATAGATTCTAAGCAAGATACTCAAAGAGTATGTTACCATGTAATGTTTCTAATGATTTGAAGATATGCAGTTTCTCTCACACATATTTTTTTTAAATTTTGAACTTTTACGAGATATAGGTACACAGTGGCTGCTGTATCTCACTCTGGAGCAGCACAGAACAGCTAAACGTATTTTGCATAATTAACCTGGGTTTGCAGCTGCTTTGTTTTGCCAGTGTAGTGCAAAACGGCTGAAAATGTACACAGCACTTTCTTCCTCATGCCCTCCAAAACTCCCTCTCCCTCTTTCTCTCACGCACATGGAACTTAGTCTCCCCCTATCTCCTGGCCTATCTGTTGAGTAGATCTGGCGCAGTGGGTTGCTTTTGAAAAGATATTTAGGATGAAAGGTCATTTTTGTTGTTTTTCATAACCAAAGTTTATCTGTCAGGAAGAATTGTCCTCTTTTAAAATGACCATCATCTCCCACTGCTCTCAATCATCGTGGAGCCACAGAGGCCATCAGGGAAGATGGAGGCTTCCTGTGCTGTGAGGAGGCAGAGACAGGCCCACTGACAGCAGCAAGAGAGACACTTCTGTGGCTTTGCTCCTTTTGGGAGCAATAGGAAATGACAGTGGTTTTTGAAAAAAGGCAGTTCTGTGTGGAATTCTCTGTAGTAACCATTGTATTTTTCAGCCTCTGCAGGAGAAAATTTCAATTATGAAAAATGATGTGGGAAAATTGATTGCTAATCCTAAAAAATAATTTAAAATGTGTAGTATATTCACAACTTTCTGAGAGTTTTTAATTATAACACGGGAATTTCAAAGAGTTGGTGGTTGACCATTAGGCCTTCCCCCCCCCCCCCCCCCCCCCCCCAAAAAAAAAGGCTGGTGCTGGGAGCTAAATATCTTACACTTATATTTCTTAGTTTGTTTAAATTTCTCAGTTTCTAACTAAGACTACTTGTAAATTCTCAGAAAATTAATTTCTTACTGAAAGGCTAAAGTCAGGAGTGGCCAACCCGAGCATGAGAAGGAGCCAGAATTTACCAGTATTCGTTGCCAAAGAGCCACAGTAATACATCATTAGCTCCCCCCTGGCTCCTAGTGCCTCCTGCCCACCAGCAGCCCCTTCGATCAGCGCCTCCCCTCCCCTCCTGATCAGCTGTTTCGTGGGGTGCAGGAGGCTTGGGGGGGGGGAGAGAGGAGGAGCGAGGGCATGGCTGGGGAGGGGGCGGGAAGGGGTGGAGTGGGGGCAGGGTCTGTGGCAGAGCCTGGGGTTGAGCAGTGAGCACCCCCCAGCACATTGGAAAGTTGGCGCCTGTAGCTCCAGCCCTAGAGTTGGTGCCTGTACAAAGAGCCGCATATTAACTTCTGAAGAGCCGCATGTGGCTCTGGGGCCACTCCTGGACTAAGTGCTGTAATATTGGGGAAGAAACTTTGTTGCTGTATTATTCATATGTAACAAAAAGGATGAATCCCTTGTTTTAAGTGTAAAACTCAGCCTTAACTACAGAGTCTCTACTGATGCCTCCATGATAACCTCTTAGAAAGCTAATGTCATCTTGGGATGCATCAGGAGAGGTATTTCCAGTAGGGATAAGGAGGTTTTAGTACCATTATATAAGGCACTGGTGAGACCTCACCTGGAATACTGTGTGCAGTTCTGGTCTCCCATGTTTAAGAAGGATGAATTCAAACTGGAACAGGTACAGAGAAGGGCTACTAGGATGATCCGAGGAATGGAAAACTTGTCTTATGAAAGGAGACTCAGGGAGCTTGGCTTGTTTAGCCTAACTAAAAGAAGGTTGAGGGGAGATATGATTGCTCTCTATAAATATATCAGAGGGATAAATACCAGAGAGGGAGAGGAATTATTTAAACTCAGTACCAATGTGGACACAAGAACAAATGGATATAAACTGGCCACTAGGAAATTTAGATTAGAAATTAGACGAAGGTTTCTAACCATCAGAGGAGTGAAGTTTTGGAATAGCCTTCCGAGGGAAGTAGTGGGGACAAAAGATCTATCTTGCTTTAAGATTAAACTCGATAAGTTTATGGAGGAGATGGTATGATGGGATAACATGGTTTTGGTAATTAAATATTCATGGTAAATAGGCCCAATGGCCTGTGATGGGTTTTTAGATGGGGTAAGATCCAAGTTACCCGGGAAGGAATTTTCTGTAGTATCTGGCTGATGAATCTTGCCCATATGCTCAGGGTTTAGCTGATCGCCATATTTGGGGTCGGGAAGGAATTTTCCTCCAGGGCAGATTGGAAGGCCCTGGAGGTTTTTCGCCTTCCTCTGTAGCATGGGGCACGGGTCACTTGCTGGAGGATTCTCTGCTCCTTGAGGTCTTCAAACTACAATTTGGGGACTTCAATAGCACAGATATAGATGTGAGGTCTTTTTTAGGAGTGGGGGGTGAAATTCTGTGGCCTGCATTGTGCAGGAGGTCAGACTAGATGATCATAATGGTCCCTTCTGGCCTAAATATCTATGAATCTATGAATCTATGAAAGTACATATAGGAAACCAGGGAATTTACAATTTCTAGGGAGATGTCAGCAGAATTATTTTTATTTCAGTAGGGTGCCATCATTGGCGGGAAGAGCACAATGGAAGTTTTGCGTCCAACACTTGTAAGGATTGGAGGGCGCATTTATAGGAAAAATATTATTCAACAACAGTCCTATCCAAATGAAGAAGAGGATGATTTCTATGCAGGTAAAACCTAATATGTAGGGGCCCAGTCTGGTGTTAAATATAATATATTGCAAAGTGGGGAATCAGCATTCAAGACTCACAGGGAGTTAGCAAACTCAGGCTCTGAGCCTGTGAGGAGCTCCTTGTGGGCACAGGGGTCTGCCCTTATTGCAGGACTGGGGACATAGTCTTTTGAGTGAAGAAATACTTTGCATTGTTCTCTAGCAGTCCTGGCTGAGGAGCAGAGTAAATTCTAGTTACAAAATGTTGGCTTAAGTGATTGTGAAGTTGACGTGGGTTGCTGGCTATCAATTAATTTGTTGACTGAAAAATTCAGCAAAACAATGTTATCTGGGTTAAAAGATTTTTTTTAATTTAAAATGATCAGTAAAAATGTTAAGACTTTGTAGATAATATTTTTTCCCTATTCGTGCATTGTCCTTGGTATTTTCCACAGTGAATTTAATCTCGGAGTTAATAGGAGTTGAGGTCACTTAGCACCTCCTTGGAAGTGCTCAGGACCTTTCGATATTGGCCCTTAAATGGGTGTCTTCTTGTGGCCATCTAATGTGGATTTTGAAAGGTATCACCTATTTACATGGCTAACTGTTCCTTTTCTATCTTGGTGTACTCACCTGTATGAGTACCATATTAGGTAATGTTTGTGTGGGTCCTTCTAAATATAGAAAAGCCCAAGAATATCTGGTAAACATCCACCATTTGTTTCAAGTAGAAAAGATTGAAAGAACTGGGCAAACTCTAATATGCTTCTTGCCACCCAAACCCACCCCTGCTCACATTGAGCTAACCAGGTTTGGTTGAAAAACAAATATGACTAAGTGGTCCGTGGGTGAGAGTGTGTCTTTATATCCTCTGATGCTTAAGCCAGTGGGCTACCGCTCAATAACAGGCAGAACAGTTCTTTAAAAAATCCTATTGGGTTATTTTGCAAATTGCAGCCAAGAGAAAAACTATTCTGTAGCGGGCTGAAACTGCTACTTTTTTAACCCTCCAAGAATGGAAGATTTAAAAGTAGTGTCATGATGTTTTTCTGAGCAGGTCGTAAGATGAAATAAAAGCCAGTTGGCTCTGACAGAAGGAGCCACCTTGTTCTTTTATTTAACCTTGGGAGAAGAAAGCTGGTGAGAGTGTTCCATCACATAAAACACTATCAACCTTTATAGAACAGTCTGATTTTTTTACTTTGTAGGCCCTGGGGATCCTACAGATGAGCCTTGTGATGCCTTCCTGGTGGAAGAGACTGAGAGAGGTTTCCAGTGTGCAGTGGAGGTTCCCAGCTCACTATACAAGTGAGCCTACATGTTGTTTTATTTTAATCCTCTTTTACAGATGAATCTGTCAGGGAGGTTGAATTCTCAGAGGCAGCTGTAGATTCTAGATCTCTCAAATATTTTCTGTTTTGTGGAGAGCTCTGTATTTGTGTGGGGGAAAGGGGTGTGGATCCATTTCCAATGTATCTGTTTCACATTTGGCACCTGGCTCTCACCATGGTGGCAAGTGCATTTTGTGCTTTCTTGCTGGTAGCAGTTTTTTGAGCATCTGCTCTTCAGGACATGAAAGCAAGCCAGGAAGATGGAAGAATGTGGGGAGAGACTGAGGTAAGCAGCTAGGCCAGGGGAAGCTGTGAACACTTCGTGAGAAGGCACACTCAAGATTGCAGTGTTTTGCTAATTGAATATTTGAAGTGAAATAATTTAATGTTCACTAAGGATATGTCCATACTTTGAACTGGAGGTGTGATTCACAGCTGGAGGAGACATACGCATCCTAGCTCGATTAGACCTAGCATGCTGAAAATGGAGTGTAGGCAGAAATGGTGTGAACAGTAGGAGGGATTCACACTGCTGTGGCTGCACTCCATTTTTAGTACACTAGCTTGCTCAGAGTTAGTGCAGATATGCCTCCTCAACCTGGTAACTGCGCCCCCAGCTAGAAGTATAGACATGCGCTTGGAAGTATCTAGCTGATATGACAGCTTTGTCTAGTAATATTTGCGAGTTTTTTAGGAATGGTTATATTACAATTACATACACAGTTTTTTATTTCAGTATGTATGGGTGGTTAAAATGACTGTGCTGAATTGTTTCTTTGCTCCGCGTTTTGTAGGTTTCTGCTCCGTGTTCGCTTTGGTGGTTGAATGATATGGTAGTTTCAGAAGACTCCCCAGGGGAATCCTCCCCCTTCTATCCCCAAGAAAGAAAAGAATAAAGCAACCAAACCCTGCCTAGAAAAAGAAAATAGTGACATTTTGTGCATGACAGTATAGCATTTGTATGTCTATAGGTATATAATTGGAAAAAAAGGGGAAACCAGAAAGAGACTGGAAACAGAGACTCGAACTTCCATCAGCATTCCCAAGCCTGGAATGGAAGGACAAATCGGTAAGCTTTAATGTGCACAAGATGAATGAATGCTCTCTTGTCTACTCCCCCTTTGGTGTGTGTTTTGTGCACGGGACTGGGAATCAGGAGATGGCTCGTCTGTTCTCAGCTCTGACACATCAGTGACCCTACTGTAGATAAATAACTATCCAATAGGATCTAAGTTTATTTTTTTTAGCTTGTACGCTCTTTGGGGTAGTGACTGTTTTTTTACAGTGTCTGGCATAGTGTTCCCCAAGCTACTTGAGGCCTCTAGGTGCTACTGCAATATAAATGCTTCATAATATTGGTTATAGTGAATTAAATTATTATTGGAATTCTGTTTGATTGTCTTCTGTCCTGAGTCTTTTAGAACTTAATTCATATTTTTACTTAACTTGTCAATATTCTACAATATAGATTGTTAAATGCATTAATAAGTACAGTGGAAAATCAGTATCTTTTTAATTAGTTCTTAGCTCTTGTGGACATCATAGCAAAATGTCACCAATCTTGTGTGGATTTCATATAGTTACAATTAGTGTTACTTTGTTTGCTTTTAGTGATTACTGGGCAGCAGCGTAGTGGTGTCATTTCAGCCCGAACACGGATTGATGTTCTTGCTGAGAGCTTCCGCAAGAAGCAGCCATTCACACACTTCCTGTCATTTGCTCTCAACCAGCCTGCTATTCAGAAAAAATTTCTACAGTTCAAGGAGGAAGTATTAGAGAAATGCTCCAAGGTAGGGAACCATGATACTTGGAAGTAACTGATGTAAAAATGGATGCTCTTCCCCAAGATGCTATTTTATTTTATTGATATTGTTAAAGGCAAATTAAAATATATGCTGTTAGGGGAGAAATTGTCACTTGTGATTGTGGAATGCGTAAGTACAGTAATAATTTGAGGCTTTAAAAGTAGACATTGAATGCTAGATCTACTGAAGATGTTGAGAGCACTCTAATGGAGGCTTTTGGAACATGGAATTATTTTTGTAATAAATTGACAGTAAAATATTTTCCACAGATCTGGAGGAAACTCTGCGATTCAAAAGTTTGGTTTTTAAAATTTGAAAACTATTAATTAGTGTACATAACCTTTGGCTGCATTTTAGGTGGTTTCTACTATAAATAACCAGCATGTGACAAGGATTTTTAATAAGTTTGCTGCTGCTTTTTTCACTATCCCTTTGGCCCCTGACATTGAACAAATGTGGGAATCATTACCTTAACTTAGCCAGAAATGACTCGGTAGCATTTGACACGGTGCAAACTTAATCACTTAGCAACATTTTCTTTCGTCGCCCAAGACTGTGCTGTTATTACCTCTTGCTTGTTTTCAAATCTTAAACTGATAGCAGCAGGAAATAATTAGGAACAGAATTGAGAACAGAATTCAGTGAATGCTCTGTATGTTTGTTTTGTTTTTTTAAAGAGTGATTAATTTGTTAGGGAGTTTAGTGCTGGTGAAAGTTTGCAACTTGTTAGCCATGGAGTCTTCTCAGAACAGGTTCAGAAGAGAAAGCAGTGTTAAACTGCCATCTGCTGATGTATTTCAACACTAAGCTGGGAGGCCTACCTTTTCGGGAGGAGGGGCTAATTCAGTTTTCATGCCCATTCATTCATTGGTCTCTTTGCTGAGGCTGACAATGAGAGTGCTAGATTGTGTGCATGTGACAATCATTTCATTTATCTAAGGTCTGATACTGGTGCTCATCATCCTAGTACCTGAGCACTTCTGAAGAATAAGAACAATAACTCTTTTGCTGTGAGCAAGAGGCAGGCTTAGCTTTTTTAAAACTGAATATAGAAGATCAGGAGTGTTGGTGTAAGAGTACCATTGAAGGAAGCCTAGACAGAGAGTTAGGTTTTGCATTCATCTCTGTGCAGCAAAATTAGCACTCATTTTATCTAGCGGAGAGTACCATGATCTTGGCCTGGCTTCCTCTGTTGGTTTACAGTTCCATTTTTCCGGTGGAACAAAACTGTTGTGGAAAGAGATGATCCTTCATGTCATAGGCGCACTCTGAGCAGAGCTCTTGATGTGAGTTTTCTGGAATAAGCACCATACATACCGACATCACTGTTCGCTGTCTGGAGTTCCTCTTCTCCAGTTCCTTTCAGAATCCTCTCCAGGCAGTCTTCCACCTCTTGCAAATCACTGGAACTGTTTTTTCATCAAAATCTTCACCTCTTCATAGCCAAAGCTCAGAAACAGTACTCCATTCTCCTCCTCCTTGACCTGTAAGCCATCTTTTACATAGTCAACCATGTTCTTCTTCTTGAAATCTCATCCTCCTTGGCTTCTGTGACTGTCCTCACCTGGTTGTTCTTCTTCATTGCTATTTGCTCCTTCAGTGTGTCCTTTGGAGGATCATTGTTTCTTTTTTCTTTACACCTTATCTCTGGGTTATCTCATCTACAAACAAAAGTTCAGCTACTATGTCTATGCTGATGACTCACATATCTATCCCTCTTCTCCAGACTTGTCTCTTTCTGTCCAATCTAAAATCTCTGCCTGTCTCTCTGACATCTTTTCGTGGATGTCTAGCCATTAGCTCAAGTTCAATATAGCTAAAACAGAGTTCTTAATCTTCCCCGACCCCTTCCTTTAATGATCACTGTTGACAACACCACCTTCCTTCCTGTCACTTGGGTCCTTGTGACCTGGATATCATTTTCAACTCCGACCTCTGTCCTAACATCCAGGATATGTCTGAATCTTACCATTTCTTTCTGTGTAACATCTCTAAAATTCATACTTTTCATCCACACATCATCTCGCATCTCAGTTACTGCAACATTCTTTTCTCTGTCCTTGCCCCTCTCATATCCATTCAGAATGCTGCTGCAAAGATCATTTTGTTAGCCTTGGCTCCCTGTTCTCTATTACATCAAACACATAAGCCACTTGTCTTTGCTTTCAAGGCCCTTCACGGCCTACCCCAACTCTACCTATCATTGCTCATTTGCTAATGAAATTTTAGTTCTCACCTCTGAGTGGCCCATGACACCAGCTTGCATTGCCCACTAGTTAAATTTTCAAACAAGCACTTTTGTGCTTTCTCTCATGTTGCCTCATATGCTTGGGAGGCATTCCTCATTCAAATCCCTCCTTAAAACTCTCCTTTGCTGTGCTGCCTACAAAAAACTTCACAACAGTTAGGTTGCTTGTGTGCTGAGACCACTGCCTATCACACTGACCAATATTTTCTCATTGTTTGCTTATACTCCCCCATCTGTTGTCTCTTGTCCTATGCTTAGATTGTATGCTCTTTGGGGTAAGCCTTTTTGTCTTTTTGTTCTGATTGAAAGGTACCTCGCACAGTGCGGTCCTGGTCCAGAATTAGGGCTCTTAAACACCGTGGTAATATAAATACACAACTTATTTCATCATCTGTCAATTGGTTATGGCTTTTGGTCACTAAGGACTCAGGTTGCATTCAGACCAGGCACCCAGAATTAAAAGCCCTTATCAGTAGTATGGATGATGTTGCTGAGAATGTATAAAACTTACCAGTGAGATATGTTTGTTAACTGCGTAATCAACAGGTAGAAATTACGCGTTTTTAGGGCCTTCCTAAAATGGTGGGGATTGGTGTTTTGTTTTACTTCCTTAGTGAATGTAGTTGGGTAAATTTAATGTATACTGTACAATTCTTAGGACATGTCTGTCTTGATCATTTTAAGTATGCCAAAAATTTGATGATAAACTACTTTATACTCTTTAAACTAGAAAATTGGTTTGCAGTATCACTTTTCAATACCTCTGTATGTTTTGTTATAGGTTATAAAATGGTTTAAATAAGTTCCCTCTCTTTATTCCTCCTCCTTTTCACCGTTTCTTTCTCTGCTAATGTTGTTCCTGTTCCATCAGTGAACAGAAATACAGATTTTTCTCTCAGCATTGCCCCTTCAGACTCTTGTAAATAACTTCCTTGACATTTTGGCCTTAGGTCTAGAAATATTCTTTTGCCACTCCCTTTATCAGGATTCAGATCCTCAATTTTTATTATTTTTAACTTTTCTATATTGAATTTAGTCAGTGGCAAATATTTGTGTTTTTATGTATGAGACATTTGGGGATTGTGGTGCTTAACTTTTCACCCTTCTTCCTTTTGAGCATTATCATGGATACACCGTATATTGCAACTCCATATGTCTTTCAATCATTCCACAGCCAGTAATGCCACTGTATCGCACAGCCGGGTCTGCTAGAAAGCATAGCAGTAATGAAAACCAGTAATTCAAAACTGTGCTTTACAGTGCCATAAGAGAGCTAATAGAGCTGTCCAAAATAATAAGGGATTTCTCAGGATGCTTAGAGAAACTTGAATAGATTTCAGGTATAGAAACTGTGTAACTTTGTTCCTGCTGCAGAGTCAGTTAATGACTCCAGTACTCAAAAGAAGCTTACTAATGATAGTAAATAGGGAAAAGTCCAGGTGTGTAAGTTAGCATTTCTTCTGGTTGTTGAGCATTTGTGCAGGATTCTTTGCTCTCTAAAACTGTTACCATGACAACCATTCATCCATATTTTGTAATGATGTCTTGCATGACAGTATATACTTTGTGTTACTTTTTTGGCTTCACAAGGTTTTGTAAGTTCACAGTTGCATTAAAATGTCAAAAATCTTAAGCATTATCAAAGCCAGTTATGTTGGTTAGGCAGCCAGACAATGAAGTGGCAAAATAGAATGCTAGGGCCAATATTTCCATGTATGCCATCTGTCTCTGACTAAGGGGATGGTACTGTTGTGGTATGGGAGACAAGTTTCTGGGTGATCTTGAGAGGCTTGCATCATGGACAATCAAGGAGAGGGGAGGACTGAAATGTTTATAGCTGATCCTGGGGGTGGAAGAGGAAGTATGCATTGCAGTTTCCACCATCCTTTAATGGCTGGTTATGGAGCAACATTGCCAAGAAAAATCTTGTATAGTTCTTTCAATCTCTGAAAGTGCCGCCTTTATGTATAGCAGGCTGCAGCTGTAATGTGGAAGGGAAAATACAATTACTTTGGTGTTTCACAGTTTATAGATATCGAATGTAGATAATTACATGGGATGAAAGGAAGGTATCCTAGAGTGAAAAGGGTGTGTGTGTGTGTGTCTCTGATGCTTTTCACCCTCCACTCCAGTTTCTAGTGTATTTGTGATTCCTTAGGTCATGTGTGGGGGAGGGATAGCTCGTGGTTTGAGCATTGGCCTGCTAAACCCAGGGTTGTGAGTTCAATCCTTGAGGGGGCCATTTTGGGATCTGGGGCAAAAATTGGGGATTGGCCCTGCTTTGAGCAGGGGGTTGGACGAGATGACTCCCTGAGGTCCCTTCCCAACCCTGATATTCTGTTATTCTAATAGTGAGTTACCCTGCTCATTCCTTGTAGGTGCATACATCAGGATTGGAGAGGCATATAATTGGGGGGGGGGGGTAAGAAATAAAAATGCTCTTAAACTCTCATGTAAATATTAGATCAGGAGTGGGCAAACTTTTTGGCCCAAGGGCCACATTGGGGTGCGAAACTGTATGAAGTGCCAAGTAAGGAAGGCTGTGCCTGCCCAAACAGCCTGGCCCCTGCCCCCTATCAACCCCCTCCCACTTACTGCCCCCCTCAGAACCCCCGACCCATCCAATCCCCCCTGCTCCTTGTCCTCTGACTGCCCCGTCCCAGGACCCCCTGCTCCAAACCACGCCCCCCCGCCCCCGAGATCCCACTCTCTTCCCCTGACTACCCCCCGACAGGCCCCCTAGGACTTCCACACCCTATCCAACCCCCCCAGTTCCCCAACCCCTCACCGCCCCGCCCCAGAACCTCCACCCCATCCAACCGCTCCCTGTCCACTGACTGTCCCCAGGGTCCCACTACCCAGTCTTTTCACTGCCACACGTGTGCCGCCACCACCCCCTTACCGTGCTGCTCAGAGTGGCAGGAGCTCGCAGCCTCGCTGCCCGGGCGGCGGCGTAACTGCAGGGCAGGGGGGACAGCAGGGGAGGGGCTGGGGACTAGCCTCCCCGGCCGGGAGCTCAAGGGCCGGGCAGGACTGTCCCGCGGGCCGTAATTTGCCTATCTGTGTATTAGATCCTCGGGTAGCAGAAAAGATAACTGGGAAGGAGGAAGCTCAATATCTAGTAGTTTATTAATGCACCTTGCCAAAAAGAGTTTTATTCTGGAACTTGGTCTCAATCCCTGATCTAATGGGTTGGGAGTACTGCATACACACAGTGCTTGGGCTCTGGGAGGAAAAAGCAAGTGCTTCAAAGAAAATTTTGTCTGGCATTCTATCAAAATGATGATATCTAGGACAGACAGCCTCAGCAGTGGGGAAGGAGTCAAATATTTAATGGGGAAGAATTTGGATCCTAAAAGTTACCATGGGGTGGTTAATTGTCCCCATCACTTTCTGGAAGTAGAAATGGTTAGTCATTTCCCTTCTACCCTAAATATATATTTGTGAATAAGATTGTGATACAACAAAAATATGACAATCATGGAAGGTAGAACAGTTGAATTTAGAATTTTATCAATTTTTATGGAAGACCTGCTTCCTTTTTCAGACAGCTCTGCATCAGTTGAGCATGGTGTGTATGTGCATGTGTGTGTATTTAAATATAGATGCAAAAAAGTGGTAGGCCTAGATTGGGAACACAATTATTTTGTTCCATGTATAGAATTGCAATAGCTTTTCAGTATAGACAACATATATGACTCTTTGGGGAATAAATATGTGTATAAAGTTAGCTAGCATTCAGTGTGTTTTGTTTAATTTCATAAAACCTTCAAATATTGGCTTACTACTTTTTTCAGAAAAAAGTTTCTTTCCTCCAGAGGTTGGGGAAAATCACAACCCTGTAATCTGTTCCCCTTCCCTTCTTTAGGGCTTATTATGTTCCCTCTACACTGGAGCTGCTAACATGAGAGCTGACAATGGCTTTCCATCCAGCAGAGGGCAGTGTTTGGAAGGCAGGAATATGCCAAAATCTTAGGGATGTTATGTAGATGTTACTTAAAGGGAATATTTTAAATGAAATCCTGAAAGACATACTGAAGTTTCCAAGTTCATGAGCAGTGGATTTTTTTTAGAGAGGCAGTGATTTCCTTTATTTTTAAAATCCTTTTATATTTTTATTTGGCTGCCAGTACATTTTAAGGAACAGTAGGCATAAATCAAAGGTTAACAGCTACCACTTTGCACTTACTTAGCACCTTACGTGCAAGGATCTTGAAACATTTAACAAATTTTATTATGCCTCATGGCATCCATGTGAGCAATGGTCAAAGTAGATCACAGTAGGAGGGGGTATTCACCTATTCTTTTCCCTTGTCATCAGAGGTATGAATGAGTGAAGTGGTTTTATAACACCTTGTGGATAAGAAGAAATGTATTTAAAAGGGGTTCATATTCCCAGGCAGTAACATAGTCACCTAAACAAAAATAATGCTGTCTCTGCAGTGTGTGGAGCTGCATACAGGCCATATCCCTAATGCTCTTAACTTCAGTTTCTACCAGGATGAAGTCTCCGTATTGATGTAAAACAAAATGTGACACCCTAGGAAAATTCCTGTGTTTTAGAAGATAGATTTTTATACATAATGTGCCTTCCCCTAGAAGGGAGAGGTAGCTGGCAGGAAACTGGTATTTCTTCCTTCCCTTCTTCCTCTTTTAGGGAGGAGAAGCAGCAGTGGTGGTTTTCTCCCTTTTCCTGCTGCCTCTGTAGGGCAGAGAAGGCAAAGAAGAGGTGTCCACTATTCTCTCTTCCTAATGGGATATGGGAAGCTTGGGACAGATACTCCTTTAAAGGAGAGAAGGCAAATAAGAGATTCATTCTTAGCTAGGTTTCAGAGTGGTAGCCGTGTTAGTGTGTATCAGCAAAAACAAGTAGGAATCCTTGTGGCACCAGAGACTAACAAATGTATTTGGGCATAAGCTTTCGTGGGCTAAAACCCACTTCATCAGATGCATGGAGTGGAAAATACAGTAGGCAGTATAAATACACAGCATATGAAAAGATGGCGGGGGGGGGTTCAGTGCTAATGAGCTAATTCAGTTAAGGTGGAAATGGCCTATTCTTAACAGTTGACAAGAAGGGGTGAATACCAAGGGAGGGAAAATTGCTTTTGTAGTGCTAATGAGGCCAATGCAATCAAGGTGGCCCATTTCAAACAATTGACGAGAAGGTGAGAGTATCAACAGAGGGAAATAGGTTTTTGTAGTGTCCCATCCACTCCCAGTCTTTATTCAGGCCTAATTTGATGGTGTCTGATTTGCAAATTAATTCCAGTTCTATAGTTTCTCGTTGGAGTCTGTTATTGACTTTTTTTTGTTGAAGAATTGCCACCTTTAAGTCTGTTGAGTGTCCAGGGAGATTTGAAGTGTTCTACTGGTTTTTGAATGTTATAATTCTTGATGTCAGATTTGTGTCCATTTATTCTTTTGCGTAGGGACTGTCCGGTTTGGCCAATGTACATGGCAGAGGGGCATTGCTGGCACATGATGGCATATATCACATTGGTAGATGTGCAGGTGAACGAGCCCCTGATGGTGTGGCTGATGTGGTTAGGTCCTATGGTGGTGTCCCTTGAATAGATATGCGGACAGGGTTTGTGGCAGGGATTGGTTCCTGGGTTAGTGATTTTGTTGTGTGGTGTGTAGTTGCTGGTGAGTATTTGCTTCAGGTTGGGGGGCTGTCTGTAAGTGAGGACTGGCCTGTCTCCCAAGGTCTGTGAGAGTGAGGGATTGTCCTTCAGGATAGATTGTAGATCCTTGATGATGCAGTGGAGATGTTTTAGTTGGGGGTTGTAGGTGATGGCTAGATGCACTCCATGCATCTGATGAAGTGGGTTTTAGCCCACAAAAGCTTATGCCCAGATATGTTTGTTAGTCTCTAAGGTGCCACAAGGACTCCTTGTTCTTAGCTAGGACACCTTTTCTTGCATTATCATAGAATCATAGAATATCAGGATTGGAAGGGACCTCAGGAGGTCATCTAGTCCAACCCCCTGCTCAAAAGCAGGACCCATACCCAATTAAATCATCCCAGCCAGGGCTTTGTCAAGCCTGACCTTAAAAACTTCTAAGGAAGGAGATTCCACCACCTCCCTAGGCAACACATTCCAGTGTTTCACCACCCTCCTAGTGAAAAAGTTTTTCCTAATATCCAACCTAAACCTCCCCCACTGCAACTTGAGACCATTACTCCTTGTCCTGTCCTCTTCCACCACTGAGAATAGTCTAGAACCATCCTCTCTGGAACCACCTCTCAGGTAGTTGAAAGCAGCTATCAAATCCCCCCTCATTCTTCTCTTCTGCAGACTAAACAATCCCAGTTCCCTCAGCCTCTCCTCATAAGTCATGTGTTCCAGAACCCTAATCATTTTTGTTGCCCTTCGCTGGACTCTCTCCAATTTATCCACATCCTTCTTGTAGTGGGGGATCGTCCCCCTCTCACCAATGTCGAATAGAGGGGGACGATCACGTCCCTCGATCTGCTCGCTATGCCCCTACTTATACATCCCAAAATGCCATTGGCCTTCTTGGCAACAAGGGCACACTGCTGGCTCATATCCAGCTTCTCATCCACTGTCACTCCTAGGTCCTTTTCCGCAGAACTGCTGCCTAGCCATTCGGTCCCTAGTCTGTAGCTGTGCATTGGGTTCTTCCGTCCTAAGTGCAGGACCCTGCACTTATCCTTATTGAACCTCATCAGATTTCTTTTGGCCCAATCCTCCAATTTGTCTAGGTCCCTCTGTATCCTATCCTGCCCTCCAGCGTATCTACCACTCCTCCCAGTTTAGTATCATCTGCAAATTTGCTGAGAGTGCAATCCACACCATCCTCCAGATCATTTATGAAGATATTGAACAAAACCGGCCCCAGGACCAACCCCTGGGGCACTCCACTTGACACCAGCTTCCAACTAGACATGGAGCCATTGATCACTACCCGTTGAGCCCGACAATCTAGCCAACTTTCTACCCACCTTATAGTGCATTCATCCAGCCCATACTTCCTTAACTTGCTGAAAAGAATACTGTGGGAGACCGTGTCAAAAGCTTTACTAAAGTCAAGATACAATGCATCCACTGCTTTCCCTTCATCCACAGAACCAGTAATCTCATCATAGAAGGTGATTAGATTAGTCAGGCATGACCTTCCCTTGGTGAATCCATGCTGACTGTTCCTGATCACTTTCCTCTCATGTAAGTGCTTCAGGATTGATTCTTTGAGGACCTGCTCCATGATTTTTCCAGGGACTGAAGTGAGGCTTACTGGCCTGTAGTTCCCAGGATCCTCCTTCTTCCCTTTTTTAAAGATTGGCACTACATTAGCCTTTTTCCAGTCATCCGGGACTTCCCCCGTTCGCCACGAGTTTTCAAAGATAATGGCCAATGGCTCTGCAATCACAGCCGCCAGTTCCTTTAGCACTCTCGGATGCAACTCATCCGGCCCCATGGACTTGTGCACGTCCAGATGCTGATGTAGCTCTCCACCTGCTGCTCAAGAACTTCAGCCAGGCACTAGCTCTTCTGATTTCAGATTCCCATGCCTAGTGAGTCTATACTTCATGAAACAGACTTAAACTGGGCAAGAGGAGGAAAGATCTGTAGTACAGAATTTACCCAAAACCAGGCTAAGAGGAAGAGAGGGATCTGCACTCCCTTCTGCTTGCCTCTCACTTTAGCTCATGCCTGTGACATAGGGAGCTGCTGTATTCATTTTGCAGGTGGAGAAACAGGCACTCAAATGAGTTGTCCAGTTTGATTAATCGTCAGTGTTGGAAATAGAATTCAGGGCTCCTGGATCCCTATCCCTTGCTCTGAACACTATACCACACTCCCTTCTATATATACATAGTGGGCATTTGAGCTAGGACGTTTTGTTGGATATTTGGATGATGTCCATAGGGCACCATAGTGATGAATATTGATATGGCCCATATCTTATGGGCTCTTTCTCCCTTGATGTCCATTTGACTTTCCTTAACCCTTGTACTGAATGTGTGCTGGGCTTTGGTTTCCTGTTAATTGTCTCTGCTGGAAGACCAGTACAGAGACATGATTGATGCCATTACTGAGTGCAGTTTTAAAAGAAAAATCAATGAAGTACAGTGGTATGGTAGTGATTGCTAATGATAAATCATAAGCTGGGGATTTGAACAAGAGGGTTAAAACCTATCTGCATCTAAGTATACAGCTTCCAGCCACTCAGTCCTATGACATTTGGAGGCAGATTTTGGAACTTTTGTTTTTCAAGAAGACTCAGCTCAGATACAGCATCTTTTCATGGAAGACTTAGGATCTGTGGTTCTGCAACACAGGAAGGGTGTGACAAGGATTTCTGGGGTAGGCCTGAGATCTTTGGGACTACACAGGAAAGATACTGTGAATCTTGGGCTGTTCATTGGGGTCCTCCTTCTTTCCAGTACAGAAGACATGGCACACCCAGGTGATGTGCAACCACTGACTCTGCACTTATCAATCCATATTCAGATATCTTCAACTGATGTTTGAAAGCTGCAGAAGGGACAGCTCCTCAGGCCAATAGTAGGTTAGACAGCACAGTTTGCATTATCTTTTCACCCTTCACCATCTGCTTCATGAGATTAGGGTAGTTCTTCTCTCTTGCAAGCTACTTATTTATTGTGTTAATTTGTATTCTGTTCATCATCATCATCTGTATGCATTGCAGAAATTAAAATGAATTGTTGCCAACAACTGGAATAAATCAAGTCTACCTCCAGATTCTGTCTCCCACTCCATCCACTGATGGGCTAAATATCCTCTGACTACAGACCTGAGTTAAAAACCAAATAAACAAATCTCTTGCACTGCATCCTAAATATGTCTTAAAGCAGAGGGAGCAAAGAGCCTTTTTCAGTTTCATTTTGGTCCCAGGCAGAACATAGAAAAGCTAGAGAATTGAAATCAAGTGTACTCTCAAACAGGAAATCCGTCCTTACTTGTGCTTTTGATATTGCTTATCAAGGTAATTTCCTTTTGTTGAAAAGCTACTACATTGGATTGAAATATGCAGATGGTTTTGACACCACTGTTTCAGGATTTTGGCATTAATTCAGCAGTGAATTAATTAACAGCGGCCCAAAGTGCTCCCCCCCCCCCTCCCGGGACCTGAGAGTGCTGCCTCCAAAGTGCTACCAGGCTTTGCCAACTTGTGACTGAGAGCAAGCTTCTGCATGAGATCATGTGATCTCACAGGTCACTGGACTGGCCTATAAGTATAAATATAAAAAAACCTGTGTGGATATTAGGTATGAAAAATGCTGGGTGAAATGTGAGGCTTTAAATCCTGTGTCAGGAGTAAGGACCTGCTGCTAGCCTGCTTACCTGCTGCTTTAACCCCAGGCAGCCTCATCAACAAAGCCGGGCAGCCACCTGATTGACTGAGCTGCCTGATTGGCTGAGGGATTTGCAGATCTACTCTTAAGATCACCAGCAGCAGTAGGACATGGATTTCTCAAAGCGTATGCCTGTGGCTGCGATTAGGGCCGTCCCTAGACATTCTGGGGCCCTACGCAGCCTCCCCGCCCCCATGGGGGGGGCAGGCATCCATGGGTGGGGGGCTGGCTGGGGAACAGGGGAGAGCTGCCCCCCAGCACTCAGAGGTGGCGTGGCTGGGTCTGGATCGTTGCACTTCCTGCCACCGATGACTGCAGGCCTGGCCCCTGCTGCAGCCTTTGGGGGAGCGGGGGCGGGAAGGGGGCGGAACGGGGCAGGGCTTTGGGGAAGGGGTGGGGTGGGGGTGAGGCTGGGGCAGAGCAGGTGTGGGAAGAGGTGGGGCTGGAGCAGCACGCAGTTGCGTAGGGCACTAGGAAATTTGGCCCTACGCAGCTGCGTACTTTGCATATGAGTAGGGACAGCCCTGGCTGCCATCCCAGCCTTGCTCCCACCCTGTTCCAGTCTTCCTCCTACCTTGGATGCAGCCCTGCTCCTGCCTTGCCTCGCCTCACTCCAGGTAACCTGACTCAGACCCTGGGCTCTGGCTCTGACAGCTAGCCTCTGACCCTGGGCACCAGCTCCTGGTTCCTGACTCCTGCCCTGACCGCTAGGCACAGCTGCGCACATCCCAGTCCATAACACCCTTACAACTTGAGACAGGATACCATTTAAACATTTTAAAGAGGAGTTTTGAAATATAGCTCTGAATCTTGTGTAGAAACTGTAAAGGCTTCATCTCAGATAATGAACTTTATTTTGAGCCAGGGAAATATATTTGCCTCTTCAGCGGTGTGGTAAGTATTATTTTGTGCTCTCTTGGGGCTATCGGATGGGCTTTTTAACTTTTGGTGCTAGAAATTGTGACCCAAGTAGAAATAATTCTAAAATAATCTGTCATATAGTTGCCCACTAAATCTTTTTTGTTACCTTTTCAATAGGACCATGGAGTCAGTAGCGGTCTATTCCAGAACCCAGCAAAGCTCCATCTTACTATTGGGACGCTAGTGCTCCTGAATGAGCAGGAGATCCAGAAGGCATGTGAACTCCTGCAGAGAAGTAAAGAGGACTTTATTAAGTAAGTGAAATAAAGGCATGATGGGGCTGGGGGAGGGGCATGGTCACTGAGTGCAGATATTTGGAGAACCAAACTCGTTTTAGAACACTGGTAACTAATGCAGGAGAAAGTGGTTCACCTGTTTGGTGTAATTCAACAGTTTTGAATCATTGTTTGAAAATTTGTAAAATACTGAAACATTTCAAACGAAACCACCCAGAAGAAAGACAAGGACATAATTGTATTTTGCCTTGATAACTGAGGACTTTCTCTGTTTGCCAGAAATCTTCAGGAGTTATTTCTTTATATCCCAGCAGTCCCCATTATTTTACTATGAACACAGATTATTTTTTCCTCTGCTGGTCACAAGAGCAGGAAGAACTCCATTGTCTTAACGCTTTTTGTCTGCAACAGTCTCAGGCAAGTTGCCTCCCTTCTGCCTAAGAACAGATGCTAATATACCCCTGAAATGCATTTCTTGAGGCAAGTAGCTCTGTGCAGAAAACCTTAAAGACAGGATGAACTGTATAAGTAATCAGTCTGAAATATTAGCTCAAGCTGCTATGGCACTAAGACTGTCATAATTTCCAGGATAAAGCCATAATATTTGAGGTTTAGAACTAGCTGAAAGCTTGGTCTAATGCAGGAGTCCTCAGCGTGGCGCCTGTGGGTGCCATGGCGCCCGCCAGGGCATTTTTGTGCGCCTGCAGGACTCCCCACCGCCGAAATGCCACTGAGAAGCATTGCCGTTTCTCGGTGGCATTTTGGCAGTGATGCTTCTTCCCACTGCCGCTTTTTGTGGCAGCATTTCGGCAGCGGGGTGTCCGGCACCCGCCAGTCTTCTGGGAATAGCAATATGCTGTTCCCACAAGAAAGGTTGGGGACCACTGGTCTAATGGGTGTTGTACTGAGATAATCTGACTACAACCCAGAAATATTAGACAGCCTGAGATTTTATTTTCTTAAAACAAGAAGCTTTTTCTTTCTACCATCAGTCCATATGCAAAACTTCCCCAACTTAGAGTTCTGTTTGTGGGTTGATGATAGAGTATGGGTTTGTCTGTTTGTTGATCTCTCTTAATTATAACATCAGATATCCAGTGTACAGTATAGGTCTCCATTTCAGCTCTCCAATGGCATTTTCATGTGTTCTGAGGATTCTCAATGCTTTGTAAACTTTTCCTCTGAGTATATGTCTGTTAGCATGCAAGCAAATGGAACCACCATTCTGCATTGAGCAATAATCTACACATAGCCAGGGACACACTAGAGCCTGGCTTGTTAGCGAATGTTGGTCAGGGCCCTGTTAACTCCTACTCTCTCCAAAATACTTCAAGATAAATATGGAAGAGACCATAGTTCAGGGCATCCTTGAAATGACAGCAGGTTTAGTAATGAAGCACCTACCATTTTATTAGTGGACCGAATATAATGGGATATAAATCCAAGACCTTTTGGTGCTTTAGTTCATGACTTTCTGTCCCAGAAGTGAGTGCTTGGCAACTGAGCCATGCTGAATTGTCGTCATGAGAGAGGAAGTCCATGCATGGGGCCTGCAGAGTCAGAGGGCAAGGCTTTCATTCTGGATACAGCAGGCACAGCTGTGAAAGAAACTCTCTGCTCACCAGCACTGGCTAGGTTCTGGAATGGAAGTTGGATGTTATGTTCTTGGAACTGTTGCGTTCCTCTCAGCATAATGATGAGGGAAACTGTATTCGTGATTTGGCCTGTAATTGTATTAGTGATTTGACTCTGGCTAGCATTTTTACAAGCATTGCTGCTTGACTTCTGTAGTAGTTGTGGGAGCTGCTAGTAAACTTGAATGAGGATAAATGTAGCTTAAACAGTAAAACATGCATTCACCTACTTTTGTATTCAAAATGGATACTTTTTTTTAATATCTTGGAACTATTTGTTTTTTAGCAAAACTGTTGGAGGCCAATCCCTGACTGTGGAGGTGGCAGGGATAGAATACATGAATGATGACCCTGCCATGATCGATGTTCTTTATGCAAAGGTTCACATGAAGGATGGATCAGACAAGTGAGTTCTCTGTGCTTTCCCTCTTTCATTCCACAGGGGTATGCAGACAGTACCTGAGGAGGCAGAAATAATGCAACAAAAGCAAACTTATTGTTCTCTGAGCTGATGGGCAGTGCTGGAGAGAATCACACTAGCAATCCAGAAGATGAGGTGGTGCTACTTTCTAGCCCCTTGGAATTAAAGCTGTGATGTGTTTGTGGGTTAGATTGATTGTTGGTAGTGTTGCAGAGAGGTGTCATTTGTTTTTAGCAGTCTTAATAGTTGAATAATGGAGTCAAGCAAGTCTGAGCTCATGCTCCCCCGTGCTGGGTAAGGGAAACTATGACAAGCAGGGCGGAGATGATGCTCATGGGATGGCACTGGGAGGAGATGACAAGAAACCTGACTTATCAGGAGAAATTAGCTGTTATGGAGGAAGCCAGGCAGCTAGCCCTGAGGGAAAGGAACGAGCTGGCCTTTTACAGTGTCACTAGGCTTTCACATATACCCCTTCCCCTTCAGATTTGAAGTCTGTTCTGCAGATAGAAAAGGAAGGGAAGACATTTACTTTTACGGAAGATCCCTGAAAATTGCCCACACTTCCTTTTTCATCCTGAAACTTCAAAGGATGCTCTGTTGGCCAGTTGGTAACCTCTAAGAACTATCCAAATCCCTCAATTTTGCTCTGATTGGAGAGACTGCTGTTAAATAATGCCAAGCGCCTCCTTCTCCACTAAGAGCTAGTAATGCTGATTCAGTGGTATTACTTTTTGCCCAGAGAAATGAGAAATACGTGGCGGTACAGAGTACTGCGTATTAGCTACAAGGCTAGTGCTGGAAGAGATTTAATGAGGGTAAGGGTGTCCACATGGTTTGTTATGCCAGATCAGAACCGTGGTCCAAGTTTGGTATCTTGCTTCTCATAATAGTCAGTAAGTGAACCATAGAGGAAAGTTTATCTTGCTATTTCCTCCCATTCACATAAGGCATCTAGCTAACTGTACTATGCTGTGCGTGGCAATGTCAAGAGAGGAGTTCCTGCCTGATCTTTGCATATTCTTGATCAGCTTATGCTATAAAGCAGATTTGATTTCCCTATCTTAGCTTGCATAACCATAGTGGTATTAGATACTGGAGAGCCCTTCTTCATATATACTGGCTCAACCTAAGAGAGATCATGCTCTGATGTTTCCCACATGGCAAAAACTTCCACTATAATTCATTCTAATTCATTTTATTTCCTTGATTAACTTTATAACATAATAAAGCACCAGTTTTACTTGAGCTATTCCCTGTTAATTTGTTTTAGTATCGTCTGTAATGATATTCATTTAATCTTTGTCATTGCTAATTTTAAAAATCACTGATGTAAAGCCAGAAAGTCAGTGACTAAAACCCATGACATTTGGTTTGAGAGTGTTGAAATTATCATATGACCTGTGGAAGCCTATAAGAGGCAGCACAAAGCCAGTAAGTAGGCTGTATAGTTAACTTCTGAAGGCTCAACAAATGATATTTGGAGTTGGTCCTAATACTGCTCTATGTCCATCTTCTTGATTTGAATTGAGACATCCAGGTTGTGGCATCTTGTGGCGAAATGGGAAACTATTGAGTGAATTGTATTCATGGACATGGTTGGTAACCAGGCTGTAAAAAATCAGTTCCATTTAGTATGCTTATATCTTATTTTAATGGATAGGAACTTTGGGTTGTATTGAACGCTCACTGCCTGTAGTGTGATGAGGCATTACTTATGTTGTAAAGGGAGTACAGTATGAAAAACCTGCAGATACTTAGAAAAATACATCCTTCAAGTTCCAATGTAATCTGCCACATCAAATTATCAAACCAATATAATCTACCACATCAAATGTCCTATTATGCTAATGTCCTCTTTTATTGAAATATTTGAAACAGAAGTTACTACTCAGGAGCCTTTGCAAACAGCCAGAATTTTTATATTTGTTTCCTTATTTGCATGAGCTCTTTCTTTTTTCCCTGTCCCCTCAGATATTAACAAAAAACCATCCTGTCTCTAAATACAAAAGCAATTGAGTAAACACAAAAACAAGGACGCAGTCTTGTCTGGCATGATTCTGATTAGTCTGTTATCTTTCCAATAGAGTTTCACTCAGTTTTTCCTTTTTGCATATTGAGACTTCATTTTACATATACTCTACCCACTTCTGGACAAGAGAGTAAAAGTGGACAAAAAAGCTTTTTTTTCTCTTGGCTTTGTAATGTCCTATTTCTCCTCCCTCCCCCCCCCAACCTTCCTAGATTACAGCTAATAGCTGATAGACTCATGGAGCAATTTGTGACCTCTGGGCTGATGATGAAGGAGTGGGATAGGGTGAAACTGCATGCTACCATAATGAACACTCTCTTCAGGAAAGACCCAAATGGTGAGTATCTTTAGAACCCTTCTGGAAAATCTGAACTACAGTAGTACCACTGAACAGGAAGTGCTGTGTTCCCTGGTATTGTGTGTCTAGATATTGCTGCGGTTCGCTTCATAGCACTCATTGGCTCTGGGCCAAAAGATAATTGGTTCAAGTCCTACACTCACCGTTGCATTCAAGTGCATTAATAGTAGGTGTGCTGCATTATTAGAGGTGTTGACCTTCGATGAGAAGTTAAACCATGGCCCTATATAATCATCTCTGGAGGAGACGTTAAAGATTTCATATAACTTTTGAAAATAGTTCTGTTGTTTTCATCAATATTCTCTTTCTTGTTAAATGAAGTTCTGCTGTCCAAGGCTGAATATGAGCTATTGCTGAGTGCCTAATGTCTGCTATTTCTGCCAAAACAGTATCTGCACTGGCAGTCTGTAACGTATTTCTTATCTAACTCATTATTTTATAAAGCTCTCTAAGATGGTTTGCATATGGAAGATGCTATGTAGTAAAATCAGACCATAGGGGTGTCAATTGGGCATTGAAAATTAGTGGAGTGTTTTTTTTTGTTTGTTTGTTTTTTTGGACAGTTTTGGCCTTAATCTTCCTGTGCCTGAGTTCACCAGCTGTAAAATGAGGATAGTAATACCACCTGTTCTCAGACAGGTGTTTTGATGATAAATTCATTAATGTTTGTGAAGTACTCAGATACTGTGGTAGAAGCACCACAGAAATGCCTTTGAGGAAACGAATAATTTTGTATTCAAAATTGCAGCGGGGTTTGGATGGTCTCTTAGGTGAGACCTTGGAACATACATTGAATGTTGTGGATAAAAAGAAATATTGAATAACTGTCCTTTCACTGAATGAGGCAGAGAGGTCTTATGGAAAAAATAGCACGTGATCACGTACTTAAAGACTGTATTATTGTGCATACACACAAGGTTGTAGTTCCTAACTTTTCTGGACATGACTACAACTTTAATGTTTTGTTTTGTGTGTTTTATTTTTATATGTATAGGTGTGTGCGCGCGCGCGAGAGAGTATATTGTGTGTGATATATTTTAAAAAAAAATGTAAAAAGTGCAGGGAAATTTCTCAGAGACCAATCCAGATTTTCTAGATGCTGTCAAGAATGTGCTTTGCATTACGATCATATACTCAGTAAGGTACTCTTTGGTATCCCAGGAGATGCATGAGTTTGTCATTGCTGAATTTCTGACAGGCCAGAGAAATTGGAATCTGCTTTCCCTGACTGATTCTATTACATTGTGCTGTCAGCCATACAAAATCCTCACAACAATATTTGTGATTTGGGGTGTTTCCTTTTCAAATTAAATTGCAAATTTTGCTCACATAAAAATGCAGTGAGACTTGTGTACTAAATGTTTTATTAACTGAATACATAGACTTTAGGGGGGAAAAGACAGTGAAAAGTATCATCCCATCTGAAGTTCTCGCTTGTGACTTTTTCACAGTTGAAGAGAAAAATAATGCAACTACAGGCAAATCATCTTTGAAGGAACGGGAGACATTTGATGGCCGAAATATACTGAAGGTCAGTGTTAAATGGTCATTGTGACTTAGCTGGGTTGTGGTATTGTATATCCAAAATAAGGTGAAACGTCACTTAAACTGTGTGTGTGTGTGTGTGTGTTGTGCCCTTGATCTCCAGGGGAAAAATCTGTTTTAAAAATAAACAAATCTAGGTAACTAAGAATTGGAAGTATTATGGTATTTATACACGCCTTCTTAAGGCCAGTGAGATTTTAGAACAAAGAAGCATGCATGTGGAAAAGATACTTAATAGGCATCAGTGTTGTGGTTTACAGTAACAATGTTTACCCCTAGAGACTTGCACCATATTTTTCCATAGGTCAGAATAAAAAATGACTTTGTTGCTCTTGTTGTAGTCACTAGTTAATACTCCCATCAATTAAACCAGTAGTCACATCATACATTTTTATCATGATTTTTTGCTTAAAAAAATAAACATCCAAGATTGGAATAGCTGGGGGAGGTCTTAAATCAGGATTGAGAGCATTGGCAGTAATCTGAGAGAGTCCAGGACTGGCATACCAGACAATGCAGATTTTATCCAATGAAACCTGCAACAGTGGGACGACGCTGTGGCCTTAGGTTTTAGGTAGGCATCAAGACACATCAAGGGACTTGCGGGCATATGAGGAGGAAGAGCTACTGGGAAATCATAGCAGTGTTTTTGTTTTGCAGGATCAGTGTATAATTTCATAGATGTTGGTGTTAAATTGTTGGTTTAATGAGTGGTGGCTTAAAGACCAGGAGGGGAGTTGTCCTCTCATGTATCTTCATCCCAGATGGCTGAGGAAAAAGGGACAGTAAATGAAGTAAAGCTACCATCCGTCCAAAAATGTTGTTGTGAATATTGCATCATGACTCAGCGTTGCCTTATATTGAAGTGGCATACATTGAGGCAATAAGAACACAACCATTGCACTGCTCTTAATGTGATCTAAGATTGAAGTGGACTCCCAAAATCCTAAAGCTGGATCTAAAAACAGAGGCTCCTGCATGTCGGAAGTGAGGTGTACTGGCATGTCCAAGGGGGAAACTTCCAAGGTACGAGGCCACATTATGCCTAGCTCAAACCACTATTCCCAGTCCTTCATTACATAAACATTAAATTTGTCCTCAGATTTTTATGAGAGAGAGAATCAAACTATCCTTTTTTTTTTACATTTTATCCAAAAAACCTCAGTGCTTTTTAAGGAATAAAAGATGCTCCTTCTGCTGGCCCCACAATTTATAGATTGCTGCACCACTGTGTCTTAGGGACTGTCTGCTCCAGTGATGTATGGTATGTAAAAGCAGGGAAATCCATCTGGTCTACCACAGATGTCTATTTCTCATTCTACTGCACTCTGAAATATGAGACAGTGTCTTTTTAAAACTCCCAATTGATTTGTACTGTTTTAGCCAAAAGAGCTACTGGCTGTTGGAGCATGAAAAGACTGCTGATAACTACTTCAAAGCAAGCCTTGTTGTAAGAAGTGTTCTCATTCTCCTCTACCTCCATCACATTCCTGAACTTGGTCACTTAATATTTCCCTTTTGTCAGCCACGTGCCCGTAGCAACTTCTGTTGGCACTAATTCTTAATATGACTCGTAATGGGCTGGAGGCTTTTCGATAGAGCCCTGCCAGAACCAGCCATCGATCTAGTGATGCATTCCAACTCGACCTTGCAGGGATGTGCTGATTTTCTTCCCACATCCCCACTTCCCTCATTTCATATACATTATTTACACTCTTCTCCTCAGGAGGTTGCCCTTTTGCAAAGTGGCTTCATTAACTTCTGAAATAGGATCTGAATGATAGGCTAATGATTAATATACTGCCACTGCTCATGCTGGTATTCCAGGGCTGTTCTGTTGTCCAAGTGCAGTGTGCTGTACAAACTTTCTCTTTTCCATACACCCTAAACTTAATCCTCAAGCATTCTCTGAAATTATTTGGTTTTGATAGCATTGTTTTCATAAAGGAAGTTGGTAAGCAGAGTGGGGAAATAATACTATAGACATGAGCTAAATTATCACATTGGAAAACTGAGTTTTATTCTACCCATCCTAGTTCTCATTGTGCAAACAATACCACAGCACTGTTCATCATAAATGACAGACTTTGTTTGGTAGAAGCCAAAGACTGGAGTGTCAAGGGATACTGCAGCTCTGGATTGTGGTTCATTGTCACAGTCATATGGAGACTTAGGACATGAATGGCAGGGGTAATGCAAGTCAAGGTTGATGTGTGTGCTTGCAAAGAACTTGCCTACCTCTAGCTAGTGTATTTAATCTTACTTCCTGAGGAAATATTTGACGGTCTGTACCCCTGTATTCACCCCGGCACACTATTGTAAATAATCTTTGTACAAAGTATGCCTTGTAAGGTGTCTTTTAAAAACTCAGAATTTGCTGGTCAGTAGTGTCCTGATAAAATGTGTGGCAGCATATGTAAAGTTATAAGATTCCACTGTATGGTGTTACTAAGACTTGTTTCAAGTCTGGGGAGTGTCCAGACCAGCTCGTCAGAGACAGAGGGCAAGCTGACACCTCAGCCAGGTGTAAACAAGGTCAAATGGGCCATCACCTGTTAAGTGACTATTTATTGGCAGGAAAGGGGATATGGGCAAAAAATCTACATCTTAGGGCACTTCGACACTTAAAAGCTGTATCGACGCAGCTGCACCGATGCAGCTGTGTTGCTGCAGGACTCTTATGTAGATGCTCTAAGCTGACGAGAGAGTTCCCCCATCAACATGGTAAAACCACCTCCCCAAGATGTTCTCCTGCTGACATAGTGCTGTCTACACAGGGAGGGGGTTAGATCAGTATAACTACGTTGCTCAAAGGTGTGGATTTTTCAAACCCCTGAGTGATGTAGTTATACCGATATAGGTCTATAGTGTTGACCAGACCTTAGCAAAGAAACAGCATAGGGCTCCTGTCCAGGGAGACTGCCTGGCACACTGCTCCCAGCTGGAGAAGTTTCTCAAAGGAGGGAGAGGGCTATAAAAAGAAAGGGGAGACAACCCAAAAGGTCCCTCCCTTTCTCTCTGCCCACAGCATTCATGACACCTGAAGACAAAGGAAGCAGCATTGGAGTAGGAAAGGGATCCTGACTGAATGTAGTTCAGTCAGTAGAACTATTGAAACATGTGGTGAGAGAAACTGCTTGGAATTTACACTAGTTCTGTTAGGCATTAGTTGCATTTTACTTTTATTTTCCTTGTAACCAGTTCTGACTTTTATGCCTCGTTACGTGTGTTCACTTAAAATCTGTCTCTTTAGTTACTAAAAACTTGTTTTGTTTGTTTTTATCTAATCCAGTGTGCTTGAATTGAAGTGTTTGGGAAAATCCATTTGGGATACAGTATTTGTGCATATCGTTTGTTAACAAAATGATGGACTTTATGTGAACTTTTATTGTCCAGGAGAAAGCAGAGCAGTACAAGACACACATTTCGGGGGGGAGAGGGAGGGAGGGGGATATTTAGGACTGGGAATGTGTTGGTGTCACACTGCAGTGTAGTTCAAGAGTGTCTGGCTGCAGCACTCCTACAAGATAGCTGGGAGTGACGTACATGCGGGAAGCTGTGTGTGAACAGACCAGGAGTGGTGACTTCAGCAGCAAAGCAGTGTAAAGGGCACACCACATTAAAGGGTTGAGGTGACGCAGCTGTTCATCAGTCTAGATTGTACCCTGGGCATGTCATGATAGTAATAATTTAAAACATTGTTTTCCCACCAGTTTTTAGAGAGTTAAACATATCACTCTTAGCATTAATAAGGATTAGCAGAATCAGTACCATCCTACCCTAAACAGAGAATAGATCTCTTAGAATGAGTGATAAAGACCCATTTTTTCATGGTTTGTGTGTATAAAAACATCTTCTGTATTTTCCACAGTATGCATCCGATGAAGGGAGCTGTAGCTCACGAAAGCTTATGCTCAAATAAATTGGTTAGTCTCTAAGGTGCCACAAGTACTCTCTTTCTTTTTGCAAATACAGACTAACACGACTGTTACTCTGAAACCTGTCATTTGGAAAACAGTTACTTCCATTTTGAAAAACATTTTAATGAAAAAGGCTCCCCACTCTAATTGATGCCAAGAGCCCAGTTTGAAAAACATTGGTCTGCCCAGTAGCCTAGTGTTTAATGCCCTGTACTGACATGCTAGATACCCAGGCTTTATTCCTGTTCAGTCTGTTACGCTTAAAGGTAGTAGATGGTTTCATATGGAATACCTTGCATTACCTCATAGAGAAAACCTTCAGCAGCTCCTTGTGGTTGACAGCTCTGGAAGGAGTTAAGTTCAGCCCTTTTTGATTGGGAGAACGATGCTGAGATAAATACTAAATTCTAAATAAAAATGGAATTTTTGGCCAGACATGTTCAGCAAGCAACACACACAAGGTCCAAGCACTAAAGTGCTGAAATTGTTCAAAGTCAGTAAACATGCAAAGACCGTGTTGGTCTTTGGTGGCATAAATCTGGTCAGAAAGCAGACCATAACGTAGTTTAAGAAGATCAAACATGCAAATATATAATGGGTATAATTTGCTAGTACATCTGAAATAAAGAAGGTCCAAGATAGGATGGAAAAACATCCGGATTCTTGTTGGATGAGAATTGAGTGGTTTTTTGTTTTGTTGGTTGGGGTAGTGGTAATAAAGGAAAAAGAAAAGGAGTACTTCTGGCACCTTAGAGACTAACCAATTTATTTGAGCATGAGCTTTCGTGAGCTACAGCTCACTTCATCGGATAAAGGAGTAATTGTAGTTATCTTTAAAGAAGATGGAAACTAACTTTGGGTAAATAAATAGATTAACCTTGACATATACATTATATTTCTGTTGCGTATTAATAGGTACATAGGCGAAAAATCAAAGGGACAGTTGGGATGCAGCTGTGAAAAATCAGCTGAACCTCATCAGAAAAATTAATCTCTAAAAAGAGTAAAAGAAAATAAATAGATAATGGAAACTACTAACCAATTAGTTTAATGGTTAATCTCTGTCATGGGTAACATATTTGAAGTTATGATAAAGAAGGTTAGCCTTGTGGTTGAAGCACCAGCTGGGATTCAACAGGAATAGGTTCAGTTCCTGCCACAGACTTCCTATGTGACGTTGGGCAAGTCAGGAAATGAGAGATTTAATATCTGTAAAGAGTGTAATAATCCTCCCTTTTCTCACACTGATTGTCTTCTCTGTTTATTATTTGTATTACCAAAGTGGCCAGGAGTCAGTCATGGATTGTAAGTAGGGCTGTCCAGTGATTAAAAAAATTAATTGTGATTAATTGGGCTGTTAATAATAGAATACAATTTTTAAATATTTTTGGATGTTTTCTACATTTTCAGATATATTGATTTCAATAACACAGAATACAAAGAGTACGGTGCTCACTCTATATTTTTATTCCAAATATTTGCACTTTAAAAAACAAAAGAAATAGTATTTTTCAATTCACCTAATACAAATACTGTAATGCAATCCTTTCATGATAAAGTTGAACTTACAAATGTAGAATTATGTACAAAAAATAACTGCATTCAAAAATAAAACAATCTAAAAATTTTATAGCCCACAAGTGTACTAAGTCCTACGTCAGCCAATCGCTTAGACAAACAAGTTTGGTTACAATTTGCAGGAGATAATACTCCCCGCTTCTTGTTTACAATGTCACCTGAAAGTGAGAACAGGCGTTCGCATGGCACTGTTGTAGCCAGTGTCGCAAGGTATTTATGTGCCAGATGCGCTAAAGATTCATATGTCCCTTCATGCTTCAACCACCATTCCAGAGGACATGCAGCTATGCTGATGATGGATTGTGCTCGATAACAATCCAAAGCAGAGCGGTCCGACCCATGTTCATTTTCATCATCTGAATCAGATGCCACCAGCAGAAAGTTGATTTTCTTTTTTGGTGGTTCGGGTTCTGTAGTTTCTGCATGTGAGTGTTGCTCTTTTAAGACTTCTGATAGCAGGCTTCACACCTTGACCCTCTCAGATTTTGGAAGGCACTTCAGATTCTTAAACCTTGGGTGGAGTGCTGTAGCTGTTTTTAGAAATCTCACATTGGTACCTTCTTTGCATTTTTCAAATCTGCTGTGAAAGTTCTTAAAACGAACATGTGCTGGGTCATCAGCCAAGACTGCTATAACATGAAATATATGGCAGAATGCGGGTAAAACAGAGAAGGAGACATACTATTCTCCCTCAAGGAGTTCAGTCACAAACTTGATTAACACATTATTTTTTTAATGGGCATCATCAGCATTGAAGCATGTCCTCTGGAATGGTGGCCGAAGCATGAAGGGGCATACAATTGTTTAGCGTATCTGACACATAAATACCTTGCAACGCTGGCTACAAAAGTGCCATGCGAACGCCTGTTCTAACTTTCAGGTGACATTGTAAATAAGAAGCAGGCATCATTATCTCCTGTAAATGTAAACAAACTTGTTTCTCTTAGTGATTGGCTGAACAAGAAGTAGGACTGAGTGGACTTATAGGCTCTAAAGTTTTACATTGTTTTGTTTTTGAGTGTAGTTTAAAAAAAAAATCTACATTTGTAAGTTACACTTTCACCGTAAAGATTGCACTACAGTACTCATATAAGGTGAATTGAAAAATACTGTTTCTCTTATTGTTTTTACAGTGTAAATATTTGTAATAAAAAATATAGTGAGCACTGTACATTTTGTATTCTGTTATAGTAGAAATTGATATATTTGAAAATGTAGAAAAACATCCAAAAATATTTTAATACATTTCAGTTGGCATTCTACTGTTTACGGTGTGATTAATTGCAATTTATATTTTTTAATCGCAGTTACTTTTTTTGAGTTAACTGCGATTAATCAGCAGCCCTAATTGTAAGGTCTTCTGGGCAAGGACTTTCTCTTATTGTTTATACAGTACCAAGTGCGGGGAGGCCCTGATCTCAGTTGGGGCCTGTAGGTTCTGCTGTTATACAGCTGATTAAATAGTATGTTAAGGGGCTGCATCTGCCTACACTTGATGGGGGACAAAAAGATGTTTATTGAGTGATAAACAAGAACTAATGAAAAACAAATCTTGCAAAGTGAATGTGACCGTATTCTCTGTTATAATTTTATGTTGGTGGCCAAGAATGTGCAGTGGACATAATATGGAGTATTTGGATTTCATTAAGGCATTGAATATAGTATCCACATTTAAAAAATAAAAACAAATTATTATGAGAGGAAAAATAACTGCCTAGATAAAAATACAATAACATGGATTAACAGCTCCCTGACTGACTGTGAATAGAATAATCATTAATAGTACCACCTCCAGATAGGGAATGTTTTTCATGGTGTTCCACAGCAATCAGTGTTTGGACCTATACTGTTTAGCTGTTTTATTAATGATCTTGAGGAAATAGGCTCTGTCTCAAGTTAAATTTACAGACAATACAAAATCAAAGGGATAGGAAATATACATAAGGAGTCATCAAAACTGCGGAACAGTCAGAAAAGATTAGAGATTTTTCATTGCAATCAGCAAGGTGATACACTATATAAATAAATCCAAAGTAATACATTTGGGGGAAAATGATAACCAGTATAAAATAAGAGAACTATTTAGAAAGTTTTGAATCATAAAAAGACAGGATAAGAGAGAAACTGAACAGAAACCTATAATGCAGCATTATTGTAACGGGGGGGGGGGGGGAGCTAGTGCTTTTTCAAGTATGTTTAAAGAAGAATCAAAAGCAAAATTTCAAAGATGGTAATTCCACTTTGCGGAATACAGAATATTGCATTCAGTTCTGATCCTTGCATTATTTAAAGGATACTGAAATGCTATACTAGATTTGAAAAGGGCAATTAGAATGACACTATGATTGGAGGACCGTTTTGAAGATGAGACTGAAGATCAACTTTTGTACTATCTGGGAAAAGAGATTAAATGGACATCACTGTATAAATACTTTCATTGAAATAACATCCGTGAAGAAAGAGGCTTATACACATCATCTGAGTATGGCAAAACAAGGAGTGGGAAATGAGAATTCATACTAGGCATTCAGAAAAAATTTCATTTGTTAGAGTTCTCAGTCATTAAAGTAGAACAAAGAAGTCGTCACTGGAAGTATTCAGAAAAGCAGAGACAAGTCACGTGAGGGGAAACTATAATGGATGAAGGTTGTACTAGCTAGCCTGAGTGGTCTTTTTTAGCTTTGCTATGTGATTTGATGACCGTGTGTCAGTAGACTAGGTACCTGACTTTCAGAGTTGCTGAGCACCCTCTACTTCTGTTGACATTAGTTGGAGTTGAGAATGCGCCGCAATTCTGAAAATCAAGCTCTAGGAATTCAGTAGCTCTCCTTCCTGTTTCTTCTTCTCCTTGCCCATTTCCTCCTTGTTACTCCAGTGGACGCCCCATCTTCTAGTTTCCCTGAAATCACTATTCTGCCATAGACAGCAATCACCAACTTCACCTCTTTGGTGTTCAGAAGATGGTTTTCACCAGTAACTGTCAAGAGTTGAATTAAAATGGTTCCTTTATAGAATACAGAGACATAGTGTTGAAGTACATGAGAAGGAACAAGTGGATTAGGGAAGGGAGGTGGTTTATCCAAAAAGCAGCTGGGTCCATTTGTATTATAATTTCCCGAGTGTGTATGAATTAACTCAGTGGTTCCTAAGCTGTACTCTGTGGACCACTCATGGTCTGAGTAGAGCTGGCTTGATCATATGCTGGTGGCAGCTACTCCTTGTTTCCAGTTGCTTCTACGGGCATCCAGCCTCTTCATTGCAAAAATAAACATAAACAATTACGGAAGCTGCTGGAAATTAGTCAGCCTAGCTGCATATAAGCATTTGCTGTAGTATGTACTGCATGGGGCCACAAGGATGTTGCACAGTTCTTGATTAGGAGGAGAGGTGGGCTGCAGGTGACCTCTGTTGGTCATAGGTGGGACACGCTTTGGAAATTAATAAGTTAATTCAGGAGTTGTGAAACTTTTTCCAAAGACATGTTCAACCCTGTATCCACCAGTTTTTTGTATAGTAGACTTTAGAAAGTTAGCAACCTGTAAATGTGCAAAAGTTTGGTGTTTTCAAAAATAACTAGTAATTCAGTTAATTCTGATATACTTGTATTTATTTGTTGGTTTGCAAAGTTCTTTTCACCATAGCAGCTAGGCCTTATTTATAAAGCTGAAGTGCATTTATTTTATAAACTGAGGGAGAAGAGAGAGAACTGGAAGCTAAAACAAATATCTTGCATTGTTCCCTTAACACTACAAGATTTGTGCTGTGAAGGAGAGTGAATTCCCAAGGGAAAGGCCTCCACTGAGAGAGCCTGTCAGCTAGCCCCAAAAAGTCTTGCCTTAAGAAACAACAGCAAGCACCCACCAGATTAATTGAACTGTCATGATGGAGTATGTCTTCCTGACTACCTTCCCATTGCCCTTAGCTTATGTATCACATGCTCATTGTTGATGTAGTCATCCCACAATTTCACAATGAACTGTGATTTCATAGAACAGCAGTTGAGGAGAAGGAACCATCTGTTATATTTCCAACCAACCTGTGAATTTTTCACATCTACCAGATACCAAAACATAACTGGGAGATAAATAGAGCCTGAAGTAGGTTTTTTTTTTTTTTTTTTTAAAAAGTAAATGGTAAGAAGAAGGTCCTAAATTGCTGTCAGTAATCTTTGGCCTCTCTGTGAACCAGACTCAGTCCTCAGCTGTTCTAGTAATGGTTGTGGTGGAAGCAGCAAAAGAGTTGTTTACAGGCCCCCAGTTCTGGAGATGGTTCTATGCTGACTGCTTTAAGCTATATCAGCCCCTGTAACAGCCCTAAATCCCCTGCATGCAAGCTGGGGATCACTGAAGTCCTGGAGTACTACAACCACATCCTCCTCAAGCTGGGGCGGGAAGGGAGGTGGCATTAATTTAAGTGTTAATTAGGTGGCAGATCCTCTGCATAGCTTTGAAAAAAATCTCAATCTTAAAGCTGTGTTTAGACACCTAAATAAATGGCTTGTTTTTCAAAAGTGCAGAGCATGCCGCAGGTCCCATAGACTTCAGCAGGTGCTGTTGGTGCTGAACGTTTTCGAAAACTCATTCGTTCATGTATCTAAACATTGGCTTTGCACCTGCATTTAAAATGTTGGCTACTATATTATCTGTACCTACAGTGTGTTTATGTATTTTGGGATTGTTGCATGAAATTTGTGCAAAACACCCAATGTTATATAGTTCTTTCTTATTTTATAGCAAATATTTATTTTTGTTTTTGTATTTGCTTTACTTTGATTCAATAAAAGAAAACTTAAAAAAAAATCACATGCAGTCCACAAATTCAACCCCCCCCTTCATAATAAGTAATGATAACTTTCCAGTAAGAACTGATTACATGTTTAGTGCTTTAAAAGCCAAAGCATAGCTGACTTAAGAGGTTGATTTTAATTTTGTTTCCTTTTATTTAAGAAAATATATAAGTAGTTTTGTTTTGCATTGTGGTTTACACTGAGGCTTTTTTAAAAACTCAATTGTAATAATTTCATGTTTATTTGCTTTGTTGCAAAACCAGTTAACAGAATTGAGAGAAAAATGAATGATGAATTTTTGGTAAATTATGGTATTTGTATTTTGCATTGTATATTAATTGAGAAAATCGAGAATGGATCATTTGAATTTTTATGATGCTAGACCAGTGGTTCTCAAACTTTTGTGCTGGTGACCCCTTTCACATAGCAAGCCTCTGAGTGTGATTTTCCCCCCCCCCCAATAAATTAAAACCACTTTTTAATATATTTAACACCATTATAAATGCTGGAGGCAAAACAGGGTTTGGGGTGGAGGCTGACAGCTCATGACCCCCCATATATATAACCTCGCGACACCCTGAGGAGTACTGACCCCCAGTTTGAGAACCCCTGTCCTAGACATTCTACCACAGAGAAGTCCATATTGCTTCATTGTATCTGTGATAAAATATGTACAGGCATATCTTCTACAGCCCCTTCAGAAATCTAGGATGCAAGAAATAACATTTAAGGGTTGTTCATCACCTTATCAAGAGCATAAGGGTTACACTACATGTCAGTGGGGCAGAGAGAGTGGGGTACAGCCAGATATGTGTGCTTGCAGAACAAAACCAATGATCCAAATATCTATCTGACATGTTCTTTGTCTTTCTGATTTTGAATCCCTGGTGTGGGGTGTGTGCTTGTGAAGGTAAAATGCTTCCCTCTTTTCCACTCCCAGTAATTTTTTTTCTGTGCTTGCCGTGGAACTCCTCTGAAGCACATCTTAATCATAAAACACCTGTGCAATAATTAAATGTTTTGTTCATCATCTGGCTGGAATGCCTTAAGCCATTAAAAGGGAGCAGCTTTCGAGTTTTGACAGAAGGTGGTGTGCATTATAAGGAGCTGCCTCTCTGGATCAGCACCTGTCTGCCTGCTCTTTCTGCAGTCCTTCTACATTATTGCTGGAAAGCTTCCAAATATCATTAAACCTCTGTCAGATAATCATGGGGGTAACAGAGCCCGGAGTGAATAATAACCAGAGTAAAATCATTTTTGGCTCTGAAATGCTTCAGAAAACATATTTTGAATGTGAAAATAGAAAGCTGTTAATTGAACAAACTTCCGAGAATTTGACATGTTGCCAGGTTGTATGTTTGGTTGCAAGTTTGTATCTTTTCTTCCATGTGCTAATAGAGAATTTTTAACTTCTAGAGCAGGAGTGGCCAAACTTACTGACCCTCCGAGCTGTGTACAATAATCTTGAGAAGTTCAAGAGCCTTGAGACATCCACAACCTGCCCTGCGGAGAGCAGTGCTACTGGGGCATGGGGCTAAAGCTCTTTGACAATGCCCTTCCCCCGCTCCGCTCCCTGCAGGGAAGAATCCCCTAGTCCCACCACCCCGCCACAGGGCAGAAGCCCCAAACTCTGGCCCCCCCTCCCCCAGTCTGGTAGGTGGAGAGTGGAGGGGTACATAGTGGGCTCAGCAAGCTGCACTTAACTGTAAAAGAGCCACATGCGGCTCACGAGCCAGAGTTTGGCCACACCTATTCTAGAGGTGTTGAAATTTAGTTTTGGTCACAGATGAAATGAATTTGGCTTTCTCTCAGCATAGTCTTTAAGGGGCATTTGCCCAAAATTAATTACTATTGGCAAATTCTTCTCTAGACAAACCTTTGCTAGGAACAGCAGGGGCACAACACAGAAGTAAGAAGCATTGGCAAATCTGTTTTGGGTGTTCCAAGTGGAAAAGGTGAGTGATGCAAATTAGGATTGAGGTGCATTAGACAGCTCAATGAGGGCCCAGAACTGGAATAGCAGGGTGTTTACATAAAACACTTGAGGTTCACTAGCAGAGCTGTGTGGGGACAGATGGCAAAGTAGAAGCCAGGTGCTTTGCAAAGGTGTACTGCATTTAGAGCTGTCTGATGCACACATTCATGAACTCTAACATTGACCTCCACTTTTATAAATCATTTTTGTCCGGAGTGATTTTGCCATCAGTCACTTTGATCTACTTGTCCTTCCGCTCTTTCTTGGTACCAGTATCAGTTGTGTCAAGGGGAAGAATGTATCCTTACTACCTTTGCTGAATTTTATCCTTTGGTTGGTGGGGAGACATACCGAGTTAAGTGTCCTATCCTCTCTAGTCTATATTGGTATCAGACTTTTGGGTTAGCCAAATTCTTCAGAGTGATGAATGATGATACTTTGCTCTTCTCTAGCATATTCCAGCACAAGCTATAAAAATACTATACAAACATTAATTAAATTATACAGTACTCCTGTGAGACAGACAAGTAGCATTTGGCAGACTGATGGTCTGAAGTATGGAGAGACCCCAATTTGCCCAAAGACCCCCAGAAAGTGCCTTCTGATCGCTCTACTTCAATTAACTTGCGGAGCATCCTTTTTCTTCTAGGAAACCATCCATCCTTGTGTGTAGACCTCTGTCCTGGAGTAGACTTTGAAACAGCTGTGGGTGGATTAAAAATTAATGAATAGGTTGCTTTATGCTGTTATCTCAGATTTTAGAGGGGTTGTATTCATTTTAAGAGATGCCACTGGATCTTCTCTGCAATTTAGTGGGCTGGATAATATGTGTTTCTTTTTTCTTTTTTCTTTTTTTTAAGGGAAGTGCCTCCCTAACCTACTGCTATTTTTCAGAGATAGGAGAGATTTTATTTCATCTAAGTTTAGATTTTTCTAGTTTTAAAGGCCACTATCACTGGGCTCCTGTACCTCACTTACCTGGCACTGCTTGAGGTGTCCCCAGAGAGAGGTATGGTGAGTATACAGTTCCGAACACAATTTCTGTTCTCCCAGCTTCTCTGAAAATTGATATGGGACCGAACCTTTTGCACTGACCAGCCAGATGCTTTGGTGAAATCTGGGGTTGCTAACAATCTCTCCCCCTAACACACACACAACCAACCCCCAAAGCTCTTGAGGATGGTGAACTTCCGCCACAGAATTCTGCTTGGCTAGTTGTGTGTTTATAATCAGGCAAGCAGATTACCATGCAGGTGAATGTCTGTTCTGCTGCTTGCCAGCATCACACCTGTTAGTACCTTGGATCTTGTCTTTTTAATTCTATTTTGGTTTTAAATGATTCTTTCATATACTCGAATGCAGTTTCTGATCAGGACCAGCCAAGTAGCAGATGTGGTTGGGGAAGTTGGTGGCTGCTGTCACAGTATGCAAAGCAGCTGACCCTTTCTGTCTGTAAACCCTCCTTTTGAGCTTGAATTTGATATCCTAGCATAAGCAGTCTCTGCACGTCTCTGTTACCTGACATTTCTGTCCACTGATTCCCAGCACTGTGCCTTATGTGTGCAAAGTGCTGGTTTGCTAACTGCATGCTGCATTTCAGAATTTCATTTTTGAAAGAGTTGCACACCAGCAGGGATAGAGCAAAGTCATCCTAGTACAGTGCATACATGTATTTCACTAAGCAATCTTAACAAATGTGCAGCACCTGCATACTGGAGAGAAAAGAGATTGCTGTATTATCCTCCTATCTACCAGGTAGGCATTTGATTATTATTTTTTTATATGTACTGGCCACTACCCCTTACTCCTCTGCTTCCCAAAAGAGAGAGTTCATATTTTTGGTACTTGCTTCAAGTTGAAACACTTGAGCCTATCATATCCATGAAAAAGGAAGCTATTTTTTAGGGTAATCGGTCACAGGCTAGTGACCTAATATGCCTCCGCTATGCTGCAGTGCTGATTCACCAGGGACAGTTTTGTACGGTTAATCTACAATAGCCCTACCCTAAGGCAGTACTGATGTGGCTGGAGTTCGCAGCAGACTGATCTCCCTGCAGACTATGATGTGTGTGCATTTTATCCAGTGATAATGCAGCTCTTTGATGGTAGTTTTTAATTGCAAGGCATTGCAGTGAGTTGTTCGTTTGGCATTTTGAGTATTGAGACTCTCAGGAGAACTACTTGGACACTCTGATTTTGGTCATGCCACTTGAGGCAAAGCAAAGCTTTCAGATTTATCGGTAATCCTGACAATAGCAGCAAAATCCAGGCTAAGCAGCTGAAAGTGCAATCTTAAAAGATTACATGAAGGAAGTTTTAAATACCATTGCTTCCTTTCCTCCTCTTGCCTTTTGTCCTTCTGCCACCCATTGCCTCTTCAGACAAATCCATTAATATTTCTCATATTTGTTGCACCTGTGGTAGATGATTTGCCAGCACAAACTGATACTTTTATTCCCTCTCTGAATAAATGGAGCTGAAGTGCTTTGCTGCTGTCTTTGTGGCTTTGCTCTGTGATTTACCACTGCTGTTCCAAGGCTTAAAAACAGAGGTACCAACTTATTCTGGGAAGGTTGTTTAGAGAGGAAACCACAGGACATAAGTAGTATGGTGATGAGTGCTTTACAAATGCGTAAGATAAGGCACTGAAAAGTAATGTGGGCACAGTTATATTTCATCTTGAAATGTTACTCGTTTGATTGTATTTTTGCAATAAGTAATTGTGTGTTTTTAAAAAATGCAGAAAAAAATTCACCTATTTTTGATGGCCTGCTTCAACTTACAGCCTCTTTAAAAAGGATACTGTTGAGGTTTGGACTGAAGTTTGTCGTAACATTTTTGCTTACATTTGCAGTGTTTAATTGTGTGTGTGTGTGTGGGGTTACCAAAACAAATACTTCAGTGTTCCATCCTTGTTTATAAAATGACTGCCAGCACTCCTGGGGCACCCTGCAGTGTAATCTGTGCATAGTAGCGGGGAATGAACCTCTGGACAGGAATAGTTTATTTTTAAACTTCCAACAGGAGCGTCTAACAGTGGTTGCCAACCAGTCGATCGCAATCTCCGGCAGCAGTGCAGTGTGGATAGACAGGTGGCAATGCTACTCAGGATTAGTATTTGTGGACTCTAATGGCTTCTGTCATTGGGACCCTGAGGGAGTGAGGAAGTGTCAGTAAAAGTGTAGAAGTCTTGAAATAAGGCAGGAAAAATGGCTATGGTTGTCCTTGCAGCATGTTTACTTTGAGAATGTACAGCTTTATTACTAAGGCTGTCTACACTAACACTTTTGTCGGTATAACTTAAGTTGCTCATGGGTGTGAAAAAAACACCCCCTTGAGCGACATAAGTTTCACTGACAGAAGCACCAGTGTGGACAGCACTATGCTGGTGGGAGACGCTCTCCAGCCAACAGAGCTACCACCGCTTGTTGAGAGTGGTTTAATTATGTTGATGGAGAGCTCTCTCCTTACAGCATAAAGCAGCTGCACAGGAGATCTTACAGTGGTGCAGTTGCATCAGTACAGCTGTGTCACTGAAAGGTCTCTAGTGTAGACATGGCCTAAAACTCAGGAGTTTCAGCAGTGTTATCCCTGGGGAAAACACACCCACCACACACCTGTCTCTTCTTAAAAAAAAAAAAAAAAAGCCAAGGGAGGAGAAGCTCTTCACCTCTTACATCGTATGAATGGAAAACCTCTGATCTTACTGACAAGATGTCTGATGTTACTCAAGAAATTTTTTTAATTAATGCTGCCACTTATTATTCTGAGACTTAGAAACAAAACCAAACTGCTATACTGAAAGATTGCAGAAGTAATTATTTTGAAAGGATTGCTATTATAAACTGTTTTGTGTATGGATTTGATTTCAGTGAATTGCTGTTGGGACTGGACTGCCCCAACATGTAACTTTATTATTTATTTGCAAAGTTCATGGAATTCTGAGTATATTATTTTTCCCACAAATATAAATGCTTCAGTTTTCTCTTTACAAATCACTTAAAATGCCAGCATGTCTGGATTCACAAGAACCTTACAGCAATCTCTGTTGTGTAAGCAATGATAGGGCGATTATTTTTGTTGTGGAAGCAGATTTGTGTTCCCTTTTTCCAAGGAAGAGGGTTATAAGGACCAGTAGGAGGGGAATAAACTGTATGAACATCTTGACAGAGTTGAGAGTTTTAAAGTTTTCTTATGGTTGGTAGATTTCAGGTCAGTTGACACTGAGCCTGGTCTGGAGATGTAATGAAAATTATTCTTCAGAGCAATCAAAGCAAAAAAAAAAAAAGAGAGAGAAAATCATTTTACCTTCACTAATGCTTGTCTGAGACACTGTTGTCCTCTGTGCTCTAATGTGAACTTCAGAAGCTTCTGGGAACGTACTTAGTCTCTAAGGTGCCAAAAGATTAACAAATTTATTTGAGCATAAGCTTTCGTGAGCTACAGCTCAAGCTTATGCTCAAGCAAATTTGTTAGTCTCTAAGGTGCCACAAGTACTCCTTTTCTTTTTGCGGATACAGACTAACATGGCTGCTACTCTGATACTTAATCTTTATAATTGTATAGAATGGGGTTTGGGCTTTCTTAGTCATTTCTCATCTTTCATGCCTCCTACTGTTTAGATACTTTATTAAAATATCTCATTTTAAATGGTGTGTGTGTGCTCCATTAGAGCTACAGCTGCATTTCAATTACATTCCTGCTAGCTGAGCTATATCCACCCAGTCCTCAAAACTCCATACAGCACAAGAGGAGGAGATGACAAAAATTATGAATAGGAAAAGCGTTTCTCCTCAACTCGAGTAATAGACCTCAGCAGATTCCTCCACTGAGGTGGATAAATAGGTGAAAGAGCTGAAATTGAGCTTGCCCAAGGATCTAGACAGGAAGAGTACTTAGCACTTGGGAAATTTGGGTTTTGGGAGTGACCTCTCATTCCAGTTCTCAGGGGGGCTAGAAGCATCGCAGGAGTGATCCTCCTAGATAATGGAGGAAACTTGACTAATGCACTGCTTGGAAAAGCAGCTCTCTTCCATGCAAATGGATTGGGCAGTGAGGGGAGGGCAGAACTCATTAGAAAAAAAGAGTACCTAGGTATGAAGAAATGGGTGACAATCCTAAAGTCCATCTCCTTATACTGACTTGAATTTCTCCCTTAGTTAGAAGCAAAATCTGCCCCCTTCCTTACTCATGTTTACAAGAATGCAGTGACCAGTACTGTGGGAGAGCCTCCTGCCAGGAAATAAATCTGAGAGATCCGCATCAGCAGGGCAACTGGTTTCTGTCAATGCCAAGTGCATTCTTGTAATTACCTTTTGGTGAGTTACAACCAGTTTCTCTTACCCAATAGGATTATGAATGATGAATTTGGTAATTCCACCACTAAATCCCTGTTAGAAGTAAATTGGCAGTGGGTTCTAATTAGATGTATACTAGATTCTAAAAGAAGAGAACAGAATTAATAAATGGAGGTAAAATGTTTTAACAGTTACTAATTTAAAAGAATAGGTCATGGGCAAATGTTATGAAGATCACCATGAACTGGCTGATTGGTAATGGGGGACACAGCCTTTGTCATGTTGGTCACTGTTTTGAATCTATCCCATGCTGGTAGTGAGAGTAAGCAAAAAGTTACTATGTAATAGTTTGGTGACTATGAATAAATTGCTAGTCTTAGTCCAGTTCCTAGTGGACGAGTGTCCAGACAAACTGGTATTTTCATACAGAGGTGCAGAGAGATGTATTAGCCATAATGACTCAACTGTCTTCTACTGCTGGAGCTGATGCCTCCAGGCCACAGCTCGAGCACTCTGCTGGTGCAGCATTGGGGGGGAGCTTTCACTAGTTCTCCTGTGGATAAATAGGGAATTTCCATCTCCAAAGCTAGTAATCGAGCAGCTTTCACTAGAGCTAAATTCACTTTAAAATAAAATCAAGACTTGTCTCATGAGCATTTCCAGTAGTGTTTTTTGTTTTTTACAGAAAGGGGTATTTGCAATGTCAGACCAATTTGTCAAAGCCAGCAATAGAAGTGAATTGTATAAATCAGTGCTGGGGAGACCTGCATGCATTTTGGAAAGGGGAAAGTGCATCCTCGTAGATGCACTAGATCTTGGGTTTAAGATGATTACATATGGAAAAATCAATGCATCATTGGCCCTAGAAGGGCAGGCTTTAATGAACAGAGTGTTTCCTAGCCATTAATGTCTGCATGTTCCATAATGGCAGGAAGAGCTGTGTGGCTGTCTTGAGGCAGTGTTTACAGGGACAGATAAAATTCAATAGGGGACAGACGGAATGAGGGTTTGTAAGTTCCCCCGGGGTAGGGAGACCATACCATTCAGGCCCTTGATGACCCTCAGCATTGAAACATTAAAATGAGTTTGAAAGTAGGATTTTTATTGGAAAGCTTTCCTAAGGCATCACTGGTATTTTAAGGTAGAGTAATTTCCTACATCTTAATGGAATGGGAAAAGCACTTTATACTTCAACATGATGCATTTCCAAGCAGTATTGCTTGAACTTTCCAATAATTAATTCTGATGTCACTTTTGTGCGTGACTCATAAATGGCATTAATTACTGGAGTGGCTCCCTCATGAACTGTGTTGGCTTTTTTTCCCCTTTGCTCTTGAAAGTCTTTGAATAAAGAGGGACTCAGTGATTTGGGGTTTAATGTTAGGATAAAGAGCCTTCCACCTTGTGTACAAATCTGAATTTGGACCAGACTGGCCACAAACATTGCCTTCTGAGGACTGTTTGACTCTTGTGAATGATCTAGTCTCAATCCAGTTTCCTATGGACATTGCAAAACCAATTGTAGTTATCCCAGACTGGCCCCCTTGTTGGTGATCTCCACTAAGGATTGGAATAGGCCTGGAGGCTGAATTAATTTCTCCTATCTAATGGTGTGGTCCCTCTAGTTCATGGCTGAGACAAATGGATGAGGTCGGGTGGTGAAAACTTGCTACTAAACTGTTTGTACTACAGGAATTCAGTTTCCTAAACTTTATCTGGCATCCTCAACAAAGGCTAATCTCACTTTCTATTAAAAAAACCACACTCTTCTGAAGAATCATTCTAAATGCAAAACAAATACAGAAGTAGAGCTAAATGTCAGAAGAGACTTTCCAAGGTTGATTTTTACAGGCAGGTCTGAAAACATGCCTCAGTTTGTTCTGTTTGGACATTCCTTATGGGTTCTAACTCCTCTCTTTCAGATCTTTGAGAACTTCTACTTTGGAGAACTGCAGCTGAATTCAGTCCATCTTTCTCAGAGGTTCTCCACAGACAGCTCGGGTTACTACGCTACATCTGGGCAGCTCACTTTCTCCTGAAATAAAAACTCAGCTGCTCCAATAGATCTGCTGTGCCCCCAGAATTGCAGAATTGTAAAGGGGTTACATTAATTTTGGAGCCTCAAATATGAACAGAGATCTCTTCTAAGGATTCTACAAAGACTGGGATGCCATGTTATGTCTTCAAAGAACCATGCACAATCCGCGACATTGCATTTTCTTGGTGGAACTCTCTTGCAGTCCTTCCTACAAATATCCCATCTCCCCATCCTCTCAAAAAGCTCTGGTCTCATACCTCCACCTCACACAGCTTTTTCATTTCCCTTAACACTTCTAGTTTACAGGTTTCTTCCGCTTGGAAGCTAGCTGGCATCTTTAGGATAGAGAGTCATTGTCAGCTAACTTTTTATATGCAGTTTTCTCGTTTTTATCCGATGTTTAGTGCCATCTTACAAGTTTACAGAAATAACATGCATTTCTCTTCAGTTTTTTTTCCCGCTAGCAAATATTTGTCTATCCCAGTCTCCCTCTTCAGCCTTCTTTGTAATGGAGCAGAAGACATGTCTTCGTTTTGTTTACTTCACTAGTTCAAAGCCCAGTGAAGTCAGTGGAAAGACTCGTATTGAAATCAGTGGTCTTTGGATCAGGCCTTATATGAACAGGAATGTTGCATGTTCCTGTTTACATTTGTCACTAAACTGCTTGTTGTAGACTCGCAGAGGGTGCACACCCGGCTTTCTGGGTGTCGCACCAAATCTTGAGAATTTTGTTTTTAAATGAGCAACTGTAACTCTCAAAATAAATGTTTAAAATCCAGAAGAGTTTCCCCAGACTGTAAGATAACAATGTTAAGGCAAGTCATTACTTGAGGCCCAAACAGTTTGACAGTGTTTCTGTAACATTTGTGATGTTAATAACCAAATAAATTCCTTTCAAAAACAGTGTTTAACTCCTGTTGCATTAATAAAGCTATCATAAATTATTTTTTGTAAACTTTTTGCACTTGTATTAATAAACCATTTGCAATAAACGCAGTGAGAACTGTTTTAAGCAGTCATTCCTCAGACTGTCAAAAATCTGTTTATTGTAAATGATTTTCTGATAAAGGAGCAAAATTATTACAGTTGGCGATACTTTGAGACAATATCTTAAGACAATTTGCTTAAACAATGCTGCTCTGTTGTAAAGGTTTTATTTCATGTTAGCTGGGGATCATCTTTCCGAATTCAGTAATAGTGGCAACATAGTCCTCCCCCCCCCCCCAGCCCAGGAAAGTTTAAAAATGGATGATCCTGGTTTCTTCATTTTGTATCCAAAACATTCCTTTTGCTCAGAAAATCAGTTTTAATATTCACGCATTAGTCTGAAGCTATCCTGTACTCTATTTTAATAGGCTATTTCCCTCCAGCTCTCTTCCCATGCTGCCCAATGCCATTGCACACTTATTCTCTGGTGGGAAGAGCCTTTTCGAAAACCACCCTTAATGCTGCTTAGCAATGCTGCTTACACACATTTGGGACCTGTAAGATGCTGAGAGCTCTCCACTCCTGTTGGTTTCAGCTTTCAGCACCTCTCAAGAAATAGATCTCAGGATCAGGCTGTTAGTCTTCCACCCAAAAGTACAGACTAGATTTTCTTTTTGTGGTAGAAAGATGTACATATAAAAGCTTCTTAGCATGTTTTATTTTTTAACATCTGTAACCAAGAAGCTGTTTATGCACTTAGCAATACACGTCAAACTAAATATTCAAGCTCTAAAGGACACTGAGTACTATTTTTATTCCTCTTTATATGCAATTCCCTCTTAGAAGCTTAACTATAAAATTTTCTTTCCAACTAGTTTTGCCCTTTAATATTGATTTTTTTTCTTGCTGCTTTTCCTTATTGAGATCATCAGTAATTACTCCTGAGGGCATTCTGTGCCAAAAAATTAAATTCTGAGCACAGTATTTTAAAATTATGCAAGTTTTATTTGTCAATAAATAAATGCAGAGGCTCCAGCATGGCAGTGGGGAGCACAGGCCACTGGCTGTACGAAGGTGAGAGAGAACCCTTCAGCCTCCCACTCCCCACCCATGGGACATGGATTCAGTGGTGAGGCTGCACCCGACTCTGACATAGCACAAGGCCTGGGCCTGCCCTAGAAATACCCTAGGGCCCCCTACCTTTGTGCCAGGCACACCAGGTGCAGGGCAGGTAGGCTCGTGCAGGGCAGGTAGGCTCAACCAGGCAGGATCCAAGTATGGAGGGGCTTATTGTGGGGGGATCCAGGTGTGGGACAATCTGGGTGCAGGCAGCTCAGTGGGGGGGGGGGGGTTGGTGTGGGGGGATCTGAATGCACAGAGGCTCATTGGGGGGAGTTCCAGGTACAGGGGCAATGGGACTCTGCGGGGGCTTCCAAGTGACTGGTTGGGGCTCAGTGGAGGGGTCTGGGTGTGAGGGTGCCAGCAGAGGAGTCTGGGTACTCGGGAAGTGGGGCTTGGTGGGGTGGGGGTCTGGGTGCCACTTGTTGAGGGTCGCTGGGATGGGGGGTCTGGATGTGGGGGCTCAGGATGGTTCAGGGGTATGGGGCTCATTTGGGTGGGGTTTTAAGTGCAGGAAGCTCAGTGGTGGGGGTCTGGGTGCAGGGGGCTCCAGATGCAGGAGTTGAGGTTCAATGGGGTGGGGTTTGGGTATGGAGGGCTAAGGGGGTTCTGCGTGAGGCTTGGTGGGGGAGTCTGGGTATGGGAAGTCTGGATACATGGGAGTTGGGCGGATGGGGGAGCAGCTCTCTATACAGGGACCCCTCTCCCCACAATTGAGGAGTGATGCGGACAGGAAGCAGGGGAGGATGGTGAGAAATACTGTATCAAGTGAGTGAGCAGAACTGTAGAAGGGCCATTAATGGCTGTGTTTCTACAGGTCCTTTAGTTCTGTTTCGGTTTACATTCAAGGGAGAGTTAAAAGAATGTTAGTCTGTTTTCTCTTCTGCAGATTGTCTTTAGTATTGTTAATTTCTAGACTGAAAGCCAAGAATTTCTTTGAAATCTGAATCTGGTCCTGTGTGATCAACATGTTTTGTGCCTCCAGAATTTTTGGCTCCTATTTGCTTTACAGTTGATGTAAACATCTATTATTCCTCTCTCTTATGGGGAAGAAAAATCAATTCCCAGCAGACATTCCAAGAGTGTAGCCCTTTAAAGGGATGCTGTCCTCTTGAAAATCACATTTGTCTGAACATGTTGTAGCTAGTATTGTGACAAATAACACCTACCATTACTATAAATGAAGTTACTAAAAACATTTTTTCTCTTTTAGCCATTGATTTCTTGGTGCATTTGACAGCACTTTTCGCAGTCCGTCAGACCCTAGTTCTACAGTGAGGTTTGGGTTGGTGAACTTCTGCAAAACCCTACTGACTTCAACGGGGCTCTGGGCTGCAGCTGGGGGTGAGGGGCTGCTGGCATAGAGCTGATTGCAGGATCTGGGCCCTACTTAGACTCCAATAGTGCCTAAGCAGGCTGAACGATTTAAGGGGGCGTTCTGCCAGAAATGGGAATTGATATAGATCAGGTGGTCCCTGGACTCTCCAGCTTTCCAAAGCGCACAGCACCTCCATTTAAAATGTTTAGGGGTCTGCAACTGAAAAGGGTTGAAAATCACTGATACGGATAATCAGTTTTTAAAACCCAGTTGACCGTGTCCTTTAGAAACAGCACAACCCACCTCCTCCCCTCCAGAGCTTCATCCCCTTTCAAAAGTTTACTTTTAAAACAAATCCCCCGCAGAGCCCCACCCCATCTAGGGCGCCCAGCCCCGCTGTTCACGTTCCTGTTCGGCAGCCACTTTGCACGTTCCAAGGACCGACCGATCGCTACATAGGAGGCGGCGAGCCTCGTTCTTCTCCTGGCCCGGGGGCAGAGAGCCAGGCTCGCCTCTTGCAGCCTCAGAGGACGGGCTCTGCCGCAGGCCCTTTGCCTACAGCATGATCCAGGCACCGCCGCGGGGGACGTGCCTGGGGCTCCGGGGAAGGAGACAGGGGCAGCGTTGCCCCCGCTGAAAACCCGCTCCATGGAAATCCGTGCAACAGCTCGGCTTGCTGCGGCCGGGCCGGCTCCGCTCCGGCGGCCCGGGGAAGGGACGCGGCCAGAGGCTGGTTTGGTGCCCGGGGTGTGCCCCCGCCGGGCTGTCAGCACCACGCACCCGGCCCCGCAGCTCTTCCCAGGGACCCCGCCCGGATCAGGCTCTGAGCCCGGTTCGCTGGGCTAGCGGGAGCCGCAGCCCGTCCGCGCCCCGCTGCTCCGGGCTGCAGCGGCAGCTGGAGGCGCCTCCCCAGGGTCTGTGTCGCGCCCGGCCGCTGGCCCGCTCACGGGGCTCGCGCTGCCCTGCCCCCGCCGCCTCCCCCACCCTTGTGCGCGGGGCTCGTGACCGCGCTGCCCTGCCTTTCTCTGCTCTCGAGACTCGCCTTGAAAGCCTATCCCGTAGCTTCTGGGTGGGTTCCTGTTTAACAGGTATGATGTCAAGTGTGATGCTGATGCTACAGGGACTGAGCCAGCCTCTTTTGGCGCAGACTCTGTCATCCTAGCTGTGCTTCTAGCTCGGGGTTTCAGGGGAGGGCATCTCATAATCAGGTCACATTCCATTGAGGAGCCACCGTCCAGCTCTCCCTAAACCGGGAGACCCGAGGGGGCAGGAGACAAATAATCGCTTTGCGAGAGGTGGAGGGGAAAAAAGACCGAGATCAGAGATGAGAGCCCCAGGCTGCTGTCTGGTGCCGCTGTTGCTGTTGGCTGTCGCCTTGGCGGAAGGGGACAGCAAAGGGGGGAAAGACGGAGAACATCCAGGCAATTTTATGGAGGACGAGCAATGGCTGTCTTCCATTTCTCAGTACAGCGGCAAGATCAAACACTGGAACCGCTTTCGAGACGTGAGTCTACAGCCTAAAACTAGCCTAAAACCGTACAGCCTGAGGTTCCGCCCTAGAGGAGGGGAGGGGAGGCGAGGCCGTTGAAAACCAAAAAAGGGGGTGCTGCAGGGAAACCTGTGCGAAAGAGCTGCTGCTGAGAGTACTGCAATCTCTACTCTCAATGGATCTGTAAAATATATGGGGCTTTCCTGGTTGTTATTATGGGGGGGCGGGGAAAGAAGGGGAAGAGATTTAAATACAACAGGGCAGGCTTCGAAAACCCAGGGAGCTGAGCAAGTACTAAGCGCAATTTGCCTGTGGAAAAATTTAAATGATTTCATTTGCAAACCTGTTTAATTTTGTATTAGCTAGAAACCAGCAGGCATCGGGGAGATGGAAGCCGGAACAGTGCGTGCACGAGCTAGGCAGAAGCAGCACCTGATTGCATTAGATTGCACGGGGTAGGGCGAGCTGGGATGAACGTGGTAACTCCCTTTGCAAACGTTGGCCTTTAATTAGAGGGAAGGGGAGGCATTTGTTGCACGGAGCAGCTTTGCAGCGAGGGCAGCTCGCTGCATCGTTTGGTGAAAACAAAGCCGTTCCCAAGTGCTCTAATGAGTTTGCAACGGTGCGTTTGGCAAGGTTATATGTGGCTCCTGTTGGCTGCTGTTAATAAGCACCTTCACGGTGCCTAGACCTGTGCGTTAAGATGAGCTGAGCAAGTGTGAATGTGTGAGGTGGAAAATACTGCAGACAAACGGTGGCGTTTTTATTGACGTGTCCCCCTGCTCAATTACTGCCTCTCCATAATTACACCCGAGCTGTCTGATCCTAGCGGCTCCACATTCTGCTGCTTCCTTCTCATTATATTATTGGATCCACAGTAATGGTTTCCGGATGGCGGGATCCGACAGCAAAATGACAGACAAAATAATTAAAAAAGCAAGAGCAGAGAGAGAGAGAAGTAGGAGGGAGGCGAATGGAAATAATTATGCGTGCAAAGAAAGAAGCAAAACCCAGGTGTCAAAACAAAACCAAACATGGGAAATTGCTTTTTCTCTCCTGCTGTTTTTCTTTAAATAAAAGGTGTATAAAACGTGCTAAGCGATAGATTGAGGTAGGAGGGGAAATAATAGCTTGGACTACCTCGCATGCATTTTTCATTTTTAGGAGGACAGGTGTAGATTTCTCTGCAGGGTGGAGGATGCAGGGAACTGAAAACCTGATCACAGACATAAAAATGTGTTTGAAGCAAGTTTCCAGAGGAGACAGCATAGGGAAATGCTTGGAAGGGAAATGCATTAGACTTTAATAACTCGCTGTTTTAGGGATTTGCTTAAATATACATCTGATGCTTTCTTTATTCTACGCTGGGTGATGTATGAAACCTGGCTTGTTAAACCACTAGCTGCTCATAAATATATTTGTCAGCACAGAGGAGGGTGTCTTTCTTTGTTTTCCTTATAAACTATTTTATTTTATCTTACTTTTTGCTAATGTTGATCAAGGTTAACTAAGAAGAAAGGATCATAACTTCTTCTCTGAGGTCTGAGCTGGATTGCAGTGTAAATGTTAATTGTTCTAAAAGTCCTTTTTGGGGTCACAAAAGAGGGAGCCCCCTGCATACCTTTTCCAGTGCTTAGTTAGGAGGAGGAGGAGGCAGAATCAGGGACTTCCTTTCACTTGTGTTTATGCAGTACTCTGTTTAGGAGCACCTGTAGATCACCAGGGGAAATGCATGAGTATTTTTCAACAGAGACGTGACATCTTTTTCTGTGTTTAAAAAGCTCAGAGGTTGTAAGGATGGCAGATCTTTAGCTGTGGGGGTGGGAGAAGCTATAGTTCCACTTAGTGGCTATTACATCAGGAGGAAAAGCAATTTGATTAAGTAATACAATTTAGAAAAGGGTTGATTTTTGCTCTCTTGGCACCTGTTTAGCTTTTTCTTTGCTCTCAAATGCCATTTCTCACATCTTCTGAAACATATAGTATCAGAGACACTAAAGGATGGAGTTCCTCATTTCTTTCAAATTATTGACTCAGCCCAGACATACCATATTTGCAAAGGATTATGCATATTTGCAGTTTAACCTTTGAATAAATGACACATATTAGAAGTTTTGGGGTATGTGTACCTATATGCATATGCTCTCAGCTAACTGATAGGAATGGTGATTTATAGTGTTTCATATATATGATAAGAGTATGTGTTTCATAAATGTAACCAGTCAAATTGGCTATTACATGTTTGACATAAAGACTGAGCCAAGTCTATATGTTAAGATTTCCATTATGAATTTGTCTATTACGTACCATTATGTATCATTACAAAATATTGGCTCTGAAAGTCCAGTTTGTCCAAAATATAACACAATACAATCTTCTAATTAAATAAATTTTTATATGCTGAACATATTAAATAACATCTGCTATCAGTAGAATTGAACAACTAGATACAATCCTGCTTTCATTGATGGTCTTCTCAGGAAGGTTATGGGTGGACTAGAAGACTGAACAGGTCTTTTCCAGCCCTAATTTCTATGACCTTGTGGACAGAAACAGAGGGGAAATTGGCTAACCCCATGGCTAATGCTAATTGAGGTTTGATAATGACTTGATCCAGAAATAAATAGCCACAAATGTGTTTAGTAAAATTATTTTTTTAGTGAAGGCAGGTGACTCAATATCTGAATACTTTTCCTGATGGTTCTTCAAGCCCTATACTGCAAAATGTACTGTTGAGTGTAATGAATTTGGTGGTCTCAAGTCATCTCTGCAAGGCAGAAGAACACTTCAAAGAGCTGTCATACCCAGTTTATCAGAGTTTACCTCCGGCTGTGGAAGGAGAAAAACAGGTGGTCCCGCGGGTCCCAGCTGAGGTTTTTGTCAGACTTGTGTGAGGATGCTAGCATTGCAACTAATGTAATTGAATCTTGCTAACACATTCAGTTCAGGACACTGCTAACCTAGTAACCTTCACAATTAAATGTAGTCAATAATAATAATAAGCTGCTGTATTTAATCCCAGACTTCAATTTTATTTTGCTACTGTCCGAGATAAGTTGGAGTTTTTACTGCCTTTTAATGATTATACTCATGCAGTAGTTACTGATTTGAGAATAACTTACTGCCTAAGGAATTCAGCTTATAGTACTCTGTAAGAGTGAAATAAATCGGGTATAGATTATCACTGAAATGAACATTGTGGATCTCCTTTTAAATGCCAGTGGATGTTCATGTTTAAAACCAATATATGGTATGGGATACTTGTCCATTTCTGCTCAAGACTAAAGCAGAGGAGTGTGTTACAAGTCAGGATTGGGGTGCTTTGACAGAGCTATGTGAAGACCTGGGACTGGAATAGCCAGGGGCCTGGCAAATTAGGATTCTAGTGAATTGGCAGAGTTATGTGGGTGAAGCTCTCTCACACATCTCACATGCTATGTCCGATAAAGGTATCGGCCCCTCACTTTCATAATCACCAAATTAGAAAATTGATAAAATTCGTGGGTACAAGAAGTAACTAGCTAGTTATATGTGATTCTGTCTGCTGATGAATACTGCTCTGTATCTCTTATTGAAGGCTTGTAGATTTACTGGGTCTCCCATTTTAGTGGGTTTATGTTGACAGGCTGCTATTCTTGATGCATTTAATGCTTAAGAAAATGAGGAACTAATAGCCCTGGCCAGACCTTAAAGCTGGGCATACTGCAGATATGTGAAGGCTTCCCTCACATGGTGCAGCCAGTGCACCTCCGTTCTGATCTGCAATACTTGCTTCCCTGAGAGGCTCAGATATCCTGAAATGCTTGACAAAGAAATGTCCATTTAAGACTAGAGTGACCACCATAGTCATTTTACTTGTGACCTGATCTGTATTTGAATCAAGGTCTCCAATGTGGTTTAACAACGGTGAAAGATAGCAAAAGATCCCTGATGGCTGAATTAGCTGTTAAATAACAGAAATTTAGAAGAAAATTGCACTATAACTTGTGTGGATGTTTGTGGAATAATTTATGAGTTAATGGACTAGCCTTCCCCTCTTGATATCTTGATTCAAATCCCAGAGAGGTTACAAGTAAAAGCAGGCGGGGTGAATTATCCTAGTACCCTATGGATGTTTGTCTATATCACAAAGCTACAATATAGGATGTTATAACTCATTGCAGTGGTGAGGCTATATTCAGGAGACATACAGGACTGCAACAGCTGGGCTATTGCAGATCAGAGGTGTGCAATGGAAGCTTGAACAGTGTTGCCCTTGCTGTGTTTGGAGCTATAAGTGCTGTTAGTCTTTCATTTAAACATGAGCACCCAAATTAATCCAGAAATTCTCCTTACCAAAAAAAGGACTCTGCGTGAGTCCTTAATTGGTAATGAAAGAGGTGCCGGGGCTCAAACAATTTTTTAACTTTCGTAACTGATGCGGCAAGTCCAGACGTGCTGGGCTATGGACTGACAATCCTAGAGATTTCAGGGCTCAGCCTGGCAAGCCCTGGCACAAATTAAGCACTGCTCTGTGCCCATGAGAAAAGCCAGCAGAGCAGTGCATAGAGCATCCCTTTCAAGCTGCAGCCGTGTGTGTGATCATGAATATGTATGAATCAGAACTCTAAGTGAGCTGCTGGGGGTGAGTTGTAACTCCCTGTTAAATAAACCAATTAGTTTAATAGATAAAGGGAGAGGATAAAAGGAAAGGGGTGTTTCCCTGTTAAATGCTTCCCTGTGGAGACCTGATATGAATACAGTCCAATACAGGACTGGTAAATCCCACTTGCAATAACTCGTTAACTTGTGTAAGGTTTTATATATTTACAGGATCTGGTTGACAGAAGTATAATCTATCATGTATTGTCAGAGAAAGTAGCATGTGGGAAGAGGTGCCCAATTCAATTTTATATCTTTGGGGTCCTCAGGGAATTCAGAAGGGCAGTCTGGAGTCGCTTCACAGCCCTTGATGCATTAGGGCTTGGATGCACTGAGATGAAGTCTGAGCATATCCTTAGCATCCTTTTCTTTGCAAAATATATTAATTTGTCCAACAAGAGTCTGGGCAGTAGGGCCAATTCAGGGTTGTTGGGGAGGAGGAGGACGCATTTTGAGAGCAGTGGTTGCAGTCCCCTGTTACCAGCATAATATTTTTGTGCTTCTATGTGTACAGGGAAAGCAAGCTAAACTGGTGACATTTGTATGCACTGGCAAACATGGTTGCACAGGAGTAGATGCCTATGTATTGAATATGTGTGTCTGCATACTTGGGAGGACAGGTGTTCGTTTTTGTGTGTCTGTGCATACGTGTCTATTTTTGCTTTTTAAAGTTGCTTAGGCAGCAGTTGAAATCACACTGTGCTATGCCCAAGGCCTAAATGAAGCTCTGATAAAATTTTCAATAATCCTGGTAGGTAGCCTGGATTAATAAGAAAGCCCTTTGGAATTTATTTCTGTTGAGAAATACTGTACCCAATGAGTCACAATTAGCTATTTAAATGGCAGAGAAATTCTAACTAAAGTTAGCTGGTATACTGTGCTCTTGTCCTCTAGTGTAAGATGCAAACTAAAGTGGAGATGAGATATAGAATGAAAGGAAACACAATTATCTGGCAGTGAAAAATCCTTCCTCTTGTTTTCCCCGCAGCATGGCTAGAACTCAATTGTTCTTGCAGTTGTTTGGGAAATTGTTTTGCGGTATTTGTTATTGTGCAGTCTCTCTCTCTCGCACGCGCGCTCTCTCTCTCTCTCTCTGGGGCGGCTGTGCTGATCTAGGCTGGTTCTCGGAGGCTATGCATCATCAGAAAGCCACACTTGCATGGAGCTGCCAAACGCTGCAGTATTACTAATCATGACATGAGAATGAAAGCTATTGATTGAGATAAAAATACTGCTTTGTCAGACCAAGATAAATTCCATTCCACTGCCCAAGATCAGCATTCTCACTGCTTTACCATTGTTCATTTCTTTCTACTTCTGGATTTTAAGGAGGGAGAATGCTTCACCAGTGTTGATTTTCACTGCACCAGGACACATGTTTTCTCTGCATGGGAATATGAGCTAGAGAAGAAAAAAATCACTGTGCCATGGTGGTCTGATTCTAAAACTCTATTTCATGGTGTTTGTTCCGATTGGAATTTAAAACCCAAGTGATGCCCATATCACTGCTGAACTGTGACCTCGAGTGCAGTTTTGCAATGATGCCAGGGCTGAGCCCCAGAAGTTCTACCAGGGACTCACAGCCTATTATCTCTTGTGACAGGATGTCAGTGTAAAGGAATGTGGACTCCCTAGTCCTGACAATTAAATGTCCATACAGACACTCCACCCCTTCATTAAGATTAGGTTAAATGAAGATTTTAATGTTCTGTTGGTCATATCAGTCATGTCTGCCTTAGTTAAGCTTGGAAAGTCACACTCCTGCCTGCACACACAGGGACAGAGACTTGTGTGTAAGCACAGAGGCCAGCATAGATGTATAGCTCTGCCTATGGTCTAACGTCCCTTCCCCTTTAAACCTGGGTGTGTAAGTATATAGAGTAAATATATCAGAGGGATAAATACCACGGAAGGAGAAGAATTATTTAAGCTCAGTACCAATGTGGACACAAGAACAAATGGATATAAACTCGCCATCAGGAAGTTTGGACTTGAAATTAGACGAAGGTTTCTAACCATCAGGGGAGTGAAGGTCTGGAACAGCCTTCCAAGGGAAGCAGTGGGGGCAAAAGACATATCTGGCTTCAAGACTAAGCTTGATAAGTTTATGGAGGGGATGGTATGATGGGATAGCCTAATTTTGGCAATTAATTGATCTTCAACTATTAGCGGTAGATATGTCCAGTGGCCTGTGATGGGATGTTAGATGGGGTGGGATCTGAATTACTACAGAATTCTTTCCTGGGTGTCTGGCTGGTGAGTCTTGCCCATATGCTCAGGGTTTAGCTGATCACCATATTTGGGGTTGGGAAGGAATTTTCCTCCAGGGCAGATTGGCAGAGGCCCTGGGGGTTATTCGCCTTCCTCTGCAGCGTAGGGCACAGGTCACTTGCTGGAGGTTCTCTGCACCTTGAAGTCTATGATTCTGTGATTCTGTGAGTGGATGTCAGGATACTGTAACCATTGCAGTGAATCTCTGTTAAAAACATGAGGTTTGCAGAGACTGTAAATTGCTCAAGCCAGATAACTGTGCTTTGAAGTCTCCACTGTTGCAGCCTGTGAAACTTGTAAAATAAGCTAAACAGCACTGGTTTGCCTCTCCCCAATACTAAAAAGAAAGTTATACTAAATGCAAAACATCCTAACACTTTCAAAATTAAGCCTCTAAGAGTCAGAAAATTCTAAAAGTTAAGGTCTCTCTTGCAACATCATCCCGTCCATGGTCTGGGATAATTTTACAGGAGAAACCTTAATTTGTGGGATTTTCTGACATTGCAGTCACAGTATCCTATTAAAATTAGTTATGTTGCTTTTATTATAATTATAGTATATATGAGATGGACTTTTATAAAGAAAACTGTCTAGGGAAGTCTTTGGGCCAGATCCTCAGCTGATATCATGTAAACCTGCTCAGTGCTGTTGAAGCCGGAGGAGCTGTGCCCAACTCACAATTTGTGTGTATAAAAATGTCAGCACATAAAAGGGAGCTCAAGTGAGCCCCCAGTCAGGCCACAAAACCATGTCCCCAGTGGGAGACAATGGGAAAGACAGCTGACTCTTCCTGAGGGAGTTTTGGTGAAATTGTGAAGTTAGCCAGCCCGGGGAAAGCTGTCAGTTGTCAATGGTGACCTCAGGCACAGACTATAGCTCTTTGTGTTTGCACTTTTACTTTCGTAGGAGGGTTATGGCACAATCTATCATGACCATTTTTTAACCCGTCAAAATGTTCAATGACTAAATGGCCCAGTTCTTATAACTTATTATACAATGTATTATTCTGATAGTCTTAATAAGGTACACGATATAATAACATTAATGCTGCATAGAGGGTGCACAGCTAGAAATCGTAGAAAGTCAGCTCGGCAGCAGATGAAGATTTCTACAGCAGCTTTGACTTGGCTACATTATGCATCTGGTATGTTTTATGGTATTTGTTTCATGACACAAAGAGTAATATATTAAGCCACACATCTCACCTGGAATAGCAGTGTAGCTGCAATGGGGTAGCTGTTTTGAGTACATACCTAGCGTCTTGGACAGGATCATACTTGGAGTGGCTAGCCTGTCCTATCACCCATGCCACCACGCTTACAGTACTGTTTTTAGCATGCTAGCTTGCTCAGAGCTAGCATGGGTATGTCTGCTCAAGCTGGAAATTATTTCTCCCCAACCCCAGTGTAGATGTACCCAGGGTATCAATGAAATATAGAACCCTTCCCATGTAGGTCACTGGCCAATATCCACACCAGGTCTGTAGTGACTGAAAGTTACCAGTTAATAGCTGTTTAGGAGGCTGTGTGAAATGAACTGGTGGCCTATGTCTAGTTCCCAGGGAAAGGTCTAATAAATAAATACCATCAGAACTGGCAGAGTATGCCTACACTGCAATAAACCCCCTTGGCTGGCCTGTAGCAGCTGATTTGGGCTCTTGGGGGTCAGACTGTGGGGCTATAAAATTGCAGTTTGGACATTTGGGCTGGGGCTGAAGCCAATTACACTGATAAGGCAACATTTATGTAATTTACAAAAGCAAACAAATACCCCACTGATGGTGCCAGTCACCTCATCAGCACATTCCTGCCTAAAATGTGAAATTTTTCTGGGGAAGTGAAAAGGTTTTTTTTTCTTTTTTCCTTTCTCTTCATTTTCCTCCCGGTGTCCTTACTCTGCTCTAGAGCAACATCATTGTTTCCCAGTCATATTCTATGCCCTAGTTAAGAAGTAACTAAATATTTAATAATTTGCTGGAGCAAACCCAAAAGCCATGTCAGTCATGTGGAGAGCTTTGTGTTAAGAATGGGCAACAAGAAAGAGGGAAGGAGTACTTGTGGCACCTTAGAGACTAACCGATTTATTTGAGCATGAGCTTTCGTGAGCTACAGCTCACTTCATCGGATGCATACCGTGGAAACTGCAGCAGACATTATATACACACATAGAGATCATGAAACAATACCTCCTCCCACCCCACTGTCCTGCTGGTAATAGCTTATCTAAAGTGATCATCAGGTTGGGCCATTTCCAGCACAAATCCAGGTTTTCTCACCCTCCACCCCCCCCACACAAATTCACTCTCCTGCTGGTGATAGCCCATCCAAAGTGACAACTCTTTACACAATGTGCATGATAATCAAGTTGGGCTATTTCCTGCACAAATCCAGGTTTTCTCACATCCCCCCCACCCCCATACACACACAAACTCACTCTCCTGCTGGTAATAGCTCATCCAAACTGACCACTCTCCAAGTTTAAATCCAAGTTAAACCAGAACATCTGGGGGGGGGGGTAGGAAAAAAAAAAGAGGAAATCAGAGTCCCTCAGCTCAGAGCTGTGGAGAGACATGTCCAGTTATGTGTGTTAGGTGACACTAGTGTATGCTGTAGCAGATCCAGAGACCATCCCAAACACCATATTTGATCAACTATCACATATTTAAAGAGATTCTACTATTTTTCATTACTTGAGGATACCACTGCCAGTCCTGTTGGTGGCCCCATTAGGCACCGGATGGGAGGCACCAGTCTCCCTACACACTGCCCTCTGAGAAAGACCTTCGTTTCCAAATCTGGCTGGTAGAACAGCAAAGGCAGAAGTTACGATCTATTCTATGGTCAAGTTCAAGGAGACCAAAGTGATCTGTACCCATATCATATTTCGATGTCAACTGATCACCTCTTGTGAGCAAAGCAAGATCTAAGACAGGTTTGACCTGGTCAATAACCAGGCTTTTGCTTGGTTGTGTGGGTTTTTTTAAAGCTCTTGTTTTAAAGCCCTTTGGCCTCAGGGCTATGTCTTCCTCTGTTCCCCCATTCTGTTTGCACAGGGGGAATCTCACTGGCACTAACTGATTGAGGACTCTCCTGCACTTCCCCTCACCTTCCCAAAGTGAAAACCTAGTTTAGAGGGAGGAGCTCACTCCTTTAACTCTGGGTTTGCCATCCTCCATTTAAAGCTTCCTCTCTTGATGGTGTCATATTGTCGTGGTCCCTTCTTTTACAAGTTATTGAGGAACAGGTAGACATTGCAGAGACTCTGGGTTAGAGAGGATGGGGTATGCTGGGGAGAAAGAGAATGCAGTAAATTCCAACCCCAACTCTATGGGGACAAAAGGAGGTCACTGCCATGCACAAGCTCTATCCCTGTTGGGATTGTGGAGCAGGATTCCCCAACTACATGATGTAGCATGCAGAGTTAATTCCTTACGCCTTCTGCATCCACCTAAAGAATTATGTGCTTCAGTGTTTGTGTGTTCATTGCGTGTTGGGGTGTTTTGTTTGTACGTTGGGGTCTGTACGGCTTATATGTGCTGGGAGGGACATTGGGGGGAGTGTGCCCATGGGGTATTTTCTAGGGATTTCATACGTCATTGACTCTACTGTTCAGATTCTCAGGGGCTTCTGGAAGAGTATAAAATTAGGTGTGATGGAGAGGGCAAGGGGATCCCATGTAGATCCAGAGCTGGGATTTATCTTTGAGAAAGATAGGTCATGAGGAGATAGCCTCTTGAGCTTTATGTTAATGGGGATACATTTTAGAGACTGGATGGTTCATGGGCTTAGATCCATGAGATATGAGCTATTAGGTAATAGCTGTCAAAGACTCCTGAGACTGATTAGATCATTGAGTCCATCCCCGAACAGTGTGTATATGTGATGTTATACTTGATCTTGGCCAAGAAGCTGCAGTAATCTGTTCTCTGTCCTCCGTGTTCTCAACCCCTCCCAGTTTAATGTGGTCTACACATGTAATGAACATTCTGTCACTCCCCTGTCCCAGATCATTAGACCTAACTCTGACCCCTGTGGCATCCCTCTATTCTTCCCACAGCTTGATATATTGCCATTTGTCATCATTAACCTTTGTTTGCAGCCTTCAGGCATGTACCCATGCTCATTTCCAAGCCAAAATCGACTGGGCCACTGCAGATTTAGCAATGTGGAGGATATGAAAAGGGTGGATTAGCAGATGCTTTACTAATGGGGTAGCTACCAGAGCAGAAAGAGTGTTTGGCTGCTAAGGTGCCGTACTAAAACATAGCATTGCCACCTCTCATTCTAGCCCCTCCTGCCTCAAACTTCACTGCGATCCAGAGTTCATGGAGATATTTTTACCAGGATTCATTCCATTGAGGTTTAAGTGCTTTCCTAGTAAATTGTAGCTACAACGAGTCCTCAGTGTAGTGAAACACAGAACGGCTTGGAAATACTGCTAATGTGACTGAGTTTCTAATAAGAACCTATGGCTGGTTTATCCAGTGGTGTCTGGTGTATCCAGTGGTGTTCACTGTACTCCTTTCCCCCGGGAATGGCCCCGGGTTTGGGGAATTCTGTTTGAGGTTATTGCCTTATATACACCCCTCCCACCACAAGGAATGTGTCTTCTGTGACCTCCTATTTTCCCCTGCTTTATGGCCCTCTGGCTCTGGCGATCTTGCGTCACATCTGCCATATTTTTCACCAGGAAGGACTATCCAGGACTCTACTTGAGTCTGTCAGTATCACTGACTAAACTAGTTAGTGCAAAGATGCCTTGGCCAATGTGAGGTGCTCCCTCCATCCAGAGACTGAGATAGATACGTCCGCAGCACACGTAGAACTGGTCTCCCATGGGAGCAGCACACCTGTAACTCAGACAGCACTGGGCCCAGCCATCTATTCAGCAGTGAGCCCATTGATGGCTTCTAGAGACTAGTCAGGCTCTCACTATCAGTTCTGTTGGTGGTGGTGATTATTTTATTAATTTTTATTATGACACCTAGAGGTTTCAACCAAGATCAGGGCCCCATTGTGCTAGGCACTGTACAGACACACCTCCGTTAACAAACTTACAGACTAGACAGGGCAGACAAAGGAATGTTAGTCCTATTTTACAGATGGGGGACTAAGACATAAAGCCCACAAATTATAACCGTTTATTAGTTCCTTAGCTTTTCAGCTAGTTTTTTTTTCTAATTACTGGGGTATTAAGGTTTGCTCACAACAGACTCATTAGTTCCTCCATCTAGTCCCTCTTTTTGTTAATAACTACAGAGAAGCCGTAATTCTCTGTTTGAGATATCTTAACTCATTTCCATAGCAACAGTTTGAAGCCACAAAGACTAAACCATCAGTGAATTGTCTTTAAAAATACCTCTTAATTAAGAAAAAATGAAGGGATTATTGATAACTCATTTAGCCTGCTGGCTAGTAGAGAATTGGTAACTTCTGTCCTGATTCTGCCTTAGCACAAGATATTGCTTGTTTTGGGCTCAGGTTCGCTCCATTCTTCTGTCGTCTTGTGCGGCTCATGGGACATCCCCAACTTTGGGACATTGTACCATGAGGTTGCCCAGGGCTGTGAAAAAGCATCACAATGTGAGGCTGTTCAAAGCAGGTGCCCCCCCCAGGCAAATTAACAAACATTCTGCATATAAATAGTTCTTACTTCTTGTTATTTATTTTTGTTACAGTAGAACCTAGAGATCCCTTCCACGCTTGGAGTCCCATTGTGCCAGGCACTGTACATACAGATACAAGGTCATTCCTGTTCCAAAGAGTTTGCAATCTAAAAAGACAAAATAGACAAAAGGTGGGAGAAAGGGATTATTCTTACCCCTATTATACATATGGAAAGCTGAGACACAGAGAGATGAAGTAAATCCATTCTCAGTCCCTTTGTATTTTTAAGACATGGACACAAGGGCATTAGGGGTTCTTTTGTTTTTTAACTTAAATTTGTGGTATGTTAATATAGGAAAGGTAATAGATCTAACTGATCCATATTTAGCAATAGAAGCTCATGTGCTTCTGTTTCTCCGAACTACAATGTACAGTTAAGTACAGACTGCCTTGCATACCTGGGCAGGGGAACCAAGTACAGTAACTTATACAAGTACTAAACCAAAACTGTCAAAATAATATTCTGCACTGTTATGGCATCTTTCATCCAAGGCTCTCAAAGCACTTCACAGATGATGATAAAATCTAATAACTAGATCCCTGTGCGGGTACAAAATTTGTATTCGCATCTGATCCACAATCCGCAGACATGGTCTGCGGATATCCACATGTGGATGGGGATATCCGCAGATATAAAGTGGATATCCGCAGAGTTGCAGGGCTCCACTAATAACTAGAACTGGTCGAGAATTTTTGGACGGAACAGTTTTCCATTCGAAAATGCTGATTCCACGGAATCAAAATGTTTCGAGGGAGGTTATGTCAACTTTTGCTGAAATCTCCCTGCCTGCATGGTTTCCTGCCATCCCACCAACCAATAACTGGCAGATAGGCTCCCTGTGCTGCACAGTTCTCTGCCTGCCCACTAGGCAAGTGGCCTGGCTCTGTGGTATATCTGACAGGCAGGCTGGGTGGGGAGCCTGCCCAGCTACTGGGCTCTCTAGGCTACCAGGCTTTGCAGCTGGCCAGCTCTCAGGATCCCTGGCTCCCCAGCTAGCTGCTAGATACTCCCTGGATCCCTGGCAGCCCACCTGGTGGGCTGTCAGGATGCCAACATCCAGCCTGTCTGGCTGCTTCCCTAGCAGGAACCTGGGAAGCTGGCCAACTGGGGAGCCAGGTCGCCTGCTGTCCAGACTACGAGCCTGCAAGCAGAGAAATTCCATTTTGAGTCTCCCAAAATGGAAATTTTCTTTCCTTTCCCTCCCATAAAAATGTCTAGAGTCGTTTTTGTTCTGGTTCAGAATAAAACCTTTTTCAAAATCTCTAAACTTTCATGCAACAGACAATCTAGTTCCTGCACAGCTCTCCTAAGAACTTCCTGCACATAAGGGAAGATGGGTAAACAGAGGCACAGAGTGACTTAAGGGGGGGGTGTTGTGTGAGGGTTGCAGCGGCCTTAGAAACAGACAGTTTTCATGCAAACGTCCATGTTAATAACATGAAAGGGATGAGAAATACAGATCTGGCCATCCCTCCATCCCATCCGTCCGTCGCCATGGTTTGTATTGTAGAATTATTTCTGACCAGAAATGCAAGGGACCAGCTGCTTCCTGAGAGTTGCAGCTGCTCAGCACCTCTGAAAATTGGGCCCACTGTTGCCAATGTGAATGTATTTCACCAGAGGGAATGGGAGTCACGTGACTTGTCAATGCAGCCCACTACGCTGCTGAGAATCTCATTTTAAAAGCCATTGCTGTCGTCTCTTCTCCATTTGGGAAGACAGCTCCTATTTTCAAGCAGTGCACTGACATTTGTTGTATGTTACAGCGATTATCAACCACTGTGGCTGGGTTGAGACTTCTGCTCATCTTTTCCGTTTCCCTTTCTTTTGCCTCCCCTCATTCATATGAATGGGGGGATGAGGAAGTTTTCAGTGTCTGTCTGGGGCTCACTGAGATGTGCAGTGCACCTTGCTTCTCAAAGTCACTGTCTTCATGTTTCCTCTGATGTGCTTGAGTGCTGCTGTAATGGATATGCAGAGAGAGTGACCTCACTCAAGCAGAGTGCATGAGCTGGGAGCACATACCAGGCAGCATTAATTCCTTTCACTGAATTGCATCTGGCCAATGAAAGCTAATGCTGTGAGTCAGTACTGCCCTGGGTTTTGCTCTTTCTTTGCACTTGGCTTCCAGGATATTTGGGGGTTATGTGTTTTGTTTTTTATTGCCTTTTGTTTTTTACTCTTATCTCTGTCCAGCATGTCCTTTGTATTATTCATCACTCTTCTTACTTTTTTTTTTCTGTCACTTAATTTCTTTTTCTCTCTTTCTCTTTCATGCCTCTTCCTTTCTTCCTTTTCTTTATTTACTCTATTTTCCTTTAATCTCTCTCTCTTCCCCCTTCCCGCACTCTTTCCCAATACTCCTTTCAGTCAAGTGCAGTGTGCTGTTTCAGGGCACTCTGTGTGTCAGAATTAATAAACTGTTGGCTTTCCTCTTACACAGAGCTTGACAGAACTTCTAAAAGGTCTTTCCCTGAAAAGCCAGCATGAATAATACTTAAAATGGTTTGTCCTCTGGATGCTTGGAGCCCCTCCTATGCCACTCTGTGTGTTAATGTCCATTGCTGTCCTCTTTTGTTACCGTTAATGTTGTTTCATGATTCTTCGGAGGTTTAGATCTTGCTCCATCTTTGTGTTGCCAGGGCTCCTAACCCATAGTTCTTTCAGGGGGTCAGAATGAGCAAGCACTTTCTCAGCCGTGCAGTAATTGAGCGCAGGAGAGCACAGAGAAAGAAGATCTGCTTTTCCCCAGCAAGACACTGCTGTGTTGACTCTTTCCATTCAGAGAGGTTGCAGATACCCTGTTGTACTGATTAGAGAAGTGTGGAACCTTGGAGTGAGACCGAACAAACCTGATTTTTGTAAAAAAATAGGACTAATAAGTGCCCTGCTGAGACTGCATGATATGTCAGCATCATTATCTAATGCAGTGCAGGGCTTTTTGAGCTACTGTAATGAAATAAATGAAAGTCTCTACTTTCACCTCTGTCCTGCGCTTATCTGCTTCTCATTTTAAAGCATATGCAGATGATCAGCCAACCAACAGAATCAATAGCTTGTTCCCTGTGTGTGTGGGGGTGGGGTGGGGGGAGGCGGCGTTAAAGTGACCCTGGCGCTAGTTTGAAGGTGCTGGATTGATATCCTTGGTGGCCTGAATCCTCTGTTAGGTGTGTACCAGCAGAGCTGGTAATTCAGGCTTTTGTGAATGGTACCCTATGCCCCCTACTTCTGTGATGAACTTCTCTGCTGGGACCTGGTGTACTGCTGTTGGCTCCTACCCATTGAGTCATGTACCATAATGGACTGGTACAAACCCCCATCTTGTCATCATGAGTCTGTGGTTTGGAGCAGCCAAACATTCAAGAAGGGTTATAGTGTGCACAAGTGGTGAGAGGCACCAGCAGTTATTGCCTGATACCAGTCCAAAACTTGTGCTATACATTGGGACAGTTGCCTGAAAATGTTGAGGAGCCCTGGCCTGTTCATCCATAGAATGGATAATGCAGGGGGCAGTTCGAGTGCAGGCTTCCCCTACACCTCTCTCTTCCTAGCGTGCCTCAGACCTGTGTTAGAGAGATTGCCTGTAAAGTGAGACAGTATTTCAGCCTTCAGGCCCACTGAGTCCATAGCATCTGTGTTAAGGCTGCCCCAGGGATACTAGTTGTGATCTCATCTATCTAATGACTATGATTGTCCATCAGAAATTGGAGAGAGCTACCAGCTAGTTTTAAATAGGCCACTAACAGACCTCTATTGTTAATGACTTTCAGTCATTACTGATCTGGCCATGACTGGAAACTCAGCTGAGCTAGAGGAGAAAGGCTCTGTTTCTCGTTACTGATCCTTGAACCATCCAGTCTACAAACTGCTCCATTATTTTTTTTTTCTGGGGAGCTTCTGTACCTATTATTTTAAAATAATATATTTAGTGAGGAGGAGGGAAAAGTAAAAGATTTGCAGGAGTCTTATGATCTCAGCATGTGCGAGCACTATGGTATACGACTGTGCACCCAATTTTAGGTTGCTTCTGAGAGGCTTGTGGATTAATAACTAATTGATAGCAATTGGCTGCCAAACTCTATTTTCCTTCTGACTAACCAGCAGCAGAGCTGATTTCCAAGCTAACTGTTCCAGTGTAGAGACAGTGAGTGTTCAATATAACACAGCACCCTAGATCTTTCAGTCACCTCCTCTGCCAGCCTCCCCCTGTCCATCTGGAAGCACACCTGCAAAGGAGATGTATGGGGTGTGTGTGCTCATCCTGCTGCAGCCAGGTGGTAGAATCCATCACTTATTGTAGTGCTAAGCACCACTGAAGACTTTTTGGGTACCCCAAGACTCCCATCCCGTCAGACCAAGTGTAGACTGACCAGGTTGGACTTTATAGGCTCTTCGTCTGTGTAAGTTACATAATTATTTGTGAAACATTTCTTATTGCATTTCTGAGTGTCCAGCAATTAGCTGACAATTGAGAGCAACAACTGGGCAGTTTTCCCCTTGCAAAGGTGAGACGGAAGGGAGTTGAGCAAACTCCATGGCATTTTGCTTTGTAGCTACCCTTCTTTGTCTCCCCTGCGGTGTTTTCCTTTCCTTAATCTCCTGGATGCCAGCAATAGTTGAATGTTGAAATGTTTGTTTTGAGTTGATAACCTGATAAATGAGTACATCAAAGGCATGTCTCTCCTTGTGACTGAGCAGCAGTCTATCAATACAGAGATATGCTTCACCAGCACAATACAGCAGCTGATTTCTCTGCAGTCCTAGTCAGCACCACAATAAATAAACCTTTGATTTCATCTTAAACATAAATGTTGCATTCTAGATCTAGACTGTTTATCCCGACAGGATGGGGTTGAGGTTCCTGCTCTTCTGCATAATTCCTTTTCACCTCCTTAGAACTGCAAATAAACAAGGGATTTTTTTTTTTTAAAAGGAGCCCAACCTTCCTTTTAAAAAGAATAATGGTGGTTTTATAATGTAGGTTCCACTAATCTGTTCTTAGGGCCCTCCCTCAGTAGGGCAGAGTGCCTAGACTGAATGGGGTTTTGTTATTTCCTTTTCACACCGCTCCTCCAATCTCCTGGTCTAAGAAGAGAAGCAGCCAAAATCATAAACACTTGTGCATTGCTGCTGATGCAGTCTGCCTGACAAATTTCCACCTGAGTGGAGGCTGCATTTAAGTGGTGGGTAAAGTGATCTCTTTGTATAGAATCTGTGAAGCACTTCAAGGTCCTTTGGGATGAAAGGTGCTGTAGAAATGTCAGGTGTTGTATGTGACAGCTTGGTACCGACAGTGCGTGTATTTTGGTGTGATCTACACTGGCACAGCTTTGGCTTGTAAGCTGCAATGGGGGAAAAGGTTGAACTGCCAGCAACATACCAATCTTGGGAATTTTGACAGCAAGGAAGCCTGTAGCAGCAGCTACTATGTGTGAGTTCTGGCAGTCCAGGGATTGCCTTCCTCCCCCACTCCCCTGAGGATGTTATGTAACCAGAGGCTACTGATGCTCCAGGGAGGCCAATAATGTTGCATGGTGTCCTTGTCTGTCTATATTAGGCTACATCAAGGGGTAATTGTCCTGGATGAGGGGCTGCAATGTTAGTGAGAGGAAGAGCAGAAATACAGTAGCAGGAGTGCCACAACATGGGAGCAGAGAGGGGCAAAGCCCCCTGCCCACTCCCCCCAGCTCCCAAGACATTTGGTAAAATATTGTCCCTCGTCTGGTAGTGCTGCTGCAGCAGCCTCAGAGACAGCTTAGTGCCAAGCCAGCTGGTCTTCTCCCCGTGTCCATAGAGAATGGCAGCGGCAGAGGAGCTGGGGCTGCAACTGCTGCTGGCTGGCAGGGGTAGTGCTGCCTCTCCTGGGCTCCCCACATGCTGCCTGCGGGGGAGGAGGGTGCTGAGGAGCTGGCTGTGTATGAGTGGGGGATACCAAGGAAGTGGCTCTCGGGGTGCTGGTTCTGGGGAGAGGTGGTGGTAGCCTGGCAACGGCATTGCCACTCTTGGGCCTTTTAAATGGCACAGCCTGTGCAGGCCCCATTCAGGTGCCCAAACTCCGCCACCACTTCCTAGTAATTCATGGGCAAGGCAGGCTCAGTCCCAGGCATCTGGCTGAAGTGATGGACCCAGCCTGGCCACCAGGGGGTTGGCACAGAAAAGCACCAGCCCCACCCAGCAATTCAACTTCATGGTAAGGCCCACCCACCCCTGCCCCCCTTCTTTGTTGGCTGCAGAATTGCTGTTTAGTTAGATGCAGCCCACTCCACCCCTGGCCCCTTGAAGCCCCAAGTAGTCCCCCTGATAGTCAGAGCCACTGAAAAGGGTGTAGATAAAGCAGAAGAGGGCTGGGAAAACAATATACTTGTCCACACCTAGACCAATCAATATGGGCCAGCAAGCCAGTCTCCTTTGCATCTACAGATATCACTGTCTGAGTAATTGCTAAATTACTGTCTGAGTAATTGCTAAAAAAATCTTTTCAGCATTAAAAATGAGGTACTAAGGAGCCTCTTTTCTGTGTGTCTCTTCTCTAACTGTCAGTCTTCGCTGTTCTTGGAAGCTGCTGTTAAGTGTCTTATGAAATGCAAAGAGAAGATGGCATTTACTTAATTTAAAAAGGTAATAATGGAAACTGCGATTTGATCTGGCAAGGCGTGTGTGGCAGAACCCACTGTGATTTCCGTTGCACCCAGTCAAGGAATATCCAGCAGACCAGAAACTGGAAGGAAGCCCCGAGTCACTGTCTGTAGGCATGAAGGGAGGGGTTAGAAAAGGGTCCTCCTGGGATGGGGTGGGGGAGAGCTATTTCAGGTGGGCCCCCACAAGTCAAGCTGGATTGTTACTTTGTCCAAAGTCTAAACAAAAACTGCCCTTCCCTCAACCAGGCCCAGCGGGTAGGAAGTGTGTTGAATGAAGACAGGTGAGTGAGTATTGCCTGGGCCTCGTTCCAGGACAGGAGCAGCTGACAGGAAAAAGGACTCATGGCCCAGCAAGCTTCTTCTTTTAAACATTTGATAGGTTTGATTTTCACCCTTTATTTCCATCATGGGAAGAACATGAAATTGGAGGGTGGTGGTGACCCCCAGGTCCCTGTCCCTTCCCTGTGTTGTAACCAGCATAGCTCTGTTGAACAGACATGCTGGTGAAAGGTGCTGGCTGGACAGCCACAGGCGACTGAAATCTTCTGTTCCTCCATGGAACAGGGAGAGCAGCAGAGCAACCTTCCACATGCTGCCTTGCTAATGTGCCTCAACCCTGAGTGGCAGGCACCACTGCTGAGGGTGAGAGGATAGTTCAGTTTCCATCTCTGAGCTGAGGCTATCACTTTAAGACGTGGAGGACTGTGAATCAGGAACTGCACTGGAACCACATGGTCTTTTCACAAAGGACACATCGTCTGGCAGCTGGTCACTACTGAATTGGAGTGGATTTGAACCAGTGACTAGGGGGTGAAAGGCTCCGTATGCCATTATCGATCTTGGCTCCCTCCTGTGGTGGCGCCATGTTTGGTTGTTAAGAGGACGCAGTGCGTAATAAATGCATGTTCTGGCACCGAAGTGGCAGAACTTTTAAGACCATTTGAAAGGAAATGCAGGAATCTCCTTAGGAAGTATAATCATGCTATTCAGAATCCATCACCGCACGAGATGGCTTGTGGTCAGAGCTGTGTGTGCATTTATCAGAACTACTGAATGCACTTTACCAGTGGCACTAAACAGCTCAGCTGCTGGGAGGAGTAGCAGGGATAGAGCTGATCTCAGATCAGTAATACAAAATGGAACGGATGCAAGCAAATAGCTGCTTCAATGTGATACTGCAGCACTGGCTCACTCTGTCACCTGGTCTGCATGCTACAGTACATCCCTGGGGAGTATATGGGCTGTTGCAATTAACCACATCTATTGGTATCTGCTGGAAAACATTCCCTCTTTTTGCTGCCCACCCTTCACCTTTCTGAGTTGGGAAAAGTGACTCCAAACTCCCCTTCCAGAATCTCCTCCCATTCTGTCTGAGTGCTGTGCTTCTTCAGGAGGTGCCTAGCTGGACAGCTCCTCAGTGATGCTGGACAGTATAGTGGCATTAGTCAGCCATTCTGTCCTGAGGGGGTGTAGGGATTGTTCAAAAAAAAGCCTGCTGCACTCCTAAGAAAAGGGGTCCCCCAACAGTGTCTGTGCTGTGGCCATTACCTTCCACTCTCAAGAAACTCAAGGTCAGAACTTCTTGTCTGATTCCCGTAAAGGGAAATTCAAGTAGAGGAAGCTAATGGCTACTTGCCCCACGTTCTCAAAGGCTCAGTAGGCTCTTGTAGTTCATCAGTTATCCCAGGTTGGATAGGTGGCTATTGTTTCTACTCTGACCAGTGTCACAAAGAAAATGCCCAGCAAAACAGCTACTGAAGGGATACCCCTCCACCTGCAACTCGTGGAGTGAGGATAAATAATGGGGCAGTGAGGGGTAATGAGTGGATTTCTGTCTCCTTTCCATCTTTCTGTGTCTAACACATGTAGATAATTGGCCTGTGCTCCTACAAAGTCTGTCTGCCTCTGGAAGGTAGCACACATAAATGGCAGCTGCGGTGTGCTAAATGTGCACAGCTGGATGTGATGTCATTGCTGATACATCTGGAACAATATCTGCGTTGCCCTGGGCATGACTTTGGATGTGATAGATCCATTGGCAAGAGAGAGCCCACACCCAGTGAGGGAATATCTTATTCTGCTTATTTCTCTCCTCTCTTCTGATCTCCCATTCACCATTTATCTTCTCTACTTTCCTGTTTTTATTTCCTCTCTTCTCCTCTAGCTCTTATTGTGATAGAGTATTTTGCTCCCCATTCTCTGAAATAGGACATCGTTTTCTCAAACTCTTTTTGTTTACAGTAGGGGAGCATTAGAAGCATTTGATGTTTTGCTATGTACTAACAAATCAAGGGGTTTTCTTTTTAACTTTGCCATGTGGAGAAATATTTTTTTTAACTCTTCTGAGGTCCTGAATGTGAGGCTTCTGGATTGGAGGAGGCAGTGAGCATTCCCAGCATCCTCTCCATGGCCTTTGTTCTGGTTCCAGACTTCCCTTCCATAGCACGAGATCAGGCACAGTCTCTTTTCTGTGTTTTCAGCTCCTGAGGGAGCTGCTGTCTCAAGTGACCTACACTGTCAACAATCCTTCCCCCTCCCAACCATAGAATGTGACACAAACAAAAGTGCTGGCTCACAGGTTTTATTTAAATAATCTTGTACAGTCTGAAAATAAACCTCCACAAGAACTAGGCAGGGGCTGATTAAATCCCCTGCAGCATGAGCTTAGTGATGGCATTTGAAAGAGACTTGGTTTTGGGGACTTTCCAACGTGCACATAGTATGTTACTGCTTTATTGTGTATAGCATCTTCCATGAAAAATGCTTCCTAAAGCTGTGTGCAGAGTTAAATAACAAAGCTGCAGAGAGGTGTAATTGCCAATAGCAAAAAGAGAGAGAAATTCTGAGGTAGGGGAGAGAGACATTAGATGCAGGATTTCACATCCAGATGAAGAAGGAGAGTCAAGGACAGGTGGAATTGCAGGAGGCCACTCCCAACATCTGGAGCTGCAGAGGAGAAGATGACACTGGTACCAATACTGTCCCGGATTGTATGGAGGGACAAGAGAAGGTGGAGGCTATACAGATGGAGGGAGAGGAGAGAAAAGTGGTCAAGGGTCCAGATTCTTCTCTTGTGTGTTGGAATAAATTGGGACCTACTCCACTGAAATCCATGTGTGAAATTACACCTGTGAAAAATGGATTTAAGTGCGGGGAGCTGTGTGATGCACTGGACACTTGTGTGTTCGTTGTTTAATGTTCACAGGGAAAAGTTCTTGTCCCCCTGACAGTGCCAGCCTCAGGGATAATTCAGGAAAGTGTGGGCTCTCCCTCCCCTCCCTGTTCAGGCATTAGAGAGTGAGCATTCCTTCCCCATCCCATCCAGCTGACAGTGAGTGCTCCCTTCCCTTTCTCCAGCTCACCCCATCTACCTGGGTGAGGGCTCTTTTCCCTTCTCTGCTATTAAATCAGAAGTTGTCCATTTTCTCTTTCTGACAATTTACTAATAAGCCTGGTACAGAACAATTACAAGAAGGTGTGCTTGGGGTATTAATGAACCACCATTGATTAATTTATTACACATGCACACACAGACCTGCTTCGACTACTGGCCCATCCCCTTTCTCTGGCAGAAACCAATGCCTGATGCTTCAGAGGATGGTGAAGCTCCCTCCCCCAATATAGGAAAGTGTTTGTGTCAGGTTGCATGCAGCAGTTGGATTCTTTCTGGGCCTGTGCCCTGCTCAGCTTACATCGGTGGTGTCTTCTCATGGTTGGTGGTGATACAGAGGGTGCTTTGAGAGGGCTTATCCCATGTCTCCCCCATGATAACATGCTGCACTGTCACAGCAGCCACGAAGCTGGCCTCTGCAGCATGTCACCCTGGCAGCACTGCAGCCATTGCTGTGATGCAGATGGCACTCAGCCTGCCCTTGACTGCATCCTTTTGCCTTCCTGTATCAGTGCAGGGCACTGCTCAATACTGGCTCAGAGACACACTGTCTTTCCAAAAAGGCTCCTGCTGATTCAGCCTTTCCGAGAGCCATTTCCAGTCCCACCTCAGCGAGTGACCCTGAGAGAGCAGCTGGCTCCACAATGCAGCAAGCCACCTGCTTCTCAAAGAAGTCCATTTGCTCGCTTGGCAGAGCTCCTGCAGGGTGGCAGTGTGCCACGTCTGATGATGTGCTGTTTCCTTTGGTGAGAGGGGCACTGTTTGTTATGCTTTGTGTGCTCGGCGGATTGGGGTCATTGAACATGCTCGCAGTGGGAGTGGAAAGGGCTGGAAGTCCTTAGTGTGTTCAGTAGAAAAGACAATGGTTTTGTCCTGCCTCTGCTCTGTATTGCCATCCCCACAAAGAGCGCCGTTGGCAGATGGGACACACAATGCCTTTGAGCCTATCGCAGCATGGCTGCGTCAATCCAGCTCTCTTAGTCCAAGATTCCAGCTGTGTGGAAACCTGCCAGCATCAGGAGGAGGAGGAGGAAGTGGTTTGAGGCTTGGCGAGGGAGATAAATAATACTGGGAAAGTAAGAAGAGGAGTCATTAAAGAGGTGCTTGCAGGCTTGGAAGAGAGTCCCCCAAGCAGGAAACTGTAGAGATGGATGGTTCCTTTAGAGACTGAACAAAGGGGCAGGTTTCCTGTTAGGTTTCCTGTTAGGAGGTGTCCTATAATTGTATGCCTGCTGCTATTCTCACTAGACAGATATAGTGCTATTTGAAACCTTATGGATTTAGGACCCAACCTGGGACCACACTGCCCATGCTGATCTCCCTTAAAGGGGTCCTTTTTTGTTTGCTCGTTTTTGAACCTTTCAGAAAGTAAAGTTCTGTTATCCAGAAAGGTTGGGGTTCTGTACTGAGAAACTGTGCATTGTCTGTGCTATCAGAACAAACAGACTGAGTCTTTTTAGCAAGACAAGGAAAAGGAAACTGGGACAGATAGTGTCTGCATCTCTGTGTGTGCATGTTCAATTATAGCAATGTACGTGTGTGTGTGTTAGAGACACAGAAGTCACTCTAGTAGTCTCATTTAAACTATTGAGAGAGAAAATGAAGCCAGTGTAAAGATGCAAATATTCTACTAGCAGAATGGCTGGAGGGAATGAGGAATTTTTTAAAGCAGTTTTAAAGGTATGTAGTTCAGGTATTTGATGGCCTTGCACTGCACGGAGTTGACTCGTGTAGCTCCTGAATTTGATACTGGGTTCTGCCGGGTCTGACTACAAGGGAGGGGAGGGGTAGGCCATTTAGGGACTGGGACAAAAATTGAGGATTGGTCCAGCTTTGAGCAGGGGGTTGGACTAGATGACCTCCTGAGGTCCCTTCCAACCTTGATATTCTACGATTCTATTGTAATATATTTGTCTCTGTAAGAGGCAGAGGAAATAGCAGGGCTGACTCTACCAGACAACTAGTCATTTAAGGGAGCACTATGTATGGGGCAGTGAAACACTTGGAGACTGTGTAGATGACTGTGGGTTGGCAGGGATAGAAATTTGCCAGTTTGCCTGGCAGAACCCCTGCATCTGGGCTTTGAAGCAGTAATGAGAAGCCCCAGATGACGGCATGCTCTTGACAGCTGCAGTATTCTTATAGGACCCAACTGCATCATACAGTTCCTGCATCATCATTCCTGAAGGCAGCTCAGGAAGTCCTTTTGTGATGTACCTGTATGGTGGGTTCATGGTTCACTAGGGATGTAGATGTCCCAGAGATGGGCTGAGCTAAAGACCTATACCTAATCTCTCCCTTACAAATTGCTGACAGATAGTTGCATCTAGAGAATATGTTGTTACCAATCTGTGACCTTCAAAGGCTGGAGTTTGCGTAGGATGCCATGTCTTATCACAGCCTTGTTTTGCTCAGCCCTGTCCAAGTGCACTAGCAAGAGCTTCTCTAGCATCAGCCCCTTGCTTAGAGGCTCTACGAGAGGGTGGCATCCCCCAAGTCCATTTTGTAGAAATATAGGATTTCTCTTGGCTTTCTTCCCATTTGGGATAAATGTGAAGCCTACATAGGAGCCAGCTCTTCTCCTGAGTTGAGCTGCAGCTGCTGATATGACATGTGGTATGGCTGATATCAGCCCCCAGGGCTCTTGGACATGTCAGAATGGAAGATTAACACTGGAACTGTGGATGGTGCGCTAAAGAGAACAGCTGTGACCAAAGGGGCAGGGACATCCATTTTACCAGGAGCCAAGTAACATCCTGTGACAGCAGTAATTTGGCTTAAATCAGTAAAGAAGTCTCTTGCAATAGAATATTGGTCACTGCCAAGCCTCCTAATGATACCGTCCCCCTCCCCTATATTCTAAAATGTCCCTTCCTGGGTGTATGAGAAGGGAGTTGGCATAACAGGAGAGCAGTCAGGATTTCATTGCCTACAAATACATCATAATTTTTTTGTTTGACATTATTTTATTTCAGAGAGACTGCAGAACAATAGAAAGGTACTTATATTACTGTGAAATCTGCTGTGTGAAACATTACATCCATCTGCTGAAACATCACTGTTTCTGTCCCAGGGCTAACCATGAAGTGTTGGGAGCAGTGCCGCAGCTTACGCAAAGCCCTGAATTATCAGCCTTTGCCTTAACTTTTGTACCTTGCAATCAAATTCCATTGTTGCCATTGTGACAGAAGTACGATTTAATAAATGCAAAGTAGGAAAGCAAGAAAAGATGCATTGGGGGAGTCTTTATAAAAACACATCACTTGGAGGAAATGAATTATGACTTTTCAGGGAATTTAAACAAAGAAATACTGTCTGTGTGATCATAAACCCAGCCCTTTCTTGCAGTTTGAGCTCTGGCAGTGTCGGTATATTTCATGTGTGTTCTCTTCTCTCTCTCCTTTTGTTTTTTCACCTCCTCTTCTGCTGTGGGCTGAATTCCCAGGAAGTGGAGGTTAGTATTGATTTTTGAATCTGGTTTCATTTAATCTTTACAGGGCATATGTGTTATGTTCCCTGTGTTCTCCACCCCAGCTCCCTCCCTCTAGTTTTAGTTTATCAGGAGAATATTTTGAGTTGATTTGAACAGTTGCATGTTGCACAAAGTATGGCCAGGATGAGTGTGTGTCTGTGTAGAGCCCTGCAAATCTGCGGATATCTGTGGACCATTTTTGTGGATCATGGATGGATGTGGATCCAAATTTTGTATCTGCACAGGGCTCTATGTATGTGGTTGCGTGGGTGTATATGTGAGGGTGTGCCTATACATATGCACATATTTGTATTGACCCCCATGCAGAGGACCACTTAAGTGGGAATGAAATGATGCACAAGCCTGCTGCTGGCCCTCTGCGCAGGGGTGAATTTCATCCTGAGAAACTGTATATGTAATCATCACCACAAGATGGAGGGCACTACTGATGGAATTGAAACAGCGTCTATCAGAGGATTGTTGTTACATATTAAGCATCGACAGTGCTCAGCAGTGTATAAAAGTCTAGGAAGACCCTGTTCCTGCCTCAAAGAGTTAATAATCTAAATAAGCCCAGACAGTTCAAGACGGACCTCTCAAAGAAGAGCATTCTACAGGGTAGTGAACTCCTAGTACCGGAGACTGAATTTCCTTGCTGGAAGGGATAGTCAACAACACAGTTGTTCAAAGGGTGTGGAGTGTATGATCTACTGTAAATTAACACAGGCCATCAGGGCACTTCAGAGAGTCTTTCAAGAATGTTTGTTCATGGATGGCAAAGGTAAGAGACCTGCAAGGAGAAACCCATTCTAGTGCTGACATTACAAATGAGATGCACATCAGTACTCTCTTCCAGGGCCTGGATTCGTTTAAAGATTAAACCCCTCCCTTCCCTTGTGTTTTTGTATTCTCTGCATTTGATTCTGTGTATATAACATATTAAAGGCCGGGGTAATCAATTATTTTTTGTCAAGGTCCACATTTCTTGGTCAAGGTATAGCCAAGGTCCAGACTCCAGAGAAAATAATAACAATAATGATAATAAATAAATAAAAAGATGTTTGCAGTCTGTTCAAAAGCATCTGGGGGTCTGGATTTGGCCCACGGTCCACCTGTTGACTACCCCTGTTAAAGGAGAACAGCTCCAGTGATTGTGATGGGGCTGTTAACTGTTGGTAACTTTCCAAATCTGGAGACTGTCAAGACACAAGGGAAGGATTGACATTTAACCGTTGTACAGCATGGGGAGGAAGTGTGGCTAGAGCAGGGTACTGCAAGTCAGGACGAGGGGCACCAGAAGGTGGGGATAGAGAGAGGACTGGGAAGGCTTTGCCCGACACATGAGGTAAAATGTTGTCCCCCAGCTGGTAGTACTGCTGGGGCCTCAGAGGCAGCGCAGTACTGAGCCAGCAAGTCTTTGCCCCCCTGCCCACAGAGAACAGCAGGGCGCAGGAGCTTGGGCTGGTACCGCTGCCAGCAGTCAGGAATGGCACTGCCTCTCCAGGGTTCCCCACACACTGTCTGTGTGGGAGGGGGATACCAAGGAGCTGGCTCAAGGGGTGCTGGTCCCGGGAGAGGTGGTGGTGGCCTGGGCAACAGTGTTGCCACTGCCAGGCCTTTTTTACTGTGCAGGCCCCACTAGAAGCCTGAACTCTGCTGGAACTTCCTAGTAATGCCTGAGGTAGTGCAAGGCAGGGCCAGGCTGGCTCAGTCACAGGTGTCCGGCCAGAGTGAAGGGCCAAATCAGGCCACCAGAGGGCACTGGTGCTGATTAGGGGGTTGGCACAGAAAAGCATCCATCCTGCCCAGCAATTTAACTTTGAGGCTCAGGATCAAATCCAGTAAGGCCCATCCCCACCCTCCCTCTTGAGACCCAGGTAGTGCCCCTGGTCAGGACTCCTGGGTTCTATTCCCAGATCTTCTGACTTGCTGTGTGACACTAGGCAAGTCGCTTAATCTCTGCACCTCCGCTTCACCCCCCACAAAACATGAACTTTAGACCTATTGGGTCTGGTATTATTCCTTTAATTTTCTTATTTTTATTGCACATCTGATTTTTATCCTTTATTCTCCATTTCCTTGCCTTAATAGTAGTGTTGCTTTTCCATGGAAATCTGTGGAAAGATTCTACTGCCCTTTTGCTTGGTGTGGACAGAGGCTGCTGTCATGGATGGGCTGGGGAGCGTGGAGAAGCAGTGAGGGACCTCAGTGCTAAGCCATCACAAATGATCAATCACTTTTCAGGATGAGGGAGTCAGAGACAAAGGATGTGTGTTTTTTCTTCCCAAGAATTGTACCTCGTTCAGCACCTTAAGAAACGGGATAGAATCTAGCCAAGCAGCATGCTGACACTCTAACAGCTGTGCTTCATCTGAGATGCAGATAACTTTTCCTGCCACTTCCAAGCCATGACCTGATGGCCCCTTACAGTGCAATGATGCTGGGGCAGCAAGCAATGTACTACTATGAGTGTACGGAGGTCCCTGCACAAAGGAGGTTAGGGCAGTAAGTCCCTGACGTTCTAAACTGTAGATTCCCCCTGTTGAATATGTTTGTGTAAATGCACCAGGTGAATTGGGAAAATGCAGATACTCTGTAGGTCTTCACAGGTGCCTTAGAGACCGTTAACCCCAGTTTGAGGTTAGGGCATCAGACTGCTTCTGCCTCCCATGTGCCGAAGCAAGATTTGCACCTTTCTGCAATGAGGCAAGAATTTATGTTCTTCAGTTTTCCTATTTGTGAGGTTTGACATTAAATGAACACACCAAGGCAAGTACAATCCTGGAATTAGATTTAGCAGCTGGACTTTGGTGTGAGGGCACAAGCATGCACGTCCTGCAATCCCTCTGCATTGTCCATCTGCGCAGTTGTGTGAGCAGGCTGGATGCTGGAATGTATGAAAATCTCACTGTTGAGCGGTGGATCTGCAGAGCTCTGTGTGTGTGAGGCAAACAAGGTTTTGTGTGATAGAGGTCAGGAATGTTAGCAGAGCTGTGTGTGTGTGTGATAGAGAGAGAGAGAACTAGGCCTTACTGTTTCCAAGAGGACCAAATTCCCATCACCAGCAATGCAGAACACAAAGAATAAACAAACACAATATGAATTTTTGCAATGTCTTTGTAACCACATGTGTAGCCCTCTGCTAGAGTCCCAGCCGTGAGGAAGGCATTATTGTTACATCCCCAGGCCAGTGTTACCTTAAACATTGATCAGGCTCGTAATTCTGGGCATTTGGATTTTGATATTTGGCATGTGCTGTTGACTAAGCTGTTCTCTCTTCCTTCACTAGGATGACTATATCAAGAGCTGGGAAGATAATCAGCCAGTTGATGAAGGTAACTTTATTTCTTGGTTGTGCTCACTTTTTAAAGAGCTGCTGACTTTTCCAGGAAAGGTCCTAATAGGAAGTCCTGTGGCTCTGAACTGAAGCCCTTTCTGAGACGTGTTCTGCACCAATTACTTGATTCTTATGTGGAAACAGAACCTTTGTACCCCCGAGGAAACCCAGCAAGTGGGGCTGCCGATTCAGTGGGTGTCACTCTTCCCTCTGAGCCCCACCAGCCAGTGAATGGACAATGGAGGTGCCCTCTGTTGGATGAGATTTAAACTGAGGTCTTGACCACTGTGGTCATTAAAGATCTCATTCCACTTTAGTAAGAGTTCGTGTTGTGGCTAAATTCTAGCTTGAGTAAATTCCGCCTGCATTTTCCCTGCAGATTCAGCATAATACAGTATTCTTTACTTAGATGCTGAAGGTTTGGGTAGGGATGCTGCAGCAGCTGTAATCCAGCCTGTGTTTACTATACTTCAGTGTAGAGTTAAATGATCCCCCTTGGCAACTTTTGTAAAGACACTAGATAAATGCTAGGCGTTGTTGTTTTGTTTTCATCTGCTCCTGTTGCTGATTCTCCAGCGGAAGTCAGGACCCTTATTTTGACTCCACAATGAAGTGCTCTGGAAACAGGCTAGGGTTGTGAAGTCATGGATGATTCTTGTTTCAGGTTCAGGGGGAATGTACTTGAAGAAGCAATGATCCTATCTTTATGAAGCTAGCACTAATCATACAAATGAATGAAGAAACCCACTCCAGAAATATGACAAGTAGGCTAAACTGAATCAGAATAGGTTGTATTTCAGGATTTGCTATGAGGCATCCACCTCCCTTTAAATAAATGATGATATTCTTTGAGTGTTGATCCTTCTGTCCCCCACCCCTCTGCACAGTTTTACTGCACTCCTAACAGGTACCTGAACGTTGTTCTCATTTGGGCATGATCCCTGCATTGGCTCAGGATACTGTCCCATCCTGCTGGAGGTGTGCTGTTGCCCCATTGCTATGCCTAATGCTGGATTTCCCTTCAGCCAGGGCTTAGTCTGCTGTGTGCTATTATGCAACACCATCTACACTCACTTGTGAAAGGCTGTGAAATACAAGGCATCTGCTGGTGTCAGAAGCAGTTTGATAGGCACTCTAGCTAGCAGCCAGTGCTGCCTGCCGCAGCTGATCATCTGTCCATGAGGAAGTTCTAGGCAGTGGGAGATTGTGTTCACAGAGGATTGGACAACATCTGAGACCCAGCATGTGACGCATTAAAAAAATCTTATGTTTGTTTCTTTGCAGTGCTTGAATTGGCCCCCAAAGTGCAGTTTTTCAAACTGGAAGGACAGAAGCATGGCAGAAATTAGTTCTACCTCATTTATAGATGCATAAATTCCAAGGCCACTGCTGTGGTCCTCTAGTCGTACTTCCTGTATAACACAGGCCACAGAACTTCCCCAAAAGAACTCCTAGAGCTTTTAGAAAAACATACATTGTTGATTTAAAAATTGCCAGTGATGGAGAATCCACCATGACCTTTGGTAAATTGTTCCAATGGTTAATTACCATCACTGTTAAAAATGTACACCTTATTTCTAGTTTGAATTTGTCTAGCTTCAACTTCCAGCCATTGGATTGTGTTACACCTTTCTCTGCTAGATTGAAGAGCCCATGATCAAATATTTGTTCTCCATGTAGGTACTTATAGACTGTCATCAAGTCACCCCTTACCCTTCTCTTTGTTAAAATAAATAAAGCTCCTAGAGTCTGTCACTGTAAGACATGTGTTCTAATCCTTTAATCATTCTCATGGCTCTTCTCTGAACCCTCTCCAGTTTATTAACATCCTTCTGGGATTGCGGGCACCAGAACTAGATATAATATTCCAGCAGCGCTAGCACGAGTGCCAAATACAGAGGTAAAATAACCTCTCTGCTCCTACTCAGTTTGGATGTTTATGCATCCAAGGATCACATTAGTACTTTTGTCACAGGGTCACACTGAGAGCTCATGTTGAGCTGATTATCCACTACAACCCCCGATCTTTTTAAGAGTCACTGCTTCCCAAGTTAGAGTCCCCCTCCTGTAAGTATGGCCTACATTCTTTTTTCCTAGATATATACATTTACATTTAGCTGTATTAAAACACACATCATTTGCACCCAGCTTACCAAGAAATTCCAATCGCTCTGTCAGTTAACTACCTTCTTCATGTTTACCACTCCCCCAATTTTTGTGTCATCTGCAAACTGTCAGTGATGATTTTATGTCCTAGGTCATGGATAAAAATGTAAAGTAGCATAGGTCTAAGAACAGATCCTTGTGGGGGGTGGGGATGGCAGGGGAGGACTGCACTAAAAACAACCCCCCTTGATGATGATTCTCTGTTTACAGTTACATTTTAATACCTATCAGTTAGCCAGCTTTTAATCTATTTAACGTGTGTTAATTGTATATGATTAAAAAAACTAAAATCAAAATGTTGTGCAGTATCAAGTCAAATGCCTTACAGAAGTCCAAGTATATTATATCAAAACTATTACCTTTATCAACAAAACTTGTAATCTAATCAAAAAGATATCTAGTTAGTTTGACAGGATCTGTTTTCCATACACCCAGGTTAAGGGCATTAATTAGATTACATTTCCTCAATTCTTTACTAATTGTGTCCCCTATCAGCCACTCCATTATCTTACGCAGGATTGATGTTAGACTGACAGGCCTATAATTACCCAGGTCATCCCATTTACCCTTTTTAAAATATTGACACAACTTTAGCTTTCTTCCAGTCTTCTGGAATTCCCCAGTGTTACAAACCTTATTGAAAATCATCATTAATAATCCAGGGATCTCCTCAGCCAGATCTTTTAAAACTCTTGAATGCAAGTTATCTGGACCTGCTGATTTAAAAATGTCTAAATTTAGTAGCTGCTATTTAACATTCTCCTAAGATGCTAGTGGAATAGAAAGAGAGTTATCATCATCTGATATGACTGCGTCATCTGTTTTTTCCCAAATACAGAAGAGTAATATTTATTGAACACTTCTGCCTTTTCTGCATTATTATGGATAATTCTACCATTTCCATCTAGTAACTGACCACTGTTAAACATTTTTTTGTTCCTAGTATGCTTAAATAAACTCCTTATTCTCCTTAACTCTGCTGGCCATAGATTTCTTTTTGTGTCCTTTTGCTTTCCTTATCAGTGTTCTACAACTCCTAGCTTTTGATTTATATTTATTGCTACAAAATTCCTCTTTTTTCCATTTGTTATGTCTGCCTTCTCTTCCCCTCTAAACCAAGTTGGTTTTTGAACCAATATGGCCTTCTTCTTTGATAGTGGATTTTTAGGCATCTAGTAAAGTATCCTTAAACAATTCCCAATGATCATTCACATTGTCTGATTAAATTCTTTCCCCTGGCTGATTAGGTGCATAATCATTTTCAGCTTTGTAAGATTGGCCCCTTTAAGGCACTAAGTATATATAGTTCTGGTCTGGACATTATTCTATTTGTACGTTATAAATGTGATCAAGTCATGATCACTTGTATCTAAGCTACCATTAATTTTAGTTCTGTGATCAGGTCCTCTTTATCTGTGAAGATGAGATCTAATATAGAATTTCGCTGTGTTGGATGCAACACTTTTTGAGTTAGGAAATTGTCATCTGTAATATTGAAAAATACCAAGGATGTTTTGGTACTGTCAACAAGAGATCTCCAGCATATGTCACTCAGTTGAAATCATGCAGCTCCTTTTCCTACACATTATAGTTAGGTGCATAAGGAGCTGGTCATCCTGTTCCCTACTCGATTTATTTGGTCTGTAACAGACATTAACGAATTTGTAGTTTTGTGCTTAGTTAGCTTTTATTGTATTATCCATCACGTCCTGATTTGAAAAGGTCGGGCTCCTGGTCTTTAATCTGCCTGAGTATGGGGCTGCAGTGACTCAAGCTGAATCCCTCTGAGTGCCTCCCCAGCAATAAAGCAGCTCATCAGTGATTAATATCTGTTCTTGACAAGCTGACTTCTTGCTATCCTATAGATAGGACCCCAGTGAACTGATATTTTTCACAATTCAGAATGTGAGCAAATAAATACATGCCATTTTGTTGACACTATCTCTCTATGTTGTTAGTTATACTTAGCACCTTCTAAATGTTAACTCACCCTAGGCACTGTACAAACACAGAACAAAAAGAAGGTCCCTGCTACAAAGTATTTACAATCCAAGTACAAGACAAGAAAGAACAGATGGATACAGAGAGACAGACAGGTGGGGGAATGCAAGAAAACAATGAGACAGTATTGGTCAGCATGATAGGCAGAGGTCTGAGAACAGCTGTCTAACTATTGTCAAGGGTTTTGTCATCATAACAAAGGAGAATTTTAAAGATGGATTTGAAGGAGGACACTAAAGTAAATGTGAAATGACTTAACAAGGATCATTTGGAGAGTCTGCAGTAGAGCTAGGTTTGAAACTTGGACGTTCATGGCTCCCAGTCCTATGCTCAAACCACTTGACTACACTTTTCTTAAACTGCAGAACATCATGTTGTCAGATAATACAGTTTTGCAGGAGCTACCCTTTTGAAAAAGGAATGTGGGACAACCCTATGCTCTAGAACATTCTGTGTTCTGGGGAAACAGGCTTTTTACAGAACCCCATAGAATCTGTTTAACACAAAATCCTGTGTAGACCAGGTTGAAATTTTACAAATTTTGATTTTGCAACAAAATGTTTCATTGAAATTTCAGTGCATAAAACTGGACACATTATTTTGCAAAAATTTCATTCTGCTTTTTGACCAGGTATAGAGCTGGTGGAAAAAGTCCAAATTCTGATTGGAAAAAAATGGCTGAATTTTTTGAGAAATGTTCATGGTATTTCTCACTGTACTCTAGTCCTTTCCCACTGCCAATAGTCAGCAACATATAATGTCCATATTCTAATCCATGACAAGTACCAGCTTTAAACTGACTATTACAGATGTTCATCTCCTGTGTTGTGTGCCCTCCTAAAATGAATATTAAGACACAAGACCTACGTTGAGGCAGTCCTCACTGAGACTCTCCTGCCTCATTCAGGGCGGATAGTAACTGTAGCGGAGCTGGTAAGAGAGATAAGCGCTGTTTGGTATGCTAGCTATTCACCTTCTTTTTCTGTCTTCAGGTTTGGACACAACCAAGGACCCCTGCCAGAAAGTGAAGTGTAGCCGGCACAAAGTTTGCATTGCCCAGGGCTACCAGAGGGCTATGTGTATTAGCCGCAAAAAGTTAGAGCATAGGTAAGAAAGAGTCTTGGGTCTGTACAAGATTTCTGAAATGGGATTGTCTCTGTTACGATTTATTGCACTGGAGAATACAGAGGCATTCTCCTCCCCACCTCCCCCACCATCTCTCCTTTTAATACACTGATTCCAGAAATGTCCATTAGGACAAGTGATATGCTTGCATATTGTGCCAATTCCTATGGTCCGGAAAAATAGTGACATGAACAATCTCACTTGGCAAACAATGCTATAAAAGGGTAAGGTCATAGTTAATAGGTCATGCAGAGAGATGTACTCTAGTGATCATTTTTGGCAGGATCAGACTTGGACAGATGTTGTAAATGGTATTAATCCATTAATTTAAAATCAGTTCTTGAATTCGCTGCTCTTTATAATAATCTTCTTGACTCCTATGGGAGAACTTTTTCTTGTTTCCTAATTCTTACCAGTGTTTTTTTTTACTCTGCTGCACCAACGCATGCTGTTTTATTATTCTGGGGTTGACTGTAAATGCAGAGCGGCTGGGAATGTTTTTTGATCTGTTTTCTTTGTTTTATAAGAAAACAGGATCAAAGCTTTTAAAAAAACAAATAACCCTAACTCTATAACAGAGATATTTTGCAAACTGACTGAGAGGGAAAGAGAAAGTGGTTTGGCCCACTTGACCACGACAATGTTTTTAACAGTGCTAAACACCAATAGGCCACATTATTGCTAAGCCAGGCCTTAAATGGGAGTGATGGACAGGTGGTTGGATGCTGTTGTAATCCACATGGTCAGCTCCTAGTGGACACAGAAATCCACGTCACATTCTCATCTTTATTCCTGTATGACAGGCAGACCCGGGGAGCCCGCACAATCTGGCATGAGCAAAGACTTTCTTAATCAACAGAGGTGAAACTTGGCGTGGATTTTTCTATCCACTTGTGGCCAGGTAGATTCTTACCTCAAGCAGCAGTACCAGGGACAGAGCAGGAACGCTTAAAGAGCACTGGGCTTTATTGGACAGCAAAGACAGAGGATCATTTTTTTTCTGAACCTTCCTGTATCCCATACTGTAAAGTTCCTGGCTGAGTCTTTTACAACTGGCAGTGTATGCTGGGTATGGCTGTTCTTGTTGCAGGTTTGGGCTCTGAGTGGTAAAGACAGAAACCTCTCTAGGGATGTGACCATGGGGGGCCATTTAGGGATCTGGAGCAAAAATTGGGGATTGGTCCTGCTTTGAGCAGGGGGTTGGACTAGATGACCTCCTGAGGTCCCTTCCAACCCTGATATTCTATGATCATGAGTAGAAGGGACAAAACAACAATGCCAGTTGAAGGGACCTAGGCAGGCTATTAGGGTGTGGGAACATAGGTGAACCAGCCCTCCCCCTTTCTAGGAGGATGGAACTTGGAGGTAATTTGCTCTGAACCCCTCCTGTTTTCTTCAATGCCATGGATGGGCTTGGGGCAGCTCCACAGACTGGAGGTTATAATTAAAGGTGATCTTGGCGCTTAGTGTCTTCAGAGGTGATCTCCCCTTCCCCCAGGATTTGATCTTAAGAACAATGAATGCATGCCTGAAGGGCCCTGAGCGCCATAACGGAAATAGTTACCAACAGGACTCAAAAGCCTTGTCTACGCTGGCAGCAGCATGTAGGGCAGGGGTCTCAAAGTCCCGGCCCATGGGCCATCTGCGGTTCGAGAACCTCCCTGCTGCGGCCCGCGGAGGAGAGACGCGTGCAGACACGCTGCTGGCAATGTCTGCTTCAGGCACTGCTCCCCACAGCTCCCATTGGCTGGGGGGGAGAGGGACAGAGATACCATCACTAGTCGCCGGGCAGAGTCAGTCATGGAGGCAGCATCATTAGTCGCCGGGCAGAGTCAGCCATGGAGGCAGCATCACTTTTTTCCACAATGAATATAAATGAGTCAAAATAGCGAACACAGCCATCTGAGGCACGCCTTGCTGCTATCCTGAAGGTTTCAACTGCTCAGTCACTGAGGCCAAACAGCAACAAACTGACAGAACTGAAGCGTTGCCAGGTGGCTGGCCAACACTAAAAACTCTCTGGCAGGCGAAGAATTGTATAAAGTTGTATGACCGTTTTATTATTTCTAAGAAATTTGAAATAAAAAATACAATATAAATGTTTTCTTTTCTGAACACCATCTTCAGTGACATTATTGGCCCGCTGGGAGGACTTGTGGACTGGCACTGGCCCTAAGGTAAATTGAGTTTGAGACCCCTGATGTAGGGCTACATGCCACAGCGAAAAGCAGGCTGTGATTGCACTGTGATATGTAGCTACATGCCTCAGTGAAAGGCTCTGGCAGGAGGGAGGCAGAGGAGAAAGGCTCTGGTAGGAGGGATCTGCCGGAGTCTTTCCCTGATGCCTCCCCCCACCAGAGCCTTTCCCCACGGCTGGAGCTTTTCACGGTGGTGGGGAAAGGTTCTGTCATTGAGACACTATGCTGTTAAACATAGCAGTGTAGACAGGGGAGCACCGCTTGTGCGTGTTGTGAGCCATGTAGGATATATACCTTATGGTTTTTGTGTGTTTTTACTCACTAAGCAGTGCCTTACCGTTTACACTGCTGTCTATGTCTGTGCTAGGGGGTAAGCAGCGTCTGTACTCTGCAGTAAGTGTAGACATAGCCTGGCATGTTTGTGCTATGTCTGGAAGATCCCCATAGCCAGCAAAGCAAATGAAGTGGAATAGAAACCTACTTCTCCAAACTAAAGAGGAAACGAAAAGTTGTTGGGCCTTGCCTGGAATAACACTTCAGGCATAGGCTGGCAAGCAGAGTCCAAGAGAGTTCCCAGAGTCGCATGCCCTATTGTATCAATTGAATTGGAATATATGGGCCCAAAGGTGTTAACATAAACCAGTCATTGCCCAACATTAAACAGTTTTAAACAAGGTTCGGGGGTTGGTACACAAAGACCTCAGCCTGATTGGTTCCATGGCAAACAAACCATTAAAAATTCTGTTAGCCCTTTATTAAAAACACAAAAAAGAAGAAGAAACAGTTAAAACCTTTGGAATGTAGACATTAAGGCTTTCATTTTAACAACTTTCCTTGTTCCCTTTCTCTGTAGCTGAAGAGATTTTTAGAAGGAAAAACCTTGTTTGACAGTCTTTGAGATAGTATGAAAGATGGTAATAACTGTCCTTTTTGGGGAAAAGAGAAGTTAGTTAAGATGGTCTGGAGCTGTTGTTTGTTATTGTTACAGCCTGATCCCGTTTCCTACAAGACAAACCAAACCAAACGCACACAAAAAGGGAGAGAAAAGAATAGTAAGGATAGAAAATGCAGTTTCTGTCACTGGTGTTGACTCTTGCTTGCAACGTCTCTGCTGCAGAAACACAGGCCCAGTACATGATCTTATCAGCCAGTCTGAGACTTAGCAAATTTGTACCAGCATCTGGCTGTTCAGGGCATTACATTTAGCTGCCTGTTTCTGGTCACAGACTGACAGCAGTGTTGCAACATGTTCCCCCTTGGCCATCTAAGTCAGACTCTTATAGACAGAAGAAAAAAGGAGAGGAATAGGGAAGACAAGAAATATGGTGGGGAAGGAAAAGAACACACACGGGTAGAGAGTGACAAAGTCTCACATCCCAGGTGGTGGTTGGAGTTTAGCTGAAGCCAGTGGAAGTGGCGATGTCATCTGGGTTCCTCTGGTCAGGACAGTTTTCAGGATTAGGATGAAGGTCTGGGGTCTCAGGAGACAGTGAGGCTGGCAGACATGATGGTGAAACTCATTCCTTCCCCTTCTCTTCTTTCAGCCATCCACCATTACGGTAGCCAGTTTGACACCCCCTCTTCCACCCCCCCAATGTCTCTCTCTGAAGACCCCAAACGGGGAGTGGTAGGTAGGATAGTCCATCCTCATTATTTCGTCCACCAATAGGCCTAATTTCTTACCCCAATTTTAGTTCACTGATTTCTGGTCGTCTTCTCCTTATTTACCAGTGATAATCTTAACACAGCCCTTAAGTGGTATCAGTAAATCCTTTCCTGTTTAAATTAATGCAGTCTTTCCAGCTCCTTCCTACATCTTTTCTTAAACATTTTATATAACTGGTCACTGTGACAATTTATGAACTTGCACTCACTTTTTACAGTTGAGCTTCCAATTAGGTAAAGTTGTAGGCCTAGTTATCTCAGTGGCCCTCAATGGAGAAAGCCCTGCCTCACGTGTACTTTGGGGTGGTGGTTTGTTCCAGTTCCAGCAGTCAGAACTACATTAACGGGACACTGATGACCACCAGGCCCCTCAGGCAGACTGGCCCTGCCTGAGCCCATTGCCATTGCACCCTACAATGTTGGTGTCTCCCCCATTTGTTTTTCTGTGGCCTTTAAGAATCGCCTTGTTCTCTCTGCTCTTGTACCACCTGCCTTCCCTAGCAGTCTTGAGACCCAGGTAAGACAATCAATTCCAGTATCACTTGGGCTTCGGTTCTAAATCTGTTGCTTCAAAGATCACTTCTCCCCCACGCTTCCTCCCCCCTCTCTCTCCCCAGTTTGACAGGCGGGTGAACAGCTGCCTGCAGGCCTGCAAAGTGAGAACAATTGACCACAGAATAATAAGAATAATGGATTTCTTTGGGGAACCAAAGAGCAGAAGCCTTGAGCAAGTTCTGTTGGGAAGCGAGGAGGTGTGGGAGAACCTACCTAGCACCTATCCATCTCTCTGTGTGTGTCTCTCTCTCTCCCTGCCCCCCATGGATAGAATCAAGCAGCCTGCCCTGAAACACCATGGAAACAAAGAAAGCTTTTGCAAACCATGTTACATGACCCAGCTCGCATCTGTCTGCGGCACTGATGGACACACTTACAGCTCTGTGGTGAGTGGGGTGGAAAAGGCTCATATACAAATAAGGAGCGTGGGTGTCAAAGGGTTGGCTGTGGGGAGCGGCTGTGCTTCATGGCTTCCAGTGAAGAGCCAGCTATAGTAGTGCGGCTCAGGTCTGCATTGGTGTTCACAGCTATATCTGCGACAGTTCCCTAGCCACACTCCCTGGCTTTGGTGCAGAGGCACAGGAATGACTGAGGAGTTTGGCTCAGTTGTCCATGAGGGGAGTACCAGGCCGGGTGACGTGAGCTCATGCTGGGGACGTGGTATCACTCAGTGCTGGATTCTGCATGGTGGTGTGGTGGTAACATTAGCAGTGGGTATACTGTGCATTGTGTACAGTACATCAAAGCTTTACAGGGCAGCATGGCCCAGTAGTGAATCACAGCTCATTTGGGAAAGCTGTGCTGACCTCATTTTGTTGCCTGTAGATCTGGTAACTAGAAGATGGGAGTCTCTATCAGTTAAGCCTTTATCCTCCGCTTTCAGAGCTGCCAGAAAAGTGCATGCGCTTCCTCACAGATTTCTAAGTGGGTATAGCCTGCACCCTGATTTAGCAGGGCTGCAAGAAACCCACCTTACTCAGGGAGCTCAGTACCAAGAGCCTGCTAGTTAGAGTGGGGATGAAATAACAGAAAGCAAGGTTGATTGGAATGCTCTGGCCTGTATGGTTCTGTATAGACAATATTGCTGATTGGGTAGAAGGTGGTCCCTGCAGAGACATCTTCTGCTCCTGGACTTGGGCTTGCTTGAAAAGGTTACACAAAAGTCAACGCAAGATCAGTGGAATGGACTGACTCTATTAATGGAGCCTTGCTTTTTGGAACAAGCCCTGGGGAGCGTGGAAACATAAAACTCAGAAGACCACATTTCTATAGGGCCCCTGCTTAGTTATGCATATTCTGGAGGTGGTGGGTCGGCTCCCTGCTCTCACACCTGTAACCTGGTGGGGCTTTGCACTCAGGTGGGATCATGCTTGTTACCCAGGGGATTGATTGGAGTTTCCTTTACCATCCAAGAATCAAACATGGTTTGGGTGGTGTGAGCTGCAGAGTACTCAGAACGGGATCATGCTTATTACACTGACTCTTCCTGCTCCTTCTCTCAGTGTAAACTGGAGCAGCAAGCCTGCCTGACCAGCAAGCAGCTGGCAGTGAAGTGTGAGGGCCAGTGCCCCTGCCCGACCGAGCATGGCCCCACCTCAACCACAGATGTCAAACAAGGTAAGAGAGAGGCTGCTGTCTAGTTTGTTTTATTCCCCATGGATATAAAATAAATAAGCAAAGTGCGTGTCCTGTGATGGGGAGGACAGGACACAAAAAATAATGTGCCAGCAGAGCTGGTCTTGGGCTCGTGGACTAGGTCAGTGAGATAGTTCCTTGCCCTCCATCTCCCAAACCAAGTACGTGAGAGAGCCCATCTCCTGCTGCGGGAGAAGTGGAGCCTAGCTGCTTCTGCTAGAGTCAGTGTGCATAATTTGAAATGTTTTCCAGGGACAATTCTGTAAAGCAGAAGGCAGTTCAGTAGCCACTAAGACTCCTCAGCCATTGGGCTTTGTGTACCATATTACTTCTGCACGTCAGTACCTTGGACGCTAAATAAATAATCAATAGTGATAAGAGTGGAGAAGGCAAATGGAGGGTCAGCTCCAATGAATGGCAAAACTTCCTTTGACTACAGTGGGAGCTGTCTTGGCTCTAAAGGCAGAGCCTGTAGTAGGGAGAGGGAGTCTAACAGACACAGAAGGGAGAGCAAGAGGTGAAGGCACAAAGCAGGAAGAAGGAGAAAAGAATGGAAATCAAAGGAGTTACAAGAGAGAATGAGAGAGGAGAAAAGATGAGTGCATGAGGGACAGTACGGACAGGAGTCCAGTGAGATGGACGATGTTGTAACAATATGGAAGTGCCAGCATACACGTTCAGGCAGCATACTGTTTCCTGGAGCGAACTGTTTGGAAGAGATACCTCCTGGGGATCTGTCTGAGAAGCCAGGAGGTCGAAGAAGCCAAGTTGTAAGCAGCTCCAGTAGAGCTAGAGTTTGTTCATTAACCCTGCGTCAGAGTGATCTCTTATATGACAGAAGATCTAGGCGCAACTGAGCATAGAACAGCTGTGGAGAAAAGGAGCCGAGAGAGAGAGAAGTCATCCAAGGACAGGCTAAGTGCCCAGCCCAGAAACCTGGGGAAGGTGTGAGGGTGGTGGAGCCAGCGAAGATTGGGAGAGTATTGTGGGGGTCACTAGCTGGAGGAGTGCATTCATTAGGGGAGACCTTTTGGGACTGCCTACCCATCTTTCTCCTTTTACTTCTCTCCACCCTAGAGACTATGACAACAGGCCTCCTTTATCACCATCCCCAGAAATGGTGGGTACCTCTGTTTCCATGCTCCCAAAGCCATGTTTGGGCCCCATGCTAGGTAACTACCCTAGCTATCCAGTAATGGCATCCATTTCCATCCTCCCAGCCCTTGCTGGCGGTTGGGATGCTTGTTTAATAGTTTGCCATTTAATTTCCAGAGACTTGTACCGGGCAGGACTTAGCAGACCTGGGGGACCGTCTGCGGGACTGGTTCCAGCTCCTACATGAGAATTCCAAGCAGAACAGTTCTGGAAACCCAGGGGCCAATCCAATGAATGGTACGGAAACTGCAGATCTGTCATTTATGGACACACTAACCCCCTCCCTCATGCTGGTTGTGATGAAACGGGAACAAAGGTCGGCAGAGTGATGGAGACTGTGCTCAGTGCAGTCAGGTCTGGTGCATGCATTTCAGTTTGCTAACTTCAGTGTCCATTAGTTCCATTCTTGGTGCCTCTGTGGCAGAGTGGGCTGAAATGCAGGCCATGATTAATATGGTGTAGGATTTCTCATATTGGGGCACTGCAGTTGAACCTTTGCCCCTTATCCAATATGGATAGCCACTATCCTACCATATAACTGCTAAGCATCCAGACACCTGCTTCTCTTGCCTCTTGTTGTTGTCACTAGTTTAATGGTGACACAGGCATATCTTTAATACAGTATCACCCTATCTCAAAAAGAACACAGCAGAAAAAGGAAGGTCCAGCGAAAGGCCATATAAATAATTAGACTTTTCTCCCCATAAAGGGGAGGGAAGTATGTAGATTGAGATGATTTCCTTTAGAGAAGGCAGATAAAGAGGCTGTTGTTAGAGGTATATAATAACAAACAGTAAATGTGGTATAAAGAAGGTGAATCAGGTGCTACTATTTATTCATGTGTTCAGCTACGTATATGGCCCCCATTCATGCACTATCTGAGCACCTCAGTCTGTGATATATTTCTCCTCGCAACACCTTTATGAAATAGGTGAGTGCTATTAACCCTGTTTTACAGATGGGGATTGAGGCACAGAAAGGCTAAATGACTTGCCCATGGTCACACAGGAAGTCTGTGGCAGAACTGGGAGTTGAACCCTGTTAGAGAGCTTATTCCTTCACTCTCCCACTTCCCTGGTCCTTCTCACATGAACAGAGAGCAACAATACCCGAAGTCCGAAGGTGCAAACAATTCGATGTTTATTGGGGTGAACTTCCAGCAAGCTTAAATACAAGTTCCTTTTCCTTATTTCCGAATCCCAACTTACTTCCTGTTTGCCCCTAATTTATATAGTAATATTCTTAGCTATACCTTAACCAATCATTCTACTAAAATTTAACTAACCAATCCTAACATATTGTAACATGATTATGTAACCAATTATATCCCACCACCTTAATTAGTTTACACCCAGCAAAATTAATTATACAGCAGACAGAAACAATCACAGAATCAGACAGAGATTATACAGACAAACAATAGCAAAGTGGGAACTATAATAGCAAGACAATACAGAAGTGAGGATTTCACATCCCAGTATTGATAAGTGAGTTCTTGCCAGACAGGATGCTATCAAACTAAGTTTTCTTTTACATTTTCTAGGCACTTCCCTTTCTCTGGAGCTGATAGGCACTATCAGGACAGGATTGTATTCCTAACAGCCCAATAGCACCTTCTTTCCATGTGACTACTTTGGAATGTGAGGATGTGACCGGTCGCTTCCCAGCTTATGGCTGCCTCTGTCGCTTAGCCAAAGGCCTTAGCCTAAGAACAGGGCCCCAGACTGTCACAGTAAGAGAAGGACCTTACATTGGCAGACAGTGATTTTGATTCTTTCTTTTATACCTCTAACTAGCCAAGTGATAAAAATACGCCTAAATTCTTAAAGTACAGGCCTTTACAGACAGGCCTGAATATCTATATCCTAACAAACCCCACTCTCAGACTAGACCCATTCCCCTCCACATTTTGACCTTTCTCATAATTCAAGAACAAGGAGGCCTTCAATTAAATGAGGAGGCAGCAAATTTAAAACTGATAAAAATACATCCTTTTTTACACAACACCTAATTAATCTGTGGAACTCACTGCCACAATGTATTTTGAAGAGAAGAACTTAGTGGGACTCAAACAAGGAATAGACATTGAGCTATGTAATCAGAATTTCCTCCATGGTTTCATTACAGACAGAACAAGGAGTAATGGTCTCAAATTGCTGTGGGGGAGGTTTAGGTTGGATATTAGGAAAAACTTTTTCACTAGGAGGGTGGTGAAGCACTGGAATGGGTTACCTAGGGAGGTGGTGGAATCGCCTTCCTTAGAGGTGTTTAAGGTCAGACTTGACAAAGCCCTGTCTGGGATGATTTAGTTGGGGATTGGTCCTGCTTTGAGCAGGGAGTTGGACTAGATGACCTCCTGAGGTCCCTTCCAACCCTGATATTCTATGATTCTATGATTAGCCAGGATAAAAATATATAAGGGACATTAACCATCCTGCTTTGGGGCTTAAACCAGTCACTCTGTGGCATGCATGCACTAGGCTTTTTTGCCCCAAATCTCCCACCATTGCTTCCACCAGTCCAGCTCTCCTGGTTACAGTGACAGCGGGAGTGCTAGTGACAATGGGACTCCAGGCGGCCCCAGTGTTTGAAGCATCCCATGGTCTAACCTTGCTTCTAACACATCTACATGGCCCAGTGCTTCGACGCCTGTGTCTGCCAGCAACTTGTCTATGCCAGTGCTGACAGCAGTGGAGCTGCATCAGGGCTACAGTCACAGTGGGTGAATTCCCTGATGCTGCCAGTGGTGACATGGGGCCAGATTCCTAGCTGGTGTAAATCAGTGTAGTACCGTTGGCTTCAACAGAACTATTCCAATTTACATCAGCTGAGGAGCTGGGCCAAGGCTTGTGTATTGGATCTCCATTCCTCTATTCCTAAATTGGGTCTAATGCAAATGATGTGGTGTCTCCTCCCCAAAGGGAGCATAGATTATTGGACTGGAAGAGCAAAATTACCAGTGGCCTGCCACTGAGAAGGGGATGAGATCTGGGGCAGGCCTGGCCCATGTGTGCTGGCTGACGTGTCTAAAAGGCTTTCGGGTGGGCTGTGGAAGTCCTGTGCTGCAAGACGCACTCACTGACAACAGTGTTCTGAGTTTCCAGTGGATCGTTTCATTCAGGGCAGCTGTCTGACATGCCACGTATGTCCCTCAGCATGAGACATATTTGACATGCTGGGTACCTTTTTCACAACCTATGCTCTTAATCTAGATCAGCCGAGCTCAAATTAGACCTACTGATGTCATGTGCATTTTGGTGAGGGGCCTGCGTGACAGAGGTGGCAGGCAGGGCTTGTGGTAGATGTCAGTGTCCTGGGGGCAGATGGGGAAACAGGGCACAGTGAGGTGCAGTAACAGGGCTGCTTTCCCTGACATGAGCCTCGTAGCTGATAGCCCAGAGGCTACAGATGTGCTACACTAAGATGGGAGATTGCAGGCTGCTGATGAAACCCACAGGGCTGAGAAGTATCCAGCAGGGAGGGTTGGGTGAATGAGGTCCAGTGCAAGATGCATAGAGGTGTGTGTGTGTCTTGATTCTCCACTGTGCCCATGCTCTGCTTAGGTACAGTGGAGAGAGGGTCTACCAGGGAGCCAATTGCAGCTCCCTAATTTTCAGTTGCTTGGCACCAGCATTAGTTAAAGCTGCAGGGGGTAGGATCCCTCAGGGGCCTTCCACCTATGGAGAACTGGACAAAATGGATCCTAACTCCTCTACTCCCCTTCCCTACCTGACACTCTTCTCCTTCCCCTTACACTGGGGCAGAGGTTTCCAGTGCAAGAGACATGGTGGAGCTTACTGCTCTAGCTTTATTCTGGTGGAGAGTCCCCCTACACACATCCGGGGGAATCTCCAACTGTTTTACATTCACTTTTCACCACGTAGTGAACTTGGTGGCAGAGAATCTGCCTTATAATCTCAGGGGGAGAGAATGTTGTCCCAGGATAAGGACAATGTGTTATGTAAATACCAAGATAGGACCCATACCTTGTTGTTGGACAACCTTGTGCTGTGACCTTATGAGACCTACCGCTGTAAGTGGGGTTGGATCAGGACAGAATTTGGCAGGGAAAACTCCATAGAACATCTAGGTGCTACAGAAAGTGGGGCTGATATCCTTCCTTTTGAGTCAGTGCAGGACCAGTGTTCTAGCCCGGGGCTAGTTGGACAGCGGGTTCCTTGTGTGGCTGTTTTTAAGATCTCAAAGCAGGTTCCTGATCACATGTGGTTATTAAAGATCCTTTTTGTAGGAATAGGCATGTCAGTGCAGGAGTCCCAGTCAGATTCCAGCCTGGATAATTTCATTCTGCCTATCTGAACTCCCTTTAGTTTCAGTGGGAACTGAAATCCTTGAAATCCTAGGCTGAACTGTTGGGTAGTACTGCTGTGCTTTGCTAAACAGCTCCCATATTCCACTCTGGAGGCAGCCGCATCTCGGCAGTGAATGAAATGATGATATAAATCTCCTGTGACAATGTTCTGTTGAAATGTCTTTATGATTCCAGTGATGCGTGGTGATCAGACCATTTTATCTGATGGATTTTGGTGCAGTGGAGTAAATCTTACTGCATGTGCCATTATTAACCTGCTGCATTCTGGTTGGCTTTGAGACTATCCCAGTGGCATGTTATGGCCAATCCTAGGGCCTGCTATGCAGGTAAAAAGATGATAGTTTTTAATGCATACAGAGCTTTTCTGAGTGGCTGAAAGTGTCCACTGTGTAACTTTTAGGAGTGAATAAAGGTTGGTCGTGCAGAAACCTGGCTGGTTGGGGTTGTAGCCGTTATTATGTTAGATACGCACTGGTCAGGCAGAATAATGAGAGAGGTCTTTGCATGGCCAGTCAGCTCTGTCAACTGCTGTGAGCACAAGTAAGGCAAACACTTCAGTGTGACTATTAAACCGGAGTCCAACCCTGTCCCCATAGTGGGGTCTGGTTGGTCCCGAAGCACATGTGGAGTGTGAAGTGAGCTCAGTCAGGAGGAATCTGGTTAGTTTAAATGCCAGTGAACAAAAATCTCTGAGCTGATTGCTCCCTGAGGGGAATTTGTTTGATGAAATCAGCAGTAGGAGCTGTGTTTGAGGCAGACTCTTCTCTGCCACTCCCTCCTGTGAGCTTTCCCCCCTCAGCTCTGATTATCAGAGCCATGGGCTATGTTTGTTTTCTCCAGCTGCTAGGAAGTCCATCAAGAGCCAAACTGGCAGCTGCTTTGTACCCTCTGTGAATAGGGAAAGGGAAGCGGGGTTTGAAGAGTGTTGCCCAGAGACTCAGCCTAACAATCCTCTGTGCTGTGCGGATCTGTGTGTAGCTGGCAGGGATTACAGTTCACAACAGGGCAGGACTCATCGGGTGAAGCACTCAGACTCCCCACTGCTGCAGTGCTCAACTTTTATGCCCTGTGATCCTCCCTGTAGTTCTTCCTGACCTCCTTCACCCTGTATAAATTTGTCCTGCAGCAGAGATCCATTCCATCCCAATGTCATGGTTCCTTAGGCCACATCAGCATTATGGCCTCATGTCATGGCACTGTCACAATGTCAGGGCATTTCACCAGCCCTCAAAAGGAAGCATTCATGACAAAATTGGCCTGGCCTCTGAAAATAAAGGGTGTGTAGCAGCCTGTTTGCCCCAGTCTGGCACCTCATGCCAGCTCGCCATTCACTCTGACACACAAAGGACACAGCAAGGGGTGCTGTTCTTGGGTGAGAAGCAGTAGATGCACTTCAGCTGGTAACGCCTAAATGATTTTGCAGACTATCTGACAAGGAAAGCCGCTATCCCAGGACAGTCCCCAGTCTTCATTTTTCTCCCTTTTATTTTCTGTCCTGAATCCCGTGGTTATGCACACAATTCAGCCGGTGAGTTTGACCATTGCCAACAACCCACCATTCCAGGAGACACTGCCATCTGACAGTACCTGTGTGCATGGTGGTGGTGTGGGTGAGGGGATAAAGGCACTTTTGATTTGACTCATTCCTCTCTCTCTGCTGTTCCCTGTCTTTCTCCTGCACTCCCTCGGTTTGCTCACAGTACTAGACAAGAGCCTGGTGGCCAGTTGCAAGGATTCCATTGGCTGGATGTTTTCCAAGCTAGACACAAACAATGACCTTTTCCTGGACCAGACAGAGCTCGCAGCGATCAACCTAGACAAGTATGAGATTTGCATCCGGCCCTTCTTCAACTCCTGTGACACCTATAAGGATGGCCACGTCTCCACCGCCGAATGGTGCTTCTGCTTCTGGAGAGAAAGTGCGTTGTCACCAGATTTCCTTTAGAGAGAGCGCTGTTTTGTATGGGCTTCTCAGTCAGCAATTCTATATGGCTATCGAATAGTCAGTAACCTCACCAAATGTCTGCCTGCTTCTGTAAAGCCCCAGCAGGTTTGGCTTTCTTAAAAAGTCAGATTACAGAAACCCCCTCCTACTGTGTCCCATTGCAGCAGAAAAGGTCACCTGGGGTGCCTCTGCTGTCAGGTCCCAGGACAAAAATCTCTAGCGTATTTTCAGAAAAGGCTCCTACCTTTCTTACTGTCTTCCTCACTTCCTCTGACAGTTCACCAGAGCCAGGCTGTGGTCACGTTCAGGGCCTAGTGTAAGATATATCTGTTCAGACAGGCTATTAACTGAATTTCAGGATGGCAGCATGCAGTGATTCCCAGGCAGTGATGGTAGCCATTGCTCTAGCATTTGTCTTTTGACCACTTTCTGGTCAAAAAGCAGGGAGGCAGCCAGATGTCAGACAAGGGGCTACAGTAATATATATACTGCTATAAATAAATATAAAGGGCAGTAAAGAGCAGAATGCACTTAGAAAACAGTCACCCCACCTAACATTTCCATTGAAGTCCAATATGAGGACAGCCCCGCATTATACAATGTACTGGTTGAGGCACTGATGATGAATGGATAGCTCAGTGGTTTGAGTATTGGTCTGCTAAACCCAGGGTTGTAAGTTCAATCTTCGAGGAGGCCATTTAGGGATCTGGGGCAAAAATTGGAGATTGGTCCTGCTTTGAGCAGGGGGTTGGACTAGATGACCTGAGGTCCCTTCCAACCCTAACCTTCTATGATTCTATGAATGGGAAGATCTTGACAGAAGAGCCACTGTTTCAGACTGTGTCATTCTAACAGGGAGTGAGACCAAGAGGAAGTTAACTAAGAACCTGACTGTGTCCAAGGCTCTCGATTCCACTAGCCGGGGGCGGGGGGGGGGGAAGGCTCCCTGATCAGCATATAAAGGAAGCTGGGAGGAGTGGGGTTGGATGAGGACAGAGATTGAGCAAACCTGGTTCTTCTGACCAATTTAAGGCGATCCTCACCCTCTGTTCACCACCAATCCCCTGGCCACCTCTTAAGGAGGAGTTCTCCCTAAATAGAAACAGGCATGCATGCTGAGATGCCCACTTAGCTCTAAGAGGTGTTTGCTTTGGGTATTACAGAGCCCCCCTGTCTTGTGGAGCTGGAGAGGATCCAGATCCAAGAAGCAGCAAAAAAGAAACCTGGTGAGTCATGAGCCATGTGAACTTCCCATTAACGATGGATGGGATGGACTTCTCTCCCCTTGTAGCAGGATCTAGTCCTGGCACAGCTTCTGGCCTCTGGGCTTGACATTGCTAACAATCTTGGTTAATCATGGTTGTGAAGTTCTCTCGCCCTTCACATTCCTTCTGAGCAGAGTTGATATCTGCCTCTGCCCTTTCACCTCCCTATAGTTGAGCTGTGACCCATCTCAGAATATCAGTATGATATTTCTCACTGTGATGCATGAGGTGTTACTCTGAGTTAGTGCTGGATTCATCTGAGACCTTGTTACAAGATGTATGCAGCTGTGACATTCTTACTTCATGAGTTCGTCCCCTGAACTTCTGATAAATGCAGTCTGTGACCTGCCCCTTTGTGCATGCTCCTGGTATTTCACCTTCTTGTGAGGCAGCGTCCACTGCAGGTTGCTGGATTTCTGAGATGTTTGTTCAGTAACTCTTTTTAGAACAGCTGATTGCATCTCCATGTTTCAAATGCAGCAGTAGCTTTTATACTGTACATTTCCTGTTCTCACACTGGACCCAATTTTGGAGACGCCTGTCATTTTCCCCCAGGTGTTTTCATTCCAAGCTGTGATGAGGATGGGTACTACAGGAAGATGCAGTGTGACCAGAGCAGTGGGGAGTGCTGGTGTGTTGACCAGCTTGGCCTGGAGCTGACTGGAACACGGATACGTGGAAACCCGGACTGTGGTAAGGACACTGGAGGGAGGAGAAGGAAGTATTCATGTCCTCCTGACTTGGCAATGAATGAGCATTGCATCACAGAGGAGCAGCTCTGGCTGTGCTGTTGCTTCAAGAAGAGGCAAGTGACTATCACAGGAGGCATGTAGAGCAAGCATGCCTGCAAAGCCTGCACCCAAAGGGTCACCAAAGCCTGTGCCTGCATGTTAAGGACTCAGGAAATTTGGATTCAGATTCATAGATCTTTAAGGCCACAAAGGCCCATTGTGATCACCTAGCCTGGCCTGCATAACACAGGCCATAGGGCCTCCTCCATTGATTCCTGCATTGAGTCCAATAGATGTGAGATTAAGTCATAGCAAGTGAAAACAAACCTCATCCTAGCCCAGAGGTGGGCAAACTACGGCCTGGGGCCACATCCGGCCCGCAGGACCATCCTGCCCGGCCCTTGAGCTCCTGGCCACGGAGGCGAGCCCCTGGCCCCTCCCTTGCTGTCCCGCCTCCCCCGCAGCCTCAGCTTGCCGTGCCACCAGTGCTCTGAGCGGTGGGTCTGTGAGCTCCTGCCGGGCAGCGCAGCGGCATAGCTGGCTCCAGCCGGGCAGCGTGACTGCCAGTCCTCCTGCTCTGAGTGGCATGGTAAGGGGGCGGGGGAGTTGGATAAGGGGCAGGGAGCAGGGGAGTGGTTGGATGGGGCAGAGGTTGGGATGGGGGGGGGGGCTGGACGGGGAACAGGGGGGGTTGGATAGGCGTGGGAGTCCCGGGGGCCCTGTCAGGGGTTGGGGGTGTGGATAGGGGTTGGGGCAGTCGGGACAGGGAGCCGGGGGGTTGGATAGGGCGGGGGATTCTGAGGGGGCAGTCAGGGGGCAGGAAGTGGGAGGGGGTAGACGGGGTGGGGGCCAGGCTGTTTTGGGAGGCACAGTCTTCCCTAGCCAGCCCTCTGTACAGTTTTGGAACCCCGATGTGGCCCTCAGGCCAAAAAGTTTGCCCACCCCTGTCCTAGTCCCTAATGGATGTTCATTTACATTGTAAAACCATTACCCCCTTTGGCACAGTTTGCCCTGACTAGAGGATGGTGCTTGAGGAGTATCTCAGATTGGGATAGCAAGGATGTGGTAAGGACAGAGGTACACTGGGAGACCTGTGTCAAGGCCTGGGGCTGGGATAGAAGGGCCACTGCTGGGGAAGAATGGTTGCATTGTTAGAACTGGGCAGGGCTGAGTTTGCGCACCCTCCTCTGTGGGTATGTCTGCACTGTCATTGCAGGCAACTTGAGTAGACATCCCCAAGCTAGTTTTAATCTAGTTGGCTCCTTCTCTCAGCCTACAGCAGTGTTGTGAGGTACGCTGGACTCCCAGCGAAGTGATTTCCCTAACTCGCACTGTCGTCTTGTTGTAGATGACATAGTTGGGTTCTCGGGGGATTTTGGGAGTGGCGTTGGATGGGAAGATGAGGAAGAGAAAGAGACTGAGGAAGCTGGAGAAGAGGCTGAAGAAGAGGAGGGAGAGGCAGACGACGGAGGCTACATATGGTAGAAGCAGAGAAGAGCACAGTTTGGTCGGGATGCTGGCAGCAAGGCGTGACAGCAGTCAAACTCGAAGGAGATGAGCAGCTTAATGAGATGATCAGGAAACACAGTTGAATGTAACTTGCTATAGTAGAAAAAGTGTGTGTGCGCATGTATGTGTGTGTGGATGCTTGGAGTGCTATTTACAATGCCCCAGGGACACCCTGCATTCTCCCAATATAGCTGAAAGCACCACTGTAGCAAAGCAAAAGTAAAAAGCAGTCTGCAGTATTGATTCAGTTGGGGGTTTTTGTTCCACTTTTAGGTCTGTATTGATAAATATTTCAGCTCATGGGCACACCCCCCCCCCCAGTGTGCACATGCTCACACATACCAATACCCACATGCATATTCACAGCCATGTTAACCACTGAGTAAAAAAACCCACCAGTAATTAACACCTTGGTATATGAATCTGGCTGCTGAGCTAGCTCACCACTGACTTTAGCACCACATGCAGACACCTCAGAAAATCACAGGAGCGTTTCCCAGTCTGCATTGTAGCACATGCACTGCCATGAATGACAGGCTGTGTTAGTGTGCAGTCCTTCAGTTGCCTAAAGTTTAGGTGAAGAATTGTATGGCCATGGTCCAAATGCAGGGCTGTACCCAGTGTGGGTGAGATCCAATTGTCCTTGGGCCTGTTTGAGATTCCTGTTTCTTGGGGGAAATTAACCTATGAGGATATTGCGTCTTGCTGTTGAAAGCAATGCTCTCGTGGTAGGTCAGTGACTGTTTAGGAACCTGTGGCTGGCTCAGCTACCTTAAAACCAAAAGGGGTATTGAAGTTTTTTGCCAGATTGATCGTGAATTAATTCTGCATCTTCTAGTGGCACAGAAAAGAGGATCAGGCACTTAGTCTTGCAGACCATTTTCATCATGGGGCAAAGTTTTGATCAATGATTTTAATAACCTTTTTGACCTTGCATGATGAAAAAACAAACTGCATTGTCAGACTCATTACAATAAGAGCCCAAGAAAACCTGTTCTGTACCGACTTCCTTCCCATCCATCCGCTGTTGTCCAGTGCCAGCTTCTGGCAGTCAGAGGTTTAGGGATACTCAGAGCATGGGGTGTGTCCCTGACCATCTTGGCTAAGAGCCACTGATGATCTTGGAGAAAGCGTACCTTGCAGCTGGTACAGGCGGGACAAGCCATGAACTAACAGGATCAGATAGGCACATGCTGTCCTATGAAAACCCAAAAGCTTGGCTGGAACCTGACTCAGATTGGTAGTGCCCAAAAGCTGTCGCTATATGATACCCATTAGTGGGGCCAGGTGAAATGTATTGGTGGTGTCAGTCCATTTATTAGGGATTGTGGGGGAGGGGAAGAGGAAGGTTCAATGACAATGGGTGATCACGTAGACTGCAGCTTTGTTTTGTCCATTGATTAGAATTTTGTGTGTGTGTAAGCGAGATGTCTTGTGGGCTTCAGAATACTCTTTACAGTGTTCTACTCTTTGCAAAGCTGGGAGCTGCTTAGACCAGTAGAACTGGCTATAAGGCTGCCCATTTAGCTTCTTGAAACCATTGTGTAATTCCAGCCACAATTTCCATTATCAGTCCCAGAAAGCCTCCATGTAGCAGATGATGAGATGAGGGACTAGTGGCAACATAGCTTCAGGTCGCATCTTTCCCTGTTCATGGGAGTATTCTGCCACCTTCACCCTGTCAGAAAAGGGGAAACAAAGTCTGAAAGGTCAGTTTTTTTGTAAGATGTAGAGCACTTTCCTTCCCCTCTAGGAGACAAGGCATTTATTGAATATGAACAATGCATGTACCAGTGTTTTTTGTCATTGCTGTCTCTGGAAAGCACCTACGGTTTCCTTCTGTTCAGTTTGTGTGTCCATCGGGGTTGGGCTGAGGTATTTTTGGTCACTTTTGAATGTTCTGTTAGTCACTGGACGATTGAGAAGCTCTGATGAGCTGGAAAAGTCAACGCTATGGGTTTTACTACAGAAGAACCAGCTCCCCAAGAACTCGTATTTAAAGGCAGGAAGTCTAGGTTAGTGAGGCATAGGAAGCAACTTGGTGAGGAGCATGGGGACACAGTGCAACAGAAGATGAAGACAGATGTGAAAATGACATTCCTTCAGGGAAAGAAAAGACATCTCCCCACTTGCGGAACAGCCACCAACCCCCTATCTTCAGTGCAGCCTCCATGACCGTAAACTGGGTGGGTGTCTGCTCTTGGCTTAAGAAGGTTGGTTCGCGCACGCACACGGGCTTAATCCTATTCCCATTACGTCAATGTAAGATTTGCCACTGTCTTAACTGGAAGCTGGATTTGACCAAGCTATGTTAATTTCAGTTTGATGGAATGGCCCCCAGCCATCAGATGCTAATATTGTAAGTGTGGCCCTGTTGGCATATGGGTGTGTGACTTGAAAGCCTGTGCATGTGTGCACAGTGTAAACATGTGTCCCAGTACAGAGAGAGAGAGTGTGGGTGTGTGGTAAAATAGTGATAGCCAGCTTGGCTTACATTGGGCATTCCAGATCTTATGTGACATTAAGTCTAAAAGGCTGAACTGGAAGCTCAATGTGCTACAATCCGAGTAAACCCAAATAATATGCTTGCAATGATACCACATTAGAGAACACTGTTATGTAGCCAGCTGTGATAATAAACGCACCTTGCTGTGTGGAACGCTTTACGTTCCTTTCCGCCCAGTCTCTCTCTAATAAATACAGACCGCTTATCCCCCTTATTCAGCTATTTCTCCTGATCTTCTGAGGAAAGACTAATTGACCATGACTGATGAGGGGACACTGTAGTTGAATGTGCCACTCCCGAAGGGGATGACCTTCTCAGTCAGTGCGCTACTTGAAATGTTCTGTTTTTCTTAGAGTTTGTGTTTAGTATTGGATTTTTTCCACCATCAGCATCACCTCACAAACCATAACACATGCTTGACCTTTCATTCCTAAAAGCTCATTATTACATCCCACCCGTTGTCATTGCCTTTTGGGGCAGTTCCAGTCTCTTTTGTTTGCTTTATGCCTGCTTGTCTCTGGTACTGGAGTTGCTTCCAGTTGTGCACATTTAATAACCTGTAAATATGTTTTTGAATCAAAGGAGCAATTTTCTAATCCCGAAGCACTCTAGCTATGTGGAGCCCCCTTCTTCCCCTGAGACAGTGGGGCTTGCCGCTGAGTTTTGGGCTAGTTATTAAGGCATTGGAGTCCTTTGGTCTCAACCAGGCTCAAGGCTGCACTGGTTGTGCTAGGATTCAGTTCAGCAGTGAAAGACTCCACTGGAGGTGTTTGCCTCTGCTACCAAGGCCTATATTGCTGCAGAGGTCAGCTCCTCCTTTAGCTGCAGAAGCCCAAATATAAACAAAGGAACAAACACACAAATCATCTGCAGCCTTTTGCTTTCCAGAGCTCTACCTCCCTGCCAACACGCACACAAGGTAGTTTAACAACAGGAATACCCTCCCTACTCTAATTTTTCCTGGTTGTAAATACGACACCTATGTGCTGGGATTCTTGTTTGTTTAATTGACACCACCACCATTCCCATAGGAATCAGCTGCGATATCACCACCATCTTCTTAGCAAGCAGCTCGGCCATCGTACCTGCCCACATCATAAGCAGTTGTGCTAGCACAATGTGTCATTGGCAGGAGGGGAGTTAGGAGAGGAAATGTCTAGCTACACTTGTTTTGTTAAAGTTTTTTTTTCTTAAGAATGAACTAAGCCATTGCAGTATCTATGACTGGCCTTCTGACCCGGTGGCTAGTGATCTTCACTGCTGTGCAGAAGACCTAGCTTCCATTCCTGGTTCTCAGCCCCAGAGATGGCAGGAGCTAGGAGGGCACTGGAAGCACCAGGCTCAGACTCAGAGCATCAGAGGAAGGGCCTTGCATTGCACAGCAGCACACACCCCCTTCCCCTGGAAAAGCAGGAATGGGGCAGCTGGACATGGAAAGGAGTCTTAGCCTTCTGGTCAAGGTGAACAGAATGAGAGGTGGGATCCAGGAAGATGCAAAGTGGGCAGATGGAATCCTAAGGCACGTAGAGGGCACTGTCTCAGCTGTAGGCTTTTCAAGTGTGGCTGATCATTCTCTGTGTTTTTGCATTCAAGCTTCCTGTGGCTCTTTCCCATACACTTCTCTTTTACTATGGAACTACCCTGACTCTACAAAATCTAGCGCCATGGCTTTAAACCTTTTATCCACCTCTTTCTCTCTTCTCCTCCAAACTGGCAATTAGCTCACTGGTGATCGAGAGCTATGTATATTAAAACCACTAATAGATAAGTATTTTGAAGGTGTTCAAAACATGTTCATTTTGTTTTTAATTATATGCTTAATGAAAGAAACTAACAAAGTTCAGAGAGGAGCAACAGCGTGTAGCCTGAAACATATTAAAATGTCTTATGTGCAATAACTTTGAACTTAGAGTTAAGAATCGTGTTCAAGTGCTTGGATTTCAGTTTGTATATTTAAGTGCTGAAATTGTATCTCTCAGTAATTTTAGATGTTAATCCAAACCAAGTGTTAGAATGTATGTGTGCATTTGATGGGCACTAGCGCGCCAAACATTTCAGTTCTTAGGGCCTCCCTTTTCCCAGCTGTTACACTCCTGTCCTGCTTCACAAGGCCGCCAGGGAAAGCTGTTTCACATTGTCTATCTCTGCCTACTACTTAACCTAAGGAAACAAGTACACACACCAAGAAATGAAATATGTTATTTTTAAAAAAATTAATAAAAATTTATAAACACTCTTTTTCCCCCCGCAGTGCTGTCATCTTCTCTATTTTAAAAGACTCGGGCTGGAGTGTGAATTCAAAATGGCAGCTGACACGCAGCAGGGGAGACTCAAGTTATCCATCTGCTGCAGAGGTAGCATGCTGAGCTCCAGGGGAGGGGAGGGAAGCGTCTTAAGTTGCACCTGGCCAGGCCGTTGCCAGACCGCTCTTGCAAGAGTTGGGACAATTGACAATCGTGTACCTCTCAGCCAAGAAGGTGTTGGCCAGAGTGCAAAGTCCTGAAAGCATATGCTACAAAATTAGGGACAATCCTGTAGAGCTTCCAAAAAGAAGGGGAAGAACCCTTCAGGTTAAAAAATGGCTACATTAGGGCTCTTTCTCATCAGCATCTTACCCCAATTTGCAGAAACTATCCCAATCCTTCACCTACCATGTCCTCTGTGTTGCTTTCCTATGACTTCCAAGGGGAGACCATGAAGAACATGCCATAGATGGAGAGTTAGAGAACCTCATGGGGTCTAGCTTCTTGCCGTGAAGCTTCATGTCCCACTCACTGTGTGGTGTTGATCCGAGGAGCCATAGAGAGGATTTTTTCCCTCCTTTCCTGTATGTTCTGAACTTCAATATGCGTTCTAGGCTTGTTTCCAGACGCTGACATGGACAGGCTAGTTTATAGAGGTACTATAAAACACCTACGCTGGCATGTCTGAGAAACTTGCCTCTGATATTCTGCATTCCAGTTTCATGGCTGTGCTGTCAAGAAGTGGAAAAACTGGCCCATTTTTCAAAAAGTAGCTCTTCTAGAGGTTGATGCTTCCCTCTCTCCCCCCCCCCCCCCCCCCAAAATCACACTGTCTGGCAACTGAGTGACAAACGATTCCTCATAGCCAGTTCCCATGAGCAGGTCTAAAGTAAAGGAAATGTCTTGTCCCTGTTCACCCACTGATTGCATTAAGGTTTAACAGCCATTTATCCAGTTCAGTTGCAAGTTCAGCCTTCAGCGCACAACAGAAATCTAGTGTAACACCTTGTCAATGTAATACATTGTCAAAGACTTGGCTCTTGCGCCATCTTGAAACTGTTTTGCAATCATGGGGATTGTTCACTCTCTCCCCCTTTAGCTGTGAACTATGTGGCCCACATAGGCAAGAGACAGGGTAAGCGTCTTCTGAAAGCTGCATGCCCCTAAAGGGTCTCTGTCCATACACCATATGCTTCTAAAAGGGAGACAGAAAGGCGTCTGCTGAGAGGGAGTGTTATGGAATGAATACTGGCTTCATTTACACTCCTAAACCTGTGCCACACAGGGGACATCATCGTGTACCCTAAAACATTAACATGGTCAGGTGGCCATGCTGAACTAGGTACAGGCACCACTAAAAACAAAAACATTACAAGAGGCAATGCAAACTATTGTACAAAGTCCCCTTATGGTTAGGGCTCAAATCTCTCCCTGTACAAAGCCACACGGCAAGTGAACGTTTCAAAAGGCACAGCCGCAGGGTGCAGCAGAGAAAAGACTTTGCCACCTGCCCCAACAGGTAGTGGACATTCATCGTTCTGGAGCCGATGACCACACAATGCTCATATGTGCTACAGTGGATGGAATCCTCCCCAGAGCACAACTCTGCGGGGGCTTCTGGGAGCCCTTGCTCAAGCTCTCTGTAGCCTCAGCCCTGAAGACATCAGGGTCCATTGTCTTTCAGGAGAGATGCACTAGGCAAGGCCACAGCAGCCATATATTGGCACATTAACTTTGGAAAAGAAGACAGGAAGAGACCATTTGTGCAACGTGGTGAGATGGAGCATTCTCGTGTAAGTGCTTTATTTACTTGGGTGTGACAAGCTGTACTTGGCGATTCCTTGGAATTACATGGTCTTAAACTGGCTTTGCAGACAAATAATGTAGTTATTGGATTCAGAGTGGAAGTCGTGTTAGTCTGTATCAGCAAAAAGAACGAGGAGACCATGTGGCACCTTAGAGACTAACCAATTTATTTGATCATAAGCTTATGCTCAAATAAATTTGTTTGTCTCTAAGGTGCCACAAGTCCTCCTCGTTGTTTTTTCTAGTTATTGGACTTTGTGCAACAAAACTTAAACTGCCAGTTAGTTTAGAGGAAAAAAATAATTTCTCTAACTAGGCTGAATTTATCCCTGGTGTAATTCCCCTGAAGTCACTGGACTCAGAGAATTTAGCCTATTAGTTAGTATCGAGCATGTGTGTAAATGAGGAGTAGTTGGTCGGTCAGTAAAGCTGACCTATAAAACACTAACTGTAAAAATGCTACATGGCATATACAGGGTCAGATCCTTAGCTGGGGCTAGCACTGTTGAAGTCAATGAATCTGTGCCCATTTATAGCAGCAGCAGATCTGGCCCTGACACAAAAAGTTACATTCCCATGTTGTCTGGCACCATAGAGAATACATGCATGTGATGGGAGCATGGCTCAGACTGCACTCTGTGACCCAAATTCAAAGGTGAATATAAGAAAATGTAAACTGTAGCATGCCCATCACTTACTAAGATTTACATTCACTTACTAACATGTAATGAGAGGGAGCGTGAGTTACATAGACCCTGGTACATCCTGAATGTTGGTTTGACATGCACCATGTTAGAGGCTGGGGTCAAAAGAGAGGAAAGTAAAACGAAAAAAGCAACTACCACGAGGCTGCAACCCATACTCTATTTGGCATACGTGCCTTCACCTTCTTCTGTTGCCTCACCCTGTACCCAGCACAGCCTTCCTTACAGCAAGTCCCGGCTGAGTGTAAGAAAGCCCAGCACCGATGCAGCACTGTTCTTCAGCTGAGATGTTAAACGGCAGGCCCTGATGGTTGCCCAGGGAGCTGATATAGATCCTATTGCACTCTCCCCATAACACACTCTTCCATTTTAAATAAGCGTGGCTGGGGATGGATATGTGGAGACACTCCACAGCCATGGATGAGCTTTTGCTGAGCCTGTTAAGGCTAGTCGGTTTAAGTATAGTTATTATCCCTGCCCCGTAGGATACCTGCAATATAAAAGGCACTGTAGAAACCAAACCGTCCCTTACTGGACCTGAGCTGTGGTTTCCAGGGTATTGTGCTGTGAAGTGAAGAGTAATCAATGACATCTCTGAATAGAAATCACCATTGCACTGGCCAGAGCCTCAGCTAACTTTCCAGGCCTGGCAGTGCAAAATGTTTTACAAGCTATAATGAACACAGTTTCACAGCACGGTTGAGCAGAAGTATCAGTGTTCCTATTTCATGGAAGGAGGGGGGTGGGACATAGACACACAGGAAGGTTAAGTGACTTGCCATAGGCCACACCACTTTAACTGGAGCAGAGCTGTGACTAGAACCCAGATGGCTTGGTTCCTACGCCTATGCTTTACTCAGAAACCTGTCCTTCTGCAAGCATAAGGCAATTATTAGGCTGAGCAGCCCATCCTCCTATTCCACATGCACCATCAGTCAGGTTGGATGACTAAAGTAGGGAACTAATGCCCACTCCTACTTCTGTGATACCCTTTCTCATTACAGTTGCTTCAGTTTCTCCAAATGCTTCCCGTACATTGGTTCCCGTACGTTGTGGCCTGGTCTGAGTACCATGCACAGCTGTCAGATCTGCGGCACATCCAAATGATTCAGCAGACATTGTGGACTAGTGTGTCTCTAACAATTCTTTCCAATGGAGTATCAATAGACATAAAATAGCTTAACACTATCCAAGCCCAGCAGGTGGGAACTGTTGTCCAGGCACCTCGTTTGGTATCGTGGAGCTGCTGCTGTGTTCAGTTCACAGCTCAAAGGCTTTTGTACAATACAGAACAGCGCTGATTCCCTGGAAAGGGTCCTGGTTGGCTAATTTTTGGTCTGATCATGACCTACCCTGTCGAAAGCCCTGTGCTAGCCTTATCAAAACAGTACAAAGAGCCCAAACACTGTGTGTACCTGAGCACAACACAGGGTGTCAAATTCTGAGCTCAGTTAAACCCCTGCTCCCCCCCCCCCCCCGCTTTCTGCATGGGTGTAAGTGAGAACACAACTTACTCCCACATGGGTAAAAGCGACGAGAAAGGCTATGCTTCATGGATTTGGCCCTGACACAGAGTAAAGGCATGCATGAGGAGGAAGGCACTAGCAGAGCAGTCATTATAATCCACATGCCCTACAGCAGAAAGCCCAGCCACTCTGTCACAGGCATTCCAAGAGCACTGGGAGATAGCTGTGGATTAAGACACATTCAAGCTGAGTGGATCACCTGTACTGAGTCCCCTGTTCTGAAAGGCCCGGCCCAAAAGTAAGCAATTTTAAGGCACACTAGTTTTAATTCATCTGGACTCAGTTTAGCTTTCATCCATAGGCTGACGCTAGTTAACACATCTTACCTGAGACGGTGAGGTCTACCAGTTTTTGGCTAGGCTTAGTTCTGCATTCTGGACCAAAAGGAGCTCTCACTGCCTTACCCTACTTGGTTGTACCACAGGAATGCTACTTCTTCAGTCCTTTTGCAGCGAGCTTACCCTCTCTTTGATTCACATAATACGGTTACAGGGGAAAAAGGGGGCTACTAAGTTTAGTGGATGGCAGCATTGCTTAATGCAGCCCTAGAAGGTGCGCAGATACGATGGTGATGGTATGTAAGAATCTACACTGGACAGAATTGTCACAATCCTTTCTAATAAGAGAAGAATTTTGAAAATGTTGGTACCGTAACTCCTCACTTAATTTGAATTCTTAAAAAATGTGACTTTAAGCTAAACAACGTTAAGCGAATCCACTTTCCCCATAAGAATTAATGTAAAGCCGGGGGGAGGGGGGAGGGGGGGTGTCAGGTTCCAGGGAAATTTTTTTCACCAGACAAAAGACATTATATACATATACAGGATCAGTTTTAAACAATTTTAAACAATGTAATACCGTATTCAGCAAGGATGATTGTGGAACTTGGTTGAGGTGGTGGAGTCAGAGGGTGGATCGTCTGGCTGCTCCTCTTGCTGTTCTTTCCAAAGTGCCAGGGGGTGCTCTGCCCCAGGCCCACCCCCACGCTCACTGCACCGCTTCCCACCCCTGCTCTTCTCCCTCCCCCCCCAGAGCACACCACATCCTTGCTCCTCCCCTCTCCCCCCACAGCCTCCTGAACACCGCACAACAGGTATGGGAGGGGAGCAGATTGCTGCAGGCAGGAGGCACGGGGAGGGAGGGGAGAGTTGCTGATCTGTGGGGCTGCCGGTGGGCAGGAGTGCTCAGGAGCATGGAGGAGAGCTGACGGGGAGCTGCCAGCCCACCCTGGTTCCAAGTCTCTACAGCCAAACAACATTATAAGCAAACATTGTGCAACTTTAAATTAGTATGTTCTCTAATAGTCAGCAACATAACAATGACCCAACGTTACCTGGAACGATGTTAAGTGAGGAGTTACTGTACTGTGGGTCCAAGAGCAATGGAGAACCATTTGCAACGGTTTTAAGAGTGGCAAATAGAGGCCAAGAGAGGGGCAGCCAATCAAACGCATTCACTAACCTACAAGGTTTACTTGTACTTTGTTATTTCCCCTTTGGCCAGGTATGACCCTAAGATCATCCCAGTGCCAGAGAGCAAGGGGCTCACTGGTAATCAGATAATGAGTTTCAGCTGGCCTGATGTGTTCGGTGTACCCCAATTCACTGATATCACAATCTGTATCTAATAGGCAGCATGTAATTATCACTGGAAACTAATAACTCACCAATCATTAATATTCTTGCATGATATGTATATGATGTGTATTAAGAGTTATGGATATATGCTGGAATTTACTTCGGCATTCATCACTAGACAGACATAAGGGGCCAGAGCTCTTGCAAGCTGAGAAAGATGGTTTCTTCAACCAAAGCGGGGAGCAGGTGCATTGAAGTCTCTGGGAACTGAATATAAGCAAGAAACCTGCTTAGGCAAGGAGAAAGATCTTTCATACTGAAAAACAAGGGAAGCCCTTGTACTTCTGTGGAAGGTTCTGACTGAAGGAAAAATCAGCCATGGCTGGGAAGAAGAATGATTGGTGAGAGAAACCATGTTGAACAAAGCCTGTACCTTGCTAGGTTAAGTTTTAGATTTTCAGATGTGCGTTTTCACTTCTATTTGTGTGTAACCATCTCTGCTTACATTCCTTTTACATGGCATCACTTAAGCTATGTCCTATTGTTAATAAATTTGTTTTATTTTTACTATAAACAAACTCAGAGTTGCATTTGAAGGGAAGGGTGTATTTACCCCATTTAAGCTGCAATGCGCTTTTCTCTCTTTAAAAGGAGCAACGACCCTTAACGTTCTTCTGATTGTTCCAGGACAGGGCTGGACATTTCAGAACTCACATTTTGGGAGAAATTCAGGGCTGTGGAGAGTTTGGAGTCACCTCACCAGTTGTTAGCCAAGGCTGGTGGTGATGAGTGGTATTGCAGGCAGGCTTCAACATTCAAAGCATTAGCCCAGGGCTGCTCAATATGTAGACAGGGTACATGCTTGTTGCTAACTGTGAGTGTTCCAGGTAAAGAGCTAATGTAGCAAAGCTGTTAAGGCATTTCAGAGTTATGGGTAAGAGGTGACGTAACTTTTCACGGGTCTGGATTGCACTCCAGAATGTGATAGCGAGTTACTCTACTATGGGGAATTCCACCTTCCTCTGAAGCACGGGTGCTGGCCATTGTAAAAAATTGGACACTTGGCGAGATGGGCTACTGGTCTGATCTGGTAGAGTAATTCTTATGTGCCAAAGTAATGCAAACGCCTCCCATTTTGAGCAGTCAGGCCTCACTCCATGTTGAGTATGGGGCATATTCCTGTAAGTTAATAAATGCCTTTAAATAAGTGAGTACCTCTTCTTTCCCCTGTCTGCAGCCTTGTGTAGTCAAGGCGTTGCAGCCTCTGAGTGGAAGACCTTGTTCCTCTCCCAGCCTTGCTCCCAGTAAGGGTCAGGAGGGCAAGTTAGGGTATTTTTACACAGACACATTGAAGCTTATTTGGGGAAATTCCCTTTAAAGTGCAGCCAAACAAATGAACCTGGTTTAGCAAGACGCAACCCTACCTGTGGCAGCAGTCATCAGCCCGCATGAAATAAAGACAACAAATCCCACCTCTCCGCATTTCCTTTTTTTCAGAAATCTCACACTCAAAAGGCATTGCCGTGCCCGCCTGGGAGGAACGGTTCTGCTTTCCCAGGCTATTCCATTGCCAAAAGGATCGTTAGCTACAAAAATATACTGTGGTTTTGCAACCATAGGGAGAACTCTCCTAAAAAGTACCGTATAATTAGCCACACTAATGTAGTGTGGTGTCGTACTGCCAGCACCTGGATGATGCCACATGAGATCAGCCAGGCTTGTGGTAATCGGTGCATGATGTGCTAGGGAGAGTGCAGCCACGTCCTGCCAGCTTGCAGCTGCATACAGACTAGTAAATATGCTCCCTAGAAAAGAAAACCAGCAGCAAGATAGGAAAGTCAGCTAGTAACAGCTTCTCTGTCCCTGGAGCACTGACAATCTGTCAGATTCTACTGTGTCTATCCAGCTGACATGAACCCAAGCCCTCCGGTGCTGCTCGACAGCCTCGCACCAAACCAGCCAAGAGAAAGCCAGAGAAGCTAGACACAGCTCTTCTCAGTAACAGCTGAGACTCAGGTCCTACTTCCCAGTCCCTGTTACTGACTTAGCAGCTGATTTACTGGAATTTTTCTGGCTAGTTTCCTATAGCTACTGAAAAAACACAAAAAATGAAATATGGTCATCTGGGCTGGTAGTCCCTGGCACTGAGGCATTTGTCTTGAGCACATGGATGGTGATTTGGGATCAGACTTGTGCATTTTGCATCAGAGCTGTTGCCACTGGGTAGTAACATTCAAATTCACTGATTTAGGGCCTATTCCCACTCCCATTTAAATCAATGGCACAAGTCCCATTGACCCATATGGTAGAGTATTACGTACTTAGTGTATTAGCGTTTCAGCACCGGAGACCCAGGAGAAAATCCTACATTTGGGCACCACTGAAAAAAAAATATCCAGTTTTGATTCACATCCCACTCTTCATTTCTGCCCTTCATAAACCACACACAATTGGCAGCTTCTGCTCAGGAGAGGTCCAAGCAGGTCATGACAGAAATGCACTGGCACAGATGGGAAAAAGTCTCAACACAAGGCCAAGGGGACAATCAGTGAAAAGGCTGAAAATTCAAAACTCATAAAAGGAAATATTTTTTTCCACCTGCATGTAATTAGACTGTGGAACTTAATCTCAATGTCACCCTGTGGCACAAAGAATTTAGCAAAATTCAAAAAGGAAGTGGATGCTTAGATGGATAACAGGAACGTCTAGTTATAAAGATGCTAACAAAAGAGTTTTGGAAGCAATATAAAACCTCATGCTTCAGGGCTGAAAACAATACTAGGATGAGACTTTCATGTGGGGCAGATTAGTCCACATCTGCCTATTACGGGGTTTCTTATACCCCGCCCCCCTTAAACATCTGGTACTAGCTGCCATTAAACACAGGATACTGGACTATGTGGACCTTAGGTCTGAGCCAGTCTAGCAATTCCTATATAAGCTTGCACAAAACCTACCTGAGCTGATATTATCAGCCTTTCACTTTCATGAGGGATTTTGCTGTAGGGTGGTTAGATACCTATCACAGGAGGCCATAAAAATATCAGATAAAATAACAGCCACACTAATGAGCAGAAAAAATTAAAACAGTGCCCTGACTAGCACGGACTATTGGCAGTCTCTCTCTGCTCTGAATCTAATTCCATCTCCTTCCTCCTGCTGCATAAGGATACGACAGCTGCAATACAACTCATGAATATAAGAAAAACACAAAGCAAAGTTGGCAGCGCAGTGAATCCCATCGAGTAAATAAATCAGGGACGGTGCAAGGAGAAGGGATACAGGATTTTATAGCAACAAGAGCGAAAGTCTGTGTCAGATCCTTGGGGTGAGACCGGAGCAGGAAACTGGCTCTGACAGGCTAGAATGGACGAAAACAGCTCTGTGGAAATGCAATGCAAACTTAACACTGCACACAGACCCATATAACAATCTACTGTTCATTTTTCTGAGTGGCATGGCACGATTTCATGCAGTCACTGCAGATTGCTCAAACTGGTAGGTTCAGCTCTTGTTTCCCTGGCAACTCATTCTTATTTCAATGCAGTAGTCAAATACCAAGCTGAGCTTCCCATTCCTGAAATGAACTAATCAGTCCTTCTAGCTCTGCCCCTAGGCAGCAACAACAGTAATTGATGCTCTATATACTTTGCTTACATGGGTAGGTCTCACTTATTAGCACTTAGTCCATGCTGGACCTTTATATATTCAAACCTTGGATATTTACTCTCATGCTCCCAGCCTCACAAAACGGTATAAAGAATGTCAGATTCACGCTATTAAACTCATAACCAAGGTTACTGGGTGAGCTTTGCCTAGGCGCCTAACCTTATGCCATCTCCAGGTCTCAGTTAGTTCAAAAAGGAGGCTCGTACTGTTTGAGGGGTTTCATATAAAATGCTGGAAATGAAAAGTGGTGCAGAGGTGCTAAATGCTATAAACTTGCAATATTATTACTACCCATTTATTTTATTTAAAGGGGCACTGTAGAGCAATTATATGGTTTATCTTCAAACTTTTAAGCAACCCCCTTAAAGGCACTCATGCAGAATAAGAGTGGCTACATGTCAATCTAGAATGGAACAGCTATTTCACAATAGCAATTCTGGATTATTTCCCCATGAAGAATAAGCCCTAAAACTTCTAACTTTTAGAAACAAAAATACTCATCTGATTTGAAAAGACTGGTGGCTCATGGCTAAGTGAAAGCCAAACTGAGGCCTTGAACATCTTGACTGTTTCTTTAAAAAGAGAAAACAAGATTCCCAAATGTGATGCCAAGATACGCTGTGCGATAAGGATAAACCTCTTTATTCCCAAACTCCTAGCATGCTCAAGCAGAGAGCAACACACGCTCTCTTCGCCCAACCTCTCCCTAGAAACCACTACTTTTGTAAGCCTTTCCAGTGCTCCTACTAGTGGTTCCTTCACCTGCACCACTGTCCTGTGTAGCATAAACATCCAATTTAGACTAGGGAGATTTGCAGGAGTGCTGAGTGCCTGCAGTTCCAGCTGAGCTCAAGGGATGTTGCAGGTGTTCAGTACCTCTGGAATATGAGGCACTAAGGGTGGGCTCCAACTCTGAGCAGTGAAAACGTCTGGAACAGGGGGACTGGACCCAGGGTCTCCCACCTCCTCAGAGGGTACTCTAACCACTGGGTATAGAGTCATTCTCACAGTCTCTCTCTCTGGCCCAATGACTATTTAAATATTTCACCACAGTGGAACAGTCACTGAGCCAGAGAGAGACTGGGAGAAGGACTCTGGAGTCCAGTGGTTAGAGCACTCATGCGGGAGACCCTGCATCCAGTCCCCTTGCGCCAATCACACTCTATCCTGTTGCCTCACAGTGGAACAGCTTCAACAGGAGAACACCTCACATCAGAATATCCCATTAGCTCAGCTGTTAGAGCACTCTCCTGAGAGGTGGGAATTTAACCTGGGTCTCCCACATCCCAGATGAGTGATCTAAAACCATTACAAGAGGAGTATACAGTGCTGAGCACCAGCACCTCCTCAGGTTCGAGTTTGAATGGGACTGATCTGATAGGCAGCCTCTGAGTACTCCTACCACATCAGACCCTGCATGCACATGGCAGAACGTCTATTTTCCTCCAGCTTTGTGAATTGTTCTGCCACTTATGAAGGAGAGAGGCATCCAGACATCAAGCAGCAGCGTGCATGCCCAGGGCAGGAACATAGGTACCCGGGGAACTTTTACCTGAAAATTTAAGTGCCGACTGAGTTTAAATACCTACAGGGATCAGCAGGAGTTTTGCAGATTGCAGAGGAGCCAAAGTATGGGGTTTAGACACCTACGTACCTTTAGTGGATCTGGGCCTAGAGTAAATAAGCATAGGAACCTTGTCCATCTAGGAGTTTGTAAAGCAGTGTGTGATCTTATGCTGCTCTCTGAACAGAAACATGGGACCATCTCTATGGGTGGAGATGGTTGGTGCATGGCCCCATTGCCTCTCTGATCTCCAGTCTACCCAAAATGCCACAGCTAAAAATCAGCTGCTTCTCTTTGCCTCCTTCAGCGGTGTCCTCGCCTCTTCAGCCTCATATTCATGGCCCTGATTCTCCACTACCTCGCCCCCTATGCAGTCCCACCCCTCACCAGGGTGAGAACGTGACCAGGCTGATTGCATATTTTATGCCCACTTTGCACAGGTGAAAACAATCATGCACACAATGCAAGGCGATGTAGAGGAAGGCTTTATTTCATCAGTTTAAAGTTCCCACCTGCCTTCTCATCAATCCTTGTCTTCACCTACTGCATATACCCTATGCCCTCCTCTCCTGAATGCTTCCTTCCACTCCAGCATTATGCCTTTACTTCCGCTCTTCCTCTGACACTTATCTCCCTCATCTCATCCTTCCAGTAGCTCCTTAAAACACATTGGGCTCATGGTCAATTAGGACTGCACCTGCTCCATTTTATGTGCCTCTTCCTTTGTTCACATCTGCCCCCATGATTGCATTTCAGAGCAAGAACCACAGCTACCTGGGTGTCTGTAAAGAGCATGTCCAACTAAAACACTATGTAATAAATAATGACCAGTTATGTGTGCACCAAGATGTATTTATGGAACTATGTATATGATACAAGGGTGCATGTGTGTATGCGCTAATTTGACCAAAAGTGAAGGAAACATGTTTATGCAGACTTGTGTTTACATAAGTAGCGTATGCTTATTAATAAATTCAGTGGCTCTGATACTTAATCTGTTCCTGAAGTTATGCTAGTTCCTCCTCCTGGCTTTACTAATAGCTGTAGGAGAAATTGCTTGTGATGCAACAAGAATGGATTCTGATTTCAGGTGGGAAATAAACAGCAGGAGCAGATGGATTCAAGAAACAAAGAGCCTATTTTCATGCAAATATTCTTAGCAATTAAAAACTAAGGAAAAGAGATGAAAAGAAAATGTCATTGTCTCTGAACAAAACAGTGTTCAAAGTTCTGCATGAAGTGCCGACGGTTCTTTGCCAGGAGTGAAGCTATTCATCATCTTTGGAGAACAAGGACATGCAAAATAATTAACAGAGGAAATACTACCTGGCTTCTCCTGTAATTAGAGATTTCCCAAACCTGTGTTGCATTGAATTTAGCTAAGTGTTTCTCCTTCACCAGAGTTCATGTCATGCCAGCCAGAGTGCAGCTTCCTTTAGCCCTGACAGAGTCAGCCCTACTCAGAGGAACTAATGAACTGTTTGCATTTTCAGCAACAAAAGAGATGCAAGGAGGCAGCTGATGGGGGTTTGTAAAAATATAGCCTTTTATCTCTGTCAGTACCAGCTCACTTAGGCCTGGTCAGATGCCCTCTGCCACTCCAGTGGTGCCCTCAAGGCCAATCCCACACACTTTTTCTCTACAAGGAAGCAGTATGGTGAACAGAGCAAGGAGACCTGAGTTCTGGCTCTGCCCTGGCCTTGCTGTGAGAACTCAGGCAAGCCACCGCATCCCTTTACACACAAGTCTGTTAGAACAGGGCTTTGCACAACGCTGGCATCTACAGCTGAAAAGCCTTTTATAAAGGGCTGAGAAGTGCTATTATTAACATGGGGCACCTGAGAGAGCAGAGGAATCTCGCATAAGCAAGGCACTATTGGCGTGACTTGGAGAGAGGATGGCTTTGGCGTACCCAGTATATGACACCATTCGTGTCATTTAGTCATCAAGATAAGACACAGCTTAAAATAGATCTGGAAAACACAGCAGAGAAGGACATACAGGAGTATCCATGAGCCCAGTTCTCTGTGCTACAATAAAAGTACCGGGGTGTCCAGCCTCGGGAGAGCAGATCTGATGCGTCAGTTACAGCACCTACAACTCTGGGCTGAAAGTACCTCTAAGACATGGGTGTGGAATTTGATCCCTATTTGAAAGATGTCTCTTTGGAGGGGTGGGGCCAGAATGCAGCTATCCCTCCAAGCAGGAGACTAGCAGTACAAGAATGGGTGTAGTTGCCTGCTCAGAACTAGCTCCTCACCCTGCACAACAGTAGGGAGTGAAAAGCAGGTCAGGGAGATGTCTGGTCCCAGGAGGCTGGCAGAGCAAAATTATGCCTCGAGGGGGAGGGTACGCAATACTATAGTACCTTGATCCCAGCACTGCCAGGAGAGCAGACAAGGAATAAAAGGAATAGAAAGGCAACACGATTGGTTTTTAACTCATCTCTCTCACTTATTGGAGTGTCTTTAGTTACAGTTCTCTTACCAGTGCAGTGCCCAGCCACCTGCATGCTGGCAAAGCCATCACACAGCTTCTCCTGTAGGCTGATAGCGGTGGATCCTTTCTTGCAGACCTTGCCCTTGCTGCTCTGAAGGACGGCACCAAGATTGATCCAATAGAAGAACTCCTGCACTAAGCTCTTTGGGGAAAAAAGGCTATTACAGTTCAGGGCAGCTACACCTTTGTTCCCCTCAGTGGGCCAGCAAGAGCACCACCCTCAGGCTTCCACCTTCACAGCCACTCCCTTCTCACCAGGGTATTTCCAGGCTGCCCAGTTCCCTGCCTTCACTGTTATTTCCAGCAGAGACACGCTGCCCAAGCACACGGGCTTGATTTCTCTTCAGAGACAACTAACAGCTACAGTTACAAGATACCACGCAGCACTTTCCATGAAAGCCTACTGTATTCTTAAAGTAAAAGCACTACAGAGAAAACACACACTAAAAACAATAGAACAACCTACATCCATGCGAATAAGCTTATGAGAGTTCACCCCAAACCCTACCTGGATTCTGGCAGAAACACTCCCCCAAATCTTCACCCAAGGGGATTCCTTGTAGTTACAAGTTCATCACAGCTTTAGCTCAGAACAAGCACCCAGTCTTATGGGGCTTCAGTAGGCCCAGTCCTGCCAACCGTTCCCAAAGGATTGGAGCCCTCTGTGGCTCACTGATCCTGTCCATTTGCTGGATCAGGAAGAAGGCACTGAGACAGTTTAAAAAAAAAAATCTTTTCTTTGTCCATTGGTCCCTGGGAAATCCAGTGTGAACTAGTTTACGTGAGCCTCTCCAAGAGGTGGCTTCAAAGGGCTGGTAACAGAGAAAATACAGTAGCATCCCCCTCCGGCTGGAGAAGATACATACAATTCCACAACACATACACAAGTTCATGCAGAATACAATGGCCTTCAAAAGGTATTAAACCTAATTCAATAGGGTATAACTTAATTCAATAAGGTTCATCCAGGAAATTGTCATTCTCCCTGTCTCTGTACCCAAGTCAGTCCTGCGCTCCCAGCCAGGACTTGATGATCGGATGCTTGCCCACCAGCATGTCAATTCACTTTCAAGATGCACCTTAAAGTCAGTAGTGCTTGTCATACCAAACTTTGCATATGGACAGTGTGATGTACAACATGCGTATGCATCAGCGGAGAGGGGTGGTGTGTGCATTTCATCCTGTACCAAACCCCAGCCTAGCAAAGGTGTGTTTTTTTGGCACCTATTGAAGGTTAGAGCAGTCCAAGAGCCATCATTCACTAGGGATGCTAGCTCTGCACCTGCCAGGGAGATTCCTTACACCAGGGGTCGGCAACCTTTCAGAAGTGGTGTGCCAAGTCTTCATTTATTCACTCTACTTTAAGGTGTTGTGTGACAGTAATACATGTTAACGTTTTTAGAAGGTCTCTTTCTATAAGTCTATAATATATAACTAAACTATTGTTGTTTGTAAAGTAAATAAAGGTTTTAAAATGTTTAAGAAGCTTCATTTAAAATTAAATTAAAATGCAGAGCCCCCCGGATTGGTGGCCAGGACCCAGGCAGTGTGAGTGCCACTGAAAATCAACTCACATGCCGCCTTTGGCACGCGTGCCATAGGTTGCCTACCCAAACCTTACACCATAGCTGCTTTGCAACCACTTGGTGCCAACAGAGCTGCAGTAAAGTTGATGCAATCCAACCATGATGTCCCTACATGTGGGTAATATGCTGCCCTCTAGTGGCTGTAATGTCAGGACTCATTAGCATATGGACCTTATTCTTAACTACACTTGTGTAAATCACAAGTAGCTGCTGTGCAGTCAGCACAGAGACTGGTGCAAAGCTAACATGGGAGAAGGTTGGGGCTGTCCCATCTGCCCTACAGAGGATATAAGCCTTCACCATAGTTCAGCTAAACAAAAAGTTCTCCTGCACCTGGAGCAGATATGTGCTTACAGACTCTATAGCCACTGCCACATGCATAGGGTCTCACTGGCAATCAAAGATTGTACAAAGGGGGCAGAGCCAGGTAAAGGCTGGGAGAGGTTTTTCAGAGCTCTCGGTCAGGGATGTGTTTGCCCAGCCATTTAGGTACCATCTTCGGCTCCAACCCACAAGCGAATGCGAATGCTAGGGATGCAGCTTGTGTGTTAGAGCCAGAACAAACAGCATGAACCAGAAAGCTTGAAACACTACAGTGCCACAGCCCAGCTGTTCCTCCCTGCACCTCAGAGTGTGGATCTGAGGTATTCTGATGTGTCTGTTGGCTTCAGAAAGGTCACACTGGAAATGTTATTTGACAGAAGCGATAGGCTTCGTGGACCTCTTTTCAGCCTGGAGAGGGAGTGTTGTTGAAATTGAGTAGCAGGGGATCAGGAATGATTCACAAAATCCACAGCTCCCCTACCTGCATGAAGGTGGATACCTTCTAGGAGATAGACACTGAAAAGTACAAATTCAAAAGGTATGAGAAAAGTCAAGTCTACAGGACCAGGACAGTGATGGTGTTAGTTTCTAGGATTATAAAAGACAAAGTGACAAAGAGTAACGTTATCAGCTACTGCATTGATAAATCATGCTGAAAGGGGTGCACCCGTCATTACTACCTCCACTTATTGAAAGGAAACCTAGTTAAATAATTTTGGCTTCTATTTAGATTTCCCTTCTCTGAATTAAAGGCAGCATATGGTATTGGTGACTATGTATGCATTCCCATATGAATACAAAAAACAATTTCCCTTCTTGGGGAAGGGAGAGATGGGGCTAGAGAAGACTTCCTCTCTACAAGAGATACTCTTTAAAAAGGAACACAAGCAACTTAAAGTACAAGACCTTAAAACTATATTGTGATTGGAAGCAACTCAGTGCCTAACTATACATTTTAGAAATTGTGCAATACTAAGGAAAAGCTTTGCACTATTGAAGTAGGCAAGAGAAGCTGTATTTAGTTCAAGATTTTAGGGAGCAGAGGGAACCAGGGTGAAGGAAGAGAAGGTTTATAGATTGCTTGGTAAATATAAGACAGAAAAATTGATTAGAAAAGAATTTTATTTTACAGCTTCTGAGAGGAAAAAACTTTACAGTAAGATGCCACCACAAACTTTACAAATCTTTTTCGGATTTCAAGGATATGAATCTTCCACTGTCTAGTTCTGTTTTTCTCAGAAATAGCCATGGCTCAACATCCTCCCCCTCCCACCGCAAAAAACCTCCACACTCAAATAACCTCCCCGAGTCCCCCCCACCCCACCAATCATTCTGCCTGAAGGGGACTGGGCAGAACTCCTCTGGAACCCAGAAGTGCCAGAGTTGATCAATCCAAGACCAAGCATCTGCCATTCCAGGCCTCTGCTCCCATAGGCTCAAGGAATACAAATTAAATCCAGTGCAGAGAAGCAATAGGAACTCAGTTGAACCTCTCCCTTGAGGCATGCAGTGGCCAACAATTACCACAAATGACTAGATAAATTTGAATGTACTATTACCTTGATTTTAGTAAGGCTTTTGATACTGTCTCATGTGTCCTTCTCATAAACAAACTAGGGAAATACAACCTAGATGGAGCTACTATAATGTGGGTGCAAAACTGGTTGAAAGTAGTTATCAGTGGTTCACAATCAAGCTGAAAGGGCATATCAAGTGGGGTCCCACAGGGAGCAGTTCTGAGTACAGCTCTATTCAATATCTTCATCAATGATTTAGATAATGGCATAGAGAGAGTACACTTATAAAGGCTGTGGACGATACCAAACTGGGAGGGGCTGCAAGTGCTTTGGAGGATAGGATTAAAATTCAAAGTGATCTGGACAAATGGTCTGAAGAAAACAGGATGAAATTCAAGAAGGACAAATGCAAAATACTCCACTGAAGAAGGAATAATCAGTTGCACATATACAAAATGGGAAATGACTGCCTAGGAAGGAGTACCACAGAAAGATCTTGGGGCCATAGTGGAGCACAAGCTAAATGTGTGTGAAGTGTAACACTATTGCAAAAAAATCATTCTGGGTTGTATCATCAGGAGTGTTGTAAATAAGACATGAGAAGTAATTCTTCCACTCTACTCTGCGCTATTAGGCCTCAACTGGAATATTCCGTCCAATTCTGGGGACCACATTTCAGGAAAGAGGTGGACAAATGGGAGAAACTCCAGAGGAGAGCAACAAAAAAGATTAAAGGTCTAGGATGAGGGAATACGAAAAAATTGGATTTGTTTAGTCTGGAGAAAACGGGGTGGGGGGTGGGGGGGGCCGGGGGAGACACATAATGGTTTTCAAAGTAAATAAAGGGTTGTTCCAAGGAGGAGGGACAAAAATTGTTCTCTTTAACCTCTGAGTTTAGCACAAGAAGCAATGTGCTTAAAAACTTTAGTTGTCAGGATAGTTAAGCGCTGGAATAAATTACCCAGAGACGTTGTGGAATCTCCATCATTGGAGATTTTTTAAGAGCAGGTTAGACAAACATTTCAGGAATTGTCTTAGTCCTGCCTTGGGTGTAGGAGACTGAACTAGAAGACCTCTTGATGTCCCTTCCAGTCCTATGATTCTATTAACTACCTATTTGTCCAAGCAATTAGGTCAGGGACATTGTTACACAAAACTGTACGGTAACCGTATGATAATTGTCCCAGCCAAGAACCACTTTACAACGAGAGATTGCTGAATGAATGCAAGTTAATGCTCATTAAATCAAAAGAGCATTGCGAGCAGTGTCCAGATTTTATTTTCAGGCATGCAAAGCTCTCTCCAACATTGTGGTTGGAGAGCATCCACCCTTCTCTGCTTGTGCAAGATTTAAAGGACTGCCTAGGGCTAGGCCATCTATGATGCTCAGGAACATTCCCTTTTCCTCCAGGAACATTTGTTGTTTCAACAAACTCATTCCTCTTCTGCATGACAGAGGAAGAATGAGTTGAAGTCCGAGATATTTATTGCTCAAGTGACAGAAAAACCAGATAATTTGTGAACTGCCAAAAAAAAAGCAGCTGTACACTAAGGTCTTCATTTCTTAAGGGCTATTCAAGCCCCAAGTGGATATTTCTCAAGGTGACTCCAGGAGGCAGAGAGATAAATGGGCTGCACACAAACTTGTCATAGGACCTAGCCACAAAAGCAGCCAATTCACTCCAGACGCATCACAGCAATAGATTCAGTATTGCTTTTACCCCCATTTGTCTACTTCCCCACAAGCAGATAATTCAGAGTGGAGTGGAGTGCCAGCAATGAATGATATCACAGGAAGCTGGGTCTTTCCCTTCAGGCAGATGATCTACAATACTCAATCTGGAAGTGCAGAGGAAGGATCCTACAACAAGAGGCAGCAGGAAGCTATATATTCATTACCACCTTAGGCCAAAGTCTACTCTTTTATACCTATGCAACCAAAGTTAGAGTTGCATAGACATAGTCAACTGTGTAGTACATAAAGTCAGTAGGAACAGCTGGCATGATCCAGCTTTATTTCATCATGAATTAACAAGCCAAACAACTTTGTTGTATGCACAGCCCTTGCTACCTGCCTAGTGGAAGGTGAGTTTGGGAGGGGAAGGGGGCGGGGAAATCAGATGAGATCAGAGATACTATCCAATGACAGCAACAATCCCCAACTGGAAAAGGTTCTGCCTCAATCATAAGCCAATACCTGAACCCCGCTAATACACTTCAGACACAGCAATGACTAGAGACAACGGTTCTGCAGTGCAGACTTTCCAGCCTATCAGACACGTCAACGCATTCCCTCCCATGAGTGTGCACACTGCTTTAATTAGAAGCATAAACCCTGGATCTGAACAGTCATGAACTTTGTAACCAGATTCAAACTAAGAACCTCAGGCCCATCTCTATTCTCAAAGTCTTCAACAGTTTTACTCCAGTGCCTTTGAATAGAGGGTTGGTCATAAGAGCACGCTTCGCTACTTCACTTCATCAGACCAACCAGAAGCTCTCTCCTCTAAGTCATCATATTTGATGAATTTGCTCAGTTTCTAATAGATCACTAGTGGACAAGTTCACATTTTTTTGTATTTAATCAGGAAATAGGGTCCTGCCGCCACGCACAAGTCAGACAGTTGTATCAGTGCAATCCCAAGCAGGATTTCTAATGAGAGTGTGGGCACCCCACTTGCAACAGACGAACAGAAAGATACACGAATAGTACTGGCATCAGGATAAGCTGCTAACAGAAGTCTTATCCCCCACTGCAGGTGCTGGAGTACGAGTGGCACCCAGCGGACATAGGAGGCATTTAATCTCTGGGTAAGATTATTTAGCTCTTCTTAGAAATAAAAGCAGATAGTGGATAAAAGTGGATAGCAGAAATGAGCCTCCAAACTGGAGTTTGGTGCTACAAGTTTCCAATGTGTTTGGAGTCATGTTTAGTTCAGGCCTTTTTGTGTATTACATAGTAGGGCAAACTTGATCAAGCAGCATGAAGTCTCTCCCTATTAGTAAAGCTGTGTACTATAACGTGCACTCTCCTTCTGCATGCTTCCACTTGGAAGACTCAGTGCTGTATCTAGAGAAGAAGTCTTTTGCCAGTAGTTGCCCCCACCAGATTAAAAGCCCCAGATGCAGACACTCCCAAAATGTGTAGCTTTGGTCCACCTTGGGGTACAACACTTGTAAGGTCAGTTTCAGTCATAGGAAGTCATGGCATGAACAGGAAAACACTTCCAGAAACTGAAAATTCTTGTCTGAACATAAAATAAACTGTTGGTAAAGATTAAGTAGCAAAAGAGAAAATGAAGATGGTAGAAACGTGTAAGGTAAATGCATTCACATTTAGACCGGATGTTTGCCTTTTCTTCCAGGCAATAGTCTTGATTTCCCTTCCAGTACTCCACAGTCTGCAGTTAAAACTGGACTTGGACAGAGAAAATCTCTCTACCCCCAAATAACACTCTGCCAAGCCACTGAAGAAGCTGGTGTAGGATTAGCTAATCCGTAGAACATCTATGGGCCCCTAATACACACAGGTGCTCTGAACTACAAATTCTCACACCCACAGCTATGCTTTAATCTCCTTTCCTGAAAGAGACATTAAAGATGGAAGAGTCTCATCAGGTGATCCTCTGCCACTACAGGATTATTCCCAGCTGCATTAGTGCTACATCCAGATAGGATTTTAGACATCCCACACAATACAATCCCACAGTTTAGATTTTGTTATGGGGGAAAAAAACAAAAAAAAACACAAAAAACCCTGACTCCTAGTTATATTCTTTGCACCATCAGCATCCTGAGCAATTCATCTCCTTCCTGCTGACATTAAGTACTTCCAGAAAGTCACACCACCCTTTAGTGATTACCTGACCATACGTATTAGTTATTCTTGCCTCATCAGCACCTCCAAATAATGAATAGCGAGTCAGTGTCTGCAGCTGAAGGGAATTGCACTCCTGGGGATGGCACTTCCAGGAATGATGGAGAGGAGCATGCCATTATCCAGGGAACGCACCTAATGGAGAGTCTGAAGCCTGGTCAGGGACCCATGGAATCATTACAGCTCATTTCTATAGTTCTACTCTGATTGGCTCTGCCCAGTATAACAGCTGCTCATCATCTTTTGCTTTCACTCAGTTCAGCCAGAACCAATGTTAACATCACTGATCTCAGGACAGCTGGTCAGCCCCAAAGACACCATACCTTCAGATAGACTGTGGACAATTTATGACAAATTCGACATAACTACAGATAATACAACATTGAATTGTGTGGAGTCCCCCTCCCCCTATGAGCAGGATGTTCTAGGAGAGCTCTACCTTTCTTCTCTGAGATGGCCAGCCTCATAACTTGCTGTGCGGTACCTCTGCGGTCTTTCTTTGGAGCCGCCACACGAGTCTGATTTTGTCATTGGCCCTGTTCAGCTCCTGGAAACCATGCAGGTCTCCAGTATGGCTGTACTCCAAGACTGCTGGCTGTAGAACTGTGATGGGAACACTGTAGTTCAGGTGAGGGTATGTAGCTCCTACACTGTTGTCCTTTGTGTTGCTAGCAACAATCCCTGTATGTGGGGAAGAATAAAAAGGAGACAAAGTAGAGTTTGTAAACTTTCTGGTAGCTTAAGAAGTTAGGAATTAAAAACATGCTTCCATACAATGGATAGATTGCAGGACCTAGACAGAAGCATAATGCGTCCTTTGCTACTTTGTATCAAGAACAGACAACCTTATCCCCCAAATCTGGCTCATCAGTGCAAAGAAAGAAAGAAAGGCCAGAGTAAGATTTCAAATTCCAAAATACAAAGAAGGATTAAAAATAATGCTTAGCATTTAAATAGCTGCACCATCTGAAAGAACTTTGCAAAGGTGGGTAGGTATTTTAACTTTGTTTTTTCAGAAGGGGAAACTGAGACACAGATATTTAAGTTCCTTAGTGTAAATGCTACACATTTTAATCAATATCAGAACTGGGGATAGAGCCCAGTTTTTAGAGAAGCGTCCCCATAAGAGAAGCTTGCTATTCTGAAGAGGACATAACTGACAGGGAAAACAGTATTATGTTTTCTAGCTTCAAAGAGGGAATTGCTAACACAAAAAGGATACAAGTACTGAACCATGCCCTTGACATAATGCACATTTTCTATTGATAAAATAGTCACACTAAAGCATCAGGTATCTCACAGAAGCAACAATTTGCTATTGACTTTTGTGGTTGTAACCAGTGGTGAGCTGGAGCCGGTTAGCTGGAACCCGTTGTTAAATTTAGAAGCCCTTTTAGAATTGGTTGTCCCACGAGGGACAACTGGTTCTAAAAGGGCTTCTAAATTTAACAACTGGACAAAAGTGGTGCCTTAGGCACCGACTCCTTGGGTGCTCCGGGGCTGGAGCGCCCACGGGGAAAATTTGATGGGTGCAGAGCATCCACCGGCAGCTCCCCACCCGGCCCCAGCTCACCTCCACTCCGCCTCCGCCCCCGAACGCACCGCCCCGCTCTGCTTCTCCACCCCTCCCAGTTTCCCGCAAATCAGCTGTTCGCACAGGAAGCCTGGGAGGGCTGAGAAGCAGGCGGTGGCTTCGCACTCAGGCCCAGGGAGGCAAAGCGGAGGTGAGCTGGGGTAGAGGGGCATGAGGAGGGGAGGAGGCGGAAGCGCAGGTGAGCTGGGGCCAGGCGCGGAGCTGCTGGTGGGTGATCTACACCCACCAAATTTTCCCCACGGGTGCTCCAGCCCCAGAGCACCCATGGAGTCGGTGCTTAAGGCGCCACTTTTGATGTGATCAGTGGGGGCAGCAGCCACTCCCTCTGCTCCCCCCCCCAGCTACACTACCCTGCCCCTAGGAGCCAGAGGGACCTGCTGGATGTTTCCTGGGAGCTGCCCCAGGTAAGCACCACCAGGACTCCCCACCTTGCCTTTGGCAGGTCCCTCTGGCTCTTAGGGGCAGGGTGGGCACCCACTATGGCGGCCCACAAGACCCTCCTGCCCGGTTCTGGGGGCAGTCAGGGGACAGGGGAGGGTGTGAATGGGGCAGGGGTTCCAGGGGCATCAAGGAACGAGGGGGGTTGGATGGGGCAGGAGTCCCCAGGGGTGGGGGCAGGCCACGACCCCCTCGTGGGGTGAGGAGGGAACCGGTTGTTAAGATTTTGGCAGCTCATCACTGGTTATAACAGTATACAGGGAAGGATCTCCTAGCTCCATCTCATTGGCCAACACATGCCATCAGCATGTCAGACAGCCCTGCAAGACCCTTTCTGAAGAACTCCACACTGATTAAATTTTATATATAAAAAACTATATATATATATTCCCCCCCGCCCCCTTGTGGGAAGACTGACTGGCAATTTTAGGCCCCGTTCCAGCAAAGCACTTCAGTACTTGATGTAAGTAGTCCTACGCAACAGAAGTATTCAAATGCTTATAGTTAAGCATGTGCTTTGCTAGATTGCAACCTCAGGATGTGGAGGATGAGAGGAATAGTTATGTAGTCCAGCCTAGTGAAGGCAGGATCCATGCAGTTCTTCCAGCACAACTCTGCTAGCATTCACCAGTCCTGGCTTGGAACCTCAGTAGCTATTCCAGCCGTGGACAGCCTCCTGCCCCCAGCTTGTCTTGTGCAAGCTCTTTCATTAAAGGCTACCAAGTGTATTGAACTGTAGAATTTCAGATATGCACAAAGAGATAAGACACCACCAAGTGTCTTTTTCCTGGTTACCAGACACAGGATTTCAACTATGTTTTCAATAGAGTGAAAGAAGAGTGTATTAACTTGCTTAGGCCCTTGATAAGAAGGTTTCAGCTAGTCACAATGAAAGGGGAGTATCAAGTTCAAGTAACGAAGTATCATCTAGTAGGCAAAACAAGACTGGGAATCAGGAGCCCCAGATTCTATTCCTATCTATGTTGAGTGAATGTGTGACCTGCATGACAATCTGTATCTCAGTCTTCCCATTGGTAAGAAGGACATAATCTCATACTAAATGTGCACTGAGAATTAATTTTTGTGACACTCCAAAATCCTAAAATGGAAAGTATTACAGAAGCTTCTAGTATAATCCCCTCATCCTTCCTTTTGTGTGATGGTGGCCATTTAACAATGCATATAATCTTTGTAAAAGAAAAAAGCTCTCTCCTGAATGGGGAGGACAGGGGAACAGAGAAAGCATCTAACACCACCCAGCTGTGATGATTCATTACATGACTGGCCATTCCCCTCATTTGGGGTCGGGTGGGGTGAGGGGAAGGGAGATAAACGGAGACAAAGCATATTATTTACCAAGGAGCTTTCCGCTGTTTGTAGAGAAAAGGGCCCCCCCACTCGAGCCACCATGAATCGCACAGGTTGTCTGAAGCATCACTGGCTTGTCATCCACAGTGATCACAGCTGACAAGATTCCTGATGTCACCGATGGGCCGCAGCTCTGGCCAAACACACCAAAGCCAACAACACTCACTTCTTCTCCTGCATAGAGGAGACAAACAGCAGCAAGAATCAGGTGGTTCAGAGGAGGGGAGGTAAATAAAAGGGTGAATTCATGTAGTAAATAAGCAGCAAGAGTGGACGAGCTCTTAGACAAATGTTGCCTGTAATGGAAGAAGTCAGGAAAAAGAGAATGCAGAATATGATCTGAAAGTAGAAGGTGTGTTATCTAATGAGGTGTCAGCAACACTTGAAGAGTCATTAGTGAAAATTTTCCAGAGCACAAATGGCAATTAGGTTCTTAATTGCCATTTGTACCTTTGAAAGTCTCCCCCACCAGCCACAGTAAGGACATCTGTAGTTCTTATTTTCTGTCCAGATTTGTAACGGTCCTAGATCCCATTTTATTATTCTCCTGTTTGTGTTTGTTTTCAGTTTATCCCAGATTCCTTCCTTAACATTATACTATTGATTGCTTCCAGTAGTATACAGTGCATCACAATGCTGTTGGCAAGACATGAAAATTTTCACTGCCCTAGAGATGTAAAACTGATCCCTACAGTAAACTGTACGACATGCCCACTCAACTTCTATTGTTTACTGTCCTTCAGTCAGTTTTCAGGTCATGTGACAGCATACATATCCAAGCTAAAAGTGGATGCAAGCAGTTGATATGGTACCTTACCGAATCTTTAGTGAAGATCAAGTATGTCTCATCTGTCTGTGTTCCCTTCCTCTGCTTTGCACTTTACGGGGCTTGAACCCAGTAACATAATGGCTGCATGCAAGGATGCAGCACACTACGCTTAGTGATAGCACTCACAGTTTTGGACACTGGGAAGTGTTTTACTTGGAGGGAATGCTGGCCAGGCCACTACCTTTGAAACACAACCCCAGTCTTTCAATCTGTCACTTGAACAGCCAAATAAGAAGGGACATTTGTTCAATGTCTTACCCTGCAAGATGGCAAGCACCACCTCTTCCTACCATTGAATGAAGGTGTCAAGTGCAGCACTTCCCTTAGTACTGTAGCATAAGTCTTGGCCTTGGGTACAACTGCAAGTCTTGATCATGCGAACCCCTGTTCTAAAGGTAAGCGTAACCAATCATAATCACACAGCTCTTTGAGCTTTCACTTCTCCAGCTGAGGATTCAGGCCCTTGGAATTTATCAAGTTACCAGTCAGACATCCAACCCATGACCAGTGAAGCTACAAGCAGGACAGTAAATAGAAGAATAGTTACCTGCACCAAACTTAGTAGCTAAAACAGGTTTTGCAAAACAGAGTAAGCTTTCTTCTAGTTCTACCACTGCTAGGTCATAGGGAGAATCATCATTTGTAGTAAACACCGCTTTCCCTTTAAGGACACAGACCCTAGGAGCAAATACAAACAGAGTTTTTCAGTACAAGTCTGAAAACGATAGTTTTAGAAAGGAATACAGACTCCAAATCTAGTAAGATGTTGTACATCAGGTTCAGGCCTCCAAGTTAGCTGACTTCATCCATTTTGTGGCAAAGTTCACTCCCAAGAAAGCAGGATTTAACTCTTCAACACGTATCGGTGTCACACAATCGCAAGAAATCATCATATACCAATATGGTGTAGGTAAAACAAACCTGATCCAAGCAGGTTCAATGCCCCACATGCGACATCCCACCACCTCAGCAATCCACTTGGTCCCCTACTTGTCCCAGTACTGCAGGGCCCGACTGTCTCCTGCCCAGTGCCCTCAGTTCTGAGCTGAGCTCCAGATTCTTTTACTGCTGCTGCCTCAGCTCCCTTTTAGATGTGCTGAGGCAGTCCCCAGTATCCCTTGCACTGGTTATCAGGTGGGATGCAATGATATCAGGTTGCACTGAAAATAGTAAAGCTCTTTTGAAGGCAACAGGGAAGGGATCGTTTTAAACTACCTGACAAAGCATCCTTAGATCCAGCACCCTGGAATGTCACCTACCTGAGACTGCACCCCAGATGCATGAAGAAACATTTAGAATGGGAAGCAGGGGAAGGAATGCATCACTCAATGGGATAAGACATAAAATTCAACTTAAGAGTCAGACTAGCAGAGAGTCCGCCTTCTTGGATTAGAAAAATAAGACACAAAAAAGGAATCTTAAGAATGGCATCTGCGACAGGTATGACCATGAGATGGGGACCTGGTCAGAGAATGGAAACTCTTCAGTGAGTCGCTGATCTTGGACTGACTCCCAGACACCTGTTAATAGTCAAAGCAGCGATCACTATTACTGACATACTGACTACAATAGGAGCTTGATTCAGAACGAAGTCTGAAGAGTTACATGCAAACCTATCAGGAGAGTCACTTTGTTACAGACATTCTAAATAACTCACCTTCTCTACCATAGGGGATTTGCAGAAGCTCTCTTGTAGTTTTGAGGATTGCAGTCTCATTCTTCCCTACATCTGAGTTTGACTCCCCTCCAACCCTCCAGTTGCACATGTAGGTGGTTCCCCCTACAGGCAATCCATGCTACTCCCAAATTGGCTGTTGGAGATACTAGAGAGGGACAGGATCTGCTTAGAGCCCTGAAAATCTGCAGATACCCGCAAATGTGGTGCGCGGATCAGATGCAGATACAAGTTTTGTATCTGCGCAGGATTCTAGAGATGCTCACTTTTTCAGTAGCACTCTGCCTGGGGGCCATGACTAAGGTATTAAGCCAGGAAGTCTTCAATTTTGACTCTTCCCACTGCTGCAATCCCAAAGTGCACTTCATAACATAAATGATAACTTCCTCTTAATCAAAAGTGCCTTTAGTTAAAGAGCTTGGCAACAACAAGTTGTTTACAGAATACTGAAATTTATCCAGGTTGATACATGGCTTGCTTGGTTAGTTCATAGCATAATGTGCAAGTTCTTGCATGCTTCTCTGAAATCTGTGATTTGCACTGTTTGCTATACAACATAATTCTTTAAGTGTAAAGCCAAGTGGACTTCTGAATATAGTATCCCCTCATACATTAGGCTGAAATGTGTGATCAGATAAGAACCATATTGATAAACACCAGGGACAGACCGACAGTAATTTTAATTCATAGAATACATTTGACCTCTGGAAGAATGTATACAAGAGATGCAGAGAATAGTGATACAAGTGTTTGATACCTTATCAAATACAGAGGTTGCCAAGCTCATTTGCAGCAGCCTCATCAGCAAAGTGCAGAGGCCTCAGACGACCATCACATGTGAACAAAGGGCAGTCGTCAGTGATGAGTGATACTGTCTCTTTAGCACAGCCACATGTGGGGTCCTCTCATTGGCCCCAGGTTTGGAGGTGGGCTGCACGCTGACCCTGGCCCATATTGTATCCGTTCAGAAAGGGCCACAAATGGCATTGCAAATCAATGCTGGGTACAAGCGGGGTTGGGTCAGTTAGTGTTTGATATGGAACACACTGGCCATTTCACACCTATTATCCAGAACTGACAGGTTGATCAAATATTTGGATGGCAGTGTTTGTTAGGAGATGCAGAAGAGTTTTATTAGAAACTTCAAAGCAGTCATTTAAGGAAGAGGCTATAGGCCACAGTGTATGACACTTCGCAGATTATTGCACTGCCATGTGGATTGCATTGTCCTACTTACTGACTATTAAACAAAGAAACAAAAACAAGAATCAAGACTTACTTTTCAGGACTGTGCTGTACCCTTACACAGACACCCGCGGCTTCATTCACCACATGTCGACAGGTCAACACTAGCCTTGAACTGATCAGCACTCCAGATCCCCAGACTTGACCACACTCCACCAACACCACTGCAGACAAGAGATGCTGTGCAGGGCCAGGGCAGACTGCCATCTTCCCAACAGGCTTAGTAACCAATTGCACATGAGGCCACCAGGTTTTCATAGAACTTCCAGACCCAACCAAGATACTCTTGACATTCTCCAGGATATGGCAAATTGAACAAACCAATGTCAATCCAATCCATTCATTGGCCTTCCAACAAAGTGGAGCCACAATTATTCCAACTAGGTTAAAACCATCTTCAGAGAACACAAAGACCCCTCCTCCTTCGGTGCCAGGCAAGCAACGAGCATCAGTCAGAATAAGGACATTGCCTTCTCCAGCTAAGTTACTCACTATCCCTCTACTAAGGGTGTTAATGAAAATGTCTGGGCAAAATGAACCAAAAGGGGAGCCACAGGCAAACAGCGTGTCACCTTTCCTCAGTGACTCGGCCAGCACACAGCTCACTTGAGCTATACCAGGTGAGTTGAAGTCTGGAATTTCCAGCAAGGCAAACCAATGCAGATAGCGCAAATCATCCAAGAGTGCCCCATGCTCCTGCTCATCCTCACTCCTACAGAAATGCCACTGCTCAGCACGGGAGAAGACTCTGGAGAAGGTCTCCTGGAACTCTGGGCAGGGCACCATCATAAGGAGCTTGGCCTCATGTTGTCTGAGGGTATCAGGGGAGCCCTGTTGGTTTGCAAGGGGATTGAACCCCAGAGCTGGACTGCAGGCCCTCAAATCTTTGACCAACACACCCTTACCCTTACCAGTCCCTTTGCTTCTACTTTCTGCAGGCCAGAGAACCTGGATCTGAATATCTGGGGAGAAGCTGTTCGCCAGCAGGACGCTGCAGTGGGACCAGCTGCCCTGCTCTGCTGCTATCACCTCCTCCAAGAGGAAAGGAGAGAAAATAGCTCCATGGCAGAGCACAATCCCTGGACTCTGGCTCAAGAGGACCCCACTGCAGCTCCAGGATCCCTGGGCTGGGGTCCCCACGGAATTCCCACGTGCACTGGAAGCACTAACGATACAGCAAGCCCTCTCCCCAGACAGCGGCAGCATCTCAGTCGCAGGCTTGGAAACGCAAGGTGCCTGCAAGGACTAGACACCCCCCCTCCACAACAGGTGTACGGCAGAGACGGAAGGAGCAGCAGCCTCCCCAGCAGAGGCGCGGGTGGCGAGTGAGTGGGGACAGGTCGCTGGGGAGGGCCCCCAACAGCAACCGCGCCGGCTACGAGAGGAGAGGGAACCGGCGGAGAGGCGGCGCGGGGGCTACACGGGAGCGACAGCCCTGCCTGCGTGGGCAGAGGAACGAGACGCGCCACAGCGGGGGCAGACACCAGAGCCCGAGGCGCACGGACTGTCCGGGCCGCCCGCCCGCCCGCCGGCCTGGGGGGCTCCCGCAGCGCAGATTGGCTGCGACGCGTGCGCACGAGAGCCAGGAGCGCTGCAGCTGCCGCCCTGGCTAGTCACCTCCCCGGGGGGTGTCAGCGTCCGCCGCCCTCCATGCGCGCGGCCCCAGGCGCCAGCGCCGAACGCCCCCCGCCAGGCCCGCGGCCGCAGCACGAGCCAGCCTCATTAGCTCCGCCCTCCACGCGCCTGAGCCCCAAGCGGTTCGTTTTATTGGCCGCCCTGTCCGCCAGCGAGCGGGGATTGGTCGGCGTGACTCAGGCGCCGTCGATGCGGGCGGCCGCCCAGGTTCTAACGAGGCGCTGGGCTTGGAGGGGCTCATTGCGGGCCCTGCGTGGGGCGGGTGGCCGCGGGAGCCCGCCTGGCGGCGCGCTGCCTGCTGGGAGCCGGCACAGCCGCGCGCGCCGGCTGCCCAGAGCCGCGCCTGTCCCCGCGTGGCAACGTGGCGCCGCGCTCCGCCTCCAGCGGCCGCCATCCCGGCTTCAGCATGGCGCGGACCTCAGGCCGCGGGCAGCTGGAGGGCGCGAGTTGCCAGGGCGGCGCGAGACAGCGCGTGATACAAGGGGAGCGAAGTGCGGGCTGCGGTTCAGGGCCTGGCTCCCCCTGCCCTGCAGCGGGCCAGGGAGAAGCTTTTGCGTTCGCACCACGCGAAGTTGGAAAGCGTGTGTCTTCCGCCAGCAGAAGTTGGTCCAATAAAATACAGCGTCTTGCCTCTCTGGCCCTTCTTGCGATCCACATCCCATCCATGCCAAAAGCTTGGCAAGATTCTGACTTCAATAATATCCTGTGGCATTGAGTTCCACAGTCTAATCACATACTGCATGTTCCTTTTGTCAGCTTTACTTTTCCCACTTTTTGTTTTCCTTTTGTCAGCTTTACTTTTCCCACTTTTTGTTTTTAATGGGTCCTTGCCTTGTTTTTGCTTGAGAGGCTTTCCTGAGGGTAGTGTTTCCCTTTTTAAAAGCTGCTCAAAATATTCTCTATCATATAGCAGATGGAGTGACTGTCACCTAACACATGCAGTAAGGATAAAGATCCTGATCCTGCAAACACTTAAGGAAAAGAAGTTAACTGCATAGGTCAGCAGACTGATGCTTTGTGACCTTTAAGTAGTCAATGTTTTGTATGTTATATTAATGGGGGCCAGTCAGTATTATACCAATAAAATAAAAACCAGCAGGATCTTATTAAAGGGGAAAAGGCAAAATGCCACATTTATTGTGAATACAGAAAGAATCATAGTAAGCAGTTAGTTATAGCTATAACATTCCATTCTGTTTCATATTTATTCACACACACACACAGGTTCTGCAAGGTTGTTGTCATAGTTACCAGCCTTAGAGTTGCTCCTGCCAAGCCACTGGCCAGGTGGCCTGGACACGAGGAGGGAGCAGGGCCTTGTCAGATGCACATCTGACGCTCCTGGAAGTTGGTTTGCAGCATCAGACCCCAAAGTTCTCAGTTTCTAGAGTCCATTTTTATAGGAATGTATTCCTATGCCAGTCTATGAGAATTACTTCATCATGTGGTTGCTGAATCAATCAGCAGATAGCACATTCCTGACAGCTCCATGCTGCCAGATGTTATCTTGTTCTTCAGTTCTCCCATCCTTGAGGCTGTTGGGTGGATTCCAGTCTGCCCTCCCTGGGTCCTCTGGTTGTTTCCACTTGATGCCTTCTTTAGCCGATTGACACTGGGATTCTTAGGCTGGCACCTCCCTGATCATTCATTTATTATCCATACACACCCTCTCTCTCTATTTTAATCACAATTGTTAACAAAGTGAGAAATACAACAAAAGGATGGGGAGTTTCTGTGTGCTGTTTCTGTTTTTACAAAGTATTGCTTTGAGAACAGACTCTGTCTTAGTATATCCTAACACAATTAGCAGCTTGCAAGTTTCACACAGAGAGGGAGAGAAACAGTACCAAAAACCAAGAGACCTCTTAATTAGTAATACCTTGGAATTTAAACTATAGAGAATCAAACTCATTTGTGATTTTAATACAGAACTTCTTTAATATGATCCAACAGTATTCCACCCTGGTCTCAGGGCCTGCCAGGGATATTAGTTGGTAGCTCCTTCACTGAGCCATGACCACAGGTGTGTACTTGCTTAGCACAGTTCACCCCCCTCCCTGTCACCTGTCCCTTCTCCAGCATGAGGGAGACCCAGGTGATGCATATCTACCTTGAGTGAACCAGGTTGCAGCCCCTTTTCTGTTTTTTCCAGAACCTTCTCATTAGGTTCTGGGTGCACTTTTCCTCATGCATACCCCCTTCATGGCCCCACAAAGTCATGAGATCTCCTTGTCAGCCTCCTGCTCGCACCGGCCAAGGTAGCCATCTATTCCACCAGGAGGCGGATGCTGGACAGCGAGGTGCTCTGTGACTATGGGACCTATTTCTGCTCCTCTCTTAGTTCACATGTCTGGGCAGAGTTCCTTTGGGCCGCCTCCACAGGCACCTTTGAGGAGCAGTGGGTGTTGGCCAGGGTTCTCTGCTAGGTGTCCCCTTCTGGATCCCTTATTTTGTACCTTTGACCCTCACCTCTTGCTCCAGTTTGTCATTAGTTGATGAGCAGTTGGGTCCCTCCTCCAGAGGCAACAAGCCCCTGACCTACAGCAAAAATACAGCAAACAGTAGCTGAACAATGATTATTGATGGGGTGGGGAGAAATAAATGCAGTCTCAGTTACTGAAGAGTGTTGATATTGCTAGAATCGTGGAGGAGCATTGAATAAATTCTTATTGGTCAGACTCTTTCAGGAGGTAATATTATTTCCCATTTTTCTATCCCCTTCTATTCCAATAAAGCAGTGGTTCTCAAACTTTTGTACTGGTGACCCCTTTCACATAGCAAGCCTCTGAGTTTGACCCCACCTTATAACTCAAAAACATTTAATATATTTAACACCATTATAAATGCTGGATGCAAAGCAGGGTTTGGGGAGGGGGGAGGCTGACCGCTTACAACCCCCTGAGGGGTCCTGACCCCCAGTTTGAGAACCCCTGCAATACAGAGCTCTGTTCCTACCTTGAGGTGTGAAACCCACTGAACATACTTCTCTAGCTATTCTTAGCATACTTCATATAGTATTTCAAGGGCTAAAATTAGAGCTCTAGTCTAAAAATATACCAGACTACAGCATTTTAAAAGGTTTTAAGATGCTTGCTGTTGAGAGTGTATTTAACACAGTCACATTGTTTACCATTACAAACGCTTCCCTGCACTGGATTTTTGTGTGAGCGCATGCAGCTACACCAGTGTAAGTCTCTGTGTAAACACAGAACCAGTATGACTTGCCTAGCCTTCAAATCAGGTAATCTGCACCTGTGCAAGTAATTTTATACCAATGCAGTGTGTGTAGGCTAGGGGTTTTCACTAGTGAGGTGGATAAAAATTGCATAAACCATCCCAAGCATTAATTCCCACTGATTCAGAAGAGCGTGCTTTTTGTTATATTACTGTGGGATTCTCACCCACTGCTACCTCTTCTAAAAGTTAGAATACATGTTACAGAAGCGTTAGTACTGGACACTTGTAGTAGGGAAGCCTTTTGTAAGATCTTGAGCTGTGAAACTGTTAAAAGTCTCAGCACAGACTAAAGCATACGGTTACTGCTATCTCTAAAGCAAGACCACCTAGACATTTTCAATCCAGTACAGAACATGGAGGCAAAATTCTTACTACGCTGCCAGTTTTTCCCAGTACAAACACAATCTGCAAGCTTCCTTTTGTATTCACTACTTTGCCAAGCCACCCTTGAGAAGCCACAGGGTAACAGAGCTCTTGCTTAGGCAGGAATCAGCTTGCAACCTGACCTCGATGGGAACAAATCAGACCCAAATCTCTTGAATGTGTCACTAGATAAAATGAAAAACAGAAAATGCAGTTAAAATGCCTTGAGAACAACCTAGTTGTAACATATTACTTGATCAGGACTTAATAAAAAATCTGGAATATTTTAATGTTTCAGTGAGAGAGGAAAAACCTGGAAGAAACCAAGACTGAAAGTTCTAAGGGCAGATAGTAAGTTATAAGGAATGCACAGAGTGCTCTACCCAGAAGATAGACAAAGTGAAGGGAGAGCAGTAAAATAATGAGAACCAGTTCATTTTCCTCCTCTTCACCAATAATTGGCCAGACCATAAATTCTGCCTACAGAAGGCTCAGCTAGATAGATAGTTTGTTGTTTACAAAAAATACATTCAAATGTATTTACATAAATCTACACACAGTTGAGGGATGTAAACCTCACAAGAATTTGAGTAAGAGGAATAGAAACAGGAGAAAAAGTCAAGAAAACCTCTCTTGCAATTAATCTCAAAGGAAGTGGAAGCCACACTGCCTGGCCCATTTAAGAGTAGATGACCAAATATAAATACTGAACAACCTGTATTAGCAAGATGGAGTAGGAGCAGTAGAAGATATTTTCCATATCTGATTCACTTATTTACCCCGCTTTCATTTTACATTGGTGAAGTCCCACTAAGTCAGGGAATTCTTTTAATAAATATATTTAAGACCAGGAAGCTGGTGAATTTTACTGCTCATGAGAGTGACAGACTAATACCAGAGTCATGTACAATACAGATAGGTACTGTGTAAGCTACCAACACAGATCTGATATTGCACCACAATTCTCACACGAAGTGTTTCTGATAGTCCAATCATGACCATTTATGCAACTGGTCTGCACTATGTACAATGTACCTTTGAATCACTTCACTGGCCTATGCTTTTTCCAATCCACTCTCTCCCCAATCTTTGTATTCATTTTGCTTTCTCAGCTTCATTCTTAAGAGGTCCTTTGGTCTCTCACTCATCTTTGTGCCTTTTCAAACCATGGCCACACTTCAAGCATCCTTCCAGTGGAGAATGCATCTTCTCCTGCAAGATCTTTACAAAGCCATTATAACTGACCTCCCAATAGCACTGTTCCCAGGCAGGTTTGAACTATTACCTAATTTTCTTGAGTTAAAATGTAAACTCCAACACCCTCATTTGCATTCTGTAAAGTGTTATTTACATCTGACATCCTTTAATGATTTGAGTCTAGATACTCGCATCTTATTTTCTCACCTTTGGACTGGCAAGAACCTTGTGCACTAGGCTTCCCATTCCCTAATGTGACTTTCAGATCTGTTTATCAAAGTTTTCAGTTTTTCCATTCTCCATATTTCCACAAACAGTTTTATAATCCCACATGCAGTCTTCCTCACCATTTATGTAAAGAATGCCAGAACCCATTCATCCAGTCTGGACCTTTTTTTTTAAATTAAAAAAAACTTTAATAAAATGCTCTGGAAACAGATGAACTTCCTTTGCAAAAATCTGCATGATTTCACTTTTTCCAGGAATAATAGAGTAAGTACTTTGCTAAAACAGACTGAAGAATTATCTAGATACTGTAACACTATCAGTACCCAAATTTCTGAAATATATTAAACTTTACAGCAGTACATTTCCAGGAACAATATTTGTCTACAGGTGCACAGAACAGAGGCGTGTTATTTACTGTTGTTCCCTTTCTCCAGTGGTGGGCACACCACTTTCACAGAAGGCTTAGCTATGTTAGGGTACTAACTTTCTAAATAGTTTCTAAACACTAAGAATAGAACTGCCCCACAGTTACAGATAATCAGAGTTGCCAGGTCTTATGCTGATCAGTAGGAGCTAGCCCCAAACCAACCGTTCTTATTCATGAGCCAAGTATAAGTTAACCCTAGATTCTAATGGTAACACTGCAGTGTTTTTGACTGAGCAACAAAATCAGCAGTCTTCAGGTGTCAGAGTAGCAGCCGTGTTAGTCTGTATCCGCAAAAAGATCAGGAGGACTTGTGGCACCTTAGAGATTAACATTTATTTGAGCATAAGCTTTCATGAGCAGCTGGTTAGTGGAACCACTGTAGTGAAGGCCAGGTTCATGACAGTGCCTTCACACCAAATTAATGAACACTCTCACCTTGATATTAGTATCTGAACAAAATTGAAAGACACTTCATTCAAACCCTTTTAACAGGTTTGAAGTGATATGCACACCCCATAGAGACCTCATTTCTGTGACCGATTGGTGTACAGCCCAATGGGGACACATCACAGCAAATTAGAAGGTTAATCATCCCATAGTCTAAAGGCAGGCAGATAGGTCCTCTATACCCTAGGATGAGTCAGCCTTCTATCAGTTCCCCTCCTCTTCAGCAAATCTGCCATTCCTTGAACCTTTGCCCATAGAAGGCTCAGCTCAACTTAAAACCAAACATTCACTTATTGAAATGTAAGGGTTATATGTTTCTATGCCAGCGTCAGAAGAACATATATACCATTTTTGCAGCACAGATAGCCCTTTTCTGGTTTTAAAACTAAATTCATACCTGACACATGGCAGAATCCCATGCTACTGCTGAGTACTCCACAGTGACGTTTACGCAGGAGATTCCAACACTTACCGTAGAAAAATATATGGCTTCCGACACTTCAGTGAATGGTTGATGAAGCTGGCTCAAACTGACAAACTCAGCATAAGTATAAACTGTTTATCTTAATGCTCACTACTACTTCATAGAATATCAGGGTTAGAAGGGACCTCAGGAAGTCATCTAGTACAATCCCCTGCGCAAAGCAGGACCAATCCCCATCTAAATTAACCCAGCCAGGGCTTTGTCAAGCCAGACCTTAAAGACTTGTGGGAAAGGCAATCAGCTGGCAAAAAAAAATTGAGTACTAGTTCAATAATTTATCCCCAAAGTTCCTCTTTCCCTCATTAGGAGTAACAGATGTTGGTATAGGGAATTAAGTGTTAGGCCATCTTAGAGATGAATCTATTTTCCACTTTACAGGAGTATAACACTATCTAGTGTGGGGATTAATCAGAATAATGTCACTGGGACAAGAAGCAACAGGGTTTAAGAGCTAAGATTTGTTTTACTTCCCATTCATATATAATTTTTCCATGACCTACTGGGTGTATGCAAGAGGTTGTGGAAGGCAAATACGCACAAGCTGTTCTCAGGCATTACATTGCATAGTGTCACAATAAGATTCTTCACTTTCCCCTAATAATGAAGGGTACTTTCCAGTTATGAAAGCTTGAATAAGTTTCAACTAAGTATCACCACCCCTTGTGGAGGAAGATATGTCTTTATTTTATTTAACTGAAAAGGAGGAGCTCTAGACAGTAATGAAACTTCAGACAAAGTCTGTTAAGTAAAAAAAGAAGCTGGTGCAGTCTACATGAACAACCTTATCAGATGCAAATGCTGAACACTCATGCTACAACAACAAAATAATGTCATGATTTTTACTGTTATAATACAGTGGAACCCTGAAACAAAGAACATCCTACATTCTAGAGTGAGAACCCAATAAACCTAATCCACTACAGCAGAAAGACTGCTGATGGGAAACTGAACAAGACAGCTACACTGTCCCTTTCATAGCATCACCACTTTAGGAGGCTGAGGCTGGAAACTGCATTCAAACACCTAAGCATGAGGCAGCCACAGAACAGATGTGCTTGTGTGCGTCCTTTTTTCAACTAAAATCCCTGTAAGTTAAAGAAGCTTCATTGCACAAGTCAGTCCCAACAGCACCCTCTTCATGATCACCCAATGTGACACAGCACAACCATCCTATAGAACATTTAAGCCCAAATCTATGTTTATTTAGGATTTTAATATCATGATACTTGGTTCATTAATTTGGGAAATATCTAAATACCATTAAATAGATTAAAAAAACCCTAATAGACTCTGGACCAAACAAGAGAAATGTTAAACCAAAAAAGTTAGAAGGGACACTGCTTACATTAACACTTTTTTTTAAAAAATATAATTGCTTTCTTTAAGTCAATTAGCCACAGTGGTGAGACGTATTCTCTTTTTCAGGTGTTGCAGTACAGCGTGCAGAGTTTTGAATTCCAGATCACACCAGCCCCATTGTAACTGAAAGCCATGGGTTCTGTGGGAAACAATGGCAACTGAAAGGGACAACTTGCACCAGTGTGCAGAATTGAGTTATCTCCCAGCCATGTGGAAAAGAGCTGTGTCACCACTGTGCAACAGGATAGTTGAAAACCAGGAGTCTCTTGGTCAACGCCAATATGTGGCAGGAGAGCCTTCCACATTCTAATAGAAAAGTCCATAAGGAAGCTATGAACAGGATCAGTCCAGAGGAGTAAAACTCTATGTCTGTCCAAACATCAGTCAATGTACTGTGATAGCCAACGAAAGCCTTCGCCATAGCCTTGTCTCTTCAACACGCTGCACATGAACACTTCCATAGGGCGTGTGTTCAGGTCCTTCAGTGGCACATTTCCCTGGAGAATCAACAAAATAGGAAGAAGTTAGAATTGCAACAAGCATTGAATATGTAGGTGCAAGGAGGAGCAGTTTCTTTATCCTTACAAAATGGTAATCCAGGAGTCAAATGCTGGGCTAGCAAGATTTTCCTACTGAAGTTTCACTTGCCAGTCTTACAGAGATCTCTTTAGTTTTATTTTATAGTCTTCTTTATATAGCCTTTTAAACTTAGTTGTCCTGAACTGCACCTCAACAGCTGCTCCTACAGACCCAACAGCCAGACTACAGTGAACAAGAGACTTAGATAGGCAGTTGAGCAATAGAACATTGGAAGCAGACAACGCCAAGTCTGTTTTTAAGTGAGAACATCTGGGCAACTATTTTGATATAGCAGTTGTACAACTTAATGAATTTTAAAATTGAAATATAAGATGCATAGCATGCGAAAGCTCTATGGTGCACTGAAAGTGTATTCTTGCATTTTCCACTATATATTTTAGTATTTGTTTAATCAACACGGCTGTGAAAGAAAGCGCAGTCATTTCTAGACAAGCAAAAGAGCAAGGATGCCTAAGACAGGGGTGGAAGAGTTAGGTGAACATTACAGAAAGCTTCCAAACAAACTACTGCAATCTCTTTCAGAAATACCATGCCTGTACCAAGTCTTAAATATCCAGACAGTTCCCATTAACACTCCAGTATTTTTAATATTTTTCAAATAATATTTGGACAGAATGACCTGGTTAACAAATCCTGATGTGCATTCTTGGTAACACGTAAAAACATTTATAAAAAATATTTCATTCTTAATTCAGTTCCTTATGACTTTATTAATAGCTAAAGGCTCAAACTCTTTTCTTACCTTTCCTGTGGTCTGTCCATAAAGCCCAAAAATCTCCCGCAGTTTCTCCTCACTGATGGCCTCTGGTCTGTCAATTTTGTTACCCAAGATAAGGATTGGCACATTGGATATTGTTTCATCTGTCATTAGTGCCTACCGGCAAAACATAAGTGTTAACATGATGCCCTATAAAAATTCATTATCTGTAGTAACCTTTTATTTCTTTGCTTCAAATCAGAACTGGCAACAATTTAAAACGATCTTTTGATGTTATGGCACTTTGAAGAGGAAAAAATTCCTCGGAAGTGAGTATAAATCTCATAACAAGAGTTTATTGAGGACAGCTATTGTGTAAAGTACACTGACAATTTAAAATGATCGGAAGACTTTTAAAATACAAATTAAGCCTATGAGAGCATGCAAACTTTCAGCCAATTTTTAAATTGGTATTAGTATATGTAGTAAAAGTGTAAGTTCTTCCTGTGGCTCTACAATAGTTAAGAATGGCCTTATTAGTTTAATTCTCCATCTCAAACCTTGCTTTTTTTTTTTTAGGATGCGTTTTTTTTTAAATGCAAAGGGCTTTAACCAAGTCAACTTTTTTTTGAAGGGAGGAAGGGAAGGGAAGAAGATTATAATGCTTGGAAGATTATTCCAAGATATTATTGTATCCTCCACTTGAAGGGGTAGAAATTTTGCATTTGTAAAGCCAGGACATAGCTCCTACATGGAAAAAACTACAGATTGGAAACATACATTAAGCTCAACTTTAGACTCCATGAGACGTGAATGATCAGCACAATCCACCAGAAAGACAATCCCATTAATTGCTGGCAGGTAATTCTTCCAAACCCGGCGAGCTAGAATAGAAAAAAAACAAACATCCCTGTGAAAACCCTGCTTTGAGGGGACAGCATGCCCACATTCAGGAAAAGAAGTAAGAATGATTTGTTTAAAAGTTTAAATACTTCGGATGAGCAGTTGGATTGAAGCCAGTGACTGGTATTAACTGTCAGTTCTACCTTGTTTACCAGCAAAAGTAACCAGACCTTTTTGCAGGCTTCTCACACTATTTTTGAACTTCTTTGTTGAAGAGCCACTTGAGTGCAACAGTAGGGTAACTCATTTTTGTAGTATTCAAAAGCTAAAAATTTGTTCTGCTCAGGTTCTTATACCAAGCCCATCACCATGGTATCATATTAGCCTTGAGGACTGCTTAGACCATGGGATAAAGGTGACATGCAAGAAGAAAAATGGGTTTGTGACCTTTGTTTCTTTGAGGTCTAAGATGTCTGAAACGTTTTTCTAAACATTAGAAGTCCAGGGCTCACTTGACCTGGAGAATTAGTAAAATGGTGACCTATCCCAGAGTTGAGACACAAAGCTGAGAAACCAAGGGGGAAAGGATTTTTGTCAGGGTATTTAAAAATAAACAATACTAGAAGCCTATTTGATTTCAATTACTAATGATCATTTTGGAGAAGAGAAGTCTTAAGAATTCAGCATCCCATCCCCTTCAATTAAGATATAAGTGCTCATGATACAGATAAGTTTCACAGAAGAGCCTTCACAAAAGACAAGGAAATCCAGATTTGACATTCCTGATATTTCTAAGGCAAAACAATCAGAAAGCTTTCAGTATAACCTCTAACATTCTAAAAAAGCAAAGAAAGGTCAACTTTATTTAGAGAGTCACTTGCAAACCACCTTTAGGAACCTTCATTGTGGTTCTATGCATATGTAAGCCTTCTACGGTGAGGGAGAGATTTAAGACAGAAGCGTACTGAAAGGAAGAATTTGTACACACTGTCAAGCAGATGAACCAAGATTTATCTGCTACCGTAAATGAAATATAAGTTAATCAGAATGATTAACTTTACATATAAATAAATATTACCTAATTCTAAATGTTAAAATAAAAGAGCCCATAGTTAGTGGTCTCCCATATATTTTGCTTAAGGCGGTTAAAGTTTAGTATAATTATTAGTGTCAGCATGAACTGTAACACTTAATATTCTTTTCTGTTCCCCAATTCTGAAAAAAGTCTATTCTTACCTTGCTCGTGTCCACCAAGATCAAAAGTTGTGAAAGTCATTCCAGCAATAGTCAGCTCTTCCGATGCTAAAAAAGGAGGAATAAAGTCTTGAGTTAGCTGAATTGCAGCCATTATCACATCCACCATATTTACTGTACCTATTAACACCACTGTAAAATAAATATAAAATCGAAGAATTAGAGTTAGGGTAAGTTTAAGGAAATATACATGTGTTGTAAAGAAAGGACCTGACTAGCAAGTAGAAGGAAGGCCTTGAAAATAATGAGTTATATAAGGCCAAAAGGAATGAAGTAGGGAAGATTTCTGGTTCAAAGAATAACTAATGAAACAAGAAGTTCCTAAAAAGAAGGCCTCTGATAGGGATGACTGCAGGTGGTTTTCAATAAGACAAGACGAACCTGTCTTAAAAAGAGTCAACATGGACCTTCCCACCCCATGTACCAGTGTTACCTCTATGTGAGCCTAGGTGAAATGAAAAAGTTGTTTGTTAGCAGGATGGAGGGGAAAAGATAAGGAGGAAAGACCTCAGGAAGAAGGATGTTGTAAATCTTATTTGGATTAAAATTAAAAATGAGGGTGAACTGTCTCAAACTAGTTGTTAGCTAAAGTGGTAATTGGCTATGACACCATTTGTTTGCTGAAGAGTATAAAAAGTTATGAATTTGAGGTTCTGTGTCAGACCCCACCTGATCATGCTGGAGCACAGCAGGATGACACGGTTTTACCTATTTGTAAGTATATTGCTCAGTATACTTAAATATATATATATATTTTTTAACTGTTTGGGTGTAGTGATTAAAAGCCTAAAAATAAGCAGACATGTTTAGAGCAACTGTATTAAATACCATTTGGCCTTTGGACTTAAAGAGTTTATGGTTAAACAGATGTTTGGTCGTTTCCTATATTATTAATAATTTCAAATAATAATTCCAACCACCATACACAGAATGGTATGAGGGATCTATTTCATAAAGGATAAAGCCACTGTGGATACAAATCATTCACTTTATATAGTTTTACTGATGTTTCATTACAAAACTTACTCAAGTTAAATTTAATTTCACCTCAAGAGACAGACACCACACAAAAGTCCTCACGGTCAGTTTTAAAAAACTAAGTCAATCTCTAAAGATGAAAACTATTATTAAGGCATTTTTCATTATTACAGCTCAATATCTAGTTGCATGAATGATTTTGATGAGGAAAATCCCATGAACAATGGACTCAGTAAAATCAGATCGCTGGATAACTTACTTGGATGTAGCGTTGGGACATGTTGACCCAATCTGTCATCTTTGAGCATGTGCAAAAGAGTGGTTTTACCTGCATTGTCCAAGCCCAAAAACACCAGTTTTCCAGATTTCTTGTACAATCCTGGAAGTGAAAAGAAAATTCAACAGGTTTACATTTGCTCTCATGCAGAAATATGATCTAATACAGATACTAAATACTGCAGTGGTATCACATAATCCACACCTTCCAAAACCAACAGTGTAAAACAGTACCCACAAACCTGCAGCACAGGGAACACAACACTGGGAAATGAACCTATGGTTTTGGGAGGGTAGAGCAATGTGTTAATTATGAGACTGGACAGTATTTTCTAAACTAGTTTTGGCTCCACCTAACAAAAACTCATTTCTGTAAGGACCTTCAAGCTTTTCTTGAAAGCCATTTTCATATCTATGGAATACATGAAAAACTGAAGAGAACAAAGCTACATCAAGTCTATGTATAACTAGGTCCTGTTATAAAATAGATCAGAAGAAACCAATCCTTAGATGTAATGGGTTAAAAATTAATCTGCCATTGAAGACATTTAAAAGTGGAATTAAGATTTTACTCACAAGAAGGTAAAACTGTAAATGGTCTCATCTAGGGCAAGAAGAGCAGAATATGAAACAGAATGAAGTAATGAGAATGCTATTTAGATTGTGTAAACATAAACAGAGCTTGAAAAAATCGATTTCTAAGTGCAGATCTTTCCTGGACAAGTGTCATTTTCTGTAGCATCTGAGCTTTTATTTTTAAAAGTTTTCTGGAACTTGTTTGTGAAGGTAGCCTTCCAAATGTGAACAGATGCAATAAGACCTTTTCAAATCTGCACTGATTCAGAATTGCCACCAGTGTTAGAGAAGAAAAGGGGGATGCGACTGTCAACGATAGGTCAGAAAGCCCTGGTTGCCATCATTAGGAATAGGGAGCCCCCAGGAGTATTCATCCATCCCCATCCCCACTGAAGGGGGCTTCCCTGCAGCCATCTAGCAGAGGTCTCTACACAGAGGTGGGACCTCACTGATACTACCATGCCACCTCAATGAAAGTCTCTGTGCATGGGCACACTTGCCAATCCAGCAAATTGCTGGAGTGGAGACATAAGAAAGGCCACTCTCACAGAATCCTCCGCACCCGCAATGAAACAGCCATCTTCTAGAATGGTAGACAAAGGGCCCACCACTACACTGCTCCCTGGTTTGGAGCCAGCTGAGGTCAGGGTCAGAGGGTAGTTCTGTCTGTGGTGAGCTATCCTCCCACTTCAACAAAGCACCTGGCACAGGGCCACCATAAACTGATTTATCCAGTCGGTTGTGCATTATTAATTTATTGGAGAAGGTAGCAATAACATTGTTCTATCTGGACCCAATCAGCATCAATTTGGGGTGTACTGGGTCTAGTGTGTAGATATAGAGTTGAGCTCAGTTCAACTAGCAATAGTCTGATGTCGTGGGCCCCAGTATTTGGTGGGAGAATCCAATTAACAGGACACTGGACAGAAGAATACATGGATTGGGTTGCTGGAGTATGCTGGCCTGGCAATTCGAAGACTTAGTCCCTGGGCCAGCAGGTACTGGATACATTTTCCAAACCTTAATAAGAGTTAAGTAGCTAAATAATAGGAAATAGAAAAGATACAGTTCAAGGGAAAGCATGAAAATCAATTGAAAAGACTGGAAATAAATTTGAAAACAATTGCGGAGATGTGCTCAGAGTAGTTATCAATGGTTCAATATCAAATTAGGAGGATGTACCTTGTGGGTATCGCAGAGGTCTGTCTGGTACTAGTCAACATTTTTATTAATGACTTACATAATGGGGTAGAGAATATGTTTATAACATTTATGGATAATTGCAAACTGGGAGGGGTTGCAAGCACTTTGGAGGAGAGGATAAGAATTCAAAAGGACCTTGATAAATTGGAAAATTGATCTGAAATCCACAAAATGAAATTCAATAAAGAGAAGTGCAAAGTACCACACTTAGGAAGGACAAATCAAATACACAAATACAAAATGGGGAATAACTGGCTTGGTGATAGTAGTGCACAGGAGGATTTTAGTGGCTCACAAATTGAATGTGAGCGAACAATGTGATGAAATTGCAAAAAAGGCTAATATTCTGAGGTGTGTATAACAGAAGTGTCATACGTCTTACACACAACAAGGTAATTGTCCCACTCCGCCACACCAGTGAAGACTTTACTGGAGTATTATTTCTAGTTTTGGGCACCACACTTTAAGAAAGATGTGGACAAATGGGAGAGAGTCCACAAAAATGAGAAGATAGGACAGAGAAGAGCAACCAAAATGATAAAATGTTTTGAAATACTGACCTGCGAGGATAAAAAAAACTGCGTATGTTGAGAAAAGAAGACTGAGGGGGGTGGACCTGATAACAGCCTTCCAATACATTAAGGGTTATTATACAGAGGAAAGTGATCAATTATTCTACATGTCCACTGAAGGTAAGACAAGTAGTAATCAGCTTAGTCTGCAACAAGGAAGATTTAGGTTAGATATTAGGAAAAATTTTCTAATACTTAGGCAATGGAATAGGCTGCCATGGGAGTTTGTGAAATTTCCGTCACTGGAAGTTTTTAAGACCAGGTGAAACAAATGCCTCTCAGGGATGGTCTAGGTATTGTTGGTCCTGCCCCAGCACAGGAGGCTGGATCAGATGAACTTTCAAGTTCCCTTCAAGCCCTACATTTCTATGATTCTATGTCTAACTTGTAAACCAGAAGGACTGGAGTTATACATGGGTTCTCTTTCAAAGTAAGCCAGAGATTTCCCTGAAACACTATGGGCAGGTCACCTAACCTCTGTACCTACAATTTTGTCCATAAAACTCAGACAATCAGGAGGACTAGGTAATTGTCTCAAAAGTATCATGGAAGGGGAGAGTATCTTCATTATAAACTGCATCTGATTACTGCACAGCAGTACAGTACGAGGTAGAGCTCACCAAATAAAGGGGAAGGAATGTTTTAATATGTTATAGGACTTACATTTTTTTAAAATTCAACTGTGGACCAAGCTACTCTTACTACTTAGGTACTTCGTAAATGAAGGTACAAATGAACTAATCCTACCACCATCATCTCACCAGTATTGTTTGCATTTGCACTGGTTTAATCAGAATGATTTAAAATCTATTTAGTTAAATAAACTTATGTTTGATGGTGAATACACACTTGAAATATTACCTAAAAATTGCAGCACGCTGCTGAAGCCATTGTAAATCCATTCAAAAATGAAAGACATTGTTGAAGATTTGTTGCCTGCAAGAAAATAAACATGAGACATTTATGGATAAAAACCTTAATCCCTATATGCCAGCAAAATTCAGTTGGTAGTAGGGATAGGCATTTGACAGGTCCAAAAATAAGTGGTCAATTGACTGGTCAAATAACGTTAAGTATGATCAAATATTTTAAAGCATTAATTTATCAGAACCATAACAGCAGCAAAAAAGTAAGACTTTATAGACTCCAAAAGGTTTAGCCTTAGATAGATACTCATGACTAATTACAACAAACAAGTTTCAGAGTAACAGCCGTGTTAGTCTGTATTCGCAAAAAGAAAAGGAGTACTTGTGGCACCTTAGAGACTAACCAATTTATTTGAGCATGAGCTTTCGTGAGCTACAGCTCACTTCATCGGATGCATACCGATGCATTCCACGGTATGCATCCGATGAAGTGAGCTGTAGCTCACGAAAGCTCATGCTCAAATAAATTGGTTAGTCTCTAAGGTGCCACAAGTACTCCTTTTCTTTTTACAACAAACAAGTTACTTAACTGAGTTATTTTATCTCAGAAAAATGTGAAAATCAAGTTCTTAAAAAAAAAAGAATGACATCATGATGCAATCAGAAAGCTAGACTGCCTCCTACATCAGGGTATTCTTGCTATGATTTGACTGGTCATTTGACTGATCTATTGACACTATTTGACTGGCTAAGCCTAGTTGAAAGTATACTTGCCTCTGCACCAGAAGGCTGAATTCAAATTTGTTACCCAAATATTACTGGAGTTGAAAGAGGGTGTCTGATCCCTAGTCCCTATTTTGAGTGGATGTTAAAGATCTCTGGAAATTTTCAAACAGCATTTCAAAAAACCTCATTTTAGGTCAACATGTCCTCTTCCACAAACAGGTTCTAAGACTGCATGCATTACCAAATGCTTGCATGCAAGCAGCTATATGTAACAGTGGAGTTGGTGTACTAACAATACTGAAGTAATCGGTCTGTGGGCATTTTAGGATGCACCATTGCATGAAACATCCCACTAACTTCTACATTAACAATAACTGCTCACTTCTAGCTGCTTCCTGAATTACCCTTATGTATCTGCTGCTCTTAACTATCATGCTCATTACCACACTTTCTCTGGTGCAGTTATAAACTGCCAGGTTTCAGAGTAACAGCCGTATTAGTCTGTATTCGAAAAAAGAAAAGGAGTACTTGTGGCACCTTAGAGACTAATAAATTTATTTGAGCATAAGCTTTCGTGAGCCAAGTGAGCTGTAGCTCACAAAAGCTTATGCTCAAATAAATTTGTTAGTCTCTAAGGTGCCATAAGTACTCCTTTTCTTTTTATAAACTGCATGTCTCTGTTTTGGTCATACACAATGTAAATGGTTTCAAAAGTCCATTAGACCAATCTTTGTAAAACTATGTGTTGGTTGACTCTGGAATACATAGAGAGTTCACCCTCTCATTTCAGTAGTAGTCAGAATGAAAATGAAAGGCAAGTCAAATCCTCAGTCAAGGTTTTCCTTCTCAAAAGCTACAGTGCAACTGAATAAAAACAAAGCCTAGCAAAAGGACGAGTATTACAAGGGGAGTTGCAGGTTTATTGGCTGCAACAAGCCACAACTAATGCTTTCAACTTGTCTTGTTTACTCCTATGTCATTATGCCTTTTGTGCTTGTAAGTCTGCAGTGATTTTTTAAGTACAAGTCAAATGAGGAACTTTTTAAAGAAACCTACTGTTGCCATAAGTACGATTGTGGCTAAAGGTTCATTTACAGTGACCAAAAAAAAAGTAATTGCAGAAGGAGGAAGAGATCCTCGTGCAAATAAATTTAACATACTAAACAGGTGCCCGGGGAGGATGTTGAAATCCTGCGTGAGGATACGGTAATTAGGCCGGGGTGAGGTGTCTGCCACAGGGGCCAAGCTCCCACAAGGCACCTGGCCATGTACTCACCCGCGTCCTGACAATCGGGTCGCCCTACTTAAGTGCCTGCGGCTGAAGCCGGGGCTCAAAGGCCCCCATGCTCTGGACTGACTATCTCGGTCCGCCCCCGGCGTGTGGCAGCCCCCGGGAGCGGAAACCCCGCTGCCCTAGACCCACAGGCCCAGGCTAGAGCGAGGAGGGCCCGCAGCGCACGGAGAAGGGAGCCAGACCCCCGCCCCCCACGGCAGAGCAGCTCCCTCACCCGCGCTGGGCCCCCTCTGCGCGCGTAGCGGCTCCCACCCAAACCGACTGCGTGTCACTCTGCTCCCCTCCCCCCGCCAGGCCCGACCGCGGCCCAGCGCCCCCTGCCCGGACCCCTGACGCCGCGCCGCCCATCACCTCCCCCCGCCGCCGCCGCTCGCGGCTCCTCTCCCTGCGGCTGACCCGGGCTGCGGACCCTCGACAGGCGTCGGCGCCCACTCACTTACTCGGCAGCCGCCAGCTACACGCCGGAAATACGTAGCACCTCTTCGGCCGGCTGCTTCCGGGGAATGGGTCCGCCGCGCTGGCTAGCGCGCGCTGCGTGCGGCCGCGGCGTGGTGACGTGTCACGGTTCGGGCTCTGGGTTCGTGTGTCGCCCCCTGCCGCTTGGAGCTGTCCCTCTGGGTTTGCGTTGTAGGCTGTCAGTTCCGCAACGCCGGGCGGCTCTGGCTGCATGCAGGCGCGCGAAGGGCGCAGGCGCGCAGCGGAGACGCCCGCCCACGTCCTGGATCCCAATAGGACCAGACAGTTTACGTCACAGAGCGTGTAGCCGGGGCCAATCAGGCGTCCGCTCTGTGCCTCAGCTGTAGGGGCGGGGGCCGCGCTCCCTTTGGCCCCGGCCGGGCAGAGCTTGCCTGTGGCCAGCGCGCCCCCAGGGCGTGGCGAGGAGACGTGCGCTAAGGGGCGAGGCGCTCGGGCCCTGCCTGCCGTCTCCACGGAGCAGCGCGCGGGGCCGGCAGCCGGAGGTGGGTCAGGTGCCCGCTGGGCCGGGCTGGGCTTTCCCCGCCGTGGCTGACAGGGAGCGGCGGGGCGGCGTCACCCCGGCCGCTTCGCGGGCTGCCGGAGAGGCGCTTTGCGAACGCGCACCTGGGAACCTCACGGAGCGGGGCGCCACGCGAGGGGCCCTACAAGCCCCACGAGTCCCCCCCCCCCCCCAGCCACTACGTGGCGTGTATGGGCAGCCTGGGCTCTGGCGGGGGAAGCATGGAGGTGGTGAAAGGACCAGAATAGTGGGGGAACTGTGAAGCGGCCCTAAAGTGCTCAGCGCCCTCCCCCCCGTTAGTGGCATCTGACCCTGCCTCCAGTCTAAACGGCTGCTCCTCCATAGAGCCCACTGTCCACTCTTTGACCCCTCTTTAGAGACTCATTCCCTCCTGCTTCACTCGAGGTAGGGGTGCTCCTGGATGCAGGAGAAGCCCTAGCACGTCTCTGCTTTCTCCCTTGAACACACCTCCCTCTGATGAACTACAGGAGGTTTGGCTGATAGAGCAGGGAGGTAAATGGTAATACGCCGCTTTCTGCCCTCTTAGAATCACAGATTAGGGTTGGAAGAGACCTAAGGAGGTAATCTAGTCCAACCCCCTGGTCAAAGCAGGACTAACCCCAACTAAATCGTTCAAGTTTTGGCTTTGTCAAGCCTTACAAACCTCTAAGGATGGAGATTCCACCACCTCCCTAGGTAATCCATTCCAGTACTTCACCACCCTCCTAGTGAAATAGTGTTTCCTATTATCCAACCTAGACCTCCCCCCCACTGCAACTTGAGACCGTTGCTTTGTCATCTGCTGCCACTGAGAATAGCTGAGCTTCATTCTCTGGCACCCCCCTTCAGGTAGTTGAAGGCTGCTATCAAATCCCCCCTCACTCTTCTCTTCTGCAGACTAAATAATCCCAGTTCCCTCAGCCTTTCCTCATAAATCATGTGCCCCAGCCCCCTAATCATTTTTGTTACCCTCCGCTGGACTCTCTCCAATTCGTCTACATCCCTTCTGTAGTGGGGGGACCAAAACTGGACACAATACTCCAGGTGTGGCCTCACCAGTGCTGAATAGAAGGGAATAATCACTTCCCTCGATCTGCTAGCAGTGCTCCTACTAATATAGCCCAATATGCCATTGGCCTTCTTGGCAACAAGGGCACACTGCTGACTCAGCTTCTCATCCACTGTAATCTCAGGATCCCTCCCCCGGCCACCTGTTTTCTAAACTATGCACATATATAAATGGAAATCGAGCTCTTGAGGGATTCATTCACGATAACATTAGTTCAGTTTAAGTGAGTTAGCTGTAACTTTGTATCATGTAATTTCACTAGAATGTGCTTTCTGTGCACATTCTGGTGAACAAAGTGTTTTGGGAGGAATGTGTCACAGCACATATTACCAACTACATAGTAAAATTTGATTTTTAATTCACAAGAATATATTCACCCTGAAAGCCAGATTCTAAGGAGTCATGTTCATTCAATCAGGTAACAAACATACTGTGCACAAGTAACTGGTTGCAATGTAGCAGATGGTGATAATGGAAGATGGAATAGAATCTGCAGGTTACTCACTATAGCATTTGCTCTGCAAGGCTATTAGAAGAAAGAGTTTGGAAATGGTACACATTACTTAAATTAGCTTTTTTTTGAAGACACCTTAGTGAGAAACAGCCATAAATAAGTGCTTTAAAGAACAATCGTCAAAGAGCAGAAGCGCTATTATTTTGGGAACGTAAAGACTTCTGCTTGTCCTGTGGACATTTTGAAAATTCAAAGCTGCAGTTAGGGAAATCCTTCACAGATGGCACTCTTATTTATGACTGTTTAAATCTTTTTGGACTCAGACTGTATCCATCCATTAGCTTTTTATTGTGCTAACTGGTAAAAAGCACAGTTGTCCAAAGACAGTATTTGTTCATTCAGCACATAATGGATTTACATTAGCAAGTGTATCTTTATAGTTCTGCAAAATTAAAAATATTTTCTCTATTTGCAAATGGGAAACTGAGGAACAGAGCAGGCATGACCTTGGCCAAGGTCAAAGGGGGAAATCAAGTAGAGCAAGGAATTGAATCCAGATTTCTGAAGTTGTAGTCCAGTGCCTTAACTGTAATACTTCATGTTTGTCACCCTTTACATTCCACCCATGGACCATGAGAGCTGGTGCTGTTCTCAACAGAAGTCCCTGGAAAAGGAGACTCCCTCTCCTTGGGTTTAAAATCTGAAACACCCTCTTGTGGAGTTGGAGGAAGTGTGTACTCAAACTCCCTCAGAACAGTGCTTATAGTAGTGCTTGGAGCAAAAGCAATTGGCAGCAAAACCATCTATGCAGCAAGTTTAGAAAGGAGGGTGGACTGATTTAAATCAAAATATTTAAATCAGATTGTAAGTGATTTAAAGGTGTTAATTTTTGCATTACACTTTTTTTTTAAAAGAATGGTAACCATTAAAATGTATTGAATTTACAAGTAAATCTAGTCTTTACACTAAATTTGCTACTTTGTTTTGCTAACCTGGAGAATACAGTATATCTATTCATGTATTAAGCAGTTACATAGCTTAAAATTTATTCAGATTCTTAATTTTTATGTTAGAAAAAGATTGATTCATTTTTACTATAAGATTTGTGTCAAACTTTATTTGGATGAAAACTCAAATTCAATTAAATGCATAAAACAGCATTTTAAAACTGTTTATTAGTTACAATGCTTAAAATGTGCTGATACATAAGTAATCAAAATAGGCTTTGCATTTAAAACTAATTGATTTATTAAAAACAAAGGAAATATTTATAGTTAGTGAATTGAACTGATTGTTTCTGGTCATCGTGTCCCTCAAGATTTTAGAGCTAGTAAATCTTATCCTCACACTAGTTTTTATTCAGAGACAGGAATAGGAAAACAAGGTTTCCTGCACTTTCAACTCCCCCTTCAAAGTTAAGGAGGCAATAAACTAGTCATTGAGCTGACCTAGTTGAATAAACTAAAGAGAAAATCTCTCTGCAGCTGCAGAAACTACTGCCATCAAACATTGGTTTAGCACTTCAAACTCTGGTTCCAGGTACTTAGCTACCAGTTCAGTAGGTTTGGCTTTTTTTAAAAAGCTTAGCCACAAAAATGTATTGCTAAGTATCTTTAAATATTTTAATAGTTTAAACCTTAACATAGATTGTCAGTTTCAGAATGTTAAATAGGTTTATTTAAAAAAACAAACCTGTATTTAAATAAAAGTATCTAAATGTATTTAAATCAGATTAGATTTTTTAAAAAATCAGTTTGTATCCACCCTGATATGAAATAAATAGAATTTTTGGCTAACTGGTCAGTTTTAGTAGTAATAAATTACTTGCAGCAACAGCACTTAGAGTTGATTAAATTTGTGTAAGTTAATATACTCAAGCAAAGGTTTCTGTGCTTTAAGGTCTTGCTGATGCACAGGAGTAGGTGGTTTGTAATTAAGAACTGCCATGGCAGTTGAGTACTGCTCACCTGAGTGTTTAGGTATATGCATTTTTCAACCAAGGCACCACATTTTTACAATCACTGAAATTAAGTGTCGTGGTCCTTCCTCCACAGAATCCTTGTGCTGTGAAGCAAAAGATGAGCATATGCAGCCTTTGTCTCTTGATAGAAGAAATTTGTTTTTAAAGGCTTATTTGATTCAGAGTAGCTTTGTGTTTAGACAGAATACTGGGAGAGAAGAGGAGGAGACAGGAATCCACAGAATGAACTTCAGCAAAATAATTTTATTTCTTACTAATGTACAGTGAACACCCATCAAGTATTCTATACACAATTGAGTTGAACAATTACTGTTGTGATGTACAAAGATACATATTAAGACACATGAAACTGCTCTTTTACAAAATGATTGCATTTAGTTCTCCACATGACTTTAGTACATCTTGAACATGCCACATTGGTAGATATGCAATTCTGTTATGATAAGTTATCTATAAGACAAGACTATTTTTTCCTCTGGAACTGTAAGCCAGTATTTCTCATTCCTTCCCCTACTTAGGGCTTCCTGGTAGGAGAAATGTAGGCATTTCAACATCCACCTTTAGGTCTTAATTTTTCTGGTAATAGAACCACTTGTCCACTGTAGTCAGAAAAGGAAAAGAAAAAGGGAAAAGAAAAAAAAAGGTTTAAACCCAGTTATCATTGTACATTTAGTTCAAGTTCTCCAGGACCCCACAGACCATTAATATTTCTGCAGAAGAGTTTGTGGACCCAATGTTATCTGCCTGTGGCTATTAGGGGTTACTTACCACTCAACTCTTTCAAACTTTACTAATTTCCTCAACCCCTGGGACTGTCAGATGTGATTTTGGAACTGCTCCTGCTCCCACTGCAGTCAGTGGAAGCTTTGCTATTAACTAGAATGGGAGCAAGACTCTTCTTTTTGGCATTTTATCAGTATTGCTAAGTAGAGAAGCAATTAGAACGGTAACAATACAGACTTAAAATTAACTAAGCCACACTGATGTTTGCAGTCCCTGTACTTAAATATTTTGTTATCTCAGATGCAATACATAAATTAATAATTTTGTAGTCAGGGATTACAGTAGCCTACAACCATGCTGATTTTATTTTTTAGTTCCATAATTCCCTAACATCTGAGACATAAGAGTGTTGAGCAACTGTTCCCAGAGACTGAAGTCCTCCTCCCCACCAGCCTTCCTACTACACTGAAATTAATGTTTTTACACAATAGTGCACTGCAAGCATTCTGCACAGGGTCTAAGGCAGTACTAAATACTTTAAAATTCCAGAAGAGTTCCTGACTAGCTGTGATAAATGAAAGGGGGGGGGGGAGGAGGAGGAGAGGAGAGCAGCTCCCTGCGATGGGCACCCAGCTAGCCAGCTGTAAAATCCCTCCTGGTAGCTGTTCTTTACTTGATTTACCTGTAAAGGGTTAAAAAGTCCCCCAGGTAAAGCAAAAAGAAAAAAAGCGGGCACCTGACCAAAAGAGCTAATGGGAAGGATAGAACTTTTTAAAATTGGGAAAAGCTTAAATTAAGCACCCAAAATAGCTTTCTTGGGGGTTAGGTTAAAGGTTACAAGCAAACAAAAGCATCTGAGGTTAGTACAGAGAAGTTCACAAGCCTTAAAAAATAAACAGAAATAAACCCCTAATTGCGGTCTTCCTAAACATTTCTAATTTACTTAAATATTTTGGTTGTTAAAAGTTCTAGATATGATTTTAATATCTGGTTCAAACTTTACACAGCATTCCTGCTGCCCCATCTCTTCAGCCCAGAGAGAACAACAAAGGGAAAGTTACTTTCCCAATTTTAAAAAGTCCTAGCCTTCCCATTGACTCTTTTGGTCAGGTGCCCACTGTGACATTGCACCCCATAATGCTTTATAGAAATATGCTTATGAATGTAAATATGGCATAACTGGAATATGTTTTATGCTACATGTGCTATGTAACATATCTCTGCAAAGGTTATGATCTACTGCAGGGATTGGCAACCTTTGGCATGCGGCCCATCAGGGAAAGCTGCTGGCGGGCCGGGACAGTTTGTTTACCTGTAGTGTCCACAGGTTCAGCCAATCGCAGCTGGCCGCGGTTCGCCATTTCAGGCCAATGGGGGCTGCGGGAAGTGGTGTGGCCGAGGGATGTGCTGGCCACTGCTTCCCGTAGCCCCATTGGCCTGGGGCAGCGAACCATGGCCAGTGGGAGCTGTGATCAGCTGAACCTGCGGACACTGCAGGTAAACAAACAGTCCCAGCCCACCAGTGGCTTTCCCTGGCGGGCCGCGTGCCAAAAGTTGCCAATCCCTGATCTACTGAATATATTGATCCTATTTATATGCATGTATCATTTTTGTATTTGAAGTTATAAATATTGGCTGTGTACTTGTTTGATTTTAAGTAGCCTCAGTGAAGCATTTGGTCAGCTTCTTGAGAAGACTATTCTCAGTAAGTGCCCAATCAAGAAACACTTAAGCTGACAAAAGACTGATAGATGCCAATCCATATCTGAGCTTTCCTGAGAGCATTCCTATAGAGAAGTCATGCATAGACATGTGACTTGCCCAGGTGACTCCAAAACTCCATCTTGTAGAGGGGATTCTATACAGGGGAGGAAGGGGTTTCCACCCACAAGAGAGAAACTATATAAAGCCCTGGGAGACCCCTCCATTTTGTCTTCAGCTGGCTCAAGAGGTAGCCTCCCCAACCCCAAAAGATACCTGAGAGGAACTGGAACAAAGGATAATTACAGGGGTGTGAGTGATTGCTGGACCCAGAGTAGAAGGAGGCTAGTCTGTAAAAGAAGGTTACTGGAACATCTCTACGGGCGAGATTTCATCTGTAATCACTTTCTTACTGTATTAGGCTTAGACTTGTGTGTTTTATTTTATTTTGCTTGGTAATTCACTTTTTGTCTGTTATTACTTGGAACCACTTAAATCCTACTTTTTGTATTTAATAAAATCACTTTTTACTTATTAATTACACCACAGTATGTATTAATACCTGGGGGGGCAAACAGCTGTGCATCTCTCTCTATCAGTGTTATAGAGGGAGAACAGTTTATGAGTTTACCCTGTATAAGCTTTGTTACTGTAAGCTTTATACAGGGTAAAATAGATTTATTTGGGATTTGGGTATGTAAGTGCAAGAGACAGGAGCACTTCTTAAGCTGTTTTCAGTTAAGCCTGTAGCTTGTGGGGGGATGTGGTTCAGACCTGGGTCTGTGGCTGTAGCAGGCTAGCGTGCCTGGCACAACCAGGCAGGGCTCTGAAGTACCAAGCTAGCAGGGAAAACAGGCTCAAAGGTAGTCTAGGCACATCAGGTAGCAGTCCCAAGGGGGTTTCTGTGATCCAACCTATCACACCCACTTTTATTTTTCTTTATCTGGGGGACTTTTTAAACCATTTACAGGTAAAGCAACAGCTAACTGGCTGGCTGGCTGTCCATCAAAGGGAGTTACCCCCCTTTCTTCCCACACACACTTAATTTATCAAGCTAGCACTCTCTCCAAACTTAGTTAACAAGAAAGTTTAATCTGTGTTTCCCCTTCTTAAGCAAACTTCAAACTTGTTACTTTAGAACTTAATTACTACACTAGACTCTCCTTGGCAACAAGGCAGCCATTTTGATTACCCACTGATTAGACAATGGTGCAAAAAGGGCTCTTAGATTTCAATGAATCCTGAGCCATGGAGTTGGGAGCATTACCCCAAAAAGTTGTGTGGAGACTGATCCCTTTATGGGGTGAGGGGCTTCAAGATGGCAGCTAATTTCAGGCATTTCTCTTTATTACACAGTTATGATCCCACAACTCCTGAAGTAAGGCAATCTGTGAAAAGGTTTTAGTAACAGACTTACTCTAGGACTGCATTGGTGCTAGCAGCCTCAAGATTTTAAGGTTAGAGGCATGTTAAGTTAAGTCAAGTTGCAGTGGGGGAGGTTTAGATTGGATATTAGGAAAAACTTTTTCACTAAGAGGGTGGTGAAACACTGGAATGCGTTACCTAGGGAGGTGGTAGAATCTCCTTCCTTAGAGGTTTTTAAGGTCAGGCTTGACAAAGCCCTGGCTGGGATGATTTAACTGGGATTTGGTCCTGCTTCGAGCAGGGGGTTGGACTAGATGACCTTCTGGGGTCCCTTCCAACCCTTATATTCTATGATTCTATGTTATAGCATCACATATAGAAAAAAGGATGGATGACCAAAGAATGCTTATAGTTGTGACAGCTGCTTCAGTAATGGCATCATCAATCATTTAACCTTTTAACCTTAACCTTACTAGGAATATCCAATTACAAGTTTAAAGATACAAGCATATTCAGTGAGGCAAAAGCATTTTTAATGAACCTGTCAGTTACAAATGCTTTAGAAACTGAATAGAGAGAGTATTGGTTTTCTGGCAACTTGTCTGGTTTTTGCTACTTACTTCTGGGGGTATGAAATCAAGCCTCTCTTTTTTCAGCTCACTTATACATTGCACTATTAATAGATACGTTATCCTACTTCTGTAAACTTTTCCCCCTTCACTTTTTTTGGCATAAAGTAGAGAGGTGTGGATTCTGCTGCATTCACTATGCTTTCAGTCCTCTGGATTGCTTTTCCTAAAGCTCAAGAAACCTGCTAATCCCAGTATTCCTTCCTCTCTCCTTGCTAAAGCTATTCAAACAGCAGTTAGAATACTTGATGCTGCAGCATCTTCACATGTACAAAATTAGGAGTTGAGTGGAAAAGTTAGACATTTTTAAACAGTTACTTACAAAATCAAGAGTTCTAAACAAAGCTTTTAGTTTATTTCCAATGCTTTTAAAAAATGTTACCATACTTAAAATATTTGCAGTAAATTTTTCCTATAGAATCTCTCTTAACGAACGTTTCTTAAAGTCACTTTGGAATGAGATGTAGGTGTTAAGGCTTACCTTCAGATGGTATTGTATTGGGAGTTCCACAGGGTGGTACCTGATAAATAAGACGTGCATTAATAGCTTATGACTATGGAATCTATTGAGGTACTGTTAAGATCTGGAGACTACTATGCTTCTTGGTGTTCCCAAAGCCCGCTCTTCACTAAACTAGATTTAAAATCCAGGCTATATAAATATGGAGAGAGATTCATACCAGCCAATACTGGAGAACTATAGGTGATTAAGAACACAGCTATATATTGTCAGTATTCTGTAAATCAGTACAGCTTCTAGATAATATGGAAGTAATCAAGCCAGCTATTTTTTGGTGGCATTCTGCACTAAGCATATCTACCTCTACAAAGGCAAGCAGATAATATTCTATTGTCTTTCTGCAGCCATAGCTATTTAATGTCCCAATACTGGATTCCAAAAAACAAGAGCAAAGGACATTTAGAATTAGTTTTGGATTCCAGGTTTAATATTTCCCAAGGAGTATTTGCTTTTCTAGTGATAAGACGAAGATATATTGTGGCTGGTGACAATTCCAGTCCACAACCTAATGAAGTGTTCTATCCTCAGAATTTTACCACGTAATTCTGACACAGCTATAACATGACACTTTTAGAAAGCAGAGTAAGTTAAACAGGTTTATATCTTCATCTATTTATAAACTGGTCTCTGCTTCTGATAAGAATTATTTTAACATATTGAAAGGATTTGTTCATTACCTATCCATTCACACTTTTTTGCATCACTTCTATTAGAAATTGCCTAATATTGTGGTACTCCAGACTTACAGGTATAGCCAAATATTCTGAAGTGCTTGAATTCCTCACCCATTTAGAAGTTTTGATTAATGCAGTACACATTAGATGTCAGACAATGCATTTGACAGGAAATATTCTCAAGGAATCAGAAGGGAGTCCTTTGGAAGTCGTTCTGTTGCAAATATCATGCATTCTGAGGGCAAAGGGTAGCCTATACTTTAAAAACTGAAGTTCATGTTATGTCTTAGCTATTCATTTTCAAAAAGTTCTTCAAACATTTTAACTTCAAGTCATTTACATGAGTTAATGATACAAAAACAAGTACTTTGCTCCAATTAAAACAGTGTTTCAAAAGAGATTCCATCCCCAGATGAGCTGGGCAAGTAGAAACTCTGAAAAAAGGGGTTTCAGTTTCTGTACACGCCTGCACCTCTGCTTACTAAAAGTTCATGCTTAGATTGGCCATCTAGAGTGATTTTAGCCAATACAACAAGTTGTTCCTACAGGGAAAAAAATGTTTTTTTTAGTGTACCACCTAACCTCCTTTTGTCTTTTCTTTATAATCACGGACACCCGGTGCTTTAAAAAATAAAGATACCCAAATCTATTTGTACTTACTGCTTCCACAGTAGCTTTAGCAGATTCTTGACTAATACAAAAAGCGCTGTCTGACACAGTTGTATTTGTGCTAAAAGAGAAAGGTCAATTGTGAGAGCCAAGTTCTTTCCCCAAGAGTATTAGACAACAGCATTAATGGTATTAAGGTTACCAGTTTTAAAAAACACAGGCTGAAGGCTCAGTTTTTGAATGAGCTACAGAATAAGTTGCTAATACTAGAGTAACATAAGAACAGCCCTACTGGGTCAGACCAAGGGTCCACCTAGCCCAGTATCCTGTCCTCTGACAGTGACCAGTGCCAGGTGCCCCAGAGGGAATGAACAGAACAGGTAATCATCAAGTGATCCATCCTGTCGCTCATACCCAGCTTCTGTCAAACAGAGGCTAGGGACACCATTCCTGCCCATCCTGGCTAATAGCCATTGATGAACCTATCCTCCATGAATTTATCTAGTTCTTTTTTGAACCCTGTTATGGTCTTGGCCTTCACAACACCTGGCAAGGACTTCCACAGGTTGACTGTGGGTTGTGTGAAGAAATACTTGCTTTTGTTTGTTTTAAACCTGCTGACAATTTCATTTGGTGACCCCTAGTTCTTGTGTTATGAGTAGTAGTAAAAACACTTCCTTATCCACTTTCTCTGCACCAGTCATGATTTTATAGACCTCAATCATATCTCCCCTTAGCCGTCTCTTTTCCAAGCTGAAAAGTCCCAGTCTTAAAATCTCTCCTCATACAGAAGCTGCTCCATACCCCTAATAATTTTTGTTGCCCTTTTCTGAACCTTTTCCAATTCCAATATATCTTTTTTGAGATGGGGCAACCACCTCTGCACACAGTATTCAAGAGGTGGGCGTACCATGGATTTATATAGAGGCAACGTGATATTTTCTGTCCTATTATCGATCCCTTTCTTAATTATTGCCAGCATTCTGGTCGCTTTTTGTCTGCTGCTGCACATTGAATGGATGTTTTCAGAGAACTATCCACAATGACTCTAAGATCTCTTTCTTGAGTGGTAACAGCTAATTTAGACCCCATCATTTTGTATGTATAGTTGGGATTATGCTTTCCAATGTGCATTACTTTGCATTTATCAACATTAAATTTCATCTGCCATTTTGTTGCCCTGTCACCCAGTTTTGAGAGATCCTTTTGTCGTCTGCCTGAGTCTTAACTATCTTTAGTAATTTTGTATCATCTGCAAATTTTGCCACCTCACTGTTTACCTCTTTTTCCAAATAATTTATGAATATGTTGACTAGGACTGGTCACAGAACAGACCCTTGGGGGTGACCACTATTTACCATTCATACCTACCCTTTGTTTCCTATCTTTTAAACCAGTTACCAATCCACGAGAGCACATTCCCTCTTATCCCGTGGCAGCTTGCTTTGTGTAAGAGCCTTTGGTGAGGGACCTTGTCAAAGGCCTTCTGAAAATCTAAGTACACTATATCCACTGGATCCCCTTGGTCCACATGCTTGTTGACCCCCTCAAAAAATACTAGTAGATTGGTGAGGCGTGATTTCACTTTACTAAAACCATGTTGACTCTTCCTCAACAAATTATGTTCATCTATATGACTGACAATATTGTTCTTTATTATAGTTTCAACCAGTTTGCCCGGTACTGAAGTCACACTTACAGGCCTGTAATTGCTGGGATCACCTTTGGGACCCTTTTTAAACCCCTAACACAGACTTCTATTAAGTACTCCCATTTGGTTAGAATTTTTAACAAAAAAGCAGTGTAACAGAAGAGTTGTAACCTACCAATTGATTTCTCCTCCATCTGTTTTTTTAGATATTAGAGCTGTCCAGTGTTCATGAGTGCTTTTGATTATGTTAATTGCAAAGTCCTAAAATTAAAAAGGATAAATTCCATATTACTGGCAAATACTCTAATGATCCCCCATTCTGTCAATTAGATAGGAACCAACAGAGTCTAATGTTTATGGTAGATATTTTAGAAGAGCAATTTTCTTGCTATAAACAGATTAAGTATCTCTACTATTATTTTGCCCTCTGTCACTATTAGTATTATAGTAGCAGCTTGAGCTGCTAAGTGAGATTAGGCCCCCTTTGTGCTGGGTACTCTACAGATTCCTAGTAAGACACAGTGCTTGCCCCAAACACCTTAACAGACAAAATGGGGGATTATAAAATTTCTCTTTCAAGATGGAATCAAGATGCTGAAGGAGACATAGTAAGTTTGTGGCACACAGAAGAACTGAACTCTGATCTCCTAAATCTCAGTCCAGTACCTTTACCATAAAACCATTTTCCTCTCTCACTAACAGAGTGTCTACGTTAGTGAAAGAGTTTGATGTTTGCTAACATGTGTTGGCTGATCCTGACCTAATCTCTATCCCAGGGGTGGCCAACCTGAGCCTGAAAACGAGCCAGAATTTACCAGTGCACATTGTCAAAGAGCCACAGTAATACATCAGCAGACCCCCATCAGCTCTGCCCCCGTTTTCAGCGCCTCCTGCCCACCAGCAGCCCCATCAATCAGCGCCTCCCCCTCCCTCCCTGCACCTCCCAATCAGCTGTTTCGAGCCATGCAGGAGTCTGGGGGGGGTGGGAAGGGGAGGAGTGAAGGCATGGCAGGGGTGGGAAGGGGGGCAGGGCCTGTGACAGAGCCAGGGGTTGAGCAGTGAGAACCCTCCAGCACCCTGGAAAGTTGGTGCCTGTAGCTCCAGCCCCGGAGTCGGTGCCTATACAAGGAGCCGCATATTAACTTCTGAAGAGCTGCATGTGGCTCCAGAGCCACAGGTTGGCCATCCCTGCTCTATCCTCCTTCCCTAGTTTAAGCAAACTCTTAGATACAAAGTACTGAAACACCTAACAGAATGGGTGCGACAGAAAAAAAGAATAATAGCTATGTAGACTAGCCATGACACTGATCAGTTTTTGGAACTATTTTCTGAATATTTAAAGGAAGGGGACATTTCCAATTAATTTTAGGCAAAAATTATGTTAACACTTTTTTCTTTTACACATTTAAATTCAAAATACTTTTTAGACTTGTGTAGCCTGACACACACAAGAATCCTTTTCTAGCATATGATCCAGAAAGTGAAACTAGTAATGTAATGGTTATAGTCACAGCCAAGTGAAATGCTTAGTGAATATGGTTAAAAGATAATTTTTTTAAAATTCTTGTTTCACTAGTTATAAATAATTGGAAAGAGAGGGATGCCATCAAAACAAAATCCTTACACCCTGAGGAAATCGGTGAGAATTTCAGAATATATGTACAGTAACTTAGAAGAGGTAAATCAGCTCCTTGGTTATAGCAAATTAGGACAACACGTCTGAAGGAGAAGAGTGTGTACACAAGCGCACCACCCAGTCTTCATGGGCTACCTGTGTGCTTTTGTCACCTGCTAGGAGGCTCTAACAGGCCAAGATGGGGGGGGAGGGGGAGGAGGAAAGGAGAAGAGATCAGTGAGATAAAGGGAAGCACCAGTCATGCCCCCTTTGTTCTGGCTAAGCTCCACATGTCAACAGAAAGTCACTGGAGTTACTGTGCTGGTTCTATGCCAGAAGATCCTGTGTTCTGGAGTGATCCTCCTGTAGAGGGATACACCTATTTTATGTGTGGTTTCCAACAGCTGAGGGTGTTCAACAGCTGCATTGCACCTGAGGATGTAACCCTTAGTGTTTCTGCTAGCAAGCAAAATAAAGATGGGGTTGGGGAGAGCTAGAAGAGGAATAAATCAGTGATTTCTATTACAGTAGATAAAATAAAGCTTAGTCAAGTGGCCTAGGTTTTCAAGTGAAACTTCAGTTTTGCAGTCACACTAACATTTAAAACAAAAGGAGTACTTGTGGCATCTTAGAGACTAACTAATTTATTTGAGCATAAGCTTTCGTGAGCTACAGCTCACTTCATCGGATGCATTCAATGTAGCTCACGAAAGCTTATGCTCAAATAAATTTGTTAGTCTCTAAGATGCCACAAGTACTCCTTTTGTTTTTGCGAATACAGACTAACACGGCTGCTACTCTGAAAACTAACATTTAAGTATGCAATATGTGCCTCACGCTTAACGTATAGACTATTGTTCTTCAACTGTAATGTGCTTTTTGGACAATCAGATTGGTTTTACAGATTTACAATAATGAAGAGGTGGTTACATTACCTTGTCTTTAAATTCTCCATTAAATGCAAACTGGTTTTCTGGCTTCCCATCAGGTACTTTGTATCTTCTAAACCAGTCCACTGTAGCTTCTAGGTATCCAGGTTTTATCTTTCTGACATCATCAATATCTAACAGCAGGGGGGAAAAAAAACAAAAAACTCTTCTTTATCATGCAAATATGTGCAGTCTTAAACTAGTCTGTGCTATGCGTATAATATACTTTTGTCCAGACCACCTTGGAGTCTCGCACTACTGAGGAAGATAAGCATTATGATTGTTGGCTACAGTACAACACCTGAAACATCTCCTAAAGAGTGTATGCCTAGCTCTCATGAGAAGTCATTTGTTAGGGACAAGTTTGGCTAATGTACTATAAGTCAATTTTTAAGATAGAGGGTGGATTTTAGATATCTAAGAACAAGATTTACCTCCCTGCCCAAGTTTATGTCAAAAAGACAAGAAACAAGTTAATTTGAGACAGCAAGAAGTAGTCAGATTTGAGGCTGGTTGATCCTCAGAGTATATCCAACTGTCAAAAGCACAGAAGAGTTATTTTTCAAAGATAGGTTATTGATAACCTTTAATAGGTCGGATTAGCCCAAGTTATTTTACTGGAATCTTTTCTGATTTTCAGGGGAGAAGGGGCAGAAGGAATTTTGACCTTTAGTCAGGAGAAACTTGAGTGAAGAACTTAGGTGTGTTTTGTCAGACACCACATGCTCATTTAGCTGTATGGACCCGATCAAGCCAGCTGTTGCTCAGAGGTGCAAATTGTGTCTTGTGCCTGCGCCAGCAAAATCTTCTGAGTGCTGTGTATACAATTCACCCTTAGTGGAGTTTCCACTATCACCTTCCCTCAGGGTTTTGGCTGCACAAGGGTAACCAGCTCCCACTGGAAGCTTCCAAGCGACCTCTACCAGCAGAGGTGCTAAAGGATTGTGCTGAACTAGTATACCCTTCTGCGGCTTAGGCCAGCACCACTTCTAGGAATATGTAGATCCCTTGGCACAAGAAGCAGGATGGGAGTGAAAAAGGGGGTTGGGTTCACCTTGCTCTGCCAAGGCCCTGTGCAGAAGCCGGCTAAAATCTAGCTCTAGGGATTTTAAATGCAGATTTTTCCAGCATGAAGGAACATTCTGTTCAAAACCCCCAGTTGGGTAAGTAAAAGGCCAAAACAATGCCTTCCTCCTGTGCTACTTACTGTTATAGCTGGCTGCTTCAGGGTCTTCAATATTGATTGCTATTACTTTCCAGTCTGTCTCCCCCTCATCAATCAGCGCTAGTGTGCCCAGAACCTTCACTTTAACTACTTCTCCTCTTGAGCATACCTAATTAAATAAAATTTATTAATTATTTCTACCAATGTGCTATGGGATGTGCAACATAAGACGAATTACAATTCAGTAAAAAGTTAACATTCAAAACAAGTTCAGTAAGAGGATCAATACAGAAGACTGAATGGCTGGAAACTAATGTAAATCATACCACTGGATAGCCATTAACTTGAACTTTGACATGAATTTGGGGAATTAAGATTCATTACATTTCAGCACCAGAAGTCTCCATGGCAGCATTAAGAGAAGCCAAGTTCTTAATAAAAGACCCAGAAGTTAGGTGGTCTCTGAAGTCAGTTAATTAACGGATTACAGTTCTAAGAAATAAACATCCTTTGTAAGATAGCACATTACCTTGCTTCCAATTTCACACACATCAATTGGATCATTATCTCCATAGTAGCCAGTATTTTCATCTTTATGTCCTGGATTCTCCCATGTCTACGTATGAGAAAGAGATTTTTAAACTAGATGAGAGCCCCAGAGATTCAAAATGTACATGAATGGATGGCTCTGAGTTTTTCATGCAGGCAGCAGTTTTCTAGTGAAGAAGCTTAATTAAGATGGAATGTTTCTCCATTGGGTTTCAGCAGGAAGAAAGGCAGTTTTGATTGCTGGTTAGGAAGTGTTCACTTTTTACATTTGTTTACACAGCCTGTTTACTTTGTCCATTTCCATTTGGTATTTCTAGATCAGGATAAGCTGCATGCTCACTTTTTCTGACTGTTCTTTTCAACTACTTCTCGTTATCAGAACTGACCTCACTTTCTCCTAGGTCAGAGGGAAGGATACCGAAAGTTAGCAGGATAATTAAAAGACAAAACAAGATCAGTGTTAAGATAGCCCTTTTACAATAAGGAACTTGTAGCAGCATTATTTACATATTTATGCTGGCAGGCAGGCAGCCAAATCTGTCCATCTTTGGTGGTGGAAAGTTTGTCCACACACTGCCCTAAAATTCAAACAAAGTTCAGAGAAGGATATGGAAGAGATCCATTCTGTACAGGTTGTCATACAATGTGTTTTGTTAGCTACAACATTAACTAAAAACCTAGCTTTTATTTATATGAGATAGAAAGTCTATTTCTAGAAAAGGCCAGGACTGTTCAAATTACAGATGTGATACCCAGCAGAATGCAAGTATTAATACTGTATCTTATCTAAGGTGATTTTAGTATATTTAGCCATAGGATCCTAAAGTATGTTCAAGTTATGTATACATTAATGACTCTCTTCGTGATATTTCACTGTCTGTACACAACTGAATGTAGGGTCTCCTGACAGGCTGCTTTTAAGAAGAATTTGTCTGGGAAATCCAAGTCAGACCATTAGATGAAGCACCAGGGGTCTGAAACTTACACATGGGCACAGAATCACTCCTATCAGAGAGCACTTACCAAATGCCTAAAACATTCTTCTCACATAGCAACATTCTTCAGTGAAGACTATCCACCTACTACTAATTTCTGAAGACTGTTGTTCAACTGAATTGATAGGTGGTAGGGGTCATTGTAGCTTAACAGCTGGCTTTTTATTACTGGTATAAAGCCAGTTTTATTCTACATCGGTATTTTACTGCAAGTTTATATTTTTGTTAGTTTGTTTACAACATGACTTGCATACTTACCTTCCTCTTGAGATTTCTGTCACTGTCACTACATATTTCCCCTCATTAGCATTTTCTATTTCAGTTTCAGTCTGAATAGATTCAGCCTGGTGTTTTGTTAGCATGGTAGCATTCACATTTTAAAAAAAAAAACATATAAATATGTTCAGGATGGTGTTTGTGTGGCTAATATCTAGTTTCCACCACAAGAAAAAAGATATGTACAAAGCAATACCTGTGGGATAGCACCGTAATTCCAGATATAGCCCTTGTGGGGAAATACATTAGCAACGTAACGCAGCTGTCCTTTCTTCACATCTTGTTTAATTGGGTTTAGAGGATCCTTTGTTGCAATCTGAAACAGACAAATGCAGTTAGCTGCACATTTTTTACCTAACTAAAACAACGACCATTTAGTCACCTAGACCCCAGATGTTCAAAATTAGGAATCTGAATCTAATCTGAAAACTTACCAACTCCCTTCAAAGTCAACAAAAGCTGTTAGATTCAGTACCTTTGAAAGTCTGGCCACACAGGCAAATGCCAAAATATGCCCAGAGGCTTTTTTTCTTTTTCATAGAAAGTCTTGGCCTGGGTTCTCCAGTAAAAATAAATACTATTGACATCATGGGTAAAATTTGCCTCTGGAAGAGTTGCTTAAAATGGTATCCAAACCAGTCCTATTTGGAATGAGCCCCTTACTTGGCGATTAAGATACATTACAGATTGTAGTTATTAGGATACAGGCTCTCCCTCAGTGATCCAACTAGTCAGGGGCCAGAGGTAAAGGAAAGGCTACTCCCAAGGGAGGTATTCAGATAAGCTGGAATGTGGAAGCCTTCCAAAATATACAATTACTCTTAATACCCAAACCCATCCTTCTTAAATTATGCTTATATAGCCTGCAGCCATTCCAGTGCCCAAGTAGTATGGGCCAAACTAATCCCTTTCCTGGAGGAGGTCTCGTCCACTAGGCATCTGGGGCTTCAAGCAAGAGTCTTAAAGCTCCACCAACACCTGGGTCTTGGACTGAAGAAGACTACACCTCACATAGGAGTGATCCTGGCCTACTATTACAGTGTTCCTAGTTCATTTAGCAGTTAACTACAGTAGAACTATGATTTAATAAGTTTTCATAAAACTGTCCATACTCTGCAATTTTTTTATACAGCCAAGTGTGCTTTGCAACTGTTATATACCTAAACTGAGACATCAACACTGGTCAGAGCTTTTAAGTTTCATATTTTGCTTACTTTAGTATTAATACATAATAAAGCTAGTTACCAAAGTTTTACATTTAGGTCTGTTAACTTGGCTGTCTTCTGCTTGTTCCAGAGCAAAGTTGTACTACATTAGACTACTTTTTTCCTTTCAAAAAAGCCACACAGATTCAGCAGTGCCAGAGATTTAAGAACTATATGCAGCCAGACCTTCAATTATGGATTTTATCTTCCACTTACCTCCATCTTCGCATTTGTCCATCGAGGTACTTCCACAACCATGTTGAACACATTCTGAAACAAGCAAGAAGCAGATCAGCAAAATCTCTCTGAAATGAGAAATACATCCCCATATTCTAAAGGAAGCGCAAACTAATCAAAAGCAGGTTTCAGAGTAACAGCCGTGTTAGTCTGTCTTTGCAAAAAGAAAAGGAGTACTTGTGGCACCTTAGAGACTAACCAATTTATTTGAGCATGAGCTTTCGTGAGCTACAGCTCACTTCATCGGATGCATCGATGAAGTGAGCTGTAGCTCACGAAAGCTCATGCTCAAATAAATTGATTAGTCTCTAAGGTGCCACAAGTACTCCTTTTCTTTAATCAAAAGCAGCAAGTTATTTAAAGTTCTAACACATTTTGCTGTGTCCAAGTGAGATAATTTTGTTGTATCTTGATAAAATCCTGCTGCTCAGTCAGTTAAGTGTCAACAGTAAAGTGTTCAATATTCAGACTAATGTTACTCCTCCCAGCAAGCCCAGCATTAAGGCTATTTTATATTCTGACAGTAGGTTTTTTACACTGTTGGTGCAACACGCATCTTTTCAGCAACATAACTCCATGACACTAGTAGATCCTGAAATACCAGTTTTAAATTAAGTTTAGTAAACATATAACAAGAAGTATCTCATGTGAGTTTCTAGTGAGAAACAAAATGGAGGCCAAAGAAAGCATAAGCAGATCCATGACACTAAAAGGTTTCATTTTTCATTTGCAGGGTGAATATAATTGAGGCAGTTCTAAGAAAAAAATGCTTCTGATAGGCATTCTACATTGCAGAAATACAAACTCCACCCTGACTAAAAAAAAAAAACAACCAGAGATCTCCAAGATGTTCTGAAAATCATCCCTCCCCGTTTAAAGATGGCCCATCTATAGCTCAGGCATATTTAATGGAGTAGGTGCAAGGATTGTCAGGAAGTCAGTAGAATCTCATAGTTATGAGCATGTTGGAAATGGACATTGTTCGTAACTCTGAACAAAACGTTATGGTTGTTCTTTCAAAAGTTTACAACTGAATGTTGACTTAATATAGTTTTGAAACTTTCTATTATGCAAAAAAAATTCTGATTTAACCATCTTAATTTAAATGAAACAAGCATAGAAACTTTTTTTAAAACTTTTCCTTTAAAAAAAAGTTTAAACAGTACTGTATTTGCTTTTTTTTTTTTTTTGGGGGGGGGGGGTGAGAGGAGGTCTTTCTTGCTACTTGATTATGTACTTCTGTTTCCAAATGAGGTGTGTGGTTGACCAGTCCGTTTGTAACTCTGAGGTTCTACTGTATAGAACTGTCTCTTGCAGTACTGAGACTATGGGTGCGACTTGGCACGAAACTTCCACCGAGATGAGAGTTAGACCAACACAGAGTACTTCTTCTGAAAGTCCCATACTAGAGTCATTTCTTCCTCCAGAGCTCAGAGCTTTTTTGTATTTTTTTTTTAAAAGGCCTCCCCCACAACTAAGACTGGCTTATTTTTTCTCAAAGTGCTGAGTACCTGCAACTCCTGGCTCCATGTCAACCGTTGGTTCATCTAATCCTCAGGTTAAGCAGCATTAGTATTTCAGAACAGTTGTATCAGAGATGCTAAATCCCTTGCACCTGCATTTCACCAAAGTTGGATGACTAATGGTTTGCAATCAGTGTTACATGTTCTCCAATTTCAGTTTACTACACCTACTCTTTCAATGTTAGGGGCTCTTCTCTGTGGTTCAGAGCTCCATTAGTGTTTGTGCATTGCTCTACTAAGGAGGGAGAGAGAAAGATCCATTAGTGTGGAAAATGCAGTGGATCAGAACAGAGTAGGTAAGGTGTGATTGTTCAATCAGTGCTTAAGTGTATGGAAATAAACATAACTTTTGAAGGGAGGGAGAGGAGGTTGAAGGGTATTAGCTAAATTCAAGATAAGGCAACTTCTGGAAACTTGTGTATATGTAGAAGCTAGTTCATATTTGGGAAATTAAGTGGGTGAGTTTGACATGGTTTAGAAGGCATGATTAATACATTAAGATAGTGTGACTTCACATTTGAATACTGGGAGGACAAGAGCCCACGTACAGATAGGTTTGGCACATCTCAAATCTTAGACTGAAAAATACTTCACAATCCTCTCAAGATCTTAAAAATACCAGGATTAAGAGCTAGAGACAGTGTCCAGACAAAGTAACGTAACCTTTTGCCCTAAGCTGGACTCCCTAACAAAACAGCTACTGAACCAGCAGAGTAACCAGGAAAGTTCCCTGAGATAGCCATGCAATACAAAGAAAAGTAACACAGTCAACACTGCATTGTGTAGTTGTATACAATATTAATCACACTGGTTTCTCCCCAATGACTTTTGTACACACACCCCACAGACACTGATGTAGTGTGCTGCTTGTTTACCAATCTGAGATTAGCAGTTAACCGGTAATACTCCAAATCCTGAAGCCGATAGGCACTGCTCCAGACACCTTCCCACCCCCTCCGCTCCAATTTTTGTTTTTACCCAGTTCAAGAAAGACTGAGGAGAATGAGAGTATAACTTTTGTTGTATTTTATTAGTCTAAGTTACATTCCAGAAACGTGCTTTTGGAAGTTGGAAGTTTTGCACGAGTTGATGGGCAAGAAGATACTGCTCTCCACCACATTTGGCATATAGTGCTTTGTGAGTGGCCTTAACTTGAAAGTGTCTTCTCCTTACCACCCAGCTAACTGCTGCCCTTAACACCCTCCCCAAGTTATACATAAACTTACACACTACATAGGAGTTGGTCTTGAAAGTATCTTGGTTCTGCTCATATGAGGTCTTGCACACACTACTGGAAAATTAGAAGTTTTTGTTTCAGCCCATCTTCCCTTTATATCCATAACACCCCGGTCAATACATGAAATGCTTCCAAAATGTTTGTCTGTATCTACTTTAGTGGTATAATTCTGACAAGTCAGAAAAGATATTTTTACCAGGAGGGTTTACTGTAAAAAGCAAGAGCTAGCTAGCAGACCGTGCACCTACCTGATCTACTGGGCTCTTGCCTCTTCTCTTACCACCCTCAGAATTCAGTCATGCTAACCCTTTCCCTGCAAATGTGCACTACTTCCTCAAACCATATGTCAGAGGAAAATTTTCATGGAGAGGAAACCCATGGGCAGAACACAACAGTCCAAGGAGAGGTTGGGTAGCTTTCACTCGCTGTATTCACAACACAGGATGGCAGTTTCCCAGCTTCCCTTTATTAAACTTGAGGTTTTGATATGCATATGCTGTGGTCCAATGAAATAACAGGAGAACTGTCTTTCCTAGACTAAGGAAGGAGGAATGCAGAGGGTGCCAAAGACTTGAGATAGATTTGAGCTTTTTATTTTAGCGTGTGCAACATCTTAACAGATAATTCATCTATTTTTTAAAACTCTACATTTTAATACTAGTAGCAAGTGGAAATGAAAATGGCATATGACCAGCCAGCTCTCTACAAAAAGTAGTTATTAAGGCAGCACAGACAACTCTACTCCCATCTATAGGTCCTCTTTGTAAGATTGAGCTCCACAAATAACTCTGCATAATAGGAGATTAGAAATAGTACCTGAGGAGGGAGGAGGAATGAGTTTAAAAAAGAGGGAGGGGGAAAGAGACATCCCTGTGACACAGATTTGTATTTGGAGCCAACATCTTGATCAAATACTGACATTGCGTAACTTGATACCATTTCACAATTTGTCAGAAATCATTTTGAAATGCTGAGTCCAGAAAAACCTTCAACTCTGCTACAGAGTTTGACCCATATTCAGCACTCCCATGGATGTCAGTGGAAGTACCACAGCAGTTCAAGGGGCTTTAGAGACTTTAAAAAAGGAAGCAGTTCTCCAGATGTAATGGAAGAGAGTCTTACACTTCTCCCACCACCTCAGCACAAGCTTTGCCAATTCTGAACTAGCACTATGTTTGGACAAAAGTACCAAAAGAGGTGGTAAAAACCCTGGGAGGGGGAAGGAGGTGGGGGGGGGGGGAAGTACACACAATGAAAAATTCCTTCCACACAGCATATCATTCCCAAGATCCTGAGCTGCTACTCAAAAATGGTGCAGTTGGGCCAGACCTTGAAAGCAAGTTGGAACCACCATTTTAAGTTGCAGGAGCTGCCAACAACCTTAAGGACTTGTTATGGCACCCATGGATCACAGAGAATGCAGGGATTCCCCAGCCACACTCCTCTCAGAGCAAGATAGTTTTATAGGAGCTACTGGAATGGCTCTGGGTAACCTGATGATCTCGACATACACTGGGAGGTTACTTCAGTAGCTGGTTAAACTGGAATTACGACAGATCTTCATTTGGAAAGTGACACAAAGCAGCCCTAATGCAGCTAAGAATTTAGCCCCAGAACTAAGAAGCACTTCAGGACGCTGCAACAAAGACATACAACAATTTCAGTAGAGCTTTACATAAGGATTCTGCTCATGGTATTAGGGCCTAAGTCATCACTTTTCAAATTCTTCTACATTAGCATTCTTAGAAAAGTTTACAATTTTTATAGCTTTCATCCATGAAACCAACCATTGCATAGCTCTCATCCATGAAACCAACCATTTCCAGTTTATAAGACGAGTAACAATGTTATTTCACATGTCTAAGTTAATAAAGTTAGTTGCCTAAGTGGCTTGGCATCAGAAGTTATTTACTAGTTCCAAGGTACAGAAGACCTTATCATTCATTTTATGGCTAAGTTTGTACTGAATTTCCCTTATCAGCAGAGAAAGTGCATGATGTAAGATTCCACCTAACCCAGTTTGCTCAGTTAGAGAAATTGCAGTTGCACTGTTTAGCCAGCGGCAACTACTATCATAGTTTATGTTGCAGTTATTTACCACACAGATGCACTGAAAGGAGAAACCAATAGTATCTGGAGGGAAGAGATTTCTAATAGAAAAGTTCTCATAGTGGGAAGCTAAGAACCTGCTTAATATAGCCATATACATTACCTTGCCAGCAACTGGATATATTGGAATATCATGGAATGGTGAAATGTAGTGTCCTTTATCATTTTCTGAAAGAACAACATATTAAGCTAGTAAATAAAGATGCATTACTTAGCGCTAATGAAAACAATTTAACTATTATGGCTATAAATTTGTCTTTATTCAAATGCCTAGCTTAGAAGATGTTGACCATGTCCTGAAATAGTAACAGGGAAACTAATGTCAGAGATGTAGTGTTACTACAGGCAGGTCTACATTACATCCAGGATTGACGCTCTGAGATCGATCCACCGGAGGTCGATTTAGCGGGTCTAATGAAGACCCGCCAAAGCAACAGCAGATCGCCCTCCAGGCAACCCCTATACTCTACCCCGACAAGAAGAGTAAGGTAAGTCGACGGGAGAGTTTCTCCCATCGACCCCTCGCGGTGTAGACCCCATGGTAACTTGACCTAAGGTACACTGACTCCAGCTACATTATTCACATAGCTGGAGTTGCGTAGCGTAGGTCGACTTACCGCAGTAGCGTAGACATAGCTTAGTTACAGTTCCATTGCTGCAACATAGGTCTTATAAAACTCCCCATGTTTCCTCCAGAAATACAGCACAAGAGAAGACTTATTAAAAAACAGCCATCACTTGTTTGCAGAGCTCACCTTAATATTTGCACAAATAATATTGTAAAGGATTTTTTGTTTTTAAATAGAGGGTTGTGAATACATGAAGGAAGTAACAAGACATACCTTCTCCAAGTAAGGCATGATTATGCTGCTGTGTCTATCTCCCTAATCTCAGCGCAGTTTAAAAGAACCAACAGATAGAAACATTCTATTTCAAACTCTAAGGAGAAGTTGATATCATAGGTACATAATACCCTCAAGTAGTTAGACAAAGATCCCTGGGAATAATGGAAGTAGATTCTCTAATGTGTCACATTCTATGGGGGAAATGACATGGGACAACCTCCAATGACACCTATGGAGGTGACTGTCAAGATTATAAAAATATTGATAATTGTCAAACACTGGCTGGAAGAAGGACAGCAAATTACATCCAGATCTTATAGGAAGTGGTCTAGATTCACTTTAAGACCACCACAAGGTTTAATTAGCTTGCAGATATAATTTGTCTTGGAGCTGTATCCTAAGAGCTCCCCTAATAACTACATACAGAAGCCTTCTTAATAAGCAATACTTATACCCCTCCCAAGTGCTATAGATCACCCAGTAAATCAAAGTGGTTCCAATATGTATGGCACATGCAAAGGGCTTATTTGTTGAAGGCTACCAGCTAGGTAAGGTTGGCTAACCTCATTCATGAGTTACAATCATCAGACATTTCCACCCCCTTCTAGCACTGCTGCACACATTTTCCAGGGGAGGGTGGGGGGAGGGGAAACGTCCTCACCTGCTTACCAGGAATGAGTCTGAAGCTGTTTCCTGCCCCAGCTAGCAGATAACTGGACAGAGTATGAGTGGGAATGAAGCTAGAATCCTATGCGCAGCAAGCCCAGCACCCTTGCAGGATCTTTGCAAGACTATCCTGCCCTGGACTGGTAGTTACTAATTTAAAACACAGTCAGCGTGCTCAGTGAAAGTCGCTATTATCTTTGATGTTCGATAAGTTGAAACAAAATGGTCTGCAAAACTACAAAAATAAAGAATTAGTGAAGACCAGGACTGGCAAGTTCACTGTAGCCTGGTGTAGACATTCTGCTTTCTTTCACATTTTGGTACAGTTCATATTTAGAATTGCAGCTGATATTTAAAGCCACGATGGCAAGAGTGCTGCTGTTACAGCCTGCGTAGAACAGAACTTTGAGGGATCTGAGAATTAACAGTTTCAGTTTGTAGGTTTTCTGGTATTTTCTACAGGCCTACTTATTTCAGCATAAATGAGTTACTTTGCTAGTTGCCCTCAAGAGAGTTGTTTGGTTCCCCCTCAATAAAGCAAGACTTTGTCTGCTGGGAATGATCAGATTTCCAATGTGAAACAGACAGCTATTTCTCCTGTTGACTGAGCAATACTCATTTTAACTCCCCACCCCATTTTCTCTCCTGCTCCTACTGCATGAGTCGGAAAGCATGGAAAGATTCTGTTATTCATACCTGTGTATTACCAATTAGTATCACCCAGAGATTTTATAATGTAATGGACAGTGTCTGCTTTTTCTCTGTGGAATAAATTTCAAATCCTAGCAGGTCAATATTAGATATTAACTCTTCCTACTAAACAATACAGTACTAAATTATCACTTTCCTAGAAAGACTGTATTGGATACAAAATGTTTCATAATCTCAGTTAAGACAGCCATTAGGAGATTAGTCACTTAAACGGCTAAATTAGAGAAGCCGGCTAGGATTCTTATGCTATCTCCCTTCAGAAAATTGAGTTGGGAACATTGTACTAAGTCAAGCATTTTCTTCTGCTGAGGTGCAACAGAGCAGGTCTATTATTTGTGGCCAGTTCAGTATCATGCCCTTTTACTCCTAACCATGGAAAGCGAGCTACTAAGGAAGCCAAACAGATGATGCAATACTCTGAGAGCCAATTTTGTTCTATCCTTCAGCCCCAGCACAAGTTCTTACTTGAGAGCTATGACAAGTTAGGAGTGGATACAGTTGGGAACTACTTCTCTCTCTGTAATCAGGCAGAAGATTTAGGGGATGCAGCCAGAGCAAGTTGATGGCATTATCAGAGGTGTCAGTTTGACATGTCTGGTCAAGAATAAGAGGAAGAGTTAAGTCGCCACTTCACTGAGGGAACAACTAGGTCTTGTGGGCTTCAACGAAGGATTTTGAAGAGCTGATAGGTGCATGATGAACAGTCTCAAGGACGTGGTCCTACATGCAGCTAGTTTCCCCTATGATCTTTCTGCTCTCCCATGCATTTAAATGTGGACGATACCTCCCTCCCTCCACATTTTCACCCCTTCTACGTTTAAAAAAAAAAAAAAAAGCAGCATAGGAGTAGAAGATTGGCCCCAGGCGAGTTGACTTTGGCAGGGCTGCTGCTCGAGACACGTAGCCACGCTTTCGTTGCTTCCCCGCACGACAGGTGAGCCCATTCCCACCAGCCCCTGCACCCGGCCAGTGCCAGGCGGAGCCCCGGGGCAGGGTGCCGCCTAGGCCAGCGCCCCAGGTTACCGCCCTAGACAGCCCGGCCAGGCTAAAGGCCGTTCCCCCGGGGACAGGGCTGGAAGGAGCAGGAAGCAGAGAAAAGCCCTTTACAGGATTATCTGGCGGCGGCGGCAGCAGGCACCTTGGCCGGCCCCACCCGCGCCACGCTCAGACTTTAACCCGCTCGGCAGCCGGGCCGGCGAGGGGCGGGGGTGCCAAGGCAGCTCCGCGCGGATCTGGTCAGCGGGGCCGGGCCCAGCCCCCCGGAGGCGAGGGGGCGACCCCAGGCCGGAGGCTGCCCCAAGCCGGGCGCTATGCCGCCTGGCCTCCCCCGGGGCGGGATCCCATCGCCCGGGCACCCCGCGCGGAGCGGGAGGGCCGCCGCGCACTCACTGAAGAAGACCCGGTACTCCAGGCTGTTGGGGGTGGCGCGCTCCTCCAGGCTGTAGCTGGCCATGGTGCCACCGGCAGCGAACGAGACAAACTGACACACACCGCACCGGCTCCTTCACCAGGGACGCTAGCACTGCCGGGCACAGCACTGCGCAGGCGCCAGGCCTCTCCCCCCTCTTGCGCCCCGCCCAGCCAGCCCTCAGGAACAGGATTGCGCAGGCGCATGGCCATGTGGCCCTCGGACGGCCTCAGTGCAGAGAACAACGCTGCGCAAGCGCATTCTCACGCCTCGCCTACTTCGAGATAGTGGCCCATTAGCGCACGAGTTGTGCGCATGCGCGCTCTTCTCGGCCTCGCTCGAGCGGGCTGTCAAGAGCACACGTGGCTTTCCCCGCAGTGCTCGGCCCGCTTTCTTTCCTCGGCCGGCGGCGCGGTCACCGAGGCTGGCTGCGTACAGAGAGTAAATCCCTATAGCGTAGCGACCGCTCCCCTCCGTCCCTGCCCTGGGACCTCCCCGCACCCCCTGCGCCCCCAGCTGGTGCGGCGAGAGCTCCGCCTCCCTCTCCTTTCATCGCTGTGGGCAGGCCCCGCTCTGGAGGAGGGGCAGGAATATTTGGCACCCCGAAAAGGTGATTCCCCCTCCGGGGTCCAGGTGGCGCGTGCCGCTGCGTCCCAAAGCCCGCTGCATATTGACTAGTCTGGGGCTGCCTTTTGGTCTGTAGTTAACGTGGGTGTGCGGCCCGGCCCTGCTCCCAGAAGTCAGCGCAGTTGGGTTCTAGGGGATCCAGCTCAACCCTCTTCTAACTGCCCTCTCCATATCAGGGCCAAAGGATTTGCGCAGGGCCCTGCAGCCCTTATGGCACAAGCATTGTCACAATAAACGTTAACAAAAGCCAGAAGAGCGATGTTTTATTTCTGTAACTCGTGGCCAGTGATACAGTAATGTCATTAATACCATTTTGTACAGCATGGAGAGTGGTTACTAAACACCAAATAACAATTCTGATACAGGAGGGCTCTATTCACAGTTACTAGAGGCAAGAGGTAGTGAATACTGATATATTAAACAACCAGAAGTACTTGTGGCACCTTAGAGACTAACAAATTTATTTGGGCATAAGCTTTTGTGGGCTAAAACCCACTAATTGGTTAGTCTCTAAGGTGCCACAAGTACTCCTTTTCTTTTTATGGTGATTAGGGCTTTCCTCAGGGTTAGTTTCTGTCTGAAGGGGTAAACAATGCAACGAAACCTATGAGAGGAGGAAAAAGAGTATTGCTTTTAAGTTCTGCTGAGGTGCTTACTCTATGTACCAAGGGACATTTATAGAGGCCTTTTCTGACTTTTCATGCAGAAGATCAAGATTTGAGTCCTCCCATCCTGACTTCTGTCCCTGTAAAGAGGTACATTCATACTGGAGCAAAAATGATTTCAAACCAATAATTGTACAAAATGCAGTTTACTTGATGAGTCATTTTCCTCATCATCAGACATCAGCCTGCATTGTGGAGCTAAGTCATTGCACAATACAGAATAGTGAGAAGTGTAGCGGAAGGATGCTGTAGTGATTAGGTCCTACAACACAGGCTGATGTCATAGTGTATGTGAATGTACTGACCTGGACCACAAATAAACTCCTACTGAGTATTAAAGAGCAGGGCTATGTTCACATGTCACCGTGAAGAAATATAAACCCAAGAAAAAACCAAAGAAATTACAGTTAATTGCTTTAGTGGAACCCCCACCCCCAGCAATTCATGGTTCAATCTCTCCCTTTTGACATTTACAAGTGCAAATTGCTTATGGAATGTAATGAAAACAAAGATGATGTAATATGACTCGTTAAAAGTTAAAAGAATAAATGGACACAAATCAGATGTCAAGAATTCTAACATTCATAAACCAGTCGGAGAACACTTCAATCTCTCTGGTCACGCAATCACAGACATGAAGGTCGCTATCTTAAAACAAAAAAACTTCAAATCCAGACTCCAGCGAGAAACTGCTGAATTGGAATTCATTTGCAAATTGGATACTATTAATTTAGGCTTAAATAGAGACTGGGAGTGGCTAAGTCATTATGCAAGGTAGCCTGTTTCCTCTTGTTTTTTCCTACCCCCCCCCCCCCAGATGTTCTGGTTTAACTTGGATTTAAACCTGGAGAATGGTCAGTTTAGATGAGCTATTACCAGCAGGAGAGTGAGTTTGTGTGTGTATGGGGGTGGGGGGGATGTGAGAAAACCTGGATCTATGCAGGAAATAGCCCGACTTGATTATGTAAAGAGTTGTCACTTTGGATGGGCTAGCACCAGCAGGAGAGTGAATTTGTGTGGGGGGGTGGAGGGTGAGAAAACCTGGATTTGTGCTGGAAATGGCCCACCTGTTGATCACTTTAGATAAGCTATTACCAGCAGGACAGTGGGGTGGGAGGAGGTATTGTTTCATGATTTCTGTGTGTATATAAAGTCTGCTGCAGTTTCCACGGTAAACATCTGATGAAGTGAGCTTTAGCTCACGAAAGCTCATGCTCAAATAAATTGGTTAGTCTCTAAGGTGCCACAAGTACTCCTTTTCTTTTTGCGAATACAGACTAACACGGCTGTTCCTCTGAAACCTAAAAAAAAGTGATTTTTTTTAAACAAAAAGTTTGATGTTTTATTCCTTTACATGGCCTAAAACATCATGCAATGAAATGTTTTAAATGGGCATTGATGTTTTAGGAATCAGCACACTGAACAAGGTGCTGAAGTTCCCTGTAGCCTCACCTAGAATCAGCGGTACATTTTCTATTATATGCATGATTTTTTGAAATATTTTAAGCAGTCTGGACCTGATTCTCCCTTACCTTGCCCATTGCACAGTCATTTATGATCCTGTAAAGTGAATACTGAACACTGCCAAGTCAGAATTTTCCACTCACACTGGTCTGGGCAGAAAGATGCTGTAGCAATCAGTTGCTGTAAGGGACGATCTCATGGTGTTCCTATGTCTGCTTTTTCATATAGGTGCCATCTTGAAAGAGGAGAACTGGAAGATTCTTCTAATTTTTGGTTCTCGGAATCCTAGCTGACAAAGTGTGGTGACACTACAAGGTGACATCAATGTGTGTTCTAACGTTACCATGTGACATAATGTGATGATGGCAATTTGGAGGAAAAAAGCAAAAAACTCAGTGATGAACATTTGGGTTTTCCTATGTTCTGTAAAGATAGATCTCTCAATCAGGAAACTGACTGGAAAAAGGAAAGATGATCTAGGTCGCGCCTATCTAAATAAGAATGTTGGCAGATGCATTGTCTCGTCTTACCCAGAATAATGAAGAAGGGATGGACAAGAAAAATATAAACTGATATTTTTCAGCCTACCAACACTACGTAATCTTGTGAGCATTCATTTGTCTGCTATGCTTGGGGGTATCTATGTTATAACACATTCTTTCCTCAACTGAATGGCCAATGTGATAACATCGTTCCTAAAAGTGATTATAAATGTTTTTTCTGCCCATATGTGAAATAAAGTGCCATAACAGACTCCCTTACCCATGGCAGACAACTGTTTGCACAAATTCTTTTTTTAGTGTAGACGAGCCCCTACTCTGCACACATTGACCAGCAGAGGATACTATACCTTGTATGGCACAGAAAGGCTACATAAAATCATAGAAGTGTTGGGCTGGAAGGGATCTCAAGAGGTCATGTAGTCCAGTCCCCTGCACTGAAGGCAGGACATGCCCACTAATGGATTCATTTGCAGAGAGCATTCAGCTGTGGCACAAGGAACCCATCCTCGGTATTTCCTACATCTGGTATCGGGGCATTTTAGATATTGCCTTTCCAATGGTTACTGACACAAAGAGGAAAGGACTTTGTTTATTAACACAATGTAATCTGTTGTCCAGAAAAAGTGATGTTACAACATTTTTCAGATTGTATCTCAGACACCAAGGCCTGGACTGTAATACAGTCACAGCTGTGTTGGGGAAACCATTTACCCACACAGCTGTGTCACAAGTGTTTTGTAATGTGGCATGCTTTTGTAAGTGTGGATCAGACCTAACAGTCTTATAGTCACATTAAGGGTTAACATAAATGGTCTTTAGAACACAGTTAGCTAAAAGTTCAGGACACAGCTGTGCTATAATGGGTATCTTAAAACAACTGTAACTGCAGTGTAGCTGGGGCCAAAAATTGTAATTACAGGGAAGCACCTAGAGGACCTCCACACTTGTATTTTCTAAAGGAAGGGAGCTGAACATATCTAACTGAAACTCCTTGCTGGCTCTGTTTGTCAGGCAAGTGTTCTTTGTCTCTTCAGCTAAACTAACACTATTGATAGATCAAGTCTTTTATGCATTTCCCACAACCTCTTTCTTGCACCCACTCATCCACCTAAAGATCAAAGGCATTGTAACATATTTTGTCTTACTTAATTTTGAACATGTTTAAACAGCTGGTTTGCTTTAATGGGTAACATTCTGTTGGGATGCTGTTTGCCCTCCATCTGAGCTCTAACAGAATAAAACATCTGCCACAGATAGAAGGATGTTTTTTGAGTCACAACATCAGTTTTCAGTTGCTGAGTCACAGATTTTGCTGCATTTAAAAAATACAGATGAGAGAACCCATTTTATTTTAGGGGTGAGTATTATTGTGCCTTTTGTTAGCCGCTCACTGGGAAATGTTAGTCTGAGTAATGAGCTATGTCAGAACTGTATCTCAAACTCTCTCACACAGAGCTCTGAGTTACTCACTGGGAGCTATTTATACAATTTCAGAGAAAGTAGGAGGACAATCCATATGCTTTCTACCAATACCATTGAGAACTGAATTCCATACCTATAGTAGAAGAAAGGCAGTTCACTTTTTATGATGACCTACAACCATTATGTAGGCATGGACCTCTTCTGTCCTAACATGTTACCACACTTTATTTACATGGCTACTGTGATGAAATATGAATTTTTGCCATTTTAAAGGAATCCTATGTGTGCCTCAGTTTCCCCTATGTGCTGTAGTGTTGTCCAGGGGATAGAAAGGGTGGTTTGCTCTCTGCAAAGACTCAGCTATGAATGGTGCCCAGCTGTCTGGGGTTTAGGCTCCATATCAATGGAGCTTTTGAGAAGACAATGGCGAATCCAATCACTGGGACTTTGATATCTAGCAACCAACAATCATGGATGGCACATCTCTCTGCAGGAAGCCAAGCAGTGTTTGTCCTGCTGGAGAACAAAGGACTGGGGAGGTGTTGGGAGAGCGGTTAAGGATTGGCTGCTGGAGGAGTCAAGGACACATGTGAACTGGGACGAATGGAGGTCAGAAGGACAGGACTTTGGATTCTGTGCTGACCAGGATGGACTCTGCTGTAATTTTCGTTTCTCTGTGCTAACCAAGGACTTCCTATGCTGTGTTCCAGTTGACTAATAAACTGGTCCGTTTTATAATGCTAGCTGAGTGTTACTGCAAATGCTGATGGAGAAGGTGCTCCCTAAGGATTGTGCAAGTCTCCCTCGTGGTCTTTCCTTGTTGGACTGGCTGAGTGGAGTTCACAGTGTGAAGCGGGGGTGCTGAAAGACCAGAGGTCCCGCCTAAGGAGGTAGTGAAGCTGTGTGGCTCACCTTGGAGGAAGAGTGAGGCACCTAGGGGGGCTGGCACACTGAAGGGTTCCTTCCAGAGACTGTTCCTTCCAAAGCTGGAGCCATAGCACCAATCCTGTGGATCCATGACAGTTACCTTTCTAGCTTCCCGGCTGCCCATTGCACACATCTTGGACTCACATGCCAATATATGGTAGGCCTGAATCTCTTCTTTCCTTTTTGTCTTCCTCTTCAATTTTCTTTCTCTCTCCACCATCACACACATTTTCTGTTGTATCTCCTGGATCCCAAGGGAATGGGGTGAGGGACTGATGGAACACAAACAGCACTCAGCCTGTATGTTCTAGGGGAGGAAAACAGGTACCGTGAAGATGCAGTATCCTGCTACCAGATGGGGCTTCCCAGAGAAACAGGACTGAAATGACCACAAACCTTGCTCTGTGCATCCGATGAAGTGAGCTGTAGCTTACGAAAGCTTATGCTCAAATAAATTGGTTAGTCTCTAAGGTGCCACTAGTACTCCTTTTCTTTTTGCAAAACCTTGCTCTGTTTTCAGCAGGCAAATGGCTAGAACGAGAGTACTGTGGACACTACCTTTCCACTGCAATGGCCACCAGAGTGAAAACTGAAGAGGAGACAGACATCTCCTGCACCAGTCCACTCATTTTACACATGATGTTGTCAAGTGGCCAACCTGGAATTACACAGATAGCATCATGGGGACACATTCCTTAAGGGCCTAGACCACCAGAAACCCACTATGCAGAATAAGCTGCATTCACCTAGGGTTGTGCAGAGCTGCCAAACCTAAGCCTTGTGAACAGGCTGATAAACTGCCGGTCATAAAACATGACTTTCAAGGATTTGTGATCTGTCTGATCTAAATTGCACTGAGCTGGCGCTTGGCAGTTGAGTAATTTTCTTTTCTAAAAGAAAAAAAACAGAGTAAATCCAATTTTCTTCCATACAATGTGGGTGATGCCTAATTCACAAGCCTGAGGATACCCCATTTAACCCTCAGTTTCTACCTTGCATTTTGGTCGCAATCTTTCTGACTGAGGTCTGGACCAAACCCTGTAAACCATCAATGCTGCCACTAAATGCAGTTAGAGAACTGTGCAGTTTTCACAGCTATTAAAATTTTTACAGGTGTTCAGCAATCCCCTGCAGATATATTCCAAAGCCTGTAAATGTACCAGTTTTAGCTTGATTTCAGCATGCATTCAGCAATTTCCTCTAGATGTACCCATTGGTCATGTGATTACAAATCAATTTCTGAATTGGTACTAGGCTTGTGGTTTGTTATCACACTAACATGTCCTTTAGTAATGTAGTGACTTTTTAAAAAGGTGTGGATAACTCTGGGCCAGCATGAGGTGAGGATGATACTAAGCCATACTCCAGTCCATGACATTCTGCATAATTACATATTCTTTAAAGTGTACCACATTCTTCCAAGACCTAGTGAATAGCCAGACATAAATATCATCCCTGGTCATCCTCTTTTAGAGTTGTATTGAATATTTCTAACATTAATAACCAGATTTCCATTTTTGTGCAGCATCTGCACAGGCACTTAGCTAATAGTCTAACTCAATATTTATTACAATAAGAAAAGGAGTACTTGTGGCACCTTAGAGACTAACCAATTTATTTGAGCATGAGCTTTCGTGAGCTACAGCTCACTTCATCAGAGCTGTAGCTCACGAAAGCTCATGCTCAAATAAATTGGTTAGTCTCTAAGGTGCCACAAGTACTCCTTTTCTTTTTGCGAATACAGACTAACACGGCTGTTCCTCTGAAACCTGTCATTTATTACAATGTGGTTCTTCTATGAAACATGACTTGTAGGGCTTTCTTTTCTTGCTCACTATTTCCAAGTCAAATGTGCTCAGTATACAAATAAAAAAAGATATTTTTTCTAACTGCCAGCTCTGTAAATGAAACATAGGATATAAAAGCCAAGCTGGACTTCTTTGGCTTGTACATGATACTCAATAAAGGTCCTGCAGTGGGAACTTAGTTAACAGTTCTGGTGATGATTTACATGATTATCCAGTTCCCTAAACCTGTGGTGAATCTTCAGGGTGCTCAGGAGTTAAAAGGAGAAAAATAAAATTTTAGTTACCAAAATCAGCAGCTATGACTGAATAAATGCAGGGAGCAGATTGGCTGAGTAAGAAGGGCGATTTTTTTGCGTTGTCCCTTGCCAGAGTAAGTTTGCACTTTAAGTACAAAATAACTATATAAAAGCAATGTTAAGGTTATTTTTTGTGTCAAAATATGTAAAGAAATGCAAAAATTAAAGGTTTGTTTTTTACTCTGAGAAGTGGCTGTATAAAAGTGACACCTTCTGATAAATCACTTTGGGTCCTTTGTGTATTCAGAGTCAGATCTGCTTACCTCAATGACAAAAATACATGTGATTCTTTTTCCTCCTGTTAGCATTGCAGATATAACACAGCTAAGTTGGAGTGAACCTGATCCTATTCTATCTTGTGTAACCTCAGCAGATTTGTTTGCAAGGCAAAAGGGTTGTACAGAGGTAAATAAGAGTATAATCTGAAGACACTAGAGTTGCATAGGACCTAATTTGGCCAGCAAGAACCTTAAGGTTATTACTCTTCAGATAGAAAGAACCCAGTCTAAATATCAGACCCAGATTGAGTTTTCAGGACTGGCAGATAGAAAAACATCTTTTTTACTTGTTAATTGAGCACATTTGGTAATCACTGAGACACAATAAGGATGGAACCCCACAATGGCATTTTTACAGAATCGCTTTTCAAAGTAGAAAAAACGGTTACCTACCTTTCGTAACTGTTGTTCTTCGAGAAGTGTTGCTCATGTCCATTCCATTTTAGGTGTGCACTTGCCCACGTGCGCAGTTGTAGGACATTTCTACCTTAACGGTATCCATAGTGCTGGCTATGGCGTCCCTGGAGTTACACTCCCATGCAACGGTATATCAGGCATTGCCAACCCTGCACCCTCTCAGTTCCTTCTTGCTGGTAACTCCAACGAGGGGTAGGAGGGTGGAAAATGGAATGGACATGAGCAACACATCTCAAAGAACAACAGTTGCGAAAGGTAGATAACCTTTTTTTCTTCTTTGAGTCCTTGCTCATGTCAATTCCATTCTAGGTAGGCTCAGAGTTCACAGCTTAGCAGCTTGCAGTACTGCCCTACCGAAGCCAGCATTGTCCCAGGCCTGCTGGGTTAACGCATAGTGGGACACAAAGGTATGGACAGATGACCAGGTGGCTGCTCTGCAGATGTCCTGAATAGACACCTGGGCCAGAAAAGCTGCCGAGGAGGCCTGCGCTCTGGTACAGTGGGCGGTGATGATCGCCAGAGGTGGCATTTTCGTTTGGTCATAGCAGAAGTGAATGCAGGCCGTGATCCAAGAAGAAATTCTTTGAGTGGATACAGGGCAACCTTTCGTCCTGTCGGCCACGGTGACGAATAATTGTGTCAACTTATGGAACAGCCTGGTTCTGTCAATATAGAAGGCCAGAGCCCTCTGGACGTCCAAGGCATGTAACCTATGCTCCTCCTCCGATTTATGCAGCTTTGGAAAGAAGACTAGTAAGTAAATGTCCTGACTCGAATGAAACTGAGAGATGACTTCGGAAAGAAATGCTGGGCCTGGTCTGAGCTGGACCTTGTCCTTGTAGAAGACCGTGTATGGCGGCTCCAAGAGGAGTGCCTGAATTTCGGGTACTCGGCAGGCCGACATCACTGCAACTAGGAACGCGACCTTCCAGGAAAGGAGAAGGAGGGAGCAAAAAGCCAGAGACTCAAAGGGGGACCCGTGAGCTGCGTCAGCCCCAGATTCAAATCCCACGGCAGGACTGGATCTCTGACTTTTGGGTAGAGGTGGTCTAGGCCCTTAAGGAATCTGGCTATGATGTCCTGAGCAAAAACCAACCTGCCCTCAAAGGGTGGGTGGAAGGCTGAGATGGCCACTAGATGGACCTTGATGGATGAAAGGGACAAGCCCTGGAGCTTGAGATTCAGGAGTTAGTCCAGAATAAGATCCAGAGAAGCCCATTCGGGATGGACACCTTTGTCCACGATCCAGCAGGTGAACCGTTTCCACTTTGCCAGGTAAGTCGCTCTGGTGGAGGGCTTCCTACTTCCCAGCAGGACGCGCTAAACCTCAGTCGAGCACTGCTGCTCCTGCGAGTTTAGCCCCTCAGCAGCCAGGCTGTCAGATGTAGCGTCAGATGATGGAAATATGGAAGTAAGCGTCCTTTAAAATGAGGGCAGCATACCAGTCTCCCAGATCCAGGGAAGTGACAATGGAGGCCAGGATGACCACGTGGAACTTCAACTTCTGGAGTGACTCGCTGAGGCGACGCAGGTCTAGGATGGGTCTGAGGTCCCCTTTTGCCTTTGGAATTAGGAAGTAGCAGGAGTAGAATCCTCTGCCTTCCATGTTCTGAGGAACCTTTTCCACAGCCCCCAGGCAAAGGAGGTTTTCAACCTCCTGAACGAGGAGTTGCTTGTGAAAAGGGTCCCTTAAGAGGGACGGGGAAGGGGGGTGGGAGGGGTGGTTGACTGTAAACTGCAGGGTGTAGCCCGAATAAATGGTATCTAGCACCCAGCGGTCCGAGGTGACACAGGACCAGGCCGACTGGAAAGGACGGAAGTGATTGAGGAAAGGGAGGGTTGAATCCAGTACATTGGCTGCGGCGCCATCCTCGAGCGCACCCTCAAAGTGACTGCTTCTGGCCTCCCTGACTTCTGGGAGGGTCAAGTTGAGCAGCCAGACAGGAAGAGGACTGGTAGCATCTCTTAGGCCCTTTGTCCTTGTTCTTCCTCTGTAGGGGCCAGACCTGGGAGCCCCCCAGGACTTAGACTGTGTGGGGGGAGGAGGTGGAGGTGGAGGAATGGCTTCCTGGACTGCTGCGGGGTGTGCAGACCCAGGGAATGGAGGGTGGCTCAGGAGTCCTTGAGCCCATGGAGCCTAGAGTCAGTTAGCTCAGAAAAGAGCCCTGAACCTTCAAATGGCAGGTCCTGTATTGTGGTCTGCATCTCCTGAGACAGCCAAGAAGCCTGCAACCAGGAGCTGTGTCACATGGCTACCGCTGACAGGACCACCCTGATAGCCAAGTCTGTCACATCCCAGGCCATTTGGAGGACTCCGCGGGCCACCACCGAACCTGACCACTGCCCCTCCGGTGACCACAGTGGGGCTATCAAGAACTGAGTCTGCCTACTGACTCTGGTAGGTGAATGGCGGGGCGACGGGGAATAGTGCCGCCTGCTGGAGGAGCAGTACTGGGGGAAGCGTGACCGACGTTGAGACCACGAGCGAGCCCTCCAGGATGGGGACCGATGATGAGGAGACCTTCTGGGAGAGGGTGTCTAGGCAACCTATGGCCAGACAGTCGTTGGTACCAGGGGCGGTGCCATGAGTCTAGTCCCCTGCCTAGTAGGAGGGGACCTCAATGGAGATCTTGGCTGTCCGGCTGGCAAGCTAGGATGCGGTGCTGGGTCCTGAGGCCACAGCAAGGGGGACTTGCGTCTGCGATCCGGCGAACTGGGGTGTTTTGCCAGTTTATGCTGCAGCACCCTGGTGGCCTTCCCCTTTGGTGCCACAAGCGGAGCTGTGTTGGTCACCTGGCGTGACACCTGCGGAGTCAGTCGGCCTTGCTCCTTGGCCGCCGAGACCGTTTCGGGCACTGCGGGCCTCATCATAGGCTGGGAACCCTTGCCACTGTCTGGGGTGTGGAGTGGGTCCTTGGCGGGGCTGGTGGGTTCAACCTCTGCGGTACCCCGTGACTGTCCGTAGCAGGTGCATGGCCTGACAGAGGTCCTTTGCCTGATGCGCCTCTGTCCTTCAGTACCGAGGGGCTTCGTTTCTTGAGCTTCTTCTTCGGCACTGGTGAGACAGAGCGGTGCTGGGCCAAGTCCAGTGCCAGCGGTGCGCCCTGTGCCGAGGCCAAAAGTGCTGGGCGTAGGTGCCTCAGTGTAGGGTTCTGACACCAGATGAAGAGCAGCCTCCATCAATAACTCCCTCAAGTGGATATCCTGCTCTTTCTGAGTCCGCGGGCAAAAGTTCTTACAGATCCGGCATCTGTCCTTGGCCTTCTCCCAGAAGCTTAAGGCAGCTATCGTGCAGATCGCTGATTGGCATCGGCCTGATGCATGACACACATGGCTTAAAGCCAAGCGCGCAGGGCATACCCCGCTTGGGGCAAAGTCCCAATGGGGGACACTCTTGACCAAGGGCTTGGCTACACTTGCAAGTTAGAGCGCATTAAAACAGCCCCAGGCGCCCTAACTCACGACCCGTCCACACTGGCAAGGCACTTAGAGCGCCTGGACTCTGCAGCTGGAGCGCTCCTGGTAATCCACCTCCACAAGAAGCATAACGCTTGCTGCGCCTCGGCTGAAATGCCCCAGCGTAGCATGAACGAGGTGTTGCATTACTGCGCTCTGATCATCCTCCGGAAACATCCCATAATCTACTTAAGTCAAGTGGCCACTCTTGTCATTGTTTAGAACTCGGCTGTAGGAATGCTGATATGCTCTGTTTCTGACAGCCAGCTGCTTATCTGCTCCAGGACAAAGCAACCATTAGTGTGGAATGCTGCTTGCTATAAGTGAGAGAGAGAGGTGAGGGGAAGGGGGGTCTGCTGCTGTCTGAATTTACAAGACAGCACGCTGACACGCTCTCAGTTCCCCAAAAGCCCGCTCTCTCTTCCCTCACATACACACAACACGCTCCCTGTCACACTCCAACCCCCCACACACACATTTGAAAAGCACGTTGCAGCCACTTGCACGCTGGGATAGCTACTACAATGTACTGCTCTCTGGGGCATTACAAGAGCTGCTAATGTGGCCACGGCAGTGCGCTTGAATCTGACAGTGTGGACACACTGCAGCGCTTTCCCTACTGCACTCTCCGAGGGCTGGTTTAACTCCCAGTGCTCTACATCTGCAAGTGTAGCAACATGCCCCAACTAACACTATCAACTAACTAACTATGAAACTATGTATAACCACAACTAACAAGTCATGCATGAACTGCTACTGTTCTTGCGAAGCAAGACAAGGTGCTTCAATCAACTGTCACGGGCAGTAAGAAGGAACTGAGAGGGTGCAGGGCTGGCGACACCTGATATACTGCCACATGGGAGTGCCACTCCAGGGGGGCGCAACAGCAGGCCCTCCGGATACTGCTAGGGCAGAAATCTCCGACAACTGTGCACATGGGAGTGCGCACACCTAAAATGGAATCGACATGAGCAAGCACATGTCCGAGAAGAACATACTTTAAGGTTCTCATATTAACATTAACTGATCCACATGGAAGAAAACTGGATCATACTATGATCTTGACTTAATGGAATTGCATTTGTTTACACCAGCATGGAATTTGGCCTTATATATATATTTAACAGCCTAAACAGTAATCAAAATATTTTATATGTTGAATATATAAATAAGGTAATATTTCTAGAAGAACCTTAGCTTTGGCATTCCCTGTTACCTTCACCTTGCACTAGTACATTTGTTTTTATTTCACTTTCTGTAGCAAAGGGTTGGTTCAATTTCCAATCTGATTCTCACGATCTGGGATTGCTGTAGTACTGAGGTAGTTCCCTCAGGCCTAGGGGAACGGTGGTATCTTGCATCTTCTCTGCAGGAACCCCACCTCCTAATTTTAGAAAAGTTGTTGCTGTTGGGATCCATAAGGACTGCAGTCCAGTTGCCCAAGAGTGGGGAACCCAATATCCAAGGCAGGATGGTACAGAGTGGGAGAAATATAGAGACCTTTAGGGGCCCTCCCCAAGAAGTGAAGGATTCCCATGGGAGAAACTCGGGAAGACTGCTTGTTATTCTTGTGATGAATGTGGCCTATTTCAATTTGGATACTTCAGTTTTCTCTCTACAGATTACCAACAACGTTGACACCTAATGACACCCCAGTTTGCATGGCTGCAGCACAGAAGACAAGTCCTGGGCAGGCATTATTTCCAGTCTGTAGAAAGGTAAAAGAATTGGCAACCAACTCAGCTTTGACTGCACCGTGCATTCCAAATCTCTAAAACTTCACAGTCAATTTCTAAGAAAATATTGTTTGGTGTTTAGTAATTTACTAGAAATTGTTCCGGAAGTCAGGCTGGAAAGAATGAAATGAGAAGCCACCCTCAAAACTTTCATGAACAGAAGAAAAAGTGTTAATTTCCATCTTCAACACAGCACCCGTCAGCTTGTGGAAAGAGTTGGGGAGGAACAAGATTGCCTTAGCATAAATTATACAGTCTTGTTTCACTGTTTGCCGCATTTCAGGATCATAAAGCTAGTTCTGTATTATGATGCAAACCCGATCCCAATGGGCCTAAGTGAGGTCATTGCTTACCTAAGCATTTCTGACATGCTACTAAACAACTTGTTGCCATAATTATGTGCTCTGCTGGGAGTTATATTGATTAATGCACCTGACACTTGTGGAAAAACATCTAGTGCATTACCATTTACATCATAGGTAGGCTGTACATTCTAGCTTTTCTATTGCACATATCCTCTTAATTGTTGGGTTAGATGGAACCAAACAAATTACTTGTTAAGCAGCTATAATCTATTCTCATTTCATAGGGGGTAGTGACCCTTCTGCAGTGTATTTGGAAATAGAGGAGCATTATTACTGAACTATGTGCAGTGAGATGTGGGAAGTATTTGATGCAGAGAAGCAGTAAGAAACAATTACCTGTTATATTGTACTCCATTTATGTGTGTTGCATCATGTGTAGGCTTTAACAAATCCTGCTAATTACCATACATAATGTGATTGCTCTGTTCCATTCACACTGTGAAAAATAAGCTAGCCACTGTGATAATTTAGGTTGAAAGAGAGGAGAGAAGTTTTAACCTATTATTTATCTAAAATGTCACACACTGCAAATGAAGCATTACAAAGATAATATTTCTACAATAAAGTGAAAAAAGGAGGTTTATGTAGACACCAAATTTGGTGAAGTTATAACAGGGATGCATTTGGGCGATGCTCTTTATAGTTCACAATTTATAAGAAAACAAGAAAAAAATGTCCTGATCTTTCAAAAATCTCATTCTTTGTTGAGTCAGCCTGTGTGACACTGCTGCCCATATTTTTCATAGTAATATTATGATAGGATTGTGTCATAGTCGTAATGTATTTTATGCAGGATAGATCATGTGAGGTATCATTGGAAAGCTATGATTTACTGAATATGATTATTCTATTTGTATGCATGTATCATTTTTGTATCTAAAATTAGGAATATTGAATACATCTATACTACAAAAGTGTTTGCACCTGGGGAACGTGCACCAGACAGAATGCAATCAGTCTGGCTGGCTAGCTGGGGACAAGTCAATGGACCATTAGAGAGAACAATAGGTCTTTGAAGATGCTAATCTCCCGCCTTCCTGAGCAGCTTTCCTGGGATGCTATAAACTGCCTCTGAATCATGGCTGCTTTGACACTGCAGGGTCATGTGTTCAAGTCACCTGGTATTGGACTTCATAATAGAACACCAGTATTTTTCCACAGAGGGGTGGGTGGGAATCACACTGAAAGACAAAAGATTCCTGCCATATATAAAGCCTATGGGAGTGAGTTAATCAGGGTTTGTTTTTCACTGAATCCTCGTTCAGGATGACTGCTGTGAACATCTAAGGGTTTGTCTACACTGCCAATTAACGACAAAACTTTTGTTGTTCATTTAGCCGTATGGAGTGGAAATCTATCAACTGCATGAAAAAACTTGTACAGATACAGACAGACATCATCTTCCTTTCCAAATGCAAACAGATGGACATCGTACCAAAAGGACTGAAGGTAAAAAATCCATTACAATCTACATACCACACAGACTATGCTGACAGCTTGTGCCTCACGCTCTCAAAGAAACTGCGGAATCACCTGATCAAGATCCTCTACAGCAAACAGGGAAAGATTAAGAATGAGCTCTCAAAAATGGCAGTTTCCACGGTACACATCTGATGAAGTGAGCTGTGGCTCACGAAAGCTCATGCTCAAATAAATTGGTTAGTCTCTAAGGTGCCACAAGTACTCCTTTTCTTTTTGCGAATACAGACTAACACGGCTGTTCCTCTGAAACTTGTTGTTCACAGGTGCTTAAAAAAAGCTCACTCCCCCCCTCCCCCCCAAAAGACAAAAGTTTTGCCACAGCAAGTGCCAGTGTAAATAGCTCATTGTTGGCAGGAGAGCTCTCCTGTCAACGCGAATCCCCGTTATATTATATAACTATAGGGGGTGGAAGTACTTTGTTGGCAAAAATGCCAACAAACAGCGTTTACACTGCCCGACTTTTAGCGACACGGCTGTCTCTCTAAAAGCTGTGTAGTGTAGACAAAGCCTAAGAAACAAAGACAAAGTGGGGGAGAAGTATTGAGCCCAGGGTGGGAAGTTGTCTGGCCTGTGAAAGAACTACCTGGAGTTTTAGGCTGCAAGCCAGGGTGGATAAAAATCAATGATTTAAAAAAAAAATTAAAAAATCAGATTTTTTTAATTTAAATCGGATTTTTTTTGATAAAATGCTTTTTGAGGGAAAAAAAACCTATCTAAAGATAGCTTTGAGCTATAATGTATCTTAATTAAAACTATCTCATCATGGAATAGGGATTATAAATTCTAATTCTATAGTATGAGACAATATATTCATGTAATGTAATCTTATGGGGCTCCAGGGGCTTCTGTATAGATTATTTCGGTTAATCTTTCTTTCTATCTACCCAGTGGGACTCAGTGCTCAGTCTAGAAGATACCATCAGAGATGTATAGTTTTGCAGTTCTCAAACGGTGGATTTGTTTCTCCAGAGATAATATGCTTGTTAACAGCAAAAATGTTTTTAAATAAATAAATAAATAAAATGTAAATAAATAAATGTAATCTTATGGGGCTCCAGGGGCTAATCGTTCTTTCAGCGTATCCATTGGGGAATCTGCCCTACCTCCCCCCCCACCTTTCTGTGGGGGTTCCACAGGGCTCTGTCCTTGGTCCCTTTCTCTTCTTCCTCTTCATCTTATCTCTGGATAATTGCATCCACAAACAAAAATTCAACTTATAGCTCTATGCTGATAACTCACAGATCAACCTTTCTGCTCCAGACCTGTCTCTTTCTGTTCAAACTAAAATCTCAGCCTGTCTCTCTGACATCTCCTCGTGGATGTTTAGCCATCAGCTCAATATGGCTAAAACAGAGCTCTTAAGTTCCCCCTCTCCCTCAAACTCTCCCTCCTATTTCCTTTCTCAATCACTGTGGACAGCATCAATCCTGTCTCCCACTCAGGTCCCTAGCATGGGCATCATCTTTGACTTGGACAGCTCTCTACGGCTATGTCTAAATTTTTCTTGAGTCTATCTGCATAACATCTCTAAAACACAATCTTTCCTACCCATCCACACAGATGAAACTCTTGTCCAGGATCTCATCATTTTGCATCTAAATTACTGCAACAGCCTTTTCTTTAGGCTCGACAAGTGCAATTGTGCGCCTCTCATATCCATTCAGAATGCTGCTGCAAAGATTATTTTCCTAGCCTGTCAACCTGATCATGTCATGTCTCTCTTTGCATCCCTCCACTGGCTCCCCTTCTCCATCACATCAAACATAAGCTGCTTGCCTTCACTTTTCATGTCCTTCACAATCTATTCTATTGCCCCTTTGCTATTGAGAGGTAAATTCCTACCTCTGATTGGCCAATGATGCCAGCCTTTATTGCCCACTAGTTACATTTTCAAACAAGCACTTTGTGCTTTCCCTCATGCTGCCCTTCCCACTTGAGAGGAGCTCCCCTTAAACATCCACAAAGCTACGTCATTATTGCTCCTTAAAACTCTCCTTTGGTGTGCTGCCTACAAAAAACTTGATGGGGTAGGCCACTGGTACTACTGCCTATGATGCTGACCAATACTGTCTCATGGTTTCCTTATACTCCCCTGTCCATCTGTTCTCTCTTGTCTTACATTTAGATTGTAAGCTCTTTAGGGCAGGAGCTGTCTTTTTTCAATGTTTGTAGAGTGCCTAGCACTATGGGGTCCTGGTCCATGCCTGGGGCTCCTAGTTATGGTAATACAGAGAATAAAGAAGAAAACTCAATATCTAATACAGAGTGACCCAGAAGAGATGGGGGGAATTTTAATGTCCTTTCCCCACCAAAAGAGCTGGCCAGCATTATTAAAAAGCCCAGATGAGTGCATCAGCTTTTTCTCTGTTTTAAATCTGGCTCTCACGCTCTGAACTGCAGCCACCATCTTTGTGTCTGGCATCCTAAAACTAGACAGGGTTCTCTTCAGAGTCTGGTCAGAGGGATCATAGTCTGTTGAGCAATTCTGTAGCTTCCCTCCTTTCCATAAACTATCCACTATGGCTTACTGCACCATGGTGTTGTCTGTTATATAGTGCAAACTACCTCTTCAGTAAATGAATAACCACTATATAAGTATTAGAGGGTTTATATCTTTGTATTCTGTAGCCAGTAGAGAGTGATGTTATCTAACACATTTGACAAAGTTTGGCATTCCGTCCGAGAGGGGGCAGTGGTACATGTACACACTAGCCATGACATTAAAGACTGAGCATCTCTATTTGCTTACAGGGCTAGAAACTGGGAATTGGGCCCAGGTTTCCCACCTGACAGTTTAGAGAACTAATTACTAAGCCACCAGGGAGGTAGAAAATTTAACGCTAAATGTAAACACCGATTTTTTTTTTTACTGTGGTTTCAAACTGGACTTGCAGCAGGGTATTAAATGTGCTTATGTTAATTATTACATTGTAGTGTCTAGCATAGCCGGTAGTTAAACTATTTCACTACAAGTTTTCTCTCCTATTAACATTCAGCCAGTAGGGAGGTGGAGAGGATGGCAGGACAAGCTGAGATACACAACATACCATATGACATAGAGGAAATTACATAGTGTACAGGACGTCAGGAAAAAACTACTTGATACCTTTCCCAGACACAAAGATTCCAGTATTTAGGTTCAGGTATACTCTGAAAAGTGGTACTGTTAAAATGATATGAGACCCAGATGGTTCTTCTCATTGATAGCAGTGAAAACGTACCAGGGACCTGAAAGCTGGGTTCTTTCTGCTTCTCATACTGTCACCAAAAATACAGATTTTGCACTAGACCTGGCTAGCACTTATGCAGGTGAGCAGTAACAGGAAAGAGTAGGGAGCCTTCTCCACTTGTGCAGCTTGCATAAGGGTCAAGCAGAATTTCAGATCCTGATCTCAGAGGATAATTCCTTTCTAAAGCACAGGGACTGGAGAAGAGAAGATGGAGCCAAGGCTCCACTCCATTATGCTGAGAAGAATATGTTGAATCCCTTGAACGAGGTAGCAGTTTCACAGAATCATAGGACTGGGAGGGACATATAGTCCAGTCCCCTGCACTTATGCCAGGACTAAGTATTATCTAGACCAGCCCTGACAGGTGTTTGTCTAACCTTCTCTTAAAAACATTTAGTGATGGAGAGTCCAGAACCTCCAGTTCTTCCAGTTCTTAACTACCCTTAGAGTTAAGAAGCTTTTCCTAATGTCTAACCTAAATCTCCCGTGCTGCAATTTAAACCCATTGCTTCTTGTCTTGTCTTCAATGGTTAAGGAGAACAATTCATCATCCTCCTCTTTATGACAACAACTTTTGACGTACTTGAAAACCATTATCATTTCCCCTCTCAATCTTCTCTTCTCCAGACTAAACAAACCCAATTTTTCCAACCTTTCCATGTAGGCCATGTGTTCTAGACCTTTCATTATTTTTGTTGCTCTCCTCTGGACTTTGACCAATGTGTCCATGTCTTGGCTGAAGCATGGTACCAGAACTGGACACAGTACTCCAGTTGAGGCCTTATCAGTGCTGAGTAGAGTGGGAGAATTACTTCTTGTGTTTTGCTTACAATACTCCTGCTAATACATACCACAACGATGTTCACTTTTATTGCAACAGTATTACATTGTTGACTCATACTTAGTTTGTTTTCTACTATAACCCCCAGATTCTTTTCTGCAGTACTCCTTCCTAGGAAGTCATTTCCTATTTTGTATTTTCTAAGTATAGTACTTTGCATTTGTCCTTATTGAATTTCATCCTCCAGACCATTTAATTCAGACCATTCCTCCAGTTTGTCAAGATCACTTTGAACTCTAATCCTGTCATCCAAAGTGCTTGCAACCCCTTCCAGCTTGGTTTCATCTACAAACTTTAAGTTTATTCTCTGTGCTGTTATCCAAATCATTTATGAAGATGTTGAATAGAACCAGACCCAGGATAGATCCCTGCAGGACCCCACTCGATATGCCCTTACAGCTCAGTTGTGAACCATTGACAACTACTCTCTAAGATTTTTATGATTTTCCAGGCTGTTGTGCACTCACCTTATAGTAGGCTAGTCTAGGCTATATTGCTCTAGTTTGTTTATGAGAAGGTCATGTGAGGCAGCACCAAAAGCCTTATTAAAGTCAACATCTACTGCTTTCCCCCTTATCCACAAGGTTTATTCCTCTGTCAAAGAAGGATAGTGGGTTGGTTTGACATGATTTGTTCTTGACAAAACTATGTTGACCGTTACTTGTTTGATTATTTGCTCCATTATGTTTCCAGATACCGAAGTTAAGCTGACCGGTCTATAATTCTCTGGGTTGTCCTTTATTCCCCTTTTTATAGATAGGTACTATATTTGCCCTATTCCTGTCTTCTGTGAGTTCTCAGAGATCATCACTAGTGGCTCAGAGATCTCTTCAGCCAGTTCTTTAAGTATGCTAGTACGTATTTCATCAGGCCCTACCAACTTGAAGACATCTATCTTGTCAAAGTTATTCTTAACTTGTTCTTGCTCTATTTTAGTCTCAGATCCTACTCCATTTACACTGATGTTCATTATATTAGTTCTCCAATCATTGCTAACTTTTTTGGTGAAAACTGAAACAAAAAAGGCATTTAACACTTCGTCCATTGCTGCATTTTCTGTTATTATCTTTCCCTCCTCTTCTAATAACGGGCCTATCCTGTCCCTGGTCTTTCTCTTAATTTCTCATGTATTTTGTCACCCTTTATATATCCCTGCTAGTTTAACTTCGTTTTGTGCTTGGCCTTTCTTATTTTGTCTGTATATGCTTGTGTTGGTTTTTTGTATTCATTCTTTGTAGTTTGACCTAGTTTCTACTTCGTGTATGATTCTTTTTTGAGTTTCAGGTCATTGACAATCTAAGCCATGGGGGCCTCTTACCATACTTCCTATCTTTCCTGTGCATTGGGGTAGTTTGCTTTTGTGCTATCAGTAATGTCTCTTTAAAAAACTACTAACTCTCCTGAACTCCTTTTTGTATGCTTCTCTGCACACTGGGGATCTCCAAGAAGCATTTTATTCCTTGAGTCAGAGTATCTGCAGTTCTCCCTGTGGGGAGGGGTGGTCCTGCATCACCCCACTGGCACATTTTAACCCTCTGTAATGAGAGCTGAGTTGAGTATTGTGTTGATGATACTAAACATGAAGCAGAATATACTGCGGCTGAATTGGTTCTGCCGTGCCAGCAGGAGTAAAAGATGTTGCTTGACTATAAGTGAGAATATATTGTGTGCTTGGAAAACTCACAGAGAACAGACTGAGTAAAAAAAAAAAGTGATTTTTTACATATGCTAGTCATTTTCCTAATCAAAATTATGTTAGTTGGTTTATACTCTCCGCATTCCTATTTTAAACACCACTGTAATGCTAGTTTCCTTTTGTACTGGGGACCAACAAATAGAACAAGAGTATCAAAAGGGTACTTATATGAAGGAGAAAGGAATAAGGAAGCCATCATAAGTGCCACAGAGGATTCAGAGAGCTGCTAGGAGGGTTGGGGAGTGGGCAGGACATATGAAAGATCCTGAGTAATAGCGTGATCCAACCGTGTCAAAGAAGTTGTAAGCGGGTCAAAAAAAGCAACAGCAAGAGGCATGGGAGAAGTAGAGAATATTAATGTTATTTTGTCTCTTGTGTCCAAGACAGTGGTCTAATCCCATACCTGATCAGCTTCCTTATTCATTTAAATTGCTGCTATGTGCAGGGTTCCCAACATCTCTTCTAATTGGGAGCCCAGGGCAAACAAGCCCGGTTTGATTTATCTTCCCTAACAATGTTGCACTCCTACAGTTGAGTGTCCTACGCCTGTATGAAATAATCTCTAATAAATCCAGTGCATTTAACTTGTGAGTTTGATCAGATCTTTTTGCTACTGAATGTCTGGTTAGAAGAATGCAATTAAATGAGCCTGGTTTTATTTTTACTGTAATCAGTGACTCTAGCATGAAAGTTTCATGGATCATATATGACATTTAAGTAGATGGAGGGAAAAAAAACGCAGCTGGTTGCACTGAGTTTGAAACACACAAAATTAAAAACAACAACACTGACAAATTCTTCGAATTAATTCATGAGCTTTTTTTCAAGTCTCCATGGTACATGACAAGAGCTCCAATGGAAGAGGGTTGTTGTAACAAGAGAGAATAAGAGCACCACAGCCTCCTGTCGTGCTTATTTCAGACATCCTATCATATATTTTGCCCTTCAGAAATGTTCATGATGATAGGGAAGAAAAGAAAAGCAAATTGCTGCTTTCTTCTGAAATCTACTTGCTGCAGAGAAACACAGCCAGCCAAATCTACACTCAACGCTACAGCCCACAAAAGAAAAAAGTATCAAAGGGAGAGGGAGGCAAAACAGCTTTTAGGAATTAATTGAATTGCTCTGCTAATAAATTTTTTCTGTCAATCAGGTTGTTATTTGTATTTTAATGGCACTCGGCGTTCATGATTACAGTGTGCCATCTCATGCAATTCACTGGAAGATGGCTTCTCTGTTGAATTAAATGCAGCTATTTCCCGGCCCTTTGGTTTTTGTGAATTTAGTAGCTGTGAAAGGTGGAGATTGCAGTCTGGTATTTACTCACAGAACAGATCAAGAACCACCAGTGACAGTGACAACTAGCTTCCCTACATGTGCCTCCTCTCTGATCTTGAGGGACTTTTTTTAGAGGAAAGAAGAGAGTTCATTCTTCAGGCCTAGTCAGTCTTTCATCTCTCTGCTGAGGTTACCACAAGGGTGCCAACGAGTGCCAAGTATGGCTGTTGTTTTATCATGTGGTTACTTGCCCACACAAACGACTGAAACCATCAACTTCTGGAGCTGCTCCACTGTACTTTTCAGTCCTGATATAGTTTCACACATTTACATTGCCAAGAAAACCTTTCCAATCTTTGAGGGATGAGAAAGAAGATACTGCCAAAGGCAGGGAGACTGCCATGCAGTGGATCTGAATTGCTAATATCTTAGCCCCCAATTTCAGGAAATCTACATGGTGTTTTAGTGGCCCCCATGGGGGGAGTTCTCTCCAACATCACCCTCCTGGTATTGTTTCTGAAGCAGCCTATGTTAGGTGATCTGCAAATGATACTGGAAATAGGAAATAAACTGGCATGTTCTTGATGTGGCTGACAGGTGTTGGAGTAAGGATGGGAAGAAGGGGAAATCCAAAAGAGAAAGACTGGATCTCTTATTGGACCTTCACAGCATTTAAAACTCCACTGCACACTGCTGCTGCTGCCTCTTGCCAATGATATTCTGGGTTCAGCAAACCTTTATAGCATCAGAGTGCCCACTGGGTTATAATTTGTTTGTTTACCATTATCTCCTGAAAGCTAGCAATATATAATTCATCCAGAAACCGTCAGCTACAAAAAAGAAGATAAAGAAGCAAAAATACAGACACTCCTCTCCACTCTCTCCCGCAAAAAAAAAAATATGTGGGAGAGAAGGCCCACATTTGCCACTGACATCTGCCCTAGAAGTTCCTGCTGTTTTGTCTCTAAGAGTTGGTATAACTCTGCCTTCTTGTGTAGGAAATAGATATTTGCGCAGAGTTTCTGCATTACTGGCTTGATTCCCTGTAATGTCACAAACTGTAGAAAGTGGGAAGGGATTTCTGTCTTCAAATTGCTCAAAAGAGATATAGGTAGATCAGTGTTGCCAAGTCTTGTGCTATTTGATGCTTTCATTAAAGCCCCAGTGTCATAAATATAAAGGGAAGGGTAACCACCTTTCTGTATACAGTGTTATAAAATCCCTCCTGGCCAGAGGCAAAGTCCTTTTATCTGTGAAGGGTTAAGAAGCTCGGGTAACCTGGCTGGCACCTGACCCAAAATGACCAATGAGCGGACAAGATACTTCAAAATCTGGAGCGGGGGAAAAGGCTTTTGTCTGTCTGTGTGATACCTCTGCCAGGAACAGATCAAGGATGCAAGCCCTCCAACTCCTGTAAAGTTAGTAAGTAATCTAGCTAGAAAATGCATTAGGTTTTCTTTGTTTTGGCTTGTGAAATTCGCTGTGCTGGAGGAAATGTATATTCCTGGTTTTGTGTCTTTTTGTAACTTAAGGTTTTGCCTAGAGGGATTCTCTATGTTTTATCTTCTTTATATTATCTTCCATTCTGATCTTACAGAGTTGTTCTCTTATCTTTTTTTTGTTCTTCTAATAAAGTTCTGTTTTTTAAGAATCTGATTGCGTGTTTTGGGTGTTAAAAATCCAAGGCTGGTCTGTGCTCATCTTGTTTATTCTCAAGCCTCCCCAGGAAAGGGGGTGTAAGGGCTTTGGGGGATATTTTGGGGAAATAGGAACTCCAAGTGATCCTTTCCCTGTTCTTTGTCTAAATCACTTGGTGGTGGCAGTATACTGTTCAAAAACAAGACAAAGTTTGTGCCTTGGGAAAGTTTTTAACTTAAGCTGGTAAAAATAAGCTAAGGGGGTCTTTCATGCGGGTCCCCACATCTGTACCCTAGAGTTCAGAGTGGGGAAGGAACCCTGACATGGTGGCAGAGCAGTGGGATCATTTTGAACCAAAGATCATTTTGAACCAAAAGCACAGACCTGAAGAGGGTTTTTTTTGTTTGTTTTGTTTTGTTTTACTGAGAGCAGCTAGAGGGTTTTCTGTCTCTTTGTCTGGAGGCAGAGGTGTTAGTTTTTTAACAAAAGGATTTTTCTGTAGGCTGAGAACAGCTATCAGAGGCAAAGGTATCAGGTTACAGCACAGTGAATTGGGAATTCACAAACAGGTTTTTTTCCTTTCTAACTCTCGGGTATAGCTAGGTTAAACACAGAGAGGCTAGGATGACAGAAAGCAATGTCCAACAGAAACTGGAATTAGCCAGATTGGAAGCTGAGGAAAGACAGAAGGAACATGAAAGACGGGTAGAACTCAGACAGATGGAAATTGATGCACAACCAGCCAAAGAAAAAGCTGCTAGGGAGGCAGAAAAAGCCAGGGTGGAGGCAGAAGAGAGACAGGAGAGCTATGGAGGCAAAAGAAAAAGAAATGGAGGAGAGGGAAAAAGAGAGGAAGTGCACTGGAGATAGAGAAAGCAAGGGCTCAGCAGAATATACCGAATAACCCTAACAATCCTTCCTCATCAATTCATATATGGGATCGACTGTGTCCACAGTATGATGAATCCAGTGATATTGCTGAATATTTTCTCACCTTTGAGAGAGTGTGCACACTCCATCAAATTCCTGACGCTCACAAGATGACCACATTGGTCGCTAAATTGACTGGAAGAGCTCTGGACATATTCAACAAGATGCCTATTGAGGAGGCTTCTGACAATAATACATTCAAGGATTTGGTTTTAAAAACAATTTCAAGTTACACCTGAAATTTACAGAGTAAAATTTCGAACCCTTAAGAAGGGCCTGGACTAAGTAATGTGGCTTATGTAAACCAGATGAAGGATCTGTTTGATAAATGGCTCAAAGGACGGGATGTAAGTAGCTTTGGAGGAATGCGGGATTTGATGATACAGGAGCAATTTCTGAATGTGTCCAAGGATGATATAAAAACAGCGTTTATGGGATAAGAAAATGGACTCAGCAGAAAATCTTGCTTCATATGCTGATCAATATGAGCAGTCCCAGACAACCAGAGAGGCGAGGCAAACCGGAACAAAACGGGTGGAGGGAGGAGAGAGGAACAACCCTGGTCACAATTTGAGCAGATACCAGAAGGGACACCCTCAGACCACACCCTACTATCAGGGACAGCCTAAGGCCCCAACTACACCCCAAGGAACACTCCAGACACTTATCGTCCCACCACACCATTCTCCAGCAACCCACCTCGGCCCAGTGACCAGTCAGCTGGGCGATGTTTTAAATGTAACGAGCCAGGGCATGTAAAGGCCAACTGCCCCAAGAACCCCAACAGATTACAGTTCATTGCACCAGAATCACACCAGAGGTCCTCAGGCCCAGATGCCTCCCAGATAGCCTCAGAGTGGAGGGAAACTATGAGTGTGAGCGGGAAGAAGATTATCGCGTGGAGGGACACTGGAGCACAAGTGTCGGCTATCCACCAATCCTTAGTGGACCCCAACTTAATCAACCCAGAGGTCCAAGTGACGATTCAACCCTTCAAGTCAAACTCTTTTGACTTATCTACACCCAAGTTGCCTATCCAGCACAAGGGCTGGTCAGGAATGTGGATTTTTGCAGTCTATGATGATTATCCCATTCCCATGTTGCTAGGGGAAGACTTGGCCAACCATGTGAAGCTAGCTAAGAGGGTGGGAATGGTCACCCGCAGCCAGGCTAAACAAGCTTCCCCACCTATCCCTGTTCCTGAGCCTTCTACCAGGGCCCCGTCTGTGTTACCGGAGACTCAGATGGAGATGGTGGAACTGGATCCCCTGCCAGTGACTGAAACAACTATAGTGGAGCCAATTGCAGAAACCCAACCAAAGCCAGTCCCAGAACCAGAATTGGTGGAGCAACCAGCACTAGAACCATTGCCAGCACTGAGTCCAGCGCTTGCAAACCCATCTACAGCTCCAACACCAGAGGGCACTACCGAGCCTGCACTGGCAACAGCAGTAGATAAACCTACACAAGAGGCTCAGCCGGAGCCTGAACCGCAACATAGTGCACCAGCGGAGAGCGGTTCACAGTCAACGGAAACAGCCCCATTACCTGCATCACTTCCAGAGGGACCAAGCCCAGGAGTTATGAATGTATCAGGTACAGTGCACAAATGTTGGGGCCTGTATGTCTTCATTGGAATGATGTAGACTTGGCAAGGAATGAGCAGGAAGAGCTTGGGGATTCTTACTGTGCTGCTGTTTATACAGTCTGTGAAATGGGACTAAAGGGAGAACATCAGTTTACAGAGTTGCTGGTCCCTTAACCCTCAGAGACAAAATCACGATATTCAATGTGCAAATCATAATCAGAGATGTTCCTCTCTGCCTGCATTGAAGTCCACCTTTGTTTACAATATTTCCACCAGATCTCATTCAGTACTATTCACAGAGGCCCTGCCTTTCTCTCGGTTCCTAGGAGAGGGACATCCAGGTCAAAGATCAACAAATTCTGTTGGAAGGGTGGAATGGTGGAAATGTGGAAAAATTTGCCTGAAGACCTGAGACTTATGATTTAGGAAATAGTTGTACCCAATGTTCTACATTACTTAAGCCTCAGACTAAGAAAATCCAACAGTCTCGAACAGATTCCTCCTCCAGTTCCCCCAGCCCTTGGGACTCATAGTTCCTAAGCCGCTTCTTTCCTTCCCTTCCTTCAGACTTTTCTTTTGTGATCTGGGTCACTGTTCATTCCCTTGCTTACCTGTGATCAGGTTGTCCACTAGGGTGGTTGGCAGACAGAAGGTGCCCACCAGCAGATCGTGGATGGCCAGGTTGAGAATGAACATGTTGGTGACGGTCCACATCTGCCGATTTGTCAGCACGGTGACACCTGGAAGCATATTGCCAGTCATGCACATCAGGAAGATGAGGATGTAGGCCAGGAGGAACAGGGCAGCTATGGGGGCGGAGTGCTGATAGTGAGACGAAAAAGCGTACTTCTTCCTGAAGACACAGGTTCTGCTGTCATTCTTGGAGTATGGTGAGCTGCTGTTGTAGGGGAGAAAAATGTCCCCTGCGGGAAACAAGGTAGAAGAATAAACTCGTGAAGGCCCCATTTGGTAAAGGGATTATGTGATTCACATCAAACCTTTTCCAAGGCATTATGTGGTTTATTTTTATTTACATTTTCATGTTATATATATAAAAAAATAATGGTGCATGGTTTATGACGAGGCAAAGCTGGACAGAATAGCAGCATAAACTGGTCAAATGACTCAGCAGAAACCAATAAGCAACTAGCAGGTCTTTTCTTCAAGGATTAATATTGAATAAGAAATGATAAGTTGATAGAAAGCTGGGTTAGATTCAGTCCTATGGCCCCTGGATGCAGAGCCCATCCTTCCCAAAGACTTTCTCCCCACGTAATCACTATTATAGCTCTTCCACCTTAGGATCTGTGTGAGGGGAGCGGGAAGCTCAGCAGGAGTTACTCTCTTGACCATCAGGGCCAGGCACTGCAGTGCCCTTGCCCTATCACTGACCAATTTTCACTTGGCTCATTATTTGCTGCCCACACACACATTTGATAGAGATGTCATGAACGGTTCACACGGCTTGGCGAGAAATCATTCATAACTGATATTATCCCTGCAAAATTCACACTCGTTACTAGAGATGTCACAATGATTTAATTAACGCTTGCAAAGTCTTGCTATTACCAACTACAAAAAGCTACAAATGAGTGGCATCTTACTGCCATTTTTGTCTCACCTATTTTGACTAACACCACCAGTCTTGGTTATGCTGAGAAATAGAAGCAAGATCCCACTGCAACCCCCCCCATATCCCAACTGACTTTCAGCTGAGTGGAAAATGTAAAAAATGTGAGGCCCATTCTTTGCACTTTGCAAATTCACCCAGGTTCTAGCCCCTGCAGGTTCTTACAAAAACAGCCTCTTCAGGTACGACCTAGATGTCTGCCTCTCACTGAGAGAATCAAAGATGAAGTAGCTGTAAAGTGAAGATTAGAGCAAGATACTGGGGATCAGGGCCCACAGTTTGCAGGGGCCCTGGGCTCAGCAGTTAATCAGAAGCAGAATAGCAGGGAGTGGTACAGCATACAGCCGAGTGCTGTAAACTGACTTCCTGATGCAGTGGACTTGGATTGTCTGGGTTGCCCCATTCTTGGGAGGATGATCAAAGACTGACTAGCAAAAGCAGTGGGAGCTGGTAAACCTCATTGCCAGTGGTTTTGGTTTGTAAACTCAAAATAAGGGATGGATTGGAACCAAGTCCAATTTCACAGAAACCCCAGAGTTAGGAGTTTCAAATGTGTATTTGGATTTCAACTCATCTCCACTTAAGACTGGGAGAAAGACAAATTCACATCCTACAGGCTAGGGGGAGGAGGGTTAGGGGGAAAATAGAGGAGGTAGAGGAGGGTTGGGGGAAAGTAGCTTGTTTGGGGAGGCAGAGGAGAAGCTGTGCAGAAGGCTCCAAAACTTTGATGGATATAGGCTTTGATTAACTTTTATACACCCTTAATAGTCATGACCTGATGGGTCCTGTGTCCCTTGGGTCACTTAGGGGAAAGAGGAAGGCTCATAGAGGCTGCAAACCTTTTGCATTTTATTGTTATTAATTATAGGATGGGGCCAACCCAAGCCCCAGGTCCAAACAGTCTGTACTTTGGAGATATTCTGGCTTCAAACCCAGCCCTGTAGTTTTCCTGCTTGAGCCTCTGTAGTTCTTAACTACTCAGTTATTCTAATTGTGATTTTATTCCTCTCCTGTTGCTGGTGTCCTCTGAGCTTCCAAATTACTATTAACAGGCTTCTTTACAGCTTTTCTGAATGGGACTTGTCCTGATTAGTGTTTCTTTTATTGTTATTCCAAACACTTTCTCTTCCACTTTCTCTTTTACCCTTTCTTGTCTGCCTCTCCTGTACAACATTATTTGTCCTGAGATCTCCTCAATGATAACGAATGATGTCCGAATTAGAGCTAATGACCCTAGGGCAAAAAGGTGAACCTCACATGGTCATACTGAAGATGCCTTTGCAAACTCAGTTTCTTGGTCTGCTCCCGCAACTGCATCCGTAAAGACAGAGCCCTGAACTCATGGAGACGCACTTCAAGATCCAGGACCTTGTTTTGTTTATTTGAAAATGTGACAATCAGCAGTGATGAGAGATGTTATCTGGTCTATAGATGAAATGTAATAAGGAAAATATAAACCAGATATGTGAAGTGGCATGCGAACTATCAACTTCCCACAGGGAACACGTCACCTTTGCATTCCTTCATTATGATTAATAGTAAATAAGTATATATGGTACTTGGTGTGTTAAAGCATTTGATTTCTTTTGTTTTAAGTGACTGTAGAAGCAAAGGTGCAGTTGCACTTGAAGAGAAGTTCTAGATCTCAAACAAAAAGCTGCCAGTTCAGGTCTGCTCTGGAAAGTGTAAGAATGGCACCATAGGATTCCATGTTTATTGTTGTTCAATCATTTCTACATCAAAGCTGTTTAATTCACAAGTATTAAGCCCATCTCCTGCCCCCCTCCCCCCTGAAAAAAAATGCTGCTCCTCAAACTCAACCTGCAGCCTTAAAGTTCAGCTCCTCTTTCTGGCTCATGTATCACTAACATTAAAGATTAAAATTCTGATCAGAATCTAGTGGTTAATTCTGTTGAAGATGTTCAAACCAGAATAAACTCACTGTTTGTATTATAGTAGCACCTAAAGACCCCAGCTGAGACCACAACCCCATAGAGTTAGACACTGTGCAAACAAATGGTGAGACATAGTCTTGTCTCAGAGTTGACAATCGAAGTAGACAAGGCAGACAAAGTGTGAGAGGAAAAACAGAGGCACAGGGAGATAAAGGGACTTACCCAAGGTTGTACAAGTCAGTGACAGAGCTAGGAATAGAACCCAGTTTTCTTGAGTCCCAATCCAGGGCCCTATACTGCCATTGTACCACTCATCCTTTGCCTCTGCAGGGCTGGTAGGAGCACAAATTGAAATTCATCAGCAGAGTATGCCCCCCCACAACTCAGAATTCACACAAAAGGAAGAGACTGGTTGAGTAAGAAAGCACCATTTCTACATACTCTCTTTTCATAGTCAAACAGCACTTTCAGGAGCTGTAGAAGTTACAGCACATTTGCTTGTCATGTTTGTGCATGCCAAGGATGTGCTTTTGGTAACAGCAGGATGCAGCAATACAGGCTGCTCTTCTGGTGTCACTGTGTGAACAGTGGAGTATAACTTGGCTTAAAGACTACACGTCCAATCAGAAGAAGGTACTGGATTGTGTCTGAGCTATCTCTGGTCAGGCAACTTTCATTAATCAGAATAGGTAATGTCGATAGTTAACATGGCCTGAAACTTTCCATTGCAAGACACGGTGTTCAGTTGCTAGACCTTGGCCAAACTTTAAGTGTTTAAGTAAAATTTCCCATGCCAGTTGTCTGCTTAAGGCAGACATTTTTTTGGAAAATTTCAGCTAAAATGATTGAGCCATTTTTGAGAACAAGATTATGGTAAAAATATATTATTCTGCCCCTGTTAAAAATAATTGCTATAAAACATTTTGTTGAGAAGCTCTAGCTAATCTATGCTTTGCAACAGGGACTTGAAATGTGGCCGGGGAGTCACCTTGGTGTCAAGGAAGTGTCTTTTGCCAACCCAAGGAAGATTTTGCCATATTTAGGTAAATTATAATCACTGAAAAAAAATCTCAGTTCACACCATGCTCAGTAGAGACTTTTTAGAATTTGGCAGCTAAATCCTCGGAAGAGTCTCTCTCTCTTTGCAATTGCTCCTTCCAGCTGCTGGGGGCCATGTTGGTGTTAGGCACAGGAAGACTCTCGTGTGCTCTCGGTGTTTCCCGTGCTGCTGCCCAGTAGCACAGAGGAAAAGGGAAGGAACTGCCTGACTCTAATGCAGAGAGGAGAAGAATGGGGTCACAGAAAAGGGACAGGAGCAAGAGAGGTCAGAGAATGGTTGGAGAAGACAGGAACAAGCATGGAGAGGGGCATAAGACAGGGATGGGGGAACGGCAGGAGCCATTGAAAGATGGAAATGTGTGTGGTGGTGAGCGGGAAGAGCAGGAATACAGGCAGGGACAGGAACCAGGGGAGAATAGCAGATGGGGAGGGGACAGGAGCTGGGGGAATGGAGGGATAGATGCAGAAGGGGACAAGGTGAGGCTGGGGTTGAAACACAGGCAGAAGGGTCACTAGTTGAAGGGTTTGAGTTGGGCACGTAAGTAGCCTTCAGTCAGGAAGGATGCTTTCCCCAGCATTTATTTTGATCAGTTGGGGGAGTCATCTGTGGGGGGAATGCGAATATTGAAAATAGGGTCCTGGGCATGTTATTTCCCTTGCTGATGTAAGGGTGTCTGAAAAGCCTGATTCACAGACCTCTGAAGTCAATTAAAGTCTTTCCTTGAATTTCATGGGGGTTTGGATCAGGATCCTTGTGTGATTATCCAGGCGTGAGCTGTTACGTGCTTATCCAGAGGAATCCACTTTGGTCACCTGTGATGTGATCCCAGATTATATCAATGCATTTCAGTGTGTAAACTGAAATTTGCTTTAGCATGAATCTTCAAACTGGTAAAGTTTTCTATGAAGAAAATTAGTATAGTATTCTCATCAAATGTGTGGTTCCACATATGTATGAAGCCTTGATAGCTGGTGGAAAAAAGGCTCCTTTCTTTACTCTGTACTTTTATTAAAATGGCAATTAAATTAAATGCAAAAAACTACATTATTGCAATTTTTAGATATTTCTAAACCCACAAGAGCCAGGAAATGCAAAGTTATGGCTTCCACTGCAACTATAACTTGACTAAATTTAACTTATACTAGGTATTAAGGCTTAAATATTAACAGCCTAGAGTAACTCTCTCTCTCTTTTCAGAGTAACAGCCGTGTTAGTCTGTATTCACAAAAAGAAAAGGAGTACTTGTGGCACCTTAGAGACTAACCAATTTATTTGAGCATGAGCTTTCGTGAGCTACAGCTCACTTCTCTCTCTTTCTCTCTCTCTCACACACACACACAGAGTTATGGTTGTTGTGGAAGCCACAGAATGCATGTTTCCTCTCCTCCTTCTCTCGTTCTCCTTTTCTGCAGTGTTAAATAGCTTTCCCATACATTTCACAGAAGACAAATATACCATAATAAGTTACGCTATAAGAGACTGAGCCAAAGCCCACTGAAGTCAGTGAAAAGATTCCTATTGACTTTAGATCAGGCCCTAAGAGAACTGAATTGAACACCTGCAATATATATTTGACAAGGAGATAGAAACTGGATGTCCTCACCTTCCATGACACAGCCTGACCCTGATTCTTGCTTCAGTATATTGGAGTGTTGTATTGTTTGCAGGTAGACTGGAGTCTTCAGATCAGAGCCACTCCTTTATGTTTCTCTTTATCTAGCTGCAGCCTCCTACTATCAGAGAGGGAGCAGCAACTCTGCTGTGGTGATGAATGCTATCTTGATCCACTGCACTCAGCCACTCACCCCAGGTTCTCAGAGCTTCAGGATAACTCACAAAAGATACCTGCAGAATTGGAGCTTTTTTCCCCTCATAAAATTCCCATAGAGTTCAAGGGTTCTCAATCCTCAGGGCAGTCTACTCCAGTTCCAAGGAAGGAGATGAAGGGAGGTAATATTTTTGTCCAAGTCCAAGAAGACAGTCAAGTGCAAGAACTATGTTAAAGCAATGGGGTTATTAGTTAAGGATGACTGGAGTCCAGGCTGGAGACTTGGTTAAATCCACAGACTTTGTGGATACTGAATTTGCAGCTATTCCAAAAATGCTTTTTTGGGGGAGGGAAGAATCAGAATCCTTTTGCAAAGACACCTGTTGAAATGCTTCTTAATGCTCAGTCCCTTTGATATAGTCTTTGTTATGGGATTAAGACATCGCAAAATGCTCCAGCCCTCTCACTCAAATAGCTCCAAAAATTTCTTCCCACCATCAGAGTTGTAAGCTGAACTCTTGGAGCTGTTTCCAGTTCAGCTGGAGAATGAAGCACATGTTGTTAGCTCATCAGCCCTCTTGCATTCTCTGTGCATGACTTCTGTCTCCGCTCAGCTTCTGCTCCTCAGACTCTCTACACACCAGCTCTTACTGCTCAGCCGCAAAGAGGCTGATTCTATTAGTTAGGGGCAAAGAGTGTGTGTGTGTGTGTGTGTGTGTGTGTGGCGGGGTGTGTGTGTTTCAGTAACATTGTCATGGTTACTGGAACACTTGCTGGATGTACAGGCAAACAGCTGGTCAATTAATTACAGTATCTGCAGCCACTCTCATTTATCAACTGGGCAAAGGGAAGGGTTTAGTCACGAACACTGAATAACAAGAAAAATCAGACTTATCTCCGGCAGCCTTTTCTGGTCTTGCAAGCTGATAGTGTGAGCTCTTGCACCTTGTCCAGGGAACAGTGTTTTAGTGGCACAGTGCCCCACAGAATCCGTTAACCCGAGTCCGAAGGGATTGAGTACTATCTCAACTTTTTGTCCAGGTAGCAACTGGACACAGAGTGACTCCTTCCCCTTGTGCCGGTGAACATGAGAGAAAAGGTATAGTGCTGATGAAGGAACGGCCAGCGAAGCAGATTTTCTGTGTTGAGAACAGGTGTCAGGATCCTGACAAGGGCAGTTAGGACCAAGGATCAGAGCAGCATCAAACCCAAGGCTGAGAGTAGTAGAGGAGTTCATAGCTAAGTTCCAGGCTGGGATTAATATCAACCATCAGAGTTCATGTCATGTGTCAGGGGCCAGGTCCGGAGGCAAGGTCCAAATCAAGCTGAGGTGAGAGCCAGGAGTTCAAGAGCAGGAACAGCCATGGCAGCTACAAGAGATCCAGTGTTCTCTGCTTGCTTCCTGGGCCGCTCCTTGGGCTTATATAGGGTGAGAAGCCATGAGGCTGCTGCCTGTCAGATCCCTTGAGACGGGACTGCCCATGGTCCATGTCCACAGCAGGTCATGGAGTGTGAGCTGGTTACAGCTGTTGCTGGGTGGCAGTGTGGAGGTGATTACTGTCTAACAGCTTTGCAGGACTGGGTTCAAGATCCACTGTGACTTACATTAAGGTAATCAATTATCTGCTATTTGTAAGTTTTCACCAAATAGCTTGGACACACACATTTCAGCCTAGGGGCTGTTTTTAAACTCTTCAGTTTGTCTGTTCCTGGGATGTGAGGGGAAGGATGGTTCAGCAGTTAGGGTGTTAGCCTTGAAGACTCATGTTAAACGCCCTACTTTGCTATAGTCTCCCTGAGTGATCTTGGGTAGTTCACTTAGGGCTTGTCTACAAGGGGCAATTTACCAGTATAAATGATGATGGTAAATTTCTCTGTGTAGAAAGGCTCTTAGTCTCTCTGTGCCTCAGTTCCCCATCTGTAAAATGGGGATCATAGGACTTCCCTACCTCACAGAAGTGTTCTGAGGATAAATTCATTAAAGATTGTGGGCACTTAGATATCACACTAATTGGGGATGGGGAATCAAATAATTGCCTTCAATAGATAGTTTGTGAGCTAGATGATTGGTCTACTTTGTCAGTTCTGACTGGATGCCTGAAACTTTTAAAAACAGGAGACTAATCATAGAACTGTAGAAATATAGGGCTGGAAGGGACTTCAAGAGGTCATCTAGTCCAGCCTCTCCTGCTGGGGCAGGACCAAGTACAGCTGGACCACCCTGTCCAATGTTTTTCTAACTAACAACCTGTTGTTAGTAAGTAGTGAACAACACACATTCCATAGAAACTTTCAAAATAATCACTAGTGCTAAAGTTTGTCAAGTTTTCAAGATTAACAAAATTTTTCACCACAGCAAGGCAAATATTCAAATACTTATGACTAATATGACTCCAGAAATAATGGTGGACAAAACTTTATTTCAGAAATCCATAGTCAATCTGCTTGCTATTTGGCCAACACTAGTCAGAACAACATTGAGCCATTTGAGTGTCCACCTATGAAAAAAAAAATACATGCGTATGCTTCTAAAGCAAAACAAGTCCCCCACCCTCCTTTAAAAGGTAAGAAAGTGATGGAAGTGAATCTTTGCCTGCTTTGCAATTCAAAGAGGCTCAGATCCTCCAATTAAAGGGAAATGAAATTATAAATAATTTATAGCGCTGTAAATATGCACAGCCCTTAGTGGTAGTGGTGGAATTGTGGTGGTTTATTTGGACAGAACTGAATATGCAATTGCTTTTTAGCGAAGGGGGAATTGTTCCGAGTCACTTTTTACTATTTCTGTAAAGTTGCCTTATTGAGCTGATTCCTACCAGCAGATGTCTCACTACTACAGAGCATGCCGTAGCCTGAAAGACGCCCTTACCGTAACCAAACGTTTTCACAGAGTGCAGAGTGGCTTGGCAGAAGGCTGCAGCATTGTCTATGAAAGAGACCAAAACTCTTTTCTTGGGCTGCCTGAGGATGAGAATGAGGATGGTGCAGGGAATATATTGGTTGTTCCCAGGGCCAGGAGGAGAAGAAGAGGGAAAGTGATAGCTCAGAGGAAAGATAAAAAAAACTGTGGGTGTACCATGCCTCTGCCAGCCAGTTGAAGATGTGGCACTACAAGGTTTGAAACTTGTAGTTTCAGATGAAACTTCAAGGTAAAATTAGAGCCAAAAGGTAACTACTAGGCTGATGATATAACAGGTGGTGGTGCTACTATTAGTTATTACTACTACTAGTACTATAGCCTCAGCCACCACCAGTCCACCTTACTTCTGCCTTCCTTCAGGCTCTCAACTCTTCCTCCTATACTTCCTTCCTGTCTGCTTATATAGGCCTGGGTGCTAGGGGGCATTTTCATCCAATTAGCCCCGCAACTGCATCAGCACTCAGTTAATTGGTCTCCTGTCTTTCAGTCAGAGCTGAATTAATGTAAAGAGGTGGGGATTTGAGTGACAAGATGCTGTGTTAGCGCCTGAGTCCGCACGCCCTGTTACAGACATATATAAGTATTTTTAACTGTCTTTGGTGCTATATGTGTCTTGTCCATTATGGAAAACAGTCAATTACACTGTGTACTTTGCTCTGCATTTCATATCCCCTCACATCTCCTGTTCTGCTCTTTGGTCTGCTCCTCGGCCCCTGCTTCTTTGCCACATGGCCCATTTCTCCTCCTGTACCCAGCACAACATTTCCTGATGCCTGGTTCCCTTCTCCCTGTACTTTCCTCTGCCTTGGGTGCTTGGCAGCTCTGGGCTGCTCTGTGGCTCTGGTCTGGTCCCTGATAGTTCCTATTTTCTCTTATTCTCTTAACAATCAGTAGGCTCTTTCTTATTCTCAGCTACTTTTACAATCCTCCAGGCTGTTCTTTGCAATGAACATGGCCCTGGTCTACACTACGAGTTTAGGTTGAATATAGCAGCATTAGATCGATTTAACCCTGAACCTGTCCACACAACAAAGCCATTTTTGTCTACTTAATGGGCTCTTAAAATCGATTTCTGTACTCCTCCCCGACGAGGGGATTAACACTGAAATCGACATCGCCAAGTTGAATTTGGGGTAGTGTGGATGCAATTCGACGGTATTGGCCTCTGGGAGCTATCCCACAGTGCTCCATTGTGACTGCTCTGGACAGCACTCTCAACTCGGATGCACTGGCCAGGTACACAGGAAAAGCCCCGCAAACTTTTGAATTTCATTTCCTGTTTGGCCAGCATGGCAAGCTGATCAGCACAGTTGACTGTGCAGATTTCATCAGCAGAGGTGACCATGGAGTTCCAGAATCGCAAAAGAGCTCCAGCATGGACCGAATGGGAGGTACTGGATCTGATCACTGCATGGGGAGACAAATACGTGCTATCAGAACTCGGTTCCAAAAGACGAAATGCCAAAATATTTGAAAAAATCTCCAAGGGTATGAAGGACAGAGGCTATAACAGGGACCCACAGCAGTGCCACGTGAAACTTAAGGAGCTCAGACAAGCCTACCAAAAAACCCAAGAGGCAAATGCCCACTCAGGGTCAGAGCCCCAGACATGCCGCTTCTATGATGAGCTGCATGCAATTCTAGGAGGTGCCCCTACAACTACCCCACACCTGTACATGGACTCCTGCAAGGGAGTCTCACACAACAGGGATGAGGATTTTGGGATTGAGGAAGATGATGAGGAGGTGGAGGTTGAAGATAGCATACACTAGGCAAGTGGAGAAACTGTTCTCCCTGACAGCCAGGAACTGTTTATCACCCTGGAGACAGTACCCGCCCAACCCGGGCTCCTGGACTTTGAAGGTTGATAGGGAGGTGGAGAAGGCACCTCTGGTGAGTGTACCTTTGTAAATATAATATATGGTTTAAAAGCATGCGTGTTTAATGATTAATTTGCCCTGAAGACTTGGGATACATTCGCGGCCACTACAGCTACTGGAAAAGTCTGTTAACGTGTCTGGGGATGGAGTGGAAATCCTCCAGGGACATCTCAATGAAGCTGTCCTGGAGGTACTCCCAAAGCCTTTGCAAAAGGTTTCAGGGGAGGGCAGCCTTATTGCATTCTCCATGGTAGGACACTTTACTATGGCAGGCCTGTGGCAGGCACGTAGTCTGGAATCATTGCATAAGAAAACATGGCAGTGTGTAGTCCCGGTGTTCGCTGGCATTCAAGCAACATCCGTTCTTTATCTCTGTGTTATCCTCAGGAGAGTGATATCATTCATGGTCACCTGGTTGAAATTGGGGAATTTATTAAGGGGACATTCAGAGGTGGCCGTTCCTGCTGGGCTGTTTGCCTGTGGCTGAAAAGAAATAATCCCAGCTGTTAGCCACGTGGTGTGGGGAGGGGTGAAGTGATCATCCCAGAGAATTGGGTGTGTGGGAGGGTTAGTTGGGTTTGTGCTGCACGTTAACCCGAAAACATCAGCCCCTCCTTTTAAATGGCCAATGTGTCTTTTTCAATTTTAATCTCCCTTTTTTTCCTCCCGCAGCTGCAAATGTTTCAATGCTGCGACTAGCATCTCCATCCCAGAGGCTAGCGCAGATAAGTAGGTGAAAAAAAGGCACTTGCAATAAAATATTCTCTGAGCTCATACAGTCCACCCAAACTGAAAGAGTCCAGCAGAATGCGTGGAGGCAGACAACGGCAGAGTCCAGGAAAGCACAAAATGAACGTGAGGACAGGAGGGACGTGCAAGAGGACAAGTGGCGGGAGCAACAGGAGAGGTGGCGGGATCAAGAGGAAAGGTGGTGACAGCATGATGGAAGGAGGCAGGATGCAATGCTGAGACTACTGGAGGATCAAACTGATATGCTCCGGCATATGTTTGAGGTGCAGGAAAGGCATAGACCACCACTGCAGCCCCTGTGTAACCGCCCGCCCTCCTCCACAAGTTTCATAGCCTCCTCACCCAGATGCCCAAGAACATGGGGGGTGGGGAGGGGGAGGCTCCGGGCACCCAACCACTCCACCCCAGAGGACTGGCCAAGCAACAGAACGCTGGCATTCAATAAGTTTTGAAGTGCAGTGTGGCCTTGTCCTTCCCTCCTCCCCCACCCCACCCGGTGCTTCTCTCCCCCCCCCCCCCCGGGCTACCTTGGCAGTTATCCCCCTATTTGTGTGACGAATTAATAAAGAATGCATGAATTTGAAACAACAATGACTTTATTGCCTCTGCAAGCAGTAATCGAAGCGGGGAGGGCGGTTGGCTTACAGGGAAGTAGAGTGAACCAAGGGGGCGGGTTTTCATCAAGGAGAAACAAACAGAACTGTCACACTGTAGCCTGTAACTAGAGCCTAGAACTGTAGCCTGTTCAACCATGAAACTGGTTTTCAAAGCTTCTCTGATGCGCAGCGTGCCCTGCTGTGCTCTTCTAACCGCCCTGGTGCCTGGCTGCATGTAATCAGTGGCCAGGCGATTTGCCTCATCTTCCCACCCCGCCATAAACGTCTCACCCTTACTCTCACAGATATTTTGGAGCACACTGAAAGCAGTAATAATAATGGGAATATTGGTTTCGCTGAGGTCTAACCAAGTCAGTAAACTGCGCCAGCGCGCTTTTAAACACCCAAATGCACATTCTACCACCATTCTGCACTTGCTTAGCCTATAGTTGAACAGCTCCTGGCTACTGTCCAGGCTGCCTGTTTACAGCTTCATGAGCCAGGGCATTAAGGGGTAGGCTGGGTCCCCAAGGATAACTATAGGCATTTCAACATCCCCAACAGTTATTTTCTGGTCTGGAAAGTAAGTCTGTTGCTGCAGCTGTTCATACAGACCAGAGTTCCTGAAGATGCGAGCGTCAAGTACCTTTTCCAGCCATTCCACGTTGATGTTGGTGAAACGTCCCTTGTGATCCACCAGTGCTTGCAGCACCATTGAAAAGTACCCCTTTCGGTTTATGTACTGGCTGCCTTGGTGATCCGGTCCCAAGATAGGGATATGCGTTCCATCTATTGCCCCACCACAGTTAGGGAATCCCATTGCAGCAAAGCCATCTACTATGACCTGCACATTTCCCAGAGTCACTACCGTTGATAGCAGCAGCTCAGTGATTGCGTTGGCTACTTGCATCACAGCATCCCCGACAGTAGATTTGCCCACTCCAAATTGATTCACGACTGACCGGTAGCTGTCTGGCGTTGCAAGCTTCCAGAGGGCTATGGCCACTCACTTGTGAACTGTGAGGTCTGCTCTCATCTTGGTATTCTTGCGCTTCAGGGCTGGGGAAAGCAAGTCACAAAGTTCCATGAAAGTACTCTTCCTTATGCGAAAGTTTCTCAGCCACTGGGAATCATCCCAGACCTGCAACACTATTCGGTCCCACCAGTCTGTGATTATTTCATGGGCCCAGAATCAGCATTCCACGGCATGAGCCTGCCCCATTGCCATCAGGATGGCCAAATTACCGGGGCCCGTGCTTTGAGAAAAGTCTGTGTCCATGTCCTCATCACTCTCGTCACCACGCTGCCATCGCCTCCTCGCCTGCTTTTGCAGGTTCTGGTTCTGCGTATACTGCATGATAATGTGCGAGGTGTTTACAATGCTCATAACTGCCGTGGTGATCTGAGCAGGCTCCATGCTAGCCGTGGTATGGCGTCTGCAAGCGAGCACGAGAGCAGAGTTGCAGGGGAAGCAGTGGTTGGATGACCAGTTTTGCAGACCTACTGCACCGTCTGCTGCCAGGACACAACAGCTGAGCGGGCTGCATGCTTGCCGTGGTATGGCGAGACAAGAGCAGCCGAGCAGAGTTGCAGCGGAAGCGGCCCTGCGAGACCACCAGGAGAGCAGGAGAGAAGAGTACCAGCGGAAGCGGTGGATGACGACAGTCATATAGAGGACCTGCGAGGTGGATTCATAGCATCAGAAGAGCAGAATGGCAGAGGAAGCAGTCATTCGATGATGATGGTTTGCAGACCTACTGCACCGTCTGTTGAAAGCAATATGGCACCCACATGGAAAAAAGGTGCAAAACGATTGTCTGCCGTTGCTTTCACGGAGGGAGGGGTGACTGACGACATGTACCCAAAAACCACCCGCGACAATGTTTTTGCCCCATCAGGCATTGGGAGCTTAACCCAGAACTCCAGGAGACTGTGGGAACTGTGGGATAGCTACCCACAGTGCAACACCCTGAAAGTTGACGCCAGCCTCTGTACTGTGGATGCACTCCGCCGACTTAATGGGCTTAGTGGGGACACACACAATGAACTGTATAAAATCGCTTTCTAAAAAATCGACTTCTATAAATTCGACCTAATTTCGTAGTGTGGACATAGTCCGGAGGAGGAGTTATTGCCACGTGACCTGCTAGTGTTCTGAACACCTTGCATACATGGACCTCAGTCTGGGAACTACTGCCCTAGATCAAGACAACCAGATCGTATAATCAAAAATAAAAGTAACTATAAAGAACTAACGTCATGTCTCCCTGAGCTAACACAGTGCTATCCTCTGTAACTGTCTTCACAAAATGGAACATAAAATGGCTACCAGTCTCTGCAGACAGTAGAGTCCTTAATGATTTAAAGTTGCAGTATGCAGAAAGACAAAGGATAGTCACAGATCTACTGTAAACACCACACTGACTTCCTGCTTTCTTCACAGTGTGAAGCTCAAATGCCTTAAACAATGGTTTGAAAGAATCACTCTCTTCTAAGGGCCAAATGCTACAACACCCTGAGCGCATTCAGCTCCCATTGACTTCAGTGGCACAGGACACTCAGCATGTTACATGAGCGGGACCTGCACCTAAGCCCCTTTTCCCCATCTGTTTTGTTTATGGTACTTCTAATATCACTCACTCTGGCAGAGAAAATAGGAAGTTCAGCTTTCTCAGGCTCTTACAGAGACAATTTAGTTATAATGTAGCACTACTGTCAGTCTGAGACAGCCGTCTCCTTTAGGATCTTACAAATTCAATTTTAACTTTTAGCAAAAGCTCTGAGTTCATATTTAATTGACTGTGACACTATTCACTTCTGTTTCACCTAAAACATTGCATGGTGTGGATGGCATTCTAAACCAGCTGCTGTATTTCACCCTGGATGTGGCTCCGTTTCAGTGGTAGGTGAATCAATCACTAAACCGTATGTCATTTAGCATTGTGCAGAATAATCCAATGCATGTAAAGGGTACTATACAAATCTATAACAACAATATTTTCAGGGTGGGAAATTTCTAATTGCTCATATAACAGGTTAGATTTCTGAGGATGATGTTCAGATAGGCAGATTTAGAGCTGTCCAGAAAACAAGAATTCTATTTTGTGAAAGATTTTGAGGTTTCGTTCTGCATTAGGATGAAACTGAGACTGTTGGAATTTTTGTGTGAAAAAGCAAGGCAGTGAAGGGAAGAGACATCTCCCCCTTTCATCTTCTCCCACCCCAATAGCCCACTGAATCTGCCTGATTAGAGCTAGGACTTGAATTTTAGCAACTCTGGGCAGGGGAACGTCTCTCCTGTTAAAAGAAAAGGAGTACTTGTGGCACCTTAGAGACTAACCAATTTATTTGAGTATAAGCTTTCGTGAGCTACAGCTCACTTCATCAGATGCATACTGTGGAAAGTGTAGAAGATCTTTTTATACACACAAAGCATGAAAAAATACCTCCCCCCACCCCACTCTCCTGCTGGTAATAGCTTATCTAAAGTGATCACTCTCCTTACAATGTGTATAATAATCAAGTTGGGCCATTTCCAGCACAAATCCAGGTTTTCTCCCCCTCACAAACCCACTCTCCTGCTGGTAATAGCTTATCTATTCTCTCCTGTTGAAACTGTTGGACACTGTAGTTAAATAATTAAATATCCATTGTGCCAAAGAGACAAAGTGAGAGTCTGACTCTGTAGCCCACTGATTAAGTCACTCATCTGGGAGGTGGGAGACGCACATTCAAGTCAGTGCTGCAGATCAGGTGAGTGGCAGGGTATTGGCTGTTCTGGGGTGGGAGTCTCTGTCACTGACCTGACATTCCATCCTGGCACTGAGAAGCCTTTCTGACCAAAGTTTCATTGAAAGGGATAGGTTTCTACAAAAAGTGTTGGTTTTGATGAGTCAACATTTTTCTGACAAAAAACATTTGTCAAAAATCCTGAAACAGCTGTAGGCAGACTGTAGCTGCATATCGGGGTAACTCTATTGGGAAGGGGGCACATTTACGCCTCTATTACTTTTATGTTTCATCCAGACATGGCTGATTAAAAAAAATTAGTCCACCTGTTGGATCTCTTAGACACAGCCTCTTGGCAGCCAGCCAGAAAGCTGCTATAGAAAATCGCAAGCTGAGACAGGGATGATTTTCATTACCGATGAGCAGCTCCTCCATCTCCCTGGCAACTCATCCAGATGTGCCGCTTGTAAACTATTGTTAAATTCATAGATTGTTGTGGGGCCAGCAAAGCATCTTTCAGAATTTATACTGCAGTCTGGGCATATTAGTGGATAACTCTGATCACTGACCTTGTATTACAAATGCCTCTTGGCTGTTTGTTTCTATTCTCTGAATATTCCTCTTTTCACCACTGCCTAATTGAGTTCACATTTGTTAGGTTAGCTGACAAGACTGTAGCTAGCTGCTTCTCAGTAGAGCAAAGAGCTATTTAATTTCATTGATTCTTGATGTTTGTCCGTATTTGATGCCAATACTTCACCATCTCCATTTTAACTGTGTTATACTGCAAGGCTAATAAAATTATTTTCAGAAATAATACAGCAAACCAAGGGGCAGGTGAGCAGAGGGGAAATGATACAGGAAGGAGAGGAAGCAGCAACTGTAATAGGTACTCCAGCCACTCTCAGCCAAGACTCCAGGAGGCAAAACAGATGAATTAAAGACTGAACTGTTCACAAGGATTTCTTTCTGCATTGATAAAACGTACATTTGGGGACTGTCTCCAGAGAATTTAAGGTAAGGTAGCCAGCTTTGAATTTAGTGCGAGGTGAACTGGATTGCTCAATGGATTTGTAATAGAATAAGATGTCTGTTAAAGTTACAAAGCTGAAATGAAGGAATGCATGGGGCTGTCACAGGGTCTATGCTGGCACTCCCTCTTTTGTGCCTGCACCCTTTGTTTAGGCTGGTATAATAAAGAGTCCCCCCACCTTCGTGTCTTTATTTACAGTGTTCTTGTGCAGTCCCAATTCCCCCAACAACAATCACACCACAGACCCCTCCCCGGGTCTTCTGGCCCTTGAGGTTCCTTCCAGTAGGTAAGGGGACAGCAGAAACAGCCCTCCTGTCTCCTCCCCAGCCACCCCCTCACTGAGGTTTTCCCAGGGCTTTTATAGCCCTCCCAGTCTTTAGCCCAGCTGCTCCCACTCGGCGCAGCTTGTTGCTCTGATATAGCCCTCATTAGGGCTTACAGCTGGGCTCTGTGCTGCATACCTATGTCTCGCTACCTGGCCTTTTGACCAGAGAGCCGTCTGCAGCCAGCATTTTGGCAGGCCTCAAAAGGGGGTTTTACCCCTGCCCTGCCACAGGGGCGTATTAATCAAGGGCAGATTCTGTTTGCTGATTGGTTGAATCTCAGACAGTACTATGAAACACAGCCAATCACCTTTCAAGTGCTATATCTTTCTGTAGGAGAAGGCATGGATGTCTGTCACAGATGTAAGAGTGCTGAAGAGCAGGTCCACTATGAACAGACTCAGTGCATAGTCTTAATTACAGCAGCCTGGGATCTGCATGTGAACGTGGCCCTCTGCATGTGGATCAGCTCCTGCCTGCCAACAAGGGAGGGGCAGTGCTGCCTCCATGATATCACACACCCTTGGGTTCTTTGAAGAGCCTTCTTTGGGGATTTAGATATGTTCAGAGTTGGGAGGGGACAAGGGCTGTCATGGGCAGCAGCCAGAGAAAGGGATAGAGGGTGGGAAGGCAGGATCAGTCTGGGGTTGTATGGACTTTTATGCATCCTTTTTCTTGCTGAGGAACCCGCCATGACAAGTTGCCCCCCCTTTCCGGGGTGCCACCTGATATACTGGGGTCCCACTGAGCTCGCCCATTTCACCAGCCTGGGCTCCCTCACCCTGTCCTGCTGTGCCAGGCCCTCAAGCCTTCTCCAGCACACGCACATAGGTAGGGACACACCTGCAAAATGACACACAAACACTAAGATCAGCTCTGTGTGGGAAGACTCAGCTTGGGGATTGCCCAGCACTCAAGTGCACACCTCCTTTGGGATGCAAATTCAAAATTATATTGTCTTGTGCTGTATGGAGATCTATACAGTGTAAGCTCATGAAATCCTCCACCTTCCTCAATGTGGAGGAAGATATGCTCAGCTTTTTGCCCTCCCCCAGTTATGAACTGCACAAACTGGTTTTAGAATAAACAAAAACCAAGTTTATTATCCACAAAAGGTAGATTTTAAGGGATAGCAAACAGATTAAAACAGATTACTGAGCAAATAAAACAACACACAAACTAGGCTTAATACACTAAAGAATCCTGGCTACAAATAATACTTTCTCAGCCTAAATGTTGTTGTAAGGAGGTTGCAGAATTTCTTTGTGGACAGACAGCTCTTGTTTGCAGCTCAAAACTCCAGGAATATCCTTCACGGGCCACACACCATTCCCAGCCCAGGTTCTTCCTCCCCCTTTCCCTTTGTCTTTGTTTCTCATATGTTGCCAGCAGTCATCTTGGGTGGGGATTCAGTGAAGAATGAACCCAGATTAACTCACTCCCCAGCCTTAAATAGGATTTGCATATGGTGGGAATCCGTTGTTTCCCAGTTTGACAACCTCCATCCCACCCCCTCTTAATGGAAAAACATTAGAAGTCCAAGATGGTGTCCAGTACCAGGTGATATGATCACCTGACCCTGAAGTGTCAAAGCAGCATTACAAGAAACTTCTCCAGGCGGAGGGAGATTAGCATCTTCAAAGACCTATTGTTACCCCTAATGATCCATCCAGGCTGATTGCATATTGTCTGGTGGATGTTCCCCAGGTGAAAACGCAGTTGTAATTGTTACATAGTCAATATTCCTAACTTCAGATACAGAAATGATACATGCATACAAATTGGATAGTCATATTCAGTAAATCATAACCTTTCCAATGATATCTCACATAACCCATCTTGCATATTTCTATGAAGAATATGGGGTGTAGTGTCACACCCCCTTTTAAAAGGGATTTCTGTGGACACTTGCTGGCACATGACGAGCTGTCAGCAGGGATACATAAGAGCCATGTGGTGAGGGGGATCCAGGAGGCAGTGCTGAGACACAGGCTATCCACAGGGATGGCCTGGCCTCTGGCGGGCCCCCTTGTAATCAGTAGGGCTTGGGGGCCATTTGTTTCACAAGAAGACAAAGACAAACTCTGTCCCTACCATTATTATCGGCTGGAAACTCCATGAGGTGGTCTGATGGAATTTCCCAAACGCATCTGGCTATAGGTTGGGGCTGAGGCACCATGACAGGGCATGGTGGAGAATCTTGTGTTGCCATGGTTATTGCCAGGGCTTATATTCAACTGGAGCTGTCTGGAGTGGAACTCCAGTAAATATTTTCACCCCCCTGGAGTTTTTATAGCATTCTGAGGGGGTGGCGACGGAGAGCGGGTGGTGGGGGAGGGCTCCAGGAAATACTCTACGAGAATTTAAGCCCTGATTATTGCTCTACCTGTCCAGTGGAACTTCCATTTCTAGGGCCACAAACTAGTAACAGTTATGTCTATTTTTAGACATGGAGAGGTCTAGATTAAGGTATGGTGAGTGCATTTTGCCTACTCTCTGCTCTACAATAATCTCTATGCAAATGTGCATGTAAAGACAAGAAGAAGTTTGGATCTCAGTGGCAGAGATTAAAGCATTCAAAGGGATCAAGGAGGTCTCGGTCTTTTTCTGCATTTCCTTTATATTATAAATACCCTGTCCTATATAGCCATTGCCTACTGCTGTAAAACACATCCATGTCAGATTACTAATTTTGGTTCACCATTTTCATTATATTACTCCTAGGAGTTGTTAGACCCTTGACTAGTATCTGATGATGGACAGGTATATCAGGAAAATCCCCATAGTATTACTCTGGGATAACTGCTTGCTGCTGCTGATAATTTAGCTTTTTAACAGAGAAACTTGCTGCAGCAGAATATGAACATCGTTGATTTTTATTTCAGATAAGCAAAGGCAAAGTGGGAGGACAGTAAGGGGCACCTATTAAAGAGAAAACTCCTCTTGCTGTCTGCCATTATGTTTTTGTCCAAGAAAACCTTTCCCATCTAACCTGGGTCTCTTTCTCTCTCATCTCATGTTTGCCTGAACGTACCTTCATGTTCATTAAAAGAAATGGATAACACTTTAAGACTGGCAGGCACTTGGACTGGCATGCACTCTCATTCGGAGTACTGAAATGAAGACCACAAAGGGCACCATAACAATTCCTTCTCTATCTAGCAGGGAACCTGGAGATGTGTGAAGGGGAGGGGAGAAGACAGAGGTAGTGGAGGTGGGAATTAATGCAGTCATGGGTTGGATTCAAATGGAATGATCAGCTTTAACTTCAGCATGCTGGGCTTATAGCCCAATGTAATGCTGCTGCACTCCAGTTCTCCCCACATATGCTATATGAATAGCAGATTCTAATACACAGAATACAGTGGCTGGTCTCTGAAGAACTCTTTTGTAGAGGGAAAAGATGCAGCACACTATTAACAAGAACAATCCTGACAGGAGGCTTGAACTCAATTCCCCTTCTCCAAATTAGCAGGGATTTGGAAATAATGTTAAGGTAACACTAGGTTTTGGGGGAAATATTATGGCCTACATTTCTGCTAATAATTCTCACCTTCAGCCCTGAGGTGCCTCCTTGGAGGGCCCACAGCTACGTGCTGGGAGTAACAGGCTTGGCCTAGCACTCAGGCTTCCCTAAAACCAATACTCAGGAATCAGGGTATGTTCTTTCTCAGTGGTGCTAGGATGACACCAAATCCATTTTGCCTTCTACCTGCCTCCTTTGAGGGCAACTTCTTTCATCACCAAGAACAAACCTTCACAACCCAACATGATAAAGATCAAGATCAGGCACAAAGTCAGTTAAATTCCTGATGGGGTTTGGACTAGTGGCACTGAGCAAAATTTCAACATTATTGCATTAGATCACTGAGTCTTATTAAAAATGTCCTGCTCATGGCAGCATCTTACAAATATTGTTATAGCCTTAAAGTGCCTCAATGAATTGAGAAACCTGATTTACTGTAAAAAGAAAAGGAGTATTTGTGGCACCTTAGAGACTAACCAATTTATTTGAGCATCTAAGGTGCCACAAGTACTCCTTTTCTTCTTGCAAATACAGACTAACACGGCTGCTACTCTGAAACCTGATTTACTGTGAGAAGGCCCACTGAATGTTAAACTTGACATTGGCTATGCCACAGCATGAATTCCTCTTCTTGAGGTGCAGGAGAACTTTCCCTTTAAAATATCTTGTGAAAAGTGGTGCACTAGAAATTAGGAAATAAAATGTATGTTTGCCATTGAACTGCTTCTCCAATGGAGAACAAAACACAGGAAGTTTCACACTGACCAGTTTTGGTGGGACACTGGCTTTTTCAGGCCAGTATTTCACCAAAACAGGCTGAGAATAAGAGCCTTTTAAGAGAGGGAGCAGTGTCATTGCACGTGTTCTGTACCTACGGTGAAATCAGCTATTCCTCTAGACAGGCCTGAGATGCAAGAATCCACACAACATGTAGGTATGAATCCCACTTCCTGATGCTATCCAAAGTTTGTTTTAACCCAGAGCTAGTGTCTGGGTCATTGGAGTCATGCGTAACCTGGCTGCATATCTAATGATTGCATCCCCTCACTCCTGGACCACGGCTTAAATTCTCATTGAGTATTTCCCAGAGCCCTGGGGTTTGAGGCTTCAGCCCCCGGTGTATGCCAGGGCTCAGGGCTTCAGCCCCATGGGGCGTGCCAGGACTCAGGGCTTTAGCCCTGTGGGAGGCGCCAGGGCTCAAGGTTTTAGCCCCATAGGGCACACTGGCGCTCGGGGCTTCAGCTCTGTGGGGCATGCTGGGGCTCCTGTGGATTCGAAAATATTTACCAGAACTCCGCTTTGGACAGCTCCGACTATGCAGAGAGTGAGCTATAAATGGCAAAGCAGTCCTATTATGCTGCTTTTGCACACAGTCTATAGACTGGATAAGCAACTGATAAGTAGGGAAAAGGATGAGAAAGACAGAGCCAGCAGAGGATAAGCAAAATACATAGGTGGGAAGAAGAGGAAAGACACAGGAAATAGAAAAGTGAAGAGAAAGGACTTGGCTGTGGGGAAGGGTGAGACAGGGTACGATAGAATATATGAAGGGGTGAGAGAGAAAGTGAAAAAAACAAGAAGACAGGCATGAGAGAAGGGAAAGATACAATAGAGAATGTTACATGACAGTTCTATAGTCTAGGCCTTCCTGCCCTTAATTATACTTAAGAAAAATGGCTTTCTGTCACCACTGTTTTCCCCATTTTTCCTACTTTCATCTCTCCCTCTCTCATTACAATGTGTGGCATCACTTGGATCAGATCTCACCACAGCCAGACGGCAGGAGGCTGGTCCAATCTTCAGCTAATGTGCTTCTTTGTAAACATCAGCTCTTTTCTAACCAGACTGGTGGTGAGTGCTCTGTGAACATTTTCTTTTTGAGAAACTGCACTTACAAATGAGCGCTGTGCAATTATTTATTTCATCACAATCCCAAACAAAGTGAGAACCCAGCACTGGATGACAGCACCATTTTCTTCTGAATGCCTGATAATTACTGTTCACTGCAAACACAGGGAACACAGAAATATTTAAGAGATACGAAGTATTGCTTGTTGTGGCAGAGAAAAAGAGCTGCAGTCAAGTGATCAGCTACTTATGGGGAAAGCAATACCCACATACTGCACCATTACCTTAGTGGCTTAATACCAAGAGGAAAGATTGTCTTGACGTTAAGGCACTAGTCTGCAACTCCAGGAGCATGGGGTCAGTTCCTGGCTCTGCCACAGCCTCCCTGTCTGGCCTTGGGCAAGTCACTTGATCTCTCTGTTCCCCAGTTGTAAAATGGGATAATACTTCCTTTGTCTATTTAGAGTGTAAGCTCTTTGGAGCAGGAGCTGTCTTTCACTGTGTGTAGGTACAATGTCACAATGGGGTCCTGATTCAGTTGGGGCTTTGAAGTGCAACCATAGTACAAATAAATAATAATTTTCTGACTTTCCAAAATCATTTGACTTTTAAACTGGTGTAGTTTGCTCTCATTGCCACTCATTTCCCTTCATTCACCTTGGCTTTAAGAGGCAGTGACTGGACGACAGTGTCCGTCTTATTCTTGATAGTGGACTGTCATTATGCAAACTTTTCCACTGATAGCTAAAGCCCATCCTTCATACCATGAAGGATCTGGTACTTCAGCCCTGGGCTTCTCTTGAACACGTTATGAATCACGCTAAACTATGTGGTTGGGGAATCCCCATCTTTGGAGGCTTTAATAACAAATTAGAGAAACATCTGTTAGGGATGGTCTGGGAATACTTGGTCCTGCCTCAATGTGAGCAAATGGACTAGATGACCGCTGAAGGTCCTTTCCAGACCTATATTTCTATGATTCTATGATGCTCAAACCCCCTCCACTCCTCAGACATGTTGCAGGCTTTAGTCTGATTACTGGACACAGGTCCTTTCTACACTATGTGTTTTAGCCATGTGACCTCACCACGTGACAACTATGTCCCTTAACTAGCTTACATTTATGAAGTAGATGGGCTCTTAGAATCCCCCTCCAAAACCGTGAAGTCATGATTTGTCATACCAGAGCAGGCTATTTAGGGTGACCAAATAGCAAGTGTGAAAAATCAGGACAGGGGTGGAAGGTAATAGGCGCCTATATAAGACAAAGCCCCAAATATCGAGACTGTCCCTATAAAATTGGGACATCTGGTCACCCTAAGGCTATTACACCCTGATTTAGCAAAGCACTTAAACACAGACTTAACTTCAACCACATGCATCCCTATTCAGAAACCACTTACAACAGGCTTAATTTCAAGCATGTGCTTAAGTCCCATTCACTTCAATGGGATTTAAGTACCCGCTTAAGTTCTTTGTTTAATTGCCGTTTTAATGCATCTGGTTCAGCAGTATCAAGCAGTAGGTTGGAAAATCTGCCCAATGCATCTGTTCAATCACAAACAGCTGTACATAGAGGGTCAGGGGAAGGGAAATTTCCCCTCTCTGCACAGGTAATTAATTTATGCCATAAAGTATGAGATCCACCTACTATTGTTAGATTATTTTCCATGTGGTAGAAGTGGACAAATGGTAATACTCATTAGATAAAACCAGGCCTTTTTACTTTTTACCCCAGTATTTCACTCAACAGCTTTCTGTGACAGAGAACCTCCCAGGCTGACTATATGCTGCAAAAAAACACCATTGCCTTGATGTGATTGAAAGTGACTGCCATTTAAATGGAACCTAGTGGCCCTTGTTCTCATGTTGTGGGTGAGGGTAAGGAGGAGACTGATTGATTTTCACTATAACCTTCATAATTTTGAATACACTGTAACATTTCTAGGCTAAACAGTCTCAGTCACTTCTGCTCCATTTCGAGGTGTCACTTGCTCCTGCTGTGTTTCAGCTTTTAAATTTCCAAATGCTTCAACTTTTGTCAGCTATTGTAATCTGGAGATTTTTAGGGAAAAAAATCATTTAAAACAAATGCAGTGGATTAAATAATTGATTTCCAACATGGAAAGAGCCAATACCTCCTGCTCATTTCCTCTGATGTACTGACAGACAAGCTTTCTGTTGACATTCAGTTATGGGGAAAGAACTCATCACATTGAGGTCAAGGGGGTAGCAGTGACAAGCTTTGTGACGATGAAGAGCTGAGGTCTCTGGTTGCCCCTGAAGACACTCATCGTAAAATAAGCCAATGCCCAACTACCAGCCCAACTTTTTGAAGATGACTAGAAGGGAGTTATTTAGAGTTGTCATTTCCCTCCACAATCACCATCAGAGGATTGGGACCATCACTACTTGTTAATGCCTCAAGACAATCAGCTGGCTAGATCAGAAGAGTGACAGTCCAATTTAGTGGGCATAACATTCCCAGCCTAATGAGATGGATCTTTTACATAAAAGTGTTTCATATGGAATAAAAAATCTAAACTACTACTTTGTGAGTTTTTTAGGGAGTGGGGTGGAAGGAATTATATAAATGCAAGGTGCTTTACAGAGAGTGAGTGCAGATTCACAACATCTCTGCAATGGAGATATTATCTCCACTGTTCAGCTGAGAAAACAAGTAAAGAGGCTTGCATAAGGTCACACTGGAAGAATGTAGCAGATCTAGGAATAGAACCCTAATTTGTTGACTTCTAGTCCCCCATTCCTGTGCCTTAACCATAAGACCCACACTTCCATTGCTACCCTCTGTCTTTATCAGTGAAACTCTTCATGAGTTACTTGAAACTTCCCTTTAGATCGGATTACAATTGTTTTCCCGCAGAAGCAATGTTCCAAACGAGAAGTGAGTAGATAGGTACTTAGGTACCACACTAAGGTGGGGTGGTATTAAAAGCTAGATAGGACAGGACTTTGATATAAACCCTTCTCACAGTGTTGGAGAGCCGGTGGCTCTGCCTTCCCTTAGCATTCACAAATAGCACAGAAACTGATGCTCTTCATTTCTTGTCATTTCTGAGACATGCCATGGGCTGCAGAGCTGATGAGGCTGGCTCAAGACTCTAATAAGACAGGCAAAGCCTTTCAGCTGATGTAACTACCCAGATCAAACCATAAAGTCCTGACAGGCCCATTCCACCTTGCAACTGGTTCATTTGCAGCTGCCACTGCTAACATGATCTCCCTTACGCAGAGTATAATCTCAAGTGAATGCATCTTAAATAAACAAGAGAATGTAAGTGAATGATAATTCCTTCATATCCTCTGCTGACCTGATCTGATCTAGTGATTTTTGCTCACTCTCTTCCCTCGTGCCTGGCTGTGCTTATGATGAATATTCTGTGTCATGACTACACAATAGAACAGAACTTGGTTTCATGTTGTGCTTTTCATACTTAAGAAGGACTCCGAAAGAGCTTTACAAAATGAGCCAGATATTGTGAGGTCAGAGACTGCGTAGGCAAAGGCAGCAAACATTACGCACCAAGCAGGAGCTCATGCACAGCATAGTTAAGTGAACCTGCTTAACTGCATGCTGGCCAGGACACCAATCTCCTCTCTTACCTTAAACCAGGGATGGCCATCCTATGGCTCCAGAGCCACATGTGGCTTTTCAGAAGTTAATATGTGGCTCCTTCTATAGGCACTGACTCCGGGGCTGGAGTTTTACTTTTTTACTTTTTACAGGTGCCAATTTTCCAACGTGCCGGGGGTGCTCACTGCTAAACCCCTGGTTCTGACACAGGCCCTGCCCCCACTCCACCCCTTCGTGCCCCCTCCTCTGAGCCTGCCATGCCCTCGCTCCCTCCCCCCACCCCCAAGAGCCTCCTGTACGCCATGAAACAGCTGATCAGGAGGTGCAGGCAGGAAGGGAGAGGCGCTGATCAGTGGGGCTGCCGGTGGGTGGGAGGTGCTGGGAGCGGGGAGGGGCGCAATCTGATGCGGGCCTGCTGACCTATTACTGTGGCTCTTTGGCAATGTGCACTGGTAAATTCTGGCTCCTTCTCAGGCTCAGGTTGACCACCCCGACCTAAAAGAACACAAATATGTCAACACCAGCAGGCTGTGCTGTTATAGCTCAACCAGTATAGTTATACTGGCAAAGTGTTCCTAGTAGGGACACAGCTATACCAGCAAGCCTGCTTTTGCTGGTATAGCTTATTCCAGCTTCCCAAGTGACATAAGCTATACCAGCTGTCATTTTCCTGGCTGAACACCCATTCTGGATGCTCACAAGGCAACTGTGTTTGGACTCGCATGCTGGATCTGTGTGCTTATCGGCTCCCTCGCAGACAGTCTCTGGCTTCTTGGGCATGCTTCCCAGGCAGTGACTCTGTCTGGTACCACTTCCAGGGAACTGGACTCTGAGGTCCAGTTGCCCAAAGCCCCCAAACCAATGTTAACCCCCAAAGTCCTCCCAGGACTTAAGTACACCCTCCCCAGAACTCCACCCTTATGGGTACTCTGGTTTATAGTTTAAGCCTCCAGGACATGTAAGAGTTGAAGCAAGTAACATGCACAGACTTTTCAGTACTCCTTTTCTTTTTGCGAATACAGACTAACATGGCTGCTACTCTGAAACCAGACTTTTCAGAGGAATTTCTAAGCCAGTCACACTTCACTCATAGACAAACACAGTGTGACACAGATGTATGCAAAATAATAAACACCTGCTCCCAATTCCCTCTCTCAGTCATCAACACTCTTGAGCATTTTGGGTACAGATTGGTGCCATCGGAGGTCTCAGGTCCCCTCTCCTTGACTCTATTCCTGCAGATCAGTCTTCTCTTTCTGTTTATGTAGGCTCCTCTAATTCCTGCAGGAAGCCCCCCTCAGCTTGTTCAGTCTGGTGGTCAAAATGTACTCCTGCTCAGTAGGCATGTCCCTTTGTGTTTCCTGAACTTCCCAGATTGTGTGTGTTTAAAAAAAAAACAGTTCTAACAACTTATTTCTTCCTTCCTTCATTTCTGCTGAGGAATTTGCACGGGTCCAGCCCCCCTCCCTGCAGACCATCTGGATAGACCCAGATTTTCCTAGGCTGCAGGCATCCCATTGTTTTAAGATGCTCCCATTTGAATGGGAGGCTATTCAGGTTAATGATGCTCAACTGTTGCTGATCTGGGAGATACATGACACCAGCCCGAGTAGCAAATGGTTGATTCCACATATACTGAGGGATTCAGTGATACAGCAATATCATAAAATCAATCAGCATTCATACGTTTTACACAGACAAATTTCCCAAACTGTCACGCTGGCAAGAGCACAATTTTGTTCGTATAACTGGGTGTGACACTTCCCGGGGGTATGCACAGTTGTGGGGTACCGGGCTCCCACCTGCTGTTAGAGTGAGGAAGACTTGTCAGGGAGCTGACCCCTGGCAAGCACTTCCATCTGAGCCCATGCAGGTTCGGCTATTCCTCTGCAGGGTAGCAACAGGCACACTCCAACCCCAGAGTCCTCCGAGAATGTTCCTGGAATGCCCTCTGCCTCGACCCACAGAACAGTTACAGAATTCCAAATCTCTGTTCCCAAAGGAACAGTACATCGCAGCTTACCAGCTATACCACAGAACAGCTCTGCTGAATACACAGCACTTAATTTGTTTATAGAGAAACCAAGTCTAAGTTTATTTAACAAAGAAGAGATGAAAGAATAGCAAGCAGCAATTCTGGAAACAAAGGGTTACCTTTAAAATAAAATCATAACACATTCTAGAATATAAACTTAACTAACTGGACATTATTATGTCATAAAAGCAAAAGCTCACTCAAAATCCTTCCAGCGTACTACAGCTTGGCTGCGATCTTCCGTTCATTAAGCAAGCCCACCATCAGTTTACATCCTGCGTGTCCCTTTGCAACGTAAGAAATATAAAAACTGCTTGGATCTTCGTTCATGAACCAGACATCTTCCATCTATGTGTTCCTCCTGTAGATTTTGCAATCTCTTGTTAACTTTTAATCTTGATCAGCTGGTGGTTTAGTATGCAGATAGGTATCCATTGTGAAGTATGCAATTCTCAGTTTGCACATAATTAGATAGATAAGTGTTTCCTGCCTGTCTGAAAAGACATATTTGTCACTTCCTAGTGACCTGCTTTAATTCACAGACTTTAAAAATATAATTTCCAGTAGCAATACATAACTCCTTAAAAATTATCCTTCCATATATTTTGCAATGGTTAGATGACCAGTGTGTTGTTAGTTCTCAGTAGAGACCTCCCAGGCCACCCTTTAGTGAATTATTATGCGTATAAGTGACTGAGGGGATCCCTGCAAAAACTTTGTGTGCCCTGTCCCCTCTGCCAGTTGGCATCAAGAGGTTCCTTGGTCACAATGTCTATACGAGAGGCTTGCGCCTGTACAGCTATGGCAGTAAAAATATTACCCCCCTGAAGAAATATCTATGCCAGCAAAAGCCTTCTAGGGTAGATATAATTTCTGCCTGAACAGCCATCAAGGAGGATGAGAAAAGATGGAAGTTGAATCTCTAATCCAAAAGGAGGCATCTCTCGTATTATTTATATGACAGTAGTGTTTAGCGCCCCTGGGAGTGACTACTCACCAACAGAGCACCCCCTTATGTTGAGGACATGGCATTGCAGGGGCTCTTCCCCTCTAGCACCCCTTTATATCCTGGTTCCACAGCACTCTGCCATTGCCTGAAAGACCAAAACGGACACCGTGTAGAATCAAGCGCGCACCTGGGTTTATTACGCACAGCGCTGGCAGAGTGTCAGCGTGCTTATTAGGCTCAGAGACACTGCCAAACAATTGATTACAGTGGATTATATGGATTTTCCATAGGCAGAGGGAAATGACGGGGTAGGCAATCCCAAACCCCTAGATAGGTCTAGCAGCAAGACAAGATAAGCACAGTATCCAATAGCCAAAAATTACATACAGTCTCTGCCCATGATTTCAGGTTAACAAGTAACATACAATTAGTACACAGGTGTTTTCCTTTAAACAATGTATAAACTGTGTTAGTATAAAATATATATGTTGAATTCTGATTTGGGGTCCATAGGAATGAAGTAGCTCCTCTGATTGTCCACAGGTACATACCTAGGGGTTAAAGCAAAGAGACAAATGAAAAGTACATGGCAATAAAGATTGTTTTTCAGTTGCTCATTTGTGTTTCTAAGGCAGGCACTGGTAGTGGCTTGGAGGAGGGGTGTACATCTGTGAGAGGGAGGATATCATATCTAATACTGACGTGTTTGAACCTCTTCCATAAACTCAAGGTTGGTGTGTGGGAAAGTACCTCTTCCTAGAGAAGAAGCAGGGCCCCTTTCATTCCCATGGTCTGTTCTCAACTTTGAGATAAAGCCCCCAGTGATAATTTCCATCTGGCTTCTTGCTAACCAAGCTTATCTCAGCAATAAGCAAGGTTGTCTTTTGTTTGTTCTGATCTCTTAGCTAATATTGTTCACTATTTGCTAGGCTTCTGGCCTCCTGACCAACCTTTGGACTTTGGGCCTGTAAAAAGAGCTGACGTGGTCTATATATCAAGTTGTTACATAAACAGCATATGGATTTTATGCCCATCTCTCCAGCCAGGTCAGCTCTCAGCCCCGACCCCTTCTGAGGATAACAGAAAATAAGTTGAACCTCAACTCAAAATAGCCACCTGGGCATTAAAATTCATAACATAAAACTAGTCCTTCATGGAGATCCAGGGCTAAGGTTAAGCCCCTGACTGGGCCAGGTTACTTGGATTAGGGTAGGGAGAGCTAGCCTACCCTGTCCTGGCTTCACCCACAACTGGCACTTAGTTGAAGCAGCCAGCCCTTTTTATCTGGCCTTCAGGGCCCTCATTGACCTCTGCCTGTCCCCAGCCCTTCTAGGTGCCAGAGAACCAACTCTTGTTGGTTCTGCCTGCAGCTTATCATGGAAGACCTCCCTAGGCATCCTGTGGAAGACTGAACTTACTGCTCTTCACTTCCAACAGGTCATTTTCTTGCGGGGTGCACCAAGGCAGCAGGGCTTCTGTTACCAAATACCTGATACACCCACTCACAGAGCCCCGCAGAGATCGGGGGCCCATTTTGTACAAACACATCTTACAATCCCTGCACAGAAGAGTTCAGAATTTAATTACACAAGACACTCAAAAGGCAGGAGGTGAAACAGAGGCACAGGGAGCTGAAGTGACTTGCCCAAGGTCATGTAGCAGATCAGTGGCAGAACTGGGAATTGAACCCAGGTTTCTGAACCCCCCACTCTAGTGCCCGGTCAACTAGACCATGCTGCCTCTCATAAGCCAACATCTATCCTAGTGTTGCACAATATAGAGTATTAGTAGTAGGGTATTAGCCAAAATCCTGGAGTGCAGGACTTTGACCTAGAATCCATAATGCATTCTTAGGCCATGAAGTAAACGATATAAACTACAGCCCTCGCTTTTTGATCAGGGTTTTTTTCTACCCACTTAAGAGTTTTGATTCTAAGCAGTTATATTGTAAGGTACCTTTGGACCTGTGGCCATCTTTAGAGCTTCTGGTGCTGCAAAGTGGAACTAGACCATAGATTCTTTCCCCTAATGAGTCTTTCATGTCCCCACTGAAGACCCCCTATTTTCTAACTCCTGTTCTATCAACCACCACTGGATTCAGGAAGCAGCCAGAACCCACTTTGGAGCTTGTCAGTATTACTGTTTCATCAGCAAGAGGGGTCAATCTGGATCAGCATAAAGCCTCCTTTCCCTATTAACAGCAAAGCATATTGCCTCTGCAGTGCTCTCTGCCCCTACGAGCCTGGGCAGCTTGTGACAGAAATCAAACCTGCTAACCAGCTGGGAGTACAGACTGAGATGTTTGAGCCTGCAGACTGGCTGAGAAGAGACTCTGTTCCATACAAGAGGAGCAATAAGGAACAGGACAATCAGAAATGCAGGGCTCCCAATCTCAACTGCGCAATCTTCTCAGAGGGCACCCTGGTACTAATACCAGATCTCACTGCAGAGTAGGGAATAAAGACTGCAATTTGCATTTTAAACCTTATGCAAAAACCCAGTGATCTGCCAAACGGTCTTGCCCTTCCAGGTGCTTACAGCCTCGTAAAGCACATGCCATTGTTTGTCTCCTGCTCTCAGATTCTAACCCTCAACCCCGATGAACTCTCCCTCCTCCTGAGCACCCTTCCTTCAGTTCACAGCTCCCATCCTCTATGCCTTTAGTTTTCACAGCACAGTTCAATTTTCAGCAGGCTGGAGCATCAAAATGTGGGTGTTTCCCATGGTGGCTTCCAAGTTTGATTGTTGCCCTACAGAGCAAGTGTACTTTAATCACAGCAAGAGAGCCCAGTCCATTCTCCCTCGCTATAAACCTTTGAGTGACCTGTAATTACTGAACCTGTTCCTGGGGCCGGAGCATGGGAAATGATATCCATCATTGTGACCAAGTCCACACAAACTTCATAGAATCATAGAATATCAGGGTTGGAAGGGACCTCAGGAGGTCATCTTGCCCAACCCCCTGCTCAAAGCAGGACCAATCCCCAATTAAATCATCCCAGCCAGGGCTTTGTCAAGCCTGACCTTAAAAACTTCTAAGGAAGGAGATTCTACCACCTCCCTTGGTAACCCATTCCAGTGTTTCACCACCCTCCGAGTGAAAAAGTATTTCCTAATATCCAAACTAAACTTCCCCCACTGCATCTTGAGACCATTACTCCTTGTCCTGTCCTCTTCTACCACTGAGAATAGTCTAGAACCATCCTCTTTGGAACCACCTCTCAGGTAGTTGAAAGCAGCTATCAAATCCCCCCTCATTCTTCTCTTCTGCAGACTAAACAATCCCAGTTCCCTCAGCCTCTCCTCATAACTCATGTGTTCCAGACCCCTAATCATTTTTGTTGCCCTTCGCTGGACTCTCTCCAATTTATCCACATCCTTCTTGTAGTGTGGGGCCCAAAACTGGACACAGTACTCCAGATGAGGCCTCACCAATGTCAAATAGAGGGGGACGATCACGTCCCTCGATCTGCTCGCTATGCCCCTGCTTATACATCCCAAAATGCCATTGGCCTTCTTGGCAACAAGGGCACACTGCTGACTCATATCCAGCTTCTCGTCCACTGTCACCCCTAGGTTCTTTTCCGCAGAACTGCTGCCTAGCCATTCGGTCCCTAGTCTGTAGCTGTGCAGTGGGTTCTTCCATCCTAAGTGCAGGACCCTGCACTTATCCTTATTGAACCTCATCAGATTTCTTTTGGCCCAATCCTCCAATTTGTCTAGGTCCCTCTGTATCCTATCCCTGCCCTCCAGCGTATCTACCACTCCTCCCAGTTTAGTATCATATGCAAATTTGCTGAGAGTGCAATCCACACCATCCTCCAGATCATTTATGAAGATATTGAACAAAACCGGCCCCAGGACCGACCCTTGGGGCACTCCACTTGACACCGGCTGCCAACTAGACATGGAGCCATTGATCACTACGCGTTGAGCCCGACAATCTAGCCAACTTTCTACCTACCTTATAGTGCATTCATCCAGCCCATACTTCTTTAACTTGCTGACAAGAATACTGTGGGAGACCGTGTCAAAAGCTTTGCTAAAGTCAAGAAACAATACATCCACTGCTTTCCCTTCATCCACAGAACCAGTAATCTCATCATAGAAGGCGATTAGATTAGTCAGGCATGACCTTCCCTTGGTGAATCCACTTCCCCTTACTGTCTTTCACCAGTACTTCCACACTGCACCGTGCACGGCTTACCTTTACAGCCTCTAATCCTATCAAGGTCCCCGAAGGTGGAAAGGAACTCATTAACTGCACTGACAGCTTTCCAGCTAGCCATTGGAAGCAGTACACATCTCTATATGATGACCAGAATCTAGGGACCATATCAATCTATTATACAGCAATTTTCAAAATGCAGGAGACATGAAAGGCTTGTCAACTTTCCCCCCCTAACTAAATTATAATTGGACTAACTCAGTTTTCCCCTTGCTATAGTAACTCTGACATATTGATGCCAAAAAGTGAGCTCATTCTTTTATCTGTGAAAACATAAGGGGTCAGACCCTCTGCTGATGTAAATCAACATAGCTCCATTGACAGTAATGGGGTTACACTGACATACACCAGCTGATGATCACAAGCAGTGTGAGGAATGTTGAGCCAGCCTAGTATTAAACATGCATATTTCTTTGGTCTCTCCTGCTTTTCTCCTTCCAGCATTTAGTATCCAACAGAGGCCTTATTACTGAGATATCACGTCACAATGGGAGAGTAACTGGGTGCCCAGATAGTATGTTAATGGACATCATATACAAAGATCAATAAAGAACAGTTCAGATAATGGATTTCCAAGATCTACTCCCTGGTGAAAATGGACTTCGGTGGAACGATGCTGATTATACCAACTAAGATCTGGTCCTCACGATTTTCCTTCATTCAGACATTTGAATTTCTGTAGCGACACGGTGACTGTCAGGGAGAAGATGAATTTTAATCAATTCTTGAAAATTGTCCGTACGTTAAGCAGCTCCTGTGTTTAATTTCAGGTCCTAATTCTCCCAAGATTTAACAGGGCTTTTGAGCTTTTGGGTTCTTTTTCAGCAGGAATCAATTTTTAAAAAATTCTTTCAGCAGAATAAGCGCTATAAATGAAACTGATGGTCTTATTATGGATTCATCTTCAGGATATCAGGTAACTAACACATGGGAAAGGCAGGTGGGGTGAAAAAGGGAGTCCTACAGTGAGTGCAAAGGTAGGGCTCTCTTGAGAAACCAGCAGAGTGATATGAAGGTTTGAGATGGAGAAAATCTTGGCAACCCTGACGGTTTCTGGAGTTGATAGGAGGGAGAGGGGTTAGGACTGATCCAGCCATTGTTATCATTCTGCTAGCTGATCTGTTTACCATTGTTTTCTACAGTGCTCATTACCATACTAGACAGGTGCTTCTGTTGAAAATCAGAGCTGCAGAATGAAAGCCATAGTAGCGTCATAGGGGATATGTTCTCACATTACCCTTTTGGTTGACTAGCTTTGGTTCTGTAGCTGTTGTAGATGACTCAGGTTTTTTGGTTTGATGTGTCTGATAATAGGGCTTTGGCTGGGGCACTCTGCTCTTAGTGTTCCTATTCGATGGCACCTTCCCTCTCCAGTTACAGCTGGGGGTTGGAAGGTTAGGGTTGGTGGTGTCTTCAGGTTCCAGCTCTCTTGAAGCTGCTGGGGTTTCTGCTCTCTGACTTCCAGAACAGCAGTGCTGTTCAGTGATTATAGTCAGGGAGATTGGTGGAAGGGCAGAGCTGGTGGTGAACATTAGTTCACAGTAACTTGGCCACACACAGCAGCAGGTGTTTTTGCCTATTATTCTCCATAGCAAATCTCAGCTAGGGAGCAGGAGGAGTTAGGATGAATTTGACTGAGATGGCTGCTGCTGCCCTCTCCTACTGCTACTGAGCTTGAGCCATAATGCCTTGTGTTGAGATCCTACCAGCTCTCACAGATTCTGCTAATGCAACTTTAGATGGGGCTAAAACTGAAATATAAACTTTATGGCTAAAAGCCCCATTGATAGTGTGGAGTCTAATGTTCACTATTTAAATGCTACTAAATGCAGACAGTCAAGCAGAAAAAATATAACTGCAAATGCTGTGCTTACTTATTCAATTTCCTCCTTTGTCTACTGTATCACCAAAGCTTAACAGACAGCCACCCTCACAATATTTTCCCGACTCAGCTCAAGGACTAATTTTGTAAATTTATACCTTTCTTTGCCCATAATCTGAGAGCACTTGCTGACTGGGAAATGCATTGAGGACAGCAGCAGCTATCACTTCGTATAACAGCTTAAATGTGAACAGCACATTACAGGGCCATGGCGTTGTTGTGAGATAACCAGATGCTGTGGGAGCAGAAGAAGGCACAAAGCTGAAGTAGGGCTGCCAAATGATTAAAAAAAATAAATCACATATTAATTGCAAGATTAAAAAAAATAGCCATGATTAATAGCAGTTTTAATCACACTGTTAATCAGAATACCAATTTAAATTTATTATAAATATTTTTGGATGTTTTTCTACATTTTCAAATATATTGATTTCAGTAACACAGAATACAAAGTGTACAGTGCTCACTTTATATTATTTTTGATTACAAATATATGCACTGTAAAAAAGATAAACAAAAGAAATAGTATTTTTCAGTTCACCTCATACAAGTACTGTAGTGCAATCTCTTTATCATGAAAGTGTAACTTACAAATGTAGATTTTTTTTATATAACTGCATTCAAAAACAAAACACTGTAAATCGTTAGAGCCTACTAGTCCACTCAGTCCTACTTCTTGTTCAGGCAATTGCTAAGACAAACATGTTTATTTACATTTCTGGGAGATAATGCTGCCCGCTTCTTATTTGCAATGTCACCTGAAAGTGAGAACAGGTGTTCGCATGGTACTGTTGTAGCCGGTATTGCAAGGTATTTATGTACCAGATATGCTAAAACATTCATATGCCCCTTCATGCTTCAATATCACTACCTGTCAGCACTGACAGATTGTGCTTTTGAAGAGCTAACATGGCTGTGATAGTGGCTTTATTTCTAAGCAGGTGCTGAACCACAGCCAATGTGGAGTTTCATCTAGTTGAAATATCTTGTAAAAGAGGTTCTTGTTTCTGCCCATTTGTGGCTTGTTGCATTTCTAGCTCTGTACTGTTAGGTGGACTGAGTTTGAAACGGCCCACAAGTTTTCTACATTTTGCCAGCATGTTTTCAAAACTGTCAGCACTGAGCGGCAAGTGCTACTGTAATGGATCGCTGCAGACTGTGAGTGATGAATGTTATATTCAAAAGGCAAACGACTGGCTACTGCTATCACATTACGTGGACTGTCAGTACTAATTGTTGTCACCTTTTTTTGAATATTTCATTCTTTTGCAACATCCAAGAAATGCTCCGCATATGTTTCAGGATAATGTCTCGCTTTTGTATATGTTACTGTTAAATCAAACGACTGCAATGTCCATGCAGCATCAATCAGATGTGCCGTGACTCCAAGATAGCTGCGATTGCTCAAGGATGTTCTGTAATCACCAGTCAAAGCAACAGCTAGTGCATTTCTCAGAAGCTCCAAACTTGTAGTCTTCTCCTTGTGATATAGGTCATGTATTTGTTATGCAATGGTTCCTCGGGAGGGCAAGGTTTATGACTGATTGGAAGATGCAATTTGAATAATATCTCTTAGCCCTCTGTCGTTTACAATGTTAAGTGGTCTGCAGTCCATAGCTAATCACTTTGCAATAGCATTGGTTACGCTGTTATACTTTGTTTGATCCATGAGGTTATAGATAGGGTGACCATATGTCCCAATTTTATAGGGACAGTCCCAATTTTGGGGGCTTTTTCTTATATAGGCACCTATTACCCCCTACCCCCTGTCCTGATATTTTACACTTGCTATCCGGTTACCCTACTTATAGAGAGCCTCAAACTTTGTAAGTGTACTCTGTCACGACTGGTGGGATTCATTTGCTGTCAGTGGGTTATCTGTAGCACAAGAACGGGAGGTGAAAGCATGTTTAGCGGGGGGCGGTACTGCAGACTTGAAGTACTTTGATGGGATTGGAACTCAGCCTTGCAATAGCTACAGATAACAGTCTTTTTATCCAGAGAACCATCTGGAAGTTTTTTAAAAATAAAAAAAAATAAAAAACCTTCCCTTTCAGAAGACCTAAACTTTTGCTGCTTTGCTCCACTAACTTTTTCTGATATTTAATCACTCTAGATCATGAGAACACAGTAGAACTGTGCCAATGTCCGCCAAACGATGAAGTACAGTAAGTGAAGATCAAAAGAGAGGTGTGCGATTAACTCTCGTTAAAAATGCGTTAATTTGTTTTGCATTAATTGCTTGCTTTAACTGCAATTAATTGACAGCCCTAGGCTAAAGGCTAAGAGTTGCCAGTATCCAACAAAGACTATTATACAACAGTCCCTAAGCTAGTCTTCGCTTTAGAAAACTGACTTTGCAGTAGGAAAAAAATAATTAATAAGGATCAACGGTTCCAGGACTCTGCTCTTTTTGTTCTATAATTGCACAGGATGCAATCTTGGCTACTCCTTCAGGCTGCTTCTCTCACTCCTACCCATATTCTAAAACCACAGCATGAAAGGACTTTATAATGACAGGTTTCAGAGTAACAGCCGTGTTAGTCTGTATTCGCAAAAAGAAAAGGAGTACTTGTGGCACCTTAGAGACTAACCAATTTATTTGAGCATGAGCTTTCGTGAGCTACAGCTCACTTCATCGGATGCATACCGTGGAAACTGCAGAAGACATTATATACACACAGAGACCATGAAACAATACCTCCTCCCACCCCACTGTCCTGCTGGTAATAGCTTATCTAAAGTTATCATCAAGTTGGGCCATTTCCAGCACAAATCCAGGTTTTCTCACCCTCCGCCCCCCCCCCCCACCAAACTCACTCTCCTGCTGGTAATAGCCCATCCAAAGTGAGCACTCTCTTCACAATGTGTATGATAATCAAGGTGGGCCATTTCCTGCACAAATCCAGGTTCTCTCACTCCCTCACCCCCCTCCAAAAACCACACACACAAACTCACTCTCCTGCTGGTAATAGCTTATCCAAAGTGACCACTCTCCCTACAATGTGCATGATAATCAAGGTGGGCCATTTCCAGCACAAATCCAGGTTTTCTCACTCCCCCACCCCCATACATACACAAACTCACTCTCCTGCTGGTAATAGCTTATCTAAAGGGATCATCAAGTTGGGCCATTTCCAGCACAAATCCAGGTTTTCTCACCCTCCCCCCCACCCCCCACAAACTCACTCTCCTGCTCGTAATAGCTTATCCAAAGTGACCACTCTCCCTACAATGTGCATGATAATCAAGGTGGGCCATTTCCAGCACAAATCCAGGTTTTCTCACCCCCACCCCCACCCCCATACACACAAACTCACTCTCCTGCTGGTAATAGCTCATCCAAAGTGACCACTCTCCCTACAATGTGCATGGTAATCAAGGTGGGCCATTATAATGTGGGACTTTATAATGTGTCAGCAATGGCTTAAATGATAAAACCACAAAACTAAAAGTCAACTAATATTTTCCTCATGGCCAAATTAAATTTTTCCCCTCTCTGTCCAAGAGTGTTAAAAAAACCAACATCCTATTGGAGTTTAAAATAATATTTATTGGTCTTGGAATGGATTTAGAATCATCAATATTTTGCCTGCGGTTCAAAGAGCACCTACACCATTTAGTGCTTGTTTGGTTTTTTTTAAACAAGTTTCTAGCAGGAAATAAAACTGTGATGCACAAATAACAGTCAAGTAGTTGAGATGCAAAATTTGATCTATGTCTTTAGAGTCCTTCCTCTCTCCCAAACTTGAAGGAGAATGTCAACTGGATTCTAAGGAAAGGAGGACTTGTGGCACCTTAGAGACTAACCAATTTATTTGAGCATAAGCTTTCGTGAGCTACAGCTCATTTCATCGGATGCATAAAGTGGAAAGTACAGTAAGGAGATTTTATATACACACAGACCATGAAAAAATATACATTGTAAGGAGAGTGATCACTTAAGATGAGCTATTACCAGCAGGAAAGTGGGATGGGGGGGTTTCCACTTTATGCATCCGATGAAGTGAGCTGTAGCTCACGAAAGCTCATGCTCAAATAAATTGGTTAGTCTCTAAGGTGCCACAAGTCCTCCTGTTCTTTTTGCGAATACAGACTAACACAGCTGCTACTCTGAAACCTGGATTCTAAGGTTTTATTTTAAAAAAACAACCCATCATTTCTTTGTCACCAAATAAAATCTCTGTAAGAGCTACTGGCTTTGTTCAGCCTGTGAAAAGTTGTGCTTTGCCATACAGAACTAGCTTGGTAACAGCACATAAACTAGCTACAAACTGTCTTCACAGAGCAGAACTAAACAAGGAGCCAGAACAAGTTGCTTAGCTGCTGCGTCACGTCTTTGGTACAAAGCACAAAACACAGCCCCCGTGCTGCCCCAGTGTCCAGGCCCATCACTTCTGTGGTACTGACTTTCAGATGGAACCACAGCACCTCCCACCACAGCACAGTCTGCACGTTTCCATCAGTAGACACAGGGAGGAGGTTGTGACTCTGTATGGAATTTGGGGGACGCTTTAGGATATTATGAACACCAATATTGTAAAATTTGCAATGAGCTGTGCCAGATATGCCTTGTAAGGTATCTGCAAAAATGTTCTCATTTGCCAAGTGTGATAATCTTGTTTATATGTTTGTATCACCTTTGTATGATGAGTTATAGATATGTACATATGTCTGTGTTTCAAACTTGTGCTATGCTTCTGGCTGACACCCCCATAGAGTTTGGCATCAGCACTGCTTAGCCTGCTTGATGGCTCATCAAGGAAATCAACTGTACGATGAACCCATTGAAAGGGTAAAGGGCTATACCTTATTATTCAGCAAGACATGCAGGGGCATGCCTATGGACAGAACTCTAAGGTTTCCAGGCCATGTGCTGGGCAGCTTGTGTTTGGAAAAAAGGAAATACAAGCTGCATGGCAAAAGGCATTTAAAAGGCAGCTGGATCTTCTCCATTTTGTTTTTTGGTCCTGCTTCTTGTCTTCATTCCTGCTTCTTACCTCTGGAGTAACCTTTCTATAAATGAAGTTTTGAACAAAGGACTAAATGACCCATCCAAACTGTGGATGTGTTCCAGAGGGATTTTCAATCCAGCAAGCTCACCAATACTGCTAGGAACCTGATGGATTTTGAAGTCTTTGTATGTATGTGACTCTTTTACCATTTAACGTCTCTCTTCTTGTTCTTTTTTTCCCCTTTATAATAAACCTTTAGTTTTAGACACTAAGGGATTGGCTGGGAGCATGGTATTTTGGGTAAGATCCAAATCTATACAGATCTGGTAACGTGGCTGACCCTTTGGGGTCAGAACACTTTACATATGTGAGCAGAGTTTTTTAAATAACTTCTCCCTGTACTGGACCTATGGGCTGACTGGGAGCCAGAGAACTGGAATGCAATAAAGGGGGCTGTGTGATTTCTCTTTTTGCTTCTTAATAACCAGTGTGGAGGATCAGAAGCACAGTCTGTGACTGGTTGGGGAGTTTAACTTCAGTGTTACCCACTAGTCTTGGGAATATCTGCTCCCCCTTTTGCAGCCTGTCCTGACCTTGGCTGTGAGGGCTACCCTGGGCACCCCGGGTCACAGAGATTCTCAGAACATCACACAAGGCAGATGGGAAATACCAATTGTAACCAATTACTGAACCCACATTACATCCTTTCACTACAAGGTTCTCCTTTACTTTCCCCTTCGTCAGACTCCTTTCCTTTGCGACTCTACGTTGTGGTTACTGTCCTTTCAGCCAAGGAAGAGCAGACCTCTTTTGAAGCAACTCATCTCAGTCCAAGTCGACTGACTGAAGGAATTGCTGTTGAATGACATGAGTTGCCATCCCAAGGACAAGAAAGTGCTGCTCATACAATATTGCACAGCTGCTGCCATCCACCAGGTTAGGCAGAGATGAGAAATCAAATCCAATGTGCTACCACTAGGGCTGTCCAAAAGAAAGAAATTCAGCCAACAGAAGTTACTTTTAATGGGACATTAGAGTCTGAAGTAGTAAAGAATTCCACAGTTAGGGCTCCTGGACCAAACAAAGGAGCAGCCTCTCTCATTGGGACCCTTTTGGGGAGTGCACTAGAGGTGCTTCAGTTGGAAATGGTATTTTCCCTTGTAGTTGGGTGACTTAGTGCATCCTTCATCACCTCTGAAATGGCCAAAGTGTTCTTTAGCTCTGATCCACAGAGCAAACAAACAATTCAGCCTCAAAAAGCAAAGATAAAGGGAAAGTCACTGTAAAGCATGCATATACAGAAAACAAATAAGGCCTTTATCCAATTAGGATTAAAGCTCACAATTTCACTCAAACAGAGCTGTCTTGCCCGGCCCTTTTGTAAAACCATTCCTCATGATGCCTCCATGCAGATATGTTTGTTTATCCACAGAGAAAATACATCATTTATCAGTTTAGATAAAAATGAAAGTGCTCCTTGGGATTGGGAAATTCTTTCCTTGTTCTACTTTCCAGTGTATATCAGGCAGCTGAGGCAGCGTTCAAGACTTATCAGCTATTGAATGCACAGTAGACAAAAGAATAGGATAGGCCAATGGTGACTTTTGTTGCCCCAAGGGCCCAGCAGGTCAGCAGCAATCTTTTACTTTAATTTCTGGTGCTTTGTAAATGTGTACCTGTTCACAAAAGCTGCCAAGCCTCTAGATTGAGGGTGGATCCACAATTTTCTTGAAGGGCTCCCATGTCCTGCCCCCATTAAACTAGGCATCTTTCAGTTCTGAGACTTACTTTCTTTGAAAGGTTAAAAAAAGAGAAAGCAAAAATACCCAAGATGCTTTTCACATTTAATTACCTAAGTTTTGATGGCACTGATGATTCTGTCATGTGGTAACAGTAAAGAATCACCAAAAGTCACTTTCTTTTCATACTGAATAAGAAACTATTTGAGGAAGGAAAATGATGTCATCCCTAAATCTAATCTGCTTCTGTCACTGTAGAGCTCCTGTCTAGAGCCCTCACCTAGCCTTATTCTGCCTGGTTCCTGCTAGAATTTTAAACAAACCATGCAGACATCTTCATATCTTGTCCCTCTTTTTTCTGGAAAATCTTTAAAAACAAAATTGTAGATCAGTTTGAGTCAGTTGCTTCACAGCTCATCCAAATCCGATCATCCTCTGGCCTTGAGGAGGGTTTTGTCCAGTTTATTTTCTTGGATTATGAAGGATTTTGCTCAGCCTTCACACAGCTGGTGGTGTGAATACCATTGTTAGTGGAGTCACACAGCAGTTCAACTAATTCAGAGACTTGAAGGCTAGAAGGGACCATTATGATCATCTGGTCTGATGTCCTGAATAACACAGGCCATAGAATTCCACCCAGTGATTTCAGCATCAAGCCCATAACGGACCCAAACTGGGTTTGCTACCTGTTGAATAGTCTACCTGTTTCTTCCACACTAAAACTAAGTGCCTTGATCTGTCTTATCCATGTAGGATCTTGGGGCACAGCTGTGTCCAGTGACAACAGCTGTTGGCCAATATTTTTACTCATTCAGTTTTATCAGGACTAAGTCTCCTGGTTTAAGTTTTGGGCTGCAGTCCAACAGCTAACAAAGAAAGCATGAGATCTCACAGATTTGGTATCTCTCAGCTTCACATCTTTAAGAAGAGCCATTAAGCTAAAGATATGCCATATAGACTGGGAGCATTGATCTAATCTATCAACCCATAAGAAGATGAGCTGGGCTTACGCTGGTCATTGTTGTGCCAATGTGGTGGGAGTTGGCCTACAGCACAGAAATCTAATATGGGATCTTTTTGGTGTAGAATTCTCTCAACAATCTGTTTTGTTCCTTCAGCAAGTTCATTCCCTTGTTGGAAGAATTAATATGCTTAACATCACACTGTAGCCCAAAAGCTTGGAATTTAGAACTAGCAAACTGTGGTCCATGGCCAGTGGCTTTCTTCCAAGTGCCAAAATAATAAAAAGTGCATTTTAACTATTCTGTGATTTGTTGGCTTGTGTGTCTAGTGAAAAGTAGAATTTCTATAAACCTAGAGAAATAGCTAAAGGCTACCAGGTACCCATGGGCCCTTTTCTTCCTGGTGGAAAAGATTCTTTGAGTTGAGTTTTTCTGGTGCAAGATTTGCATGATTCTACTTTGAGTTTTAGGTGCACCCCTAAGTGGGTGGCCACTCACACACCAGTGCTTTCTGAAGCATTGGTGTCCCTCCTGGATCTCTTCCTTCATGTGATCCTGCAAGGATTGTGGGCTTCTGTACAATCAGCATAGAGCCTCAGATCTTCATAGAGTTCTCCTCACTATGGACAGAAGGCAAGGGCTGGATCTGGGACTTCTGCTAAGTAACATCTGATACCATTTGCAGTTGTGTATCATCACTAGCGACTATTTGAATCAATTCTGATTTCTGTAGTGAGGTTGGCAGGCCACTCAATATGGCACCCATGTGTGTTTCTGTGTCTTTGAGAGCCTTTGAAGAATCTAGATGATCAACAGGGTTCCTAGATAAGGTATCAGCCACCAATAGGGAACTCCCTGGTGCATATTCTGTTGTATGTTTAAACCTCAAACACATGAGTAGTCTGTTTTTTTATTACTAATTAGGTAAATGGCCTGTGATATGCAATGAGTTTTAAATGATCAGACCCTGCAAATATCTTGTGAACCTGTCATATTCCTCTATGCTCTTTTTTTATGGATGTACCATGTCATGGAATCTGAAATAACATGCGACAATATTCCAATCATCTCTGTAACTGAAGTAATACGATGTTAATTTCTCTGCAGGGCCGGCTCTAGGCACCAGCAAAACAAACAGGTGCCTGGAGCACCACATTTCTAGGGGCGGCATTCTGGCACTGGCCACGCTGCCCCAGCTCCCCTCCGCTCCCGCCTGCTCCCCTGAGCGCGCTGCCGCTGCTCCGCTTCTCCCCCCGCCTGCCCAGGCTTGCTGCACGCCAAACAGCTGTTTGGTGCGGCAAGCCTGGGAGGGAGGGAGGGAGGAAGGGAGGAGAAGCCGAGTGGCGGAGCGCTTGGGGGAGGCGGCAGGGGCGGAGTGGAGGTGAGCTGGGGCAGGGAGCGGTTCCTCTACCCCCCCCGTTACTTCCTGCGCTCCCTCCCCCTCGCTCCCCTCCGCTCCGCCTGCTCCCCTGAACACGCTGCCTCTCCCTTGCCTGAGGGGGCGGAGAAGCGGAGTGGAGGTGAGCTAGGGTGGAGGGTTGTGGGGGGGAGCTGCAGGAAGCAATGGGGGGGGGAATGTGGCATGCCCGGGGGAGGAGGCGGGGCTGGGGATTTGGGGAAGGGGCGGAGTTGAGGCGGGGGGAGGGGCACAAAAAAAAGCGGGGGTGGCCAAAAAATTTTTTTTTGCTTGTGGCGGCAAAAATCCTAGAGCCGGCTGTGTTTCTCTGACATCAGTGTGCCATCATGAAAAAATCCTGAATTAACATACAGCATTATATTCAAACGTGCACACACCACTTCTTAAGTCAGGAACTTGGACTCAAGATCATGGTTTTCAAAAAGAAAGCACAGGTAATATGGATTTCAAAGCCAGAGCAAAAAAGAACGTCCGGTTCTCAGGATGTAGCAGCTGGTTAAAGGAATCAGTTTTATAACCAAGGAAGGCCAGATGGGAAGAACAAAACTGCTCTCTAGGAGGTGAGCATACAAGAGATGTAGCCCAAGGGTATATTTATTCTGACACTTGACATTTCACATGCTGATTAAATGAAAATTACTTTTTGGCAGGAGAGCTTTAGGAATCAATATCACTGCTTCTACTGATCGGCCGATGTTACTAAACCAACCACCGATTTTATTTCAAAGTAAAGTTTCATTGTGAATAAGGTGGGTCTAGAATAACAAACCCTTGTACTCAACTTGCCCCGAATACCAATATTTGAAAGCAGCCAACCTTTTAGAGATGAAGTGAGCAGAAAGGACGTAAATGTACCCCCAATGAAATGAGTGTTTCCCCATTTATAAGGTATGAGCTGGGTGAAATCTTGTTAGGGGCTGAGTTAAAACCTTGTTCAAACTCATATGTCAACTCACCCTGCACAAACTGTGCGTTGTAAGAAACACGTAAGGGGCCACACCAAAAACAAGGCCCAACAGCGTCTGCCCAGAAACTAGCACCCTGTGGATGGAGTGTTTGACTGGGTGTATGTGTGTGTGTTTGTGTAAGTAAAAAAGACAAGCTGGAAACAGAGCCAGCAGACTGAGAGGCCAAGCAGCAGCCTGTAAGCATAGTTGACCTTGGAAAAAGCTAGAAAACGAGTCTAGTGGGTCTAGTGCAGGGGTGGGCAAACTTTTTGGCCAGAGGGCCACATCTGGGTGGGGAAATTGCAGGCAGGGCCATGACCATAGGGCTGGGGCAGGGAGTTTGGTGCGGGAAGGGTGCAGGGTGTATCAGGGGCTCAGGGGAGGGGTTGGGATGCAGGAGGGGGTGCGGAGTGTGGGAGGGAGCTCAGAGCAGGGGGTTGGGGGCTCAGGGCAGGGAGCTGGGGTGCATGAGGGTGCGGGGTGTGGCGGGGGCTCAGGAAGGGGGTTAGGGTGCAGGAGAAGTGCAGAGTGCGGTGGGGGCTCAAGGGAGGGAGTTGGGGGCTCCGGGCAGGGGGGTTGGGGTGCAGAAGGAGTGCAGGGTGCGGCAGGGGGCTCAGGGCAGGGGATTTGGGGCTCAGGGCAGGGGGTTAGGGTGGAGGAGTTCAGCAGGGGGCTCAGGGCAGGGGGTTGGGGTGCAGGAAGGGCTGCGGAGTGCAGGGGGAAGCTGCCAACCACCAGAGATCATTTCTCACCAGCAAGTTACATTTTCTGGTTCCTCCATTCACCCGATTCTCTCTTGATCCCCATCAACAGGAAACTAGGTTAAAATCTATTCAAGCAAAATATATCTACCATGTGAACAAGGGAGAAGCAGTGAGCAGCTCATGACAGGACACACTCAGAGAGATCACTAAAACCAGAACTAACATATCCTGGAGTGACATGCAGAAACCACAGGTTTTCAAACATGTTTGAACATTCCTTCACCCCTGCTCTTGTTAATGTCGATGCACTGCCAGCCAGCAGGATTACATTAGGAGTATATCAAATTATCTACACTTGAGTTACTCCTCTCAAGCAAGCCTAGCTCACTGCGATATAACGCTTGAGCTGTTGTAGGCACTCTGGAGCTGCACTCACTAGCGTGTGGCACTAAGATGGCTGGGGACACACACAATCCATGGTTCTAAGTGATGTAGTAAAATAAGCCATTCTGTGAATTATTTTCCACTAAATTGTGAGATAACTTTTCTGTCCTTTCTGGGCACAGGGAAGGAATTGTGGGAAGCCATTGGAGAACTGCTGGCACTCGAGTGGAGCTAGCCTATGTTAGCAACTGATGAATTGTGCTCACTTGAGTTTTGCCCTATACCTTCCCTCTCAGGGCAGCCACTTGACTTAAAAGTACCACCACACTTCAGTAAAGAGTTTGTGCGTGTGGATGGGACTTTAAGCTAACGGCAACATTCAAATTATAAGTTGAGTTAACTTTGCAGTGAAGACAAGCCCTAGGAGGCTGAACAGAAATTATTTATCTTGGACAAAATCAACAAATCTGTCAAAAAAAAAAGCGGGGGGGATGGAAGAGGGGGTGATCGTTATGCCTTTTCAATCAAATGCTGAATGTAGAACGAGAAGAAGAAAAGGAGTTGTCTGTAGATAGGATATTTTTTCCAAGAGGACCTCTGTACTGTAAGACAAGTTTTAGTGTCTTGTTTTGATGCTCATAGAGGTGCCCAGTTAATATGCTCCATATAACAGCTGGCTTAGATCCTAGGGGAAAGCCACCAAGCTCTAACTAGTTGAAAAGAAAAGTCCATCCACAGAGTATTTTCATTCAATCCTGGACCAGCAAGGCTCTGTAAACAAGTGCTTTCCCATTATTCATGGGACAGAGCCTCTCTCCACCACTCTTCTGCTCCATACCATACTTCACCCTGAATAACAGGGCTTTGAGTGATACAGGAATGGAGTAGGCTATTACATTGATCTCTGCTGAAGCAAAGTGTTATTCTTTTAATAGGTCTCTTCCTTGTCAGACTCATTGCAGAAGGCTCTGCTGTGAGACTATTTCTCGTTTTGTTTGGTGCATAGAAAATACACTCAGGAGATTGAGTGTCTTACCTGATCTATTTCTGCATTGCACTTTCCCTTCTGTTGCCCTGGAAGTTTAATCTTTTCACAGATTTATTCCTTTATCAAATAGCAATTTACTAGGGCCTCAGTGCATTTTTGTGTTCTGTGTATTTTAGACAGCTGTAAAGAAATAACAATAAGCAGATTCACTCTCTAGCAATGAAATACTGATTCTGAAACACCCCTCCCACCCCCACACAATCCTCCCCATCCCACTCCTCACATCTACAAAACCTCACACACGCAGGAGTGATACAGCTTGCAAAAGCTGGTGAAGCCATTCTAGATCAGCATGCCCTGCAACCGGATCCCCTAGCTTTCCCTTTAAAACCATTCTCAAATGAAGTCACACCAAGTCCACGCAACCAAAGTCAGTGTTTCAGGCTTGCGGAGGAGCAGCATGTGCTCCCTTTGGAGACACCAGGAGGTCAAATTTTATCAGCGGCCTGGCAATCACCCGGACCTCCTCGTTCAGGGGATTTGACTTCAGATTTACACTCTGCAGCGACTCCATTGAAGAAAGTTTCTCAACAGGGACATCTGGAACAAGAAGAACATGCACAAAATAAACAACCACCTGGATTACAAGAGAGACACACATAAGCTGGTCAGATCCTTTGGAATTTAAGATCATTGTCACTCACATCCCTAGGTGCAATCAGTCTGTGAAATGAAATGAATTCAATGTGAGATGGTGAGAGATGGCAGCAGCTGCTCTCTGTGAGTAGTTGAAGCCCAAGAGCTCAGGGTTTTGAAGCTCTAGTAATGTTCCAATTTCTATTATTTATTCATAAGAAGAGGGTTTAACTGCAGGAAAGGTATATAAATTACACCCTCGGAGAATCGAACCGGGAAGCTGGGCATACGAGTGGCCTTGCTTTAGATGATTGCCAGTGTTGCCGACTGATTTTGGAGATAAAGCTATCATTGAAGGCATGAATGTGACTTTATTATAAGATCTTGTTTTCACACACTCATCAGGTTCTGAAAAATATTTCCTTTAGGCTGAATTGTCCATGCCTGGTCTCAGCCCAGAGGTGAATTATTTCTGGAAAGTTTGAGGAAAAACCATTTGAGTTATGGGATACTGCAAACATCTAACACAATTTAGCAGCTCTGTTACTCACCAGGAACTTGGACATTGTTGGGGAAAACTATCTAGGACAATCTATCTGAAGGGATTCTGTCCCATTGAAATGCACAGATCAAACCCCTCTCCTCTTCCCCTTAGAGGAAAACTCATTAACATTCAGAACAGGAGAAAACTGTTGTCTGGGTGGGGAATCGTGGATCTTACCATTCTGAAAACTCTCTACAATTTGGGTGCATTCTGCATATTGTAAGCTTTAATTAAACAATAAAGAAATTATGTTTCTGACATTTCTTTTGCAAAGATACAGTTACCACAATGTAAGCAGATGTGCAGCTGCCCTATTTACCCAGCCTTACAGAAAATACTTGGGAGTACTTCATTGACGTTCACAGAATTATTGATTTTATTATTTGCATTACCCTAATGCCCGGGGTCCCATTCCAGATCTGGGACCCATTGCAATGTTTATAGTGAAAGACATTGTAAGGAAGAATCGCCGTCATGAAGAGCACTGCCTTGTTTTGTGGCATGGTTTTAAGACCACTTTTCAGACATTCTTGTCCAAAAGGCTTCTTGAGATATTCCCATACCTGTACGGAGAAAAAGAACTGAAATTCTGCATCACACTGAGTAGATTTTTTTTATCTTGGTTGCCAGAGAGCTCCTGCTATGTACTGTTCCCCCACAACAGGTCTTTTGAAAAAATACGGTAATAACTCCCTCACCTGTAAGAAAGCTAGAAAGGGATCCAGTTCAAGATTCCAAATACAGATGTATGAAAGAGTATGAATACACCTCTCTAGTCTTCAAAGCTCATGGCAAAAATCAGTGGAATGAAACAAAATATTTCCTTCCTGTTCAAGCCCTTAGGCAACTTGTATCACACTTCCCAGCCATGTGAAAACTGGGGGAAATGTAAAATAATGGTCATGTCACTCAAATTCACATGCCTCGTATTTAATATTAATAGGGGCTTGTATATTCTGTTTTACCAAGACTTCCCAACCTTCTTCCCAACATGACAATGTAACTCTTGTTCAGATTTGATCCCGAGAGACTCCAGATAAGAATTCAGGCCTGAAGTGAGATTAGAGCAGTGGCAGAAATCACTGTACCCTGTGCCCTCATATTTATGCAAGAAGCTCTGAACTGCAACTGCAGATGTGAATACCTCAACATTCTTCTTCCCAAAGCTCATAGGTTCCTCTTCTTATCTCTCTTTGGATTATTTATGCCTATTTTCTTTGTGCCTTACAAAAATCATTAATGATAAATCAGTCCTTTCTCCTATGCCACATCCCAGAACCATGACTGACAGCATCAGTGTAATTGTATTGGAGCTGGAGGGCGGAAATATAGTCACCAACTACACCCCAGCAGTCGTACTGGTGACCCCATAGAAGGCAGCCAATGGCAGCTGTGGGATTGTGGGAGAACACATCAGAGGAGGCTGATTACAACTGTGTAAGATGGTGATCTCTGTTCAGGTCCCAATGGACAGATAGTGCCAACTGTGAACAATTTGGCAGTCACATCAGAGAGGCCAGTGATTGAAGTACTCTGTAAGTAGTCCCTTGTTGGTCATTGTTGTGTGGAAACCTGCACTGCTGCTTCCCCTGTTGTGAGATAAAGTAGAGAGAATTTCAGTTTCTAGGGCTATTGGCTGAGTACCTTTTAACAGCACTCAATTCACTGATTTATTTAGAAAAATGTTTATTAAAACAAAAAATTTTCTTTTGCTAACAGACTGACCCACTTCAAAACTGCACATTGTAATTGATTAAACTGGTCTACAGAGCTGATTAAAAGGCAGTTGGAAACCACCATCCTTGCAAAGCACTGAGTGCAACCAGAACATTATTTATCAATAAGCTGAGAGAAGCAGGCATGGAAGTCACAGTCATATGCACAGATGTAAAGCTGAATTTTTCTATTAATTATAAATGAGTCAACTTCCCTCCTCTAGATAGAATAATCAACTGGGATGGGGGCTATTTTTTTGGAAAAGAAAAAATATTTAGCTCTGAGGATCCAATTTATTTGTTTTACATTGACTGTAAATTTGTAGATATTCCAAAAAGCATTTTATTCAACAGAGTGTTCTTATGCACATACTGTCCACTAAAATATTATGTTCACAAGCCTTCAGGACAGGGGTGAAAGTAACTTAAGGAACTTACTGGTACGCAGGCCCGGGGTCCTGAGCAGTGGGGGGCGTGCTTGGGCAGAAGGGGCGGGGCCTTTGCATCCCAGGGTCCTTTAAATCGCCACTGCTACCCCGGGGCTCCAGCAGTGATTTAAAGGGCTCAGGGCTCTGGCTGCGGTAGCGGTGGCCAGGAGCCCTGGGCCCTTTAAATCACCGCCATAGCCCCACGATAACTGTAGCTGTGGTGGCAACCGGGAGCCCCGGGGATCTGGCGGTGATTTAAAGGGCCAGGGGCTCCGGCCACAGCCGGGAGCCCAGCGCCCTTTTAAATTGCCGGCCTGGGGAAGCTGCCCCCTACCGGTAAGGTCAGCTGTGTACTGGCTCTTGCCGGTATGCCGTACCGTATCGGCTTACTTTCACCTCTGCTTCAGGGACAAGCTCTCCAAACCACACCCTAAAAATATATATCAAACTGAAGCCACAGGCACGCCCACACAAATACTCTTGCAGATACGTTCAATCCCACAAAAAATGAGTTTTTAAAGCCATACGCATGGCACATTACCACAGACCTAGCAGAGGATCCAGTTCTGTTGCTCGCCCACATGTTAAACGACCACCCAGCTGCAGGATCAGGCTCACAAAAAGTACACTCACAGTATACACATATATACAAACCCTCTCCCACACATCAGCCTGGCCAGTCTCTTGCCCTAAGCAGCTGTGTTCCGTACAATTTAACTGGCTTCATCATGTCAGCTGTGATAGGTCTCGTCTTTGGGTGGATAAAAGGTTGTAACATTGCAATGTTACATCAAGATGATATATATTTTGTTTTAAGAGTTTCTGAATGTTATGGGGGGACAGAGATAGTCTCCTTCCATAGCTCCCCTTAACTTACACACCGACACGGTTGTAATAATTGGGCTTACAAGTTTACCCTAATGGTGAACTCAACTGTAAAAATTGTGTGGAAGTTCATAAGATGTCACAATAACCTCTAACAACAAATGCTGATGGCAAAAGGTATGAAAGGAAGATAAAAAAGACTCAGTCTAAACAAAAAGGCCTGCCTATATAACTCAAGCACTGTGTGAAGATCATGCTTGGTAAACAAGAAAAGTATGGAACCAGAAATCAGTGAACCAAAATTGGTGTGTCAGATACTCGGCGTAATTGGTGGACAAAATAATGAGGAAATGGACTATTCAGCCCACCATTCCCTTTACGGGTCCTTAAAGAAAGAAATTTTGGGGAGAAAAAATTAGCTATTGAAGCAAGCTTCAATGTCATGGCTGCCACCCCCACCAACTCCTGGGATCTGGGGCTTTCATCATCCTGATTCAGAAACATGTCCTGACCAGCCCAGACCAGCATGAGGTATCCAGATGACATTCCCACCATTACCAAGTGTATCCCAAACACCATCTGTGACAAAATGGGATAGGACTTTAAAAACAACAGCAACAACAACGGGCTCCATCCAATCTCAACTAACTTCTCTTTTCCCCAAAAGGACAGTTATTACAGTCTTTGATACCAGCTAAGACCAGCTATCAAACAAGACTCTTTTCCTTCTAAAATGTCTCTGCAGGTAAAGGGAACAATGGCTGTTCTTAAAATGGAAGGCTTAATACATTACATTTCAAATGTTTTAATTGTTTTTCCTTCTTTTCTTTATCTTTAATAAAAGGTTAAAAGGATTTTTAATGGTGTGTTTGCCATGGTACTAAGCAGGTTGAAGTCTCTGTATACTAAACCCTGGTCCTTGTTTAATTGTTGTTTAATTGTTTAATTGTTTAATGTTGGACAGTAACTGGCTTATGTTAACATCTTTAGCTCATGTAGTCCATCTAAATCAAAACAAAATATACATATCATCTGACACAACCTCTAACTCTCAAGCAAACAGCTATGGAAAAAGAATGAGGTTTTTTAAAAGCTCCAGAAGGATGGAAGTGGAAGCTGCAGATTCAGCGCACTCTGGTGTGACCCTCCCAGAGGTTTCTCTAACAAGGTACATGGTCTAAAAGAAGTCACGTGAAAGTATAATTGCTGTTTTATGTTCCCTAGTTAACCCCCCTATGTGAAATTTCTTTATCATACTAAAGAGTGAATTTCATTTCTCAGTTATGGTAATAGTAACAGTGCCTGGGAGAAAACGCACAAGTAAAATCCTGTGTATTGCTGACAGCAAATTGATTCCTATGTAGAGCTGGTCAGGAATTTTTCAACAACATTTTTGACCTGAAAACATTTTAAAATTGTTGACATTTTTTTACAGTGTGCGCTTATTGTTTATGTGATGCTTTATTTCTGAGCCTCTATTTAAACTCTTGTGCCTTAGGTGATGGTAGTACTGGATCCAGGAGCTACTGGATTAATTGCTATTGTCCCCTGCCATGTGACAGGGATATTAACCTTCTGTAACCCTGACCTATATCAGATGATTGGAGCCAGAAAATAAAATCAGAATATCAGGGTTAGAAGGGACCTCAGGAGGTCATCTAGTCCAACCCCTTGCTCAAAGCAGGACCAATCCCCAATTTTTGCCCCAGATCCCTAAATGGCCCTCTCAAGGATTGAGCTCACAATCCTAGGTTTAGCAGGCCAATGCTCAAAACACTAAGCTATCCCTCCCCCCTGAGATAAAGAGATAAAGATTAATCTCTTACCAGCACTCCCATTTATTACACCTTATTATGGGTGAAAGGAGTTACGGAGAAGGAGCCTAGGTGGTGTGTGTAGTTGAGATGGAGTGATGCAAGATTTGAAATGAGAAGATGCAGCTATAAGTTTTTTCCTGTCTTTTCTGTTTGTTAACCATATGTTAGTGCTTATCTTCACAACGATAACCAAAAGCTTTAATTACACAGTATGCTGGTGGCAAGTTGTATTTCTAAATATACTTTATCATCTCTACAGACATCTAGCTCTCTGGAAGGAACGTGGGCAGTTTTTCCACTGATGTGAAGTGATAGGCTGCCAAAATGCAATTTCTGCCAGCAACTTCCGGAGATCTGCAATTTATCCCTCAGATCATATCACTGAAGATTTGGCAGTCATTTGTTGAAGCAGTTCAGATTAAGCAATGAGTGGGCACTTTTCTACAGAGCTCAGTTAACCTGGAGGTAGCAGGATGGAGGGAATGAAACACAGACTGTACCCTCAATTCTGAAATTATACACATGGGAGGGCTATAAACCATTCTTACAGCATAAGAATGTTATGTTCTAAAAGTCCAGATCCACTTTGGGTCCAATCCAACGCCCACTGCAGTTAATGGGAATCTTTCTATCCCACTGTAGTTAATGGGAATCTTTCTATCAGACTCATCGCACTATTTTTGCTAGCTTAGAACATAAAACAAGACTTTCCTTCTCCCTCCTACCCTGACAGGACTGAATCCCAGCTGCTAATTACAACTGGCTGATAACTATCTTTTGTTAAATATATCAGTTACAACTGAGAAAAAAAAGATGTAATATGAGCAGGCACTGCCCCCCCCCACCCCCGCAAAAGAAAAACACTGATGTGAGGACTGAGTAAGGGGGAAAATAATTATCAAGGTTTACCACATGGGAAAGGACAAAATGGCAGGGAAAGAACTTGCGAAGTGGGGTAATAAATGTGGGATTCAACAGCTCAGGTTTACACAAGTAACAATATAATCACTGACATGTCTGGTTATTCTTTCCCCACTGATTTTACCAGTGAGATTTTTTTTTTCTCATAGACTTTAAGGTCAGAAGGGATCATTATGATCGTCTAGTCTGACCTGCTGCACAACGCAGGCCACAGAATCTCACTCACCCACTCCTGTAACAAACCCCTAACCTGTGTCTGAGCTATTGATGTCCTCAAATCTTAAAGACTTCAACGTGCAGAGAATCCTCCAGCAAGTGACCTGTGCCCCATGCTGCAGAGGAAGGCAAAAAAAACCCAGGGCCTCTGCCAATCTGCCCTGGAGGAAAATTCCTTCCCGACCCCAAATATGGTGATCAGCTAAACCCTGAGCATATGGGCGAGACTCACCAGCTGGACACCCAGGAAAGAATTCTCTGTAGTAATTCACATCCCACCCCATCTAATATCCCATTACAGGCCATTGGGCATATTTACCACTAATAGTCAAAGATCAATTAATTGCCAAAATTAGGCTATCCCATCATACCATCTCCTCCATAAACTTATCAAGCTTAGTCTTGAAGCCAGATATGTCTTTTGCCCCCACTGCTCCCCTTGGAAGGCTGTTCCAGAACTTCACTCCTCTGATTGTTAGCAAACTTCATCTAATTTCAAGTCTAAACTTCCTGATGGCCAGTTTATATCCATTTGTTCTTGTGTCCATAATGGTATTGAGCTTAAATAATTCCTCTCCCTCCCTGGTATTTATCCCTCTGATATATTTATAGAGAGCAATCATATCGCCCCTCAGCCTTCTTTTGGTTAGGCTAAACAAGGCAAGCTCTTTGAGTCTCCTTTCATAAGACAGGTTTTCCATTCCTCAGATCATCCTAGTAGCCCTTCTCTGTACCTGTTCTAGTTTGAATTCATCCTTCTTAAACATGGGAGACCAGAACTGCACACAGTATTCCAGATGAGGTCTCACCAGTGCCTTGTATAACGGTACACCTCTTTATATCTACTGGAAATACCCTGCCTAATGCATCCCAAGACTGCATTAGCTTTTTTCACGGCCATATTACATTGCCGGCTCATAGCCATCCTGTGATCAACCAATTCTCCGAGGTCCTTCTCCTCCTCTGTAACTTCCAAGTGATGCATCCCCAGTTTATAACAAAAATTCTTGTTATTAATCCCTAAATGCATGACCTTGCACTTTGCACTATTAAATTTCATCCTATTACTATTACTCCAGTTTACAAGGTCATCCAGATCTTCCTGTATGATATCCCAGTCCTTCTCTGTATTGGCAATACCTCCCAGCTTTGTGTCATCTGCAAACTTTATTAGCACATTTCCACTTTTTGTGCCAAGGTCAGTAATAAAAAGATTAAATAAGATTGGTCCCCAAACTGATCCCTGAGGAAATCCACTAGTAACCTCCTTCCAGTATGACAGTTCACCTTTCAGTATGACCCATTGTAGTCTCCCCTTTAAGCAGTTCCTTATCCACCTTTCAATTTTCATATTGATCCCCATCTTTTCCAATTTAGCTAATAATTCCCCATGTGGAACCGTATCAAATGCCTTACTGAAATTGAGGTCTGCAGAAAAGGACCTAGGGGTTATAGTGGACGAGAAGCTGGATATGAGTCAACAGTGTGCCCTTGTTGCCAAGAAGGCCAATGGCATTTTGGAATGTATACGTAGGAGCATTGCCAGCAGATCGAGGGACGTGATCGTTCCCCTCTATTCAACATTGGTGAGGCCTCATCTGGAGTACTGTGTCCAGTTTTGGGCCCCACACTACAAGAAGGATGTGGAAAAATTGGAAAACGTCCAGCAGAGGACAACAAAAATGATTAGGGGACTGGAACACATGACTTATGAGGAGAGGCTGAGGGAACTGGGATAGTTTAGTCTGCGGAAGAGAAGAATGAGGGGGTATTTGATAGCTGCTTTCAACTACCTGAAAGGGGGTTCCAAAGAGGATGGATCTAGACTGTTCTCAGTGGTAGCTGATGACAGAACAAGGAGTAATGGTCTCAAGTTGCAGTGGGGGAGGTTTAGGTTGCATATTAGGAAAAACTTTTTCACTAGGAGGGTGGTGAAACACTGGAATGGGTTACCAAGGGAGGTGGTGGAATCTCCTTCCTTAGAGGTTTTTAAGGTCAGGCTTGACAAAGCCCTGGCTGGGATGATTTAGTTGTGGATTGGTCCTGCTTTGAGCAGGGGGTTGGACTAGATGACCTCCTGAGGTCCCTTCCAACCCTGATATTCTATGATTCTATGATAAATTAGATCCACTGCATTTCCTTTGTCTAAAAAAATCTGTTACCATCTCAAAGGATATCAGGTTGGTTTGGCACGATCTACCTTTTGTAAAACCATGTTGTATTTTGTCCCAATTACCATTGACCTCAATGTCCTTAACGACTTCCTCCTTCAAAATTTTTTCCAAGACCTTGCATACTACATATGTCAAACTAACAGGCCTGTAGTTACCCAGATCACTTTTTTTTCCTTTCTTAAAAACAGGAACTATGTTAGGAATTCTCCAGTCATACAGTACAACCCCTGAGTTTACAGATTGATTAAAAATTCTTGTGAATGGGCTTGCAATTTCATGTACCAATTCCTTTAATATCCTTGGATGAAGATTATCTGGGCCCCCCAATTTAGTCCCATTAAACTGTTTGAGTTTGGCTTCTACCTCGGATGAGGTAATATCTATCTCCATATCCTCATTCCCATTTGTCATCCTACCATTATCCCTAAGCTCCTCATCAGCCTCATTAAAGACTGAGGCAAAGTATTTGTTTAGATATTGGGCAATGCCTAGATTATCCTTAATCTCCACTCCATCCTCAGTGTTTAGAGGTCCCACTTCTTATTTCTTTGTTTTTTTCTTATTTATATGGCTATAGAACTTTTTTACTATTGGTTTTAATTCCCTTTGCAAGGTCCAACTCTACATAGCTTTTGGCCTTTCTCACTTTATCACTACATGTTCTGACCTCAATAAGGTAGCTTTCCTTGGTAATCCCTCCCATCATCTGCTCCTTGTAGGCTTTCTGCTTTTTCTTAATCACCTCTCTGAGATGCTTGCTCATCCATCTTGGTCTACAACTCCTGCCTATGAATTTTTTCCCCTTTCTTGGGATGCAGGCTTCTGATAGTTTCTGCAACTTTGACTTTAAGTAATTCCAGGCCTCCTCCACCTTTAGATCCACGAGTTCTTCAGTCCAATCCACTTCCCTAACTAATTTCCTTAATTTTTTAAAGTTAGCCCTTTTGAAATCAACAACCCTCATCACAGATCTATTTTTGTTTATCTTTCCATTTAGTCTGAACTGAATTAGCTCATGATTGCTTGAACCAAGGTTGTCCCCTACAACCATTTCTTCTATGAGGTCCTCAGTACTCACCAAAACCAAATCTAAAATGGCATCCCCTCTTGTTGGTTCAGCAACTACTTGGTGAAGGAATCCATCAGCTACCATATCCAGGAAAATCTGAGCCCTATTATTATTACTAGCACTTGTCCTCCAGTCTATATCTGGGAAGGTAAAGTCTCCCATGATCACACAATTCCCATTAGTATTTACTTCATTAAAAACATTAAGGATGTCTCTATCCATATCCAAATTGGATCCTGGCAGTCTATAGCACACCCCAAGCACTATCCCAGGGGAGGCTCTAGTAGCTTTCTTCCCCAATGTGATTTTTGCCCAGACAGACTCGGTCTTATCCATTCCATGACTTCTTATTTCTTTACAATCTACCTCATCGTTGATATACAATGCTACTCCACCACCTTTGCCTTTATTTCTGTCTTTCCTAAACAGCAAATACCCTTCAATACCTGTATTCCAGTCATGACTACTATTCCACCATGTTTCTGTAATCCCTATAATATCTGGTTTCACTTCCTGCATCAGTAGCTCTAGTTCCTCCATTTTGTTTTTAGTTGCTTCTGCCTCTACTAGCATTTGAAGCTGAATCCTTCCCATGTGGTATTTCAAAGAGGTGAAGGTGATTGATGAATTGATTAACACATACATTTACATCTTTTCTATAACTTTGGAGATAAGAAATTGTTGAACTCTGACAAATTTTGGCACTTATTAATTCTTTCCAGTTAATACCTAGTATTTTCTTAAGACATTTACTTCCAAAAACATTTAAATGTTTATATCTTTGGTGGCTTCCCAACTTTCATATCCATATATTAAGATGGAAATGACATTTGAGTTGAAGATTCATAGTTTGGTCATTAAGTCATAGATTTTCAATGACCAAATTTGTGACATTATCTTCTTCTGGTTTTCTTATTTTAAGTTTTCTTAATATAGCTGAAGAAATAAAACTGTGCAGTATAGTAAGTGTTAGAGGAATGAGACAGTGCCTATGGTTTCAAATCTATTTCTGTTAATTGATTTACATACCATTGGTAAATTTGGCAAGGTGTATGTGTCTCTAATCCTAGATGTAAGAGTTAATAGGCAGTGACTCAGCTATTGAATGTAGTGGAATTCTGGTATAATTATATGCTCACTCTATGCAGTTGCAGAATGGCAGCTGGGGACGACAGAGAAGCTCCTTTTATTAGGCAGACTGATTGTCTGAGCAATGATGTAAAGATTTTCATTCAGATATTGAACTGAAACAGTTGCTCTCCCAGCCTCTAATCTAACTGGTTACCTACCCTACTAATGTTTGTACATTGTCCTAAAAGTGGGACTACAATCAAATATCCTCTATAAATGCTGAAGGGTCTTTGAAAGATTATGATTTTATAGGAATAAAACTGTTTCTCAAGGTGGAAGACTGTTCCTTACTGTTCACAGTTCTTCTTCTATGTCCATGCACCATTACTCTGTGACTCTCTAACTCCTGTTGTTCCCAGATGAATTTGAAAGCAGGCTCTCTTTAAATTCTATCGTTTCTGTGTTTCCTTAAACAGAACTGCCTGTTTATGGAACTCCCTTATGCAAACTCAGTGTATCTGTGTGCAGTACACACCTCTTATTTAATCTCAACCTATCCTTAACTTCAAAGTTGCAACCAAATGTCTCCATAATTACTGCAATGTAATTAACTAATTGGTACAAAAACCCAGCTCGAGCATTCAGTGTGAGCAAGAGCATTAGCTAGAACTAATAGGCCTCTGCTGGCTCTTTTTGGAGGATAGTAAGTGTTTTAAGTTATTGCAACCCAGCTTCCCCTGCTTGTGTGCTACTTAGAACAAGCAGCTGAACAATGACTGAATTGCAGCCACTGGAATTAGTGGCTACTGACCTGTCACAGTCCTCCATCTTGGGCCTGTTTAAAGTCTGGTTGACCGTCAATGTATAGTATTTCAAAGACAGGGTGAGGATGATTGATGGAGAAAGAACAGGAGAACAAGGGGAAATGGAAACTGCTTAGCCCATGGATTTGATTATAGGATCATGGCCTACATCTGGAATTGAGAAGTTTGGAATTGAAACAAACAAACCCTAAAGCTACATTTAGCTTGCTTTCTTTATTTTGAGAGACGCAAAATTTAAAAAAAAAAAATCACAGAAAACAAGGTCTACCCATGCTGCAACTGTTGATAACAAACAACTAATGTCTGGTCATATGTGCAGAGCTGCTTGTCTTTGGGCAGGGAGCTAGCAAATAACTGATCTCAGGCTAAGCAACTCACTTTTTTCAGTGGAGAATATAGATTATAACTAATGTCTGAGTATATGTTTGTGTGCCTATTTGTATTTGCAGATGTGTTTGATGTGTGGTGTGGGGTTGTTCTCTACCTCTAGATTCGGTTATTATTAAAGTCTACTGCTTGGCATGAAATTTAAAAAAAAAATCCAGTAGTCACTCTGTCTGCATGGTCTATAGTGTTTTGTGCTGTTTATGGAGAGAAAGGTCAAATTAGCAAAGCTTATTCCCATAGTTCTGCTGACATCACAGCCAAGTTGGCTTGTGATCTATAAACAATGGGAAGAACTATATTTGTCAAGTGGAGAAGGGCAAAAGTCTCAGGAAAAGCTGAACATATTGCAGTACTGACTACTCCAGGGGCTCAAATGTCAGGGCCCCCAAAATAATTAGGTTAACTTAAAGAATAACAAAATATTTAAATAATAAATGTGGAGTTCTTTTTAGTTGCCTTCTGGTTTTGGACCCTTTGGGGTCATGTTTTGAAGCTTCTCTGGAACCGCGAAGGCTAGAAACTTACTTTTTAAAAAGATGAAATCCAAGATTTTTATGTAATCACAGAGTCCAGGGTCTTAAAGAACACACTAAAATATTGTAAGACTTGCAATAAAAATCACGAAAGCTGGCAACACGAATATGGAGTACAATTCTGCTTCACCTCATTAGAAAACCACATCTGTTAAGCAACAAATTTTTGCTGGTTTCTTTTGTCCTTGGCTAAATTAGGTATAATTGTACAGGTAATCCTAAACTTCATCTTCTGGCTTTACAATCAAAAACATACTCAGATTTACTGGGTTATATGCAGCAAAAATGAACAGTTGAAAGGCACTCCTTGGAGATTTCTATCATGTAGACAATACTTTTGCAGGGAGGAGAGGGGTATTTAGACACTTCTTTCACCCCCGCTTTCCCCTCGCCTGTCTTTACTCTTGTGTCTCCATCGGAGATTTTCCCTGAACATTAATTTCAGTCTTCACCTATTGAAGTGAACTCAGCTTTACATCCATAACGTTATGATTCCTTTTTCAAGATGTTGTGTCCACACTACTGTGTTTTCTACTGCAAATGGATGAAGATTCCTGTTTTAATCTTGTCTCTATACACCACACCATTACAATTATTTTGTTTTGTCTTGGGAAAGGATTAAGATTATGAGATAACCATCTATTATTTATTACTACTCCACCCCCAAATAACCAACACACATCTCATATGGAAATTAAAATAGTTAGACCTTTTCAAAAGGGAAGCTACTTGACTGATTAGTCATCCAATGCACACATTCAGGACTTAATTAGCAGCACAACTTTTCAATGGTTTTTGTCAGTTAAACAAAAAGAAATAATACGGTTTCATAATTAAACCAAATAGTAATTTTCTCAGCTCAGAACATGGCTATAATTAATTAGAAAACCAAATCCTTCAGCTCTAAGTGATTGGGATGGATTTTAAGAACTGTAAAAGGAAACAGACAATGAGCCATAACAGACCCATAGATTCTCTGTCTACAGAAAAGTGGGGATCTAATCTGAAAAATTACTATGTAAAAATAGCACCATCTTTCTCAGCAGGTCTTCCCCCTCCCATGTATATTTTAGAGGTATGGGCTACCTTTGTGTTTTACTGGCTCTTACTCCGGTTAGCCCTGCAGAGTCAGTGAGCCACATTCTATTCCATCGTGCACATCATCAACAGAATTGTTTACTAAATTCCATTTAATAACTCCTGTGCAACCTCTTTGCAGGTAACTCCATAGCTGCATTTATTCCTAGGCAAAAATTATATTCAAATGGAGGGGAGGATGAAAGTGGGTTGGTACTTGGAGGATAAGCCCCAACCCCCACCCCAGCATTACAGGGATGTCCTATTTATCCTCAAATCAAGCATTACAAAGGCAAAGGCTTATACTTAAAAGAAATTCAAATATGCTAAGGTAAGAAATGCACAGTAACGGCACCCAATATCTGTATCAATGGCCTATAGTGAAACCATGCAATAGCCATATGATTAATTTCTCCTTATGGCATCACCATGAGCTGGTGGAATGATGAGTCAGTGAGGCCACCAAGATGGCGAGGGTCCTGGGTGGGTGGGGAGCCTGCCATTGAAGGCTGGAGTTGTTGGAGTCTGGTTGAAGTACTTGCTACTGCACATTGGGAGACCACCAGGAATGTTGTGTGTTTGCAGCCATGGATGAAGAGACCATTAGGCAGATGGGGAGTTGGCCATCAGGCACTGTTTTAGAACCCATCACCACTGGGGTTTGCAACTGCATTTGAAACAGTTTCCAAGTACAGCTACAGCCAAGCAGAGTTATAAGAAGGATTTGAGTTCCCACACAGCACAATTTCAAACCATGTGCCAAGAGGCCCAGAGGATTCAGGGTGCCTGGGGTCTTCGGTGGCGGGGGTCCTTCCGCTCCGGGTCTCCGGGGCACTTCGCATAAGACATGGACCCGAAGGACTCCTTGCTGCTGAAGTGCCGCTGAAAACTCTTGTGGGGGCCCCTGTGGGGCCCGGGGAAAATTGCCCCACTTGCCCCCCCCTCTGGGCAGCCCTGCCAAAAGGTGTTGAGAATTCTTACTGTAGAGCAGCTGGGGCAGGGGGATCTATAGCAGGATTTCTGCAGGCAGTTATCCAGGTGCTAAATATAACAAACGTTTTGGAGAGGAAGTGTGCTAGTTACCCCTGTGTTGTGAAATGATTGGCAAGCACAGTTTAGGCCTGGGTATTGCTAACATGTTTCTGTCCCCAAGGGAGGGCAGCAATAGGATTCTCTAGGTTTGATCCCGCCTGCCCCTTCCCTTCCCTGGATTTGTCTTCCCTTAACGTCCTTCCCTCCGTCTCTACTTCACCCACAGAATCAGAGAATCTAGAGATAAAAGACCCATTAGGTCATCTGGTCCCTCCTACCTCAGCCAGTGCAGAATTGTTCCTGACAGTCTATTCCCCAGTAATGGCAGTCTTTTAGATGGTATAAATTAAAGTTTCCATTGCCTCCATTGGGAGATTTTGCCACAATATCAGAGCCTGACACATCACTCACGGAAGCAATTTAAAAGAGTCCCATTAACTTCAATGCGAGTTAAACCCATTAGTTACTCTAAATTGTTCTTAATTTTACCCATTATTTCACATATCAGACTAAATTATTCCTCCCCCTCCTTGGTATTTACATACTTCAGGTGTCTGCAGTCAATCCTGTCCACCCCCAATCATTCTTTAGCTGAGGGGAGCTATAGCTCTTTAGCTCTTTTAATCTTTCCTCAAAAATCAATCTCTTCAGCCCCCTGCTTGTTCCTAATGCTTTGCAATGGAGAAAGCAATCACCTCTGAGAGGGGAAAAGGGCAGACTGTTTACTGCAGCCTCCTCCCCCAATGTTTCCAACAAGGGCTCCACAGGCAAGATGTGCTGATTCAATTCATCCTCTGACCAGCCTGATCCTGCCTTGCTCATATTTGGAGACATGCTGACCAGATCTAGGCCCCACACCTCAATGCAGACTTGCTATATGGGAGAGCCTGCAGCCCCTGTTACATAGATGAAACCCATGTGAATCTGGTTCACAGTCTGTTCTCTCCCCACCTCCCCTTTCCATCTCTTTCCCACACCTGTGTCTTTTGTTCTGATACCTGCCAACAACAGTGCTGCAAACAGAAGAGTTTCATGCCATCATCCCTCTGCAGTGGATAAAAGTAGAATAATGAGTGATTTGAGGATCTGAGTCTTTACCTCTGTGGACAGTTCCAGGGCTGGCCTTAGGGGCAGGCAATCAGAGCTGTTGCCCAAGGCACAAACTTCCAGGGATGCCAAGTTAGGTGAGGTTTTCCACCCTGGGCAAAACAACATCTCAGCACTGGTGAGGCCACGTCTGTAGTAATGCATCCAGTTTGGGGCCCCCACTACACAAAGGATGTGGACAAATTGGAGAGAGTCCAGCGGAGGGCAACAAAAACGATCGGGGGGCTGGGGCACATGACTTACAAGGAGAGGCTGAGGGAACTGGGCTTGTTTAGTCTGCAGAAGAGTGAGGGGGAATTTGATAGCAGCCTTCAACTACCTGAAGGGGGATCCCAAAGGGGATGGAGCTTGGCTGTTTTCAGTGGTGGCAGATGACAGAACAAGGAGCAATGGTCTCAAGTTGCAGTAGGGGAGGACTAGGTTGGATAATAGGAAACACTATTTCACTAGGAGGCTGGTAAAGCACTGGAATGGGTTACCTAGGGAGGTGGTGGAATCTCCATCCTTAGAAGTTGTTAATGCCCAGCTTGACAAAGCCCTGGCTGGGATGATTTAGTTGGGGTTGGTCCTGCTTTGAGCAGGGGGTTGGACTAGATGACCTCCTGAGGTCTCTTTCAACCCTAATCTTCTATGATTCTACCCTGACCACCTCCCTGTGCAAAGTGCTTCTGCATTTTAGCATGGTGCTACCGTGTACACCAGTTGTCCCAGTCAGAAAGTCTGACACCACGTGGCCTATTACTGAATGGCAACTGAGAAGAAAGCATTTATTTCTGATGGGACAACAGGAATTATTATTTCACATGATGTTTTTATTATATGTAATGCTAATGCAGAACAAAGCATGGGAAAAGACAAACCTACCATGCACAAGTTTATTGCAGCAACCACTGCAAGGTTGCAAGAAAGCTTAGGGGACCACCACTAGGAAGGTGGGATGCCCTAGTGATGGCTTGTGAAGGTGTGTGGGACATTGCATTAGTGATGGGAGATGAGGGGGTGAGTGCCACACCTGGGGCTGTCTACTAAGATATGGGGAGAAGGAAAGGGGAAAAAAACAAGTAAAGGGCTGCAAACTCTCAAAAAGATCTTCAGCAGGGCTGCTTTGTGAGACCTGGGTGGGCAACTAGTTCTCCAGGATCTGTGTGGGCATCAAATTTAATGGCTTGCGTTGCTCAGACCTGACACTGCGTCAACATGGCATTTTTTGTAATAATATGCTTTTAAAGAGTGACCTGGCTAATAAGAAGCATGCTGAACACACTGAAACCAATAAATACGTTTACAATATGGAACAAAACTGATCACTTCAGACCCCAACTGAGTAAAGAGGTATAAACTAAGCTTCTATTACATTGCACAAAAATTCTTCATTAGAAGAGTTCACAGGTGGCTTCCTTTTAAAACAAAGTGTAGCGAGAATCCTTGTGCCTGATTCTCCTCTCACCAGTCTCACACCAATAGAACTCCACTTACTTCAGTTGAGCTACTCCCCGTGTTCACTGGGATGAGCAAGAGGAGAACCAGGACTCCTGCCTCCTGAGTCTCTTTCTATTTAATTCAATGTGTTTGGGAATGTGTGAGTGTGGTGCCATGTAAACATCCCAGCCCTGTGTACTGACTCAGCCCCCAGCAGTTGTTTGGGCTTAAGGACATCCCTGGAGGCTCCCTGCTGTGTTCAGCGGCCAGCAGGGGTAGTCTCAAACCAAAGGGTCCAGGGAGCTTGATTATCTTGCTGCCTCTAAATTCCTCAAGGAGCCTGAGAGCAAGGGCTCCTTCCCGGATAAGTAAAATTCAGTCCTGTAGCATTTACAGATAATGTAAAAAGAAAAGGAGTACTTGTGGCACCTTAGAGACTAACCAATTTATTTGAGCATGAGCTTTCGTGAGCTACAGCTCACTTCATCAGATGTACACCGTGGAAACTGCAGCAGACTTTATATACACACAGAGAATATGAAACAATACCTCCTCCCACCCCACTGTCCTGCTGGTAATAGCTTATCTAAAGTGATCAACAGGTGGGCCATTTCCAGCACAAATCCAGGTTTTCTCACCCTCCACCCCCCCACACAAATTCACTCTCCTGCTGGTGCTAGCCCATCCAAAGTGACAACTCTTTACATAATCAAGTCGGGCTATTTCCTGCATAGATCCAGGTTTTCTCACATCCCCCCCACCCCCATACACACACAAACTCACTCTCCTGCTGGTAATAGCTCATCTAAACTGACCACTCTCCAAGTTTAAATCCAAGTTAAACCAGAACATCTGGGGGGGGGGGGGGTAGGAAAAAACAAGAGGAAACAGGCTACCTTGCAACCTTATCCTTGCAACAAAGCCCGTTGCCAATTGTGCCCACATATCTATTCAGGGGACACCATCACAGGGCCTAATAACATCAGCCACACTATCAGAGGCTCGTTCACCTGCACATCCACCAATGTGATATATGCCATCATGTGCCAGCAATGCCCCTCTGCCATGTACATTGGTCAAACTGGACAGTCTCTACGTAAAAGAATAAATGGACACAAATCAGATGTCAAGAATTATAACATTCATAAACCAGTCGGAGAACACTTCAATCTCTCTGGTCACGCAATCACAGACATGAAGGTCGCTATCTTAAAACAAAAAAACTTCACATCCAGACTCCAGCGAGAAACTGCTGAATTGGAATTCATTTGCAAATTGGATACTATTAATTTAGGCTTAAATAGAGACTGGGAGTGGCTAAGTCATTATGCAAGGTAGCCTGTTTCCTCTTGTTTTTTCCTACCCCCCCCCCCCCCAGATGTTCTGGTTTAACTTGGATTTAAACTTGGAGAGTGGTCAGTTTAGATGAGCTATTACCAGCAGGAGAGTGAGTTTGTGTGTGTATGGGGGTGGGGGGGATGTGAGAAAACCTGGATCTATGCAGGAAATAGCCCGACTTGACTATGTAAAGAGTTGTCACTTTGAATGGGCTAGCACCAGCAGGAGAGTGAATTTGTGTGGGGGGGTGGAGGGTGAGAAAACCTGGATTTGTGCTGGAAATGGCCCACCTGTTGATCACTTTAGATAAGCTATTACCAGCAGGACAGTGGGGTGGGAGGAGGTATTGTTTCATATTCTCTGTGTGTATATAAAGTCTGCTGCAGTTTCCACGGTATACATCTGATGAAGTGAGCTGTAGCTCACGAAAGCTCATGCTCAAATAAATTGGTTAGTCTCTAAGGTGCCACAAGTACTCCTTTTCTTTTTGCGAATACAGACTAACACGGCTGTTCCTCTGAAACAGATAATGTAGTGAAGCCTCTGCCACACCAGCAGCACTGGGAATTGATGCTGTGTGTGCAGAGAAAAGAGCTGCTTCCAACTACGCCTCTCTTCTGTAACAGTCTCTGCCGTCCTTAGCTATCAAGCACAAGACTTGACTGTCTCAAAAGGAAAAGGCTGTTAGGGTTTCACTTGGCTTAATCAGAGCTTTCATCACATTCTGGCTCATCTAAGTCTGACCATTGCAAATGTGGGTTCTTCAGGTTTCAGTCAAAGTCAGAAGAGTATCCTTTTGGCTAGTTATTGACTAATGATAAAATGTTCAAAAGCGGTCAATGGGACTGAGGTTTCTCAATAACTGAGGTGCTTTTACATTTTTAATCCTAAATCTATAATGCGATAATCTCCTTCTCTTCTCTCAGACTACCTTGCTCTAGTGCTTGTGGGATCCGGGGGGAGGCAGCAGCGTCTGGTGATACCCTCTCTTAGGAGGTACTTTAAAAAAAACCTAACTTCTGTTGCATACCAGAAACAAGATAATCAGTATTTGTATGGGCCCCAGGGATAAATCCACTGGACCCTGAGAATCAAGAAGGGTTCTTTACTTCACGTGCATCATTAACAACAACAGAAGTTTCTGCAGGGGAACTGCTGCCCTCAGTTACACCTGTGCATCTTTATTGCCTTCCAATTATACCCTTAGTGACACTTGCGGAACTCCACTGCTGTCAATGTATGAACGGTTGTAACTGACTAGCCCTGGACCTGGAATGTAGTAAACAATTCTGCTGCTGTACAACCAAGAATAGAATTCAGCTCAATCTTTTTAACTGCATTGGTTCTGGAGGATTAACAGGGATATCAAATAGCATAAACTTATTTGAGTTACTAGACTCAGGAGAAAGAACTCTGGACACTTGCAGGGAGTAAAGTCACCCATATGCAGTGTGCCACCACAAAGCCTATGTGCCTGTTTTGAGGATTTAAAGCGGAACCATGAGAAGGGCAGAAGGGAGGAGGGGAGTTAACTTTTAAAAATCTGTTTAATCGAAGCTGGGACCACAAAATGCCTTAACTTAATCATATGGCTATAATGTGGCATCACTACAGTTGCCCTAACTGTGTATTTCCATGCATTGTAATATAAATATATCCTTAACTCTGAACGCTCTGAGTTTGTAATGCTTACTTTGGAAATAATTAAAACACTTTTGTAACATTTGTTTCCCTTACATTACTGATATGTTCTCTCCATTTTAACATAGCTTTTTGTTTGGAAATAAGGCAGTATCATTATCTAATGCAAAAGTTGCACTGGTAGGAATACTTAAACAGTGTTACTCCATTGGAGATCTATATATATATCTCCAGGTAAAACACCTGTCCTATTATTAACAACATTTCTATTATCAAAGATTCATATTTATGTCATTCAATGAATGTAAGTAGATATATTCCATAAAAAGAAGCTCCTCTTACCCATGACATTATGGATGCTGATATGGAAGGAGAAATTAATCTTTTGATCAGACAGAAGATTTTAATGTTGAAATGTAATGCAGGTTGGGGTTTTTTTTTAACATCAGGGAAACTAGCAAACTGTGAACAGCCTTTTATCGCTCTCTCTCAAAACGAACAGCTCTAGATCCTAACCCTCAGTACGAGGCTATATGAGATGGAGCTCAGATAGGTTTAGTCCCCTCTTTTTTCAGAAGAATGGAACCCAATTATAAAATTCATTTCTGCATAAGTCTGCTAAATTAACTTCTCTATTACAGGGGGACAAATTAATGCAGCGATCTTACATTACCACCACCTATATTATTTTGGGCTACTATTCCAAATGAAGACACTGTTCAGTTAGAGATTGTTCCTGCCCAGTGCTGAACACTTCCTGACAGGGGCCAAGACCTAGATCCACAAAGATACTTAGGCATCTATTCCCCTAACTGGGGAAAGATGGGAGGACAAATGTCTATCTTGCCTGCAGGGCAGAGGCCTCCTACGCCTTTTAGGAGAGTGCTCTAACCATTGAGCTATACAATATTTTCATGTGGGGCTCCCTCAGTCTCCCCTGGTGAAATTCCACGTTGAATATATAATTAGCAACTGATTGGAACAGGGGACTGGACCATGGTTCTCCCACTTTCCAGGTGGGTGCCCTAACCTCCAGGGTACAGTCATTTAATTTAATAGCAGCAAGATCTTCATTGCCTTCTCCTTTAATCTGCATTGCCGCTGCCAACTAGCGCATTTGTCCGTTCTGTCACTGCACTGCATTCATATTTATCTTAGTCCTTTTTCATGTCTGTGTAAAAAAATCCCAAATTACAAAAAGTATTTTTTTCATATGAAACAGAAACTGACCCATTCTCTTTTGGCATCCATGTCTCTCCAATATAGCTATACATCTTTAGAAAACATATCAAGCTCCATTTGTTGTACCGCAGCAAGGGATAATATTTACATGCTAATGGAAAAACAGGTACTTCTCAGGAATGTCACCCACAGAGTTAAAAGTCCTCTCAAGTAGCAGGATTGCTGTTTCTTACCTATTCAGTGTAGCAAGTAACATGTCAGTTTATGCCATGACACTGATGGCTATCTGCAGGGAGCCAATTTTACCCCATGGGCAAACACAAGAGCATGGATGATTACTGGGGGACCAATGTGTTAATCTATACCTTTCTTACACAACTCACAGAGTATACACATTGGAACTTGTAAGCATTGGGAGACAGGCCAGTCCTTGCCTACAGACAGCCCCGCAACCTGAAGCAAATACTCACCAACAACCACATACCACACAACAGAACCACTAACCCAGGAACTTATCCTTGCAACAAAGCCCGTTGCCAATTGTGCCCACATATCTATTCAGGGGACACCATCACAGGGCCTAATAACATCAGCCACACTATCAGAGGCTCATTCACCTGCACATCCACCAATGTGATATATGCCATCATGTGCCAGCAATGCCCCTCTGCCATGTACATTGGTCAAACTGGACAGTCTCTACGTAAAAGAATAAATGGACACAAATCAGATGTCAAGAATTATAACATTCATAAACCAGTCGGAGAACACTTCAATCTCTCTGGTCACGCAATCACAGACATGAAGGTCGCTATCTTAAAACAAAAAAACTTCAAATCCAGACTCCAGCGAGAAACTGCTGAATTGGAATTCATTTGCAAATTGGATACTATTAATTTAGGCTTAAATAGAGACTGGGAGTGGCTAAGTCATTATGCAAGGTAGCCTGTTTCCTCTTGTTTTTTCCTCCCCCCCCCCCCCAGATATTCTGGTTTAACTTGGATTTAAACTTGGAGAGTGGTCAGTTTAGATGAGCTATTACCAGCAGGAGAGTGAGTTTGTGTGTGTTTGGGGGTGGGGGGGAAGTGAGAAAACCTGGATCTATGCAGGAAATAGCCCGACTTGATTATGTAAAGAGTTGTCACTTTGGATGGGCTAGCACCAGCAGGAGAGTGAATTTGTGTGGGGGGGTGGAGGGTGAGAAAACCTGGATTTGTGCTGGAAATGGCCCACCTGCTGATCACTTTAGATAAGCTATTACCAGCAGGACAGTGGGGTGGGAGGAGGTATTGTTTCATATTCTCTGTGTGTATATAAAGTCTGCTGCAGTTTCCACGGTACACATCTGATGAAGTGAGCTGTGGCTCACGAAAGCTCATGCTCAAATAAATTGGTTAGTCTCTAAGGTGCCACAAGTACTCCTTTTCTTTTTGAAATAAACTGATTCTCTAAACTCAAAAAACAAGCAAAGGAAATATATAGATTCCTGTTTCTGGTCCTTGTTTACATGAACAGTACCTATGTTGTGCAGAAACAGAACATTAAATTCTTGACAGGACCTACAGAAAAGACTATTTAATGAGACCTATGCTGCAACAAGTCATAAAGAGACATCTCTGGAGCAATGAGATAGAAAGGAAGAAGGGTCTGTATTTTTTGAAAGATGGGAAGGACTCCCTTACTTCATTATTGCCAGGAGAGCTAGACTAGTATTTATCAATGGGAAACGCTGCTTCCCTTCTATCGTTTTTCTTTTTAAATGAAATGAAAAATAATTCTAATAAGGACAATGAAGTTCTTTTCTCCACCCGTTGCCCATTCCTTAGCAGCTGAAAACATGGCTGTGACCTACGTTCTGCAGAACTACTATTGCATTCGGCAGCCTTCCAGTGCAACAGAGCGGTGGTGACACAGCAGTTTCAGATAATTTAGTGAAACCAACAATTATTTAACTTAACTATGAAAATTAATAATACAGTCAAGCCAGTAGCCCTTCTTATTTACTAGGGTATGCAATCCCTATATTTTTAATTGTCCATGTGCTGTAGAATCTTGAGCTGAAAATGCATAACTATCATAGAAGGCTAGGGTTTTGCAGTTGGCTAGGAGAAAATGGAAGCTTCTGGCCCCTGGAGTTTGGGTTTGTGGGATAAGCACATTAGTTTGATATTAAAATAAGCAGCAGTAAAAGAGTTAACAGTCTTGAAACTGAAATGTACATAGTTAGATTTCAGCATTAATACCCCCATTGATATGAAAAGGGAAAGTTCATTTCTGAATGCAAATTTTTGCAGGATGTCTGTGGACTCAGGCAGGCACAATGAATTTATTTACACTCATATTTCCCTTGCAACTAGAACCTTTTTTTTAAAAAAACAAAAAACTTAGAACCTAGAGTCTAATTTTGCAGCAGTGATGGATTCCATAACTAATTCCACGGCCACTGAATCATGAAACATACAAAGCCCTATTCTTCTGTTAAAAAGTTGCAGAACAGCTAAGCTTCACTGTACTCTTCCTTTCCCAGTATATAAGTTATTCAAACACAGTCAGTAGAAAGTAAATATTAACTGGTCATTTCAGTATGGCCATTCTTTATCTGTCCTTGCCAGGTTGCACCATGTGCTAGTGAAACCCAATGGACCAAATTCTCCGCTTGCATAATTCAGTATGTCTAGCCTACTCATTTGGGACGCAAAGCTGCTAGCTGTAATTCTGTCTACCTCTCTTGATTTGGATTTTGAAAATTAGATTAGATAGTTCGAAGGGATGAGCCTAAGCTGGCAGGGAGATGGACTGAATAATTAAATAATTTCTATTTGTAACACCGAGAATTGTGGCAGCTGAATGCAACCAATTGGGTCTTAGGCCCTGTTACATTACATCACTATGCTCATGCAGAGCCAGGGAATGGGGGGCTTTGGGCCTCTCTATCCTGGTGCTGCCAAGGGCCAATTCACTGAAAGTTCAGTCTGGTGTATGACAATCAAATCACATTCCTTCTGCTTTTGATCACCACCAATAATACAGGTAACTGAATTGTAGTTAGGATTGCTGATGAGGAGTACAAGGCAAAAGAGAATGCACCTTTGCTTTTTCATGCCTAGATGGGACTCTGCAGCACAGACAGTAGTAAATATTGGGCAGAAAGTTGGTGCCACTTTTGTGGTCAGTATTCTGAATATCATTCTGCTTTAACCATGGCAGCATTTAATAGATATGGCTAGAGTTCCCAATGGAAAGGAACTTAATTAAAGAATCCCAATTAATACAAATTTCTGAAGGTGGAGGAACGAGAGCTTGCAAGTTCTCAGTTATTGCAAGCTTCAAGTCCTGTCCATTGCTACCCCTTCTAGAGAGTAGAGCTCAGAAGCAAGTTGTGTCTCTTTGGGTATGTCTAGATGAGGATAGGGATATGTGTTTGTTAAACATGTTAAGCCACTATGTTTTAAATCTCTAGCATAGGGAGGGCAAGTTGCATTTTAACACTTGTTTGAAGTGAACCCTAAGGGAGGAGCTTGCCTTTTACTCTAGTAGACATATCCTTAGATACCACACACTTCCTCTTCTGTAATGATTCCAGCATCACAGACTAGCCTCCTGAAAATCCCAGGCCGACAGCTGAACCCAAAATTCTGCCATAGCATCAAGCAGCCTGTCTACATTTGCCAGAGCCAGCACATTGCTTGCATACTTGCCAAATCCTACTATTTCACCTCTTCCGCCGAGTTACCTATAAGATTTTGTGCATTCCTGTATTTTGTCAGTGTAATAGGTGTCTCTGGTTTAAAAATTAACACATGACAATGAGGGAGAAGGGAAAATATTTTGCTCATCACCAGATAGTGAGAATTACAATATCCCCCGAACAGCAGCTGCTGGGTGTCCTTGCACCTCAGAATGATAACCGTACTGATCTGAATTAGAGTATCTCTAATTCATGTGGCAGAAGCAGAAAGCATGTGACCAAAGAACACTGTAAATACAGCTTTTATTGGCTGGAATTTAGGATGTCTGCATAACTCACAAGTGGCTCTGGAGTTATTCCTTACAAAGGGGAAATAAAGTATATTAAACCACCACATTGATGTCATACCAGGGATAGGAGGAACCTGCAGAGCAGCTAGGGATAGGAGTATTTTATTAAAATAAATGGCTCCTGTGCAACCCTGCCGCTCTGAGGCCAGTGTAAGGGTTTTGGAAGGGATATGATTACGTCCTGGTGATTCCAGGCTACTGTAATGGCCCAACTGAAGAGGCAAACAGGGTCTGGCCCTAAGTCTTCTGAGTCGATTGGGAACAGCTTTTCTCTTAAAAAACCTTTTCGAAGAAAGAAAGTCTCTGAAGTGACGCAGAAATAATTCTGCAATCCCACGGCAACTCCAGCCTAGACAGCTGGAGTTCTGGCTTTGCCTTACAGATGGAAAACTATTGTTAATTGTTCCTCTTCTCTTTGTTTTCACCTCTGGTAGGCATGTAAAGCTTCCCATTCTCTGTATTCCTAAGGCTGCTACGAAATGCTACAGTGATGTTACTATCGGAATGATATAGCAGAAAAAGCCCTGGATTTCAACTGTGAAATAGTCCTCATTTTAAGCATCGCCATGGGTTACAAGCCATTTTAATTATGACGATTAAGCACAGTGGTTGACCTGCTCTTCATCCTGAGTGTACTGGTTCAGCAATATATTACTGTCATAGGTCCATTCAGGGGCAAATGGCTTACCTTTAGATTCACAAAGATTGTGGTTTGCTGAGCTCTTCACAATAATGCAGACAGCACTGATGACACTGTAAACAGCACCAGTGGGATTTCAGTCTGCCAAATGCACTTTCAGTCACTGGTCTACTGAGTGTGTAATTAAACCTTCTTTTGCGAGGGCCTTTGAGATTAGCGTATCTTCATAAGCCAAGGCAAAAGAGGGTACCTGGGATCCCCTAGAATAACAGTAGGGACAGTTACTCCATTTATGACAATGTCATTTGGTGGGAATAATGTCCTGGACAGTCCACGAAGGTAGACTCTCGATTGGCGGAAAACCCTGAGGTCATAAACTTTTCCAGTGCAGCCCATGTTTGCATCCATTAATCAGCCTCTGTGGTCCACAAAAGCCTGCGTAACAATGGAGTTTATGCAGGCTTTTGGCCTTTTGCTGTTCGTGTTTTCATGCTCCTTGAAGAGGGCAAACTATGGGCACAAGTCCCATTGGGCAGTTACTTCAGGGATATTGCTTATAGCTGCCTCTTTGGTGTAAACCACAAGCCTGACTGCTTCAAAAAGCTGCTCCATCACTTTGCCAACACCAACTGATTTTCCAACACCAAACTGGTTAGCAATAGACCTGTAGCAGTCTGGGGTAACCAGCTTCCAGATGGTTATAGCAACCTGCTTCTGGACAGGCACGACTGCCCTCACGCACGTGTCCTGACCCTGGAGTGTCGAGGTAAGCTGCTCAAAAAACTCCAGAAAAGTAGCTTTTTTCATGAGAAAGTTCTGGAGCCACTGCTGGGCATGCCAGGTCTGCATCATGATGTGATCCCACCAGTCTGTGCTTGTGGCCCTGCTACATAAGTGCCGATCTACAACGGCTAAATTGACAGTCGTGAAACAGCATCAGCCAGTGTAAGTTTGCCATGTCTGCATCATGGTTCTCCTCCTTCTCCATCAGGTGCCTTTGGTGGATCAGAAAATGCCACTGAAATGTCCACCGGCGCCTCATGGATGCTCTGCCTGTTTCGTGAAACAGGAGTAAATAGCCAAGCAGGATGAGTACTTCAAATAGTCACTCCTCCATGTTGCTGGCTCCAGTTGCCTGGAGCATGCTGACCCAAAAGATAGCTTGGCAGGCTGTATTGGCAGGCTGTGACTACTTCCTGTAAAGTGCAGCAAGATGGACAATCAAGTGTTCCCACAGTGCTCCACAAACATGGGTCCTGAGTGGCTACAGTTGGGGAGGGTGCTAGGAACTATGGTCTGCGTAGTGCAGTTTAGATGCCCGAGTGTGAATGTGAGACCCAGGTCCAGATATTCGAAACCTAGGTTTAAATATTCAGGGTGGACACTGAAGCCCAGACTTACAAGCACTGAGTCTGTGGGCTCGAGTCCCACTGACCCCGGGCTTACGTTGCAGTGTAGACATATCCAGTGTGGCCCTCACAGTAGATCACAGCAGCTGTTAGAGCTGTTCTAATTTATGACAGCCTCCCCACTACTGCAAGAACTACAGGGATGTTGAGCAGACCAGCCATTCTCCCTCCCACCCTTAGTAAGTCCCTACGCTAGGAGTTGAGAATGTAATGAGGGCAGAGAAGGGCTGCATATGCAAGTTCTGCACTATCCCTGTAATAGGGGAATTCCCCTGGGGACCACTCAGTCCCCTTTATGGTCCTGTATAGCAGTAGAACAATACATAGGGGACACAGAAGGCGCTAGCGTCTGGCCCTTAGATTCTATTTTCAGCTCTGCTACTCTATAGCTTGAGTAAGTCACTTACTTTCTCCATGCTTCAGTGTTCTCCTTAATTGTAAATAATTCTCTATCTCCCAGACTAATGGGAGGCTACATTAATTAATATGCCTAAAACAAACTGAAGTATTCAGTTGTAAGGTGCTACAGAAATGTCAAGTATTATTTATATATATTTTGGGGAAGAAGGGGAGGAGCTGTGTAGCTTTCACCGCCCATTAGGCTCAGCAATTCCTTTGTTTTTCCACAGTGTAGGACTGGGAGAAGGGCAGGGATTCTTTTCACCTTTTGTTACATGTCAGTTGTAAGCTCAGTGTAGATTCAGTTCATCACTTCAGGACCATGATGACCAGTAACAGCTCTCAGAGGGAGACAATGCTGCCTTGCAGAGTTATTGACTGTGCCTCATTGTGAATTAATTTCTTGGCTTTTGCTATTCATTGTCTTTTGTAGTGATCTGAAAAACCTTCTGGTCTCCTAACTCCACCATGTGCCTCAGGATAGGATTAATCTCAAAGTTATTATCAGTAAGAGGTTTTTCTGCATAGCTTGCACTTGCTTTTCTGCCCCTGTATGCCATAGACTTCTTTCGAACTATAGGTCCAGATCGCCCTACACTCACACTATGTTTCATGTACAGTATTCATGTGTAGTTTAAGAGCTACTATGCCAAAGCAATTATGGGAAGAATTAGAGAAAATTACAGCCTTGCATTGCTTAATATCCATGTAGCTGAATGGGACTGCAACTAAGGCCTTTAATTAGGAAGTGCTAATAAGTGACTTGTTAGCAGGAAAGATGAGCAGCACAAAACTACAAAGCCTTTTGCAGAGCTAGAATGAGCTGTAATGCACTTTCAGTACATGTAAAATACCACATCAAGGGCCTCCTTGTGCTACATGTTGTTTTTTTAACCACAGGAAAGGTCCACTTGTACCTCATCTACTGCTATATTCTCCACAGTGAGGAACAGGTGGAGTGCTGAAAAAAATCATACCTACATGATCTCAGAACACAGTAAGATTTAGTCTGATCAAGGCTTAAGTTCCCTCTAAACTGTGCGGCCATGTGGCAGCCTATTAAGCGCCGCGCAGGAGCTCAGGACTGCGGCAGGGAGAGGCACCCCTTCCCCCAACCCAGCCCCTGCCACGCGGAGAAGCACCCCTTCCCCAAACCATCCCCTGCCGGGGGGAGAGGCACCCCTTTCCCCGGCCCCAACCCAGCCCAGCCCAATTCCAGTCCTGCCACAGCTGGGGAGAAGCGCCTGTCCCGTGGCTCCAGCCCCAGAGCTGCTGCAGGGAGAGCAAGCTGGGGGAGGGGAATCCTCTCTCCCCACTGTAGCCCTGGGGCAGCCTACACCCCATACCTCTCACCTCTAGCCCCACCCCACAGCCCACACCCCCAGCCAGAGCCCTCACCCCAACCCTCTGCCCAAGCCCCTCATCCTCAGCCCCACCCTGAGTCCTCACCCCCCACACCCTAGCCCTCTGCCCCAGCCCTGAACGCCCTCCCACACTCCGAACCCTTCAGCCCCATGCCCACCACATGAATTTTGTTATGTACACCAATATGGAGGTAACAGTAAGTCACCACACACTGACTCTGATCCCACCTGCTCAATGAGTGGCAGTCATTTATGGGTACTCTATACACAGCTCTCACATGATACAGCAGGACATTTATCATCACTGTGCCTTGCACATGGTAGCAAGCTGGTCAATAAATAGATGCTTAGGTCTTTATAGCAAGAACACAGTAAAAACCGCAGGTAATATTTCTGTGGAAATCCTATTCCTTTCCATATGAATTACACTATAATTCAGTAAACACAATATTTTAATATTGCTTTTAAAAAATTGCTTCCTATTAATTTAAGCAGGCTGCGGAGGAGTAGGGGGAAGAGCCAGCAGTCTGTGTACATCTTCTATTATGCACAATGGAGGTCAGCAGTCATAAATCAGCCTACGTGGTGATTTCAGTCCAGCTCTACCTTCCTGGCAGACAGATGACCATACAAATATCCTCATTAAAACTGCACTCCTGTTAATTCTCAGAGAGTTTAAGAACTGAGTTTACCTTTTACCCATCTCCCCCAATGCCCTGTGGGGTCAGTATGTTCACATCATGAGGGTGTTTGTACTGAAGCCAAAACACCTGCGACAGTCTGGTCAATTATTCATGTAGCTGAAACCACCAAGCGTTTCTCTGCCACTGAGGCAAAAATGACCAATGAAACCTTGCGAAAGGCCTGTTTCGCTATCGCACATATCCATCCACCCCAATCTCCCCCTTTCTGTTGGTCTTGCATTTCCAGCTGTCTTTCTGGCATCTTTTTCATGACCGACCTGCTGAGGTGACCTCTTTCTCCTGTAGACTACAAGTTTTTGGACCATTCGAACTTCCAGGGAAAGTCCAATAATTAAAGTTAAGAATTTGTCATTGTTATTTTTAATAAAAGTCACGAACAGGTCATGGGCAATAAAACCTTCATGGAAGCCTGTGACTTTTACTAAAAAAATGGGGGGGGGGGCGCGAGAGAAGAGAAGAGAGGGAAGAGGAGCTAGCCCCACAGGGAGACCGCCAGCTGTGGGGCCCCCACCCCAGGGCTGAAGTGGAAAATGTCACAGAGGTCTCAAAAAGTCACAGAACCAGTGACAAAAATCTTATCCTCACCAATAATCTACTAGTGTTTCTTATGATGGGCTCAGTGTGGGGGCATTTCATAGACAGTCAGAGTGATGTTTGTGTTAAGGAACCGCAGTGGCACTGAAATGTCACCAGGTCGCCTGCTATTCCCCTAGCTTCTCAGGATTTCAGATTCTCACTTTTAAAGGTTTTTGCTCTTACTTACTGTCAGGGTTCCATCCCCACTCTGAACTCGGGGGTACAGATGTGGGGACCCACATGAAAGACCCCCTAAGCTTATTTCTACCAGTTTAGGTTAAAAACTTCTCCAAGGCACAAATCCTTCCCTGTCCTTGGATGAGTACTGCTGCCACCACCAAGTGAGTTACACAAAGATTCAGGAAAAGGTCCACTTGGAGTTCCTGTTTCCCCAAAATATCCCCCGAAGCCCCTTCACCCCCTTTCCTGGGGAGGCTTGAGAATAATCTACCAACCAGATAGGTAAACAAGGTGACCACAGACCAGACCCTTGGGTTTTTAGGACACTAAAAAACAATCAGATTCTTAAAAAACAGAACTTTATTATAAAGAAAAAAAAAGTAAAAGAAACATCTCTGTAAAATCAGGATGGAAGGTAATTTTACAGGGTAATAAGATTTAAAACATAGAGGATTCCCCTCTAGACAAAACTTCAAAGTTACAAAAAACAGGGATAAACCTCCCTCTTAGCACAGGGAAAATTCACAAGCTAAAACAAAAGATAATCTAAAGCATTTCCTTCCTATTACTTACAATTTGTAACCTTAGATGCTTAGTACAGGTATGGCTTTAGGAGATGTATTTTCCCTGCCCTGGTTCCTCACTGATCCGGAGAGAGAACACAGAAAAACAAAACAAAAACCTTCCCCCACAGATTTGAAAGTATCTTCTTCCCTCATTGGTCCTTTTGGTCAGGTGCCAACCAGGTTATCTGAGCTTCTTAACCCTTTACAGGTAAAGGAGGGATTTTATGCTACCGTTAGCTGTATGTTTATGACACTTACATTTTTCTGCTTTCCATCTCATTCCCTTTGTTCAATACAAATTCCATCCTAATAGCTCCCTTTTCAACCTTCTCCTACTATGGGCCTGATCCAGCAGATCCAATCAACAGGTTTTCAATCACTTAAATGGATGTTGATTAAGCCCTAGACATATTAATTTGGGTGGAGAGCACAGGTTAATACAGTAGAACAAATGAGGACTGAGAAACAGTTTGTTTTAGAAATGAGACTGGCCTAGGGGAGATTAGATGCTACTGAACTGCACTAGACCTTTCTTTAACTACCTGATTGCTGCTGAACATTCCAGGTATGCCCAGGTATTGGGTACTATTAGACATGCAGATCAACATACTTTGTGCACCCCAGTTTTCCACTGTTTCTTAACAGAACAAACAGTACAGCAAATGCAGTGGAAGATCAGCAACCACAGAGTAGTTTACTCCTATAATCATCTCCACAGTAAACACACAGACAGTTCTTAGGTATCACAATGGGAGTTCCACGTCTATGTCTAAATACAGACTTTTTGCCTTTCAGTGAAATGATTGAATCATCTACTACCATCTTCCCCGACTGCATATTAATGCAATAGGATACAGTAAGTCCTGAAAGAAGAAACAAAATAGAAAGACATTTTCCACTGAGCAATCTAATGCTCTAGCATTTTTAAACAGAAGATGGATATTTGACTTGCTGCTTTCAACAACAATAGTCAACGCTTCCCCATCAATATATTTACACATAGAAATTCCCTCATGTGGCGAACACTACTTCCCTCTTTCCCTGCTGTCTTTGTTTCTTTAACTGGCCGCTGGGAGAAAAAAAAAGTATAATACCAAGGGCAGGATGAACTAGGTTTGATCTTTTAATTGGTACTTGCTGAATGAAACTCCACTGCACGAAGTTATTAATATTCAAAACAGTTCATCAAAGTGACAGGTAAGCCTTGAAAGTCAGAGCTCAGGAGTAAGTTTTCAAGATTCCTCACTCGAAGCAGCTTTTTTGTGTGGTACTACTACATTCCCCATCTGTGCTGCTCCTCCAGAATGCCAACATACGGGGGGAGAGGGGAAATCTGGAAGAGGGAAATTCTCCCCCGGCTTTAGTAACTAAAAGCACAGCTTTATCTAATGTGTCAGACTTTTACAGACAAGTATGGTACATACCTGACACTTCTAATCAAATACGGATCCTAACAGACAGTTTTGAAAATAAGGTTCTCTTATCAGTTGATCCCAGATAAACACCTAAAAATGTTGGCTGCTCCTGATATTCACCTCCTCATGTGAATCGTGTCTGCTGTGATATGTCAGACTTAATTCTTTAAAAATTCACTCTGAAAAATAATTGCCCTTTTATCTGCATGTAATTTGATGGCTGTCACTTTTGTTCAGTTTGTTATGATTCCTAATGCTTCACTTTGTAACATTAAATATTTGTTTTACTAGATCTGGTTATGTCAGTGAAGACATGTGGTCTCTTCCCCCGCCCCTTTTTAGTTTTGTTTGAAAGATTTTACAAGTCTAATGATTGTATTTGTCCATGTGTACCAAACAGAATATTCACAGTTTTTAGAGAGGGACACCGAAGAGACTAAAATATCACTGTCACTTCTTCAGAGGTTTCTTAACATAATGTTAACACACCTCATGGAGGAATGACAGTAGAAGTATGCAGTAGTGCTCCATACCACACCATATGCCATACAGAATCTAGGGCAAGAGGGGTGAAGCAAAGCTAGCCCACACCTCATGGCCAACTAGTAGCATAACTGTTCATATTAATGAGGCAGTTTCATCATCTTCAAAGTACAATAAGTCTTCAGGTAACAAATGAATATGCCTCTAAACCCAAAGGGCAATAAATGTTGGTGTTATTTCTGATGACTGATCCTTTCACATTTAGAGAGAAGGTGGATGAGGTACTGGAATATCTTTTACTGAGCCAACTTCTGTTGGTGAGAGAGACACGTTTTTGAGCTACACAGAGCTCTTCCTTTCCCAGACCGGAGGAAGAGCTCTCTGTAGCTTGAAATCTTGTCTCTCATCAACAGAAGTTGGTCCAGTAAAAGATATTACCTCACTCACCCACCTTGTCTCTCTAATATTATGGGACTGACACAGCTACAACCACCTTTCATGTTTAGGAACTTGAACCAAAATAGAAACTAGGGCAGCTCAAGCCATAGCTTGGGTCAGCTAAGCCCTACTCTCTAAGAGTATGTCTACATAGCAACTAGATACCATGGCTGCCCAGTCAACTTCAGCTTGCGGGGCTGAGGCTTTGGGGCTAATTGATTGCTGTGTAGACTTCTGGGCTCAGGCTGGAGCCCAGGTTCTAGGACACTGCAAGATAGGAGGGTGCCAGAGCTCAGGCTTGAGCCCAGAAGTCTACACAACAATCAAACAGTCCTGCAGCCCAAGCTCCAGAAGCCCGAGTCGGCTGGCACAGACCAGCCACAAGTGTCTAGTTGCTCCATAGGCATACCCTAAAAGGAAGTCCAGCCAAGCAGCCTCTGAACAACAAACCCTAAAGAGGTACTGCAGCCCAGTACATGCTGTAAATTTCCTCCTTTTATTAATTTTTACACTGAATCCATTTCATTGGGTTAATCTTCTAGGAAAATAACCTGCCAGAATCAGTCAGTTCATCCCATTTTGTGCCCTGCAAAAATAAAAGCCTTTTCCTGAGTGGCAGAGCAACGATTCAGTCAGTAAATGCAGTGAGAGTTTGGAGTTAGATACAAAGTCAAGTGATGAACACTTTCTTAATTATGTGTAATGATACTGAAACGAATGCTTGGTTAAAGGGGCTGGAATGACAGCTCTTGGTATGAAGGTCTCCATTTTTGCAGAGCAGAGGGAACTGCCACACTGATCACATCAATAATCCCTTCATTCTGTCCCCAACAGATGATACGAAAGGATTCAGAAGATAATATAAAGCCTCCCTGACAGCCAATTAAATAATAACCTCCCTATCTGAGAAGTTTCTTCTTAACTCTAGGCTGTCACAGTTGGTTTGTATCCTGAAGCATAAGGATCGGGGTCAGATTAAGTCCCCTTGTAGTAATACACCATACCAGCCCTTCTCTGGTAGCTTCTGAAGATTTTAAACTGTTATTTAATTTAAAAAAGTAGGTTTCTAACCCTTATGGCTGCAAAGATGTTCTGAATGGAGGCAGCACTGAGTCTGCAGACAGACACAACTGCTCTATGCCCTATGGCCCCACTGTTGCTATAAATAGACTACACAGTTTTTGTGTGGAACCTTGCACCATCATTATAATAAATATATAAATCAAAGTCTGGAAAGTTCTGCTTTTCTATGGAAACTTGAATTCCTGACTTATTTATGTAAAAGGCTTTTATCACTGTCGGCAAGTGGGCAGCACTTATTTGCTCATGACATTTTCTTCTAAAAATCTGACTAGCTGGCATCCTGTGCTCAATGCTGGACTCTTGATTACTGTACTACTGGAAGATGAGTTGTAAAATTGGAAATATAAACCTGTTAGCAACATTTCAGAAAAAGCATCAAATGAAACACTCCATTTACTTATTTGTAACAGAATGTCTTAAACATCAGGCAAAAGTAAAGTGGCTAGGTCTCAGAGATCTTCTTTATAAGATGTTATCCCATGCAGTTGGGGACTTGGTCACAAAGTATAATCCACCTTATAAAAAGATAACTCTGATTTATTAGACTTATCACCTGTTCTACAAAACAATACAAAAACAAAAACAAAATCCACTAATATAATCAAACAATTTCCAATCTCCTTATAGGTTAACAGCTAGACATCCTGTTTACATTATTGTTTTATGTGTTAAAGGACACTGGTTCTGCAAGGCACTTACACATGCTTAATTTTAAGCATATGATTAGTTTCACTGACTTAAAGTTAAGCACACGCCTAAGTGCTTTGCTGAATCAGGACCATATTCTAAAGACTCTTAAAAAAACATGGTTCTGATTCTCCTTTCATAGCTATTTACCATTAGAACAATTTCCTTGAGTCCATTGCCTTCCTCCTTTCCCCTCACTCCCTCCCTTTGCATCTGCATCATGTTTGCATCTGCTGGCTGGCCTCTCTCATTAAATTGCCAAGGGTTAAGCTTGTATCTATGCGTGGTAATGCACCTCCTCCATCTCACTGGACTTAGCACTTCCCCCTCTGGTGGTAGAGAGGCCTGGAGTAAATCAGCCCCCCTTCTAGACAGTGTTTCTCTTTCCCCTCTGTGTTTACTTATCAGTATTTTCAAGGTAGGCCTTGGTGCAGGCCTAAGAAGAAAGGAAACAAATTTACAAACACAAAAACAAAGGGGGATACCTTTCCCTGCCCCCTCACTGAGCAGGGGGTGTCCTGCTGTTGACCCCGGGCTATTAGTCCTTCCTCTAAACAGGCATTCAATTTTAGTTGTTTTCCTCCATGAGGAGAGGGGGCAGCCTCTCATCCTGGAGAAGCCTATTTCCCTACTGCCACTAGCCTTGCAGCAGCTTGTTTCTCCTCCCTCCCACCAGAGGAGGGGTTTTAAAAGGTCTCAGGCAGTCCTTAATTGGACTCAGGTGTCCCTAATTGACCTAAGGCAAACCCTTCTCAACTTGTAGGAAAAAAGGCCTTTACAATTCTAGGGCTAACACACCCTTTGAGGAGCAGTGGGTGCTGTCTGGGATTCTCTGCTTAGTGTCCCCTTCAGGTTCCCTACTTTTGACCCTTTGACCTTCACACCTGTCCTTGTTTTCTCTTTTGTTGTCTCTCATACTTATTTGAGTCCCAGGCTCAGTAGCTCCTCCCCTTAGGCTGGGGGAGGAGCCTTTAGCCTTATTGGGATCCAGGAAGTGGGCAGGCAAGGCACAAGCCTGCCCACTTCCCAGAACCCAACAGGACCACCCTCTTGCAGCCATCCAGCATGACTTTGTCACCACACATACTAGTATGATCCTATTCTTTCTCCTTTCATTTTCTCCAGTCCAACATTTGTTGTATGACAAGCAAAAATATACAAATGCAACTGAATTTTGTCATTCACAATAAGTATAAGTTGGATGCATAGTATTTATCCCATCTGTGGATCAGAATGTACACAAGGCAAGTAGCAATGTTAAATGATCATTCAAAGTAACACCAAACAATGATACTGTTTCACACAGATCTGTCCTTTTGCCATCACAGGTTTGACTCCTCTCACCTACACCAAAATGACACCAGTTTAACTACACTTTTTTTGAACCATGTAAACTTAATCTATGCAAGTATCACCGGATAATAAGCAATGCGTTTTTTACTAACACTAAAGAATGTTTCCAATTCCATTTTAACTCAGAATCCAGTGAAACTGGAAAAGGATGGAACCTGACACTATGAAATTAAAAGAAGCCAAATATTTTATCTCAGAAACATTCCTTGTGTTCCTGAGATTTCTTTCAGATTAAAAGAATGCCAAGACCCCAGAGAAAGCAAGACCTGTCAAGTGATGAAGCTTTAGCTTGATGCACTTCTGCAAATCACTCTAGGGTTTAACCATGCATTATATAGGCAGCTGCTTCACTCAACTCCATGAATCAAAGGCAGTTTTACATCTCTCCCGCCTTCTGCATTTGTATGGATTAGCTAATCACAAAAGACCCTTCCAGGTGTTTGAAAAATAAATACCAAACCAACAAAGTGAGGAATGAAAAGCTAAGAGTTCTTGTGTCCTTTGATTTATGTTTCACGTGTTCCACGACTCTGCTGCTGTCAGCGGTAATTCTTTGCAGCAGCAGGAGGGACTCAAATATTCTTAGGGTGCATCACCAATTAACTTTAACTGGAAACATAAATAGGTCCATATTCTACACTGAGAAAAGTGGTAGACTCACTCCTTCATTGAACCTATAAAGATTTCACCCCCATTGCGGAGTACCCCATCTCATCCAGACAGTGGAGCCCCAGGTTAACACTAGAAACTTTTGCTGGTATAGCAATGTTGGTCAGGGTCTGATTTTGTTATGATGTTTATATACCAGCAAATGCCCTACCACAGATGAAGTTAAACTGGTATAAAAGTGATTTTGCTGGTATAATTTTTTTGCTCAGATCTGGTCTACACTTTAAAGTTTTGCCAGCATAGCTATGTCGGTTCAGAGTATGAAAAAAACATACATCCAGCCAACATAGCTATGGCAGCAAAGGCCCTAATGTCAGAAAAATCCTTTTGCTGCTACAGCTTATTTTGTTCAGGGAACTTGTTTGCTGGTATAAGCTGCATCTCCACTAGGATTGTTTGCCATTATAGCTATATGCAAACTCTTTCTACTATAGATTAGTCATAAATCTGAAATGTAATGACATTTGGACAGGAAGACACATTATAATTTTTTAAAGGAGTCTGGGCAACAGCTGCTGCAGGGTAAAGTGTAACCCTTTCAGTTTGGTATGATCTGTATTTATATATATTTTAGGTTTACACTGAAACAAAGTCCAAGCTTTCAACCCATTCCCTGGTGGATGTTTGCCCAGATCACAAAATAACATATTATACTTTACATGTTTTAAGTGCTGTACAAACACTTAACTATTAACTGTTTGTGGTACATTCACACCCTGAGGCCCTGAACAGTATGGGGTTCCCATTTTGCTAGGCACTGTGCAAAACACAGGAAGACACAAATCCCTGCCCTGAAGAGTTTATAATCTAGTTTGAAACAAAATGCAACACGAGTGTAACAAGCAATGGGGGAAAGAGGGTAGCTGGGAGGGCAGAGGAGGGTGTCACGATTGCTGCACTAGCTGCACCTCTGCCCCTCTTCTAGCCTCTCTGAGTGCCTCTCTTCAGATGTTGGGTCTCATGCATGCCTTTATTTTCTCTGGGTAAAAAACACTTTCTCCCAGTGTTAGACCGGTTCTCAGCCAATGGTACCCGATGCATCAACCATGATTATTCTGTATCATCTCCAGCATCTGTTTCTACATACCCCTATCCTTTTCCAGGCTCTTCCTTGTCAATTCTCTGTTCTACTTTTTCATTAAGGAGACCTTCCCTCCATCGGTCTTCTTATGCCTCTTCTGGGCTGCAGACATGAGGTCTCCAAGCTTGGAGATAAGATGTTTTTCACCTTACTTCCACTTTGTATAGAACCTTTGTACCAATCCAGGGTTTGTTGTGGACTAGGAAGGTTATGGGGGGTGAGAGAAGCAGGGGGTTGGTTAGTAATGGCATGTGCACCTGTGCAAGCCAGTGGTGGGCTGGGGCCCTGGGGAGAGTGGGTGGATAAGGTCGGCAGGGGAGGCAGGGGTCAGGTTCATAATTGCACATGCATCTCTGAAGACCATCTGTACTTTGGAGGAGATTACCCCTGAGGCATGTTGCTAAAAGGCAGAGAAAGGTCTTGTTCAAAAAGCCAATGGGCAGACCAGCAAGATATGCAGTGTTGCTATTCAACCAGAATGGTCCCCCCAGATCAGTCTGTAGGAGCGGAAGGACTACCCTGTTTATGCACATGGCCCCAAGAAGGCTACACTGCTTTGCAACGTTTGTGCCAAAATGCAGCAACATCTTTACCTTAATTTTTTTTATGACATCTGTAGTTCAGCACAAAGTGCACTGCAAAATAAACAGATTTCTGAAGGGATTGTTGTGAACCCAAGGGGTTAACAATGCTGAGGCCAGGTCAACACTGAAAAGTGAGATTGACCCAGCTATGTGGCTAAAGGGTGTGAAAAATCCACACCACTGAGTGATGCAGTTAAGTCGCCCTAACCCCCAGCTTAGACTGCTCTAGGCCTGTGGAAGAATTCTTCCATCGATCTAACTAAGTCGATGAGAGAATCCCTCACATTGCTGTAGTGACCATCTATATTGAAATCCATATTGAAACAGTTGTGCTGCTGCAGTGTTTCAAGTGTAGACGAGCCCTGAGAGTTTGACTGAAAATAGCCACAAACACTTTATAATCACGATGCATTTTGAAATGTCTCACTTCAGGAAATATATTTCCCAAATGCTAAGGTAGCCAACAGCTTGGGGAATTGCTCAAACTGTGAAGCAAAATATTTGTATTGCCTTTTCTCTCTCTGTACCTGCTGTTTCAATAAACATGCCTGCATTACAATGTATTTGATTTGTAACCCCTATGGTGCTGCCAGATTGAGTGAGGATGGGACGGGGGTAGAGGGTAGTGAGGAGCGTTGGTCGTCCAGGGGGGAGACAGAGAGAGAAAGAATGCTAAGCAGCACAGGAAGTGGGGTTTGGGGGGTGACAGTTTGGCTGATGCCTATGGTATTTGATATTTCAGAGAAATAACATCTGTGGAGATTAAATTCTCTGCAGTGGGAACCATTTTGAGCATGTGGCAGGTTGGGCATGGAGAAATAAAAGCCAAGCAAGCTCAGAAAGGCTCCCAGCTCACATCTGTCCAAGTCGACAGTGACCTTGGGGTCCCCAGAACAAAAGTTGTTTCTATTCCCCTATGCAGTTGTACTGCAGCACAGCATGTCATACTGGCAGAAGAGGTCTTCTCCCCAGCATTCTCATGCTGGGTGTTTGCCTGGGTTCTGGGAGCCACCCCCAACATTCTCTCCTCCTCAGGCTCTTGCATAGGGAAGACATCCTGACTCTCTCGGTAATCTCCTCCATCCTGGAATCCTGATGGTGCTCAGGGGCCATGGCCTCTTGGGTGCCATTGGTGTTCTCTAGGAAATATTTGGGTTTGGTATCAGCCTCCTTGGCCATAATCCAGTCCAGCTCACGATAGTAGGGGCAGGAACTCGTGGTGTTGCCAATGGTCTTGTTGCTGTCCTGGTTTTTTTAATACTTCTGCTAGAGCTCCTTTCCTTTGCTGCACCACTGCAACTTGTCCCAGGAATGACTCCTCTCTGTCAGCAGCTTTGATATACCCTGTTATATCTTGGCATACTAGTGGGTGTTTTTAAGGCAGGTTTGGACTGTCTCCTCTTCCCAGATCTCAAGGGGATTCGTGATCTCTGCATGGCTCCATGCAGAAACCTGAGACTTGGTTGTTATAATGCAGAGAAGGATATCTAACTCCAGGAGTGTGTACTCACAAATGCGGGATACCTAGCTACATGCCCAGCATTTAAATAGGGAGATAATATCCAGTCAATAGGGCCCCAGAGCAACAGAAGGCATAAAGGTAAACAGACAGGTCAATCCAGCTGCGAGACAACGGGGTGTGAGATAGCAGTCAGAGGACTGCCAGAAATGAAAAAGTTAATCTGAAATACAAACACATCCACACAAAGCTTTTTTCTAGACTAACTCAGCTCAAAATGGATTTAGTCTGTTTTCATAGCATACTATCCAATTCACAGACAGTCACCAGATAATTAAAAAAAATACCTTCCCCTGTATGCAAACCCTTAGTTTTCTGGTGTGCCAGCTAACTTAAAACACAGTGAAAAAAACCAGAACTATTAGTTAAAGTATCAGAGGTTTCCAATCTTATTTTAAATTGTGTTTTCAGACAACAGGGTTCTCTTTTTTGCATTTTAATCTTGTACTGCCAAAAACATTACTCAAACCATATACCATTTTCTTTAAAAAAATAGACTTCTGCTATTATATATATATATATAAGAAATATAAGAATATAAGAAAGCTCACATAAAAAATGAATTTCTGATGTGAGAAGTGTGGAAAATAACTCTGAAGGGATTCAGAACTTGGCACCATTATCACACTCTGAATCTGAGTCAAACAAGCAACAAGGAAAAAAACCTCTGCAATGATCTTTTTCCTTTCTATAATTACGAGGAAGAGGAGGAGGAAGAAGTTATTCTCTTGCCTTCCTTTCTTATAAGCAATTTCAGACATTGTCTCCCGTTCAAAACATGCTTCTCTTTATTTGTGTATCAGGGCAAGCTTTTAATTGGCTTACTATCTGGCCAGCAGCCTAAATACTCTAACTGGGCCAATTATAGGTGCCTCATAGTTTACAGAGAGGTTTTGTCTATTGTGATCAAATGAAAAAGGTATTATCTGTTACCCAGTCTCTCTTGCTCTGTGCTACCTTACCAGAGAGACCAAAAAGGATTTTATTGGGTCAAAGCTAAAATCCAATGAAAATAAACCATGTGCAAAACATGGGGGGATACAAAGCATAAATTGTAATTTTCGCTATCCATCTTAGTTGCCTTGCATGGAGCACATGTACTAACAGAAACCTACTGATTAATTCTGTTACAGACAGGACCAGTGAAATGGCAGGTTTTTAGCATCCCTTGCACTTAATGTAAGGTACCCTAGGCTGCCTACTTGTGAAGTTTTCAAGGCAGAAAAAGCTGATTGCCTGAAAACAACTGTACTTACTGGCTCCCTGGCCGGTTCAGATGTTCATCTCGTATAGTGAGTTATCACAGGATGCTAGGGCTTGCCAGAAAGAAAGAAAAGCTTTAAGAAATGGCACATCATGTGATTAGATGCACTGCTGAGAGGTCAGTAAACTGAGTTGCTCCCTGTTCCTCTTCCCAGAGACTCAACATCCTTATTAGACCCATAGGGTACCCCTGATTTTCAGCCCACTGAGTACTGTTCTTCCAGCAGAGATGATAGGACAATTGGAGCTTCTTAATGCTTCTCCTTATTTGGCTGCAGAGATTGTAATTGGAGAACATTTAGCACAACTGAGCACAAAAAGGCATTGAAGCTGGGAGAATGTGCATATGTGAAAATGAAGTCTGGCATGTTTAAAGGGCACAGATTAATTTAGCAGCATATGACTGGGGTAATTTACTTCAGCAGAAGATCCTTGAAGTTATAGCTCTCGGATAGGTGAAGTGTGGAGTGCAGGACTACTTGTGAGGGCTACAAGAGTTTTTAATCAGCTACAAATGTCACCTAGTTAATTTGACCTGAAGAAGAACTCTCTGTAAGCTTGAAAGCTTGTCTCTCTCACCAGCAGAAATTGGTCCAATAGAAGATATTACCTCACCCACCTTGTCTACTTGGTTAATTAATTTCTTTATTTCTCCATCATGGCTCAGTATTTATTACCATATAAGTTTAATGTGCCATGATGAGTAAGAGAGACTGTATATAACAGAATCTGCTCTTACATAATGTCCTTTAATGCAGAGCATCACCAGACACTTTGTAGAGGGAATCCAGTCGTTCTCTGGAGGGCTCACAGAGCCATTGGTTCCCCATTTTATTCTACCTTAAAGACCTCAAGTTATAGCAACTTTCACTCCAGCAGACGGGGCTGGCAGTGGCTTGCTCCAGAATTCATCAAAGTTGCTCCTTGTCAAAAGGGGCAGTGAGGGAGAAAATCCTATCTCCCCATTCCAGGGCTGACAGAAAATAGGGAAATCTTCAGAACACTGTTACAAAAGCAAAAAGGGAGGAAAGACATTAAGATAAAGTTTTTCAAAGCTGCCTAGGGGATTTGGATACCAATTAGGAATTGGCTATCCTCGTCCCTTAAGTGGCTTTGAAAATCTAAACCTAAATATCTCAGTGGAGCCACTTGTGGAAGGAGGTGAGAAATGCAGGTGAAACAAAGAAGGATTTGGCAAAAAAAGAAAAGGTTGTTAAGTGAAAAGAGAAATGTTCTAGGCTGAATTATGTATGTACAAGAGTTATGCGAGGACTGCCATGAAATAATATTTCCCAGCAGGATAGCCAGTTTGAGGAAAAAAATTACTCTGCCATTTGATGGCACTGGAAATCAGACTGTGAAAGCTGTTGTAAGGTGATTTATTTTAATAAATTTAACAGCTTGTTCAACCACCCTTACGTTAACACTTAAAAAAACAGGATGTTTCTTAAGCAACTTGAACGTCGGTAGTTTCCATTGCCTTCTACACCCTCCTTTTCCCTGTAGCTGGAGAAGGGGTCCCAATGGTTTTTTCTGTTGCAGCATGGGATCATGCAGTAGGGAAAATGTTGAGAACCACTGCTTCAAAGAACACAAAAACGGTAGGTCAAATTTTGGCCTCCTACGGACTCTTTAATGCTGAAAGCCTTTAGACTGAGAAGTGCTGGTACACACAATGAATATGAAACAGAATAGTATTAAACTGGTAACTCTAAGTTATGCCATTCAGTCAGTTGAATTGTCCAACTTTAAAAAGAGTTGCTGTGAGTTGCAGTGATACTTTTGTCATTTATCACAAAGTCTTCTGCCAGTAAACCAGATCTTTGTTGTTAACCGTTCATCTGCTTCTGTTGCTTATGCATAGAGTCAGTGACCTTAACTAGCTCAAACATAATATAGGCCGGGACAGCTTCTCCATTTCTAATTTCAAGAGATGCATGTGCTTTTATGTGTCTGTATTTGGCCTATAATCCTCTGTATGTGGCATGACATTTGGTTGCTTTGGAGATGATTATGATGAAACAAAATGAGACCTGTGACTCAATGACAGACAAACTGCTGGAATAGGTAGCAGATAATTATTTAAGAAACAAAATCCTGTTCTGATTCAAACTCCCTTAATAGAAAACATGAGGAAAACTACTACAAAACAAAATTCTGTCCTTGAGATGTCATCTGGGCTATTGTTATCAAACGTTAAGGCACTTGATTTTCACACTCTCTCCTGTTAGGTTACCTGTAATCTCATTCTCTTCAAGGTTGATGGTTTCAAGAGCCTTCAAGGTAGTCAACTGCTCAGGAAAGTGTCGAAACTTGTTCCTGGACAGGTTGATCACCTTCAGATGTAACAGGGTTCTCATCTCTTCAGGCAGGCGATGCAGATAATTCCCTTCCAGGTTGAGTTCTACAGTTTGGGTGGGAATGGGGGCAGGGGAGAGACAAAGTGACATCATGAAAACAAAAAAACCCACAACCCCAAATCCTACAATGCTGCCTCTGCTGCGATTCCTTAGTGACAAGGGAGAAGGAAAAACAAGATTTTTGTATGAGAAACAACCACATCCATCCTTTATTAGCCTGTTATATACGTGGCCTAATCCATGGTAGGAGTAAATTCTTTTGGGCTAAATTATGGCTTTTAGCCAACCACAGCCTTACATTGAGAGGGGTACAGAGCTGCACTGCCCCAGGGTAAGCACAAGGGAGCATTATGGCTCAAAGAGGCAGGTTGCATCACTGAGTGCTCCTCTTGCATGGGGGAAATAATCTGAGACTCCCCTTCTGAGGCATGCAGCACACTCTCCTCAGCACAGCCAGCCAGCGGAGCTATCTATGACTCTGACATCACCACCTCATTTCTCCCACACTCTTTTGGAACAACAGTTCCTAGAGGGGAGCAGCCCTTCTGCTTGGTGGGTGACTGGGCTGTGCAAAGGAGAGTTCTCTTACTCCTGACTTCACCACTTTGTGTAGGTGCTGGCCACAATCTAGCCCTTTGAAATCTTGTCAGCAACTGCAGCTAGGCTTCTCATTAAGGGGCCAGTTCTGCCATCCCTGTGTCACAGTGAGCAGTACCTTATTTCATGTGCAGTGCCACAGATTTCAGTGGGGTTACTTGTGGAGTCAGACATATTGATTGCAAATAAAGGGAACAGAATCAGTCCCTAACGGATTCCAAACTAGAAATCTTTCTATAGCCGCATAAGAATTTCAACATGGAACAGCATATAAATTCCTGTGCATTAAGAGGAGACTAATGCTCTGAAAGATCTGAGTGTCTCAGGGACAACAATTTCCAAAAAAGAACGTTATTAAGCTGCAGTTAAAGATGAGAGCGTATATCCGTGATTTAAGGACAAAGTGCCTCACTAGAACACTGGGTAATTATTAGAAACCACAATTAGTGCCCAGAAAATCCAGAATTATGGATAAACTTATCAGATATTTGTACATTTGACAGCATGAAAATGCTCCTCACCTCATTCTCCTTGCCAGCCAGAGCAATGTGGTAAAAGATTATTTAAATAAATTACAGAAACTAGTTTGATGTTGATGGTGCTTTCCTAAAGGGAATTAGAGGTGGTGCAGGTAGCACGGCCTATTATTCACAGTGCCTGAAACTTTCCATTATAGGATCCTGTCTTCAGTTACTTATACCTTGAAAAACTTTAACTACTTGGGTTAAAATTTTCCATGTTGAGCATCTGCCTATGATGGGGATACAAACCCCACACTGGACAACAAGGGGTTAAGGAGCACTTCTGGGCCCACCTTGCCCTGCCCTGCTGCAAACCTCAAAGCCTGCGCTAGCTGGAGGTGGAGATTAAAACGGGAAGCAGAGCTGCTGAGAGGAGGCAGGCAATGGAAGGGAACAGACCCTCTGCTCTGAGCTCTGGGGAAATACAGCCCAGGAGCTCTCATTGCCTGAAACCTGCAACACAGACTTGATAAAGCCTGCAAAGGAAAGACTGGTGATTGATTGTGAAGGTTTATTTGTGATTCTTTAATTTACCCTGTGGTGGAAAAGGGGACTTAGGTAGGAAGTGATCCTTGTAGGCAGCTCCTTAGCACCCCAAGGTACAGAACTTAGCTGCCTACCATTAGGCTCTGGATCAGAGCCTGGTGGAAAGAATGGGCTCAGGCTCCCCTAAAAACTCCACAAGACGTGACAACAATAGGAGCCTTTACCTGGGTGGAGAATCCAGCTAGGGAAGACCCTGACTGTTCAAGGGCCAGACCCAAAGTTCCTGAACTCCGGTGGAAGCCCTGAAGCCCTGTGGGTGCTATAAGAATTTTCTGTGATTGGACTTTCTTTTGGGATATCCCAAACAAGGATGGACTGGAATATGTAACCCAGCCAGTGGGGCTGAGCCACAAAAGAAGGGACAGACCCCACAAGACAGAACTGTAACTGAAAAGGGGGACATCAGGGAGGGGGACACACCCCTGCCTGACCACTAGACAGCACTGGTGCTGAGTGTTCCTGTTTATGACTGGTGGAGAGCATGGGCAGGCTCGTTCCAGCTCTGTTAAAGGGAGGGAGAGAAAAAAACAAAACAAAAAGGCTTTCCTTATCAGTCAGACAGAGGAAACACAAAGACGGAAATGGAGACATTGTTAAAGTGGGTAACTGATAACCTGCAGCAACAGGGTACAGCAGCAACACCGGCTGTTGCTGCAGATGAGCGCCCAGCAGCAGCAACAAGCAACACAGCAACAGCGAAAGCAGCAGCTCGTTCGAGAGCTGGTAGCACCACAGCAAGCACAGCAGTAGCATCTTCTTCAGCAGGTGCTGATGCTCATAGACCCAAAAGGGAGCGGCAGATCCTCCTGCAGGAGCCCCTAATCCAATCCCAACTACTAGGATGTTGGTAAAGCTTACAAAGATGGAACTGGAAGATGATTCTGCGGCATTTTTGGTTATGTTTGAACAAGTGGCAAGAGCAGCCCACTGGCCGCCGGAACACTGGGCCATTCTGCTGGCCTCATACTTGACCGGGACATCCCAGCCTGCATGTAGGGGACTAGACCTAAGCGATGTGCAAGACTACGCTCATCTGGACTTTGCATCTGAAATGTGTCACAGTGTGATGCAGCCGCTGCCCCTCACTGGCAGAAAAGGGGCTAAAAGCAGCCCTAGGGAGGCTGCGCCAGAGGCAGCTAACTAAGAGAAAGGCTGAAGGGAGCAGCCACTCAGGGCCAAGTAGCTCCATACAAAGAGGGATCTGCAGGACAGAGTAAGGCAGTTCTCTGCTGGGAGCCTACGGAGGAAGGACTGTGTCTCTGGAGGGATGAGAGAACTGCCAACAGCTTGGCGAGAGCAGTGCTGCTAGCAGGAACCAGGGGAGTGGGAGACAGCTCCTGGCTGGTTGCTGGGGATTGCAGGCTGAGGACCTGAGGCAAGGGCAAAGAGGATGCTGGGGCCACAAGGAAGTGGCCAGAAAACTCGCTGCAGTAGCCACTAAGGGAAGTGGCCGAACAGTGGACTGCAGGTCCCCCAGAAGTGGGGAGCACAGTTTGTGGCACGGATGGAGGGCTGTGTTGCTGAAGAGGACGCTGCAGTCCTTGGAGAGATGTTGATCCTAGAGAAGGAATGATGGCAGTGAGGGACCACCTGAAGAGGGCACACTAACAAGCAGAGCTAATTCCCAAGACAGCCAGCAGGAGGCACCACAGTGGTGAGTGAACCCCATTACACGTAGTCATTCCCACTGAGAGAAATATTCACCAGGGGACCAGCTCCAGGTGGTAGCCCAGAAACTCAAGGAACACTGCTGCTGCTCACTCCAACCTGAGACATGAGCTGGAATACAGGTGTGGATGGCAATAGAACAGTTTACCCAGATCCTCCCAGCTGGGGGGAATGACTCAGGGTTGAAGCATTGATCTGAGACTTTGGCCAAAGTCGTAAATTTAACAGACAATTAAATAGTTGCAACCAGACTCCCTTCTTAGACACTGAGGAGTAGTTATGCTGGTATTAGGGGACCAGCCCACCCCAAGGCATGGACTAGATAAGGAGGCAGGCCTGGCTGGATCTGTAGCTTGAACATAGTGTTACCAATGGCCAGAGAGTACAGCAAGGCCACAGGACCATGGCTCAACCAGGAATGGAAACCTAGAGAATATCTAAACCCACAGAAGGGGTCAACCCTGAAGACCAAACTCCCCCCTGTGATGAACCAATCATCACCACCACTGGGGAAAGCCATTTTTCCATGTGGGCAACAAGGTCATTTCTGCTGCGACTGTTCCTTTATGGAATATGACTATGGACAATCCTAGACAGCTGACATTAGGGCCTAAAAATGGGTCCCAACTAAAATAATGGCCCCAATGAAGGTCAAGGGGGTAGGGAAGCCTGGGGTAGTTGACTTAGGGTTCAGCCAGATTTTGATCAGAGAGCAGCTGGTAAGCAAGGAGGGCTCCCCTGGACAAATTGTCTTTCTCTGGTGTGTACATGGAGATTTATGACCCAACCCCACCAAGTCTGATTTTTGGTAAGAAAACATACAGGAAACCTCTTTGTAAAACTAGTTTCTACCCTTGGATATCCAGTAATCCTGGGCAGGGACTGGAAATACTTACAGAAATTCTAAAAGAGTGGAGCAATCACCTACTTGTGGGGGGCCACCCTGCTCCTGGAGGCCCAAGAACTCGTGAGACCAAAGGAACTGGTGTGATTGGATGAAACAGAGGACCCCACGAAAGGGACCTCCCACCAGGTGAGAGGCCCTCCCCATTCCCCAAAGACTAATGAGAACCCACACCCATTGGATGGAGAGCTCCTAATCAGAGAGGCAGATTTCATAAGGGAACAGAGAGATGACCAGACTCTAAGACAAGCTTATGATCAAGTGGCAGTAGTCAATGGTATAGTGGACCCTCAGCTGCTAAAGCAATTGCCCCACTTTGAACTTAGCGGGGAACAGTTATATTGCCTGGAGAGGGACCACTGAACTAACGAGACAAAAATACAGTTCCTTGTACCAAGAAGATATCAAAGAGAAGTATTACGGCTCACCCACTTAATCCCATGCAGGGGGCACTTGAGGTTATTAATAGGTTCTATTGGCCAGGAGTGCACATAAAGGTCAAGGACTACTGCATGTCATACCCCGAGTGTCAATTGGCAGGACCCAAGAGGACCCCAAAAACTCCCCTCAACCTGCTTCCTATAGTGAGGGTACCTTTTGAAAGAATAGGGATGGACCTAGTGGGGCTGCTGGAGGAAAAACATAACAGGGTATCAGCATATCCAGGTGGTCCTGGACTACACAACTCAATAGCCCAAAGCCATCCCCCTCCTCTCTATGAATGTATCAAGCGTCATGGACCAACTTATGAAGCTGTTGACCTGACCGGGATACAGAAAGAGATCCTAACCAATATGGGAACTAATTTTGTGTCGTGTTTGATGAAAGAGCTGTGTGCTCTGTTAAAGGTTAAGACTCTAAGAACAGCTGTTTTCCCCTCCTCCCCCAGATGGATGGATGAGTTGAATGGTTCAATCGGATGCTGAAAGAGATTATGAAAAAATTTGTATAATCAGATCCTTGTCACTGGCACCAGTTGCTCCCATCACTGCTATTTCACAGAATCGTAGAATATCAGGGTTGGAAGGGACCTCAGGAGGTCATCTAGTCCAACCCCCTACTCAAAGCAGGACCAATCCCCAACTAAATCATCCCAGCCAGGGCTTTGTCAAGCCTGACCTTAAAAACCTCTAAGGAAGGAGATTCCACCACCTCCCTAGGTAACTCATTCCAGTGCTTCACCACATCCTAGTGAAACTTTTTTTCCTAATATCCAACCTAAACCTCCCACACTGCAACTTGAGACCATTGCTCCTTGTTCTGTCATCTGCCACCACAAAGAACAGTCTAGATCCATCCTCTTTGGATCCCTTTTTCAGGTAGTTGAAAGCAGCTATCAAATCCCCCCTCATTCTTCTCTTCTGCAGACTAAATAATCCCAGTGCCCTCAGCCTCTCCTCATAAGTTATGTGCTCCAGCCCGCTAATCATTTTTGTTGCCCTCTGCTGGACTCTTTCCAATTTTTCCACATCCTTCTTGTAGTGTGGGGCTGTCATAAATATAAAGGGAAGGGTAACCACCTTTCTGAATACAGTGCTATAAAATCCCTCCTGGCCAGAGGCAAAACTCTTTCACCTGTAAAGAATTAAGAAGCTAAGGTAACCTTGCTGGCACCTGACCCAAAATGACCAATGAGGGGACAAGATACTTTCAAATCTGGAGAGGGGGGCGTTACAAAGGGTTCTGTCTGCCTGTGCGATGCTTTTGCCGGGAGCAGATCAGAAATGCAAGCCTTCCAACTCCTGTTAAGTTAGTAAGTAATCTAGCTAGAAAATGCATTAGATTTTCTTTTGTTTAATGGCTGGTAAAATAAGCTGTGCTGAATGGAATGTATATTCCTGCTTTTGTGTCTTTTTGTAACTTAAGGTTTTGCCTAGAGGGATTCTCTATGTTTTGAATCTGATTACCCTGTAAGCTATTTACCATCCTGATTTTACAGAGGTGGTTCTTTTACCTTTTCTTTAATTAAAATTATTCTTTTAAAAACCTGATTGATTTTTCATTGTTCTTAAGATCCAAGGGTTTGGGTCTGTGTTCACCTGTACCAACTGGTGAGGATTATTATCAAGCCTTCCCCAGGAAAGGGGGTGTAGGGCTTGGGGGGGGATATTTTGGGGGAAGACCTCTCCAAGTGGTCTCTTTCCCTCTTCTTTGTTTAAAATGCTTGGTGGTGGCAGCATACTGTTCCAGGACAAGTTTGTACCTTGGGGAAGTTTTTAACCTAAGCTGGTAAGAATAAGCTTAGGGGGTCTTTCATGCAGGTCCCCACATCTGTACCCTAGAGTTCAGAGTGGGGAAGGAACCTTGACAGGGGCCCAAAACTGAACACAGTACTCCAGATGAGGCCTCATCAATGCCGAATAGCGGGGAATGATCACGTCCCTCAATCTGCTAGCAATGCTCCTACTTATACAGCCCAAAATGCCGTTAGCCTTCTTGGCAACAAGGGCACACTGTTGACTCATATCCAGCTTTGGTGTCAGAGAGGTTCTGCAGGCATTCACAGAATTCTCCTCATTCAAACTGTTACATGGGAGACAGCCTCAGGAGATTTCAGACTTCTCCCAAGAAGCATGGGCGGAAGAAGGACCAGAGACAATAAATATGGCGCAATACATACTCCAGTTACGAGAAAGATTTAAGAGGACCTTGCAAAAAAACAACAACAACATATTAAAAGCCCAACAAAACCAAGCAAAGGCCTATAACAAAGGGACAGGTACTGCTATTTGTGCGATGGTTCAGAGTCAAAATTACTGGCCCAGTGGCAGGGACCATTTGAGGTGGTAAGAAAAGTGGGACTTACTGACTACAAAGTCTGACAGCCTGGGAAGAAGGAGGAAATGCAAGTATAAACCACTAACCATTTGAAAGCCTGGAGAGACCAGGAAGGACTCCTAATAACACCCTATCCACCTGAATTAGGCCCGCAAGTACCAGTGACCCCAGTATCCCGAGCTGTACCAGGAGAAGAGCTTCAACCAGAGCAGAAGGCCCAAATGCAGAAGGTGATTGAATCCTTCCCCACCGTATTTTCAATCTTGCCAACGAACCCGGACAACCGGTCCATGAGAACCCACGACCATTTCTGTGAAAGACACATATACAAACTCTCTCATACGGAACAAGGTTCTTGGCCTCTCTGTGTTGGGGTTTCCCCGATCTCTCTTTCACTCAGTTCCCCAAGAACTCAGTTCAACTCCAATCTCATTACTCAGGTTCCTATATTTGTACAGCAAAGCTACGTTGAGTTGAACAGACTGAAGCGTATGGGTTAGGTATAGGGCATATCACCCATCCATATTGTTTATTTAACCTTTTAAAGCTGATTAAACTTGCCTAAAGTGTTCTCTGCCAGTTTCCCCAGCCTATCATTTGCTGCCTTCCAATGCTGGGCATGACCGCGGCAAAGGACATGGCTGAGATGTGCCTGTACCTCAGTGATTCCTAGATGCCTGGGCTCTTAGAATTTGGCATAAGTTGGGAAGGGGAGGGGGACCAGTGTTCAAGGGCCCTAGGATCAGGGGACCGCAAATGTGATTTTAAAGTACATTAGTACAGCCCACTCCTGAGCTACAATGGTTACACAAAGACCAGACTTCAGGATCTGGCTCATAGTATGCAGAATCTCTTCCAGTCTCTTGCTGGGGAGGGGCAAAAATATCATTTCTTTTGCCCAACAGCATCCAAAAGCAGTCCCTGTCTCCTACTTGAATACTGATATTTTAATGTGTCTTACTTGTTTGAACCTCAGGAGCACTGAATTAACCATGTGCAAGGTGAGTTACCTGAGTGATGCCAGAAGAATTTTGAAAAAATTGATATCACCTACATGGAACTTACATTTTCTCTTCATTAAATTACCACTTTTTTGGGCACTAGCGGAATGGATAGAAAAAAGCAATTAATGCCTGATAGATAGTTATTAGGGGCTCAGCTAGGGGACCCTCTTTATTGTTTTTCATCTCTAAAAACCTCACTTCCAGAGCAAAACCTTGGCCTTTTAATACACAACTCACAGAGAGACCTGGATTTTCATTTAATACTCCAACTAATGAGAAGCCCTCTGAAATCTCAAAAAGCTAATGTATTTTGAACTGCTCTCTCTTTGATGTGATGCTTCAGGAATTCATTATTAGACACTGCTTTTAGAAATAGTGTAAAACTAACTAAATAAAAGTGACAAGGCTTGTCTTGAAGCAGATATCAGAACATTACACTTGCTCCCTATAGATGAAATTCTGACTCTGTTGAAGTCAAAGGGAGTTTTGTTACTGACTTCAGTGAGACCAGGATTTCACCCATATGTTCAGTGTCCCTGTAAAGCAGACTACTTATATCCAACACAGCAGAGCTGCTCATGCAGTAGATTGAAGAGTGGGGTTGGAGGAAAAAGGAGAATTTTTAATTTTTAGCACAGAATTCCCCTAGGAGCAACAACTGCATTTATGCATAATGTAAAATTCAGAAGAGATATAGCCCCCAGGCCACAGAAATTCTAAGGTTTGCCTTTGTCTGTAAGGGAATACGTGTCCTGGGAATTTGAGTCTGATAAAAAGTCCTAAATCCCAAGTCCAATACAACAGCACAAAACACAATGTAGCTCAATAAATGCAAGAGAGAAGGACACATACCATAAACCTAGTTACCTAGCATCCCATCTGGTTGCCCTGTAGGAGTCTGTGACAGAGTGTAGGGAGTTAACACATGATCCTAAACTCTGATGCTAATTAGCTCCCCCAAAGAGGTTTGACTGAGGATGTAATTAGCTAATCAGGATAGCAGGATGGGTGAAATAAAGGATTAATTAGCTCATCAGCGGAGAACTGATACAAAGGGCACAGAAAAGAAGTGCAGGGGAGGAGTGGGGCTAGCTAAGGCTAAAGTCAGTAAGAGCTTCAGGAAAGGGAGTCTCTGTTCTTGGAGACTGGGTATACAAGGGACCTTGTAAATGGTATTGCTGCACAAAACCATAGAGGTGTCGGTGGAGGAAATATAAATCAACAGCATGGTGTAGCTATCCAACCAGTGGAGTCTGAGCAAGTTTCTGTGGTGAAAGAAGGCAGGAGCAGAACATGCTCTGCTACAGAGTTCTGAAAGCTGGATTTATAATTTGAAGGACCAAGCATAGAGATTCACTTCCAACTGGTAAACAGAAAGGCCCTTTCCAAGTAAAAAATATCACATGGGAATATATGAAATGCAATACAGTACACAGTAAACTAGTCATCAGGATCAGATGACCATTCTCCCCATTCTTTTAGCTTGAGCTGATTTCCAGTAATTAGAAGTTGTCCTATTTTTGCACCACTAGAACATGGAGCCCTAGTGATAATGTGACAGGAGAGAGTATGTGCATATTGCTTTATAGGCTTAATTACTGTTTTGTTTAATATTAGAAACTGTTGTTTTGATTAATTTGTGTCTATACTTAGCACGTTGACACCTGTAAACCATTTAACTGCGAGATTATGGAATTCTGTTGTTTCTACTGAAAGAGGTACCTATTTCATAGAGGAATATGCAGTGATGTGAACAATCTTAAGTACTAGACTAATAGGGCAGTTTTATGTTCATTGCCTTTGTGCCAGCAGCATAGTGCAAAGGACACTTCAGGTCAAACACTGCAAAAGCAGCAGGGACAGTGAAGTTGCACATTGTACCCATCAATAGGCTTCCCTGTAGAACACAGATTCTATTTTCATTTGTATGTAATACATGTATGAATTTATTTAATTTATTATTAATGCAAGTTCCCCTTTTACAAATGACTATCTTGCCTATCTCTTTATAGTTTGTTTATACATTTCTGCTGTGAATCTTTTCATGTGTCTTCAAAATGAAACACAAGTTATTTTGCAAGCAGTAGCGCTAATCAGCATTCTATGTTTGTGAAAGTGGCTTTAGTCTTATAAATTAAATATACACCATGAATTAATGCTACTTTTCTATTTCCACATGCACCAGCTAACTATTCTGAATCTTAAACAGAGTAACAAAAACAAATCATCACATATGACTTGCTTTTATTTGCATAAGAACATTCTGTTTACATTGTTTACTTATCTTCAAATTGATTCCAAAAGTCTGGTCCCACAGAACCCCTAGCCATTGACCATGGACAATTAGGGCTTCCTACTGAAAGAAGCTGCACAAATGAATAAGGTTATGCTTGAAAACACACCCATTGAACTCAGTGGGATTGAGTTAAAGTTACTCTTTGCAGGATCCATGGCCTATATTATCAGATGTTCCAGGCTGCCAACCAAATTTCACTCCAGCAAACCTCTTTCTAATGATGGTAGTCGCCAGGGAATCAAGCTCTTATCTTCTGGAGGCTACTGAAGCCAAACTGGGAGATTTTAGGCCGCTATGGCAGGCCCCGTGCCAGCCCTGGCCCCGCACCGCTTCTGGAAGCAGCCACCATGTTCCTGTGGTCCCGGGGGGGGGAGAGGAAGGGGACAGGGGGCTCTGCATGCTGCTCCAGCCCCATGCACCGACTCTGCAGCTCCCATTGGCTGGGTACTGTGGCCAATGGGAGCTGTGGGGGCGGTGCCTGCAGGATTGGGCTTTGTGTGCTCTCAACCATTCTATGGACCTCACAAACTGATCAATCAGAGAGGAAGGAGTTAATCTCTGCACATGCCCTGAGGGGAGGGGAAACATGCATCCCTCCAATTGTGGGGCTGCCAGATTGGTCCCCAGTGCAGATTAGGGCAATCCTGAAGTCTGCTCTAATCTGCACCCTGACTTCAAGGACACCTGTAGGTCTTGCAGTAGGTAGAGCATAATACTACTCCCAGGAGTGCTTTCTACATTGGAAACTCCTGCAGTGGCTCTGTCCCAAGCCCTCTGTATGAAGGTATTTTCTAAGAGGCATGAGGCCATTTTGCACCAGCTAGCAGCTGACACATTTCTGTTGCGGTATATACCAATGGGGAAGGAGCTCTATCCAGACACTGTAGCTCTAAGATGTGCTGAAAAGTTAGTCACAATGCTCGAAACTTCAAAATGGACCTTTCCCTAGTTTGATCTCTCCTTTGTGAGCCCTTTGGAAAAACAAAGGAAATAAGCATTTGTCTACAATAATCTTCACATCTTTTCAAGGATAACCCGTGCTTTGCAGTGATGAAAACTTGATTTAATCATATCTGTGCTTTATGGGCTTTACAACATCTATATCCCACTACCTGGCAGCTGCCTCTACAGTGAATAATCATCAAGGAGTCCATTAGAACAGGAACAGAGGCAAAAACAGCAGGAAGAATTGAAGCAAGTAACTGTGGCAGGAGGCTGTTATTTTAAACTGGCGATGGAAGAATATTCTGAAAGAAAGCTCTCAGTGGGAAAAGCTATACAGGAGGTAATAAACACAGGCGTTGTAGACACATTGCTGTCATAATTCAACATTAAGTAATGAAAAATTGCATCTCTCACCTAAGAAATCATTGGGGAGATGCAAGCTACTGTACCCAATAACTGAAAGATAGCTAATGTAACACCAATATTTAAGAAGGACTCTAGAGGTGATCCTGGCAATTCTAGACCGGTAAGTCTAATGTTAGTACCGGGCAAATTAGTTGAAACAATAGTAAAGAATAAAATTGTCAGACACATAGAAGAACATAAATTGTTGCGCAAAAGTCAACATGGTTTCTGTAAAGGGAGAACATGTCTTACTAATCTATTAGATTTCTTTGAGGGGGTCAACAAACATGTGGACAAGCAGGATCCAGTGGACATAGTGTACTTAGATTTCCAGAAAGCCTTTGACAAGGTCCTTCACCAAAGGCTCTTATGTAAATTAAGTTGTCATAGGATAAGAGGGAAGATCCTTTCATGGATTGAGAACTGGTTAAAAGACAGGGAACAAAGGGTAGGAATAAATGGTAAATTTTCAGAATGGAGAGGGGTAACTAGTGGTGTTCCCCAAGGGTCAGTCCTAGGACCAATCCCATTCAACTTATTCATAAATGATCTGGAGGGAGGGGTAAACAGTGAGGTGGCAAAGTTTGCAGATGATACTAAACTGCTCAAGATAGTTAAGATCAAAGCAGACTGTGAAGAACTTCAAAACTAAGTGATTGGGCAACAAAATGGCAAATGAAATTTAATGTGGATAAATGTAAAGTAATGCATATTGGAAAAAATAACCCCAACTATACATACAATACAATGGGGGCTAATTTAGCTACAACTAATCAGGAGAAAGATCTTGGAGTCATCGTGGATAGTTCTCTGAAGACGTCCACGCAGTGTGCAGCGGCAGTCAAAAAAGCAACCGGGATGTTAGGAATGATTTAAAAAGGGATAGAGAATAAGATGGAGAATATCTTCTTGCCCTTCTATAAACCCATGCTATGCCCACATCTTGAATACTGCATATAGATGTGGTCCCCCCATCTCAAAAAAGATATACTGGCATTGGAAAAAGGTTCAGAAAAGGGCAACTAAAATGATTAGGGGTTTGGAACGGGTCCTATATGAGGAGAGATTAAAGTGGCTAGGACTTTTCAGCTTGGAAAAGAGGAGACTAAGGGGGGATATGATAGAGGTATATAAAATCATGAGTTGTGTGAAGAAAGTGAATAAGGAAAAGTTATTAACTTGTACCCATAATATAAGAACTAGGGGCCACCAAATGAAATTAATGGGTAGCAGGTTTAAAACAAATAAAAGGAAGTTTTATTTGGGGGGAGGGATAGCTCAGTGGTTTGAGCATTGGCCTGCTAAACCCAGGGCTGTGAGTTCAATCCTTGAGGGGGCCATTTAGGGATCTGGGGCCAAAATTGGTGATTAGCCCTGGTTTGAGCAGGGGGTTGGACTAGATGATCTCCTGAGGTCTCTTCCAACCCTGATAGTCTATGATTCTATGAAGTTCTTCTTCACTCAGCATGCAATTAACCTGAGGAGGTCAGGGTTTAAAAGAGAACTGGATAAATTCATGGAGGTTAAGTCCATTAATGGCTATTAACCAGGATGGGTAAGGAATGGTGTCCCTAGCCTCTGTTTGTCAGAGGGTGGAGATGGATGGCAGGAGAGAGATCACTTAATCATTACCTGTTAGGTTCACTCCCTCTGGGGCACCTGGAATTGGCCATTGTTGGTAGATAGGATACTGGGCTGGATGGACCTTTGGTCTGACCCAGTATGGCCATTCTTATGTAAGAGATATTCTTAACCTTAAGCATTTTGAGACCCTTGATGATATGGAAAGGATCACAAATACTTTTAATGTATATTTCACTAGCATATAGTGCCTGTATTATATTGTCACTTTCAACTGGTATCCTGCAGAGCTAACAATAACAATTTCAGTAGGGATGATTAGTGTTTCATTAATGTTCATTTCTGCCATTCCATTAATGATCATTCCCTTGCTGAGATTTGACTGTGCACAGACTCAGGAAGTAAATCAAGTAATTGCCAAACTTAGTTTGGAAGAAAGGAGGACTGACTGGAGAAAACCCTAAAGTGAATGAAATTTGTAGCAATATCTGGCTTCCTTTTCTGCACTTTAAATATCCTGCCTTTGGTTTTTATGAGACTCTCCTACTGGCAGGATAGAGCACAAAATAATTTTATAATTTTAATTTGGGGGAATTTAAGTTATCAGAGCCATATAAATAAGTACCAACTAATCAGGGGATTACAAGAGATTTAGAGGGCTTTAAATTATTGTTTGGGTCCCAATGATGTTATGTTAGGGTCCCATGAAACCCTAAGAAAAAAATATATAGTTTAGAAAAATGTACCTAGTAATTGCAGTCCTTTGAAGTCTGTAAGTTTGCTTCTTTCCCTCTATTTGACACTGACAACACTCCCAAGGATGTACCATGGAACAAAATTTCCTTCAAGGAAAATACACTTTTAGGCCTAAACAGATTGACAGTGCCCCTTCTTTCATATTTCTACATTTCATTATGTGCACCCATTTGCTGGCCTTCAGATTTATACTTTTGGGGAAAAAGAAATGGTGCAATATTGTTGCCGTGGGGATTTGAGTATGTTACCTTTTTAAACAGTTACCTGTGTTCATGTAGTTTCATTAACAGTTATTATACTGCACCTGAAATTTTAAAACCCATGTGGATTCTGATTTAAGTCAATAACAAACCTCTCATTGGGTGCGATTATGATTGGGCCCTAGGAGGCTACTTCGGAGAACTTGGCCCTAAATAACAATATAATTTAACTCCTTTGCTTTTCCTCTCCTTATCTATATTTATAGTAAGAGTCCAGGATTGTCACCTGTCTGCATGTCACTCTGAAGCCCATAATCTCTGCTGAGTCATGTAAAGTGATGGAAACAGATACGAGCCTGGTTGAGAGCTCTTTCTGTTTTAAATATCACCAGGTTCAAGCATCACTGCGATTCTTGGTCTTGTACTGTCAAATTTATCAGCAATTTGGGCCTTTTTTTTTTACACACGACTTTACTAGTTACACATGGGTGACAGCACAGGGTTTCAGCTACTAATATACAACAATAAAGTATCTGAAGAAAATGTGATCTGGACGGTTTGCTTGCATTTTTTGGTCCAGCCATGTGCATGGGATCATTTAGCAGAAGTAGTGACTCTAAGAAATTCTTTCGTATGCTATATTATCGATCAAATATTCAATACATTTTCCCTATGCAGTTGTTAGTGATGAACTCTAAAAAATTCCAGCAAACGTATTTAGTAGCACTTTGCTTGGAAAGTGATGCTCCCTTCCTAATCTTGCCCAGGATTCCTTATGCAGGATTTCATTCTAAAATGCATCCTCTTATGGAGTTCTTTGACTGCAGAGCACTTGCTGATGGTTTATGGTTTATAGCTGGCTAGTCACATGGTGCTAGCTCTCTTCCCTTGTTTCACTTGCTAAATGGTTTTAAAAGACAGACATGGATTTTAGGTAATAATATTTTTCCACGTGAGCACTTGGTACAGTTACTGCAGAGATGTCATGCCGTCATAAGTGGGAGAGGTATTCACCAGACAATCCTTCTACATAGATGTAGTCCCTACTTTCTTTTGAGAACCTCTGTTTTGCACCATTAAAAATTCCAGATAATTGGTTGTCTTTTAAAAAGGTAGGATATCATTCATAATTTTCCCCAAAGCCAGGTACAAACCCCTGATATTGCTATATTTTGAATTTTTCCCCCAAACACACTATTCTGCACCCATGCAAGAAGTTCCCAGTGGAAGGCTTCTCATGTATCTCTTTTAGGGTATGTCCACAAAACATCTAGGAGGGTGCTTCCTAGTGTGGGTACACAGACATGCACTAACTCCACTCAAGCTAATGTGCTAAAAATAGGAGTGTGGCCATGGCAGCACACGTGGTGGCTCAGGCTAGCTGCCTGAGTACAAGTCTGCCAGACTTGTATGTTATTGGGTAGCTAGCCAGTGCTCCTATGGCCCACTGCTACATTTAGTGCGCTATCTTGAGCAGGGCTAACCTGTGTCTGTCTATTCATGCTGAGAAGCACACTACCAGCTGCTGTGTAGACATATGCTTAATATACGTTAAAATTTGGTCTGTAGAGGTGATATTGTTCCTGCCACTTTCCCCCCAGTCCAGCTCTGCTTCTAAAACAATTCCAGTGTGACTGAACTACTAGTCATTTAATTATTTCCAAATGAAAAATGTTCTCACTCCTCGCAAAAAAAGTCATCTCCTTCTCTGCAGTTACAGGGAAATGGAAAATAGCACAACTTGATTGCCTTTGGGCCAGATTCTGATACCCTCACTGCTAGGTAGTACCTTAATCTGGAAACAGTCCCACAGAAATCAATGGCCCTATTCCTGGAAAAAGTGCTACTGAAGGTGAGTTTCTCCTTCCCTAGGGCTCATCAAACAGTTCATCCTCTTTTATACAATGGTTATGCAATGCTTTCTTAACCAACAGTTTAGGGCCAATGCTTCAAAAGTCCATTGGCCTCCCTTCTCTGGGTAAGGAGAAACTTCTGTCTGTGACACAGTAGGATTGGGGGGAGACGGGTTGTTATCAAAAGGGAAGTAGGTTGCACCCTTTAGTTTTGTATTATTGTTATTAGTTTGCAGTCTGTCAACAAAAAAAGGCATACGGATGGCCTGTTCTTCTAACAAGGGCCCCTGTGTGCTTGTGTGTGAGGAATAAAGGCAGTAGGGCAGCTGGGCAGCTGGGACATTGCAAAGTAGCTTCGAACCCCTCTTAAATCATTCCCACTTCCACTTCAGATGTGCCTTTTAATTTCTTGCCAGTCTCTCTGCATTAGGGATTTGGCCATCACAACCTCTGTTTTCAGTAATTTCTCAGGTCTCTCATCTACTGGCCTGTATTACTTGACACTGTAATGCATCTAGGGTTACAGTATGTATAAAAGTAAAATGTAAAGTATTACATAAAAGCAAAAAAAAAAAAATTCTCCCGGGCCCCTTGAATGTAATAAGAAACAAAACCACAAAATAAAGTGAAATTGTTGCTTTGCACATACTGCTACAAAATATCTCCGAGCATGAATGTTTTTGTTAATCTTACTTATTTTTTTATTTCTGCTAGTCCGTCGTATGGGGGAAATAATGCCCCATAAAGTGGGGAAGAATTTCTATATGACAAAGGCTTTTCCATGCTAAAGCATGACAACTAACAAAGAATGGCTACTACAAAACTGTTTCACCAGAAAAGATTTCAGTTATCAATATTCCCCTAAAATCTAGGAGAGTTCTCTTGTCCCCATGTCCTGTTTTACACGTTAAACCTTTAAAAGTATGTTTTTAAACTTTATCTCCTCTGATTGAAAACAGCATGTTTAGCAAAATAACACAGAGAAGATGACAGTTTTAAATTTTAAAAAGTCAGGAAAGGAGGAGGGTGGAGAGGATGGATTTGGGGCTGTTTCTGCTTTACTTGGTTTAACAGCATTTAGGGTTGTTTTTTTTTAAAGCTAGGAAAGAAAAAGGATGTGGGGGGAGAAATAGCATTCTTATCTCTGATAAAAGGTGTAATCAACTGTTTTACAGAAGGTAGCTTTTCTTTTAAGGTAACCTCTGTGTGAGTTGTATAAAGTTTGTGAATCTAAAGCTTTCTTTACAGGTTACAAGTAATATGTTTTTAAAGCCGTTTTCCTTTAGGCAAAACTTTAAACGCCAACTAGCACTATTTTTTTAAAGACCGGTGAATTCCTACATCTACACAAACTTGTGTTACGTACAGTGTTTGTCTTTTCATTCGTTCGTTTAAAGAGATTCATTTTTTAAATATGGCCAATGGTCAACAGGACCATTCTCTCTCTCTCGGGAGATTAGATTAATTCGGAAAAATGTAATTCTAGGGTGTGTCTAAAGAATTGCTTCCTATTGGTCCAGCCAAGAGGCACGGCTTGTCCAAGGCTTACTATCCTGGAATTATTGGCATTTGACAGGTGGCAGCCACAGAGGTAAAGTGCTTTTCTTTTCTCTCTGCCACTCAGTCACTGACACGGGCTTTCTTCCTTTCCCGTTGTTTTAAAACTTACTCTGCAGCCTCTCTCACTTCATTTTCTCTCTCTTTCTGTAACAGGCTGAAAGGATCTTGCTTTTCTTGGCTGTTCTATAGCCTCTCTCACTTTGTGTCTTTTTAACCTTATTTTCTCTAAAAATACATGTTCTATTACCACTATTTAATGATTTTATTTCAAAAAATGCTTAAAACATATTTTCTCTAAAAGGCCCGTTAACATATTAATGTCATAACACTTTTTCTCTCTTTACTAAACTTTATGTAAAAGGGCCCTAAATATGTAAAAAGCCTATTTTCTTCAGAAGAATCTTTTTTTCTTCTAAGCTTAAAACTCTTTAAATAGTTCTAAATGTGAGGAAAAAATACACATATGAGCAGTACTCACCATGAAAAAATAAATTAAAAAATTCAAAACGGCCACCATTCCAGAAGTGTACACATCCAAAAATGACACTGGAGGGCAAGACATAAAGCAAAAAGGGGGCATGGAAACCTGTCAAACATGTCAAAATTAATATAATGAGTAAAGGTATAGAGCCCTTTACTACTTTTGCTTAATCCTGAGAAGTGAAAAATTTAGAACTACAGAGGTGACTCCTGCTCCTTTGTTCCATTTGCAATCTGAAATCACACCACTATTCCCTCAGCTCTTCCCCCTACTTTAAGAAATGCTGTTGAGCTGTTTAAGATCAGTCTTAAACACCCATCTTAAAATTGTTATAGTCTGGTGGGGAATGGCCTCTGCTTTCTAAATATCTGTTAAAACAAATATCTCTTCACCTTAATCTGACATGTGCATAGCATGGCACTCTGTACCAGATCACCTGATGCTTGGAGGGAAATTACTCATTGTCCATGCCCATGAACTGGTAATGTTGTTTGACAAACTGCCTCAGTTTGCTTTCTTTCCAAGGGATAGGGACAGTTCATAGCCATGATATTGTTCCCTCATGCATAGCTACACACATTGCTCCAGGAAAAGCTAATGAATAGAACAGCTACTGTTTTGGTATGATAATAAATAATAATAATATTTTGCCCTTCTGATATTCTGAATTCTGAAGTCTAGAATTCTTTGTACTTTATCTGAAAATTGCCAGGTATTTTTATAAGCATTAATTTAGCCTCCCAACAGTCTTATAAAGTAGGTATTATAAAATAGTTACATTACATACAGTTATGAAATAGAGAACACTTTCAAAACAAGAAGAAATTACATCAAATCACCTTTTGAGTTATTGCCTAATTGTTAGCCATACTCTTCTTCTGTCATATAATAATGCAGTTCTCCTACCTGCTTACTTGTGTGTGTGAAAGTAGAATGAATTAAGAATGAATTATATTGAAATTATAATTCATTAAAGAAATGCTACTTGAAGGGTTTGTTGAAATATAGTTGTCAGGAAGAGAAACATTAAGGCGTGTGAGACAATGGGTCCTCAAACTAATTAACGTAGAGCTCCTACTAAGCTAGGAGATTGGTAAACGTTAGTATGCAAATAAAATATGTATGTATATTTATCAGTTTCTGCTTCCTTTTGTCTCTTATGTTAAATTGGCTTTGGCTTAGCTGTATAAATAAGTTATCTTTAGCCTCAGAGAGGGGCTCACATCTGGGTGCATTGGCAAAGCACTTTGCTAATAAACAGAGTGGTCTGACAAATTATGTGAATTCTGAATCTGACTTTGACACGTGACAAATCTATGTTGTTACTGCTTTTAACTCCTGTTAGCCATGCAGAGGCCACACAAATACAGGTAATCGAGAATGAGAGGCATTCTATTCATTCTGGTTGTTACCTGTACAAACCAAACTGCCTTAACTCTTTGCCCAAATTCCCATAATCCTGTGTACATGAACTAAAAGTGCTCTATATCTATTATTCTAAATGCCCTGAATTTAGGTTGAACTTTAGTGTGTTACCAAATGGTGGTTTGTGTATAGTCCTTTACTCTGATCCATTGTCCCTTAGGACTTGTGTCCTGATGTCCAGAAGGTGACCATTTGTGATTGATTAGGGAGACTTATTACTGCAGCTGTCTTCTGCGATTTATGAGGGATAGTGTTATTACAGCTGTCTTCTGCTACTGATGAGATGATGATCTATTGAGAGAGATTTTTTTTAGCTAATCAGGAGTTACATGTAAGCTGAGATACCATGAAAAGAATCCCATGGATAAAAAAGTTAGGGAAATGCCATTTCTTTGTCTCAAGCATAATATATAAGGAGGTGAATTTCTGAAAGTTAGTTGAAAATGAATCAAGCGACAGGACCACTTTCCCAAATTGGTCTGGTAATGTATGTCTTTTTCTGCATTTTGTATTGTTCTGATTAATCTTTGACTAATAGTCTTTGATTAATAAATACTGATTGAGCCTTCTCCTCTGACCTCTTAATAACCAAGCCTAATCATTATATTGTATTTTGCTTCATTAAGTTCCACTTGTGCTAATATAGTGAAGGATACAAGGATAGAACAGGTGCCAACAAGGACATAATTTGATGACAATGGGTTGCACAGATGCCATTTGCAGAATCTTTATTAGTGGCAATGATGCATGGAAGAGAGAATCCAGCTTCATTCTCAGAGCCCAGGCTCAGATTACCGGCCTGACAGTTGGAATTGTTGGAGCAGGGGAACTATACCCTGGTCTCCTGCCCCCAGAGGGATGTCCTAACCACTGGGCTATAGCATCATTCCCACTCCTTTTCTTTCTCTGGCCCTGGCAGGATATTTCAATATTATTGTAATCAGTTCACTTCATGCCAAGCAGATATAGGGCCTGATCCAGATCCCTTTAAAGTCAATGGAAAGACTCCTCTTGACTTCAGTGGGAGTTGAATTGGGGTCTTAAATTCTTTATCATATATTCATATAGAAAGCCCTTGACTAGCTCTCTGTCTCTCATCATGTAATTGTAGCCCTGATCTCCCAAACCACAAACTAATTGATGATTGGAATGGAAAATGTGATACTTGAGAATCTCTCTTCCTCCTTGTTAACAGACACTAAGTAGATTATCACCATATGATGGACAGACTCTTTAAATAGTTAAAATGGGGTATCAAGCTCAGAATTTGGATTTAGGAACTAGTCAAATTCGTGCAATGCACTGACTTGCAAAGGCTCAGAACTTGTATCCTAAGTCTGACCCAGTGATCCCAGTACTGTTAGGGACTGGGATAATTGAGGAGACAGTACAATTGGTTTCAAGAGGAAGAGATCATCTAATGTCATGCTGATGCATCTCTCAAGTTTCCTTATCTGACATAATGAAGGTTCCATTTATGTGGATGCTTAATGAGGTAGTTTTGAAGCTGACTGGATTTTAGCCCTGTGACAAAGTGGGACTGTTCTTAATGTTTTCTCTGAATAGTGTGGGGGTGCCTCAGTTTCCCCTATTCAGTTCTTAAGTATCTAGGTGGTGGGATAAGGGTGTATTATCATTGCAGAGCCCTAGAGGGCAGGTGTGTGCAGGGGTCTGGACACAGAGAATGGCCAACACCCTGTTTCCTGGCAACTGATGGCCTGGCCCTTCCCCACTGCCAGGTGAGAGCTAAAGGGTTGGAGAACAAAGGAATCAGGTGACTTCCTGGCTGGGGAAAGGGACAAAGCCCAGAGGAGGAGGGGTGGGAGAGAGTTTCAGTTTCAGGCTGGGTGGTCTAACGCAGGGAACCCCAAGGCTGGGGTAGAAGCTCCCTGCCCACCAGAAGGACTTGACTGAGGGGTCCTGGTTGTGCCCATAAGCTCTGTTTTAGACTGTGTAGCTATTGTCCAATAAACCTTCCGTTTTACTGATTGGCTGAGAGTCACAGTGAATCCCAGGAAGAGGGGTGCAGGTCTCAGACTCCCCCACATTTCGTGACAAGCCCTATAGGCTGAAACTGACCCCTGTGCAGAGGTGCTAGCACAAGATCAATGCACCACATCATTCTCACTCTCACTCTAGCACTCAACAATAAGGGTCAAGGAGTATATAACCTTTGTTTCAGGTTCTCACATTCTTATATTAGATCTTTATTTGCAACAGACTGAACTGTGCAAATGAGACAACAAAAAAAGCTGAGCAATCTGACTGGTTTTTATTCTACACAGCTGCAAAGCCCAACAGGGGCACCATAAGAATATGGCCCACTGTAACAGTCGCTTACAGGAAAACCAGGCTGATGCAAGGCAAAGCAGGAATTTCCTCCCCAGCTTACACTGACCATGAAGTAACAGTCAACATTTCGTTCACTAACTTGACTCCTCACATTTGTTCTAACATGATACAATTTTACTGTGAGGACAAGGATTTCACTAAAGGCCAGATCTTTTAGTCCTCATAATCATGGTTAGTTCCTAATATATGAATTATCGTTTTGAAGAATGTTTCCTTTGTGGTTTACTCAGGAAGGAAAGAATAAATAAAGCATCTCTTGGGGCATACCTGGGCTAAGTGTCTCACCTGCCATAAGCACAGAGCATTTGAAAGTAAATTACTCCTGGGAGAATTCTGCACCACTGTGCATGTGCAGAATTTATGTCCCCTGCAGATTTCTTTGCTTCCCCACAGAAAAATGACTTTCTGAAAGGGAAACCACAAGAGTGGTCATGCAACCCTCCCCAGCAGTATGTTTCAGGGGTCCAGGGCAGACAGCAGAGAGGTAAATAACTGTGAGGCAGGAGGCAGAACTGGGGAAGATTCGGGCTCAATGGGTAGTGATCAATGGCTCCATGTCTAAATGGCAGCCGGTATCAAGTGGAGTGCCCCAAGGGTCGGGCTTGGGGCAGGTTTTGTTCAATATCTTCATAAATGATCTGGAGGATGGTGTGGATTGCACTCTCAGCAAATTTGCGGATGATACTAAACTCGGAGGAGTGGTAGATACGGTGGCAGGTAGGGATAGGATACAGAGGGACCTAGGCAAATTGGAGGATTGGGCCAAAATAAATCTGATGAGGTTCAACAAGGATAAGTGCAGGGTCCTGCACTTAGGACAGAAGAATCCAATGCACCGCTACAGACTAGGGACCGAATGGCTAGGCAGCAGTTCTGCGGAAAAGGACCTAGGGGTGACAGTGGATGAGAAGCTGGATATGAGTCAACAGTGTGCCCTTGTTGCCAAGAAGGTCAATGGCATTTTGGGATGTATAAGTAGGGGCATAGCCAGCAGATCGAGGGACGTGATCGTTCCCCTCTATTCGACATTGGTGAGGCCTCATCTGGAGTACTGTGTCCAGTTTTGGGCCCCACACTACAAGAAGGATGTGGAAAAATTGGAAAACGTCCAGCGGAGGGCAACAAAAATGATTAGGGGACTGGAACACGTGACTTATGAGGAGAGGCTGAGGGAACTGGGATTGTTTAGTCTGCAGAAGAGAAGAATGAGGTGGGATTTGATAGCTGCTTTCAACTACCTGAGAGGTGGTTCCAAAGAGGATGGTTCTAGACTATTCTCAGTGGTAGAAGATGATAGGACAAGGAGTAATGGTCTCAAGTTGCAGTGTGGGAGGTTTAGGTTGGATATTAGGAAAAACTTTTTCACTAGAAGGGTGGTGAAACACTGGAATGCGTTACCTAGGGAGGTGGTAGAATCTCCTTCCTTAGAAGTTTTTAAGGTCAGGCTTGACAAAGCCCTGGCTGGGATGATTTAATTGGGGATTGGTCCTGCTTTGAGCAGGGGGTTGGACTAGATGACCTCCTGAGGTCCCTTCCAACCCTGATATTCTATGATTCTAAGACCCAGCTGACTCCTATCCTGCACTGGGCTCAGCTGCTAGTCTTGGCTGGGCAGGGAAGGATGGAACTTCCTCTTCCCTTGCACAGCATCAGGGGCTGGGTCATACCCACTCCCAGATTTCTCCCCCAGCTGAAGGAAGCTCTGCAAACTCTCCCCTCCCCCCTGCTTCCTGCACCCATCACTCCTCAGCTGCAGGGGGTGAGATCCCTGTAGAGGGAGCTGCTCCCCCATCCTCCCAACCACTGTGCATCCAGACCCGCTCATACCCAGACCCTCCTGCCAAGCTTCACACCACCACACTCAGAAAGTCTCCTCCCCCAATGAGCCCCACTCCCCCTGCACCTGGACCACCCCGACAAGCCATCCACAACCCTACCCCACCAAGCCCCAACCAGCTGCACCTGGACCCTCCACTGAGCCCCACCACACCCATACCCCCGCCAAGCTCTATTCCTCCCACTCCCAGACATCCCACTGCTGAGCCCCAACCACCTTCACCTGGTCCCCCCTGCAGAGTCCAATTACTGTTGCACCCAGAACACCCCCAACAAGCCCCTGTGCATCCAGATCCCCCCACACCCTCATCCCCCACTGAGCTACCCGCACCCAGTTTGCCCCACACAGAACCCTCTCAACCCACACCTGGATCCCCCCACACTTGGGTGCTACCTTGCTGAGCCTGCCTGCCCACACCTGGTGCACTTGGCACAGAGGGGCATGGCCCTGGAGTGTTTCTGGGGCAGGCTCGGTCCTTGAGCTGTGTCAGGGTTGGGGGCAGCCTCACTGCTGAGTCCGTGTCCGGGGGCAGCTGTACAGTGATCTTCCTCCTCTGTGCAGCCAGTGGCCTGTGCTCCCCAATGCCATGCTGGAGCCTCCACATTTATTTGACAAGTGAAATTTGCAGAATTATGCAGAATTTTAAAATACTGTATGCAGAATGTTTCTATTTTTCGCACAGAATGCCCTCAGAAGTAGTAACTGCAATGATGTCTTGCAAAACACAGCAGCACCAAAGCAGTATCCACCAACTTTCACAACCTCAGCTCCTCCTCCTCCTCCTCAAGCTTCTAGAGTCATTTCACAAGCCATGAAGTCAGATGCCAGGCTACTGAAATAAGTTATGAAGTTGCTATTAAGGCTAACATTTACTTGGGACAAACGTGATCTATCTAGCTACTTATATGGCTACCATCACTCCAGCTTCTGAGTGCTTCCCCAATTAGAAATTTCTCTTCTTCCCCAGTCTCTAGGAAAAAGAGCTTGATTAGTTCATTGTGGTTTTTGGTTTATGTTGCTTCCTAAGCTACCAGGCACTGGCCGTGCTGCACAGTGCCTTGTTTTACCCTGGGGGGATGCTACTGAGCTCTCAAAGAATAGCGATGAAAGGCTTCAGAGGGAATCCCAGGAACTCATCTTTGGCTGAAAGGACAGAGAAGGGGAGTTGAGAGAATACCAGGTAAGATTTCTTATGGTTACACAGTCCTGATGATCACAATCGCAGAGCTGGTGATATTCTCCTCCTTCTACCCCCAACAGCAGAGGGCATTTTACAAGGAAAAAATATTGAAACACATCATAAACACTTATCTGTATACCAGTTTGTTTGCGTCCTTAGTCTGATATTTATACATTGTCCAATTCACATTCTTCTGCTGCCCCATCATGGTGTTATCTGAGCACCTGGCATGTATTCTCCTCTTGCTATATACATGTAGTACCCACTAATGATAAGGATTAGAGCTCCTTATTTATTCACTGATTTACTTCAGTGTGACTTCATGGCAGACGAGAGATCTACTTCCTGGTGAGGTAACTAATTTTTTCAGTTACTGGAGGTATGCCTCAGTGTGAAACCATGAGCTTGCCACCTCTTTGATAAGAATCCTGGACAAGACAGGTGGCCAGTAATACAGGGAATTCACTAGGAGATGTAGCACTGGCTCTTGTTCAGATGCAGAGTGGGAAAAATAAACAGAGGTTTATGCATCTGCTGGACAGTTATTCTGAAGGAATAAAACCTCTCTGCTTACCAACCCTTCCTCCCCAGGGCATTGATAAAGCCAATAAATATGCACATTTGTGGCATAAATAAAGCTTCTTTTCATTGTAACTGACAAACACTGTTGGCAAGAGCTAAAACATATGTACTGCTTTTCTCCATAACTGTATTTGCTCTTCTGACAGATTAATTTTCTTTACTCTGTATTAATTAAATGTTTTACCTTCTATCACTCATGAGCATTTTGATGAAAGGATTGGAAGGCTGTCCAGTTTCACTACAGCATCTGTCATCCGCTCAAATGCTATTATATAATTTTCTACAGTAAGTCCCATACAAAAACAATAGATCTGTCTTAATTTCCTACAGTAATAATATAGTAAGGAAGTTTATTTTCTTTTTCTTTTCTGAGCCACTGGTGGAAGGACCTAGATTACTCCAAAGCACTGTGATAAAATGCAATTGTATTTTGTTTGATGACTGATAGGAACTGATAAAATTCACAATTCCCTGATGACATAATTCAGTGTTTGCAGAGTTTAATAGTAAATTGTAGGAGAGAAGGGAATAGCATGTGTTTATGAGAATTTTGAAAGAGAGAGACTCAGTGAAGCAGAGAGATAAGGGAAGGCTACTCCAGAGGGCAAGGGCTTCAAAGAAGAAGGCTTTTGCAAAAGAAGTGGCTGCAAGCACATTCATTAATATTCACCTCTCTGTCCCTTTACACACAGAGGAGAAGATACCCTAGAAGAATTTGCAGCAGCCTGCTCCATGGTGTATATCAGGGGTCGGCAACCTTTCAGAAGTGGTGTGCAGAGTCTTCATTTATTCACTCTAATTTAAGGTTTCACGTGCCAGTAATACATTTTAACCTTTTTAGAAGGTCTCTTTCTATAAGTCTATAATATATAACTAAACTATTGTTGTATGTAAAGTAAATAAGGTTTTTAAAATATTTAAGATGCTTCATTTAAAATTAAATTAAAATGCAGAGCCCCCTGGACTGGTGGCCAGGACCCGGGCAGTGTGAGTGCCACTGAAAATCAGCTCGCATGCCGACTTTGGCACGGGTGCCATAGGTTGCCTACCCCTGGTGTACGTCTACACTGCTGTCAGAGGGATGACTGCAGTACAAGCAGATGTATTGAGCTAGCCTTGATCTACCTAGCTTGATTAACAGCAGCAGCGTAGCGGTAGCAGCACGGGCCGTACAAGCCCATCTGGGACTCTCAGAGTATGTCTACACTGCACTGAAAAACCTGCCTGTGCCAGCTGCCTCGGGCTTCCAGGGCTTGGGCTGTGCGGCTGTTTAACTGCAGTGTAGACTTCTGGGCTCAGGCTGGAGTCCAGGCTCTAGGACTCTGTGAGGAGGGAGCATCCCAGAGCTGGGGCTGCAGCCTGAACCGAACATCTACATCACAATTAAAGAGCCCTGCAGCCCAAGCCCAGCAAGTCTAGGTCACCTGTCATGGGCCAGCCGTGGGTGTGTAACTGCAGCATAGACACACCCTGAGTATGTGCTCAGGCAGCTAGCCTGGGCTGCTGTGGCTTTACTGCTACTGTTATTAGAGCTAGTTTGATCAACATTAGCTCAGGCATGTCCACACTGGTTGTTGTCACACCTCGGACTGCAATGTAGACATACCCATAGAGGAAGGCAATTTGGAACTGAATCCTGAAATGAATGGAAGCCAGTGGAGTTGACCATGAATAGGGTGGTGCTGGTACATTCCTTTGTATCAGGAAGAAGGCAGCCAGTAGCATTCTGCATATATTAGAATCGGGAGTGAATTAGACTAAGTGGAGTCAACACAATACCACAGAGGTGGTGGTAGGTACATTTGCAGACAAGAGGAGTATGGGAGAAAAAGGATCGTTTATAGCCATAGATGAAACCAAGGTTATATACAGTGAAAGTTAATGGAGGGTCTGAGCTGAGGAGGAGAAAAAGGGAGATGGCAGAGGTGTGTTTGATCATGCTTCTCTTGCCCAACCTCTCTTAAAACAACACTATCAAGTTAGGGCCAAATTATCCCCTTCAATGGAAGTAGTGGGGAAATCTCTGAAAGGAAGCTGTTGTACAGGACACCCCTTCACTCCCTGCCACACATACATGTTGTCGAGCCAGATGGATGTGGCCTCTACTGGAAAGCCCAGGAGGCCTACCCCCAAAATTACAGTCTCACACTGTATCATCTTTTCTAAGCCCAGCAGAGGCGGGTGGTACAAGAAACACAATGTGCTTTTCTCATCCCTGTCCCAGAGTCCCCTTCTGTGTAGGCAAGAGAGTTCTCTGCACACGGGGATCCCAGTAGGACAATCTAGGCTCCTAATTTTAAAACATGTTTCCTTGTCTGTTTCTAGAGACAGAACATTTCAGAAAGGTAACTGACATTTTATTATTTTAAAAAATGGGTTGGAGAAGGTTTTTTGTACATTTTTCTCTGCTTAGATGTTCCAAAGCACTGCAGTGTTTGCATTGTAAGTAGTGCAGAAGGGTGTATTTGCTTTACTTTTTAAAAGGGAACTTTCCATTGACATTTTTAAAGATCAAGGAAACATTTCTCTCGGTCTTTGCTTCTGGGAGAACTTGTTTGTAGAGAACTAACATTGTGGGGCGAATTTGACCTTGTCCCTTTCAATCCCGGGAAAATAAACATAAAAAGCACATCAACCCAGTCTAGGCACAGAAAAAACAGTTCTTGCCCTTACATGACCCCGAACTAGATTCAACATGGCTCACAGACTACAGAGCTTTAAAAGATAATTTGAGACTATTATATGTGAAGAATTACTATCATTCCCAAACCAACACAGCCACTTTTCAACTTACATCAAAAGCAAATTCTTCCAAGGGAAAATAAATACAGAATGAAGTTTGCTACACTATGACTTAGAATCCATCAGATATATATAAAAATTTCCCTGTAACTGGAGAAGTTATAAAAATGCAAAATTCAACAGGCTGTTGTACTTCTGTGTCTCTTCCACTATTTTATTATCATCACAGGTGTGCATCTCCATTGACGTAGAAACTTATTCAGATGCACAGGACTTTAGGTAAGCAAATAAACAAGATGCAGTTGCCCACTCTTGTCCACTTTCCCTGGTATATGGTGACATCACAGTTAAACAGAACTGTCTGTCTATCATAAAATGACAGAGATTATACTTTGGCTTTTAATTCTCCATTGCATTTAAAGACAATCTCACTTTTGCTATAAAAATTCACAAGTTAAAAACGTATTATTTGAACAAGGCTAGGGTTACCATACATCTGGGTTTACTTGGACATGACCTCTTTTTTTGGTCCTCTGATCTCCGTTAGGGCAGCACAGAAGTAAAGGTGGCATGGTGTGGTATTGCCACCCTGACTTCTGTGCTGATGCTGGAGGTGGGTGCAGCCTACGGAGCTGGGCAGCTGAAGAGTGGCAGCCGCTGTACCCCTCCCCCGGCAGTATCCTCAATTTAGGAACTTGAAATATAGTCACCCTAAACAGGACACTTGTAAATTTAGAACATTTCAAATGATTTTTAATCACGAGAAGTTGTTCTAGTAGTTAACTTATTAACTCAAGTTTTTGGTCATCATGTTAAATTATGTGAATGAGTTATCAGCTAGCATAAGGTGGCACACTTCCATTGAGATATGAGTAGTTAGAGCTGGTCCTGTATCATTATACTGGTCTATATACTCTGATTTAGGTGGCACCTATTAAGGACCACCTTACATCAGTGTACTGCCCAATGGAAGCTCTGGGAGGAATGATGCTTCAGAAAGATCCATACCTCGTAAGAACAGCCATACTGGGTCAGACCAATGGTCCATCTAGCCCAGTATCCGGTCTTCTGACAGCAGCCAATGCCAGGTGCTTCAGAGGGAATGAACAGAACAGATAATCAACAAGTGACCCACTCTTGTCCACTCCCAGCTTCTGGCAGTCAGAGGCTGGGGACACCCAAAGCACAGGGTTGCATCCCTGACCATGTCAGCTAATAGCCATTGATGGACCTATCCTCCATAAACTTATCTAATTCTTTTCTGAATCCCGTTATAATTTTGGCCTTCACAATATCCCCTGGCAATAAATTCCACTTGTCAACTGTGTTGTGTGAAGAAATACTTCCTTTTGTTTGTTTTAAACCTGTTGCCTATTAATTTCATTGGGTGGCCCCTGGGTCTTGTGTTATGTGTATTAGTAAATAACACTTCCTTACTCACTTTATCCACAACACTCCCATGATCCTTGGCACACAGTGGAAGCATGCCCACTTGTACTGGCTGATAGGGCTATGAACTGTAGAGATTACAGAAATTCCTGCAGAAGTGTGGTTTTAAATGAAATTCTATGTAGCCAATTTACATGAGGGAGACTGGGTCATAGGGTTCAGAACATTCACTTGTCAAACTTCCTGAATCACTTTGCTAAATAAATGTAACACTTAGAGCCATGGGGAAGCCTTAATCAGCAAGGAATTGTTGTTTCCCGGCTCATCCTGAGACAGGGATTGTCCTCCCTCCTCTCTCCCAACTAAAAAGTAAAAAAAAGTTAAAACTAAAAAGAAAGCAAAAGCAGAGCCAGCACCAAATCAACAACACATTTTAGAAGCTTCCTTCTTAAGATCTGCCTTGTTGTATCTAACATTCACACAGTGCATTATGTGAACAAAATATCCCTGAAACAAAGTTTTCCCTTTAAGAGTTTTTAAACTATTGAGGGAAGTGCCAATTTTAAACAGAGCTTACCAGTTATTAGCTTAAAGTGACCTCCGGGTACTTCCACTGTCTCGCCCATGCTTATGGTCATATCTCGGAGCCCTCTCATTGTTTGGATACTAGGAATCTAGGAATTTGCAATGTCAGAAGGGGCCATTGTGATAATCTAGTCTGACGTCCTGTGTAACACAGGCCATAGAACTTCCCCAAAATAATTCCTAGAGCATATCTTTTAAAGAAACATTCAATCTTGATTTAGAACTTGTCAGTAATGGAGCATTCTCCATAACTCTTGGTAAATTATTCCAGTGGTTAATTACCCTCACTGTTGAAAATTTATACCTTATTTCCCATCTGAATTTGTCTAGCTTTAACTTCCAATCATTTTGTTATTGTAATACTCATCTGTTCTTATAAAGAGAAAACCCATGAAGCAGAGATGAGTGTTCCAGAAGGCTCAACATAACATTATCACAGCAGCATTAAAAGATGGTATTAAACTCTTTAAAAGCTTATGCAATTGAAATTTATTTTAACAAATTGATATTTAGAGTCTTTTACTTTCCTGTGCCTTTCAAGCTTGTTTTTTTATTTGGATACAAGCAGTTAAACTGAAAACCTAAATTCCAATGGGGTAACAGGGGCTAAGAACCCTTTTATAATTCTCTAGATCTTAGTTGCACTCTTCCTTGAAAGTAAGCAGAGGAATTTACTTCTGTCACTTTCCATATTCAGTCAGTGCAAACTTCAGCATCCTTCCCTCCGAAGCATGTTCTTCACGCCTCACAGTTTTGCATGCACACTGTCTCCACAAAATGGTCAGATGTGCCAAAGCAGAATGTGCAGAGAACAGGGGGAGCAGATCTAACATTCCCCTCATGTGAATGCTTCCTGCTGCTAGGAGACTGATGAATTAATATTACAGATAAAATATTAATGCTACGGAGAGAGAATGCCTATGTATTAATAACAACACGAGGAATATATTCGTGCTTTGGTGAGGAGCTTAGAGTGTAAAGAACTATTATCTATAAATGCTAAATATTATATTAAGAAGGCTAATTAGCCAGTAGTCCATTTCAAGGGCCCATGCATTCTGGGCCCTAAACATCACATCAACTCTTGCCTCTTTTTCCACTTTCTATATTCAGTTGTGTCCAGATTCCCTTCCCTTCTTTTAAACTTGTATTTCAATCCCTCCACAAGCATGGTGAAGAAGTAGGATGTATAATTATACTCCCTCACCCTAAGTAGGAAATTATTTGGTACCACGGTACCCTTCCCACCCTTCAAGAAGCCAATTTCTCTTCAAGAATCAAAGGAAACAGACTCCTTCATAGGCAAGAGGATTTGTGGTTTATCTGCCATAACTAAGCGGCTTGTGGCTGAGGAGGCCATCTAATCAGCTGATGACTAGGGGCAAAGTATCAGAGTGGTAGCCGTGTTAGCCTGTATCAGCAAAAAGAACGAGGAGTACTTGTGGCACCTTAGAGACTAACAAATTTATTTGAGCATAAGCTTTCATGGGCTAAAGCCCACTCCATCAGATGCATGTAGTAGAAAATACAGTAGAAAGATATATATATACATACAGAGAACATGAAAAAATGGGGGTTGCCATACCAACTCTAACAAGATTCATCAATTAAGGTGGGCTATTATCAGCAGGAGAAAAAAACCCTTTTGTAGTGATAATCAGGATGGCCCATTTCAAACAGTTGACAAGAAGGTGTGAGTAACAGTAGGGAGAAAATTAGCATGGGGAAATAGTTTTTAGTTTGTGTAATGACTCATCCACTCCCAGTCTTTATTCAAGCCTAATTTAATGGTGTCCAGTTTGTAAATTAATTCCAGTTCTGCAGTTTCTCGTTGGAGTCTGTTTTTGAAGTTTTTTTTGTTGAATAATTGCGACTTTTAGGTCTGTAATTGAGTGTCCAGGGAGGTTGAAGTGTTCTCTGACTGGTTTTTGAATGTTATAATTCTTGACGTCCGATTTGTGTCCATTTATTCTTTTGCATAGAGACTGTACAATTTGGCCAATGTACATGGCAGAGGGGCATTGCTGGCATATATCACATTGGTAGATGTGCAGGTGAGCGAGCCTCTGATAGTGTGGCTGATGTGATTAGGTCCTATGATGGTGTCCCTTGAATAGATATGTGGACAGAGTTGGCAAAGGGCTTTGTTGCAAGGATAGGTTCTGGGTTAGTGTTTTTGTTGTGTGGTTGCTGGTGAGTACTTGCTTCAGGTTGGGGGGCTGTCTGTAAGCAAGGACTGGCCTGCCTCTCAGGGTCTGTGAGAGTGAGGGATCATCTTTCAGGATAGAACGAGGTCCTTGATCGTTGATGATGCGCTGGAGAGGTTTTAGTTGGGGGCTGAAGGTGACCGCTAGTGGTGTTCTGTTACTTTCTTTGTTGGGCCTGTCCTGTAGTAGGTGACTTCTGGGTACTCTTCTGGCTCTGTCAATCTGTTTCTTCACTTCAGCAGGTGGGTATTGTAGTTGTAAGAATGCTTGATAGAGATCTTGTAGGTGTTTGTCTCTGTCTGAGGGGTTGGAGCAAATGCGGTTGTATCGCAGAGCTTGGCTGTAGACAATGGATCGTGTGGTGTGGTCTGGATGAAAGCTGGAGGCATGTAGGTAAGTATAGCAGTCAGTAGGTTTCTGGTATAGGATGGTGTTTATGTGACCATCGCTTATTAGCACTGTAGTGTCCAGGAAGTGGATCTCTTGTGTGGACTGGTCCAGGCTGAGGTGGATGATGGGATGGAAATTGTTGATATCAAGGTGGAATTCCTCAAGGGCCTCTTTTCCATGGGTCCAGATGATGAAGATGTCATCAATGTAGCGCAAGTAGAGTAGGGGCATTAGGGGACGAGAGCTGAGGAAGCGTTGTTCTAAGTCAGCCATAAAAATGTTGGCAAACTGTGGGGCCATGAGGGTACCCATAGCAGTTCCGCTGACTTGAAGGTATACATTGTCCGCAAATGTGAAATAGTTGTGGGTGAGGACAAAGTCACAAAGTTCAGCCACCAGGTTTGCCGTGACATTATCGGGCATACTGTTCCTGACAGCTTGTAGTCCATCTTTGAGTGGAAAGTTGGTGTAGAGGGCTTCTACATCCATAGTGGCCAGGATGGTGTTTTCTGGAAGATCACCAGTGGATTATAGTTTCCTCAGGAAGTCAGTGGTGCCTTGAAGATAGCTAGGAGTGCTGGTAGCGTAGGGCCTGAGGAGAGTCTACATAGCCAGACAATCCTGCTGTCAGGGTGCCAATGCCTGAGATGATGGGGCATCCAGGATTTCCAAGTTTATGGATCTTGGGTAGCAGATAGAATACCCCTGTTTGGGGTTCTAGGGGGTGTTTCTGCAGATTTGTTCTTGTGCTTTTTCAGGGAGTTTCTTCAGCAGATGGTGTAGTTTCTTTTGGTAACTCTCAGTGGGATCAGAGGGTAATGGCCTGTAGAATGAGGTGCCTAGCAGACTCTTGTTCATATTACGACCTATTCATGATGATGACAGCACCTCCTTTGTCAACCTTTTTGATTATGATGTCAGAGTTGTTCCTGAGGCTGTGGATGGCATTGTGTTCTGCACGGCTGAGGTTATGGGGCAAGTGATGTTGCTTTTCCACAATTTCAGCCCATGCCCGTCGGCAGAAGCACTCTGCAGAAGTCCAGTCTGTTGTTTTGACCTTCAGGAGTCGTCCACGTAGAATCCTTCTTTTTGTAGTGTTGGTAGGAAGGTCTCTGTGGGTTAGTATGCTGTTCAGAGGTGTGTTGGAAATATTCCTTGAGTCGGAGATATCGAAAGTAGGATTCTAGGTCACCACAGAACTGTATCATGTTCATGGGGGTGGAGGGACAGAAGGAGAGGCCTTGAGATAGGACAGATTCTTCTGCTGGGCTAAGAATATAGCTGGATAGATTAACAATATTGTTGGGTGGGTTAAGGGAACCACTGTTGTGGCCCCTTGTGGTATGTAGTAGTTTAGATAGTTTAGTGTCCTTTTTCCTTTGTAGAGAAGCAAAGTGTGTGTTGTAAATGGCCTGTCTAGTTTTTGTAAAGTCCAGCCACAATGAAGTTTGTGTGGAAGCTTGTTTTTTTATGAGAGTATCCAGTTTTGAGAGCTCATTCTTAATCTTTCCCTGTTTGCTGTAGAGGATGTTGATCAGGTGGTTCCACAGTTTCTTTGACAGTGTGTGGCAGCATAGTCTGTGTGGTACGTAGATTGTAGAAGGATTTTTTATCTTCAATCCTTCTGGTATGATGTCCATCGGTAATCTCTCAATTAAACAAGTGTAAACTACCAGAGTTAAATCTAGATTCACACCAGTACACTTGGTCCTAGAAGTCTGAGCTGTATAATTATGAGACTAAATCCACTCAGGTCAGAATTCAGCCAAAGCATTCAAGGCAGCCATTTAATCAGTATCATAGTACTGTCCAGGATATGTAATTACATCATATCTGCCCTTTTGGGTTGCTGGGCACACTCAGCCTTCAGTCTCATGTCTCCGAATATACCTAGGAGATCCATTATGGCACTAGATCAAGAATAATACCACCGTTGTTTCTGTTTTTCCCCTGCTCCGTCCTGTCCTTCAAAAAACAAAAATCCCCCACAAAATAAAACCAAGTATGCCACACAGAGATAACTGTTTGTTGTTTCGAAGGATTTGTTCTTTGCTTCTGCCAAGCGTCTTCAGGCAAACAGTGTCCTGTAAGATGGTGGGGGTGGGGGGAGGAGAAGGAAAAGCTATTTCATAAGCTTAAATATTAAAGAAATAATTTAAAATAAAGATGCAAGCAACTGCTTGCTGAACTAGATTTCTTCAGCAGCATGGGGCCGAACTAAGAAGTTTAACGGTAGCACAGGGGACCTGGATTCATTCTTCTAGATCTGTGATAACGTGAAGAATTTACATAGTGAAAGGGCAGACAGATGAGGTGCCAGCATTGTCTTGTGACCTGTTTGTCTGGGGCTGCACTGACGAAGGAGGCAACCAGCAAAATCCATGATGTAGAGATTGCACAGAGATGTTTGTACCTGGATCTGAACTTTCTCATGGTTCAAGCATGTTTGGAAGAGGGTTATTCATCAAGGTCTATCTCTAGCACAAGCCTTCAGCCCATTAACAATCCATACTAGAGCCAAAAGACCACCTGTGCCACTTAAACAAGCAAATGAGCCAGCACACAAACAACTCCAGCTCTCCCTTTGACAGAATCTTGTTGTACTCTTGGCCTTGTGTGCAAATTGGTTGGAAAGAGGTGCTTTCCCACTCCCCTGAACTCCTGCACAAGGGAAAATTCTGTTTTACCTATGAAATTTCATTCTAGCACCATGTCAGACAGTTCACTGTGTGGTGTTCCTTGTCTCCATGACAACTAGAGGCAGAGTAAATCTTTTTTCTGAGCCTGGGTTTAGGATTGCCCCTCAGGAAGAGCTTTCCATAACAATAGCTTCCAAAACTTGAAAAGAAAAAAAAAAATACTAGTGACACAAAAGTTTAGAAGTGCTATTCAACTAAATTATCTGCAGCAGGGATTTAACATAAAGTATAAATGTTTCCTAGAAGAACACTTTCTTCCCCTTCAAACTATTTAAGTGAGAAATATCCAGAAAAAAAGCCCTTCACATAATGCAGTCCTCCAAGGGAGGATCAGACTGACATTGAATCACAGAAATGTAGGACTGGAAGGGACTAGATAGGTCATCTAGTCTAGTCCCCTGCACTGAAGCAGGACTAAATATTATCTAGACCATACCTGACAGGTGTTTGTCTAACTGCTCTTAAAAACCTCCAGACACAGAAATTCCACAATGTCCCTACATAATTTGTTCCAATGCTTAACTATCCTTATTCAGTTAGGAAGTTTTTTTCTAATGTCTAACCTAAATTGCTGCAAATTAAGCCCATTGTCCTCTCCTTATCCACTGATGACAATTTATCACCCTCCTCTTCATAACAACCTTTTATGTACTTGAAGACTGTTATGATGTCTCCTCTCAGTTTTCTCTTCTCCAGAACTGGACACAGTACCCTAGCTGAGGCCTTATCAATGCTGAGTAGACTGGAAGAATTACTTCTTGTGTCTTGCTCACAACACTCCTGCTACTACATCGCAGAATTATGTTCACTTTTTTTGCAACATGTTAAACTGTTCACTCATATTTACTTTGTGATCCACTATAATCCCCAGATCATTTTCTGCAGTATTCCTTCCTAGACAGTGGAGGGTCCAAGAATGAAAACTCACCGATAAGTCAGAATTTCCCCTCTCTCAGTTCCCTCCATGTCAGATAGGCTTCACGGTGGTATGTAGTTCATCTCTAGGGCCCTACCAAATTCACGATCCATTTTCGTACATTTCATGGTCATATCTTAAAAATCTTGAATGTCATGATTTCAGATATTTAAATCTTAAATTTCACGGAGTTGTCACAGAGCATGAATATATATTGAAAAATGGCAAAACATAAACATGTAAAGCCCTTAAGTTAGCGTTCTCAAACTGGAGGTCACGACCCAACAGAGGGTTGAAAGCTACTGTGGGAGGTTCCGGGTTATTCCACCCTTACTTCTGTGCTGCCTTCAGAACTGGGTAGCTGGAGTGCAGCACTTGCTGGAAGGGTGCTGAGCTCTGAAGGTAGCACTGTCACCAGGAGCGGCATAGCCTTCAAAGCTGGGTTTCCGGCCAGCAGCCGCTGCTCTCTCGCCGCCCAGCTCTGAAGGCAGCATAGACATAAGGGTGGCAATACTGTGACCCCTCCACAACAGACTTGAGGCCCTTTTTTTGGGTCGGGACCTCCAGTTTGAGAAACGCTGTATACTTGTATATACTTTTACCCTATAGTATAAAAAAGTATAGTACAGGGTAAAAGTACACAAAAGACCAGATTTCATAAGGGGAGACCAGATTTCATTGTCCGAGATTCTAACTGTATCTAATTTAGATCTAAGAACCAAAACCTGAAGTTTAATGAAAAGGTGACAATCATTGTGGCCTGTTCCCTCACAACCATCTTTAAGCTTAGTGGCTGGGGAGGGGAGAAAGGCATAAAGGAGGCCTTTTAGACCTTTTTTGAGATAAGGGGACCATAACCTCTGCTTTTGAATGTCTTTTCCTTACACTTTTTTAGTTTTCCAACTTTAGTTTAGAAGTTGGATGTAGAGAGGTTAAATCAACAGGTTTCCAACCAGGCTTGTGATGAACTCAAAGTCTAGCTGATCTAAAAACCGTAAGCACCCATGAAATTAAACCCTTATTCATGCCTAATGCTGGAAGTTTGGCTGAGGAGTTGAGGTATCCTGCTCAAAGCCCCAGCTTTAGTTATTTCTCCTTCTTTTTAGAGGATCTAGAAGGGAGACTTTCATAAGAGGTTTTAAGACTTTCTGCTGCCCTTTTAAGTGCACACTGTAACCAATATCATTCACCAGTCCCTGGGCCAAACCCCTGAGACTGCTAATTGAGAGAGGTCCTGTGAGGAGAACAGTGTATTTCCAGGTAGATTGAAAGGACAGTCTGCAGACTTGTAACCTGCATTATTTCCCTGAAAATAATAGTAGCTACTTAATGGACCCCTATGGGACCCTTGGAAGGAGAGAGGAAGTAGGCCCATCTCCCAGACAAGGGGATCTGAATCACTTCACCACCGCTGCTTGCTGCTGGGTGTGGACTGAGTGGAGCCAACTGCGCAGAACGAGGACTGAGCCAGAACCACTGAGGACAAATGAGACACTGGTATCAAAAAGGTCACAGGAGCCCATACCTTTCATGGCAGTTGAGGCTTTGCACCTGAAACAGTTTGTGGGAAAGGGGGATGTTTTGTGGCCTTCTCAACTACCTCAGCATAGCTCATACATATGTGCTAGGTGGGACAAGGAATTTCTTTTTCCTGGTTACTATGGGAGGGGACCTTGCTTTCCCGCTTCCCCTGAGATTCAGAAGGCTCCAGTGAAACTTTTCTGCTTACTCTGCCAGCTATGCGAATGGCATCCCATGCTTAGGGGAGAGGCAGGGGGCTTTAAGGAAAAGGAAAAAAAATCACCTTACCCTACTTTCATGCCACTGATTCTGGCTCGGGCTCAGTGAAGGGAGTTTCCATGCAGTCTGCTCACCCATCCCAAGTGGTGGACCTTAGCCCCTCACTACCTGGAAACAGAATTCCAGGGGCTTGCTGTCTGTCACTTCTCAGAGAGTGCGACATTCACCCTCCTCACTGAGCCAGAAGAATTTTTTGTTTTAAGTTTAGCGGTTTTGAGGAGGAAAACCCCAAAGCCCATGAAGAAACAGACATTTAATTAAAAATCGTTCAAAGATCCTGTGAAATTTCAGCTTCAAAGGAAGCCCTGGACTGGAGTCTGCCATGTATGCCACTGGAGGCAGATAATTCTGGGAGTGCTTCCTGAATGGCAATCCTAAACCCAGGTTTAGAACAAAGATCTGTTATTTCTCCCATTGCCATGGAGACTCCGAATACCCCACTGTTTTGTGGCCTCCATGTCCAACATGGAGGAGACGGAGAATTAAATACTAACCTCCCTCAGCTCTGAATAAAGAGAGACAGCTGACATGTCAACACTAATTCTTTAAATGGTTTAATCTAGTCTAAATATTATTTCACGCACTTGTTTATAAGGAGTTTAGACATGACTCACTCACTCTTTGTATTGGGTTATTTTGGCTACCTGCATTACAAAATAAAAGTAATACTTTAAAAAAAAAATCAGCCGTAATGGTTATAACAAAATAAGCTAGCAAACACCATTTTTCCAGGAGTGCAAAAATGATGTGTGATAAGTTTTGATGATCAACATTAGGCCATCTCCATCAACAGTAAAGTAGCTTTCCATCCCCACTTCCCCGCCCACTCCTTTAAATTGTACCTGCCTACGTTCACAAGACATTACTGGCAAAAAAGCTTCTTGCAGTCAGTAAAAGACTACATTCCAGCAACTACAAACCATTATTACCCCAGCTATCCAGTCACTGCGAGGATACCACCATTTACTATTGGCATAGAGCTTTGGCCTTTTCAGTTAGGGTGTACTATTGGTTTGGGAAGGAAGCATAATCAGATACTCAGGGGAAATGTTCAGAAGGAACATGGAAGAGGGAATAAGTGCCCCTTTCCGTAATATAGATAGAGGGTCAGGAAGGATAAAGAGAGCTGCACTTCCAGGGTTTAAAGTAAACCTTGAAATCATGGTAGGTGGAAGGGAGAAGTGATGCACTGGCAGTGACATTTCATTCATAGTCACCTCACCACAGTTATGTAATTAATAAATCAAAATATGTATCTGTGAAAAATGATACATTCTCAGATTATAAGACAAGACTTCCTTCCAGAGTTTTATGGGCACAGGAATGTGAAGAAAAAGATGTAGGAACCCTAATCACTCTCCCTGTACATAAAAACATAAAGATGGCCATACTGGCTCAGATTAAATGGTCCACATAGTCCAGAACCTGTCTTCTGACAGCGCCAGAGGCTTCAGAGGAAATGAACAGAACAGCAATTATTGAGTGATCCATCCTGTCATCCAGTCCCAGCTTCTGTACACACTCATGGATAGTTATCCAAGGGTGTAACAAGGTAAGGTTACACCCTTCCATGCTACTAAGCTTCCACAGCAAGTAACAATGCTGTATATAGACATAAACCATATTTAAAATTAATCATGCTATATGACCTGGTTACAAGCTTAAAAGACATAGTACAGATGAACCCAAAAGGCTGGATACAAAAAGATAACTGGGTATATAAAGAGATGAGAGACTATGGTGTGACTGAGACATCAAATTAGTAAATGATAAGTTTGGCGTGTGGCAAGGAAGCAACTACTGCCCCCAAGTACAATAGGTACTTTTCTGATAAGTGGCTCAGCCATGCACCGGGGGGGGGGGGGGGGGGGGGGGGGGGTGAGAGGAGAGAGGGGACTTTCATCCTTTGCAACTAGGAGACGACTCCTGTTAGGACCCAATTGAAAGTGCACTCTCCCATTGAATTATATAGGCTTTGAATAAGGGTTTTCACCTACATATCTCAAAAAAAGAGAGATTGTGCTCTCATTTCACACAAAGTGGCAAAGCCTCCAAGCTTTTCTTCAGTTGCCAAAAATAAATGGTAGGAAGTGATGACAAAATGTCCATTCTTTCAAGAGAAGGAAGCAGTTTTTGAACAGAGTGTCTTGTTGCTGAAATAGTTATGTATTGTATGATAATCGTGTTAAGAAAAATATTTCTAGCTCCGGCACTGGTTGTTCACTGTGTGAATTTGTCATCCTAGATTTTAAGTAGATATAAGTAACTTGTCACCTCAAAAATTGAATTTGAGTGGACTGACAAAAGCCTGGTAAGTGCAGGTTGGCAACATATAAAAACTTTCCACACAGCTCTGCCAATGGACCTCAGTCTTGACCTGCAATATCCCCTATTATTCAAGTCCTGTGACACCACAGAGCACTGCCAATTCACCTCACTGTTGATATATAGCATCTGTAATCTTATGCACAGGCATGTTGTCAAGATAGAACACCAGATTCTTATCTCCCTTACAGAAGTGCAGATCAGGAGTTATACCATTTATGTCCATGAGTTATACGACTGTAATACTCATTTAAGGGAGTCAGCCCTTAATACCATGTCTCACTTTAGGGATTACTGGAAGCCAAGTTTATTTTGTGAAAGAACAGATCCCAACATACTATATGGAGATTGTAATACAGTATGAGAATGAAAATAATGAGAAATATTGTGTTCCATTTAGCACAAGCTGTAACAGAATCTATATCACCATTATTCAGTGCACCATTCACAAAGACAGCTGCAGACCCATGTGTCAAAAACATTGTGTTACAGGCATCTAGCAAGAAACAGGTCTATCCCTATCTCTCCTTTTTTTGTGGTTACTTCAGGAGACTCACTCCTACCTCTCATCTGGCTGAAGGTGGTGACGAATTTGCTGGTTACAGACTTGAGTTCATTATTGGCCAGAGTTATGAGATGTATCCCTTCGGCGACATTCCTCATGACTTTGTAAATGCCAATAGGGAACATCATCAACTTGCAGTCAGCCAAATCTGTAGTGAAACAAAGAAAAAAGGACACAAACATGCAGAGCAGGACAGTGTGCACAGAATGCTTCAAGTTACTACCATGTTCATACATTTTATTCTATCCATAAGAATTAGAGAACAGCATAAGAAGAGACAAATTGTCACACTCCTAACGTTACTGGTGCAGTATCAATTTGCATTTAACAGAGGACATTCCTTACTGAGAGGAGCTCAAGACTGTGCAAGAGGATTATTACAGCCTAAAGTTTACCTAGAGATGTGAGAATATATTAGTTTTTGCTTTGTGGATGCAATTTCTCCACCTCATCGACTTTTTCACAGCAAGGACAGTGACATTTCGTCTGAGGGCTTTTTCCTCACCCAAAACTCTAGCTTGTGCTCCTGCGGCAATGACTCCCATGGGATATTACAGTGATTAAAATTGCTGGGATGCAAGAACCCCCAACCATTCCCCCTCCTACCCATGAAATGCCCCTCAGTTCCTGAATAGAGCCTCCTCCAAGGGTTGGCACAGAGCTAGCCCTCTGGCTCCTATAGATAGATGGCTTCCTGAACCAAGGTATTGCACCAGGGGAATATGCGGCTGCTTTGTGGCTCCATGGCACCAGCACAAAGGGACTTCAGGGGAGCCATGACGTAGGCCAGAGTGGTGAGATGGAACAGGTACCTGGGAGATACATGCAGTACACGCACAAGCTGTACAATAAGCTTCTGGTACAAAGTACTTGTGGCTGGCCTGAAAGCTCTGCAGCCTATAATGCGCCATTTAACAACTTACATGTGGTCAGGCAGACAGGAGCAAGGGGAGTGGCTGCTGCTGAGAGATAGGAGCCCAGTCCCCTTACATGTAGGGGCTAGATTCACTGGCACAGGGAGCTGCCAGCAAGGATGCCTGCACCACAGGAGGAGAGGGCATTCACCCCTGGGCAAGGAAGGTTATTTTTTACCCAGGAAGTCTATAGGAATCCTGTTAGTAGAGGCTGCAATGGGTATGTAATGAATTAGAGATTCCTCAGCCATCCTGCCCTTACTCCTCCCTGACCAACACCACACTCTTTTGGGCTTGTACTGGCTGCCTGCAGGAGGAGGCAGTGTTGCTGCTCCACAGTACAGCTGTAGCCTCCCATTGATACCATCCATTTAAACTGGCAGAAACGTAAACTAGAAGCGATGATTTATATTTCTGCTGTTAAAACTGATCTGGCTAGCCACTGGTCTTTGCTATCAGTCAGTTTGTTGTTTTGGATTGTGCCTCACCGACCATGGAACATGCCCCTCCTGCTACTCTTAGCAAGGATCAATAATTTCCCTTGGCCTTTTGGTGAATGTCAAGTATAGCATCTGTTGCTCTTCTATCTCTCTGGGGGAAATGAGGGGAAAGATGGATTACACCTCCCTAATGTATTGTGGTGAGAGCCCAAGAACACCTATAAAAATATATCAAGTATCTCAGAACTTCCTTGAGCAAAAAGCACTTCATGTGATTTTGCCTCCTGAGAAGTGATTAGAGGGCCTTAGTGGAATAGAGAGTTGGTTTCCTTTTTAGGAGAGTATGGGGAATTGTTCTGTGATGCTATCAAACTGCCCACTTCAGAAGGCAAGTAATCAAAATCTGCCTTTCCAGTATGTTGCTGTTCATTGAATTTCTCTCCTTAGCTCCCTCAAGCCCCTACTCACATCTATCTCCACTCTAAATTTGCATTACAGACAAATACAGTACTCTATCTACTATTGTACACAGGCATGTTTAGCAGAACAAAGCATAGTATGCAAGAAGCACTGCTGGTTTTGATAAACTTGAATTCTTATAATCACTTTGAGGTTAATCCCAAGTGAAAAACAATCTGCCTCAGTTTACAGTGTAAACACACAGTGATTAATGACCTGACTAAGTCCCCATTCATCACATACTCCATGTTGTCTCTACAATCATAATCCCACACTTCAAATTCATGTTGATTTTTAAATATGCAGATAAACACTTATCCATCTTTTTGTCTTTGTCTCTATCCCTCCCACTTTACCAATGCTAAGGAAAATGTGTAAGTATCAGAAGATGACAGGTTTCAGAGGAACAGCCGTGTTAGTCTGTATTCGCAAAAAGAAAAGGAGTACTTGTGGCACCTTAGAGACTAACCAATTTATTTGAGCATGAGCTTTCGTGAGCCACAGCTCACTTCATCTGATGAAGTGAGCTGTGGCTCACGAAAGCTCATGCTCAAATAAATTGGTTAGTCTCTAAGGTGCCACAAGTACTCCTTTTCTTTTTATCAGAAGATGGGAAATCCTTTGTTCTAGAAGCTCTCCTCCTCCTCATGGTGTCCTTAGCCTCTGTTTGCCAGAAGCTGGGAATGAACAACAGGGGATGAATCACTTGATGATTACCTGTTCTGTTAATTCCCTCTGAGGTACCTGGCATTGGCCACTGTCAGAAGACAGGTTACTGGGCTAGATGGACCTTTGGTCTGACCCAGTAGGGCCATTCTTATGTTCAAAATGATGGGCCTTTAATTGTGCCAGAAGGCTTTACATAAGCCAGATTCAAAGGGCATTTCTATTCTGAAACAGGAACTATGTGTAAGTAGCCCCTGTTTAATGCAACAGGCCCATTCCCCATACAGATTCAGAATCACCTTTGCTGACTTTCGTGACAACACTGTATGGCTTTTCCTGCAGAGCCATCACAGATAGGAAACCGTGAGCTCATGCTTCATGGACACAATTGAGAACCAGATTCCAACTGCATTCCAGTTGCTTTACTCGGATAAGTAAAGATGTAAGAGGCTGGCACAGGTGCAACTGAGCACAGGCTTTCACCTGCAGAGTCTTCATCACTGATGATACATGAGCTAGAGCGGGGCTTTTCACAACGAATTTTTTGGTGGCCTCAGAGTGTGGCCACCAACGTTTGCTGGTGGCCACTATGTCAGTTTTTCCTAAAATACTTAATTAATTTTAGAAAAACAAATAAATATACACAGGTCCAAATCATAGCAATTTATTTATGTAGGGGTTCTTTTGCAGACTCAGTAATAAAAATAATGTACAATGGTCTCTATTCTTTACTGGACCTAAACAGAATAGAAACACAAATAAGATGCTTTGCATGTTCTTGGCTTTTTTGTTGTTATTTCTTCTGTTTTTTTTGGTTGCATTTTTATTTTTAGACTTGCTAGCTAGTAAGTCTGCTTCTGTGCAAAGTGATATTTGTATGTTAGTATCACTTTTCACAGCAGCAGACTTGTTAGCTAGCTGGGAGGCAGTGAAAAGTGATACTAATAAACATACAAACATCACTTTTCACAGAAGGAGACTTACTCAGCCCTGTCAAGCCGGGGGACAAATTAAGCCTTGTATGGAGAGGTGGGTAGGGAGGCAGCAGGGGCCAGGGATGATGGGATGGATGGGTGAGGGCCTGGGGGGGCGGACAGCAGGGACCAGGAGTGGTGTGGCGAGACCTGAGCCCTGCAGCCGGGAGACGGAGCCAGCCACTGCGCAGCCAAAATCCAGAGCCCAAAGCACCGTGGTCAGAGCCCATGGCTGGAGCCTGCCACCTACCACCCCAAGGCTTAAGTTGGAAGCCTGAGCCCCACTGCCCCCTGGAGAAACTTAACGGCAAAACACAAAATTTCCAGTAAGTTCTTGCAATGTATTTGGGACAAATTTTTGCTTCAGAAAAATGGAGGAAGTTCAGCAATTTTAGAATTCATTCTGACCAAGAGAATGGTAGCAAATCTGAAGGTGAAAGGCAATTTGGATGAAAATGATTAAGAAATTTAGATTTTATGATTCTAAGAAAAGGAAAGAGTGAGATCAGCTGAATAAGGACAATGGACTTAAAAAAAGAAGACTTGAACAAACTCAGAGAAATGACAGGTAAGCTCCCCATGGGAAGAAAATCTGAGGGATAAAGGAATTCAGGAGAGCTAGCTATTTCTCAAAAGGGACAATATTAAAAGCACAATTTCAAACTACCCTGAAGCAAAGGAAACACAGGAAGGACAGTAAGAGGCCAATATGGTTCCATCAGGAGTTCTTTAATGACCTGAAAATCAAATAGTAATCCTACCAAAAGTGGAACATGGACAAATTGCTAAGGTGGAGTAAAAAAGAATAACACATGCATGTAGGGACAAAATCAGAATGGCAAAGGCACAAAATGAGTTACACTTAGCAAGGGACATAAAAGACAACAAGAAGTTCTTTAAATACATTAGGAGCGAGAGACAGACAAAGAAAAGTGCAAGTCCTCTACTTCACTGTGGAAGGAGAACTAAAAAATGACAACATCAAGAAGGTTGAGGTGCTTAATTCCTATTTTGCTAACTAAAAAAGTTAATGGCAACCAGATACTCAACGCACTTAATATTAACAACAAGGAGGAAAGGACACAAGCCAAAAGGGAAAGAACAGGTAAAAGAATATTAAGCTAAGTTAAATGTATTGTATTCAAGTCAGCAGGGCCTGATGAAATTCATTCTAAGGTACTTAAGGAACTAGCTGAAGCAATCTCAAAACCATTAGCAATTACCTTTGAGAACTCCTGGAGGGCAGGCAAGGTCCCAGAGGTGTGGAGAATGGCAAACATAGGGCAAGTCTACACTAGAAACATACTGTGGTAGTACATGCACACACTACCCTCCTTCTGTTGGTGGTGTTTGTCCTCACCAGGGGCCTTTCCACCGACTTAAGATGGGCAGTGGGGGGGGGAAGGGGGCTGAGAGCCCAGGCTCTCGGCTCCCCACCAGGAGCCAGCTGCCCCCCTGGTCCAGGCTCTTGGCTTCCCACTAACCACCTCGGGGAGCCTGGGATAAGTAAACACAGTGTCTACACAGGCACTGCATCACCCTAATTATACTGACATAAGGCCTACGCCTCTTTTGGAGGTGCAGTTATGCCACTGTAGTAGGGCACTTACATCGGTTGGAGCAAGGCTGTAGTGCGTACACTGACATAATTAGGTCGATGCAAGTTGCCTTACGTTGACCAAGCCATAGTAACTATATTTAAGAAGTTTCAGAGTAACAGCCGTGTTAGTCTGTATTCGCAAAAAGAAAAGGACTACTTGTGGCACCTTAGAGACTAAACAAAGAGGACCCAGGGAATTATAGACCAGTTAGCCTAACTTCGATACCTCAAAATATGCTGGGACAAATTATTAAACAATTAATTTGCAAGAACCTAGAGGATAATACAGTTATAAGGAAGAGAGAGCATGGATTTGTCAAGAACAAATCATGCCAAACCAACCTAATTTCCTTCTTTGACAGAGTTGCTGACCTAATGGATGGGGGGAAGCAGTAGATGTGATAGATCTTGATTCAGTAAGGCTTTTGACACAGTCCCACATGAAATTTTCATAAGCAAACTACGGAAATGTGGTATAGATGAAATTACTATAAGGTGCATAAGGTGGACGCACAACTGTTTGAAAGACCATACTCAAACAGTAGTCATCAATGGTTTGCTGACAAATTGGGAGGCGTACCTAATGGGGTCCCGCAGGGGTAAGTCCTGGGCCCAGTAGTATTCAATATTTTCATTAATGACTTTGATAACGTAGTGGAGAAGATGCTTATAAAATTTGCAGATGACATATTGCTTGGGGGAAGGGGAGGTTGCAAGCACTTTGGAGGACAGGATTAGAAATCAAAATGACCTTGACAAATTGGAGAATTGTTCTGAAATCAACAAAAATAAATTCAATGAAACACAAGTGCAAAGTACTTCACTTAGGAAGCAAAAAATGCACAACTACAAAGTGGGGAATTACTGGCTAGTTGGTAGTTCAGCTGAAAAGGATTTGGGGGTTATAATGGATCACAAATTGAATATGGGTCAACAATGTGACACAGTTGGGAAAAAGGTTAACATCATTCTGGGGTGTATTAACAGGAGTATCCTATGTAAGACATGGGAGATAACGGTCCTCCTTTCCTTGGCACTGGTGAGGGATGATTTAGCTGGGGATTGGTCCTGCTTTGAGCAGGAGGTTGGACTAGATGACCTCCTGAGGTCCCTTCCAACCCTGAAATTCTATGAGGCCTCAGCCAGAGTACTGTGTCCAATTCTGGGCAATATACTTTAGGAAAGATGTGGACAAATTGGAGCGAGTCCAGAGAAAAGCAACAAAAATGTTAAAAGTTTTAGAAAACCTGACCCGAGGAAAGGTTAAAAAAAACTAGGCATGATAGTCTTCAGAAAAGAAGACTGAGCGGGGAGGGATAACAGGCTTCAAATATGTTAAGGGCTGTTATGAAGATGAGGTAATCAGTTGTTCTCCATGTCCACTGAAAGTAGGATGAGAAGTAATGGGCTTAATGTGTAGCAAGGGAGATTTAGATTAGACATTAGGAAAAACTTTCTAACTAAAAGAGTTGTTAAATTCTGGGATAGGCTTCCAAGGGAGGTTGTGGAATCCCCATCACTGCAGGTTTCTAAGAACTGGTTGGACAAACACCTGCAAGAGATGGTCTAGGTTTTCTTGGTCCTGTCTCAGTGCAGGGGGGGCTGGACTTGATGACTTCTCGAGCTCCCTTCCAGCCCTTCATTTCTATGATTCTTTGAAATTTTTAAGTACTCTGTCCAGGCTAATGTTAAGCTACTCAGGCAGCGAGTTTTCCACCATTTCCTTTGGGAGATCATTCCACAGACTAATTGGCCTTACCATCCACATGTTCCTGAAGTTCAGCTTAAATCATCCTTGTTTTAATTCCATTACTCCTCCTTATTTTCCCTTGGACTGCTCTATGCAATATTTTTTCCCCTCCCGGACATTGAACCCTTTAAATACTATTACCTCCCCACCCTCCTTGGAGTGTGTTGACTTACAACATATGTTTGGCTCCTTAAATTTGTTCCTATGAATCATAGACTTTAAGGTCAGAAGGGACCATTATGATAGTCTAGTCTGATCTCCTGCACAACGCAGGCCACAGAATCTCACCCACCCACTCCTATAACAAAGCCCTAACCTATGTCTGAGCTACTGAAGTCCTCAAATCTTGGTTTAAAGACTTCAAGGTGCAGAGAATCCTCCAGCAAGTGACCTGTGCCCCACGCTATAGAGGAAGGTGAAAAATGCTCCCCTTAGCTGTCCTCTAAAGGGCTAGGCCCACACTGGAGTGCTTACCACTCAGGAGCACATGTGTCTTGAGCTCCCTGGCACACAGGCTGAGGGATCACTCCTCTTAGGTGAGAACAGCAAGCTCTCCCTTCTGTAAGCAGCCAACTCTATTTGTCAGTGCAAAGGGAGGGGAAGGGACTCAGCTATAGCCTCATCTCCTTCCTGTCTCATTTGGGATGGCTGGGAATTAATCTGCAGACTATGAATTATTCAGTGTAGCAGTACCACCTACCCAGTCTGGTTTCAAGCTGGCCTCTGCCTCAGTTTCTCCTCACTCAGCTTGAATCTTCTAACCTGCCAGTCTGGTTTGGTTGCTGCAGTGAGTTCACCCTCCAGCTAAGTCACACAGAAAAAGTCCACCACTTTTAGGGTATCCAAGTCCAAAACAATGTTCAACACATAGTCTAAAGCTAGCCACAGCCCCTCCTTCCTGAGGGTCTATTTGTATGACTTCCCTCTCAAACTTCAGACCCTCTTCAGACCACCCTCTGGGCTTCACTTTCACCCCGCAGGCTCTCATGGACTCCTCTGAGTCTCTCTCTGCTCTCTACTGACCCCTAATGCTCAGGACTTCCTATTTGGAGTCTCCCTTCTTTCTCTTCTGGCTCTCCGCGTTTATTTCATCTCCAACCCAGAAGGCCTTTAGTCTCTTGACCTGCCTGCCATGTGATTTTGCTCATTTTCTGCACATGGTGAGGTGAGCTAAACGTGTCACAGGAAGGGCTGGCCTCATCTCCCCTTAGAGGGCCAGTCACCATGTGACATTTAGCAATACTTGAATAATGAATTTATACAACGTGCAGCAACTCCTAAGCAGATGTGAATGTTACTGGCTGCCAGTTACTCACCCAATTCTAATGATTACGTTCTGCTTATATTTCTTCCACCATATGTTCATGCTGGGGGCAGTGCTGATAATGAAATAATTTTTTCATTCTGATATTTTGAGGCACAGTATGAAATGCTTTACTTGAGCCCAGATTATCATATCGTCTGCATTCTCCTGATAAATCCAGGTGCAGTCTCAAAATTACTTCTCTAGTCATAATATTTAAACAGTATCAGAAAACTCTCCATATCCAAGGCTGAAAGTGGAAAATGAAATGATTGTAACTTAATATGGACAAAGTACTTGCTTCTCTGCCAATCTGTCCCTCTTCTTGAAAAATAAATCTCTTTTCTCTCTAGTATTTCCTCCATCTATTTATGTCCAGATCTTCTTTCTGCCTTTCCTCATATTTTATGCCATTTTAAGAAATTCCTTGTCTCCCTTTTATCCATTTTGAGGCATTTCACTTTTTTTTTAGGTTCCATGTGATGAAGATTGTGCCACTTCTATGATAAGATCTTCACACATGGATCCTCCTCAGTTTTCCTTCAGGATCCTAGATCAATATGTAGGGAGTTGCAACACCAAAATGCTGAGCTGAAGGAGTTTACTCTTTAGTGGGCAAGGTGCAAAAGGAAACTGAGGCAGATGTCAATTTTCCTTTCCAGCTCCTAGTTTGGACAGCAACCTCAACTGAGCTGGGGATCTCTCGCTAACAAGCGTAAACAATAAAGTAAAATGAATCTTGGGTGAACTTGACTCCTATGCAGAAGGGCTGTGCACTTTTATGTCCTCAAAACAGTTCTTACATGGAATTAAGAGTGGGACTTCAGTGATGCACAGGCTTTGTGCTGGCCCTCTGCAAAGGGATGAATGTTACCCCTTGTGTGCAAATAATTCTTGTTTATTTCATTTTGCTTCCTGGCTCACATAAGATAAGCTGTGGGGAGCTAGAAAGGTATCAGTACATCATAGAAAATCTGCTTTGGTGCTGATCCAGTTCCCACTAAAGTCAAGAGAGAGAGAGAGAGAGAGACAGACAGACAGACTGCTTGACTTCAATAGGAGTCTGATCCAGCCTTTGACCCTAATTCTTATCAACTCTTACTGAGTCAACTAGTTTTACCATCCTACCTCCTAAACATTTTGTGTGTCTTTTGGGATCTTGACCCCACAATTGAGATATTCCTGTCTACAGTCCATGGTTTCCATGAATTATCACACTTCATATGATCTTAGTGTTATTCCATTATAAAATATTCAAAGAGTTTCACACAAATAATGTGAGTGTCCAATTAGCCCTCAAGCATATATTTTTCCACCCATCATATTCTTTTATGTTCTTAAGAATAAGATGAGCAATACTGCATTAAATTGTGATCACAGTCAATTATTTTATAGGACAGGTCCAAATTATTTTTATGAATAACAATATGTATCTTTCATCTGACACTTCAGTTAAACAATCCAGTATTCCTGTGATGGGAAAGACTGCCCATCAAGAAATTAAATTCAATATAGATTAGTATTAATAAGAAATAGGGAATTATAGAAAAATATAATTACCTATGACTAGAACTAAAAAAAGATGCTTTCCTAGCTGATACTTGAGGGAAACACAGACAAGAAGGAGGGAAAATAGTCTTCTGATTACAGCAGGGTACTGGAATTTAGGAGACCTGGGTTCAATTTCCAACTCTGCCAATCTTCCTTGCATAAATCTTAACATTTCCATGTCTAAATTTCCTCATCTGATAATATTACTTACTACCTCACAGAGGTGCAGTGAGCATAAACTCATTAATATCTGTTAGCTGCTCAGGTACTACAGTGACAGGAGATACACACGCTCCCAAAGTACCTATACAGCGTGATAGCGTGCAAATGGACTTTGTTTAACAAAGGTGTATGCAGAGGAAAGCTAACATATAAGCAAGATTGTAAGAGTTTTTAAAGAATACATGAAGAGACAGAGGATGGGAACACATACTGTTTAATAAGCAAAGACAGAGTTCCACTCAATGTAGAACACCACTGGGACAGACATACAATGGATCTAGGGGGTGAAGATGGGGATATAACTGGGGCACTTGGACAAACCTGAGTCCTTATTTACACCCTAGTTATCTTAAATCTGTGACTGCAAGAGCGTACCTTATCTGGCTGTGCTGTTTAGATGAGATGCTATTTTCTATAGTTTAGTTTTGATTCAGTATGATTCAGTTTTCTCTCGATTTTTCTAATATTTTTCTTTATTTAAAGGGCCACTTGCTATTTTAGGTATAAATCACTGTTGTACATTTACTCCCTGGTGCAGGGGGGTGGGGGGGAAGAAGGGGCTTAACTGACCTGGAGCACTTGGTCAGAGCCAAAGGGTAAAAGACTGCCCCCAGGAAATACTACCATTGCCAGACTCTTGCCAGCAGACAGTAAGGTCATGGGGACAGCTCCCTTTTGGACAAGTTTTACAGAATTTAATAGAAAATTACAACCTTCAGTAATTTCCTACAGAACCCTACTGGTGTCATTCTTTGGATAGGACTTTTTCCACACAGGCTGAGTGAGCACTAGACATGACAAGAATCAGTGACCAAAATTTAAAATTCTCTAATAATGTCATTGGAAACAATATTCATCTGCTAATTTATAGGGCCTGATTCAAAGCCCATTAAAAGCAATGTAATTACATTGACTTCAGTGGGCTTTAGATCAGGTGCATAGGTTGCATCTATACCAACATACTTTGTAGCTGTCATTCCTCATTGTAGCAGTTTCCCGCATGTAAGAAGCTGTCTGAACAGACAGGATTCAGATGATTTTACCATTGCACTGTCTAACCCTATAGCAGTGAATTATGGGTCCTAAATTTGCTAAGGGGACCAGAACAGGTTCCCTTCAGTCAGAAATACTCATTAGCCATTCTGTTCTTATTTTGCTATTAATTTTTGTCATCAAGATGAAATATCAAAGCCAATGATTTATTCTTACTTCCAAGGCAATCTATATTAGAACAACATAAAGCTATATGAAGTGGTAGTATAAGGAAAACTTGACAGGAATTAAAGAAAAAAAAAACAGAGAAACAGCAGCAAGTCTTTAATTATAAACAGCAAAATTTGGTCTTGCAATAATCAGAAGTGATAAGCCTGCATTGGAATCCAGTTTCAAAATATCCTCATTCATTTTTCCACTGTCAGTGTATGTGTGCGTGTCTGGGGGGGAAATCTGAGAATGAGGTGAATTCATCAAATAACCTAGTTTTAGCCATTGTTCAGAAATGAAACTGCACCACCTACTGGATTTCTATGCAAACTGAATCAAGTCAATTACAGGTTTGATTGAGAACACCAATATTTCTGACTTGTCTTTACGTTGTTTTAAATTATTTTAACATTTAAGTATTCATAAGTAGTCGCCAGTCATCTCTCTCGGTCTCAGGTCCCTCAAAGAAAGAAATCCATTGCCAAACGTCACATCATTGCCAATGCGTTGGTTCTCTTCCTGCAATCTCCCTGAATGGGAATTCATTTGTAAAGAGAAATTTGGGATTAACAGTAACCTGCAAAAAGGCAAAACAAAAAACGATTCTGCATACTTTTTTGCTTTTTTCTGACGTATAAAGAAGGCCTGAAAGGTATTTTTGTTTGGTTGGTTGTTGTTGTTTTTTGTTTGTTTGTTTTTTAAAGAAAGAGAGAGGTTTTTTCCCCCGCTTTAAAGTGGAAAGTCAAGTCCTGTATAGTCTAGAACAGTTTATAGTGATTGGAGAACTAGTAAAATTGTGATATCACAAGAGGAAAGAAAGTGAAAGTTGAGTATCTAAGAAGGGAAGTTATTGACTCTTGTTTTTTGTTTAAAACAAACCTATTTAACTACAGTGACTAATTAAGATTTTGGAGAAAGAGACCTCATTAGGACATGAGAAAAATCAAGCATGAGAGTAAGTATTTGCAGGGTAGATCCTGAGGTTTGTTAAAAGGTTGTTAAGGGTAATAGGGTGTTGACATTTAATACAGCTAGCACCTAAATATTTTTAAATCTCCCAATAGATTTATATTTTGTAAGGCCAGAAATGACGACTTTAATCATCCAAGTCTGACAGAATTTTACCCAGCAATTCCTGCATTAAACCCATAATTTCTGGCTGAGCTGTAGCATATTATTTAGGATATCCAGTCTTGATTTAAAGTGACCAATTCCCCACCAAGTGACAGAGAATGAACCACATTCCTTGTTGAGATATTCCAATGATTATCTGCCAACTGTGCCCACATATCTATTCAGGGGACACCATCACAGGGCCGAATAACATCAGCCACACTATCAGAGGCTCGTTCACCTGCACATCCACCAATGTGATATATGCCATCATGTGCCAGCAATGCCCCTCTGCCATTTACATTGGTCAAACTGGACAGTCTCTACGTAAAAGAATAAATGGACACAAATCAGATGTCAAGAATTATAACATTCATAAACCAGTCGGAGAACACTTCAATCTCTCTGGTCACGCAATCACAGACATGAAGGTCGCTATCTTAAAACAAAAAAACTTCAAATCCAGACTCCAGCGAGAAACTGCTGAATTGGAATTCATTTGCAAATTGGATACTATTAATTTAGGCTTAAATAGAGACTGGGAGTGGCTAAGTCATTATGCAAGGTAGCCTATTTCCCCTTGTTTTTTCCTACCCCCCCCCCCCGGGATGTTCTGGTTTAACTTGGATTTAAACTTTGAGAGTGGTCAGTTTGGATAAGCTATTGCCAGCAGGAAAGTGAGTTTGTGTGTGTATGGAGGTGGGGGGGGGGGGGGTGAGAAGGCCTGGATTTGTGCTGGGGGTGGCCCACCTTGATTATCATGCGCATTGTGGGGAGAATGGTCACTTTGGATGAGCTATTACCAGCGGGATAGTGAGTTTGTGTGTGTGGTTTTTGGGAGGGGGGTGGGGGGGGTGAGAGAACCTGGATTTGTGCAGGAAATGGCCCAACTTGATTGTCATGCACATTGTGTGGAGAGTTGTCACTTTGGATGGGCTATCACCAGCAGGAGAGTGAATTTGTGTGGGGGGGTGGAGGGCAAGAAAACCTGGATTTGTGCTGGAAATGGCCCAACTTGATGATCACTTTAGATAAGCTATTACCAGCAGGACAGTGGGGTGGGAGGAGGTATTGTTTCATATTCTCTGTGTGTATATAAAGTCTGCTGCAGTTTCCACGGTAAACATCTGATGAAGTGAGCTGTAGCTCACGAAAGCTCATGCTCAAATAAATTGGTTAGTCTCTAAGGTGCCACAAGTACTCCTTTTCTTTTTGCGAATACAGACTAACACGGCTGTTACTCTGAAACCTGGAAATTTCTGGTAATTTTTACCACTGGTAAAAATGTACTGCTTATTTCTAGCCTGAATTTATCAAGCTTGAGCTTCCAGACATTTTATCTTGTTATGCCTTTGTCTGCTAAATTAAAGAGCCCGCCTACTATTGGTAATCTTTTACCCCGGAGGTAAAGTCATCTCTTAACTTTGTCTTGGATAAATGAAATAGATTGAGCTTCTTTACACAAATATATATTTTTTAATTAAATGTTATAAAGTCTAGAGACATATTACTAAGCCAGTTCATGCCACAATACAGTGAATTTCACCAATTCCCCACTGCCGAGTAATAAATGACCATCTCCTATAACTTCAAGGCAACTTCTGATCCACCACTCAGCCTTAACTTTAACCTTTTACTTTTTTAAAAAAATAACATACATATCAGCCTAAACTACTGACATAGAGAGGCACACATTTTCTCTGAAATGTGGTCAGTAAGACCTGAGGACTGTTCTGGTGGAATTTAAACTTGTCAGTTCTATGTCCACCACCTTTGTACAACACATTTTCAATACCCATTAGGCCAAATCTGACAGACTGTACTCAGCCCTTATTCAGGCAGAAGTCTGTCTAAATACACCAGTATTGCCAAACCAGAGCATATATAAATCAAGAGTCAGGCTCCCAAAAAATCATGAAAAAAAAAATCAGATTTTTAGAAAAAAAAAAAATGTGGGGTGCTTTTTATTTGCTTTCTAGTTTCTGTGCCTTCAGGGTACACACAAATCACATTTTCAAGTTTTCTGTGCAAAACTAAGGGAATTAGAAACTTGACCTTTCTTTTCATTAAAGATGTGATTCCCAGAATTGTGTGATTCTCAGAGCTGGAGCTTTAAGAAAAAACAAATATTGTGAAAGTTGTCAAAATTGGTACATATATAGAAGGGTGAGATTGAAACTCAAAGGTAGTTTTGCTGGTAGGGATTTATTGTTAAATGTATACTGCTGTTGCAGTAGTGGTATTAGTGGTCCAACTGTAAAGTCTTATGTATAACTTATCAAGAGTTTGTCAAGAACACCCAGAGCTTAGGATGGATGCTCTTTTATGTAGCTAGTAAAAATTTCCATAAATATATCAACCTTGTTGCTTAAAGAAACAAACAAACACTTGGTGAATAAAGAGGTTTATTTTGTTTAAATTTACCTTTGGATGAGATTGAGCATGAGACCTAAGTTCCCTGTAAGCTATGTGGCCATGCAGCAGGCTATCAAGGGCCTTGCAGGTGGGGAGAAGAGCCCCTCCCCCGGCCCAGCCCAGCCCAGCCCAGCCCCGCCCCACCCTGCTGGAGCTGCCACAGCTGGGGAGAGGCAACTCTCACCCGGCCCCGAGCTGCTGGGGCAAGAGAGGGCTGGGGGAAGTCCTATATCCCTGCTGCAGCCCCGGGGCAGCCTGCACCCCGAAGCCTTCATCCATGGCCCCACCCCAGAGCCTGCACCCCCTTGCACCCCAACCTACTGCCCCATCCCTGAGCCTGCATCCCAAACCCCTCATCCCCAGCCCCACCCCAGAGCCCGCACCCCCAGCCAGAGCCTGCACCCCCCCACACCCCAACCCTGAGCCCCCCCCCACTCCAAACCCCTTGGCCCCACCCCCACCACCTCCATATTGGTGCACATAACAAAATTCATTCGACACATGGATGTAAAAAATTAGAGCAAACACTGCATGAGACCCGTGTCTATGTACTTTTCCAAGCTGTGGAGGAGCTAACAGAGTATTGAGAGGAAAGGAGAGTAACATATCTATCAAGGCTTTGTGTCATAGTGCCATCTGGAATACCCTGAAGACCTTTAACAGGAACCAGGCTAGACAGAGTAGAGCTAGCTAGGAAATAGGCTCTCCCAGAAAAGTCTGACTTTTCAGTGAAGTATTTTGTCCCCAGACTGAAATATTTTGATTTAACATGGTGCTGTCATGCCTCATGGGAGTTGTCATTCTCCTCTATGGGTCTTACTTTCTGGCCAAACTACATCTCCCATGATACACCACTCTTCTCCATTCTCAATGAAGGGTGGGAGTGCACGTAGGAGTCACTAACCATGGTACATCAAAGGAGATGCAGGTCAGACAGAAAGCCTTGCCCAGTTCCATTGAGAAGAATGGGAGCATAAAGACACCTGACCTACTACTTCTGTGAGACACCACAGCAGCATTTGAATCATAAAACAGGGCTACCCCTACGTGTTTTGCTGTCCATGATGGAAAATGTTTTTGATGCCATCTTACTCCCTGCACCTGACCAGCTAAATGATGAGGTGCCTCCCCAGTTGATTTGCTACCCTGGCAATTGGCAACCTGGGCAACTGCTCTGGTACCCATGCCTAAGGTCAGACCTGTCAAAATATCAGGATTTTTTGGCCAAAAACCCAAAATGTTTTGGTTTTCAACAGAATATTGAAATTTTCTGTGGAAAGCAGACACTTGGTAAAAAATTTCATATAGACAAAACCCAATTTTCTGTTGAAAAACCTACTAAAGAGACATGGAAGAAGACAAAGTTTAAGAGCTTACTGAGTAAGATACTACATCCAGTTTCATCCCATCATGTCATTAATACACTTGCTAAATAAAAGCATTTCACTGAAACTTGAGACTCCCTGCTTTCTTGCGAATACTACAAGCTTTAACAAAAGAAAAGTGAAGCTTTTAGTGAGGACTGTCCCAGGTTTTGCTGAATGCCCAAAAAATTGGGAGAAAATCTAGGAGTTGGAGATCCATGGTTGCGGTGAAGCAAGGGAAACTGACAAACTGGTGGATAAAACAGAAAGCAGCCAGGTAACCAGAACTGTAAAAAGACATCACTGGCGTGGTGTTGTCATGCCACTGAAGAGCATGAAGCGTGCTGTTAAGATGAAGGAATGATGTAGGCAGGATGACTGGGAACAGGAAGAGCATCATTAGCATGAGGTATGAGAGCCTGAGAAAAAGTCTGTTTCAACAGGAGCGCATGGGATAAGTTCCAGTTTCCAGATACTGAGCAAACCCAGAAAGACAGAGAGAAATCAGTGTCTTGAAAGACATGGCTGAACTGAAGGCACTAGTACCCATTAGTTGTTAGTTGGGTTGGTCTCTCAGTTTAAAAGCAGATATCAAGCTGTTCCCTAAATAAGAGGATGGAGATATAAACACCTTTTCTGTGCCCTTGGAAAAACACAAATTGGAGAAGAAAGGTGGGTCCTTCACTTGTCACTTTGCCTGTCATGGTAAGCTCTAGGGGCTTATTTTTGGATGAGCCAAGGAACTATACAGTATCTTCTAGAATAAGAAAGGTATTGGGAACAAAGTTCTAAATGAGTAGGGAAGCAAATGCTTCCATCAGGCCAAGAAAGGGTAACGGAGTGTGATGGTAATTACAAAGCCATGCACCTAAGAAGTAAGGAGAGGGTTAAGGTAGGCACTGGGAAGCAGTAAGCATCCCAGATGGAGCTCATTATGATGGCTACCTCCAGAAGGCAGAGGGCTGGCTAAGGGAAGGATGTTCTTCCTGGGAGAAGAGGATTTGATCTAGGCAACCAGCTATGCCTGTGGGGTGTTTAGAACACTTTCCACCTGCCTAAGGAGAGAAGTTGCAGGTAGTAACTAGACCCAATGAGGATTTAGTTAAAGCAAGCCAGTCCTCTGATTTAATTTTTTTAATTAGGGCTTTACCATACCATTCATTATATGTTTTTTTAAAAATCTAGACTTACTCTCAGTCAGGTTCTCTACTCTTCAAGCTGGAAGTGTAAACTGCAGCTGAAGGCAATATACAGTACTCACACTAGCTCTGATCAAGCTAGCACGCTAAAAAGAGAGTAACTGCAGCATGGGCAGCGGGATGGGCTAGCCACCTGAAATGGGCTCTCAGTATCTCTTACAGGCATGTACTTGGGGCAGCTAGCCCCTCTCACTGCTTGTGCCACCACAGCTAAACTCTATTTTTAGCATGCATGTATGTCTCCTTGAGCTGGCATTTATACCTCTACTTCAAAGTACCTCTGGATGGGGAGAGACCACCCAAGATAGAACTTCCAAAGGGTGCCAGAGGGAGAAGAGTGAAGGGCAGACAGTAACTTGCCAGTATCTCAGCCATATTGGTGACAGTATGTTAAAATTGCCCATGTCCTCCTTATCATCTAAGCCTAAAAGATACAAGGCCCATGCAGCGGGGCTCCTCAGGAGCATGCTGTTGAACTGATCATACCATAGTCACACTATCAGTCTGTTATGTGCTACAGAATGAAGTGAGGCTCCCATGCCTTAGAAGAAAGTATAGCGGCTCTCTTATTTCCCCTGCTAGGCATGAAGACTGATAGATGAAGGAGCAAAAAGAACAGCTGTAGAAGATGTTCAACTGTTCTTGAGGTATTTTCATTTCAATCAAGCCCAGATTTTTTATTCTTAATACTTTATTATGGTAGCGTCCAAGGGTTCCATTTAGGATTGAGGTCCCACTGTGTCAAAGGTTATACAGATGGAAAAAAAAAAACAGTCCGTATCCTGCAGAGCTTATGTACCTTTCTGGCAGCACATAGGATGTCAAAGTATCTACACAAAGAGCCAACTTAAAAAGCATCCAAGGACACTGATAGGGGATAAAGAGAAATTAATTAAATGATAACTAGGAATCAGTTAAACCTTCTAAGAACCTGTGGTCTTCCTGGTAGGCCTAATTCCCGAACTACATGGACAATTCCCATTACTGGGTGGAAAACCATAAACTAATGACTGATGTGTGTTGAATATGAAGGACAGATGATTTACTAGATAAAATAGGGCTAAGTCAACTATATGGCCCTCTCTGATTTCATTAAGGGGTGCTGACAGTTAACTTTGAGGATATTGTTGTAAAATTTGCCTTTTTAATAGATTTGGGATTGTACATGTCCCCAGTGCTAACTGTCTAGGTCATCTATAGTGGTGGACTCTATACTCTGAATAAAGACTGCACCTGTGACATACCAGAAGATGACAGCGTTGACAGAAGTGAAAGAATGACTGGTTTCTGTACTCACTGTACATCTCCCTACAATCAGATGGGGAGGACCATGTACAATACAAAGACTGTGGTTCTCATTTTGGACAGCAGCCAAAAACTGAGCTCAGCACAGCACAGAAAAGGGCTGGAACACAGATGGCTGTGTGTCACCTCTCTACCTTACAGACTGCGGAGATGGCTGGAGACTAGAACAGTCCATGGCAGACACTGGAGCAATCACAGGAATTGCCCTAACTGATGTTGTTCTACAGTGACTCTTTATGGAGCCATCCACCAGCACAGAATAGTCAGCGGGCAGTGTGGTCCAACTATGCCTCCTCACTCCCCTACCATACCACAAGGTCTTGTGATGCACTAAAGGCCAGCACAGGACAATTGTGCTGGCTCTGTGCTCCAGTGGGAAACCCTTCCTGTGACAGTCTGTAAGGGCTGCTTCCACTCCCTCTGCAGGCCCTTTACACCACCAGTGCAGTGTAAAATAGGACACTGCGAAGGCAAAAATCTAGCCCTCTGTTTACAAACAGATTGACATTTTCAAAGAGAACATTATTTCCATCTTCCTACAAAGGAACTAGTCAGCATACCAGGTTGGGGGCACAGCAGGCTGCAGTCTCTACTCCAAACAGATGACACAGGGACCTCTGCCAGAAAGCTAACCAACCTGGCAATAATTGGCACTTTTAAAATGCACAATTCATTGAAAATAAATACAAAAAAAGCTTTTGTATTATGAAAATAATTAAAGTATCCTGCTGCAAACAGTTAATTATTAACACTATTTTCTGAACCATGCACATCCCTGATGACATTATTAAGCATGCTAGCACACGCATGCCAAAGTTAAGTGAAAGAAGCCATGTTGGCCTCTGCTCTCTTTGGAAACATGGATCAGGAGATGGAGAAATCAACATTTTTCAAAATATAAATGGAACAAATTGGTAGGAAAACTAAAAACCATTCTCCAGCTGTCTTGGTAACAACCTTTTAAATGACTGAGTCTGAGAATAATGGCCTAGTGTCCCTGGTTGAAGGGCCCCTCTGTATGGGACCAACTCACACTGTGAGCAAAGCCAGACTGATTAACTCACCTAGCGAGTCTGCTCCATTCTCCACTGTTTCATTCACCTTTCTGGCAACTCTGGCTACAGCTTCCCCCATCTTTTTCTCCATGCAGGCACCGCACCCAGTCCCACCAGGGAAGCACTTCCACAGAGGAAACTGTGAATGAGGAAACAAAAACAGTGAGGGTCCAGTGTGCTAACATATCATGAAAGGGACAAGTAAAAATAGCAGTCAATGGGACAGGATTTATTCCTGGTAAAATGTTATTAATCAGAAGTTAAAATCAGGACTGCTATTAAGGGGAATCTGCTGCATTTAACCTCACAACTACTTTCCCATCTGTAAAATGAGGATAACTGTGGCACAGAGAAACTAAGTGACTTGCCCAAGGTCCCACAGGAAGTCTGTGGCAGAGGGAGAACTTCCACCCAGGTCTTCCAAGTCCTAGCCTGGCACTCAAACCATGGAACATCCTTCCTCCCCCACTTCCTTTCTACTCCACTCTGCAGTGAATAGTGAATTTTTACAATGGGTCAGATACTCCATTGCCCTGCATTTTATGTAGTCATTTACAATAGTACAAAGTAAGTGAGAAATATTACTAAATCAGAAATAGCGGTTATTTGCATGTACTTTCCACTAATGTAAGTAACTACACTGTAACTACATAAAATACTCTGAATTTTTTATTTAATTAATGAACAGACTCCATGAACTTCAATTTTAAATCTCCCTTAATTACTCGTTACTGTCATTATTGTTGCACCATCCAAAAGACTACAAAATGAGTAAATGTATCTTTAAAATGATTAATTGCTTTGAGTTATATTCTTAAATCAAAATGGTCAGTCATGGCTATCAAAATAAAAAAAAAAGACATTTGCAGATTCTTAATATTATTGACTACCTTTTGTTAAATCTATTTTTTCCAATAATTAAATACTGAATTTTCACACTAAATATAAATATGTAAATTAAAAAAATTAACACCTTTTCCCAAAACCAAAAACACCAAGCCCCACATATTGAGCCCCACATGAAGATCTGAGTTGTTCAGGATGTCAGAACTCCTAACTATATATTAAATCACAAGGACTCCCATGACCCTACAATCGTCTGAATATTTAACTGTTGGACTAGATTATCCTTTGTGCACAGGTGGCGGAAGGGTACAACAGGAAAAAGAAAAACCTGTGATACTCTCCTTAAATTCTGGAGGATTTTCTTTATTATATGAAGAGGCAGATTAGGGGTTTGTGGGGCCCTCGCCCAGAACAAGTGGGGGTCCCTCCCCATCCTTTCTGTCTGCAGTGTGTCCCCCTACCCCTACTGCTCCCGCCAGGGAAATGTGATTGGGGCATGGGGGCTTTCCCAGCCCCGCCCAGCACTCCTGCCAGGGAGTCGGGTTGGGGCACGGGGGCTTGCTGGGCAGGCAGAGTGTGGCAAGCCCCCGTGCCCTAACCCGGCTCCCCAGCAGGAGCACTGAGCATGCAGAGTGGGGCAAGCCCCCACTCCCTGACAGAAGCACTGAGCAGGTGGCAGAGCCGGGGCACCCGGGCATAGGCCCCGTTGGCCTAGTGGCTAATCTGCACCTGATTATATGTTGTCCCATTTTTGTTGTCTCACCAGGGCGGAATGTCTACTTGGTTCCCTATAGTGTGTCTTTCACACAGAATGTTTCAAAGGTAGACAAAATGAGGACATATGGCCTCATTTAAAAATTCTTAGAAGCAACCCTCATAATGAGTAGTGGAACACGAGTTATTTACACACATAAATTGAGGCCCAGAAAAAACATACAAATAAACATGGAAAAAAGGAACCAGAGCGATAATACATGCAAATGAAACCTAGGTATATCCAGAAGAGGGACTGTTCAGTTCACTAGTCCTTACAAAAATACTTGTGTTTTCAGTAACCTGAACTTTCCAGCAATTAAGACAGCAGGCCTCCTCTGGGTTCCTCCCCATTACCTCTTTACTAGGGTTCACTTACGGAGTAGAAGGCAAAACTCTGCTTCTAACTACCTCTCCTACCACCAGCCAACTCTAAACTTCACCTGGAAGTATGCAGAAATCACTCAGTGATTGCTGAAGTCATTGGTTGAGTGTCTTAGGATGCAGAGACCAGCCCTATCGCAATAACAGTAGTGCGCAGTGATGGATCGGACCGCCCTTTTTGTGAGACCACAATACTCAGAAGTTATGGGCTTGAAGCAGAAATTACTGGGTGGAATTCTATAGCCTGTGTTATGCACATCAGACTAGATTATTATAATGGTCCATTCTGGCCTTAAAATCTATTAATCTATTTTGTTTTCAAAAGGGACCTCTGGCATTTCTGTTGGCATGAATTAACAGAAAACTGGGGAGACAAAGTACAAAGAATTTTAGCTCAAAAAGAATTGTAAGAACAACAGATGAGCCAAAACGGGAAAGAAGTAGAAAAGGACCAGTCGATGCATCTAGTAACATCATGCGAAATGTAATGCAAAAAATTGCAAAAAAGGCAGCAGCCTAGAATCCCAGTCTATAGCTGGTCAAGCAGCACATCTCCATGTCATGCCTCCTTTGGATGCTTTTGGTATCTTGACTAAGGAGTATGCCTAAGCCCTCCTAGACAGTGACCCAGCAGCAGTGGTCCTATATTTAGTTGACTGAGCAGTAAAAATTAAAATACTAGACTGGTGGCAGAAACCCAAGACTTCAGATCCAAGATACCTTTCCATGCAAATCTGATACTGAGTTGGGCTGCAATATTGCCTAAGCAAACCCAAGTGATATTACAACTAAATGCTGTCACAGTCTGCATTGATCCAGTACAGCTTACTTTTTCATTTATGGGGAAAACTAAGGATGATTAACAGCAATATCTGCATACATCCTACAATTACTTCACGTGCCACCCAACTATGATGAGGCAGGAAAATCCCTCCCCCAGCCACAGAAGTTGGAATTTCACCCTCCCCACACTTTCATGTTCAACTTCCAATTTCCAACACCAAAATGTACAGCATGAGAAGTTATTTGTTTTCCCACTCTCGGGCAGGAGGAGAGAAGGCCACCCCCTCTCTTGCCCTCAGCGCCCTTGCAGCAGGAGCGCGCTGCTGAAATGCACAGAGCAGGAAGCAGGCTGCGTGCATTACAGTAGCCTCCTTTCATTTCCAGCCGCGGGGCTCTCCGTCTCACTGTTTCCTGGACCTGGCGGACGCAACCCCTCGGGCGAAACGAGGGCCGACGAGTGCATGTTAGCAGCCTGCACTGAGAAGTGCAAACTCTCGGGCTGCCTTGGCAGCCCCACGCCGTCGGGGAGTTCGGCGGTATCCGCAGGCCCCATTGTGTGCGAGGGGGAGGAGGAAGCTCTTCTAATCTCTCTCTCCGGGCGAGCTGAGGGAAGAGGCGGACGATCTCTCTTACCCAGCACCAGACCCACGCTGCTGCTGCTGCTCAGCCTGAACTCCCAGCTCCGTCTGTCCGGTTTCCCCCAACCATTGTGAAGAACAGCAACAGCTGCTTCTACAGCCACACTGCTGGGGACAGGAAGCGGGGGAGGGAAACCCGAGGCGGGGGACCTGACAGAGAGCAGGAAAAGACCCAGAGCCAAGAAATGCAGGAGCTCTGGCAGCGGGTTAGGCACAAGGGTGAAGAAGTCGGTTCCTTAATCAGGGCTCCTTGTTCCAAGGTCAACATGTTTTAGGTTTCAGAGTAACAGCCGTGTTAGTCTGTATTCGCAAAAAGAAAAGGAGTGTCTCTAAGGTGCCACAAGGACTCCTTTTCTTTTTGCAACATGTTTTAGGGAATTCATCCAGGTAAGATTACCTTTTTTTTTTTTTTAGAAATGTCACCAAAATAAATAAGTGACTGTTGTACCTATTTATATTAGGAATTATTTATTAACAATTAGAATAAGGATGGGAGTACTTGTGGCACCTTAGAGAATAACCAATTTATTTGAGCATAAGCATTGGTGAGCTACAGCTCACTTCATCGGATGCATACTATGGAAAGTATAGAAGATCTTTTTATATACACACAAAGCATAAAAAAATACCTCCTCCCACCCCACTCTCCTGCTGGTAATAGTTTATCTAAAGTGATCACTCTTCTTACAATGTGTATGATAATCAAGGTGGGCCATTTCCAGCACAAATCCAGGTTTTCTCACCCCCCCCCCCCCGCCCACACACACACAAACCCACTCTCCTGCTGGTAATAGCTTATCGAAAGTGATCACTCTCCTTACAAGGTGTGTGATAATCAAGGTGGGCCATTTCCAGCACAAATCCAGGGTTTAACAAGAACGTCTGGAGGGGGGAGGGGGGTTAGGAAAAAACAAGGGGAAATAGGTTACCTTGCATAATAACTTAGCCACTCCCAGTCTCTATTCAAGCCTAAGATAATTGTATCCAATTTGCAAAAGAATTCCAATTCAACAGTTTCTCGCTGGAGTCTGGATTTGAAGTTTTTTTGTTGTAAAATAGCAACTTTCATGTCTAATGGCGTGACCAGAGAGATTGAAGTGTTCTCCAACTGGTTTATGAATGTTATAATTCTTGACATCTGATTTGTGTCCATTTATTCTTTTACGTAGAGACTGTCCAGTTTGACCAATGTACATGGCAGAGGGGCATTGCTGGCACATGATGGCATATATCATATTGGTGGATGTGCAGGTGAACGAGCCTCTGATAGTGTGGCTGATGTTATTCGGCCCTGTGATGGTGTCCCCTGAATAGATGTGTGGGCACAGTTGGCAATGGGCTTTGTTGCAAGGATAGGTTCCTGGGTTAGTGGTATGTGGTATCTGTTGTGTGGTGTGTGGTTGCTGGTGAATATTTGCTTCAGGTTGGGGGGCTGTCTGTAGGCAAGGACTGGCCTGTCTCCCAGGATTTGTGAGAGTGTTGGGTCATCTTCCAGGATAGGTTGTAGATCCTTAATAATGCGTTGGAGGGGTTTTAGTTGGGGGCTGAAGGTGACGGCTAGTGGCGTTCTGTTATTTTCTTTGTTAGGCCTGGCCTGTAGTAGGTGACTTCTGGGAACTCTTCTGGCTCTATCAATCTGTCTCTTCATTTCCGCAGGTGGGTACTGTAGTTGTAAGAATACTTGATAGAGCTCTTGTAGGTGTTTGTCTCTGTCTGAGGGGTTGGAGCAAATGCGGTTGTATCGCAGAGCTTGGCTGTAGACAATGGATCGTGTGGTGTGGTCAGGGTGAAAGCTGGAGGCATGTAGGTAGGAATAGCGGTCAGTAGGTTTCCGGTATAGAGTGGTGTTTATGTGACCATCATTTATTAGCACTGTAGTGTCCAGGAAGTGGATCTCTTGTGTTGACTGGACCAGGCTGAGGTTGATGGTGGGATGGAAATTGTTGAAATCATGGTGGAATTCCTCAAGGGCTTCTTTTCCATGGGTCCAGATAATGAAGATGTCATCATTATAGCGCAAGTAGAGTAGGGGCGTTAGGGGATGAGAGCTGAGGAAGTGTTGTTCTAAATCAGCCATAAAAATGTTGGCATACTGTGGGGCCATGAGGGTACCCATAGCAGTGCTGCTGATCTGAAGGTATACATTGTCCCCAAATGTAAAATAGTTATGGGTAAGGACAAAGTCACAAAGTTCAGCCACCATGTTAGCCGTGACATTATCGTGACATCCTCTACAGCAAACAGGCAAAGATTAAGAATGAGCTCTCAAAAATGGATACTCTCATAAAAAACCAACCTTCCACACAAACTTCCTCATGGCTGGACTTTACTAAAAGTAGACAAGCCATTTACAACACACACTTTGCTTCTCTACAAAAGAGAAAGGACACTAAACTTTCTAAACTACTACATGCCACAAGGGGCCACAGCAGTGGTTCCCTCAAACCACCCAGCAATATTGTTAACCTATCCAACTATCCTCTCAGCCCATCAGAAGCAGCTGTCCTATCTCGCGGCCTCTCCTTCTGCCCCTCCACCCCCACGAACATGTTACAGTTCTGTGGTGACCTAGAATCCTATTTTTGACGTCTCCGACTCAAGGAATATTTCCAACATACCTCTGAACAACATACTAATCCACCGAGACCTCCCTACCAACACTACAAAAAGAAGGATTCTAGGTGGACTCCTCCTGAAGGTCGAAACAGCAGACTGGACTTCTACATAGAGTGCTTCCGCCGACGTGCACGGGCTGAAATTGTGGAAAAGCAGCATCACTTGCCCCATAACCTCAGCCGTGCAGAACACAATGCCATCCACAGCCTCAGAAACAACTCTGACATCATAATCAAAAAGGCTGACAAAGGAGGTGCTGTTGTCATCATGAATAGGTCGGAATATGAACAAGAGGCTGCTCGGTAGCTCTCCAACACCACTTTCTACAAGCCATTACCCTCTGATCCCACTGAGAGTTACCAAAAGCAACTACAGCATTTGCTCAAGAAACTCCCTGAAAAAGCACAAGATCAAATCTGCACAGACACACCCCTGGAACCCCAACCTGGGATATTCTATCTACTACCCAAGATCCATAAACCTGGAAATCCTGGGCGCCCCATCATCTCGGGCATTGGCACCCTGACAGCAGGATTGTCTGGCTATGTAGACTCCCTCCTCAGGCCCTACGCTACCAGCACTCCCAGCTACCTTCGAGACACCACTGACTTCCTGAGGAAACTACAATCCATCGGTGATCTTCCTGTTAACACCATCCTGGCCACTATGGATGTAGAAGCCCTCTACACCAACATTCCACACAAAGATGGACTACAAGCCGTCAAGAACACTATCCCCGATAATGTCACGGCTAACCTGGTGGCTGAACTTTGTGACTTTGTCCTTACCCATAACTATTTTACATTTGGGGACAATGTATACCTTCAGATCAGCAGCACTGCTATGGGTACCCTCATGGCCCCACAGTATGCCAACATTTTTATGGCTGATTTAGAACAGCACTTCCTCAGCTCTCATCCCCTAACGCCCCTACTCTACTTGCGCTATAATGATGACATCTTCATTATCTGGACCCATGGAAAAGAAGCCCTTGAGGAATTCCACCATGATTTCAACAATTTCCATCCCACCATCAACCTCAGCCTGGTACAGTCAACACAAGAGATCCACTTCCTGGACACTACAGTGCTAATAAACAATGGCCACATAAACACCACCCTATACCGGAAACCTACTGACCGCTAACAGAACGCCACTAGCCATCACCTTCAGCCCCCAACTAAAACCCTTCCAACGCATTATTAAGGATCTACAACCTATCCTGAAGGATGACCCAACACTCTCACAAATCCTGGGAGACAGGCCAGTCCTTGCCAACAGACAGCCCCCCAACCTGAAGCAAATACTCACCGGCAACCACATACCACACAACAGAACCACTAACCCAGGAACCTATCCTTGCAACAAAGCCCGTTGCCAACTGTGCCCACATATCTATTCAGGGGACACCATCACAGGGCCGAATAACATCAGCCACACTATCAGAGGCTCGTTCACCTGCACATCCACCAATATGATATATGCCATCATGTGCCAGCAATGCCCCTCTGCCATGTACATAGGTCAAACTGGACAGTCTCTACGTAAAAGAATAAATGGACACAAATCAGATGTCAAGAATTATAACATTCATAAACCAGTCGGAGAACACTTCAATCTCTCTGGTCACGCGATTACAGACATGAAAGTTGCTATTTTACAACACAAAAACTTCAAATCCAGACTCCAGCGAGAAACTGTTGAATTGGAATTCATTTGCAAATTGGATACAATTAACTTAGGCTTGAATAGAGACTGGGAGTGGCTAAGTCATTATGCAAGGTAACCTATTTCCCCTTGTGTTTTCCTAACCCCCCCCCCCCCAGACGTTCTTGTTAAACCCTGGATTTGTGCTGGAAATGGCCCACCTTGATTATCATACACATTGTAAGGAGAGTGATCACTTTAGATAAGCTATTACCAGCAGGAGAGTGGGGTGAGAGGAGGTATTTTTTCATGCTTTGTATGTATATAAAAAGATCTTCTACACTTCCCACAGTATGCATCCGATGAAGTGAGCTGTAGCTCACGAAAGCTTATGCTCAAATAAATTGGTTCGTCTCCTGAGGTCCCTTCCAACCCTGATATTCTATGATTCTATGAACACTCCCCCCCCCGCCCTCCGACACACACACATACCCACCCACCCACCATGGGGCTCTGATGAGGCTCTGAAAAGGGATGAGCCCTTTAAAATAAATGCGAACAGCCCAGCGAGGCTCTGATGAGGCTCTGAGCAGGGATGATCCCTTTAAACTAAACACAAAGAGCCCAGCGCGGTTGGGTTTCCCCCTATCGTGTGGCTCCAATCAAGCTCTCACTCACCAGAAGTGCCTTCTCCAGGGTCATGGTCCGGGAGCATGCTTTGGGAGTAGGGGGAGGCTATTGGCTCCAGCGTTAAGAATAGTTCCTGGCTAGGTGGGAAAACAGATTCCCCACTTGCCGCCTGTGAGCCGTCGTCCTCCTCTTCGTCCTCCAAAAAAAACTCATCCTCCTCGCTCCGTGCTACTCCCCCCTTGCAGGTGTCCATGGACAGTGGTGGGGTAGTAGTGTCGCCACCCCGCATAATAGCATGTAGCTCACGGTAGAAGCAGCATATATGGGGCTGTGACCCAGAGCGGCTGTTCGCCTCCCTGGCTTTTTGGTACACTTGCCTGAGCTCCTTGATTTTTGTACGACACTGTTCTGTGTCCCTGGAGTACCCTCTTTCCATCATGACCCTGGAGACTTTAGCGTACGTATTTGCATTCCTTTTTTTGGAATGTAGTTCTGCCATAACAGATTCGCCTCCCCAACATACAATGAGATCCAGTACCTCCCGTTCAGAGCATGCTGGAGCTCGTCTGCGAATCCGGGACTGTGTGGTCGCCTGTGATGGTGGACTGTGCTGATGGTCGACTGTGCTGATGGTGACCAAACAGGAAATTCAAAAGTTCCCGGGGCTTTTACTGCCTACCTGGCTAGTGCATCGGAGTTCAGAGTGTTGTCCAGAGTGGTCATAAGGGAGCATTCTGGGATAGCTCCCGGAGGCCAATATCGTCAAATTGCGTCCACAGTACCTGTAACCCAGAACTGCAATCTCGATTTTAGCACTACTCCACTTGCCAAGGTGGAGTACAGAAATCGGAGTAAAGAGCCCTTTAAATCGAAAAAACTGGTTTGGTCATGTGGACCGAACCAGTTTTATTTCAAGGTAACTCAGCTAATCCCGAAATAACCGCATACTGTGGACCAGGCCTTAGTTGCACTAGCTCCCATTGAGCTAGTGCACTAAAAATAGTAGTGTAGCGAGAGTCATAGAATCATAGACTATCGGGGTTGGCAGGGACCTCAGGAGGTCATCTAGCCCAACCCCCTGCTCAAAGCAGGACCAATCCCCAATTTTTGCCCTAGATCCCTACATGGCCCCCTCAAGGATTGAACTCACAACCCTGGGTTTAGCAGGCCAATGCTCAAACCACTGAGCTATCCCTCCCCCAAAAACAACTGTCTCACAGAATGGCCCCCTCAAGGATTGAACTCAAAACCCTGGGTTTAGCAGGCCAACACTTAACCCACTAAGCTATCATGGGATAACCATGCTGACTACATGCCCAGGGGGTTCAGGTGGGTTTGTACTTGGCACGGCTAGCCTATGCTGCTGCTGCTCACTGCTACCTATGCTTCCCCAGCTACACTGCTATATTTAGAAGGCTAGCTCCATGAGAGCTTGTACAACTATGTTGATGCAAGCAAGAAATCACACCCTCAGCTCCAAGTGTAAACATACCCTAACTTTTAGGATATGCCACTTGAAGTGACCCAAGAGGTATTTTATCATGTATAGCCACTCAAAACCCCATTTCCTCATTCAAGTGCTATTTGTAAAAATAGAAGGTGTGGAGGGATGCGTGGTATGTAGCAGCATATTATGTAGAAATAAAACCTTTGGGTTAGAGAAAGGCATGTCACATCTACTTCACAACATATAACATTTGCATGGTTGGGTCACTGTGGGGATGACCCAAGAAGTCACAGATAGTCAAAATTTTGTCACAGCTATTCAAATCTAGTTCCTTATTCAAATGACTAATAATATTAATATTTATGTTCTTTATACAGGAGGTGTGAGGGAGATGCTGAGGCGGCACAAGTGGGAATGGGACTTGGGGTGAGAGGGCGGGGCTGATGTGGCACAAGGAGGAACAAGATTTAGGGTGAGAGGGAGTTTGATATGGCAGAGTGGGTTCAACTGAGATGGTGACACTGAAATGGTAGGGCTGGAGCTCAGAGAGGTGCTAAGGCTGCAGAAGCACAAGCAGGGACAGGGTGAGAGTTAATTGGCATGAGATGGGCTTAGGCTCAGGAGGAGTTGTGGAGATGGCATGAGCTAGGGCTCCTGGTGCACAGGAAAAAGTGAGTTCCTGATTTCCTAGCAGGAAGAAGCAGCAGAGTTAGTCAGGGAGGCAGCTCCAGGCACTAAGTTGGATGGGAAGCTCTGAGGTGGCACAAATGGTGTGAAAGGATCAAGTTTAGGCAGGAAGCACTGAGGCAGTAAAAGTGGGTCCATGATCTGAGGCTGGGGGGAAGTGACTGAGAGAGGGGGAAGGCTGAGGTAGTAAGCTGGGGAGACAAGAGCAAGCTGAAAGGCATGAATTACAGCTAGCTCACTGTCATAAAGGGAAGGTTAACCACCTTTCTGTGTACAGTGCTATAAAATCCCTCCTGGCCAGAGGCAACATCCTGTTACCTGTAAAGGGTTAAGAAGCTCAGCTAACCTGGCTGGCACCTGACTCAATAAGGGGACAAGATACTTTAATATCTTGTGGGGCGGGGGAAGATTTTCGTTTGTGCTCTTTGTTTACGTGGTTGTTCTCTCTTGGGACTGAGAGAGGCCAGACATAAATCCATCTTCTCCAACCCATCCTAATCCAAGTCTCCAATATTGCAACCAGTGTAGGTAAGCCAGGCAAGGCGAATAAGTTTATCTTTTGTTTTATGTGAATTTTCCCTGTATTTAGAGGGAGGTTTATTCCTGTTTTCTGTAACTTTAAGGTTTTGCCCAGAGGGAAATCATCTGTGTTTTGAATCTGAATAACCTGTAAAGTATTTTCTATCCTGATTTTACAGAGATGATTTTTACCTTTTTTTTAAATAAAATCCTTCTTTTAAGAACCTGACTGATTTTTCCATTGTTCCAAGATCCAGAGGTTTGGATCTTTGCCACCCAATGCAACAGGAAGTGCCCAGCATTCTGCTCCTTCCAGGGTCGCAGCATTCCTGCTACCCTGGAGAGGTCACCTGCTCTACGCCTTCCCTCCGTTCCCTCTCGCGCACGAAGTCCTGCTCAAGACCTGCAGGGAGGGGGCAAAGGTAATTCTGATAGCTCCAGCGTGGCCTTGCCAGCACTGGTACATCACATTGCTGGAGCGGTCAGTGGACGTACTGGTCATGTTGCCTCTCCTCCCTGACTTACTCACTCAGGACCACGGTCGCCTCTGTCATCCCAACCTACAGTCCCTCCACCTCACGGCTTGGAAGCTTCATGGCTGAACCCCACAGAGCATCTGTGCTTGGAACAAGTAAGAGATGTCCTGCTAGGCAGCAGGAAACCCTCCACTAGAGCCAGGTATCTGGCAAAGTGGAAAAGATTTTTGTGTTGGTGTGACCAGCGCCACACACCCCCAGCGCTGATACCTCTCATCTTGGAGTACCTCCTGCACCTGAAACAGCAAGGCCTGGCAGCATCCTCCATAACGGTTCACCTCGCTGCCATTTCAGCCTTCCATCGGGTACGTCTGGCTGCTCGGTCTTTGCCAACCCTATGGTTGGTCACTTTCTCAAAGGCTTGGGCCATTTATATCCTCAGATCTGCCAGCCTGTCCCTGCATGGGATCTTAACCTAGTCCTTTCAAGGCTCATGGGGGCCCCTGTTCAAACCGCTGACCACATACTCCCTCCTGTATCTGTCCTGGAAGACAGCTTTCCTGGTCGCCATCACATCTGCCACATGAGTCTCTGAGCTAAAGGCCCTCACCTCAGAACTGCCTTACACGGTTTTCCACAAGGATAAGGTGCAACTCAGACCACATCTGGCCTTTCTCCCCAAGGTTGTGTCACACTTCCACACCAGCCAGGACATTTTCCTACCCGTCTTTTACCCAAAGCCTCATGCTAGTTCCTGGGAGCAGTGGCTACATTCCCTTGATGTCTGAAGAGCCCTAGTTTTCTACATCGAGCACACTCAGATGTTCAGAAAATTGAACAAGCTATTTGTAGCAGCGGCGGACCGGATGAAAGGCCTCCCAGTCTTTTCCCAAAGAATATCCTCCTGGATCATGTCCTGCATTCGCACTTGCTATGAGCTGGCCAAAGTGCCAAATCCAGCTCTCACGGCACACTCCACTAGGGCCCAGGCCTCACCAGCAGCATTCCTGGCTCAGGTCCTGATCCAGGAAATCTGCAGGGCAACAACTTGGTCCTCAGTGCATACCATCACCTCTCACTATGCCATTGACCGGCATGCCAGAGACGAAGCGGCTTTCGGTAGAGCGGTCCTACCATCAGCATTTCCTTAACTCCGACCCCACCACCTAGGTAAGGCTTGGGAGTCACCTAATTGGAATAGATATGAGCAATCACTCTAAGAAGAAAAAACGGTTACTCACCTATCGTAACTTGTTCTTCGAGATGTGTTGCTCATATCCATTCCAAACCCACCCGCTTTCCCCTCCGTCAGACTAGCCAGAAGGAACTAAGGTGGTGCCAGGTCAGCAAGGTCATATATTGAGCACCATGAAGGTGCCACTCCAGGGAGCTCCACAACCAAACTGACGAGTGCTGCTAGGGGAAAAGCTTTCCGACGACTGTGCATGCAGCGTGCCACAGCTAATTGGAATGGATTTGAGCAACACATCTCGAAGAGCAACAGTCACAATAGGTGAGTAACAGTTTTTTCACAGATCTCTGCCTGTATTTGCCTGCCTTATTAGGGAGATCACCCTGTAACTGGGGTTTAACCGTCTCTGCAGCAGTGATATTGTAGGATCTCTCTGTTATGTTATCCAATTAAAATATGACCATGTAGACCATTGTTGCTACCACTGTTATATAATTGCAACAAGTCTTGTACAAAAGTATGTGAAGTAAGTTGTCCATGGAAAGGTTATGATTTGCTGAATATTATGTGATTTGTATGCATGTATTATTTTTGTATCTGATGTTATGAAAATTAACTATATACCTGTATTTCAAATGTTTGCTCCTGTGATAACACCCACATGGTATTTAGCCTCCAGATCTTGGAGGGACCATTCAAGTTAAATGGCTCATCAAGAAACACTTAAATCACAATGGACCATGGGAGATGCCTATCTACACTTCATGGTTTCTGCTAGGACTACGCAAAATCATGCATGGACATGTGACTTGCCCATGTGACTCCAAACACAATTTTGTTACCTGTAATTTTCCACAGTGAGAACAATGGGTTTCCCTTCAATTGGTAGAAGGTATAAAAGGCCCTGGAAACATCTCTAATTTTCCTCTTTCCTACTCAACCCTCTGGACTATGAACTTATACAAATAGGAGCATTCTAATCAAAGGACTGAGGATCTTCCAGTGATTTGGAAGCAACCAGAGACTTAACAAGCCAGCAGTCTATTCCATTACTGCTACAAGCCTGATCCAAGAACTTTGCAATTGTTGTATGTATTTGATTCCTTTAACCAATTTTAACTCACCTTTCTTTCTATAAATAAACCTTTAGATTTTAGATACTAAAGGATTGGCAACAGCATGATTATTGGGTAAGATCTGAGTTATATATTGACTTAGGTGTGTGGATGGTCCTTTGGGATCAGAAGAACCCTTTTCTTTGATGAAACTGGTTTTAAAGAACCAGTCATCATTAAGTCTAGTGTTTTTGGTGGTGATACAAGGACTGGAATGCCTAAGGCGACTGCTTTTCTGACTTGTTTGCCAGTGTGGTGAAACAGAAGTTTACTTTTGTTGCTGGTTTGGTAGAACTTATGGGAGACTAGCCACCAGTTTTGGGGGTGTCTGCTCTATTTCTCTGCAGTTTGTTCTGAATTTTGTATTCTCAGTTGTGACCCACAGAGGCACAGTGAAACTCACTCCTTTGACAGGTTTGCTGGTGAGATTGCCCTGTAATTGGGGTTCTCAGATCTCTGCCTCTATTTGTCTGCCTGGTTAGGGAGACTGTCCTATAATTGGGGTTTATGTTTCTTGCTATCAGTTTGATTGTTTAGTGAGAGAGACTGGTTTGCGATTAACCATGAGGTCTCTCCCCTTTTTTCTCTTGGCAACAAGAGGGGTGAAACACTATGACAGAACAGTGTGAGTGAAACTTATTCTGTCAATGCTCAGGCAGTACCCCTTCTGTGGGTGTCATAAATATAAAGGGAAGGGTAAACCCCTTTAAAATCCCTCCTGGTCAGAGGAAAAATCCTCTCACCTGTAAAGGGTTAAGAAGCTAGGATAACCTTGTTGGCACCTGACCAAAATGACCAATGAGGAGACAAGATACTTTCAAAAGCTGGGGGAGGGAAAAACAAATCTGTCTGCTCTCACTCCCATCTCTGCACCTTTTATCTGTCCCCCCTATTTAATTGACTTCTGATTCCTGGCGGTCCCCTCCTCTCTGAAGGGGAGGTCATTCATGTTTCTGTAATTAGTTCACCTTGGAGGCCCCACCTCTCCGAGAAACTAAAATGGACGGCCACATTTCTCCAGCACTTCATTCACACAATATTTTAATTCTTTACTGTAATTTGCTTTTTAAAAGTCAATAATAAAGTGTATATTGTACCTCCACAGCCAACAAATCAAGAATGCTATTGTGATAAAATACAGAAAAATTTGTGGATCATGTCCTAATACAAAGAATGCACTCCAACACTGACTTTTATCATTCATTCTTTACCAATCACTATCACAAATAAGACTGGTTTTAAAAAATGGTGATACTCTCTCAGTGTCCGCCTACAACCCAAGATGTACCCACTCATTATACCAAAATAAAGTGTAATTCAGAGAAGATTGTGCTATCTTCATAATATGGTTATCCATTGCTTGTCTTGTATGCTTTGAGCATGAGCAAAATATTTTTAAATGATATTTAAATGGTCATGGGGCTTCAGAGACAACACTCATTGGCAATGAAGACACAGTTTCTACCTCACTTAGTGCTACTGCTTCATGCTGCCTTCTTTTGGAACAAGATGCAGCCACCAGAGAAAAATATCAATTCATTGCATCACCACCAATGAAGCCAATCTAATCTCTGATCACAATAGCATTTCATAATCACTGCCACCCTTGTGCTCTCAAGATATTTGGTCTTGCTGCTAATGGTTAGTGTTCTGGAGTTGTGTCCCAGGTGCCACTTGGGGCCATCTGGCAGGGGGCTCGAGATACCACACCCAGGGATCCCTTAAATGTGCATGTATCTACATCCTAGTTTGCCAAAGAATGCCATGTAAGGTCTCTGCTGCAAGCCTGTGTTACACTGGACTTCATAATCATTGCAAAATGTATGTATGCATAATATGTCAGGAGTTATGCACATAAACTGAAAATTATGTTAAGGTCTGTGACTTGGAGCTGCTCACCAAAAGGTTAGACTCAAATTAGAGAGGGATTTTTTGTTTGCAAGTAAGCACTCATTGTGAAGTGTATAATAGTCAATTTACATGTAGACAGTCTGAGCACAGTGCTAATCAAGTGATTGTGAAGTCTCCAGGGGGGATTATACACAGAAAAAAAACAAGCAGTGGGGGTTAGCCTGTTTGCAAATGGAAACAATGTATGTTTGGGATTATAACTGCAAGCTGAGTCTCTGTACCTACATCTTTTACCTAGGAAGTAAGCTGACAACGGTTTGCTTCATGATAGGAAGATCACAGGTACGCCTGGCTGTAATACGATGGAAAGATTTTGGGTGAGCTTTTGCTCTGTATGACCTGACAAAGTCTTGTTCATTAAGTTTAGGCTCTAGTATGAGTATTATGATTTTATTTTATATTTAACCCTTTGTTTCTAATGTTTTTGCTTGCTGTCATTTGAAATTGCTGTTCTTGGTTAGATTTATTTAGAGAGAAAACAAATAAGTTTGTGTGTGTCAAGCAGAGCTGTGTTCTATGGTGCAACTGGTAAGCTGTGGTGTACTGTTCCCTTGGGCACAGAAGATGTGAGTTCTATGACTGTCCTGGGAATCAGACGCTGGACATTCCAGGGAGATGCTCAGAGGACTCGGGTTAGAGTGTGCCTATCATTAACCTATAAAGGGAAAGCGGGCCCACAGCAACCTGGAAAGCAGCACTTGTGTTTCCAGAGGCTGGGGGTGTTGAGGAACTGACCCACAGTAGGCACAGATAAGGCTTCCTCACACTAAGAGCAGGGTGTAGCCAAGAGTGCCATGCAGAAAACCCAAATTTATCTCCCAGTTCCTGTCTGTCAGTCTCTGGCTAGCAGTAAATGGGAATACACCAGACGCAGGATGTCTAGCCACAAGGTAAAATATACTTTGTTGCACACACAACAGTAAAATGTTCAAGCTAATGGACTATGTCTTTTCTGCCCCCCCCCTTTGTTTTTTAAAAAAAATATAAAGCAAAAGACTGATTTTCCCCAGGAAAATTCAGCATAGGCACTGACAGTACAAGCTTCTTAATCTTGCTCCATAAATGTGTCTTAACGATCACCTGCATCTCTACAGCTTGTCTACACTTGGAAATTGTACAGTTTCTGAACACTGTTGGCAGTAGCCATGTTAGCTGAATGAGGGCTGAACAGAGTTTGGGAGTCAATATACTACAAATTGTGTTCAGTGACCTGCCAGCTAACCACTGAACTGTGTTCAGCTCCTATTCAGCTAATGTTACTGTTGACAGCTGTGTTAAGACCTGGCAAAATGTTCATATTGTAACTGGGCCTTTAAGGTGAAGGTAGTTCAGTTTCCATGCCTGGTTAATCATTAGCTTCTCTCCTAACACCACCACTAAGGGTTCCAATGAGCGCTACAGCTACGTATTCCTTTATGATATGGACACCTGTCCATTACGAAATAGATTGAGACCACCTGCTCATTTCACACAGGTCATCAAATTGCCACTCATTACTTTCATCATTACTTCAGCCAGTGGGCAGGACATGAAAGGTTTAACTTCTTATCTCCTGAGGCATCCAACAGCAGAGCTTGGTTGTTCTGAATTAAACCTGATATAGATTGCAAGAATTACAAAATACACAGTGTAGTTTGATAGCAATTAACTTGTCCTCAGACATTTCACTAAACAAATCAGCACATAAGTATGGTAATGATAATAAAGTTGCCCTAATTACCCTGACACAGTTAATAAAAAATAACAGCACTTCAGCAAAATATTTCAAGAAAGTTGGTTTCATGGTACTTTAGGTTACAAAATCGCACTAGCGCAATCAATGCCAATTTTGTGGATGAAGATGTAAGAAAGAGGCAGAGACAATACTTAAAATTAAAGTCCAAAAACCAACCAGAAAAATAATTGAGACTTCAGAGAAAAAAGATAAAGCAAGGACAAAAAAATCCAAGTTGCTTTTAGAGACAATCGCATGATTTATTGTGAAACTTTAGACTAAAAAAAATCCAAATATTAGTCATTTATGCTCTACAGGCATCTCCAGGCTGCTGTGTTTAAGTTATGTACGTGGGTGCCATTATCTAACTTTCCCACAGTAAGTAGATGCTTGTTCACAGCATCACCTCCTCAGAGCAACCACCACTTAGGAGCAACACGTATGTTCTTTAGAGGAGCTCCAGTTCCTTATTATTTAATCCCATGTTACAAAAAATAGGCAGAGAGCGCTGTTGCTATATATGGTACACTACTTATTAGATGTTCTGGGCCTTATTTTTTGCATCCCTTGTCCTCCCCCCATCACTCCCCCTCCTCGCACCGTCAGAAATCTAGATTGTAAACCCCCCCGCGCAGTGACGGTCTTTTTTTTTTTGTCTGTAAAGTGCCTTATTAGGCACCACTAGTAATCTGTATAAATAAAATGAAAGCGAGCCCTGCAAGGCACCGTTGCACCACAGGCTTGCGCACACCAACCCGAACCACCCAGCATGCACATGGGTACTGAACACGCACGTGTGTCCCAAGCATATTGCCAGCCCTACGTGCGGCTCTCCGGCGAGCTCGGCCCAGGAGACCCGAGCAGCTCGCGAGCCGGGGCTGAGTCCCCGCTGGCGCGGCCTGTGTCCAAGGGGGCGAGTCGCCCCCGGCTGTGCCCGAGGAGCGGGTGGCACAAAGCGCTGGCGGGAGCGCCACGTTCCCGCACCAGCCGGCGTAGCGGCAGCTGCCACAGGCCGCCCCCACCCCCCGGGCTGCTCCTCCCCTCACGTCCCGTCCCGTCCCGCCCCTCGCTTCTCGGCCGTCGGCCCCCGCCCCGGGTTTCGTGCTCCTGGCGGAGGCCGAGGGAGAAGGTGGCGGTGGAGGCGGTGGACGGAGAGAAAGCGCCCAGGCACCGGAGAAAAGAGGCGGCCGCTGCCCCCGCCCCCGCCCCCGGAGCGAGTCCAGCGCCGCCGCCTCCACCACCTCCTCCTTCAGCGTCTCTGCCCACCCCGCCACCTACCTCCCCCAGCAGCCGGGACAACGGAGCAGGGCGATGTCTTCCTCCGGCGGCCACCAGCACAGCCAGAGCCGGGCCATCCCCACCAGGACGGTGGCCATCAGCGACACCACGCAGCTACCTCATGACTATTGCACCACGCCCGGGGGGACCCTGTTTTCTACCACTCCTGGAGGTAAAGAGCACCCCCAGTTACCCCTGCTGGCCAGGCCCAGGCCTCCCTCCGTACACGCACCAGGCTCCGGGCTGCAGGCAACCGCTCGGGGGTCCGCGCAGCCGGCTGCGGGGAAATGTGCATGCAATTAACGGGAGGGAGAGAACAGAGATGCAGCAAAGTACGTGCAATTAGCGTTACACAGCTGACAGTTTTAATGGGGGAGGGGGAGCGTGGAAAGCGCATGCAATTAAATGGGGGAGGGGGATTAGCAGAGAAGTACATGCGAGTAATGCTACACGGGGTGCAATTGAGGGGGAGACCGTGCGGGAAAGTGCAATGGTGATAAGCGGACTAGGCGCGACCCCCACTTTCTCTGAAGCCCTCAGGTTTATTACTCCTTGTGCGGTGGGGACCTCGTCTATAGGGTTACCTCTTTTCTGTCGTCTTCCCCGGGATCTCAAAGCAAAGGGCTATCGGCTAGTGCTACACAGGACCGGAGGCTTTGGTGGGGAGCAGAGAGAAATAGGTGTACCAGAGATCGTTGTACAAAGCGGGGAGGAGAACCTCTAGCACTAAAAGGGCCCTTTCCCCCCTCTGTATGTATTTGTAATGTTTGGTTTTTTATTCGGAAGGAAGGATGTAGGGGAGGGAAGGAGATTGTGCTGGATCTGAAGCCTAGTTGCACTGGGCCCCAGGCTCCTTCTCCCTTTTTGGTGTGGGGCTAGCAGTGAGATATTTGTAAACAAGGCCTAGGAGTCTAGGACAAGCCCGTGTCTGTTGCACAATAAGAGAGGAGAAGTAGGGGGGGAAATTCTCCAGCAGCTGCAGGAGGGAGAGAAACATGAACTCCACCGAGAACTCGGGACGCACCCCAGTGTGGAACCAGCCTCTGGCCGTTATCAAGGGGGCTTGGGATTCTTTTAGCTCTGACTAAAGAAATGCATCAGCCAGTGGAGGGCTCAGTTTAAGGAAGTGCTAACTTTGCACTGCAGACTAACATGGATGTAGACTGTGCAGCAATCTCCGTGTAGGCCTGTTCTTGGACAACAAGGCCTGTATAAACCTATTGATATGCCTGCTGCTCTTGTTGATTTTATTAGTAACAGAGCTAAATAGGAGTCAAGGCATAGGAGCACCAGATACCCTATTTGTATTTAAAAACTAAAGCTTAACCTTGTCATCTCCTCCAAGACAAGGCTGACTCATGAAATCATTCCTCCCCGCCACCCCAACTAAACATCAATTAACAGTAAATCCCATGATGTGTTATCTAGCCTAAACGTTGTGTGAATGGTAGAGTGCATACAGACAGGGTTCCTGAGCTAAATATTGACTCTGTTCCCCTGAGGGGGACCTCTTGGGGAAGCACTCACAGATATTTCAGTTGGCAAAGCTGTTTTGTTATTAAATAGCCAAACAGTCATTTCACAATAGTTTTCAAAGTCGCTTTAAAAATAGTGCCCTGGTTCCTGGCTTAGATCAGTGGTAAAATATGTGGAAAGAAATTAATAGTGGAACTCTATTGTAATTTTTGTTATGGTCAAACAGGACTATAAAACAAAAATATTCAGGGATGAGAACCTGCTGTTTTTTTGCAGTATAGTTTTCCCAAAGCCCAAACCTCTTATTTCCACTTCATTTTAGGCTCAAGATTGCTTCTATTCCTCTTAAACTGGGTGTTGTTTGCCCTTTCGTTGTTACAAATTATGCAGATTATGTGAACATGTGAGTTCCACATCATTGCTCTATCCTATTTTTCTTGTGTCCCTAACTTTTCTCTGCTGGGCATGGGCAGGTTTGTATAAACGTATGTTGATATCTGCTAGAGAAGCAGGCTTATCCTCCACTGTCTCTTGACTTCTTCCCTTGCTCGCTTTGCAGATAGCTATAAAAATGTAAACACCAGTGTGACTTTTCTGTGGCTTCCAGAAAGTAGCAAATACAGTTCTAGTGATGTGTGTATTTTACAGGCCATGTGTAATATTGCTGCATCCTCCTGTGTAATGGACTTCCATCATTGCACTTTTTCTTCCTCCATATTAGATATTTTAAAACTTTTTCTGTCTATTAAGGTATTAAGTGGGGTCTTGATTTTGTTATGGTATTTTGTGTTGGCTGGAGGTGGATTGCCATTGAAGGTCATCTGTAAATGAAAGAAAATAACTAGATTTATTAGAAGTATGTGCAGAATGTGATTAAAAAAAAGATGGATAAAAGGGACAAAATATTAATAAATGCATGTTACCTAAATACTTGTTCTGAGTCTACTGTGGGTTGTGAAATCCCTACTTGGTGTGACATTGTAGAATGTATCGTGCTGGTGGTATCAAACCTTTAAAATATTCACAAATGATGATTTTAAAAATTTTACAAAGTGATACAATTTTTGAGAAGGTTAAACGACTGGAGTATCAGACCTCACAGGCTTATATTAGTCTACAGTGGGGTTCTGTGTGTTAAGAGTAGGGTTGCAGGACTTTCTGTTCCTATTTTTCCTTAATTAGCCTACATTTTATAAATTACTCTGGGGCAAGAATACCCCATGAGAGCTTCACATCTGTACTGCTGCTACCCAGAAGCACCAGAATGAAACTGAGTAGAATCTGTTTGCTGTTCCTGCTGCAGAATTATAAACAGGAGTAAGAGAGGTACAAAGGGTGTTGGATGCTGTAGAATTTGGGGTGCAGAGGAGAGCTGAGCGAGTTTGCATTGTCTTCCCTGCACACATCCCTTCTCCTACCAGCACTGCACTTTCCCAGCAGGAGCAGCAGAATGCAGTTGACTGGAATTGTTAATTTCACTTTGCTGTCATTGCTTGTGCCTTGATGGGATTATAGAGGGATCTAAGTTCCATCTTCTCAGCCTGGCATATTCAGGGAAGAAGTAACATTTAGAATGTTTTCATTGGGCGATCCCAGAATCCTACAACAAGGAAGACGCATAGTTAAATAAATATGAGGAGAGATGCACAGAAGAAATGTGAAAGGGAATGATGAATATAAAGGGTGGGAGGAGAGAAATTTTTAATTAAATCAAAGTGGGAGTGAGGGGGAAACAAAGACAGACCTCAAAAATGAACTCCCCTACCTTTTTGAATTAAAAAAGGACTAGAAAAATCCTTCCACCTCATATGGTTTCTGCAACAAGCCACATGGAATGCTGCCCTTGGTTCAGTTGTAGGTGTGACAGTTTAGTGAGTGTTTCTGAATGAGTTGTTGATCCATACTGGGAACCTAAAAGAAGAAATAATGTTAAGTGTGAGTTAATGTGCTGAATATTCTTTTATAATAATAGTTAATATTTAGGACTTCATTAAAAGTTTACAGGGTCAAATCCATGGATGCTAGACAGTACTGATGCTAAGTTATTTTTCATACAGTTCAGATTTTCTTTCCCTCCATTCAGAGTGTTCTTGATGGGTTTATTTTAAAGCAGTATTTGAATATAAAGGTTTTGAATAAATCATTGGTAGCTACATCTTGGTGCTTTTAAATGTATCACTCATGGAAATGAAGGACATATGGCACTAGCTTGAGCCCATTGCACTACAAGCAGACAGTCTGCAAACTTCTTCGTCCCACACACTGCCAGTTAATCCAGATCTGCTTTGTCTCTGATATCCCTCTTCTAGGTCTTACAGTTGGCAGCGTCTGCTCAAGTACCAAATTGTGATGTCAAAAATATCACTGGTGTCATCGCTCTGCACTTAAAACACCTTTCATCCAAGGATCTCAAAGTACATTACAAAGATAGGAAATAGGACTGTATTATTTATCTCTATTTTACAGATTGGGCCTCAGTTTTCTTATGAGGCTAAGTGACTTGCCCAGGTTAATAAGAGATAAGTGGCAGAGTCAGGTATAGAACCAACAACATCCAGTTCCCTGCTCCTGAGAATTGTTGCCTTCTGGAAAGATGCTCCCAAAATAAAGCGTCTATGTCTATCTGAATTTTTATTGATTGTTGTTGTAAGTAATGCCTAAAATCACTATAACCGAGATTAGCGGTTGAAGGAAATCTATATTTTTAATTTATTTACTTTGCACATTCCGACAGCACTTTCTGGCCAGTCTATTTAACTGTTTCCCCGTTGCTCTGTCCTCGCTGTTGTGCAAGACCCATATTTTTTTTTATATATTAAAAGAAAAATGTGATTGTAAAACTCCTAGTATTGGTAGCTGTTAAATTTGTATTTTTTAAACTAACTTCATATTAATGGTGTCCTTTTCATAAGTGACACAGGTAAGAGTTTATCCCAGCTATCAGAAAATTAAGAGCTAGTGCAGAGCCCTCGGGAACAGAGTATTGAAGACTAGCATTTGTGAGTGTGGCTGAGGACAACTGTAGGGGACAGGGAGTGTACAAAAACAGAATCCTAGTTCAGTGCTTAGGGAGCAGCAAGAGCCGGTAGAAGCTAAGGACAGGCAACACGGAATTCTGAATGACGATGCGGAGGCTATAGCTAGGATAGATCGTCCCATTTGTACAGAGTCCATTCTGTTTTCAGAAAACAGTTGCCTGTCCTTTTGAGTTCATGGTAGTGCTTTAATTTGAAAGCCACCAACTATACCTTATCACCTGTCATGGACATTGGCTGTTTTCCCACGTTGACAGAAATTCTTATAAGAAAGAGGGGGTCCTGCCTTTAATAACTTCCTTCTGTAGACAGTTTCTGGGAATGTTTTGAATTGATCCAGTGTTTAACTCTTGCCTTCAGAGGTGCCTTTACATGTGCAGTCCTGGTGAAGGGTCCCCTTAAAAATTACCAGTTCAGAAAACAGGACTGGAGGTCCCTGCGAACTACCCTCTTTCTGGGAGGGTGCCCTTGCCTATCTTTTCATCGTTCTGTTAGTGGCAATTACTATTTCATGTTTCTCAGGAGGCTCCTTTGCTGCAAAGTGTGCTTTTTATTTCAGCTTATCACTGGAGTAATCTCTCAACACCCACAGTTTGAGAACTACTAAGGCACTGGGTGGTTGGTTTTTTTCTTTTTCTTTCCCCTCTTGAACGGAGGTAGGAAAATATTTTGTGGACTCCCGATGCCCCCTGAATCTAAGTAGCAAAATTTCTGAAGAATATTTCAGCTGGTTCCCTATTAGTAGTACATGAAATATTAAATAATATCTCCCAGAAGCCCTAATCAGGATCAGGACCCATTGCTCCTTCTTGTTGCTGTGCAAGGGGCGCGGGGGAGGAATAAAATAAGACTTCAGGTGTTCCTCTGCAATTCAAACACGAAGAGCTTTGGACAGGATACAAAATATCTTGTTGCAAAACAGCTGCCCCTGGGTAAGATGTCTGATGCTCCCCTGAGGTGTGGAATGACTGAGAGGCGCATTGCCTAGAAAAATTCTGAGTGTAACTCTCAAACATGCAACTCTGATTAGCTTTAAACTAGCAATGCGAAGGTTGTGTTTGATCCATTTAAACATTTATTTTTCTAAGGAACAGACTTGATTCACTCAGAGCTGCAAGTTGTTGCTCTGACTCACAGCTTCGTGCATATAATTTTAAATGCCTTTTCTTAGTTTACTTTTGTGTCTGTTCTGTACTGTTTAGTGGCCAGAAAAGGGATTACAAAATGGTTCTGTTGTGTTCATGCTCCTCGTGTCTTTTGAGTCATCTCCGTGTACTGTCAAAACCAAGTTTATTCCTGTCAGCTCTGCAATAAAGCTGTGGCACTGCAGAAGAGAAGTGCCTTATTTTCTTCCTTCCGTCCACCAACAGGCTGTCTAGTTCTTCTCCAGAACCTGTGTAGTGAGGGATGATCTGGGACCACAGCTTGGGTTTTTTGTACACCAGGATGATCTTGCACCACTGGCAGCTGGAAAAATCTTGTTTTGACTTGAAACTGAAAAGATCTGATCATAGAAGAAACCGATAAATACTTTAAAAGTGGGACATGACAATGACTTTTCTGACTGTAGCTTCACTTCAGATTAAAAATAGTGTTCTCTGTCTTTCTGCAGTTCTAATCTTGGAGTGAAACCTTGCACTTTACATCTTCAATCCTGACAATGTAGTTTCTGCTCTTAAATGAGTGTTCTGCCTCCTTAAATAAGGTCAGCTCCCAGACTACTGCACTGGGCAGCACAGCATGGGGAGGAGGCGACCAGCCCTCTGTGGAGATAGAGGTGGTTTGGGACTATTTAGAAAAGATGGACAAGCACAAGTCCATGGGGCCAGATGCACTGCATCTGGAAGTGCTAAAGGAATTGGCGGATGTGATTGCAGAGCCATTGGCCATTATCTTTGAAAACTCATGGCGATCGGGGGAGGTCCTGGACGACTGGAAAAAGGCTAATGTAGTGCCCATCTTTAAAAAAGGGAAGGAGGAGAATCCGGGGAACTACAGGCCAGTCAGCCTCACCTCAGTCCCTGGAAAAATCATGGAGCAGGTCCTCAAGGAATCAATTCTCAAGCACTTAGAGGAGAGGAAAGTGATAAGGAATAGACAGCATGGATTCACCAAGGGCAAGTCATGCCTGACTAATCTAATTGCCTTCTATGACGAGATAACTGACTCTGTGAATGAAGGGAAAGCAGTGGACATGTTATTCCTTGACTTTAGCAAAGCTTTTGCCATGTTCTCCCACGGTATTCTTGCCAGCAAGTTAAAGAAGTATGGGCTGGATGAATGAACTATAAGGTGGATATAAAGCTGGCTAAATCGTCAGGCTCAACGGGCAGTGATCAATGGCTCCATGTCCAGTTGGCAGCCGGTATCAAGTGGAGTGCCCCAAGGGTCAGTCCTGGGGCCGGTTTTGTTCAATATCTTCATTAATGATCTGGAGGATGACGTGGATTGCACCCTCAGCAAGATTGCAGATGACACTAAACTGGGAGGAGAGGTAGATACGCTGGAGGGTAGGGATAGGATACAGAGGGACCTAGACAAATTAGAGGATTGGGCCAAAAGAAATCTGATGAGGTTCAACAAGGACAAGTGCAGAGTCCTGCACTTAGGATGGAAGAATCCCATGCACCGCTACAGACTAGGGACCGAATGGCTAGGCAGCAGTTCTGCAGAAAAGGATCTAGGGTTACAATGGACAAGAAGCTGGATAAGAGTCAACAGTGTGCCCTTGTTGCCAAGAAGGCCAATGGCATTTTGGGCTGTATAAGTAGGGGCATTGCCAGCAGATCAAGGGATGTGATTGTTCCCTTCTATTCAACATTGGTGAGGCCTCATCTGGAGTACTGTGTTCAGTTTTGGGCCCCACACTACAAGAAGGATGTGAAAAAATTGGAAAGTGTCCAGCGAAGGGCAACAAAAATGATTAGGGGACTGGAACACATGACTTATGAGGAGAGGCTGCGGGAACTGGGATTGTTTAGTCTGCAGAAGAGAAGAATGAGGGGGGATTTGATAGCTGCTCTCAACTACCTGAGAGGGGGGGTTCCAAGGAGGATGGATCTAGACTGTTTTCAGTGGTAGCAGATGACAGAACAAGGAGTATTGGTCTCAAGTTGCAGTGGGGGAGGTTTAGGTTGGATATTAGGAGAAACTTTTTCACTAGGAGGGTGGTGAAGCAGTGGAATGCATTACCTACGGAGGTGGTGGAATCTCCTTCCTTTGAGGTTTTTAAGGTCAGGCTTGACAAAGCCCTGGCTGGGATGATTTAGTTCGGGTCCTGTTTTGAGCAGGGGGTTGGACTAGATGACCTCCAGAGGTCCCTTCCAACCCTGATATTCTATGATTCTATGAAATAGGCATCCACAGGATACAACCTGTGACTGTCTGAAACTCTTACCTCTAAGTGAGGCCCTGCTATTGGTTCTAGGATCTTTCTAGAGCAGGAAGCCTGCTCAGACAACAAGTTCTGAAGTGTGTGAGTAATATGTTTGATACTTGGGGTAGAAAGGCGAGAGAAATCTTGGAGAGGCATGGAGGAGGATTGGACTCTTCTTTGGGCCCAAGGAAATGCCAGTATATCCTGGTGCGGGATATTTAAACAGCTTTCCCCAGTGCTGAGGCCTCTGTGTTCCTAGGTTCCAGTTAATTATTGAACTTTCAGGCAGTGTTGCTGTCTTTCCTTAAACCATCAGCTGCTCAGTAGGTGTTTGAACTATAATATGTTCATTTTTCATAGAAGAGCAATCAAAGATGTTTAGTCTGTTATATCTGTGACCATCACCTCTCTTCCTTTTAACGTCTCTCATCCCAGTCCATCACGGCTATTCCTACCTCCTTCCATTTCTCTGCTGTCCCCTCTCCTTGACAGATACTACTTTTCTTTAACTCCAGGGTCTCCATTTTCAAGGCCTCTCTCTTCTTCACACCAGGGTCTTTGTTCCCTTTCCTGGACGCTCCGTCCAACTCATCAGTTTCCAGCATTGGACCTCCCCCACTTCCTCGGTTCCTGTCCCCATGCTGCTGAGTGCCTCTGGAGAAAAGTTTAACTTCCTTCACTACAGATAGATCCTCCTTGCCATCATCTCTATGACTTAATATGCCAAACAGCTTTTTTCTTTCCTGATGGACTCCTGTACCCACAGCCCTCATGACTGCTTCACCTTTGACTGTCTCTTCAAACCCACTCACCTATTGTACCTCCTTTTCAGCCCAAGTTTTTAACAATTGGTGTCAATTTTTTCTTTTTGAAAACATCTGCCATGAATTCTTGTTCCATCCCCTCCACCCCTACTCTTAATCCTGGGATCCAGCGCTGAGCTCTTTGAGGCAAGGATTATTTTTTTGTTCTGTATTTGTACAGCACCTAGCATTATGGGATCCTGTCTATAACTTGGGCTGCTAGGTGCTGTCACGTACAACGAACTGTAATGGTGTGGCCTTCACACTCTTCACTTCTCACCCCTTGACCTTAACCCCCTCAATCATCTCTCCTCTCTTGCTCATTTTTATTCAGTCTCTCATTCTCCTTTTCATCTACCTTTGTGTACAACACTCTCACAAAAACCAAGCCCTAACTCCACACTGCCTGCTTTCCTGGCTTCCAAACTTGTTGTCATCCTTGACACACATCCCCATTTATCCTAATGTACAAGGATGCACTATTTCCAAAACCTATTGTTTTCTGTCTTTCCCTACAGCTCTGACCTTTACTATGCTTTGTTAATCTTCTGCATAGTTTCTAAGGCCAGAAGGGACCATTCTGATCACCTGGTCTGATTTACTGTGTAGCACAGGCCATAGAACTTCCCCAAAATAACTCCTAGAGCAGATCTTTTAAAAGAACATCCAATCTTTATTTTAAAAATTGTCAGTGATGGAGAATCAACCACAAACCTTGGTACATTGTTCCAGTGGTTAGTTACTCTCACAGTTAAAAATTTGTCTTCTTTTCCTTCATAAAAAGAAAAGGAGTACTTTTGGCACCTTAGAGACTAACCAATTTATTTGAGCATAAGCTTTCGTGAGCTACAGCTCACTTCATCGGATGCATACTGTGGAAACTGCAGAAGACATTATATACACAGAGACCATGAAACAATACCTCCTCCCACCCCACTCTCCTGCTGGTAATAGCTTATCTAAAGTGATCACTCTCCTTACAATGTGTATGATAATCAAGGTGGGCCATTTCCAGCACAAATCCAGGTTTTCTCAGCGCCCCCCCCCCCCTTACAAAACACACACACACAAACTCACTCTCCTGCTGGTAATAACTTATCCAAAGTGACCACTCTCCTTACAATGTGCACGATAATCAAGGTGGACCATTTCCAGCATAAATCCAAGTTTAACCAGAACGTCTGGGGGGAGGAAAAAACAAGGGGAAATAGGCTACCTTGCATAATGACTTAGCCACTCCCAGTCTCTATTTAAGCCTAAATTAATAGTGTCCAATTTGCAAATGAAATCCAATTCAGCAGTTTCTCGCTGGAGTCTGGATTTGAAGTTTTTGTGTTGTAAGATAGCGACCTTCATGTCTGTAATTGCGTGACCAGAGAGATTGAAGTGTTCTCCAACTGGTTTATGAATGTTATAATTCTTGACATCTGATTTGTGTCCATTTATTCTTTTACGTAGAGACTGTCCAGTTTGACCAATGTACATGGCAGGGGGCATTGCTGGCACATGATGGCATATATCACATTGGTGGATGTGAAGGTGAACGAGCCTCAGATAGTGTGGCTGATGTTATTCGGCCCTGTGATGGTGTCCCCTGAATAGATATGTGGGCACAGTTGGCAACGGGCTTTGTTGCAAGGATAGGTTCCTGGGTTAGTGGTTCTGTTGTGTGGTATGTGGTTGCTGGTGAGTATTTGCTTCAGGTTGGGGGGCTGTCTGTAGGCAAGGACTGGCCTATCTCGCAGGATTTGTGAGAGTGTTGGGTCATCTTCCAGGATAGGTTGTAGATCCTTAATAATGCGTTGGAGGGGTTTTAGTTGGGGGCTGAAGGTGACGGCTAGTGGCGTTCTGTTATTTTCTTTGTTAGGCCTGTCCTGTAGTAAGTGACTTCTGGGAACTCTTCTGGCTCTATCAATCTGTTTCTTCACTTCCGCAGGTGGGTACTGTAGTTGTAAGAATGCTTGATAGAGCTCTTGTAGGTGTTTGTCTCTGTCTGAGGGGTTGGAGCAAATGCGGTTGTATCGCAGAGCTTGGCTGTAGACGATGGATCGTGTGGTGTGGTCAGGGTGAAAGCTGGAGGCATGTAGGTAGGAATAGCGGTCAGTAGGTTTCCGGTATAGGGTGGTGTTTATGTGACCATCGTTTATTAGCACTGTAGTGTCCAGGAAGTGGATCTCTTGTGTTGACTGGACCAGGCTGAGGTTGATGGTGGGATGGAAATTGTTGAAATCATGGTGGAATTCTTTTCCATGGGTCCAGATGATGAAGATGTCATCAATATAGCGCAAGTAGAGTAGGGGTGTTAGGGGACAAGAGCTGAGGAAGCGTTAGTTCTAAATCAGCCATAAAAATGTTGGCATACTGTGGGGCCATGCGGGTACCCATAGCAGTGCTGCTGATCTGAAGGTATACATTGTCCCCAAATGTAAAATAGTTATGGGTAAGGACAAAGTCACAAAGTTCAGCCACCAGGTTAGCCGTGACATTATCGGGGATAGTGTTCTTGACGGCTTGTAGTCCATCTTTGTGTGGAATGTTGGTGTAGAGGGCTTCTACATCCATAGTGGCCAGGATGGTGTTATCTCTCTGGTCACGCAATTACAGACATGAAGGTCGCTATCTTACAACAAAAAAACTTCAAATCCAGACTCTAGCGAGAAACTGCTGAATTGGATTTCATTTGCAAATTGGATACTATTAATTTAGGCTGAAATAGAGACTGGGAGTGGCTAAGTCATTATGCAAGGTAACCTATTTCCCCTTGTTTTTTCCTCCGCCCCCCCCCCCCCCCCCCACGTTCTGGTTAAACTCTGTAAGTATCCTGTAAGTATGGCCTTCTCCTTTTTCCCCAGATGTAGATACTTTCATTTAGCCATATTAAAATGCATATTGTTTGCTTGTGTCCAGTTCACTGAGTGAACTGGATCGCTCAGTCAGTGACCTGTTCTCTTCATTATTTACCACCCCCCCAATTTTTGTCACCTGCCAACTTTATCAGTGGTGACTTCATGTTTTCTTCCAGGTCATTGATAAAGATGTTATATGGCAGGGGTGGCCAACCTGAGCCTGAGAAGGAGCCGGAATATACCAACGTACATTGCCAAAGAGCCACAGTAATACGTCAGCAGCCCCACATCAGCTCCACTCCCCTGCTGCCAGCTCCTCCCACCCACTGGCAGTCCCGCCGATGAGCACCTCCCGATCAGCTGTTTTGTGGTGTGCAGGAGGCTTGGGGGGGAGCAAGGGCATGGCAGGCTCAGGAGCGGGAAGGTGGAGGGGGGGCAGGGCCTGTGGCAGAGCCAGGAGTTGAGCAGTGAGCACCCTCCAGCACATTGGAAAGTTGGCGCCTGTAGCTCCAGCCCCAGAGTCGGTGCCTATACAAGGAGCCGCATATTAACTTCTGAAGAGCCGCATGCGGCTCCGGAGCCACAGGTTGGCCACCCCTGTTGTAGCATAGAGCCAAGAACCAATGCTTGCAGGACCCCACTAAAAACAGACCTATTCAATGACAATTCCCCATTTACAGTTACATTTTGAGAACTACCAGTTAGCCAGTTTTTAATCCATTTAATGTGTGCCATGTTAATTTTATATCTTTCTAGGTTTTTTAATCAAAATGTCATGTGGTAACAAGTCAAATGCTTACAAAAGTCCAAGTATATGACATGAGTACTATGACCATTATCAACCAGACTTATAATCTCATCAAAAAAAGAGATCAAGCTAGTTTGACAGGATCTTTTCCATAAACCCATGCCGAGGGTTATTAATTACATTACCTCCTTTAGTTCTTTATTAATCAGGTTCCACATCTTGGCCGGGACCAATGTCATGTTGACAGGTCTATAATTACCTGGATCATTCCATTTACCCTTATTAAAAATTGGTACTATGTTAACTTTCTTCCAGTCTACTGGAACTTGTCCATTGTTCCAAGACTTCTTGAAAATCAACATTAACAGTTCAGCAAGCTACTCAGCCAGCTCTGTCAAAACTCTTGGACACAGGTTATCTGGACCTGCTGACTTAAAACTGTTTAGTTTCTGCTTAACATTATCCAGAGATACTCGTAGAATGGAATGAGTGTTATCACCGTATTATGAGAAATATTTCTTCAACACTTCTGCCTTTTCTGCATTATTATTGATAATTCTATCATTTCCATCTAGAAATGGGCCAGTAACATTGTCAGTATTCTTTTTGTTCCTAATATATGTATTCAACTCATTATTGTCCTTAAATCTGTTGGCCATAGATTTCTCTGTGTCCCTTGGCTTCCCTTATCAGTTTTCTACAATTCCTAACTTCTGATTTATATTCATTACCATCAGCTTCTGCTTTCTTCCATTTGTTATTTTTTACAGCTACCTTTGCTTCCTCTCTAAACTAGGTTGTTTTTTAACCAGCACAGCCTTCTTCCTCCAGTTGTGGGATTGTAGCTTATTGGGCAGTAAGTAAGGTGGTGTTAAATGATTCCCAATTACATTCACATTTTTCTGATTAAATTACTCCTCTCAGCTGATTTGGCTCATAATTATTTTCAGCTTTGTGAAATTGGCCTTATTGAAGCACCGTGTGTGTGTGTGAGAGAGAGAGTGAGTGAGTGAGACTTGGAAACAGGTAATGCCATTTTTGACATAGAATGCTACTCCCCATCCCCTTTCACTCACTCGATCCTTTCTAAATGGGCTCAGTACAGGTAATCGTACCAGTGGGAAGCAGTCCACATCACAAAACTGTCACCATGATTAACGCTCATCGATACAGAGGCCAGCAAGGGTGACAACTAGTATCTCATTGTACAGCTTGATACAACTGTCCTTTCCCCTCATCCCCTAGAAGTCCCACCAGGTTACACTGGGAGCACTTTGGAGAGGATACTTGCATTATCCTGTCCATGTCATCTGAGACTATGGATAAATAGAAGACTTCAGTGTCCAGAGCTGTCAGTTTCCTTTCACAAACACTGCATTAATAACAACAAAAAAGTTGTAAAAGTTAAGGATGGTCAATAAGTCTGGTTTGGACTTCGTTGCGTCTATAATGTTAAACTGAAGCGAGTCTACTTACGTTTATTTGGTGTTTATAAGGTGGGGAAATATGGAATGTTGATATTTGTTGTACAGTTTGAGAGAACACTGAACAGTTTGAAATGAAGTTGCCCAGCAGTTCCTTGCCTTTATTACTTCCTTAGGTAACAGAACAAGACTGAAATGTGGAATGGGGGGAGAGAGAGTTGTTATTAAATAGGACTGGTTTCAAGTTAAGACTTTTTTTATATCCTTTCATTTTGAGGGCACCATGAGTTGGCTCAAGGGTGGATTCTCCAGTGCTGGACATAGTTCTGACTTGAGACCACCTGAATGTAGGGTGTTGGGGCTTTCTTTCCTATATGGTCTGGTGACATGCATTTAATCGGTGCCTCTTTAGGATTGCAGGAGTGGGGGAAAACTGGCCTTTGAACAGAGTTAAAAGGCAGTGCCATTGTGTAAATAGAGCAACAGGAAGTGATTGGAGTTGACATATCCTCTCCCAAGCCCAAATGCTTCTCTTCATTTCTTTTCATTTTACCAGCCTAGAGAATGGGACTCCAAGTGGTTCCTTCGTCTCAACTAGGGGTGGGCAAACTACAGCTCAGGGGCTGCATCCAGCCCTCCAGATGTTTTAATCCGGCCCTCGAGCTCCCGCTGGGGAGCAGGGTCCGGGGCTTGGCCCGCTCCAGCCAGGGAGTGAAGTTGGGCTTGCCCCACTTTGCGTGGCTCCCAGAGGCAGCGGCATGTCTCCTTCCAGCTTTTACACATGCGGGCAGCCAGGAGGCTCTGCGCGCGCTGCCCCCGCAGCTCCCATTGGCCAGGAACTGTGGCCAATGGGAGTTGCAGGGGTGGTGTCTGCAGACAGGGCGGCGCACAGAGCTGCCTGGCGATGCCTCTACAAAGGAGCCGGAGGGGGGGACATGCCGCTCCTTCCAGGAGCTGCTTGACGTAAGCACCACCCAGACCCTGCACCCCTGATCCCCCTCAGTCCCAGCTCGGAGCACCCTTCTGCACCCTGAACTCGTCATTTCTGGCCCCACCCCAGAGCCTGCACCCCCAGCCAGAGCCCTCAGCCCTTCCCACACCCCAACCCCCAATTTTGTGAGCATTCGTGGCCCACCATACAATTTCCATAGCCAGATGTGGCCCTCAGGCCAAAAAGTTTGCCCACCTAAAGCCTGCTCACGTTGACATGTCATTATCAACTCACGTTCTGTATATATTCTTACATGCTGATTTTTCTCCTTTTGTCTGACTGTGTGCTAGGTACCCGAATCATCTACGACCGTAAGTTTCTGTTGGATCGCCGCAATTCCCCCATGGCTCAGACCCCACCATGCCATCTCCCAAATATTCCAGGAGTTACCAGTCCTGGTACCATGGTTGAGGATTCCAAAGTGGAAATAAACAATCTGAACAATCATGACAGGAAGACTGCAATGGGTAAGAGAGACTGGGTGATGGTAGTGGTTGATACTCTGGTTAACTTCTTTATAGCTCCCTTATTTTTGACTTTAGCAGATCTTGTGCTCAGATATCAGTGATGGGCTCATTATATATAAATACCTGCAGCCTGAAATTTAGTATGTACAGTAGGTTTCCTTTTTCAGAGTGATTTTTTTTTCCCCCATAGTAGTTCAGTAATTGTTGCTTAAGTCTCAGGGAAAGTAAAAAAGACTCGTCTGGTTTCAGAAATATTTAACATACATATGGCTTCATTTTCCTCTTCCCCTTCCCCCCCATGAAGCTTTGCACCCTCAGTCCGTCATATGAAATAATACGTTTAGAGGGGTTTTGTATATCTGTTAGGGATGTAAAATGTTAACGGGTTAACCAGTAGGCATTAGGCTTACCAGTTAATGGACCTTAACTGTTAATCCACACACAGCCGGCTGGACCACGGCTGTGCTGGCCAGATCCTGGCTGTGCAGCACCACACATTGCGCCCGGTCCCACCCCGCCAGCCAGCCGACGACCCAGCACCTGTCTCACTGCCCAGAGCAACCCCAGCCCTTCTCCCTTTAATTGGTTAACCTTTTAAATGATATTTACATTCCTAATAGCTGTAAGAACTTTATGCTGCCATCCATTGCTCCTAAGCATCTTCCATAGAAAATTGCTAGCCATAGTGAAGTCCCTAGTGGACTTCATGAAGTTTTTGGTATTCCTCCCTCTTTTGGGAAAAATTTGTTTGGGGGGGGGAAGGGGTGTTTTTTGTTTGTTGGGTCAGGATTGATTGATTTTTGAAGCAGGGAGCATTTGGGTAGATGAGTGCCAATGTGCAGGCCATTCTTGCCGTGGTAGAAAAGCTTTTATAAAAAATGCAGAAAGCACATTTGAAGATCAAAAACTCCTATGTGTACAGGGATGTGATTAAACCGGTAACTGTTTCCTGCTGTATCATATCTCCCCATAGACAATGGACCACTGGGTGGCTTTCAGACTATCTTTTTTTTAAAATCAGATGTGGGTAGCAAGAGTCAATGCTTGTAACTTCAAGGGGACAAAGTGTCTTTTGCAGTAATACAGCTCTTTACGTGTTCATAGGACTGTACATGCATTAATTAATATTTAGCAATAACTAGGACATTTGTATTGAAGTCAAGGCTGTTACTGAGCTTCATAGGGCCTTTTACAAATAAAGAACATAAAATAAATTGACAAAAATTTGTGACATTTTGGTGATTTTTTTTTTTTTTTAAAGGCTGCCAACTTAAACTAATGATTACTGAGACAGGGCTGTCCACTCTGTCCTTAATGCACACTGCAAGTGATTGCAGCATCTCCCAAGAAGAGCATGTTCTTCCATAATGGATTATCTAATTTGCCCTATCTGCTGTGCAAGGTTAATTATGGGAATGAAATCTTCCATTATATTATTTACCAGAAGTTATATTAGGAAATAGGGTTGGGAGGTATGTAGGGATTGTCTTTCCTCTTGAGGGCTTTCTGAGATCTCCCTCTAATGCTGCTCTCCTTTTTCTGTTGCCAGGGGATGATGCTCAGTTTGAGATGGACATCTGATTACCCCAGAGCATAACCATGGAGAGGCAGCAATTCCTGATACCTGTGCATACTCGATTCTGCTAATAGGATCAGTAACTGAAAGGTGGAAGAGGCAGCGGTAGCAGCAGTCTCCATCAGACTCCCCACCTCATCTTCCAAGTGCCAAAGGATAAGAAGACTAGCTCCCCAACCCTGCTCCCCCCCCCTTTTTTTTTTTTAACTCCTATTTCCCTGCTCTGTGACTGAATGGATGCCCTTGTCAAATTATACAGAGCTGAGGAACACTCCAAGTGGAACCTTGGCATCTCGCACTTTAGAGGCACCCTGTCAAACCATACACAAGTGAGAACGTACCTCCATCACCAATTGGATATTTATTGCAAACAGCAAAGGGGCCAGGGACTAGTGGATTTATGCTCAGTGGAGATGGCATTTTCCCTGTTCCCCTCCCTTCAGCCTGATCCCAGCTCACAAAGGGCTTATGTGTGCACAGCAAGTAACCAGTTGTAATATGGTGTCTCAAATACTTGCGATCACTCGCATTTTAGAAACTGCAAGGAATAGTGGGAGACAGGTAAGAGTCTCTGCTCAGTCTGAGTTGCTTTTCCTCAGTGGCCAGAGCACTCACTTGAGTAACTCTGGGGGAACCTGGGTACTAGTCCCACTTGTGACCTGTCTCCATGACTCTGTGTGCCCTGCAGTGTAACATGTTCTCTTCTGGAGAAGCATAACCTTAATTCATTTGCTCCTGTACCTCCTTGGTTTCTATCCCGCTGCCAAACTTCTTTTTGATACTACTTCTTAATGTTGTGTGTATTTAGAGGAAGCTATTCAGTTCATTATACTGCTGATTCCTCCTCTTCCTTTCTTTCCATCCCAAAGGAATGCCACCCAGAACTTCTCACTTTCGGAAACTTAACCCTTTATTCCCTGAGTACTTTGAGTGAGTTCATCAATGCGAAATCAAAACTTTTTTTTTTCTGGGATATGGGGGATGGGTATCTTATGTTATCCTCAGGACTTCCTCCATTTTTGCCCTTTTGCCCTTGTTAGTGTCTCCTGATTTCTTTGCTGGTTCACCCTGTAGACTGTTGTATTGAAGGTACTGCAGTAATGGTTAATTTCCAACATCCCCCATCTCTCTTGCATTAGGAGGAATGTTTTTCCCCACTAACAGTTTTAATGAATACACTTATTAAATGTTTATAGTTTCAATTTTAAGACCTCCCATCTGAAGGGAAAAAGCAAATGTCAACGCTTCTCATCTTACACCATCCTTCCATTCATAGTTCACTGTGCTCCTGTCATTCACCGACTCCATTACTTTTCCTCCAAGTTGTTGGCAACTTTTATGTTCACTGCTGGGGTGTATATTGGCTGACTTGTAAAAGTGAACATTCGCCTGTGTGGGTCATTTTTGGTTCCACACTGTCCAGGGCTGCTTCTGTCCATATCTTGCCAAAGGGATTAGCTGGACTACTGTGGATTTTGAACGAATGTGGTGCTTCTGGCCAATTCCTGTCTGGCCTTGCCACTTGAAAGTTCTTGACGGGTTTGATTTAGTTTGCTGAGGGCATCGCTCAAACTGTAGCTGGACTTGTTTCCCATTGCCCGACTAGCTGGGAGACTGTGTATCTGACATGTGAGTCAGAAATTTACACAGCTCGGTTATAAATTGGAAAAGACCCTGTTTTCTCTTTTGGTATGCAAAAGGGGCACTTTCCTGGTAAAATATTTCTTTGGGGAAGGAAGGTTTCCTGAAAAACTCTTATTTTTCCCTCTTCCCTTCAACGTGTAAATAACACAGGAACAAAAACCCTTTGTAATGTTTGATCTCACACTAAAGAGTCTATTCCTGAATCTGGGAAATGCAGAGTTTCCTTAAAGCTTGGTGATGGCCAGAGAAGTGACTAAAACTACATCTCTATGTTCTGTATTTATTCTCTGGCATTATGCCACCTCTGTTTAGTATGAAGGATGCTATAGAAAGCTCAGTTTACTTTGTGTCTCCCAGATCCAATTTGTTCAGTTCAGATATTTATAAAGTACACTGTGAGTTCCTCCTCATGTAGGAAACAGTTTGACCTTTTTTTTTTCTTTTTCCTTTCCCATTCTGCTTCATGCATCATCACTAACAATAGTTTCTGGAATTTAGCAGGCAGTTTTGTTGATGAGGCAGAACAGAATCCAGATTTGCTCTGTAGTGCTGATAATAGTAAAAACTTGGGTTTGTCAGTGAACTAAGCAGAGTTGATTTGGGAGAAACAGGAAGAAGAAATGGGCAGTGACAAGGTATTGTTAGTCACTTTGCTCATCATAATGATACGTTTTGTTTTGTTCGTAACTTCTAAACTTTTCAAAGCACTACCCAGGGGTTCAGCTATTTGACTCTTTTATAACAAGAATTGTGCAGCTAAAATCCTGTTGCAAAACTGAAAATTTATCCTTAAGTGTACGGTGCACCAAGAGCTTCCATTATGCAACAATCCTCTTAGCTGTCAGCCGGAGAAATCATTCTGACTGCTGTCAACTTGAGATGTATTTTTAAATTTTTTTTTAAATACCCAAGGCAAGAAACAAGCATCCAGAGAGGAAAGATGGTCTGGTGGTTGAGGCATTGGAGTAGGATTAGGAAAATCTGGGGTTTGTTTCTGGCACTGCCACGGTATTCCTGTGTGACCTTGGGCAAATGACTTAGTCTCTCTGTGCTTTAGTTTCCCATCTATAAAATAGGGATAACAGCACTTTCCCATATCACAAAGGTGTTGTGAGGATAAATTCATTAGTATTTGAGAGACTGTCAGATACAATGCAAATAGGGGTTATAGGAAAGCATAAAAATGTATGTTTTTAAAAAAGCACAGGAGGATGTCATGAAAGTGGAGATCATGTTAAAAGCACCAGCATTTTGTGCAGTGATGGGTCTCTACTGTCTTGTGCTTTATCTCTTCTCCCCCCACCCAGCTACCCTGGACATGCCATGGTGCCATGAAAAATGATGACTGAATAAAAATAGTGCACTCAACAAACTTTCTCACTTTGCTAGTCAGTTTGGATAGAGTTCTCACCTATTTTGGTCAGTGCAGTGTCCTGTAACCTTAATGCCCTGTAAGAAGCAATTCCACACAGTCACACTCCCACACTCTCTCACTTTCAGTCTGAATTTAGATTTTGATTAAAATCTGCATTTCTGTGCCTCCTGCTGCTGATTGCTCTCTTTGGCCATCAGTTGCATCTGTGACTCCAGCAGTGTGGGGTGGAACCTAACGTACCTTCCACCTTGGTGTCATCCTAGTTGAACAATCAAAATCTGAATTCAGTTGTTTGCCATTTAAAATGGCACCATCAGGTTAAAAACAATTTATTTTAAACATGTCGTGTCTTGTTTGTTAATAAAACCAATACAAAATATAATTAATGTATTTTTATCCATTAATAATTCTTGTTTACTATTTCCACTACACTTAGCTTTGGAACATAAGAACGGCCATTCTACGCCAGACCAAAGGTCCATCTAGCTCAAATATCCTATCTTCCGACAGTGGCCAGTGCCAGGTGCCCTAGAGGGAATGAACAGAACAGATAATCATCAAGTGATCCATCCCCTGTTGCTCATTCCCAGTTTCTGGCAAACAAAAGCTAGGGACACCATTGTTGCCCATCCTGGCTAATAGCCATTTATAGACCTATCCTCCATGAACTTATCTAGTTCTTTTTTGAACCCCGTTATAGTCTTGGCCTTCAAAATATCCTCTGGCAAGAAGTTCCACAGGCTGACTGTCCATTGTATGAAGAAATACTTCTGTTTGTTTTAAACCTGCTGCCTATTAATTTCATTTGGTGACCCCTAGTTCTTGTGTTATGAGAAGGATTAAATAACACTTCCGTATTTACTTTCTCCAGTGAAAGTGGACAATGAAAATATTCAGTTATTTTATGGTTCTTAAGCACCACAACCACAACGCAGGGTAACATGTAAATCCAATCTAAATGCTCTGTTTGTTAAAACTGAAGGAAAGGTGATGATGAAAATGTTCAGTTTTGTAAATTCTTTATTTTATTAAACCTAAATTTTGCACTTACATTTTTGTGTCCCAGAAATTACAGGTCAGATCTTTCCCTGCATTAGGGCAGCTTTGTATCACTCCATCAGTGCCCTTTTTAACCAGTTTTAGGCTGCTTCAGGATTCTCCATGCATAGTGAGGTCCTTGGGTAGTGCAGAGCCATCATAGCAGTTCCTACACTCGCCTCCCCCCCTTTGCATTTAGCACAGGAGGTGAAGTTAAGGTAACCCTTGGCTCCTGTATTGGCCCCTTGATAGCTAAAACAAGTTAGAGTAGCCCTTAGACTGCTCTAATTTGTGCTTTGGGACTAGCTCAGAGATTGGGGAACAGCTCCCTCTTACCTAATATGATCAGCTTTAATCCTTATTTTTAACCATTAAAACATAGGGCCTGGATGATGCACTGGGTTAGTGCAGGAACCTATTCACCTTCAGGGACCTGGGTTCGGATTCTGTCTCTGACCATAAGTAAAAATGAATCTAGCAGGTTCATCCTAATTCCTACTATTCCACTTCATAAAACTGCAACCCAGTAGCTTGGTTTATGCTAAGGGAATTCCAACCACTTGTCAGTTTGGCTGGAGCTGTCATGTAGATTAGACTCCAGGTGCCCTGAACCATTTTTACTGAATTCATTTCACAACCTGCAGAACACTTTTTTCTTTTTTTTTTAAACCAGTTCAGTGAACAAACAGTTCAAACTGTCTGGAGCCTGGTCCACCTTACGGCTCCAACTGGCTTCAAAATCGGTTAGCTGAACTAGTTTTAAAACCAGTTAAGCTTTTTGGGAAAACTTGCCCAGCATAGATCAGACCAGTCTGGGATGATGGGCGGCTGCTGCTCAGGAGAGAGAGAGGATGAAACTACTGAGGGGGGATATCGGCAGAGCTGCCTGAAGGCAAACTAACAGTCTCACTCTGTGCCTGGCTCTAGCTAGGGCTCTTTGTCTCCCTTCCATGAGTATCAAATTTTGACACATTTTTTTTTAAAACCAAGATGGAGATGGATGTACTGTTACTGCATCCTTCCCTCCAGGACTGCTATGGGCACACGTGGATGGTGATAGAAAATGCTTTAAGATGTCTGTCTGCCTTGGTTTCATTAGCCTTAGCCTTTTCCATTGGGGCATTGTTCCTCAGCAGCACCAGGCCCAGAGCCAGCCCTGCCCCTAAACACTCCTTGCCTTGAGAAAAATCACACCTTTCAAAACCAAACAAAAAAACTCTCTTGCCTCTCAAATGACCCACTGTCCTGGCTGGCATGACCAATTTTCCCATTAGCTTTGCTTTGGTCCTTCTCCATGCTGATTTTCATTTTGAAGGGGTTTAAATACTGTGTTTTCTTTTTAAAATGAATTAAACTAAACAATAACACAGGGAACTCAAAGATGCAGTGTTGCCTGTTTAGACTTGATTAGGTTTAAATTCATTTCATCTTTACTCTGAGGAAGGCGTGCAGAGCTTTGAAAGAAGGATCACAACTTATGTAAGATGACCCCTATTGATTGATGTAGAATAATAGTGACTTATGCTATATAGAAAGAAACCTGCAGTGAACCTTCACATCTGACAATGACAGTCATCTCACCTTGATTTTCTATGTAACCATTGTCAGTTTTTCCTGATTTTGAGTTTTATGCTTTTAGTGAAAGCCCAGGCTCTAATCCTGCACAGCACCGATCGCTGTGCTGGTGTGAAACCCCACTGAAGTCAGTGGGGCTCTGTACAGGTGCTGGAGTCCGTGTTAAGAGAACGGATTGCAGAAGAGGGTCCATCTACAGCATGGGATGGGGAAGGGTTTCTCCAGGGAGTTTTGTTTCCTAGAGGGAGGTTAAGGTGTGACATTAAATCCAAAACAATCTGTTAAATCTTCTTGCAAATAGTATCATGTAGCTATTTTTGATGCTGGTTCGTGTGCTGAATTGACTACACTGAAAGCAGCATTCCTCTCTGTGTCTGAGTAAAGGTCCACTTCTGAAAATACTTGCCAGCTGATTTACAGTGCCAAGAGCTATGGGACAATTACCAATAAGCCTTTGTCACAAGTGTCCAGGGTGTACAAAGCTTTAAAAAAGTGGTGGTTTCCTTTTTAAGCTTTGGTATTGGCAACTGAGCACCTTTGTGACAGTCCTAATGCATGCTTCCATTTTGAATTAACTCTGCTTAATCATCTAATTGTTCAGTCAGTGAATACAGTAATTCTCCTCTGGACCTGTGTGCCAGTTCTCTGAAACTGACCTTGGGGAGAGGAGGGAAGGATAAAATAGCTTCCAGTTACACCCTGCCCAGTGGGTTTCTATTTTGCAATGAGCATTCTCCTTTCATCTCTAGATATTAGGAGTCAAATGTGGTTTAGTTTTCAAATGAAATGAGTTGTTGGTATCAACCCCATGCCTGGTGGCTGTTTTGGGCTTCTGCACTTTGTATGACTGGCAGTATGTGCTGGGAAGCAGCCAGAAGTGCTACTGGTCACACACTTATTCTTATTATAAATCAGGTGTATTAACAGATGTGTGGGAAGCTTGCTCAGCACTTTCCTGCACTCAGCCTTCTGTGTCTCTCTCATGTCTATTTGCTGTTAAACATATCCTCATTTCTACCATGAACAGAAAATGTGCCAGGTGGCATGGAGCGCAGCTCATCTTTCTTTCTCCCCTCCCTAGCAGTCTATCAGCTGAAAAAATCCCAAATTTTTGGTACCTTGACCATTTGCATTCAGGTTCCATAATTTAGAGTCAGCAGCACTGGGCTTCTTTCCATGCTGTTGAAAAGACAAATGTAATTCTTGCATGTGGGTTCCTTGTGGTATAATACTTTAAGGTCACCAGTTTTGCCATCAGAGGGCACTGTGATCCTCCCTAGGCTGCTATCATCTTGCACGTGGAATTGACTCTGTCCTTAAGGAAAACACATTCCTCATAATTGTCTTTGTCTTGTTTAATCTTTCCCAGTCTCTATATTCATATCTAGGAAACCTCTACATGACCCCAGAACACATGGGCTTTTTGTTGACATCTAGAATCCAGTCACTGAGACAAACAACAAAATCCAAACATCTGGTTGGGAAAGAGTTAACCACTGTTCTTAGCTAAAGAAAGGAGTACTGCATCTTTGCAGGGACACTGTCATTCTGTGTGTGTTTAATTTCATTTTTCACTTGTATTTCCGAACTATTTACCTTGTAAATTTTAACTGGTAACTTTCCCTTCCCCACCCCCAAAATTTGATGGTCTTGTTGATGTAAATCAGCCTGGGAGTGTGGGGGGGTGTCTTGTCTGGGTTCACCACCATTCTCCTCCCATTGCACCTTCCCTTTTAGAGCTAATATTGCTCTTCCACAATTCCTAGTGCCTGTTCTTTGTTAATAATACTGCCCCTGGCTACATTTGAAAAATACCACTTTATGACAAATCAGTATTTTCCCCATGATCTAAACTCAAATGTAGTTTTGTAGTGGCACTCATTTGGCATCAAAGATGCAGGGCTTGCCTCTTTTTTGATAACTGATTTTTATATGAATGTTTCACTCAGATTGTTGCAGCATCTAGTTTTCAGTGACCCCCTTCTATCTATTCTTTCCCCTAGTTGTCCGTCTAGGGAAAACAGCCCCTTCCTCTGAACTCATGCCGGAGGTTTTTGTAATGCCTTTTGGTAGGGAGGGAGTGATGTAGTATATGTGGGGACTCTTGTAAAGCTCAACAGCACACCTCTCAAATCGCCCCTTCAAACTAAATTCACCCCTCATTCCACGTGAGCATGGAATGTGTTTTCTTTTGTTCTTGTACATTAATCTAAGAAATTCTGAATAATAAAATTGAGATTATAGAAAGAAATACTTATTACACAGCATTATTTTAAGATGCTTGTCCTATGCCTCCGTCATTGTGACTTAATCCCACATAGAACGTTTGGCAGGTTGAGAAGTATGCTCTGATAACTTATCTGGCAAAATTGGTTGGCTATTCATTAAGTGAGAAATCTCCACTGGGGGGCAGGAGCAGAATGTATGCAAATATAAATGTGTGGGTAGGTAGATGTTCATAATCCACACACAAATATATAAAAATAAATATATTTTACTTAAAATCGCAGGAAATGTTGTTGGATTCTTTGAAAGATGAAGCAGCACAAGGAAGACTAACTTTGCTAAATACGAAGGGCAAACAGTGGATGTGTGAAGCCTCAGTTCTAGCAGAGTGATTCTTCCTACAAAACTGCTCTAAAAACCAAAATCCAAGGATTTAACTGACCTAAAACAGGAGCCAAGAGGAACATACAGCAGGAGTGAACTTTAACCATTTTGTTAATCACACCAGGAGTGAAAAAAGGGCAGTGAGCACCTTGGTCCCTACTGACTGGGAATAAAACAGTGATTTTCCCCATCCTGCTTCCCATGTCTATATCTGCATCACTGCAAGATGGTGACCCAGTGCCTTTCTTCACCTCAGATAGGAAAACTGTTTGCATCATTGTGAAACAGCTTAGCTGAGTTGTGAAGGTGTCTTGAGAGCATAGAGGACAGTACCAATCTTACGACAATTCATGGGTGTCTGACATATTTATAAACTCACTGTTCTTAAAGTCTTTATAAATTTTAAAAAGTCCCATTGACACTTTCTTCTTTTCTCCCTTTCCTACCCCATCCCCTTTCAATTTTAAATGTGATTTTGGCTGAAAAGCAGAGACTGCTTGAAAAGTCATTGGGCAACTTCTGTACAATTCAGTTTTTACTGTTCTTGAAACAAACAGGTGTTTGGAAAAAAAGCTCTCACCAATGGTTGCTGTTATGAGATCAATAAAGATCTTGATTATATTAAACTATGTTGTTGGGTTTTATTTTCTATATGATGAGTTTCTGGTCAGTGACAGGAAGTCAGGGTCTTTAAAAAATTGACCCCTTGCTTGCAGTTACATATGGCTCTCTTTAAAGATTCTTCCAGTATTTTGTGGTTAAAACTTTAAAAGTCCAGATGAAAGGTGAGGGGCATTTGGGGGCCAGATTTTCCTATCCATTTTCCACCCTTCCTTATGGATCTCATGTTTCTAGCTGAAGATTATTGGATGGGACTCCCTAATCAGTAGGATGCTGCTGCTGCTTTTGGGCAACACTTAACTTAGATGCTCACAACATAAGAAGCATTTTAACTTGCTATGGCTTTTCATCCCTGGCTCATTGACTTCTCGTTGCGTACCACAAAAGCAGTTGATGATAAATCAATCATTCATGTCACTTGCACCCCACAGCAAATGGTGCAGAGCCAAGTGCTCAAAATAACTCTGGGCTTTAGCCTGCAGAAGGTTAGAGTTATAGCATTGGATGGATATTTCCTGACTTGCAGCACTAGTCCTAAAAAGCGCACTCGTATAGTTATGTTGCAGTTTAGTGAGGCTTTCCTTGTATTCATAGTTCACACTTAATGCATCCTCTGGATGAAAAGACTCATTTGTTCCTTGGGTTTGGTATTGTACCCCCAAGTCTACTGGATATGTTCTAGTTCCCTCCCCTTAATATCACAGTAAATGGTTGGAAGGGAGAGTAGCAGCTTTCTGGCATCTCTGCCCACTAATGCTTTTTTTATTTGCACTGTTGTCAATGTAGCAGTGATCCACGCCACTACATTCTGTAGTAAGTACAGTGACACAATGTAGGGTAGTACATTTATGATAGTTCCTCTTCAGGCCCAAACTCCTCACACTTACATGCATAATCCCCTGATGAACAGCCACCTCTGGGGTGAAGGAAATTTTGGCCAGTGACTTGGGACAAACCCATACTCTTAAAGAATTGCTTTGGACCTTTAACTTTCATTCCCACAGTCCACATAGAATTTGGGTGCTGAGGGACCTCCGGTGAAAAGATGACTCTCATACTGATCTGACATGACAAGTGATCAAGGTAAGTTTGATGGGACAGAGAAATACTGTGAGCTAGTAAAAGTATTTGAGGGGGATCATGAATAAGGCTACCATTTAGTTGCGGAAGTAACGAAATCCATGACTTCCAGTGACCTCTGTGACTTCAGCCTGCGGTGGTTGGCAGCTGGAGGGTCACCTGCCTCTAGTGGGGTGCCTCTGGAGCTCCAAGAGGCTGTGGGTGGCTGTGGAGGAGTTCCCAGCTGCTGCGGAACCTCCAGCTCCCAGCTGCCGTGGGTGGTGGAGGAACCCCTGAGCCCCAGCCTGCAGCGGGGAACCCCCCAGCCCCTGGCAGGGGAATCCCCCCAGCTGCTGCAGGCAGCTTGTATCCCCAGTGCAGCTGCTCCACTTCAGGCAGTGTGGGGATTCGCAGATCCCTATTATGTCAGGTATATTTTTAGTAAGTCACGGACAAGTCACAGCTTCTGTGAATTTTTTTTTTTTTTTTTTGCCCATGACCTGCCTGTGAATTTTACTAAAAATATCCATGACATAATCTTAACCTTAATCATGAATTCAGGAATGGTTTAGAGGTCTGCAGGTGTTGGTGGAGAAACTTGCCATCCCTCTAACTCAGAACAGCTTCTGAAAGAGGACTTCAGTTCTTAAAACTAGGGCTTAATGACCTTTGGTAAACAAACAAATCTGGCAACTATGTAAAATACAATTCACTTTCTGCCTGTTCATTCTTTGAAAAATCTTTGCCTACATTTTACCCAAACAAAGAAAATGGCATGAATAGGCACATGTTTGATTTTATGTACAATACTTATGATTCCTTTATTGGTTTTCAAGGATGTCTCCTATTTATAAAACAGTGCCTACTAGTCCAAGTACCAGTTAAGCCTTGAAGCCGTTGTTTAACTCATATATGAACAATATATATACACCAGGAAGAACAAAACAGTTCTGTGTAGAATAAGGGTAGAAAATAAAGTGTATGACTGTTTTATAGGAGTTCTTGAACTTTACAATACCAGGACTGCCCTGGGATTTCCCTTCTATTTAGCTCTATGGAGAGTACAGAGTGATTGCAACCCTGTGATACCTGTTCATGACTTCTGGTTGAGAACCACCATTGTAAAGTATGGAGCTAGGGTTGCTAGTGGTTTGGGACTCTACCCAGACACATGACTTGGAATACTATTTTTATACTTTGGGATGAATAATAAATAATCACTTCTCTGGTCATTGTCAGCTGCAGAAGATGAAGGGAAGGGTGCCTTTGTGCTGCTGCCCCTTTTCGTTCTTTGCAACGTGTTTGGGATAGGATCCGTTCCCCATCGTTTGAGAGGAGGGGAATTGCTAACGTCGAATGAGCTGCTTTTCCCTGTGTAAAACAAACAATCTTCTGCATCCTTAACTTTCTGAGAGTGGCTAAGTGGTATGAAGCCCAGGTGGCTGCATGATTGGCACTGCATTTCCCATGTTTCTGAGCCTGACCCATAGCTCTGCCTCTGTGCTACTCTGCCCACTCAGGATGCTGACCCCCAGACTGACAAGGCAACGGAATCATGCTGTCGGAGAGGAGGGATTAGGTAGCAGAAATGCATAAGCAATGTGAGAGAGAAACAGTAGAGATGGAAAGGAAAGAAGAAAAATGATTTTTCAAAAAAAGAATACCTTGCACTAAAGAGAAAAATATATAAATACTCTCCTCTTATTTTCCCCTTTAAACAACTGCAGTGGTTGCCATAGAGATGGCGGCGCTGGGGCAGCTTTTATAGTGGGGGTGCTGAAAGCCACCAAACAAAATTGTAAAGCACTCAATGGCTATTACTTTGAAAGGGGTGCTGTTGTGCCCCCAGCTCCAGCACCCCAGGCACAGGGATGATAAGCATGAGATGGGCAGCGAGAGCACAAATGGGAGGAGTGGTGTCCTGAGATGATCTGACTTAAGACATGGTCCATGCTTTAGAAGAGTTTGAGAACTCCGTCATAGATCAAAAGTTATGTCACTCAGTGTGAGGTACTTACTACTGAGGTGCTAAAATTCACTGCTAGCCTGGACTCTGAGCTCAGAATAAGCAGGATTAAACATCATTGTTCTCATCTTTATTTGAAGACCAGAGATAGCTTTACCGGATAGAGTTGCAATTATATTCCTGCACAAGAAACACACTCAAGTTGCCTGTGCAGCCGTATGACAAACATTTGTTTTACCAGTTCATTTCCAGTGTAATTCATCCTGAAATCAAGACAGCTAGTCACAGATGGCACAGCAATTTGCATTTCAGCTACCTGATTTCAATAGCTATGGTTATATACCAAGAGGTAAATATATATTTGTATATACTTTGATTTGAGTTGTTTTGGTAACTGAAAGAAGTACTAGGGTTTGGCACAGCTTGTCATCTTTTCCACGTACTAGTAGGGAATTTCCTTTTTCCCTTGTCAAAAATGCTGTGTAACTTTTCAGATGGCTGCAGTAGACTACCATGAACAAGACAGCCCTTGTGTCCTTAACTTTGCAAATATTCAAAGGGGGCTCCAGCCCCTATCTCTAGAACTAAAGCATGGACAGAGCTCTGCAGTTTCCTCAGTGACAGCCACACTCTTCTACAATCATGTCCTCATGGTGGCCTATTGTAACCCATCCCTCTTCATAATAGAGCATGCTAAGTGGACTCATTCTCAGTGGACTGCAGCAGGAGGCAGGGACATGATCAGGGTGATGATATTTCAGCAAACCCTGGAGAGAAAAAAAGAACCAAATGTCACATGAAAGGTGGTGGTGTTTGGGGATTTTTTTTCCTTTTGGGGAGAAGAGAAGGAACAAAGTGCCCTGACTCCAGCTGCTTCGTATCAAGTAATAAGAAAAGGGGGGCCAGGTGGGGGGTGTGTGTGAGCAGTTATCCAAGGGGTGGGCAGCAGAATGCCTGACTAATTTTTGGAGAACTTGAAATTCAGCCACTAAGGTGCCAAAGCAGCAGATGATAGTGTCATTTGACAGGCTCTCTGAGAGAAAGGAACAAAGCTGCAGAAGTGCTATTAAGTCCACCACTACCAGACCCCACAATCAAGTCAACGTTACCTATTGCCAATAGTATCAAGCTGGTAAGAGGTGTAATAAAGTCCTCATGGACACCTTGCCCATATTCATGGTTAAAAGCAGTTCAAGCATCACTATCATTACAGTCTCTTGCTGTGCTCCAGGACAGACAGCAGACTGAAAGAGATGAGAGAAATCTGTGGAATCAGAGTATAGGTATGAGTGGGACCTTTACCACATTCTCAGTATCATTCTCTAAAATGGGACGCTTCAGGCAGAAGGATAATCTCCAAATTTGTTCATGTCCAAATATTAGTGCTTGAGTCAGGATATAACTACTATTTGTTTAAAAGCATTGCTGGCAGTTTGACCTGTCTAAAGAAACAAACAATGCTGATCAATAATGGGTCCAGAACCTCTTCACTTGGATTTAAAAGCCATAAAGAGGATTGGGGTAGGTAGGCTCTGAGATGTTTGATTGCAACTAGAATTGCAATTGGTTCATGCTAGAATTGCACTTCATGATATTTGTGATAACATTCTGCACTTACAAAGCAGCTTTCATTTAAAGATCTCAAATAATTTTACAAATGTATTTTCATTTTACAGATGGGGAATCTGAGGCATAGAGCAATGAACTGACCTGTCAAGCATCACAAAGCAAGTCTGTCGCAGACAGGAAAAATAGAGCCCAATTTTCCAGAGTCCCAGTCTTCTCTATCTACTAGTCAACACTGCCTCCCTGTTAAACTTTTGTAGATTTTAACTACATTATTTTTTTTTGCAAAATATACTCTTTGAAAAATTATATTTGCACGTCCTAACGCTTCCTAGAACAAACTGCAGTGTGTTTTCACACCCATCCTTCCCACAAAAATTAATCATGAAGGCTTTTCCAAATATAGCATTTGAATGCTTACTATTCAATCATCACTTTTATGTTCCCTAACAAACAATGCAGTAGTCATGAATTATCAGATGAATTGCCATGTCACTATTTGTTGTTCATGCTTTTTCTTGAAGCATTATTAGACTGAACACAAATACTGAAAGACTGGGTACTATTTGTATACAAGGTAATACAAATAGGTTCGGTCAAATACCTATTCCAGAAATAACCAGTATCATTTTAAATAGAAAAGGATGTATGAATACTGAAAATGCAATGAAAAAAACTTTGAAATCAATAAAATCGTGTTGTAAGTAATTATACTTAATAATATACCACAGCATTCATTATTTTTGCTAAAAAGCTGTATTTAATTTTCTTCAACTGGGATATATCCAAGAGCTACAGCTGGCACGTGGGCTGAAATAGATCAGCTGTTAACTAGAGTTGGTCAGAAAAATTCTGAAACTATTTTTTTTATTGCAATTTGCCAGTTCTCTGAACTGGTTGATTCTGACAAAATCCTGCCTGATTTCCTGCCAGCTCTCCCACCTGGCTCCTTGGCAGCTCATAGATAGCCAGAACTCCCAAGGCTTCCAACCTTCCAGCTCCAATTCATCCTGCCATGAGTGTTATTGAGAACCCAGAGTTTCCTGGTCTTCCACATTCTTTGGGTCCCTTGGGTTCCCAGCAACCCACCAAGCTGACTGCCTTGGAGGTGGGGATCCTGGAAGCCCTGGCATCTGCAGGCTGAAACTGACACAATTCCTGTCAGTTTTACTACTGCCTACCACTGAATAGCAATGATAAAACTGACCAGACTCTGTTAAGGTGACAAAATACTGAAAAATATTTGTGGAATTAAAATTTGATTTCCCACCCAGCTTTACTCTTAACCTGCATAGTACCTGACTTTTCAGATCTAACTGTATAAGAAAGTTCCTATGTATTTAAGTCGGGACATTGTCATGTAGCTGATGTTTTAAACTAATTTTCATTTTTCCTTTCTTCATTATTTGTAATATGCTCTCAAGAACCTGAAAATAGTTTTCTTTCTAGCGGTTTATTTGCACAACACTAATTGCCAGTCTTTCACACTTTCATAGTGGTATCAGAGTTTATGTTCAGTGTAGACTGCAACCATTAGAGGGCAGGATACTCATATACACTTGAACATTCCATCCAGTTGTTACTACAAAGCTCACAGAACAGTTGTCTTTTTTTTTTTTTTAAATGTATCCCCACCGAAAATATAAATTAATGTAGCCCGTAAAAATGTTTCAGAATGTTAAAGGTGAACTGCAAATAAAATATGAAAATTCCGTCCATTTCATCTATTGCTGCTGAATACCCATTTAGTCAGCCTAAAAAGGAATTCTGCACGTTATTATTTATCATCATCCCCTGGAGTTCTAAAATAATAATAACTTAGAAAAATGCAAAATGCCACATTTGAAGTACCATGGTGGCTGTAAAATCACCAGCACAGTGAATGCTAGGATATTACATTGGAGTGGGAGCCAACAATACAGGTGGGAAGGACAACACAGAACGTGAAGGGAAAGAAAACAGTGAGGTTTTAGGTAATAATGTATTTCTTAGCTGGCTAATTCAGGGCTTTCAGTAAGGACTGGTAAAGTAGTTGGAATTTTAATATTTTATTTGCAATCCATCTTTAAATTTGGCTTTAAAAAAATATAGCTCTTCAGAACATCTTCAGAAAAGCCTGACAAATGTTTCATTTGGCTGCCTAAACTTTGTGTTCTCTGCGATTTTAACTTTGGGAGATAAAACGAAGAATTCGGACAGCATCCCAGGGTAAAATTCTGACCCTAGTGAAATCAATGACAAAATTCCCACTGACATCGGGGTGAAATCCTGCCCCGCCGCCCCCCCTGCAAGTCCCTATTCTTAGATCCTGTGCACAAGAGGAAGACAGAACTGGGAGTCAGGTGGTCTGGGTTTATTCCCAGCTCTTCTACAGGTTACTGTTAAACCTTGGACAACTCAATTAATCACTCTCTGTGTCTCAGTTTCCTTATCTAGAGGTGTTTTGAAGCTAAATTGTTTTCAGTGCTTTGAGATCCTGAGATGGGAGGTGCTGTAGAAGAAATGCAAAGCATTATGATTTATATCCATCCTAGAAAAAGTTACATTTTTCCAAGGCTTTCATCAATTATTATCCACTAGTATGTTGGAGCAGTTCTGTTAAGCTTAAAAAGCAAGGGACTATAAAAGAGCATTAAAGTACTCTTAAATTTCATTTTGCAGCATAGAGACTGATTTTCAGCCTAGGAGGCCTAACTGCAGTGATTTTCAAACAGTGGTCTGCAGGGAATTGCTGGTGGTCCACAAAGAACCAGCTGGTTTCTCCCTTCTTGTTTCTAGCTACTAAAATGCACTAAAACAAGCTAAAAATGAATCAGATACTTTGTTGGTGGTGTTTTTTGTGCATGTAAACAATTGATGTAGTTGCCAAAGGAATGTTCTGGAGACTATGGAGAGAGAGAGAGGAAGGTGTCCACAAGGCACTCTCTTTATTAAGCTGTTGTCCATACTACGAAAACTTTGAGAACTCCTGCCCTACTAAGTGTTGTTAAAATATTAAGTAGAAAGGAGCAGTGGAACAGCAATTTAACATCTGTGTTTTGGAAATGCTCCCTACCAATACTGAATGCTGGGAGGGTGGGGGATAAGGAGTAATTCTGGTTTCCAATAGAAGTAATGATGAGTTTGCAATAAAAAGGTTCTAACACGGAGAAAACAATACGTTTTATCAATTTGCAAAGATCAAAGTTTTCTCTCTGAGATCAGTTCTCTTCATGAAAATGATTTTTATTGCAATATATATATATATATATATATTAGACAGCATAGCAAAACCCTTCACAGAGACATTTGTAAATTAAACAGAAGAGATAAGTTTTTAAGGTGATTTAACCAACTCTCAAAAGATGTAGCAATAAGATTCATAAATATTAAGGGCAGAAGGAACCATTATGATCACCACATCTGACTTTCCATGGCTGGCAAGTTTTCTTCCATTTTCTTTCTAAGGTATGTATTTCTAGAGCACCAATACCAATGCATATATGTGTAATGCCTCTGTGCATTCCTGGAGCCCCTTTAACATATATACATTGTATGGGTGCTCTAGAAATACATAACTTAGAAAGAAAATACAGGGCTAACCTAAATCCTGCTATCCAGTCAATCAGTCACCGGTTAAGACAGAGGAATGGATTATTTCTAATATTTTCAACTTTTTTGTATATTATATTATCACAGAACCTCGGAGCCCCCAGTCATAGACCAGGCCCACATTGTGCTACATTTGTATTTCATACTTCATCTATATTACACATTACAGGGAGTCATTTATATTTGTTTCAGAGTAGCAGCCCTGTTAGTCTGTGTTCGCAAAAAGAAAAGGAGTACTTGTGGCACCTTAGAGACTAACCAATTTATTTGAGCTTAAGCTTTCGTGAGCTACAGCTATATACCAGTAATTACACAAGCTGTGGTTTGTGTGGTTAGTGAGCATTCCATTTGTAGAGATACCTACAATATAAATAATATGGCTAGATTTGTTTTGCTGAACATACTACAATGTAGTAATCTTATAATTTGCATTTGTTACATCTTGTTCTTATGTTTTAGTATTGTTACACTCCCTGAATAATTATTTTTTTAATGTGCAGAGAAGGGAGAGGGAGAGTAAGCTTTAATAAAATAAAAACCATCTATTATAAAGTTACCATATTTAACACACTTAAATGAATAAAGCTACAATGCTATTTTAAGATTCCTAGAGACAGCACAATCCATTCTGCTCTCATGATTTAAGATCTCATCAGAAACCTCAGTGACATTTAGAGCCTTTAATTTTCCAGTGTGTATTAGTTATGCTATATTTAGTAAACATTTTACCAGCTTCTAATTATTCCTGTTTTTAAGTAATACAAGCAGTTCTCCTATTACATCAAAACTGATGTTAAAATTATCATATTTTTTGTTTCAAATTCAGCCATTCAGAACTATGTCTGACTTAAATAAGATTGATCAGATTCCTGGGGGGACGGGAAAATCAATAAACAAGATCATGTGTATTAGGAGAATCTATATCATCATCCCTTCCCCCCCCACCCTTTAATTCAAACTTTTTACGACTTTTGTTCAAACAAAAGTTTGCAAAAGGGTTACGTTTATTTTGTATAGTTTGTGGACCCAATTCTGTCCCTAGAATTTGCTTCAGAGATCTTGCACAGCTGTAGCTGAGGACTGAGTTTGGCCCTGTATGACTACAGTTTAGTGGATATGTATCCTTCATAAATGTATTCTCACGTGCTCCAACACATATCTGCTTTCTAATATACTGTATGATCAGTTTTTTTCTTCATCTTCCTACTTTTTTATTATTAAAAGCATTTATTACATGCTGCACTGATTAATTATTTCATTCTTCTCTATAACCACACTATGTTAATCTAAGATGATGTAACAGGTACAACTCACATAGCACTGCCACTGTTCTATGATATTGAATTTTGTCTGCTGGTAAAGGATAGCACTAGAGAATGTTCAGCTCTCCCTCGTAGAGCTGGGCAAAACTAGGGGGAGAAATTTCCCAGTAACTTTTGTAAAAAGATCCATTTTTTTCCACACAATTTTGAAATTTCAAAATTCAAACTTTTGTCAAAATTCAAAAAACATCTGACAGCTCATATGTCCTCTGCTTTTCCTCCCTCCAAATTTCAAAATGCTGTCAAAGGTTTGAAATTGGAAACACGTAAGGTAGCTCTGCTCCCTAGGATTTTCTATTGAAAATTAGCCAGCTGAAAATTATTGGAGGATTGCCTAGGAAAATCCATTAATGACTTTCAACCTCCAGGATATCTCTCCAGCGTGGAAAGGACAGAAAAGCAGTGGAATTATTCTGCAAGTCTTGTTCCGGCAGGCTGTAAACTGCCCCATATTTCCATACACACACTTAAGTTTCCAGAGGGGGATATGAATGCTCCGTGGCTAAACATAATAAATTAATGTAGACGGGGCACACATATTGCACAAAGGTACAGTGGTGCTGGAACAATTTGTATAGCAGCATGCTGAGAACCATTGAAACTAACTGTAAACCCTGTATATGATGGAAACCACTTCAAGCCAGGGCGTGCAACAGCAGCCCCATAACCCCTAGTTCCAGCATCTATTCAGGAGTAAGCAAAACAGGTTAAGATTGAGGGATTGTATCCTGACGTTATCAATGGTGATTGCTTACAGAACTACAATGGGTTAAAGCAGCAAGCAGTTTTTTAAGGCAGGGGTTCTCAACCTTTTTCTTTCTAAGCCCCCCCTCCCCCAACATGCTATAAAAACTCCACGGCCCAGCTGTATCACGACAATGGTTTTTCTGTATCTAACAAGGAGTATATATAGAGGATAAAAAGAAAAGGAGTACTTGTGGCACCTTAGAGACTAACCAATTTATTTGAGCATGAGCTTTCGTGAGCTACAGCTCACTTCATCAGATGTTTACCGTGGAAACTGCAGCAGACTTTATATACACACAGAAATCATGAAACAATACCTCCTCCCACCCCACTGTCCTGCTGGTAATAGCTTATCTAAAGTGATCAACAGGTGGGCCATTTCCAGCACAAATCCAGGTTTTCTCACCCTCCACCCCCCCACACAAATTCACTCTCCTGCTGGTGCTAGCCCATCCAAAGTGACAACTCTTTACATAATCAAGTCGGGCTATTTCCTGCATAGATCAAGGTTTTCTCACATCCCCCCCACCCCCATACACACACAAACTCACTCTCCTGCTGGTAATAGCTCATCTAAACTGACCATTCTCCAGGTTTAAATCCAAGTTAAACCAGAACATCTGGGGGGGGAGGGGGGTAGGAAAAAACAAGAGGAAACAGGCTACCTTGCATAATGACTTAGCCACTCCCAGTCTCTATTTAAGCCTAAATTAATAGTATCCAATTTGCAAATGAATTCCAATTCAGCAGTTTCTCGCTGGAGTCTGGATTTGAAGTTTTTTTGTTTTAAGATAGCGACCTTCATGTCTGTGATTGCGTGACCAGAGAGATTGAAGTGTTCTCCGACTGGTTTATGAATGTTAGAATTCTTGACATCTGATTTGTGTCCATTTATTCTTTTACGTAGAGACTGTCCAGTTTGACCAATGTACATGGCAGAGGGGCATTGCTGGCACATGATGGCATATATCACATTGGTGGATGTGCAGGTGAACGAGCCTCTGATAGTGTGGCTGATGTTATTAGGCCCTGTGATGGTGTCCCCTGAATAGATATGTGGGCACAATTGGCAACGGGCTTTGTTGCAAGGATAAGTTCCTGGGTTAGTGGTTCTGTTGTGTGGTATGTGGTTGTTGGTGAGTATTTGCTTCAGGTTGCGGGGCTGTCTGTAGGCAAGGACTGGCCTGTCTCCCAAGACTTGTGAGAGTGTTGGGTCATCCTTTAGGATAGGTTGTAGATCCTTAATAATGCGTTGGAGGGGTTTTAGTTGGGGGCTGAAGGTGACGGCTAGTGGCGTTCTGTTATTTTCTTTGTTAGGCCTGTCCTGTAGTAGGTAACTTCTGGGAACTCTTCTGGCTCTATCAATCTGTTTCTTTACTTCTGCAGGTGGGTATTGTAGTTGTAAGAAAGCTTGACAGAGATCTTGTAGGTGTTTGTCTCTGTCTGAGGGGTTGGAGCAAATGCGGTTGTATCGCAGAGCTTGGCTGTAGACGATGGATCGTGTGGTGTGGTCAGGGTGAAAGCTGGAGGCATGCAGGTAGGAATAGCGGTCAGTAGGTTTCCGGTATAGGGTGGTGTTTATGTGGCCATTGTTTATTAGCGCTGTAGTGTCCAGGAAGTGGATCTCTTGTGTGGACTGGACCAGGCTGAGGTTGGTGGTGGGATGGAAATTGTTGAAATCATGGTGGAATTCCTCAAGGGCTTCTTTTCCATGGGTCCAGATGATGAAGATGTCATCAATATAGCGCAAGTAGAGTAGGGGCTTTAGGGGACGAGAGCTGAGGAAGCGTTGTTCTAAATCAGCCATAAAAATGTTGGCATACTGTGGGTGAGCTATTACCAGCAGGAGAGTGAGTTTGTGTGTGTATGGGGGTGGGGGGGATGTGAGAAAACCTTGATCTATGCAGGAAATAGCCCGACTTGATTATGTAAAGAGTTGTCACTTTGGATGGGCTAGCACCAGCAGGAGAGTGAATTTGTGTGGGGGGGTGGAGGGTGAGAAAACCTGGATTTGTGCTGGAAATGGCCCACCTGTTGATCACTTTAGATAAGCTATTACCAGCAGGACAGTGGGGTGGGAGGAGGTATTGTTTCATGATTTCTGTGTGTATATAAAGTCTGCTGCAGTTTCCACGGTAAACATCTGATGAAGTGAGCTGTAGCTCACGAAAGCTCATGCTCAAATAAATTGGTTAGTCTCTAAGGTGCCACAAGTACTCCTTTTCTTTTTGCGAATACAGACTAACACGGCTGTTCCTCTGAAACATATAGAGGGTAGCAATCAGGGCAATTGCCTGGGGCCCTACACCAAAGGGGGCTCCTCAAAGCTAGAGTTGCTCAGGCTTTGGCTCCAGCCCTGGGTGGTGGGGTTTGGTGCCCCAGACTGCAGTCCTGTGTGGCGGGGCTTTAGCTTTCTGCCCTGGGCTCTAGCAAGTCTAATGCTGGCCGTGGTTGGCAGACCTGTACACGGCCCCACATGGCCCCCTGACCACTGGTTGAGAACCACTGTTTTAAGAGAACTGATAGATTGTTTCTCTTCAAAACAAAGGCTAAAAGAAATAGGGGAAGATTGGGATGGGACCTATTCATGTTCATGATGGCCATTGAGGATGATGGTTTGGAGATAATCTAATCACTCCACGGTTGAAAGGAGAGAGGCAGGATGTGGACTGCAAATCTGTGACAGATGTCTGGCAGGGGCATGGATCCACATTCTCTGCCTCAGGGGGAAACAACCACAAAGGGCACCACAGCTGAAGGGATAAGGGCATGACAGTCAGGCTCTTTCCCAGACACTTTCCGCCTTGCAGAGTTTATTCAGCCAGCCCCAGGGATGTGGATTGGGAGGTTTTGAGCTGCCTGGCAGGGAGATTTGACAATCTATGAGGACCATCAGACATCACAGAAGCAAGCATAAAGAACAGGAGTACTTGTGGCACCTTAGAGACTAACACATTTATTAGAGCATAAGCTTTCGTGGGCTACAGACCACTTCATTAGATGCATTAGAATGGAACATAGAGTGCGAGCAATGCCCCTCTGCCATGTACATTGGCCAAACCGGACAGTCTCCACGCAAAAGAATAAACGGACACAAATCTGACATCAGGAATCATAACATTCAAAAACTGGTAGGAGAACACTTCAACCTCTCTGGCCACTCAGTAAAAGATTTAAGGGTGGCAATTTTGCAACAGAAAAGCTTCAAAAACAGACTCTAAGGAGAAACTACTGAGCTTGAATTAATATGCAAACTAGATATCATTAACTTGGGTTTGAATAGAGACTGGAGTGGCTGGGTCATTACACATTGAATCTATTTCCCCATGTTAAGTATCCTCACACCTTCTTGTTAACTGTCTACATGGGCCATCTTGATTATCACTACAAAAGTTTTTTTCTCCTGCTGATAATAGCTCATCTTAATTATTTAGCCTCTTACTCCACCTTTTTATGTTCTATGTGTATATATATCTTCTTACTATATGTTCCATTCTATGCATTTGATGAAGTGGGCTGTAGCCCATGAAAGCTTATGCTCAAATAAATTTGTTAGTCTCTAAAGGCTTCAGAGTAACAGCCGTGTTAGTCTGTATTCGCGAAAAGGAGTACTTGTGGCACCTTAGAGACTAACCAATTTATTTGAGCATGAGTGCCACAGGTACTCCTGTTCTTTTTGGGGATACAGACTAACACAGCTGTTACTCTGAAACCTGTCAGAAGCAAGCATGGCACTGGAGAAAAGGGAAGAAAAGAGCATTGGAAAGCAAGGGCCTGATCCTGGGTGCCTCCATTTATTTTAATTATCTTTAAATCAGGCCCTAAGTGCACCACACTCTGGAGATAGCAGAACACAGGACTGATTCATCTATGCATCTGTCCCCCAAATAACTGCTCAGACATACCCTGATTTGAAAAGCATTCAGTGAAAGGCTTCATGGTCCATGGAAATTCTCATCAGTAGCTATATACAGTTGTTGTAGCCCTGTGGGTCCCAGGATATTAGAGAGACAAGGTGGGTGAGGTAATACCTTTTATTAGCCCAAAACTCTGTTGGTCAGTGAGACAAGTTTTCCAGCTACACAAAGCTCTTTTTTATGTCAGGGAAACGTGCTCAGTGTGTCGATCTTTCATTTAGCAGGTACACTCTGAGTACATTTCCCAGACCTGAAGAAGAGCTCTGTGCAGCTGGAAAGCTTCTCTTCCAATAAAAGATATTACCTCAATCATCAGTAGCTGTCACCCAAAAGCCTGCTGCTAACAACAGTAATATGAACTGGCACAATATATACAAACGCATCCTAAACGTAGTTAGGAAAGGATGTGAGATCTGTGTGTTTACAATACTACAGGTACACTTCCACATTCAATTTTATATCAAGGCGAATCTTACTTGAAATGAACATGTGTGTGGCCGAAATATGACAGAGATAATCTCCCTCTCTTTCTCTTTTCATTCCGATCCACTAATTGCTCCAATGCAAGGCGGGGAGGGAGAGGCCGTAGCTGTGTGACCAGGGAGCAGCACACGGCCCTGGGGCGGACACTGGCCTCCAGCAGCGACGGCGCCCTTGCTAGGCACACACAGTGCAGAAGGGTGCCCGGCACGCCGCCTCCTGCCTCTGCAGTCAACGTGGGCAGGCTGAACAGGCCAGCGCCGCAGGTGGCGTTGCTGGTGCCCGGAGGAGGAAGCCGCCCATTTACTGTGCGGCCGCAGGCTGCGGCCCACGTCCGCCCGGGCCGGGAGCCCGGCGCAGGCTCACCGTGTAGGCTGGCGGAGCGGGCGCGGAGGGGCTCTGAGGAGGGCCCCGAGGCGCCTCCCGGGGCTGGGCGCTCGCCGGGCTGCCGCGGGGGCTGAGAGGCGGCGCTCTCCGGCCAGCCCCGCCAGGAGCAGCAGCCGAGGCGCCCAGAGCAGGCGGCCCCGGCGCCGGGCTGGCACCTGCCTGGCCCGTCCCCCGCTCCCTGTCACCTCCCCCCGCCGCCCAGGCTCCCAGGGGCTCCGCGCACAGGTCACTGGGGGCGGCTGCCGCCCCCGGGCCCAGCAGGCCTGGGCTCACACCAGGAGACAGGCACTGCCGGGGCGGAGAGGAGAGCTTAGCTCGCCCTGGGTAATGTCCGAGCCCCTCCGCTGGGCTGCCCAGGCCCCTCCTCAGAGCACAGCCCCCCTGACACACACAGAGCCCTCGCCCTCCCCACACTCCTTCCCCAGCCGCCCTCCCCCAACCCTTGCACCTACCCGCTGCGTCCTGCCTTGTGGGGGGGGGGGGGTCCTGCAAGTTTCTCCTCTGAAGGGCACCGCTAGCTACCGTTGCGGTGTCCAAAACGGAACAGTCTGAACAGACCCGGCCTGATTCTCCACTGCCTAGCACCTGTGCTCATCCTCAGCGACCGCCGTGCAAGTGGGGCTACCATGAGTAGTAGCATTTTCCACATGGTGCTCCTTTTGCACCGCTGTACATGGCTAGGCAGAGTGCACCGCAATGGAGCATCAGACTCAGTATTGACACATGCACAGACTCCAGCGAGGCTGGTCCCCCTACTGTGTCCCTTTGGTTACGCCCATGTGACCAAGGCATGGCATTGCACATGGATGTTCATGTGGTAAAACCAGTACGATGGATTAATTGTGATACTTTACAAATGTCTCAGCCATTCTCTCACAAAAGCTGCAACATAGATGCAATCCTAGCATCTCAGCTGTGCAACTGCTCATAATTATTCCATACTATTGGATTTACGACATGAACATTCATGTGCAATGCCATGCCTTGGTCACATGGGCATAACCAAAGGAACACAGTAGGGGATCAGCCTCGCTGGAGTCTGTACATGTGTCAGTACTGAGTCTGATGCTCAGTCACATGGACATTAACCAGAAAGAACATAGCAGGCTGACCAGCCTCCCCAGATTTTATAAATTCCCCTCTGCATAGAACAATGCATTTTGCTGCTGTGGCATCTGGGTTGTCATTTAATTAGCTAGCATAAGCTAAATTAATAGGGTTGAAGTAGATCAATAGGAGCCCTCCCAGGAAAACTCACGTGCAGCAGGAAGTATTAGCAGTTTATTAGGTAGTGTTCTCTCCTAGAATCAGTACTGAAGCAGTGCCCTGCATGATATTTGAGCTTGCATATTTTGGATGAGATCTAAAACTAAAGTAATGCAATCTTCTGTGTTGTTTTTGCAAGAGATGATGTGCTAACTGATGTACAAGTTAAATTTCAATTTGGGCAGTCACATTCTGCCTACCTGGAGGTTCAATCAGAGAAGCTCAAATCCCTTCCTAAAAGTGTTGTTTTGTACAGCATTGCTCAGAGAGGTAGCTTCATTTTAGTCTTGGCAGAGGGATCTCGGTATACAATGCTTTGGTATCTTTTAGGATGAAATATGTCATGTACATGTAAGAATTAAATTTACTTTTGGTTATAGATAAATATGGGGTGGGAGGGGAAATGCCATTCAAGAAATACATTTTGGCGTTTCACCTTTTCTGATGGATTTCTCTAGGCTTATGCTATGGTGTCCAGAATTTTCCTGCTAGCAGGCAGCAACTAAGAGAAATTAGAGGCCAGATCACCACCCCCTCTCATGAAGAAAACTACAGGAAGGGGCCATAGGGCCAGGAAAACTCTGAAGGAATTTCCTGTTATGAAGCAGCCTCTCAAGAGGGAGCAGTTTGGGCAGTTGTGGAGTGGGCAGAGGATGGTGCCTCCTAACATCTTAGTAGAATTTATATTGTCTGTTGGGCTTTCCTGCTATTACAAATACTGAAACTGGGGAAGCCTGATAAGATTATACCAGTGAGATTGCAAATTCACTATGTTGTCAGCTAGCACTGAGATAAATTAACTTGTTCTTTGACAGAAATATATGCTGAGGCAAACTGTTTTCTCAGATTTCGTCCAATATGTGATCTTAATGGGGCATAATATGCTGTATTTGTAGAATTCATGTCATGTAGCTGTTTCACTTTTACATACTACTTCATTTGTATTAAGATATATAATGTAAAATAAGTCACTTTTTATAACTTAAAACAAATAAAAAAACCACCATGGAGCCTATGGTTCCATAAGGAAATGGAAAGATTCCCTCCTCCCCACACCCCACGCCTAGTCTAGAGAGAGAAGAGACAGCTGTGTGCATGCAGACTGTACCGGGCCTCCTTCCACTAGCAGCATAACTCTCGCAGGAGCCATTCTGCTATTGATGGGGTACTCCCACGGCAGCACAGCAGCAGCTGCTGAGGAAACACAGAGTAAATGTTACTATAAGCAATTTTCTTTTTAGTAATGATTCTCTCTTTACTCCATGAGAGAGCATTAAGTGTTTTCCTCACACTCTCTGGTTATTAAGGTATTATTTCAATATTTGGGTAATTCTGTTGCACTTCTTGCTATTAATGTATATACTCCGCTTTGCTGTACAATACTCAAATGTCAGTAAAATAAGTAAAATAGATAATGATGTAAAGTACATAGTCAATAGCATGCTTTAGAAAGGAACAGCTGCTTACAGATTTTGGTCCCAGTCTTCAGGCAGCTCTAGACAGGTGGACCTTTGCACCAATGACTTCATTTAAGACTCTGCATGGAGGCAGAGGTCCATTTGAATGGAATTTTTGCACTTCTGGGGCTTCTAACATCATATGAAGGAAAAGGTATTAAAGGCATCTTGCAGAAATGAATAAGTAGAAAATCAAGGCTCACTATTCATATTTTGTCATTTGCCTTTGCAATAAGAAACAGAGCAAGCCTTAATACAAATTCACACTTTGGATGGTGCAGAATAGAAGAATATTGCAATATTTTTCAAAGACTGTGAAAGATCTCTCAGGCAGAATACATATGGAGAACAAAAAAGTACTGGTATTCATTAAAATTAAACTCTGTGTATATCTAAGAAAGGACAAAATAATAATCTTCCTTTTCCATAAATAATTTTAATAAAAACACTCTTGGTGCTTTTGTGCCATGGACAGTATTATATGGATTTTCACTGACTACATTCCTAGATACATTTAATGTCAATGAACAGTATGAACATATGTAGAGAAATACATGATAAACCTATAGATTTGGCTCTATTTGGGTTTAATTTTAAAGTTTTTTGTTCCCTGACACACAGTCCTTCATACATAGGGCCCTTTGTTTTCGGGGGGTTTTTTATTTAATTTTTCTTGGGAATTTATTGGTGTTTATTACTACAACAACAAAAACAGGTGAAAATAGGTGGAAAAAACTATTAATATTTTTTCTGGGTAAATATTGGGGTTTGTTTTGGTGCATGGAAGGATGGGGCTGAAATATTCAGTAGATTACTACTTTGGTTAATGGAATTCAATGCAGTTTGCTGCAAAACTAAAATAGAACTCAAAACAGTGCTATCTCTGAGTTTAAAAAACAATATAGCTCTAATCCTAATTAAAACTTTTCATTTCAATAAACAGTTTACTGCTGTAGACTTAAAAATATTAGCCTATAAATGTTTACATTTAATAATTGGGCCACACCTTTTGCAGTGTATACACTAAATTTAATCCTTTTCTCTTGTTTTTTTTTAAACATTCGAATACTTCCTTGTGTTCTGAAATGTATTCTGATACCGATTTTCATTTTCCTCCCATTTTAATGTGTCAGATCTTCAAAGCATTACCTACTAACAGCTTGAAATGTGTACATGGTGAGCGTGAGATTCATCAGTACGTTCAGATGCGCACACACTTCAGAGCTTGTGTGCATGCCTGTTTGTTTATTGTGTGTATCTTCTAGACTAATACATAGCCTTACTTCATCAGGTAGTTTTGCATATACGCACAGACTAACATATTATTGTAATACACATATCTCATGCAATGTATTGTATTTTCCTAATAAAACAAGTTATTTTTTATATATTTGAATTATATAAAATTAGGGTGAAAATTGGAAAAAAACAAATACTTTTTGTAAAACCTGGGATTTTTTTTGTAAAAATTGGTTTAAACTAAAATGAAGGGGCTTATTAATAGATTAGGAAATATGACTTTTTATCAAGATATAGATCTTTAGGTTTATATAAAAATAAAAGTCGATATTTTCTTAATAGAATTATTTTAAAAGGGCTACTGCTTTCAAGCCTAGAAAACTACTTTGTGTTACCTCAATGATGGAAATCTGTTATAAGCCCATTTTAATTGGCCAGTTAAACCAGGTTTGTGGCTGTCTGGTTCACTGGAGAAATGGAAAGCAGCCAGAGATTAGCCAATGTTCTTTTTAAACCAAATTATTTTTTTAAATACTTGCTGTCACCATGACTGAATGAGCAATGGTCATCATTTTGGTATCCCTATTTGTCAGAAATCTGTACCTCCTGTAGGATCCCATATGAACTAATCAAATAGGAAAGATTTACTTAGTGTCTAAGGTTTATCCCTATCAGTGCAGGACTGTTAGCATATCTTCAGTACTTTGTCCAGTATAGTGTTAGGGGCCTCAAGTGATGAGACTTCCTGCCATTACTTTTTGGGGGACTATTTCACCATCTTATTCATATTGTAGTTAAGAACTTGAGCCTAAATTGATCTTTGCTTATTTTCACTCCATTCCTCCTTGTTGTACATAACGCCTTTCCGCTAAGGAAAGCAAAACCACAGAGAATGCAGTTCACAAGATATGTGCCAAACATAGGGCCACTTTGCCTTTATCCCACCTCTGCACCTTTGCTTGATTACATGTAGATTGTACACTCTTTTGAGAAGAGGGATGTTTTCTTTATATATGGTTTCAGAGTAACAGCTGTGTTAGTCTCTAAGGTGCCACAAGTACTCCTTTTCTTTTTTCTTTATGTATGTCCATAAAGCAGCAAGCACACCTCTGGAATTACATATGTAAATAATAAGTATAACAAAATGATAACACTTTTAAAAAGTAAGCTATATGCCATATTCTTGCTTGGCCCTTCTATGAGTGCACAATGGAGGCTTGGGGGTGGGGGGTAGGAGCAGCTTTCCTCTTTCACTTGGCTTCTGTAAGGACCAGGCAGAAGGGTGTTACCTGCACTCAGCAGAAATGAAGGGCTGTCCTCCTTTTCCTTCCCCGGGGGCACAGTGGCCCAAAGAAGGTGGGGGGCAATAGATATGATTCCAAAGGACACCAGTTAAATTCATTTATATTCTGTGGCCTTTACTTAACTTCACGGGACACTTTCAGGCTAAACACCCTATATTAGAAACATAAATCTTAAACTGTTATGACTAACACCTGACCTTAGACTCCCTAAACCAAAATAATAAACTAACAATTGTTCACTGCTTAATTGCTTTTGCACTTGTCTCATCTTAGACGACACAAAGGGGATGATGTGCACTTTCTGGCTCTCAAACAGTAGCCCCGCGCGACCACATTTGAGTGCAAAATATTGCAGGGGATTGTTTGTCGGAATAATAACTAATATTATATATATATATATATATATATATATATATATATAATATACAAAATATAATAACTAATCCCATAAATGATTATCAGGGAGAATACTAACAAGGGAATCATGCCATCACACATGGAAACGTTTCCATAGAAAAGAACTTTGTGGTGCTTTTTGGTGGTGTTGTTTCTCTTTCTTTTAAAAGCACTTCAATGTTGGGTCAAATAACAGCGGATCGGGTCGGTTCACTTATTTCCGCTGCAAGGAAGGAAGGAAGGAGGAAGGAAAGGGGGTGTGGGGGGGAGATGAAGAAGGTGAGGGGAGGCTCAGAGGGAGGGGCTGGGCAGCGCTCTCTGCCCCGCTGCTGGAGCACAGCTGTTGCAGCTGTGGCGGGGAGACGGCGCATGCTCAGGAGGCGGCCGGCGCCAGGGGTTGTCTCCCTGCGGTGGGGCACCCGCCTTGCAGAGCTCGGCTCCCCGAGGGAGGCAGGCGGCGGGGTCCCTCCGAGGCGGTGAGAGCACCGCCGGCTCCCCGCACGCCGGGTGTGTGCCTGGAAAGAAAGACAGAAAGTTGATGAGCCGGAGCCAGAGGCTGCTGCAGCGTGCGCGGCCGGTGCGCGCTGCCCCCGGCCCGGTGAGTGCGGGGGATGCTGGCGGCCCGGTGAGTACCCCACGCATTTCCGGGAAGCCCCTTCCTGCTGCCGCTTCACAGCGCACCGAGGGCCGGAGGGGAGCCGCAGCTGCCTTGGGTTAGATGCACAAGCTTCCCAGAGCCCCGGAGAGGAGCGTGGCTGTTCTAGCTGCTGCACCGGGGCCAGTGCCTCTTTCTTCCCTGGCTCTGCGGCCGCTTGGGGGTTTCTCTCGCCGCCCCCGTGGGGAGGAGCGGCATGGGGCATTTGCGGGAGGCTGGGTGGGAAGGGGGAGCTGTCTCGTGGGCAGGACATTCCACGCTTCCAACTTCCCTCCAGCAAAAAACCAGGTTTGAGGAAGGTTCCTGTGTGTGCTCCTCCTATCGGGCAGTCTCTGGTATGCTCTCTTCCCCCTCCTGCAACACCACATCCCTCCGGTCAGACACTGGGTTGATTGTCCTCTTTCTTGCCCCATCAAAACGGTAACTCGGTAGCGCCCTAGCTGGGTGATCATCTTCTTCCCCAAGTTATATAAGTGTCAGTCTTGCTCCTTTCACATGTAATAATACCCGTTTCGCTAAATATATTGGGAAAAATATTCCAAGCCTCTCTTTGGAATGGCTGATAAAATCAAAAAGAACAGGAGTACCTCTGGCATCTTAGAGACGAACAAATTTATTAGAGCATAAGCTTTTGTGGGCTACAGCCCACTTCATCAGATGCACAGAATGGAACAATTTATATATATATATATATATATATATATACACACACACATACACGCACAGATAAATTGGAAGTTACCATACAAACTGTGAGAGGCTAATTAGTTAAGATGAGCTATTATCAGCAGGAGAAAAAAACTTTTGTAGTGATAATAAAGATGGTCCATTTAGACAGTTGACAAGAAGGTGTGAGGATACTTAACATGGGGAAGTAGATTCAATATGTGTAATGACCCAGCCACTCCCAGTCTCTATTCAAACCCAAGTTAATGGTATCTAGTTTGCATATTATTTCAAGCTCAGTAATTTCTCCTTGGAGTCTGTTTTTGAAGCTTTTCTGTTGCAAAATTGCCACCCTTAAATCTTTTACTGAGTGGCCAGAGAGGTTGAAGTGTTCTCCTACCAGTTTTTGAATGTTATGATTCCTGATGTCAGATTTGTGTCCATTTATTCTTTTGCGTAGAGACTGTCTGGTTTGGCCAATGTACGTGGCAGAGGGTCATAGCTGGCACTCTATGTTCCATTTACGCATCCGATTAAGTGGTCTGTAGCCCAGGAAAGCTTATGCTCCAATAAATTTTGTTAGTCTCTAAGGTGCCACAAGTACTCCTGTTCTTTTTGCAGATACAGACTAACACGGCTGCTACTCTGAAACCTGATAAAATCAAACCACCCAGACCTATTTTGAAACTTCTGCAGCAGAGGGAAATGAATGTGATTAGTGGGTTTGGCATTTGTGTTGTATTTGGAGATACAAGCAGGGGCACAACATTTTGCATTCAGGATCCTCCTGAAAGAGTTACCGCTATACCAGTCCCCATTGTGTATTCTTCGTCCCCATCGCTCTACCAGATATACCTTTGACCAGCAGGGTAGTTCAATTTTTGTGCCCCTTTAGTTGTTGGCCACTCAATTATCAATGATATAAGGGATGTCAGTGATGTGTGGCAGAGTGTTTATGACAGGGGTGGGCAAACTATGGCCCATGGTCTGGATCCTGTCTGCGAGCCGTTTTAAGCCAGCCCGCGAGCTCGTGCTGGGGAGTGGGGTCTGGGGCTTGCCCTGCTCTGGTGCTCCATCCACGGTGCTGGGTCGGGGGCCGCACCACATGGCTCGGCCCCGCTCCGGTGCTCTAGCCAGGGCGCTGGGTCAGGAGCTGCTCCGGCGCTCCAGACGGGGCGCTGGGTCAGGGGCTGCACGGCTCCTGGAAACTGCTGCATGGCCCCCGTTCCAGTTCCTATGTGCTTCAATGGGAGCTGCAGGGGTGGTGTCTGCGGATGGGGCAGTGTGCAGAGCCACCTGGCTGCACCTATATGTAGGAGCCGGAGAAGGGACATGCCACTGCTTCCGGGAGCTGCTTGAGGTAAGCGCTGCTCAAAGCCTGCACCCCTGAGCCTCTCCACTCTCCCCACCTCCCTGCTGCAGCCCTGATCCCCCTCCTGCTCTCCAAACTCCTTGATCCCAGACTGGAATGCTCTACTGTACTCCAAACATCCCCAGCCCCACCCCAGAGCCTGCACCCCCAGCCGGAACCTACACCTCTTTTTGCACCCCTCCCCCAACCCTGATCCCCCTCCTGCATTGTGAACCCCTCGGTCCCAGCCCAGAGCACCCTCCTAGACCCCAAACTCCTCTTAGGCCTAGATCCACAAAGGTATTGGGCTCTTAACTTCCATTGAAATCAGTGTGTATCCCCCCCCCACCTTCTCCAGTAGAAGCACTTGTGCCACCATCCAGAAAGGCAGAGTACCAGACATAATCTTTGATTCTGTATTCTGCACGTGTTTGAACAGAGTTGTATTTAGTGGTTAAAATTATACATACTCCTTACACAGTTTTAAAACAAACCCTAAACTCTGATGATATTGATTTAAGAGGACACAGTCTAAAAACTGCTGATTTTGTTAATGAAGTTTCCCTCCATCCTGAAAACATTTCCACTGGCGTACTTATCGAATTATTGTACAATACATTTCCTGAGGAGAAATACCTATGTAGATATCTGAAGTGTGCTTTATGGGGGATGGCCTTACTTTAACTTTCCAACAGGGGTCACTACAGGGCAAACAACATTCATAGAGATTATAGTGTAAAAACAACTACTATTGCGGGCAAAGGCCTGAATAGAATATTTTAAAATAAAATTGCAAGTTAAAGCATTATGTTTTAAATTTATGAACTACAAGTTTTAAGTGGTGTAACAAAAAGGTTTATAGAACACACTTGACAGTGTTTCTCAAATTTGTAACTGAAGCAAGTCTGGAAGTATCATACACTCTGCTTCAATAACAACTTTAACATTATTAATGAAGTGGTTGGTTTCTGAGTTGTTTTGAGGTTGTGGAATCTATGTAATCCACAATCTGGAAGCCTTGGATTTCTCTGTAGACATAATGCTGTGCCTGGTCTGTTTTCATTATACATTCTGGCTAATAGAATTGATGGGATCAGCTGCCATAATTTCATACAGAGATACTTGTCCCTTTTGCAGAGGGCTAAATAGGAGAATGGCAACTTCAGCCTTGAACATCTTGCTTCTCTCCTTTTCCTAAAAGAAATTCCACCACAAATAAGCAAACCCCCAACTACAAAACAATCTTTATTGCTCCTGGTGGAAAAAAATCAATGTTCACATCACAGCAGGAGTCAAATGAATTTACATCAGCCATATGAATCTGGAACTGCTCATTGTCATGGAATGGTGAATATTTTGGAAAGTTCCTGAATGAATGTGATGCAATTACACATTCTTCCTGTTGTGAAAATGACAGCTTTATGCTAAGGACATGTCTACACTACCACTTATGTCAGCAAAACTTATGTCGCTCAGGGGTGTGAATATTCCACCGCTCTGAGTGATTTAAATTATGCCAGCATAAGTGCTAGTTTGCACAGCGCTATGTCAACGTGAGAGCTTCTCCTGTCAGCATAAAGCATCTTCGCCACACATGCTGTAGCGGCGCAGCTGTAGGTGTAGACGTGCCCTGTGTCAAATGATGAATAGCAGTTTAAGGAAACAGGTGCATGTTGCCCTGAGAAGGAGAAGCCTTTTGGAATGAGACCAAATGTATTATTTTGAAAGAGATACAGTCCTTTCCATTTTTGATAGGGCCCTGACAACCCTATTTACACCTCACCCTTGAGTTTTCATATTGCATCCCCTGCCACTCTGGTGTAGACGCCTTGTGGAATGTATTAATTCAGTTGTTCAAATAGCCAGAGGAATCGTTGAATGGCTCCGTCAGCTGCTAGAAGCTTGGAATGTTGTTTGTTCCAGTTCCTGCTGGCCTTGGGAGTAGAAGGTTGGGAATTGAACCCAAATCTGCTGCATGGCCATGCAGTGCACTGGGGTTGTCTACAGGTAACTTACAGTCAGTCATGCTTCGGAAATACTCAAATCCACACACCTGTAGCATCGTAGAGCAACTCATTGTGCATCTCATGCTGGCTGCAGGGAATTATGATCCTTGATTTACTGACTATTGCTCAGTTTCCTTGGAGTTGCTTGCTGCTGCATTTCAGAGTAGCAGCCATGTTAGTCTGTATCTGCAAAAAGAAAAGGAGTACCTGTGGCACCTTAGAGACTAACAAATTTATTTGAGCGTAAGCTTTCATGCGCTACAGCATGCATCCGATGAAGTGAGCTGTAGCTCACGAAAGCTCATGCTCAAAGAAATTTGTTAGTCTCTAAGGTGCCACAAGTACTCCTTTTCTTTTTGCTGCTGCATGAGTCTGCTAAAAAGATGTACAATAAGCTATGTTGTCTGCATTCTGTTCCTCTAAATTTGGTCTCCTTGTTCACTTTCTCCTTTCTTGTTGAGGGATGGTATTGAGGATAAAGAGTTTCTGGGGCTACTGCAGTATTCATAATAAACCATAGAAATAACATGGATGGGTGATGGCCAGTCATTATATAGCTGCCTCAGATAACATCATACACATGGATGAATTTCACTGAAGTTTGTTGTTTTGGCAATGCCCTTGGCAGAATTCTGTGCATTATCTATACGTTATCTTGTATAGCATTCAAGTCCCTTAAAGACAGGTTTCAGAGTAACAGCCGTGTTAGTCTGTATTCCCTTAAAGGAACATTATCAATATGAAAATCACATTTCCATCTGAAAATATTGTTCCTACCAATTCTTGTTATGGGTAACCCCACAGATAATGAGGACAGAGCAGGCCTGGAGAAAAAGTGTACATTTCTCTGTTTTCTGTTGCTCTGTGCATTTGGTGGCCCTCTGTTTCACTGTTCTGTTGAGGCCCATGCAGTGCTCTGTGCACCGGCGTAGCGCTCACATGCATGCTCCATTAGACTCTGCAATTCGGTTTTCTGCAGTAGGAGCATCAGCAAAGCTGGCCTTTCGGTGCTACTGTTATTTAAATTTAAAAAAAAAAAAAAAAGGTAGTAACACGCATTCCAGTAAAAAAGACTAGAAGTTATATTATGTAGAAAATAATGTGGTGTGCACATCAGCATGCTCAAATGGATTAAGTCCAGGCAAGTTTAATATTTAAGTCTCCCCATTCTTAATAGTTTTGGATTTGATTGCACCCTCTATAATTTGCAATTGCTTTTGTTATAGATAGGGCTCCCTGCCCAGGCCTTGTCAATAATGGATTTTTATGGATTGGTTTTAAAATCATTGCCTAGAGGATTGAATAATAATAATAAAACCTCTGGGGTTCAGAGGATGGGGGAAATATCAAATTCCAAATAGCTGTTTTTAAATAGCAGATAAAACACACATGTGGTTTGCTGACAAAACCTTTTTATAGAACTTTAACTTCACATATCCTCTCTTCCATTTTCAAGTATTTGAATATGAAGATTTCTTTTCATATATAAAGTTTGTTAAGCTCTTCTCTTTTTTCAGCACTTGAGCTTCATAAATAGTATCATGGCACAAAATCTATGAGAGGAAAGCTCTGTTGCTTAGAAACAGTCTGGCAACAGACCCAATTTAAAAAAAAACAGAGAGAAAAAAGGCAAGACAAAAACACGCTCCCTCCTCCGCTAAAAGGGGATGGTTGAAAAAATTCTGAAATGTTAGCAAAAATTTTGGGAAAGAATAAACAGGAAAAGTGTCGGTGACATTCTTGCAAATTCCTTTCTTTCTCTACTTCCTGCCCATTTTTAACCAGTTAACGAGTTTGTCATTTTTGTCTAAATTTGAAGGAAAAAGGGAAATATTGCAATTTCCCCCGTTTCTTTCTCACCCATTTCTACTGCTAAAGTTTCTCCAGGGTAATAAACCAATGATCTAGTGTGGTTAGCTCAGACAATTGAAAAATGGGTGCAGATTGGAGGGAGGGGAGCTGGTGGAGTGACAATTCAACACTTTCTCGTGATTCTTAAAGAAGAAATGATGAAAAGTGATCTTGAAGCTAAAAGGCTAAAATGTCCAGTGTTTCTTCCTGGATTGTAAACTCTTTGGGGGTGGGACTTTTTGTTCTCTTTGTGCAGCATCTAGCACAATAGGGTCCTTGGTCTGTGACTGGGGCTTCTAGGTGCTACCAGGACATAAGTAACAAATGAATGAGGGGCACATTAGGTTTATTTTGATTTTGCTCATTTTTTTACGTTTACATTTTTTAATCTTATTGTTAATGTTATGTTTCAGAGGAACAGCCGTGTTAGTCTGTATTCGCAAAAAGAAAAGGAGTACTTGTGGCACCTTCACCTGATGAAGTGAGCTGTGGCTCACGAAAGCTCATGCTCAAATAAATTGGTTAGTCTCTAAGGTGCCACAAGTACTCCTTTTCTTTTTGTTAATGTTATGTTATTCTTGATAAGACAATATAAATACAGGAGTGTGTGAGAGAGAGATATGATCACAAAGAGTTTTACAAACTGTATAGAAATTTCCTCCCCCTCCCCTCCGAAAAGCAATTAGATTTGGGATACAATGCAGCAGCTATTTAATGTTTATATTATTATAGACTATGTCTTTTTTCCTTTGAAAGTTCTTCAAAAATTGTACTACATTCCTAACATATTCTGCCCTTGTTGTTATGCTTCTGTGGTTCCCACCAGCAGATTAAAATGTGATATTTTTTCCCACCTCTGTTACATTCTTACACCTTCCTGTTGGTAGTTTTCCCTGTTGCCCTTACATGTAATGTACACTTTTGTTTACATCACCACTGAATTTGGCCCATATGTCTAATTCTTGTCTATCACTTAATTTTCAAAGGAGGATTGTAAATATTTTGGCTTATCAGTGAGTGTGTATTCTCTGTGGAGAACTTAATGAAAGCTCAAGATTTTTATCTCTTTCCTATTTTTTCTTGTTTATTTCCCCATGGAAGCTCCGTTCAGAAGCACCACCTAGTTTTGCAGGGGAGGGTCTTGCTTTCTAGTCCATTCTCTAACTGGGGCACTGCAGATCAGTGGTTTTCAAACTTTTTTTCTGGGGACCCAGTTGAAGAAAATTGTTAATGCCCGCGACCCAGCAGAGCTGGAGATGAGGGGTTTGAGGTGTGGGAGGGGCTCAGGACTGGGGCATAGGGTGTGGGGGTGAGGGCTGCGGGGTGGGGCTGGGAACGAGGGATTCAGGGTTTGGAGGGGGCTCAGGGCTTGGGCAGGGGGTTGTCGTGCAGGAGGGGGTCAGGGCTCTGGGCTGGGGGTGCAAGCTCTGGGGTGGGACCAGGGGTGAGGGGTTTGGGGTGCAGGAAGGGGCTCTGGGTTTGTGGGGGGCTCAGGGTGAGGCAGGGTTTGGGGCATGGGGTTGGGGCACGGACTTACCTCCGGCGGTTCCCAGACAGTGGTACAGCCAAGGTTTTAGAGGCAGGCTTCTCGCCTGTTCTGGTACTGAGGACCATGCTGCACCCTGGAAGCGGCCAGCAGTGGGTCCGGCCCCTAGGCAGAGGTGCTCAAGCGGCTTCACACGGCTCTCACCTGCAGGCGCAACCCCCCCAGCTTCTGTTGGCCGGTGACTGGCCAATGGGAGTGCAGAGTGGGTGCTCGGGGTGGGGGCAGCGCACGGAGCCCAATGGCCACCCTGTCTAGAAGCCGGACTCGCAGCTGGCCGCTTCCGGGGCGCAGTGCAGAGTTGGAACAGGTAGGCACTAGCCTGCCTTAGCTGGGCAGCACTGCCGACGGGACTTTTAACGTCCTGGTCGGCGGTGCTGATCAGAGCCGCTAGGGTCCCTGGGTGCTGAGCAAAGCAACCCAGTGCCTTACATGCTGGCCCAAACTTTGAAAAACACTGCTATGGATGATTTGCCTCCAGTCATACAGAACATCAGAGGCCTGGCAGAGAATCCAGATTAGAACCCTGAGTCCTGTTAGCTCCCATCTCTTTGCTTCTAAACAAGACCACATGGTCTAATTGGCTTGTCTGGAGTTGTTATTGGCTTTGCTATGACAATGAAACTGTTGCTGTGGTCAGTGTGCTCTTATGGCCCAGCAAGGAGTTTTCATCCCTGCCTAAAGTAAACCAATTCCTAGAGCAGCCTGTAAGGTAGGGAGTCTGGCTATTATCTAGTAGCCTTGGCACATGCGTCATATTAACAAACTTTCAAGCCCCGTCTTCCAGCCTTACCATTTTCGGATTGCATATGGGCTCCGTTTACATTCCTTTCCCTCACTCCCACTGACATCTAATGTGTTAATACTATTTTTCTTTTCCGTTATCCTGTGGTATTCTATAAATATTTATTTGGCTTCTGCTGGGCAGCTGTAGTGTGAACTGACAGTGTCTTCAAAGGAGGCATAATATCCACAGAGGATATTCAGTATATTCTTAATTTGGAGGCTCTGAAAATACCCATACCATTTCCTAAAATTAAAAATCTCTTACATGGTTGAGGCAGAGAGGAGAGAGAGAGAACTTTAAATTAGCGCCGTATGCAGATAGAATGCTTCAGTTGCACCTCAGCATTTAACCATGTCTAGATCAGTCTAGAAGATCTTGGGATTGGTTTTAGCTCTCTGTGACACAGGTTAAGAATGCTGCCCAGGAAATGTCAGTGGGCAGCAGCCACTCTGGATGATTTAGGAGCAGCAGTGATTGGCTTCAGAGGGAGCTGTATCTAGTTCTTGTCTTTGTGACTGAGGATTTAAATCTGTGTGGTCAAGTAAAACTAAGCAGGATAATAGATGGGAGTCCTTGTGTCTCTGATATGAGCTAAAATGACCCTCTCCCGCCCCTTCACTTCCTTGGAGTTGAGAGGAAAAAGGAGTTAGGACTCTGACTGATTTTTTTTTTTTTCTGGTTGAATTTTCTCTTTTCATCAATCTGTACTCAGGAAAAAATTGGCTGCCTGGCTTGAGGTTTCTGATGAGGAACTGAGACGGAAAGTGGATGCAAAGCCATTGTCTGCTCTGCCAGCTCTGATCTTACTTGGATTGTTTCCAAAGCCTGAAGAATGTTCATAGTACTTTCCATTTCCAGTGGTGCCTCTTCTCTGGAGAACTCAAAGTGCTCTACAACAGCCTCCCAACAGGCCAGGGTTGGGATTTTAATTAGGATTTAAATCAGCTAGCAGGAAACCTTGATTTATATTACTGACTTCAGTTGTGATTGTACTTTTTAGTTATGGACCTAAAAGAAAGTTTAATTCTCATTAGTTGGTAACTGTTAAAACATGTTGATTTGCAACAAATATAGCCTTACATTAAATTTGGTGCTTTCTTATGCTAACCAAAAGGGTATGCTATATTTATACATATTTATTTAAGCAATTAAAAATTAAAATAAAAAAGTAGCCAATTTAAATACAAAACTGATTTTGATTTTAAAAAATCCGTTTTTATCCATTCGTCACCAGTCGCGTGCAGTGGATAAATATCAGTATACCTGTCTAACCGAGGTTAAGTGTCTTGTTCAAAATCATACTGTCTATAAATGGCAGAGTCAGAAACAAAAACCAAGAGGTCCCAAGTCTTCTGATTTAACTGTGAGATCATATTGTCTTTCGTAGGTCAGGATCATAAGAACAGACTGAGATGTGGAGTGTGTTGAATACTTCACTTGCTGTTATTCAGAAGAAACAACTCTGCCTGGCCATGCTGAGGTTCTTGTTGGTTCATGCTCATTCCTATTTGCCATCTTTTGCATCACTGACCCTTCCTGCCTGTGGCTCACCAGTGTTTACCATCAGTGAAATAATATTTTTCCATCTAAATGATGATGGTTATTATTTATATAGCTCTAGTGCTAGACACTTTACAGATAAGAAGCCTAGCTCATCTTTTCCACAAAGAACTTACATTCCTTGTCCAACATTTTATTTTGACTGCAAATCAGGGTGTGATGCTTGGCCAGAAAGCTTTAAACATCATGCAAAATAAATGACTCAAATTCAACCCTTGAAGACATATGGGGAGATAATGTTTGTGTTTTTGTGTATTTACATATGTATGCGTAGTGGTAAACAATGTAATCAACAGTCCCTGTCTGTGCTGTATTCTGATCATTCAAAGATCAAAAGAACATCCTAGCATTTAAATGAAGTGTAAACATGGGATATCTCTGTATTCATCTCTCTTTGAAATGTATAGCAAATCAGTGGTGAATGGTGAAGGAATAGGTGATTGTCTTATGTTAATTCATATCGTTAAGTACCGGAGATAGACTGCCTGATGGATAAATTGCCATAATTAATCTGTGTGAATAATTATAATGATGGATGCTTAGGAAATAAGGGCCTATTGTTCCCCGAAGGACTCCAATTTGTCAAAGAAGACCTGAAATTGTATAAAAGATCCTTGGGTCCTGATCCTTTTAATCTCAGATCTGCTTAAGCTTCATCTGGGGAAGTTTGAATTGCAAGATGAGATCCCAGTTAAACTGGTACAACCTGAATATGATATTGGACATTGGACTTTAACCTATGAACTGCATTCTAAAAAACTCTTTGCAACTACAAAGCTCACTATCTCTGCTATGAATCTGAACCTCAACAATTGAACTCATGTCTGTATGTATATTGATCTTTTAATCATACTCTCTCTCTTTTGTTTTTTAACAAATTTTAGTTTAGTTAATAAGAATTGGCTGCATGCGTGTATTTGGGTAAGATTGGGAATATCCATTAACCTGGGAGGTAATGTGCCCAATCCTTTGGGATTAGTAGAACCTTTTCTTTTATATGATAAAATCAGATTTTCAGAAATCTTCATCATATTTGACTTGGGAATCTGTATGGAGGCCTGAGGCTGGGTTACTTCAAAGGAACTGTGTTGTTGGCTTCTGGACAACCAATGAGGTAATAAAGAAGCTGTTTTATGCTGGCTTGGTAAATCTAAGTATTGAAATATCCACTGGTTTTGGGGATTATCTGCCCCATTCTTTGCAGTTCATCCTAATTGGGTGACCTCGCCTGGCCCCCTCTGGGACCCCGGTCACACTGGGGCAGGAGTAAAAGCAAGAAGAAAACCCTAAATGAGAACAGACAAAACTTAAAGATTTTTGTGTGTGTGTGAATCAGCTATAATTGGTGATAGTAAGCTGCAGCAAGATACAAGTGGCATGGTGCTAGGACTTTGTAGGGTACAGGGAAAAAACCTGGTTCCATAGGAATGTGACTTCCCCCTATTGTGCAAGATAGGGACAGCCTTGCTGTTTGACTTTCCATTAAATGTGAAACCTAGAGGAAGGAGAACAGGGAAGCTAGATTATTGTAATTGGCCATGGTGGGGAGAGAAGAGATGGCTACCTGGCTCCTCTGTGTGAAGGTTCCCTGACACCATGCAGTATGCTCAGGAATTCTAGGGGATGTGTATGTTTGTGGTGATGGCCTTCAGCCATTGAGATATTCTTTCAGTACTACTAAATCTAGTCCAGACAGAGTCCTGAGGTTCTCTCCACCTTTTTTCATTTTGAGAGAACCATCACTCTGCTCCTCTTATAATATTTTTGCCCATAGGTGGTGCTAGCCCACTGGGGGGCCACCCACAAACAACACATATTAAAAAAAGCGAATGGGGGCCCGCTTTTGCTGCTTGGGGCCCTAAGCAATATAGCCTTAGTCTGCTTACGCCTAGCGTTGGCTCTGTTTTTGCCTTTAGGCAACCACCACTGTAGCAGGTGAGCATTCTCCTTCCCACGCTGTGCCATCTTTTGATCAGCGAGCAGAAGCTGTTTCCATAGCAGCTGTCAGTATTGACTCTTCAGAAGCAAAGTATTGCGCACCAACCAAACCAGGGAGCAGAAGACTTAACATTGTATTGGAACGTAGGTTTCCTGCAGTCACCAACTGTTGGGGTAGCTGATCTGAGACACTGGAGATATAAAGAGTGTGTGTAGTAGACTTCCAGAGTATTGAAAGAAAAACAGAGAACCATGTAGAGGTGTACAAATTAGTGAGTAATCGTCTCTATTTGCAGCCCTAAGTAACATAGACAGCACCACTCAGAAATGGAGTTTGACCACAGATTCCATATTGGCATGAAGTGGACAGTACTAGTGGGAAATGGAGCTCTAAATTCGATCCCAAATTATTTTTTGTTAATGTAGTCTCATTGAGTACAGTTACAATGTGCAAACTTAATAAAAAAAGTGAGAGACTATAGGGAGACTGCTTGTCTTTAGGGATATTGCCCTATTCTGGACTGTCATAAATATAAAGGGAAGGGTAAACACCTTTAAAATCGCTCCTGGCCAGAGGAAAAACCATTTCATCTGTAAAGGGTTTAGAAGCTAGGATAAACTCACTGGCACCTGACCAAAATGACCCATGAGGAGACAAGATACTTTCAAAGCTGGAGTGGGGGAGAAACAAAGGTTCTCTCTGTCTATGTGATGCTTTTGCCGGGAACAGAAAAGGAACGGAGTCTTAGAACCTTAGAACTTAGTAAGTAATCTAGCTAGATATGCATTAGATTCTGTTTTGTTTAAATGGCTGATAAAATTAAGCTGTGCTGGAGGGAACATATATTCCTGTTTTTGTGTCTTTTTGTAACTTAAGGTTTTGCCTAGAGGGATTCTCTATGTTTTGAATCTGATTACCCTGTAAGGTATTTACCATCCTGATTTTACAGAGGTGACTCTTTTACTTTTTCTTTTCTTTTAAGAACCTGATTGCTTTTTCATTGTTCTTAAGATCCAAGGGTTTGCATCTGTGTTCACCGTTGCAAATTGGTGAGGATTTTTATCAAGCCTTCCCCAGGAAAGGGGGTGTAGGGTTTGGGAGGATTTTTGTGGGAAAGACATTTCCAAACGGGCTCTTTCCCTGTTATATATTTGTTAGATGCTTGGTGATGGCAGCAATAAAGTCCAAGGGCAAAAGGTAAAATAGTTTGTACCTTGGGGAAGTTTTAACCTAAGCTGGTAAAAATAAGCTTAGGGGGTTTTTCATGCAGGTTCCCACATCTGTACCCTAGAGTTCAGAGTGGGGAAGGAACCTTGACATGGACAGATGGCTCCTCCCTTTGAGAGGGAGAGTGGAGCACTCTGTATGGCTCATGCTTTGGCATTATTTGTATAGTTTGTCATGTCAGTGAAGTGTTATTGAATTGAAATGAATGTGTGTGGGTGTCTGGCTGGATGGGGACACTAAAAACTACAAGGAAGCGTAGAAACAAGGGGAAGGTGAGACATCCAGCAAGAAGAGATGTGGTTGTAGTGAATAATTCAGAGGAAGAGGAGTCTGATTTATCCTGGGCCCTGTAAATCTCGGTTAGATGCATTTTTTGCATTGAATTCATTGTAATAAAATGTCTTTCCTGGTTGCAATAAATTGACTTTGTTGTCAAGTGCCCTGGTATAAATGGAAGGAGTTAGGGTGAAAAATGTAAATACTTAAAAAAAAAAAAAAAAAAGAAATTCACAGATCCTATATGGGAGGAGATTAGAGATCAACCAAGATCAGGGCCCTACTGTGCTTGACGCTATGTAAAGATAGGATGAGAGTCAGTCTTTGCCCTGAGGAGCTAGCAGTGTAAATAGACAAGATGGCAAGGGGTGGGGGAAAGGAATATAACATACAAGTAGAGTGAACAGCGTGGTGGTCTCCAAACAGCATGAGAGTTCCATGAATGTTTGCCTTTTTAAAAACTTATGTATCTGTTTTATTTTTTAGGTGTCAATTTGTTAGAGGAAGAGTAGATAAATGGGTAGGAAGGAAAGTGAGATGTTAAAGGGGGAGAGGCATGGAGGAAAGGAAAGCAAGTGTGGAGGGTGGGTCAAGTGAGGCTGAAGTGCAGTCACTGTGTGGCGTAAACTTTATCCATGTGTGATAAGCATGACATTTCTAGCTTCAGCAAATTGATCCAGCAGGACCTAAATAAATGCTCTAAAAGGTAGTAAAAAGTGGTCATTTTGAAAGCTTCTAACTGTTAACCTCATCAATAAGCTTATATCAGACATTCTGAGAAATTCAAGCTGGGCACATGCGTGCCTTTAGGGAAGGAATAATTTTGTTTTTCTAATACAATCAGTGGGGTAGCTCCCCACTCAAAACAGCATTTTCACACAGATTTATCTGTGGGATTGAGACCAGTGCCTGGCTTGTGTATGTCACATGCTCTGATCACTGTCTCTCATTCTTTATGCTTAAATGGGTAAGAAATTGCAGTTTGTAATTCTGGTGTGCAGCTGCCAGGTAGTGCCTTTGACATTGCAGGAATGAAAAAATGTGTGACCCTTTCCTCCCCTTTCCCTCTTTTTTACCACTTAGAGTCTGGTTTTAGGCTGGACACACTGATCCTGTTCTGTTCACCCTGGGACTGCTGATCTGGGCAATTCACAGATTCCAAGCACTTGGGAGATCCAGATGAAGAGACAAATAACTGTTGCTCCCCACCCCTGCTACTGTTGTTCTCTCCCCCTTCCAATCCAAGGGCAGCTGAGGGCCCCTTAAAATGGGCAGCATAAAAAGAAGGTAACATCAAACAGCTTAAATATCAAACATTAAAGACTCTACACTTTAATGTTAACTGAGACTAAAATCGCTTGACAGCTGTTCTTGTCAGTAAAGTGCAGTGCTGTCTTGCCCAGTAGGTGGGGATAGGGGTCAGGGTGGGAAGAAGACCTCCTGCTTTTGAGCCTTTTATCAGCATGGCCTGCATTGAGCTACTCCTGCTGCAGCAGTCCCCATGTAGTGCACTCACTTAGGTTGTGTGCTGCTGTTGTCAGGAGTCCCAGGCCTTTGATTGGCAGAGAGAGGCCCACGGAGTTGGCCCTCTTTAAAGTCCGCCCCCACATCCTCCAGCACACAGACAGTCAAGGCTGTTCTGCTCACAGAGTGAGAGAGCGGGCGAATGAGCCAGTGCCTGTTGCTTGGCTGGTGCTGTTTTTGCTGGCAATGGGTAGGGTTTGATCACTGACAACAAACTATTACAGATTTTGCTTCTCCTACTGGCTCCTCGATCAGCCCAGAAGGATGGGTTTAACTGCTTTGTCGCCATAGCAGCCCTTAATGGATTGTTCTGAAAAGTTACAAAGGAGAGCGAGAGGATTTGTTTAAACCTGTGCGGGGAAACTGCTTTCTGCAGCTCTGAGCTTTACGGTTTTTTTTGGTTTTTTTGCGCCCCTTCAGCACAGCAAAGAGGAAACTGAATGATCTCTGGAGCTGCTGGAATCCAGGTACTGTAGCAGCTTTGTGCAGGTTGTTTTGCTCCTTTTGGGTGAGTTTGAACCCCCTACCACCTCACGTTGAGAATTTTGTGTGTGTGGTGTTTTTTGTGATGCTGTTGTGCTACTTTCAATAGAGATTAGTTGGGACTTAACTAGGTCTTGTTTGCCAACTTCAGATGGACTCGGCTTTCTTATTGTGTTTGGTCTTTGTCAACAAAATTCCCACTCTCTCTCTTCCCCTACCTCTCCATTGTGCGTGGTATTATTTCTATAGTCTCTGATGTTGGAGTGATTTTCTTCCTTGCTTTCTCAGCATGGCTGAGCTATACCAAGCACAGGGCTTCCATATCTTCTGTCTTCATGTATGAGACCAAGGACGTTTTCCTGTCTTGTCCTTCTGAGATCTTAGTTATTGTCCTACTGTTGGTGGAAATATTTAGATTTCTGCCCCTCTCTTTTGCAGAGGCAGGAAAGCACCCAGGTAACTAGTGCTTCTTTGAGAGGGTGGCCTAATATAATCGTAATGCAATATAAGTCTCTAATGTCTTTCTTTGCCTGCACTGGGGACCATCAGTTTTATAATGGGCTTCTGCCTATGTAAAAAAACAAAATATTGCTGTGGAGACAGCAGACTTTACTCCTTGGGGTGAGGAGTGGAAAGGGAGTTCAGATCGTCACAGGTCTGTCTGAGATGCAGAAAACCAGAATTGACAGAAAGAGGGGTGTGTGTGTGTACACTTGCATAGCTAGTTGTATATGTTGATGAAAAGTGCTGTGTAAATGTAAATTATTAATTATTCTGTGTTCCATTTAGCTTTGATTACTTCTTAAAGTTTGTAAACATTTCAATCTAAAATGGATGTTGTTTTAGCTTGTGTTTTTAACTATATACACTGGTCTTTCTGTGGGCTGCACTGTCCCTTGGGGGTAGATATACAACACAAGATACCCAGTTTCATTCCTTGTACCATATAGTTGGTGAGGCCTGGCATTCTCATAATTCAAGTCCTTCAGCCTGGTATAAGTTCTTTGTGCCTAAGGCACCTGTCACTTCCATTAATGTTAATAGAGCTGACACATGTGCAGAGTGGCTAGAAAATAGATGCTTTTTATTTTCTGTTTACAGCATGAATTTAAGATACCTAAATCAAAGGACTTGTCTTGGGCTTGATTTTTCAGAAGTGTTAAGCACCCACAACTGCACTTGAAAGTCAGTGGGAGCTGTAGATGCTCAGCACTTCTGAAAAATCAGGCCCTTAACATGTTACTCTATGTTGATACGTTAAAGTAGTCTTGTGATAACAGTTACATTACAGGATAGGAAATGTGGTTTTTCTTAACCTCTACATTTGGCGCACAGACATTCACCCATGTTTGCAGACACGCAGCCTGAGACACACCCATGTATACATGTGCTGGTCTCAAGGCTTCAGTTCTGTAAAAATTTATACTTTATAAAGTTGCTTTTAAGTCACAAACAACATGACAGCACTGTAAGAGCTTTAGCCTTGGTGATGCAATTGTCTGTTCAGGCTGATTTCTTAAATACTAAATTAAACACAACCCAGCCAGTACCCGAAAGGAAACTCTCCCCTGTACATCAGACACTGTTGTGAATCTACATGGTATTTAATGACACCATCCCTGGTCATAACTATGCTTTGCAGAAGCCCACTGTAAACATGACTTGCTCTAACACACTTCTGGCAATAACACACGCACATACTCTTGCATTCCAGTGCTCTCAAGTCTACCAGTTTTTTTTTGTCCTCATCCAACACAGCAAGAATTGACAGAAAATATTTTTAGCTTTCGAGGATGATGTTCAGCTCCATCTGTCTGCAAAAAAAAGTCCATGTGCTGGAGAGAGAAGGGGACTAGTCTCTCATATAGGCTAAAAATGAGTGCTGCTGTTACCGAAAAAAGGGCATCAAATCAAAATAATATGTTGCATGTGTATACATTTGACTTTCTCTTTCTTTAGAGTGACACTGCCTTATATCTGCTTGATTTCAGTGAGAACATGAAGAAACCAGTTTGACTTTGTGATGTAGAGACCTTCATTGCTGCCCATCTTGTAAAATCAACATGTGCACAGTAGTTTTTTCTGTTTTTTAAAAAAACAGAAAAAACCCCCACAACAATGTATGTGATAACACAGGCAACACATCCACATCTCTGAGAGTAGAACCAGGCCCTTAGGAGGTTAATGGTACAGGTGGTTGTGTTAAGAATGGACCACTTTGTGATGTTAGTTGCCACAGATGTCTGTGACTGTAAGATGAAGAAACAAAGTCAGCCATTGAAATTTATCCGTCTCCAGTTTAATTTCATCATGCTGGCTTTGATTCCTGCCAGAGAGGTTCTTAACAGTAATGGGAATCAACCTGTGACCCTTGTTTGACTCTCTAGATAGAGCCTGGCATGCAGCTCTCTTTATCTGTAGGTCTGCTGTTGGTAATAGTTTGCACTTCTCTAATGCCTCCCATCTATTAATATTAGAGCATTTTTCCAACTCTAGTAAATTAAGCTTCACAATATCCCTATGAGACAGAAGTAATATTAATGCTCATTTTGCAAAGGAGTAAATGAAGACAGAGAGAAATAGCTTGGTTTTTAACCCCATCAAAGCCAGTGGGGACTGTTGGTTCTCAGAACCTCTGAAAAAACAGATCCTAAATAATACCTAGCTCTTAGGTAGTGTTTTTCTTCCATAGAAGAGCTTTATGGTGGGGTGGGTGTGTGTGTGTGTGAGAGAGAGAGAGAGAAATATGAGTATCATTATCCCCATGATTTGCCCAGGGTTGTGCAGGATGCCTGTTACAGAGATAAGAGTCACACCCAGATCTCCTGAGACCAGTTTGGTGCTTTAAAGGGACACTGTCAATATGAAATCTTGTCAGTTTTAGAAACCCGAGATATAGGTAATTTCAGGTCCTATGTCTTCCCCGCAGACCCCTGCCAACTTTTGTGGCTTTGGAATCATATTTTTCTGTTTTTAAAAGTAGTTTTTCTCTCCCCTGTTGCTGTGTGAAAACCCCACACAAAGAAAAGAGGAAACTCACCTTACAGGGGAAATGGTGAAAATGGCTGTACGCAAAGTACTGTCAAATGCACACAATAACACTGAGAAACAGAGACAAATATTTTCTCCACTTGCCTTTGTACTTGCACTTGTTACAACAGTAGCTAAGAAATTTCCAGACAGAAGTGTTCTATTTAAGTCAATGGTGTCCCTTTAACCAGCATTCCTGCCTGACTCACATGAAGCAGTGCAGGGGTGCTTTGTGTACACCCATCCTGTCACAGAAATGAGAAGCTGCTGGAATCTCCCCTTACTTAAATAATGAAGAAAGATAGAGGAAGAAGAAAGAGAGGACACAACTCCCACTTCCTCCTATCAAAATGGGTGGGGAGGAAGGCAAGAAAATTGGGCATTAAACTTAGTCAAAGAAAGTTATAAAATAACCCAAATGTAGTGTTTTGATACTGTGATATAGCATCAGTTCCATACCTCTGGTGTGAAGAGAATGTTAATTGCACCCAAGTCAGGAAATGCCGGTCAAGACTGATGCATAACCTTAACTCTGTCCATTAATACATATGCATTACGTTAGTCTTTAGTTGTGCAATCACATACTATTTCTCAGCAATGCAATAGAATATTATATCAATTTTTCTAGAACTCTAGGTACATGTGTATGGCAGGGAGTCTTAAATTCAAGTATGTGGAAAGGATATGGTAACTGACACATAGAAGGCTTTCGGGGGGGGGGGGAAGAAAGAAGGCTTGGCATGCAATTAGGAGTGCAGTTTGCAGTACTGTTGTACATGCTCTGTTTTATAGCTGGAAACCACCATAAGATGCCAAAAGTTGAATCCTGGAGCTGTTTTCTATTGCAGCCTGTATGCAGTGGAACACCAGCATTTCAGAGGAGCATAACTGGTACTTTGGCTGCAGCTAGACTTACGCATCCCCTGATGTGTGAGGAACATAAGGCACTGAGGTACCCAAATGGTTCTTACGTGGAATGCCTCATTTAACCAATCCCAAATTCCTCACTAAGGCAAATCTCCTATGGAAATCTTAAAGTGATTTTCATTGGCATCAAATCCTGCTTTTTCATATGTGCATGCAAGTCCCATTGAAATCAAATGGAATTAAGTTAACACCTAGGAGGGCAGAATGGAGCATCCTGTATTAAAAGGGATACTGTGAGCTCAGTCGTGAGGGACAGGGAGAAGAGGGCAGGGGGAGAACTGATTTATTTAAAAATAAATACATTTTCCATAGAGTGTGTTTTTATTGTTTTTATTTAAAGAATTAAAATGTTCAGAAGACTTTTTCTGCCCCCAAACTGTGCTCATAAGTTTCTTCTAGGTACCCCTCTCCATTGTACATCCTCTACCTTCCCCCCCCCCCACCTCTTTCCTTTCTCTCTGTACACATGCCTGCTTGCTGATTCTTCAGTTTCAGCTCTGCTGCTGTTGGTGGCGGTGAACACCCTTTTGCAGAGCTTGTGGCTTGGTGTGCAAGGGAGCTCCTTCCAGTGTAGTGTATGAGTCTTCCACCAACAAATCAGTGAACTGTACACCAGATGTTATCTAATGCACAAAGTAAACAAATTGGGGGGGAAACACCAGGAAAATAATGTTGTTTTCAGTTATAAAGATCTTATGGGTAAATAAGCGGTACAAAGTTTTGGATGAAACTATGATTTTTTCAGGTTGAGGGTGTCCTTTTAATGCCCCTGGCTGTAGCCTGTGGTGGGAGTAAGGTGGTTGCGGGGAACCTTCCTCCTTGGAAGCCAGGAGACTGTTGTCTGGGGGTCTTGGACTATTCAGGCCTGGTCTGCATTTAGAATGTAAGTCAACATAGCCACGGCACTTGGGTATGAAAAATCCACGCACGATCATCATAGTATGCAAACCTAATGCCTGGTGGGGATGCAGCTAGGCTGACAGAAGAATGCTTCCATTGACCTAGCTACCGTTGGTCAGAGAGGTGGAGTTCCTACAGTGATTCAAAAACCCGTTCCATTGCTGTAGTCTGTCTATGTTACGAACTTACAATGGCATAGATAGGGCACTGCTACAGCGCTTGAAGTGTGGAAATGGCCTCGGTCTCAGAGACATTCATGCAAACTAGTTTTGCTGTTTTGAATACACCAAAACAACTTGTTATGAAAGTGCTGAGAGAGAGAGACAGTCGGTTTTCATTGTCCCCATATTGAATACAAAGATGTGGAGGGAGGAAAGGAAATTTTTTTTGTTTTGCAAAAGGTGTGGCTTATAAGAACCCGGTTTAAGAACAACTGTCTCTTGTGTGCGCTGCAGGAATGTGGAAAGACCATGCGTGGCTTGTAAACTGATCCACCTTGTTGCTTTCAGAACTTTCTAATCAGGAGGGGAGGTGGTGGTTAACTATGAATAGAACAAAATCATAGCTTTCAGTTTCCAAATATGCATCTTCTCATATGCAGTGTGCTCTCTGAGCTGAGTATTATGTACACAAGCTTTTCATGTTGCCTTAGCTGGCACTTAGCACTTGGGTTTGCTTGGGTGTTTCCTTTTCTCTAGGTCAAAAACCCCACTCAATTTAATGAAGGGTTGTTCCTGTCATCTAGCTTCTTATTTTGGCCTATGCTATTGGCCTCCATGTAGGAAGAACCAGGGTCATACTGTGGCATTATCTTCTGTAAAACGGTCTGCTTCATCTGCAAAAGGAAACTAGTCCCTTTTTCTTTCCCTTGCCAGCTAGTGCAGTGTTGCTTTTGGAGGAGTAGGGATATTTGTTGTCATTCACTAATGATTGCTGTAAGAAGTTAAATAGCGTTTTATTGGAGGAAATGCATTTCACTTTGAGGACACCTGTGAAGGAGCAGGAGAGAAGGCTGCCAGGCACAGCAGGGATTAAAGAAAACCTCTGGGCTCAGTTAGCTCTGCCTCGTTCTACCTGCAGCCAATGCCAAGCCTGGAGGGGGAGAAAAGAAGGGAGCCCGGCTCAGTCAAGGTCTGACTGGTGAAGAGGCAGGAGCTCTCTGTATGCCTGCCTGAAGGCACAGACCAGCAACCTGCCTGCCAGCACAGCCACTGGAGGCAAGTGAGTCTTCCCCTGCCAAGGGGAACCTACAGAGAAGCCTCAACTGTGGGGCAACTGGACTAAGCCAGGCCACGCCCCAAACTAAAGGACTTACATAGGGAGCAGGCCAGGAAAACAGGCCATGAACTCCCCCTTATGGCTGGGAGAAAGCTCCATCTCCCCTGTTTAGGGGTTGAGCGACACGGGACCCTGAGCCAAGACCTGAGGGAAAAGGATGAGTCAGGTCACTCTACTGCCCCTATAACCAACTATCTAGCCACTAGGCTGTCTGGCCACTGAAGACCCTATCACAACACCCTATAGTGTTACCATCTAAGTAATGATTGGGAGTGGTGGGTGCTTTGACCAGTGGCTTGCAAAATCTGCACATGCTCCCCAGTAACTGCTGTCTTGGATTCCCTCTGACAAAAGGGAGTCCTTGGCAGCATAGCTAAACTGGTGGACATGCAGCTTTTTACATGATTCGCTCTCCCAAAACCCTGATGGGATCCCATGGATTGGAAATATTATTGGGCCACAAATTCTGAAGGGGCAATGGAACTTGGAATTCCCATTATGGGGAGTGGAAATAGATTTCAACTTTCTGAAATTATGTTGGCAGGAAGACGATCTAGGATTTTTCATTTATGTATGTATTTATTTATTTATTTATTTGATTTCCACCCGACCCCCACGACCCACACTTAATAGTTAACATCGAGTTCCAAAGAGAATCCTGGTATAGGTTTTAGCTGTTGAGACAATGGCCCAGACCCATAGCTGGTGTAAATCAGTGAATGAAGTTAAGATCTGGTCTGGCAATGATACTTTGCACTTGCATATGACTCCCATTTGAAGATCTCAAATATTTGAGGTTTGCTCATTTTTTAAAATATCCCTCTGATGTAGGGAAGTAATATTACACTATGTTACGGAGGAGTAAACTGGCACAGAAAGAGGCTAGAGTAAAGGGACTTACCCAGGTCACATAATGAGTTGGTGCTGGAAGAAGAATATAGGAGTTATGACTGGCATTGATGTAACCGATAAGCATCCCCACCATAGTTGGTCTGTTATCATCAAGCTCCTGAAATTTGATTAGACTGCGAAGTAGTCTTCCAAGAGAATAATACTTAGTACTTATATAGTGCTCTTAATGTTCAAACATGGAAGTGCATTATACACATTATTTAATGAATCCTCACAACAGTCCTTTGAAGGGTAGGTGTGATGTTGCACTCTATATGATTTCATAAAAATATGCTAATGAGTGTGAATATAATGTAACTGGGATATGCTTCATGCAAAAGGTCTCTTGTAAGGTATCATTACAAAATTTATAATATACTGAATGTGTTCATCCTATTTGTATGAATGTATCATTCTTGTATCTGAAACTAGAAATATAAAATATAACTCTGAGGGCCTATTGTAATTATGCAAAGTGTGGGCCATTAATGGTGGTTTGGAATCTTGATGGCTTCCGTTAACCAGGACAATTGACTGTAGATGGCTCTGTTTTATTGGTAAGTTTTCCTGTATACTTGTGTGCTGGGAAATGGGTAATGAAGTCTTTCACTGAACTGGAATCCATCTTTAACCTGGTGTTTTTCCATTGAGAAGGAGGGGTGGGAACCCAGAGAGGGACAAAGGATTCCTGCCTTATGCAAAAGATACATAAGTGGCTGGAACAGAACAAAGGGGGTGGCCATCATGAGAAATCCCCTAGCTACCACCTGAGCTGGAACAAGGGCTGTACCAGGGGAAAGGATTGTGCCCAGACTAGGCAGGCGTCCAGTCTGTGAAAGAAACTTATTGAAACATCTCTGACGGTGAGATTTTATCTGTATTCAGTTTTATTACTGTACTAGACTTAGACTTGCATGTTTTATTTTATTTTGCTTGGTAATTCACTTTGTTCTGTCTGTTATTACTTGGAACCACTTAAATCCTACTTTCTGTATTTAATAAAATCACTTTTTACTTATTAATTAACCCAGAGTATGTATTAATACCTAGGGAGGTGGCAATCAGCTGTGTATATCTCTCTATCAGAGTTATAGAGGGCGAACAATTTATGAGTTTACCCTGTATAAGCTTTATACAGGGTAAAATGGATTTATTTGGGGTTTGGACCCCATTGGGAGTTGAGCATCTGAGTGTTAAAGACAGGAACACTTCTTAAGTTGCTTTCAGTTAGGTCCGCAGCTTTGGGGCACGTGGTTCAGACCCTGGGTCTGTGTTGGAGCAGACTGGCGTGTCTGGCTCAGCAAGACAGGGTGCTGGAGTCCCAAGCTGGCTGGGAAAGCAGGGGCAGAAGTAGTCTTGGCACATCAGTTGGCAGCTCCAAAGGGGTTTCTGTGATCCAATCCGTCACAGTAGGTTAACAATTATCCCCCTTTTATAACTGGGAAAACTGAAACAGGGACATTATGGGATGTGCCCAAGTCTACAGAATTAGACAGTGGCATATCCAATAATAGGAATTGATGATTCTCCATCCTGTGGCCCAACCACTGGACTAGGATTCTCATGGAATCCCTGTTGCTGGAATTATTTTAAAATAGGCTGGGCACAGGATTTGGCAATATACTTTGGGAAATAATCCTTCACAGACTAGTGAATGGACTTGATTAACTACTGTGGGATTTTTCCTCCCCTATAGAATAGGTGTATAATTTTTGAAAGAGTTTTTGTGGTTAGTTGACTGGAAATGTCTCATGGACATCTGTGCAGTCTTTCAGTTGTGTCATAAGTTTAATGTGGTTCTGGTTCTCAGTCTTGGAGATCCAGTCCCCATTCTTATCCCCTTTATCATAACTACTGCAACTTATTTGAATGGTGGCTTTAGTCTGGCAAATGTCAATCCTTGCAAAATTGATGTCAGAGGAGAGAAGGAGAAGCAGTTTTTCTGAGTGTATTCATTGTGAAAGTTTGAATACCTACTTTCAAAACAAAATAGCATGTCTAGGAGTTCCTTTCTAACCAGATTCAATTCTGCAGTGGCAACTCCAGACTAACAGGCAGAACATGAGGTACAGGGCAGGAGGTTTGCTGATGAGAGATTTTCATATATATAAAAATGACACACAAGGAATCCTCTATTTCTTTCTCTCTCTTTGTTTTGGTGTGGGTATCTTCCTTGTGATAGCATCATGGACCTTCTAGAAGCCTTCTCTTTTAAATGGAGTAAATTGCCTTTTCAAGACAGTGAATTGAGTCAAGGGTGAAGAGGGCAGGTCTACTGGTCAAGTCACAGGATGTAACTGAAATGAGGCTACTGTGAGGGTAAAGCCTGGTTTGATCCTTGAATGGTGAATGCTTTTAGGGATACTTTTGGGGATTGAGGCTTTCCTATTTGTAGGCCTTGTCTACATTAGTCCTACTAGCCATGAGTCGTATTCCACTTGGGTTCTCAGAGCCCATTTTGGAATATCTATTGGGGTCATAATGGTGGTTTGATTGATAATGACCCCTAGAGGGATTAATGGGTAGACCCAGGCTATGCTAGCATTAAAGATGGTAAGTATATCAAATTTGCTCCTTTTGCCATGCGCCAGCAGGGTTGACACAGGCCTGCTGCACATTAGAACTTAAATCCCTGCTGGTGTGCACTAAGGCACCATGTAGACAAGTTCTAAACAGAAATTACTTGCTGTGCAAATTCATCCTTTTGTGCAAACTCCATTTTCTTCAGCCTAGTTATATCAGGGATGAATTTGGCCCATAATGAACTTCTTCTTAGCTTGTTTTCCTTCTGCTCTAGAGATTCTATCTTTGCTTTATCTCCTTCTTCTGCATCAGTGTTTACTGTGTCTTCCTTTCCCCTGGCAACTTGCAATAGTGTCTAAGTATTTATATGGCCCCTCGGCCTTCACCTCAGTATCTGAGCACCTCTCAAGCATTTTAAAATAGGAATAACAATTTCTGTTCCTTCCTAGCCTGGAGGAGAACATAACTCGATTAGTTTAGTGGTTTTTGTTTTATTTGTGTTTGTGAGAAACACTTGTTGAAGGGAAGCTAAGGCTCAGAGCTGAGATTTGTCGTTATTTCTGAACATGGAAAGGTCTGTGGCCAGTTATATCAAAAATGGATTCCAGAGGTTAGGCCTAGTTCCTGTGACGATTCCCCTATTGGTTGACCATTGAGTTGCTCCAATGGAACAGAGTCATGGGAGGTCATGGTTGTGGAGGGAAGGATGATTTTTCAGGTAGTTTCCAAGCTCTGGGATATCAGAGCAGTGATTACAAACTGGACTATGTATTCAATAGGGAACCAGTGGAGAGGGTTTGAGAAGTAACATATTGGATCCTGATGTGGTGATGTGGTCGGAGAGGTGCCATAGAAAGCAGACTTGGAAAAAACCTGTTTTTTTTTTTACAGATTGATCTTGTGTAGAGCAGATCATCATCCTGCATAATATTGTACAGAAAAACAATGCATGGCAGTTGCCAGTAGCCCTGAACTTTGTGGATTTTCAAAAGGCTTTTGATCAGGTAGAGAATCACTGTGGCAGATAATACGAATCTATGGAGTCCCCAGCAAAATCATTCAAATTATTAGGAATTTGTATTGGAATGTTCAATGTGCAATAAAGATAAACTAGGAGCTAACAGACTGGTTTAAAGTGACTACTGGTGTTAGACAAGGTTGTATCTTGTCCCCCATTTTGTTTGTAGACGCTATTGACTTTGTGACAGACTGTCAACATGATTATCAACGTTGCCAGTCAGATGCCCTTGCAATCTCTGCTAACCAGAAAGGTGTTGTTAATAAATCAAAGATGGAAGTTATGAAAATTAATTTAGGTTGTCCATAGATTGAAGTGTTATGAAAACTAAATCTAAAGCACCACAGAACTGTTTCTATATACATTTGGTTTATAATGCCAATGGAAAAAGTGGGCTTTTAAAAGAAGCAAATTCCCTTTTAGAGTCTGCAGCTCAAGACCTGCAGCACTTTACTAGAAGCTGAGTGGCTCGAAACTGGGCATTGTATTTTCATTGTGCAAATAAGCAAACAGTGTTATTGGCAGATAATTAAGTTAGTGGCCTTCTAAGCCTTGTTATAGAAAGAGGAGGGTCTGGAACAAGAAAAGAGTTTTAGAAGACCAGTATGCAATTAGGTTTTGTGTCATTTTAAATTATCTCCTTTTTTGTTAAAAAGTGGTAAAATGATATTAGGGAATTCTGTGATCTTATTAGTCGTCATTAATGATGTTTTATTGATCTCTTTTCTTAGAGAGTGAAGTAGTTCAGCAACTAAAAGTAGGTCTCACCCAAGTTCTGTTGCCAGGATATTCAAGTTTTGTTCCTAAAACATCTTTTTACCATCTCTGGCATAGTGCCAGACCTTTGCTTAAAAAGGAAGATTTGAAATGGGTGATAAATGCTTTACAAAAGGGCAGCCTGGAAAAGGCATCTTAGTCAGAGGAGGCACCTCTGATTATATATTGTCCAGAATGTAGCATATTCAGAATACAGGAGCACAAGGGTGAGATTCACCCCTGGTATGAAGGGGGCCACGTTCTAAGGAGGGAGAGTGAATTTCACTGCTAAACATCAAGATGGCTTTATGGGTACCAACCCTGCTCTAAAATCGCTGTACTGATTTCCTGATAAAATTCAGAATTGAGATCAAAGTATTTTTTGCTAAAGTAAAGCACAAAGGAACTGTGGTAATGCGTACTTGATAAACCTTTTATTACCATATGTTAGTTGCACAGTGAAGTCTGAATCAACAAACCATTATCAGTGTCTGCGATACAACTTCAGGTCTGATTCTGATCTCACTTAAACCGGTTTAATTCAAGAGTAATTCCTCTAAAATTAGTGGAGTTAGACAAATATGAGAGGAGAATCAAGCCCTTACTATCTGAGACTGTCTACACTAGCACTTTTGTCGGTCAGGGTGTGGAAAAAACCACCCCTCACACTGACATAAGTTTCACCAACAGAAGCACTGGTGTGGACAGTCTTCCGCCAACACAGCTACCGCTGCTCATTGGGGGTGGTTTAATTATGCCGATGGGAGAGCTCTCTCCTGTTGGCATAGAGCAGCTACATGGGAGATCTTACAGCGGTGCAGCTTTAGCGGTACAGCTGTGCTGCTCGAAGGTGTGTAGTGTTGGCATAGCCTAGAGATACAAGGCCTATAGTAATTGTATGTCTATTGGGGAGACTCATTACTCAGCTTTCTCTGTAGCATCTCATCTGTCACCATGACATGAAGACTGTGCAAGAGAGAACCTGTTTGTTGTAGCCTTTGCTTTCAAAATTTTAGAAATGCTAGTGCTTTATTGGGCAGTGTTTTATGTCTCTCCCTGGACAAAAGAAGCTGTATGTAAATACATTCTGTTGTGGCTATCACCATGGTTATTGAAAAATATCCTAATGTAACTTTTATTGCATGTATATACAGTATACATACGTGCAATGTATGTGTATTTGTTGGTTTGCAGTTGCTGTGGTTGAAATTGATCAGGGGTTTTCCTGGCGCCTTACCTTGCTTTCATCACTGTTGTCAATAAAAAGGACCAGCTGGCAGGTCAAGGTCCCTCCAGGTACTAGTGATAACAATTATTCTATAATAATGATTGATGCAATAATTATAATCATAGTAAAAACCCTTTTTAAGACAGTTTTAACCCTTTCTGAAGTCTTTTTAGACCCTTTTTTAATTGTGGTTCCTCATGGTAGTTTCTTGGCCTCATCTGTGCACCCCTCCATTTTAATACCCATCTTCCCTGGTTAACAATAGTGGTGGCAGCAGAAAACAATGTCTTGCCTTGATTAGTCTAGTTGGATCCTCATACCCCATCCCGATGTATATATCAGGTGATGGTAGGGGTTTTTACACTTCATATATTAGCAATAGATACGGTGTTATTTATTTTCTATCTCTAGTTGCAGGCACAGCAAGCATAAAACAACAATTAAAGCAGAACAAATTAACCAAATCTTAACTCAAAAGAATCCCTCCTCAAACCATAATGAAAGTACAGCATGCATACCCTCCAGTCCACACTAAGGCAAAAGCATGAGTGATGATAAATTCTCCAACAAATGCAGATTCTGTGAGAGCAAGTAGGAAGCAAATTCACAAGCTGAGGGTTCTGCACTGAAAAAGCTATTCCTCCAGGTCCCAGAGTTCAAATCTAGGATCTGAAAATGAGCATTCCAGCTAATGTCCATTGTCAGCACAAAATATGATCTCCAGGGTATCTAGAACTGAAACTAAACAGACTTTATTGATCAAAACCTACACCTTGAATTGCATCCAGAAACAAATGTTTAATTTAGTGCAAACTATGGAGCACATGTATGATATGTTTTGAGTGTGAAACACTAAGTAAGCAGGCTGCCACTTTCAGCATTAACTGAAGTTTGAGTGGACTTAAGTGTAACCCCATGTAGAGAGCATTAAATGAATCCATTGTGGATTTGATAAAAGCATGGATAACTATGAGGAGGTCAACATCCAGAAGAAGAGATCACGGTCTTCTCAACAAGCAAAGATGCGGAAAAAAACGTGTTCTTGGCTGGTGATGTTTCCTGGAAATCCAAGAGCAGCCACAGACACAGCAGGATCCTTATATTGTGAACCTTAACACAAGGAGTTGTTACGCTGCAGTTGAGGAACCAGATATTGCTTCGCCAGATGTTGGCTGGGTGGAAGAAATCTTATCCACATTGAACCTTAACCAAGTAACAAGCCCAAATCTCAGCTGGGACACGGAGAAAGAAAAGGATATGTCTATGCTGCAATAAAGGACCCAAAGTATGGCCACTGCTGGCCCAGGTCCGATGACTGAGGTTTGTGAGGCTCAGGCTGCAGCACTATAAAATAGCAGTGTAGGCATTTGGGCTTTGAGATCCTGCAAGGCAGGGGAGGGTCTCAGAGCCTGGGCTCCAGCCTGAGCCTGAATGTCGAACTCTGCTGTTTTTAGTCCTGTGAGCCCGAGTCGCCTGGCCTGGGCTCTGAGATTGGGTGTAACAGGTTTTTTTTTTTTTTTTTTTGCATTGCAGTGTTGGCATACCCAAAGAAGTTATACCACCTGGGTCCGATGAAAGAAGATACAGAGCTGAGTCAGCACACACACGTGACATGGCAGTCAAAATGGTTTTCCTTGGCAACTTCTTGGTTACTTTTACTGGTTTATTCTGGCACATCTCCCATTCAATCTTCCATGAGGGCCCATAGGTCAGATGCAGCCTATAAGAGGATGTTTTTCTCCTGTAAGGGCTAGAGGGCCTGGAGCCAGGCAGCCCTATTTGATTATCAGACCCAGTTGGGAAGGGATCAAGTGATCATAAAAGCCAACAAACAGCTCAACTGGGCAGGGGGAGAGCTGCAGAAGGGAGGTTGGCTCCTGTGACTGCCCCTGGAGAAGAGAGGGATATTGACTGAAAGGTCTTTGGGCCCCCAGCAGGCTCTGTTGGTGAGGGGAATAGCTTTATTTTGCGTTAGGAGTAATAAACTGTCCTGAGGGAAGAGCCTGAAAGAGATCTGAGTATGGCATTAGGGTTATTTTCCTTGGCTGGTGAGGAAGACCCTAGGCCCAATACCTCAGGGCCAATACTGTCCTCTGGGTCCTTTCTGAAAGGAATGAATGATGCCACCCAAACATTACTCTGCCTTCCCTGCTGGGCACACACCAATATCTGGTGGTCAGTGCTATCAAAGGCAGCCGGCAGATTTGAAAGTATCTATATGGACACCTGCCATTTGTCTATCATCAACAAGACACACACCTTCTGTCTGAGGATCCTATATAATAATAGAGCTGACTCATTACAACCTTCTTAAAACAGAAAGACTAGAATCAGACTGACTCTTGTGTCTGTCAGCATCAAGAGGTGATTTCTTGAGCGTGGGCCTACCAGTCGCTTGCTTATGTGGGGCCGGCACCTTGTCCTCTTAAAGGAAGGCATTGACAGTTTATACCAATAAAGGTCCCAGTGTTCCTCTGATAGATTAGGCCAGCCATGATTAGCATGGCCCCAAATTATGTAGGTGACAGCCCAAATCTTCCACAGCAATTTTAGAACCTCAGTGACAGTGGCTGAAACTCAGACTTTGCTTTTTCCCAGGCAAGGATTTATCACCCTGGAGGTAGCCAAGCCATTCTGAATCTGATAAATCTTGTCCTCAAAGTGAAGAGAAATCTATGCAATGGGAAAACTTGTCTTTGCTTGTGAATGATGGCAGGCAGGCTTTACAGGACGTTGTGTCACTGTCAGAAGACTGAGAGTCATCTGAACAACAAACTGTTTTGCTTTGAGTAGGCAGAGAAAATAGTAATAAAAAATGACTGAGCCCTATTTATAGTGCAGCTTCTATCACTGCTACCACCACTGGAACTTCACCAGTGTTGAATGGTGGGTCCCATCTATTCCAGCATAGACCAGCCCAAGAGTTACTGTGACCAGTATACATTTTTATTATTTATTATGGTAATTTATTTGAATTATGATAGCACCGAGACACTCCAAGCAAGGATCAGGGCCTCATTCTAGGCATTGTACATACAAACAAGACTGTCTCTGCTGGAGAGGGCTCACAATTTACATGTTTGACAACACAACGGGTGGACAAAATAGATAAATGGGTGCAGTGGATATGAACTAACCAAACAGAGCTTAGCAGAAAAACATTTTCCTTGCCCCCCTTCAACATGGTTTCTCTAAATACTCCACAGGAAATAATTTTGTGAAGCTTGGGCCAGGTATATAATGCAGCTTTCACGTTCTGGGGTGGAATACAGACTAGTGAGGTGTTGTGTCACTGCCTGCCCTGAATGCCCCAAGTGTCTATGCTGCTGTGGTTCTCTTGTCTGGTAACTCCCAGCCAGTATACAAGCCTGCACTGAGTGTCTGTGGGTTAAGCAGCTCTGACTCAGCATTCCGTTTCCAGCAGCCTGCTTGTCACATCCCAGCCACACTCTGGTTACCCCAGGCAAGATGACCCTACCAGTCCCAAATTTTCTCAAAACCACATGGTCTGAAGCTTGGAACACTCAGAGAAATAATAAGGTTTATTTTCTCCTTTAAAGAGAGAGCCCAACAACTTGCCACATTAACTCCCGTTAAACATCCACTTTAAATCAAACACAGCACTGGTTGGTTTATATTACAAGTAAAAAAGCTCATTAACAAAACGAGATAGGACTTTAAGTGTGTTCAAGTATAAAGGACAGAGTTAGAAATGGTTACAAGCAAATCAAAGTGAAGAACACTTTCTAGACTTAGCCAAACAAGCTGCAGTCTTTTTTCAAGGTAGTTTTCTTACCACTCTTCCTTTCATCAGGATGGCCGACCAAACCCTCTGGTCAGGATCTTCCACAAAGTCCAAAGTGCTCAGTTCCTTTGTCGTCTTAGGTGAAAGATAATTTGGGGTTCTTCACCCCTTTCATTTATAGTCTAGTCCAGTGGTTCTCAACTTTTCCAGACTACTGTACCCCTTTCAGGAGTCTGATTTGGCTTGTGTACCCCCAAATTTCACCTCACTTAAAAAAGACTTGCTTACAAAATCAGACATAATAATACAGATGTCACAGCACACTATTACTGAAAAGTTGTTTACTTTCTCATTTTTACCATATAATTATAAAATCAACTGGAATATAAATACTGTACTTACATTTCAGTGTATAGTATATAGAGCAGTATAAATAAGTCATTGTTGGTAGGAAATTTTAGTTTGTAAGGACTTCGCTAGTGCTTTTTATGTGGCCTGTTGTAAAACTAGGCAAATATCTAGATGAGTTGATGTACCTCTGTGTGCTCCCAGGGGTATACATATCCCTGGTTGAGAACCACTGGTCTAGTCAATCTTTGAAATGGATTCTTCTGACGATTACTCTACAAAGTAAAGTTTGCTCAAGCTCTGAGGAAAGCAACATGGAGTCTTGTGGTGAAGGAAGCTCCATGCTGACTTCTTCTCCTGCTGGTGTCTGCTAAAATGCAAATTATTCTGTTTCCTGCAATGTCTTCCGTCTGCAGTGATGCTGAGTGGTTACCTCCTCTCCTTGTTAGCTTGATGGTCCTGTTTATCTTCTATGTAAATTGTACTCCCATTGTCTCCTCTTAATGTACCGTTTAGGTGGCAGAACCACCTTCCTTTGTCTAGGGTGGGGTAACTTGAGGGCTTGTCTACACTGGCACTTTACAGCGCTGCAACTTTTTCGCTTAGGGGTGTGAAAAAACACCTGGCTGGCCGCAGCAAGTTTCAGCACTGTAACGTTCCAGTGTAGACAGTGATGGTAGGTAGGCCACTCGTGGAGGTGGTTAACGTTGCCAGTGTAGGCTAGCCCTTAGTTCTGCCTGGCAGACACATTTTGGTAACAATTCCCAATATGTTTGTAATTTTGCGTTTGCCCTTGTTACATACAGCACACAATAATATTGATGATCAGTATGTTGTTAGCTTTCCATTGATATCTTGCATGATACCTTTTTAGATACAGGTTATGACATTACTTGAGGTACAGTGAACTGGTCAGGCCAGCTGATACTTACCACCAGATATCAGGGAGCCCTTGCCCTCTTTCATTGGGATGCTGTTAAGGTCACAACAGCATAAGTTGTGTGGTGTGTTTTTTTTTTTTTTTGGTGTGTGCTTTTTTTTTTAAACTGTTTTATTTTCTCTTTAAGTACAGGGCCTATTTGTGTCCACCCATAGGGAGCTGGAATCTAGGTGTAGCACATCCGTTTTGCAGTGCTGTTATGCTCCAGCCACTTAAGACACTGGAAAAATAATCAACCGTAAAGGATTCTCTGCTGTCAGAGGTGGACAGGTATCTGTGAAGTCCTATAAGGGTTGCTTCTTGAAGTTACTGGACAACATTTTAGCAGAGGACACACAGACACTTGATAAATATACAAATGGAAAAGATATTTTAAAATCTAAATGTTTGCAGTTCACTTTCTATGGCATTTGAAATACTAATAATTACAGACAATAAATCTAGTCTGTATCCAGAGTATTTAAATACACTAAATTTACAATAAAACAAGTACAGGCCCTTTGTTTAGCTCTTGCCAGTGATTGTTCCTCTTGCATATACATAATGAAAGCCATCTGTTATGTCTAGTTTTTCCAACTCTGCTTCCTATGCTGACATTAGGTGGTGTTTGGTCAGTGTCTTCATCTGTAGCTGTCTCCATTAAATTACCAGCTCTCTCAGTGGAGGTAGAATATCAAGGTATAATGTAATTATTAAAGATATTTGTGTGTAAATCCATTTCTTAATCAATAGATTAAATCTTAATAAACCCACAAACCCAATGTTAAGGTGGAACAGACCTAGATTAGATTGGGTGCTTTTAAGGTGACATGCAGGGGGCCTGAGTTTGAGTTCTGATTTTGGGTTTGCTGGGCTGGGCCTTGTGGTGGTCGTGAATGAAGAGAATTGTTTGACTCTGTTACTCATGAAGGACTGATAGCCATATGTATAAACCTTAATTTTACTATGTCCATAGCAACATTCATTTTTAAATTAACATAGTAACACTCAGTTGCTGCTACCATGGTAGTCCATGCACGTGCTTGGGAGCTGCTAATGCAGTTAGCAATCAGGAGGTGTGGGTTCCATTCCCAGTTCTGCCCCTGAATTGCTGGGCAAGTTCCTCCTCCTGTCCTGGCTGTTTTGTCTATTTAGGTTGTAAATTCTGAGGCAAGGGCTGTTTATTATATGATTATACAGTGGGGCTCCAATCTCGGGACATCCTGGTGATACTGTAATACAAATAATAGTAACCACCCTGACCCTAGCGCAAACAGGGAGAATGCAAGGAGCCTTCTCCATCACCTGTGTAAGGGCCAGGGACAGTTGCAGCAACACTTGGGGTGTGTGTGTCTTGTTTGCCATCTCTCCTCTTTACTTTGCTATGATGTTATCAGCAGTTTCAAGTGATTAACAAGTGAAGTGCAACATTCTCAAACAAGTATAGACAGACAAGAGTCAGTGTTTCTTCTGTAAAAAAAATCCCTAGTTCTAAAAGAGCTGTGCAGTTCCTATTCCCCCACCTCCTTTCTAGTTAATCTAGTTGCCACCCTTTATAAACAACCTGCGAAGTGGACACTTTAGTGATATCATCTTATCGTGTTCTTTTGCGTGGTGGTTTTCCTGCAGTATTATGTAGAGCACTTTAGAAAAATGGCCTAAAAATGACTACTGCATTTGGCCGCTGTGTTTGTCAATTGTTTTCAAGAAGGGCAGATTGAAGGCTCTCTTGAAGCCTGAAACTGAGCCATTCAGGAATCTTCAAGCTACTCCAACCCTGAGGAAATGAAGATCAACACTGCCTGTCGCAAAACAACTATACAGCACAATGCAACAAGGCTTCTCTGCTCAAGAGATTGTTGGAAATATTAAGGTTTCTGTCTCTCCGAATTGAGAGAACTGTGGTGGGGAGGGAACGTGTAATGCCAAGGTTCACAGAAGGTCAGGATTAGGGGTGAGCCGTGGCAGCTTCCGCTTGTGCAAGTTGTTCTGTGCACAAATAATGGGCTCAGCTTTAATGAGTCTTAAACTAACTTCAAATCAAGCAAAGTGCTGAATGTTCTCTGTGTAGGAAATGCACGCAGACCTGAAGTATTCCGGTCTGAAGTGATCTGGTAGCAAACGGTACTAGAGAATACTACAGCTGTCCTGCTGCACAGGATGTCTCTTGGCTCTGATCTGCCTTAACTCCAGGGCTATCAAGGGTTAGTGCACTGACTTAGGGGAAAAAAGGCCTTTCCATCTTCCTGTTTTCCTCTTAAGGGCTGCATGCTTAATGTTCTGTCCCTTCCCTTTCCCACTTTTACAAAGCTTATTGCCACTGCTATAATGTTCCTTGAGGTTTCTATCATCATTGAAATGGTTAAAGTTGAGAAGTTAGTGCTGGTGAAAGGAGCCACGCTGATAGCTTTGGTGAACCTTAGCCACAGGACAAACACAATAGGGACAGTGCCTTCTTCCCTTACATCGTCCTATCAGTGTACGTTGGTCCTGATGTGGAGGGATTGCATTGAGTGGCTGTAGGAGAATTCACTCTGTTTTCATTCACTTCTCAGACTCTTGGCAGAAGTTGCCATCCTAAAGTGCCAGCTGGTACTGACTGAGGTGATCTTTTATAATGTGGCCATCAACCCACTAGAAACCACCGGGCTGAAACCATCAACTCATTTCACCTAAGTCACAGGGTGTAAGATGCCAGCTACTTTCTCTCATTACTGATACAGTGTTCTAGAGATAAAGAAAAGGAGTACTTGTGGCATCTTAGAGACTAACCAATTTATTTGAGCATGAGCTTTCGTGAGCTACAGCTCACTTCATCGGATGCATACCGTGGAAACTGCAGAAGACATTATATACACACAGAGACCATGAAACAATACCCCCTCCCATCCCACTGTCCTCATGGTCTCTGTGAACATTTCCTCATGTATATAATGTCTTCTGCAGTTTCCACGGTATGCATCCGATGAAGTGAGCTGTAGCTCACGAAAGCTCATGCTCAAATAAATTGGTTAGTCTCTAAGGTGCCACAAGTACTCCTTTTCTTTTTGCAAAGATAGACTAACACGGCTGTTACTCTGAAACTAGAGATAAAGGGCTCTGTATCCTATAACAAGTCTCCTCAACCATCCATTTTCCCTTTTTATAATCCTGGAGCCACGTACGCACAGAGGAGAAATAACTGAGGTGTCTTAGTCTCATTTAATTGCTCTTTCCTGACTCTTTTCTTTAATCTACCACAACCTTCTGCAGAGAAAGATGCGGGCAGCATGTCCACCAAGGGATCTTTATTTATGGTGGCATGGGAAGAATATAATGCACAAGGTATCAGATCTGGGTGTGTTTTGTTTTAGTTTACTATTAAAGGGATTCTGTGGTATAATGAAGGGAGCAGGTCTAGCAATTGTTAATAGCTGCAATTAAAGAGAGCAGGATCCTGCTGTTTTTGGTCCCTCCCCTACTCTAGCTCACTGATCTTACCCTATCACACATTTACAAGCTGTTTGCTTAACACTGTTCAAAACAAGAAGTACAGTGTGATGGCTGGGAATGCAAAGATAAGGAGCCATCCAGATCCCCTCTGCTGGAAATAGGATACACTGCATCCGATGAAATGAGCTGTAGCTCACGAAAGCTTATGCTCAAAGAAATTTGTTAGTCTCTAAGGTGCCACAAGTCTTCCTTTTCTTTTTGCGAATACAGACTAACACAGCTGCTACTCTGAAACCTGTAGATTTTAAGAGGCTGTTGCTTTGTGAAACAGGGTGAAAGAGGCGTGCATAGGATGCACAGGATGTTCAGTGGGAAATAACAGAGGACAGAATGCTTGATTAAGTCACTTCCTTCCAGGTTCAATCCTCTGACTGCTACTGTCTTCCACAATAACATATTTCCGTTTTTACTGCCACACATTTCCCATTCCATTTATTCCAATGGCCCAGTTCGCAAGCAGATGTGTGCCTCTCAATTAACATATTGCCCTCGGACAGAAAATGTCTTTGTCCATTTGTGTGATCACTTCCTGTCAAGGTAGGCCAGCACTTCCTGCTTGGGTATTTATTTATTTTCTGTCTTACTAAGAGAAGAGTATCTGCTGAGACTAGTGCTTGTTTTCTCTTTAATAGGCTGACCTCCAAAAGGGGAAAAGTTTAGAAAACCTTAAAGAGTGATACATTGCAAACTGTGGGCCTGATTCTCATTTACTACTGCCAGTGTGGAGTAAAGGGGCCTTACTGTAAATCTGAATCAGGGCCTTTGTGCTTTGGTTTTATCTTAAATTAAAAATACTAGGAGGGACAGATAGCGCCTCTTTTCATCCATTCTCTACCAAACTTTTAGAGCTTTGGAAGAAACCCTGGTAGGTGAATTAAGCCTTTGATTTTTACTAATGTTTTGGTGAATATAGAGAATATAAATGTTCAGGGTTTACCATTCCAGCAGCATGATTTGGTGGACTTAGCATAAAGTAGGAATCAGGAACCCTGATTTTTAAAAAAAAAATACTTACCTTTATTTTCATTTTGCTGGTATTGTGATGTGACCTGATTGACATAGGATAAACTTGAGAAAACATAATCAATGATATAAATAACTGATTTGGGGAGGGGGGGATTGGGCACTTAAATTTCAACCCAACCTAATTAATTTTTATTTTTATTACATTTTAACACTATTTAAAATGATTTTTTTCTAAATTTGTTGAAAATAATGAATTTATTTCTAATCCAGTTCCACTGTTCATTTAGGAACCAGTTCTTCAATCCGATTCTTGCAAGATCTGTGCCCAACTCTGCATCTTTGAGCAAGTCACATAATCCCTGTCTCTCTATTTGTAAAACAGAGATGATTATTTACCTAACTACCTACCTACTTATGTACATTGGGTGTTGTGTGGATTAACTGGTTAGTGTTTATAGAGCACATGGGAAACATAAAACACTAAAGTGCTGTATATTATTTTTATATTTATCATCACCAAGATAATTAGACTGGATTCTGTAAACCTTTTTTTCTATTTCCCTACAAATACCTGTAGTCAAGCTGTATGCCACAAAGCATTGAACTATCTGTCCTATTTCTAAACAGACGAAAGGCTTCATCATGTGAGGTGATGACCACTCCCGCCTTGATCCACTTAAGCACGTGGGTAGTCCTGTTGACTTCAGTGGGACTGCTGGTGCTTATTTGCTCTGCTGGATTGGGGCCAGAAATACTCAGCACCTTGTAGTATCAAGCCCTAAGTGATGATGCCAGGAATTAAAATACAGTAGAATCTCAAAGATACAAACCCCAGAGTTATGGACTGATCGATCAACCAGACGCCATGTGAAACCAGAAGTAACCAATCAGGCAGCAACAGAGATCCAAAAAAAAGAGGCAAGTACTGTACTGGGCCTGTATTGTGTCTTAAAGATAGGCACATCTGGGCTGCCTGTCCCCACTCCCATTCACAGGGCAGCCACTTACAGCAAGATGCTGGGGCTGCCAGCCCAAGGCAGCCGGAGACAACAGCGCAGGAGCAGCTCTGGGGTCTGCGCAGCTTTCACCCCTCCCGCCGGGGGGAGGACATGCTGTTTTTACCCCTCCTCCCCCCTCTGCTGGGAGGGAGACAAGCTTGCAAACTCATGCTGCGGCTGAATCCTGTCCTGGCATGTCAGCTGGAGCCCAAACTCCATTCCCGCGGTGTCCATAACTCGGAGGTTCTACGGTATCGCTGTTGTTTTGAACTATGCACAGGGTTGGGAAAAGAGCTGTGATTCCAGGTTTGGAAGTGTCACAGGAAAAGAGAAAACTTGCAGTATCCCTCTGTGTATGCGTGGCCACATCAACATACTTGACACACACTAATGCACGTTGCTAGTCTCTGTTCAGGAGAAAAGTGGGACTAGAATATCTGTGGGTGTTGTAGATTAAGGATGAAGTGCATTGACACTGCTGCGTGCAGTGGCAGGAAGCGCCGCAAGTTAGGACTGTGAGAGCTGTTTATAAGAAATAGCAGGAAAAAAAACAATGAAATTCAACGTTGCTTGAACATCATCCCCTCATTAAGAATTGTGCGTTTGAATAATTTAACTTTCTATGTAATAAGTTTTTAATGTGCTAGTCTGGTGCCATATGCAAGTGGGTCAGACTAGTGCTTTATATACAGTACAGATGGAGATGTCAGTGGAGTAGGAATGAAGAGCTAAAGTTTCGTTGTATGATACCGTACACCATGCTTTTCATGGAGGGCATTTGTTTCTTTATAGGAATTCTAAGGGCCTCACCACTGTAGTGTTTGTGCCAATCCCAGACTGAGTAAATGAGCCTTGCGGCCTGTGACAGTGGTGGGCAACAGCAGCTCAGCCAGCAGTCTGATCACTGCAACTCCAATTAGTTGCATCAGAGCACACCTCTGTACGGGATCTTCTCCCAAGTGATAGAACTGGAATGGAGTGGGAGAGTTAAAGGGCTAACTAACTCATTAGCCCAGATGGTACAAAAGGCACAGGAAGGAAGTGCAAATGGAGAGGTGGGAAGGGGGAGAGGTGGATGCTGGTAGGCAGAGTTAGAGCCGTGAGAGATCTCTCCTCTCTTTGCCTCAGAAGCTGAGGACTCCATCTTACTGTTGGTATGTAGTGGCATAGTCTATAAAGGTGGTGGAGAAGTACTTTGTAAATGAACTGCATGAGGTGCTTTACCTGGAGTTAGAAAGTAGGTAGGAGAGAGTCTGCCTTTTCCACAATGTCCTGAATAACAACTTGCCATACATAACAATTAGGAGCAATGCTGACTATTCCTTTATGGGGACTGGTTGTTCCATTTACCAAGGGTCTTGAAGACTTGCTACAGTACATCTGTAGATAGATGAGAGTTTAAAATATTTGGTCAAAAATGCCCCTTAACTACTAGACTGTTCTTGGTGGTTTTGGGAGGTTGCCCATCTGTGAAATAAGAGAGCCCTTCAGAGTAAAGTCTAAAAGTTCGGTACTTCATGGCTCTGTATGTAATGCATCTAAAGAAATGTATGCCTCTGACGCTGACAACCTGATGCATAATTATATTTTGAGTATTCAGTTAGATGGAAATGAGATACTGTATAAAACATATGGAGACTTACCATTGTTGAATTTTTATCTGTAGACATAGGTATAGTATATATATCTGCAATGCAAAGCCAGTGACCTCGGTAGTGAACCAGGAACATGTCCCTTTCTCAACCCCACAAGTTCATTTGTCTTCCCTGGAACGGAGATGTAAACTATCCATACCATTCCCTTGCAAAGGGACACTGCCTATTCATTTTTTTTTAAACTGACTAATTAAAAAAAAAATTCTGCCTGCTCTCTAAGTAGACATTCTAATATATTTTAAATCATTTTAAAATCATTTACAGTTTTGTTAATTAGGTTTTTTGCTCCTTTGTTGATGTTTGAGAATCTCTTTAGCAAGGGAGAAACTGACAATGCAGAGGAACAGTGCTGTCAGATACACAAAGTAAAGAAACGTATTTTTGTTTAGTTTCTGAGTTTAAGTTCTAGTAATCTCAGTTGTTGTTTGTGCCTTCTGTAGGCACAGCATTTCCAAGCAGAAATGCGATTCCCTCCCTCCCTCCCCCAAGTTGAGAATGTCCCTTTTAATCTCAGTCTGTGGTATGAATTTTAAACTATCTGGCACAATCAAATAGCATCAGACAAAGCCATTGAGACATGTACATAACAGAGTCCAGTCCTGGTGTAACACTTTTAAGCAGGGTAAGAGCCATACTTGGCTGACTGATTGGCTTGTGCGTGTGCACTCTGTCCTGTGTGGGGTCAGGTGTCTGATTAAACCCTGGGCAGTACTGCTATGTAAAGATTGCTTTCCCTTTACTTCTGTAGCAAAGGGTATGTCTACGCTACGAAATTAGGTCGATATTATAGAAATCGATTTTTATAAATCGATTTTATACAGTCGATTATGTACGTCCACACTAAGCGCATTAAGTCGGTGGCTAGCATCGACTTACGGAGCGTTGCACTGTGGGTAGCTATCCCACAGTTCCGGAAGTCTCTGCCGCCCATTGGAATTCTGGGTTAAGCTCCCAATGTCCGATGGGGCAAAAACATTGTCGCGGGTGGTTTTGGGTACATGTCGTCAGTCGCCCGTCCCTCCGTGAAAGCAACGGCAGACAATCATTTCATGCCTTTTTTCCATGCGGACGCCATACTGCTTTCAGCAGACGGTGCAGTAGGATTGCTAACCGTCGTCATCCACCACTGCCGCTGCAACTCTGCTATGCTGCTATTGTCTCAATAGCGAATTTCTCCATGTTGTCTGTTATGGGCTCCCGGGAATGTGTGTTCTTCCTCGGGAAATGTACGCGGTACTAACTGTCATCATCCACTGCTTCTGCTGCAACTCTGCTCTCCTGCTTTCATGAATCCATCTCGCAGGTCCTCTCGTCATTCTCTATAAATATCTGTTCTTGTGGCATCCGTCGTCAGCCACCGCCTCTGCTGCAACTCTGCTGTCCTGCAGATGCCATACCACGGGAAGCATGGAGCCTGCTTAGATCACCGCGGCAGTTAAGAGCATTGTAAACACCTTGCGCATTATTCTGCAGTATATGTAGAACCAGAACCTGTAAGAGCAGGCGAGGAGGCGAAGGCAGTGTGGTGATGAGAGTGATGAGGACATGGACACAGACGTCTCTCAAAGTACGGGCCCTGGCAGTTTGGCCATCCTGGTGGCAGTGGGGCAGGCTCATGTCGTGGAACGCTGATTCTGGGCCCGGGAAACAAGCACAGACTGGTGGAACTGCAAAGTGTTGCAGGTCTGGAATGATTCCCAGTGGCTGAGAAACTTTTGCATGCATAAGGGCACTTTCATGGAACTTTGTGACTTGCTTTCCTCTGCCCTGAAGTGCAAGAATACCAAGATGAGAGTAGCCCTCACAGTTCACAAGCGAGTGGCGATAGCCCTCTGGAAGCTTGCAACGCCAGACAGCTACCGGTCAGTCGGGAATCAATTTGGAGTGGGCAAAACTACTGTGGGGGCTGCTGTGCTGCAAGTAGCCAACGCAATCACTGAGCTGCTGCTCTCAAGGGTAGTGACTCTGGGAAATGTGCAGGTCATAGTGGATGGCTTTGCTGCAATGGCATTCTTTATTAATTCGTCACACAAATAGGGGGATAACTGCCAAGGTAGCCCGAGAGGGGTGCGGGAGGAGGGAAGCACTGGGTAGGGTGGTGGAAGAGGGAAGGACAAGGCCACACTGCACTTCAAAACTTATTGAATGCCAGCGTTCTGTTGCTTGGGCAGTCCTCTGGGGTGGAGTGGTTGGGTGCCTGGAGCCCTCTTCTCTTCTCTCCTCTCCCTCCCCCCCCGTTCTTGGGCATCTGGGTGAGGAGGCTATGGAACTTGGGGAGGAGGGCGGGTGGTTACGCAGGGGCTGTAGCAGCAGTCTGTGCTCCTGCTGCCTTTCCTGCAGCACCATCAGACCTCAGAGCATATCAGTTTGATCCCCCAGTAGCCTCAGCATTGCATCCTGCCTCCTCTTATCACACTGCCGCCACCTCTCACCTTGCTCGTCCCTCCTGTCCTCGTGTTCATTTTCTGCTTTTGTGGACTCTGCCATTGTTTGTCTCCACGCATTCTGCTGAGCTCTTTCAGTGCGGGAGGACTGCATGAGCTCAGGACATTTCATCACGAGTGCGGTTTTTTTTGCCTTCTTATCTGCGCTAGCCTCTGGGACGGAGATGATAGGGGGAGCGTTGAAACATTTGCAGCTGCGGGAGGGGAAAAAAGGGAAAGTAGTATTTAAAGAGACACATTCTAGAGAACAGTGGGTAGACTCTTTCACGATGAACCAAGCTGTTAACGTTAAATAGCACGTGCTTTTGGTACAAGGTCGCATTTTGCCTCTTATGTTGAGGACTGCTGGTTTGGTGTGAGAGATCACACACGCAGGGCCGGGCAACAGAATTCGGCTTGCAGACAGCTGTGGTAAACCACAGTCTTTTGGCTTCTTCAGCCTTCATAACACCTGGGAATGCTTTCAAACAGCAGCGCCCTCCTTTCCCAAACCAAGCACCAGTTGGGTTGGCCATTTAAAACGAGGGGCTGCGGTTTTCTGGTTAATGCGCAACACAAACCCAATTTACCCCTCCCCCCCATTCTCTGGGATGATCGCTTCGCCCCTCCTCCCACCGCGTGACTAGTAACAGGGAAGATCCCTGCCAGCCAAATGTGAACAGCTCAGCGTGAACCAGTTCCCCCCCTCTCCACCGCATGGCTAAAAGTGGGGATGGTTTCTTTTCAGCCACAGGCAAACAGCCCAGCAGGAATGGCCACCTCTGAATGTCCCCTTAATAATGTCCCTGGAGGATTTCTGCTCCATCCCTAGACACGTTAACAGACTTTTCAGTAGCTGTACTGGCTGCAAATGCATCCCACGTCTTCTGGGCAAATTAATCATTAAACACACTTGCTTTTAAACCATGTATTTATATTTACAAAGGTACACTCACCAGAGGTGCCTTCTCCAGCTTCATGGTCCGGGAGCCCGCCTTGGGAGGGTATTGGCTCCAGGGTGATAAACAGTTCCTGGCTGTCGGGGAGAACGGTTTCTCCGCTTGCCTGATGTGCACTCTCCTCCTCCTCATCTTCCTCGTCCCCAAAATCCTCATGCCTGTTGTGTGAGATTCCCCCCCCCTTGCAGGTGTCCACGGACAGAGATGGGTTAGGGGTAGTGGTAGGGGCACCCACTAGAATTGCGTCTTTTGGAACGGAGTTCTGATAGCACAGATTTGTCCCCCATACAGCGATCAGATCCAGTACCTCCCGTTCAGTCCGTGCTGGAGCTCTTTTGCGATTCTGGGACTACATGGTCACCTGTGCTGATGAGCTCGCCACGCTGGCCAAACAGGAAATGAAATTCAAAAATTCCTGGTGCTTATCCTGTGTACCTGGTTAGTGCATCTGAGTTGAAAGTGCTGTCCAGAGCGGTCACAATGGAGCACTCTGGGATAGCTCCTGGAGACCAATACCATTGAATTGCATCCACACTATCCCAAATTCGACCCGGCAATGTCGATTTCAGCGCTAATCCCCTCATCGGGGAGGAGTACAGAAATCGATTTTAAGAGCCCTTTAAGTCGACAAAAATGGCTTCGTCGTGTGGACGGGTGCAGGGTTAAATCGATCTAATGCTGCTAAATTCGACCTAAACTTGTAGTGTAGACCAGGGCTAAGACTGTGTTGCTTATCTGCTGTCAGACCAAGAAATCTGCATGGGGATGCAAGGTGTGGGATTTGGTTTCTGAAAAGCCAGTGTACAAAATATGGAAATGTTGTATCAAGGGCTTCTGCTTTAAACTGATATTTATAGTCAGCCCAGCAGTCACACTACCACAGGTCCCCTGCTTTTTCCGGCCAGTCAGGCTGAGAGCACTGGGAGGCAGTCTTGCTTGTTGATCCACCTTTGGTTGGTTGGTATGTGTCTGTAATGTGTAGGGTGTTTGGCTTGGGTGATAGATGGAGAAAGTGAGGAGGTAAAATATAAGAGCAGAAATGGGTTAGAGCTCAGAGATCCCAAATCCCCTGATATTAAAGGCTGATTAAATCCTAAACAAGTTATATTATTGGTATGATTAGTTTAACAGTTGTTTGAACTGCAAAACCTCATCCCCCTCTACTTTATCTCCTATGATCTCGGCTCCTAGTCAGGTTAAATTAGGAAATGGTGTCTGGCAGCAGCTGACAAGGAAAGTGTAGTGGAAATACTCAGAATGAAGTTCCCCATGCCCTAAATTGGTTCCTTTTGGCTGAACATTTATTCCCCTCTTACTCCACAAATCCTGCTCACCATACTCACACATCAGTAGTCCTAGTGACTTGGGTGGGATTAGTCACATGAGTTTAGGTGAGCAGGATTTCACTTTCTACCTATAGACCTAGATGACAACTAAAGGCATTTTAAAACTTTAGTATTTGAAAATCAGTTAGTCCAGGGGTTGGCAACCTATGGCACGTGTGCCAATTTTTAATGGCACGCTGCTGTCTGCTGGACCCTGGTGGTGTAAGATCAGCATTTTAATTTAACTTTAAATGAAGCTTCTTAAACATTTTGAAAACCTTGTTTACATACGACAATAGTTTAGTTATATAATATATAGACTTATAGAGCGAGACCATCTAAAAAAACGTTAAAATGTATTATTGGCACGCACCTTAAATTAAAGTGAATAAATGAAGACTCGGCACACCACTTCTGAAAGGTTGCCGACCCCTGAGTTAGTCTCTCTATTACCCACCCAAATGGATAAGAAAAGTGTTTTCTCCAGGGCAGCAAATGAGCCTCAATGGACTTAGGGTTGGCCTTAGCATGGGAGACTTGGGAACCTTCCCAGAGCACCAAAAAAGTAGGAGGCACATTTCATGCATGCTGGACATTACAGAGGATACTCCTGAGGGCATGCTGCGCCAAAAAATTAAAAATGTTGTGCACAATATTTTAAAATTCTGCAAACGTTTTGTCAAATAAATGCGGAGGCTCCAGCATAACATTGAGGAGCACAGGCCACTGGCTGCACAGAGGTGGAAGATCACTGTGCAGCTCCCCCTGGGACATGGACTCAGCAGTGAGGTTGCACCCAACCCTGACACAGTGCAAGGACCGGGCCTGCCCAAGAAACACTCCAGGGCTGTGCCCCTCCTTGCCAGGTGTGGGCAGGCAGGCTCAACAAGGCAGCACCCAAGTGTGGAGGGGCTTAGTGGGGGGGGAGGATTCAGGTGTGGGTTGAGAGGTTTCTGTGTGGGGCAATCTGGGTGCAGGCAGCTCAGTGGGGGATCCGGGTGCGGGGGTGGGATTTGGATGTACAGGGGCTTGTTTGGGGGTTCTGGGTGCAATAGTAATGGGCCTCTGCAGGGGGGTCCAGGTGAAGGTGGTTGGGGCTCAGTGGGGGGGGGGGGCTGGGTGTGGGAGGGAATAGAGCTTGGCATAGGGGGTATGGGTGTGGGGAACTCAGTGGAGGGTCCAGATGCAACTGGTTGGGGCTTGGTGGCGTGTGGGTGTGGGTGGCTCGGTGGCGTAGTGCATGGGAAGTGGGGCTCACTGGGAGGGGGCGGTTCTGAGTGCAGGGTTGTGAAGCTCATTGGGACGGTCTGGGTATGAGCGGGCCTGGATGCACAGTGGTTGGTCGGATTGGGGAGCAGCTCCTTGCACAGGGATCCCACCCCCTGAAGCTGAGGAGCGATGGGTGCAAGAAGCGAGGGGTGGGGGGTAGAAAGACTTTGCAGAGCTTCCTTCAGCCGAGGGAGAAATCTGCGGGTGGGTCTGACCCAGCAAGGGAAGAGCAAGTCCCATCCTCCCCAGCCCAGCCAAGACTAGCAGCTGAGCTGGCACAGGGTAGGAGCCACCAGCCGGGTCTTCCCCAGTCCTGCCTGCTGCCTCACAGTTACTTATCACTCTGCTGGCTGCCCTGAGCCTCTGAAACTTATCGTTGCGGAGGGTCGCATGACCACTCTTGTGGCTTCCCTTTGCTTCCCTGTCAGAACGTCATTTTTCTGAAGGGAAGCAAAGATATCTGCGGGGGACACACATTCTGCGCATACGCAGTGGCATAGAATTCCCCCAGGAGTAAGAGGGATAGAGAGTGTGCTTCTGAAGTTTAGAATTGTCATGCTGGCTATGGGCTATGAAAATCTGGCTTACCCAGGCACTATTTATCCATGTGTGGAACCAACTATGTTAGCAGACAAGGGAATTAAGGTGCTTTTGCCTCAGGAGAAAAAAGGGACGATAGCCCTCCAATGTGCTGTTTGTGACAGGTATATCTGCTGTGACTCCCTGAGTAGCACTGTGGTAAGAAGCTAAAAAAGGGCACCTGGGAATTCAGAAATCATGCAACCTTTGTATCCTTCTCTCAGTGCTCTTGCAGTTCCTGTTCAGGACAGATGAAAATGTACTAAATAGGGAACAAAGAACATTAATTTGAATCCAGAGTACGTTAATAGCTAAAAACTTAAAAGAAACATGCCTAATTGTTTCCAAAATGTACAAAAATAGCCCATTCTCCAAGTGCATCCCCCTTTGAAGCCCTCCTGAAATGGTGCCGCTAAATCATGTGGAGCCCTGGCAAAGCTGTGTGAAGGAAAGTTTGCATGGTACTTGCCTATGGCATGATTAGGACCAGTTAGTGCTGCGAGTCCTTTGTTTGCAGAGAATCATATTCACTGTCATTTTTTATCATTCAAATCTCTCTAAATACACTATCCATAGCAACTCTGTCATTTTTGTAGTCATGTCACAGTACGAAGACTGAAATCTAATGGAGCCTCATTAAATATTCTTGGTTACTGTAAATGTAGTAGCTTTATTCACAAAGCAAAACCTTAGCTAGTACATTTCTCCCAGAACTGGTTCAGGTGACTCAATAGCATGACTTACCATGTTTGGTTTGGAACATCTCCCATTCGGTAGAGTTTATATGCTTTGTTGGAGGCATTGTACTTGGGACAGGAGAACCAAATGCTGGCTACTGTTTACAAGAGTGCCTGCGGCTATGCATGTTGGGATTGACGTTGGTCTCTGAATGGTGGTTTGGGTGCATATCTTCCCTGGACAGAAAGTGAGAGAGATCTCTGGAGAGAGGGCTTGGGGCAGAAGAAGGGAAGAAGAAAGGTGGGAAGACAGTGGTTCCTGTAGTCAGGGGCAGCCCTAGACCAAATGGTGCCCCAGATGAGGAGAGTCTCCCCACCCCCACCCCATTTGTTAAACCTTGGAATACGTTACAGAACTCCCCAAGCCCGGCACTCTTGGCGATTGCCTGGGTCGCCTGCCCCTAAATCCGGCCCTGCCTGCAGTGGAAGAATCCTCAAGATACCATTTGGCTGAATCTTCACGTAGAGTCAGTCAGGGTAAAGATTTGGGAAAGACTTTTACCACCAGAAAAGTGAGTGTGTGTGTGTGTGTGGGGGGGGGGGGGGAGTTGGGGAGGTAGGGAGAGAACAAACAGAGGCATAGTTGTGTTGATTCCTCAAGCTCACAATGAGAGAGCCAGGCAAGTATACGCTTCCTTCTAATTAGTGCAGTCCTAGACAGATGCATCCTGCAGCTGCGGGGCTCTTCCTCCTCCCAGATAGACACACTGTCTATATTTAGTCCTTTTGTTAAGTCTGTCTTTGAATCCTTGCCAAGTTCCCTACTTTGGTGGAATGTAAATTCAAGATGTATGAATAATTGTGGTGCTGGACATTGGGGGGTGGGGGTGGGGGGAAGCAGTGAGTCTGAAACATGTAGAGTTGGCAGAAAATTACCTTGTTGTCATTCTGTTTCTAGGGGCAGAGAAAAGAAATGCTGCTTTGGGATGTTGAGGGATTTTTTGTTTTGCCTACTGAAGAAAATGCTCAGTGTGTTTGACTGGGAATCAGGTTCAAGTATTTTCCTACATTTGTACCCCCACTCTACAGTTAAGATTGCCAGGCGTCTGGTTTTCAACTGGAACACCCAACTGAAAAAGGACCCACGGTGCTAAAAGTCCGGTTGGCAGCGCAGCAGGGCTAAGGCAGGCCCTGACGCCATGCGGCTCCCAGAAGCATCCGGCATGTCCTGGCTCCTAGGCACAGGGGACGGAGCTCTGTGCGCTGCTCCCACCCTGAGTGCTGGCTCCACAGCTCCCATTGGCTGGGAACTGTGGCCAATGGGAGCTGCGTGGGCAGTGCATACTGACGCGGGCAGTGCGCAGAGTTGCCTGGCCACCCCTGCACCTAGGAGCCGGACATGCTGGCTGCTTCTGGGAGCCGCCTTAGGGAAGCGCTGTGGGGCTGGAGCCTGCACCCTGAACCCTCTCCCACACACCAACCCCCTGTCCCAGGTTGGAACCCCTCCCACACCCAAACTCCCTCCCAGAGCCTGCACCCCACACCCTCTCCCACACCCCAACCCCCTGCCCCAGCCCGGAGCCTCCTTTTACACCCCAAACCCCTCATCCCTGGCCCCACCCCAGAGCCTGCGCAACCAGCCAGAGTCCTCACTCCCTCCCACACCCCAGTCCCCTGCCCCATCCCAGTGAAAGTGAGTGACGGTGGGAAGAGCAAGGGAGGATGGAGTGAGCAAGGGGCGGGGACTTGGAGAAGGGGTGGGGCAGGGGCGGGGCAAGGGTGTTCGGTTTTGTGTGATTAGAAAGTTGGCAACCCTAACCACAGCGCAATGTAATGGTTTATTGTGTCCTTTAAACTCTGATACCATATGGTAAAAACAGATTTTTCCTGGAAGGTACAGGAGAGTATTAGCATAGACATAGAATTAGATCCTCAACCCAGCAGGAGTTGGGGGTTCCTCAAGATAATCTCAAGGATCTATAGGCAGGGTTTTGTGTCTGCTTCACATCTTAATCTCCAAGCATTATAAAATATTTATATTTTAAAATCTTTATTAATCTAGGCAGGATTTTTTCCAAATTTTATTTAGCACAAAAGAGGTAGATTTTAGGAAACCAAAACCAAAACCCCAACCCATTTAACTTAATGAAGAGTAGTACATCAAAAGTGCAGATTCAGCAGTGTGCGTGTGTTGAGGGTAATACTGCATCTTGATAGCTCTTTTGTATTTTAGAGTGGGGGTGGAAGAAATCAATGAAAAGATGTTTTATAAGAAGAAAAATTCTTAATGGAAGCAGTGAATGCTTCTGTGAAGCTCTTCCTGGGACTTGGTTTTGCTGTGCAAATGCGATGTTTATTCCTTTAAAGTGTTTGCTTGTTTATGATTATTCTTCTGCTCTTTTCCTTCATGCGTTTCTTCTGCTTTCTCTCTTGCTCTTTATTTCTGCTGTTGCTGTCACTCCCTCTTCCCTTGCTGCCGTCCCTTTTTTGTTTACAACCCTGTGACACTTGTAGGAGAACTGCCTGCCTCTCTAGCCTGTAAGCCACTGCTTTCTATGAAAAGGTGAAAGACCGCAGTCAGTCTTTCAGGGAATTTATTGCAGCATTCTTGAAGCAGGTTGGCCCTTTCTTACATCATCTTATTGCTTCATGCCAAAGTAAATGTTTTCAACTATAGCTCTGTTCTCAAATCAAGACTGAGAGAGCCTGGGTTTCAGAGGTTCTAAGCACCTGCAGCTCCCATAGGCTTCATCTGGAGTGGTGGGTGTTCAGCACGTCTGTAAATTGGGCCTGGTACCATGCCATGGCTTCTTTGCAGAGGACTACAGCACAGATGGGTGATTTTAATAGAGCGAAAGTAGGCGTGCTTCATAGTTCATGTTGCCATCTATTTCTAGTCCCTTTTACCTTCTAGTAAAGTGTTTATTAATCACAGAAAATGATGAAACCTCAAGGGGAGAGAATAAGAGAGACTTTCACCTGAAGCAAATGTTAGCTCAAACTGAGCCAGTGGTTAATTTTCTCAACTGGACCTGGTTTCTGATCCCTTACTCACCTGGCTGGGAGCGTAGTGAAGGAAATACACTTAGCGCCAAAGAAGAGTATTTCAAATCACTTGAGCAATCACAACAGCCAATTAATAACAGCAATATTAAATTACAGCACACAGTGGCATTGACAGGTCATGAAGGGACATCTGATTAATCCTCATTTCTGGAAGGATGGTGGCTGCTGTGGTGGGAAACGCAGGGGATCCTTGGGCCTGTACAAGGGATCGGGAGAAAATGGGGGTGATGGGAAGGGAAACCACAGTCCCAGTTGGCACAAACAGACTGCTTTTGTTGGACTTCCCATTTAGAACACAGGAATTAAAAGCCGGCAAACTTTCAAGCCCACTTCCAGCAAAGCTGTACTGGACTTATTTATTGGAGTAAATGTACATTTTAGCCATAGGCTGCTGGAAAACAAAAATTACTTCTTGCCAGTCCTTCACAATTTTCTCATTTGTGGGGGATGAATGGAGATGTACACTTGCTATTAAATCTCACCGTGCTCCATGCAGTACAATTCCTTGGTCATTTAAATTCATAGCCTCATTTTAAATTTTAAGCAAATCACCTAGCAAGTTAAACTAGCCGTTTTGGTTCAGTTGGGCCTATCATCTCCAAAAATGTCAGGCCTTTCTATCTACGATCTGAAAATATTATTGTCCTCAGACCATGGCAGTTGATTGGTTGCTGGTGTCTAGAGCCTGTTCTGTGTCTCCTGTGAGTGAGAAGGTACTCAGATACTATGACAATGATCATGGACCAGAACTGACTTGTGTGATTCCTAGAATCCCACTCTCTGGATGCGAAAGGACTGGGAGTTCCTCAAAAGCAGCACATCCAGCCCTTTGAGAGAAAACAGAGAGGTGAGGTGCTTTGCGTTGCCCAAAAGTGGGCCACCTGTTGATTACGGGAAGGAGTTGGGAGGCTACAAATGGAATTTTATATGTTCCCCCTCATCTCAAAGAAAAGTGGGTGGGTGTAAATACAAGGCCTCAAGCTTGTGGCTAATGGTAAGAGGTCAGGTTACCATGTTTCGAGTTCCCAAAAAGAGGACACTGCCAAAGGGGTGGGGGTACAGTTGTGGGGTGCTGGAGGTGTGTGTACTGGGAAAGGGAATTTGTGGGTGTTGGAGGGGAATTTGGGGGGTGCTGGAAGGGGAGTGTGTGTCTGTGCTGAAGGGGGTACCTGGGACCTCACTCTTGTTTCGTGTGACAGTGGCTGGTGCAGACCCAGGAGTCAGCGACAGCTGTCAGTCAGTGTTCCCCGTGGGGCGCTCCCATTCCCCAGGGCTGGGATCTAGGACTTGGGTGGGTGGGATCTGGCAGCTGTGAGGGACCAGTCAGATGTGGGATCAGGGGAAGGACCAATTGGGAAGTGGACCAATAAAGGCTCTTTCTGAGCTGCAACGTCTGCTCACAAAAAACCTGGACATTTCCTCTTATTTGAAAAATCTGCTTGGACAGAGGGCAGAAGATCTAAAAAGAGGCACTGTCTGGGGAAAGCCGGACGTAGGGTAACCCTAGTAAGAGGAGTACTTTGTATGAGAGCAGAGAAATCCTTGGGGTTATGGGGGTAGCCATTTACCAGATGTCCTTACAATAACTGCTTAGTGGCTTCATTTTTTAAGAAAGCCAGAGAATGCTACACTGAAATCTCAGCAAAGCACTTTGATTCTTGGTTTTAAGTTCATATACAGTTTTCCTCCTCCTTTTTCATCAACCACAAGAACTACAGGCCACAGACATTCCTGAGAATTGATTCTTCCATTGCTATGATTGGAAGAGAAACCATATTAGACACTTTCAGATCTCGTGATGCCCCTCATATTACAGGAATCTCTTCTAATTGTACACAGAAACAGTAAAATAATCCACCCTTTTGGGTAGGTAAGCGGAGAGAGGGAGTATGTGGCTGTAGGCATTATAAACTGTTAGAACTGGCAGAGTAATACATCAGAGATTTGAATGTTCAGATAGTCTGTGACATTTCCTCCATATCCACCTCAGAGGGATATAGCTTAACCAGTTGCCATCTGTGAAGCTCTTTGAGGTCCTTGGGTGGAAGGTATAATAGCAGTGCTAGATGCTATTGTAGGCTGAACATCTGACCTCTATATAGTGTAGAATAGAAGAATGTCAGGATATTAGGGAAGAGAGTGGAATCTTGTTTCCCTGGCCTCAATTCAGGCCCTGAGGGCTCAGATTGTAGGGAATTTCCCGATACTATACACCCCTTGTGCAGGGCCAGTGCAACCACTAGGCGAAATAGGCGGTCGCCTAGGGCGCCAAGTGGTTGGGGGCGGCCAAAAGCGCGCTCTGGGGAGGCGGTGGAGTGGAGGTGAGCTGGGGCAGGGGGGCGCGGGGAGGGCCGCCTGCAGCAAGTAACGGGGGGGGGGGGGGCGGGGCGGGCGCACAGGAGAACCGCTCCCCACCCCAGCTCACCTCTGCTCCGCCTCCTCCCCTGAGCATACCGCCCCACTCTGCTTCTCTCCCTCCCAGGCTTGCGTGCCAAACAGCTGATTGGTGCCGCAAGCTTGGGAGGCGGGAGAAGCGGCAGCGTGCTCAGGGAGGAGGTGGAGCAGAGGTGAGGTGGGGCGGGGAGCTGCTGCACGCGGCTCCCCGGGCTGAGGGGAGGGAGGGAGAGAGGGGGCGTCAGGGAGCTGCCGCAGGGGGGGTGCCTCAGGGCGGGGGGGGGGGAGCTGCCATGGGGCTGTAGGGGGGGGTGGTGGGTGCAAGGTAGAAATTTCACCTAGGGCACGAAACATCCTTGCACTGGCCCTGCCCTTGTGAGCATCGTGCGCTGCCATCACATTGTTCCCAGCGCCTGCCAGGAATTCTTTAAGTTTATCTTGGAAGAAAGAAATGTTGCTCTGCTCCTCTTCTGTATTGCAGCACTTAGGGAAGTGAAAGTGATGAGGAAGACTCGCTCAGAGGCAGCGTTGCACTGCACAGCATTCCAACAAGAGAGAGGTTTTATCGCCTGGACTTCTAGTCACTGGAAAGAGACAAAGTGTTGGCAAGGCCATTATTTTAATAGGGGGTTTTGGCTCTACGTCATTTCTGGTACATAAAGAGAAACCATAAATACTAGTTTGTACAAAGAAGGCAAAGCATGAAACCCAGCAGAACATTCAGGCTAATGATTAACTTGTGTATTTCTACAGTTTTCCCTCTTCCCTCACTTCCCACAAAATTATTTGCTTTTCCTGAATGTAAAGACAGGCTTTTAGTATGTTCTCCCAACCTGACAAAACTCTCTTCTCATGCAAATGTTTCTGTGTCTTTTGCATTTCTGATTACAAAGCCAAATATTCAGCACTCCAACAATACACCCTTGCAGTGTGGCTTGTTGTTTAGCCCTTGCAAAGTGGTGCCCGTGGCTGGATAATCCTATGTGGTGTGGTGATATATCTAATTGTAACAACTTTTCATAGCAATAGGCATGTACAGTAATGCAAAGTTCCTGGTAGCTAGAGTCCACTGTAAAGAAACAGGCCTGTTTAAAGGAATCATTTTTTTACACCTCATAGTGAAACACAGGCAAAAATAGTGAGGCCCTTTGAAACAAATATTAGGTAAAATAATAACTTTATTTTAAAAACTAAATTGCTCGGAGGAAACTCATGCATTGGTTTATTACCACTATTTTAAAAAGGGTTAAATATAGTAGCAGCCAGGGTTGGAGTAAGGCAGTCCAGTGCTCTAGGCACTCTCTGACACAGGGCTCCCAGCAGCCCTGCTTTATCCTGCGCTGTGGTCTTGTCTCACATTTGGACTGATAGTGGCAGAGGTCACCTTTTCTTCAAGAGAGGCAAGGACAATGGTATGGGGCCCCCTGGTACTTACCCCAGTAGTAGAGCATATCCACTTGGATGGATAAGGCCTGCTGCACTGTTACCCTGCCATACACACAGTGTGCTGCTCTGGTGGGCCCACCAGGGCAGTGGTGTTAATTTCAACACCCCATTGAGATGAATGGGTTAGTTCTTTCTCTCTGAACCTGTCTCAGGTTGCCTGCAGACTCAGGTAGACAGTGCTGCATCACCTACACTGGGTCACATTTTCATGGTTTTCTTCACAACCATGAAAGCTGGAAACTCACTTCGTTAGTGAAAGCTGAGATTCTGATGTAATCATGTGACTCTAGGAGCAGAGGTGCTGTGCATGGGCCTGTAATGCTATGCTCAATTCGGCCCTGTATTAGCAGCTGTTTGGGTAGGAGAGGTTCCAAGTACAAACCATTCCAATGAACTAGTGCAGAGCAGGTTGTTCCATTTCTAGAGATGTGCCAGTTCAGGTATGTGCCAAAATTCCTTAGCCTCTTTTAAGTTCACATGGCTTCACACCCCAGGAGTTTTTCCTTTCGACTTTCAAGTTCATTCAAAGTCAAACTGGCAATGGCAACGCTCAAATGGAAACAGGAAGGCTAGTTAAGCTCTGTTCATTGCATGTGCATTTTTGAGGGTTGGTTTGACTAAAAGACCTGTCAGGTGACCAGCTCTCTTGCTTTGAAACCAAAATGATACTACAACATTCCAAATTTAAAAATCTGTGCCTATCCAGAGATTGCAAAAAGTTTTACTTTGAGCTTTGATGAATGATGTGTGCATCAAAAAAGTTCGGCATAAAACTGCAGGGCCTGTTTCCATTTTCAACCCCAGCCCTAGCTGAATTTTGCATAAATTCAGGACCCAGTGTGGTAGTTTCAAATGGCTCTTAAATCCTTTCTTTTGTAGGTTTTTTTCCTTGTAAATGGGTAATGAGTACATTTAGGGTATGTCTACACTGCAGTTAGACTGTTCCATGTCTGGCCCACACCAGTTGACTGTACGCTCCCTGGGCTCAGGCTAAGGGGCTGATTAATTGTGGTGTAGATATTTGGCGTCAGGCTGCAGCTTGAGCTCTGGGACTCTCTCACCTTGTAGGGTCCTAGAGACCAGGCTGCAGCCTGAACCCCAAGTGTCTGCACTGCAGTAAAATAGCCCTTTAGCCTGAGCCGCACAGGCCTGAGTCAGCTGGGATGGGACAGCCGCAGGTTTTTAATTGCAGTTAGACATATACTTAGAAGGTAGAAGAGGTAACTTTTTTCATGGCGTTTATAGTATTTCCTCCCTACTCTTCGTAGTAATCCCTTGGAAATTTGAAATCAAAATCTCTGTCCTGACTGAGATCTCCTCTATTGTATCTGCATGCATTGGTAGAGCCCCGCAAATCTGCAGATAGCCGTGGACCGTGTTTGTGGATTGGATGCGGGTACACATTTTGTATCTCCGCAGGGCTCTATGCGTTGGCTGCCTGTTGTTAGTTGAGGAGTGGGCAGCTGGTTGCTCCCACTTCTTTGGGGGCAGGGGGATTAAAGAGCTCATTGACGTGTTTGGAGCGTGGGACAGATCTTAGGCCTGTTACTATGCTTGATCTGCTCTCATGATGAGGCTTGTAGCAAACTGGGAGAGGGAGGGCAAGATGCACGTGCATTCTGATCTCCTGATCGTGTCAGTGTTGTAGGTAGAGCTAGTCTGAAAAACTACAAACAGTTCTGTGTTGAACGTTTTTTGTCCTCCTTTGTGTTGACATTGAAATCTTTCGGAATCTTTCACATTCAGTTCTTGTCCCAAGTGCAGACGTCCCACCAATCCTGAGTTTGCTGTGTTTGGGGCAGCAAGTCTAAGAATAAAACTGTCAGAGTGGCTATGTAATTAAGCTGGAAGAGATTAAGACTTGCTCTGCTCTCAGTTACTCTGGTGTAAATGACTTTGGTTTGTGTTATGGTAGCTCCTAGAGGCTCCAAATGAGATCAGGACCCCACTGTGTACAAACGCACAGTGAGCCATGGTCCCTACCCCAAAGAGCTAACAGTCTAAATTGACAAACCCGACACTGGGGGGGGGGGGGGGAGATAGAGCTAAGGGAGGTGAAGTAAGTGGCTGAAGGTCACATAGGAGATCAGTTTCAGAGCCAAGAACTAAATCCACGCCCATTGACTCTGGCCAGTGCTCTCTCCGTTAGACCATGGTGGCTCCCAAAGCAGAAGTAATGCTGTTGAAAGCAGTGTCCAGTATGTGAGCTGTTAAGCATGAGTGACAAACTCTAAAGTGACAAACTAAAATTTTTGACCTATTAACTGCTTACAGTCTCTTGTGGAATGACTTACAAGTAATTGTTTACCAAAAAATAAGAAATCTCAGTTCTTGTAGGAGACTTATAAAGCATGCTGAGTTCTTACGTGCCCCCTATTGCCACTCTCCAACACTTCTCTGAGAACTGTATCAAAAACAATTTTATTAATAAACCAGTTAGGAGAGAAATCAAATGTTCCTGGTTAGAGTGGGTGTGAGCTGGAGAGCAAGGAGGCAGAGGAGCTCCTTTGGGATTGTCATGTTGCTCCTTTTGGTCTGGAAGCTCACAGCAAATATCAGCTGTGCTTACAGAAACTGCTGAACATGGTTTGACCCTTCTCTGACATCGTAGTCAACCTGCACCCTTTCCTGACAACTACTGTCAGCCGAGGCAAATGTCCAGGGCCAGTGCAACCACTAGGTAAACTAGGCAGTCGCCTAGGGTGCCAAGTGGTTGTGGGCGGCCAAAAGCGCGCTCTGGGGAGGCGGTAGAGTGGAGGTGAGCTGGGGCAGGGGGGCGCGGGGAGGGCCGCCTGCAGCAAGTAACGGGGGGGGCGGCGCACAGGAGAACCGCTCCCCCCCCGCTCACCTCTGCTCGGCCTCCTCCCCTGAGCATACCGCCCTGCTCTGCTTCTCTCCCTCCCAGGCTTGTGCGCCAAACAGCTGATTGGCGCCACAAGCCTGGGAGGCTGGAGAAGCGGTGGCGTGCTCAGGGAGGAGGCGGAGCAGAGGTGAGGTGGGGCGGGGAGCTGCTGCACGTGGCTCCCCAGGCTGAGGGAGGGGGCTGCGGGGAGCTGCCGCAAGTGGCTCACTGGGCTGAGGGGAGAGAGGGGGGCGACAGGGAGCTGCCGCGGGGTGGGCGCCTCAGGGTGGGGGGGCGTGGAGCTGCCGCAGGGGGGCGCCTCAGGGCAAGGGGGGGGCAGGGAGCTGCCGCAGGGCTGGGCGGGCGCAAGGTGGAAGCTTCGCCTAGGGCACGAAACATCCTTGCACCGGCCCTGCAAATGTCCTAGGGAAGACAAGATGTTTGAATGGAGTAGTCATCATGTTCCACATGGCCTTTATAGTGCTGGGATCGGGATACCGGACTAGATGGATTGCTGGTCTGATCTATTATGGCAATTCCAGTGTTTCGTTAACAGGAATCTGGTTATTAAATCAGAATATTATAGAGCTCTTGAGGGGTCACTGTTAGAGCATAATTTGGGGGGAATGGTACATGGAGAGCATATTTCCTATAACATTATACGTGGGCCCCAGCTAGAGTTGCATTCCTGATCCAAACTGTCCCAAAGTTCAAGGGTGTCCGAATCTATGGTTTTGATTCAGTACACTGCAGAGAAAGAGGGAGCGAGGGAGAGTCCAGATGTGAAATTAGAGTCTGGATCAAAACTCTTATGCAGAGTCTGGAAGCGTTCAGAGTGCAGTCCAACTCTAGTATGTATGTATTAGTTATAAAAGAAGAAAGTCCTTAGAAAATGGCAAGTTCCTCAGTCAAGTTCAGAATATTTATAGATAACAAAACTGAGTCTATAATGGGACGGGGGGAACCTCTTTTCTCTCCTCTCTCTTACCCCCACCTATCCTTTTTTCTTTTTGCTGACCTGCAACAGAAGCTTATGCCTGTTTTGGAAGATGTTTCTTGGCTATCCCCTCTTAGCACAAATAACATAAACGCTTCCCTATTATGGTGGTTTTCTCCAGAGTTGTTTCACTGGGCACACAAGATGCCACTGTCAGGATGCACAGCCTTGATAGTGACTAGAGAGTACTAGATCTTCCCTTATTATAACCTCTTCTCCCTCCGTGTAGAGTTCTGTGTGTACATATGCACTTGTGTGGTGGTGAGCAGCAATGAAATAATTCTTTCTTGATTTTCACTGTGCATTCAGTGTGGTTTTAAAGAACATTTCAAAATCTGTCAATTTTTTTTCATGCAATTCATTGTTGTTCACTGCTGTGGTTTATTGCTTTAAAAAAAAAACCCCTCCTTTGGAGGTTTGCCATGAAATACCATGGATTTCTAGGGCAGGACTGGAGAGACATATATAAGGCTGGAAGGGACCATTGTGATAATCTATTTTGACCTCCTGCATAACGCAGGCCATAGGACTTCCCTGAATTAATTCCTGTTTTAGAAAAACATCAAAGATCTGCTCTATTTCAATCTTGATTTAAAACCATATCACCTTCACCGTACACATGCAAGTATAGGGCATTCAGTATTCCTCAGGGTCAGGGGGATCCTGTGCCCAGAACATGCATATTTGCAGTGAAGATAGCAAAGTCATCTGGGCATGTTGGATAATTGTAGTGTATTGAGTTGTGTTTGCTGTTCGTAAAGTTCTGCTGAATCTGAATGAAACAAAATTTTGCAGAAAACAATTCTGGCTAAAAGCTTTTCTCCTGCTCAAGTCCTTGAACTTTTAAAACCAGCTGAGGGCTGCTACAAATTTTGAAATCCTTTTGATGTAAAGTTTTTCTCATTGTTAATGTGGGAGAGGTAGTGGCCAAGACGGTGAAGCCTCAAATTCTACTTCTATTATAGCCCCCATTTTTTATTTTTTCAGTGGCCCATACTTTCTCAAACAAACTTGGGCATCGAGTTTATCATGCTTGGACTCTTCCCAGGATTGACTTGTTCAGAAAGTGTCAACAAAATCAAGGTATTCATAAAGTGAGTGTATGTACACACACACACACACACAATTTTAGGTGAGGGTGTATGTGTGTGTGTGTGTGTGTCTCAATTTCTTAATCAGTTTTTTCAAGTTAGTTTGTTTCCCTGTGGATGCGATAGGATATTAGGTTTTTTATGGCTTAGAACATTGAGGGCACACATGCATAGCAGACTGCGCTGCTAGGCTTGAGGTGAGATCACTAGTTGTTGCTGTTGAGATGATGAAATTGCAGAAGATTTTTATTTCAATCAAAGAATAATCTCCAGGAGCCAAAGTTTCTCAGAAATAATCTATTTTTATGCAACTACCTTTAGTAGTAAGGAGCAAGAGAAGAACTGGGGAAAAAAATTGCTACAGAAGGTAGAATAGTCTCAAAATAGGACATTTTCCAAAGTGTTCTGTGAAGTGTCAGCAGCTGTTTAAGGGCATCATGTTTCCCCAGGGGGAGCCTTTTCTGTAAATACTCTTAGTATCTATGTGCATAGATTTATGTGGTTTTGGTTTCTTCCAATCTGGTTGATATGTAGAGAGGGCTTGCTGCTTTCAGCTGCCTCCCAGAGGTTTTGCCATGTTGGTCCCAGGATATTAGAGAGGAAAGGTGGGTAAGGTAATATCTTTTATTGGATCTACTTCTGATGGTGAGAGAGACTAGCTTTCAGGCTACACACAGCTCTTCTTCAGGGCTGGAGGAAGTACTCAGAGGGTACATCCACACTGAGATAAAACACCCACAACACTGAGTCTTACAGCCCAGGTCAGCTGACTCTGGCTTGCAGGACTCTGGCTGCGGGGCTGTTTCATAGCTGTGTAGACTTCTGGACTCTGGGATCCTGCGGGGTGGGAGGGTCCCAGAGCTCGGACTCCAGCCTGAGCCCAGAAGTCCATACAGCACAACACTTTCAAAAGACAAGTCTAGGAGCTTAAATTCATTACTCTGCCAGACACTAAAAATCATGGTCATAATACAGACACCAGATTTATGTCTTTTTACAATAATCTGTAACCCACTAACTCCCCTTGTTTGTCCATGACTGTAGAAGTATTAAAAGGCCACTTCACCTTGAATGGTCTCTTAAAATATGTGTTAATTGCTTGTGCTAAGCAATCTGTTCCTGCTTGTATTTAGCTGTGATGCTCCTGAGGCTAAGAGCTTGTCTACACTTGAAATGTTAACTTTCTGTTGGTGTAGAGCTTCAGTGTAGACCTTATATGCAAGTGGGAGGGGTTCTCCCTTCGCCATAGGTAATCCACCTCCCTGAGTCCTGGTCTACACTACAAAGTTAGGTTGACATAAGCCACTTTGCGTTGACATAGTTGTGTGTGTCTGCACTTACATTTGTAAGCACCCTGTTATACCAAGAATTGAGTGGCACTGAGCCATGGTTGATGTACTGAGGTTGACGCACTGCATTGCTTTTGTCAACCTTAACAGTCCTCCAGCAGCTGTCCCACAATGCTAGACACTGACCGCTCTGGTCTCAGTTGTGAACTCCATTGCTCAGGGATCACAGAGACCGGAAGGCTCCCCGACTCTCTAAAGCTCCACAGATTTTTGAAATGCCTTTTTCTGATTACCCAGTTTGGTGAGCAAACTTAGCAGCCCTCCATTGTTGTGCACAAGTGCCCAGCTGACCATGTTGGCTACATGCTCCAGATGTGCTGTGGCTTGGAGTAGATGGGAGATATTGGATCTCCTGGGCCTGTGGGGAGAAGAGGCTCTGCAGGCACGGCTATGGACCAGCTGTAGAAACATTGATATCTAAGAGTAGATTTCATGGGGGATGCAGGAGAAGAGGTAGGGCAGGGACCAGCAGCAGGGCCAGGTGAAAGTGAAGGAACTACAGCAGGGAGGCCCACAGTCGATCCGGTGCTGAGCTGCAGACCTGTTGCATTTACAAAGAGCTGTATACCATACTTGGCGGAGACCCCACAACCACCCTGCATATCACCATGGAGCTTCCAAGGAGCCCAAGCCACAGGCCCTTGTCCTGAACAGAGAGGACAAGGAGAAGGATGGGGGAACATGTGACTGAGGGGTCCAGCTAAGCCACTTGTCAGGAGCTGTTTGAGACTCCACCACAAACAAGTCAGTCCTGTCAGTGGAGCATGGAAGAACCCAATGTAGAGAAGGATCCTGGGGTAAGTGTAAATGTATTTCCCATTACAGTGATGGGAACTTAACAAGACACAGCTATTAACTTTGCATTAATTTACTTGTACTGGAAGTGGACAAGAGCTAGTGTTATCTGCTTTTCATTCCCCTGTAGAGTCAGGTGAGGAAGGGCATGTGGAGCAGTTTGTTTACATACATAGAGATGTCCCTTGAATCCTCCTGAGAGATCTCAATGAAACTTTCATGGAGGTATTCTGCAGTCCTCTCCTGAAGGTTTCTAGGGATGGCGGCCTTATTTCTTCCTCAGCAGTAGGACACTTTACTTCGGCAGGCAATATACGGGCCCGGGCATCTTTGGGATGCCAGCAGCAGCTGTGCTCTCTCTGCCTTTGTTACCCTCAGGAGTGAGAGATGGGCTAAAATCACCACTACCTGTGGAAAGTAGTGCCAGTATTCAATGCGATTGACCTATACTCATAGTTTCATGCAACTGAGCTATTCCCTTCTCGTTTTCCTCACCCCTCGTGGGTCATACTCACCATGACTGGTGCTGTGAGTGATGCCGTGCACAAGGTCTCTGAAGCAGAAGTGTCAATAAGCACGTCTTGTTTAAAACGTTAGGGGGACAAAGGAAGGCAGTTCAGAATCTTAAGTTTCGCTTGCCATTGTGACTGTACCGACAACAATAGTACCTCTGTGTATTGTATCTGCAGCTGTTGCCATTGTAGCCTGGAGGGGTTCCCCCTTCACAGCTGCAGTGTGTCTGTCAGATAAAGAGGACAAAGAAGACAACTCAGGTGACATGTTCAAGGGGATCCTGCAAGCTACTGCTGGATCACCCTTGAGGCCCTTTGCTCACAGTTAAACATTGTAGCAGCCTGGAGAAGGAAGGAGTGGAGTGGAAAAGCACCAGGACAAAATGGGGCTTCTCTAGCAGCAAATACAAATGCTGCAGACTCTTGTGAATCTACAGATTTAACACGCCCAGGCTCACCTCCCTTTGCAGTCCATGGAGAACTCCATTGCGGCGCATCCCTACACGCCCCTCAGCATTCCATGTGGCATCAGGGGCCACATCCCTACCCTACCTCTCCACCCGTGGGACATTAAGGACAACCTTAAGGACACAGCTTCACATGCACTGACCTGTGAAAGCCATGGCAGCTGTATGTGTAGCTAAAATGGATATGAATGTTCTTGCCTTTTGATACATTAAAAACCTAAAACTAATAGAATAGAATTTATTTGATTTTAAATTGCAGATTTTTCTTTTCACTGGTCTGTTACTGAATAAAATTCTATTATTTGGAACATATGTTTTCTTTATTAGTTCACATTATATACTGCAGGGTGCCTAGCAGTTCTGAAACCACCCACATACTTGTTACTTTTCAGTGTGACACAACTCATAGGATTAGTGACAAACACACACAGTGTAGTAATCATAAATGTACAGCAAGCGCTGCAAAATTAGTAGGGGCATTGACAGTGTTATATTAATACATGTACACCAAGCACCACACAATTCCTAACAGGCCCTGAAACAGCAGGGCCAGGCAGAGCATGTTACACCATAACGCATTACTGAAGCTCACAATTCTTACAATCATAGAATATCAGGGTTGGAAGGGACCTCAGGAGGTTATCTAGTCCAACCCCCTGCTCAAAGCAGGACAGAACCAATCCCCAATTTTTGCCCCAGATCCCTAAATGGCCCCCTCAAGGATTAAACTCACAACCCTGGGTTTAGCAGGCCAATGCTCAATTAAAGTGTTCCTTCAGCACCTCCCTGAGCCGTATAGCTTGTGTCTGGCTCTTCAAACTCAGCAGACATCCACTCCATTTCCACCCTTCACTCCGGCAGCAACTTTCCCCCCTTTGCTTCACAGATATTACATAGGACACAGCAGGCAGCTATAACCGTTGGGATTTTTTTTTCACTGAGATCCAATCTTGTGAGTGAACAATGCCAGCATCCTTTTGATCTACCAAAAGCACATTCAACTGTCAGCCTGCACCTGCTGAGCTGGTAGTTGAGTCTTTCCTTGCTGCTGTTCGGGTGGCTAGCATATGGCTTCCTGAGCTAGGGGAACAAGGAGTAGGCTGAGTCCCCCAGGATCACTGCTGGCATTTCAGCATTGCCAGTAGTATTCCACTGGTCAAGGAATAAAAGTCCCTGCTTGGAGCTTTCTGAAAAGTCCTGTGTTCTTAAAGATGCGAACATCATGCACCTTCCCTGACCAGCACACAGTAATGTCGGCGAAGTGTCCACGTTGATCCACAACCATAGAAAAGTAGCCCTTTCTGTTGATGTTCTCTGTGACAAGGGAGTCTGCTGCCAAAAGGGGGATAAATGTGCCATCTGTTACTTCACAGTTTGGGAACCCCATTGCTGCAAATCTATCCCCTGGGTCCTGCACATTGCCGAGAGTCACAGTCCTACGTAGTCCTGTACACGTGCATGACAACAGCCTTCACAGTGAAGTTTCCAACTCCAAACTGATTTCCCACTTCTTAGTGTATGTGCAACATGCCTCAGGCGGCATGTGACCAGGATTCATCACCGAATTTGGTCCACTGGTTGGATCATTAGCTTCCCTGACCGGTGCTGTATACTGAAGGGGAGTGCGACGTGAACGCTGATCCATGTCGCCCATTTCCCACTGACTGGTAGCAATCCAGCATTGCAAGTTTCCACAGTGCGATTGCCACTTACTTCTCCACTGTCAGTGCAGCTCTCATTTTGATGTCTTTGCACTGGACATCTGGGGTGGGGTGAGCTCAGCACACGGATCCAGGAATGTGGCCTTGTGCATCCAAAAGTTCTGCAGCTTGTCATCCCAGGCTTGCATTATGATGCAATGCCACCAGGCAGTGCTTGTTTCTCAGGCCCAGAATTGGTGCTCTACCATGTGCTCCATGAATGCCAACAATAACCTTGAATTGGTTCTCGCTATGTGCCACAGCAGTCTGCCCTCCAGGAAATCGTCATTTTCCTTGCAGATTTGGTTATTCTTGCTTCTCTGCAAATACCAGAGTGTCCTGTACTTGCAATGTTTATGACAATAATGGAGCCTGCGCAGCTCTGCATGCTTCTGTCAGAGATGGCGAATAGCAAGGAAGGACATACGGGTTCATGGGATTTTTTGAAAAGGCGTGAAAAATTTGGGATATAGACTACATTATGGGATGGAGACAGCTGCACACTGGGAAGTTGACCTTCTGCTCCCAGTCACCCCTGCATGATTCATTTTGGACCCACCAGGCATTGCCAAAACTTCCCAAAAGACAATGCGCTGGCGGTGGCAGGTTGCACAGTGGGATACTATGATGCACTGCATTATGCATTGATGCAAGCACTTTTGGTGAGTATGCACAGCGCCAACACAAGGAGACAAGTATGTACATGGACAAGCGATATACAGATTATGGCAGCTTAATGCTGACGTAACTTGCAGTGACCAAAGTTTGTAGCGTAGACATGGCCTGAGAGGCAGTAGGTAGGTTGATAGAAAGAATTCTTCTATCAACCTAGCGTTGTCTATACCGGGGGTTAAGTTGGCTTAACTGCGTTGGTCGGGGATGTGGATTTTTCACACATCAGAGAGACATAACTGTGCTGATGTCTAAACTGAAAACTTACTAGCCCTGTGTCTCCACTAGAAATGCTGCAGCAGCAGTGCGTCAGTATAGATCCTCTCTACAGTGACAGTTAATCCACCTCCCCGAGAGGCATTAGCGAGGTCGACGGAAGAATTCTTCATTGACCTAGTGCTGTCTACATTGGGGGTTAGGTTGGCTTTATTAGGTAATTCAGGGAATCTCACTTTATAGTGTAGACCGGGCCTGAGTACCTTTCCCAGACCGGAAGAAGAGCTCTGTGTAGCACAAAAGTTGGTCCAATAAAAGATTTTTCCCTCATTCCTTTTGCCTCTCCCAGAGGTTTTGTAAGTTGTTTTGGGGCTCACTAGCCATACAGTAAATTTTCTGCCTCCAGAAAGAAAATCTCCACAATAAACTCCTTCAGTCTCAAGTCAACCTCCTGTATTGAGAGTTATTCATCTTTGGACTGTTGACTTTTATCTGCTAGCATAAAGATATTGTCCTGTTGCTCTGTTTACTTAGCTTAGCACCTACCGGCAGCCAAGCTCGCCTCTTCCGCCCAGTGCCTCCCCCCGCCGGCGCCCCCACTGATCAACTTCTCTTCCTCCCTAGTGCACCTCCTGCTCGCCATGATCAGCTGTTCCACGGCGTGCAGGAGGCGCTGGGAGGAGTAGGGGTGGGAAGAGGGAGGTGGGGGTTTTGGGGGAAGGGATCCGGTGGGGGCAGAGCTTGGTGTTGAGCACCCCTGGGTGAATTGAAACAAGAAAAACAAACAAAGCTTGCTTAGTTGAAACAAAAAAGTCAATAATTTTATCACATCGGTGTTAATTCATAAGAGCAGATTGCAGAATTCAGTAAAAGACCTATCAGAACTCATCCCTCAGTCACAAACAGTCCTTCTTTCTTTCAACATCTGAAGGAAGAGACAGTTGAGGGTTTTGTGGTCCGGAAGTTGTCTTGCTTTAAGAAACGATTTCTTATCACTAAGTTCTCTTGATGTATCACTACTTTCTTCTACGTGATCAGAAATTAGAAAAATATCTTAACATCGTGACTTACAATAGTGTAGTCCTAACATAAAACTGTATACTAGCATCATGTGCATCCAAACAGATTTGTTTTTAAATTGTTTATCTTCAGTAAAAAAAATAAAAAAATTATTTTTTAGCTGCTTGTAGGATTTTGTTTTTCTTTTAAAGTCAGGGTGTTAAATACAACAGGAAAGAGTGACATTTCAAACTAGAGGTTGGAGCAAGTTATTGGGCATCGGGGGGCTATTCCTTTCTCTGCCACTAAATTGCTATGTGACTTTAGGCACGTCACTTCACCTCTCTGCTTCAGTTTGCCCATTTACAACCCTGTGAGGTAGTTAATTCACTGAGATTTACAAAGAGCTTGGAGATCCCTGATTTAAAGATTCTATGTACACCAAATGAGTATTACTGTATACTTCTGGGTCTAAAACCTTGACAAGCTTCCCTTTAAGTCTAAGATGTAAACTACCAGGGTGGATTTTCTGATGTGATCTCTTCTGCAATGCCATGTTGTTAGTCAAAACTGTAACTCTGTTCAGTTCTTTCTGTATTGTTTTTGATGGGTGTGAGTCCTCTAGAATTCATCTCACTTCCTCTCCATCCTGAACCGGAGTCATACTTTTCTTCTTTCTTCCATACCGAGACCTCCAGTGACAACAATCTTTTTTTTTTTTTTTGTTTGGGTGACAAGTTCTGGGCATGGCCCACTCCAGTGCCCATCAGTGACAGTTGACGTATTGTTCTAAAGGGGTCAAGTGATGCAAGATACTCTTAGCTGGTGCCAATTCAGGGGAGGATCCTCCTGCTTAACTGTTTGCTTTTGTCTGGATTTTAGAGTGTTGGTCTTGTGAAGTAGGACAAATGGAGTTTCATAAGAGCACAAAGTCAGTGCAGTGTGAGAGCTCTGAACTGGATTTGATTCTTTGTGCTACTAATTTGGGGGGAAGGTGGGGGAACGTCTTTGCCACAAACTCAAGGGGGAATCTTTGGCTAAAGCAGAGCTTGGGGGAGGGAAGGAGGTAGGTTCTGGCACACATTTTTTCTACAGAATTACAGAGATGCTTTTATAGTGAAGGAAGGAAATCCCCGATGACAGTGGCTGTCTAGTAGCCAGCTGCTGGGTGGATGACTGCAAACATCTGTCTTGTCTGGGTTCTTCTGCGTTGAGCAGCTGGATCTTGTCACCAGCACCATGTTTTCCTGTAGACTCGAGTGAGAGGGCTGCAGGCGACTAAAGGGAAGTATTGCCATTCCATTAAACCTCCAGAGTTGCTCAGAATAATTCTCCCAGCTCAGTAGTGACAACAGCGTTATTCCGCAGCAAATAACTTACTGTAACTGTTTCACTCTTCTGTTCAGAGCAATGTTGCATGGTAAATTCTTTCCATCGTGCCTAGACTCCATTTCAGTGTATCCCAACTTGTCGTTGCAGATAGTTCCCGGTCTTGTACCCTCTTAGGGTCTGAACCTGCTCCTGTTGAGTCAGTGGTGCAAGATCAGTCCCTGGAATTGTTTCCTTTCTTGTTTCAAGGCTTGGATCTGTGTTTAATTGCAGTGTTGCTTGGTGGTGTTTTTTTAATTTTTATTTTGGTACTTTGTGGAGAAACATTACTAGATAATAATTATTATTATTATTTATTTATTGTAGAGTGCCTAAGTGGTATTCTACAAACATTGGGAGGCTGGATGCACCTCAACATTAGCGTTGGAAACAATCCATGGAAACAATTGCTGCACGTGAAACTGTGTTTAAAGGCGCCTGAGATGCCGGCACACAGCTGCTATATTTTCAATATACACAAATCTCCCAGTGATTAGCAATGATGGGATGGTAAAAGGAAATGCTAATATTTTACCAAACTCTAATTAAACTTTTGTGCATTTTCTTTAATCTGTCAAGATTGCCTGTGGGGCAAGTACAGGGGAGGAGAATGTGCATGGCTGGAGAGGCTGGATTGGATTAGTAGAGACTTTCTGAACCGGCTTTGACAAATCAGAGGATATACACTACTGGCCTGGAGGCTGCCAGTAAGTCTGAAAAGCAGCCACGAGGCAATTCCGTTAATGATGGAATGATAAAAATCTGCCTCCTCTCCACCTTCCTTGAAGAGAGCAATGCCACGTGAATGCAAGCAGTCCGCTAGCTTGATGTCGTCTTCCCACTCCACACATATTCCAAATGTAGGCTGGAGCAGGGAAAATTTGCATTCCTTGAGCAGAATAGAATAATCCCTAAGTCAAACAACGGTTGCACAGTGTCTACTCCAGATATACATCAAAAATTCCCAAAGTGACCAGAATTAATCATGACGCAGTTAACAATCAAAATACCACCTGTTATTAAAGCACCAGATCCATGTAAACAGCAGCCAAGACCACTTCAGAATTATTTAACCACATCCAGAGTAGACCGTATTTATATTTGCATAATACTTAGTCACTAGCATCTGCAAAGTCAGAAATGCCAGGTGTAATCAGGGCAGCTGGGGCAGAAGTTGATCCAATCTGTTAGCAGGCGTTGAAATCCTTCAGGGAATGGCTGACTGACTTCTGCTGATATATTGTGGTAGGTTTGGCTTGTTAATGCCATCCTGAATGTAAGTGAGATGGGAGTGGTTATAGAATAGAGGAATCTAGGATTTGAGACAGAGGAGTCTATAGGGAAGCCTTACAAACAGCCAAGCTAACAAATAAAGGCAAACCCCAGGGAGGGGGATGTTTATGTGGATTGCATTTCATGTAGACTCTCTCTAGAACAGCTAGGGAACTGCACCCGCTTATGCCTTAGTTGACTTATCTCTCTCTATTCCATGCAGAACATAGGGCCTTCAACATTGCCTCCCATCTTTGACAGTTTCTTGCTTCTGTCTTAGCTTCCTGTTGTCATTTTGATAGCTTTCAGTTCCGCTTCTACTGTGCGCTTTCATAGAGCCCTGGATCTACCTCATCACCTCTTGACCTGGGGATTTCAGTCCAATGCCTGCGTAACTTTGTCATTTGGGTCTTTCCTCCATGTACGTCCTAGCCGTCTCCATTTTCGTTTTGTCCTCCTCCAGAGTTCCTCGTTTTGTGAATTTTTTTTTTGACCATCTGATATTGAGAATTTGTCTAAGGCAGTTGTTTATAAAAACTTGGAGTCCAGGTAGTAAGGTCTTAATAAATCTCCACGTTGCTTATAGTAAGACTGACATTTACAATGGTGTTAAATATTCAAAGTTCAGTTTGGAGGACAAAATTTGTTTCTCCAGATTGGCTTTAGAGTTAGGCAGGCGTGTTTGGCTTTCACTTTTCTGGCTTTAATGCCTTCGTCTGTTCCTCCTGTTGTACTTACAATGCTGCCAAGATGGGAAATATCTGACCCCTTCCATGTCAGTCCTAGAAAGTGTTGTTGGTGTTTCTTGTTGTGTGCTAATTCTCATGGTTTTAGTTTTCTCAGTTGGTCTTGATTTTTCACCCCTACTAATTGTGCATAGACCTGAATATATTTGTTTTGGCTTGCATGTTTCTGTGGGTATAGGATAGCAAGTTGATGTCATCTGCTAAGTTAAGGTCTTCTAACTTCTGTGTGAAAGTCCATTGTTTATCCTGTGGTCTTTCTCATTACCACATCTGCTATCAGTAAAATGATTATCTGTGACATAAGACATCCCTGTCTGACACCAGTTTGCTGTTGTATATTACTTGGCATGTTATATTTTCATAGATGCTCTGAATGATGTTCAAAACTTTCTGTTCTAAACTGTTTTATTCACTGTATCAAAGGCGTTTTGGAAAGCTATAAAATTCATGTAAAGGTGTGATTGCCAATCGATCAACAATTCTGTGATGATACGTAGAGTTATTTGATCTATACATGATTTCTCCTGTCTGAACCCTATCTGTTCTTGTCATAACCTTGAACCTACTGCTTTCTTTATTCTGTCTAGAATGATGCATGTAAAAACCTTACTTGGGATAGACAGCAATTGAATATCCCTCAATTTTTGAACTGACTGATATCTCCTTTCTTTGGCAACTTCACTGTATGACCCTTTTCCAACTCCTTTAGTATTTTTTTCTTCTTCCTCCTCCCATATCTTTTGTAAGATGCCCATCAAAATGACTTGTGCTCTTCAAGTTTCCCTTAAGAACCTCTGTTGGGATCTTATCTGGACCTGGTTGGTGCCTTTCCACTTTTTAATCATTCTTATACCAAGGGGAAAGTAGTGTTTCTTGCCTTTAACTTCCGCTGTCTTGAATTTGGATGAGAGACTGCTATATCCCTGACATTTTATTTACCGTCAGAAGTGAAAGGTCATGCTGGCTGAAGTATTAGGCATGAATATAAATGCTTGATTGGGGCTGGGGAGGTAGAATGGAGTTCTTAGCTCCAGGAAAACTAAGTCAGATGGAGGCTTAAAATATCTTTACTAAAAAAGCAACATTACCTAACTGCAGGAGAGGAAGGTGTTTCAATTTATATCAAGCACAATCAATATTTGGTGAACTCAGTCACCTTTTTAAAAAACCTGAACATTTTTGTTAGGAGGCAGAATTAGCATATTAGCTATGCATCTTAACATAAAATAAAGAAACACGGGCAGAAACTTTAATCAGACTTGGAAATGAGGTGAGAGGCTTAGAGGAAAAAAAAGTCACTTGGACATTCAAAATAAATATTTATTAATATTTACTCTTTAAAGCATCTTCAGTCTGGGGCAGGGACCTTGTCTGTAGAGTAACACACTGTTTGGCACTGTACAAATAAACAATAATGCTAATCTTCCTTCTCTGAGGCAGAAGGCGCTGGGAGTACTTTGTGCTTTTTGCTACTGGGAAAACCTTATATCATGTAATGGTGCCACCTGCTGGCTGGTATGAGTGACACAACCTTAGATGTTGAAGAATATATGACAATGGATCCTTGGTAGTTATTGTCCTATTATGTTCACCGCTCCCTCTCTCCCCCAAATCTTAAAGCAAAATGTCCCTTTGGTAGGTTCTCTTGGTAGAATGGAGTTTAGAGAGGCATATTTTCCCTCGCCAGATGTCTCTATGTTAGCAGGTAGACTAAGGGAGTTCCCTACAACCCTTCTAGTTAGGGGGATTCATAACAATATGAATGAAGAGTTTTATATGGGGGAGCAAATGAGAACCTCCGGAATGGGCTGGCTGATCTGAAATGCACCTCTTCCCTGCCTTCACAGTTCCCATAACTTAACCAGGTTGAGGTGGTGTGTAGTCATTCTGCTGGAGTATTGCCAGATGACAGCAGTATAGGATTGCTGCTTCCTAGTTCTGAAGAGTAACCGTCCATGAGCAAACAAAAGGAAAAAATATAGGCATCCAACCTTTCTGTAAGACTCACTGCTAAAGCTCTATCTTCAGAGAGAGAATATTTCCCTTATGGTCTGAGAGCCAGTGACAGCCATCAGGGAGCGACTGAAGCACTTGTCCCTGCTCTTCTAGCCAAGTTCCTCAGATGGAATATAATCTTAGCTTTTGCAACACTTCCCTTGGATCCTGTACAGTTCTCCCTGCAGCTTCCTCATATCCCTTGAAATTAGTCTGAGAGGTCAGTATTTCTATCTAGGAAAAACTGTTTTCATTTTCCTCTTGCATATTAATTTCCAGCCTCCATCACCATTCAGTCTCATGCTCTCTATTTAGTTATCACTGGAAAGATGCTCGTGTGTGTGTCTGCTGTGTTGGCTAAGAGCAATTGAAGACCTCAGGAAAGCAGATGGCTAGACTCTGCATTCTCCTGATCCCTGCAAAAGCATCTTTGTTCTGTGTCTCTCACCAGAGTCCTTTGGGAGAGTGGCATGTTACCAGTTTCAAAGATCCTGCCAAGAATCTGTTGAATTTGAAGGGGGTGAGTGGGAGCTGATGAGTTGTGTTTGGAAGGGTGCTGTCATCTAGAGAAGGTTTGGGTGTAAGAGCATAGTTAGTCTGCAGCTAGAGGAGAGTTGAAGACACCCTCCCCCCAGAACAGCAGAGTCCCCACTAATAGCTCACATGCCTCCTTAGCTCCTCTCCTTCCAAACTCAAGGATCTTCATTTCTTCATGCCCCGTCAGCTTGTGTTTGTGCAAAGGGGACACTCAGTTAAGGAACTTACATCATGTTATGTTATGGGTTTAGGACTGTCATAAGAAGGCGGCTGGCTAGACACTTCCCTCAACCAGCAAATCTGGTGCTCTGATATGTACAACATGGCTGACTTCTGAGTTAACAAGAGATGTTAACCAAGGGGCCCTATCATTTCGTCCCTGAACTCAGTCCATCCCATACTTCCTTCCCCCGACTCCATTCATAAAGGCCTTCAATAGCCCCTAGATTGGGCTTTGAACTATTTTTAAAAGTGAGGGAAAACCAAGAGGAGCAATGTGACTGCTGGGACAACTGAACTGAATACTAAGGATTGAGTAAGAAGCCAGTACCTGTTCTGCGTCCTATCCCTTTTTCTAAAGTTAAAAGGATCTTGCTCTGAGGGCGATCTCTCATTCCCCTCCAGGTCTTTAGTGGGGACATCAGCAATACTTAGCGTGCTGTTCAGTATGTCTACACTGCAGTTAGACACCCATGGCTGGCCTGTGCCAGCTGACTTGGGCTCCTGGGACTTGGGCTAAAAGACTGTTTTCAATGCAGTGTAGACATTCGGGCTCAGGCTGGAGCCTGGTCTTTAGGACCCTGCAAGGCAAGAAGGTCCCAGAGTTTGGGCCGCAGACCAGGCTGGAATGTCTACACTGCAATGAAACAGCCCCTTAGCCCAAGGCCCATGAGCGCGAGTCAGCTGGCCTGGGCCAGCCACAGGTATCTAATTGCAGTGTAGACATAACTTTTCATCAGTAGCTTTCAAAGCCCTGTGCAAAGGGGAAAGCAGATGGAGAAAGTGAGGCACACAGAAGTTGTGTTTTGCCCAAAGCCACTGTAAGGGTACTTCCAGGCAGTGAGTCGAACCTGGGTTGGCTGACTTGGGCTTGCAGATCTCATGCTACTGCGCTGCAAACAGCTGTGCTGATGTTGCAACTCGGGCTGCAGCTTGAGCTCTGAAGCCCACCCCTACCCAGGCTTTCAGAAAGCAGGGCTGGGCTTCAGAGCCCTAGCTACCATGTCTACACAGATATTTTTAGTGCAGTAGCACAAGCCCCGCCTGCCCCAGCCTGTTGACCTAGGCTCTGAGACTCACTGCCACAGATTGCCGTTCACGGTGTAGACATATCCTCAGCAACTCAGTGGCAGAGCGAGGGTAGCACCTAGGTCTGCTGGGACAGCATGGGAGACTGCAGTGCTTATGTATTCCTTGAACTGGAGGGACAGAGACCCCACTTTAAACCGTGAGAGCGGAGTTCAGCCTACCCTTAAACAGCAAGATAGCTTAGCATTCATGACCAAGGGGACCATGTGTGTCCATATCCTGAAATGCCAGATTAATTCCATATATTCTTTGGAGGCCATTATTACTTTGCAATTTTATTTTATGTTTTGAAAATTGGGAATAGATGAGCTAAACCTCCTGGGTTCGGTTTCACATGGATCACTCACCAATGAAACGTGGGGATGTGCGTGTTTTAGTTGTCTGTCTGTCTGCCTGGTCAGAGTCCCCACAGGCTGACACATCTCTGTTGCTCAGGAGAGGCTGTAGGCCTACAGTAGCAGGGTTGGATTGAGGGATGGCCAGCCCCATGTTTGTTTGTGTGACCTGGGTGTTGGCTGTGAGAGCTGAAGGATATAACTGAGTTGCATTGGCAGAGGGGTGTGTGTGAACGGAGGTGGAATCTGCCCAGGCAGCTGCCCACACTCTGTCTGGCTCTACCCACACTTTAATGAGCATCAAAACCATCCAATTATGCGAAACCTTTAAAGGGGGAGACATGGTCAACAATTGTCTGTACAGTGTCAGATCTGAGCCTGTTTAAAGTGTAGCATCTGGTAATTCTGTCGTGACGTTTGGTTGGCGTTAAGTCCTCTTTAGATCAGCCCTAATGTTTTGTCTCATCGTTTCTCCTCCCTTTCCTACCGCCTGTTCTCCTGGCTGTTTTATGAAGCTGCCTGTGGATTATGGGTACAACTGCCAGCACAGCTCAGCAAACGGTCTCAGCAGCTACGTTTGAGAACGTTCACGGCAACGGGACCATGGAGGACCGCCACTCGCTTAGCATCCACTCCTGCCAGACGGTTGGCCTCCACAACAACAAAGCCAAGTCCATCATCACCAACAAGGTGGCGCCTGTTGTCATCACGTGAGTAGCTTCAGGCTGGAGTGCTTCTGTAAATCACATAACCTTTGCCCCAGCCCGTCAGCATCCAGAGTTTCCCCTCTGCTAACATTCTAGGAGCATTGCCCTACTGGTTTTGTTGAAGACTGGGGATTCTCCTCCTTTCATCCTCTCAACCCCCCCCAGCTCTCTGTGCTGAGAGAACAGACCTTCCCACAATTAATCTCCTGGGGAGAAGCAGCGAGTCCTACAACCTCTCCCTGCCTCCTGCTTCCCCTGTAGGAACAGCCTTCAAGAGACCCAGGCTCCTCTTTCCCTCCCCTCTCCTGCATCCCCAGATGAGCAGACTATTTGGTGGGTGCAGGATTCTGGACCATCCTTTTCCCCCCACCCCACTTTCTCCACCCTGTCCCATTGGAGCAGCCTGGCTCTCGCTTGTCGAAGCCTCTGCCAGTTATCTCTGTGCTGCCAGCAACTGTTCTGCCCCACAGCCTGTGTAGCATATCTGTGGTGGTGATTACCATGTATAGCACACAATTTAGTTTCTGTCACATGATAACATTTCAACCAGTGGTTGTAGTTATAGAGAATATATTGTACTTGGGGTTTACCAAGTGAATAGGATAGGGATGGGTGGCTTTTTTCACAGCCTGTGTCCCTGAGCTTCAATCCCTTGACATTCTTGGTCCATGATCCCCATGCTTACTGGAGAAAAAGTCTTTGTCTTAAATGCTGTATGTTTTGGTGTGTGGCTTTCACAGCTACAACTGCAAAGAGGAATTTCAGATTCATGATGACCTGCTGAAGGCCAACTACACAGTGGGGCAGATTTCAGAGACCACGTTGGAACACTACCTTGTACAGGTAAAGGCTGCTAACCCTGTTGTGCCATAAGCACGCTTTGTCACAGTATATGTAGAGCAAGCAAGTCACATTACCTGAGGTGAAAATTATACTGTGCATTTTATGAGCTAAGGGAAGGGTAACACAGCTGTGCAGATGCCACGGGATTCATTTCACAAACCCTGCAAGCATTGTTATCAGGGACTGGGAGTGAGGTTTCCTTAGAGGCTTTGGATCAGCTAATTTGATCCCAGAAAGGGATCCCTGTGCTTGTGGGGATGGAGGTGGGTAGCTGTTTGGGGATAGGAAAGGAAAGGGGAAGGAGAGAGAGGCAGCTGCGGTTAGTGTATTGTGTTATGTGAACACTTTCACCCCAGGCAGCTTTGCAATCTCTCTGAGCAGGCAGGCTGATGTTTACAAACACGTGGAAACCTTCATTTCTAGGCTGTGGTCATGTGGGGTCTAAGCTTCATATCGGTATTTCACTCAGTTTTGAAATTGAATCAGACTTGCTGCTCAGTGTATAAGCTAATCACCTTCAGGGGAAAGACCTGAAGAAGTTTTTTTCATTGCACATTTGGCTAAGTGAATTCTGAAGTTGTTTTGCATTTCTTAGAATGAGCAGCCACTATGAGCTGGTAAGACACTGTTTCTGCTGGCTGGTACTCTGCTTTCCCATTCTGCTATGTGCTTGTGATCAGGGATGATGGGGATATGGGCACATTGAACATATGTCTAGGAAGAGTTTCTTTTGAGTGAAGTGGTTGAAATACACTTCTTGGTCATCTCTTGCCCCTCTCCCTTCCTGCTGAATTAGAATATGCTCAGTTCTATGTAGATGCATAGTTTTATATAAAATGCTTGTTGTTTCACACTCAAATCATTGTCTTTTCTCCACCACTTATTTTGCAGGGGAAATATTTTATGGTCAGAGATGTATACAGTAAATTAGATGTCTTGAACACTACAGGCAATTGTGGAGCTCCAAATTTCCGACAGGCCAAAGGAGGGTATGAAGTGTTTGGAATGGGACAGCCCAGTCTCAATGGATTCAAGCAGGTGCTGCAGAAACTCCAGAGCTATGGGCACAAGGTAGGGGTGTGTGTGAAAGAAAACCAAATGCACACCTGTCTAGGTGATAAAAATTAGTGTTCCATATTACATGAGATATTCACCTCTTAATGTGCATATATAATCCCATCCATCAATGAGAATGGGAGTTACAAAATTTATTCCCAGGGCCAACTGAACCCTCGTAGAGTGAACTCAGATGCACTGTAAAGCTGTTTATAATAAAGTAGATGTTACATGAGGGTGGTGAGCTGTCAGCTCCACAGAGCTGACAGCCCCGAATCCCCATTAAATTAAATTAAACTCCCTTATTTTTAATTTATAAAGGGCGGGGGGGGGGGGGTGTCACACTCAGAGGCTTGCTGTGTAAAAGAGGTCACCAATACAAAAAGTTTGAAAACCACTGGCCTACAGTGAAAAAAATTCATTGCTATGAGTTTTCCACTGTATTTCTTAATGTGGATCTTAATGTGGAGAGGGGTGTGATAGGGCTCCTGGGATGCAATCTGGACTGTGGGGCCACTCAGCCCTCTGTCCCACCAACCTGGGGTATCCCTCACACTGTGTTGCTGTTTTCAAGCTACAAACCTCTGGCAGGTACTGCACTTACACAGACATCTACAGGCAGGGGCACACCCAACTGAATTATATGAATGCTTGTCCTAGCCACTCATGAACCAACAATAGAGAGTCTTCAATCAATTCTCCCCAGCCTTGCACCTCAGAACTGTACTGTCTTGCCCTGCTCAGAAGCCTGACCAGTGTAAGTTCATCACCTAATCTGCCCCTTCCTCGATGTGGAGAGGACACACACTAGCCTTTGTAAACTGAGCTGAGATTTCCCAAGCACTTCAACCAGAACGCACTGTTTTAGGTAAAATATAAAACAGATTTATTAAGTGATTAAGATATATTTTAAGTGATTATAAGTAGCCAGCATAGAGATCAGTGTTGGTTACCTAAGAAATAAATTTGCAGTCTAAGTTCTATAAACAAAATAGGAATTGAATCAAGCAATGTCTCACCCTGACAGATAGTATATTCCTCAATATACAGGCTGGAAGTTCAAAGTTCAGAATCTTTGTCCTCCAGATGTGTTTCCAGGTGTTGAATTGTGGGGGGAGTGAGGCCAAGTCATGATGCCACTTCCCCTTTTTGTAGTTTCTTCCAGCTTGCTGGAAAGATCTGTGCTTGTGACGTGGGGGTCCGCCCCCATTGGTTAAGTATTCTCCATTGTTTATGTGCTCTGTCTGAGAAGTCTTCTGGGATGGCTGTTGGGAAAGTGCATTCCCTTTAATGGGCCACTAGCACGTCTGACTACTCCATCTTTGTACCTGAAAGGCTGGTTGTGTCCCAACCTCACAACATATTTCAGTAACACACACATAGCAAAACTTCATAACTGCGCATACAATGATAGCATATACAATCCAAGAGGACATTAGTGTTCAACAGATCAAGACTTTTAAAATGATATCTCACAAGACATACTTTGCACAAAATATATCCTAATTATATGGAGGTGGTGAATATGGGGGTTCCAGGGGTCTGCTTTGCGGTATATAGAGTGCCACGTGGGGGAGGCGGGGAAGAGAGTCCATTAAATGTTTAACTTTGTTAAAATAACTTTAGTGTGTTTGATTTGCTCACACAAGCAGGTTAAAACTGCCACTCTTCTCTGTGCCTACATATAACAATGGGCAATGATACTTAGAGTAAGTGCTGCAGCCTTAAGCACAAGAGGGTGAGGTGAGGATGGATTTCCTGCTTGTCAGTGTGAGTGAAACTGTTTGATTTGTTTGGATGTAATGGCTCCTTTTAGAGTTCTGCAACTTCTGATTTTCATTGACATATTGGGCCTGTGGGTAACTGTGGACAGTATGAAGTGAAAGTAACTGTATAGTCTCCACAGGCTGCTGATGTTGTGAGTACACTGTAGCTATGACTTTAAGTCAAAATACAAACAGCTCATTGCTGGCCAATTCTAGTTTTAAACAAAAGCCTGTTGGTGTGTGATACAGTTACCTCCAGACAGCAGTGGGAGGGACCCAGGAACCTCACTCTGTGCACTGGTGGGTGGTGAATCATAGGAGTGGAATGCTCCTGTGGAAGTTATTAGCTGCAGTCCCCCTGTGGAATACCCAAGATAGCATTAGCCTTGAAAGAAGCCACTCTGCTCACTTGGATGTGGGTGGAAGTAGAATGATGCTCTGGTGGTGTTGCCCCTTACCTATTTATTTTTAATCCCTCTTGTTCCCCTTTTTTACTGAGTTGGGCATCTGGGAAGCACTATCCATTGCGGTGAGAGTGGCATGAAAGAGAGGGTTTGCCTTCTGCAATTCACACCAGTCATAAAATGGCCCTGCCTTAAGAGCTGTGACTGAAATAATTACCTCCAAAAATAAGGCAGCCTTCCAAAATTTTATGCCCCCCACTCATCTAGGACAAATACTTGGTGATTAATAATCTCATCCTCATCGTGGCACCAGGAGGTAGGTAATGCACATATTGGTGAATTTTCATGACACCTTTTTAACGCTGTCATAAGCACCTGTTGTGACAGGATTAAAGCTCAAGATCTTAAGTTCCTCCGAACACACAAAACAAATAATGAAAAATAACAATCCTGTCTCTTTAATATTTTCCTTGCACCGTCCCAGTGTTGGACACTGAGACCTTCACTCCCCCAGCTTGACTGGGGAAAAAAATGGCACAGCAGTATCCATCTGTCTAGGTCAGTATATCATGTCTGCCACTATATGCCTCACAAGCTTTTAAAAACCAGAATAAGAGTCTCTCTAGTCTAGTCTCCTCTCTCTAGATGCTGAGCTCAGCTAGGCATTCATCAACCATTCACAAAGCTGGAGCAGTGGAGGCTGTTGGCTGGCATGTACCTGTGTCTTTGCAGGAGTGCATCTTCTTCTGTGTTCGTGAGGAGCCGGTTCTATTTCTACGCATGGAAAACGACTTTGTGCCCTACACACCAAGAGGAAAGGAGAACTTGCATGAAAACCTGCACAGCCTGCCAAGAGGGGTCAAAGTTGACAACATGGAGCTTGCAATTCGGAAAGAGGTGATTGGGAGGCATAAGGAAGCTGTTCCACTGTATGAAATAGCGGGACCTGGGGTGTCGGTCAGTTTTGGTTTCGGGGACTGAGGTGAACTGAGGTGTGTGTTTGGCAGGGAATGGGGACACTTGATTGGAACCACCTGATAATTCTGATACACTGTATAGTGGAGGTTTTTTTCACTGTCCAGTGGGAAGTGACCCTTGGGAGGGGCCATGATTTTTATTTATATATAAAAAATCATTTCTTCGCTTTCCTTGGTGACTTTTAATGGCCAAAAAATAGAGGCTAAAACCCCACAGAATATTACATTGCACTTTGTTCCTGGCCTAAAGAATCCCTGCTCTGGGCCCTTACCCAGCTTTGCAAGTAAACCAAAGTCCTGACCCACAAGCATCCATGCTATTCCACCTTTGAACACCTGTACAGCTCTCCCATTGTGTCTCCACCTAGACCTCCAGCTGCTCTCATGCCTGCTACTTCAGTTCTAGATCTGCACACAATTTTACCAATTCACCTCAGTCCTTATATGCAACATCCTCCTTCCTGTTCCAGTCCTGAGCCTCTTGTGAGTGGGCACTGCCCGTTGTGCCAGATTGTGTAGCATGAACAAACTTCTAGTGACCAATATGTTGAGCCCAGTCAAGTTGTTTGTTTTTCCTTTGTCCAAAACAGCACATGCTGTATATAAGCACTGCGATTCCCATGTGCTGCTGGGTTGGTGGAGTTGAAAATGGGGATCAAACTGTAAAGCAGTTGTTTTAAACGTGGTTTTGTTGCATTTGTTTACTGAAGATACATGATTTTGCTCAGCTGAGTGAGAACATTTACTACATCTATAATGACATTGAACACTTCAAAGATGAACCGCACTCCGTGACCATCCAGCGCGAAGAGGACATCCATGTGATGGAGGAGGTGTACAAGCGGCCTGTCTTCCTGCTGCCATTTTACAGGTAACCCACAGGCACATAAAACATTCCTGGCCTTTAAATCACCCACATAGTTTGGCAGCCTCCTCTTTTTCTTTTCTGCTCTTTCTTTTCTGTTCCTCTGCATGTTTATTTAAAAAAAGTTTTATTTATGCCATGCCAAGGGAACCAATCAAATATTCAGTCTTATCAATACTTTTCCTAAAGTCCCAGAACTGTAACATAGACCTGGTGTTCTCATAAATGTACTTCTGGGTCATGCTCCCAATCTCCCAGAGGTCACAGATTCTGTGGTTTCAACATGTAATAACTTGAGCTCTGGTTAGAGAGAAGGAAGGAAGATTCCTTCTGTCCAGCTGGAGAGCAATACTGATGGGAAGTTCTGTCCAGTCCACCCTATTGGAAGAATGGCAATTGTGTTATGCAGCCTCAAGGCTGAGAGGTGTGAAGGGTGGGAAGGAGACTCAAACAACCCCCAGCATGGATGTGCATTTCTCCTACCCCCATAAAACCATGCTGTTCTCCGCCCAAAGGATGAATGGCAGAAGCACTCTACTTTTATAACCATGAAAGATGCCCCAAAACATGTGGATAATCCTCTTCTAAATTTAGAAACACAGTGACCATTACTGAATACATAACTATTTTTAGAGTCGTTCTTTTTACATCATTCTTCTTTTAAGTGAGGCCCTCACACACATCAGAAGGCAGCATTTCCAGTTGTCTGTGCTCTAGAACTTTATTAGAGTGTAAAATCTGCTTATTTTCAATGAATGGCATTTTGCTCACATCCTGATGAATGTCTTTTTACTGTGTTTGGCAGGTACCATCGGCTGCCATTGCCTGTGGATGGGGCACCTCTAGAAGCACAGTTTGATGCTTTCACCGATTTCCTCAGGGTAAGGACTGCAGACTGTGGAACTGCAGAAGGTGTCTCACATTAGCAGCTTGGAGGCAGTCAGAGTTAAAATATCAGATTTCTGTTAGCATGACCAGAAAGACTAGCAGCAATTACTTCACTAACTGTCACCTGTTCGTTGTTTATTTCCCTCCAGAGAAGCTACTTGGGTCAGATGCTGCATCTGATTTCTAATGAGGTTTCTGTGTTTTTTTTTAAGGCAGGTTCCCTCCTGAGATAAATCTTAAGGGGGTGGCAAATGACTTTGTCAAGGGCACATGAGTCAGTGGCTGAGCCTGGGTTAGGGCCAAGAACTCCCTGAGGTCAAATGTCTTAAGCAGAAGACCAATGGCCTGCTTAATGTGTACGTGTTGAATGGTTTTAATGTTAGTTACCACAGCTCCAGATCCACATTCCAGTCTGTTGGCAAGCTTGTGTGTCTGTTTTTAAACTTCTTTTGAAGCTTCTAGCTTTGTAGTAGCTGGCCAGAAATACAGTGTGGAACCCCTGTGCTTCGGGAAGGAGCACCTGTCATGATGAGCAACGGTATGGTATAGTTGGATCGAATCCAGTCCCAAAATGGCTTCCAAAGTTACTGATGGGATTGATCCAAGCTCTGACACACAAGCGCAGCGTGTGAGAGATGCCAAGAGCACAGCACTCTGGCTCTTTATTGCAAAGTTCTCAGGAGTGATTGTTTGTCTCCGGGGCCCTTAAAATATTTAAAATAACTTGAGGTCTGAAAATCATGTTTGGGATACTCTACATTGCTGATGCACATCTGGCTTGGGTTCATAGTGGTCAAAAGTTTTTGCCATCTTGTGACTGTTCATTGGCCTCTGAATTGAGTTGGAGGCCTTAGTTCTGTTCCTGGTTAACAATGGCTTTCATTATATTTGGCACTATGGTGGGAGAGTGATCCTTAGAGGTGGTCTCTTCAGGTGAAGGTGAGGTATGTTGGTGGGACATTGCAGGGGAAGCTAGCACTGCTACTGCTTGATTTGTACCTGTTCCATGGATAAACTGAGGGATTGAGTCTTCAGGGCTGCTGTTCTGGCGCTTCTCACCAGATAACTCTCTCACACAAATAACCACTCATCTTTTGCCTGGCCCAACCCCTGTGTGTGGCTGTACAAAACACTAGCCCCTAGGAAAACGTGTCTATTTTGTGTTAATTTCAAAAAAGATTTTTTTTTTTCAGTAGGATTTAAGGGGAGTGGAATGAACCTTTTTTCTAGGAACCAATGAAAATGTCACTAATGCTTTCTTGGCACCAAAATCTGCCTTAGAGTGAGATTTTTTTGTTTAGACTCAAGTTGTCTCAACCCTAAATGATAAACAGCTGCTTTGAGTTCATTTTGCTTCAGATGTAGTCACATGTTCTTGCTTTGACGCAGTGATTTAGAAAAACTGGGCAACCTGTGTTTATCTTAGTTCCTTCCTGTTTGAGGTGCACACTGAGGGCTTGTGTTCTTCCAGAACATTTTCCATCCTGCTTCATGTTCTTTCATGCATTCTCCTTTTTGCTCTGCCTTTTTTGGAGCATATGTGCTGGATGTAGCAGGATGCTTGCTCAACTGATTGGAAACATCACCATTTTTGTACGCAGAGAGCTCTGAGTGCTTCTTGTTCCCAAAAGACCAATGAAATACAAAATCTATTTTCTCTTTTCCTCCACCATCTCCCACTCTGCCTTTTTTCTCCCTAGACCATTTACTTTAGCCATTAATTTCTCTGCTGTTTGTAATTCGGATAGAATGTCTCCAGATGTCTTGATCCAGGTATGGTAGCTGCTTTTGGTCTAGGGCTCATTTAACCACTTACTCCTGCTTAATTCTCGTCAGTCCTGTAAATTAAGAGCTGCTGTGCTCAGTATGACATTCCGAAGAGTGCAATCAAGACCAGTGAGGGGCTGTCTCACCCATGCCTGGCAAACTTGGGTGTGTCTCAGTGCTTTCTGTCTCCCACCTTGGCCACTCACAAACAGCCTTTCAGCATGCAGGTAACACACTTGGTGTCTGTGTATAGCTGCAGATTGCCAGCCACACTTCAGTCACACTCTGGGTTCCACCAGCCTGGGTTACCACTTGCAGCGTATGGCATATTGTTGCATTTTGAAAGCTAGGGGTATAATTAATCTGTTGTAATTCCACTGACTCCAGGGGTAAAATTGGCCTAGTAGATTTAATTCTTTTTCTGTACTGCTGCAAAAATATCGTATGGCTTACATTGTTCCAGAAATCCCCAGCAAACATACAATTAGTTATTGTTTGTTCCCTGCACTTTAGTGTAACAAAAACTACAATGAAAAGAGAAATTGAAGGCTTAAGCCATAAAACAAGCAGGTCAAATGTATAACTGAAGTGACAGAGCAACACAATAGGTACCCAAAAGCTGGGCTGCTAAGGAGAACCTGGTGTCTGGTAGAGAGATGCAATAGATCTGCTCTACTCCTAAAGCCAAACAGAAAGTAGCAGGTCAGTGGTGATAGAGGAGGTAAACCCCGTCTAAGATGATCACACCATTATCTGTCCCTGGTATTACAGACCTAAGGGACAGCTCTCTGCTTATGCAGCACTGCGTGAACTTGAAACAGCTAAAGGAGTGTGAATGTGACCCAACTCATTTAATTTCTGTGTGCCTGTTTCCTCATGTGAAAATGACGCCGATGATATTGATCTCCCTTTGTATTTTAATGTTTGTCTTATAAGTACTGAGCTGTGTACTATTGTCTCCTTCCTGCTTGCATGTATTCACTGTGAAGCATTTTATGATGCTCTGTGTGAGAGATGATACATTTGTCTCTATCTCAATTATAGGAGAGTCCAAACCTGCTCCTGCTCCAGGACCCCAGCAGACTGCCTCCTGCTTTACTCTTCAGCTGCCAAACTGGTGTTGGCAGGACCAACCTTGCCATGGTGTTAGGCACTTTGGTGCTTTATCATCGCAAGGGGGCAGCACAGAAACAAGAGTAAGCATGCCTTCATCTCCCTCCCCTTTTAGATAGCTGGTGGAATGAAATGGGGAGGAGAGTGCCAAGGGCTTCCTTTAGTACCAGAGCTTCTTAAATAACTAACTTGTATTTAAGAAAACCCTCCCATGTTAATTGCTAAGGGTGCATGTATTGAGGGTGCTTTTCACAGGAAGAATTGAATTGCTGTAGAAATTCTTATAAATTCTTTTGTAAAAGAAAATTTACACTCAATGCTGCGGCTGCACCGGTGTAGCATTTTAGTGAAAACACTCTGTGCCAACAGGAGAGAGTTAACCCGTCAGCATAGTTAATCCACCTCTGCAAGATGCAGTAGCTACCTCAGCGGGAGAACCCTCCCACTGATCTAGTGCTGTCTACATCGGCGCTTAGGTTGGTATAACTGGGTTGCTCAGGGGGGTGTGGATTTTTCAAACCCTTGAGCGATGTCGTTATACCGAAGTAATTCCGTAGTGTAGACCTAGCCTTAGTGTGATCTCTCCGACAAGAGACACGCTGACTACAGGCTCAGTTCAGCCACCGCGCCACGGCTATTCCATTCCTGGTCTTTCTGCCCACATGACCTTCTCCAGAAGCCAGGCACAGTCTGTCCAAATCACTCTATCCGCAGAGAGTGCACAAGGAGGGTAGGTGCTTGGTCTCTGTATTAGAGACCGGAATGTGAGTAAAGGTATTGATGATTTAATTATATTCCCATTAAATGACATTTGGGGCCTGGGGCCCCCTTCATTAACATATTTGGGAGAGTGGGGCCTGCTCCCAGCAATAGCACTCTTGTGGGGGTATGGAGGGCTATTCCCCACAAGAGCACCTTCCATCCAGTGCCTGATTTACTGGTGTGCTCTAACAGCTTATACACCACAGTGAATAGAGGCTCCCAGCCCATTTATAATACATTCCCCTCTCTGGACCACTCCTGCAAGAGCTGCTTTAGGACTGAACATCTCCATACCCTTATCTGTAGCTTCCCCCAGGAGCAGTTTCTCCTGTCTTTCTGAGGAAGGCTTGCAGGTGGCAGCAGCTCAGACCTTGAAGCTATGCTGTCTGTGTAGACTCTGTCTGTGTAGACTCAGGATGATGATTACCTGCCAACAATACGCATCCTGGAGGAAAACAAAAATGAAAAATATGGACAGTGTGCTCATGGGAAAAGGATTCTAAATATACATAATATAAAAATAGTACAATCAAATGGATGGATGGTATCCCTTTAATCCAAAGTCATTTCCCTATTTTCAACATAGAGCAAACTATTAGAACCTTTCAAAATGGAAGACACTTGTAAGCTCAGCTACTGTACACAATCTTGCCTACTGGGTGCTAGGTTGATTGGATGAATTATGTGAAACAGGATAGTTTCCTTTAAGATTTTAAACTGGCATAAATGTAAAAGGAAAGCAAAAGGAGGGAGAGAAGCGATGGAGATTATTATAACTTCGAACTTACTCTGTTTCTTTCCTTCCTTATTTACAGCCTTCCACATCCTGCTAATACTTTGTCCAGGGACCGATTTTGGGTTATTCAGAACTTTATTGACATGGTACCAAAAGGCCAACAAATCGTTGAGGAGGTAAGTGTCTGTCTGTGGCTGGGCTTACATTTGTAGGTATATCTCATGCTGGTGGCCTTCAGGCAGGTGTATAGCCCTTGTGTGGAAGGGATGTGTCTCTGAAAGTGTGTGGGGGGGGGGGAAGGGAGAGACTCAAACAGGACCAGCTGGGAGAGGGTGAAATCTCATCTCTTGCCTTCAATTACTGAATTCCCTTTTGATCTCTCCAAGGTGGACAGTGCCATTTCCTGCTGCTCTGAAATGCATGACATGAAGGAAGCCATCTATGAGTATAAGAAGAAATTGGAAGGGATTGGAGAAGATTACCAGATTCAGGTACTGTGGGGAGCCAAACTACAGAACCATGGTGCCTATTGAAGAGAATAATTCATATTTTGTTAACAAAAAACAAAAAATCTAGTACTAAGAGAATAGGCACCTTTTTGGAGTGAAATGCAAATAGGCTAATGCAGGTGATGTACTTATTTTAAAAAAATCTGGGGTGAATTTTGCGCTGATGGAAGTCACCAGATTGACAACTCTCCTTGCTTCGTTTAGCATTTTAAACAGTAGCTTGATTATTTGCAGAAGAAGAATTTCATGGCCTCTAATTTAGGATGGGTATCAGCCCATCCATCAGATATTGACCTCTCTGGGCAATATCTGTATCAGACTCATGTTTGTGCTGACAGGTATGTCTCTAGGAGTGAGAAAGACTGACAATTTTTTTTTTGGTAAACATCTACTTTTACTTATAAACTGAGCACCTGTTTTTCCATATAAACTGAATACCTATCATCTGGAAATTACTGATCGATAATAAACATGGAAGCTCATGATCTTTTTTGCTAAGTCACTTTTTAGAGGAGAGCCCTGCTTTTAAATCCACACACAGGGTGGCTTAGTGGCTGGGGCACTAGACTGGGACTCAGGAAACCTGGATTCTGTTCCATGCTCTACCACTGCTTTGCTGAGTGATCTTAGGCAAGTCACGTAGCTTCCCTGTGCCTCATTTCCCCATCTGTAACATGTGTATAACAAAACTGACCTTGCATAAAGCACTTGGAGATCTGTGGATGAAAAGTGTTGTATGTGAGCTAAGTATTGTTGTCGATCCCTAGTAATTCAGACTGACTGTTTTATAGGGATTCTTGGCAGTGTCATAGTGAGAGCTCTGTCCTTCAGTATGACATGGGGGCAGGAGTGACACTGGTGATGGAGCAGCTCTTACGTCAGATTCCTGTCTTATTCCAGTTTACAGACTAAATACTAAAGTTCCTTCAAAAAATGTGGGTGAGAATACAGTGCTTGTGTTAACTTCTCCCATGTAGTTCTGCCAGTGCTCGTCTTTTTCCAATCCTGGACTTCCCTTGAGCAGAGGCTGCCTCTTGTGCCAAATGGTGTGGGTCTCTTTGTGATGTGGGCATTTGAGACAACCATACTCATTTTACCTGTGGCCGTGGAGTCTTTAACCTACATCCCCAGATAGTGAACTTGTCATTTATTAGAAACAAGTTACAGGGTGAGTGAAGAATTGAAGAAAGAAGGATGGAAAGATGGGAATACTACGTCATTTTTCCTTTTGAAGTCTCCTGTGCTTGAAGAGATAAACAGGATGTAATATGGAGTTCGGGTGTAAACGAGAGACACTATAAACACAGATGATATATGCTATTAGATTGTGTTAAAAGCCAGAAGACCATTTTTTGGCCAAAGGTTTATGCGGAATACAGAAGGAATGTTCCTTTCTTCCAAGAGAGAACTTTGGGAAGGAAAATTCTCATTCCTGCTGATGAGGTGGTGATGTAGCTGTCTGAGATGAGGTGTTGTTGTGTCAAAATACACAGGTGTGATTTTATCCCTGTCAAAAAGTGAGGTGTGTCTGAGGGAGGAGGCTTTCATGACGTTGTAATGTAAATGACATGCTCTTTACTTTATTTCACTGACTTTATTTATAACACTGACTTGCTTATGCCCTGAGGAAATATTTGTGATTTTTTTATTGTTGCTGGGGTATCCTTAGCTGCTGGGTGATTGCAGGAGTGGTTCCTTTTACAATTGTGTGTTTGAAAGTTATCAGGAGTGCCTAGAGCCAGGGATAGGAGCTCCTGTTGTTGGTTGTATAGAGCACAATGAATCCATAACATCATAATAGTAAAAGAGCATTCAGGATTAAGCTGCCACTTGGCTTGAACTCCTGCTGCTGCACCTCTGAAGACCAAGGATGGGATAAAGCTTTCTCTTTCTGCTTCCCTTCCAATCTTGGATGAAGTCAGAACTATAATATTATTTCATTAATTTTTTGTTGTACTGAATTTATGGGTGTGCTTTATAATTTACGGTATTAGGAATAAGTCATTTCTGCTACCTTTTGATTGGGACTGATCTCTTACCCTCTCATCCCACTCCAGTGCAATGTGGATGAACCCTATATAATGCAATTAAAAAGAAAAAGCATCCTGTTCTTCCTTTTGCTGAAATATTCCCGATCGATTGACAAGAAATGGGAAATTATAGTACTTGCTGGAGGCAAATACCACGTGAGAGCACAATCAGAGCCATATAGCACATTAGTGTAAAACCAGTGCTCCTCCATTGACTTCAGAGGTGTTATTGCTGATTTATACCAACATATGAGGAGACTCACTATCGCATATGCCACCACTTAAGACCTCCTCTCTTCAGCAAACTACATGTTCTATCCTTCTTGGGGAGGCTTTATAGAAGACTATCTTTTTATTTTATAAGGCTGTCCCCTGGGGACCTTGGCTGCTACCTCTATTTGTAGGCGCACCTTCCTAAGTGGGGTGGATAGGATAGGCTGTTTGTTTTCATTCTGCCCATGAGGGAGCATGAGCTAGGACCTGACCAGTCAAGTAACCTCTCAAATGGCCAGGCCAAATGATCCGTAAAATGGAATCTGACTGTATCTAATTTGGGTTTAATTATCACTGATGCTGCTGTCTGCCAGTCATCCCATCCTTGATCCAATGGACAAGAAAACTTGCAATAAACAGTTGGTGCTGCTAAGCCGGCATGTGGTTGGCAGGGATCTGGTTAATAGGGAAGTTAATTGTCTTGTGATGCATGACTGATTTTCTATCAGTTTGATTGGGATTCACATCCATTTTAATTTCATACCTCAAATACCATGTACTAGTTAACGGCAATGGCTCAAAGCAGATTTACACTTTATTGCTCATTTAAAGCAAGGGATATCAGAGTAGCTCAAATGTTCCAATCAGTGCTGCTTGTGGCAATGTTAAAGTGTGCACATGGTGCCATGGATTAAATTGGTATCAACCCATTGAAATCAATGGAGCTATACTGAGTTACAGCAACTGAGCATCTGGCCTATAGCAAAGAAAAGATAGGAAGAATAGTAAGAGGCCAATATGGCACCATCAGGAGTTCTTTAATTACATGAAAATTAAAGGAATTCCATAAAAAGTGGAAACGTGGACAAATTTCTAAGCACAAAAGAACAGTGCAATCTGGTAGGGATAAAATCAGAAAGACTAAAGGCTGGTCTATGCTACCGCGGTAAAGCAATCTAACTTACGCAACTTCAGTTCCATGAATAATGTAACTGAAGTCGACATAGTTAGATCCACTTACCGCAGTGGCTACATTGTGCTGTGTTGACAGGAGAGCGTCTCCCGTCGACTTCACTTGCGCTTCTTGTGGAGGTGGAGTACACAAATTGATGGGAGAGTGCTCTCCCATCGATTTAGCATGTTTTCACCAGACCAGCTAAATTGACAATTGCTGCATCAATTACAGCAGTGCCGATCTACTAGTAAGTGTTGACATGCCCTAAAGTGCAGAATGAGTACATTAGGAGGAAGGGAAAGATGAAGGAAATTGTAGGTCCGTTACTTAGCAGGGAAGCAGAACTAATGATGGAGGACACCAAGAAGGCTGCGGTATTTAATGCCTATATTGTTTCTGTCTTTATTAAAAAGATTATTACCAGATGCTTAATACAGTTAATATTAATACCAAGGGAGAAGGATCATAAGCCGGAATAAGGAAAGAACAGCGTTCAAGAATGTTGAATAAATTAGATGTATTCAAGTTGACAAGGCCTGACAAAAATTCTTCCTAGGGTACTTAAGGAAGTAGCTGAAGCAATCTTGGAACCATTAGCGATTATCTTTGAGAACTCATGGAGGATGGTGTGGTCCCAAAAGGCTGGGGAAGAGCATACATAGTACCTATTTTTAAAAAGGGAACAAAGAGGCCCTGGGGAATTCTAGACCAGTCAGCCTAACTTTGACACCTCAAAAGATACCAGAACAAATGATTAAACAATCAGTTTGTAAGCACCTAGAGGATAATAGGGCGATAAGCAACAGGCCGCATGATTTGTTCAGAAAAAATCATGGACACCAATGTAATTTCCTTCTCTGACAGAGTTACTGTCTTATTGGATGTGGGGAGCAGTAGACGTGATATATCTTGATTTTTAGTGAGGCATTCTTATAAGCAAACTGGGGAAATGTGGTCTAGATGAAAGTATTATGAGGTGGGTCCACAACTGGTTGAAAGACCATACTAAAAGAGTAGTTGTCAGTGGTTTACTGCTAAACTGGGAGGATGTGTCTCGTGAAGTTCTGCAGGGGTCTGTCCTGGGTCTGGTACTTTTCAGTATTTTCATTAATGACTTGGATAATGGTAGGGTATTCTTATATAGTTTGTGGATGACACCAAGCTGGGAGGGTCTTCAAGCACTTTGGAGGACAGTATTTAAATTCAAAATGACCTTGATAAATTGAAGAATTGGTCTGAAATCAGCAAGATGAAATTCAGTAAAGACAAGTGCAAAGTTCTGCACTTAGGAAGGAAAAATAAAATGCACAACTACAAAATAGGGAATAACTGGCTAGGTTGTCGTACTGCTGAAAAGGACCCAGGAGTATAGTGGCTCGTGAATATAAGTCAACAATGTGACGCAGTTACAAAAAAGGCTAACATCATTCTAGGGAGTATTAACAAGTGTCATACAGAAAACATGGCAGGTAATTGTCACACTGCTTGGCAGTAATGAGGCCTCAGCTGAACTATTGTGTCCCATTTTGGGCAGTACACTGGAAAAAAATGGACAAAGAGCAACAAAAATGATAAATGGTCCAGAGAACCTGATCTGTGAGGAAAAGTTAGAAAAACTGGACATGTTTGTTTAGTCTTGAGAAAAGAAGACTGAGAGGGGAACATAAGTCTTGAAATGTGTTAAGGGCTGTTTATAAAGAGGAGGGTGATCAACTGTTCTTCCTGTCCACTGGAGGTAATGGCCTTAATCTTCAGCAAGGAAGATTGAGGGTAGATTTTAGGAAAAACTTTCTAACTATAGTTAAGCTCTGGAATAGGCTTCCAAGGGAGGCAGTGGAATCCCCATCATTGGAGATTTTTAAGAACAGGTTAGGCAAACACCTGTTGGGGTTGGTGTAAGGATCCTGTCTCAGCATGGGGAGATGGACTAGCTGACCTCTTGAGGTCTCTTCCAGCCCCATATTTCTATGATTCAGCAATAAAAGTGTTTGATGGCACTTTTGTGAGTCTTCTCAGGAATTCATGAAATACCGGTTTCCTCCTCCCCACTCCCCTGCCCTTGTTTTTAGGAGAGTTTGGAATATTTCACTGCCCAAAGAGGAGTTGTACAGCACATGAGTAACACACTATCTCAGTGGGCATTCTCTGGTAATTCTTGGCATGTGTTCTTGGCTAACCAGTGGAGATGCTTCACAGTGCTGAATATGAGAGAACAGCAAGGTGAGGATCATCTTTCATTCATGTTTAAGCTTCAGGGCAGAGAGTTAGAAATCTCCCTCTGAGTCCAGAGGGTTGCTTGACTTTTTCATCCACTTTATATCCCCAGCCTTAAGGCTTCGTGTCCTTGCAACCATTCTTCCAGCAAGGGGTGACTGGATAGGACCCCCCTTTGAAGTCTGTCAGTATCACTCCTTCATGACCTTCCACAGTCAGTGTTGAGCCATGTGGTATGTCTCCATACCAAAGGGCTGAATGTGCTGCCTCTGAAGTTCTCCCAGCCTCTTTTAGCCAGGCAGCAAGAGACATGCATTGGGAGTTGGTGCCTCAAGTGTTCAGCTTTGCTGATGAGGTCTCTCAGCCAGGCTGATCCAAAGGTGATCTTTTATACCAGACAAGGGGCCTCCAATTAGGGCTAAGTGTTCAGAAAAATGCACCGGAACTGTCTGCACAAAATATGTCCCACTGGATCTTCACAGATAGGTTCTTTTGCATATAGATGCCTATTTGCATGTACAGTTGCAGGAGTGTTCTTCTAAGTTTCAGGCACAATGTAGATATCACTTTATGAAAGTTTGGCCGTAGCTATATATCAAGTGCTTTCTTCTTCTGCTGTTTTAAAGAGAAAAAGCTGACACATCCTGCTGACAGGTGGGCTTTGGAACTCAGAAACTGAAAGCTGGAATCTGAAATGCTCCCATTTACCATTCTTTGGGTTGGTGGCATTTGAAGGAGAACTCCTCTTCCTAGTTTGGTCTTTGACATGGGCAAGAGGATGGGTTTTTTTACCCATGTGGGGGATACAGTTTTTGTTTTGTAAAAGCTAAAGCTACCTGAGACCCATACCAAGCCCCCACTGCAGTGATTTGCTGTGGAGGGACATGGCTGGTATATATCGTTACTGACAATGGGAAATAAACCTTCAGGGATTACTGTAAATTAAACAAGAGGAGTGTTTAATTGAAGTTCAAATGTAGCAATAACACTTTTAAACAATGGAAAGTCTCCAGGAAAATTTGCTTATTGGACATGAACTGCATTTGGGGGCAGAAGGGGAGGGAGGGAAGGAAAGAAACCAGAGAGAGTGAGAGATGGGTGGGAGGAGATATTTGTATACGTAGATGTAGGACCAGATCCTCAGCTGGTGAAAAACAATATATCTCCATTACAGTCAATGGTGTTTCAGCATATGCTTAAGGGCTTTGCTGAAATGGGGTCTTACTGAATGGATGTCATATGCCTGATCATTTTCTTGGGGCTTTTTGGCACACAGAGGAAATCTCTCTCTCACCCCAAAAAAGTTGGAGCTCCTGAAAGGTGCTAACTCCACAGAAATGAAGTCTGAAATCCTTCGTGCACAGAAAATAAGTATGGCACAGTCAGCAGCAGAACATACTTCCATAAACCTCGCTGACAATGTGCCTCAACTCTTGACCAAGAGAGGTCATTTCTACGGATTGAGAGGGTTGTTCATTTACTCCTTCACATCTCTGCTGAGACTGCTAGAATGGGTGTTAACTTGTGTCAAATGAAGTGTTGGCTTTTGTGATCTGGACACCTGTGAACAAAGAAATAGATTAAAACATCCATTAGATGGCAACAAGGTTCTAACATTACAAACCTGGTCTGGCTTTGACCTGGTAACCAGAAGTAACCTCTGTAGACTTTGCTACCAATCCCCTGAGAAATCCAGTTCTCAGCTACTTTGAATTTTGCTAAACTAGTCACCTCAGGCTGGATCTAGGTATTGTGTGTAATATAAAAAAAACTAAGAGAAAACAAAAACTTTTTGTGGTGTGTGTGTTAGGAGATTCATCTCAGAGGTAAAAATGTGGTAAAGAAAATTAAACAAAATAAATACCTGGGGAAAAATAGCACGAATACTGATATTAACATCAATGAAAACCTGGCATATTCCCACCATTACAGACTTTGTTTTGAGTTTCCAGAGTAAGCACGCTTCTCAGTCTCTTGATAAATGACGGAGGGCTGGATTTATCTCATGGATCATAAGTAAATATTCATGAGTCAATTACATAATGTTAGAGATTTCCAAGTAACACTTACCAAATCCTCCTTCCCTCCCCTAGTATTACAGGGAAATCTCTTTATATATACACAGCTAAATGTTAAAACATTTTCCATAACATCCTGGGTCTGGATTTGCAATCTAACTGCTTAGTGATGAAATATTTGTGACCTTCTGGTTGATCCTGGGGTGTGTGTGTGTGTGTGTGTGAAGAAACATGACCTTCAAGTGCTTTGAGAAGGCATCTTATCTTAACATTGCCATAACATGGCCTTCAAGTTGTTTGGCTAACATGGGGTGCTCATGCTGTTTCCCCCCAACTCTTGATTTTAGCCTTTGATGATAGCAAAATTCAGACTGTTTGTCTTTAAGGCACCACAACAGTGTTTGTCTTCAACTTAAGTCTACACATGCAATTCCAGTCAACTTCAAAGAAAGCAGATTTTATTGGCAAATTATCAAACAGAAGAGAGAAGCATTAAATAAAACAAATTGGAAATTGTCAAGGTTCCTCCCCCACTCTGAACTCTAGGGTACAGATGTGGGGACCTGCATGAAAAACCTCCTAAGCTTATCTTTACCAGCTTAGGTCAAAACTTCCCCAAGGTACAAAATATTCCACCCTTTGTCCTTGGATTGGCCGCTACCACCACCAAACTAATACTGGTTACTGGGGAAGAGCTGTTTGGACACGTCTTTCCCCCCAAAATACTTCCCAAAACCTTGCACCCCACTTCCTGGACAAGGTTTAGTAAAAAGCCTCACCAATTTGCCTAGGTGACTACAGACCCAGATCCTTGGATCTTAAGAACAATGAACAATCCTCCCAACACTTGCACCCCCCCTTTCCTGGGAAATGTTGGATAAAAAGCCTCACCAATTTGCATAGGTGACCACAGACCCAAACCCTTGGATCTGAGAACAATGAAAAAGCATTCAGTTTTCTTACAAGAAGACTTTTAATAAAAATAGAAGTAAATAGAAATAAAGAAATCCCCCCTGTAAAATCAGGATGGTAGATACCTTACAGGGTAATTAGATTCAAAACATAGAGAACCCCTCTAGGCAAAACCTTAAGTTACCCCCAAAAAGATACACAGACAGAAATAGTTATTCTATTCAGCACAGTTCTTTTCTCAGCCATTTAAAGAAATCATAATCTAACACATACCTAGCTAGATTACTTACTAAAAGTTCTAAGACTCCATTCCTGGTCTATCCCCGGCAAAGACAGAATATAGACAGACACACCGACCCTTTGTTTCTCTCCCTCCTTCCAGCTTTTGAAAGTATCTTGTCTCCTCATTGGTCATTTTGGTCAGGTGCCAGCGAGGTTACCTTTAGCTTCTTAACCCTTTACAGGTGAGAGGAGCTTTCCCCTGGCCAGGAGGGATTTCAAAGGGGTTTACCTTTCCCTTTATATTTATGACACGCCCCCCAAATCTCAGCTAGGGTGAAACACTGGCTGGGATTTCTTCCTGGAGCTCTAGGAAAAACAGAATTAATAAGACACATGCATCTCTAAATATACTACCAAGTACATAAAGACTAACAATATTTTCTACATCTCAAGGACGATTTTAACCAGTTGATTCTGGGAAACTTTCACGGGAGAGTGCATCAGCCACTTTGTTAGAAGCTCCTGAGATGTGTTGGATGTCGAAATCAAAATCTTGGAGAGCTAAACTCCACCGAAGAAGTTTTTTGTTAGTTTCTTTGACGGTGTGAAGCCACTTCAGTGCAGCATGGTCGGTTTGCAGGTGGAAACGCCGGCCCAAACATATGGGCGTAGCTTTTCCAGAGCGTAGACAATGGCGTAACATTCTTTTTCAGTGACTGACCAGTTGCTTTCCTTCTCAGACAGTTTTTTGCTGAGAAATACTACAGGGTGGAACTCTTGATCAGGTCCTTTCTGCATTAAAACTGCTCCCACACCACGCTCGGACGCATCTGTGGTTACTAGGAATGGTTTGTCAAAGCCTGGGGCCCTTAGTACAGGGTCAGACATGAGTGTTGCTTTAAGCATGTTAAAGGCCTTCTGACACTTTTCGGTCCACTGAACAGCATTTGGCTGTTTCTTTTTGGTTAGGTCTGTCAGTGGGGCGGCGATTTGGCTGTAGTGCGGTACAAATCGTCTGTAATAACCGGCCAAGCCTAAGAAGGATTGAACCTGTTTCTTTGACTTTGGGACAGGCCACTTTTGGATGGCATCCACTTTGGCCTGTAGGGGGCTGATAGTTCCTTGACCCACCTGGTGTCCAAGGTAAGTCACTCTGTTTAGGCCTATTTGACACTTCTTAGACTTAACAGTTAGTCCTGCCTCCCTTACGCGCTCAAGGACTTTTTGTAGATGTTCCAGGTGGTCTGCCCAGGAATCCGAAAATATGGCCACATTGTCAAAGTAGGCGACTGCATATTCTCCTAATTCTGCTAGGAGACCATCTACAAGTCTTTGGAAGGTGGCGGGTGCATTTCACAGCCCGAAAGGGAGTACATTAAATTCATACAGCCCGAGATGTGTGGTGAAGGCTGACCTTTCCTTGGCAGATTCATCTAGCGGTACCTGCCAGTACCCCTTGGTTAAGTCCGAGGTAGAGATGAACTGGGCCCATCCCAGTTTCTCTAATAGTTCATCTGTGCGTGGCATTGGATAGTTGTCTGGGCGAGTTACAGCATTTAGCTTACGGTAGTCCACGCAAAAACGTATTTCCCCATCTGGTTTGGGAACTAGAACCACTGGAGATGCCTATGCACTTTCAGAGGGGCGGATTACACCCATCTGTAACATATCCTGGATCTCCCGTTCTATAGGAGTTTTAGCTTGAGGAGACACCCGGTAAGGTTGGACCCTAATTAGGTGAGCATTACCTGTGTCAATGGAGTGGTATGCCCGTTCATTCAGTCCTGGGGTGGCTGAGAACGTTGGCGCGTAGCTAGTGCACAGCTCCTGGATCTGCTGTCACTGCATACGCCCAAGGGTCATGGAGAGGTTCACCTCTTCCACACCACCAGCACATTTCCCTTCGTAGTAGACACCTTCAGGCCACTCAGCGTCGTCTCCTCCGTGGGCTGTAAACTGACAAACCTTTAATTCTCTGGAATAAAAGGGCTTTAGAGAATTAATATGGTACACCTTAGGCTTTCGGTTGGAGGTGGGGAATGCTATGAGATAATTAACAGCTCCCAGGCACTCCTGGACCGTGAATGGCCCTTCCCACAATGCTTCCATTTTATGGGCCTGGAGCGCCTTTAAGACCATGACCTGGTCCCCTACTTTGAAGGAACGCTCTCTGGCATGTTTATCATACCAGGCTTTTTGCTCTTTTTGAGCATCCTGTAAGTTTTCTCCAGCAAGGGCTAAAGAGGTTCGGAGGGTGTTTTGTAGGTTGGTTACAAAGTCCAGAATGTTAGTTCCTGGAGAAGGTGTAAATCCCTCCCATTGCTGCTTCACCAACTGCAATGCCCCCTTAACCTCACGGCCATATACAAGTTCAAATGGGGAAAACCCTAAACTGGGGTGTGATACAGCTCTGTAGGCAAAGAGCAACTGCTGCAACACTAGGTCCCAATCATTGGAGTGCTCATTTACGAATTTACGTATCATGGCCCCCAAAGTTCCATTAAACTTCTCCACCATGCCATTTGTTTGATGGTGGTAAGGAGTGGCAACCAAGTGATTTACCCCATGAGCTTCCCAAAGGTTTTTCATAGTTCCTGCCAGGAAATTAGTCCCTGCATCTGTGAGGATGTCGGAGGGCCAACCTACCCTGGCAAAAATGTCTGCTAGTGCCTGGCACACACTTTTAGCCCTGGTGTTGCTTAGAGCTACTGCTTCCGGCCATCGGGTGGCAAAATCCATGAAAGTCAGTATGTACTGCTTCCCTCTGGGTGTCTTTTTCGGAAAAGGACCCAGAATATCCACAGCTACTCGCTGAAATGGCACTTCAATGATGGGGAGTGGCTGGAGAGGGGCTTTGACCTGGTCTTGGGGTTTTCCCACTCTTTGGCACACCTCACAAGACCGGACATAGGTAGAAACATCCTTGCCCATTCCCTCCCAGTGGAATGACCCCCCCAAACGGTCTTTGGTCCTGTTCACCCCAGCATGGCCACTAGGGTGATCATGGGCTAAGCTCAAGAGCTTGGCCCGGTATTTAGTTGGAACTACCAACTGCTCTGAGGATGCCAGTCTTCCTGGTGTCCCCCAGAAAGAGTTTCCTTAAATAAAAGTCCTCTTTCTACAACAAACCTGGATCGATTAGAAGAGCTGAGAGGCGGTGGGTTGCTCCGTGCCGCCGTCCAAGCTCTCTGGAGGCTTTCATCTGCTTCCTGTTTGGTCTGGAGCTGTTCCCTTGATGTTGGAGACATCAGTTCCTCATGGGATTGTGGACCTAGGCTTGGTCCCTCTGGAAGCGATATAGGGGATGGAGCTGTTTCTGTTGACTGTGAACCGCTCTCCGCTGGTGCACTATGTTGGGATTTAGGCTCCGGCTGAGCCTCTTGTGTAGGGTTATCGGCTGCTGCCAGTTCAGGTTCGGTGGGGCCCTCTGGTGTTGAGGTTGCAAGTACAGGATTCAGTGCTGACACTGGGTCTGGTGTTGGTTGTTCGGCTGGTTCCGGTTCAGGGACTGGTTCCGTCTGGATCTCTGGGACTGGATCCACTACTGCTGTTGCAGACATTGGCCTGGGGTCCGGGTCCATCACCTCTGACCGGGTCCTGATAGAAGTTTCCGGAACAGAGCTAGGCCTCACGGCTTGTTTAGCCTGGCTGCGGGTGACAGTTCCCACCCTCTTGGCCTGCTTCACATGATTGGCCAAGTCTTCCCCCAACAGCATGGGGATGGGATAATCATCATAGACTGCAAAAGTCCACATTCCTGACCAGCCCTTGTACTGGACAGGCAACTTGGCTGTAGGCAAATTGAAAGAGTTGGACTTGAAGGGTTGAATCGTCACTTGGATCTCTGGGTTGATTAAATTGGGGTACACTAAGGAAGCATGGATAGCTGACACTTGTGCTCCGGTGTCCCTCCACGCGGTGACTTTCTTCCCGCCCACACTCACAGTTTCCCTCCGCTCCAAGGGTATCTGGGAGGTATCTGGGCCTGCGGACCTCTGGTGTGATTCCGGTGCAATGAACTGTAATCTGTTGGGGTTCTTGGGGCAGTTGGCCTTTACATGCCCCAGCTCGTTACATTTAAAACATCGTCCAGCTGACGGGTCACTGGGGCGAGGTGGGTTGCTGGAGAATGGGGTGGTGGGACGATAAGGGGTCTGGAGGGTTCTTTGGGAGGTAGGTGGTGCCTTGGGCGGCCCCCGGTAATAGGGTGTGGTCTGGGGTTGTCCCTTCTGGTCTCCGCTCCAACTGCGACCAGTTTTCTTCTTCTCTGCCACCTCCACCCATCTGGCTCCAATTTCTCCTGCCTCGATTACAGTTTTGGGCTTCCCATCTAGGATGTATCTTTCTATTTCCTCAGGAACACCCTCTAAGAATTGTTCCATTTGCATTATGAAGGGCAAATTTACTGGAGATTCAACACTTGCTCCTGATATCCAGGCATCCCAATGTTTCACAATGTGGTAGGCATGTCGGGTAAATGACACGTCTGGTTTCCACCTTAGGGCTCTGAACCTCCGACGAGACTGCTCGGGTGTTATCCCCATTCTGATTCTCGCCTTGGATTTAAACAGTTCATACTTGTTCATGTTTCAGAGGAACAGCCGTGTTAGTCTGTATTCGCAAAAAGAAAAGGAGTACTTGTGGCACCTTAGAGACTAACCAATTTATTTGAGCATGAGCTTTCGTGAGCTACATCTGATGAAGTGAGCTGTAGCTCACGAAAGCTCATACTTGTTCATGTGTTCTTTAGGCATTTCAGCTGCCACCTCAGCTAAGGGTCCACTGAGCTGCGGCCTCAGCTCTACCATGTATTGGTCAGTAGAGATGTTGTACCCAAGGCAGGCCCTTTTGAAGTTTTCTAGGAAGGCCTCAGTATCATCGCCTGCCTTGTAGGTGGGGAACTTTCTGGGATGGGAAGTGGTACTTGGAGAAGGATTGCTAGGGTTTGTTGGGATATTCTGCTGAGCCTTTATCTTCTCTATCTCCTCCACATACTTCCTCTCTTTTCCTTCTCCTCCAGTTCTTTGTCCCTTGCTTCCATAGCTCTCCTGTGAGCAGCCGCTTGGTGTTGTTCTGCCTCTTTCGTTGCCTCTCTCGCTGCCTCCCTTTCTTGTTCCTTCTCCTCCTTCTTCAGCCGCATGAGTTCTATCTGTCTTTCATGTTCCCTTTGTCTTTCCTCAGCCTGAAATTTGGCTAATTCCAGCTGTAGTCGAGCCGTGGATTTTGTCATTCTAACCTCTCTGTTTTTAACTAACTTTACACCCGAGGTTTAGAAATAAACAAACAAAACTTGGCTGTAAAATTTTGCTGTGCTGGAATAGAATACCTATTCTCTGATAGTGATTGTCAGCCTACAGAAAAAGACAATTCCCTTGTCTCTGCTCTGGGCCCAAATCAAAGCAAATAACCTCCAACTACTTGGAAATCTGCTTACCAGCAGCCCAAAGGAAAAAAAAATACTTTTTAAACTTGTGCTCCTTGTAAAAAATCAAAATCCTAAAAAAAAACCCCTGCCACTTTTGTCTCCAGGCAAATGGGTAGAACACCCCCCCCCCCCCATTTACTTTTAGGGAAAAAAAAACTCTGGGTTGGAAGACTGTGAATTTCCCTGCAGGAGTTAAGTACCCTGCCTCCAGGCAAAGAAAACCTGCAATTCACAAAGATAATCCCCTTTTGTCTCTGCTTGGCCACAAAGCAGAGAAAAACAAGCTGCTTTCACTTTCAGCTGCTTTGTGGACTTCCTTTCCAAAGGAAAAAAAAATTTTCCTTTTTTAAAATCTGTATTTCTAGTTCAAAAAATCTCAACTGGATCTCAGAATGATTTCAGGTTAATCCCACCACTCTGCCACCATGTCAAGGTTCCTCCCCCACTCTGAACTCTAGAGTACAGATGTGGGGACCTGCATGAAAAACCTCCTAAGCTTATCTTTACCAGCTTAGGTCAAAACTTCCCCAAGGTACAAAATATTCCACCCTTTGTCCTTGGATTGGCCGCTACCACCACCAAACTAATACTGGTTACTGGGGAAGAGCTGTTTGGACACGTCTTTCCCCCCAAAATACTTCCCAAAACCTTGCACCCCACTTCTTGGACAAGATTTGGTAAAAAGCCTCACCAATTTGCCTAGGTGACTACAGACCCAGACCCTTGGATCTTAAGAACAATGAACAATCCTCCCAACACTTGCACCCCCCCTTTCCTGGGAAATGTTGGATAAAAAGCCTCACCAATTTGCATAGGTGACCACAGACCCAAACCCTTGGATCTGAGAACAATGAAAAAGCATTCAGTTTTCTTACAAGAAGACTTTTAATAAAAATAGAAGTAAATAGAAATAAAGAAATCCCCCTTGTAAAATCAGGATGGTAATTACAGGGTAATTAGATTCAAAACAAAAAGAAAAGGAGTACTTGTGGCACCTTAGAGACTAACCAATTTATTTGAGCATGAGCTTTCGTGAGCTACAGCTTACTTCATCGGATGCATACTGTGGAAACTGCAGAGGACATTATATACACAGAGACCATGAAACAATACCTCCTCCCACCCCACTCTCCTGCTGGTAATAGCTTATCTAAAGTGATCATCAAGTAGATTCAAAACATAGAGAACCCCTCTAGGCAAAACCTTAAGTTTCCCCCAAAAAGATACACAGACAGAAATACTTATTCTATTCAGTACAGTTCTTTTCTCAGCCATTTAAAGAAATCATAATCTAACACGTACCTAGCTAGATTACTTACTAAAAGTTCTAAGACTCTATTCCTGGTCTATCCCCGGCAAAGACAGAATATAGACAGACACACCGACCCTTTGTTTCTCTCCCTCCTCCCAGCTTTTGAAAGTATCTTGTCTCCTCATTGGTCATTTTGGTCAGGTGCCAGCGAGGTTACCTTTAGCTTCTTAACCCTTTACAGGTGAGAGGAGCTTTCCCCTGGCCAGGAGGGATTTCAAAGGGGTTTACCCTTCCCTTTATATTTATGACAGAAATAAACTCACCAAATATGATAGCAAACACCACTAGACAGGCACCATGCTTGCATTATATTGTATGACATTGTTACCCCTATGGCATAGCCTTGGCCGTCTCTCACTCACTTTTCATCAACCCATGCCCACAAGAAGATGTCAGTGTCTGAACTTGTTAGCTGCAAGCCATGTGCCCAGGAAGGTGTCAGGACTGGAGCTCACCACAACCCCTCTTTCTTATAGCTGGTTTGCAAAGTTTTAAGTCACATGCTAACATTTGGATATTGCATTACCCCAGACTAAATGGAGGATAGCAAACCAGTTCGAATCCAGTTGGAAAGGCTCCTGCTGTGTCCAGAGCCCAAGCTATGCAGGAACATTAGGCAATATGCTATTCAAGTATCCTGTCCAACATTGCATGCTTAGCCGTAAGTCTTAATCATTCTCAGATAGGGTCTCTGAGATGGGCCAGTGTTTGCATGTTACTGGGTTTTCTCTTCTAGACAAACAGCAACAAGCGTAAAGTGATCTTCCATCCTTGAAGGCAAACAGCTTATGGAGAGACACATTTCATAGACTCAGACTCTGCATTGGTCTTAGGGTTTGGGTCATGTTTAAAATCTGCAGTTCATATTGAATGGGCTCTATCTCCTGTAGTCTCTCACAAATGCCATTGTTATGGTTTATTCCAGGGGAGCAGCACCAAAGAGTATTTCCTTCAAAGGACTTTGCAGAGCCTTGAGCGCTATTTCTACTTGATTGCTTTCAACTACTACCTTCATGAACAGGTGAGTGTTCTCCCCATTCTCCTTGTGAAGCCTGCCCCTATGCCCCCTCACCCCAGTACTTCATTTCAGCAGCTCTACTGGGGGTGGAAACAAACATGTATGCTGATGGGCTGGATGCTGGAAAGCCCAGCTTCTGCCACTTTCCAGACATTGATTTTGCCCTCCTCATGGTGTCTTCAGATGCTCTTGGTTTTATGTTTGGAGGTAGAGTTCTAATGGACTACTATGAGTAAAATCCAGTTAGGAGCTGGGGTAATGGTAATGGAGGCCCAAGCCCCTCTCCCACTATATACTGTGTGTATGGTACATGACGTTCCCTGAGAAAACAGTCCCCTTTTGTCTCCCCGAGGAAGGAACCCCAGGTACCAAGTGGTGACTCAGTGAACTGTTATATCAGCTTTTCACCTGTGGAGCATGGAATCAAATCTTGGCAATTTTCGAGTGAAAGTGGTTTGAAAACCTTTACTTTGTCTCTTATTTGTCCACATCACAAAACCACTGGAGAGTATGGTATCACTATGAGCCTGAGGCTTTGGACTGGAATAGGAAGGCGAATATCAGGGCCAGGTTGTGCGAAGCTCTGAAATGGGATTTTTAAAAAAGCAGTGAGCTTTCAACCCTTTTCTGAACTGCTTGTAAGGATTGCCCTGTAAGGTTGCTGTTCCTGTAAGATGTATGTGTAGCACAGTGCTTGCATTTATCTGTTCCTGAACAAAGCATCTCTCTGTCTCTCTCTCTCCATGATAGTACCCCTTGGCCTTTGCCCTCAACTTCAGCAGATGGAGGTGTGGGCACCCAGAGCTTTACAGGCTGCAGATGAACATGAACCTGTCGGAGCTCACAGTGACGGGGGAACTGATAACAAAGGGGACACGAGTGCTAGTGAGTGAGCTCCTTAAATCTTCTTGCAGATCCCATCCTTTTCAGGGCACGGGTAATACAATAGGCATGTGAGGCTTATTGCAGCCTCTCTAGAGCCACATACAGTGTATCAGAACCAAACACTCTTCAGGGGGAAAAAAAAAAAACCAACCATGCTTCCATAAGCTTACAGTGAAAATTCACTCTGATGGGGCCAAACCGGAGCCCTTGAGCCCTATGTGCCCCTCAGCATTGGAGTGTTTGAAATCTCGAGCCTGACTCTGTGACTTCGATCCCATTCTGACCCTTGTGTCAGACGTGCACATTGCAGTGCCCTGGGCAGCGTTTGAAGGGGAGTGGGAGTCTCTTGGTGGAGGTGGTTGTTTTACCATTCAGTGCCACTCTGACCTGGGGAGTGACCAGCTGGGAGAGTCTGTCTGGGAAGACCTGTGATGGCAAAGGTGCCAGCTGAACCAAGAGAGTGGAAATGTGGCTTTCATCTAAGTTGTGGCTCCAGCTTACTCTGATTTTGTTCTGCTGCAGGTGGTGGATGAGCGTTTCTCCCCAGATGTGCTCAGCACCGTCAAGGAAATGAGGGTAGCTAACTTCCGGAGGGTCCCCAAGATGCCTGTGTATGGGATGGCACAACCCAACTCCAAGGTAAGAATGCAGCGTGGTGGAGATTCTGGCACAGGGGGAGGTGACCAGAGTGCAGGACTGAAACCTTCTGGGTTGTGCCCAGTGCAGGTCAGTTTGAAACATGTATGTTCTGGGGGGGGGGGTTCATTTTGTTTCCATTTCCCATAGGCCATTGGAAGTGTGCTAAGCTACCTAACTGATGCAAAGAGGAAGTACTCCCACATCACATGGATAAACCTCCGTGAAGAAGTGGTGCTGGAAGGGAATGAACAAATCTACACCCTCCGGGAACCCGGGAACCTGGAACAACAGATTACGGTGCCTGTTACATCACCTGAACAACTAGAGGTGAACACTCAGCACCTTCTTCACCTTCTGCCTTTCCTGTTCTTGGTGGTAGTCTCCACTGCTACTGGAGGGCTTAATGCAGTGAAGCAGGCACTAGGAAATGTCTTGGTGCTATTTTGGTCCTGTAACATTTTGCGCAAGCAGCTTGTATTGCTTTATTTTCATTGGCATATATGTAACTGCTTTGTGGTTACAAAGCAAATACTACATGGTAGTAATACTTGAGTAACTACCACAGATTCTCTAAGCCAAGGCAGGTGAGGGGATATCTTTTATTGGACCAGCCTCTGTTGGTGAGAGAGACAAGCTTTGGAGCTTACACAGAGCTCTTCTTCAGGTCTGGGAAACTAAGGCCAGGTCTACACTGCAAATCTATATCGGTATAACTACATCACTCAAGGTTGTGAAAAATCCATGCCCAGGAGTGACGTAGTTATTATGAACGATCTCCCGGTGTAGTCAGCGCTATGTTGACAGGAGGGCTTCTCCCGTCGACATAGCTTCCACCTCTCGGGAGGTGAATTAACTATGTTGAAGGGAGAAGCTCTCCCATCAGCGTAAGAGTGTCTTTACTTAATCTCTACAGTGGCACAGCTGCATGGGTGTGTAGACCTGCCCTCACTCGGGCCTTGTCTACACTACCAAGTTTTGTCGCCAGAAATTGCCTTTTGGAGACAAAACAGTGAGAGCATACACACCACAATGCGATTTCGTTGGGAAAAATGCCCAGTTTCTGCGACAAAAAACTTCTACCCCTATGAGAGACATTTTTTTTCTTTTCCCCCCTCCCTTTATTTTGGACGAAGAGCCAGTGTAGACGCCACAGTTTGTTTTGTCGACAGAACTGGCTTCTCCCAGTGTCTCAAAATGCCTGCCCTGATCGTTCTGCTCAGCGTTTTGATCTCTGCTGCCTTGCAGGCGTGCACCCCTCCCCTTTCAAAGCTCCAGGAAATATCTGACAGCTGAGTGTGCTGCTCCCTTTGGGGGACAAAGAGGAAATCATTGGAATGCTCCTGTTCTGCCCGGCACTAGGAACACAGTGGCAGGCAGACTGCTGTTGTGGGATGGGGGTGGGGCTGAGGAGAGCCTGCTGGGCTGCTTTGACATTCCTCAGCACAGAGAGCTCACAGAGCTACTCACGATGCCGCTCCCAGCAGCTGAGGAGGCTGAGGGAATCCCAAGATGCGCAGCGATCAGCTCCACCTTCCCACAGCACTGCACTGTGGGATACATACCCACAGCGCATTGCTCACACTGTCAGTGATGGTGCCCCCAATCTGGACATGATCTGTCGACAGAGGGAGCAAGTGTGAACACCCTTTGGCGATTTTTGTTTTGTCGACTTTTGGGTGTTGACAAAGTTTTGTTGACAAAACTTGGTAGTGTAGACAAGGCCTCAGTGTCGCTGCTAAATACAAGATTTGAACAGATTGTTTAGCATAAGTAGGTAACACATTTCAAGGGTGCTTAAAGGGCCACTTCATCTTGAATGGTCCCTTGAAATATGTGTTAACCACTTATGCTAAACAATCTGTTCAAATCTTGTATTTAGCAGCCACACTTGTGAGTTAGGTTATATCTACAATGTGCACCTTGCAACGGCGTAGCTATGCCACTGCAGCCGCACCAGTGTAAGGTGTGCAGTGTAGCTGCTCTTTGTTGCCGGGAGAGAACAACAACAATGTCCTGGCAACAAAATAAAACCACCCTCAAAGAGGGGTGGTAGCTGCGTCGACGTGAGACCGCTCCTGCTGATGAAGCACGGTCCACACTGGCGGTCTTTGTCGTTAAAACTTCTGTCATTCAGGGGCTGTTTTTTCACACCCCTGAGTGGCACTTTCGTCATTAAAGCCGTTGTCAGTGTAAACAAAGTCTCAGTTTCCCAGACTTGAAGAGCTCTGTGTAAGTGCGAAAGTGTGTGTCTCTCTCTCTCCAACAGAAGTTGGTCCAATAAAAGATACATTACCTCATCCACATTGTCTCTCTAATATCCTGGGACTGACACAGCTACAACACTGCATATAACACAAATTTAGTAATTACTGTGTAACACGCTATGTTCTCAGGATACATCACAGTATTATTCTAATGAAGAATATAAGAAAAAGAGAGAGTTGATTTTGTTACTGCATAGTGCATGTATAAACTCAATATTTAAAATATAATTCTGTACGGAGTGGTTATTTTTCCCCTCTCAAATTGCTGTACCATGGCGGGGGGAGCAGGAGGAGGGAAGAACAACAGTTTTCAGTTTGCTAATAAATAAGTCAAAATACCACCAGCCTTAATGTATACCAAGCTGAAGATGGCAAGTGACCATGAGCAAATGAGATTTACATTGACGTACTGGACACTGCATTTAAAGATATCCCATCCATATGCTTCACAGCAGGGCATGGACCTGTGAGCCACATCAGTCCCCCTCTTCCTCTCACCCCGTTCCCAGCTGGTCACCTACCTGGGTTGCTGCTTATCACCCACCCCAGGGTGTTGTGCAATTGGCACAAAGAATTTCAATTTCTGGATACCGACCAAAGGTTTTTCATCTCTCTCGATTCTTTTCTTTTTTTCTTTTTTCCTTTCTGCCTTTCTGCTCACCCGTCCCACTCTCTCTCTTTTCATGTTGGCAAGTAAGAGAAAGGAGGAAGGAAACCAGTCTCATGACAAATACAGTTTTGTGTGGCGTAACATATTTTATATCAGCTGTGACCCTGGGCGTTGTGGCTTTGATACAAAAAGCGCAGTTGTAATAAAATTATTAGTAAATGTTTATACAGCACCCTAAATGTATATAATATTTTACAGAATGTGGAATAAAACTCAGCTCCAACCTGGAGAGTTTATAGGGTGGCTTGTAAGAGCATGTAAATAATACAGTTAGGCAAAGGAGAACAGAGATGTTCTTGGCTGGGTCTTGAAAAGGGATAGCCAGGACAACTTAGAGGAGAAGGGTGGCCCCATCACAGCGGTCAGATTGTGTGGTGGGACGTGTGGAGAAGGGAGTGTGGAGAGACTAGATTCCTGAGTTAGGCAAGCCCATGAGGGGTTTTAAAATCAGGATGGCAATTTTAACAGGATCTTGAAATGAATGAAGAATCAGTGGAGGTGTACAAGCATGGGGCAGATGTGGTTTTGTTTCTTTGTACAAAACAGAAGGTGGGCAGTAGCATTTTGAACATGTGGGAGCTTGAAGAGTTGGAACTTGGGTCGGCCATACAGAACTTGAAGGGAGTTGTCAGGCAACAATGAAGATGTGGATCAGGATTTCAACAGAGGCAGAAGCTGTGTACGAGTGATGTTGCAGAAGAGATTATGGGCACATTTGTACCCCTGGGAGATGAGAGGAAAAGGGGTCAGTCCTTGACTCCTTTTCCTCTCGAGATTAATGACAGTAAAAAAAAACCCTGAAAGGTCAGAGTCAAGGTGGGCGATAGAAGCATGTGAATTTGTGTTTGTCTGGGCATCTTAGATGATTAACAAAGTATCATACATTCCTACCTCATTGGCAGAGTCTTTGGGAGAGGTCTAGACCAGGGTTGTTGTAGATCTGTCTAAGGCATATTAGCAGAGCTGTGTGTGTTAAGTTTCCAAACTGTGGTTTTGCACTATGCCTGGCATTAGTTCCTCGCTTCCCTGAGTCCTAAGTTCACCTACAAATTTATGGGGAAATAAAAATTTCCTTTTAGGGTGAAAAAGGAAGAAAGATTCTGAAAACTTATGTTAAGTGTCCATACAGTAAAGGAGTCTTGTTCAGTTTCTTTGTCTCTCCCCTGCAGAAATTAGAGTCTACCTTGAAGAATGACTTGCTAAAGTCCCAGAAGTGGCTGGAGGTGTATCTGGAACAGGAGAAGCAGATGAAGATGTTTAAGAGTTGCCTGACCACACAGGAGATACTTAATCAGCACAAGAGCACATGCCAGGGGCTGGTCTACAAACGAATCCCAATCCCAGACTTTTGTGCTCCCAAGGAGCAGGTAATGGAGGAGCTAGAAGCTATTCCTTAGTTTCAACATCAAAACTCCCCTGAAGGGGCCATGGTGAATGCCTTCAGTGAGGATCTCCTGAAGACATTCTACCCCACCACTTTCAAAAGGTGGTGCGTGGGTAGGTCAGCTCTTCTCTCTCCCTTCCCCTCCCAATTTATGATATCTTTCTCCCTATGACCAAACTGATACTCCGCTTCCTTCCCGGTTTGACTTTCTCTTCTGGTTTCCCCCCCTCCAAATTGATGTTCTCTCTTCTTTTTGCCCTAAATTGTCTGTCTGTCTGTCTCTCACTTCCTTTTCCATTTCGCCCTGCAGTTGCTTTCCTCTCTTCTGGCTCCTCCCTTTCCCTCACCTTAAGGCACTGCAGACTCTTTCCCTAGAGGATTGCGGAGCTGATGCTGTGCTAGGTGTATGGTTGCTGAATCTGACTGCTCCATTTTCTTTCTTTCCCTGTGTTTGTACTCCAGAGAAGTGGATGAGGCAAGTTACCAGTCTCCTGTCTGTTCACCATTGTGGTCCTCAGTGCCTGGTGGCTGACATTGCTTTTGAAAAAACAAAGGCAGCATGATTGCAATCCCTAGCATGATGTCTGGTACTGTAACTCTGGGACAATCCTGGCCAGAATGAGATGCTCTGCAGCCCTGGGTTGTGTGTACTGCTTGCGTTCCTGCACAGTTTTATAGACTTGTGAAGAGGAGATTTGGTGTGTGCTCCTCTAGGGAAGCTGTGCAGTTGCTTACAATTGCTGAATCCTCTCCAGTACACCAGAGACACCTCCTAGCCTAAGAGTCACTGATCCGTATTCTAGTCATTTGGCCCATGCGGGGATCTCGGATGCTTTTGTCCATGAAATTTCATTTCTTTAGTTTTACAGGTCTGAACGCATTTATATAAGCATTGATAGAATCAGGATCACTTTTCAGTCATGTTTATTGTAAGTGTGTTATTGCCATCTGCTGGTCTCAACCTGCAATTATAGATTTGCACCTACAGTTGTTAATCTCAGACTTTCCTTTGCATTTCTGTTTATCCTAAACATCTTATGTCAATGCAAAAGAAATTAAGAGAACTGTAATTAGCATTATCCTAGAGAGATTTCCTATTTGCATTTTCACTAGAGTGAAAACGGATCACCTTGGGATAGCCACAGAGAGATGCGTATTTCTTTACAGCTGCAGAAACTGAGGGATTTAAGATCAGTTAGTCTGGATTTGGTATAATCACACACTATTCTTCCTTGGGAGGAGAAACTTTAAGACCTACAGTAACACTGTAATGTAGATGGTGCCTTATACCCTGGTGATAGACCCATTAGGAGTACCTGAGAAAGACGGGGAACAGCTGCTTTTCAACACCTCAGGGGAAAAAAGTTGGCCAATCACAGGTTGTGCAGGTGAATGCTGCTGGTTCACAACATATCACGGTGTAGGATTAAATGGAGGTCTCACAGAGACTCAGTGATGTCCCTCTTAAATCTGGACTAGAGTATTCAAGTTCCACATTAGGAGTAAGGATCTTCCCTAACTGCTGTCACTGCAGTGCACTGTGCTGCCATTCAGATTCAAGTTAAAGATGCCATGGCACTTTCTGCAAGAAATAGGGGGTTACGCCTTTGCTTAGGCCAATATTCCCTCTCTGGTATGGCTGAGTATGAGCAACTGCTGAATGCATCAAACTCTGTGGCATTTTCACACACAGTCACTGTAGTCCCAGTGTGTATCTTCTTGCTTTGTAGCACCCTTTGGGTTACCTGGAAAGTAAAAGGCACTACAGAAAGCCAGATACAGTTCTATTAATCCATGGAGGGGGTGGGGGGATGACAGAATCCATGAGTCACACCAAGCAGGGAAAGTCTGTATTTAATTCTTTTTGTTGTTCATTTTCAGGATATAGATCGGCTGTTGGACGCAATGAAGAGCGCGCTAGCTGAGGACTCTCACACGGCCTTTGTGTTCAACTGCCATAGTGGCAGAGGGAGAACCACCACAGCCATGGTTATTGCTGTCCTCACGCTCTGGCATTTCAATGTAGGTATTAGCCCAGGGATGGGTCTCTTGTTCTAAGGAGGGTTTAGAACAAAGGAAGCTCCGAGGAATGAATCCCTAAACACCCAACCCTAGCCTTGTGAGCAATGAAAGAGGGCTGTGCTGGAACCTCAGCAGGAGCCTTAGGGCTTGGCCACACTTGCAAGTTAGAGCACATTAAAGCAGTCCCAGGTGCCCTAACTCACGACCTGTCCACACTGGCAAGCCACTTAGAGCGCCTGCACTCTGCAGCTGGAGCGCTTCTGGTAATCCACCTCCGCAAGAAGCATAACGCTTGCTACGCCTCGGCTGAAATGTCCCAGCGTCAGTGTGAACGAGGTGTTGCATTACTGCGCTCTGATTGGCCTCCGGAAACATCCCATAATCCCCTTAAATCAAGTGGCCACTTTTGTCATTGTTTTGAATTTGGCTGCAGGAATGCGGATATGCCCTTTCAAAGCTCTGTTTCTGATAGCCGGCATGCTTATCTGCGCCGGGACAAAGCAGCCATTTGTGTGGAATGCTGCTTGCTATGACTGAACTTACAAGACAACACGCTGACACGCTCTCAGTTCCCCAAAAGCCCGCTCTCTCTTCCCTCACATACACACAACACACTCCCTGTCACACTCCACCCCACCCCCCATTTGAAAAGCACGTTGCAGCCACTTGCACGCTGGGATAGCTACCACAATGCACAGCTCTCTGTGGCATTGCAAGAGTTGCTAATGTGACCACGCCCGTGCGCTTGAATCGGACAGTGTGGACACACTGCAGCGCTTTCCCTACTGAACTCTCCAAGGGCTGGTTTAACTCACAGCGCTCGACATCTGCAAGTGTAGCCATGCCCATAGAGTGGAATAAGGCCTCTAATAAGGTTGTTTAAACTACATTGCTGCTGAGCAAACCAAAGAGTTTTCATTTTTGCTGTGAGTGTGGCCACTTAAGTGATGGAACAGATTATCCACCAATTCCTGCTTCATTACATCACTTCCAGATCTGACAAGTCTGTTTCCTTGAGCTCTACACTGCTGGGGCTAGTCTGGGGCATGTCCTAGTAGTGGAGCTGGAGGTTGTCAGCTGCATGAGCAGTGTCACCAAGGAGTTCTGCTGCAGCTTGCAATGTTAGCGGGGTTTTTTTCCAATGAGAAATGTGGATCAGTGTTTTTAAATGACCTTGGGTGTGGCTTTGAATTGTGGAAACATCTCCTTGTTATGAGCAACTGCTGTGTGCATTAAAGTCTGTGGCATTTTCTCACAGTCACTGCACTCCCAGTGTGTATCTTCTTGCTTTGTAGCACTCTTTGGATTACAAGGACATCTCCCTGTTATTAATCCTTTCTTAGATGTAGCCAGCAAAGAAGATTAAGAACAACAGCTAGTAGGACATTGTTGTTGTTATTTTTGGCAATTCTTCAGCACCTTCCATCAAAGGCATTGTACTGTGCTTTGTAAACATTAAGGAATTAAGTCACGTTCACCTCATGAAGTAGTCTCTTTTTACAGAGCAGGAAACTGAGGCACAAAAGTTCAGTGACTTGTCCAAAGTAACTCAACAAGTCTGGGGCAAACCTGGGACAAAGGGCATATGGGGGGCGGCTAGTGGTTTGTCATCAGACATAAAAGTCAGGAAACTTGGCCCTTTATTCTTGATACTTCGAATGACTGCATGGGCAAGTCATTTAACTGCTGTTCCTCAGTGTCACGTTCTGTTAAAAGAAAAAAAAAGGCATAAATAAGTGCTTTGAGAGCTATGGGTGAAAAAAGCTACATATTACAAAGTATTATTTGTAGAGCCCATGCCTCCTGGTGCGCAGTTCTTCCCTTAGACCACTGTATTCCCACATACGGTATTGTTAAGTGGATCAGGAGTTCACGCAGGAAACTATTGTGTGTGAAAAGAACAAGGAGTACTTGTGGCACCTTAGAGACTAACAAATGTATTTGAGCATAAGCTTTCGTGAGCAAAAACGCACTTTGTAATTGGATAGGTTTTTAACTGCTCAGCTTGGCTTGGCCTCTTTTTGCTGCAGGGCATCCCTGAGATGAGTGAGGATGAAATTGTGAGTGTGCCTGATGCCAAGTACACCAAAGGGGAATTTGAGGTGAGTCCTTCTCCTATATTAATCTGCCTTTATTTCAGGGTGTCTTGTGAAATCTCCAGGGGCTGCTCATGTCCTGTTCCTTCAAACAGCCTCAGCATTTCAGCTCCTTCATTCAGGAACTGAATTTCCCATTAAGTGATGTGGTCTGTGTTTAGGATTCTGAAGCAGCCAGACTGGAGTCTGTTCACACTATGGTTAAAACTCTGATAATAACAACCCGGTTCAAGCGTGGGTCCAGGCATTTGGGGGCTTTTCTGGGTCTCTGACACTGGGGTTAGTATGCTCATGGTTCGTATTTGGAGATAGGTTTTTTGCTGCTTTAAAAACCACACTATGTGCAGAACAAGGCAAGGGGATGATGATGGCCTGTTAAAGATTAACCGTTAGGCTGGTCTCAGGAGGTGCTAAATGTCTGTTTCCATCAGCAATATCAAAGCAGAGACCAGGTGTTAGTCTACAGGAGCCATGTCTAAAGAGCCCTCCATTTGTCTGTCAGCTGCAGACAATCTGAGTATCAGATAAAATAGCTAGAATAATAAAGTTTTTTTTTTTAAATAGGGCTCTCTCCCCACACCCCACCAGAGAGTAAATGTTAACCAGCTGAGTTCGAGCCTCATTGACCCTCCCTCATCTGCTGATGATGGTATATGATTGATTATGCCCTATTTTATTAACCCCAGCCTCTACTGTTTTCCCATTGTGACATCACTCCGTTCTGTCCATTTTTATTTTCCAAAGGCAACAAACATTTCACCGAAGTGTCTGGCATTGTGCTTCTGAAAGAGGCTTATGAATACCACAGCACATGTGGCAGTTATATTAGTGTGTCACCTTGGCAAGTCCGCCTTCTGGCTGGTGACCTGCAGGTGTGTAGTACTATAATGGCATCTGCTTATAGTGAAGTCAGATTAAGTTTCCATTGATCATGAAGTAAAATGAAAGACCCTGATGGTTCCAGGGCAATTTCAATTCTGGTCATATTGAAATTTTCCTGGGGGAAACAACAACTTGATAATCGTACTTTTATTTTTTACAGTATAATAAAGAGAACTCTGTTGTTGTATCCTGAACTAAAAATGACTCCAAACCCAAAATATAATTATTACCAAATTTATGTCAAGCCCACAAGCTGTTGCTGCTCCTGTTCTGAAGCCATATCAAAGTAGCTGGTTTTGAGACTGAATTGGATGAGAAATGTTTGGGGTTTTTTAACAGAAAGAGAAACTCTTGAAGTGTGTCCTAGCATCTTCAAGGTTCTGCTTGATTGAATCAAGAAACTGAGGTGGCCATGTGTGTTGAGGGAAGAAGAGTGGTCTGTTGGTTAGTCACTGGGCCAGGACCTGGGTTCAATTTCCTGCTTTGCCACAGACTTCCTAGGTGATCTTGGACAAGCCACAGAGTCTCTCTGTGAGGTCTGCAAAATGGGGGTGATAGTCGAAGATTTTAAGGCCAGAAGAGACAATTAGGTCATCCAATCTGACCACCTGTATAACACAGGCCCTAGATTCTACCCAGTTACCAGTAAACTGAACCCAATAACTGTTTGACCAAACATATCCTCCAGAAGGGCATCCAGGCTTGATTTGGGGAGAGAGAGAATCCACCCTTCTCTTGGAGATTGGGTAGTAGTTCCCTACCTTACAAGGGTGTGAGGAAGAGAAATATGTTAGACAGAGAGGTGCTCAGATTCTATGGTAATGAGAGCCATATAAGTATCTAGGATAGACAGATAATTTGTATCAACTGTCTGATAAGCTCTGAGGGGTTGTAGCCAGTCAGAGTTCATGGATCTACATGCTATGCAGTCACTGTGTAGATGAGAATCAGACATGGCTGCTCGGCAATATGCTCTGTCTGTGTTGTTGTAGCAGTTTATTAGTGTTAACTCCATCCTAATAGCACGTACTGTTTAAAATTCCAGTTGAATTGAGGGGGAGCAGGTCTGTCCGTCAGTGACTCTGAAAGGAATGAGTATGTAATCAGCACTTTGCGTTTCAGGGCAGAGGTGATAATTACTATGCTATTCGATAATAGATAAATAGTCTTTGTTCCCTAGGTGTTTTCAGGAGTCTCTTTCGGTGGGGAGTCAGTGAAGACCCACGATGATGTCACTCCCCTGCCTTATATAGCTTTTACATCTGGCAGGAATCCTTTGTTTCAAAGCTTGGTTCCCATGCCAGTTAGTGGAAAAATACTGATATTCCAAGATGGAGACCGGCACCAGATGACTTGGTCACATGTCCTTGTAGTGTCATGCCAGTATTACTTGGAGGCTGTTTGTAGGGTTCTCAGGAAGGCTCCCCAGGTGGGAGATAAGCTTCTCCTAGGGCCTATTGTTTTCCTAATGGCCCTTCCGCATCCAGCTATTCAGAATGAAAGCATCGGGTCTAGTGGGTGTTCCTCAAGTTTAAACACATATTTGTAATACAGATACACAGTCAATATTCCTAACTTCCAATACAAAAATTATACTTGCATACAAAGAGGATAATCATATTCAGCAATTCATAACCTTTCCCGTGACATCCCACAGGACCTATCTTACATTAAACACATCATAACTATGTCATAATCATATAATAATCTCTCTCTGAAGAATATGGGGTCGCAACAGGCTCCTCCAGATTTAGAGAGTGCAGTCCATCTTGTCTAAAGCTTTTCAGGGGCAAGCAGTGTGTGGGAGTGGGAAATATAGTGAGGAAGCCCCAGTACTGGACTGGGGGAGATAACCAGCCTTGGTTTAACTAGGTGTTTATGCTAATGGGAGCTTAGTAAGGCAGAGCAGCTGTGTTGGGGACAGATTTTCTCCTACACTAAGATATGCTCGAGGTGGGTGTGGGTGCGTTGTCAGAGTGCCAGTTGTGGATCCCTAATTTCTCTGTTCTGCACAGCTCCAGCTGTGGTCTTGGCAAGAGCAGCCTGTACATCAGCTGGCAGTGCCAACCAAATGAGAATTGATGGAGTGCATTGAGGCTCTTGCCCACTGCACATGTTCTACACAAGCGTTAGGAGGGAGTGATGATCAAAGGGTGGTTTCAGAGTAACAGCCGTGTTAGTCTGTATTCGCAAAAAGAAAAGGAGTACTTGTGGCACCTTAAAGACTAACCAATTTATTTGAGCATGAGCTTTCGTGAGCTACAGCTCACTTCATCGGATGCATACCGTGGATACTGCAGCAGACTTTATATACACACAGAGATCATGAGACAATACCTCCTCCCACCCCACTGTCCTGCTGGTAATAGCTTATCTAAAGTGATCATCAAGTTGGGCCATTTCCAGCACAAATCCAGGTTTTCTCACCCTCCACCGCCCCCCCCCCCACACACAAACTCACTCTCCTGCTGGTAATAGCAGGATAGTGAGTTTGTGTGTGTGGTTTTTGGAGGAGGGTGAGGGGGTGAGAGAACCTGGATTTGTGCAGGAAATGGCCCACCTTGATTAACATGCACATTGTGTAGAGAGTTGTCACTTTGGATGGGCTATTACCAGCAGGAGAGTGAGTTTGTGTGTGGGGGGGTGGAGGGTGAGAAAACCTGGATTTGTGCTGGAAATGGCCCAACTTGATGATCACTTTAGATAAGCTATTACCAGCAGGACAGTGGGGTGGGAGGAGGTATTGTCTCATGATCTCTGTGTGTATATAAAGTCTGCTGCAGTATCCACGGTATGCATCCGATGAAGTGAGCTGTAGCTCACGAAAGCTCATGATCAAAGGGTGCTGTGCTAGCTTGACACCAGCTGAGAGCTCCCAGCCCTCCCCTCTCTCTCATCCCACCCCAAAGGAATTCTGAGTTGGCCACTAGGTGGCCTCTTTGGTCTGCTTGTAAGGAACAAAGGGGCCAGACTGTGGGCAAGAATCTGGCCTTAAGTGCTTTCGGGGTGGTGGTGATTATTTGTATTACTGTAGTGCCTAGAAGCCCCAGTCATGGAGTTTGCTGTACAAGGCTCTGTACAAACACATAACAAAATGGTGGTCCCTGTCCCAAAGATCTTACAATCTATGTTTAATACAAGAGACAATAGGTGGCTGCAAGTGGATAGATTGGGGCGCACAATCTGGAATAGTCCCATCTATTTTGTGCTCCTCAAAGTGTGTAGGTTTTGGAATGAAGTCGGTTACTACTCTCATACTCCAGGTGGTGATGAAGGTGGTGCAGCTTTTACCAGAGGGGCACAGAATGAAGAAGGAGGTAGATATGGCCCTGGATACTGTGAGTGAGACCATGACACCTATGCACTATCACCTGAGAGAAATCATCATATGCACCTACAGACAGGTGAGTGCGACAGTCATGCTTCCGAGATTAACTCTCTTCATTCCATATTTATTTTTTCACCCTCCTGTAAATGACCAAGTGGAAAGTGCAGGCACTGTGATTAATGGCCTAGATATCTGCCTAGTTTCGTGTGGTATTTATATTACAGGACACTCCTGAGTCCTATTGTGCTTGGTGCTGTAGAAACACACACAAAGGCATGGTCTCTGCTGCAAAAGGTTTCTTAATATAGCATTGTGGCTTCTTCAAGAGCCTGTGGGTATGTCTATAGTACCCGCCGGATCAGTGGGCAGCAGTCAATCCAGCGGGGGTAAATTGATGCGATAAATCGACCCCCAAGCGCTCTCCCGTCGACTCCTGTACTCCACCGGAGCAAGAGGCGCAGGCAGAGTCGACGGGGGAGCGTCAGCAGTCGATTCACCGCAGTGAAGACACCACGGTGAGTAGATCTAAGTACGTCGACTTCATTGCGTAACTTAGATCGATTCCGCCCCCCCCCAGTGTAGACCAGGCCTTTAGTGTCCTGTCAGAATGCTGTTTTGTTGCTTATTTATTACAGCGAAGCTTTTCGGTGCGTTACTAGAGAGATCTCTGCACCTCCTTCAGCTGTGACATGCTGGCACCCCAACTCTCTGCTTTTCATTTTTCTTCAGTGGCCAAAGCGGTGTCGTAAAAGCTGCTACGATGGTACTATCGCTCTTCGGCCCAGACTCGGAGCTGTGACTCTGACCAGTGTCTGCTTATTGTCTTATGGGTGAACATTTGAAAAAGAAAATCTGCTTTCAAAACACAATGCTTATGCAGATGGTTTAAACCTTTTTCCCTGTGCTAGTTTGTTATTCGTTGCAGTAATCTCTAAAAGTATGTCTCTTAAGCACTTGCTCAGGATGGTATTCCTGCACTGTTCCCAAGTGTCACAACCTCTAGCAGAGCATTTCATTTTTACAGTGTGTATTGTATGGTTCAGTGGTAGCATGGGTTTGATCATGGAGGGAGATGGTGGGCAAAGGAAGTTTGAACCAAACCCTAATAAAAAGCAAAAGGATGGCTTCCAGAGATATTTGGTAAATGAGAAGGACTGATAGGTGGACATATCACTCCAGGCATAATGGGACAGGTTGGCTTTTGATCACAAGTTCATTGATTTTTTGGGGGGCAGATTAAATCAGTTGTTGCATGGTACTGATTGCGTTCAAGACAAAAAGGGCACTTCCTGCTTTCAGCCAGCAGGTGGCAAAGGTGCTCTTTACTGTCTCTATTCTGGTAATAGAGTTATGGTCACTTATTCATTTTATTCTTGAAGTGGAATAACTTGTCTTTTAATGTGGGGTGGTCTGGGTGGGGAGAAAGGGGGACTGTGTGAGGGGGGAGGGTACCCAGGAGTTTCCCAATACCTGTAGGAGACCTCTGATTTCCTTCTGTCTCTGCTTTTACATCTCCCTCTCTGAAGAACCTGCATGGCAGGCTCCTGTCAAAGCCAAGTAGTGCTCTGGACTCCCATCAGAGCCCATTCACACCACTCCCCTGCCAGTTTCAGTTTCCCATAGTGTCGTCTAGCTTCTGCCAATGAATTTACATGAATAGTTCTGAATATTAACAAGCTATTTCTTGCCATGAGCAATAGAGCGTGTGCACGTGGGATTGCTGGCATGGAAATCTTAAGGCTGCTTAAGGAACATGCTCACAGAATACTGTATACTGTGTATTTTCATCTTCTCTGGAACTAGCATAGAAATGAGAGAAACTAGCACAGAAAATGGTCACAAAGCTAAGCTTAGCAACAAACCCTGCAACTTCCATTTTCTCGTATGCAACTCCAAAGTGTATACAGCTGGGAAGGCCAGTCTATAAAGGAGACATTATCTGTTCTGACAGGCCCAAATATAAACAACTTTAAAAATATTTAATTTTTTTTATTTTATTTTATTTTATTTTTTTAATATAACCCTGTCTGGGAAAATCTGACTCCCTCTCCTGCAACCCCTTAGCAAAAACCAAAGCCTGTGAGATGGATGAAATTCAAACTTCATTGCTAGTTGGTGGCTGAGCCACAAAACCCAAGAGGGCTGTGGCTCTCCTCAGTTCCTTTGCACACTATACTGGCCCCTACTTGTGTGGTCTATCTTGAGATGCATCTTCTGCCCAGTGTATAGCTGGTATCCTTTTGCAGCTGCTCTGTAATTCAGCGTCAGAACTGGAATGTCATTGAGGTTCTGCCCTCTTTCCTTGATAGAACAGTGCATTTCATGCTGGATGAGCATTCCCCTTACCCGGCTGGTTGAGTTGTACTCACTGGGCAGAAGATGCCAGCATCTGGCCAATTTCTGGGTCGAGGCTTTAAATGTAAGCTTTTGTGGGGTAATGATGATGGATGGTAGAACAGTAAAATAAGAACCTTTTCAGTTGATACTTTTATAAGCTGTGGGATTGTTTTTTGTAATTCTCCTGGAACACAGAAGCCAAAATGTGAAAGGAGTTTTGCCAAGTTGGTTAGGCCCAAAATTCGACTTGCCTTAAAATGTTCTGACTTCTAAATATAACTTGAAAAAGTGAATCGTTGACTTTGCAGCTGAGAACTATTTTAATGCACTATGTGGGACCAAAGCAAGAACCACAAGTTTAGCTCCTTCCACAGTTGACTCTACAGCAGCAATTAGCTAATAAATTCCAAGAAGCATGCTGATATAATCCAGGATGCTAGTGCATAAATAAGAAAGTAAACATAAAAGGCATGTGAGGTTTAAGTTTCTTTAGAAACATGTGTGGGTGGTGTGGGAGAGTAGACGAAGTAGGAGGGTCACGTTTTGACATATAGAAAAAGAGCAGAACTGACAGTGGAAGAAACTTGAACAACTTTTAAAAGGGTTTTGCAGCTCAAGTTGAAATATATTTTGAAAAGTATTTGCTGGTAGTGCTGTTTTTGCTTAGTATGCACAGGTTTAAAGTTTCTTTCCTTACTTCAGTGCTGGTGCTCTGAGCGTTAGCTTTTAGTCTTGCAGCTTTTCCATATTAGCATGAAATGTAAATACAGGAAAGGGGACATAAGCCCTGTGTTCTTGCAGGTAGTCTTGTCCCATATCTAGTGAAAGAGTCCTCTTTCCAGTGACCTCAGATCAACCCTGTTCCACGTGGTGTTTTTGAAAATGGAAAGCAGAAACCTTCCAAAATAATAAGTGTGCCTCATGGGCATTAAAGTGAAACGGTCAGATAGGTAAGGCCCCAAGTAGAGGTTGAGTATATTACATATTTCTTTAATTATCATTTAATATTGATGGAAATAGTCTCGTGATTTAAAAAACAAAAATCAAATAAAGGTTGTTCAGAATGTGTTGATTGAAACATTCCCCTGCAGTATTTACAACTTAAGCTCTGCAGGAGAAATGGAAAGCGAAACTTATTGGAAACAAAATCAGTTTGACTAGCTTCTAAGTTAGGTTAAATCAGAAAAATAAACAAATAGCAAAGTGGTGAAAAGTGAATTTTCATGATTATTTCCCCCTCTATTTATAATTATCCATGGTACTCTTAGGATATGTCTCTGTGGTGTAGTGGTAAAAAAAGAATTGGGTAAACTAACCTAAACTAAACTCTGTATTCCCCAAATGAGAAGCTACACTACTGATATGTCTACCCTCTGAGCTGGTAGCATGATTCCCAGCTTGGGGAGACATGCTCATGCTAGCTGTCATCAAACTACTATGTTGTAAAAACAGAGTGTAGCTGTGGCAGAGCAAGCAGCAGGAGGGGCTCGCAGCCCATCAGAGAGGCTAGGTGTGCATTTGGGTCAGTTAGCCCCTCCTGCTGCTTGTGCTATCGCAGCTACATTCAATTTTTAATGCATTAACTTGATGAGAGCTAGTGCAGGTGTGTCTCCCGGAGCTGGGAATCAGATCTTCAGCTCAAAGTGTAGACATGCTAAAAAAGAAAACACTGGTAAAGGTGTTTAAACGCCCCCCCTCCCCCAAAAGAGACAGTGTCCTCTACCTCATGCAAAAGATCATGCTAGTGAGGATCTCTCTTAAACCTCGTTTGAACTAGCCATCCTCCTGTTCCAAACTGGAGATGTGCTGCAATCAGTGCATTTTCACTTTCTTGGCACTTTGAATGGCAGTTGTTTTACGCAAGGATCAGGAAAGGCTGAGACTGAGGCAGGAATGAAGTTTTCAGCCCTGCAATATGTTCTATTCACTGGAGTAAATGGGTTCCAAGCTGCAGAGGAAAAGCCCTGCCCTAGCCCAGTATAAAAATGCCATAGATATTTTGGTTTTGTCTTTTACGTGAGGTAAATTACCTACTAAAAGCCAAACTGCAGTCTCTGAGCCTTCCCACAACATTGGCACAAAGCTCCCCTTCTCAGTTCTGCAGGTCAGTGGAAGGCTAAGGGGAAATACAAGTCCATGCTTCAAACCCTCAACCATTATTTGCTTAAAAAAATATCCCAAAAGGGACAAGTTGGTGCTATAGTTATCTCCACCCTTCTCTTGCTAAATCTGCTCTTACCAAAACCCTCAATCACAGGGATGTCAGGTCCCTTCCCTCTCCTTCCTCTCCCCCCGCCCCCTTCTTTCTAACTGGTATCAGAGATCTGATTGTAGCCAGATGTGGCCCCTTTGACCCTGCTAAAGTGCCTGCCACAGTCTCTGGATACAAAACAATGAGGCTTTATCCCTCCTCTTTCTCCTGGTCTCATGCACACAGCTCTCTCTCTCTGCAGCTGTCAGACTGATAGGTTTATTTAACTGGGGCTCATGTTCTTACAACTGTGGAGTCGCCTTCCATGCACAAGTCTCCTCTCCACCCAATATCAACCTTACATCTTCAGGGGGGAAGAGAGAGTTACAAGAACCGATGGAAACCCGTTCTCTGATAAGCATGTGTGAAGCACTGAGTGCAGATGTCGGAAAGGAAATGGGAGAAGAGGGGGAATATGTAAATTAAAAAGGACATTGTTTAGGTTACATATTTTAAACTATTCTAAAGGGCCCATATAAAACTGAGTGCTTTCCCAGGAATTAAAATCCCCAGTGATTAAACCAGAATTGATGGCAATAATAATAGTAGCAGAAGCAGTAAAGTGCCCATATGTCTGTAACCTACCAAGCAGCAATAACCCAAAGACTCAGTTACTTCAGATTGTTGGTTCTGAAGCATTAGATGCTACTTTCTCCCTGATATCCCCATGCTAAGTGTAGGTAATGTGGCATTACTGGGTGGAGGGCTTACATATAAAAAATCCTCTATATTTTTACAGAGTTGCCAGGGATAGGAGAATGCACATGGTGAGTATCTGCCCAACCATCCATTCCAGATCTCATGGAGTTGGATGGCCCATTTGAGGAGCTGGATTTTCAACACAATTTCAGCTTTCATTTCAAGGCTCTGGAAGAGTTTTCTCTGTGTACATTTTTAATAAATCAGTACCAGGAGTTCAGGAGTTGTAATCAACCCTACAATAACTAACTAAGCACCCGTGCACTATGGAAAGCAAACAGATTTCAGTTGTAAGCATACAGGGGATTTTTATAAACAGTAAGTACTAAAATATTTTAAAGTTCTGAAATTTATTCCAGTGACACGCTACACAATGTCTTTTTTGTCATGAACATCTTTCCACTAAAATACAAAACATGTTTTGCTGCTTATTTAAGGAGTACCAAAATTTAATCACCACACCCAAAAATCTCTCACTGTCCCCCGCTATTTATCCAGTTGTGCCCTTGGATACATGCACTCAACTCTCATTGAATCGATGGCAGTTGTATTTATGTATTTGACTCTCATGATATAGCGCACACATTCACAATAGATGAGATTCTTGTTCAATGAATGGATATAATAAGAATGAAAAAATTACAGTGACATTGAAGTCTTCGGTCAAATGCAAGATTACATTACAAGATTACATACTTAATCCTGCCTTGAGTGCAGGGGACTGGACTAGAAGACCTCTCGAGGTCCCTTCCAGTCCTACACTTCTATGATTCCATGATTCCAGCTAGGGAAAAGTCCCTTTCCAATGACATGGTCTGACCCTCTGCTCCTGAGAGGCTGAGGCCTTCACCACTGACTGTACCTTCCAGATCATGTGTTTATTTTTAAAGGTCTCCCTGGTACAGAAAAGTCTCCAAACTCCTTGAAGTGAGAATCGAGCCATTGTTTAAAATCCTGGTCCCCTGCTGCGCGCCACCACCACCACCAGATTGAGAGTGCTTGGTTTGTTTGGTGTGCAGACATTCCTTGGGTGCCATCTGTTCTGTAGGGCAACTCTGTCCTCCTGACAGTGCTCTGGGAAGACATGAGCTCAAAGGAAGAGCTGAGGTCAGTTATTTTACACAAACTACTCTCAGCAGAAAGGGATTTAGTCTGGTTTCTCCTTTGCACTCAGAACACAAGGCTGCTTTTCCCTAATTCTGTCTCAGATTTTTCATAAATCTAGTGGAAAAAGAAAGATTGTTCATTCCTCCTTGGTGCGCAACATGCCACATAGATCCACTCACCATGTGACTATGGCATTTATAAAACAGTTGACTGAGGCCACCAGACGTTCTGCCTTGTATGTAGAAGGGCCAGGAAGGATTTTAGGGATTTTAATTGTATCCATTGGAACAATTACACATGTGTTCTTCTTACTGCTTACCCGAACTACTGACAGGACACCCTTGTAGGAGGACTCTCCTGAAAAGTGTCCAGTAAGGAGATCTTAGAGTAAATGCATGTATGATAGAAAAAATATACTTTTCTTCCATCCCCCCGTTTTGTTTATAATTTTTTAATTCCTTCCATTGCATGAAATGATGCCAAGATCAATATTTACAGCTCTGAGCCTCTGAGAAGAGTTATTAATGGGTTTATTTGGCTGGGACACAACTTGCTGTTGAATAAGCCCCATAGCAGGTGAATGAAATTCCCAGGTGGCACGTGACTGAATATTAGCTTACTTCACTTCACCCTATTTTTATAACTGCAAGGGTGGAATTACTATTACTATTTGCATAGAAGCTTCACTCAGGTTTCAAAACACTACATACAAGCAGGCATTAAAACAAGCAGGGCCTGTAGTACCTGCTGGATTTTAATTAAAACCACCCTCAAATAGAAAGTTTATTTAGAAAATACCCACAGCTTTTTGAGTGCCAAGCTCTTCTTGAATTCTGTTGGGATTATCATTGTGTATTGGATGGTTCAAAACCACCAGCCTTGTATTTTTGAAGTTCTCACAAACCAAGAAAATATTTTCCAATCAAGCTGGCCTAGGTTGGAGCTACTTGTCCTAACCCTATTGGAATTCTACTCAAGAATCCTGTTCTGCATTTTTACCAAAGCTGTGGACCCTTAAATTCAAGCACTGGGATTTATCTAAATCTCCCCTTGCTCCTATTCTTTACATCTAGGGTTCATCGTTATCAGTGGAGTCTGTTTAAATGTTGGTGCCATGCAAAGACACAATGCAGGCATAATTTAATGGGATGGAATGGGACAGTATTTACGTAAAGAAAAGGTCTCAACTAAGAGCTCATTTTGTTTCTTGCTTTTCTAAAAGGATATGGTGGATGGGAAATCTTCTGCCTGAAAAGGAAACACCACAGTTTGAATATGTTTCTAAAGATTAATACGTTTCAGTAATTAAACACAAAAGTTTAAACAGGTAAATTCCCCTCCTACTCTTCCTCCTTCTGTATCTAAAGCAGAGCTGGGTATGAGCTGCAAAGTTTTGTTCAGTGTAAAGACTCCTCTGGTTTACAGTGGTGACCAGCCCAGGACTGGGAAGACTATAAAGGTGGCATAAAGCATGTTCCTCCTCCCCCCGCCAGTTGCACTAAGAGCTTCTGGGCCTTATCCATGCAAGGAAAGTTCCTGCACAGGATTAGACAACATGGTTCAAAAAGTATCTATGCCCTGCGTACACGACACCTCCCCCAAGTTAGCACCAATGGAGCAGCACTGGTGTAATAAAATGGTTCACATTTTCCTAGTGTACACAGTGCTTCAGTGTGACATTTTTCTTCTCTGGTGCTCCACTATCCATCCAATTGCTTTTTTGATTCCCTAAGCTGTTCCCTATCACAGTGACACAAAACAGGGCAAAATCTATGAGAGGTGCTTGTGGGCCGTGCCCTTTCGAGCAAATCCTTCCAATAGAAAGACCGACACCTCAGCAGGGCAATGCTGGGGCTGGAAAACCTCTTGTCTGTCTGTGATCAGATGTTTTGAATGTTCTCACACTGATTCCAAACAACAAATTCAAAATGCCATAAAGAGCAGCAACAGTAATTAAATTATCCATATTACTCTGGCTAGGCTTGCACACAGCTTTCGTAAGAGAGACCTGGAGTTTCGCCCAACATGGTGTCCAAATTTTACAGTTACTAATCAGGATTGTGGCATTGCTGTGCATTCCTTTATTCCTTCTGCCCACTAAGAGCCCATAATCCTCTTCTACTGTGCAGACTGAAAGTACAGCATTCTGCATCTGTGTACGTTTCTGCTCTTGGTATGTGAAAAAAAGATTGCAGGTTGGAGCCCTGAGTTCACTGTGAGACTGCTCTCCCTTGGCATTACCCCTGTTTTCCTTTTCTTGATTTGTTTGTTTAAGATTTATTTGGTTGCTTTGTTCCATTGTCTGTTGGTTGGTTGGAGGTTAGATAGTGGGAACAGTTAGTGCTTATATTAGAGCGACTGATTCTCTATAAATACTTGAGTACTATTTTTCAGTGCCCAGATGTGTGCTAAGCCTTTTACAGGACAACTAGAATGACAGAGCTTACAAATGAATTATAAGACGTGACAATATGAAACAGATTTATTTTTTTAACTGATTCATTTTCTGGAAGAAAGGCTTTACATTCATGGACATTTGTAAGGATACTTCGGGGTAGAGGGGCATGAGGTGTTTGCAGAGAAAATATTATTTTCCATGATAATTCACTGATATGTAACGAATACGGCACTACCAAATTTATTGTCCATTTTGGTCAATTTACTGGCCAAAGGGTTTTAAAAGTAGTCAGTTTCACAATTTCAGATGTTTACCTCAGATATTTTGTGGTGTTGTAATCGTGGGGGTCCTGACCCAAAAGAGGATTGTGGGGGTTTGCAAAGCTGTTGTAGGGAGGTCATGGGATTGCCACCCTCACTTCTGTGCTGCCTTCAGAACTGGGCTCTGAAAGCAACTTCCCTGGAGCTTCCTGGAGCTGGAGGAGGTTCCCAGAGGTGGAGGTGGATCTGATCTTCCCCGTGCTGCTGGGAGTGCCACAGCCAGGGACTGCTAGTCCCAGCCAATGGGGGATTAAAGCATGGGCCTACAGGGCCTGTGACCAGGGGCCCTGGCCAATTTGGGGGCCCCCTGTACCACCGTCACTTCTGCACTGCCTCTGGAGATGGGTCTGATTTCCCCACCAAGAGTGGCTGTGCAGGGGAAGGACAAGTCCTGTCCCTCCCCAGCCCGGCCCAGACTAGCAGCTACGAGCCCCCGGCTGGGGCGCTTCTAGCAGAATGGGAGATTGGTTTATTTCACGGACTGTGACACGTTTTTCACGGCTGTGAAATTGGTAGGGCCCTAGTTATGAACAGTAAAACCAGCCAGATCTGTGACAATGGTTTACAGTCCAATCCTGATCCTGTAGAACTTGATGGCAAATCTCCAGTTGACTCCGTTAACTTGCTAGGTTAATACTGCTGGTAAGAGCTGATGTGACTGATTGCCATTGAGGATGCAAGGTCACAGCTGAATCTCTGCTGAATCACACTTGTTTGCCAGTGGCTGTTTCTGTTGGGGTGCTGTGGTTGTGGGTTGGGTTTTATTTCTTCCACAATACAGCTGCGATCAAATTATCATTTTCAATTAACAATCAAGAACAAGTGACTGGAAGAATAAAATATAATCACCCAATAATGTTCTCAGCTTCCTGTCAATTTGACTCTTGATTTATGTAACCCTCTGAGCTCTCAATCAAAAGCAAGCAGTGCATGAGTTTGACTTGGATTGTTCAGTCCCACATGGACCTTATATATGTAGCTTTTTAAAATCACATTTGTAAAACTGGAACTGACATCAATGAAAGAGAGAGATTGAAGGATCCACATGGGACTTCTGTTTAGTTCTACTGCACTGTACCTTTTATAGATACTTAAGAGTAAAAAATGGACTGCTCACTACTAAGTTATTTTATATTCTAGAGTTTTTCTTACGGCAACTCTATCTGGCTACAGTGCAACCATAATTTAGACTGGAGTGAATCATTAAAATGAGTGGGGTATTATTTCTCTTTTGTACAACAAGTTCCTTGTGTTCCCTTATTGTGTCTGAACTTTAGTGAGTTGTAATTTCTTACTGTACTGTACTAATCTTTATTGGATTAAGTTCGTTGCCAACCTATGACGAACCCCATGTGAAATGGGTGAGAGACCAAGGCAGTTTGATTTCTCATAAATGCATGTGAATAGGGTGAACACTGAGCAGTGACTTTGGGATAAAATAATCTGAAACTTACAAAAGTGCTATAAATGTTTTGTTGTCTTTAGTGAGGTGAATATTTGTGTGATGTCCTCCCGTGTTCAGTTTTTGCCATCCATTTCCAGGCAGCAGTGAGCACAGATGGAAAAGGCATATACATCCCTTCTGTATTTTATCTAATAGGAATACTGTACTCTGTGTTGGCCTCAGGCTAACAAGTGAGGCCAACAAGTTTGATTTGTAGCCAAACGTTTCCAGAGTGGCAGGTTGATTTGAAGCCCATCTGTAACTGAAATGAATTTTATGGCTGCTGTATTGTTTTCCTGGATGAATGTTTGCAGAATTCTGCAATATTAGCTTTTTTAAAAAGTACAGTGCCAACACTGTAAAACATACAGATTCCAGAAGATGCTGCTGAACACAAACCAACCCACCAATATTGCTAAACACCAAGAACTTCCCTAGTGACTGACCTGTGTGTTGTGAGAAAGATGATACTCAATTGCAAGAGCACACGGAAGCATGGAATCTTATCTCCAAACTTGCTTCACTTGTGATCTCTCAGGTTCACAGCAGAGACTTGCCAAATTAAAAAAATAAAATAAAATTCACACAGCCAGATTGTTCCCTGTGGAACCATGCACAGTGGGATCCTTTTACATGCAGCTCTTCCTGCTTCTATGTGAACAGGGGGCTCAGCTGCCTCCAGTCAGGATCAGGGCCCCACTGTGCTGAGTGCTATATGAACACACAAAGACATGGCTCCTCTGCTGAGTTGCTTACATCCTCTGTTACCCCATCGAATTGGTACCTGTCTGTCATAGGGATGTATCATTGAGAACTGGCCTGGTGAGGATTGAAGTCATCACACTGGCCACTGCTGGCTGTCCCTTTTTGGTTGTGCTGCCCACCTCAGAGACAAAGTCCCTGCACATTGAACTGTGAAGATTGGACTTGAGGTCAAAAGCAGTCACAGCCCTGCCACAGACTGGCGGCAGTCACACACGGTTGCCCATGATTAACTTGGCTACACCAGATCAGTAAAAACCCTGTGGCGCTCTTCACTGCCTGGAATAAAGCCATACAGTGTGGTCATGGACATTCAGTTCTATGGACCTCCACTGTCCAAGTGTATTGTTAGTGTTTCTTGAGAGGGATTGGCTTATAGCCTGTCTCTGTCCTGGACCCTGACTGATAATTGCACACAGCAGGAGCACACGTTCATGCCCTTTGTATTAAGATAAGTCGTATGTTGAAAGTAGCTTTTAAAGTATGCCAACTGGGTCTGCGCAGGGCATTTAGAGCACAGCACATTTGAGCATTTTACAAACCACTCCCCTCTAATGTGCTTTTCCTGAGCCCTGAGCGTGATCCGTGTCATGCAGACAAACCCTGAGCATGAGCAGGACATGTGCTCACTGTGCTGCTCTCACCAGGCCCCGCCATTTCTTTCATGGCCTTCTGTGCGGGCAGTGGTCTCCTGGCTGTGGCCCTTCTTACTTGTTTGTCTCCATTAATTAACTACTGAAATCTTTTAAATGGAATAACCAAGACAAGGAAATTCCTGCACCTTCTCCAGCTGTAAATGTTTAATCTTCTTTCAAAAAATGTTAGACCTTTCTCACTGGAATGCCTTATAAATGTTAGTCCCAATATAAATGCCACACTTGGCTTGTTACCAGATCAGCTAAACCTCCGGCACAGGCACCACAAACCTTCCTATAGCACATATTAGCAGCCACTTCTCTCTTGCTTTGTTCCTCTGTCTTGTGGAAGAAGAAGAATCACAGAAAATACTGAGGTATCACTTTCATGCCAGATTATTTTTGGTAATGTGAATGCTGTTAAATCTCTATTTTCTTTTCCTTTCTTTCCAAATTTTTAGATGAATTTTATTGCTTATTCAGCAGAGCGTAGCATGGACTAAAGTCAGACATAGTGTAAGCTTCTCTGCACAGCTCTGCCAGCGTACCTGTCCACACCCGTAATATCCCATGCTGGAGAAGTCTTGCTAGTCATTCTGAATCAGGTGTTAGTTTTGTGGTCCAGCTAGGCAATATAGTAGGTGAAGTCCAGATTCTTTTCATTTATGATACTGGGCAAATTCAAACCAAGGATCTTCAAATATATAAGCCCTGGACATTTATTTACCCACTTAAGCTTCAGTCTTGCATTTGGATTCACATGGATGTATCCCCCTGTACTTGTGTGGTGTGCCATTGCCTTTCCTGGGACTCCATGCCACCACAAGGGTCTGTGCTCGTGTATCTGATTGCAGGATTGGAGCCTAAATCTTTGTAATGAGAGAGTTCGCTTTCCTTTCCTCAGAACTCTTCAGATAATGCAGAACCCTAAAGTGAATCTTTCTCCTGTAGGCACACTAACCTGTGAAATGAATATCAATAATCCTGTCTTAAAATCAGGTTTTCAGAGGAAATGGATCTATAGAGATAACCCACTTTTGTGAAATTCTACTTGGAAACTGTAGGTACTAAATGTGAGATGAAAGATTGGAAGCTGATCCATTTTGTAGCTGTACACTTTTGGAATCCATCTACAGGTCCATTAGAACATTTCAAACGTCTGGATGAAGCTGCCACGTTTTGAAAAGGTGGTTAAGATGACTGTAAATAAGGTGCATGGGCTTAATTACGTGATTTCACCTGCACTACTGGATAGACTGCAAAAATTTTCCATTGGGGAGCATTACTTGAGAGCCAAAGTTATGTATTCAGGATAGCCCTATTTTCTCTCCTCTTTTGCCGTAGGCAGTGTTTCCTATACATGTCTCCCCTCTCTGTCTCCTTTATTGATTGCAAATGTTGATGATGATCAGCCCACCATCAGTTAGAATTAGATTTCTGGAATCTGCAGAACAGCTACAGTACAATGGAATAATTGAGGAAAGCAGAAATTCACAGGGGAACTGAAATGTTGTTGTACTGTTTTTCTAACTCACTGCCTGGTGTCCTTTGTTCAGACTGAGTATTTTTGATGGGAAGCAGAACATGCCAAACTACACCGAAAATATATTGGTTAAAGTTCTGCACTGCATCTCACAGGGGACACAGCCCAGGAACAAGGGAGGCAAAGCCCCTTCTGTGCCTTTGGCATTGGAGGTTGCTCCACAGTGTAAATTAGAGCAGCAACCAGGGGTAAGCTAGAGCAGCAACTAGAATAAACGGCACCCCCGAGGGCCCCAAGTTACACCAACATCAGTGCCAGTGTGACAGCGCTTTGGTGGCGGGAGAACTTCTGCTGCGCGTGGAGATGGTTTTCTATGTCGACGGAAGAACTCTCTCCCGCTGTCATACAGCGTCTTCGCTAGATGCCTGCTGCAGTGCTGACCGTGTAGACATATCCTTAGTTAATCAGGTTTTACTTCCATGGGATCTGTGACATCCACCAGCTTGTTCTCTAGTTGTTCATAGTGTCTTCCAAGAAAAAAAGCATAGACCAGCCCTGTATTGCTAATGTAGAGAAGCAAGGAAGTTGTTTGCCAGAGTGCCAAAGAATCAGAGGGCGTCAGAGCTGGTTCCCTACGGATACTGCTGAGGGAAGAGCTTCCAGCACCAGTGAATGTGGTGAACACACACACCTAATATGGAATGGACATGAGCAACACATCTCAAAGAACATCAGTTACGGAAAAGGTAACTGTCTTTTTGAATCCCCTATGAACGCTCCTTCCCACCAAGAGTGGGAAGTGGAGATCATTCTCTCTGATCTCAGGATCATCATCTCCTCTCCTTTAAACTCCCTCTCCCACACTTCTTCTCCTTATTACTCTTGAAGGGTCTCATCATCATCCATCTGATTGAGGAGGATAGGAGGGGCCTCTCTGAACAGTGAGATAAGGCAGCAGTTCTCAGCCAGGGGTCTGGGGCTCCCTAGGGGGCCGTGAGGAGGTTTCATTGGGTCTGCCAAGCAGGGTCAGCATTACACTTGCTGAAGCCCAGGGCAGAAAGTACAAGCCCTGCTGTGTGGGGCAGAAGCCCCGGGGCTCTGAGCCTCACCACCTGGGGCTGAAGCCAAAGCCTGAGCAGGCACACACTGTCTTGGCTTTGAATGTGCAATTTTAGTGTCTCTCCCTTCCTCCCTTTTTTAATAATTCTTTGGAAAAAGCTTTTGAGAGACCAGTTTAAGTATTAAATAAAGTCTAACTCATGTCAAGGTTTTCAGCAATATCAGGTGTGAAGTTTACATAGAAGATCTATTGTTCCCAGGAGAGGCTGGCATCAACATTTTATCTTGATAGCTGGTAACAAACTTGGGCTATACTTCATCTTAAGTACTTTAGCATGACAGATTATGGGGGCCCAGAGGCTGAGGGAGAGTGGGGAAGGATCTTATAGATTCTGGTTCAGTAGTGACTTCTCGCTATTTGTATTGGCGAGAAGTGTAACCCTAGTGTTTCAGAAAGGGGCAGGGTGACAGGTCGTCTTCTAGCAAACCTAAAATGGTTTTAACAGGCTGAAAGAATGATTAGACATGAGGACATAAAATGCATGCCCTGAATTTTTTGCAACTGGCTGGGAGGCCCTGTATTTTCCTCCTTCTTATTAATTTTTAATAGTAGGAGTTTTTCCCCGTGGGATGTGCAGCTCTCTTCTCTATGTTCTTGAAAGTTCATCTATTGTATTACTGAGCACTGCAGACCTCTGAGCCAAATTCTGCTCTCGCTTACACTGGTGGAAATCTGGAGTAACTCAGTTGATTTCAGAAGAGACTTTCTGGTTTTGCACCAGTGTAACCAAGAACAGAATTTGGTCCTCAGAATTGTTAACAATCCATAACCTGCCTTAAAAAACCTATAACAGAATAATGTAGCTTTGTTTAAAAACATGAATTAAACTGTTTGATCCCAATTTATTTATTTTTGATTTATTCTAAACTAGAGGGGAAAAAACAGTGTCCATCCCAGGCTATAGGTGTCCTTGACAATCTCTTTGAAATACCCAATCTGTGCTTAAATAAACAGATTCCCTATTCATAGAATATTTGTTTAGATATAATTACAAATATATAAAGTTAAAACAAAATCGTAGCTAATCAGTTCCCTGCTTACCTTCCATAGTTACTACAACACATTTCCCCTACCCCAGTTGATGACATCACTGACATCCTGTTCCCAGATCTGTTTTTGGTGTTAGAGATATAAATGAGGGGTGGGGAGTGGAAACAACAAAGGATCCCGTGCTTAGGTCTTGGCTAATTAAAATCTTCGTCTTTAATGGGATATTTCAGACTTCTCTGGGCCTTTGGAACCAGACTCTCTATTGTTGAGAATAATTTTCTTCCTCTCAAATGGGTAATGTAAACGATTTTTAACTTTTGAGAACTGTATGCTAAAACAAGGATTATATTACAGGCGTTAGGCTAAGAACACTTAAGTTTACTTGCATAAAAGAAGAAGAAATAGAACAAGAATAGTAACAAACAATACAGCTCCAGTAAAGAGAAAAGTTTGAAAGAGGAGATGGCGTCCTAATCTAGGATGGGATTTTCAAAGGAGTTGGAGAGAGAGGCACCCTAATCCCATTGAATTTCAATCCGATTTGGATGCTTGACGCCTTTAATTCCTTTGAAAATCCCATCCCCCTTTTCCATTTTCATTATAAATGATGAAGGGCAGTCAAGTGACCAATCACTTGTCATATGTATTCATTTTTAGACTAGTCATTTTTCCAATGGCTTCCTAAATGTTGTTCATGCTGCTGTCCATTGGGAACGTTCTGATTAGCTGATTTCGCCCAGGTATCATAGGTAAAAATCACCCATTGCTATTCTGAAATTACCACTGCTCATTCAGAGCACAGGCACACAACAAGGGAAGATGGAGACAAGGTGAAAACTTTTCCTTGCCTTGGTTAATTTTGGTCTGTCTTTTAGTTTTTTCTTCCCTCTCTGTCCTCCTCTTTCCCTCCTTTCATATATGTTACGCTGTATATACTTTATATTTTGTGTGTGTATGTTGATCTCTAATATAGATATGAAATGCTATTGTCTCAGCCTTTTGGACAACAGACCTAGTGTACAGTTGCTTATTCATAACTGTATATCTTTTTCTTCTGTAATTCTCTTCCCCCTGGATGAAGGGTGTGGGGAATTGTCTGATTTGCCTAATGCCTGTAAGGTTATTTTTCAGTCACTGGAACCAGTTTTTGTTGGAGGACCATTAGACAGCACCTTGAGTGACTTCTTTACACTTCTTGCTGAAGCGTGGCGATAATTGCCAACACATGGGTGTTCCTGTGTCTATCCTGTTTCCTACCCAGCTACACCCAATTCATTCTAACACCCTGATAGAAAAACAAGATAGGTACAAATAGTGCATTGAGTTCTGTGCCTATCACCCCCTAGAGATTCTCCTACTTTTATTAGTGTCCAAGTTTTTTCCATGGCACTTCTATATTTCCAAATGCTCTTGTCACAATTGTTCTTGCTACCCCAGATCTCTAATCTGGGATATTTCCATATATTTTTGCACAGCCAGGGCTGAGGCACTAGGAGAAGAATACAGGGTTGTCAGAAAGTGTGGGGGCTGCTTTGCATTGGCTGAGAGGACTAAGTAGTGGGGCTTGAGGGGTGTCTCTGTCTGTCTCTTTTTTTGAAGCACACACAAAATGTAGCACACACAAAAAGTGCCAGATTGACAGCCCTGCAGACTCAAGTCCTCGGTATAAATATAAAATGAAAAAAGACTGTATGTGAAATGGTGGTAGCAGTGAAATCAATAGCAAACTGGCATTGAATTCCACAGGGCCAGTATTTTACACTGTATTTCCAGAGAATGACTGCATGCACACTCCAAGTAGTGTCCCTATGGATGCTCCTCATCAAGATATACATGTGCCTGTGCACTATTGATTGGAGATTTTTGTCAGCAGTGACTGCAGGTCCACATCTGTGCCCCACACACCTTTGTGCCCCCAATATTAGGGTATATAGAGAGGGGCAGACCTGCTGCCATTCTAGTTCCTTCTCAACCACCTGTGACTTGGGATGGAGCATTGTGGTATCCTTCAATTGAGTCGTGAAGCTTGCTACACCTCGCTTTCTCGACCTTTTCCTTTAAGATTTTTCCTTAGTTATTTCTTTGTTTTCTGTTACTAGCACAAGTTTGTGCTTCGAAGGGTTCCACCCACTTTTTCCTTCTTTGCTCATTTTGGGCCCTTGCAGATTTTTTTCCCCTCCAGGCCTTATCCACGCCTCGAGTATGGGTTATTCCCAAGATCTCTAGGCTTCAAACCTTGCCAGACCTGCCACATGTCCTTTCCCTGCAGCGACAGAGATTCAAGCTACCCCCGCTGCTTGGGAGAAACCCATGTTCCCTCTAAATGTAAAATCTGTTTAGGATTTAAAAGCAAATCTAGAAAAGAGGGAGGACAGACCAACTCCTACTTACGGAGCGTTCTCTGAAACCCGCAGGGTCTGAGTCAACCTCCTGTATGTCAGTTCCACTGATCACCTCTGCTTCAGCAGTAAGCAAAGACCCCAGGCTTTGGGGTAGTTCCCAGACTTTCAAGAAGAAGAAAAGACTCCATTCTCCAGAACAAGAAAATAAAAGGGGAAAGTCACCTCCTCAGTCTGGGTCTCAGGAGGCCTCATGTCTCAATGCAGGTACCAATGAAGCTCCCATTCTCTCTGGCACTGCAACCAGGTTACCGACCTAAGGAGACCATGTCATGTACTGAGAGGCAATCTAGAGCAGCCACAATGTCGGCACCTGACTCGCCTCTGAAAGCCTGTATCAAGGTGAAGTCATCCTCTGTACCATCTTCCCTAACAAGAAGAGAAAAGCCTACTGTACCTATTTTGGTGCAGTCTTTTGTATCAGCCAATATTCTTATTCCTGAGGAACAACAGCCAGGGTCACCGGTACTGCCACTGGTACTATAACACAAATACCTTTGAATCCTCAAAGAACCCAAATCACTGTTATTGGCAAGTCACCAAAGAAATGGACAAAGGGTACGAAGTCTCTGAAGTTCATCGGTACCATAGGGTAGTGAGTCTCAGCATCTGTTAATAACTGCAGTCTTCCAGCCGTCCCTAGGAGGTACAAAACACTGTACAGGACCTTTCTTTTAAAGGCCCCAAGTTGTTTAAGGACACCATGGATGAGTCCCTCCATTCTCTCCAGGTCTTGTGGGTGACACTACAAGCTCTGGGCATCTATACACCTGAGATTAAAAGAAAATTCAGAAGGTTGCAGAGAACTCAACAATCTTGCCCAGCCCACTACCAGCCCAAGAGTCTGGCTGAACCCCCCTAAAAAGTCCAGATTCCCTAAGGAAGGGTCCTCCCCCTCTTCAACATCCTCCCAGCCACCAACATCTTCAAAATATCTGGTCTGACCCATTGTTCAAGGGTCATGAACTGTCTCCTGCTCCAAGTCCTACTTTACACTAATTCCCTCCGCACCCTTATTGTCTCTCCCATTTCCTGCCTTCTTGGGACCTCGTCATCTTGGACAGATGGATCCTATAAGTAATTTCCACAGGCTGTTCCATCCAGTTCTACTTCTTACTACCCCACACTCTCCTCTCCATCCCTCTTCAAGGGCCCCTCTCATGAAAACCTCTAAATGCAAGAGGTACAGTCCATCCTAGCTCTGGGGGAAATCAAACCTCCCCCACCAGCTTCATTGGGAAAGGTTTCTGTTCTCAGTACTTCCTTGTCCTGAAGAAAAACAAGGTGGAGACTGATTCTGAACCTCAGGACTTTAAACACACTTGTCCATTCCCAATGGTTCAGAATGGTGACCCTAGGAATAATAATTCCCTCTCTGGATTCTGGAGATTGGTTTGTTTCCTTAACCTTCAGGATGCTTATTTTTATGTTGCCATTCATCTCTTCCTACGTTTTGTGGTAGGCAAGCACCGCTACCTGTATTGAGAGGCTGAAGGGCAGGATCCTACGGCCCCAAGGAAGTCTCTCTTTGCCAGATAGGCATAATCACCTTTCCCTATCTGGACAACTGGCTCCGGAAATGCCACTCACTTTCAAAGTGCAGCCAGCAAGGCCCTGTCTCTGTTTCACTCTCTGGCCTCAACGTGGAGATGTCTACCCTAACACCCACACAATGTATAGACTTCGTCAGAGCCATTCTGGAGTCCTCTTCCGCCAGAATGTACTTATGTGGTGATAGATCCACCACAATGTCCAACCTTGTTTCAACAAACCAACAAAGTCGATAAACCACTGCAAGAACTTCTGGGCCATAAGGCATCCTGTATATTTGACTCCCCTAGCAAGATTTCACTCCATGTCTTCGAGCATGGTTGAAAACTTTCTACACCCCCAACAGACACAGTCTATCCAAATAACTTCCATATCTTGGAAGATCCTTGACTCTCTGTACTGGTGGAAGGACCCATAAAAGGTAGGGGTGTGTATGTGTCTGTGTGTGTTTGTACAGCCTCCTCCCACAAGGATTATCACCAGATGCCTCCCTCATACGATGGGGTACACACTTCCAGAACCTCACAGCTCAGGGCAAATGGACCAATCCGAAGGCAATCCAACATATTGGAGCTCAGAGCAGTCCATTGCCCTTGCCAACACTTCCTACCACACATCAAGGACCATCCAATCAGAATAATGGTGGACAACAGAGCAGCAGTGTATTACATCAATCGGCACGGAGAAGCAAGATCCCAGTCCTTAATGCGCCGAACCCATAACTATGGAACCGATACATATCACACTGCATACAGATCTCAGCAGTGTATCTACTGAGACTATAGGGGACAATGGTGGATTCCTACAGATGACCTTTCAGTGTTGACTATGAGTAGGAATTGAACAACAAAGTGTTCCAAGAGATATATCTTATCGGGGGCCCATCCTCTGGTAGATCACTTAGCAACTCCATGCAAGGTGATGCACAGATGATTCTGCTCAAGCAGAAGGCATGGCAGTAACTCAACGGGAGATGCGTTAGGCATTACGTGGCCTCAGGCCCTGCTATATGCTTATCCCTCAATGCCTCCACTGCACAAGCTCCTAAATAAACTCAGACAAGAAATTAGTAGCCATCCAAACAGCACAGTCATGGCCAAGACAGGTGGTTCCTGGAGCTGATTCACATGTCCCTGAAGCCTCCTTTCCACCTTCCTCTGACCCCAACACTCCTCACCCTGGTATTGGGACTGGTCACCTACTCCAATCTCGTGACACTTCACCTCAAAGTGTGGCTAATCGATGGCTTTCTGGTATAGAACAAATCTGTTCTCCAGAAGTTCAAAGAGTGCTACTCAACAGCAGAAAGGCCACAGCTAAAAAACCAAACAAACTCCCAACACTTACCAGCAGAAGTGGAATGCTTCCAGGCTTGGTGCAACTGTCAGGCTATACATCCTCTCGAGTCCTGTTTTGGTTCACATCCTCTATTACTTGCTGAATTTAAAGACCACAGGCTCATCATTGAGCTCCATCAAAGTTCATCTAGCTGACATCACAGCTTTTCATCCGCCCGTGGAAGGGATCTCAGTCTTCACTCACCCCACTATTGCAAAGATTATCAAAGGCCTATTCAAACTCTTCCCTCCTATCAAGGAACCAACTTTGCCATGGGAACTCACCTTAGTTCTCAATGCTCTGAGGAAACCCCCATTCGAACCTACGGGGAGTTGTTCCCTCCATCATTGTCCCTTAAGACCTCATTCCTCAAAGCTGTTACTTTGGCCAGGAGGGTAGGGGAGCTCGGAGCCTTGATGGCAGACACACCGTACACTGTGTTCTACTGAGATAAGGTGACTGCATCCTCGCTCTCTTCCGAATCCCATGTCAATCAGGAAATTCACCTACCCCAGTATTTTACCCCAAGCCTCACTCTTCTAGAGAAGAAGTGAGCTTCCATATACTGGATGTTAAAAGAGGTCTTGCCTTTTACCTCAACAGGCCTAGGCGCTTTCGAGTTTCCCCTGGACACTTCATTTCTATTGCAGAATGAATGAAGGGACATCCAATCTCCACCAAAGACTGTCCAAACAGGTTGCCGGTCCTGTCATGCTATGAAGCTCAAGAGTTTATCTCCCTCCCAGAGGTATTGCTCATTCCACCAGAGCTCGGGCTACAGAGGTAGACTTTCTCAAAAATGTACCCATTTCAGACATCTGCAGGGCAGCCACCTGATCTTTGTCACACACATTTTTACCCACATTATGTTCTTGTGACCACTTCCAGGACTGACATGGCCTTTGCTGATGTTGTCCCTATGGTCTGTACTGAATCTACTTCCTTGGCACCCTTCTCTGTGATGGAGGTACTGCTTGGGAATCTCCTGACGTGGTGCACCCCTAGGGATGCTATTCGAAGGAGGAGAGTTTAATTATCTTGTACAGTAACATGAGTTCTTCAAGATATGTCCCTATGGGTGTGCCACGAATTGCCCTCCTTTGCCACTGCCTTGGAGTCTTTCTTGAGACTTCTGTGGCTGAGAAGAAACTGGAGAGGCGGCACATCCGCCTTTCCCTGAATACCCTCATATTGGGGCACAAAGATGAGTGGGGTGCAGGCGTGGACCTGCAGACACTGCTGACAAAAGTCTGATCAAGAGCACACGGGCGTGCACGTATCCTGACCTAAAGCACCTAGAGGCGACACATCTTGAAGAACTCAAGTTATTGTGCAAAGTAAGTAACCTCTCCTCTCCTTCTTCAAGCCTGACCCAGAAGGGCCATCTCTCAGAATGAAAGTGTGGTTCAGTCTCCAGGACCCTTAAATCCTTGGCTTGTCTGTAGAGACTGCTAACAAAGTTGTCCGTTATAGCAATGTTTGTGATGTGTTTGTTCACTGTGTACTTTACTGTGTTGCCAAACACTCCACATAGGCCTTTGGACTGCCATCAGAAGTTAGTGACACTTCATTTCTATCATCCTGGATTTGCACTGTCAACCTAGGAAATAAAGGTTGTTATATCTCATTAAAATCCTATGAGCCACCCGGTCCCTTCAGCAGTGCTTGCTGAAACAGGCCTCTTTTTACATCACAGTAACTTGGCAGGTAAAACACAGCAAGGCAGACAAGGAGAAGGAAGTTGGAGAAAAATCATCTATTCACCTTTAAAATGATTTTAAGTTTCCTCTTTGTTTTCTGCAGTGTTGTTGTAGCTGTGTTGGTCCCAGGATATTAGAGAGACAAGGTGGGTGAGATAGTATTTTTTATTGGACCAACTTCTATTGGTGAACAAGACAAAGCTTAACTCTCTCACCAACAGAAGTTGGTCCAATAAAAGATATTCCCTCATCCACCATGTCTCTTTGTTTTCTGATTATTTCAATTTGAGGAACAGCCTAAACCTAATGCAAGGGAAGAGCCTGACATCTGTAGAATAGACTCTCCTTCAGCAAACAAGCACAGGCCTTGAATGAGTGAGAGGGGGGACCAAGAGGATTTGGAATTGAAAGAGCTCCCTACATCAGCATCTTTTAGCAAATTTCTCCTGCAGCCAGTTCCCAGACCACAGCAGCCACTACCCTTTGAGCTGCCTTCCCTTTATCCTCTCTGCTCCCGAGCCAGAGACACAACTTTGGGCAGCTTGTTATGTTTCCCTTCTAGTGCTCCATAAGTAAATGGGCTCCATGAATTTACACTTTGGACTATGGCTATAGTGAAGGATGAGAGCAGACTGGCTTTTTATCTATGGAGGGCATCAGTCTCAAGCTAAGATATCATTTTACATTCATGTGTCTAAACTTCTCTCCCTGGGGAGGAACAGGGTTTTCAGTAAAGTGAGACACAACCAAAATGCCTCAGACCTCACATGTTACATCCAGCTTTAGCGCTGATCATCTAATCAGTGCCCCTCTAGTTGTTTTTCAACACAAATTAATTTCCCCAACTCTGAACAAGTTAAAGGTGCACACTTACCTACACATCAATTATCACTCATCATACGCCACACAGTTCTAGGCAGATAGTCCATATACCACTGTGCATCTCTATAGCTTTGTATGTAGGACCTCCCGTAAGGATGATATTTGATTATTTGTTTTTAATTACTCAGATCTGGAGGACCTACCTATGTATTGTTTCTTGACTTTAGCAAAGCTTTTGACACGGTCTCCCACAGTATTCTTGTCAGCAAGTTAAAGAAGTATGGGCTGGATGAATGCACTATAAGGTGGGTAGAAAGTTGGCTAGATTGTTGGGCTCAACGGGTAGTGATCAATGGCTCCATGTCTAGTTGGCAGCCGGTGTCAAGTGGAGTGCCCCAGGGGTCGGTCCTGGGGCCAGTTTTGTTCAATATCTTCATAAATGATCTGGAGGATGGTGTGGATTGCACTCTCAGCAAATTTGCGGATGATACTAAACTGGGAGGAGTGGTAGATATGCTGGAGGGCAGGGATAGGATACAGAGGGACCTAGGCAAATTGGAGGATTGGGCCAAAAGAAATCTGATGAAGTTCAATAAGGATAAGTGCAGGGTCCTGCACTTAGGACGGAAGAACCCAATGCACAGCTGCAGACTAGGGACCGAATGGCTAGGCAGCAGTTCTGCAGAAAAGGACCTAGGGGTGACAGTGGACGAGAAGCTGGATATGAGTCAGCAGTGTGCCCTTGTTGCCAAGAAGGCCAATGGCATTTTGGGATGTATAAGTAGGGGCATAGCGAGCAGATCGAGGGACGTGATTGTCCCCCTCTATTCGACATTGGTGAGGCCTCATCTGGAGTACTGTGTCCAGTTTTGGGCCCCACACTACAAGAAGGATGTGGATAGATTGGAGAGAGTCCAGCAAAGGGCAACAAAAATGATTAGGGGTCTGGAACACATGACTTATGAGGAGAGGCTGAGGGAGCTGGGATTGTTTAGTCTGCAGAAGAGAAGAATGAGGGGGGATTTGATAGCTGCTTTCAACTACCTGAGAGGTGGTTCCAGAGAGGATGGTTCTAGACTATTCTCAGTGGTAGAAGAGGACAGGACAAGGAGTAATGGTTTCAAATTGCAGTGGGGGAGGTTTAGGTTGGATATTAGGAAAAACTTTTTCACTCAGAGGGTGGTGAAACACTGGAATGCGTTACCTAGGGAGGTGGTAGAATCTCCTTCCTTAGAAGTTTTTAAGGTCAGGCTTGACAAAGCCCTGGCTGGGATGATTTAATTGGGGATTGGTCCTGCTTTGAGCAGGGGGTTGGACTAGATGACCTCCTGAGGTCCCTTCCAACCCTGATATTCTATGATTCTGTGACCTGAGTTCAAAGCGAAACATCTGGATAAAACGGGGGTCGGAGGGGAGAAGGGTTTTGTCCACAGAATATTCACCACAGAGGATGACTCGATAGTGTTCCTTTAAGTGACTAAGTAACAGCTGGATTAATAGGAACTCTCAGGTGTTCCCTTGTGTAGGTCACTGCACTGGTGCTGGTGCTTGGGCATCCTGCAGTGGCATTAGGTGTCATTGGGCCTCCCATGCTGGAAGGAGTCCATTTAAAGGTGAACCTAAAAGTGTTAATAACAATATGGTCAGAGTTCTGAAAGTTCTTGAGTTCAGCTCAAGATCCAGGTGTCACCTACAACCATAGGAGGTATCTAAGAATTCTACTTTTTCATTGTCTTTACTTCCTAACCTCTGGAGGTTGTTCATAGCTAATACCTATCTCAAATTTTGTACTTTTTCACCTGAAAATTTAAAAGCACTTTCTAAGTGTTCACTAATTATTCCCATATCACTATTTATTTAATGCCATATTGTTGCTCTCATTTTAGAGGTAGAAAGAGGTCACTTACTTGCCCGGGGTCATTCAGTGACATAAGTCAATGTTAGAACTGCAATTAGAATTCAGGAGTCCTGACTGCCTACTGCCGTAACTACCAGGCAAGAATGGGTCCTTTGTTAGCAATGCCATTTAATGGTTATAAGGAAATGTGGCATCCAGACTAGGTCTTGCTACAGTACTTGGCAGTGGGAACTAATTTTCAAAGGTTTTTTTACACAAATGTAAATATTTTGTTTTAATATGTAAAAATACTTGAAATTATAAATCGACCTTGCTTATTTATGGGACGCTTATGGGGCGCACTCACCATTAGAGCACCCCCTTGCATTAGGGTTTGATGTTGCAGGTATCTTCAGTTCCAGTACCTCTTCTAGGCCATCTGCCTCTGTCTTGGTCTTCCATAGCCCAGCCCTCTGGCCAAGTCACATTAAAGTTCAAACTCTTTCTGAGGTAACAAAAGGTCCAACCATAAGTCCCAAAACAAATACCCACACTAATAATTCTTGTGCCTCCTCAGTCTCTACTGCATTTTTCTGCTTCATCTCTTCTCCTGCCCATACAGAACTTCTCCTGTCGTCTTCTCAACAGGTTTCCTCCACTGTCCCCTCCCTTTGGGGGCTCTGATGGCTTTCCTTAAGGTTCTGTGTGCTCCTTGCAGGCATTGTCTTAGGGCTCCTCCACAGGAGCCTTCCTGTTTGCTATGGGTCTCTTCAATTCCTTGTTCCCATTCTGAAACACCAGCCCCAGGTCTGCCTCCCTGGCCCCTTGTTCCAGAGACACAGAGCAGGACATAGTTCTATTCTGTTGGCTCAGCTCTCCTTTACAGCCAGCCCCAAACTGCTGGGCCTCCCCTCTTCTGAGTTCTTGATTTTGTGTATGTCCTCCTCCTTCATTTCCTCCTACAGCTGGGTCAGTCACTATAATTGTCTCCCTCGCAGATTGAGGTACGGTCACTAGTTATCCTTGATGTTGCTAGTTCAGGGGCAAGCCTGATCTCGGCTTGTCTTAAAGGGCCTGCCAGGCCATACAGTTTTCTCTATTGTAGATGCCACATAAACTCTGCTCATAGAATCATAGGACTGGAAGGGACCTCAAGAGGTATTCTAGTCCAGTGCCCTGCACTCAAGGCAGGACTAAGTATTACCTCCATGCCTGACAGATGTTTGTCTAACCTGCTCTTAAAAATTTCCAATGCTAGAGGTTCCACAAACTCCCTAGGCAATTTATTCCAGTGCTTAACCACCCTGACAGGAAGTTTTTCCTAATGTCCAACCTAAACTGCCCTTTTTGCAATTTAAGTCCATTGCTTTTTGTCCTATCCTCAGAGGTTAAGAGAACAATTTTTCTCCCTTCTCCTTGTAACAACCTTTTATATACTTGAAAACTGTTATCATGTCCCCTCTCAGTCTTCTCTTTTCCAGACTAAACAAACCCAATTTTGTCAATCTTTCCTCATAGGTCATGTTTTCTAGACCTTTAATCATTTTGGTTGCTATTCTCTGGACTTTTTCCAATTTGTCCACATCTTTCCTGAAATGTGGTCCCCACAACTGGACACTAATACTCCAATTGAAGCCTAATCAGCGTGGAGTAGAGCAGAAGAATTATTTCTTGTGTCTTGCATACATCACTCCTGCTAATATGTCCTGCTTCACTGATTTAGTATTGTAGACAGTTTATTTTCAAATGCTTTTCAGTCCACTTCTAAGCTGCATTGGTAGAGTGAGGCTGTGTTGGCAAGGTGATGGCAGCTAACTTTTTGCTCTTATTAAATCAGATTCTGCCACAACTTCGAAAGGATCAGAGCCATGTGGATTGTGGAGCTGGCTAAGTCATGCAGTTGTCACTGCAAAGGCTTTTCTGCTAGATATGTCAGGGCTGAAACAGATCTCGGCAGTCATGCCTATTTCTCATGGTGACCAAGGCAAACAACAGATTGTTAATCTTGATCCTTCTCTCCTGCCACTCGTTTTGGTACCACATCTGCAGGCAGTAAATTTTCAGAAAGTAAAGTTTTCCTCATCCAAGTGTCCCCAGGAGGCATCCAGTGTCCTTTGATGGGTTACCCGGGAGTTTCCAAGATGCATTTCAAGTTCTGTTGGCGCTTGCAAACAAGTTTTTGTGCTTTTGGCATTTTCTGTGATTGTGGATGATGATGTCATTCTGTAAAGACATATATTTATTCTGTACCCAGGATAGGAAAAGACAGACAAAGAGATTTCTGGACACCCAGATGATGCACTCATAGTTGATAGCCTTTAATTTAGGTTAGATTGGAGGCCCCAACTGGCTCCCATTGCTGTCCCAGGTGATACGAGCATATGGTGGTGTAAGTGTGGGTACCCATCTAGTGCAGTTTGACCTGGCAGAACTTAAACCTGAGCCTGGTGCATGCTGAATTTCTCCCCTCCCCTGGCCTCATGCTGATGACAGACCTTACAGACCTCTTGGCATTTTCAAAGAGTGCTTCATGTTCTTACAGTTCCCTCTCCGCTCGGGGGGCTGTTTGGCAGCATTAGCGTCTCGAGGCTGTTGAGCTGAATGAGATGCATTAATATTACCATCTGGCATCTCCGTGACACAGTGAGTTTACATGCTGACCTTTCACATCGGGAAGCCTGAGTTAAAATCCCAATTCAGTCAGAAGTGCAACATGATGGGCTCATCCTGGTCCCTAGTGGACAACTGCCTAAAGCTGCTGCTCCATTTGGTGCACTCCCGTGCAGGGTGCACTAGTGATGAAGGCTGCCTTCCCCATTGACCATCCTACTGTGTTTGAAGTGATTGTGGTCGTGGTGGTTCTGATCAGAAGCTCTAAAGTTATGCCTCTGAGTTCTGGAGCCTGGCTCTTATTTAATAACCTCCGTCACCGTTTTCATTAGAGCATAAGCAATTCTCCTTTCTTAATCCCCTTTTCTCCAAATCAGGGAGGAAATATCTGAGGATATAAAAACATTTTCTTCTGATTTTTTTCCCCTTGTCTGTGTTTTTGTGCTTTGCTAGTTCCCTTTCTCTTGTCCATGTAGTACTCTTAGAGCAGGTAACAAAAGGCTGAGGAATTTGGAAATGTGTTATTGACTGACTTATATGGGGAAGTTAATAGAAACAGCTTTGTGACAGGGATGGGTTTGTGAAGTCAGTCCTTACTGGTTCTGTTGACGTGAGACTCTCTCTGCTGCTTTCTGTCACTGAGGGTGCTGCAGTTGCAGTTAAACCAACTTTTTAAATACCTCTCATTTATCACTGTATTTTGCCTACACAGTGACCACTTTATAAAATAAAATATGGTCATGGGGCTTCTGGAAGAGTTAATGTTTTGCACTGGCCTGTAAAAGGTCTGGATTTCACACCCATTCTCAGGAGCTGGGGGTACAGGGATTGAAGTGTCTCCTAACAGCAGTGCCTTCAGATGATTACAGGACAGTTCTTAGCTCTTTGCTGTGAGTGACTGAAGGCTATAATGTGAGGCTTCAAGTGGGAGGGTGCAGTTTAAAGCAAGGAAAAATAAGGGGATACTTAAGGCTTTGTTAGAAATCTGGCACCCTTCCATTCAAACAGTAACGTGGTCCTTTTATAGCGACTGGTTAGTAAGTAAGAAAAGCAGCTGTTTGACAGCATGAGGGCATTTCTGGTAAAGTTACATTTTGGAGAAAAGCCTATTTATTCTTCATGCTCTTGCTCTCCTCCTCCCCCTCCCCTTCTAGCTTAGAGACATCTGAAGAGATTTACATGTTCAAATTATTGTGTCTAAAACTAAAGTTGCAGCCCAGGAGGAGTTCTTGTTTGCCATCATTTAGCCCAGAGGCTCTGGCTGGGGCTGAGCCCAATCGCCTGGGAATGGAAACTTCGACAGACCTATCCTAGGAGCAGTTGGAGTGGTGCCTCTGTACTATATTATACTGCTGTGTTTCTATATACACATGTGTGATGTGAGACCATCAAGGTAGATCTGTCTCAGGTGCATTGTCAGACACAAGGCCAAAGACTTTCAGCCTCCAAGAAGCGTGTGTATGTTTTTCTGACCCTTTCCCCCTTGCCCCCCTGCAGTTTAATAAACATGTAAAATAAGAAGTTTTTAATATGCATGCTAAATGTTTTTTTTTTCTTTTCCAACCTTCTCTTTTCAGTAGGGCTTGTTGTTGAACAAAAACATCTGCTTTTTAAAATGATACAAAACCTTTTAGTGTGTTCTGTATGATTTTAAAATAATTGAAAAATGACTGTAAAGCACGAAAGGTCTGAAGAGGACCCCAGCACATTCACTGACTTTGCTGCCTACAGCTAGTTAAGCCATGGAGCTTTCTGTCTGTTTAAACCAGACATGACTCAAGATGAAAGTACTCTATGTAGAGAAATTTGAGGAAGTATAAGTTTATTTTTAATGAAGAATAGTTAGCTCTTTTCATCAGTAGGTCTCAAAGCACAGTAAAAAGGAACTTCAGTATAATTCATTATCCCCATTTTACATATGGGCAAACTGAGACACACAGTGATTTGCCCAAGATCATGTAAAAGGCCAGTATCAGAGCCAGAAATAGAATCCAGGTCTCCTAAATCACAATCCACTGCTCTATCCACTAGACAACACTGTCCAATATTAAATTACTGATAAAATGACCATCTCCTTCCCCAAAGGCATTGCATTTATCGGCTGTGCAGTGTGCACTCTGTGAGTGCATAGTATCACAGAATCATAGAACTGGAAAGGACCTCGAGAGCTGGAGTGGGGCCATACTGTGGCTTCTGGGAGCCACAAGACGCAGCCTCGACCCTGCACCCTGACCCAGTGCCCCAGCCAGAGTGGGGCCGAGCTGCCTGGTGCGGCCCCCAACCCAGCACCCTGGCTGGAGCGGAGCCAGCTTAAAATGGCTCACGGGCTGGGCTGTAGTTTGCCCACCCCTTATCTAGACCATCCCTGACAGGTGTTTGTCCAACCTGCTCTTAAAAATCCCCAATGACGGAGATTCCACAACCTCCTAGGCCATTTATTCCAGTGCTTAACCACTCTGATGAGGGCTGTGCCAATGTCCTATGGAGTTCTATGTGAACACTGAGGTAGGGACCAGTCACAAGATCATGAAAACTTTTACATCCATTTTAAAACCTGCTTCTATTGAAGGGCCTCTGGAAAATGGGTCCTCTCTGCAAGTTCCAAGGTCTGTAGGTGCTTTGGGCTGGCCCTAGTTTATTGCACATAGACTAGGAACACCGTTGCTGCCCTCCTATGGGTTGTGCACATTTTTCTGTATTAACTGAAAATTACTTCAGTGGCTGATGTATATGTTATCATAGGATGGGAGGGAAGGGTCTAGCTCCTAGTGACTGATAAACATAAACAGGCTCGAGAACATATCAGCCAAAATAGGAATTTTTCTCCTAGTGGAAAACCTTAAACTTGCTGTCACTGCCCAGAGAAACTGCACTTGCATTCCCCCTCTGTTGTGGTCCAGCAAGGGCAATAATTTCTAGGCTCCCAGCTCCTAGCCATCTACTCTCTGGGGCAGAAACCTGTCTCCTACCCTCCTGGCCAGAGTTTTCCCTGCACAGTTCCCTACCTACACTTCCCAGGGTTTGCGTTAGTCTAAGAGACTTTAATTCAGTAAGGTTTTTCCAGGGTATTGCAGGAAACTGCCATAGCAGTCAGTGAATTTATAAGTAATTGGAGTTCACAAATTGTCCTTCCCCGGTACCTCCCCAGTCACAGTTTAGAGTGTTAGAAACCAGAAAAGCTCCAATGTATGAACATGGGTTGTGGGGAGACCGAGTGAAGAGTGAAACAAGAACAGGAGTGGGAGGAATGGCTACCAAAGGTGCTGCTTTTCTTGTCACTGTTACTGAGTGGTGTTGGCTTCCTTGGCTGGTCTGGATTTGCTGGTGACGTGATGCTGCAATGTGTAAAGCTGAACTGAGGTATGTCCTTGCCATCAAAAACATTTTTTCTGCAGTTGAGAAGTTTTGTTGAACTTCAGTGGTGGCTCAAGGGGTGGGGTGGTTAGGAAGAGTGTAGGTTGCCTGTCTGGGGAGGGATGAGACATTAGGAAGAAATCTGGACTTGATATTGATATGTGGGCAGTGAAGTGCCCCGTCAACATCGCTATTATGTAGAGATCCCAGTTCTGAGTGATGCATCAAAATATGTTGGGTGCAGGTATGGCCCTGTCCTGGCTTCCCTGGGAAACAGGTACAGAATAAGTAAGCCTGTGTGTGTGATGTTTGTGTTCCTTTGATTTTTCAGGAGTTGGTACTGTTGACAGATGTATGAAGTTTACCAAAGTAATATATTCCTGCTTTTGTGGGTGAGCAGGATTTTGGTGGTGATGCAGGCTCTTTAGTCATCTCACATGTTAAAATCAAATATAGTTCCCTCACGGACCTACTCTTAACTTTCTGTTTACTGATCTACTGACTGCATGAATGCCAAATCCTGAAGATGAGCTTATGGCAAACTCATTACATTAAACAAAAGAAACCTGGGTCATTTCAATCCTCTTCCTCTCTAGATATAATTGAAAAATGTGAGAACTCTGATTAACCCTTTAATAAAGTGCCTGCAGTCTTTAATTTTTCTTTTTACTCTGCCATTCAAAATTCCCTCTCAGGAGCTTGAAATAACTGAAATAACCAACTTCATCTGTTTCTTTTTGGTACATATTGATTCTATCCTATCAAACTTTCCTCTGTTTCTTATGGAACAAATGTCATGTGGGTCACTACTTGCTAGGCATCCGAAGACGAGGAACAGGAGTTCTGATTTTCTGAGGTGCCAAGCATTCACCACTTGCATTGGTGTGAATGTGGGAGCCGCAGGCAGTATACAGCTGAAAATCAGGGCACGAGTTCAGAAGCTGTCCAGGATGGATTTAAAATGTCATTGAATCTCACTACAAAGTCTTTCATTTTAACAACCTCAAAATTAATCCAAAAAGTGGCTGTGTCTCACTTCAGATTCCAGAGACTTGGTGTGTCTCGTGTAGGTAGAAAGTCAGGGGAGGATGAGGCTACTTCACTTAGAGAATATAGGTCACAAGTCAGTGACATTCATTCCTATCCTGAAGGGGGGGGTCTGGCCCCGAAGTGTGGGAATGTCTGAACATATAATCAACTTGGAGAGTATCTTTAACGGAGACGATTAACTGTTAGTCACTGAGAAGGAAATGTGTATTCAAGGCATTACACTAATGGGCTTTGAATCAGGCGTGGTTTAGAGTTTAAAGAAACATATGGTCTCAGTAAACTTGCAAATTTTAAAGGAGAGGTTCTGTCTGAGGCCAGGCCATAGTCCTCTGCAGTTTATTTCTCCAAGGTATTTTGAGCCACATTTAGAATCTTCTCTGCAATGTAGGTACCTGCAAAGTAAAAAAAAAAAAAATGTTCCCTTCACCACCCCACCCCACCCCACCCAAAAGTAACAGGGGTAGGGGTGGAGTTGGTGACCGAGCCTGTTCTTGACTTAGCATTTGTGCTCAGGGTACCTGCATTGACAACCCAGCTTTGGTTACAAGAAGAAGCAGGATTCGTGATCTCAACTTGGTGCACGACTATCTGCATTACAAAACTGCCACACAGTTCAGCATGGCCCTAGCATTAAGGTGAGACCCAGGAGGGACCCAGGGCTGAAATAGCAGGAGTTACTGCAAGATGGAAATGTATTTGGTAAACAATGGAGAAACAGTCTTTTTTCCTTATCTATTTCACTCCAAAATGTTGTTGTTTTTTTTAAAAGAGGGGTGGGATAGGAGAGGAAAGAGAAAAATAACTCCATAAGAGAGAGCAGTATCTTTCCTAATAGATTTCTCCAAAAGAATTTGGTTGAGTAGTTTAAGGTAGGTCCTGACCTTGCTTTAAGAGGGTGAGGGAGAGATTGTCTAAATTCTTATTTTGTTGGTGTTGGTTTTGTTAAAGAAAAACCAGCGATATCACCAGAAATTCAAACAAAATCGAAATGCACTGGTTGGGCCCCCCAGAAACTGGTGTAGGCTCTCTAGCTGGCACAGCAGTAGTTTAATCACAAGCCTATTCCCCTGAGTGGTGGTGGTAGACAATATGTTGATTATACAGTTGCAGCAAAAAAAAAAAAAAAAGAGGGCACTTTTCATTTTAACTCCATTAAAAACAAAGGATAAAGCATTGGTGGCTTACTAGCCCGGGAACGCAGGGTTAGTCAGAGGATCAGATTTCTGGACTGAGATCTTGGGAGCATGGGGTAGGGAATACTGTCCTCAGAGACCCACAGTCCTCTCTAGTGCCCCCTTGACAGAAGAAGCAGTATTGATTGATCCCAGGAGGAACTGCAGCCTGATCTCTGCAAATGGAGAGTTATGTGGGCCTGTCACGCTGTCTTTTTCAGTGTTCAGGCTGGGGGTAGGTCTAAGGCGGAGAGAAACTGGTATTTCTCAAAATGGAAAAAGACAAAATAAAGAAATTATTTTCTCTCTTCAGAGAAGGAGGCATACACAGTGGATATTTCCTTTATGGGACAATCCTATAGAGTCCAACAGACAATAATAACTTATCTATAGATTTTTGACACCCCCTCCACCCCAATAGATTGTAATAAAGATTTCTCTGCCATAGAATTCTGTAGAATGATTTGAAAAGCTTATAGAAAGGATATCATTCTCCTTTAAATTCTGTAGGTTTTTAGAGTAATTTCTTCAGGACACTAAGGGCTTTTCCATAACTGTTTATAAAGAGATTAAAACTCCAAATGATGGATTGGAAACTCTATTCCTTTACACAAAAGAGCAACCTTGTTTCAGTATATTCTCATCTGCCACGTTGAATGAATGCCTGAATGTTCCTAGCATCTCTAGTTCCATGGGACTCTTAGAATGTGAAGTTACTCTTGTAGCACGTGTAGGCCATAGCCAGTATATGATCTGCCACAGCCCCTTCATTTGTGCATTATGAATGGGATTAGAAGGCTGTTTTTCTTTTTCTAGCCACAGGGAAGTGCTTCCTGTTCTGAAACACGATCCACTTCCATTTAAAAACCAATCTGTAAACAGTGTTACTATTTTCAGTCACATATAACAGTGAAGAAGGCTCAGTCATGTTTGTTACTGTACCTTGGGATCTATGGCAAAAACTATATATTCTCTCTCTGGCTATAGGAAAGAGAGGCTTATAGTTCTACCATCTGATTTCTAGAGTCTCCTGCTTATTCATTGTACACATGATCGTATTCCATATCGTTTGGGAGGGAAAGAGAAAACATAGAAGTATTTTTTTTCTTTTTACATAAAAAAGTGAATATTTATTATGATTGGAAGTGGAAAACTCACACCCTTGGCTTCAGTCAGTTATGGTGTGAACATTCCACTGTGCAAGCATCTGATCACAGTTCTGCTAATGCTAACCTGCAATACATGTCCTCCTATTCCAGCCGTGAGCCACTGGTCCGCACCACCTGTACCTTGACCTACAACCATCCCTGGTATTCCAGCCCTAGGTTACCATACAGCTTTGCAAATGCACCTCTATTGACTCGACCTGCAAAAACCTGTTCTTATTTCAGTCCTGGTTCTCACACAGGGTTGCTGTCTATCTTGTTATTTCTAGGATTGCCCTCATTTTAATGGGCCATTACACATCCCACAAACCTCACCATAAAAATACCCACAATAAAGACAATTCTGTTTCATTTTCCTGTCATTTCCAAAATGTACAAATGGTTGTAAAACCTCAGAAACAGAGAAGCCTCCAGTGTTCATGTCTGCTTTTGTTTGCACATTCCACGCTTCCTATGGATTTCAAGGCTTGCAGTAACCAGTGGGGAAAAGTGCAGATCTATTGTCAGTATTCATGTGTTTTATGTACCCATTTACAGAGACATAACTGATGTCAGTTTCCCTGGGGAAAACACTGGTAATAGGCTGATGTGACAGAATACCTGCTTCGGGGAGAGAGGGAACTGGTGGTGGGTTTTCTTTTGCTGACTGGATTGTTGGTCATGGTGCTTGTGAATTGGCAGGGAGTCGGCTCGGTCATCGAAACCAAATCTTTCTGGAATGTTTTTGCTGGCAGCTATGCAGTATATGTCAGGGAAGGTGCTGATACCTAGCATAGTAAGTGGGCGATTAAACCAAGATGGAGTGTTCAGTGTCTTGGCAGCCTAATATTTTGTACAATATTCATTTCAACAGAGTCCTTTCAAGTACTGAATATTTTTGAAGTAAAGGACACATGAATAAATACTTCGTAATGAATTAACTTCAGGTCTAAAGTGGCCTTTGAACCAGGCCACAGATAGAGCTTTCTGACTGACCGTCCGTGATCTCATACACATGTGACTAATAATGCCCAGTAAACGCACACTCATTCTGTTATATCAACTCCATTTCATAATAGTACTAAAATACTCATGCTATGCACTACATGGTAATAATTATTACACTTCTTGGGTGGTTAAAGTCATTTGGCCTCAGCGTCTTGCCTACAGCACTTCCAGAGACATGTTATAATCATCTGAAAATGTGCTGCCTGTTGTGTCCTATTGCTTAAATAGTTGGGTGTCTCAGTTACAGGCATTAGGAAAATATCTTCCCCGCATGTGTCATAAGTTGTTAGAATAATACAGCTCATAAAGGTGTAACTCAGTGAAAGACACGCATTTTGGGGGGCCATGTTTTGCTCTTCTGTGTCTTTCACTCTTCCCCAGTCTCTCTCAGGAAGAACTATCCCCTTATAGTCAGTTCAGTGCACCACAGGCAAAGACTAATAGCGGCAGGAGCTGCAGGAGAGTGAATTTACAATCATGGGGCTGGTTAAGATGAACCAGGTTGTAAACTGAACAGATAACTATAAGGAGGGTTTGTGTTTTAACTGCCCTTCTGCTTATCGGGGCTGCCACATGTGTGAGGGACGAAGTCACTCCTGCCTCAGGAAGGTTGATTTCATATCCTCAGTAAAGTTATAACAGATTATCTCTCTTCCTCAAATATTATTATTCATTATTTGTATTGTAATAGTATCTAGGATCCCCCATGATGGACCAGGGCCACTGTGCTGTACAAGCACAGAACAAATGTATACTGTACAGTTCTTTTAAAAAGTAATGGTCTTAAAGTCCTGTGGGATAAAATGGTCAGAGAAATAGTCTGAAGTAAAACTAAAGCTTTTACAGTATCTAAAACAATTACTGTGTCCCCTTTCTCTGAGGGTATGTCTACACTACAAAATTAGGTCGAATTTATAGAAGTCGGTGTTTTAGAAATCATTTTTATATAGTCGATTGTGTGTGTCGCCACACAAAATGCTCTAAGTGCATTAAGTGCATTAACTCGGCGGAGTGCTTCCACAGTACTGAGGCTAGTGTCGACTTCCAGAACGTTACACTGTGGGTAGCTATCCCACAGTTCCTGCAGTCTCCGCCGCCGATTGGAATTCTGGGTTGAGATCCCAATGCCTGATGCGGTAAAAACATTGTCAGGGTGGTTCTGGGTACATGTCGTCAGGCCCTCCCTCCCTGCGTGAAAGCAACGGCAGACAATAGTTTCGCGCCTTTTTTCCTGAGTTACCTGTGCAGATGCCATACCACGGCAAGCATGGAGCCCGCTCAGCTCACTGTCACCCTACGTCTCCTGGGTGCTGGCAGACGCGGTACTGCATTGCTACACAGCAGCAGCTCATTGTCTTGTGGCAGCAGACGTTGCAATAGGCCTGATAACCATCGTCATCATGTCCGAGGTGCTCCTGGCCACCTCGGTAAGGTTGGTCAGGAGCGCCTGGGCAGACATGGGCGCAGGGACTGAAATAGGAGTGACTTGACCGGGTCATTCTCTTTAGTCCTGCCGGCAGTCCTTCTGCCGAGCAGCCAGGAGATGAGGATGGCTAGCAGTCCTACTGCACCGTCTGCTGCCAGCCAAAGATGTAAAAGATAGATGGAGTGGATCAAAACAAGAAATAGACCAGATTTGTTTTGTATTCATTTGCTCACCCGTCTCTCCCTCCCTCTGTGAAATCAACGGCCGACAATTGTTTCGGTGAGGTCTGTCAGGGGCACCTTGAAAATTTTAATGGAGATTCAGTCCTGCCTGAAATACCGGGGGGAGGGATAGCTCAGTGGGTTGAACATTGGGTTGAGTATTGGCTTGCTAAACCCAGGGTTTTGAGTTCAATCCTTGAGGAGGCCATTCTGTATGACAGTTGTTGTTTTTTTTTCTCCTTGATGTAAAGCCACCCCCTTTGTTGATTTTAATTCCCTGTAAGCCAACCCTGTAAGCCATGTCGTCAGTCGCCCCTCCCTCCATCAGAGCAACAGCAGACAATTGTTCTGCGCCTTTTTTCTGTGCAGACGTCATACCACGGCAAGCATGGAGCCCGCTCAGATCACTTTGGCAATTAGGAGCACATTAAACACCACACGCATTATCCAGCACGATATGCAGCACCAGAACCTGACAAAGCGAAACCGGGCGAATAGGCGATGTCAGCGCGGTGATGAGAATGATGAGGACATAGACACAGATTTCTCTGAAAGCATGGGCCCTGCCAATGCATTCATCATGGTGCTAATGGGGCAGGTTCGTGCTGTGGAACGCTGATTCTGGGCCCGGAAAACAAGCACAGACTGGTGGGACCGTATAGTGTTGCAGGTCTGGGACGATTCCCAGTGGCTGAGAAACTTTCTCATGCGTAAGGGCACTTTCATGGAACTTTGTGACTTGCTTTCCCCTGCCCTGAAGCGCATGAATATCAAGATGAGAGCAGCCCTCACAGTTGAGAAGCGAGTGGCAATAGCCCTGTGGAAGCTTGCAACTCCAGACAGCTACCGGTCAGTCGGGAATCAATTTGGAGTGGGCAAATCTACTGTGGGGGCTGCTGTGATGCAGTAGCCCACGTAATCAAAGATCTGCTGATATCAAGGGTAGTGACCCTGGGAAATGTGCAGGTCATAGTGAATGAATTTGCTACAATGGGATTCCCTAACTGTGGTAGGGCCATAGACGGAATGCATATCCCTATCTTGGCACCGGAGCACCAAGCCAGCGAGTACATAGACCGCAAGGGGTACTTTTCAATAGTGCTGCAAGCACTGGTGGATCACAAGGGACGTTTCACCCATGTCAACTTGGGATGGCCGGGAAAGGTACATGACGCTCGCATCTTCAGGAACTCTGGTCTGTTTCAAAAGCTGCAGGAAGGGACTTTATTCCTAGACTAGAAAATAACTGTTGGGGATGTTGAAATGCCTATAGTTATCGTTGGGGATCCAGCCTACCCCTTAATACCATGGCTCCTGAAGCCATACACAGGCAGCCTGGACAGTAGTCAGGAGCTGTTCAACTACAGGCTGAGCAAGTGCAGAATGGTGGTAGAATGTGCATTTGGACGTTTAAAAGTGTGCTGGCGCAGTTTACTGACTCGCTTAGACCTCAGCGAAACCAATATTCCCACTGTTATTACTGCTTGCTGTGCGCTCCACAATATCTGTGAGAGTAAGGGGGAGACGTTTATGGCAGGGTGGGAAGTTGAGGCAAATCACCTGGCTGCTGGTTACGTGCAGCCAGACACCAGGGCGGTTAGAAGAGCAGAAGAGGCCGTGGTATGCATCAGAGAAGCTTTGAAAACCAGTTTCATGACTGGCCAGGCCACTCAGTCCTACTTCTTGTTCAGCCACTCGCTCAAATAAGTTTATTTACATTTGCAGAAGATAATGCTGCCTACTTCTTGTTTACAGTGTCACCTGAAAGTAAGAACAGGCATTTGCATGGCGCTGTTGGAGCCGGCATCACAAGATATTTATGTGCCAGGTGCACTAAAGATTCATATGTCCCTTCATGCTTCAACCACCATTCCAGAGGATTTGCGTCCATGCCAATGACGTTCTGCTTGATAACGATCCAAAGCAGTACAGACCGATGCACGTTCATTTTCATTATCTGAGTCAGATGCCACTAGCACAGGAGTGGGCAAACTTTTTGGCCTGAGGGCCACATCTGGGTATTGAAATTGTATGGCAGGCCATGAATGCTCACAAAATTGGGTTTGGGGTACAGGAGGGGGTAAGGGCTCTGGCTGGAGGTGCGGGCTCTGGGATGGGGCCAGACATGAGGAGTTAAGGGTGTGGGAGGGACCTCCGGGCTGGGGCAGGGGTGTGGGGAGGGCTCATGGGTGCAGGCTCTGAGTGGTGCTAACCTCAACCAGCTCCCGGAAGCAGTGGCATGTCCTCCCTCCAGCTCTTACACAGAAGCGCAATCAGGCGGCTCTGCACGCTGCCCTGTCTGCAGGCGCCACCCTGCAGCTCCCAGTGGCCACGGTTCTCGGCCAGTGGGAGCTGCAGGGGTGGCAGATGGGGTGGGGGCAGCATGCAGAGCCCCATGGTTGCCCCTACTCGTAGGATCCGGAGGGGGGACATGCCGCTGCTTCTGGGAGCCGTGGCCCCCAATCCCACTCCCCATCGGGAGCTTGAGGGCCGGATTAAGTTGGCTGCGGAGCTGGATGTGGCTTGCAGGCTGTAGTTTGCCTACACTAGCAGAATATTGATTTTCTTTTTTTTGATCGTTCAGGTTCTCTAGTTTCTGCATCAGAGTGTTGCTCTTTTAAGACTTCTGAAAGCATGTTGCACACCTCCTCCCTCTCAGATTTTGGAAGGCACTTCAAATTCTTAAACCTTGGGTTGAGTGCTGTAGCTATCTTTAGATCTCACATTGGTACCTTTTTTGTGTTTTGTCAAACCTGCAGTGAAAGTATTCTTAAAATGAACATGTGCTGTGTCATCATCCGAGACTTCTATAACATGAAATATATGGCAGAATGCGAGTAGAACACAGCAGGAGACATGCAGTTCTCCCCCCAGGAGTTCAGTCACAAATTTAATTAACACATATTTTTTTTAATGAGCATCATCAGCATGGATGCATGTCCTCTGGAATGTTGGTAGAAGCATGAAGGGGCATACAAATGTTTAGCATATCTGGCACGTAAATGTCTTGCGATGCCGGCTACAAAAGTGCCATGAGAATGCCTGTTTTCACTTTCAGGTGACATTGTAAATAATAAGCGGGCAGCAGCATCTCCCGTAAATGTAAACAAACTTGTTTGTCTGAGTGATTGGTTGAACAAGAAGTAGGGCTGAGTGGACTTGTAGGCGCTAAAGTTTTACATTGTTTTGAGTGCAGTTATGTAACGAACAAAAAATCTACATTTTTAAGTTGCACTTTCATGATAAAGAGATTGCACTACAGCACTTGTATATGGTGAATTGAAAAATACTGTTTCTTTTATTTTATCATTTTTGCAGTGCAAATATTTGTAATATATAGTGAGCACTGTAAACTTTGTATTCTGTTTTGTAATTGAAATCAATATATTTGAAAATGTAGAAAAGCATCCACAAATATTTAATAAATTTCAGTTAGCATTCTGTTGTTTAACAGTGCAATAATCACGATTAATTTTTTTGAGTGACTCCTGTGAGTTAACTGTGATTAATCGACAGCCCTATTTATTACTGAAATGGAAGTTGAGGACTACTGGGAAATATTTGTTTAATCAAACAATGTTAAGTTGGGGATTACTGGAAAATATTTGTTTAACCAAACATTAGCCTCCAATTTTCCCCACTAACTCAAAGGCTAGGTTTTCCCTTTTGTAGCTTTGTGCTATTCCTAGATGATTTCACCTTGACAAAGAGCATGAAGGGGGGATTGTGGCAGAATGGAGAAATATGATAGTGACATTTGGGTCTAGAAACATTTAGCTTGGGGATGCAATATTTATTTCCCAAAAAGTAAGTTAAGTGATTTGAAAAGTAAAAGCAACTACATACCTTTAGGAGGAGAGCTGAGCGAATAATTCCCAGCAAAGGAGTGATCTGATGAGTTGTGTGTCTTTTCTGCTTATGGAATGTTTGTGAACTGATGGTAACTTTCTTACATGTATTTGTTGTTTTGAAATTATTTGCCAATTTATTTTTTTTAACTTTGACTTCCTTATTCCAAATGTGTTTTGTTGCTTGGTTGTGATTTGTTAAAATCACATTGCACACCAGCACAAGCTTTAACATCGAGTTTTTGTTAGAAGTGCATGCAGAAAGCCAATTTAAATTTTGCATTGTGTGAGCATTGAGACATGAGCTTCAGAGATTCCCTTGCTGAGAGCAGATATGCTAGTGGATCTGATTGCATGAATATTTGTTGAAACAACGCAGAGAGCACAAGTGGGTTAAAAAAAATCCTTCAAATGAATATTTGTGGAAACGTTTGGCCTACATACCATGGTGATTAGCAGCTTACAAATATCTAGATAGAATAGAATAGACTATTTGCCCAGCTCTATTTATGACAGGGGATGCAGATTTGTACTCATACCAGCGAGTCAGTGAAGCTGCTGTATTAGGGGATTATAAAGTGAAACTGAAATGACAAAAGGGGATGGGAGTTCTGTGTCGGGAATACTTGCCGGATCAGGCCCTAAGTTTTCCCAGAACAATAATGAAAGTGTAACTAAAGCTTCTAGACAGCAACTTAAATCTTTCCCTTTTCCAGCAAATTCCCTCCCCCAAAAACAGCCATTTTAGACCACCAGTCTGATCGGCTTTCTCCCCAGAGATATCATTCTAGCAGGTAATATGTCTCGAAGGCCAGGCCATGTGTAATTAGAGCAGCTTTGGAATGCTGTGAACTGTCATATAAAAATGATTCAGAGAAGAATTGCTTTCCAAAACCAGTTAACGCCTGGCTTAAAATAGATCTGACGGGTCATTCTTTTGGCTGCCAAAGCCAGCACAGAAATTCTTGTTCGTTTTTTCCACCTCCACTGTTGTCACCACCATTCTCCTCTTCTTCACCCAAGTTCCATTTATTTTATGGCAAGACACATTGCAGTTTTCAGTGTGATATTAACTTTTTTTGGTGATATCCTCTAGTTTCCCAGGCAACCAAACAGTTACACCATCAAGATCATGAGTTTTAAATACAGTGTGTGAAGCGGGTCGCAGGTGGGGATAAATGCATTCTCCCTCTGGCATTAGCAGAGCCAAGGAATCTGAATGTTCATCTCCCTGTGTTGGCTTGTAGAAGATGGTCTTCATTTAGAGATGTAGTGCCTACATATTCCAAGTCTCTAAAATGGTAGCTATTATATTTCTGTTAGTCACGCAGGGCAAAAGCCTGGAACTAGGGTACACTGGACTGGTCCAAGCTGCATGCTAAAGCTGTCTCTGGAGTAGTTGAAAGGAGTCTTTACCGCCTTCCCTTGCCAGCTGTGGAGTGGGAATGGAGCCACTCTGAACTCATTATTCTAGCCCTAGAGCAGTAGTAATACCCTAGCAGCCAATATTCTCCCACTTCGCAGGGAAGTTAGGACCAGTGGGTGCGCCAGCCATGATCCCCTGGCATGCTGGGGCAGAGGGAGATGCTATAGAGTTCCATTGTGCATATGATTATGGACTTCCTATGTGCCCTGGGATCTACAAATCTTGCTCCTATCCCATGGTAGAAATGCACCAGACCTTACATAACTCTAGATGAGGGGGCAAGGTCTGACACTACTGCTTTTTTTTGCCTCTCCCTTGTGTGGATTCCCAGAGAGCTGTAAAGCTTTCCTTGTAAATAAGTCAATCCAGGAGATAAGGGTTTGTGATGACAATGGAGGCAGAGCTGAAATCTCCAGAGCCCCCTTGAGAAAAAATTAACTCTTTATAGCTCATTACATATCTGCAATACAGTAGAACCTCACTAATTCACCTCAGCACACTTGAGAATTCTAGGGCAAAAATAGAGGTCTCTCCCTGCTTTGTAGCAAAGATACCAAGGGCTGTTTGACTAGTAGTGTTCAGAAAGATGAGGGTGAGAATAAATCCAATCTGGACTTTTAAAATAAGGTAACTTGTCAAAAACCTTTTCATTCTGGTTGTGGTTTAGGTTGTGTGGAAGGTTTATATAGCTGCCTTGCGTAGTCATCTTGATGTGAGTGAATTTCCACAGTACCAATGTCTGTATAGAGTCAGTAGCCCAAGGCTTATGCAAATAGCTCGTGCTATACCAGGAACATTTGACCAAATTTTGTATCCAGTGACCACTGTCATCTAAGCATGCAGCTGAGTCTGCATACCAGCAGATGGATATCTTTCTGCTGTTATGTTTCCCATATCGCCTCCAGAGTGAAAATGGAGCTGAACTCACTGCAGCTGTTATTACAGAGCTGAAGCTAATGTGGAAAGAATTAGCAATTATCCATGGTAAGTCTCATCATCCACAAAGTCAAAGATTTGTTTAGTTTTTGGGAAAGGAGATATGAAGAATTGGTTTGCAGTAATAAAAAGTGAAGATAATACCAGTGCAAGGCTATTGGGATCCTAGTTCATTCAATTTCACAAAAAACACAGGCTAAGGGACCGGACAATCACCATGTACCGTTCTCTTCAGTGGAGATGCAAAGGTCTGACTAATGTAATTGGACCATATTCTGTGCTTGCGTATGCCCTGTAACATCACAGTATTTGCACTAGGTTGGATGGGGTGTGAGTAAAGGCAGAATTTGGCACATCATCTCTACAACTGGAAGACATAGAATGGGTGCAACCAGAAGGTGATTTATTGTCTGTTTAGCCCTGTAATGGGGTCAGCTGCCTCCCAAGCACCCCTTGGTGGCTGGGGGTGGCTCTGTGGCACCTTCCCTCCGTGTCCCTTCTTCCTGGTCCTCAATAAACTTCACACAGGCTTCTTTCTGTGCATACACCACTCACTAAAGTCTGGGTTTATTAATATCACAATTGAAAACAAAACTAAAGTCCACAAGGTCCAAGTCAATTCCTGTTTTAAGCAGGCCACTCTAAGCCCTACCTGGCTGAAGTCTTGTTCCCCTAATGCCTCAAACTTGCCTGTAGGAGTCTGTTAACTCTTTGCAGCTTCCCCAGCCAGCTTCCATCTTTATAAGGCCTAGTTGCCTCTCCTTCAGCCCACTTGAGCATCAGGTAATTGGTCACAGAGACACTGGACCCCGCTCCCTCTTAAAGGTGCAAGTCAACCTACGACAAGGCCCTACTTACAATCAGAAATCTCATGACCAATCAGATTTTCATAGCCAACATCCTTGTCATCAGCACCACTCCTGCTAGTAGTACTTGCACAATCTTCCAGAAAGAAGGAGAAAACCTCAGCAAGCAGATAAATAGGACACATGATTCTCGGCAAGTATATGGAGAGTGAATGATGCAATTAAGTAGAATCAAACTTAGCTGGAAGAGAAGGTTGCTGGAAAAGCAGGAGTCAATGTAGCTGTACACTTTGCATGTTGAGACAGTCCCTAGAGATTGAAGGAAAATACTTGGTGTTATTTTAAACGTGTGTGTGCGAGAGAGAGAGAGAGAGAGAGAGAGACTACATTATTGGTGGCCTTTCAGGGTTGCGGATGGCTGGGAAGCTGTTTATACTTCCACCTAGTGAGGTGATGCAGTGACCCTGGTGAACAGCAGGAGGATGGGGAAACTGAGCAGAGCCCAGGAGGGGCTAGAGCTGAGCCCAGGGGAAGGCTTGAAGAAAGATAGAAGAACCTCTGGAGAGAAGGGCTGTGCCCACCTTAAGACTGGGACAGAAGCCTTTTAGTTTGTGGTGTTTGGAAGATGTGAACATTTTTGTGACTTGGCCGGAGGACCAAGGCACCTTGGCAACCAAACCATGCTGAAGGCTGAGAGAGCCATCACAAACAAGGGCGATTGCAGCTCCACACTCGGCATGCTCTGCACCCTGCTACAATATTGACATTGGTTGAGATTTTCAAACTAGCCTAGGGGATTTGGAGGCCCTTTCCATAGAAGAGAGTTGGGCCTCCAAATCCCCTAGCTAGCTTTGAAAATTCTTAACTGCTGTCTTTTTTTATATCTGTTTATACCATTTTTATTATGCACCTACTTATGGCGCATGTGACGTTGCTTGTGTCAATCATTGTTAAATAAGAAGTTAATTTCTTATTTAGAAATATTGAACCTATTAAACTGAGATATTTTTCCCTAAGTGTTTTACCTGAGCTCATTGGAACTGTATTTTTTGCAATTGACCTGCTTCAGTGCCAGCATCCATCATTCTGCTATAGCTTGGGATAGAATATGATTTACTATGTGCTTATTGCCATAACCATTTTATATGCTACATTCCTGCTCATTACCTGAAATGATCATAACTTCAGGCCTCCCAAGCCTGCTTTCTGAAGCAGGGGACTCCTGCAATGGTAACATTTATCCTGCTGTCCCTCAGGATAGCTCTGAGTTCCTGCCAGAGGGAGATTTGAAGTCCTGGCTCTGTGCTAGAATGCAGACATCACCAGACACCTGCTGTTCCCCCACTCAAGCCAAGGTTCTGAAGCTGTTCCGGCAAAGCCTGCTACTTTCTGGCATGCTGCTCATCACCAGCCAGCTCCTCTGTTACAGATACCACTGCTCCTTACTTTGCCTGAAACACAAGGCCAGAGGCGGGGAGCCAGCCAATGGTCACAAAAGCACTCCTCACTCTAACATGAGTACTCTTCTGATCAGTGCGCAGCTCGGGCCATGTGTTCCAGTTGGAACATGGAGCACTGAGAGTCTGTGGGAAAAGAGAGGACCAGCACTGAAGGGAAGGGATACTGACAAAAGCAGGGACAGCAGGAGAGAGGGAGAAATTACTGGGCAATGTAAGTGTGGGCAGAGACATATGTGAGTAGAGAGAGAATTTGGTTTGAGGGAGAGAAAAGAAGAAATGACTAGGAGTTAGAAGACGAATTGGGAAATAACAAAGGAAGACCAGTGGAAAGAAAGATCTCTAGTCTAGAAAAAGGGAAGAGGGTTAATTTTGTTGGAAAAAAGAAACAGAAGAGAAAATGAAGGCGTTAAAACCAGACAGAAAGGAGGAAGCTGAACGCTAAATGAATTGACGATAGTAATGGAGGAAGAGAATAAAGACATCTAAATGGGAAAGAAAAAGCAATAAAAGTAGCCCACAACTTTTCTGTGCTCTCCCCCCTAGGTTTGGTAGTGTTCCCCTGGTGAACAACCCACAGCTTCACAGATTTTTGGGAAGAGGGATTCCAAAATATCTTGGCTGTGGAGGTTTGAGTCCACTGCTTCCAAACCTTACAGTTGGTCATATATTTGTAAAATAACATACCATAGCAGGTGTGTGCAGTTAGAAACAAGAGTTTCTCAGATATGGGTGATTGCTGATTTGCTAAGCAATAAGTATTGACTTTTCTTTATCCAGCTGCACAGAATCTATTTCTAAACTGCATAATTCTGTAGCATTTGAAAACTACATTTTGGGTACTCCTCTTATGCTTTTTTATCTGTTAATATTACTAGATGAAAGGCCATCCATCTAATAGGTTATTTTAAAAATGGACAAGTTTTTCAGATAACCAATTTTGAATGGAAATGTAATTAAAAGCAAAATTGTCTTGTTGCCTTGAGAATTTGGCACTCCAGCTTCGTACGTACTCTGGTGTTCTTGCTTCCTTGTTTTCCTGTTACTGTTTTTCTCTCAAATATTAATAAATAGAAAGCCTTAAATTAAGGCAACTATTTTGTGTTCTTCCTTTAGAGATAGGCTCTCCTAATACTCTCCTCAGTTACATATGCTCCTCAGTGTGTAAGTGGACTGTCGAACTCCTTGCTACAGGAGATTGTTGAGGCCATAAGTTTAGCAAGATTCAAAGAAGGATTGGACATTTAGAGGGCTAACAAGAATATTCAGTTATCACAATTAGTGATGATACATTTTGGAAAGGGTGTTAAATCTCATGCTTCAGGGCTTAAACCAGACTCTAATTCAGGGGTCAGCAACCTATGGCTCGCGTGCCAAAGACGGCACACGAGCTGATTTTTAATGGCACGCTGCTGCCTGCCGGGTCCCAGTCACTGGCCCTGCTCAGCCCACTGTCGAACCCAGGCCAGCAGCTGGCTGAGCAGGGCCGGCTGCCAGGACCCCGGCAGGCAGCAGCGTGCCATTAACAATCCTGCCCGCCCCGGCCCGCTCTTCTCTGCCCCCATGCCCCCCCTCCACTTCCCCCCCCCCCCGCAGGGGCAGGGTGAAAAAGTTTGGTCCTGCTGGCTGCTGCTGCAGGGCAGGCAAGCTCCCTCCCACCCCGTGCTGGGTTCCTGCCCCTCCTCCTCTCCCTCCCTCCCTGCCACCGATCAGCTGATAGCCCTTGCGAGGGAGGGGGAGAAGCGGAGCCGCAGCGAGCTCGCTGCTCCGGGGAGGAGGTGGAGAAGAGGTGGGGATGGGGCTTTGGGGAAGGGGGGTGGAATCAGGACTTATCCCCTCCAGCTCCCTGCCATGAGCTGCTCTGGGCAGGGGACTGGGAGCACCCCCAGGACCCTAGCCCACACCCCCAGCCCCCTGCCCTGACCCCTGAACCCCCCCCACAACTCCAGCCCTGACTCCAGCACCCCTACACACACACCCCAGCCCCCTGTCCTGATCTCTGCACCCCCCACACACCCCGGCCCTCTGCCCTGACCCGTGCACCCCCTTCACACACACCCAGCCCTCTGCCCTGACCCCTGTACCCCCCCACGACCCCAGCCCTGACTCCTGCACCCTCCCCACACATACCCAGCCCCCCCACACCCCCACCCTGAGCACCAAACGGGAACTCCTGCACCCCCCCCCCCCGCCCACATTCCCACCTGTACCCCTTGCACCAAATGGGAACTGCCCTGGTAAGCACTCCACACCCAAACCTTCTGCCCCAACCCTGAGCCCCCTCCCTCATTCAAGCTCCTGGCCAGACCCTACACCCCAGCCTGATCCTTCACCCCCAGCTCGGTGCACTCCCACCCTCAGCTCAGTGCAGAGAGAGAGGAAGAGAATGAGCTAGAACCAGGGAAAAGGTAGGTACCCACTCTATGTGGGCAGGGCCGGGATCCCAGACCGGCAGCAGGCTGAGCAGGGCCAGCAGCCAGTACCCTGGCTGGCAGGAGCCGGCAGATGGAACCCCAGACCGGCAGCGGGCTGAGCTGCTCGGCCCACTGCTGGTCTGGGGGCCCAGCCGCCGGCCCTGCTCAGCCTGCTGCCGGTCTGGGGTTCTGGCTGCCGGTCCCTTGCCAGCCGGGGTTCCGGCCGCAGGCCCCACTCAGCCTGCTGCCGGCTTAGGTGAACGGATCCCCAGGCTGGCAGCGGGCTGAGCGGGCCGGCGGCATAAGATCAGCATTTTAATTTAATTGAAGCTTCTTAAACATTTTGAAAACTTTGTTTACTTTACATACGACAATAGTTTAGTTATATAATATATAGACTTATAGAGAGAGACCTTCTAAAAAATGTTAAAATGCATTACTGGCATGCGAAACCTTAAATTAAAGTGAATAAATGAAGACTCAGCACACCACTTCTGAAAGGTTGCCGACCCCTGCCTAACATACACTAGGATGTGTATGTGTTGTGGGGTAGATCATCCCACATCTGCAGGGTTCTTACATTTCCTCTGAAGCATCTGGTACTGGCCACTGTCAAGATACTGGACTAGATGGACCTTGGGTCTGATCCAGTCTCGCAGTTCCTAATATTGCCATTTTGGTTTGTTTTTTCCCCCGCACTCTAATGTAGGAGATGCTATTTGCAGACCAGTTTTGGATTTTCTTTTAACAGTTTGAGATAGAGATGTCAAACTACCTCTTAAGCTTGCTCATCAGCTGATTGATTGTTGTGCCACTTCTTAATTTTGATCCTGGTATAGTGAACCAGAGTGATAGGGAACATCATGCTTTGTCTGTCAGCCTTGACTTGCATTCATCTTGGAAATAACAGTAGTTTTACTTTTCTATTAATATAGATCTCTGTGTGGCTCTCACAAGCTCTGGACCCTCCTTGAGTTAGTTATCCTGAATCTAGAAGGACCTAGTGTCTACTTACAGTGTGGTATTCAAGGGGAACACAGGCAGAGTCTTTTGAGAGCTCAGCAAGAAATTGTGACACAAAGAGCAGACACCTGTAAATCCATGTCTCCCTTAATCGCTGCTGTAATACAGTCAGATTAGGGACAAGAAGTGAGGAAGAGCCAACCTTCAGTTGCCTAGTAGCTGTAGCCATTCAAAAATAGGACAGCCATAACAAAGACAGGGTATAGTTTGTAGTCTGGTGAGGCAGGGAATGCCTATTCCTGGACCTTCTCTATATTACACATGTGCCCACAAGCACACACATAGCAATACCTTTTCTATTTTTGAGGGCTACATCTTAAAGAGGAACTCTTTATACAGTTGAAGCCACAGTTTAATAAGAGCTTGAATTGCCAAGCTAAACCAGGAATGATTTTCAAGTACGTACTTATTTTTGTCACCAGCAGAAGGCTGGTTGGGCCTTTCTTCAGAAATACTCCATTCTAAGATGATTTCAAGGAGACTAAGGTGTACTAAAGGTCAAGACAGACTGAGGTCTCAAGTCATTAATGGAGCAGCTATAAAGGGCCACGGACTCAGAAAGCGAAAGCTAATGTGCACTTGTAAAAACATTCCTCTACACCTGGGTCCACGTTTGCACACGTAAGTATGGAAACTAACTCAATGCGAGCCAGGATTGGGGCTCACATTTCATAGTGTCCTTAAACTTTAAAAGGTGGTTAGGCTACGTTGTCTTTTGTTCCCATGGATGCTTTTGAAGCAGCCCATGATTTAAACACGAGTCGTTTTCTTTATTTTCTACAGATAGCAGAAAATGAGAGTTTTTTTGTAGGTAGCCTGCTGTGCGGTGGGGTGGGCTGGTTGACGTTCACGAAGCCTAGGGCTTTATGTATATAGAATCCACTTGAGAGTGTTCCTCAACTTCATTTTTTGATATAAGTGTTGTGCGATCACTTGTTACATTTGTTGTTGCCAAGGAGACATCGTGTGATACCACTTTAAAAAAAGAAAAAACAAAACTTAAATTTGTTGACTCCTCAGCTTTGTCTCTTCCTGTCTTGGAGAGACATAATCCTTTAAGAGAGGAAAAACTGATCACAAAGTACTTTTTTTCAACCGCATAATAGCCTGTCAAAAAATGGGCAAGCCGAACCAGGACAGGCACTTGATAGGGCAGCAAGGGAAGGGATATAGTACTTATTGAGCAGGGAGATTTGTCCAGTAAGAACATAATGGCTGACCTGGTCAAGGAAAGCAAGGATCCTTCTACAAGGATTTACAGGGATTTATACCAGCAGTATGTGGAAAGACCAATGAGAAATAGTGAGAGAATCCTTGGACTGGGGATGCTGTATAATAGGCCAGAACTGCTGTGCATTGTGGTGTGAACAGAATGTGTTCCAGGAAGTAAAATCTACCTGGTGTGCAGTAGTGCTGATGAATCACAATAACATGGAAGAGCTTTAACAAAAAAAAGTGAAACTAAAAATAAACTGTACTTGAACCTTCCTGGAGCAAAGAGGAAGCAAAGACTTTCCACCAGGGTCTGATGTGAGATCATCACATTCATTCAAGATTACAAGATAGATATTGTCCTAAATGTCATGGCTTTTATTTACCAGGCTGTATCTGACTTCTCCCTCATTCTTGTAAACATTGGTTTGCCCTATGATGGGAAGGTGAGATTGAAGAGCTGGCTCAATTCTTCTTCCTGGGCATTTGGAGACTGGGGATAGTGGATAAATTTGTGCTCATGTAGGAATATTGTGAGAAACTCCTTCAGGGGGATTTCACTGACAGACAAGATGATGTGAGGAAAGGCTCATGGTTTTATGCAACTTGTTCTCCAGTGTGATAGATTCTTTATGGCTTCACACCTCCCACCAAATTATGGGGACTTCTACTTGGAGAAAGCCTCACAGGATTGTCAAGGTTTCTTCCCCACTCTGAATTCTAGGGTACAGATGTGGGGACCTGCATGAAAGACCCCCTAAGCTTATTTTTACCAGCTTAGGTTAAAAACTTCCCCAAGGTACAACCTTTGCCTTGTCCTTGAACAGTATGCTGCCACCACCAAGTGTTTTAAACAAAGAACAGGGAAAGAGACCACTTGGAGAGGTCTTCCCCCAAAATATCCCCCCAAGCACTACACCCCCTTTCCTGGGGAAGGCTTGATAATAACCCTCACCAATTGGTACAGGTGAACACAGACCCAATCCCTTGGATCTTAAGAACAATGAAAAATCAGTCAGGTTTTTAAAAGAAGAATTTTAATGAAAGAAAAGGTAAAAAAAAAATCACCTCTGTAAAATCAGGATGGTAAATAGCTTACAGGGTAATCAGATTCAAAACATAGAGAATCCCTCTAGGCAAAACCTTAAGTTACAAAAAGACACAAAAACAGGAATATACATTCCCTCCAGCACAGCTTATTTTACCAGCCATTAAACAAAAGAAAATCTAATGCATTTTCTAGCTAGATTACTTACTAACGTTACAGGAGTTGTAAGGCTTACATTCCTGATCTGTTCCCTGCAAAAGCATCACACAGACAGACCAAACCCTTTGTGTCTGTCCCCCCGCCCAGATTTGAAAGTATCTTGCCGCCTCATTGGTCATTTTGGGTCAGGTGCCAGCGAGGTTACCTTAGCTTCTTAACCCTTTACAGGTGAAAGGGTTTTACTTCTGGCCAGGAGGGATTTTATAGCACTGTATACAGAAAGGTGGTTACCCTTCCCTTTATATTTATGACGATACCAATGGATTTTAAAAGGGGAATATCTCAACTGTAGGAATATTTTTAAAGGGGAAGAAGACTTTTTTTTCAGTAGATCATTTGCTAGAAGGGAGAACCCCTCAGTGATGGACTATCTTTTAAAAAGTAGAAGGCATTCTGATCGTTGTGGAATTGCTGAACTGAAAGCCTAAAATGTTATAGTAAGGGGTGCCTTAAGTACAGGCTGAGAGTCCAGTGACTAATTTCTTAAGGATTCCCCCAATAAACTAAAGCTAACTGTACTCTTCCCTTCCACAGAAATAGAAAGAACCATCTAATGTCATTGTGATGATATTCCTTGCTCTTGACTATTCTGTTCAGATGAAGAAATAATGTACTCTTATTTCTTATAGATATCCTACCCCTCCTGCTTACATCAGCTCAGAATTAGGCCCATGGTATATAGATCTTTGTTTTCAGTGCATTCTTGTATGTGGTGTTCAAATGGAATCCGTGATGGTGACTTTGAATCATTCCAATTATGTCATCCTTCATTTCAGGGGAAAACAGCCAAGGAAGAGAAGGAAATGCGGACGTTGCAACTGCGGAGCCTACAGTATTTGGAACGATACATCTATCTGATCCTGTTCAATGCCTACCTGCATCTGGAGAAGAAGGACTCTTGGCAGAGGCCATTCAGTGTCTGGATGCGTGAGGTAAGAATTCTCCTAGCTCCCACAGTTAGCACTTAGGAAGAGAAATCAACTGCATTGAGTGTGTGTTAATGGGGCCTACACTCAATCCTGCATTTGTATTGGAGAGGAAATGATGACTGGCTCAGGCAGCTGGTTTTTCTGATTACCAGTGTGTTCATGACCAAAGGTTTCACCAAAGCAGTATTTCATAAACCTGTTCTTCTCTCATGTTTGCAATGGACCTCAGAAATGGCTCATCTTTGTATATAGGGTTTATATGCTAGCCCATCCACAAATCAAATTCAGTTTGGCTGAATGCCGAAAAACTATTGCCTGGAAGGGGAATGGTGATTTCTGAATACGGAAAAAGACCCACTTGACCTACTGTATAGACTAGGCGCAGACCAATAGAATAATTTTCTCCAGTCCTTCCTCTTGGTCCACTTCAACCAAATAAAGAAGCCAAATGAAATAATTTAAAACATGTTTCAAATTTATTGCTAGTGACACAATTGCTTTATAAGATAGTATCAGCAATACACAATCCCACTATACAGCAACACATATTGGTCCTTATCTGGATAGAAATTGTTAATGTAAATGAAAAAACCTTTTAGGTACATGGGAGGTAAGCTTCCTATCTGAGCTAGTGAAGTGTATACTTGAAAAACTTCCATTAGAATGTGTGCCCCAGAGTGTGGGTGCTTAGCTGAATTTATCCAAACCTTTGGTCCCATTTCCCCACAGTAGGCCCTAGTCAGCTGCGCCTTCCACTCCAGCTGCAGAAGTAGTCCTGCCATTGCAAGTGACAAGGGGCAGGGATGATAGGGTGAGTGTAAGGACTTCCCCCAATTTTCTCCCTCTAAGAAACTTTATGAAAACCTCACAAACATGTGTGTACTTTGGGTACATTCATTTCAAGGGATTGTGGTGGTGGTTTAGGCTGGACCTTGGGTTTTGGTTTTGTTTTGGGGGGGGTTTTTTGGGTGGGGGGGCATTGTTTTTTTATTTTTAACTGAACCCTGCTATGAGGTTCCAGTGACTAGTAGTACATATAATAAAGTAATCCTGCCATTTGTGATAAAATTACCCAAAAGAGCAACTTTTTATTTGTTACTTGTGTTTTTTACTTTCATCCCCGGCCACGTTTCTACTTCCTCATTGTCAACAATTGCTCACAGCCACTAGCTCTTCACCTTGCCTCCACGCAGAGTTTTCACAGAAAGAAACACAAACCTCCTAGAAACTGTTCACTTGCAGTCATATGTTGCTGTAAATCCAGAATGGGTTGTTGCCACTGCAATCCTGGATTTACTCTCATGGAAAACAGCTGTTTTCTTCTTTTGAGCCATTGTTCACAGGATGTCCTGATTAGTATCTGAATGAGCACTTGTGTTATGATGTCCAATTCTGTGTCACACCATTTGCGTCTTCATGTCTCGACGCAGTGTCCTGATAGGGTGATACAATATGATCATATCCTCAGATAACTTTTGGGCTCTGCCGTTATCCTGTAGCGTAGGTGTGGGACTAGCCCATGAATCTGAGGATGAGTGGTAATTCAAACACATGAGACATGACCAAAGAAAAAAACTCAAACCCTTTCAAGACAGTTTTAGACATTTCAGCTGGTATATACAAGTCCCACTTCTTTTGATCATCCAGAATCCTGCTGTGAGCCTGAATGTTTGGTATTGTTTAGTGTGCTGGTAAGATGGCAAGTGGACCTTTTATGGAAATATCCTAATTTTAAATTGGATCTCCCAAGCACTGCTGCTGCCTCAGTTTGATTCATTCAAACAGGAGGCTTAGGGACCTCCTAACTATTTTGTCTTCAGTCATGTTTAAAACTACTGACTATCTATTTAAATAGCAACATTTTGGGCTGGAAGGAGAGCTTGCAGCCAATCTAGTTCCTCCACCTATCTGTCTGCTTTGCTGCCCTATAATGTTTTTTCCCCAAAAATGCCTGTTTCAATTTCACTCCTGTTTTGAGTATTCCCAGTTACATCCTCTCTTCCTCCCTCTGATTGCACCTGTTCTACATACTAAATATTCCTGAACTCCCACAAGTCCCTGCTGTTTTTTTATCTGCAGTTCATGCCCTCTTTTTTGGAGTCACTCTGTGATACAGTCCAACCTGTGATCCATCCTACACTTCAATTTAAACCTGAATTAGATTAACTGAAACCTATTCTGGGCAGCTGGCACTGTTTACATTGTTAGAAAAACAGAAGGCAATTATGGTTTGGCAGTGCATGGATTCCATGAAATTTCCCTTCTTTACTCCTCTTGCCTCCACATTGTAGCCAGTTCATTGCCCTTCTAGACAAATAAGAGGGGATGGCATTCATTTTAGTACCCATCAGCATCATGCTTTGGTCAGTCAGAGGTCACTGCTGAGTGACATTAGTTACCCCCCTCCCTGCCATCATCCTATCTGAGATGAAGTGCATCACAGCAGTCGCAAGCTCAGATCGATGTGAGAAAGTTGTGCCAATTTATTGAAGGTGTGATTTTTTAAAAAACTGATTTAGTTAAACTGGTGCAAAAGGCTATATGCATGTTCTTACTCTGGTGTAAACCAGGCTTATTTTGGTTTAGCTTAAAATGGTTAGGAATCAGTTTAACTAAACCAAAACAAGTGTGTCTACACAGGGTTTTGCACAAGTTTTATTATATCACTTTTTAAAAAGACATCTTCTGTCATTGCCACTGTTCAACATCCTAGCACTGGTACTGCAAGATTTCTTGATGTTTATCACCAGTCCAAATTCCTGGCATCACTGGGACGATCAGTACAAGTGTAGAGATGTGAAATACAGAAGCCACCTTCTTTTCCAAATGGCCTTTGTGGGTACCTGGAAAATTTGATCTCTTTGCTGCATGTAAGTTTGTTGACAAATTCAAAGGTGTTCAGAAAAGAACTACATAAATTATTTGAAGTCTAGAAAAACTGCCTTTCCAAAGCACCTCAGTCTATTTAGCTTAACAATGAGATGGTAAAGTGATGCTTTGATCACGATTGATAAGTACTATCTGTAGAGAAAATTTCTGATAGTAGAGGGTTCTTTAATTTAACAGACAAAGGCATAACAAGTTCCACTGTCTTGAAGTTAAAGCAAGACAAATTCCAACTAGAAGTAAAACATGTATTTTTAACAGTGAGGGTAGTTAACCATTAGAACAGCTTATGTAGGGATCTGGTCTCTTCTGTCACTTAAATCTTTTAATAAAGTTTAGGTATCTTAAAAGATGTGCTCTAGATCAATCATAAGTTATGGGCTTAATGTAGGAATCACTGGGTGAAATTCTATGGCCTGTGTTATGCAGGAAGTCAAATTAGATTATCTTCATATCTCTTCTGGCCTTAAATCTATGGATGAAATCCTGGCCCCATTGAAATCAATGGGAGTTTTGCCATTGACTTCAATCAGGTCAGCATTTCATCCTGTGAATCACTGCCATTATGACATTGCTCCTTCCTCCCTGCCCACTGCACAATTACCTTGGAAGAAGAATTTTGCCTTTACAGTTAAATAATGAGTATTTTTCTGTTTCTTTATTAACCCGTAGTTTTACCATAGTACAAATCTGAAAGCAGTATCACCCATTGTATTGAAACATATGACTCAGAGCTCATGTATATGTTTACAAACTAGAGCCTCGATGGGGCTGGGATATACAAAAAGTGCTCCATTCAAAAATTCTCTGGGTGGTGTCAAATGAAAGTAAGTAACTAAGTGAAGGTGTCCAAGCTGAATGCATTAATGTTCACACCTAGACCAGCTCTTAAAAGGTGACCTAGGAAGGGAAAAAATTGGGCTTGTGCTCTCCTTACTGAATTAATGCGATGAAAGTCTGAAAGCTTTTGTGTCTAGGAGGGACGGGATTGAAGGAAATGGCAAGTTCGTGCTTTTTTAGCCCCCCCCCCCCCCCCCCCCCCGCCCGCCCCCCGATTTTGTTTAAGCATTTGAAATTCAGGTCTTGTCTGCTCTGGCAGACTCTGAGATGACTGAAGAACTGGTGAAATGACATCACAAAAGTCAAGTGTGTGAAAAGTAAGCAACTGAGAGGTGAAGGGAATTTTAGTCAGTGTTTAAAACTTTCACTAAAATGTTCTTAGTTGGGAGGTTTAAGTTACATTCCTGTGTCTGTATTTAGACACCTAAATAAGTGTATAGATTTTCAGTGGTGCTGACCACATAACAGCTCCACTGAGATCCATAGGAACTGCTGAATGCTCAGCACCTTTTGGAAAATCTGGCTTCTGATTTAGGTACTTAAATAACTTTAGGCCCCTACTTTCTTTTAAAATTTGACCTTTTAAATTTTTTTTAACACCTATGTAGGATCAATGACTCATGAACATTTTGGATAAAGAATGTCTCTTTATTAGTGTCAAAAACTGCACCCTTTCCATTAGGTGTTTGAGTCACAGTAACCATACTGTGAGAGCTAGACTACACTTAAGACAATGCAGCTGTACCACTGTAGTGCTTCAGGGAAGACACTACCTGTGCTGATGGGAGGGCTTCTCTTGTCAGCCTAAGTACTCCGCCTCCCCGAGAACCAGTCTGTCCACTGTCCACCCTGGGGGTTGGGTAGATTTAACAGTGTGGCTCAGGGGTGTGGATTTTTCACACTGACCTAATTTCCTAGTATAGACCAGGCCTGAGACCCTAGAGGGCTCTTCAGTGAGGGAGAGGCAGACTTGCAATCACTGACATGTCTGAGGTAAAAATCAAACAGAAAAAGAATTATTTAATATCCCCCCCCACCCCCCAAAAAAACCCAGAAAGTTAGGCTCTCCCTTACTACATCATAACGATGTTAAACATGGGTACAAGCCCTTTTTTTTTTTTTTTTTTTTTTTTTAAGAGCAAACTTTTGCAGATCGCCTTGACTCCTAGTCAGAAGTGATTATTCCTGGTGAACCTTTTGAAATTATGAAAACCATCTTTGGAAGTAGGGAATGGACAATATAAATAATAAATTCATCCCCACTCCACAAACTAGACCAAACCCTGCACTGTCTTTAGTGCTGGGACATAGGTTTCTGCATCTGAAATATCAGGGTCCCTCTTGGGGAATGATTATATTCCAGTGGTAATTGCCATGATTGAGACAGCTGGCTTTTGATTTATAGCAAGGACTTCCATGAGAAAGTTTGGGATGGATACAGGCTAGGATGTGGGGATAATTAAAGTGTTTGTCCCACATTTTAAGAGCTATGAAATAATAATATACATTATCTTTGTGTGACCATAATGGCAGAGAGATCTTTGTTGTGCAGGACCATGTTATCTGACTCTTGGATCCGGCAAGTCTGGAGTTTTCTATGGTAGCACCACAGCATCCTGCATTAGTGAGCCGCTTGGGAGCATCCTGAGCTGTTTCCTTCAAGAGTTTGAGCAGATATCCGACAACCAGACACCACTCTACAACAATCTAATATAGCCGGTACTCCTAAGGGCCCAAACTCGCTAACCTCAGTTTCTCATTTTGTGTATCTGGGGGGTCATGGTCACAGCTAGCATGGAGGGCGGTCCAAGTCCCACTCTCCCAGGATGGTGTGGAAATATGGTGTGTATCTTAATTTTGAAAACCTGAGGATTGGATAGGAAGGAAACTAGGGACCCATCTACCATACAAGTACAACCAGGTGTTTGCAAATATTCTGTGAACACCTTTATCTGTTAGATGTGTTCGTAACAATTTGTGGCCCCACAACAGCATTTTTCACAACACAACCGTGTATCATCTGAGTTTGTGCATCCACACCTACACGCTGGTTAATAATGTTTGCACCTGTGCATTCTGGGAAAATCTGAGCAGCTATCCTATATTGCCTCAGAACATGCACAGAGTGGTGTCAGCAACACATGCAGCAGTGTGCTCTGGGATGTCCTGCCTAACTGCTTACACAGGCATAGGTATAGGGTCTCATTCACATGGCAAAACAGGTTACAGGAACACAAACATATGCTGGCTTAGGCCCCTTGCAAGGGTGAAACATGGTGAGTTGCCATGGTTACAAACTGAGTAGAGACTAACCACTAACTGGTTACAAACAGTTAAAAATTGTATTGCAGACAGAATTTTAATCAAAACTTTGGGGTGATGGGGTTTAGCAGCACCCCTGTTTACCTCTTCAGATCATGGCTTGGGGTGTGTGTGTGTACATAAAATGTTTGTAACATGAATTTCCATTTCCTCTGTACGCTTTTTCTGCTGCTTCTCTTTCCTGGTTTATACATCTGGCAAGTATCCTTAGAGGTTAATAGCTTTCTTGTCCTGGAAGTAGTTTTTGGATTAAGATGATTTTATCTTTTGTCTGCTAGGAGCTTTGTTAATGGGGCCTTGCTAGGTTAACTTTCAGCACACAGCATAGGTGTACCCCCCTTCCCTCCCACCCATAAAACAACGCACAGTAAAAAACCTGAACCCCCCCCCCCCCCACACACACACACAAATGTTACTGTTGAAAATGAATCCCTGTAGTTTGAAATGGTTTGGCTATTTGTACCTCTCTAAACAAACAGAACAGGAAACAATACAACTCTTCAAACAAGTCTGGGCTGGGTCACGTCTCTAGGGGATGAGGTCATGTTGAGGAAATGAGGGAGATAGAGTGCAATCCATTAAACTGAAAGGACGCTTGTTGGAGCAGTGAGGCAGAGACAGGCTGCTTCTTTCTTTTCTCCCCCCTTCCCCTTCTCTCTTTTTTATGAGGTATTAAACTGCCCCTTGAAAGCATTCTCCTCCTCCCCATTATTCCCAGGCACAAAGGGCTTTTTGAGGCTTCTCCTTTATCAGGAGTTTGGCATCTCTCATATCCAAGCAATCAGCTCTTTCTGTGCAGCAGTCCTACTCATTTGACGCAGGGAAGGTTTTGTAGATGCATGCAAAGGTTGGTTGAGTTGGTGCACTCTCCACATCTCTCAATACAGAGATTAAATTTGTGTGTGTGGCGTGTAAGGGGGTGGAGGGGTTAGCTGAACTGCACATTTGTACAAGCTCTGCAGAGGTGGGCAGTCCAGGAAGTCCCAGTGCACTTAAACATAAAACTCAAACAACAACATTTCATTTGCCTAGAATTAAGATTACTTATGTGCAACTCTCAGTAACGCGGTCAATGAAAATCAAGAAAATCACTGGTCAAGGCAACCTTCCTTCAAGTTCTTTAACCCTCCACAATCAATATTTGTTGGAAGTGTAAGGGAGCTTGCTGTGGAAATGGGGGGTCTGGGTGAGCATTTGGGTGTTAAAGGTTCTTAGATGTCCCCCATCACTGTAGAATGGGCATGGGTCAGTGTTCATGTTGTGCTCCCAGTCAGTACTTGGTCTGGGCCAGGAAAGCTGATGATCTAATCAGTGGACGAAATTTGGGAATGGATTCTAGTCACGTGCCACCTGAGGCATGTTGCGCATAAGCTAAGAAGACTGTAGAATCAGAGCACCTGTAATACCAACATTGATGCGTCCTCCGCACATGTGACAAATGCTCTGTTAACATCTTAAACTATCACATGATGCTCAAATCCTACATCTTAAACCCAAGTTAGAATTCTTTTCAAAAACGTAAATGATGGCTCCTAGCCGCAGGAGCTGAAAGGGAGCAAACTCCATTCTGCTTCCTTGGCCAGCTTAATCTTTTGGCATCCAGGTGGTCAGACTTCCTATGGTGATGTAGCATGATGGGATGTCATGAATTCTGCCAGCAAGAGTTAACTGGGACAAACTAAAAGGGTGATGGGGACAAATATGCTAAATATGAAGCAGCATATTTGTCAATTCTCTCCCTCCTCCACTGTTTTCTGTAGTAGACTGTTGTTCTTGCTTCATGCAGTTGTACCCATTGCAGTGTGAACGTACCCCATTGCACTTCTCACCTGGGGAGTTTAATCTAAAGCTAAAAAGTTAAATATTCTGGCAAATTTCAGCCCTCTCCCATGTCTCAACCCTTCAAAGGCTTGATCATAAACTAACTGAATGCGTACTGTACATGAACACAAATCAATTCTGAATGCTTCTCTGTAGTGAGGCCTAGTCTGAAATACCCTCCCTCTATACAAAGCCATAGGTTTTTTTCCTCTAAATGCACTTCTTTATAAAAGCCACTGTTCTATTTTTTTAAGGACTTACTGGGTCCCAAAGACCCTTTTCATAAGCAGAATTCATTGTATAAGGAAGAATAAGCTTGATTTGAACAGCATAAACTCTGAGTCTGAAACTGTAAACCACAGGTCTAATTTCTCCAGGGAGAAAATACAAACTCCATTTCTTAAATGTCATTCATACGTTTTATTTGTGTGTGTGTGTGTGTGTGTATATATATATATTATATATATATATAAAATATACACTAAACTGTCTATAATGAGCCACACCAAAACCCTGGATCCAAGCAGCCTGAACTTTGGAAAAGTTCTGATCTGGAAAGAAACATCATAAATAAATGTTTTATTAATTTATTTGGATTTATACAAATCAGACATTAGAAAAACATACATACTCTGGTCTCTTTGCTTCATATTAACAATACAAATACTACACCAGCAAAACTAAACCTAGCAACTTGACCCAAACCAGAAAATAAAATAAAAACTAAAACTACCCAAGTCCCAGCCCTGAACACACCTTTCCCTCCTTGGAACCTGGGAAAAGAGATTAGCTTTGCAGTATTCCCTGAAGGCTAACAGATTCAGGCTATATTGGTGTAATGTGGTTGCCTGTGCCTTAAGGGGACAGTGGCCTGACGCTGGCCAGCCCCATACAATTAGCCCTGCTTGCCACACCTGGGATGGAGTGTGGGGTTTAATTAGTAGAACCAGCTGAGTGTGAAGGAGCTGATTTTCCTATGATCAGCAGCAGGAAGCTGCAGAGAGAGAGAGAGAGGTGCCCTGGGAGAGAAACAAGAGTGAAGCTGGAGTGAGAGACTTCAGCAGAAGTTTGTGAACGCAGGGATTGGCTACTGGGCACGAGGAGGCCCTAATAGGGGACTCTGAGGATATGTCTACACTGCAGTTAAACACCCATGGCTGGCCCATGCTGGCTGACTCAGGCTCACAGGGCTCAGGCTAAGGGACGGTTTAATTGTGGTATAGATGTTCAGGCTTGGATTGGAGCCCAGACTCGGAGACCCTGTGAGAGGGAAGAGTCCAAGAGCCCAGGCTCTAGCCTGAGACCAAAACATCTACACCTCAATTAAACAGCCCCTTAGCCCGAGCTCTGCAAGCTTGAGTCTGCTGGCACGGCCAACCCTGGGTTTTTAATTGCAATGCGGACATACCCCGAGAGTACGTCTGCACTGCTATTTTAAGCCCCAGGACGTGATCCCTGTGAGCCCCGAGTCAGTTGACTTGGGCTCTGAGACTCACAGCTGAGTTTGTTTTGTTTTTTATTTTTTCCCCGTGTATATGTACCCTTAGTCATTCAGGACAATCCAGGGAGGGTATGACCTGGGAGATCCCAGCAGGAAAGAGTGGAAGTGTGGATTTGGGGAAGATTTTAAAACTTTATTTTGGGTCTGATTTTGTTGTTTTAAAAAATCCAGTCCCAAAGAGGGGTGTGGATGAACCAAAGAAGAGTTGTTTTGATAGTTTGGTTGTAGGGGCCCTGAGCTGAAGAGGGAAACCGAGGCAGGGTGCCTACAGAGTGATGCTAGGCCGTAAGAGGGTGCTTGGGAGGTGTCCAGCCCATTTACAATTGGACTGGGATGTACTGAATTCTAAAGTTCAGAGCCATCCACAGAGAAAGCTCTGTCAGCTGCTCCACTTTATTAAACTAAAAGTGTTCCAAACTGAGCACCTCTAATTGTAACTATGGTGATATCACGCTGGAAGAGAGACCTTATTGTTAGTGTACATGTGTGCATAGGGCTCTATACATTTATAAAATCTTGTCCATGCATCTGTGGTGCATCTCAGTTGCACCTAGGCATCAAATACCAAAATAAAATCGAAGATGCAGTGTTTGCAAGTGACATGTACTCTTCAGCTGCGGTAACTTAGAGTGACATTCGATTTTGGGCTTTGAATTACCTTTAAATTTTGTGCAAAATATTGTTTTAGACGTTAACATTGAAGAGAGACTGGGAAGACACTAAATTTGCACCTAAAGAGCCTCAGTACAGTGAAAAAGGATCTTCCAAGATTAAGCAAATAATGAGGAGGCAAGTGAGATGTACATAGGTGGTGTTTAGTTATTGAGTCATTCTGAGCCCTGGTCTACACTAGGACTTTAGGTCGAATTTAGCAGCGTTAAATCGATGTAAACCTGCACCCGTCCACACGATGAAGCCCTTTATTTCGACTTAAAGGGCTCTTAAAATCGATTTCCTTACTCCACCCCTGACAAGTGGATTAGCGCTTAAATCGGCCTTGCCGGGTCATATTTGGGGTACTGTGGACATAATTCGATGGTATTGGCCTCCGGGAGCTATCCCAGAGTGCTCCATTGTGACTGCTCTGGACAGCACTCTCAACTCAGATGCACTGGCCAGGTAGACAGGAAAAGAACCGCGAACTTTTGAATCTCATTTCCTGTTTGGCCAGCGTGGCAAGCTGCAGGTGACCATGCAGAGCTCATCAGCAGAGGTGACCATGATGGAGTCCCAGAATCGCAAAAGAGCTCCAGCATGGACTGAACGGGATGTACGGGATCTGATCGCTGTATTGGGAGAGGAATCTGTGCTATCAGAACTCTGTTCCAGTTTTTGAAATGCCAAAACCTTTGTCAAAATCTCCCAAGGCATGAAGGACAGAGGCCATAACAGGGACCCGAAGCAGTGCCGCGTGAAACGTAAGGAGCTGAGGCAAGCCTACCAGAAAACCAGAGAGGCGAACGGCCACTCCGGGTCAGAGCCCCAAACATGCCGCTTCTATGATGAGCTGCATGCCATTTTAGGGGGTTCAGCCACCACTACCCCAGCGGGGTTGTTTGACTCCTTCAATGGAGATGGAGGCAACATGGAAGCAGGTTTTGGGGACGAAGAAGATGATGATGATGATGAGGTTGTAGATAGCTCACAGCAAGCAAGCGGAGAAACCTGTTTTCCCGACAGCCAGGAACTGTTTCTCACCCTGGACCTGGAGCCAGTACCCCCCGAACCCACCCAAGGCTTCCTCCTGGACCCAGCAGGTGGAGAAGGGATCTCCGGTGAGTGTACCTTTTAAAATACTATACATGGTTTAAAAGCAAGCATGTGAAAGGATTAATTTGCTCTGGCATTCGCGGCTCTCCTGGATGTACTCCCAAAGCCTTTGCAAAAGGTTTCTGGGGAGGGCAGCCTTATTGTGTCCTCCATGGTAGGACACTTTACCAGTCCAGGCCAGTAACACGTACTCGGGAATCATTGTACAACAAAGCATTGCAGTGTATGTTTGCTGGCATTCAAACAACATCCGTTCTTTATCTCTCTGTGTTATCCTCAGGAGAGTGAGATATCATTCATGGTCACCTGGTTGAAATAGGGTGCTTTTCTTCAGGGGACACTCAGAGGTGCCCGTTCCTGCTGGGCTGTTTGCCTGTGGCTGAACAGAAATGTTCCCCGCTGTTAGCCACGGGGAGGGTTGAGGGGGTAGCCATGCAGTGGGGGGAGGCAAAATGCGACCTTGTAACGAAAGCACATGTGCTATGTGTGTAATGTTAACAGCAAGGTTTACCCTGAAAGAGTGTAGCCACTGTTTTATAAAATGTGTCTTTTTAAATACCACTGTCCCTTTTTTTTTCTCCACCAGCTGCATGTCTTTCAATGATCACAGGATCTTCTCCTTCCCAGAGGCTAGTGAAGATTAGAAAGAAAAAAAAACGCACTCGTGATGAAATGTTCTCTGAGCTCATGCTGTCCTCCCACACTGACAGAGCACAGACGAATGCATGGAGGCAAATAATGTCAGAGTGCATGAAAGCACAAAATGACCGGGAGGAGAGGTGGCAGGCTGAAGAGAGTAAGTGGCGGACTAAAGACAGGGCTGAAGCTCAAATGTGGCGGCAGCGTGATGAGAGGAGGCAGGATTCAATGCTGAGGCTCCTGGAGGATCAAACCAGTATGTTCCAGTGTATGGTTGAGCTGCAGCAAAGGGAGCTGGAGCACAGACTGCCACTAAAGCCCCTGTGTAACCAACCGCCCTCCTCCCCAAGTTCCATAGCCTCCACACCCAGATGCCCAAGAACGCGGTGTGGGGGCCTCCAGCCAACCAGCCACTCCACCACAGAGGATTGCCCAAAAAACAGAAGGCTGGCATTCAATAAATTTTGAAGTTGTAAACTTTTAAAGTGCTGTGTGGCATTTTCCTTCCCTCCTCCACCACCCCTCCTGGGCTACCTTGGTAGTCATCCCCCTATTTCTGTGATGAATGAATAAAGAATGCATGAATGTGAAGCAACAATGACTTTATTGCCTCTGCAAGCGGTGATCGAAGGGAGGAGGGAAGAGTGGTTAGCTTACAGGTAAGTAGAGTGAACCAAGGGCCGGGGAGGGGGTTTCATCAAGGAAAAACAAACAGAACTTTCACACCGTAGCCTGGCCAGTCACGAAACTGGTTTTCAAAGCTTCTCTGATGCGTACCACGGCCTCTTCTGCTCTTCTAACCGCCCTCGTGTCTGGCTGCATGTAACCAGCAGCCAGGCGATTTCCCTCAACTTCCCACCCCGCCATAAACATCTCCCCCTTACTCTCACAGATATTGTGGAGCGCACAGCAAGCAGTAATAACAGTGGGAATATTGGTTTCGCTGAGGTCTAAGCGAGTCAGTAAACTGCGCCAGCGCGCCTTTAAACGTCCAAATGCACATTCTACCACCATTCTGCACTTGCTCAGCCTGTAGTTGAACAGCTCCTAACTACTGTCCAGGCTGCCTGTGTACGGCTTCAGGAGCCATGGCATTAAGGGGTAGGCTGGATCCCCAAGGATAACTATAGGCATTTCAACATCCCCAACAGTTATTTTCTGGTCTGGGAATAAAGTCCCTTCCTGCAGCTTTTGAAACAGACCAGAGTTCCTGAAGATGCGAGCGTCATGTACCTTTCCTGGCCTTTCACGTTGATGTTGATGTTGGTGAAACGTCCCTTGTGATCCACCAGAGCTTGCAGCACTATTGAAAAGTACCCCTTGTGGTTTATGTACTCGCCGGCTTGGTGCTCCGGTGCCAAGATAGGGATATGGGTTCCGTCTATGGCTCCACCACAGTTAGGGAATCCCATTGCAGCAAAGCCATCCACTATGACCTGCACATTTCCCAGGGTCACTGCCCTTGATATCAGCAGATCTTTGATTGCGTGGGCTACTTGCATCACAGCAGCCCCCACAGTAGATTTGCCCACTCCAAATTGATTCCCAACTGACCGGTAGCTGTCTGGCGTTGCAAGCTTCCAGAGGGCTATCGCCACTCGCTTGTGAACTGTGAGGGCTGCTCTCATCTTGGTATTCATGCGCTTCAGGGCAGGGAAGGCAAGTCACAAAGTTCCATGAAAGTGCCCTTACGCATGCGAAAGTTTCGCAGCCACTGGGAATCGTCCCAGACCTGCAACATTATGCAGTCCCACCAGTCTGTGCTTGTTTTCCGGGCCCAGAATCGGCATTCCACAGCATGAACCTGCCCCATTAGCACCATGATGCATGCATTGGCAGGGCCCATGCTTTCAGAGAAATCTATGTCCATGTCCTGATCGCTCACGTGACCGCGCTGACGTCGCCTCCTCGCCCGGTATCGCTCTGCCAGGTTCTGATGCTGCATATACTGCTGGATAATGCGTGTGGTGTTTAATGTGCTCCTAATTGCCAAAGTGAGCTGAGCGGCCTCCATGCTTGCCTTGGTATGGCGTCCGCACAGAAAAAAGGTGCGGAATGATTGTCTGCCATTGTTCTGACAGAGGGAGGGGCGACTGACGACATGGCTTACAGGGTTGGCTTACAGGGAATTAAAATCAACAAAAGGGGTGGCTTTACATCAATGAGTATTTCAGGCAGGACTTCACGGAGGGTTCCAATAAGAAATGGTTTACCTAAGTAATTGTTCTTATTGGAACAAGCAGGTTGGTCTGGCCTCTGATTGATGCATGGCTAGATTTACCTCGCTGCACCTTCTCTCTGAGTGACTGCAGTGTGACCTAGAGGAATGAGTCCCCTAGACGGGCGAAGCAAATGAGTACAAAACAAATCTGGTCTATTTCTTGTTTTCATCCACTACATCTATCTTTTACATCTTTGGCTGGCAGCAGATGGTGCAGTAGGACTGCTACCCATCCTCATCTCTTGCCTGCCTGGCAGAAGATGGTACAGTAGGACTGCTAGCAATCCGTATCGCCTGCCTGCTCACCATAAGATGGTTCAATAAGAGTGACTGCAGGATTAAAGAGAATGACCTGGTCAAGTCACTCCAAATTTAGTCCCTGCGCCCATGTCTGCCCAGGCGCTCCTGGCTGATGTGGCCAGGAGCACCTCGGACATGACGATGACAGCTACCAGTCCTACTGTACCGTCTGCTGCCACAAGGCAATGGGTTGATACTGCTGTGTAGCAATGCAGTGCCACATCTGCCAGCACCCAGGAGACATACGGTGACGGTTACATGAGCGGGCTCCATGCTTGCCGTGGTATGGTGTCTGCACAGGTAACTCAGGAAAAAAGGCGCGAAACGATTGTCTGCCCTTGCTTTCACGGAGGGAGGGAGAGAACGGGGGCCTGACGATATGTACCCAGAACCATCCGCGACAATGTTTTAGCCCCATCAGGCATTGGGATCTCAACCCAGAATTCCAGTGGGCAGTGGAGACTGCGGGAACTGTGGGATAGCTACCCACAGTGCAACGCTCCGGAAGTCGACGCTTGCCTCGGTACTGTGGAAGCACTCTGCCGAGTTAATGCACTTAATGCACTTAGAGCATTTTCTGTGGGGACACACACAGTCGAATATATAAAACCGATTTCTAAAAAACCGACTTCTATAAATTCGACCTAATTTCATAGTGTAGACATACCCTGAGCGATGTGAGAAGGTAAAATAGAGTGGGCAAAGGGAGTAGAGGGGGCTGGGACTCTCTCTGTCTCTCTCTTTTTTTTTTTATCTGTGCATTGAGATTAGCCTCTCTCTCATTTGTGTAGGCAGTAAGTGGGGAGTCTCTGGCTTGTGTGTTGTGGGAAAACCTCCTCCCCTCTCTGTCTCAATTAGCCCTGCTAATTCATATTGGCATGTTTGATCTTTTCGGAATGAGATGAAAGGGGCATCTGCCAACTCTGGTTACAATCAGAGCCTGCCCAATCTCGATTGAAGGGACTGTGCTGGAAAAGGACATTCATCACTTTGAGGGGAGGGAGGGGGAAGAGAAAAGCGCCACGAGTGCCCTGCCCAAATCAGGGGTGTAGAATGCAAGGGGAGGAAGGAATGTTATCTGCACTGCCTTACCCAACATTCTCTTCGAAAACAAAATCGGAGTGGAAATGTGCTCCGCTGTGTTCAAACTGAAATAGCTGAGGGAAATGGCACCTCATTTATTTCCTTGTTTTCATTGCCAAACAGTGGGAGTAGGGAGGGAGAGGCAGCTTAAGTGCTTCTAGTGCCCTGAGCAAAACTGAATTACAGAGCTAGTCTTGCCCACCCCAATGCGTGGTTAGACATGAGAGAGTATGAAGCAACAGATCTTTGCTGACTAACGAAGCATTGGGATTCCACTTCAGAGGTGCCAGCAGAAGCCTCTTTGTGCTCTTAGAGCCTTTTTAGACGCACAAGTTGTATAGTTAAAGCAGTACAACCCCGTGGTGTGGCTCTACCAGTAAAAGCTGCTTTATAGCTATTCTTGTACAGGCAGGGGAACAAGCTATACTGGTATAAGTTACCTTTATACAGATAAAACTGCGTCCACACAAGGGATTGTACCAGTATAACTCTAGTGGTATAAAATCATACCCCTAACCAAAATTGTACTGTTGGTACAATTTTATAAAACGTATACCAGCGTAGCTGTGTTGGTCAGAAATGATGCTGATGACTCCATCTTCCCATAGCGCTCTCGCCATCAAGAGTGTCTAAGCTTTTTCTGCCTTAAATGTTCCTACATGGAAACTGGAGTCTGCACATCATTTAATTCTCTGCCCTTGCATTTGCCTAGAGGATTTCATTATTCCTAAAGCACCCTTAGTGGATGGGAGGGATGGCATTGTCTAGTCTGGAGTACCTTGTGCTATTGGCAAACTGCACTCACATCTGTGATTTTTTTTTTATACTAATATTTAAAATTTCCCTTGCCTTTGCTTCCTTTCCACTCTTAAGGGGCTCTAAAGTGAGAGGTTCAGTCTGTGCCCTGGGGATTCGTTTAGAATGTTTTTTGTTTTCCTGGCTCATAATGCCACCTGCGGTAGGCCATTTCAGGCATCACAAAATGAGGGAGTTCAGTGCACAAAGCTAGAGAGAGGAACAAGGTGCAGTAGCACCATGAGCCCCCTCACCACTTACAGCCACTAAAAATTCCACCGCACTTTTGAAGAGTAGTGTGTTAACCCTGGTGTCCTGGCCAGATTCCAGCCTGGGTCATTACACTTTCTGAGGCCTGATTCTCCTTTTACTTACAGTAGTAAATGAAGTTACACTGTGAGAGGAGAAGAAGGCCCTTCCTGTCTAAAGTCCCTCTGTCATTTCAGTTGGATACAGTATTCCCCCCCGCCCCAATATTAAGTAGCATCACTTAAATAGTGGCATGATTCCACATCAGAAGTGACTCTTTACAGTGGCAGGTGAATGATCCCTGTATATTACCTCTGTAAAGTGCTTGAGATGTTTCAGAATGAAAAATGCTATATAAATATAAGCAAGGCCCTAGATCCTATGCAGCAGGAAGGCAAGGATTCAGGAGTGTCTTCCCAAGCCTCCCCATGCACTGTAATGAAGTACAGAACAGGCTGTACGGTATACCTTATTTTTGCATTTGATATTACATTAATGTTGCACTACTCGTACATATTCAGTGTGCTGCTGATTTTATTTTTATATTGATAATGCAAGATTGCATTGTGGAAGTTATGGGGATGAGGAGGAAGCTGAGAGTTTTGGTAGCTGTATAGGGGACAGATGGGGTGGGAGCTAGTAATATGGAGAGAGATGCACTTCTTCTTTCTCTTCTGCCTTCTAGACAGGGGTGAAAGTCACTTTAAAATTTGGGGACGGAGAACGAAATTCCTCATTTCCTACTCCAGCAAACATCCACTGCATCCTGGCCTACTCTCTGCTCTACTCCCAACAATGGAGAAGTACAAACTAATATGTGTGAAATAGTTAACAATGATGACATATAATGTACTTTCATTAGGGTTCAAAGTGAGATGGATGGGAGGAGTTCACACTTCTCAGAGTTCTAGTTGCAACCAGTGAGCAGTTTCAGGCAGGTCTGACTGCATTGGTAGATTCACTTTACGTTTTGCAGGCTTTCTTTGTGAGCATAGCAAGTAGAGACTTAATTTTTTAAAAACAAATGAAAGCTGAGGTTCTGGAGCCAATTCAAAGAAAAAGCTGCCCTGGGTCCAGGGTTAGCTGTACCTCAGTTCCCTTTCTGGTCTCTCTAAATCACCCCCTCAGGGGATAAGCCTCTTGCTCTGACCAGTTTTGCATGGCATTTTGCCGTTCTTCCTCTCTTAGGGGCTCTGGTTATGATACCTTATGCACAGCAACCGCTCGTCTCACTGCAAATCTGATTTGGTTCCAGGCACCTGCGTTTCTTCCCTTTGGGAATCTGTGACCAGTGCCACTGAACAACAGCCTTCTCAAAGTATTTTTATTTAGTCGTTGGGACAAAGCATTAAAGAAACAAAAAAAGATTTTAAAACAACTAACAGCTGACACACACATTTAGTCTCATTACAGGAATAGAACAGACCCAATTCACATTCTCTTAAACCACCAAGATCTTTCTGTGCATGTCTGTCTCGCTCTCGCTCTGACTGGTTCCTTCTGACAGGTTCAACAAAGCGCCACCCTCCCTGTGTGGGGCCTGGGTCAAATTACCATATTGCTGAATCATTTTTTTGTTTATGGGCCCAGGTGTGAAATATCCTGGTGCCTGACAGTCGGTTTTTCCAGTCAATTGAGCATACAATAGGGCCTCTCTGGGAGAATGCCCTCTTGATGGCTGCTGCAGTGTTTGGACAGTTAGATCCATTCAGTCTCAATGGGTTGTAATCCCCAGCCTGATGTCTGCCTGTCTCCTGTGGGTGAGTGCGTTGGAACTGTCTGCTCTCCTTTGATAGTCTAACACACCGTCTTAGAAGTCAAGCACATAGAGCACATTATGATTACAGACTGAAATGAGCAATTGATAGAGACACTTTTGGACACATATCATCACAGAAGGACACTTATGTGACTGATTACATGGCCATGTAATCACATTATGCAGGAGGATCTGAATACAAGATGGTATGATGATCATCATTTTCAGCACCTTAGAGTACAACGAACCTACTGATAGGATTTAGAAAGAGGGTTCTAAAGTGATATTTACTGTCTAAACAGTAAGGAAACATCACGAAGGATTGACCTAATGCTGACCATTATTGAAATGCTTTTTGGCCTGTTGAATTTTGGCAAAGGGGAAAGTTATGAAAAAGTCCTTATTTTATTCATGTGCAAATGAGTGCCCTCTACGTTATAGAATAAAATGGCAGCTCCTCTGCTACACTCTTCAGTAAATCACTAATTAGGTGCAAGATTGGCAGCTAGCTTCCCAGACTGACAGCAGCTGGATGGGAGAGACAGAGACAGATGAAGGGTGTGTGTGAAAGTGGAAGTTCTGGGAAAGGATAAGATCAAGTCACTCGGAGCATCCCAGTGCTGAATTAAAAACAGGCATTGAGACAGGAGCTCAAACAAGCAGCTATTTATTCACTGCAGAAGCTTTGTTAACTGAAACACACACTGGGCATGATTCTCCTCTCGCTGAGACCAGTATAGAGGGCTAGAGGTAAACTTACCTGTTCAACTTAACTTCAGCATTTCCTGACTGAGTGATTCACTTTGCACCCTTAACATTCTTTATTGTGTGGGGTGGCATACAAAGTGCGGAATGTGGTTTATGTGTATATAACATCTTCAGTAAGAATCCTGATTACCAAACATTTGAGACGTCTGATCTCACTGGTTTGGTAGAACACTTCTCTCTATGCCAACCTCTGTCTCTCACCAAACTGTGCAGTCTCTAAATCGATACTCTTTCTTTCTTAAGGCTGACACATGCTGGATAACTTCCTATATGAGTCTTTATCTTCCCGCTGAAACCAAATTACATTGTGTGGATGTGGCTACACGGCAAACCTTGTCTATATTCACTGTTATAGCACCTTTCTCTAGATAGAAGCTTACCGGTTGTTTATTCCTGAGTACTACACTTGTAATGCTTTTGTTGCCTGTGTAAGTGCTGAGAGCATCTGAAAATCTTTTTTTTTCAATCGGTGTATAGGACCATGCATAAAAAGTGAGCTATCCAATAGCTTTTTATTTGAAAGATGTTGACTATTTATCTAGTTGACAACCCTGGGATGCTACATCAGTTATCGTCCATCCCCATGGATAATACAGAGCGCTTCCCCTAATGAAGAGGCTGTCATGCATTATCAGGCTGCAGGAGCTGTCTGTTCAGAGAGTCCAGGCATTAACAGAAAAGGAATTGATTGTAACAGGACTGTTTCCTTAGCATGCCCACAGCAAGGGCAGTGTATGTACACTATTTAAATCTGTCTCCCTTCCACCCCTGCTCACTTCACATATCCATGATGGGGGATGGTTGAGGCTAAGCTTGAGGTACTTCAGGGGAGGCATGTGCCTGGCTTATGGATAAAAGGAAGTCTTTGGGCTGAAGTGCTGTCAGTCCCTCTCTGCCCTTTCATAAGCACTACATTTTTAGCAAAAACAAGGCAACATTGTAACTTTTCCAGAACTCCGCCAAAGCTAACAAACCCTGCAAATGCTAACACAAACAGTTAAAAAGTGGCTTATAAAATGTTTAAGCACCAGATGTAGGAAAGTACGAGGTTTTATTTGTTACCATATGTATGACCATAGTTCAAGCTTTTGTTAGGTTAAGTATGTACTGGACCTGTCACAGTGCCTCTAACTACCCGCTCTAACAACAACCACAGCTCCTTTAACTACCCAGACATCTGTTGGAAAAGTAATATGGTAAAACACAAGATTTCCAATAAGTTCTTGGACTATATTGGGGACAACTTTTTGTTTGAGGAAGTGCAGGAAGTAACCAGGGGAACAGCCATTTTAGACTTGATTCTGACCAACAGGGAGAAATTGGTTGTGCATCTGAAGGTGGAAGGCAACTAGGGTGAAAGTGGTCATGAAATGATAGATTTCATGATTCTAAGAAAAGGAAGGAGTGAGAGCAGCAGAATAAGTACAGTGGACTTAAAAAAAATAACAACCGACTTTAACAAGCTCAGAAAACTGGTAAGGTCCCATTGGGAAGAAAATCTTTAGGGATAAAGGAGTTCAGTAGAGCTGGCAATTTCTGAAGAAAATAATATTAAAGGCACAACTGAAAACTATCCTGATATGAAGAAAAGATCGGAAGAATAGTAAGAGGCCAATATGGCTCCATCAGGAGCACTTTAGTGAACTGAAAACTAAAAAGGAATCCTACCAAAAGTGGAACATAAGGAGGAGTACAAAAGAATAACACAAGCATGTATGGACAAAATCAGAAAGGCAAAGGCACAAAATGAATTACATGTAGAAAGGAATCTAAAAGGCAATAAGAAGAGGTTATTTAAATACATTAGGAACAAGAGAAAGTTGAAGAATGTGTAGATCCTCTACTTAGCAGGGAAGGAGAAACTAATAACTGATGACATCAAGAAGGCTGAGGTGTTTAATGACTGTTTTGCTTCAATATTTACTAAAAAAGGTTAATGGTGACCAAATACAACTAATATTAACAACAAGGGGGAAGGGACACAAGCCAAAATAGGGAAAGAACAGGTTCAAGAATATTTAAATAAGTTAGAAGTATTCATATTGGCAGGGCCTGATGAAAATCATCCTTGGGAACTTCAGGAATGAGCTGAAGTAATCTTGGAACCATTAGCAATTATCTTTGAGAACTCCTGGGGGAGGGGAGGGCCCCAGAGGAGCGGAGAAGGGCAAACAAATTTCTACCCTTCGTCCTGAAAGAAGTAGATGTTTTGTTGGTGGCATTATTAGATATTGTGTGACCCAGTATGCCCAAAGGTTTGGCTTTTGGTGATGTTTTTGTTTTTGGTGGAGAGTTGTGCCAGGTTGGTGACCCATGGTAGTACTGCTGAAAGGAGCTGTTAGGAGAGACCAGAAGTGCTGCAGTGTTGTTAAAGATTCCTGTAATAGGAGCAAGTTTTGCACCAAGCAGAGGGAGAGAAAAATCCCTTTTTCTTTTTTCCCTTTCTTTCCGTAGAGATATGCAGAGCTGCAGCAGTGGACATCTGCTGCCTTCCCCCTTACTCACATCATTATCCCTACCATTGTATAGAAAGCACATTTGTGTCAGAGTTGCCCTTCTTGTTTTGTGTGGTGTTCTTTCTAATCCTGTTCACTTACCCAGGTGGTTTTACATCAAGGGCAACGGGAATGCCATCCTGGTACACTTCTGCGCTCGATATAATCCAGCCTGTATACTCAGAGGAAATTTAAGACTCTTCCTTCTCCCTTTCCCCCTCCTTTGCTTTCAGGTGGCGGCCAAGGCTGGAGTTTACGAGATCCTGAATCAGCTGGGGTTTGCTGAGTTTGAGAACCTAGAAGACAAGTCTCTCTCCAAGCTCCGCTATCGCTGGCAGGAACAGAGCTGTAGCCAACTTCCATTCCGAGGGGAGTTCATTTAGGACCTGATGCTGTGAGGCACCTTGGGAATTTCTGCGTTTCTCCATACTTGGCTGGTTCTCTTGCTTTTTATGGATGGGGGGAGGGAGAATTTGCCTTAAGGAAAGACTTTGTTTCCAGAAAGATTGGAGCAGGACGGGACACACCTTAAATTGACTTTAAAAAACAAAAATTTATAGTGTTCTGTTAGACACAATAAAAATATTGTAAATTAAATAACAGGTGTCTAATTGAAAACATTGTGTAACCTTTAAAAAAAATCTCTGAAATGTTTAAAACAAATCTTCTTAATTTAGTGAATGTATTAGCAGCAAGTGCCAAATTTTTCATGGCCTTCCTCACTTTCCCACTATAGCAGTGCAGTCTATGCACTATATACAGAGAGAGTCATATAAATGTAAAAGAATTTGCAGGCCAACTTGGGATTCATGAAGAATCCCGTAGGCACTAGAATGAGATCTGGATTTTTATGTTTGTGCATATTTATTACACTTTTTAAAATTAACTTTATTAACAAACTAGAGGTGTTTGAGAAAAATATAAGGAATAACTTCCCACAGCCCTGCTACAGTCAAAAGCCCTGTTTCCAGAGCCTGTATGCTTATGCTGCAGTATGGCACCAAAGCTTCTGTTTAGCAAAAAGCCACATTTTGTGGATCCAGAAATGAAAGATGAAATCTTGGCCCAACTGAAATCAATAGGAATTTTGCCATTGAAACCAGGATTTCACACAGTGTATCTAAAGCAATTTAAAAAAACCCTTCACAGAGGAAATAATAAAAAAGAAGGGATTGGAAAGATTGAAAAATAAGGTGAATCAAGTGTGTTCAGATACAGAATAAAGTCGCATTCTCGCTATCACATCTGAGGGAGAGGCTGGTTGCAGAAGGTTTGGTGAGCAGAAATGGAATAGTCCAGAGCTAGCATGAACAGGATGACAAAATAAGATATGAAGTACAAATGCACAAGCATGCAGTCTGTCTCTTTCCAAATCTGCTTTCATCGGCTGCCAGCAGTTCAGGAGGTGCATACATCAGAAATTAAAAAGTGAATTTTTTGAAAAAATTAAAATACCAAGAGGTGTGTATTTTATTTGGAATTGTTCCTATTGCTACTTCAAAATCCAAGCACCAAGGCTTCTGTTTATCAAGCATTTTATTTTTGGCTTCTTTCTGATGGAGCATTTTGTTTTCTTTTCTTTTTATAAATGCAAAGCATCAGATCAAGTATTTTACATCTCCAGCAGGATATTTTAGGGTTTAAATTATTTGCTGGTGATATAACCGAATAGATAAATTGGTAACTTGCAAGAGGCAGTTGCTATTTCTTTGTCTTTTGTTACCTCTAACACAGCCATCTGACAGCATAAAATGTTTTCACTTCTCCTCGTCGCCTATAGTAACTGAAAGGTGGCTATGTTGAAGTGACGTAAAACCAAAATAAACTTGCTCGTTGAAGGTAGTTTATGGCACCGGTATGCAGAGAACTTTGAAACAGCCCTGTTGTTGACTGATTTCTGTTACAAACAGATGTATATCAATTTTTGTATTCAGTTCCTTTCTGATAATGGAACAGACACTGTATTTTTTGCAAAACTACTGTACAGCTGTATGCCTCCACTTTGTTTCTAAATTTTATGTGATCTTTTGGGTTTCTCCACGTGTGTGTTTATTATTTCATTAAGGTTAAAGATCTTTGTGGGGAGTAGGGTGCCTAAATACCTTTGAGGATCTGTGCCTAAGTGTTCCCTGCTTTGCCAAAACAGTTTTGCAAAAATTCTTGTACTAACCTGATAACTTCATGTTTTATAGAGTGCTACTAACAAATCTATCATATTACAGGTTTCCTGAAAGTTGTACCTTTAACATTTCTTGTAACTGGGCAAAGACCATTGTGGTTCTCCAAATGGACATTTTATTCCTTAAAGGTATGATGTCTGGGGTGAATTCTGGCTCCATTGAAGCCAATGGCAAAACTCCCAGTGACTTCAGTGGAGCCAGGATTTCACCCCTCATGTCCACATTTCCACAGGCCATGAACATTCAATGTATGGTTTCAGAAAACCTCTCTCTTGTACAGAATCTTTCTTACTGGGCTTCAACATTATTCTGCATAGACTGTCATAAGGCAACAAAAATGGCTAAAAAGCAATAAGCCCAGGTGCTGGGTAAAGCAAATGTGGTCTCTTTACCACTCATAACCAGTTCTAAGAGGTGCATTCAAAGCACCAAGCCTAGAAGAAATTGGAGACAGACCCTGCCTGCCCTTCCCTCAAGGGGGACTTCACATAGATCCTTTAAGGCATAAAAGGCTCTGGTAATTCAGTGGTTGATGCAACTGATGTTCTTTGACGTCTCTTAATGAAATTAAAACTATTCTGAAAGGGGATTGTTATCTGGGATCTAGGTACCTATATATTGGTAATTTCTGGGGCCACATTTTCTCTTGTGCAACTGAATAGAATGCAAACTCCTCTGAACAACGGGTAAGGATTTGTGATTCATTAACAAACTTTGGTTATATTTTCAAAGGGAGCATTTCTCTTTTGACCTTGTTTTGGGTCTTTTTTAATGCCACTTTTTAACCTTTGGGCCTGAATGACCCAACTGCATGCTTTTCAAATGTAATATTTTGCTAAACCCCACGTTTGTCATAACATTTCCTCACCATGAAAATGGACACAGTCAGGCAGGAAGTGGCTGAGTCTAGAGGAAAAGAATGCTCTTTGCACTCATATGCTGGATCTGAGTTACCACAATGATGCAAAGAAAATACAGGCCTATTAAAATGGGAAGTGGCTCAGTTTTGGAAAGTTTACCTTAGTCTGGCATGGGCTCATTAATTTGGTCTCACCAACAGACATTTCCTCCCTGTAAGTGCTGCTGTATTTTACAAAAGTTTAAACTCCAGCTCGTCATCAAGTATCCCCTCAAGCTGGCTGTTGAATCTATTCCCTGTGAGCTACTGTCCAAAGAACCAATCTACTGTACTTGGTTATAAGATGTTCGTGTAGCACGTTTTTGGACACAGTGCTGGGCACTGCTAATGTTCCTGTTTTCCAGGGTTGCTGGGTGAATTCAAACCAGGATCCAGGAACTTGGAAAGTCCACAAGATTGCCACCAACTTCTCCGCCATTCCCATTAGTCTGAGTTTAAACTCTGCTTATTAGTGCTGGTTGAAAAAAAAATCAAAACATTTTCATAGCAAAGAAGAACAAATCATTCACAAAAATTCCATGAAATAATATTCCCATTTTTTAATTAACTTTACTGCCTATGTTGACTGGTTTATAGCTAATACAAATAGTGCCCGGTATTTCACAGTGGTTTATGTACAGCCTGCTAATCCATATGAGAAATCTGTATTTTTAAAAATCCTGTCAGATATAAAGTGCGAAGTAACTGAAGTGCTGTTTGTATAGCTAGCTTTGTGTGGCAGCTAACACGTGGTTCTTGCTCCCCTGGTCGTTTAAGACACCATACATTTTCGGGGGCTGACCGTTGCTTAGTGGATGAGACATTGAGTGGGTGGCAAGCACCACAGAAGGTTGCCTTTTGACTTAAGGCATCATTTTCAGAGGAGCTGAGTGCCCACAACTCCACTTAAAGTCCTAATGAGCTGCAGGTACACAGCACTTCTGAAAATCAGGTCCTTTAAGTATCTTTTGGGGTATCTGCCCAAAACGTTATGGGCGGTAGTTGTGTGAAGGATGGAGGGTTGGGGAGCTCACCTGCAGTGGCCCTTAATTTGTGGAAAAGGCCAGGTGACAGGGGACTTACAATAAGACAGAAAGCAGTTCCCAAGTGAGGTTATAATATTCCTCTTAAACATTCATTACTACCCTTGGTTTCTTATTTATTTATTTTGTAGTTGCTCAGCCTTGCCCTGCAGGGAGACCAGTATCTCTCCAGGTTGTGGGTGCAGTAATGTCAAATTAGCCTTGAATACACAAAGTAGCAACTGAACCTCTTTAATGTTACAAAATGTTCTGATTAGCTTTTAAAAAATATTCATTTTATTACACCTCTTGCCATTTCACCCATAGGGAGAAAAAGCCCCTTTCCAGCTTTATCAGTGTAGACTAGAAACTTGAATGACATCACCTGGATTGCGATGTGAAAGGTCTCTTTCCACAACTCCATCTTTACATCATGCTGTTTTAAAGAGCAGCTCAAACTTTGGAAAAACTCAAAAGAAAAATCCAGGAAAATGGCCTTTTAAAAAAACCCATGAATTTCGTGTGTGGGAAAAATTGCCATTTTCAATGTTTTTCATTTTTTAAAAAAATTAGTGCCTTTCTCAGTATTTTGAATTTTTTATAGAAAACTGTAATAATAAAAATGTGGTTGAACTGGCTATTGAAATTATACATTTACTAGAAACTGGATTTTCAGTAAATGAAAAATTATTATAATAATTTTGATACTGCTTTTGTTGTGTTCTCAAAAATTCTAAAAGAAAATCTGACAAAATGTAATCTGCAGCCTAGCCCCTATAATTCACTATTAGCACTAACCTAGGCTACTTTACTGATCACATTCTTTGCAAATCTCCCTGCTTCTCCTTTAATTGAAAAGTAACTTTTTGTTTAGATTTCCCATTTGTTCAATCCAATGAAACTTCTGTGATTCTCTTACCTTTTGTCCACTTTCATTTCTGGCCTCTTTGCAACAAGAATTTTTTTCCCCAGGTAATGTTTCTGAGAATATTAGATCTTTTAGGGCTAAATTCAGGCTAGTGGTGAGAGTGACCTGCCTCTTTTTTCCCCATGTGCATGCTCCCTAAATGAGCACATATATGACCTGTACAAGTGACATTAGTATGTTCCTGTATGATCCTGAACCAACCCAATGCACAGTCCTCTCACCCATTTGATGCCTGCTCATTGTGGAATAATTTTCATGGGGGCCTTTACATTGGGATCATCAACTTGGACAGGACATTTGCAAATGGGCATATATATGCAGGGGTTTCTACCATTCCCAGACAAGGGGATATTGCTGTACCAAACTGTTTTAGCGCTATTCATCATTCTCTTGGGCCACAAAGCATTCATTATGGGCCATCTCCATAGCAGGTGTGTTATATTTCCATTCTCTTCTCCACAGTTTGAGCATTCTGTGATTCTTCTTTTCTGCTTTCGGTGTTTTTAGCCCCCTGTGTTTTTACTGTTTTTTTTTTCCTGGTAAACTGCTTTGAGTGACTATTAAATGGCATATTTACTATAGGTATCTCTTAACTGAGTTCTTCTTCCATGTTAGTGAAGAAATAGGTTAAAGCATAGGAGTTCAGGTTTTTTAGACTTGGATATGCACATTTCCCCTAGTGTGTTTAACAGTATGAAGCTGAGACTGATTCGTATTATAAAATTGGCAGCTTAATGCTGCTCACAGGGGAACAGGCCTCACACATTCTTCCTCTTTGGAATTTACCCATCCCTATGTACTTCTGTTTTTGACTGTCAGCCAGGATATGGCGTGCTTCGTGATTAAAAAAAAAAAAAAAAGTCTTGGTAGGATTTTCAAGTTGGGAAATCCTAAATCTTCCATTTTCTGTGGCAAGAGTCAACTGTGGGAACACAATTCTACTAAAACTTTGGACATCTTACTCTCTTTGGAAAAGAAATACTTAAATCACTCAGCAATGAGATCAAAATATCTATTTATCTTGTTTAGTACAGTCTGCTAAGGTATGTGTGGGCTATTCACACAGCTCACTAAATCTAACTGTATTGCATGTAGAGCCTGGATTTATAATGATGTGTGTGTGAACTGAGATGTTTGGTACCCTTTCTAAATGTCATTTCAAATTCATGCCATTCTAGGAGTGAGCTCTGTAGCAGCCTTTTTGGGCCATATTTCTAAATATGGCCTCAAATTCTATGCCAGCCAAAATGCTGAACTTGCTTTCACCTATGGTATTGGGATTCACGCACTTAGCTCTTATTATTATTTGTATTATTGTAGTGCCATTTTGCTATCCATTTTGCATGAACAAGTACAGTTTTCAGGCTGATGCTGGGCCACTATTACCAGAGATAACCATCACCTCATACCCCTGAGAGATGTCAAAATGGGGGCAGATGCTGTCAAGCCCCTCAGATGAAGCCTGTGGATTAGCTTGGTTTGAGGTTATATTGGGTTTTTTTCTCTTCACTGATTGCAGAACATATTAGCACAGACCATGCTAATTATGGCCTTGGAGTTCCTGTTCTGAAATAGTATGAACTAATTACCTAAATTAGCACTACTGGTTATTTGTGGAATTCTTTCTTGCTGTTCTCTTAATTGCAACTGGAGGAATCTTTTTCTGAGACTGGCTCCACATGCCACTAACAGGGCAGAAAGAAGGCAAAGAGATGTGGGGATACATGGAGCCATGACTCTGCTCCCCCAAATGCATCACCCAGTAAAGGCTAAAGTATGGTGTGTGCGGTGCTCCCTCTCCACCACTCCCCAATTACGGACAGGTGGCGTTCCAGGGGAATTTTGTCTCAGTGGGGCACAATTACTTCCTGGAGCAGCACAGCAGTGACTCCCACCCTACTTAGGTATTGAGCCTAAGGGCTCAATCTAGCTCTAAATTTGTACTACCCCAGACACACCAGTTATTCCAGCAGGGGCTGAAGCTGTGAAAGGAGACGTGCTCTGGTTTCACACTGCCCATCACATGCTCCCTTAACAGGTACAGGTGTGGAGGCAGTTGAGGTGGCTGCGAAAATGTCAGGCACTCTCTAGTCAAATCTGTAATACAGCTTCTCAAAGGATGTTTCAAATTATTTTTTTCGCTGCAATAAAAGGTAGGGAAGATCACTGTGAACTCTGAGAATAGGATAGATATAGGGGAGAGGAAATTCTGGCCCTGCTGAGTGGGTGGACCCTTGCTCCAGTAGGGCTTTGCGCAGGCACAAGAGTTCATTTGCAAGGGTGTGACTGCAGGAATTTGGCCTGAGACTGAATTTGGGGTGGGATGGCCATAGCAGTTGTGGATTCATAGAATCATAGAATATCAGGGTTGGAAGGGACCTCAGGAGGTCATCTAGTCCAACCTCCTGCTCAAAGCAGGGACCAATCCCCAACTAAATCATCCCAGCCAGGGCTTTGTCAAGCCTGACCAAGCTTTTCATTCCAGTATTTTCATGTGTATTTGTTTAAATAAAAGGTGATATCCATTACTTTTACCATTCAGGGATTTTTGTGATTGATGCATGTGATGCCAAGTGTCACAGAAAGCTAGAAAATGAAACCCTTTTGTTGGCTAGGAAGCTAATAGAGATTAGGAGCTCACACCACCATCACCCTGATGCAAAGGATCAAATCAGCTGACTACTGTTAAGAACAGCAAAACTGGACTGGAAAAACCAGTGACCACAGGCTCTCATTTCTAGTAGTGCATCTACCCTGAATTTGTGTACTGTGTATTGTTCAAGCTGCAGTGATGGGTCTGAGACAGAACGACAGCAAATGGGCATGATCTCTATTCCTTAAATGCAACATTTAAGTAGTATATTTGGAAAGTGTGGAGCAGGAAAAGGTGGATCAAAATCTCAATGCTGTCTCTTTCTTATAAAGCAGACTTTTTATTATCTTTTCCTCTTTGTGCACAAGTTTCCATTGAACATCCTTGTGATTGAGAGAAGGTTTCTTTAGAAATGAAGGACCTTACACTAAGAGAGAGGGAAATGGAGAGAGAGAGAGTTTCTCCCTTGACAGATAAAACATTCAGTTCTAGACCGGAATGATCTCCATTCTATAATATCTCAGTTTCTATGTGGTGCTGAAGATCCCACAAGTGTTAGGAAAGAGCGTGACATTCCTTAGGGGGGCTGTTTCTAAGTAACAGGATCTTTACTAACTACCTTGCACCAAACCAAACTGCTGCATCAGCAGAATATATGAAACAGTGGGAGGAGAGTTGAATTCTAGGGATGATTGTGGTACAGTCACAATCCACCATCCCATTGGGGTGGGTGATGGGTGTTGCTATGGGCAGAAGAACAAGAAAGCTTAGGGGAGGATTGTGGAGTGAGAAAAAAAAAACAGATGGGACATTAAAGAAGGTGAGAATGCAATGCTTGTTTTGCTTTCTGTTTAACATATGTATATATAGTTGCAAGTTGTCCCGAGTAAATCCATTTAAAAATAACAAACCCTCAAAGTATCAAGATGACTTCACTGAATTAGAAGCATACCATGGAGCCTTCGAGCTGGGAGAGGGATTTCTTGTCACTTACATCACAAACATATTACAGGAAGAAATTCTTTTGCCCCCACCAACAGGGCAAGTAAACACTTCAAGCTACCATTACACCAGCCCGAGGGAGAGTGGGTACACTTGATTGTTTCTGAGCTGGCTCTTTTGGGAACTAAAATTCTAGGTGAAATAATTTTTTAACAGCGGAAGTAATTAACCATTGGAACAATTTACCAAGGGTTCATGGTGGATTCTCCATCACTGACCATTTTAAATCAAAACTGAATGTTTTTCTACAAGATCTGCTTTAGGAGTTATTTTGGGGAAGTTCTATGGCCTGTGTTATACAGGAGGTCAGACTAGATGATCAAAGTGGTTCCTTCTGGCCTTGGAATGAATGAATGCCCCAGAGCCATTCTAAACCTCTGTGGTGTCAAAGCCTCTGGATCAGTAGATTATCCCTTTTGCTGCTCTACGAGCTTCCAGTGAATTCTGTGGTTCCACTATTTGCTGAGACCATTTCCTCAGGTTGAAGTGAATGGAACGTCAAGCTGTAAGAGAATTATATTAGTAGGATGTATGTTGAAGAATCAGGATCACTGAAACCCTTGAGGCATACACTACATACATGATCACATCCCCAATATCAGACTCTTAATGGAATGAGACTAGAATAAACCCCCCACTGTCCGTATAAGAGGACAAGTATATACAATGTTATCATAAACATAGACACCATGGGACTTGCTGGCACAGCAATTATTCCACTAACCTTTTTTGCTAGTGGTGTCAGTGCTTTGGCTAATACATTTCCATCCTGGCTCAAAACACCCTGACCAATCTCATTCCTAGCCCACCCTCACCCTGTCCGTGCTCTCTCCCTCCTTCTCTCCCAGTAGTGCCGTTGATGCACATCTGTTGATGCAGCCTTGCTATTCTAGTCTTGGACCTTTCACTCAACTTTCCCATACACTTCATCCCTGACCTGCAGCATTCCCTGCTGTTACAGACTTGGGCCTTTCTGAGGAGGTTCTGCTGAGTGTGTGATGCTGTTGTTAAATGAGCAACGTGGAGAATGAGGAAGTCACCACCCCAGACACATTCGTCACCTGAGGTCAAAGGCTATTCCAATAATTAATTATCATCTTCCTCCTCTTCCCCTTATTTGTTGAAATTCCTTGAAATTGTAGCTGTCATCAGCAAGGAAGAGGTTTCAAAGATTTCTTTGTCTGGAGCTGCATAAATTTTCCTTCTAGTTTATGCCACACCTCAAGGGAAATTGAAGATTCTTAGTCCAAAGAAAATATCAGCAATTGAAAAGCATTCCGTCTGAGACAAGGAAAATATGGCTGTGTATATTAGGAACCTGTTATTAAAATATGGTTAATGAACAGAAAACTGACCTTGTTCCTGTATCTTCAATTAACTGAATTTGATTAAATCAAGAGTTTCGTTCCATCAGTCCTGTGGAGGCAAAAGCTGCCTCACACATCATTAATGAAAGCACCAGCTAACTGACTCCAGAGTCCTTATTGCTGGAGATAATGTATGACACGGGAAGGACCCCACTTGCTTTTCAGACGCCAGGCTGAGTTGCACACATCCCAGCTTTGGACATTAGAAACAGAGTAAGTCCTGCAGACACTGAGTCCATTTAAGGGACTCTAGGGGCATTCTCCTCTCAGAAATGCTTGTAAGATAGAAACTCAGAATTGTACTATTTTCAGGCAGATGGTTGTCTAGTTGACCTTTTAACTGATAACTATTTTATTTAAACCCCAGGGACCTTATACTTTTTGTTAGACTGAAAAAACAACAACCTATACCGACCCCTATAGTTCTTTTAAAAAAATCTGCTCACACGGTTTTTTAAAAAATATTCTGATTTAGCTGATTGTTCAGATATTTCATTGTTCAGTGTGCAGGTCCTGCCCTCCTAGTACTGTTTGTCTGGAAGCTAGAAGTTTGCAGCATGAGCTGGCAAAAAAAATCCTGTTTTGACTTGTAAACGGAGCATGTTTGATCGAGAAGGCAAAGGAAGGAGAATAAATATTGGACACTGAGATGTCATTTAGACAGAGTCACTTTTCTGACCCTCTCCCCTTTTTAACATAAAAGGGATGTGGAACTAATGACCTGAGGGGCAACCTCTTGGAGCTTTTTAAAGCTGAACTTTTAACATAAGAGACTCTTAATGATGGTTAAAAAAGGAGGTAACAGATTTGCACGGAGGCCAGGGACTAGAGGAAGGAGATGGTGCTGTCTAATTTGAGTGCAGCTGCTCACCTCAAGCAGAGGAAGCACCTCGGGGTGCAGCCAAACCCTTTCATTACCTCCTTCAAGTGTTTGCATCCCCCTACCCTTTGTACGGGTCAGCACCATCTGCTACTCCTGCTGAGACATGTGAATGCCTAAAGAAAATATTTAGTTCCAAGAGAGGTGATAACTGTTTAGGTTTTTGTTTTGTTTTTTGCCCTGAGTGACAATTATATCTGTCTACAGAACCGCTGCACTGCTGGGGACTTGTATGCTTGGCCACACACACTGGGAAAGAAAATAATTTGTTGCATTAAGAGGATATAAGGCAGCAGCGCTAGCATGTTTTAGTCTTGGTTTTGCTCACTGTGTCTAAGAAACACTTGGAAATTGAAACTCAGTATGTGCTACATACGTGCATATTGGATACTAAGTGTGAAGATTTGGAACCACACTAATGTCTATTGTTTTCCTGGAAGGGCTGTAATATCGTGATCTGGACATATAATGTTTATATCTAGAGCTACTCTAGTCTAGCTCCACCTTGAAAGATGCATGAAAAATTAGCCATTGCATGGAAATATAGGGCCCAGTCCTGTGAGGACTGAAATTGTATCCAGTGATGCAACTTAGGTGCCTAAATTCCAGAGATAGGTGCCTAAGTGCCCATGCATGGCACCAGTGTGATCCATGAAACTCCCACTGAGCTGCTGCCTAACCCTACAGGTGCAGAGTGAGTTTAACTTTCTGTAGTAAAAGTCTCCTAGGTGCCTAGGTTCTAGACCCTGGGGCATGTGCATTGCAGTCCCACTCTAAGCATCTGAACACCCATCTACCACATAGGCCCCCGAGTGAGTCACAAACTGGGGGAAGATAGGCATTTGGCCACTTACGTCATGTGGGGCCCAATCTGGTGCAGGATGGGGTGGAGGAGGTGGTGGTGGTGCCCACCTTATAACTTAGCCCTGTGTTTAGAGCAGTGACATGGGATGTGGGACACCCAGGTTCAATTTCCTCACCTCTACCAGAGGGGACAGAGGATTTGAACAGGGGTCTCCCACCTCTCAGGAGAGTGCTCTCACACTGGGCAATGTGATATTCTGAGGTGGGCCTTCCTCAGTCTCCTGCCTAAGCTGTTCCACTCTGGATAAATCAAGAAAGGCTACGTCTACACTCGTCACTGTACACAGTTACATGTGCGTTGTTGTGCCATAACCTCCTTATTGTCCACATAGCATGTTCCTGAAGGAGAGCGCATAGTGTGAGAGCTAGCACACAGGAGGGTGTAGGTATGTATATACCTGCACTGTGGCATGGACAGCTCTACAGTGCAGTGCGGACGTGGGCAAGGGGCATGTACCAGGTCACAGGTATCAATAGTCCTCCAGGGCCATTCCCACAATGCACTGATCCTTTTACTGCCTGACCCTTACCAAAGGTGTAGAGGTCCCTGATCCTTCCCCCCGCACCGGTTGTCAGTGGTAGTAGCGACCTGCACTGAGCACTTCAGTTCTCCTGTGAACTCTATTGATCAGCACAGGCGAGCGTGGATCATGCTCCAAGAGCAGCCACCTGGTCTCCAGAGCACACCCAGGTGCTGATCAATGAGTGGTGAGAGTACACTACCCTCCAAGCCTTAGCCCAGAGCAGCAGGGACATACACCCTGTACCAGGACATGTCGTGGAGGCTAGAAGAGACCGGCATTTCCTGGATTCTGTCCTAGTGCTGGGAGCGCATGAAGCACCTCAGGCTCTGTCCTGGACGGTGAAGGACTCTAACGGTTGCTCTGGGAGGGGACCTAGCATATGCCATGTTACAATGAGCAGGACTGGGTGCTCTCCAGGACTGCAACTACGGCGCCTGAAGTGACTTACAACCCCCTCTTTAAACTGTCAGCCTCCTCATAGGATGGGAAGCTGATGAGGGGCAGGGCATGGAGGCAGCAAGGACCTTGGAGGAAGTGCTGGGAGACCCAGAGGAAGACAAGTATATGATTCTGCACCTCTACCCAGCGGACCTAGTTGGGGAAGTCCTCCCTCCCACGAGGAGCTGTAGGAGGACCCCCAAGCTGCAGCAGGAACCAGAACCCAAGGCTGGTAAGTTACAATATACCCCTACACTCCCTGGAAATATTCCCTCTTGCTCCCATAATATATGTCTGAAGCCTCCCCGCTCCACCCTGACGTGGTCCCTGAAAAAGACACAACTGTAAATTGAGACTAAGGGTATGTCTACACAGCCAAAGAACACCAGCAGCAGCAAGCCTGAGAGCCTGGGACAACAGACTCAGGCTTGCGGGGCTTGGGCTGTTTGGCTAAAAACAGCAGTGTACACATTCAAGTTAGAGTCTGGGCTCCAAGGCCCTTCCCTCCTGCCAAGTTTCAGAACCCAGGCTCGAGCCCGAACATTTATGCTATTATTTTTAGGCCTGCATCATGAGCCTCACAAGCTCGAGTCAGTTGACCCAAGCTCTGAGACTTGCTGCCACAGAGTTGGGTTTTTTTTGTTTGTTTGTTTTTTGCTGTGTGGATGTAGCCAAAGGAAGCTAAAACCCTCATCTTTATTAACATAATTCATCTTGCCTCAAGACAAGACTATTCCCTTACAAAAGTTTCCTCTATTAATGTCCAGATGCAGCACTTTGTACTGTCCTGGCAGTCTGTTTGTATCATCCATTAGCTTCTGTCTTTTATACTTAGATTGGAAGCTCTTTGGGGCAGGGGCTGTCTTTTTGTTCTGTTTGTACAGTGCCTAGCACAATGGGGTCCAGATCCATGACTAGGGTAGTGGTAATACCAATAATAAATAATTATAGTAATGTTCTGCAAACCCCCTAAGCTATGGCTTATGCTGAGCAGAACTTTGCAGTCAGACTGAGGTGACCTTTCATCCTTGTAGGAAGTGGGGACTTTCTGTACACAACTGCCAATAGTATGGAGGAGAAGTGTGCATTCAGCTACCTCCTTATTGCTCAATACTTTGTAAGTGGTACCCTGGCCAAAAAAACAGTTTTACCAACCTCGCAAGCAAGACCTTTCCCCTTCAGATCTGCAGCTCCTTATTGGACTGCTAACTAGAGAGGTTTCTTATTCTGTTATTGTTTAGTAAGTTGGAGGGAAGAGTGCTCCTTTCCTCAGGGGCTTTTAGCACTCAGTGAAAAGGACTTGTGGTGTTTTCACACTTGGCTTCCTGCGAGGAGGTGGCAGCTCTTCATTCATTGCTTTAATATAAGTTTAAAACATCTAAAGGGGAGGGAGAGTCCTGTCACTGTAACTCCTCCTTGCCTCCCCATCTGATCTCATCCTGGTACAGCTCAGAAAGGAACTGTGTTAGGGCTTGTCTGTACTGAAAATGCTACAGCTGCGCTGCTCTAGCGCTTCAGTGTAGACCTGTCTATGCCGACAGGAGGGATTCTCTTGTCAGCGTAGAGAATCCACTTCCCCGAGAGGCAGTAGCTAGGTCAACAGAAGTATTCTTCCATCAACCTATCGTGGTCTACTTGGGGACTTAGGTCGCTGAATTATGCTGCTCAGGGGTGTGGATTTTGCACACCCTTGACCGACATAGTTAACCTAATTTTTTCACATAGACCAGTTCTTAGACAGCAAGAGAGAGAACTGGAAAGTGAAACGTTAGGAGGTGCTGATGGGTTGCCACTGATAAAATCTGTCCTGCAGATTAAAAAAGCGTTGGTTATAATCGATGGGTTATAAGGGGACCACCACTACCATAGCTGCTGTCATTTAGCATGGCACCTGATCTCTTAGGTGGCCTCTGAGAACACCCACTGAATCAGGCCCCGCAGGTGAGATAGGTGGAGAGACGCCTAGTTTCCTAGAATTAGGAGCCAAGCATTTTGGTGGTGTCAGGACTTAGGCAGCTGTGTGCATGCCCAGCAGCAGAAATTGAGATGCCTAAGGTTACTGACCCCACGAGAACTCCGAACATTGCCCCAGACTGCTTCCGATATGGATTGACTTGCTGGTTATCCAACCACTTGCGCACACTTGACTACTGCTATAGACTGTCCCCTAGCCCGCCTTGACATTACAGTTCCATGTTTTAGGATGGGTTGAATTACAGTTTTATACACTCTACCTATTAACTTTCTTGGCATCTTTTTATCACAGATAACTGGGCTCCCATCATCTGCACCAAGCAGCGTTGATACAATGCTGGGCATCTCTCCAGAGAGCACTATTGTCAGCAACCATTGATCCCAGGTATTTAAATTCTTTCACTCTCCTAAATTCTCTGCCTGTGATATCCTTTAAGGTGAATTCCCTGCCCCTGCCCCCCTGCCCCCGGTATTGTAGCCTCAATCTTACCAATGTTAACTCTAAGTTCTGCCTGCTCACTGGGTTGCCACCATTCAGAGTTGGTTTGCAAGATCTCATAATCTTCCACACACATCATTAAGCCATCAGCGAACAGCATATTCCAAGGCTGCTCCCTTTGTAGATATTCACTTATCACGTCCAAAACAACCGCAGACAAAAAAGGCTCAGTGTTGACCCCCTGGCGCAGGCCAATGTTTACCGAAAATTTTCTGCTGTCGACCCACATGCTTTTCACTACAGTAGTCACTCTGTCATGCATGCTCTGGATAATATGGACAAATCCTTCCAGCACATCTCTCCATCGCAAATTCCATCAACCTGCTTATCTTGGTACCTGATCACATGCCTTCTCCAAGTCCACAAACACCATGCCCAGCTGCTGTCTCTTTTTTCTGAACTTCTCCATGAAGAGTCATAGAGCAAAGGTGGCATCAATTGAACTCCTTCCTGGCATAAATGCACACGGACCCTTCCAAATTTCAATCGTTCCATGCAGATATTTTTCAGTAATCTTCTCCTTACTTTCATAGCATGTGATGTCAGGTTAACTGGGAAATAATCAGTGCATAGCATAAAATGGGCACCGCGAAGCTTTCATTGGGCATTTTCTCTATCTTAAAAATATCGTTGAACAGACTTGTAAAATAGCTGCCTTTCCTTCCCATTGACTTCAGTGCAGCCACCTGGTGCCTCATCTGGTCCAGGTGCTGGAAGATCTTAAAGAATAATTAACAAACTGAAAATGAGCTACATCTGCCAACTTGGCAACATCTGAGAGAATTCAGGTCACATTAGAAACTGCTGAAAATCCACAGATCGAAGGGTAAGTTCTGTAAGGACTGTTTGTCCATTGCAACTGAAAATATTTTGGGAAAATACTGCAGAATTTACCTGAGAAGACTGTAGCAGTCTGATTTGATGTGGTTTTTCATGTGTGTAATAAATATTTATTTAGCTGTCCGTCACATTATAAGAAATCACTGCAGTTTCCTTTAAACAAAATAGCTCAAACAGCATGACTATGGCAAATCCTTCCTTTGAGGTGTGTCTATCAACATCTGACTTGGTTTGCCTCAAGGATTTTATACAAAAGAGACTTGGGGGAAAAATAATTGAAAAATATTTCGCTATCCCCAATTACCCATTAAGAGTTGCTAATGAATATGATACTGAGTCACTAGATAGCTAGTGTGAATCCAGCAGTGTGAGAATGACTGTGACACCCATGAAAGGTTTATTCTGCTCTTTGATGTTGCTAGACATGTGTCCTGTCCTCAGGATCACTGATCATCCAATGAGAGTCTTTTTTTCTCATGACATAATGGATTCAGTTTAATATTTGCTAGAACTTGTGTGGGTGCAGTTCTTTGAATACCGCTGGAACCTAATCTCCTAGTTCAGAAAAGCTACCAGCTCTCCTCCTTACGTAGTTGAATTATACTCTAAGGTGCCACAAGTACTCCTTTTCTTTTTGCGAATACAGACTAACACGGCTGTTACTCTGAAACCACTCTTTTCTTTATGCTCCATTTGAGTATATTGTCCCAGTTCTGAGAGGTAGTGCAATGTACTTATGTTAGGACAGATGACTACAAGCTGGGAGGGGCTGCAAATGCTTTGGAGGATAGGATTAAAATTCAGAATGATTTGGACAAACTGGAGAAAGGATCTGAAGTAAATAGGATGAAATTTAATAAGGACAAATGCAAAGTACTCCACTTAGGAAGGAACAATCAAAATAGTCCTTGTATACACACATACAAAATGGGAAATGACTGCATAAGAAGTAGTACTGCGGAAAGGGATCTGGGGGTTATAACAGATCACAAACTAAATATAAGTCAATGGTGTAACACTGTTGCAAAAAAAAGAAAACATAATTCTGGGATGTATTAGCAGGAGCATTGTAGGCAAGACACAAGAAGTAATTCTTCTACTCTACTCTGCACTGATTAGGCTTCAGTTGAAGTATTGTGTCCAGTTCTGGACCCTACATTTCAGGAAAGATGTGGATAAATTGGGAAAAGTCCAGAGAAGAGCAACCAAAATGATTAAAGGTCTAGAAAACATGACCTATGAGGAGAGATTGTTTAGTCTGGAGAAAAGACTGAGAGGGGACATAACACTTTTCAAGTACATAAAAGGTTGTTACAAGGCGGAGGGAGAAAAATTGTTGTTCTTAACCTCTGAGGATAGGCCAAGAAGCAATGGGCTTAATTTGCAGCAAGGGTGGTTTAGGTTGGACATTAGGAAAAACTTCCTAACTGTCAGGGTAGTTAAGTAACTAAGTTGCCTAGGGAGGGTGTGGAATCTCTGTCATTGGAGATTTTTAAGAGCAGGTTAGACATACACCTGTCAGGGATGGTCTAGATAATACTTAGTCCTGCCTTGAGTGTGGGGGACTGGACTAGATGACCTCTCAAGGTCCATTCCAGTCCTATGATTCTATGTTGGGAGATCTGTATCTATTTCCAGCTCTGCTGCTGACCTGTGATGTAACCATTGACAGGTTACTTCATCTTTTTGTGCCACTGTTTCCCCTTCTACCCTTTGCCCTGGTCTACACTGCGGGGGGGGGGGGAGGGGAATCAATCTAAGTTATGCAACTTCAGCTACGTGAATAACGTAGCTGAAGTCGATGTACTTAGATCTACTCACTGAGGTGTCTTCACTACGGTGAGTCGACTGCAGCCGCTCCCCCGTCGACTCTGCCTGCGCCTCTCACGGTGGTGGAGTACAGGAGTCGACAGGAGAGCGCTCGGGGGTCGATTTATCACGTCTAGACTAGATGCGATAAATCAATCCCCGCTGGATCGATCGCTGCCCGCTGATCTGGCAGGTGGAGTAGACATACCCTTTGTCTGTCCTGACTAAATAGACTCAGTTCTTCAGGACAGGCACTGTCTTGTATAATGTGTTTGTCAGTGCCTGACACAATGGGGCCCTGATCTAAATTGGGGCCTCTAGGTGCTACTTTCATACAAATAACCATTTCTTTCTAATTCATTTCTGGACTCTTAATACTGTAATTGTTGCTCTAAACACAAAAGCCGCCTCAACAGAGATTCAAAATGCTAGCGCACTGTTTGTACACTGAAGAAAATGCATTAAAAAACCTACCTCAGGGAATTTTCTGTAGCCTGAGAAAGAAGAGCCAAAGACTCCAAGAAGTCTACGTGGGGCTTTGCTGTCACCACACTAATTCGTGTGGAAGGCTTTCAGATGTTCTGATGATGGACAGCAGCACAGCGTTAACTAGAAAATATATCTGGGGAGCACATCTCTTTTTATATATTGGCGATCAATAAATAGTTCTCCCCTTCCTCACTCTACCTCTTTCTTCTTTCTGTTCTTTTTACTCTGCTCTTGGAAATATGCTTTTGAGCATGGTTGGGTGGTATTGGAATTGACTAATGCTGAAATTGGTAGATGCTTGAAGTATGTGCATGTGTGTACAGATATGCAGGCCTACGTTTTCAGCCCAATCAGTGTTATTACTAGCAGTATTGTAAGAAGGACTGGCCTCTTTAAAAGGGAGTAGGCCAGGCTCTAGCACCTGTGAGTTGTAAGCTGCCACCCAGTTGGGGTTAAAAGAAGGTACCTGGGCTACTTGGAGACTCATGAAGTGGCAGGAGAGAGCTGTCAGCGGGGAGTGGGGTAGCGGTCAGTGAGGAATGGGGCAGCTGAGAGTTGCCTGAGAACAGACAGAGAGACACAGATATGTGCCTAAAGAAGAAAGGAGAGAGGCAGGAGTAGCAGAGGAGAGCAGTGGTTAATGGTGAGGCCTAGCCAGAGCGTGGAGAATCCCTGCTGAGTTAAAAGAGAGCTTGTGCAGACCCCTAGGAAGAAGGGGAAGAGGCCACCTGGTTAGGATATGCTGAGCCCAAAACAAGAGGGTTGCGTTGGAGGGTGGATCCTGGGAGAAGGTTGGCATGGGTGAGTGGAACACTGCAGGAGGCCCCCTTGCAGCAGGCCTGAGTGGAGAGCTGCAGGAAGCTGAGCCCAGAGTAAAGGGCTGGTCCTGGAGGGATGTTCCCTGATCAGGGGTAGGACTCCTGGGGAGGTTGGGCTGGCTGTGTGGAACACTACAGGGAGTCCTCTCATGGGAGACTTGACTCAGGGCTACTGGAGAAGTTTTGGGAAAGAAGGTAATCTGGGGGCTCCCAGCCTGATGGCCTGAACAGTGGAGCCCTGGAACAAGAGCAAAAAAGGTCTGGGGACAGACTGGTTAATGACTCTCAGGAGGGTGAGCTGGAAAGGACATCCTGCAAGGGGACATAGAAAACTAATGTGAACCTGTTGTACTTTGGGATTTTAGGGAGAATGGTTTTACTATGAGGTTTCTGTGGACTATGGTAGAGGTACAGGAATAAATTATGCCTACAGGCAGGCTTTTGAATTAGACATTGAGAGAGACTGTGTTCCTTCTATAGCTAGACCAAGGGAAACTGAGGCAGGTTTACCGGTTGTGCCACAGCCTGACACAGGTGGGGGGATGCCTTATGACAACTATCTAATATTGGATATTATATCTGTTATGTGTAATATAGGACACATGATGGGAGTGGATAAAGGTTTTATCAGCATGAGTGCAATGACTTCATATGCCCTTAGAGTGCAAGATTGAGCAACTTCATGGTCCTTCTGCCCTAAAAATTGCACCAGACAGAGCTCACAACAAGCCAAGAAGTGTGGTTCTCAACCATATTGCTGAAGGAGCAACCAGTTATCTGCTTTCAAGGGTACGTGTGAGCACACTGGGGCCTCCTGAGTCACTTATACAGGGGGGAAGGAGGAGGAAGCAGGCAAGGCAGCAGCTACTGCTGCAGTGGAGGGGTTTGGCTTGAACTTCTCTCCTGTTACATTTTAAGCAAGGAGATACTTGCCAATCTTGACTTAATAAATAAAATATCCTTCTGAAGGGTTGGCCTGTTTTAAAATGTGCCACCTGTTGAATGTGTTACTACACAAGCTCCAGAACGATGTGTGAACAAGAAGGTAATTGGTGGGGTGAAGGGACAGAACAGAGAGGCCTGTGGGAAGGGGCGAGTGTTAATGTGACCCACAGCATGTTTTGGGCTCCCCATGGTTGTCTAGACCTCAGCTCACTCTTCTAGACGTGGGTAAAGTGTATGTTTGCTCTTGCGCTGTAAAGCTGAAAGGCTTTCCAGCCGGCTTGCTAGCTGTGAAAAGACTGCTGCTGACCTCATGGTTGAATTGTAACTAGGGTTGGGGGTGGGCAAGGGATGGGAGAGCTGGTGCAGTGATGTGGTGGTCTGTGGCTGGAACTCTTTCCTCCCCACTCCCTAGGGAGCTCATCACCTGCCTAGAAAAAGGAGTTTTTCATGAAAGAGCCACAGTTGTGCACGGTGTAATAAAAGCAAGAGGAAGACCAAGGACAGGGCAGGTAGGCCCGTTACTCAATGAGGGGAGTGGGAACAATAACAGAAAATGTGGAAATGGCAGAGGGGCTTCATGACTTTTGTTTCGGTTTTCACCAAGAAGGTTGGTGGCCATTGGACATCTAACATAGTGAATGCCAGTGAAAATGAGGTAGGATCAGAGGATAAAATAGGGAAAGAACAAGTTAAAAATTACTTAGACAAGTTAAATGTCTTCAAGTCACCAGGGCCTGATGAAATACATCCTTGAATATTTCAGGAGCTGACTGAGCAGGTATCTGAGCCATTAGCGATCATCTTTAAAAAGTCATGGAAGATGGGAGAGATTCCAGGAGACTGGAAAAGGGCAAATATAGTGCCAGTTTATAAAAAGGGAAATAAGGGGAATTACACATCAGTCAGCTTAACTTCTGTATCTGGAAAGATAATGGAGCAAATAATTAAGCAATCAATTTGCAAACATCTAGAAGATAATAAGGTGATAAGTTACAATCAGCATGGATTTGTCAAAAACAAATTGTGTCAAACCAACCTGATAACTTTCTTTGATAGGGTAACAAGCCTTGTGGATGGGAGGAAGTGGTAGACGTGGTATATTTTGACTTAAGCTTTTTATCACGTCTCACATGACCTTCTCATAAGCAAACTAGGGAAATGCTACCTAGAGCTACTATAAGATGGGTGAATAACTGGTTGGAAAACCGTTCCTAGAGAATAGTTATCCATGATTCACAGTCATGCTGGAAGGGCATAATGAGTGGGGTCCCGCAGGGATTCATTCTGGGTCTGGTTCTGTTCAACATCTTCCTCAATGGTTTAGATAATGGCATGGAGAGTACACTTATAAAGTTTGCAGATGTTACCAAGCTGGGAGGGGTTGCAAGTGCTTTGGAGGATAGGATTAAAATTCAAAATGATCTGGACAAACTGAAGAAATGGTCTGAAGTAAATAGGATGAAATTCAATAAGGACAAATGCGAAGTACTCCACTTAGGAAAGAACAATCAGTTGCACACATACAAAATGGGAAATGACTGCCTGGGAAGGAGTACTGCAGAAAGGGATCTGGGGGTCATAGTGGATCACAAGCTAAATATGAGTCAACAGTGTAACACTGTTGCAAAAAAAGCAAACATCATTCTGGGATGTATTAGCAGTACTGCTATAAGCAAGACACAAGAAGTAATTCTTCTACTCTACCCCGTACTGTTTAGGCCTCCACGGGAGTATTATCTCCAGTTCTGGGCACAGCATTTTCAGGAAAGATGTGGACAAATTGGAGAAATTCCAGAGAAGAGCAACAACAATGATAAAAGGTCTAGAAAACATGACCTATGAAGGAAGATTGAAAAAATTGGGTTTGTTTAGTCTGGAGAAGAGAAGACTGAGAGGGGACATAACAGTTTTCAAGTACATAAAAGGAGGGAGAAAAATTGTTACCAGGAGGAGGGAGAAAAATTGTTCTTCTTAACTGCTGAGGATAGCACAAGAAGAAATGGGATCAAATTGTAGCAAGGGAGGTTTAGGTTGGACATCAGGAAAAACTTCCTAACTGTCAGAGTGGTTAAGCACTGGAATAAATTGCCTAGGGAGGTTGTGGAATCTCCAACATTGGAGATTTTTAAAAGCAGGTTAGACAAACACTTGTCAGGGATGATCTAGATAATACTTAGTCCTGCCTTGAGTGGAGGGGACTGGACTAGATGACCTCTCGAGGGCCTTCCAGTCCTATGATTCTATGAAAAGGCTACCATTCCCCTTCAAAAAGGAAAATCCAGAGGGCGATCTCTGCATGGTGCTCCTTATACAGTTATTCCAGATTCCTTCCATTCGGAGATAAGTTGGAGAGGGGGTTCCCTTCTATTGAATGGGCTGCAGAGTGACCTCCAAAGCCCATAGATTGTGGAGAATCTGCCAGAGATATGCAGCCCTCAGCATTGAGGTTGTCTGCTTCTGCACTTCCTTTGGGCCCTCAGCTCTGAATAAAGAAAAGGAGTACTTGTGGCACCTTAGAGACTAACCAATTTATTTGAGCATAAGAGCCACGCTGCCTGAGAGTCCTTTGCTGGAGGGAGCTCCCCAGAAATGAATCAGCCATAGGCTGCATTAACTTTTGGGCAGAATCAGTGGTAGCAGCTACAGTAGTGATACTGAATTAGATCTGCCTGTGGGTCGATTTGAGAATTTTATTACTAGAGGTGGGCCATTTGTGCAGAAGGCTGACAAAATTAAAAAAGAAATTCAGCTGCCAATAAAGAAAGACCTTGATTGCAACATAAGTATTAATGTTTCTATATTTTAAAAAAGTTTATACATCAACATTGTTACCTGTGTTTGTGGCAATCTCTAATCGGAGAGGTGACAGACGATCACTGGCAAGCTTTGTGAAGAGTGGTTTGTACGAGGTCAGGTCAAAGCGCATGCACTGATGACGATGCTCATCTGTTATGTGATTGTGGTGTTGGTTTTTTATAATGTTCATGGTAGAAAACCCAGATCCACAGAGGTACGTTGATCCAAACATCATTAAAAGATAGATGGCTAGATACTGGCTATTCTGTAACTGGTCAGCATATTGAGTCCAGAAATCATAAAGTCCCACTTCTCTGAATTTTTCCTTCAAGACATCTGAGCTCCGGAGCCTTACAATTTCTAATTGAAGGGCACCTTCATCAATTGAATCAAGAATGTTCTTTGCTTCAGAAGGACAAGGTCCATCAGCAGAGACAATAAACAGATCACAAACAAATAAAAGCAAATCTTTTGGCATTTTAAAATTCTCACATTGCATTTTAAAATTTTCGATCACATTGTTTAGGAATTCTTGCATTGTTTTCATCAAAGTTTCAACTGTAGCAACAACATTAAAGTGCAACATCTTTCCTGGTAAGTCTGAAAGATTTCAAGATTCCTCTGAAAGACACCCACTCTTGCAAACAGATCCCTGATACTGCTTGCACGGCCTTGGGGCTGCAAGTTGAGGGAATTCAAGTGACCAGTAATATCGCACAGAAAAGCTCTCTCTGACATAGAAGGGACATCATTCATAAATTCCAGGAACTCCCAATCCTTGCTGATCTTGTGATTTGAAAGAAATTCTATTATTTCTTTTTGAAGCACACACAGCCTCTCTAACACACTCCCCCTACTTAACCAGCGAATGTTGTTGAGCTGCAACAGGTCACTGTATTTGGCCGAAATGTCTTGTAAAAGAGCTTTAAAAAGACGATGTTGCAAGCTAGACATTGAGTGTATGTAGTTCTCATCTCAATGCCCATTGTTTTTTTTTAAGTCCCCAGACAATTTACTATCCAGGACAGGCTGGTGAATGATGCAGTGAAGTATATTTAATGAAGGGTGGAGCAAAGCCCTTCTTTTTCCCTGCCAGGGAGGGAACTCTGTCTGTAACAAGCAAGTTTACTCTTTGCAGATCGAAACCATTTTTTTCAAAAAAGCCTTTTGCCTTTTCAAAAATGATCTCTCCTGTGCTGTAGGTTACTAAAATTCTTAATTGAAAATCTCACTATCATAAAATCTAACAAACAGCGACAGCTGGGCAGTGTCATTTCAATTGCTTGATTTGTCCGCTGCAAGAGACATGTATTTGGCCTTTTTTAAATCGAAAAGCAGTGCTGACGAACAATCCTTGTGAATCACCTCCAATCTTTGCACTGCCGTGGAATCAGACAGGGGAACTTGCTTCACGCTGTTCGTCATATCATCTTTGTTTTTATCTCCAGCAAAAAACTCCTCCAGCATGCACTCCTTCACGAGCTCGGCATCCAGGAAAGGCTCTTTCTTTTTAGCTAGTACCCACATTAGCTGAAGAGAAGCAGCCGGTGCTTTTTCTTGTACAGTTGCTGATGTTGTGCGAATGACATTTGAAGGGAGATACGAAGACATCAGATTTTTAATTTTGTCACGTCTTGCAACACTGCCAGGAGGACAGGCCACGCTGAAGTTACTGTGCTCTGATTCAAAGTGGTGCCTCACCTTGACGACCTTACAGACAGATACAGTGGCTTTGCATATTAAACACAGAGGGTTTGTGTTTAAAGGACGTGGCATAATAAAAAGGAAATCTGCTGTTCAGGTTGGTTTAAAAGCTCAGGTTTCACTCGTGACTTTGCAATATTTACTCCCACTCACATTAACTTTTTTTTTCTCCATTTCCATCATTACTGAAAAGATGGGTGACACCCAGGACCAGCCTTATGGAAAATGGTGTCCTGGGCGAACTTATATTTTGGCACCCTTCCTTTGGGTTCAGCCCAGCAGCATTGGAACAATTTTTTATAGTGGGGGTGCTGAAAACCCATGTAAACCCTACATCTGATGAAAACCATTACAAGCCCGGGGGTGCTGCTGCACCCACAGCACCCTTAGTTCCAGCACCCCTGATTCAGCCCTGGGTGGTGGGGCTCCAGCTGTCAGCCTTGGATGGTGGGACTCTGGCTGTCAGCCCCATGCAGTGAATTTAATTATAAACTTTTTTTAAGGTGATCAGGCAGGCCACACAGGAAGCCTTGGCGGGCCACATTTGGCCCGCAGGCTGCCCATTGAGTATCTCCGGGTTACACGTTTCAGAGTAGCAGCCGTGTTAGTTTGTATTCGCAAAAAGAAAGGCTTATGCTCAGATAAATTTGTGAGTCTCTAAGGTGCCACAAGTACTCCTTTTCTTTTTACTGGGTTACACGGCTCTCTACCGGTCTTGAGACAGGGACTTAATGGTGCTGAAGAGACAGTCACCAAGCTGCTAATTCTTGTAAGGAGGGCCTGATCCATGCAGGTACCATCATACCCATTCATTGTTTGTAACTCTTCATAATGTAGCTGCAAAATAAAATCCCTTTCCCGGCCAGGTTTTGTTCATTTTTTTCCATTTGTTGAACGTTGATCTCCTTTCTAGTATTTCTAGTGTAGTGTGAAATGAACACGGCTTTATGGTGATGTCAATGGTGGGGGAAAGCTTTTGAGAATTGGGTGCTAATGCAGAACTGCTGGGGGCGGGGGGGCATCAGAACAGTGGTTACTGAGTTTCAAAGAGAAAACAAATGTGTGTTTGAACAGGGCATGTCTAAGAACAATGCATCGAGTTCTTATTCTGTGACTACATTCCTATGGTCACAAAATCTTGAAGTTCCTGGTGCCGCTACTCAGAATCTTTTGTGGGAAATGTGTGTGTAGCCAGCTGACTGTTTGATATGCGAGGTGGTGTGTAAAAAGCAGCTTTGTTCTACTGAGACACACAAAAATGGTGTCAAATCTATTTAAATGGAGAATTAAAGCTTCACGTAGGACTCTCACAGCCCACTCTGTGATATACCAGTCTGACTGCACTCCTTTCCTTCTCTTTGTTTCAACAACTCTCTACTCATTAGTTATCCTAACCATCAAGTGGAAAACTTTTGCTGTACTTTGTCATGTTTGGCCCCTGCAGTGACGGTGTGACCACAAAACCCAAGTCTGTAGCCCTCTCTAATGTAAAGACCTCCCTCACCATGTTGCTGAATTAGCCAGGGAGTGTGTCATTCTTGATGGCATCATCTAAGGTTGTTTGTCAGGCTTATTGCTTCTGACTCACCCGCTATGACATACTGTCTCCTCCAACACAGAGGCAGTCAGACAAATTGTCCAACTGCTTATAATAGCCTCTTCTTGCTGAGAGTGAGTTTAAACAATTGAAATGGAGAATAAATGTGCACACAAAGTAAAATGATTTTGGACTATACATTTTGTGACGTTGCACTCCATATGCTTTATGAAAATATGCTTATGAATGTGAATATGATGCAACTGGAATATGCAAAAGGTCTCTTGTAAGGTGTCATTACAAAGCTTATGATCTACTGAGTGTGTTCATCCTATTTGTTTGCATGTATTATTTCTATGTCTGGAGTTAGGAGAATAAGATATAAACTTGTATTACTGATGTAAACATATTACATGGAAGCCATTAAGGGTGCTTCAGAATCAATGAACTGTAAATGGCTCTGTTTACTCGCAAACCTTCCTGTGTACATGTGGGCCAACCCACGAAGAATGGAGGCTGGAGGTCTCACAGGACATGTGACCATGTGACCCAGAGAGACAAAAGATTCCCTTGTGCCAAAGCTATAATAGAAGGTGGACAATTTATGAGTTTACCCTGTATAAAAGGGTAAAATGGATTTATTTGGCGTTTGGATCCCTTTGGGAGCTGGGTGTCTGGGTGCTGCAGACAGGTAACCTGAAGAGCTGTTTTCACTTAAAGCCTGCAGCTTTCGGGGCATGGCCCTGACCCCAGGTCTGTGTTGCAGCAGGCTAGCGTGTCTGGCTCAACAAGGCAGGTTTCTGGAGTCCCAAGCTGGCAGGGAAAATGGGCTCAGAGGTAATCTCAGCACATCAGGTGACAGTCCCAAGGAGGTCTCTCTGATTGAACCCGTCACACACTCCCCTTCTTAACAGTGTTGGTAATCTTGACAAATGCTACTAAATAAGATCTAACATTTCAAAATTCTATTTGGTGGCATGCAGCTGGGTGGATTTCTGCATGCTGAAAGAGAATTATACTGGTAAGTAAAGATAAAATATAATATCAGTTCTTTGGTGATTGAAGTCATCAGTTTTGTGCCTTTCAACTTCACTAGAGATGTGCAATAGAGTAAATGCTCCCAGCGTGCCTGGATGTTTTAGATGAAATACCTGCCATTTTAGTGATGTGGTCAAATGTTTATGTGAAATAGTCACTTGACCAGTTGACTGAAAGTTTCCATATTATTATTGTGTGCTATGAAGCTCCAGCCAACACTGTACTAGACACTGTACATACACATAGCTAGAGACAATCCCTGTCCCCAAGAGCTTACAGTTTATATAGACAAGACGGACAAAAGGTGAGAGGGAGAACAGAGGGGTGAAGTGATTTGCCCAAAGTCTTGCAGCAGGTCAGTGGCAGAGTTGGGAATAGACCTTAGATCTGCTGATTCCAGTCCAAAGCCTTATCCGCTGATGGAATTACTAACACAATTATCCCTTTCCAAAAAGGAATTTTTCTAGGGCAGTTGAGGAATGTCATCATTCACAAATGACACTCTTCATCCCATTCAACATTTCTGCAAATAACATGGAACAGTTTTTTGTGAATTTTGGGAAAACTTTTTTGGAGCTAGCTCTCATTCCTCAGGGGTGTTGCAGTGAGTGTGTGTATTAAGGAAGGTAAATTTAGGGGCCTAATTAGAGCAGAAACCAGCTTGATGCAGGAGAAAACAAAACTGATAAAAATATTATTTGCACACCTTTAAAATGAAAACAGGGAGTAGGAAAAGTTATGGTTAATTATCATATGGAGCTCTTTGCAGTACAGTAGAGTCAGCTGGTCAAATAACTATTTCACTTCGTCATTTGACTATATCATTAAAATGGCAGGTATTTCATCTAAAACATCCAGGCATGCTGGGAGCGATTACTGTATTGCACACCTCTGGTGAAGCTGAAAGGCACAAAGCTAATGACTTAAATCACCACCGAACTGAAATTGTATTTTATCTTTACTCACCAGTATAATTTTGTTCACTTCCAGTTGCTGAGACTATGCTTTGCAGCAAACAAAATTCCACTTCCCAGAGGCCAGATGCTGGATCTCTAATCCTTGAAGTGTCAGGGAGACATATTCCTTTGACATCAGGGAGATATCTGACCTGGAGTCTTCCAACCAACTTCAGCAGGCTTGCTTCATGCTCATGTGCAGATCTCTGGTCACAGGCAACAAAAAAGATGATGTGGTTCTTCTAATTGAAGTGGTAAAAGGAATGCATATGTGAGCCTTACCTGCTCTGATGCAGCAAAGACTCATTGGTGTGGGGTTGATTATTGAATAACATGCTTGGATTATGCTCCCCACCCCCACATCCTTTCCTCTTTTTCTGTCTTGGTTACCGTGTATGTGCCGGAGTGTCTCAAGTAGAAATGGTTGGTACTGGAAATCTTTTTCCTCATGTTTGTAAGCTGAGGTAAGAAACGTCATGGAAACTCTTAAAAACACCACTTATGAGCCTCTGGAAAACATTATTCACATTGAGTATTTTCAGCATTGTGGCAACAGCACTGATGGAGATTTAGAGATGAGAAGGGCACCACGGCCTCCTTAATATATATTTCTCCAATGCTTTTACCAGAGTAAATATCAATACAATCAATACAACAATACAATTTAAAAGCTGCCACATTAGCTGGGACATACCCATGAATAATAGTCCTGAGTGTTTCACTTTTCCAAAGAAAGCAGCTCATTATGTCTTATTCATCTCTCCCTAACTTTAGTTAAAAGGCATGTCATTCCAAATATCATCTAGGTTACCATGGGGGTCTGAAGTTCCTGAGTCTGGAGCATCAGTACAACAGATGCAAACAAATATATGTATAAAATGAGAATTCATGTTAAAGCAACATTAGGGTTCAAAATCAAGAGTTCAAAAGTCAGTACACTGAAAAGTTACACTAATTCACTCACAGAACCCTTGTTCCATTTGTTTTTACTGAATGTCAGAATCATTAAGGACTTGATTTTCCTCAAAGGTGGTGAGCACCTGCTGTTCCCATTAACTTCAGCGGGAAGCATGGCGGCTCAGAACTTCTGAAAATCAGAACCCCACCTACATTTAAGAAGTATATAGAATACTCCTTGTGTGCCATGTCGCTGAGTTAATGAGGTAGGAGTTACTCCAACTTTTTCATTTCCCAGCTTCTGCGTGCTTGATTTTTCAAGCTGAATGTTGCATTAACACTAGTTCTAGCGTCAAAGAGTCTTCTATCTAATTAGGCAAGAGAGACAAAGAAAGTATTAGTATCCCCATTTCACAGATAGGGAGACTGAGGCACAGAGGGACTGTGATTTGCTTTTGGTCACACAGGAAGTTTGTGGCAAAGCCAAGAGTTTGAACCCAGGTCTCCTGAGTCCCAGTCTAGTGTCTTAACCACAACACCATCTTCCTTCATGAAGGATGGCCAGAGTCAGATATAACAGTGGTCCTCAATCAGGCGTGCATGTACCCCTAGGGGTACTCAGAGGTCTTCCAGGGGGTATATAAACTCATCTAGATATTTGCCTAGTTTTACAACAGGCTACATAAAAAGCACTAGCAAACTCAGTACAAACTAAAATTTCATACAGACAGTTACTTGTTTATACTGCTCTATATACTATAAACTGAAATGTAAGTGCAATATTATTATTCCAATTGATTTATTTTATAATTATATGGTAAAAATAAGAAAATAAGCACTTCTAAAGTAATAGTGTGCTGTGACACTTCAGTATTTTTATGTCTGATTTTGTAAGCAAGTAGTTTTTAAGTGAGGTGAAACTTGGGGGTACGCAAGACAAATCAGACTCCTGAAAAGGGTACAGTCGTCTGGAAAGGTTGAGAGCCACTGAGGAGTGGGACCAAGTGCTGTTCCCAGCACAAAGCCTGAGTAGCCAGAGAAGAGAAATCCTTCTTGCCAGCTCATAGAGTGGAAGCCTCAGGGGGACAGTAGCCCCTAGGAACTATCTTTGCAGAGGAAATGACCAGAGGATCAGTACAATGCTTGATCTGTAAGCCATTGCCCATCTCTCTTCTTTCCCGCACCCACAAAAGCAGCAGGTGCAGCAGGGAGCTTATTACTCTGGGGAAATTATGAGCCACTGCACAATGCAGAATTTTGCAGAAATTAATGTTGTGCGTGCCGAATTTCCTCTCTCCCCCGGCTCCGAAATGGGCTGCAGTGCTGCTGGCTACCACTAGGGGCCGCTGACCCCAGCAGAGCCCCATTCGCAAGTAGAAGACATTAGCGGAGGGATGGGGAGAAGGAGCTGGAGGGTTCCCGGCCCCTGCAGTTTCCAGCATGCCCTGGAGGAAGGAGGCAGCGTGTGGAAAATTCCATGCCAACCTGGGACCCAACATCAGGCTGTTTCTCCCTCTGGATCCCTTGGCTCTGGGCATGATAGGGGTAGAGGGTGTGAGTGTCTGGGCTGCGGAAGGGCCCTGCAACTGAGGCCTGGGGGGAAGGAGGTGTGAGTGTCTGTGCCGGGAGGGAGGTGCAGCTGGGCTCAGGGGGTGGGGAGAGGATGTGAGTGTCTGGGCTGGTGGGGGGCCCATGGCTGGGTTCTGGGGGGGAGGAGGTGTGAATGTCTGGTCCCCCAGCTGGGCTCTGGAGGAGAGGAGGCAGAGAAACAGGAATCAGGCTGTTGTAGGGGTTTCTTTAACTCTCTACTCCTAGGGGAATTCTTGTGTGTGTCTGTATTGTTACAGACATACTTGCCGACAGGTATTTTGAAATAAATTACCAAAATAATTGAAACTGGCGTGATTATATAGTGTTAATTTGACAAATAAAATTGGCAGAATTTTAAAATATTGTGTGCAGAATTTTTAATTTTTTGGTGCTGAATTCCCTCAGGAGTAGCTTATGCAGAGCTTTGCTCCACAATGTGCAGGTTTCTGCACATTCTCTGTAGCCTTGCAGAATCTTGCCTCTCTTCAATGGTTCAGGAGCTGCCAGAGCCCCATGCCATCCACAGTGGAGGAGATATTTAGTCCATTGGATGTACTGTGCATTAAACACATTGATACATCAAAAGCAATTTGGTGCAAGGAGCTCCTGGCCCTCAGAAACCGTGTATGGGCTTTGGATGTCAGGGTGGTGGAACTGGAGGAGCTAAGGGAGGCAGAGAGGTATGTTGATGAGGCTTTCTGGGACACTGTAGATTTGTACCACCTCTGGTCAGACAGTCCCTGTGGTGTTAAGGAGGATGAAAGGCCCAGAGAAGGAGAGCAGGCAATGGAAGCAGAGGAAAACCTTCCTATAGTTGGGACCCTCCTTCCAGATTATGATGGGGTATCCTCTTGCACTGAGGTTACCTGTCCGGGGGAGGGAACTCCAGTCATTAGGAAAAGGCAGGTGTTAGTAATGGGAGATTCGATCATTAGAAACATAGATAGCTGGGTTTGTGAAGACGGGGAGAATCGTATGGTGACTTGTCTGCCTGGTGCAAAGGTTGCAGATCTCTCGAGGCATCTAGACAGTCTTATGTGTAGTGCTGGGGAGGAGCTGGTGGTCGTGGTACATGTAGGTACCAATGACATAGGGAAGGGTAGGAGAGACCTCCTGGAGGCCAAATTTAGGCTGCTAGGAAAGAGACTGAAATCCAGGACCTCTATGGTGGCATTCTCAGAAACGATTCCAGTTCCACGCGCAGGGCCAGATAGGCAGGCAGAGCTTCAGAGTCTCAATGAGTGGATGAGACAATGGTGTAGAGAGGTGGGGTTTAGATTTATCAGGAACTGGGGAAACTTTTGGGATAGGGGGAGCCTATACAGGAAGGATGGGCTCCACCTAAACCAAAGTGGATCCAGACTGTGGCACTTAACATTAAAAAGGTTGCAGAGCAATTTTTAAACTAAGAGATGGGGGAAAGCCGATTGCTGCAGAGGTGCACGTGGATCGGACAGAGACTTCATTTAGAGGAGAGTCTATTGATAGAGATTCTCTAGGTTTTAGTCAGGAGGAAAGGATGGAAGAGGATAAAGCCAGATCAGACGAGAAACATTCACATAAAGAATCTGACACATCAGAAAAGGGCAGACAAATAAACAGTGACAAGTTTTTAAAGTGCTTGTACACAAATGCTAGAAGTCTAAATGATAAAATGGGTGAACTAGAGTGCCTTGTGTTAAAGGAGGATATGGATATAATAGGCATCACAGAAACCTGGTGGAGTGAGGACAATCAATGGGACACCATCATTCCGGGGTACAAAATATATTGGAAGGACAGAACAGGTCATGCGGGGCAGGGGTGGGGGTCGGGGAGGGGAGAGGAGAGTGGCACTATATGTGAAAGAAAATGTAGAATCAAATGAAATAAAAATTTTAAATGAATCCACATGTTCCATAGAATCTCTATGGATAGTAATTCCATGCTCTAATAAGAATATAACAGTAGGTATCTGTTATCGACCACCTGACCAGGAGAGTGATAGTGACGATGAAATGCTAAGGGAGATTAGAGAGGCTATCAAAATAAAGAACTCAATAATAGTGCAGGATTTCAATTATCCGCATATTGACTGGGTACATGTCACCTCAGGACAAAATGCAGAGACAAAATTTCTCAATACTTTAAATGACTGCTTCTTGGAGCAGCTGATACAGGGACACACAAGGGGAGAGGCAGCCCTCGATCTAGTCCTGAGTGGAGCGCAGGATCTGGTCCAAGAGGTAACTATAACAGGACCGCTTGGAAATAGTGACCATAATATAATAACATTTAACATTCCTATGGTGGGAAGAACACCTCAACAGCCCAACACTGTGGCATTTAATTTCAGAAAGGGGAACTATGCAAAAATGAGGAGGTTAGTTAAACAGAAATTAAAAGGTACAGTGATTAGAGTGAAATCCCTGCAAGCTGCATGGACACTTTTCAAAGACACCATAATAGAGGCTCAACTTAAATGTATACCCCAAATTAAAAAACACAGAAAAAGAACTAAAAAAGAGCCACCGTGGCTTAACAACCGTGTAAAAGAAGCAGTGGGAGATAAAAAGGCATCTTTCAAAAAGTGGAAGTCAAATCCTAGTGAGGTAAATAGAAAGGAGTATAAACACTGCCAAATTTAAATATAAAAATGTAATAAGAAAAGCCAAAAAGGCGTTTGAAGAACAGCTAGCCAAAAACTCAAAAGGTAATAACAACATGTTTTTTTAAGTATATAGAAGCAGGAAGCCTGCTAAACAACCAGTGGGGCCCCTGGAGGATCGAGATACAAAAGGGGCACTTAAAGATGATAAAGTCATTGCAGAGAAACTAAATGAATTCTTTGCTTCAGTCTTCACAGCTGAGGATGTTAGGGAGATTCCCAAAACCTGAGCCGTCTTTTGTAGGTGACAAATCTGAGGAATTGTCACAGATTGAAGTGTCACTAGAGGAGGTTTTGGAATTAATTGAGAAACTTAACAGGAAGAAGTCACCGGGACCAGATGGCATTCACCCGAGTTTTGAAAGAATTCAAATGTGAAATTGCGGAACTATTAACTATGGTTTGTAACCTGTCCTTTAAATCAGCTACTGTACCCAATGACTGGAAGATAGCTAATGTAATGTCAATATTTAAGAAGGGCTCTAGAGGTGATCCTGGCAATTACAGACTGATAAGTCTAATGTCAGTACCAGGCAAATTAGTTGAAACAATAGTAAAGAATAAAATTGGCAGACACATAGACGAACATAAATTGTTGCGCAAAAGTCAACATGGTTTCTGTAAAGGGAGATCATGTCTTACTAATCTATTAGATTTCTTTGAGGGGGTCAACAAACATGTGGACAAGGGGGATCCAGTGGATATAGTGTACTTAGATTTCCAGAAAGCCTTTGACAAGGTCCCTCATCAAAGGCTCTTACGTAAATTAAGTTGTCATGGGATAAGAGGGAAGATCCTTTCATGGACTGAGAACTGGTTAAAAGACAGGGAACAAAGCATAGGAATAAATGGTAAATTTTCAGAATGGAGAGGGGTAACTAGTGGTGTTCCCCAAGGGTCAGTTCTAGGACCAATCCTATTCAACTTATTCATAAATGATCTGGAGAAAGGGGTAAACAGTGAGGTGGCAAAGTTTGCAGATGATACTAAACTGCTCAAGATAGTTAAGACCAAAGCAAACTGTGAAGAATTCAAAAAGATCTCACAAAAGTAAGTGATTGGGCAACAAAATGGCAAATGAAATTTAATGTGGATAAATGTAAAGTAATGCATATTGGAAAAAATAACCCCAACTATACATACAATACGATGGGGGCTAATTTAGCTACAACTAATCAGGAGAAAGATCTTGGAGTCATCGTGGATAGTTCTCTGAAGACATCCATGCTGTGTGCAGCGGCAGTCAAAAAAGCAAATGGAATGTTAGGATTCATTTAAAAAAAGGGATAGAGAATAAGACAGAGACTATCTTATTGCCCTTATATAAATCCATGGTATGCCCACATCTTGAATACTGCGTACAGATGTGGTCCCCTCATCTCAAAAAAGATATACTGGCATTAGAAAAGGTTCAGAAAAGGGCAACTAAAATGATTAGGGGTTTGGAACAGGTCCCATATGAGGAGAGATTAAAGAGGCTAGGACTTTTCAGCTTGGAAAAGAGGAGACTAAGGGGGGATATGATAGAGGTACAGTAACTCCTCACTTAACGTTGTAGTTATGTTCCTGAAAAATGCAACTTTAAGTGAAACTATGTTAAACGAATCCAATTTTCCCATAAGATTTAATGTAAATGCGAGGGGTTAGGTTCCATGGAAATTTTTGGGGGGCAAACAAAAGGCATTATATACTGTACAGTACCATACTGTACTGTGGTTGGGAAGTACCCCTGGCTTACCCCACACAGGCACAGCCTGCTGCAGGCAAGGACACTTGGAAGCACCTTCCCTGCAGCAGCAGTGGCAGCTTACCTGGAGAAGAACAGGCGCTGACTTTGCTAGGGGATGCTCCAGGCCCACCTCTTCCCATCCTTGCTTCACTCCAGACCCACCTCTTCCCACCTCCACTCCACCTCCTCTCTGGAGCATGCCGCATCCCCGCTCCTTCCCGCCCCCACCCAGAAAGTCCTAAGCACCGTCATTTGGCGGCGCTTAGGACTTTCTGGGAGGGAGGGGGAAGAGCGGAGACACGGTGCTTCCCTGCTCCTTCCTCTCCCTCCCAGCGCTTCACGCTTAGGACTTTCTGGGAGGGAAGGGGAGGAGTGGAGACGCGGAAGTGCTGGAAGGAAGGAGGCAGAGAAGAGGAACTTGTGCAATGCTCCCTTGTAAAGTCGCTGCTCTTCCACAAAATCTTACAAGCAGTGGACAAAGCAGGCTGCCAAACAACATTATAAGGGAGCATTGCACAACTTTAATCGAGCATGTTCCCTAATTGAGTAGCGACGTAACTTTGAAACAACGTTAAGTGGGAGGACATTAAGTGAGGAGTTACTGTATATAAAATCATGAGTGCTATGGATAAAGTGAATTAGGAAAACTTATTTACTTGTTCCCATAATATAAGGACTAGGGGCCACCAAATGAAATTAATGGGCAGCAGGTTTAAAACAAATAAAAGGCAGTTCTTTTTCACTCAGCACACAATCAACTTGTGGAACTCCTTGCCTGAGGAGATTGTGAAGGCTAGGACTATAACAGGGTTTAAAAGAGAACTGGATAAATTGATGGAGGTTAAGTCCATTAATGGCTATTAGCCAGGATGGGTATGGAATGGTGTCCCTAGCCTCTGTTTGTCAGAGGGTGGAGATGGATGGCAGGAGAGAGATCACTTCATCATTACCTGTTAGGTTCACTCCCTCTGGGGCACCTGGCTTTGGCCACTGTCGGTAGACAGGATACTGGGCTGGATGGACCTATGGTCTGACCCAGTATGGCCGTTCTTATGACCTTAAGGAAGGAGAGAGAGCAACAAGCTTCTGCTGTAGTAACCATTTATGGCAAAAACTGCAGTGCATTATGGGAGTGATTATTTATGCAAATCAACAGAGGTGACTGAGTTCCAGTTAGCAATACTAAGACTAGAGTATGGGGGGGTTTAGACACATTTGTTTTCCTGTTTTAACTGAACAGGTTCTGGCTGGATTAGGTTCACCTCCAAGAGATGGCTGGTTGTTTTAGCTGTGTGGTCTACATACCTCTGTTCTCAGAAGAACTGATTCTCCCTGCCACTGAAAGTGGTACTTCCTGTAACGATGGCTTGTCAGCAGTCCATGTAAATGGACTGCTACTGTGGTGTGAATTTTAAGTGCTGTCTTCTAGGGCTGTTACTGTTGGGAATGATGTAAAAAAATATAGTTGAATAAGATATGGAGGAATTGTAATGTACAGGAAGATGCCTGATGCGTATTCAGTAAATTTGTATTTCCCTAATTCATTTCATCAATGGAAAGTACTGGTTAGTACTGAGAGTTCCGATATTAATAAGGGAGGCACTGATTTTCCACTACTACTATGTACCTTGTGTAGTCATTTACACTTATGCAAAGTGAGCGTAAAACACTACCAAATCAGAATAGAACCTGTTTGCCATCCACTATTGTACTCATTTGCTCAGGGGTTTACTGCACAGAGTGCAAGGCAGTGAAGAATCAGGACCTAAACATATTTTTAAATGTTTGGTCTGACAAAAGCCAGGAAACTTCCACTCATAGGGCGGTATCCCATCTCCCTTTTGCAGCCTCATTTTGGGAGGCATTCGTACAACAACAAACTAGTAAAGCTGGTTTGTAAATTCCAAAATACTCTGCACTGTCATCATAGGGGGTTTTGGACAGTTTGCAAGACCAGCTCAGCTGTCATGAAAATAACGAATGATGGCTATGGATTGAGTTAATGTGACAACTGCCATTTTTATATTACTGCACACAATATACTAATTTTGAACATCCACACGTGACATTTGAATGAAACAGTCTTAATATTTTTTACTTAAGTGTTGATTCAGTATAATAACCTTGCATTTTTTCGTTATTCCTATTTTCTTTTAATATGTCATGGACAGAATTACTACTCATGAAAAAGGAACAAATACAGTAGCACAGAGGAGAGCCTGGAATAATGTAGGCAAACATCGTATAATCTACTCTACGTACGGCATCTCTGTTAATACAGTCCTAAAGTGCAACATCCCCTGTTGATCCAGTCCTGGGTTTTACACAGCTCAGTTCTGCCAACAAACCTCAAACTCAGGGCTGGCTTTAGGCATTTGCAGTCCGAGTACTTAATAATTACATGATAAGCTTGCCACTCATTGCAAAAATCATTGGGTCACCCTGATTTCACTAGGCCTGCCTTGTGTCCTGCAAGCCCTGCTTATCAGATAGTTTTAAAGCACCAAATGCACAAGCAAACTTAATTTTACTCAAAAGTACCTGCAATTCTGTTTATTTTCTGACATCAACAATGGAAGAAAGGGCGGCAAATGTACAAAGTACTGTGAAGGCCAAATCAAATGCCCAGTCCTCAGCCAGTGTAGCTGAGTCAGTTGCTGGGAAGATGAGTTTGGTGTTAGAAGGAAAAGGAAGATAAGACAGCATTCTCCTACCTAAGGCTGCAGAGCCACTACACAGAGGATGAAGTAGCTTTTGTGGGCCCTTATTCCACTCTCCTGCAAGGGAGTATCTGCCCACTGGCAGAAATTCTGCTTTCTCCTCTGGCTCCCCCAGGTCTCATCTTCATCCAGCCCCTGCAGTTACTCATCAGGGACCCCACACCGAGTACCACTCCATGCTGTACAGGAGGCATGTAATCCTTCCTTTGGCTTACCTACTAGTAGAGACACACAGGTTTGGCAGCCATTTGAGGCTTGCCTCACCTGAAAAGTTATAATTTAAAATGAATAAGAAATACAGGTATATAGCAATTCCAAACACATCAACTGGACTGTGGCATACAAAACTATGTAATTGATCAAAACTCTATTTTCTCTGTATTAAAGCTTTCAATTTCAAAGGAGTGTGTCTGCCAGCAGGGGCAGTAGACACTTTGTAAGCCAGAGTTCAGACAAGTGTTTTAGATCAGACACACACTTTCATTCAGATATTAGTTTAGTCATTTCTCTTCATCTAAAGTGAGTAATTCAGACTGAAAGTACACAGTTTCTTCTGTGTGTATGGAAAAATGAATCCTGGGCCAAATTCATCCCTGATGTAACTCCATTGTAGCCAACAGAGTAAAAATAGCTAGATATTATTTTGTCCTGTCAAATTTAGACACAAAGCCAAATGCCTAATTCTATTGAAAATATATTTGCAAGTTTAAATTGGGGACCACGCTCCAGCTGCTTCCTACATGCTTTTATTACTATTAGCAATCATTTTTAGGCTCTGAATTGTAAAAGTATGTACAAATGCAGTTGTTCCCAGTCAGATGCTCAGTTTGTTTTTTACACACACTCCTCTTGTTTTGTACACACACATTTCACAGTTTGGCCTCAAAGCAGAGGTGCAAGGAATGGAGCCCCGTTAACTCTGCCAGTTCTCTTTTCTCATGTGGGGGAACAGAACTCCTTAGGAGTTAGTTAACATTGCTTAACGTTTTTCATAAACCAAAAGGAAAATATTGCATAAAGCCAATATTCCACTGGCATATTGTACCAAGTTTCCCATTTAGGTTCTGTTTGAGTTAAATCGCTGAAGTGAGCAGGAACACAATATTTGCAGCTTTGTCTATATGAGGTATAAAATGATAGTTGACAGGAGCTGGTCCATTGATTTAATTCGCAACACCTGCTATCTTGCCTTACAGATGTAATGGGACATTAGGGTTCATTAAAGAGAATGGGAGTCATGCAGCTAAAATTCCATGCATCTCTTTGGGAGCTTATGCCCCAGGTCTTGTTACCAGAATTGTAACTAAACCAACTTGCCTAGCTATGTGTTGCTATGGAAGCTTTGCACAGCTGTAGTTGACGTATAAGGCTCAGTTCTATTTGGCTCTGACTGGCCTACTACAAGAGGTTGAGTTTCCTCCATTGCCACTGCCTTATGTGGGAGTGGAAGATGCTTAGGACCTGCCTGTATCAGCTCCATAATAGCTGCCAAAGGACAGCAGAGTCCGTATTCATTGCTCTTGTTTGCGTGCTTGCACCTATCTTCCTTCAATAATTCCAAGAGGACTATATAGACAAAATGCACCATCTTACCATACCCTTGTCTTGGATTTGGCTACCCATCCATAGTTAGTAAAACACGTAAATCCCACTTACAGTGAGACATAAGCATGGGCTTAAATCTTTGGTTAACTAGGGGTCTCAGTGCTTTAAATTAAGCTTGTTGCAGTGAGAAGGACCAGAAGCAATGTCTCTCCCTTGAGAATATTCCTGATTTCTATCTTGGCCATGTTTTAATCTTACTTCTGGCAGAAGCAAGAAAGAGGTACATTTCAGAGATCAGGGTTTACATATTCCCTATTTATTTGAATGCTAGGCTGGAGGCGGGATGAAGAGGGGGCCAAAAGCATGCACTTGAGCTGACAGAAGCCATCACAAGGGCCACAGCTATCGAGCCATAGAAATGAAATAATTAAAACCATGCTGGGAACGCATGTGGTGCTGTAAAGCTGCCACAACGTGCTCTGACATAATTGTTCTTTTAAAATAATAGTAATTCCCATGGTTTTATTGCCATGAAGCACCACTGTACATGAAACCCTCATTAAGCTGTGGGCCCTCTGCAAAAAGAAAGCATCTGTGTTTCATTTAATAGCTAAAAAACAGTAATTAAGAAGTTTTTGTCGAGCCAGGCCTTGGAGAGCTTAAAAAAAAATCCATTTATGCACAAGACCATCCCTCTGAGCATCATAAACTTTTCTTTTTCCCCCATCTTGTCCTTCCAGCCCTGTCAGAGCCTCAAGTGTAATTCATTTCTGTGCCAAATTGCTGGTTTCCATTTCAGGGTACTGGGAGCGAACTCCGGAGAAGGCCCTGGATTAGAGCACAGGTATGCTGTACACTGCTTGAGTTTATGTATATGAGTGTGATGCATATGTATGTATAAAATGAATGTTATGAAAGGAGGAATGTTGGACTGTAAATATTTGGTATAATTGGAAGTGTATCAGACCCGCTAGCTTAGTATTACAAAAATTTACCAGAAACACTTATAAAAGAAACCATGTGTTCTGATAAATATTGTAATGCCAGATACCCATACTTCTTAGAAGGTTAAGGGCACTTGGGCATTCAACTTCCTGCCTCACAAGTAACTGTTATGACTGCATGCTATCTTGTGTGGTACACAGGCCCAGTTAATGCACACCAACAGAAAAAACTCAGGGGAAAGCTGAAGCTGGTTGGAAAAATCTGAACTCAGGGCTACAGAATTTCCACATCATGCTATCAGATGGGAGGGGGCTTGTCTAACTCAGATCTGGGAGTATAAGGTCTGAATGGGAAATCTCCTGGTTATCAGGACATCCTTGGAGAACCAAGGCATCAGTGCAGAGGCCCTGACCCTCTGTTGTTCTCCCTGACAGTCCTTGTGACAGCCCTGGCCAGCCAGTCTGCACCTGGCCCAACCCTCCCACAACATGCAGGGAATGAAAAAATACCATGTGATGAGATGATTAATGATAATAAAGCTTAAATGTCTATGAGCAAAGCCCTAGACTGAAATGCCTTTGTTCAAAAAGAAATACATACAGCCAACTGACAAATTTGTCAACGAGCAGGTCACCATTTCCTCAATCTGCTGACCATAAATGGAGCTAACTGCAAAGAATCAGTTGGGTGCTCTGAAGAGTGTGTCCACCTCTAGGTGGGACAAACTGTGTGTATGTTACCTATGGCTGCTCTGCAGCTTGAACCATCAGGATCCTTTAAGTCTATAACCAGGATGCCTATCATTTAAGTAGGTGCTTCTGTTACTTAGCCAAGCCAGGAGGAGCCATACTAAGCTTTTCTCAGCTGGAAGCTTAGTCATTTTCTCGTATATTGAAGCTTTCCCTGATAAGGAATAGTAAAGGAAAGGATACAATAAAAAAAAATTGTGTGTGTTTAGTTTATAGAAAAACTGTATGTCTGTACTCGTCTCTCTTTTAATCACCTTCTGTTTTAATTTTTTCTGGCTCTTAGAAACCTCAAACACTGGTCAGAGACTGGGCTTTTTTCAGCCAACAAAAAGGGATTTACAGCGTCTGCCTGATGTTCTTAGGCTAGCAAGGTTGTGAGCTCTCCAATAGGTTGACACACAGTCAAGTGTCCAGCACAATATACCTAGCACCTGACATCTGCCACATGCTATTGTCAACCATACATTTTCTTTCATCTTTCCAACGACGTAAAAGTGTGTAGAGCCCTGATTTCATTTTGGCTTTAACCAGGCCTCCCTTCTCGTGCCTATAGTTCTCCAGGTACAAATAGCTGTGGCTGTAATTTTGCTCTCCTATATGAGTGCAGACATAATTTGTCATTTAGATGTTTTGCTACCCTATTATACCAGCATATCAGCTAGTAAGACATATAAATGACAAATTACACCTGTTTTGCACATTTAATATGCAAGCATATTTTGTGGACAAGAGAATTTCCTGTCCATGAAGAATTAGCCTAGCTTTGGGGTGTTTTCTTTCTGAATTTCCCAAACACTTTTGCAAATGAAAAAATAATTTTCATGGTTCAGGAACCAAACAGAAGACATTGAAAGATACAGTTAAATGAAATTCACTCTAAAGTGCTAACTGAATTGGCAGGGATCATACTGGAACCCTAACCATTATTTCCAAGAACTGCTAGGGGACAAATGAGGACCCAGAGGAGTAGAAAAAGCAAATTTCTTAGCTTTGAGAGAGAGAAAAGGAGATGTGGGATTTACACACCACTACATTGTAACATTAGTGGGAGCTTGATAAGAAATTAATAACCCAGTCACTGTGTACTGAGAGGAAAACTTGGCAATAAATAGAAATCCACGTGGTTTTGACAAAAACATATGCAAAGTTAACTTTTTTTTATCTTAGAGGAAAAAAGTGCATTGAATGCCATAGCTCTTTTTTATGTCTACTTAGGAAGGCATTTGCTGTCATTCCATGTGACATTTTCTTAGGGAAACTAGAGAAATGATGTAGACTGGGTAGAGCAACTATTAAATGGAAATAATTAGCTAAAATCCTAAACTAAGTTGCATCCAAAAAGTTAGGTTGTGAGATGTTAAAATCAAGTGGTGGGGTTTGCTTTTGTTTTGGTTTTTACATATAGAAAGTAAACTGATGTTAAGCACTGCCTAGAATCGGAACCACATTCTCTGATGTGCAGTAACTTATTTTCCTGGGGATCAAAGGGAGTGAGCTGGGCGTGCGACATGCTCCACTAATCCCCGGCTGGTAGAATGGCCATTAGGCCAAGTTAGAGCAGCTCTGTTGTCCAGCAGCTGCTTTGATTTGTGCTGGAGGATGGCTTGGTTCTCTGCCATCCCCAGGATCAAGGGGAGGAGTAAGATAGCTCAGAGCTACCCTTGCTTCTGCTCCCTGAGCTTTTGTTCAGCGCAGCTGGGGATTGCATTCCCTTGTGAAACTCCCAAACTCATCTTGGTCCCAATGTCATTCAATCCACCTATTCATTAATGTCTTGGAAAGATGTATTGGAGAGTATGTTAATCAAATTGGTGGCTGGCATGAACCTAGGAGGGATCTCAAATTCTTTGAAAGATACAGTAGGATTAAAAACTCAGCTGGTATTTATAAAATGGAGAACTGGGTCAATATAAATAAATTGAGCTTCATGGAAGAGGTTCTCATGAGCAGGAGTGATAAAATGCACAACTACAGACTAGAATGCCCTAGAAAAGGATGAAATCAGAATGGATAATACATTGGACGTGAAGCAAAAGGATGCTGCAAAAAAAAAAAAAAAAGAGAGAGAGAAATGCTGCATTGGTGTTAGAGACTGGGCCATGGATGGTCTGGTCTAGTGGCTAAAGTTCAGCCTACTGGTTAGATCTGAGTCCAGGAATGAGCTGAGGGTCAGTGCCAGAGGGACAGAAGCCAAATGCCAGAGCTGAAGAAAGGGTAAACAGATTATAGGTCAGAGGCAGAGCCGAGGATCAGTACTGGAGAGGCGGGAAACGAATGCCAGAGCTAGGGGGTCAGCCAGAGTCGTAAACCAGAGGTGGAGCCAAGAATGAATACTGGAGAGACAGGAGCTGAAGGGGAACTGAGGCGGGAGCAGAGTCTGGAATAGGAACTGGAACAAGGGCTGCACCAAGGGCAAGTGCAGCTGCAGGCATGATTCGCATTGAGCAGCCAGAGCCAGCGGCCAGGCAGCTGCTCTTCCTGACCAATTAGGTTGTGAAGTCAATCAGGTAGTCTGCTGCAGGGCCTGATCCCTGACAATTGGTTAGAGAAGTATTGCATGTAAAACGTACGAGGCAATTATTCTGCTCTACTTGGCTTTGATTAGCACTACCCTGAAAAAAGACAGAGAAACTGGACAGAGTTCAGAGGAGAGAGAAGAGAGAAGAGTTCAGGAAAGTCTGACCTATGGGGAAAAGTTAAGTGAATTGGGCAAGTTGCACCTAGAGAATAGAAGATGGAGGGGAGACCTGGTAGCTATCTACATATTTTGCAAAGGGATGTTAAAAAGTGGACAGGGATTAATTACTTTCATTAGTAAATATGGACAGAACTAGAAGTAATGGACTTGAGCTGCAGCAGGGAAAATGTATATTTCACACTAGAAAAAACTTCATAGCTACCTGTATGAAAGCAATAACAGAGTGAACCAAGCTGCGAAAAGAAGATGACTGAAGATATTGAAGGCTAGACTTGAAATATATCCCAGGGGTGGTTTATGAATAATGAAAGATCTAAAAGCTCTCCTAATGCTCCAGGATGAGGACCGTGGTTGAGAGCTTCCTTCCTCTGGCACAACGGAACTTTCTACAGTAAGGACATAGCTCATTGATGCAGGAAACAGAGCTTTCTGAGGGACCAGTCCGTGACAGCAGAATAAACTCCCCCAGGACTAAAGACCATCACAAACTTTACCATCTTTGCCTCTAAGTGCAAGGTACACTCCTCCAACCTGGCCTTCTCTAAAATAAATGGGCCAACATGTACACTTAAAAAACTCTACAAATACAAAACCCCACCAATACAAAATATTCCATTGCACACACAATTCCCCACGGGGGAGAGGAGGAAAGAAGAAACAACCCACACATTACCAATGTTCATCATGTCATTTAAGGCACTTTTGGAAGGCACTTGGCGAGTGGTGTAAGAGCCAGTTTTGAATAGAAATCAGTCCTGCCATTACCTAGAATGATCTATATGACTCACCAGAGGTTGCTTCCAACCCCAATGATTCTATGTAATAAGGAAATACTATACCTGGACCAAGTTTCCATAGATAAATTATTAAACATGTAAAACCAGGACTGTACACTGGAAACACAGGTACAATCAGAGGTGCTGCAACAATTGGTATAGTGGGGATGCTGAGCTATGGAGCCAAACTGTAAACCCTGTATATCATAGAAACCACTTCAAGCTTGGGGGTGCTGCAGCACCCCCATAACCCCAAGTTCCAGCATCTGTGGGTGCAACTTTCATCAATCCTGTTTTATTCTTTTCAGCCAACCAAAATAGGACTTAATTGTAAAAGCATCTTCCACAGTCCAGTGCAGAACACAATACTTCATTCTTGTCAATCCACAGGCATTTGTGTAACTTCCATACTTCTATTTTTATGACCAAAGTGTCTCACTGTTTAATTTGGTGAGACTAATAGCACTGTCTGGAGCTAGATATAGTGTAGGCAGGTGCTATGCAAGCTTCTCTTGGATAAGGTCTGCCAAAGCCTCTCATTCCTGACATCTACACTCCCTGCTTTCTGCCCTCCTTGGACACTCTTCATTTCTACTCATGTACCTGAATTTTGACCTGTAGCAATTGCTTTTGTTGATATTTAGCTAATATGTGTGGTATTTACAGAGTGTACCCATCACCATAGTAGCTCAGGCCCAGATTTTTAAAGGTATTTAGTTGTTGTTCTCAGGGTTGTGATGCCTAACTGATTTAGGAGCCTCACTCTCATTTTCTGAAGGATTTAGGCACTTAGGAACAAAAATCTGCCTAAATCTCTCTGAAAAATGAGATGGAGGAGGCTCCTAAATCAGTTAGGCATTGCAATCCTGAGCAACAATCCTTAGGCCCACATTTTTAAAGGTATTTATGTCCTAAGCAAGCTTGCTGAGCAGTGTGACCGCTGTGGAGAGTTGGGTTAAGGATTTGTGATCCAGTCAAACATCTCCTGGGAACTATACAGAGACAGCCTGATTTATTTTACGGGTCACTTGAGGCAAATTTTAACTCAGATCTTCAAAAGTTAATTTTTGACCTTAGTGGCTTGGGTGAGACCCTTCACAACAAAAGAAGTTAGGAGGGTGGGCCAGGGGGAATCATGCTCCTGGCACACAAGAGTTGGTCTGCACTGTCACTTAACTTTTTTAGATTGTAGAGTTTTTAAGTGCTGAATTATCAGGTTAATCCTAGCCTGAAAACCAGGAAAATCTGCACTGTTTCCCCATCACTCCCTATTTTCTTGGAGGTCACAGCTTTTAAAGTGATGTCATTTGTATTTTTGCTTTATGCACTTCAGTGTGGACTGAAGCTTGTAATAAAACCTCTGTGTGGCTTTCTTATTTAATCTGAGGTTGTGCAGACTGTCTGAACTCCTCTGTGGTTTCGCTGACCTGGAGTTCAATGTCAGCTTCAGTCATTCTCTAGGTTTGATTTATAATTATAAAGAAAGGACCTTTTTGTTGTTGTTGTCTAATTTACACTCTCTCACTTTCTCCCTCTCTCCTCCCCCACACTTCCTTTGTTCTTCTTTCAACAATGTGTGACTTCCTAGTGGTTGGTTGCTTTTTCTAAAGCAGAGAAGAACTTTTCGTTGACATGTGTCATGGTAAACGTTTATCTGTGAAACTCTGCTTTCTTCTGAAACTATTAGTTATTCCTGCTTCAGATAAATGGTTCCTAGAAGGAGATCCATTTTAACTCTATCCTTTTTCACTAGCTCCCTCGTTAGCCAGTTACAGAGGAGGTTGGAAAGCATCCAAGCTTGTCAGTATAAATCCTAATGACCCTGTTTCATCAGCTCTGACCTTGCAATCAAGTTTCTGAGATTAGCTGGGGTTGCACTTGTTTCCATACCATGATTTAAGTCTCTGGCACATTTTACTTGTTTTTCAGCTCTACAGTTTCATTTACCAGCTTTCCTATTTATCATTGTCTCTCCCCATCCCCACCCAAATCTGGGAGGTTTTAGGCCAGGAAGTTGGCCAACTGTTGAGGGCATGGGCTGACATGCACTAGTTTGAGGGTATGGGCCAACATGCAACTTTTGGCCTACTTCCTGGCCTAAAACCTCCCAGGTTTGATCACGCAATATCACCAAAGAAAATATCTTCCAGGAACTCTGAGGCACAAAGGTAGTTGGAGCTTTGCAAAGAAAGACTTTTGTTAATTAATCTAAAAATAGTTAAAAAAAGATAACAATATTGGTGAAAGGCAGGCTGTTTAAGTGCCGCTTTGGCTCCTGGTTCCTTTCTGCAGGACTCGGGTGAAGTTTAATGGAATGATGTTAGATCACAAAGCCCAAGCACTCAAGGAGCTAAGAGCCGTATTCAACAAGTGTGTCTTAAACAAAATAAAAAAAGACACTGTAATGAAGCTTAGGCTCAGACTTTGTCTTCTCCTTTTTATTACATTAGCACTTTTTTGCCCAGAAATTAAAGAGTAGGGAAAATCAAATGACCAATGGCCAAAATCATCCCCCCATCTCTCTATACTAAAATCTTGGGGGAAGCCACAGATGGAGAATTGCTGACTCTGACATACTTTCCACAAGAACCTCCAGCTGACCTTTCATGAGGTCCCAAATCTCTGGCTAGCAAGAGGGCAGACCAAGGTCAGGAATCATAGATCATAGAATCATAGAATATAAGGGTTGGAAGGGACCCCAGAAGGTCATCTAGTCCAACCCCCTGCTCGAAGCAGGACCAAATCCCAGTTAAATCATCCCAGCCAGGGCTTTGTCAAGCCTGACCTTAAAAACCTCTAAGGAAGGAGATTCTACCACCTCCCTAGGTAACGCATTCCAGTGTTACCTGGAGGGGGCAGAGACAGGGACCCATCCACTATTAATGCATCACCATTCTCATCTCAACAGTGCGGTGATTGAGCTAGAATGTTAATAAAGATGGAGCCAGTATTAATTCATTTGCACGCATGCTCTGTGCTGTTGAGCAGCACCACGAATCAGGTGTGGTTTGGGGCCAGATGGGGAGTGAGAGCTGAGTTGCCATTGAGCCAGAGGTCGAGGGAAGGAGAGTAGAGGCAAAGGGCCTCTGCTTGTCCTGGCCCTTCCTGCTCCCCCAAGATTTATGTAGATCTTTGGAGTGCAGAGGCTGAACCCTCTGATCATTCCACAAGGGTGTCAGGACAAGCACTATTCTGGAGACAATCCAGAATGAACTCTGTGAGGGAGCTCACTGATTTTTCCAGTGTCTACACAGGGAACTGTATGGGCCACTGTATTTATAGGGCTTACATAAACCCAATGTATCACGCTTCCTTTGCAGAAACATACAATTAGTAACGTCTGTGATGGCTTGGACACAGAAACCCCCTTGGGAGCTGCCAACTGATGTGGCGAGACTACTTCTGCCCCTGCTTTCCTGCCCTGGCAGCTTGGGACTTCAGTGCCCTGCCTGGTTTGAGCCAGATGCGCTAGCCTGCTGCAAACCCAGACCCAGGCCTGAACCACGTCCCCTAACAGCTGTAGGCTTAAGTGAAAGCAGGTTAAGAAGTGTTCCTGTCTTTAACACTCAGATGCTCAACTCCCAATGGGGTCCAAACCCCAAATAAATCTGTTTTACCCTGTATAAAACATATACAGGGTAAACTCATAAATTGTTTGCCCTCTATAACAATGATAGAGAGATTTGCACAGCTGTTTGACCCCCCAGGTATTAATACATACTCTGGGTTAATTAATAAATAAAAAGTGATTTTATTAAATACAGAAAGTAGGATTTAAGTGGTTCCAAGTAGTAACAGACAGAACAAAGTGAATACCAAGTGAAATAAAATAAAACCCGCAAATCTATGCCTAATACAGTAAGAAAACTGAATACAGAAAAAACTTCACCCTCAGAGGAGGTCCAGTAAGCTTCCTTTTATGGACTAGTCTCCTTCTAGTCTGGGTCCAGCAATCACTCACACCCCCTGTTGTTATTGTCCTTTGTTCCAGTTTCTTTCAGGTATCCTTGGGGTGGAGAGGCTATCTCTTGAGCCAGCTGAAGACAAAATGGAGGGGTCTCCCACAGGCTTAAATAGATTTTCTCTTGTGGGTGGAGACCTCTTCCTCTCTCCTATGCAAAGTCCAGCTCCAAGGTGGACTTTTGGAGTCACGTGGGCAAGTCACATGTCCATGCATGGCTCAGAACTTACAGGTAATAGCCATGGTTCACATGCTACCTTGAATGTCCTCATGTAGACTTCTTATGTGGATTGGAGTCTTCCAAGATCCATTGTCCATTAAGTGGTTCTTGATTGGGCACTTAATTTGCACATTCCTTTCTCAAGAAGCTGACCAAATGCTTTACTAAGGCTACTTAAAAATCTAGCAAGTACAACCATTATTCATAACTTTGAATAGAAAAATGATACATGCATACAAATAGGATGAATAGATTCAATAGATCATAACCTTTTCAGAGATATGTTACATGGCATATGTAGCATAAAACATATTCCAGTTATGTCATATATACATTCATAAGCATATTTCCATAAAGCCTTATGGGGTGCACCGTCACAACTTCTTTTACCAGAGAGGCATTGACATCACTGATAATTTGACAAAGGACAAAATCCATTGAGAAATAAATTGCATTTTGAGCTTCTAATCAAGTTACTGTAAGATCTGCAAACGGCTCCTTCCAGCTCAACACCACGGCACCAAGTCAGCTAAAAAAGGAGCAGATGCTGTGCTGAGCCTCCCAGACAGAAGACAGGTTTTAAAATCATAGAAACATGGGTTGGGTGAAGGTCACAAAGGGAAATAACAGGGGTAAATGAGTGCTAGAACAACAATCCCAAGGACCAATCTGGAGCACCTGCAGTTCAGAGTTATAAGAAAGAGAGAACTCTTCCCTAGGAAAGAGCAGCACTGATTTCTATCAACCAGCACAAGAAGGAAATTTACCTCTGTAGGGTAACATGCATTCCATTCCATGGCAAGCCGTTTGGTCCCCGTGCCATATAAATGTCTGGAAAGAAGGATACTGGATTGGAGAAATGCCACTCAGATGACAGACTATGGTTTTAGACTGCTGCTGTTGGGAGGCCAAAATTCCAAAAGAAAGGAAAAAGAAGAAAATATCTTCAGTATATTTTCACAGCCCATTTGAGTCTTTGCTCCTGCAGGTTAGTGTGAAGATGCTGGCAGTTCAGTGTGTGGCCTCAGGCCTGAAGGAGCAAGGTTACTGCAGGTGAACCAGGTGCTAAATCATGGTAAAACGGGAAACGCAGAACTCCAGCAAGCATTTGGAGATCACCTCAGGGGGAGGAGCGGATGAAAATCTTTCAGTAATTGTAGTTCAGCAGAAAAGTCTCGTAATCGTGGATCCAGTTATAGAAACCCATGTGGTTAATAAATGATGGACATCCTCATAACCCCATTTAGTGGAAGATTTACTATTATCAGGAAGGAGTTTCCCTTCATTTGCATATATTTCCTCAAGATCTCCCTGTAATAACTTGATTTCAGAGTTTTTGGTTTATTGTTTCTAGTAAGCACCATAGAATCTTTTACCAAAGTGAAATGGCTTAATGTAACGATGGCTAAGAGCATCTCTATGACTTCATGGAAACCTAGAGGGCAGTCTCCCTTGCAAAAGCAAGCCATAAAATGTGTTTGTGTTTTACTAGTGTTCTTGGAAGGGAAGAGGTTAGGGCTCTGTTCTTATATGACATAACTGTAGTTTCCATACCTGGATGGCCTTGACTGCCCAGGGGAAATGGAGATTTTCACTTAGGCGTTTTGTGAAATGTATCAAAGTGACTTAGTCCCACTGAAAAGCAATAGGACGTAAAAGTGGAATTTCACATGAGTGGTCACTAGTTAAGTGCAGAGTCTTCATTAATAATTCACATAGTATATACTGTATTAATTATCTTTCAATTTCTAACAGTGTCTTGAATAAAAGATGCAGCAACGCAGAGGCATTTAAGATGCTTTTGAAAAAATTTGCAAGACGTTTGAAACTCTCATTAATGTTCCCAGTAGCCCACAATAGTTTTGGAGCCTCAAAATAGGAACTTGGCCAGATTTTCAGAAGTGCATACATATTTTTACAAGTGTCCTTATTCACATGCTTGCAAAATTGTCAGTGTTGGCACGCAGCTCCTGATTTGTGCACACAGATTGATATGTACCTCTATACGTTAGGAATACACTGGAATTTGTGAGTAAACAAGTCAGGCATGTGCATTTTTGAAGAAAAAAGCCTTTAAATCTTTACTACCATTTTTTTTGCCAGGGATCCGTACAACCCTCTTGAAATTTGCTCAGTGTATCCCCACATTCTGCCTCTAAAACCCATATACCACTTGAAAATGCTCATTTCTTTCATCTTAGTAAGTGTTGCCCTTTTCAAAATCTTGGAGACTCTGTTGGAAGCAACTTTTTAATATGACTCTTAAAATCCTTCTTCACAGAACTCGAATGCTGGCCCTGGCATGTATGGTGACCATGATGTCTTTGCAGCGAGCCTCGGGTAAGCCTGCCCCTCATCTCACTATTTTTCATCTCCACCCTAAGTTGTGTAATGGCAATTTGCAGGATTGTCTTTGCCCTGCAGTGCTGAGGCCTAAATGTCATTATATTGCACGGTGATGAGACAAGACAGGATGACAGAGCTTCACAACATTTTAGTTATTTGTCCTATGGGGCTCCAGAAAAGGTGATCAGCCCACTGTGCAGGTGTGCTCTTCTCCAGAAAGGCATTTATTTTACTTGCCCTCTCTCCTTATTTTGGTACCACTTCTGCAAAAGTCTAGCTGTGTATCTGTCATTTACCTAAACCTTCAAACCGTTTCAGTGACCCCCACTTTTTTGCTGCAACCCCCAGATGCTTTTGATGTTAGACTCAACTCCGTATCCTGGCAGACAGCAAGCCTTTTTAATGGGCTTGGGAGGGGTAGGTATGAAGACTACAAATGACAGGGGAGGGAAGAGTGGGATCTGGATTTTACCAGTATTTTAAGACAACTTGACAAGAATGTAATGTGCATTATAGAGATTAAAATTGCTTCGTCCAGGATGTGGCTCTGGAATTCTCTGGGGAGCTGTTTTCCTGGCTTGCTCTGTCCCTGTAAGGACTTTTCCATGACACAGATGGGTTTCTCTGCTCATAGTTAACATGCTTTTTGTACTTGCTGTGGGGTGGGGTGGGGGGGTCTGATGTTTTTTCTTGCATCAGGGATGCTTCCCTCTCACCACTCATGGTGTAGCAGTAAATATTTTCCATTTTAATCTAATCACAGCTCTGCACGTCTGAGGGATGAGGTCATGCTCATTCATGGAGAGACTGTCAGCCGCTTCTCTTCAGTCCTTTGAGGGGGAGGCTGTCACTATCTCTGTAAAGGCAGTAGGACCATGGACACCACACTACGCTCAGTAGTGTATACGGGTGTTGAATGTTGTCGTAACAACTTGTGCAACAATGCAGAGCTTAGGAACAAACTAAAATCATGTGGACTCCACCTTAATCAACCACATCAAACTTCCTCTCATATTCATTCTCTCTCTCTCTCTCTCTCTCTCTCTGTATATATGTAATGTCACATATGGTGGCAATCCACCGAGCAGCTTCAGTCACGTTCAAGAGAACATAAAACAAAACAACCTGCCGGAGACATGTCCTCTTTTTCCATTCCCAAATTTAAAATTTTCTGCCCAAATCCCCCTGCCCTGAGGTGCAGGATGGTCAATATTAAGCCTTGGAGCCGCTGACCGGTTGAATGTCCAATATCTTTTACCACATCAGGTCTGTAAAGTGGGATCTTTATATCCCTGGAAAGAGAAAACGTGCAGCTTTCCAGTGGGAAATTAAGCTCTCATTTCTAGCCCTGGTAGGTCCCAAGATACTGGATTTTAAAATCATGATATTATGGGTAGACAAGCTATTTTAGGTAATGTGTAGAGATTTCTCACATTTTATTAGTTATAACTCTCCTCTCCCTATGAGGCCTGCACAGTTGGACTCATGGTAACTAAGGCACATGGAGGCAAAAAATAACCCCAATTAATTTTCTTTTGAACTCCCTCCAGTGTGACTAAAATAGATCTTCTGTAACATGTGGCATGTACAGAATGCATTATAGTATGGTATAAAAGTTATACTGGCCCTTGTTTCGGATTAGCTGTCTTCACCACTTCTTAGTAATTCAGACGTTCCAAACACAGGTCAAGTAAACCCTTAGAGCGCACCACACGATCACATGCAGCATGTAAGTCTGTGAGTGCATGTGCATATGATATGATTTTATAGTTATATGTTTATTCATGGTTTTGACTAGAAAGGTGTTCATTACAAAGAACAAATGTAATCCTGGGAACAAGAGCAGTGCTCAAAATGAGCGGGAACCAAGCGTCGATGCTTTTTTTGCCAACGGAAGCAGAGCGCCTCCAGATGAAAAGAGAGCTGCATAGTTTTTCACTTGGACAAATGAAAATAATGTAAATATTGAAAGGACCAAATAAACAGCTACAGCAAATAAAATGAAAATGAGAGGGGAGAGAAATTGAATCTATTCTCCAATACTTAGTTCTGCTTTTCCTTGCCCACGCAGCACTGCAGAATTACAGGAGTTCTCCACTTCTTTTTCCCCAAGCACTGAAACTCCACACTCCAGATTCTTCCTGCCACAATCCTTGTATGTTACTGTGGGTATTTACAGGGGCTGTAAAGGCCTCTTAGCTGGATGAAGGACAATTCCCACCTGATGTAGGACCTGCAGAGGCCAGTCATAGGTGGTTTCACACAGGCCCCTTGCAAATCCCAGGGTAGGAGGGGTGCTATGCTGCAGAGTAGCCCATAGCCAGCCTGGAGGAGGGTTTGTGGCTGTGTCCCATAATTAGAGCAACTCCTGGTAGCTCCAAATTACACCATAGGCTGCACTGGTCCCTGGAGCAGCACTGAATAGGGAGGAGGTCTTAAAGCCAGCTTTGTTCCCCTTCCCCAAAGGCTGTACCTCTGGTGGTGGAGGGCAGACGCAGGCGTCAGCAAGCTGGAGGAAAGACTTCTGGTGCAGATTTGTTGAAACTGGGGACATATCACTGCCGCAGCATGTTGACTAGAGAATACCTCTCAGCACCTGAATTATGAGAAGTCCTTGTGGAGGCTAGGCTCTCTATAATTATAATTAGTGTGGCCTCTTAATTTTGTACAAGAAAGGAGCAATATGCAGGAGCCCGGGCCCAGGCTGGTGCTGGTACTAAGTCTCCCAGAAAAATATCAATCTCCAAGAGCTATAGAGATGTCATTGACATATCTGATGCAGAAGGGGAAGGCCTGTTCTGTCAAGAAATGTGAGTTCTGACATAGCCCTGCTGTTAGAGGAAGTGGAAACCAAGGAAAAGAGAAAGAAAAAATAAAAAAATCAAAGGAGAGGGAGTGGCTGGGGGAAAAGACCAGAAAAAGGCCCACTCTTAAAGTCAAAGACAAAAAAAAAAAAAATTAAGCCTAAAAGTCAAAGAGAAGGTCAAACCAGAAAAGGAGGAGGGAAAAGGCCAAGCATAAAGCCAAAGAGATGAATAGAAAGGCCAAGCCAAAAAGAAGGCCAAGCTTCAAGTCAAGAAGGAGGAAAAGAGCAAGCAAAAAGTGAAAGAAGGAAGCATAGAAAGCCAAGAGAGCCAGTGGAATAAGACGCATATACCCAGCAAGTCCAGAAGTTCAGGTAGTATACCTCAGGGGTTCTCAAACTTCATTGCACCACAACCCCCTTCTGACAACAAAAATTACTACACCACCCCGGGATGGGGGACTGAAACCTGAACCTGCCCAAGCCCAGTTACCTGGGACAGGGGGCCAGAGCTTGAGGGCTTCAGCCCTGGGTGGAAGACTCAGATTACAGGTCCCCCAACTAGGGCTGAAGCCCTCGGGCTTTGGCTTTGGCCCTGGGTGGTGGGGCTCAGGCTTTGACTTTGGTCTCTGGTCCCAGCAAGTTTGATACCAGCCTGGCAACCCCATTAAAATGGGGATGCAACCCACTTTGGGGTCCCAACCCACAGTTTGAGAACTGCTGGTCTACCCTGTCCTCCTGCTACAGTTTCTAGTTAGGCCTTGTTGGACTTTCCAATATTAATAAGTGTTTCTGAAGCTAAAAAGAGGGGAGATGTTCTGTAAGGCACTGAAGAAGCTGAGTGAAGGGGCCACAGCACCTGGATGTAATGCTGATTGCTGACTATCTTTATCACTTCCAGGTTATTGGCAATCAGACACTTGTTTCTGTTGGAAGCACAGGTGCTTCTCTGTGCCCCTGGCTCCTGCCTGCACTACAGCATTGCATATTCAATTAAGGTATCTCACTTTTTTAGCAACTTTCTGCAAGGAAAGTATTATGACACTGTACTAGTTATGGAAGAAAATTGTTAAATTCTCCCACTCCACTGCAACAGATATTTCTCCATATAACAAACAAAGGCAGATATAGGCAATCCTGTACAGGTGATGTGAAAACATGTTTTTAGAGCAAATTGCAATAATGCTGCAAGAAAGTAAAGAGGCACTGAGGAAAAAGTGAATAAGCAAAGGGTAGAATTATTCACCACACCATTGCTTTCTTTCCAATCCTTATAAAACGTTAAAAGCAATTTTAAAAGAAAACAATTTGTTTTGTGTTTTTAATGTTAATGATGTATATTTCTATGTAGAAGTATATCTTATCTTCCAATTAAATGTTTCCTTGCTGGATTATTTGGTTGTATAGTCTCTAAGGTGCCACAAGTACTCCTTTTCTTTTTGCGAATACAGACTAACACGGCTGTTCCTCTGAAACCTGTGTGACAATGTTATCTTACTGTATTCTTCATTTAAAGAAGAATTCTATTGTCGTTGTTTTTGGATCACAAACCTGTACACTAGACCCTTCCTACCTCAGGCTGGAGGTTTTAGAACATTTCTAGTCTAGTGTTTTGTCCTTCTTTTTGAGAGGGTTAGCTGAGAGAGGAGATATAAGGCTCCATAAAATAACTGTGATCTTATCTTTGATTGTAACTGAATGAAAAGCCCTACAGAATTTAATAGGGAATGATAACTCTTTCATAGATTTTTTTTTTTAACCATACTCTAGAATTTAATAAAGAATTATATTCCTGCTCTATAATTCTCTGGGGTGGTTTTAAAAAAAAAACCTAGAGAAAGGATATTGTACTCCATTAAAATATATAGGTTTTTAGAGTAATTTTTTAGACTCATTTCCAGTTTATATAGATCTCTATTTGCTTAATACTACAGCTGGTCAAAACATTTTCCCTTTTGCTGACAAATGGCTTTTCTACAAAAATGAAGATTCTTATAGAAAAGTTTTGTTTTTGACAACATTTTTCATTTTATGAAGAAAATTTCTAAATGAAAATGTTCAAATTTAAAAAAAAAAATAATTTTGTTGTGGTAGGAAAAATCTGACTCCTTTCTCACTTTTCTCCCCCATTTTTAAAGAGGGAAGGAAGCTAAATATGACAGTGTTTTTTCTCTCCAAAAGAAGGGGGTTTTCTTCTATTTTTTAGCTGTTGTCACTATTAGGATTGATTGGTCCTCTCCCTTGTAAAGGTATCATCATATACTTTAGGGAACAGCAACGTCCATTTTTAATATTAGTACTTTTAATATTTAAGGTGGAGTGGGATTGCTACCTGAGTACTTGAGTAATATTATTGGTGGGGTGGGATTGCTACCTGAGTATCTGTGAGTGGAGGGGATTCTGTGCACAGATCTTCAACATGAGTTCCATGTAAGTGCAGCAATCTGCCCATGCCCATGTTACCAGATTGGGCCAAATTGCATGTATTTCCTGAGCTATCTCTGTAACTCAGGTTTGCAGATAAAAATTATTAATATGAGACTTGAATTTAAATGTGTAGCCATTATTGCTTCAGCCACATTTAGATTAATTGTTGACCAATAATGCTGTTATTTGGTTATGGTGAAGCCAGCACTTTTGAGAGGAGGGTAGTTGGATGGTTCTCTTGGTAAAAAACAAATTATAGTGAACTCTGCAAAACACAAATCAAACAAATACTTTATTTAGAAAAAAAAACCATTGTTTTCTCAACTTATTGAATTTAAATAAATTGGTCTGTCTCTTTTCTGAAGGTGGTTCGTTGCTTTTCCTTTTGCTTCATTTTTGCTTTAATTTTCGTAACTGCAAGAAAGAAAAGTCAAAGCCTCTCCCACCAAATGTGACATAGCTCTTCCTTTTCATCTAATACTCCACAGTGACACTTCAGCAACATCTCTTCTGCATACTATGATTCATGAGCACTGAAGTGCAGCTGCCATAAGAACTTAAGCAGAAAAAATGGCTGTATCACAGACATTTCTGGTGTCGGGGGAGGTCCCTGGTACATGTGAATCCTCCCTCACCCCATCAGCCCTGGACAGCGTGGAACCTTCACACTGTTAGAGGCCAGTGTCAGAGGGGCTTCCTTAACACAGCTTTTTTGTGCGTGTGAATGGTCCCTTCCCACTTCACAGTTTCCTTTGCACACAGCACAGCATATCTTGCGTGGAAACTGGAAAAGCCGTACTGTTCTCCAGGAGGCTGAGAGAGTCAGTTGTTCGGTGTTTGTAGTTTCCACCTCCTGAAATGTTTTTGAGGTCCTAGTTTACACCAGCTTGAGTGTATCTGAGGTCTAATCTCACCGTGTCTTCACCTCATTCCTCTTAGTCTCTATGGTCCCCTCCTCCCGTGCTTCTTCTCCCACCCTCTATGCCTTTCCCCTTCCCTACATGCAGTCTTTCCCTTCCTTGGTCTCTCTGGTTTGCTAATCTCCCCCCAACAAAACTCCACCACTCAGATATAATTTAAAAGAAAGGAAATAAAAAAGTTGAACTACATGAAGTTTGCAGACCATCACGTTATTCACTCTGTTTGCATGATCTCACCCTTTCCACCACACTCTGCCTCATTTCTTTGAAGTTCTTTGAAGCGGGGACTGTCTCTTATTCTGTGTTTGTGCAGTGCTCAGCACAATGGGGCCCTGATTTACACTGGGGGCCCCAAGTACTATCATACTACAAATAATAATAATAATAATAATAGCTGCTTCCAGAAAACATAAATTGTTCTGAAAGGCATAAGCTCAGAAACATGCTAACATGTTCTTATTCCTTTTTTTTATGTTAGGATTTCTACCCCAAATTAAAAAAAAAGCATAGTAAGAGGACCAAAAAAAGTGCCACCATAGCTAAACAAGAAAGTAAAAGAAGCAGAGGCAAAAAAAGTTAAATCCTACCAAGGAAAATAGAAAGGAGCATAAACTCTGGCAAGTCATGTGTAAAAGTATAATTAGACAGGTCAAAAAAAGAATTTGAAGACCACCTAGCAAAAAGACTCTGAAACTAACAGCAATTTTTGTTAAAATACATCAGAAGCAGGACGCCTGCCAAACAATCAGTGAGGCCACTGGGATGATTGAGGTGCTAAAGCAGCACTCAAGGAAGATAAGAGAGAAGCTAAATAAATTGCGGGGAAGCTAAATGAATTCTTTGCATTGGTCTTCACTGCAGATGATGTGAGGGAGATTCCCACACCTGAGACATTCTTCTGACAAATCTGAGGAACTGTCCCAGACTGAGTGTCAATAGAGGAGATGTTGGAACAAATTCATAAATTAATCCGTTATAAGTCACCAGGGCCATATGGAATTCACCCAAGAGTTCTGAAGGACCTCAAATAGGAAATTGCAGAACTACTAACTGCGATATGTAACCTATCACTTAAATCAGCTCCTGTACCAGATGACTGGAGGATAGCTAATGTAACCCCCATTTTTAAAAAAGGCTTGAGAAGTGATCTTGGCAATTAGTCTGCTAAGCCTAACTTCAGTACCAGGCAAATTGATTGAAACTATAGTAAAGAACAGAATTATCAGACACATAGATGAACACAATTTGTTAGGGAAGAATCAATATGGCTTTTGTAAAGGGAAATCATGCCTCACTAATCTATCAGAATTCTTTGAGGGGGTCAACAAATGTGGAAAGGGTGATCCAGTGGATATAGTATACTTGGACTTTCAGAAGGCCTTTGACAAGGTCCCTCACCAAAGTTCTCTTAAGCAAAGTAAGCAGTCATGGGATGAGAGGAAAGATCCTCTGATGGATCAGTAACTGGTTAAAAGACAGGAAATAAGGGTAGGAATAAATGGTCAGTTTTTAGAATGGAGAGAGGTAAACATTGGTGTCCCACAGGTATCTGTACTGGGCCCAGTGCTGTTCAACATGTTCATAAATGATCTGGGAAAAAGGGTAAACAGTGACTTGGAAATAGGGTGACCAGAGAGCAAGTGTGAAAAATCGGGACAGGGAGTGGGGGGTAATAGGAGCCTATTTAAGAAAAAAACCCAAATATTGGGACTGTCCCTATAAAATCGGGACATCTGGTCACCCTACTTGGAAAAGTTTGCAGATGATACAAAATTACCCAAGATAGTTAAGTCCAAAACAGACTGTGAAGCGTAACAAAGGGATCTCACAAAACTGGATGACTGGTCAAGAAAATTGCAGATGAAATTCAGTGTTGATAAATGCAAGGTAATGCACAGTTGAAAACATAATTCTAACTTTACATACAAAATGATGGGACCTAAATTAGCTGTTACTACTCAAGAAAGAGATTTGGAGTCGTGGATAATTCTTTGAAAACATATGCTCAATGTGCAGCGGCAGCTAAAAAAGCGAACAGAATGGCAGGAACAATTAGGAAAGGTGTATATAGTAAGACCGTATATAAATCCCTGGTATGCCCACACTTAAAGACTGGGACTTTTCATCTTGGAAAAGAGATGAATAAGGGGCGATATGACAGAGGTCTATACAATCATAAATGGTGTGGAGAAAGTGAATAAGGAAGTATTATTTACTCCTTCACATAACACAAGAACCAGGGTCACCCAATGAAATTAATAGCCAGCAGGTTTAAACCAAACAAAGGAAGTACTTCTTCACACAACACACAGTCAACCTGTGGAACTCATTGGCAGGGAAATGCTGTGAAGGCCAAAAGTATAACTAGGTTCAAAAACAAATTAGAGAAGTTCCTGGAGGAGAGGTCCATCAATGGCTATTAGCCAAGCTGGTCAGGGATGCAACCCCATGCTCTGGGTGTCCTAAGCCTCTAACTGCCAGAAGCTCGGAGTGGCCGACAGGGAATGAATAACTTGATAATTGCCTGTTTGTTCATTCCCTCTGAGGTATCTGGCATTGGATACTGCTGGAAGACAGGATGCTGGGCTAGATGGACCATTATTCTGACCCAGCATGGCCATTCTTACATTCTTATATTTTTTCACCTAGGGCGTTGCGCAAGATCATGGCACTATTTGTTGTACTCCTGTATTTTGTAAGATCTAAAGTTTTCGGATGTTGTAAATATTAGGGCTGTCAAGCAATTAAAATATTAATTGCGATAAATCGTGCAATTAAAAAAATAGTTGTGATTAACTGCATGATTAAAAAACTAATCATGATTAATCATGCAGTTAATAATAGAATACCATTTATATAAATATTTTTTATGTTTTCCACATTTTCAAATATATTGATTTCAGTTACAACACAGAATACAAAGTGTACAGTGCTCACTTTATGTTTATTTTTTATTATAAATATTTGCATTGTAAAAATGATAAAAGAAATAGTATTTTTCAATTAACTTAATAGAAGTACTGTAGTGCAATCTCTTTATCATGAAAGTTGCACTTACAAATGTAGACTTATGTACAAAAAATAACTGTATTCAAAAATAAAACAATGTAAAACTTTAGATCCTACAAGTCCACTCAGTCCTACTTCTTGTTCAGCCACTTTTTGCTCAGCCAAACAAGTTTGTTTACGTTTGCAGGAGATAATGTTGTTCGCTTCTTGTTTACAATGTCACCTGAAAGTGAGAACAGGTGTTCACATGGCACTGTCGTAGCTGGCGTCGCAAGATATTTACTTGCCAGATGTGCTAAAGATTCATATGTCCCTTCATGCTTCAACCACCATTCCAGAGGACATGTGTCCATGCTGATGACGGGTTCTGCTCAATAACAATCCAAAGCAGTGTGGACCAATGCATGTTCATTTTCATCATCTGAGTCGGATGTCATCAGCAGAAGGTTGATTTTCTTTTTTGGTGGTTTGGGAGCTGTAGTTTCCGCAAATCAGTGTTGCTCTTTTAAGACTTCTGAAACCATGCTCCACACCCCGTCCCTCTCAGATTTTGGATGGCACATGAATATTTAGCATATCTGGCACATAAGTACCTTGCAATGCTGGCTACAAAAGTGCCATGTGAACATCTATTCTAACTTTCAGGTGACATTGTAAATAAGTGGGCAGCATTATCTCCTGTAAATGTAAACAAACTTGTTTCTCTTTGCGATTGGCTGAACAAGAAGTAGGACTGAGTTGACTTGTAGGCTCTAAAGTTTTACATGGTTTTGTTTTTGAGTGCAGTTATGTAACAAAAAAAAATCAACATTTGTAAGTTGCGCTTTCACAATAAAGAGATTGCACTCTGTTAGTTGTATGAGGTGAATTGAAAAATACAATTTCTTTTATCATTTTTATAGTGCAAAAATTAGTAATAAAAATAATATAAAGTGAGCACTGTACACTTTGCATTCTGTGTTGTAAATGAAATCAATATATTTGAAAATGTAGAAAAACATACAAAATATTTAAAACATTTCAATTGGTATTCTATTGTTTAACAGTGCGATTAAAACTGCGATTAATCATGATTAATTTTTTTGAGTTAATTGCATGAGTTAACTGTGACTAATCGACAGTCCTAGTAAATATTAATGACAACCCTTATGAATAGGATTATAATATCTTTTGTATTTATTTATTTGTTGTAGGTCTCTAATACATGGGACAACAATTGAGGTTCACCAGCAGGACTGTAAGTCATTAGTGGGCCTGTGTTCTAGATGGATCTAGACATCACCTGTGCTGTAATCATATGGTGCCAGTTTCCTGATGGGGATCTTTACAGTGAACATACATGCTGAGTATTGTATTAGAATTTGTTGAAATGCTGTTTAACGTTAAGGAGAATATTTGTTCTGGGTTAGTCTGAAAAGATTCAGTGGAAGTAATGCACTTACTACTTCTCTAGGATCTCTGTTACGCTACTTCTTTCCCCTATTTTTCCCTACTTTCTCTTCTTGCCCAGAAGAGTTTGTGAATAAGCCCTGAGAAAGGCTAGGTCTGATTGTCTGATAGTTTCTGCTAGTTCATGATGTTTATATTTCTAAGCTCTTTGTCATTCTCGTTCTTGTTTGGCAAGGAATATTGGAACTTTTTTTCCCTGTTTCTACCCACACTAGACTGATAAGAATGACAACTTATCTTAAAGTTCTAATCACAACTTAAAGTTTATAAAGCAAAAGAAAGCAAAAAGCTATCTCCATAACTCTTATTCTTAAAGAGCTACTGATGCCTCTTGGGCAATTTACAGATGTACAGATGTAGTTAAAAAGCCATTCTGCTAGTGTTGTTTGTATTTCTCTTCACTCATTTTTATCACTAGTGATAAGGTTAGGTATATGGGAACTGAGGTCCTTAGGATAACTTCCATTCCTGCTGCATACCTCTCTCACCTGCAGACAGAATTCTCCATTCAATGGATGTGGAAATAATGAGATGAAAGAAGTCTTATGGCTTCAGGTGAGGAATATGCAGCAGGACATGTCATTTTAAGAAACAAGATCCTAGTCTTATTCAAATGTCCCTAATAATAAAAAAGAGGGAATTATGAAAAGTAAACACCACTGTTCCTAAACAAAATCTTTTTCAAAGTTTCTCTTGAGGCATAAGATGCTCTTTAAGGGATTAAAATAATTTGGTTTGTCCTAGCCCATCGGGCTTATTTGATCAGGATCCACCTTTGGTATGACACAATTTTGCCAGAATGGATTAATGTGCACAGACCAGTATTGAAATGAAATTAAAATTGTAAATGATTTTAAAAGGCAGTTGTGAAGAATCACAATGACAGGGCTTCGATTTCTGTGTCTTTGTTTAGAGTGTTATGCATTCTTTTAGTTTGCGGCATTCTCTCTCTGCACCATATATAGGTATATCAATAATATTTGCATTTCTGAACCTCCTTTCATACAGGCTGAATCAAAAGCACTTCACAAAGTAAAGAGTTAGATGCTGGCAAAGCACCGGCTGAATAGGGAAACAGATCAGTCCTTATGCACTTCACCTACATACTTCTCTGTTGTTATCCAAATGGTGCCAATGCTCACAAAGCTTCTGTGATTTTTTTTCTGTAAAAGATCCATTGAACTCAATGGGGCTGCTCACATGCTTAAAGTTAAGCATGTGCTTAAGTGCATTGCTGCATTGGGACCTTAATTTTTTCTTTGCATTTTTCTAATGCTTTTATCAATTTTGCCATTTTTCTTTGGGTTCTCATTCAATTTTCAAGCATAATGTAATGACTAGTGCAAAAGGCAGCTGCACCAATAGATGGTGCTATATCTTAGCGTTAAATTGTGTTATGTTGTTGTATTTGATTCGGGGGGGCTGGGTTGGGGCTGGGGGTTAGCAGGAAGTTCCATCCTCTCTGTGTGTGCTTGAGATGGTACTTGCAGTGTTTCAACAAATCGCTTTGATTGTATAAGCAAGTGTTACACTATCACATCAGCAAAACTTCTTTTTGGCTAAAACTGTGGACTGGCAACCATAGGAAAGAAAAAATACTTTTGTCCCAGGTGGGAGGTCTGTTTTGTGTTAAAGTGAGTGCGGGCGTGATTTGCAAAGCGGACGTCCAATTAGTGGCTATTTAATGAAATGTGGCTTCCAGAACTCAATGCATCAGATGAGGGATTTTCCTTGCTGGCCTCAGTGCATCCCTCTACAGAGCCTCCTGGTGGAGAAGAAAAAGGGAAACAGTTGTCATTGCCTAGCTTCAGTAGAGATGAAGACCCAAAGTCAGGGTGGAAAACCAGAAGTAGCTCACTAGATCCACTCCTCGAGCTTCCAGATGGAAACCCCTTTTTCTCAATTCCTCACAGAATTATAGAAATGTAGGGTTGGAAGGGACCTCGAGAAGTCACTGAGTCTAACCTCCTTTGCTGAGGTGGGACCAAGTAAACCTATACCATCCTTGACAGATGTTTGTCCAACTGGTTCTTAAAATCCTCCAATGATGAGGATTCCGCAACCTCTCTTGGAAGCCTATTCCAGAGTTTAACTATCCTTATAGTCAGAAAGTTTTTACTAATATTTAACCTCAATCTCCCTTGCTGCAGATTAAACCCATGGCTTGTTGTCCTACCCTCAGTGGACATGGAAAACAATTGATCACCCTCCTCTTTGTAACAGCCCTTAGCAGATTTGAAGATTGTTATGAGGCTCCCCCTCAGTCGTCTTTTCTCAAGACTAAACATGTCGAGTTTTCTAAAGATTTTATCACTGTTGCTCTCCTCTGGATTGTCTCCAGTTTGTCCACATCTTTCTGAAAGTGCGGTGCCCAGAACTGTACACAGCACTCCAGCGGAGGCCTCCCCAGTTCTCAATAGAGTGGGACAATAACCTCCCGTATCTTACCTATGACACTGGTCTTAATACATCCTAAAATGACATTAGCCCTTTTCTGCAACTGCATCACATTGTTGACTCACCACCTAGCCAATTATTCCCCATTTTGTAGTTGTGCGTTTGGTTTTGCTTTGCTAAGTGTAGCACTTTGCACTTGTCTTTATCGAATTTCATTTGGTTGATTTCTGTCCAATTCTCCAATTTGTCAAGGTCATGTTAAATTCTAATCCAGTCTTCCAAAATGCTTACAGCCCTTCCCTGCTTGGTGTCATTTGCAAATTTTATAAGCATGCTCTTCACTCCAATCATCCAAGTAAGTAATAAAAACAGTTTATAGTACCAGATCCAGGTCTGTGGAACCCACTAAAAATGCCCTCCCAGTTTCACAGGGAACCACTGATAATTACTTCTAAATTTAGTATGATCTTTCTTTCAGGCAGTTGCGTAGGCTTCTTATAGCAATTTAATCTAGACCACATTTTCCCTACTTTGCTTATGAGAATATGACGTGGGACTGCGTCCAAAACATTACTAAAATCAAGATATATCATGTCTACTGCCTTCGCCTAGCCCAGTAACCCGGTCATGGGCTGGAGGTGCCTGTAGCTGCATAATAATGGTTGGCTAGCGGGATCTGAACGTCCCTGCCTGTACGTCCGGTGCTTATAACAGGCCCCAATAATTACTGGGTTGTTTGTGCCGGTATCATGGACTTTCCTTAGACTGTAACAAAGCTGTGGGACTAACACCGCATTTGCAGGTACACTGAGAAAGCCAGGGACCAGCCTCCCAGCCGCTGGTGTTCGCTGAAGACCTTGCACCTTTGGCTGCCCCGGTAACAGGGCCCCACTAACCAGGCCGCTGGGTTTCAGGGCTGCAAAATGCGGTCCCGATCCATGCCGTGGAGCAGAGGGGCAGGTCTTGGCTCGCAAGAGAAGGAGAGCAGCCGCCTGCTAGCAGCCCTAACGTGGGGCTCCCCAGGGTCTGCATCTGCACTCCGCTTGCTAATGGCAGCTGTAGCAATGCTGAAAGCGCCACGTGCAAGGGACCTCCCCTCCGCGCCTGTCTGGGCCTCCCCCAGGAGAGGCCCTCGCTGCCCCCCACCTCCCCAGGACTCTGCAGCCGGCCTGACACTCACACGCCGGCGTCACTGCGCGGACCCCCCAGCTGGCACCAGCCTTGCATCGAGCGGCGGCGGCAGGAGGCTCCCGGGCTCCCTCCCAGCCAGCGCCTCCTCCCTCCTCCCCACTTTGCATTGCCAGCTGCATGGGGGCTTGTCCAACTTGTGCACCGTGCGGCGGGGACCAGCAGCACCGGCTCCTGCTCTGCGTGCGCCTCTGCCTCTGCCAGTCTGCAGCGCTCCAAGAGGAGGGCGCTTTGCTGAGCTCACCAGAGCCCGTTTCGCCGCCCGGCTTCCCGGAGGAGCAGCAGGAAGCCGAGGGGAAGAAACTCCACTCCATCTGCCTCTGGAGAGCTGCTCCCTGGAGCCGCCAGAAAACGCTTCGCCAGCGCCAAATGGATTATCTCTGTGTGATGCTGTCTTGCTTGTTTCCTCTCAGCTACTGGTTTGCTACAGCGAAGGCAGCAAAACCCGAAGGTAGGAGAGTTCCCTTCGCTCACGGATGGAGCTGGTTTTTCTTTTTAACCTAAAGCAGTCAGACATCACTTAAATCCGTGAGATCAGAACGAGAAAGGGAGATTCACGGGAGCAATGCCAACAGGGCTGCAGTGGGCGCTCACAGAAGGGAGTTGGACAGAGGGGAAAACGAGTGTAATGTTAAGAGTTTAATTTCCTTTCCTTTTCTCCTGGCTCCAGTGTGAATCTCTCTATCTGTGTGTTCATCCGTCCATCCATCCATCTTCCCTTCCTTTGAACTGTTTTTAGGCTTTCAGTTATTTAAACTGGTGGGAATTTAGCATTTTTCCATATTGCCAGTAAGTGCAGAAAAATACTTTCTTTGCATAACCCCCACTCCTTACCTAAGTCTTATTTACACTCTCAAGATGGGATAGGGGCAGGGAGTGGCAATCAAAGGCTCAAACTGAAATCACCACTCTTGCTATTACAAGTGCCAGGCCTTCTGTCAGATTTGCAAAGCAATTTTAGTTGGCGTTTAAGTGTGCATGGGAAAATACAATTGCCTAAAAAGTTAGAATGCAGGATTGGAATTCAGTCATCAGTCTCATTGAAAGCACAGGTTACCTTTCTGTGTCCCATGTTATTTTTGTCATACTAAATTTACTTAGTGTGGGTGTGTGGTGTATCAAATCTGTGCAATAACATGCCAATTAAAAAGATACATTTCTATATTTGACTTGAAAATGTTAGACTCCTATGCTTGTAATTTCTATTTGTCTGCATGTCCCACTGGTTATTTTTTGCCTTCTCTGATTTAGGCGATAGGGGTGTTTTAGGCTGTTTTGACAGGTGTATTTTTATGTAACTGGCTGGAACTGTGCTATGCTGATTGTGATAGGAAATTGCAATAAGGAGGTATGTATCCTACTGGGGGTCCATAGCAAACACTTCTAAATTGATGCTGATATAGTTTTATTTTAATGGGAGTCCTTGTTTTTGAGAAGTGATGTTAGATGGAAGCTGAACAATAAATAGTTTGGATGCTTGGTGTTCGTTAGGTATGCAAGAGGCATAAGTGTATGTCAGGATGACTTTATTCTGCTACATTTGATATGCCTGCTAATTTAAAAATACAAAGTAGACACGGAATAAACTGGAGTTTATAGGAGCGGGAGAAAGTTTATTGGCTTAAACATGTTTATCTAATTTAACAAGAAAATCCAGTGTTGAAATGGCTATGAAATTCCTGATGCATATGGAAATTAACATACAGTACCATGGAGGAAACACTTTTCATAACACATTTACAAAGGATTGCTCTTTGCTTTGAATGTATTGAAGTCTTTCTATCTGTATTTATTTCCACTAGAGCACCTCCTGTCTGGAAAGCTAAGTGAGTATGGTGTGATTGTGCCCTTCAGTACAGATTGCCAGGGACGATTCCTCTCGCACATGGTATCTGGCTTAGTGGCAGCAGGCAGTCCTGAAGCCAGCCATCCTTCTACCCCACCCTCTGCTCGGCACAGGGTGGCCCGCAGCACCCTGGATGAGCCACTGCACCAAGGCAGAGCTGGAAATCGCTTGTTATACTTCAATGTCACGGTCTTTGGGAAAGAACTGCATCTCCGCCTGAAGCCCAACCGTCGACTTGTGCCACCTGGAGCCTCTGCTGAATGGCAGGAAGATTTTCAAGAGCTATTCCGAGAGCCCCTCCAGCAGGACTGTCTCTTCACTGGGGACGTCTCAGGCATGCCGGGTGCCACTGTCGTTATCAGCAACTGTGATGGACTGGTAAGCAGAAGGCAGATCACCCTTTTTCAGGACAAATGTTCCCCCTTTCTCTTCTGCCTCATTATTTAACCTTTGCTGTCTTTCTATGATTGGTTATTTAATTTTGGCTTTGTATCGAAGCAACTAGCATCAGAGCTTCTAGTACCTCTTTGCTGGTGATCCAAGGAATGAGCAAAGAGGCCTATGACAAGTTTGATGATATTGGTTTGTTGCTAAAATTAAACTTTCCATCTAAAAGTATAACAGGAAGATGCTGGTTGCTTATTTGCAATGCCCTTCTCCTGCCCTGGAGATCCTGTCTGCTCTCAACGTGCCCTCAGTGCTCCTCCTGCTGCCAAAAATACATGACCAGCTCTATAATGTGAGGTTATTTCTAGTACAGAAGGAAACGTACAAGCCAAGAAGACATTTTTCCATGTATGTTAACCCCGCTGGTTCTTCTCTTCCAGCACACAGCAGTGCCAGGCTTTCCTAGAAACTTGCTCTCCACTTGAAAATGTTGAGGGCAGGAACCTTCTGGCCAACTCTGTGTGTCTCATTAGATTTTGAATTGTAGTGCCCTGTGTGTGGTACTCTTGAGAGATGAACTACAGATCCAATTAACTATGTTATCTGGTAGTAGGCTGACCACGGCATCATGCAGCAGGTTGTCATTCATTGGCTCATTGCCATGGATTAGCTTTCCCTTAGTTGGCCTACAGTATATTGTCTATTATTTCCCTCAAAAGGGTTCTGCCCTGAAGATATCTGTTTCCTCTGCCTTTCATGTCCATCTCTCACTGCCTATAGGTCCTCTTATTTTTGCTTTCCTGCATCAATCTTCTGGGTGAGGAGCATAGGATTGGAGCCTCTTTAGAAACAATCAGCTTTGTTTAATTGACTGAGAGGTCAATGTTGGTGGTGCAACATGTCTCTTCTCCTATATTATGCCCTGAAGCATGAGGTTTGTCAGACAGCCTTTGTCATTGTTGTCCTAGTCAGTGTAACTGCAGGCACCATTTTTGTTCATATAACTTTAGACCCTTACAAAGTTAATGTAATAATTATGTCTTACATTGAGATAATGTAAGTGTAAGCCCCGATAGTGGTTTACAAAATATATATGTATATCTGTGTATTTAAACAATGTAAAATCATCTCACCCACTACTAGTTTACAACTAAGTCAGGAATGGAGGAGTTTTGCTGTCTCGTATCAGGGAGTTTCACAGCTTGATGGTAAATTGCATATTAAACATGTTCTTTGAGTTTTGTTTTCTTCTGTTAACTTTTAATTTTATTGACTGACCCCTTTCCTTTAATAATAGGAATTGGGCAAAAAACACCACTTACAAAACATTCTCCACTACCTGTTATTTTCTATACCTCTATGATATTTCCTCATACTATTCTTTTCCCAAATGAAGTACTGCTAAATGTTTAGATAATTTCTTACTCTGAATCATCCATATGTCTTTAATAGTTTTAGTTGCTCTTCTCTTTGGATGAGCATTAGCTTTGTCTAGGAAATCCACTCCAAATCCAGTGGATGTCCCAGGGGTGTTTGCCTTGCCGGATTGCTGCTCCCCAGCTCTGCTGCAGTTCTGGTTGACAGCATTCGTGGATTAGTATAAGGAGATGTCTTCTGCACGTTGTTAGTAAGAAGAGACTTCTGTGAGCTTGGGGGCAGGAGAGCATGTTGTGTTGCCCCAGTCTGCTTCCAGGCCCAAGCTGTGGTCCCTTCTCATTATGATGTGCAATGGAGGGGGAGCAATCTTCTCTCAAAATGGTCTCTAATCTTGAGTAACCTTAATTGTGTTCATTCTGTTCATAGCAAACTCTGCCACCTGAACATTCACCCCCTTTTCCAGATTTCTAATAAATGGTGTATATCGAACCATGCCAGTCTTGATTCTTATCCCGAGGGCAGCCTAGGAGTAATCACTTTCCACATTCAGAACGGGCCATTAATTTTACTCTAGTTTTTAATCCATAAGAGGACTTTTCACTTTCTTCCTGTGGTGATAGTGATGATCACCACAAATGCTTTTTGTATTGCACCAACAGTATATGTTAGGCACTTTAGAGACAGGTATAAAGACAAAGTCCCTGAGCTTTTAATAAGTAAAAGTAATACAGTAATAAGGCCTCAGGTCTGTAGTGAGCTCTGTGCAGGCTCATGAGACCACCCACATGGAGCCCATTGTGGGATCAAGGCTTAGGTGGAGACTTCCCAGTCGAAGGGCTGAGCACATGCTGGAGCATTTGTAATTCCCACTGAGCCCTAAATGGCTACCAAGTTGCCTCAATAAGCTTTTGTGAAGAGCTTCATTTACAAAAATGTGAAAGTGTAAATGCTTTGTATTAACTGATTCCATTTTAGACACTATTTTGTTAACTCCTTTGAAAAGGTCTAATGGGTTATAGCGGTGTGACTTGTTCTTTCAAGAGCTGTGCTGGTTCATATCAAATTATACTCATTTGGCTTTATGATTTTATTTCCAAGGAATTTCTCTGCTATGTTTCCTGATACTGAAGTAAGGTTCAGTGATCTACAGAATTCCTGAGATCACACTAAGCACCTTTTGAAATATAGGTATTCTATTGCTGCCCTCCTTTTCTCTAGCAAACTATAGTAACTTTTTTCACTGATAACTTACATGTTTTTGTTAATAGCTCAGTCTTAATATTTCAAGACTTTAATTTCTTTAGAACTGATGGGTGAACTACATCTAGTATTGCTAATTTATTGCTACAGTATTTAAGTTTTTGAGTTATTGCATCACTTCTTTGTACAACTGATATTCCCACAGGCTTCTTTTGATACGCTTGGGAAATTCCTTATTATTTATTACATCTTTGGATATTTGCCCTTCATATTGTGTCTGACTCCATTTATTCCTTATTCCACATGCCAATATTTGTTATTTTGTCACAGTATCACTTGAGCTATATTCAGGAACATCCCTTCTGAGCAAATGGATTTTAATTTTTTAACCTGACATCAAGTGCAACGATCCGATCAGATCCCATGACGATGTCAAACAGTTATGTTATGGGTTACTGCTTTTGGTGGCTCAGCCACACTCACTGCCACTCCTTAATCAACTCTTGTGTTTTACTCAGGCCCAAATCAAGAGTAACGTCTGCTCCAAATGAGCTGCTCCAAGAAACAGTTGTTTATGGCACTAGGTCTTGATGGGATGTTCAGTCAGTTTCTCTTTGGGTACCTGCAGGCACTATTTATAGTTATTCTAGTGATGCTATCACACTGCTTCCTTGAGCTGCCTGATTTCACCTTCACTGTGCTATCCCTTAGACTAGCTGAGCTCTGCCTGGGTCACAAGAATGCAAGTCGAAGATTCTCCAATTTTCTGCAAGATTTCCTGTGTGCAGAATGATGGATTCCACTAGAAATGGTAGACACTTTCAAAACACTCACACATTTTTCTTCAGAAGTGCACATTTTTAAGGTTGCCCTTTGTGCTGTTTGATATCTGTATTCTCTTAGCCTGGGATTTGTATCCACCTGCAATCTGGGATGCAGATCCTCTTTTCTTTACATTTTAATGAATCTAGTTCTTAAGGATGCCCGGCTGACAGCTCTGGAGACTGAAATCCTCTGCTCCAAAGAAAGGAAAAGCCTGGGTAGGTGGAGTTGAAACCAATATACCTCACCTCTGACCTGGAGAGTTCACCGCAGGAGGTCAGAGGTGTTCCCTCTCTCGCCCCATTCAGTCCTCAGGCTCCCTGCTCAGTCTAATGACAATAGCCCCAATTGTGGAGGTAGCATGTGATGTGGATGCTCCTATACTTCGGGCTTGTCTACCCACAAAAATTGTACTGTTTGAACTACACTGCTTTAGTTAAAGTAGTACAATCCCCCCTTGTCTGGATGTAGTTATACTGATATAAAGATGCTTTATACTGGGATAACTGTTCCTGTACGGGAAAGGTAATAAGTTAAACTAGTATAAGTTACCTGTATCATTCTGTATCTGCATCCAAACTAGGGCTTCTACTGGTATAACTATATTGGTAAAAAAAACCACACCCGAACCAAATTAGTTAAATCAGTACAAAATCTGTGTATAGGCCAAGCATAAGAAATGGACGAAAATGACCTATTCATTTCACATTGACAGGGGTTTGTGTATTGTGCTGGAATTTGCAACAAATTCAAAATTTCGGAGCAGCATGGAGAAATCATTTTTGAACGGAAGTCTTTGTATTGAATTATATATTAAAATAAATTTCAGAAAAGGTCTTTGCTGCATTGAATTCAATAACAAATTGTTTGCGGATGTTTCCCTTGCATTACAGTTTGCTGCAGAATGCAGTGTGCTGTAGAAGTTGGAGAGGTTTGACATAACGTTTAGGAAGCAGTGGTTGGTGTAGTGATCAAAGCTCTGGTTCACCTGGAGGAAAGGAATGGTGGCTGGTAGGGTAGAATTAAGATTTTAAGAGGAGGACAGCTCTGCTTTGTTAATGGGTAGGTATGCAGAGACTCCCCCGTTCCTGGCTCCTGAGAGTGGAGATCAATGTCTCTTTCCTGTTTGACTTTCAGGAGTTTTTCTTCTGCCTCTTGTCATGGTCCACTGATAGTTATGCTCCTTCTTTTCCCCTTTACCCCTGTAACAGCTTATTCTCTCATTCTTCACATAGTCAATGACCCAGTGAGTAAAACAATTCTCAGCCTTGTCAGAGGTCTGTGAATGCCTCTTTCCATTGGCTAATTTACCACATACCACTAATTGGACCCCATGCTTTTGATAGCCCAAAGACATACTAAACTGTCCAGAAATTTTCTTGTAGTAGATGGATAAAGGGTTTTGTATCTTCAACCATACATTCAAAAATGGTCAGTAAACAGTATTTCTGTAGGACCTGCTGATTTGCAGAGCAGGATTCATTGGATTTTGCTGATTTGCAGAGCGAGATTAGTAGAATTGCAGTATGCTGCTTTTCAGAGCTTCAGTAACCATATACTCCAATGGTTGCAACTCACTTTTCGGTGTCTCCCGTCATCCAAGCTAAATCAATACAAAATGTTAAATCTTTTAAAAAATAAATATGTTGCCTTTCGGTATTTTCTTTCTTTCTTTATAGCTCAAGTAGAATCATGGGGAAGAAAAGGGCTGCTAATTTTCCCTACATTGCATTTCTTGTTCCTTGCCCCAAGCAGCAAGTTCCTTCCCATCATTAGTCCAAGTACCTGGAATGGGAGTGGCATCTCCAAGTGGGAGAGGAGGGGTCAGAAGGACAGGACCTAAGTGCAGACTGTGATTTCAGGGTGTCAAATGACATTTTTGTCCAAAGTACTATCTAGTTTTGCTCTTCTGCATGCAGGGACAAATCCTCAGCGGGTGTAAATTGTCCTAGCTCCATTCCCTTCACTGGAGCTATGACAATTTACACTAGCTGAGGATCTGGCCCCCATAGTGGACCTATAAGTGAATGGAATAAAAGCTTGGTTTTACTAAATAAAACTCAGAAATTCAGCAGACACTCAGGGAACAGATATGGGCAGAATTTTCAAGGTAATATTTATAGTTGCTTTTCTGATCATAACCACACTGTATTTGCAGATGTGATTAAGCCTAGAAACGGTGGGTGTGTTGATTTACAAGGTAGGCAGTACGATAATTGGGAAATATAGAAGAATATGTACATAATCACATAGTGGAGCTGTACAAACCTGCCCCTTTAATAGGGGAGAATCTGGCCAAAGAGTTGTTGCATTTCCCTTTGTTATGCACATGTCCTGTAATTGTTAACTTTACTAGCAGTTATCCATGAACTTCAAAAAGAGAGTATAGCTCCTATATTCCAGTATAGCTTGTGTGGGCCACTAAGGGTACATTTACACTGCTATAAAAAACCTGTGGCCCAGAGATTCCGAGCCCAGATCAATTGTCTCTGGATCACGGGGCTCAGTCCATAGGACTGAAAATAGCAATGTAGATGTTGGGCTGGAGCCTGGGCTCTGAGATCCATCATCCTCGCGGGATTTCAGAGCCGGGGCTCCAGCCTGAGCCAGCACGTCTACACTGCAATTGTTAGCCCCACAGCCCAAGCCCCGCAAACCCGAGTCAGCTGACCCAGGCCAGCTGTAGCCATGTTGTGTGCCTTTTATTGCAGTGTAGATGTACCACACAGTGTTGATAAAGTCAAATGAAGAACATGTACAGATAAATTATGTTGTGTCAAAACTGGGAACTGGGACCATGATTATTTAGAAAGTGCTTAAAATTATTGTCCGAAATCCATATTTACACATGTAAATAGGTAGCCTGATTTGATTTCAAAGGTTTTGAGCCCACAGCATCTCCCATTTTTATGCCTAGCTATAGGCACCTGTGTTGGAAAATTTTGTCATGGGTAGCTCCGGTACTTTTGTAATAGGCTGTTGAGTCCTTGTCTTCCATATTCGTTTCAAAGGCGGCCCTGAGTTCAGAAACAGTGAGAGTGGAATAGCTATAATCTTTTGACTTGCCATCACACGTTCCCCTCCAGACACAGTCCTCTGCAGGCTCCTTAGTTTTCTTGGAAGTTAAGGAATCTCATTTTTTTGCAGTGTTTTACTATATATATATATATATATACACACACACATGAAAGTGAGCTAAGATTCCAAGTATTTTTATGGGAACAGTAATTAGAGCAACTGAGTATTGCACAGACCCAGATCAGCAGCAGAGCCCTTGTCGGTTTTTCTGCGTGTCTTTGCGTATCTTGCTGTCACGGTGTTTTGTTAATTGCAGAGGTCCTTTGCTGGTGAGGAGAGAGCATATCCTGCTGTTATATGAGACACTGGATTCAGGTGTGAAGATGGACTCCCATTTTGGGGAGAAATGCTAAAATAGTATACTTGACCACTAGTTAGTGTGATCAATGCCTGCGTCTTTCATAATTTTCTTTGCTAATAATCAAGGATATTTTTTTAGAAGCAAAGGTTTATTCTCCTTTAAATCACTTCTTTTTCTCCTTTTTGGTGCTGCAGTAACAAGATAATGCTGAATTTGTGACATCACAATCAATTCCAGGGAAACAGACTTGGGGTGAAATCCAGGCCCCATTAAAGGCAATGGGAGTTTTGCCATTTTTTGATGTTTGCCAGTTTTGACGCTTTGAACACAAGATTGTGTCTTCACAGCAGGGACCATTAGAAGAAGAATTTAGGTTGTTGTGGAAATGTATTCATTTATACATCTGTCAAGGTTCCTCCCCCACTCTGAACTCTAGGGTACAGATGTGGGGACCTGCATGAAAAACCTCCTAAGCTTATCTTTACCAGCTTAGGTCAAAACTTCCCCAAGGTACAAAATATTCCACCCGTTGTCCTTGGACTGGCCGCTACCACCACCAAACTAATACTGGTTACTGAGGAAGAGCTGTTCGGACGCGTCCTTCCCCCCAAAATACTTCCCAAAACCTTGCACCCCACTTCCTGGACAAGGTTTGGTAAAAAGCCTCACCAATTTGCCTAGGTGACTACAGACCCAGATCCTTGGATCTTAAGAACAATGAACAATCCTCCCAACACTTGCACCCCCCCTTTCCTGGGAAATGTTGGATAAAAAGCCTCACCAATTTGCATAGGTGACCACAGACCCAAATCCTTGGATCTGAGAACAATGAAAAAGCATTCAGTTTTCTTACAAGAAGACTTTTAATAAAAATAGAAGTAAATAGAAATAAAGAAATCCCCCCTGTAAAATCAGGATGGTAGATATCTTGCAGGGTAATTAGATTCAAAAACATAGAGAACCCCTCTAGGCAAAACCTTAAGTTACAAAAAAGATACACAGACAGAAATAGTTATTCTATTCAGCACAATTCTTTTCTCAGCCATTTAAAGAAATCATAATCTAACACATACCTAGCTAGATTACTTACTAAAAGTTCTAAGACTCCATTCCTGGTCTATCCCTGACAAAGACCAGCATATAGACAGACAGACAGACCCTTTGTTTCTCTCCCTCCTCCCAGCTTTTGAAAGTATCTTGTCTCCTCATTGGTCATTTTGGTCAGGTGCCAGCGAGGTTACCTTTAGCTTCTTAACCCTTTACAGGTGAGAGGAGCTTTCCCCTGGCCAGGAAGGATTTCAAAGGGGTTTACCCTTCCCTTTATATTTATGACAACATCAGTGAGTCTTATTCTCTGTTATCCTGCAACTAGTCATTTACTCTCGGGCAAAGTAAGAGTAAAATGCTACCACATCAGACTGCTAGCATTTTAACAACAGAAAATCAGGTCCCATTGTCTTTAAGAAGCAGCAATAAAAGAAAGTGAAGGGATAAATAAATTGCTTTTTGAATCTTTTTTCCCAAGAGTTGTGCACTATGTAAGTTCCTCCACAAGGGGTACTCCTGCTTTCATTGAATATAAAGATTGTTTTGCCATGGATCTCAATAGGAGAAGGGTTGAACCCCAAAATGTAGATGTTGGTCTTTTAGGACTATGCTTGTAATTTCTGGAACATGGGCTTAGTGTTAGGAGGGAGACAGGTCACTTATTTAAAGGTTCATAGGAGGTGTATCTAATTGCTTACTATAGGCCTTATACCAATCTCATTGAGACTGATTTTACCGGGGTGTAACGCTATCACTTGAATGGAGTTACTCCTAATTTGCAGTGGTGTAAGTGAGATCAAAATGAGGCCCTATTTTGGTTGAAGAGCTAATTAGTGGTGTGATTCTCTCCCCTTGACTTTGACCTCTGCAAGACCTAGATTAAAATTCCAATTTAGGGCACAAGTAACAGTTCAGAATAGTCCCTGTTCGTAGACATCACAAAACCATGGCTCATTTTGGCACACTTTTGCACTGTTGGCAATCTCTGGTAAGGAGAGGTCCATAACTAGAACAGGAAGGTTATTGCAGGTCAGGATTGATGTGCATAGACAGGGTCGCGTGGAAGCCCAGAACTAAAGCAGTAGGAGATGCTGAAGATCAAGACTGAGGTGCGCTGTCTAAGATTTGCAGGAAAAACTTGCACAGTTCTTGCCTTGACTGTGCCAGGCTCAACCCAGTTCTGTTTTCTAATTTTTCCTGAGCATTAAATCTGCTAAAAAAAAATAGCTACCTAGCTTTCATTTGATTGGTTGCAGGGTCATGGGTTCATTATATAGCCTGTTATTCTTTGTGGAAGATTGAGCAAGTCAAAGGAGGAAGCTGGGAAATTTAGTCTGCAGGGGAGTCACGTTTCTCAGACATAGCTGTGCACTAATTCTGTACATATGGGTCCCATTTCAATAATTCTCTTCACATTTGAAGCTAATCTTTTTGATTCCTGATCATTTAGCTTCAACCAAAGTGCTGTAGGACTAAATTTTACCCTCAGGATAAATGAGCGTCCCACTCACATTGACTTTAATGGAAACGAGGCAAACATATTTGAGGGGAGAATTTGGCTCCCACTTTAAAGTCTGAGGGAAGAACATTTAGACACATCCCACATCACCACTCAGCATGTTCCTGAGTTTGTGACGCAGGACCAACAGGGTAAATAGGGCAGATAGAGACCTCAATTCCCAGTAACTTCATCGAGCAGAACTGTGCTGGATCAAGCCATATTCATTTGCAAGTAATGTACTGGTCTAGAGTTATCCAAGTGGCTAAAAAGGCCTCTAATTTAGTTTCAGTATATTTGTTCCATACTTTGCTGTGTTTTATACAATTTATTCCACATGTAACAATGTATAAAATATACTGGAAGTGTGTTACACTGCTGCCCAGATTATGACATATGGGATCTGTTTAAGGTGCAGAGTACTATGCCATAACATATTCAAAAAGGCTATTAATTTTGTAATATTTTTAATACATTGTCTCATTTGAAACATACCATCTGTGCAATAAATTTTATTATTGAACAGAATTTGGTTTTGAGTAGTGCCTTTCATATTTAGGGAATTGTACGCTACTTTCCAATGTAATGGGTCATATACAGAGTTCTCCAGCTAAATGCCACAGCCATCATGCACTCATGACAACAATTGTCAAACATCAGAACCTGTTTATCAGAGGAGGGAATGTAGGTCAGGGCGACAGGTTTATCCTTTACCCTTTTTAGGGCCAGATTCTGTTGCCCCTTCTTTAATGGAATAGCACCATTGACTTCAGGCAGACTACTCCTGGAGTAAGCACCTACCCAGCATGAGTATAGATATCAGAATCTGGACCTTAGAAATATGTCAAGAGTTCAGCTCCCCAGGACAGACAGCTTCTGTGCTTATATACCAGTAATGTGGGCCAACGCAGTTGCCAGCTTAACACAGTGCTGCCTTCTACTGGAACGGACCACAGAAGGGATGAATCCTTACTGATGGGTTTCCAGGTGAAAGAGAGCTCAGTTTAATGTCTAAGCTGAAGGAAGGCACCTCTGCTCAGGTATCACTTCTTCTCAGTACTGTTTATCCAGATGAAATGGTAATTTTATATTTTTGTGGGTGTTTGAGCCTCTTTTACCCACTGATTATAGAGGAAACACTAATGGGGGGAGAGATTTACCCTTGGCTCTGTGGGCCATCTCTGAGCCCAACTGTCTGGCTTCCGTTCGGAAGGCTGGCATCTCTCCAGCTCTGTGAATTCCGCTGTCCCTCAGTGTACATTGACAATCAGTGAAGAACTAACATTCCCCCTCCCAAACCCCGCTCATCCTCCAACCTTCTTCCCCAGTACTCTTTGTAAAGATTGAGCCTAGATAGAAATAAGTTTACTGTAATGTTTTAAATATATTTGCTAGTGTTTATGGTGGAATCCTGTCACAAAGACTGATTAGGGCAAGCCCTGCTTTGATAATTATCTTTGACTGAGAACTACAGCCAGCTCCATAAAACAGTGAGTTTCTTAAGTTAGCAACAATATTTCCATCTTGCCAAGACAGATTTAGTTCTAGTTAGTATTTAAAAAATGTACAAGTCAGGTCAATCAGGTTATAATTAGCTCTAATTTGCACCCCTGCAAGTTGTGCCATTTTTACAATGTGATTTGTTTTAACACACACTTGGGGATTGGGCCCTTTGTGATAAAAAGGTTTTCATGCATTTATCATGGAACTACCTCATGATGCCCTAACCATAGCGTTAGGGAGGAGGCTTGTGTGCAGAATGCCCATGTAATCTAAGAATATGAGGAGCAGAGAGAATAACAGACGATGACTGATGCTGACAGGCACCCTCACGCTGCATTTGCAGAGGGTGGGGGCAGAATGGAGCCCCTGTTTTCTGATGTCCACTAGGACAGGTGTGGTACTTAAAATGGTGTGTTACTATTGGATCTCCTGATGTAAGTGGATGGAGTCGAGATGTGGGGGCAAGACCAGAAGTGGTAAACTCATTGCATAACTGATGACCCAATAAACCTCTTATAAAGATTCAGGCTAAGGATTTTGAACCAGGGTTGTTGCATCTGAGAGCTTTTTGCTGTGTCACTCTAATTCTTACACAGATGAAATATTTAAATAAAGCAATACTCGTTTTAGAATGCGGAAACTTGTACCAAGCGCCTTCCTTCTCTTTCAAGAACCCAAAAGGCCACTGTGATTTGTGCTTTTTATTTATTAGAATACTTTGATTATAGATTAAGTGTGCACATTAGTCATTAGTGTTTCACTTGCCTTGCAGTGGGAATGCTGCACGTTGATAAATGGATTGGAAGCTTACACTCAGCATCACTGTAGACTTTACAAATGACTCTGTGTCTCCTGCTGGTAAAAATGCTCCTTTGTAATTTCCTTAGGTAAAACTCAATCTACTGCAATTTATATCCCCGTGCCTCCCACAACAGCAGTACGCTAAGGGGGCTATTTATTGTTTTTTCCTCTTTTTTCCAGTGGTAGAAGAACACCAGTATTGCAAAAAGCCAGTGGAATTTTTGTGTACTGAAACTGTTAGTGTTTCTACACTGATATGGGAAGCTCTGAAGTTTGTGATTTTTCAAATTTATAATTAATGAAATCTTCAGTATCTTAAGATGTAATCACCTCCCCCTCTTCACCCTAATTGCTGAAGCTCTAACCCGTACCAGGCGTCTGGCAGTGGTCACAGGCAGCTGGCAGTGGTTGCAGACGTTGGCAGTGATTGCTGAAGCATTGCCTGCTGTCGTCTTGTCCTAGGGCTACCAGGATTTTGTGCCAAGCAATCTCACTTGGCTCTGAGCTGCTTAAACTCTGGAGCTGCTCTGCAGAGAAGATTCCTGAGAGAAACACGTGATTTAGTTCACTGAAATGGTTGGTCCTGGGTCCGTCAGGAGAGGTAAAATTATGACATTAGGCTCCTGTTTTGGTTTGATTTGGGATATGTCACTAGCAGATGTACAGCTGTGACTTAGTTCCAAAAGAAAATTCAAAATCACCCAGGTATATTCAGGCAATAGGATTGCTTGAATTGCTAAACACACCATTGTCTCTTTTCTGAAGGAAAGATGTTCCTGTATGCAACATGACTAACATTCAAACTGCTCAGTGACTACTTGGGGATTCTATCTCTTCTCTTGACTAAGGCTGGATGCTTCAGAACAAGGCAAACTCCCCCGCTGTAATGCACTACTAAAAATGTATGACACTATCGTGTATGAAGGTGGAGATTATTTCTTCCTGTTGCCAGTTTAAATTCTAAAACATAAGGATTGAAAGCCCTTGAAGTTTAATTGTTCTTAGTGTAAATTCATAGTGTATTCTCATATAGGACCAGATTTTCAAAAATGAAGCAGCCAAAATTATTGCACTTGTCTAACATATACATGGGAGTCTTCTATGTGCATACCATAATCAACTATTCATAATGCATTGGCAGCTAAGCATCACAAGCAGTTGATTTACACACATGCATCAAAGATTTGCAAACATAAATTAGGCAAGCACAGTAATTTGGATTTGTCTGACTTTGAAAATCTGGCTCACAATGTCTAATCCTCTTTTGAATTTTACTGAGTTATTTGCCTCAATATTGTTCCACAGCAGTTAGCTTCACAGGAATGTAAAAAACCACAGGCGAGTAATTTTTGTCCAAGGCCATCATGGATTTTGTATCTAACTGACAAGAAAATATGACTTTTTTTCGGACCATACATAATTAGCTGTGTGCGCAATTTCAAAACTGCAGAAATGCTCTGGGAACCAGGTACTCCCATATTCTAACCCTATCTCCGCCACTGATTAACTATGTGGCTTTGCTCAAGTCACTAAGGATGAGATTTTAAAGAGACGTAGGCACTTAGGGATTTAGGATTCTAAACACCTAGATCCCTTTTGAAAATGAGACATAGGCTCCTAAATCAGGTAGGCGTTGCAATACTGAGCACAGCAATGCCTAAATATCTTTAAAAATCTGGGGCTAAATGCCTGATTCAGTGATTTCCTTAAGCACATGCTTAATGTAGTATTCCCATTGACTTCATGGAGTCTCACTGACATCAGTGGAACTACTCATGTGAGTTAAGTGAAGCATATATGTAAGAGTTCACAGGGTCAGGGCTCAAACCTCTGTGCTTTATTACCCCATCTTTAAAAAAGGGAAAATAATAAATACTTACCTTTTATGGATATTGTAAATAGAATTGGTTCAAACACCAACAGAAATTTCACAGAGGTTTCTAAAACTTAAGCAAACCTCTTTTGTTTTTGGAAACTAAACTAAACTAAACTAACCTAAAAAATTCAGTGGAATTTGTTTCCTTTTTCAAATCAGCATTTTTTTAAATTAAGTTTTTCTGTTTTTAAATTGAAAACCTTCAAAATCAAAATGATCTGTTTGGAAATGATTGCATCGTTTGGCTTATCAAAATTGGCAATGGAAAATAAATTTTAAAAAATAAACAAGAAAACTGAAAATGTCAAATGAAAGGTGAAAAATGACAAACAAAATATGATAACCACATCAAAGAATAATTAACGTTACACTTTTTGTCAAAAAAAATCTCAGAAAAACTTTGAAAAAGGAAAACTCAGACTTGTTTTGTGAAAGTTTTCAATTTTGAAAAACAGTCAATTATTGTTATTATTTTTAAATTTTGTTCAAAAATTTTCAACCAATTTAGTTTTGAGCATTATGAAGTGAATTAGCACTTTGTAAATATGAAAAAAATGACAGACAAGAGTATTATTATTTATTAATCAGTACTGTTATTAGTAAGTGGCTAAGGGAAGCAGAAAAGAATTTAGCAAAGCGATGGGTAGGACAGACAAAACATGCGTTCCTTTTGTCAGTTTGTGGCATTTGTAGGAAATGGAAACAGGAGACTAATTTTCATTTGATACTCAACTCTGATACCCCATTCAAGCAACATATCCAGCCTTTTTAAGTACAGGTCCAGAAGGTAGTAAGGCCCAGATCCTCAAATTATTTAGACTCCCAACTCCCACTGATTTCAATAGGAGTTACCTTGTGACTACAACAGCCTCTTATTACAAGGGATGTCCCTTATTTTTTCATCTCTGTACAACAAGATCGGGAGTAGCTGAGTGCTTCAAAAAGCAGCAAGAAGTACCCCGGTGAATGTAGGTGAGTACTGATTGTTATTATTATTATTGATTAATAATATTGGGGGGAGTGGTGGGGCAAGGGTGCCAAGAAAACAGTCCCTTATTTTTGAAATGCAAAGTTGGCAACTCTATGGTGTTTTGTTCCCTGTATTAGCTAATGAGCTTTCTCCATATCTTGAACACTTGACAATGGTGGGAAAAGATCTTAATACAGTGAAAGAGACAGCTATAGCTAAAATTCAGGGTATGCAATAGCACCTTGTTAAGCACATTCCATTTATAGGACAAAATTGATTTCAGTAGGAGTTAGGCACCTAATTACCTTTGGGGATCTGGGCCTAGGTAACTAAATGTCACTCGTCTGGACTAAGTTTATGGTTGTCCCAGTATGCTGATTCATAGGATTTTTCCCAGGTGATGTGTTGCATAAGGTATTTTATCCATGTTACATTTGTTGCCTTTAAATGTCACCAAGTGTCTTCAAGTATTTTTCAAATTTGGAGAGTTTTTAAAAAATATAACATCTGTGAGTGCATAATAATGTTGTTAGGAATCTGAAGGAAAAATGGAGTAGGATGGCTTTGCATTTTTTGACAGTGTAATTCTCTGGTGCCATTGTAATTGGGTTTATGAGAACTAGGGTGAAGAGCTGAGATGGTTGGCACCAACAGGACACACAAATTGATGCCCTAGTACTACCCAGAAACGTGGAAGGGCCTGTGATGCTGAAGGTTGCATGATATCTGCAACATACCATATGGCTCTGCAGTTATCACATAGTTATGCAACTATCTCCTGTGTATCCCTTTCACATACGTGTATGTGTATGGCCTAAATTTTCTAGGTAGCGTACTCGTGGTAGATTTACTAGGGAGATCCTTGTTGGTGACCAGTGATTTTGGGTGCTCAAGTGGACATCTTAAAGGGGTCTGGTTTTCAGAAAGTACTGAGCACACACCCTCAGAAAATGAGGCCCCTTTAAGGTGTCTCAGGTTCGGCACCCAGAAACTGAGGCACCCAGAATCACTAGTGACTTTTGAAAATTTAGGCCTACATCTATAAAATAATAGAATCCTCCTGGGATATATCTTCCTTCAAAGAGTGGTACATTTGGGGTCTAACTTGGTTGACTGTCCCCTTAATGAGTGGCTTCAGCACTCCTTGGCCAATAGGACGGTTAGAAAGTCATGAGTTCACACTACATGATCAAACAGGCGGAGCTGGCTTGCAAAGGTGAGAAGCCCATGTCCAAACATAGCCTTCTTCAATAATAGCATAGGGAGTACAGGAGACTATAGGGAAGGCAAAGATCTCTGTGTTAAATGTTCTATTTTTAAAGTAGTGAAGTAAGGAAAAGCCCAAGAAACGATACTTGTGTAACAGGTGGGTTGTGTCATTAAATCAATCCTATATAATGTTGAATGGTCAGTGGATGTTTCCATGAGCAGTAAACTACTGCTGTGGTCCTGTTCCACTTTGGAAAGCACAATTTTCATAGCCAGGAAGAATATTTAAAGTTTTAATAATAAGATTCAAGACTGTTAAGGCATTTTAGTTCATAGGATTGTAATATGCAAATAGATTAAGGAGTGGAGGTGGAGAATAGTAAAAGTTGAAGGAAGGAGAAAGGAAAGGAGTTGTGGGGAACAAAGAGATGTGAAAAGGAGGAGAGAAGAAGAGGAGAATAATGACTGGCTGACAACACTGATTCTACCATCCCATTTGTTAACAATAAGATGTTCAGTGGGAGGAAGACAATGAATGGAAAACATTTAGATGCTATGCTGATGGAAGCTAAAGAAAAGCCCAAGGAATCCAGGTAGAAAGCTACCTCTGTCAGAACTGCACCACCCAATGATGAGCTAGCTTCTCATAAGATTACATCACAGGGGGAGAGCAGAATAGAAAAGGGGAATCTGAAGAGAAGGAAGAAAAAAGGCAGGTGTAGAGGAAAGGAGGGATTGGAGTCAGAGCAGCATTGATCAAGTCTATCCTGGGCTGTGCCACCAACTAGTAACGGAGTCTGCAGTTGTAATCAAGCTAATCGGAGCTATGGGAAGCAGCCTGAAAGAAGACCTTCATAAGGCTATAGTAAAATGGGAAGGGCCTGAGAAATGGTATTTTAGGCCATTGTTACGATCCTAGAACAACTAAATATACCTATTTTCCCTGGGAAAAACTTGTTTCCAAAAGCATTAAGCAGCTAACAAAACTGAAGTGGGGCAGGAAATTTGGTGGAGTACAAGCAAGTCAGGTTGGCTAATGCCATGATGAATACAACTGTACACAAATATGAAGGGAATCAAATGACACAGGCAGCTTAGAAGGGCCCCTGATTTGCCTTTCCTATCCCTTCTAAATATGTCTCCCAAGTCCAGTCATTTGTTTGTACTTCTTGTAAAACACAGTGCTTTTCAATGCACTTAAAAAAATTTCCAGTAGCCTAGTACTGATGTGTAATCCAGTATGTACAGCCCCAGCGCTCATAGGCAATATTATAGAAACAAACCAGCATGCTCAGCCTGGTACTCACAGGCATTCATAAAATAATAAGCCAGTGTGGACAGCCCATCATTCATGGGCAAGCCTGCAGGAACAAATTAGCATACATGTGCATGATGGAGGCCAACAACTTTCATAACATGACAGTGTTCAGTTTCAAACTCCTGAAGGAGCCTGTTGATTAATAATGAGGGGAAAAAACTTTTAAAACCGTGAAAGATATTTAGTCCTGCCGCTGAGTCTCCAAGGGCACTGTGATGTGTGTGTTGTGAAAGAACTTGCTTTTTGGATGCTGGATGAAGTAAAAGTGATATGATGTAAGGACTTGGTGACCGCTAGACCCTTGTACTTGTTTTTGCTAAAACTAGACATCCCTCAGTGTGTGATTTCCTTTTGATTGCCTAAGGTCCTAGCCAGCTGGAGTTTCAGTGCATAACTGATTTGGTCAATTTCAAGGTAAATGTAATGGAAGCTTAATGCTAATTAAGAACAGGTGGTTGCCAGAAAACATTTCTAATAACATTTGTTATTTCATACATCTTTTCCTTGTCTGGGAGGTATTACTAGTCATAATACTTTGTATTTATAAAGTCGATTTTCATTCAATGTTCTCAAAAGGCTTCATGGCCAAGGATGATGATCCTCTTGTAGCTGTGAGTGGAGTTAATATGTTTGGTAGAATGGCTGATTTCCCTCTCTGTCCTCACCATCTCCTCTTTGGGGAGGGCCCTGGAGGGTTGCTAGAGTTTGAAAGCAGGGTTGCATGAAAGATGATGGATCCCAGGGTGTGGATGAGTTAAATAGAAACACTTGTAACTGATCAAAAGAAAAGGGATTTTGTAACTGTATAAGGAGCTTAGTTTGAAATTGTTTTTTCATTCATTCCTCTTTTCCATCAAGAAGGGGAAGTTGAGGGACCTTTTATTACAGCCGGTGGTCAAGAGTCAAAGGAAATTAAACAGCTAAAAGATGCCCACTCAGTCTATCTTTGCTGATAGATTGTCAATCAGTTTTGCAAAACAAATTTGATTTGAATAGATACCTCTCTTGAGTCTCCCAAAGAAAGTACTGCTTCTTGGACTGATGGAAGGGTTGCAAACGAAGGCCCTTTGTGGAAAGTGATGAGTTATTCCACGTTACTGTAAGGGGAATAGTGGGGTATGGAAAACAAAGGGAAATTATTATTTGTATTGCAGTGGCACCTAAGGGCACCAGTCAAGGATTGGGGGTGCATTATACTAGGCACCCTACAGACACATAGTAGGGCAGTCCCTGCCCCAAAGAACTTGCGATTTAGGTTATGACAAGATGCAAAATGTGAATGATACAAAGATGCTGTCCAAGACAAGACAGCAGTAATGTGAGTACGTCATTGTACGATAGGAAGAGGGCTGAACTAATCAGCTGTATTGTAGACATGACAGTAAAGGTACTTTTAAGGAGATATTTGAAGGAGGATAAGGTAGAGGCTTTGTGGATCTTTTCAGAGCGTTTTTCCCACTCATAAGGAGTGGCATCGGAGGAAACATGGAGGTGTTTGAGAAAGCAACATACTGGCAGATGACAAAGGCTAGTATGTTGGTAAAGAACAGGTGGAAGTTGACATGGTAAAATGCATCAAATGGATAGGGGAGGGCTTAATTGTAAAGGGCTACAGATGGAGATAGCAAGCTTGTGGTGGAGAAGGGGGAGTCAATGGAGGATACAAGGAGGGGAAATGTGCCCCATTGGGGCTGAAATGGGAATTTCTGCACAGTTTGAGTGAATAACTCTAAATATTGCAAAAGTGTTTAAAATGCTTTTGAGAAGTGTCTAAAGGGATCTAAGGCAGTATCATAAGGATTATTCCAATCTTTAGGGGTTAGTATGTGGGTATTGTTTTTGTAAATTATCATGGAACATAAGACAGTGTTTTGGAGTAGAAACAGCTGAACATGTCACTAAAGTTCTGTCTTTGTTGATGTGCATTTTATTTTATTTTATAGCGCACACAGGTGTACTAGGCTCTTCAGAGAAAATTCACGGAAGACAGGTCCTAGCTCTAGAGAGCTTATGCCATAAGGGACCGAAACTGCCACACTCCTGGTTGAGTAGTACCTTTCTGTGCAAGTAGTTGCATCAGTTAATTTCCAAATTCTATGGATATTGGCAAAAATGTCTCTGGCAATAACGTGAGGTCTGAGAAGGGTGGGCTAATGAATGTGCAAGTGTGTCTCTTCCAATTTAAGGTCATAAGTAAAGTGAATTTGCTGACTTCAAATTATCCTGATTTCCATCACCAGCTGTCATTGTCGGTAGTTTATTGATTAAATACAGTATCCAAGTTTACTCTAGGAGTTGGCTGTTGAACATGAGACTTTTATGTTTTCTTCCTTTCTCTTTTTTTGCAGCGAGCAGTGATGCTCTAGTGTTAAAGAGTTTAATGCAAATTGCCTTTGTCCACACTGTTATGGGGGTGGTCTTGTACTCTGGTGTTCCTTTTCACTCTATGTTCCCTTTAATGCACTCTTTTAGCAGTACTGTGAATGTATATGTATTTTCTTTCCTTTTCCCATTTTTGTTTTGTGCATTCTAGGCTGGCCTGATTCGGACGGACAGTAGTGAGTTTTTCATTGAGCCTTTGGAGAAGGGGCAGCAGGAGAAGGAAGAGAATGGGAGGGCACATGTGGTCTACCGCAGATCCGCTGTCAGACAGGAAAGAGCAGAATCACACAAGGATCTTCATAATGAAGGTAGGACTGTGTGTGTGTGTGAGTGCGTGAGTTTACTACATGCTGCATGCACATGCTTCATTAGCTCTGGCTGAGCTGCGCTAGGGCACGAAATCCGATTGATGAGGGGTGCTTTCAGCAACCTTTTTGTTTCCCTGAACCAGGTGTATATTTGTTCATGGTGCTTCTTAGAGTACCTGGGCTGCTCTAGATTGTGCTTGGCTACCCACAGCTCCCAGGGAGCTTTCTGGTAGTTGGCAATCACTGCTAGCCACGCTGTTTGCTCAGCCATGATACCTGTGCTGGGAAGTGGGAGGAATCCTGGTGAAAATCCTTTGGAGCTCTGTTAAGCTTAATGGCTTCTTTATGCCCTAAAGCACCAGAGAATTTGGCAGCTAGAGTTTCCTAAATCCAGTGAAAGTACCTCGGGATGAATCGGCTCCATAATTTTGTTCCAATGAATGGAAATGATTTGTGTTTTATCTGTAGAAAAATAAAAATGCAGGTGACTGGGTGCAGAGAAAACCCCAAGTCTCCTCTCCCTGGATAAATATTGAAATGGAGAAGTCTGCTGTCACTGAGTTCATTTATTCTCTTCAGTATCATAAGGCATGTTTTTGAATTCCGTACTGGTTTCAGTGCAATTAAAGATCTTGTTCTTGGTCATAATACTGTAAGGATGCCTTTATGGGAAGGCCAGTTTTAAGAAACCAGTAATGATAATAGTAATACTTTGCATTTCTATAACACCTTCCACCTGAAACTCTCAAGGTGCTTCATGAACAGTAACTGATTAAGCCTCACAGTACTCCTGTAAAGTAGGTTTTGTTACAAAGGCAGTTAAGTGACTTTCTCAAGGACACATTGTCAGAGATGGGATTAGAAATTAGGTCTTCTGATGTCCAGTCTTTGTTCTAAGCACTACTCCCCCTGGATCTCTCTTTCTCAGTGTGTCAGAGGGAGCTGGTGTCTAGGGATAACAAAGCTTATCTGGTTGATGGGTGTAATCAGTCTCACTTTCATCTAGTTATATTTGAAAAACTGGTGAGAGCTCCCTGTAACTGCCTGGAGCCCAGACTAGATCACTCTAGCCTCCAATATCCATAGATCACCATTTGCCCTCAGGGAGAGTCATCATTTCCAGGGTGTGGGGAACTAAGGACCATGAGCATTTCCCGTCCACGCTTTGCTGTGGAGAAAGGGGTGATGGGCTAGGGAATCAGGGGGGTGGGAGTCAGCTTTGTTCAATCGATTTTGAGATGCCCCCATCCAATGTTTCTGCACCTGCTTTTCTAGAACCTTAAGTGTCATGACAATATATGTAAATGATGCTGTCTAGTTCATAGGCCTACATCATGCCTGCTTAATTTTTTTCCTACTATTTACTTACAGGGTGTCTGTCTTTATGATTTAACTTTTCACAGAGAAGTCTGCTCTTTTTCCTTAAAAAAAAAAAAATAAGAGTGAGAAAAAAAGAGAAACAAATAATCAGTGCCAGCAGCCCAGCCACATCTGAGAAACCCTACAGTAACAAGCCAGCCTGGGCAAATGTGTTGGAGGAAACAGAATTGTCAGAAAGGAGCCAGTTTCAGTTTTAACTCCCCCAAATGGATTGTTATCAACAACAGTGAACAAAAAAAAGTCTTAAAAATGACGAAAAATCGCTTGAGTGATCATTTAAACAGAGGCAACTATCTTCTTGGCAGATTTACATTCAGCATTGATGAGTGTTTGGGGGTCCAATGAGAGTTAATACCTTAGGCTTTGAAGTGAGGCTAAGGTACTAGTTAGGTTTAGTGTTTTCTGTAGGCTTTTCCTTTAAGTAAACTAATTGGATGGTTTGGTCTGTTGTACCGAGAATCCATAATTGCAACATTTGGAACTGAGTTCTGATTCAAATTTCAAATTTTTCTCCCCCTTCCCTCCTAGCAGCAACAGGAAAAGGTGAGATTTATCTTTAAAATAAATTGATTTTGCTGTCAGCCACTTGTTCCCCTAGCACTGACATAAAGAGACGAGGCGAAGAAGAAAGGAGAAAATAGACAATCTCACATGTTATGAGCTAAAGCACCAGGGCAAAATGGAGTTGGGATAAGGGTGAATTGAGGTTAAAATGGCTGTAATGGTTTGTAATTTTTCAACTTTTTTGATTTGAAGACAGATGTGTAGATTGTTTTAATTGAATATACTTAGTGAAAGTAGGTGTTGATTTTTTCTGGATGTAAATAACAATCCCTAAATCTTCCTTTTCTTGAACTTTTGTCCTGTGTCTTGTCTTCTGCGTGTTTGTCTTCTCTTTTTTAGATTGTTAGGTCTTTTGGGCATGAGGTGTGACTTATTTATAGCCCTGAGGCTGTAAACACTTGAGCATGTGCTTAACTTGACACAAATGAATAGTCCTGCTGACTTCTTTACTTGCATGCATAAGGTTAAGTGCATGCAGAAGTGTTTTTAGGATCAGGACCACAGTTTGTAAAGCACTGACACTTTGTATATGTTTGAGTAAGAATTAACTTTCTTTAGCATTGTCTCCTTCTTGTAACATCGTACTCATTTCCACAGCTACAAGTTGTGTTGTTGCAAACACAGCATGGAACGGAGGCAGGAGCAAATAAATCTTAACAAAGAAAAGATTCTATTAGCAAGCCTATGTACTTCAGTAGTAAAGAAGGAGGTGAAGAGAGACACCAAAAATGCAGCATGTTTTGGGAGCAGAATTACCTCTGAAGAGAATGGGATTTTAAAAGTCTCCCATGTGATGTCAGCTGCTCTTTAAGATTAAGTATAGCTGATAAAAAAAATTTGCAAATGGTCATGAAGCAATAGGGGCAAAGAAAAGGTGATGAATGACTTATAGGGACTGTTGGTTGGAGGTGGAGCCTTTCATGTTTGTTACTAGTTCTTGTTTAGAGGAGGCTGGAGGATTGGAGTGCTCAGGTGATGATGATGCCATCCAGAAATCACTGTTTCCTGTGTGGATCCAATTGGTCTGATTCTGTTACCCTGCATCTTGTCTCATCATTTACACTACTGTAAAGTGGATGTAAATCACTACCCCATTAGAATGGTAAGTAAGTTACCCCCGCTTTGCACGAGTAATAGTGCAGGGTACAGAGGAAGGGGGAATCAGGCCCTGCAAGTCACCATCACTTGTTGGCTATGTGGTGGGTAATCAGAGCTGCCATGAGGCACCTTTCATGAGCACTAAATTCACTTTAAAAAGAAAGGCTTTACCATAGGAAGAGTGAATACATCACCTGAGGCAAAGCCCCCTGGCTGTGTTTACTTACTTGCGTTCTTGTTGGGTCTTTCCCATCTGTCTGCACATTCTATGCTGTAACCAGGCCCCTGGCCAATGAGGACATCATGTAAGAGTGGATCGACAACTCTGGCGCAAATGTGTGATGTGTCTGTCAAAGCTTGCTCTGTAGAAAGGAGAGAGGGTAAAAATAGAGAAGGAATTTCTTGAAACATTGTGACTGGCTAAGTTATTTTAAAGGTGGTAGGATGGAGGTTTGGGGCCAAAGTCTGAGTTGTGGTGAGAGCTTAGCTTTTTGCTTTGCTATATTTAATGTTCTTGATCAATGTTAAACACAGTTTCACAGCTTGAGCCTCACAGTCTTCATCCGTCTGCTTGAAAACGAACCCCTCATTGGCAAATACAGAAATTCCTGCAAGATGTGCTGTGCGGAGGTCCGAGCTCTTACACCAGAAGAGAGATGCTTTATGTGACTCACTGTTTGGAGCAATGGAATTCTCTTAATGTCATGCAGCTTTATTTAACTAGATGACATGCTCCCAATAGGGCACAATTATCAAAGAATCACGTGGCTATCAAGAGGCCTGGGGGTGGAGAGGTTTCCCAGCTGCCCCTATAAGTTGTTGTTGTCTTCAGAGAACGCTTATAACTCATTTTGGGGGCACTTACTCAGATTTTTGGCTTGGGTGGTGAATTTAGGTTGAATTCAGTGAGGAGTGGGATTGATAATGTTCCTGCTTCCCATGCTGTTAGTATCCTTGGACGTCATCTCCCTTTGATGTCTAATCTTGTACCTTTCACCACTATGATAGTCACTTTTAAAATAAAACATGCTCCAAGTCCTTAACTCATCCTTTCTGGTGTTGGCAATGCCTGCTCTCAGTGGCCACTAAGAGGTGCTGCTTCCAGAAATGACATCTGATGGATTTTGGCCCAGCTCCTCAAAGGTATTTAGCTGCCTGTTTCCAATGCCTTTGTGGGTCTGGGCCTTAACTTTCTGTTTCCTTTTGTCTCCCTTTGATCACTCTTCCCATTCCCTTTCGCTTTCCTGCATTCTCCTGTCTGTCTTGCTGGTCTATGGTCCTTCTTATGTGTATTGTACAACTCCTAGCACAATGGGGCCCCAATCCTGGATACAAACCCTGAACAGTAATAGTGAAAGTAAAGGTGCATTCTTATTGCTGTCATTAGAGATTTTAAGCAAGACAGTAGCCAAAAAATGTTCAGAATGGTGGAGTTGCTGTTTTTCCTGTCAGGGAGATGATAACATTTCACTGCAGAAATAAAAAGCATCTGAAATAGCCACTTGTTCCATGGTTATTGGCAGAGGTGCGGAGAGGGTAGGCACAGCGTGGGATCTCAAGGTGTATGCAGACATGGGGAGTGACCTTTCTTTTGGCACCCAGGATGAGGAGTCCTTTGGGCTTGGAGATGTCGTGACTGCCAGAGAAAGCTGACATTAGAAACGGCTGGTTCTGGGCCTTGGAGCTAAAACTGCATTCCAGTTCCCCAGTGAATAAAAACTGGAGCACACATGCACCTTCTCCTTAAATGGAATAAAAGACCAGACACTGTAGCTCTGTTGCTAAACAGCCACCAGGCACGTCTTTATTCCTCATGCTGACAAAACCGTGTTTTCCCTTCCAGAACCTTCAGGAGGAGGGGCAGGGAACTGGAACAAACACAGGGCTCTCTGTCCACAGACTCCTCCCCTATAGTCAATATACTGGCAGCTTCTCCTTCACTGGGCACTGCAGGGCTGGGGGTAGAGGGGCATGAATCAATACAGGGAGCAGGCAGGTATTTTATAGGTATTCATACAGACAGATGACACATGCATATAAGAAAATAGACAAGTAACTGTATTAGAGCCAGGAAACATTGTTAAAGCCACATTGTTCTGCATGCAGCAGCCTTGAAATCTCTCACCATTTCCTCTTTCCTCTCACCCCTACAGTTCCAAGCTTCAGTGTGGGTGAGCTCCCAAACTCACTGGACCTGATTGAAGACCGGCTTGGTGAAGTGGACCGGAAGAGACGCCACGCCAAGAAGGATGACTACAACATTGAGGTCTTGCTGGCAGTGGACGATTCAGTTGTGCGGTTCCATGGGAAGGAACACGTCCAGAATTATGTCCTCACACTCATGAACATAGTGAGGTTTTCTTTTCTTTTGTTGTTTATAAAGCACTGCTCCTAGAAGTGATGTGGGAGGTTGTGGAGATTGAGTGGATGCAAATAGAAATTGGTAGTGATAATTACTATGCAAAGCATTGCTTTTTTTACATATGCAGTGTGTATGATTTCATATAGTGGCAGTTCTATAGCCAGTTTATTCACTAGCAGTTTGGCTGAGTTCTGAATAACAATAAGTCAAGTAATCCAGGTATATTTCGGGGTGCCTTTGGAAGAGAGATGGATTTGCCTGATGAAGGCTGTTGGTTCTCCTTTCTGGACTTCGAAGAGGAATTTTCACACTGGGGTCAGACAGGAGGCAGAAGGGGCCTGTGTACAAAAGACAGTTTTATTTTTAGTGTAATTTCCCCCTCTTTCTTGGATATTTGGATCAGAGTTGAGGGTGCCCTCCTAGTTTGGTCCTGTAGTGAAGCCCTTACCCTCTGTTTTGCCATCACAGTCTTCTGACACAAAACTTTTTGTGATGTCCCAAATCTGTTGTTCTGAAAAATAAGCCTTGAGAAGGGTTGTCTTTAACAGTTAACAAATATAGTAGTTGAAATGATGAAAAGTGGATATGCGGTACAAATGGTTTTCTACTCATCTCTGTGACTGTCTCAGCCACGGCAAAATGATATACTACTGGGGCATGGATCAGTGTTCATGTCACACTCCCTGTCAGTACCCAGCCTGGGCCAGGGAAGCCATAGATTCAACCAGCAGACCAAACTCAGTGATGAATCCTGGTCACGTTCCAGCTGTGGCATGTTGCACGTATGCTAAAAAGACTGTTTAGTGTCCTCCATAATATTACTGGTCTGTATTGGTTGGTGGTTGTGGATTTTTTATTTCATCGAACCCAGTTGTGCTATTGCACCATCAAGCTGTATGTGCATTGTTACTGCAGAGTGTCTCAAAACGGCTTCCTAATCTGTGCCTCTTTTGTTCCTGGGAGTCCCAAGAAGGGGAAGTAGGCAGTGTTTGTTGCTATCTGGCTGGTGTTTAAGTGGCTCACTCAGTTGTTTTATTTAAGGGGTGAAGATTTTTTCTTCTCTTCCCCATATGTGAGCCTAGATCTGGAAGACAGCTTCGGAGCTGCAGTATATGAGAGAGGGAGCTAAGCAAGCCCGTTAAATACCATCAGCAGTAAAAGAGGGAACGGGATGGAGTGCAGATAAGGCATAGTTATGGGAGAGAACTCAAGTGAACTGTCCCTTTGCTGCAGTAGTTCCCAACCTTTCCTCTGCCACGGCACGTCGTGATACCTTTAATTATTTTGAGGCACACCGCGATATTGTCTCCAAATGAACCCACCCTCTTATCGCCTCGGTTTAAGTTGTTTACCACCCTTGCCATTCACAGTGTGTACAGTACAGTTAATGATGTTAATAATAATTAACAAATAATACAAAAGTTGTACCAATCAAGAGACATCAACTAATGATATTATGTATCAAGACTTGCGGTATTACCTTTTCATCTTTGAGCCACCTCTTCTTTTGTATGGCTTTGGAAGTGAGCAACATCAAAAGCCAAACTCCAGAGATTGCAAGTCTCGCATTCCACCTGACAGAATGGAACTCTGAAATGCTCCCCTGATTTCGATGCACACTGTGATTCACAGTCTGTGATGAATGACAACAAATTATATACAAAAATTAAAAATAAATAATGAAAAACTTCGAACGAGACACCTGAGCTTGTCTTGAGGCGCAGAGTCATTTAACCCTAGGAGGAAATGTTAGCAGTGCCACTTGGAGCTCGTGCTTCACTGAGCTCAACTGCTCTCTTTGGTTGTTCTTGACGTAAGTCAGGCTTGAAAAACATAACTTGCACAGGTTGAAAAGGGCAACAGAATGGAGATACTATGGTCCGAGATTACAAGATATTCACCTCCCACCTTCAACCAGAAAGAGTCCCAGGGCGTATCATCAAGCTTTGTTTTCAAAATGTGGCCCGTCCTTAATTCAGCAAGCTGACCTTGAGCTGTTATTGTAACATTCTTAGCACGTTGCATTGCAGAGGCACTGTAAGGATCTCGGACCAGTCAAAACTTCTCTATTAACTGAAGGAAAATATGAACTGAATTTTAATTCCAAACTTTCCAAATGACATTGACCAAAATAGTGCCAGCAGGATCTGCTGCATTTGCCAAGGGGAACACTTCTGATGTTCCTTTTGCTACTTTTTCATGCCAGAGGGCCAACTTAGGCCTAAACGCATGCAGTTTATCCATGTTGGAGGGAAGATGCTCATATCTACCTGCATTTTCCTGTTCAGCTCATTGAGGTGGCAGAATACATCAGCCAGGTAGGCAAGCTTTGCACACCATGGCACATAAGCGATCAAGTCCATGTACCGTGATTTCTCCGAAGTTAGGACCATTATGATCTCCTCTCTCAGCTCAGACAACCGTGAGAGAACTTTTCCATGGGAAAGCCAGTGTACTTCAGTGTAGAAAAGTAAACTCTGATGCTCTGTTTCTGTTTCCTTACACAGCAAGGAGAAAATGCATGATATTAAGGCCTGCAGTTTTATGAAGTTCATTATTTTTACTGCTCCATCTAAAACTGAAGACAGTTCTTCTGGCAGTGTTTTGGTGACGAGTGCTTCATGGTGCAGGAAACAGTGCGTCACCAACACATCTGGGTTTTGTTCCCTGACCTTGCTTACAAACCCCTTCACTTTGCCAGTCATGCAGGTTGCCCCGCTGGAGCAAACACTGATAAAATTTTTCCAGTAAAGTTCTCCTTCCTCAAGGTAGGCTGTTGTCACGCTGAATGTATCCTCTCCAGTCATGTGACCTGGCAGTTCTTTGCAAAATAAAATTTTTTTTTTATACTATCTCTGTCAACGTACCTTACGTTAGCCAAGAGTTGAGCATGGCCACTGATACCTGTTGATTCGTCAAGCTGCAATGCAAATTTTCCACTTGTATTTTTCTTCGAGCACCATCTCAATATCACCTGATGGCATCAATGCGGCGACTTACATTGTTATCTGAAAGGGGAACTTTTTCAATTTCCTTGACTGCATGTGCACCTAACATTACTCTCATGATTTCTTTGCATGCTGGTAAAATTAATGTCTCTGTGATTGTATGTGGCTTTTTGGCCTTTGCTACAAGCTTAGCAGCCACGTAGCTTGCTTCCAGTGCTTTGTCAGAAACAGTTGCATAGTCTATCATCAGTCGTGCTTGCTTCTCATTGTGGTCCCTCAAATGTGTAAAACAAAGTATGTCCTTCTTGGCAAGGGATGAATGTTTGCTTGTAAGGTGTCATTTTAACTTATTTGTCCCCGTGGCTTTGTTTGAGAGTTTCTCCCTGCACATGAGACAATGTGGAAGAGTGCAAGGTGGTTCCCTATATTGAGGTTCGCTCTCGCAGAAGTGTCGGTTCAACACTTTCACTTTCTTAGTTTTAGGTTCAGCTTTATCACTGCAAGTAGATGTGAAATCGCTAAAATCTTTTTTCTTTAAATATTTGTCCATTTTGGGGTCATAAATTCAAAATTCACCACTGTAACTTTTGAGCTTTGTAAGATTTGAAAAATGCATTCGCCTCCCGTTACGTCAGGTTCATATAAGCATAGCGTAATGTGGCATATATCATAGGCCACTGTAAATTTTGTCTCATGAGTATTTATGAGCCAATCCAGAATGAGGCTAGTAGGGTTAAAATCAAAACCACCATAGCGGCTAATGGTAGATTGCGACCTGTCTTTTGTGCCAGAATTAACATTTTCAACAGTGGAAACTAACGTTAAAGCTAAATATAAGAATTCTGGACAAACGCATGCTCAGTGGAAAAAGTGATAAGTACTTGAGAATAATAATTTGGGACGACAAACAATTAATAATTAGTCATTTCTTCTCATTCCCAAAATAGTCTTCCCAAGTGTGTGTAACTTTCTCCACCATTTTAAAATGCAATGTAATTAATTATCATGTAATCCCAGGTCCGGCTCATTCTGGCTTTTACCCCGAGTCAAATATAAATATAAAACTTAGGCTTGACTTTTTTGTGTGCATCATCATCAAAGGCTCATTGCAGTGCATTGCATTCATCAGGGCATGTCATCTTTGTTTACTGTTTGTCCCTCTTAACCTCACTTTGGGGAATGGAACGTGATGCATGCATAATATTTGAAAGGGGCCTCGTCCCGCAGAGGAAAAGTACAGAATACGATCTGGCTCCGACACCAATTAAAATAAAAGGGTAGGGGTTTTTTTGTTCTCACATGTAGTTTTTCAGAAAATTCTGCTGCACACCTGATTGAGTCTGATGGCACACTGGTTGGGAAACACTGCTCTACTGACACTGTCCTCATTGAAGGGAGATATTAGCAAGAATGGCGTTGCTTTCTCTGCAAGTATATAAACAATTCATGGTTTTGCAGAACTCTTGACAGGCTAGAGCTGGGCGTTTATGATCTAAACAAAAAACTCTGTATGAAAATCTCTGCAGAGGCCTTGTGGATGATGGCTGCTGTCCAGAACACCTGTTTGAGTGAGAGGCACTGAAGTTGGGTGGGCGGGTTGGGAGAAAGGGAGAGAACAAAAGTGTGGAGTTCATTCGCATTGCCTTCTTCAGCAAAGACAGACCAAGAATGTCCAGTTTGTTTTGGATGTTCCCAAGAGGGATGGAGAGAGAGAAATGTCACCTCCTTCTGCACCTCTCTGAAAACTGTCCCCCAAAGTCCAGGAAATGCTGTGAAAGCTGTTCTTCCAGAGTGAACAGAGAAGGGTCTATTGCATTTAGTTTATTTAATTGTTGCTTCATGTTGACAAAGGATAAAATTTTCAGAGGCTCCTATGTCACTTAGGTGCTTTCGAAAATTGTGCTCAAAGAGCAGCTATTCATGATGAAAGTCAGGAGCTTCTCCCTCATTTCGAAGCTCCCCTTTGGCAATCCTCAGCTCCTCTCTATCAGTTCTGAGTAGCCTCTCCTGGTTTCCCCAGAACCCTATTCCAGACCTTCTCTCCTACTGACCTGTAGGAGTTTTCCTTTAACCATTTATTAACAAAAAAGAAAGCAAAATGTGCATATTCCCAAAGAGCTCGTTGACCTGGAAGACCAGTATTTATTTTACTGCTAATCGTTCAAAGCATTTGCACTGTTGAGCATTTGACACCGAAATAGCTGCAAATATGAACAGTCTTCACAAAGGTCTTTCTCTCTCTCTCCCTCCTCCTCCCTCAGTCTTCATTTCCCTTCCTCGTTGGCTCAATGTCTCATGCCAGGACAGAGTAGATGCAGTGTCTGTGCACCAGATGGGGCCTGAAGAGAAATTCCTTCTAACCCTGTTGTCTTTCCTGCTTTTTTGTTCGCTGCTTTGGTGTCTGGAAGCTAGAGATGTGGATTAGTTGGGGATTGGTCCTGCTTTGAGTGGGGGGTTGGACTAGATAACCTCCTGAGGTCCCTTCCAACCCTGATATTCTATGATTCTATGCTCAAAGCCCTATTTCTCATAACTGAGATGTTCCCACGTGATGTCAGGTGGACCAGCTGAGATATACTGAGTGGTAACTTCTGTACAGTTGGAAACTGGAGAATGAAAACAGCTATTCTTTTTTACATGCATTTTCCTCTCCTCCCTGTTTCAGTTCTTTTCTGCAGCGTCATGGGAAGTGTTATGCAGGCATGACCAGCTCTGAAGTGACAAATCTCTGAAGACTTTTTAAAATGTAGAAACCAAAACAGCATTAACTCGCATTGCAGCCGCTATGGTGCCAATCAGGCTGGGGGTACATTATCAGTGTGAGATGTAAGGATTTACTTGTATGTCTCCCATTAATGTCAGTGTGAGTCAATCAGCTAGCTAAATTCTTAACACACCTGCTAGCTATTTACCTCCTGAAGTCTGAATTTTAAGGCATATCAGTGTAACAATAAAGAAATAGTAATGCTTCATGGTAATTCTTTTCTGTTCATTGCAATAAACATAGTTCTGACATTGAGAGATTACCGTGAGCCTGCTGTACTGTGCAGTTCCTTAAGCATTCCTAAATGGCATTATCATCCTCCATTGCTATCTTGCATTAGTGTTTAACACTGTTGCCATCCCCAAATATACAAGTGGGTTTAAAATTACAGGGAGATTTACATTTTAAAACAAAGTATGTGAAAATTTTTATTCTTGTGCATTCTCCTGATTTATTTATTAACCACCAAGGGTTTGTTCAATGCTGCACAAGGCACAAAGAAATATGAGGCTCCTGCCCCCAGAGTTTAGAGGGTAAATAGTCAGACAAAGATAAACTCAAAAATTCACTAAGAGCCCTTCAGCATGGTAGTAATTTAGGCCCTGATCCTGCAAATCCTTATGTACTTATTTAGCTTTACGCATGTGAGTAATCCCATTGAGTTCAGTTTAGACTACTTGCATATGCAAAGAATGTGGGTAGATATTTGCAGGATCAGGGCCGTGGAGTGTTCACTATTATATCATTTTACTTTGTGTTTGTTTTTCTTTCAGTAAAGGTTTGGGGCTATGTTTTACAGGTATGGTGTAGCATTATTAGCTTTATAGAGGAAATGAGTTTTCAGAAAGAGACTTGAATAAAAAGAAGGCTAAGTATGAGGTGTACTGGACTAGAAAGGGTATTCCAGGCATGTGGGGAAGGAGAATATGGAAGAAGGTAGAAGATGAGAGTGAGAGAGAGAAGGAAGCTAACAAAGCGGTGAAGCAGAGTGGTGAAAATCCAGTTCCTTTGTTACTTACCTGCCAGAACCTGAGTTTGGGATTCCATCTCTCCCCAGTAGCAGTTGATGACAGAGCTGGGAATTGCTTGAGAAGGCTGGGTATCTGTTTTGCCTTCAGCTGTTGCAGAGGAAATCTTGAATCTTGATCATGGAAATTGATAGATTCAGCATATGTGGGAAGATCCGATTTCCAGATAATTCATGTAAGGTGTAATTGCCCATTCAAAGATCCTGTAAGTGACCAGGGACTTTACATTGCTTACTACACTTTTATGAGAGCTCTGCATTTCAACTTTAAGCTAACAACATCCAGGTTTGCCTGAAAGTCCACATGCGTCTCACTGGATTTAAAGTGAGGATTCTATCATGAGATCTTCTTAAGCAACTCCCAAAGAGACCAGCAGAAGATGTTTACTTGTTCTTTAACAAAAGGTCAGGTGGCTTTTAACTACTGCACACATTGGAGCCTCTTTAAAGTGGTGTGTTGAGAGGTTTGCTTAGTGGAGATGGAGTCCTCAGGGCAGCTTTCACGATTTTTTAAAATAACATTTTCAGTTAAAATGATCATTGTAGTTGGCTGAGTGTGCTTCTCTTCCTGAAAGACATCAATGAATGTCAGAGCCTGGATGAGACTAAAATATTTTTAATATTTCCCTGAAATCTTAAAAGCCAGTTTATCAGGGGGCCCTTGACTTTGGCTCCATTTCTGTGCTCAGTCATGGTAACAATTCTTTTGCTCTGTCACATCTGTAAACCACAGTTTGCCTGTGCAAATGGGTTTCATGTGCCTAAATCCTGTCATTTGCATGCACAAGAATTGTAAATGCAAGTAAGTCTCTTATCTGTTCATGAACAGAGGTTGGGGTGAGGCCCCTTCAAAAATTTGCCCCATTGATTTGTTTGTTAAATTGCTCTGAAATCAGGCAGGGAAGGGGTTACATGCTCTGACACTGGTCTCTCCCCACACTGCTGGTGTCACAGATGATGTCATTTTTTCAGCTTGGGGGACAGCATGGGAAGCTCAGAATTGTCAGTTTTAATCAAAAGCTTTATTTTCAAACACATTTCATGGTTTATACGCAGCAGGGAGTGCTTTTCACTGTGTGAATGTTCAGGATGCTATGCAGAGTGAAAGAGGGACAGCTGTCTTTTCAAATAAAGGGCCCGTTTGTGAGTTTAATGAGTTTAAAAGAAAAGATCAATAAAAGGGGAAAACATGACCCCATTGGGTAATACGCAAAATGAATAGTTTACCAAAGCATTTCCCTCCAAGGAGGCCTTTTTCTTTCCTTTCTTGCTTCTGGCTCTGACACATCTCTTGCACTCAATGGGTGATACTCACAGTTTAATGGACTCACCTGCTAGTTATCCATCATTGTCTGGGACCCCTCTGAGCCTTCTCTTCAAGCCAGTCCCCTGCCATGTCATGATGTCACAAAGGGCTACAGGATGTCTATGGGGAGGAGGGGGGGAAGGTGTCTTGGTGTGGAGTTTTCCACATCACCCCCACTTCAGATTGACAGACTTGCTTCCCTTTTACCTACTGTTGGAGTAATTCCCTAAAGTACCGAATTCAGCAGAGAAAGGTTTTAAAATGCACTTGGTGAGCCAAAAGTGTGCCGTGAGAATTACACAGTATAGCCATAGTGAGAAGACAGGTTACAGCACTGACAAGACTGTCCTGGCACTGCGGAGGGAACACAAGAGTGTGCTGGACGGTAACATTCCTCTATAATAGTTCTCTGTTTTTCCTTTTTTTAACTGAAAACATGTTAGTGGAATGTGCAGTTCAGCCGCATAGCCTGTGCTTTGTGGTCTGGAGGACACAGGGGATAGGAGGATGCTTGGGGGTTCATTGGGAAGGAGTGCACAAGAGGACGATGCCAGCGTCTATAAATCACAGCCTGACCGAGACCACACAACTGAGTACTAATCCCATTAGTTCAAGGCAAGGCTAAAGAGGAGCGGCTTGGCTGGTGTGCCATCAGGACTGTAACAAGGGAGGATTTAACGAGCTGGTAGCTCAGCCATGGCAAGGCTGGAGTGCGGTATGACTAACTAGAAAGAGTGAGGCAGGCTCAAATGAGAGCCAAGACTCCTGGAGTTTTAAAATCTAAATATATCCTAAGTAAAAGGGTTGGATGAGCAATGAATTCAGAAGCTCATCAAGAGATGTTTGTAAACTTTAGAATCATCACAGCTCTTGCGAGGGTGTAACCCCAAGAATCTCAAGGTATTTTATGCCAGTGGAGGACTGGGCCATTTATTCTAGGTGTTTGTTAGTGATTTCTACCCACTGGTGCTTGTAAACTGAGATGCAGGGGCTAACTTGCCACAAATATTTTGAAAAATCTATTGCCAGATGTCTACTCAACCCTTGTGTAATGGAGGTGTATTCAGATGTAAACCATCTTTAGTTTTTGCCCAGGTCCTGATTCTGAAAGTTCATAGGCTAAGAAGTACTTCTTGTAACATAAACAGAATTACATTTATTTATACCAGCAATTCGCAGCTCAGGATAAGGGCTCCTTCAGCCCACTGCAGGGTCAAAGGCCTCTCCACCACTGCTTTTGCCCCTTCACAGTAGTTAGCTATTCTCAGCCACTGAAGAGCACCCCTCCCCTCTGTGCTTCTGTCCCTTATGCAGAGTCTTTGGGCCAGTGCAGTTTGTCAGGCTCTTGACACTGTAGTGTTAACCGTGTTCATCTCCTTTACTGACGGACATTACCGTGGCTGAATGCATCAGGGAACTGTCACCCCAAATGCCATCATTCACAGATTGCTAATTTGTTGCCACTGATCTGTGACTCTGAGATAACATCCATGACCTCTGGGCGAGCTCAGTTCCATATTGCAACCCAGTCAGGTCTTTGAGGCACCAGTGGTCTGACCAACAAGAGAAATGCCCCTAAGACCTTTCCCACCAGAGGTCACGCTTGGTTAACAACCTGCACTATGAAGAAAGAGGCACTACCCTTTTAACTCACTGTCAGAAGGCTAATTGAGCTGTTGCTGTGAACAACTGAGTACTGTAGGAAAGATGGGACTTCTGCCCTGAGGAGCTCACACTGGGGGAACTTGAGGTTTGTATTTGGATGCTGCAGTCAGGAGCATGGCATGGGAGTTTCTGCAGGGCTTTGTGAGAGCTGTGTGGTTGTATCCTTCTGTGGCAGTGCATCAGAAGTATGTGTGGGGAGGGTGGAATTGCTAACCTCTGCAGCTGTGTTTGGAAACAAATACTTTCTCTTTTCTGAGAACACTGTTGTACAAATGCTTGTTGAACTATAGTTTCATCTGGTGAACAAGTTGTTCATTGCTGTATATAAACACCGGTTTAACTCGTTCCTCACCCGTTTGGAAGTACGTTGAGCTTGCAAAGGTAAACAAAAATTATGTGTCAGTATTCATATATATGAAGTTTGTGTTTAAATATCAGGCATCCTGTGCCTTCCCCTCCTGATCCCCTTGCCCTGGAAAAGCTGGTGGTTCATACTGTATACAATAACTCCTCACTTAACGTTATCCCGGTTAACGTTGTTTCATTGTTACGTTGCTGATCAATTAGGGAACATGCTCGTTTAAAGTTGCACAATACTCCCTTATAATGTTGTTTGGCAGCCGCCTGCTTTGTCTACTGATTGCAGGAAGAGCAGCCCGTTGCAGCGAGCTGGTGGGGGCTTGGAACCAGGGTGGACCGGCAGCTCACCTGTCAGCTCCCCCTAGTTCGCTGTGCGGCAACTGCCCAGCAGGCTATCAAATGCTGGGCAGTTCAGCTGTCCCTCCCCCCACTGCCCTGTGCTGCTCCTGCCCTCTGCCTTGGAGCTGCTCCTGGGAGCCTCCTGCTTGCTGTGCAGAGGGGCAGGGAAGAGGAGTGCTAATGTCAGGGTGTCCTCTTCCCCATGATCTTGTACCTCATCTCCACAGAGCCGGGGGTGGGGAAACACGACAGGGCTCAGGAAGGAGGGAGCTTGCTGGCAGCAGCTGCTGTCTCAACTTGCTGATCTACTTAAAAAGGCAGTGTACTTAGAATGGGGTCAGAGTACTTAAAAGGGCAGAGCCTGTCTCTGTCTCTCTCTCACACACACGGTGTGTATCTATGTTCCCCCCCCCCCACACACACAATGTGTGTCTGTCTCTCTCTGCCATGCTGTGTCTCCTCCCTCCATTCGTGCTGCGTTGTAGAGTGTGAGGCTACATTAACAACAATGTGTTAACCCTTGAGGGCTCAGCCGAGTGCTAGTTCATCATTGAGCAGTAAGTCAGTCCCTGGGAAATATCCCACCCTCTTCCACCCTCTGACTTCACCACCTCAACCAAGCTTCACAATCATCACTATTGTGTACAGTATTAAATTGTTTGTTTAAAACTTATACTGTGTGTATATATATATATATAATATAGTCTTTTGTCTGGAAGAAAAAAATTCCCTGGAACCTAACCCCCCCACTTTACATTAATTCTTATGGGAAATTGGATTCACTTAACATCGTTTAGCTTAAAGTAGCATTTTTCAGGAACATAACTACAATGTTAAGTGAGGAGTTACTGTACCTTTGCACAATTGGACTGTAATGATAATGGCACTTAACCAGTGCAAAATAGAAAGCCAACCAGGTTGCAGTAGTATGTCTAATGCGACTACCCCTGGCAAAAGAGTACAATAGAGGAAGCATATCTCCAGCAGCCAGGCTGCATTGGGCCATTAGCCCATCAGCTGTGTTAAGTAGAATGGAACTATATTTTTAGAGGAAGATGAAGGTAGGAAGCTGCTGTGATTTGTGTTGTAACAGTTCCACAGTCCCCACAAGGCTGTGGACATGTCATTTTCTATCCAGCTTGGTTTGTCAGGGAACCTTTAGAAGAAGTTTTGTTTTGTTTTTAATTGGTAGTCTCACATTGGCAATGTGAGCAGTGTCTCTTTAGGGAAACTGTTCCCAAATCCATTTTTCTTCTGGTTTGCAGTGTGCGTCTTGGTTTCTCTACTCAAAAAATATCTTTCCTAGTCTTGTGCTGGGGGAGAGATGGGTGATATGTAAAAAGCCTCTCTGTAAGGTAGCGGTGCATAAACATGCCAGTGCTTTATTCCTGCCGGCTTTAACAGCATAAAGCTCTCCTCTTCCAACAGCTACTAATTCTGGACGTTGTAATGGTGGTAAGGTGCCATTCTCCTTTCCTGTGATGCACCTGTTAGCAGTTACTATTTGGAGCCTCATTGTGGAAGTGAGTGACCTAATTTTACTGCAGGGCTTGTAGGTGTCAGTCTAAAAAGGGTTGGTGTCCGGATGCAGTACAGCTTTTTGTGACAGTGATAGATACATCCATTGCCTGTGCCTTCGTGTCCTATTGCTCTGGTAAATATGTTTCACCAAGAAGGAATCATATTAGAAGTTCCAAACGCTGTCTCAGCACAGGACACAGAAGCACTTACCAAAGAAACAGTGAAAGTAGATGTGACGGGTTGGATCACAGAAAACGCCCTTGGGAACTGCCAACTAATGTGCTGAGACTACCCCTGCGCCCATTTCCCCTGGCAGCTTGGGACTTCAGTGCCCTGCCTGGTTTGAACCAGACACGCTTGCCTGCTGCAAACCCAGACGCGGGTCTGAACCACGTCCCCTAAAAGCTGCAGGCTTAAGTGAAAACAGCTTAAGAAGTGTTCCTGTTTCTAACACTCAGATGCCCAACTCCCAATGGGGTCCAAACCCCAAATAAATCCATTTTACCCTGCATAAAGCTTATACAGGGTAAACTCATAAGTTTTTCACCCTCTGTAACACCGATAGAGAGATATGCACAGCTGTTCCCCCCCCCTCCCCCCGGTATTAATGCATACTCTGGGTTAATTAATAAGTAAAAAGTGATTTTATTAAATACAAAAAGTAGGATTTAGGTGGTTCCAAGTAATAAGAGACAGAACAAAGTAAATTACCAAACAAAATAAAATAAAACACGCAAGTCGAAACCTCATACAATAAGAAAACTGAATACAGATAAAACCTCACCCTCAAATGTTTCAATAAGCTTCTATCACAGACTGGACACCTTCCTAGTCTGGGCACAATCCTTCCCCTGGTACAGCCCTTGTTCCAGCTGGTAGCTAGGGGGTTTCTCATGATTGCAGCCTCCTTTGTTCTGTTCTACCCTCTTATATATCTTTTGCACAAAGTGGAAATCCTTTGTCCCTCTCTGGGTTCCCACCCTTCCTTCTAAATGGAAAAGCACCAGCTTAAAGGTGTGTTCCAGTTCAGGTGACATGATCACATGTCACTGTAAGACTCCAAGCCCTCATTTGTCCCAGCCTGACTCACAGGAAGGCCTGCAAGCAAACAGAGCCATCCACAGTCAATTGTCCTGGTTGATGGGAGCCATAAAGATTCCAAACCACCATTAATGGCCCACACTTCGCAATACTACAATAGGACCTCAGAGTTATATTTCATATTTCTAGTTTCAGATACAAGAGTGATACATCTATACAAATAGGATGACCACACTCACTAGATTATAAACTTTGTAATGATACCTTACAAGAGACCTTTTGCATGAAGCATATTCCAGTTATATTATATTCACACTCATTAGCATATTTTAATAAAATCATATAGAGTGCAACGTCACAGTAGACAACCTTCCAGTCCATTTCTCAAAGTACCCAGAGGTCCTGTTTCAAGGCCGATGAAGCTGTGATAATTATTCAGCAAGGAAAATTAAGATTAAACCATGATCTTATGGCCAACTGGGGGGCCACTCTGGGCTGCTTTGAATTGCACCAGGCAGCCAACAGTCCAGGAGGGCCATTGCAGTCGCTGGGGATTGCTGGAGTACCGAGGCACCGTCTCACCCTGGCCACACTTCCTTTTGGCCAGCCATGCTGCCTATGCTGTGAGGGTGTACCACAGTATCAGCAATGCTGGCTTTATGCCAGCAAGGGTTTTCTTCAGGTCAGGGGAATTCTCAGCTGGCAGGTTAAGCTGGCACCTGACCAGAGCAGTTTTGAGAATCAGGACCAGTATCTTCATATCAGCCAGACCTGAGAATCAGGTCCAATATATTTGCTATGACTCGTTGAATGAGTGTGCCATGCATTCCAATACAAACAGGCTGGAGGCTCTGAAACCGCACTACAGAAATCCAGACAGAGGGGGAGAGAGAAGGCTCTCAGAACCTTCACCAAATAAACTCCCCAGCATTGGGCTTTCCAGACCTTTGAAAGAAAAAAGCTATTTTCCCACATGATCCTCTGCTTAAGGAATTTAGGCTGCTCTCTGTGAGCCTGTTGGCTTTTCATTAGGAGGGTCCACTAGTTCCTGCCACCTTAATCTGATTAGAGGGGGAAAATCCTTCCCATCAGATTCTCACACTGAGCCAGGTTCAATCTGTAACAGTTACCATTTGGCATTAATGAGGTGTCCTGATTATCCAGTGTCCCAAATGCTGATTTTGGAAGTAAATGGAGCCATAAGAGGGAGGAGTTGGGAGAGCGTCACGTATAGTACATAGGCTTTATTGTCAGCTTGGCATTTGCTGAGCTTAGCACAGCACTGCTGCACTTAAGGTTCTATCAGTGTCACCTTTATCATGATCCAGTGGCCAACTGGGGGCCACGTCAGGCAGCTCTAAATTACACCAGGCAGACCCTTTATTATGAATTCACTCCCAGATCAAACTTACTGATACATTGGTAGTCACTTGCTTATTTACTTTATTTAGTTGCAGATAATGGGAAAAAGTAGAGGGGCAGATTTCTGTTTGGCTTCGGGAGTTCGATGAAACACCATACCTCCCCTGATTTGGTTGCCTCTTTGTGCTGTTCTGATGGATTCCTCTTTGTGTGTGTGTGTGTGTGCACGCAAGCATGCATGTGTTTTTTTGAGGAGTGTGGATCATTTTCTTTTTAACCACTGAAAAGCTAAAATTGCCAAAGATGACCACCCCATATGGTACATCTGTGGAAAATTTGGAAAACAAGAATTTCAAGCCATAAATGGATTTTGAAAACTGATCTGTGGTGGAAGAAAAGTTGGACTTCTGAAATTTTGAGAAAAACCAGATGATTTGGAGGGAAAAAGTGAATTTTTTTCTACCTGTTTGACACTGCACTAGGGACTCCATGGGAGCAAGTAGTAAATGGATGAGGAACAACTACTGACACTTAGAAATCCAGGATGTTTTGTAGCTCATGGAGAAATCAGGATAGACAGGAGGTCAGATTAGATGATCTAATGGTCCCTTTTGGCCTTAAACTGTATCGGACTGCGAAATAGTTATGAATATTGACTATGACCTCAGATAATATGAACTTAGCCCTAGAAATGCCTCTTGCAACAGGAGCACAGATTTGTGAGACTGTCATAGGTCATGCTCATCTTCCATGGGTTTATACAGGAGTCAGTCATATTTTCAAAAGAGTTCAGTACCTCATGAAGCCCATTGTTCTCAATGCTCCCATAATGTCCCTGAAAAGTTGTGCAGTGCTGAATATGAGGGGGAAAGTCCTCTCTGAGCCCCAAAGATGATTGACCAACTTACATGCAGATAGGGTGACCGGAGAGCAAGTGTGAAAAATCGGGATGGGGGTGAGGGGTAATAGGCGCCTATATAAGAAAAAGCCCCAAATATCGGGACTGTCACTATAAAGTAGGGACATCTGGTCACCCTAGACGCAGAAGCTTGAGATTTGATCAACCGCAGCATCTTTGCCAGTACTGTATAGCTACAAATTTAAATTTTCCGTGCATGCACGTATTACACAATTAGAGCTAGATTTACAATAGAGCACCCAGCAGCTCCATTGCTCACTTATCTTATAGCATGATCCTCCAAGAAAAACGGTGTGGAATATCTGGTAGTACGTATCCCTCTTTCTCATCTTCGTTCCATTTCCTTCTTCTCCCACAATTGTCTTCCTCTTACCATCCTCTTTTTTAAAGCATTTTCTCCAACAAAGAACTTAGTATAAACTTAATTATATAACTGAGATAAATTAGCTAAGTATACATCCCTATATATGTCCGGAATGTTGTCATCTAGAGATAAATATTTGATTATCTGTATTGTTTTAAAGCTCCTACTTTGTAAAGTTTGTTGCCTGTGGGAAAAATAATATTAGAATTCATGTTATTAAAACATGAGCATTTTCGGTGATTATACAGCTTCTGTGAGAGAGGCACTGTATGGGTGTGGGGTTCCTGGGGGTGGGAATTAAGACTATATCTAACATTGTTTCAGGGACAGAGGAGAGGAAATGTTTTGTACCCAGCTTTGCTTTTCAATCTGTTGTCATTCCGTTGAGCTCATGAAGAGGGAATTAACCAATTAAGCCTGGGACTCTGAGATTCTAAAGCCGAGACATGGGAAATGTGATTTTAGGATTAAAGAATAATGCAAAGGAGTTGTTTCCTCCTTTTACCCCAGCATCACCATTCCATTCACTGACTGCTGCTGCTACCGGAGTTCATATCATAGCAGCGGGATTTGGCCATACCTCTAAATCCTTCTGAATTTCTGAAAGGTGGTGGGATGAGAATGGCCCATGCTGGGAGGTGAAAGGATGGAAGGTTGTCAGCTTTTTCCCCCTTCATACCCTTCCCCCAGTGGGGCAGGAACTTCATCCTGTTCATTATATGGGGATTTTTTGTTATATGTATGCGTGCATCTTTAATCCCTTTAAGGAGATTTCATGGGGAACATTGTCACATAAAGGGTGTCATTTTGCTTTCTCCTCTGGAGTTCCCACCAGCATTTGTCCACTCACGCTTATATTTTTAATGATCAGGCTGGGCCCCACTCTGACAAAAGAAGAAAGGGGATTGCACTCAATACAGAAAATTGTTGGCTATGGCTCCATAAATGGATATTAGCGTATATGGGCTGGAGCATGATTGCTTAATAAGCTGCTCTTGAAGAAGCTTGAATAGCAGGGAAGAGTTATTGGGGGGAGGATTTGGGGTTTGCATTCAGGTTCTGATTTGGAGGGAAAGTTCTGGTAAAACAAGAACCTACAGAGAAATCAAACAGATAAAACTATATTCTAAAAATACGACCTAACTCAAAGCAACCAGCCATGTTCAGGCAGAGGAGCCTAAGTGTGCTATGTGGCACAAGACCATAATGGCTAGGAGCAAATATTGGCAGCAGGAGAGCTACAGTATCTGCAGCCAAAGGGAATAGGAAAAATAAAGAGCAAGGAGTGTGAATTTATAACAGACAAAACAGAGGGACATGGTAAAAAGCTTGATTCTGTTACTGTTTTGAACAAGCGTAGAGCAGGAGCCCTGTGGGACTCCCCAGCGTTAATCCCTGGTCTGTTATCAGATTTCAGACTCCTGCTCCCTTTTGATTGGCGCAAAGAGTTATAAGGAACACAGCCAGAATCCTTCAGTGGAATTGGAATTTCCACTCACCCCTAATCTGGAGAAGGTCCCATCTCTCCCAATTTTCAGGCCACACTGGTTCCCTGTAAGTGCCCTTCAATTAGATTTTGGGGAGTCATCACTCAGTTTGGTTCTGATTTTTGAAGTTAAACACTGTTTTCATTTGTGTTTTTAATGTTCATTGCAGCATTTGATTTGACAGGTGATTAGAGGATTTACCCAGAGAGGAATCGATACCATATTTCTCAACTCAGCACGGGAATGAATTGAAGATGAGGTGCAAAGTCATCAACTCAGGGGGTTGGATTTCGTTCTTATTCTACGTTCTGAAAGCTGCCTGCAGAGCTAGTCCTGGGCATTCTCTCTCTCCCTGCAGAGCCAATTCTGGACATGCTTTGTGCGCACAGAACTAATTCTGGGCATGTTATCCACCTGCAGAACTGAGACAGTAGGCAGACTAGAACCAATATCATTAGATACAAAGATGGTGTAGCTATAACAGGAATTCTGCCTTCTGCAGAGGGAAACTCACTGAGTTGCTGGAAGAAGGATTTTCATTTTCTACTTCTGTGTAGTGGGGTGGGCAGGTAGACAAAGATTTCTTTCACTGGAACCAGACTGCAGCCTAGGAAATTTCCTATTGGTGTTTTCTCACCAATGCTCTGCATCTACCTATTAAGAAAACCTGGGTGATAAAATATTTCCAATGAATTTGCTTGACAATACAAAGTTACTTCGTATTTTCCTATTGTTTTGGGTTACTAAGGAAACCTCCTGATTCAGAGTTCTGCTAGAAGAGTGACTTACATCCTACCATTCTGTCAAGCATTTCATTGTTTGTAAGTTCTCAGCAAAACAGAACTTTAGTGAAGCCTTATTAAGAGATTTTAGAAAAATCAAACTACTTTTAGATGGCAATTATGTTCAAGAGAAAAGATTTTCCTCTGGAAGAATCTTGCTGGAGAAACAGCTTCCTGTGGATTGTAGGTTTCTAACCCTGGAAAGGAGATTGCCGCATTGGGGAAAATCTTTAGAACAACAGGCTTGCACTTATCCTTTCATGTATTACAATTTTCCTTGACAGTCTTATCCAAGATATTGGTGTTTTAATGAGGAACGTTACCCTTCTCAGGCCATTTTTATTTTTTGCCTAGATCTTGCAGTCCAGTCACAGTGATGCATTTCTGAGATCACAGTCACTTCCATGATTGGGATATCAAAAATTAAGTATTATCCTGAATACTTTGAAGGGCTAACTAGCTGAATGTGGTGCTATATTGGGGGGGGGGGGGGGGGAGGGAGGGGAGGGGAAGGAGAGAAAGCTCTTATTCAAACACACATCTTCAGCCATGACAGGGTGAATACAGAAAATAACTGTCAAAGCATTATGATTTAGGCAAACTGGTTTACAAGTCTGGTTCAGCGTGAAAAGTCCCTTCTTAAAGCTGACATTGGGGCAAGGAGGGACAACTTGGTACAGTAACTAAGCAGGGGCAGTGTTAATCACCAGCTATATGTGAAGGGCTCCAAGGTATGAGCTACCCTTTTTATTTCAAAGTTCATATGTAGAGAAACTTGTCTTAAGTGGCCATCAAAAGGGACCAGCAAAAATCATTTAGCCAGTTCTGTCCCACACGGGGAAATCATTTACATTCTGTGGTGGGCAAATCCAGCAGGGTTGTAGCCACTTGCAGCTTAAAAGGGTCATAACATAACTTTCATCAGGCTTCTTTTGTATGTTGTAAAGTGGTTAACAGAGAGGGTTGCCTGTTTGGATATGAGGCTCTTCACACATTTGTTATTGTTTTGTTGAGAAGCCATATTGTGTAGTGGGTGAAGATTGGTGCTAGAAGCTAGGAAGTCCTGACTTGCAGTACAATTGTGGACAAATCAATTGCTCCGTGCCTCAGTTTCCCAATATGTAAAATCTGGATAATAACACTTACCTAACTTACAGAAATGTTTGGAGAGCAACTTAGTTTGTGTGTCACCCAAAAATGTAAGGTGCTGTCTAGTATTAGCTCTGAGTATACTTAGTATAGTAAGTCATGCTTTTGCCCCCCCCCCCCACCCCCCTTAGAGCTCCAGAAAAGATTCTTCACAAGTTCATATTGGCATGGAAATTGGGGCGGAAGTTAGTTTGAGATGAACTTGCCAAACTCAATCTGAGATCTGGGATTTTGAAATGTCATTGATTTTGCTCATTTGGAAAATTCTATTTTTTTTGTCAAGTCATTGCTCAAAGACAGTGAAGTCTAGAAATTGCAAATGTGTTTTGTTGTCATGCAGACCTCTAATGCCTCTTGCATGATTACATATTAGTGATATGCGCTGTATTTGGGCAAGTACTCACTGTGAATTAGGAGCATCAGAACGCTCCCATGGTATGTGGCAGAATTGTAAAGTTCACCTCCAGAACTAGCCGGATTCAGAAAGGACCTAATGGAACTGGCAAGGTTATCAAGTGACTGACAGGAGAGATGGTATGCAGTATTTTAATGTTCACTTTCTTGTTTTACTGTACCAGCATCATCCACCGTGTCAGCACAGTCCTAGGAGCTTTGATGTTACCTACTGTTATACAGCCAGACAGGGTCATACAGATTGACTTTTCTTGCTGTTGGGCACCTAAATCATAGGTAGACTCTAGGAATTAGCAATAATGTTGGTGATAAATTTGTTTATTAAATAGACATGTTGGGTTTGGAGGGTATTCCTCATCACAGCATTATGGGGGCTGGGTATATAATCTATTTGATGAGTCTGATAATAAGAGTTTTAAAACGCCAGCTGTTTTCATGTAGTCTGGTCCCTTTAATTTGCTGAGAAGGTATTTGCACAGAGGGATTTTTCTTTTAAGACATTGACCAGCTAATGGTATCAGCAGGGGGCATGAAGAGTCATGCCATTCACTTAATGCTCCTCACATGGCAATGAAAATATTCTCTGGGGCTTGCTCCTAGAAACAAGTGCACAGAAGGTTTCCATCAGCAGTAGCCACTCTGCTTTTCTACTCAGTGCAGGCTTGAGTGTGTTCCAGGATATTCCAGTGTCTGTGTAACTGTATCTTTCCCATTGATTAGAAAGGAAAGCATAACAGCATCTCCTGCAAAGGAAGAGTGGCCAAGGATTCCCTCCGTGCCCCCACCTCCTGTCCACTTCAGCTTCAGTCCAACTTGAAATCATAAGTGTATATGGCAAAGGATTAATCATCTTTGAGTTGTGGAGACAAGGGAAGGGATTTATTTCACGTGGTGGAGAGAAACAAACTGCTACCAATTGGCAGATTTAACCTAAAGTTTTTTCTTGATGTCCCTTCTTCTTCTCCCTTTCTCCCTTCTTCCCTTCTCTTCTCCCCTTCCCCTCCCAAATTCTTGCTGCCCATCCTCTCTCCTTGCCCTCATTCTTACCTCCTCTCCTACTCCTGCCAAGTCCAACCCAGTTGAGGGGGTGGCATAAGCTGCCAAAATGCTTCTTAAGGCGCTTCAGGTCAGAGCTGTCAGGTTCAGAAAGGAGCTGGCGTTTGGTGAGCTTTTGAAGCTCTGCCAGTTTTTCTCTAACTCAACAGGCACTTTAGCCCGAGGGCAGGAGGAGCTGGCCGTGCTGGCGTTCCTCCTAGAAACTCTTCCTGATTGGGGTCGGGCTCATCACACTGGAAAGCAGCGCACCCCGGTGCGTCTTGCCAGTGCAGAAACTTTTGATTTTGTTCAATCAATTATATAATCTGGATATAAAAAATATGCTGTGCAGTTTACCCCTTGGGCAATGCTGATCCACGTGTGTTTTTTTTTTTAAATTAAGCTGTAAAAGTCACATTCGTTTCTATCAGATATGTATCCTTTACTTTCCTAAAGTGTTGTAGAAACCACCCTGATTTCTATCTGGTGGTAGAGAATTAGATTTCTGCTTCAGCACCTATGTACATAAAAGGTAGGAGCTACTAGCTGTTGCTCGTTAGAGCAACAGTCATCTGGGGGAGACTTTAGGCTGAGGTTCTTTCTGCATATAGCTGTCCAGGTGGAAGTTAAAGATCCCAAGACATTCCTTTAAAAAAAGAGTAGGGATAGAATTCCCTCTCTCAGTAAAATAGTTTCCAGTGTCCTGCTTTTACGTAATCTATTTTTGAGCCCGTAATGGCTCCAACCATTCCCATAAGCATTGTGCTACTCTAGATCAAGTTTGAATTCATTGCTTTGGGAAACACGTTTGAGATCTATATGAACTTAGTATGAAATGTGTCATACTAATTCCAGTTCTCTTCTACTTCCCAGTGCCAGAATATTTTTCTGGTCTGTAAGTAGCTAGTGCAGTTTGGATCACTATGTTGCACGGTATACATCTGATGAAGTGAGCTGTAGCTCACGAAAGCTCATGCTCAAATAAATTGGTTAGTCTCTAAGGTGCCACAAGTACTCCTTTTCTTTTTGCGAATACAGACTAACACGGCTGTTCCTCTGAAACCTATGGATAGAACTGTTCTCAAAGAGACTCTCAGATCTTGGTGCTGAGATATGATGATGATGAATATGCTAGAAATTCCAAGATGGATAGATAACTGCTTATGACTCTCAGAGAACCAAGCTTTCTTTTTCCAATAAGAAAGAATAATCAAGTAATTACTACAAATATTTCATTATTTTTACAAAATATACTTCAAAAGGCTTACTAATGTGCTATGAAATATTATCACAGCTCCACTGAGCTGCATTTGCTGAATACATTATCAGAGAACATTTTGTGGTGTATTATCCTTGCTGTTTTGTTGGGCTTGTTTGCTTGCTTACTGCACTTGCTGAATAAGTGCCCATTTGTGCAAACTTTGCTTGCATGCATGTAGTCAGTCTCACAGGAAGCACTGAGACAAATCGTGTGAGTAAGGGCTGCAGGACCAGGCCCTAAATGTCTAAGGCTATTTGCAGCTTGTTGCATGTGACGAGACTGTATAAATGCACGGGCAGTCCTGCTTACTTTAATTGTGTCTCCCTGTGCACAACAAGTTGCAGGATCAGGGCTTAAATTACTCCTTTGCAAACATCAGTAATTCTTAGTAGCTGTATTAATCCCTAGAGAAATTTAGCAAGGTTGTACTGTATTCAAATTGACTTACACTCCAGATTTTAATTACTGATGCCATTTCAAATACAAAATAAGTATATACATTCTAGGTTCCATACATTAAAAAGTATTAATGTAGTTTGGAAAATTGCAATTCTGGCTTCATACAACGTCTGTATGAATTTTTAAAGAATCCACAATTTTAGCCATCAAAACAGAAAAGTCCCATAAATATGGATGACATATTTAAAAGATTCTTATAGTCTGCAAATTTATGAAAGAGTAAAGGAAAAATATTTCTCTCTGGGATGAAATAAGGAAACTATTTAAAGTAACTTACCATTTTTACTGACATACTATACATTTTTTTATAGACTGTAACTGACAGTTTTAAATGTATTTCCTGATAGTTGGCAATCCAGTTCACCTTTTGCTTAAATCTGTGACGACTTCGATGAAGTGAGCTGTAGCTCACGAAAGCTTATGCTCAAATAAATGGGTTAGTCTCTAACGTGCCACAAGTCCTCCTGTTCTTTCTGGCTTTTGTATTTCCAGTGGTTTAGTTGGGAGACTGAGGAACTAGCAAACAACTCTGATAGCTTTGGAACCCTTCCTACCCCCACTCCAGCTGTGTGCCCCCAATAGCAGAGCTAACCTGATCAGCATTTGAAAAAGGCAAGTCTGATGTTATAAAAATCAAAATATTTTACAGACCAGTTTTTCTGCCAAATTCACATCTGTTTTGTGGGTGGCTGAGGGCCACGGATGTCTCTCTTGCTTTTGTATATATTTTGTCACTGGAGCTGCACGCACAGACTAGCTTTCTTGGCATCTGTGCAAGTGTTTTGCTTAGTGGCTGACTTCATCAATAAAACCATTTTAAAGAGCATTTTCAGTATTTCAGGCTTTATTCCTTCCACTTTTCAGACAGCCCCCTTTGTGTTTCCACCGGGATATAGTTGGTTTGAATGGACTACATCTCCCAAAAGGCATTATTAGTGTGTTAAGGAAGTTGTACTGGGATGCAAGTTATCACTTTTGGCAGATATGGTTCATTAGTCTAAAATTTTATTCTGGGCAGCTGTTTACTCTAGGACTCTCCAATAGCTTTCAAAAGAAAGGACAGAGTAGGCTATTGAGGAGAATAGCAGTAGCAAGGTTTTAAAAAAAAAATTTCAGACTCAGCCCTGTGAGGTCTGTAAGATTGGAGCTTCATGATAATTTTTGTTGGGCCAGATGATAAATTGACACATTCTATCACGCAGAGATTATTTCATGAGATAACTAGGCACAAAGAGTACCTGCACATGTTAGTGCTCCTTTCTGCTGCAATGACCTATTTCCTGTGCCCCTAAAGCTGTCCCATATCCTCTCTCTCGGTGAAATACTGCAGGAAAACCCTTTCTTGAGTTATGGAAGGCAAGGACCAATGGGAATAGCAGTAAGAATTCAGACCTTGGATTTGTCTCTCTTAAAGGTGACCTGCAAAGAATAAACCTTGGCTTTGTCCCTTTTCTCCATGATGTATAATGAAGGTTTGAGGGCCAAGATCTCTAAAAGTGACTAGTGATTTTTTGGTGACCGACCTGAGACAATTTACAGGGACCTGATTATCAGAGAGGGGGAGGGGCACTGCTCAGCACTTTCTGAATAGCGGGGTCTTTTAATGTGCCTGAAGTTGGGCATCCAAAAAACGAGATACCCAAAATCACTCTTGACTTTTGGAAATCTTGGCTGATTTTTTAAATTATTTTTTCCCGCTTTTATTTACCTAAGAAATTTAAAGAATGTCAAGTCTTTTCCTCTCTGTTTTTGTTGGAGGTATCCGTTATGTTTTAAGACTTTTATTAAAAACTTTAACTGTAAGGTGCTGGGTGTTAAATCTTAAGAAACAGATATTTTCTTCTTCTTACAGCACATGATGCATGAAATAGGCGTTAACAGAAAAAACAAACAAACAAAACCTGTAAATAAATATTGTAAACAGTCTGAATAAAAATAACTTCCCCTCACTCAATCAGGTTTCACCTGCTTGTTATATGTGATGTCATGATCCTACTAGTTCTCAAGCTGTCCAGAGGGTCTTCCAGGAAAAGCAGGGTAGACAAGACCTGAATTTCTGCTTTTAAACATATGTGGAAGATAAGTTTTTTTGAAGCTGATGGGAAAGACCCTTGCAGGCCTCCTTTTGCCATGGGAAATCTAGCTGTTCTGGACTCAGTTGATGATAACAGGGATATCATCAGACAGCAAAGCGTCCGATCATTTGGAAATTTTGTTTTTTAAAAATGGATCATTTATTAAAAAAAGAAAGACACTAATTCTGCACCCAGCCATGTATGACTTTGTATATCAAAATCAGAGTGAGGAAAGGAGCGGGAGTGGGGTTAGGCAAGGCTTTGGGACTTTGTTTAAGTGTCACTATGGAGACTGTTCAAACAGACTATGTGTAGGTGTATGTGTATGTGTTTAAATATTTATTTGGTGTTACATCTTTTGAAGGGAGTCTGTCTCTTGCCCTGTCTGGAGACAAACAGCCCACTATGTTCCAGAAATGAAAGGCGTTTTCATGTGGGTTATGTGATAGGCGCCCCGGAAAGGAAGGATATTCTACCCTTGTCATCCTGCTGTCCGTTTTGCTTTACAGTGTTTTTCTTCAAATGAAGCAAGGGAAGATTATTTTAACCATTTCCTGCTCCGGAGAGGCATGTGAGTTAGGACTTCATAAGATGAATGCATAGCAAACATGAGAAAGGAAGGGAGGGGCGAAGAGCTGGGAGGAGAGAGAAGGTGAAGTGGTCTGGAGAGACCTCACAGAGTGAGTGGGAACAGATTGAATTCAGTCTGCTTTGAGAGGGTGAGGAAAGGGCTTGTGTACTGAAGGGAGCGGTGAGAGAGAGAAGAGAGTTGAATCACATCTAGCAAGTTTCCTTTGTCTCTGTATTATCCTCTGGTGTCCCTGGGACATTTCTGTCAGCTGCCCCTCAAAAAGAACCCCTGGTAGGATCTCTTGGCAGTGGCAGAAGGACAATTTCTCCAGCAAAGCCCAAAACAGCATAGCTGGAAGAGAGACTCTGAAAGCTTTTTATCAGAGGCTTTTCCTGGTGGTTTTTTTTGGTATGGGGGATGGGTGTGAAGTGCTTTTGGAGGGCTGGGGGTTGGGCAGTGATGTATCAAAGCAATAACGCACATTTTAAAGCATTGAATGGATGTCCACCTAGCTGAATTGCGATTTGCAAAACTTTCCACACCCTGCATAGCCATTGATGGTCCATGGTGTGGACAAGGACCTGCATCCAGCATGCTTTTGTCTCCTTCAATTGAGAGTGATCTGGGGTGTCCCCTTTCTGGGACTACACCCCCAGTAGTGGGCTAGTGTCACTTGCTTCTTATCCAGTACAATGCCTTTTTCTTCAAGGAGTTAGCAACAAGACCCTTTTGGAGAGGGAACCACCACAGTGGGGGATGATTGCATTGTATTCCCCAAGAGAGTTTTAAAATGGATGTAATGAAAGCCACGTGTAGAAATACCTGCTTCATAAGGACTGTTGCACTGCACCCCCAGAGCTGGGATACTACGTAAGTCCTTCCCCCAAACCAGAACTACTACAGCAAATGGCAATCTCTTATATGTAGGTGCAGGAGCAGCTCGGAAGAAAGATCTAGCTAATACACTGGCGGTCTTGTGAGGGGAAAGAGGGGTTCAGCTGGCACTGCTGCGTTCAGTATCTGGAAATTAAAGAACATGCTACTGTACCACACAAGGGCGGAGTAAATCCTTGAGGTATCACTCAGCAGGGAATCTCTTGACTGTGACCAGAGACTCCCATGGGATAAAAGAGATTAACAAGCTGAAATAGGGTTTGAACCTTCAGAGAGATACTGCTTATACCAGCCCTACCTGGAAAGGGATCAGCAGTTACTGTAAGTGTTATTTTCAAGTTTTGAAGAAGCAATTGCAAGAGAGACAAAATATTAAACTGCTTTTTAAGGATGTTGTCCGACAGTGTCTCCTCTAAAGCCTGGTCTACACTACGAGTTTAGGTCGAATTTAGCAGCGTTATCTCGATTTAACCCTGTATCCGTCCACATGACGAAGCCCTTTTTTTCGACTTAAAGGGCTCTTAAAATTGATTTCTTTACTCCACCCCCGACGAGGGGATTAGTGCTGAAATCAGCCTTGCTGGGTCGAATTTGGGGTACTGTGTACGCAGTTCGCTGGTATTGGCCTCTGCGAGCTATCCCAGAGTGCTCAGTTGTGACCGCTCTGGACAGCACTCTCACCTTGGATGCACTGGCCAGGTATACAGGAAAAGGCCCGCGAACTTTTGAATTTCATTTCCTCTTTGGCCAGCATGGCGAGCTCACCTGCATAGGTCACCCTGAAGAGCCCATCATCACAGGAGACCATGCAGTCCCAGAATCGCCGAAGAGCTCCGGCATGGACCAAACGGGAGGTACAGGATCTGATCGCTGTAAGGGGAGATGAATCTGTGCTGGCAGAACTCTGGCTGAAAAGACGAAATGCCAAAATATTTGAAAAAATCTCCAATGGCATGAAGGTCAGAGGCTATAACAGGGACCTGCAGCAGTGCCGCATGAAAATTAAGGAGCTCAGGCAAGCCTACCAAAAAAACAGAGAGGCAAATGGCCGCTCTGGTTCAGAGCCCCGGACATGCCACATCTATGATGAGCTGCATGCTATTCTAGGGAATGCAGCCACCACTACCCCAACCCTGTGCTTTGACTCCGTCCAAGGAGTGGGAGGCAATACAGAAGCGGGTTTTGAGGGCGAGGAAATGATGAGGAGGAGGAGGTTGTAGATAGCTCACAGCAAGGAAGCGGAGAAACCGGTTTCCCCAACAGCCAGGATCTGTTTATCACCCTAGACCTGGAGCCAGTACCCCCCGAACCCACCCAAGGCGGGCTCCCGGACCCTCAAGGCGGAGAAGCGACCTCTGGTGAGTGTACCTTGTAAATATTATACATGGTTTAAAAGTAAGCATGTTTAATTATTAATTTGCCCTGGAATTTGCGGCCAGTACAGCTACAGGAAAAGTCTGTTAACGTGTCTGGGGATGGAGTGGAAATCCTCCAGGGACATCCCCATAAACCTCTCCTGGATGTACTCCCAAAGCCTTTGCAAAAGGTTTCTGGGGAGGGCAGCCTTATTCTGTCCTTCATGGTAGGACACTTTACCATGCCAGGCCAGTAGCACGTAGCTGGGAATCATTGCAGAACAAAGCATTGTAGCGTATGGTACCAGTGTTTGCTGGCATTCAAACAACATCCGTTCTTTATCTCACTGTGTTACCCTCAGGAGAGTGATATCATTCATGGTCACCTGGTTGAAATAGGGTGGTTTTAGTAAGCGGACATTCAGAGGTGGCCATTCCTGCTGGGCTGTTTGCCTGTGGCTGAACAGAAATCTTCCCCGCTGTTAGCCACGTGGTGGGGGGAGGGGTGAAACCATCACCCCAGAGAATTGGGTGTGTGTGTGTGTGTGGGGGGGGGGTTAATTGGGTTTCTGCTGCATGTGAACCCGGAAACCGCAGCCCCTCCTTTTAAATTGCCAACCCATGTTAAATGACCAACCCAATGGCTACTTCATATGGGAAATGAGGGCTCTGCTGTTTGAAACCATTCCCACATGTTATGAAGGTTAAAGAAGCCAAAAGACTGTGGCTTACCATGGCTGCCTGCAAGCCGAATTCTGTTGCCCGGCCCTGCGTGAGTGATCTCTCACACCAAACCGGCAGACCCTCAATAAGAGGCAAAATGTGACCTTGTAATGAAAGCACATGTGCTATGTAATGTTAATAGCAAGGTTTACCGTGAAAGAGTGTACCCATTGTTCTATAAAATGTGTCTTTTTAACTACCACTCTCCCTTTTTTTTCCCTCCACCAGCTGCATATGTTTCTCCTTCCCAGAGCCTAGCGAAGATTAGAAGGCGAAAAAAACACACTCGCGATGAAATGTTCTCTGACCTCATGCGGTCCTCCCACACTGACAGAGCACAGCAAAATATGTGGAGGCAGACAATCTCAGAGTGCAGGAAAACACAATATGACCACGAGGAGAGGTGGTGGGCTGAAGATGGTAGGTGGCGTCAGCTTGATGAAAGAAGGCAGGAGTCAATGCTCAGGCTGCTGGAGGATCAAACTCATATGCTCCAGTGTATGGTTGAGCTGCAGGAAAGGCAGCAGGAGCACAGACCGCCACTACAGCCCCTGTGTAACCAATCGCCCTCCTCCCCAAGTTCCATAGCCTCCTCACCCAGATGCCCAAGAACGCAGTGGGGAGGCCTCTGGCCACCCAGCCACTCCACCCCAGAGGATTGCCCAAGCAACAGAAGGCTGGCATTCAATAAGTTTTAAACTTTTAAAGTGCTGTATGGCCTTGTCCTTCCCTCCTCCACCACCCCACCCGGTGCTTCCTTCCTCCACTACCCCTCCCGGGCTACCTTGGCAGTTATCCCCCTATTTGTGTGATGAATAAATAAAGAATGCATGAATGTGAAGCAACAATTACTTTATTGGCTCTGCAAGCGGTGATCGAAGGGGGGAGGGGAGGGTGCTTAGCTCAATGGAAAGTAGAGTGAACCGGGGGAGAGGGGGTTCAATCTTGGAGAAACAAACAGAACTTTCAGACCATAGCCTGGCCATTCCTGAAACTGGTTTTCAAAGCTTCTCTGATGCGCACTGTATCCTCCTGTGCTCTTCTAACTGCCCTGGTGTTTGGCTGCACATAATCAGAGGCCAGGCGATTTGCCTCAACCTCTCACCCCACCATAAACGTCTCCCCCTTACTCTCACAGATATTGTGGAGCGCACAGCAAGCAGTAATAGCAATGAGAATATTGGTTTCGCTGCGGTCTAAACAACTCCGTAAACTGCGCCAGCGCGCTTTTAAATGCCCAAATGCACATTCTATCACCATTCTGCACTTGCTCAGCCTGTAGTTGAACAGCTCCTGACTACTGTCCAGGCTGCCTGTGTACGGCTTCATGAGCCAGGGCATTAAGGGGTAGGCTGGGTCCCCAAGGATAACTATAGGCATTTCAACATCCCCAACGGTTATTTTCTGGTCTGGAAAGTAAGTCCATTGCTGCAGCTGTTCATACAGACCAGAGTTCCTGAAGATGCGAGCGTCAAGTACCTTTCCCGGCCATCCCAAGTTGATGTTGGTGAAACGTCCCTTGTGATCCACCAGTGCGTGCAGCACCACTGAAAAGTACCCCTTTCGGTTTATGTACTTGCTGCCTTGGTGCTCCGGTGCCAAGATAGGGATGTGGGTTCCATCTATTGCCCCACTACAGTTAGGGAATCCCATTGTAGCAATGCCATCCACTATGACCTGCACATTTCCCAGAGTCACTACCCTTGATATCAGCAGCTCAGTGATTGCATTGGCTACTTGCATCACAGCAGCCCCCACAGTAGATTTGCCCACTCCAAATTGATTCCCGACTGACCGGTAGCTGTCTGGCGTTGCAAGCTTCCACAGGGCTATTGCCACTCGCTTCTCAACTGTGAGGGCTGCTCTCATCTTGGTATTCTTGAGCTTCAGGGCAGGGGAAAGCAAGTCACAAAGTTCCATGAAAGTGCCCTTACGCATGTGAAAGTTTCTCAGCCACTGGGAATCGTCCCAGACCTGCAACACTATGCTGTCCCACCAGTCTGTGCTTGTTTCCCGGGCCCAGAATTGGCGTTCCACGCCATGAACCTGCCCAATTGACACCATGATGTGCACATTGCAGGGGAAACCTTCTCCTCGCTTGGTTTCGCTTTTCTTGCAGGTTATGGTTCCGCATATCCTTCTGGATAATGCGTGTGGTGTTTATAGTGCTCATTATTGCTGCAGTGATCTGAGCGGGCTCCATGTTCCCAGTACTATGGCGTCTGCGCTGAAAAAAATTGTTTGCCATTGCTCTGACGGAGGGAGGGGCGACTGACAACATGGCTTACAGGGTTGGCTTACAGGGAATTAAAATCAACAAAGGGGGTGGCTTTGCATCAAGGAGAAACAGAATGGCCCCCTCAAGGATAGAACTCAAAACCCTGGGTTTAGCAGGCCGTTGATTTCACGGAGGGAGGGAGAGTTGGGAGAGAAAATGAATACAAAAGAAATCTGGTCTTTTTCTTGTTTTGAACGACTTCATCTATCTTTATACATCTTGCTGGCAGCAGACAGTGCAGTACGACTGCTGGCAGGACTGAATCGCCATGAGACAAAACTTAAAAGGGAAATGACCTGGCTGAGTCACTCCCATGTCTGCCCAGGTGCCCCTGACCAACCTCACCGAGGTCGGCTAAAAGAGCACCCTGGAGTACGGTGACGATGGCTACCAGTCATACTGCACTGTCTGCTGCCACAAGGCAATGAGCTGCTGCTGTGTAGCAATGCAGTACCGCATCTGCCAGCACCCAGGAGACGTACGGTGACTGTGAACCGAGCGGGCTTCATGCTTGCTGTGGTATGGCGTCTGCACGGGTAACCCAGGAAAAAAGGTGCGAAACAATTGTCTGCCAGTGCTTTCACGGAGGGAAGGACGGAAGGGGGGGCCTGATGATATGTACCTAGAACCACCCACGACGATGTTTTTGCCCCATCAGGCATTGGGATTTCTACCCAGAATTCCAATGGGCGGCGGAGATTGCGGGAACTGTGGGATAGCTACCCACAGTGCAACGCTCCGGAAGTTGATGGTTGCCTCGGTACTGTGGATGCACTCTGCCAACTAACTGCACTTAGAGCATTTGTGTGGGGACACATACAATCGACTGTAAAAACACATTTTCTGCAAAACCAACTTCTATAAATTTGACCTAATTTCATAGTGTAGACATACCCTTAGTGTTCCACTGCACCTGTTTAGATCAATAGTCACATGAAGAAAGCTAACAGATCCTTTGAACTGTCATAGGATCTGGAGAGGTTTGCCTATTGTTGAAGACATGAGGATGTTTCAAAAGCCAGTTTCTTTTTAAAAATAGCAGGGTTATTTTTAACTTTATTTTCTATTTTGTTTTTTTTCTTAGGTGGATGAAATTTACCACGACGAGTCCTTGGGGGTTCACATTAACATTGTCTTGGTCAGAATGATCATGGTGGGATACAGACAGGTAAATACAGGGGTGGAGTGAGCAGAAGATGCTCTCTAGGGGAAGAGGACAGTCACAATATACAGCATGCTTAGGCTTGGGCTGAGGGATGCAATGAGCTTCCAGACTGGGTTATGTCTATAAAAACAACACCTTCAGCTAACTTCCCTGTCTGTCTGCACCCTCTCCTTTCAGATTGGTGTGTATGTTTGGGGAGATGACTCAGGATTCATTCTAGTTCTATATTAGTGTTTGCATTAGAGATCCTCTTCCTCACAGCCAAGCTTCTCCTTGAGCTAATCCTCTGTGCATATGTCTGTGGTATCAAAATCCGTTACCGTAGAAATGATTGGGATCTCACAAGGTCAGCAGTCAGCATTGTAACTTCAGCACAGGACCTGCTAGGATGGAAAAACAAAGGAGCAAATGCTTTACTTTAAATGCAGATACAATTATTGTTGTTAAAAATAACTTGTGCAGTGCGGTAAATTTGCACAATGCTTTACAAACAGTAAGGCAAGTTTCCTGCTCTGATGAGCTATTTTTGATCTTTTGCTAAAGTGTGAAAGGCGAATAGATTTCTGTTTAAATATGAAATATTAGTTCCATTCCCTCTGTAAGCAGCTGTCACATGCTGTGGCTTTGCCAGACTGAAACGAAACTATCTTGAATCGCTCTCAGTTTCACGTGAGACTTGCTGAAATTCCTAGACTCCAAAGATTTTCCTTCTATAGAAGGCAGACATGAGGACATCTGTGCCTTACAGTACCCCTGTGTTTTTGATTGAGAGCTCTTACCCTTCCCCCACTGCTGCTGCTGACTACAGCTCTGAGCTGGCTTGGGAAGGGGTAGGGCAGGAGGGTTAATCTCTCAGTAATTAACATCTTATTTGGTTAACTGAGGTTAATTTTTGGTTGCAGGGATTTTCTGTCACACCACAGTGCAGCGAGAAGAAGCTTTTTGGACTGGTTCTGTGGCCTTTGGTTTTTGTTTTGCTATAGCTGCTCTCATTTTGAGCTCTTCACCAAGACAAAGAGCAATGTGGAGGGCGCGTGTAGTATGTAGTAAGAGTCAAGGCACAATACTCCCCTGTCGCCTTTCAAAAGGGAATTAAGTGCACAGCAACCGTGTGGTTTAATGTCTACTAGCAGTGATAATTAGCACTTACATAAACCCCAATTCAGGAAAATGTTGCTACTCAGGACAGGATTTACGCACATGCTCAAGTCCCATTGAATTCCAGTGAAGCATAGGCTTAAGTGCTGTCCTGAATATGGATATACACTTAATGAAATGCTTTCCCAAACTGGGGCCCTCATGATTCACCTCTTCAAAGCAGGGGACAGGTATTAACTAATCCTCACAACAGTCCATCAGGTAACTATTTGAATTCCTATTTTACAAATGGAGAAACCAGAGCACAGAAAGGTTAGGTGAACTGCCCTAGGTCACACAGTGAATCAGTGTCAGGGCCAGGATTGGAGTCAGGCTTAGTTTGCTTCTCAGTCCACTAGACAACATTGCCTCTCAGTGAGTGGGAGTCAAGTATCATGGGTTGAAATCCTGATTTTGTCACTTACTAGAATATTTAAATCACAAAGCTGGTCAGCTGAGGTGGAACACTGAGATCCTCTCATTAAGTGTGCTATAATGTACAGCACAAGCCCAAAGTGTTGTGGTGCTGCTAGCAAAATGGCATAAAGAGCTTTCTCTGAGGTCTTGAACACCCTTAACACCTTTAAGGAGTCAAAGGGTATGTCTTCCCTACCAGCATAGCTGTACTGCCATAACCCTGTAATGTAGACACAACCTATACTGATGGAAGGGTTTTTCTGTCTGGTAACTGCTGAACTGGAGCAAATAGACATTTTATGAGCTGCTGGAGATACAGAACACCAGCATTTCCTGGAAGATATTTGATTATGAGAGAAATATTCCTGGTGAGCAGAAACTGCATGCATCCTGATGGTAGTGATCAAAGACTTGAGACAGCCCACAGTGTGGCAGGCACCCCCCAGACAATAGAATATCATTTCCATCTGAGGAAGGAGATAGGGTGTCTGGCCTTTCAGCTAAGGTGTTAATGCTGGCATCTAATTGATGATGATATACTGAAGATGCAAGGGAGTCAAGAGCAGAACGTCTCAGCATTGAGAGGTGAACTAGAAGCCACAGGTTGCAATCCTGACAGGGCCAACTCAGCCTTTCATCCTTCTACAGTAATTGAGTTCCATGCAGTTTACTATGTATGGGTTATCTGAACAAGACTTAACAATCAAGATCCTCTCTGCTGTGCTTGAAGATCTTACCTAGGTTTTCATCAGATTAGGCACTTACTTTGGGATCTTTGTCCAGCATTAGCCCTCCCCATACTGCTATTCTGTTTACTGTGTGCCAGACAGCCTCCACTCCTGGGGGTGCTGCATGTCTGTAATTTCTGGGAGGAGCCAAGGAAGGATTTTTTTTTGTCCCAAATATATTCTGTTTGTGTTTTTTTTGGTCTCCTTCCTCTGAAGCATCAGAGATGGCCGTGGCTGGAGAGGAGTGGGCCAGGACTCTGAGGTGGCACGAAGCATTTTCTCTCTCTGCTTGGTTGCCTGGTTCTTGCTCATGTGCTCAGGGACTAACTGATCGCCGTACATGGAGTCGGGAAGGAGTGTTCCCCCCGATCAGATTGGCAGTGACCTGGGGGTTTTTCCCCTTCCTCTGCAGCACAGGATGCAGGTCACTTGCTGGGATCATCTGGGTATATCTCAATCAGTTCCCTGCCATCGGAGGGGCACTGGGCACCGGTGCACCTTGGCCCCTCCTGTTCTCTCCCTGTGGGACACAAGAGCTTAGTCTCTTGAGGGCAGTAATTCATCTGTCTGATTTTGGCTTTTGGGTTTAGAGCGCGGGGCTGGGTGGTGTTTAGTGGCCTCTGACATACAGGAGGTCAGACTAGATGATCTTGTGGTCCTTGCTGGCTTTAAGCTATGATCTATGAAATTTAAAACACTATTTTTTCATTTTTAATGTTGTGGAAACTCTATCTGGGGATCTTCCATACCCTCTACCTCAAAACTCTGGTCAGGTTCATTGTCACCTACTAATGCCCCCTCCTTTCTTTTCACCCCCCCAGTCAGTCAGCCTGATAGAGCGGGGGAACCCATCTCGGAGCTTGGAACAGGTCTGCCGCTGGGCCCATTCTCAGCAGCGCTCAGACCCAGACCATGCTGAATACCATGACCATGCCGTATTCCTCACCAGGCAAGATTTTGGTCCTGCAGGTATGCAAGGTACTGTATTCATCTCGATCATGTATGTGCAGTTTGCTGGGCTTGGGGGAAAGCCAGTAATTGGAAGGGGTTTCCTGCTGACACAGTCTGTGTGCCTACAGGCTGAGGTTACTGTCCAGAAAGGTTTTGGAAAAAGTTATACAGATGAGAACTTAATAAAAGGAATGGAGAAAAGACAAAATTGCACCCCAGGGGGGGTCTTATTATTTTGACCTTTCCTTATGGTTCCTTACATTTTGTTAGGTTTTTTTACTGCCATTGTACATTGAGTAGATGTTTCAGAGAACTATCCACAATGACTGCAAAATAAATTAGCTGTTACCACTCAAGAAAGATAGACCTCATCATTTTATATGTATAGTTGGGATTATGTTTTTGAATGTTCATTACTTTACATGTATCACCATTGAATTTCATCTGCCATTTTCTTGACCAGTCACCCAGTTTTGTGAATTCCCTTTGTAACTTTTTGCAGTGTGCTTTGACTTAACTATCTTGAGTAATTTTAGATCATCTGCAAACTTTGCCACGCCACTGTTTACTCTTTTGCCCAGATCATATATGAATATTTTGAACAGCACTGATCCCAGTACTGATACACGAGGGTCCCCGCTATTTATCTTTCTCCATTCTGAAAACTGACCTTTATTCCTACCCTTTGTTTCCAGTCTTTTAACCAGTTACTGATCTGTGAGTTGAAATCTGCCATTATTACTGAGTTTTCTGATTTTATAGCCTCTTTTAATCTCCTTCAGCATTTCACAGTCACAGTCACCATCCTGGGCAGGTGGTTGGTAGTATATTCCTACTCCTATTCTCTTATTATTCAAGCATGGAATTTCTATGCATAGAGATTCTGTAGTACAGTTTGATTCATTTAAGATTTGTACTATATTTGACTCTATGTTTTCTTTCACAAAAAGTGTCACTTCTCCACCAGCATGACCTACTTTGTCATTTCTGTATATTTTTTACTCTGATATTACTGTGTCTCGTTGATTATTATGGTCCCACCAAGTTTCTGTGATGCCTATTATATCAATATCCTCATTTAATACCAGGTACTGAAATTCACCCATTTTAGACTCCTAGCATTTGTACACAAGCAGTTATAAAATTTGTCGATATTTAGTTGTCCACCTTCATGTGATGTAATTGAATGGTACTTCTTTTCATTTGACTGTTTCTCTTCAGCTCCTACCTGTATTTATCAACTTCTATCATCTCCTCTTTACTAGAATATAGATAATCCCTGTTATAGATCCTCCCCTAAGGGATGTCCCTGTCCAAAACATGTGCTCCTCCTCATCTGTCAGCTTTCCCCTAACCCTTAGTTTAACAACTGCTATACAAAGTTTTTAATTCTACATGCCAGCAATCTGGTACCATTTTGGTTTAGGTAGAGTCAATCCTTCCTGTAAAGACTTTGTCTTTCCCAAAAGGTTCTCCAGTTCCTAAAAAAACTGAAACCTCTCCTCCCGTACTCCGTCATTTCATCCATGCGGTAAGACCCTGCAGTTCTGCCTGTTTAACTGGCCTGTGCATGGAACTGGAAGCATTTCAGAGAAAGCTACCATGGAGGTCCTGGATTTTAATCTCTTACCCAGTAGCCTAAATTTGCCCTCCAGGATCTCTCTCCTACCTTTCCCTTTGTCATTGGTACCTACATGTACCAGAACCACCAGCTCCTCCCCAGCACTGCACATAAGTCTTGCTATGTGTCTCGAGAGATCCGAAATCTTTACACCTGGCTGTCAGTTCACCATGTGGCTCTCCTGGTCATCACAAACCCAACTAGGACTATGTTGGACATTAGACACTTACCTATCAATAATGTCCCAGGTACTGCCAAAAAACCCAAACCAAACCAAAACAACAACAATGTAAAGAAAGCATAAAACTTCAGCTTTGCTCATTGTGCCCAGTGGGAGGACCTCTGCACACAAAATATTTTAAAACCTGGTTTTAAAAGGTCCAGTTCCTTGGTCACCATAGAGCTGAGAATGGGAACATTCCATGAACCCAAAAAAGCCTTCTTCCCTTGCACTTCCTGTGCTTCTGTTGGCCCTCTGACCTTAGAGGCTGAGATTATACTGTGCATAGGAACGCAAAAGCTCAGATATCAGTGAATTTGATGAAGTGCCTTCCAGCATTTCGTTTTCATTTTGAAAAATGAGTGTCTGTGGCAGGGTTTCTGTGGCCATATGAGGGTTAATTCCTTTCTTTGTCTTAGCAGGTTCCATTTTTTTGAATACCATCATTTTCAAAGGACTAGTTCCAGACTTCCTTCTACTCATTCCCTCTGTGGTGACAATGTCTGAGATTTTTGATGAAGATAATGAAACACATCAGTAACTGGAACATTGCATAAAAACACATTCATTTTTGGTTTGAGTCATTCTGGTATGTGTGGGAAGGATGAGGAATAGGAAAAGAATCCTGAGCTAGCCTCTGTTAGCTCTTCCAAGAATCAGTCTTTAGCTGATCACAGGTCCACCCTTGCTCTTCATCCACACAAGAAACTGCAGAACCTGCCAAGCCCATAGAACTCTATTCCAAAGCAGAGTGCTTTAGTCTAGTACATAGTGCAAACTAACAAACAATAGGATCTGTGTGCTTAACTGACAGACTTCATATTGGAATAGCTCCTCTTAATTTCCTAGGACCAGTGAATTCAAAGATTAATTGCAGTAGACATCCATAGTCATTCAGTTCTTCACACAGTATTTTTGAGTGAGCGGATGGGTGCCAGAATGCAGCAGCATAGCTGGCTCAAATTGCAGGGAACAGCACTGAGCCACCGACCTCAGAGTCTAGAACCATAGCATGGGGAAGTCCAACCCAATAAAACAAATTACAGGTGTCTGAATTAGCCTAAATATGTGGACTACGTGGCCATCCAACATCTTGAGAGATGAAAGGAAAGATGGCAAAGTCAGTTAGTCAATAGTGCTTAACAGTAGTGTGGGAGAAGAGTGCACTGCATGAACGGCACACCTTCCCACAGTGGCTACAGATCCATTCACCAGTTGGAGGTTGGAGCACACTCTGCTTCCCAGCATGCCTGCAGGCCTCAGGCTGGGGTTTCTTATGGCTCTCCATGATGACTGCATGAGCCTTGACCTGGCTTCTCTAGACTGAGCAGTAGGCAGGGTTCTCCCAGTTGTCAGTGGGAATGCTGAATTTCTTGAGGCCTTGCTTGACCTTGTCGCTATATCAAAGTTTTGGCCTTCCTCTGCATTGTGAGTAGTTCTTGAGTTGGCCATAGAGCACAGATTTTGGCGGATGATCTTGAGGCATATGTTCCACGTGTCCCAGCCAGTGAAGTCTGTGAGTGTCCAGCGTAGTCTGCATAGACTGTAGGCCGGTTCTCTCAAGGATCTCGTAGTTAGTGATCTGTTGGTCCCAAGTGACTTCAAGGATTTTTCTGAGACAGCGAAGGTGGAAGCTGTTCAATCTCTGCTCCTGTTCAGAGTATGTGATTCAGTTTTCACAGCCGTAAAGGAAGGTACTGAGGACACAACCCTGATAAACAGAGAAGTTGTTCTTGCCTGTCTGTCAGCATAGTTACCATCTTTCGCTTTCAGGTTTGCAGTCTTTTTACAAATTGAACCAAGTGCCTCTTTGATTCCATCACAGGTACCACGAATGTCCCCTCTTTCTAAGCAGGTCTGAATTTTTTTGCACAGGTCTTGCTAATACTTCTGGGCACATTTTCTGATGGCTTTCTGGACCACAGCTGTAGCCTCTTTAAGCGTAAGAGTTCTGGACCTAGTAGAGTTGAAGTAAAGTTAAGCGATCTTGCTTCTTCTTTTCCATGAGTGGGAGCAGCAGATGTTCAGGCACGGCGAACCAGTCAGGTTGTTTTTCCTTTGTTATTCCAAAGACATCCTTGGCAGTAGCTAGTGTCTTATTCTTGAAATTGTCCCACAAGGTGTCAGAATCAGGGGAATCAAGTTGATCATATTCAGAAACACACTCAAGCGCACATTGAAACTGAAGAAAAAAATGAATTTTTAAACTGAAGCAAAATAAGATTCCCTCCCTCCCCCTATAGCATGTACACAGTGAAGCCACTATAGTTAAGGTTGCAAACTGTGTCCATTATAGCATTCTGTTTTCCTATGCCCATAATTTTCCAAAACATTAATCTATTGGTTTGAAATTTTCCGTGCCTGGTCTTTGCCTGAACATAGGAATTATAATAATGGGTTAGACGAATGGTTCATCTGGCTGGTAGCTTCCTCTGCAGTGACCAGCACCAGATATGCCACAGGAAGGAGTAAACCCTCAATAATGGGCAATAATTTGATAACAGGCAGTTGCTGGAGGAAGTTTCTTGCTAAATCCAGTTAGTGGTTAGCAAGTGTTTGGAAACACGAACATCTATATTACTGAATATTTTGTAATGCTAGCTGTGATAACTTAGGACATTTTTATTATCCATATAAATATCTCCTCATCTTTTGCATCCTACTGTGCTTTTTGCCTCAGTAAAACCTTTTGCCAGTGAGGCTTACAGGTTAAGTATTTTTTGAGTAATTTTTTTATCATTTTCAAATGGATTGTCCTTTTAATTCATTGGGTACCGTCCTTCATTGGTGGTCTTCTGTTTTGAGAGAGTAAATTGACCTTCCTTATACCATTCAGTATTGGACTCTAAACAAAATCTATTCAATCTCTCCTCAAATAGAAAAACTTTCCATGGGTCTAATCATTTTTGTTGCACCCTCTCGGGACCATTTCAATATATTTATTTAAAAGGTTTGGCCAGAACTGAACACAGTATTTAAGGTGTGGCCCATACAATGAGATTCTTGTACTCTCAGCATTTCTCTCTGTCTTTTTCTTGATTCAGCCTGTTACATCTTGCTTGCCATTTTGACCACCACCTCACCAAGAGCAGATGATTTCGTTAAGCTCTCAAAAATTGTGCATCAGTCTTTTTTTGAAGATAATATTTTTTTGTCTGAAAGTTTGAGTTTGAATAAAGTCCCTTTAGCCATGTGAGTTTGGAGAGGGTGAACGCAGATTTTCCATGTTAAAAAATTCTCACCATACTTGTTCAAAGAGAAGGCTACATTTTTAAGAACTTGACTTGGGTTGGTTTGAAAAAAAAAGAAAAATGGTATTTTAAGAAACTTATGATCCTTTGAAAATTCCAGAGTAAGCAGGCTCTATAGAAAATATACATTCTGTTTCTAAGGACAATTGGCTGAATGTCAGAAAAAATATTCAAACAAATTAGTCACTTAAAATTGCTGGGTTTTTTAGCAAACAATTTAATTGATAAGTAGTATTTCACCGGTTATTGAGCTGGTTGAATATCATTAAAAATTATTTGTTGAAAACTGACAAAATTGCCAAATAACATATTCACCAAATAGTACTCAATCCAGTCTCTCAATAAACATACACATAATATGGCACATACTGTGTGTGCGCACGCATCTCAGAAGGTCCACACTATTGAGCTCGAGTCAGAGGCAGCTACCAGAGTTGGCCATTGCACCCTGAGGGCGCATAAATAGGAATGATTGAAAGTCAGGAGTAGTCATTTGATTGACTGGTGCCTATTTGTACCATTATTGAACTCTCCTTAAGGAATGATTAGGAATCAGCTGTTTGGGAGACTGCTGCATACTTGCTAGCTATATGCCCCCCTTGTTGTCCTCCTGAAGTGTATTTGTGTTGTTTGTACCAGTCAAAGCCCCAATAGCTCCTGTCCTGCTTCCCATCTTCCACTATTTGATTTCTCTTTAATGGCCTGGGGATTGTATTGCAGTAATGCTAGTGTGCCCAGCAGTATGGTCATAACTGGCTGTATCTGACCCAGCACAGCCCAATAAGACAACATGGTCTCTTGTCGTTCCTCCCTCCTCTCCTCTTCCCTAGTCTCTTCTGGGCTCCATGTGGCTCAGTCTTTGAGCTGCCTCCTTCAGACTATTTCAGGGAGGCTTCTTTTTTCCCTGTCCCAAATCCCTGTTTAACAGTGGCGGCTGCTAGGATACCAACCATGGAGCACCTAGAGGTGTATTACACTGTTGGCCCTTGCCCCAAATATGTAGCTTCTATGACTCTCTCAGTGCATTTCCAGAAGGTCCCTGGAAGGGCCCTGTTTATTTACCTCCTTAAGATCCCTATTTACAAACATGACTCTCATGGCCGGAACCCCAATCCATTGTCTCTGTAGAAGCCTAGAAGTCATGTCTTGTCCAGTTCCGTGTTTGCCCAGTTGACTACCTTACTTGTGATGGACCATTACTATGGGAACACTGGAACATAGCTGCTGGTCTTGGAAACTCCTTGTAGCATGAGGTAAACACACAGACAGAGAGCACAAGTGTAAAGAATTACACAACAATTTAATTGAACTCCTTTTTTCTTAACAACTGCCTTTACTGCAGGCATTCAGTCCTATCAGGGTGGCCATGGAGTCAACTACTAAAGTCTTCCGGACCTTCATTTGGGAGGAGTCCTCAGGAAACTATTCACTTTTGCGTTATTTTATCATCCTTGGCCAGCTGTACAAAGTGCCGATCCACTAATCCATTGTTTATGAATTAGATTCAGTTCCACTCACATCCTTCCCACTCCACCTTGTTCCAGAGTAATTAATATTGGTTGTTCCACCACTACTGGGTTTCTGGGAAACAAATGGCCTGGAAGATACATAGTACAGAGATGTCACTGCAGTCACGAGCTTCCTGGAAAAATGGCAGCATAGTGTCAATGTTCAAAATAGGGATTCCAGCCAGGGGAGGGAGTCAGTCAGGCTGAAACAGTCGTTAGAGCACAGTGCCGCTCCTGTTAAGGTCAGCTGCATTGATTTATTTGCTAGCACTGATCATTGATTGATTGTAGTGGGAACAAATTTGGGCCAAAATGACTAAACATGGAAGCTACAGTAACTTAGAGATCACAGTAATAAGTCTGGCACTGAGAGTTTTGACAGTGTGTCTGTTGCACATTTCCGGACATTTCAGTGCCACTGCAGCAAGCTCATGTGCTTTAAAATGCCAACTTTTCAGGATAGACCAAGCATCAGTTTCCAGAGCGTGGGAATGAGATGGGCAGCGGCATGGAAAGCAGACATAGGGACAGGCTCCCAGAGTTCAGGGGCGTTCTTAGCTGACTGCTTGCCCATGCACAGAGACCTTCCCTGTGCCCATCCTCTGGAATGCAGACTCTTCTGTGCTGACAGATCACTGTGAGGCAAGCAGCATCAGGCTATGACGTTATGCCAAGGGCGTTGAACCCAGACTTTCATATGTTTGAGTTCCTTTGTCACATGTGAATGGGATTGATTCTGATGGGTTCAGATTTCCACCTGAACTATTCTTACAGTTCTAATTATCCTCTCCTCTATCCTAATTATCCCAGAGAACATGGATGTTTGTGAGAATATGGTCACCAAACTCCCATCTCCTGCTGATTAGTAGCAGCTCAGCTCCATAAATAATTCATTTAGACTTCCTTTAATATCTTTACTATCCAAAAATGCCTGGTGACAAAGTGGCACAGCATGATCTGGCCCCACTTTTACTAAACCTCTGTAGAACTTATAAGCCTTTCCTTCATTAGCTGCCTTTCCCTGGATCCCAAAAAGGGTCTTTTAAAAGCCATATATTTCAGAGTTCATTCGAGAAGCTTGAATTTGAATTTGGCAGAAATGAAGTATGAAACCACCCCTCCCCACAAGATTGAAAAATGGGACATCACTGAATCTGCTACGCCATGCACAGCTGACCCACTGCACATGACTTGATCGAAGGATAGTGTACTGGGTAGATGCATATCCTTCCCTGCTCTCTGATCCTATCTCAGTTCCTTGTGAACATTTGTCCATGTCCTATCAGCCACATAATTCTTCATTTTTGTAATCTCTGGTCTGGAGAGCACCGGGATGTGTATAGTAGAGATCTGCAGGTCAGGATGGAAGTGCAGCATTCACACAGCTATAGGAGAGTTGAGGGGTGTTGCAGATTAGCACAGAGGTGCATTGACAAGGCTGCTTGTGTAACCTTGCACATTAGTACACATTATGCTTACCTCTCATCCATTCCCTTTCATTAGTCCCCAAATTCACCCTCTAAAGGAACTGCTGCCCTGGCTGGGGTGCTTTTTCTATGGCCTGTTTTATATCGGATTTCTTCAGAGCAATGAGAATCATCAGCTGTATTGGGTGCTCATGGCCCGTGGCGCAGAAGGTGGCAGCCACCAATATTGACATAGAATCTGTACATTCGTCTGCTGCCTGTAGGAGGAGATGGGGTTAAATTGAACAGTGGTGCCATTCTGCACATGCAGTCTGGTTAGGCAAGATGCATTACCATTATGGAATGGAAAATATTAGGAATGTTTGGGTATGTAAGTGTAATATTAGCCTGTTCTTGGCACAGGCAACCAAGATGACCTCACTAGAAACCATGTCCATGTCCCACTGGGTACTCACCAGTTGAGGTATTTGGTCAACTCCTTGGCTTAGGTTTCTTTCTTGGTAGTGTTTGTTTTCCCCTCTTGCCACCTACCTGACACGTTGCCCTCTTAGTTTTGCCTGCTGTGGCACTGCTCCAGATACTGTCACTCACTGCTGAATAACTAGTGCAAATTAAATCAACTTGTGAGAGGGACGGGGGAGAACTTCCCGCACATCCTTGATCAGTTCTCTCCATTTGCTCATTGCCCCAAAAGAGCCTGAAATGCCAGGGAGCATTCCAGGCTCAGAGGGATTTTTTTTTGTATTTAGCGCTGATGAAAGTTGCCACAGAGACTATCCCTTGTATATCCATTGCGCTGGCAGCTGCAGCGTACAGGCTGCTCCACACCACCCATCTCCTTGACCTGGAAAACTGTGAAGGTAGATTGGCTTCCAGGCTGATTAAGTTTTTGTCTGATGAGATTGTCAGTTGGTGTCCACCTCTCTATTATAAACTGGGCTGAGACTGCCAGTCCGTTTCACATAGGCCAGTGGTTCTCAACCAGGGCTACACATACTCCTGGGGGTATGCAGAGGTCCTCCAGGGGATATATCAACTCATCTAGATATTTGCCTAGTTTTACAATAGGCTACATAAAATGCACTAGTGAAGTCAGTACAAACTAAATGACTTGTTTATTCTGCTCTATATACTATACACCGAAATGTAAGTACAATATTTATATTCCAATTGATTTATTTTATAATTATATGGTAAAAATGAGAAAGTACGCCATTTTTCAGTAACAGTGTGCTGTGACCCTTTTGTATTTTTATGTCTGATTTTGTAAGCAAGCCGTTTTTAAGTGAGGTGAAACTTGGGGGTACGGAAGACAAATCAGACTCCTGAAAGGGGTACAGTAGTTTGCAAAGGTTGAGAGCCACTGACATAGGCTATCAAACAGCCATCAGATGATTACAGTTTTCGGGACTGTGGATTGGACCAGAGTCGAAACAGCAATCTCAGGGTAAAAGACTCTGTAACCCATGAGCAATCCCTTCTGCCACCTAGTGCAACAAGCTTCTGAGGAAAATTACAGAGGAAACTACTATGAGATTAATCTGAGAAGGAGCTGGCAAGTCAGATGTGCAGTCAGAGATGCGAATAGGTGCAGAAAGGGGCGAGGAGGCTGTCAAATATGTTTTCAATCCATCTGAACAGGTGGCCATTGGATTATAGCAGTTGCTGGTGCATTTGTTTAAGATATGGACAATGTTTCTGTTCCCTTAGGGTGAGAATGAGCCAGGAATGAATGCAACACAGTTATTTCAGGTGGCAAGGCAAGGTTCAAACAGTGTGTAATTCTAATACCCTCCAGGCCCGTTTCCCTCTGTGAGATATGAGCCGGTGGAACATCTGATAGACTTCATTTATATTCCCAGGCAGCTGTGGATTCCGTGTCCCTCAGCAGGGAGCTGGGCATGAAATACATTTGGAATAGCTCTAGCTTGTGGTTTTTCCCTTCTCTTGAACCACCGACCTCCTTTCTCTTGCTTTGTCTTCTGTCTTGCTCCAGGTTATGCTCCCGTCACTGGTATGTGCCACCCTCTACGCAGTTGTACTCTCAACCACGAAGATGGATTCTCCTCAGCATTCGTGGTTGCCCACGAGACCGGCCATGTGTAAGTCATTGGAAGAGACAGTTGGACATTTTATCTTTTTTTTTTCTTCATCGTTGCATGGTAGTTCAGCAGGGTGTTTAGTCCCCCAGGGTCAGCATTGCTGTATGCAGTGGACTTGCTGACGTATGAGAAGTTGTGATGTGATGAAATAATGGCCCTCCAAGTTACTGACATGGCTGCCAAAACGGGCAAATACAGGAGTGAATAAATCTCTTTGTAGTATAGTAAGTCTAGTGAGCAACTCAAAGGCAATCTCTGCCTTAGAGTTTACAGTCTACATATCTGCACATCTTAAAATCTGTCACCTTGGTACCAGAATGCATCTGGAAATTGAATGTCCTTGGATGTTGTGTTTTGTTTCTAAACATGAATTGTAGGTGGAGGTGCTGTAAAGTGGGCAGAAACATAAAATTTCACCTACTACTCATGTATAGATATAAACTATAACCTCCAAAGTCCTTTAATTACCAGACACATTCTGGTATGTACAAGTGCCCCCAGGTTGTCTGCCTGCTTCTCCTGTGAGTACAACAGCCTCTCAGTCGAGAACAGAGTGATTCAAGGGGCTGTAAGAGGGAATAATGGGATGGAATCAAGAATAGCAATATTTGGTGTATACAGAAAGAAATATTTCCAAAAGTGAGAAACAGTAGGCTCTGAACAAAGTGATAGAAAGCCCTATTGCTTGAATAATTTCAAACTAGACTGGACAAACATTCTGAAAATAATATTGTAGTGAGCAATCTTGATATGAATAGACCTCTTCCATCTCGTTTCCGTTATTCTGTTCTCCTCAGCAATGCTAATGGGAGTATGTATATGTATTCAGTGGCAAAAAAAACCCAACCTACATTAATGCAGAGTTAAGGTTGCTTGGTGGTATGTCATCTTGCAGAATGCTAACTTGAGCAAAACTCAAAAGTTCTGAAAACCAGGAAATGCAGAGTTAAGGTTGCCTATGCAACCTTAACTCTGCCGTCTTTCAGCAATGCGCCAGTGTGCCCTGTTAACACACATATCTTTACTTTATCAACCCCAGAAATGTACAGTCTCTTCACCTCCTTTTATATATCCATTCAGTGTCTCTCACAGGATTCCATCTAGCACTATTAGAGAATAAAATTAAAAAAAAAAAAAAGAATATCCATGCCACTTACCCTCTGTTCCCCTGGACATGGCAGTAGCCAATGGGAATTGTTTACATACACTCCAGCTGCAGTCAATGTGTTAAGTTTCATGGGCAATCTTAACTTTGCATTTTCTGGTTTTCAGACATTTGAGTTTTTCTCAAGTCAGCATTCTGAAGTTCCTCTAAAGAAAAAATGCCCAAACTGAAGCCCACAGGCCAAATGTGACCAATAAAGTTCTGCAACAAGGTCTGTGCCTGTGCCCACGTTTAGACTTGGTGTGCAGCAGGCAGACAGTACATGTTCCATCAAAAAAGGCTCCTTATTTAACTCAGAAGGGACTGTTAGGATCAAAATGGAGCATTATCTGCTAGGACCTGTAGTGTCTGCAATCCTTGAATTTCTAGTACATCACTACTCAGGATCTTAGCTGTGAAAAATTTAGAAGCCTCTTCTGTAAGTTCCTGTCTTGGACAAAGACTTTTCTTATGCCCCTGAATTGAGCCTGAGCCATATCCTAGAGGCCGGCTCTTAGTTCTAATAGCCATAGCTGGTAAGTTCAGTTCCTTGCATTTTATTCCTGCTCTGTCTCTGTGCAGACCAGCACTCTTACTGGTGCAGGAATCGCATGGAATGCTGGAAAAGTCGCAACTATTGGTTCAACCAGTGGAAGAGATGCAGTGAATATGCCTCCTTCCTCATCCAGTTAAATAGAGGCTTTTACAGGAAATGTCCTTATCCAAAATGCTACTGATAACTGTCTATCTGGCATGTCCCTTTGGAACACAACTCACCAGCTTTTTTAACAGGTTAGGTATGGAACATGATGGCCAGGGGAACCGGTGTGCAGATGAGACCAGCATGGGGAGCATTATGGCACCACTAGTGCAAGCTGCATTCCACCGTTACCATTGGTCCCGATGCAGCAAGCAGGAGTTGAACCGATACATACAGTAGGTCAATTTCAACAACTATGATTTAGACTAGCTAGTCTATGTTTTTATTGTACAAATGAATGATTGCATGCATTTGTATGAACTAGTGTAGACATGGAAGAATGAGAGTGGAAGCATTCTTATTGCAAAGATACATTTGAATAAGGAAAGCAAAACCAAAAAGAATCTTGTGCAGCAGACACAATATAAACTTTCTCTTAGGGCCTTAACTCTGGTCTCTGAACCCCAACCTTGAAAGATAGTGCTTACTTTAGCTTCCCTGTTAATTCTCCCCTTCTTTTAGTGATATAATGAATTGCATTTATTTTGCATTTATTGCATTTATTGATCTGTTAATTTTGTGCTATGGACTGATGATCATTGCTGAATAGGCTCAGAACATACCATACTCAACACATGAAAAAACGTACGGGAGGGAGAGCCCCTGGGTCTCTCCAAAGATCATGTTCATATCTTCATTAAAAAATGTTTATGTGAAAGTGACTTTTGCTGAACTGACACTTCTGATCACCTGGGATAGGTCTAGCCATTCAGAAACACAGTAGAAAAATATGTGACCTCCTCCCGTGACTTGCCTTAACAAATCAGGTTCTTACTCAACGGACTGTGCAAATAGTAGCCTGAAAAAAGATGCAGATATTATATACACACACACAGAGTTATATACACACACACAGAGTCTCTCTCACACACACACTCTCACACAAAATTCAAGTGAATCATTGCTATTTTGAGGACACATCAAAGTTGATGTTAAGTAATTTTGCAGCTTGAGTTGAGCAGTTCACATGTTTCTACCTGCAATGCCCCTGCCTAGCCTTTAGACTGGCCAGTGTTTTGCATCTTGCAGAAAGTGTAACACCCCAGTAAGTTGGGCATTTGTTTGAAGCAAAATTTAAAAAGAATTACAGGAGGAACAGCTTTATAACCAGCTGAATCTAGCCAGGATTTGGTTTCATTTCAACCTTTTTATTTTGGGAAGGAGAAGTAGCAATAAATCCTGGACTGGAATCTTCTGACCACCTTGCATGTGTTGTGACTACAGCACCTATTGCTAAAGTAGAGTTTTTCCTTGATGGTGACAGTTAGGCACCTGGTAGTGAACTTGCCAGTTCTTCACCCCAAGGGAGGAGTTGTCAGCGAGTGATGATGGACACCGCCAGAGCTGTTGTAGCAGAGACAAATTTTTTCTCAGAGGGTGCTGCTCCCAGCCTGTGAAGTGGCTATGGTGGAGGCCATGCATCATCTTCTCCTAGCTGATGGAAAAATGCACATGGTGGTGGTGGCTATTGTAAGGGTTGTGGGGGAGGGTCAAGAAAGTAAAGATGTCTTAATACGGGAGGTCAGGGGAATAGATAGGTAAAATCACAAAACAATAAAGAAGAAAGGTGTGGGGAAAGAGTAGATTTTGCAACATTCAATGCAACTTTGTCTTTGCCTGATGTCATTGCAGTTCCTATGACTGCCTGCTAGACGATCCCTTTGAGCATGAATGGCCCAAGTTACCAGAGCTCCCGGGAATCAATTACTCTATGGATGAACAGTGCCGCTTTGACTTTGGTGTGGGTTACAAAACATGCACAGCTGTGAGTATTGCTCCTATTAATAGGGTCTGGATTTTTTCCCGTTCTCTGGCTGTAGAATGAAAGGAAGTCCCACTCAGTGACAGAGTGCACTAAGGAGGCAGTGGCGGGGGGGTTGTTGCGTAGCGGTTCTGTGGGCCAAGTGTGAAGTAGCCCTGGGTTTGGTAGCATCTTGCGATGTCTCTGCGATGTCAATGTCACATCATTGTCTGGCGTGGTTTATTAGGCTTATTTAGCCTCCAAGAGGATTAGGGTGGAGGGACTGGCTCCAGTCTTTTCTGTTCCCTCCCCTTCACCAGATTGGATCAGAAGTGAGAGCACCCTGGAGGATGATTGCATCTTCTGTTGGCCCGATGGAAGAGCTGCAACAAATTTCTGGACGGGGGGGTTAGAAAAGCGACTTCAAAATGAAGGAGCTAGGATTGTCCACATTCAGACTGTAGGAGAGGGAAGGGGTCCAAGTGGGTTGAAAACAGTTGTTTGAAACAAGAGGCACTCTCAGCTTCACTTCAAAACTAATTTCATGATGTTGCTTCTGCCTCCCTGGGGTCTGAATCTCTGCAATGGGAAAGGTTCAGAGTTCTTGACTCTACCTGCTCTCTCTCTTACATGCTCATAATTTCAGGGTTGGGAGTGGATGAGGTGGTTAGACTATCTACCCATTACAATAACAGAAGGGCTCTTGTTTGCTTCACAGTTCAGAACCTTTGACCCTTGCAAGCAGCTGTGGTGCAGCCATCCAGATAACCCTTACTTCTGCAAAACGAAGAAAGGGCCCCCCTTGGATGGGACCGAATGTTCATCAGGCAAGGTACCTGCGGTAGTGGGCAGGATACAAACTGGATTCACTATTACTGGGAAATAGACATGACCCTCATCATAATGGTACATTCAAAAATGTACATGCACATACATGCTGAGGCATGCGAACTCACTGATACATGCACTGATATTTATTTATGTGTGCACAGACTGACTCATGCAGATCCAGGCACGTGCACACACTGAATGTACACTGTACTCCGTAAGAAAAGTGTTTGTAAGTCATATTTAAATTACAGGCCTGGGGAAAAGAGGAACTATAGTCTCATGCATCTTGAAAAGCACATCTCTTTTTACATCTGCTCTGTACCATATGTTTTATTCAGAAAGATTGGAAGGGCCCATTCCTTTAGAGACAACAGTGCGCCTTTGAGAGAAGTGTCCATGCTAAGCATTACTTTATAATAACTCACTCATAATCATTTCCACTTATGTGGCTTTCAACATTTTCCTCACTTAAAGGAGTACAGTTATTGTTGTTTTTTTCCCTAATTATCCAGTACATCTATGTTCAGACAAGGGATTTTCTTCCTTACAGACCATTTGCTCCTGCTACTCTGTTCTAAAGTGAAGCCACACTGCTTGCTAACTTTGTGATGTTACAGTTAATGCCATGGTAACAGACTGTGATGTCATAAATTCAGGATTATGACTTGATCACAGGATCTGTCTACTTCAGGGTTTCCTATAATGTTCGTTACCACAGTATGCAAGTGCCAATGAGTCAGAAAAGCAACTGGAGCGTTGGACTCGATTTTTATTCAGCCATGAAGTCCCAGAGGCAATGACAGCAGAAAACTTTGCATTTTGAAGAAGCTGCCCCCAAAATAGACTTATTTGAAGGGGAAATCTGGATATAAAATGCTTAGATGTTGTGGTATGAAACTTCCTATTCCATATCATGCCAACATTTGAGAATGAAATCTTGTCATAGTGGATGGACATGTTTAAAATAATGAACAATTTCTAATAACTTTAAAATAAGTCACAGTGATCTCACACAAGATGTTGCCTTATTGAACAGCTTGTCCTTAAATGAGCCCTGTCTAGAACTTCTAAAATTAGGTTGTAAATGTGTGTGTGCACATTACATATAATGGTGGTGAAAGGTGCCGAGATTGAAACATCTGGAGACTGAAATCTGTGGTTTATCCACACAGCAGGCATAGCATGGGCAGCAGTGGCATCATCCTGCCAGTGTTTCTCAACCCTGATCACGAGCTGTCGCTTCTAGAGGTGAAAGATAGTTCAGTCTGCAGCCCTGTTCATTTCCCTTCCTCTCTCCTGTGGCTGCCAAAAAGGGGCTAGTTAATGCCAGTTGTGGTGGTGGTTTGGGGCTATGAATTCTTGTCTTGATCTGGATTGAGAAGACCAACCCATTTCAAAAAAGGACCTTGTAGAGACAGCTCCATATCTCTGCCTGGGTTGGATTTGAATTGGCTGACTAGATGTGAAAGCCTATGCAGTGTATCAAATTATTTGTTGTTATTACAGTAGCATCTACTGATCAGGGACCCATCGTGCGAGGTGCTATACAGACACAGACTAAGAGACAGTCCCTGAGGAACTTAACAGTCTAAATAGAGAGGAAAGACAAAGGATTGCAGAGGAAACTGAGATGAAGTGACTCACCTAAGGTCATACAACTGTTTAGTGGCAGAGCTAGGAATATAGCCAAACCTGCTAAGATGCTTATTTGTTTTATTATCCATATTTTATTGCCTCCTAATATTCCTTTTCCTAATGGTTGGGACCTTTTCAGTTTGGCAAATATTTTTGGACATGATTTGTCAAGAAGCAAGCTAATTTTTTTAGAAGTTACCAAATGCTTTCGAGATAAGGCAAGTCATAGAATCATAGAAGATTAGGATTGGAAGAGACCTCAGGAGGTCATCTAGTCCAACCCCCTGCTCAAAGCAGGACCAATCTCAATTAAATCATTCCAGCCAGTCATTTTTTATTCAAAATAACATTTTCCCCTTAAAGGATCAGATCCTGAAATTTATACTCAGTTTTTACTGTAGCAAAATTCCCACTGATTTCAACAAGAGTTTTGCCTGCAGAAGGGCCAAGGAAATGCTTTGGCTGAATATTCTTATTTGATATCCTATAGAACTCAAATGTAAAAATCCAGAAAATGTAGAAAGCTGCTGAATATTGAATGCAAACAGACTTATCCTGCCTCATATGCAGACTGCAGCGCTAATGACAGGGGTTATTGACATCATCAATGCAGTGCATGCTGGAGTGTCTGAACAGACAGAAAGTTAACGGGTTGAGGGAAAGACAAGCCACGAACCCAAAAAAACAGTTTACATAAAAAAGGATCTTAAAGGGCATCTCTTGCAGATGAATCATCTAATGATGTGTGTTTGTGCATTCAACAGCTTCTAGCAAGGTTTGTGCATTCACAGGTAACAAACTTGAACTTGTCCTCATGTACTTTCTGCCTCTGTCTCTACAGCAATGGGGCAAACATACGATATTGTCAAGAATAAACAGTGACCATTGTGTTTTTCAGTTTCTCAGATATGAAGAGATGATTTAAAACAAAAACAAAACAAAAAAACCCAAAATAAACCAGGTGCAAGACCCTCAGCTAGTATAAAGCATTATATTGACTTCAGTTGAATTATGCTGTTTTACTCCAGCTGAGGATCTGGCCCTATATATTTACTAACTAGAGGATATTCTTCATCAGTTTGTAACAGTTCTAAGGAAAGTCAAATTTTGAGCCTCAACTGCTTGACAATGTTCCTCTGAAGTAGTATAGACTATTAGTCCTGGCCGCAGAGTAATTCTATGCTCTTGTGGCAAAGCCACTGGATTTGGATTGCTTCACTGTCTGTTTAAATGTGAAGCTGAGGGACACGTGCCATTCACGCTGTGGGATCCATGGGATACACCCTGCGGTCCGCAATAATTAGATGCAGTGTATCAAGCCCAAAACCAAAGTCAACCAAAACTATGGCTCAGGTCCTGGAGTGTCGTGCTGCTACTTCACTATTGTAATCTGGGCACGTAGCTAGCAGAACCAGCCACAGGGTGCCAGCATAATGGGTGTGGCTGAGAGAAAGGAGGCATGGCTAGGACATCTCTATATTCCTCCAGTGCCTCTGGTGCTGTATGTGCCCCTTAGAACCGTTGGCAACTGTTGACTTAGAGCAGCCTTCACACCCCTTTCTGAACTGAGCTGTGTGCTCTCTGGCTGTAGCTGAGGTTCTGGAGCCAGGCAATTTTCATGGAGACAAATCTCTGGTTTATGGGAGATTTTGTTATAACTTTTGTTACTGAATTTTGTGTTTGTGAAAGTGAGAAGTTTGTTGCACATGGTGAGAACCAAGCATAATAGAGGCAAATGCTGTGCAAGCTCTGCCAATGCACCTCAGTTCTGATCTGTGATGTCCTTTGATATATTGGTCCTGGGACCCAGAGAACTGTACCTGTGCAGTGAACCCTGCCAACCATTCCTAGTCTTCTAAGCAGAAGTTTTACCTAATGTGATGTGAACAAATGGGAACTAGGATGAAACCACCAAACCCAGCTCACTTTCACTGGTGACCTATGTCAGGATTTGAATTTGGCTCTCCGGAGGTGATAGGCTAGTTCATTAGTCCACTCCTCCACTCAGGCCCCTGAGATCTTTCTTTACGTAAAGGTTTCATGACTTCACAGTCGCCACTGTCTGTCATGTCCATCTGACCGATAGGAGAGGGAGACCCAGATTCCAAACCATGTTGTTAAGCCGGGTGCCCCTGTGGCTGTAGAATCTCTCTCCTCACTAACACTAGACAGTTACGAAGAGGCAGGTGTTCCAGTAACCCGTTTCTTCTCCTGTTCCAGTGGTGTTTCAAGGGTCACTGCATCTGGAAGACTTCAGAGCAGCCTTACAGCCAGGATGGCAGCTGGAGTTCCTGGTCCAAATTTGGCTCCTGCTCCAGGACATGTGGGGGTGGGGTGCGCTCCCGCAGCAGGAACTGCAGCAACCCACCGTAAGTTTGGCTTTCTGCTGATTCTCTTAGTCCTGGCCGTATTGGAAGTGGCAGAGAACCAGGGCCACCTCCTCCTTCCTCCAGTAGGTCAGTCATAAGGAAGGCGAAGTTCTGGACAATTGAATAAACTGGAGAGAGGAAGGGCCATGCCTAGGTACCACAGCACGGAGTGTCAGAGCATTAAAGGGAACTCTCCTTCACAGAGCCTAGCAAACTTTAGGGATATACTTGTCCATCCTTTCTTCGTTTGGGTTGCTATAAATCATGGGCATCTCTTATGGTCAGATATGTAAGATGGGATTGTCAAAGAGCCTGAGGGAATTAGGCTCTTAACTCCCATAGGATTTGTTTATCCTACTCCCTTAGGCTCCTTTGAAAATCCCAGCTGTAATCCCTAAATTTAAACGCTGAGCTACAATTTGTTTAACTCCTTCTCTCCACATGCACCTAATAGGATTGAAGCTTGACGTAATCAAACTGAGCTGGTCACCTTCCTTTAGCCCAGAGGAGCAGTAACAATAAGGAAGCACTGTTAAGGCAGATGGGCTCCGAACGGATCAAACCCAGCTTCTCGGCTCAGTGACCTGGTGATAGCAGTTCGCAGTTATGGAAATACACGTGCACTTTGTACCACTTCATTGCTCTTACATGCTGGCAGGGGACAAGAATCCTAACCTGTGAGCCAAGTGTGCTCACATGGACTGTCAAAGTAGCACGAAGTTGGTAGTGATAGGTATGAATTGTGGGCTCACCAGATTTCACTGTTACTTTGGTGCTTTTAATGACTAACCTAATATAAATAAGTCTTTCTGTGTACCGTTTGTCCTTTAACATGATGGTCGTCTGGACTGGATTGTGGGGAAAGTCAGTCAAGTGAAGAGAAAAAAAGATTTCACGGAGACCTGTGGACGGTGTTTCTAGAGTTAAAGTTTTCATGAGACCTTATGCTATTGTATTAGAACCTCCATGCTTCAGAGAGGTAGTCATGAAAGCCTCCCTCACACACAATCCCAAGTAGAGCTGTGCTGCGTCAGGTCTCAGTACCCCTTTCTGAAATAGTTTCAAAATTCTTTATCCCCCTATTTATTTTCTAGTCCAGCCTATGGTGGGCGCCATTGCCCAGGTGCCATTTATGAGTACCAGGTCTGCAATACTGAAGAGTGTCGTGGACCCTATGAAGATTTCCGTGCCCAGCAGTGTTCTAAGCGTAACTCTTATTATACCCACCAGAACTCCAAACACACGTGGCTTCCTTATGAGCACCATGATGGTGAGTGGAGACAGCCCATTCGTCCAGGCAGTGCTAGTGTAGCCATCGACCGGACTTCTGTTTGCTTTGTGGGCTGCATACATTCCCTGGGGACCATTCAGAAGAGGTTGGATAGGCTACAGTATGGCAATGGGGATAGCTCTTTCTTTGGACAGTTCTGGGATTGGTCCTGAGTTACCACAACTTATGACCTGTATATATTTTTTTCCTTGCTATTGGAATGACACTGCTGCCACTGTTTACCTACTGTAGTGGCTCCTGCAGGTGTATGTGATTATGCCTTTCACACTGGTAGGACACTATCAAAGACCCTCCCACTGAGCTGTCATTTAAAGAGAAAAAATTGAATTGGGTTTTATGTGATATCTTTCATGCTTGTATTATCTCAGTGCTCTTTAAAGACCAGGGGTGAAAAGCTCCATATTCCATCACGAGCCCTTTAGGTTCCCAAAACTCACTTTCCCTTACCTACAGAAGCTGAGGGTTTCCGTTGTGAGCACTAAGGACATCACAAGTACCTGAAATACAACAGGAAAATGCTCTTTGCATTATCTGTGATATTGTCAGTAATTGCAGGGGAAATAAAACCCCTGCACCTAGATCCAGGCAAGCGAGAGGAGCAAAACTGATTTTCCTGTGCCACGGATATTCGTTAGTGCGGCCCATAGGTAGTTGCTCTGACCTACATCAGGGCTGGGGACAGTGAAGAAAAGCCAACAGAATCGGGGAGCCATAATCAGTGCTCTGATATCTCCCTCACTGTCTTTCACCAATAGGATCTGTGATACAGGAGAGAATCTGCTGCTTGTTTTAAACATAAATTTATCTGTCTGCACCTTTTTAGGTTGGATTTTTGTCACTGTTTTACAGTCTTTTCATAATGCTGTGTTGCTTTACAGTGCTGGACGATATGTTGTATTTGTAGCTGTTGTGGGACAAATTCTGTCCTCAGATATGCACAACTCTCATTGAATTAAAGGAATCAAGTGATTTTGTAGTACCAGCTGACTCAACGTGTTTGCAGTTGCGAGGATGTCAAAGGGACTTGACGTGCATATCTGCAGGCAGAATTTGGTATTTCACTACATAAACAATCATTTCAGATTTCAACAAAGTCTGAAAATTGTTTGCCCAATCATGTACTACTTAGATTATTTCATTTGCTCTGCCAGAGTCAAATCTTAATATGTTGTGGTGAACATCCACCTCCCTAAGTTTGTTGTAAGAGAATATAGAGTACCGAATGGCAAATGTAGGAGGGACTTAGAGACAAGAAGGGAATGGCTCTTGAGAACATTCTAATTCAAGATAGCGAGTTCCTCTTATTAAGATAGTTTTGTATTTTGTATTGACTCCATTTTGTTTCCATGAACATGGGTTTTTCAATATGTATTTTGCTGCAGATGCTCAGAAGTGTGAACTGATTTGTCAGTCAGAGGAAACAGGAGATGTGGTGTTCATGAACCAGGTGGTTCATGATGGTACCAGATGCAGCTACAGAGACCACTACAGTGCCTGTGTTCGGGGGGAGTGTGTGGTACGTATGTAACTAATCATTGGGTCTGGCAGTTTTTGCCTGTCCTCTATTCAAATGAGAGGAAGAGAGAGGGAACAAGCATGAACATTTCTGGAGTCAGTGGAATCTTAAACATTTTACATTTTTCATAGACTTTTTCATAGGAATCTAAAATTCCTTTCTAAACTGGAGCACTGTGTGAAGAGTAAGTAAAGCTTTAGGTGCACTGTTATTTACCCAGGCTTCCCTGGCACTCACAATGGTAAAGAAGCTGTGTGTGTGTAGGAGGCAATTCATATGCATTCAACTAGCAATGTGGGGAAGCCCGTTAAATACTTTCCGCTAGGTTCTGTTTATTTACTTCACACTGTTTTTGTAAACAGAGAATCAAGTGTGCCTGTAGAGGAGTGGCTGATTATAGTGGTGGATGGGCTAAGACTTCCATCCAAAGTTGGCACCCGAGTCTGCACAGTTCACCCCTATAGACTCTTTCTGAGGGAAGTAGGGGGACTTGGAGCTACCAGGTGGTGGTCAAGTGTAGCAGAGGATTGAAGCAGGACCACCCTGAAGGCTTACATCAGCCTAAAAGCTCCCTAGCACCATAAAAGAAGTAGGGCACATGATATCAGATCCATCTTCCCGTTTGTCATGGGGAGCAACTGCTAGTGAGAATGATTCACCAGCTGGCAGAGTTTTTTGTGAGGGTTTGCGCCGGAAAGTAATTACCATCTTCCCCTGCCATACACATCTGCACTGCTGTCATACTGCTGTAAGATTGGAGGGTGGCTAAAGCCCAGGATGAGCTATGAGGTGTGATGCCTGCCTTGCATTTTGAGGCTCTACATATGTGACCTTTTTAAAATCTCTTTCTCTCCCTCTTTGGTGACAGCATGTTGGATGTGACAAGGAAATTGGTTCTTTGAAGCAGGATGACAAGTGTGGTGTTTGTGGGGGTGACAATTCGCACTGCCGGACGGTGAAAGGGACCTTCATCAAATCCCCGAAGCAGCCAGGTGAGAGTCTGGCCCAGGAGTAGGGGAAGAGTGTTCATATTTTGGAAGTGATTGCTTTAATATACCTTTGCACGTAACAAATATAATCCATCTGTGGGCTAAAACCTCCTCTTAGTTCTGCCTGTGTAAACCTATTCTAGAGTATCTCTGTTGAAGTCCATTGGAATTACTACAGATTTACACGGGTGTCGCTGAAATGAGAAGTTGGCCCTACAGACAGAAGTACAACTACATCTCGTAGTTTATCATCAGTAGTAGTAGTAGTATTTATTTGTATTATTGTAATGCCTAGGAGCCCTAGTCATTGATGAGGACCCCATTGTGAGAAGCACAGCACAAACAGAACAGAAAGACCATTACAGAGCGATACTGCTGCTGAAATGAAGGCCATGTCTTTCTAGCCAGAAGTGTATCTACAGGCTCGGAGTGCTTGCTTATGTTGCCTCTGGACAACTGCACATTAGTCAATGGGCTTTTACATCCAGGTTTTGCATTTTGAAATGAAAAATAAATACCGAGAAAGAAGACTAGACCTTTGCCTTACTCTGCAGACCTTTGGCAAACAAAATGAAAGCCCAGAAATTTGATGTCCAGGTGCTGGTTCTGTGCTCAGATACGATGGTCGTCAGGTAGCGTATCTTTGCTGACTTCATTGGTGCTCTGCCGGTTGACATTTCCTGAGGATGTGCCCTCTATAACTGCCAAAGTGATAGCTCCGAACTGTGCTTGGTCTTCTGTTGATTGAGCAAGGACCGAATCATTTATTCAGTTAATTACAACAGCTTATTTATGGTATCTGTTTCTTTCTGCCTATCTATTATCTGTCAATTTATATGATTCAAGCTATTGCATCACCAGGCTAGACCGATGCAATGCACTGAAGGAGAAGACTACCCAGAAGTTACAGTTCTTACAGCACACGGTGGATTACCTGCTAAACCACACAAACTGGCACAACTGTATCATACCACTGCTTTCCCCCTTGTGCCAGGGGCCTGATCAAAAGCCAATTGAAATCAGTGGGAGACGTCCCATTGACGTCAGTGGGGCTTGGATCAGGTCCTGGTTGCCTATTGAGTTCAAGGTTGTGGTCCTCATCTACAAAGCCCTTGGTGCACTGGGGCCAGGCTATCTCAGCTACTGCTTCCCTGTCTGTGCCCATGTGTGGCAGCTTCATTTAGCTGACAGAGTCCAGGGCGTACCTTGTGAAGGTTATGGAGCTTGCTTCTGTTGTAAATCAGCCTGAGCCCCCAACCTTACCAACTTCAGTGCATGTTTCAAGACATACATCCTCATGTAGGTGTTTTGCTAACAGATGGGTGGAATCACACTGATGCCACTTGGAGTCTGACCCTTCAAGACACTATGAAGGAAGTGAGAAAGGATAGAGAGCTTTGCTGGGGGCACCACTTTGCATAAGAGTAGTCAAGATACTACAGTATCTTTAGCAATCCATGTGAAAATGTCTGTCTATTTAGCTGATATCTCACAGGGGTTAGGAGTAGGACAAAGTAGTGGAAAGGCAAGAGCCTTTCTATAGAAACATGGTGTTGCAAGAAGGGAGAGATGTGATAGGAGCAAGGAAGAGTGCAGGGGGTAGCCACAGAATGCTGGGAACCTGACCAGGAGATGAGAAGGATAATGCAATACTTTTGCAGGGGTGGGGTCATCAGAAAGAGAAAGATAGGAAGCTGCAAGGCTCTCATTGAAGTAAGATTTAGGGAGAAGAAGGGGAGCTAGGAGGCTGTTAGGCAAATCTTGGGGAGGTTTCAGGAGAGAAAACAGAGTTATGAGAGAACTGCAGAATGGGAGGGCAAACGACTCATGTTCATATACATTCTAGATAAGAATCCATATTTTTGGATGATTATCTGAATTGAATCACTGGATCTTTTGAATTTGACCCATAGTTAATAAAAACACACATTTCCTGTTAGCTCAGTAAACTGCCTCCTAGTGCTTTACTGTATTTATTATCTGCATAATTGGATTGGGGCTGATCTTGTGAACACAGTTATATAAAACCAGTCTTTTACCATTAGCAAAAACCTAAGGTAAATGCACCAACCAAAATGCTCTTCTCCATTTCCTTTCTCTCACTGAAGAATCCTGTGGTTTCAAAACCTAGTGGGAGTGTTCCACAGAATTTAAACTTGCCTGCTTTGCTATCAGTTTTGAGAATGCTTTACTTTTGTTTGATTTTCAGTGGGTGTTTTGAAAATGTTTGAGATTCCGGCTGGGGCCAGGTACATTCAGATAGAAGAGATGGAGCCGGCCTCCCATAGCATTGGTGAGTACTGAACAACCAGAGAGCACAGACAGACTCAGAGGTGGGTGTTAGCCAGTTTGGCCTAGTGTTGTTTAATCAAAGAAACCTTAAGACTTGGGTTCTCTAAAATAGATGTCAGGTTTCAGAGGAACAGCCGTGCTAGTCTGTATTCGCAAAAAGAAAAGGAGTACTTGTGGCACCTTAGAGACTAACCAATTTATTTGAGCATGAGCTTTCGTGAGCTACAGCTCACTTCATCGGATGCATACCGTGGAAACTGCAGCAGACTTTATATATACACAGAGAATATGAAACAATACCTCCTCCCACCCCACTGTCCTGCTGGTAATAGCTTATCTAAAGTGATCGTCAGGTTGGGCCATTTCCAGCACAAATCCAGGTTTTCTCACCCTCCACCCCCCCACACAAATTCACTCTCCTGCTGGTGATAGCCCATCCAAAGTGACAACTCTTTACACAATGTGCATGATAATCAAGTTGGGCCATTTCCTGCACAAATCCAGGTTCTCTCACCCCCTCACCCCCCTCCCAAAAACCACACACACAAACTCACTATCCTGCTGGTAATAGCTCATCCAAAGTGACCATTCTCCCTACAATGTGCATGATAATTAAGGTGGGCCATTTCCAGCACAAATCCAGGTTTTCTCACATCTCCCCCACCCCCATACACACACAAACTCACTCTCCTGCTGGTAATAGCTCATTCATGGATGAGCTATTACCAGCAGGAGAGTGAGTTTGTGTGTGTATGGGGGTGGGGGGGATGTGAGAAAACCTGGATTTGTGCTGGAAATGGCCCACCTTAATTATCATGCACATTGTAGGGAGAATGGTCACTTTGGATGAGCTATTACCAGCAGGATAGTGAGTTTGTGTGTGTGGTTTTTGGGAGGGGGGTGAGGGGGTGAGAGAACCTGGATTTGTGCAGGAAATGGCCCAACTTGATTATCATGCACATTGTGTAAAGAGTTGTCACTTTGGATGGGCTATCACCAGCAGGAGAGTGAATTTGTGTGGGGGGGTGGAGGGTGAGAAAACCTGGATTTGTGCTGGAAATGGCCCAACCTGATGATCACTTTAGATAAGCTATTACCAGCAGGACAGTGGGGTGGGAGGAGGTATTGTTTCATATTCTCTGTGTATATATAAAGTCTGCTGCAGTTTCCACGGTATGCATCCGATGAAGTGAGCTGTAGCTCACGAAAGCTCATGCTCAAATAAATTGGTTAGTCTCTAAGGTGCCACAAGTACTCCTTTTCTTTTTTCTAAAATAGATGTGGTAGTCACACTTTCAAAATGTGTATGGAAGTGCAAAGGGGCAGTTGCACACACAAAATATTTAGATGCATGGATAAAATGGGAAACTGAGTGCAAAAGGCTGATCACAGTAAAATGAGTAGCTCTCAGCCCACTTTCTTGCACAAACGTCAGAGAAGACTAACATTTGTTCTTATCACAGAACTACCAGACAATTTAGCCCAGTTCTGTCTGACTATCAGTTGCTGCTTAGGAGGAGCCTTGGAATGGAATAACAGAGGGTGGTGAAGAATTGAACTGTTTGGGCAGAATTGGGTGTGTGTCCTCAGGAGTGGAATAGCAAGGCGTGGTCCATGTCAGAATTGAGGTATGTTGGCAGGGCTGGCAGCAGAGGGCCAAAGAATTAGTACAACATTTGCCTTTGGTCATGGCTGGCGCTAGCCACTGGTTCCATTCCTTCACTTCCATGAGCACTAACAGTCAGCTGAAAAAAAAGAAAGTGTAGAGTCCTGGGGCCAAATCTTTGGGACGGGGCCTTCTGTGCCTGGTACAGTTTCAGAGGGGAAGGATGTTAAGGGGCAACCTTAATACCCATCCTACCCCACCCAGTCCTATGGCTGCTGGGTGCCAAGCCTGTCCTGCGGTGCATCTAAGAACATCCTTATGGCTGTTCTAAGCTGCACTGGCTGCTAATGGCTCCCAAGGGACCTTACAGCAACTGGGGATTGGCTAGATAGAGCAGCTCGCCAGCCACATCTTCCTATACCAGGAGCATAGGGGATAGTGTAGGAGCTGCTGTGCTGGCCCGAGGCCACTTGAGGATTTCTCCACACTAGGGGAAGCTCATGTATCTGGTTAAGCCAGGGAGGCACAGCGGGGCAACATCCTGGCCTTTAAGGTCTTCTATAGAGTGACCCTTCTGTTTCTCTTATTCCTCTCTGTTTAAAAGCACATTAGAGTGAGTGAGTATTTGTGTGTGTGCGTACGATTGAGAGAGAAAGTTACTTGAAAATGACCAAGGAGTTAAGCTGGAGTAGCTGTTCCCCAGCCTCTTGCATTTCAATTTGCAGCTTTCCTTTTCTGCTGTCTCCAAAATCCTTCTTAGTGAACCTTCCAGTGAAGCTGGCAAGTCGAGCTCTGCCTGTGTGATCCTGTAGTGAGAAATCACACAATATGCCTCTGTGTGAGGTATATTCTCAGAGGGCTGGGTCTTGAAGCCAAATCTCTTTCAGACATAGGAAGGGTGTGTATGTGTATGTGTGTTTTCTTTCTGCTCAGAAGACCATTAATTCAAAGGATGAGTTGGAATGTCAGGGGGATTGGTATGTCAGCAACACGGTCAAACCAGACTGTTTAGAGAAGATGAAGAGAGTTAATGTTAGGAAAGCAGGGGGACCCTGGAACAACTGGGAGGTGGGATGGAGGGAGTGTGATTCTCTTAAAGGGTGGGGAAATAAGAGATTCAGGCTGGAGAGGCATGGTGTGGAGCGTGGTCACTAGATTTTACACATTTAAAGGGTTATTCCCTGCCAAGGCCCCTTTCTTGATCACCAGCCCTACATGCACATGCCTGTTCATTCAATGGAATGTATCCAGGCTCTTCCATGAGCAGCTGCTCACAGCCTTGTTCTCTGCACCGCGGAGACAAGTGACACAAGGGCTGAAAAGGGACACTTTCATCTGCCTGTGTGTCCCCTTGAATTCTGGGCCTGAGGCCTCTGCCAGTGCCCCTCAGTTCCAACTGGCAGTACACTTTGCTATTCCAGTCGTGGGCCTTACACAGCTCTGCCAGTGCATCTCACTCTTGACCCACAGCACCTCTGCTATCTCCTTTTTGGGCCTCCTTGTACGTAGATTCCTAGGGGTGTTATCTTAAATGGTCGGTTTGTGATGTGGGCAAACCCATTTGACTTGCCATTTAAGCTACTATTTGAGCCCAGATGTTTTTCTGTAAAGATCTAGTGCATTAACCCATGGCACAGTCCAGACCTGCAGTCTCATCCTTTGAATAACATTACATTAACCTTTCTGATGTTTAGGCCACAATCGAAAGACTAATAGGACTTGCTTTGCTTACAGTCAATAGTATACAATTGCTAATATATAGGACTAGAGTTGCAGGTGCTGAGCGCTCATTTTGGCACCTAAACAAGAGCCAGATTTTCCCGTTTGCTCAGCTTCCAGCTGCTCCCACTGTGATACTTATGGCCAGATTTTCAAAAGACCAACCAGCTGAGCCTGAATTCTTTTTATGAATATCTGGTCTGTTATGAGGAATATTTTCACCATGAAGGTCTATCCATACAATTCCCATCTTTAGGGATTTCTTCTGATCAGTTAAATTCCCATGCATTATGCTCACAATTCATTTTTCTGTCCCTAAAAGTCTTTGACAGGGGAAAATTACTTTGTGAACTTCTTTTCCCAGCTGTTAAGAATCAAGCTACTGGAAACTTCATCCTTAATGCCAAAGCCAAGGAAGGCAAAAGCAAAACCTTCATTGAGATGGGCTTGGAGTGGGAATACACAATTGAGAATGGCAAGGAGAGCCTGAAAACCAGCGGCCCCCTGCATGAAGCAATCAGTGTGCTGGTGAGTCACACTGGCTTCTCCTCTGGAGAATCATTCAGTCATTCACTGAAGCAGAGCACACAGTGCAATCACTGTTACAAATGCTAGAAGAGACTGATATACAGTGTAGAATGGAGTGGCCGAATTTCATAGTGGAAGGACATAGGGCGTAAATCCTACAAAACTCTTAAAAGTTATTTTAAAAAGTGAAAGTAACTAGCCATAATCTAATATGATTAAGATACTTCAGGATGTGCAGAAATACACTATGAATGCACTTCTTAGAAGCCTGAATGTTTTTGACCTTGCATCTGACAATGTATAAAGGCATACGACCATAGCCTACCAATACACACCCTGTTCTGGCTTATCCCAGCATTAACGGGATCTAGATTCCCCATGCCTCCCTGGAAGAAAAGCTCATCCTCCCTGCCCCCCAATGTCTTGGAATACATGTTCACTTATTGATATTGAGTGTTACAAACAATGCTTCTATGCCTCTTCGTCTGTCTAAAGTTATAGTACAGGTTCCTATTTATGTAGATAAGGTAGAAAGTTCTGTGTATGAAGTCTAGAGTTTGAGCATATATTTTGATATGTCATGGGCATCTTCTGTACGTGTGCAGTGGTCCAATACAGAGTATGTTCTGTGAGTATTTTAGAATCCTTCCACTCAGGCTTGACAAAGCCCTAGCTGGGATCATTTAGTTGGGGATTGATCCTGCTTTGAGCAGGGGGTTGGACTAGATGACCTCCTGAGGTCCCTTCCAACCTCGATATTCTATGATTCATTTTAGATTAATTGAAATATTTTGAATGGATCAAGAGTTCTTCTTGTTAACTAAATGTTTTCTCTTTTCTACCTGTGGTACTTGTTTAATTTCTTCCTTGTTACTTTCTTCTTCTTTCTTTTCTTCTACTTTTCATGTTATGTGTCTATATGCTACATTGTCATTGTTTGCGTCCTCTTTAATTCCTCTCCTCCTTCCACTCTCACCCTTTCCCACAATTGCATTCTCTTTCTCTCTTCCTTGCTGCCTCTACACTGCCTTTGTTGTTTCTCTGATCACAGGTTATCCCAGAGGAAGATGAGTCCAAGAGCAGCCTGATGTATAAGTACATTATCCATGAAGACCTGCTGCCAGTGATTGGAAACAATAATGTCCTTCTTGAAGAGATGGATTCCTATGAGTGGGCCCTCAAGAGCTGGTCTCAGTGCTCAAAGGCTTGCGGAGGAGGTCTGTTTCTCTTTTATATGTCTGTTAAGTTGTAATACTCGGTCACATGTATGTTGCGGTCAGATTTCTTGGACCTGTAGGGCAGTATGAGTCAAAGTACCTCTGGTTTTTAGATATCCATATACTTTAATTACCTAATTCTCTATTCTTTAGCAATTCCAAGCCTTAAATTCCAGCATGCTTGGGGAGCCAATCTAACTTCCTTTGGCAGTACTCTGATATACTGCTTTATTTCTGAGTCTGGTTTGATGCATCATCTGATGCTCCCATTTGCTTAAGATTTCTGTGGCTTCTTAGAACCTGGGATTTACAAGATGATAATTTGAGTGTCACAGGGAGGTTGGCCTCTTTAGGAAGTTTTGGGGTGGTCCAATGCACTTGTGACATGTCAGCTGCTTCCCAATTGGATTTTAAGAGATGGGACCTGGGCCATATAAGTGGGAGAGCCTGACAACAGACCGGGTCAGTCAGGGGATTGGAAGGTGATAGCTGTCAGAGATCAGGAATCTGGAGGAGGTCTCCAGGGAAAGCTGAAAAGAGGGAGGGCTAGTTTGCTGACTTTCCTGAGCCAGAGAGCCAGTGCTGGGAGTCTGAAAAGGGCTGAGGGCCAAGAAGCCAATGGAGGGGCTAGCTTGCTGACCTTCCTGGGCCAGAGAGTTTCCATCTTTGCCAGAAAAGGCTGGAAACGGCTGAAGGCTGAAAGCAGTAGAGAGAGATACCTGCTGGCTCTCTGAGCCGGAGAGCTGAGCTGGAGAGCCAGGAAAGGACTTAAGACTGGGGGAGGTGCGGTGAGAGACACTGGAGCCATACTAGAAAGGTGAGCATGGTGAGAGACGTTGGAGCTGTACTGGAGAGCCTGAGTATGGTGAGAGATGATGGGACCATACTTGGTGTGTTCATAGACTATTGGGACTTGGAGACTGACTGTACTATTTGGACTGTGCTGGGGAATTCTGGATTATGGTTGTGGGGCTGTTGTTATGGTTTATGTGCACAGAGCTTTATTTGGTAATAAACTAACCCTGCAAAGGCTAGGTATCCTTGGAAAGTCTTTGTGCACTATTTCTGGGATGATCCACTGAAGGGGAAACAGGCATGTGCATGGCATGTGCTGCAGCATGACGCTGGAGGGCACCAAAGGGGCTGCCCCATGACAGTTATAAAGACCTTTGCAATTATTGCAGAGCATTCTCTGATGCAGCTCCACTCCAAATGCATGTCATATTTTTCAATATTTTTTTTAATTACACCTGCAGAAGTTTGAGTGGATATCTTTTGTGCACACAGAACAAGTAATTGTGCACACAGGTGCCATTTTTTATGTGTGAATGTTGGTTTTGCACAATCACAAGATGCACTAGCAATTTTTGTAATCTCACTTAAGGAGGATCTCTGAAAATGTAACCAGGTCTTTAAGTCAGGTTTCTGAAGCTTTGCTTAAAAGTACAGACCCAGGCTCTATACAAATGAAAATCATCTCACTGTTATTCTTACAGATTTGGGGAAGGGCCTAATCATAGCAAATTACAGAAATGGAAAGACCTGTAAGACCCAGTAACACTTCCACCTGTCATTGCTGGTTTGTTCCCTCCAGTACCTGGGTCATTCCCTACACTGAGAGACAGGAAGTGTGTGTGTCTGTGTGCAGGTTCTGGGGTGCTTGTTACCCAAATGAATGGATAAGACGCCACACTTACACAAGTTACCAAATCCTTATAGCTCCCGTTTCAAGGCAGGTGAAATCATAATAATTATGGATCAAATAAATGTAAACTCTATCCAGAGCATTGAAATAAATCAGTTTTTAAAAGTCAATGCAGATCTGATGGCTCCAGCTTGTCCGCATTTCCTTGTAACTGTGATTTTTAAAAAATAAATATTGGCATTTGGGAAGGTTTAGGGACTGGCAAAGATGGAACCGAAGTCCTTGTTTTAGCTACAAGCGGCTACAATATGACCTTCTCTTATATGTACTCCACCAATGAACATAATCCTGAGATGGAGGGACCACCCTCTTGAAGAGTGAATGGAAGCTCATGCTTCAGGCTAGCTTAGCCCAGACCTGGTCTTTTTGCAAGCAAATGTGACCAGTATGCCAAATTCTAACATTTTGGGTCTCTGTTGTGATGTGGATTCTTTTCTTTTCCATCAGGGGAAGTAAGCTCCAAACTAAGGCCCATCAAACTCTTTTCAATAGTCAAAAATTCACCAGAGCTCAGGGGCTCGTCTGCTTTGTGATCCCTGAGGGACCTTATGGCAGTGGCCTAAATTAGAGCTACTCTCTTGCACACTCACACTGTGTCTGAGCAGAATTGGATTGCAGTCAGGAATCTGGTCCTAGTTTTGCAGAGGTGAAATGGCATTTCCCATTGCTACATAGCAGCCAGCAACCATATGGGTCAGGCAGGAATATGGGAATGACTGGGGTATTCCAGACTGAGTAGCATTATATCACCACCACCTCCTTGTTGACTGCAAATATATTTGGTGCCTTTGTGTGTTTGTGTGTGTACAGCCTAGAGGAAGTATTATCTGGCTGCATTATGGCCCCTTGTATGACATGCTGAACTCCAAAGTTGGAGTGCAAAGTCATAGCAGAAAAGCAAGACGAGCTAATTAGGGGGATCCAACTAATGGTTATCAAGATGGAGTTCCAAACCAAGTTGTGTGTATACCTGTGATTCCCTTACTCCCTGTGTATTTTTCTTTCTGTGGTTCCTTCAGGCATCCAGTACACCAAGTATGGCTGTCGGAGGAAAAGCGATAACCGGATGGTGCATCGGAACTTCTGTGATAATGGCAAGAAACCCAAGCCAATCCGGAGGCGTTGTAACCCGCAGGAGTGCTCCCAGCCAGCGTGAGTTCTCCCCCCTACGATCATGACACTGTGCTGTGCCTGCATGAAGGTTCTCAGGGTTAAGGCAGGAGGCTCTGGTCATTTTCATTATTGGCGTTGATGTGAGAGCTAGCATGAGCAGCCTTTCTCCCTCCTCCTCCCAAGACAAAGAGGTGGAGGGATCCAAATATTGCAAAGAGTAAGTTGTTTTCTTTTAAATCCTCCCCTGATCCCACCCCCATCCTGAAAAGTACAAAAGGATAAAATCTTGGTGACCCAGTACTGTCCAAATAAGGCAGGAACACGTGCGAGGGAACTGACAATGACTTTAAGTCATGGAAGGCATAACTGTTCCTAATGGGTTATGCAGGCTGTCATAGAGGGACCAAGACAAACTTGCCATTGTTTGGCCTACTGGAGTCCAACACATTAGATCAGCAGAAAACCCAACTGTAAGGCTCAGAGAGACAGGTTCTCAGCTTCTGTAAATCAAGTAGCTCTACTGAGTTCAATGGAATGATCCTGGTTGACACCTGAGGAGGATTTGCTCCTTAATCTGTAGACTGTGCTACAGCTAGGAATATGAGCTTCCAGATCTCTTCTGAGGACTCTCAATCTCAAAGCTCCAGAAAGATAAGCCAATCAGAATCTGAAAAATCCAAATATTCTCCCCCTCAACCTGTTGACAGTGCTGTATTTTAATGATTCAGCTGGATGGCAGAGGAATGGGGAGCCTGCAGCAAGTCCTGTGGCAAGCTAGGAGTTCAGATAAGGGTGGTGCAGTGTGTCCAGCACCTCCTGAATGGCACGAACCGGACGGTACACACCAAATACTGCACAGGAGATCGACCGGACACACGCAGGGCCTGCAGCCGCTTGCCCTGTCCAGCCCAATGGAGGACAGGGGCCTGGTCCCAGGTGCGTGAGCCCAGGTTCTGCAATGCATACGATGTTGTATAGTAAAGCTTTTATTCCAAAGATCTGCAGATTACAATTCCAGTGTAATTGGTTGTTACCTGATTCAAAAACTCCAGAAAGCATGATCATCATACATCTCGAGAGCCTGCTGACTTGCAAAAGAACCTGCTTCACTACCATGGAAAACCCACCAATCTTTGGTGATTGGTGGCCAGTGGCCATGCTAAGTAGCTGGGGGTTAGCACTGAAACCTCCCTTATTCTGGTGGGAGCTGAGAGCGTTTTCACAGTCAGGAGGATATTTTTATACAGCACACACAGTGTAACATTATCTGGAGATATGTTTCACTCTTAAGTGCCTGATCCAAAGCCCAGTGAAGTCAACAGAAAGGTTTCCATTGAATTCCTTGGGCTTTGCATCAGGCCCAAGAGAACAAGGCGTGTGGAGGAACCCATTTGCTATGGGTTAATATAAATCACCTAGATAGCAAATGAATTCTATAGTGAACTAGATAATGACATAGACGGCAGGTGATATTATTGTTTGGGTTTGTAGGAAGACAAGAGAAAAGTAGCTTTCCATGTAGTCCCTTTTTAGAGGCAGACAGGGGTGTGTATATGTGGGCATGGTAATGCCTCTGTCCAGCCCAGAAGAAAGCTAAGTCATTGGTGGCAGAGTAGGGATGGGGGGCGGGGGGCGCTTATAATGGGTGACCAGTGGTATCAAAGCTAGGGGGAAATACTTGGTATTTAATTCACTTCAGTGCATTTGAGAAGCCAAACATTTCATCTCCTTCATGATATAGAGATGAAAGTCATTCTGGCTTGGAAGGTTAAGCAGTATCCAGCCAAGGGGACAAATTTCACCAGAGCCGGGAAGATCTCTATCCATTGGTCTGAATACTAATTTGTGTGTGTTTATATATATAGTCTTGCACATGTGTGCACACACACACAGAGTTCTTTTTGAAGCTCCTGGTAGCATGAGGTGCATTTCGATGTCTCCATCCCTGCTTTTTTCCCCTGGCACTGATAGGTGTATTTTTTCCCCTCCTTGGTGATTTGACACAGTGCTCAGTCAGCTGTGGAGAAGGCATCCAGCAGCGCCAGGTGGTGTGCAAGGCCAGTGACAATAGCATTGGGCAATGTGAAGATGAGAAACCAGAGACTGTCCATGTCTGCAAAATGGCAGCATGCCCAGGTGAGAGGAGCTGAAATGTCACTGGAGCAGACTCTCCTAGAGTCAGTCATGGAATCAAACTGAGAAATGGTCAGTGATGTGGTACAGGTTGGACTCCTTTGCATGTAGATCTATTCTACTGATGTGTAAGGCTATGGAGGGTGATATAGCTTACATGCCGAGGAGCAGAAGAAGGTATTACAAGATATAAGTTAAGGATTCAGGTTGTTCCTGAAAATCCACTTCCCTAGATACCGGTATTCACATATTCCCATTCGCTTCAATTTAAAACAGCCACTGTTACTGTCTTAGTAAAGTACCTGTGCTGTGCTGCTAACTGTACTAGTCAGTAAGCCCTGATGTTCCATCAGCTTCAGGGGAATGCTGATGAAACACTGGCAACACAGCTGAAGTGACCTTGAGGACCAGCAGGGAAAAATGTTAACAGACCAGACTGACATTACCAAAATGTATAGCACTCCTGGCCTTTCCAGTCTTCGTCCTTTCTTTAGGACCAAAGACCGTGTAAAATTTTCTGAGGATGTTGTGATGTATGAATAATTGATGGTTACGGTGAGACCATCAAATTTATTTTAATCCTTGGCCAAGATTTTTAACAGTGGTTTTGGATGCCTCAGTTTTGGGTGCCCAATCTAAGTTTCCTTACGAGGCCTAATTTTCAGAAAGCTGAGCACGGGCTCTCAGAAAATCAGGTCCCTTTTTAAGGTGGCTCAGGTTGCACACCCAAAAATTGAGGCACCCCAAAACCGATGTTACTTTAAAAAATCTTGAGGTGGGTCTCTAGAAGACAAGGGCTAGTGCAAGTAACCCTCCCCACCACACCTAGTCTCAAATTTTTTTGGAAATGCCTTTGTTGGGCTAATGTTTATGACTAAACTTTTTGGCCGTGATCTACCTACAGGAAAGCTACCAAGTATTGCAGCAAACACAGACACCAGTGATCATGTGACTCCGAAAGTACAGTGGGTACCCCAGGATGGGCCCAAAAATCCTGTTAATAAGATATCTTCAAGTAAGTTTCCACTTTTCCTAAGTTTGTCTCTTGGAGCAGAAGTTTCTTTACCTGCATTACATAGGAAGGGATTCTGCTATTAAATGTTTACAAGCCGCCCTCTTTCTCTTCCGTGACTGAAGTGGAAATAACTTAATGGAGGACACCATTTTTTGAAGGCTAGTGGAGACCTTTCTCAAAGGGAGATCAAAAGGTTAATGCTCCATAATGGACACCAGAAGAGAATACAAGATTAGTTTGGTTGCAGTCTGAAGTTGTCAAATGCTACCGTGCTAAGATGGGTGTGCTGGAAAATGTCCCACCATCTCCCTATTTCATGCTTAGTGAGATTGAAGTTAGACCACGTAGCAGGGTCTCAGTTGGTCCGCCCAGCCGCTGGGGGGCGGTGGAGAGCTACTGCCTCACCGAAAGGCCTTGGTCACACCTTTCTGTCGATGGGGAGTTAGCGGAGGGAGGTGTGCCGGCACGAGTCCGTGGCGCGCCCCTCAGGCAGGGGAGCGCCGGCACGCGTCCGTGGTCTTTATCGGGATTCTGCTACCTGAGGTGGGGTGGCCAGGGTAGGGGAACGCAGGACCACCTGACTCCACTGCGTTCCAGCCCAGGGCCCTGAGAGTGGCGGGAGGAGAGGGTCCCACCACTGGGTCAGCGGGGATCCGTCCGCAACATGCTGACCAAATACTGACTCACCACACTGTCCAGTTCTGCCCCTGGGCTACTTCCTACCCGGTCTCTCGAGTGGGTCCCTCTGGTTCCTCCAACTCGTCGGGATATTCAGCCACCAGTAGCCCCGGTAGCTCCTGCTAACCCTCAGTGTCGGGCTCCCTCTGGCTCAGGTCGCTGCCCAGCTCCTCCAGTTCTTTGAGGCACTCTGCGGCTGGCAGTCCTGGTAGCCCGAGTCCTTCCTCAAGGTCAGGTTTCCCCTGGTCCAGGGCCTCCCCTGGCTCGGCAGCAGGGTCTGCAGGGAACAGCCAGCAGTCTGTGTCTGTGTCTGTCTCCCTCCCTGGTGCTGCCCTCACTGGGCTAAGGGCCCCACCTTTTGTACTTCTGGTTCCACCCCTCCCCTTCCGGGGGGGTGGAGTAAGCTTGGCCTGGCCCCGCCCACTCAGGCTGAGAGAGTGGCTCTTTACCCTCTGGTTTGGAAGGAGGCCACCTTGGCTCCCTACAGACCACTAACACTGTTCTTTGTCCTTCCCTAAAGTCAGCATTCACCTGAGCTGCTTGTTCAGAAACCTGACCTTTGCGGCATTCTGTTCAAGTGTTAGAGGTTCCCTTCCCCATTTCTTCTCTTGCCACCCTCCCTGCTCCCTTCTGTGGGTTTTACAGTTGGAGGATGACCCAAACTCTCTTCTGAGTCTTTCCCTTGACAATTAAACAAGTCACTGAGGGTTCACTTTTGTATCTAACCCTGAAATTAGGGTGCCATCTAGTGGCCCTTGATATACAGTTGTAAGGATTTTCCTAGTATCAGAGGGGTAGCCGTGTTAGTCTGTATCCACAAAAACGAGGAGTCTGGTGGCACCTTAAAGACTTAACAGATTTATTTGAGCATAAGGTTTCTGTCCTTTGCCTCACCAATACTACCATTATGGATAAGAAATGTCATTTGCTAACTTTTGGAGTTTGCATTTAAAAGGATCCCTTGCGTTACATTTCTCTTTCACACAAATGTGGCCAAACGCCAGTATCGGTTTTGCCCGTGAATTCCCTTGTAAATATTGTCATTATTTTTTAAAGTCCTTGTGGTGATACAGAGAGCAGTGACACGTTGGGTCAGGTGGCCTTTTCCTAATCTTAGACATCTTGTGTTGTGGTAGGAAACTGGATAGCTACATGGACAGGGAATTAGTAACTTTTAAGTTATTTCAAATCTGATAGGGAGGTAGTCACAGGAAGTTATCATTTAATGGCCTCTCTGGGTTAAGCTGATAGTCCCATTCTATTAGTGGGCAAATGTCAACATCAGAAAATGATTCTAACAAATGACTTTCTTGTCATTTTTATCTGTTACTGCCAAAAGTATGCTAGATTCTTGTCTAGGTGTGAAGAAGACAAAGTCCCTGTCCCAGGCCCCAGTTCAGCAAGGCATGTTAACACATGCATACAGAGTAATTCCATTCAATTCAATGGGATTTATGCTAAAAATTATGCATGTTCTTAAGTACTTTGCTATATCAGTACTCCAAAGAAGTAGACATGAGAAGGATTAAGGGCCTGATCCAAAGCCCTTGGAATGCCTTCCACTGATTTCACTGGGCTTTGCATCAGGCCCTAAATGAGCCTGGAGTCTTTAATTAGCGTCTCATCTCTTAAGATGATTGTTCCTCAGAAGCATTGAGGCCTGTTGGCGTGGGGGAGCTTCCACTGCTGTTGATTTTACTTCTGTCCTGTCGGTGGGTGGATGTCTCCAGCAGCAATGTGACTCCAGCACCCACCACTCAACGCTAACGTCATCTAGTAAAGTTAAAACAATGGAGTCATTCGATTATCTTGGTTTGTAGTGACAATTGTAGCTGAAATGCCTGCCTTATTTGAACTGGTCTCTTAAAGGGGAAAGGGCCTACGTCCTATTACTAATCCCTTCAGCCAAACATTTCACCATTTTGGTTCATTTAAGAAAACATTTGTGCATCTTTGCACATCTTGATTTTATTAGGAAGTGGGAGTACCAAAGTACTGCAGAGAAGCAAGCTGTACCTTTGGTATGCACAGTCTTTCTAATAATAATAATAATTAATAATATTTTGTTACTTCTGTTACACCTTTCCTCTGAGGAGCTGAGTGCTTCCAACATGCCTGAAACCAGAAAGTCAAGATCTACAGATCAGAGAGGGCCACAGGAGAGTTCACAGTTTTCCATGCTTAAACCAAACCTTGAATTTGAAATTTGACCAATGCTAAACATGATGTAACACCAAGTGTAATATGGCATTTTACTCTGACAGCAGCTTTATGGGATAATTTTAAACCCATGTATGCAGTGATTTTGGATCGTATTTTGTGCACATTATTATTGTATGTCTGGTTATACTCACTAGCTTCTTTATAAATGTCTTTGTCACAGAAGAGCCTTGCCTTGGGGACAAGTCCATATTCTGTCAGATGGAAGTTCTGGCTCGCTACTGCTCCATCCCTGGCTACAACAAACTCTGTTGTGAGTCCTGTGGCAAAAAGGCCTCCACCACCAGCATGCCGCCCAGTGTAGACCAAAGTGCTTTAGAGACTGAAAGTCATGAGGGTGCTTTCTTTCCCAGCCCAGTCACACCACTGCCCTTTCATCCCACTGCCCGGCACCGCCCACATAGGATACAAGGCACAGCTGCCAAAGAGACAGATGCATCCCAAGCTGCTCACGTCCAGCTGTCCAGCACAGAAGGTTCAGCTTCCCATGGAACCTCTTGGGCTAATGCTGCGACCCAGTCTCGGGGCACTCCAGTCGATGATACTTCAAAAGTTGACACCTCAAGACCACTACCTCCTAGCCGGCAGGCTGCAGCAGGGCAGAGTTCTGGGGAACTCTGGGGCAGAACTGCCTTTCAGTGGTTCTCTCCAGCCTTGAACAAACCTGCCGGTGCACACAGCGAAAGTGATTCCTCTGTCCCCTCCCAGGGCATAGCACGACGGAGAAGGCATAATACTGGAACCAAGCAGCTGGGGAACAGTCTCAGGATCTCCTCCCCTGTTGTGACATGAAGTATTTTTCCAAAGTCTCTCTTGTCGACGGTTTACATGGGCAGAGCAGCTGAGTTTCCGAGCCACTTTCGGAAACGAATGAGACACAGAATTAAAAACCGAACGGAAGGCTACCGAAAAAATGGATTCATTTTTATGACTTTTCGGCAGTGGCACTTTTTCATTCTTTATTGGAATAATGAAAAAAGATCAGATCAAAGGAAGAAACAGAAGGAAGAAACAGCACAGGCCACTGGGTTGCAAATGAACCCCAAGCAGTGGCTGAGCCTGCATGGCTTGTGCAGCCAACCCCTGGTTACCTCAGAGAGTGGCTTGAATCAATCGGGCATTTCCTTCCAAGGTGCTACAAAGAGATTTTTCGAGCAATAAAACAAAAGGCAACAGAAAGGACCTTTTGACCCTCAGCTCAGTCCTCACTCACCTGCTGCTGTTATCCATGTGGCAAGGATCACAGTGGACTCTGAAATCCTGTTGGAAATGGTGCTGCAAATAGATTTTCTATTCTTAACCTCAGTGAAGAGCAGAGCAGGGGGCAAGGGAACAGCAGGCCAGATGGACTTGTACTCCATACATGTGGATAGGGAGACCCAGTTTCAAAAGCAGGGTCAGGGGAGGGGCTGTCAGCATCCTGACCCAGCTGGCAGAGGGATGGTACATGGCAGGGGTGTTTGGCTTCTTTGGGAGGGGGTGTGGTGGTCCTTGGACTGCACTTCGCTCACAACCTGTCTCCAGCTGCGTAGGGTGTCCTTTCAAGGTGGGCAGCCTGTGTTTGTGTCTGGAGGCCCTACGCAGTGAGGCAATGGCAAGGTCAGTCACCAGAGAAGGAGGCAGAAGTGGGGGAAGGAGGGTGGCATTAACCACAGAGAAAATGAGGGAATTCAGTACATAAATATGTTGCAGATTCCTGTGTTTGTGACAGAAGTGTGTTGCCTGAAGGTGCTGAGGAGAGCAGCCCCTGCGTAGAACAGTTTGGTTAGCGACGTGTGGCTCCCACAATGCACTTCTCTTCATTTGAAATTTTGGCTGTGGGGGCGTGTGCTTGTCCTTTAAAACTGTTCTATAAGGTGCTGTTTTGATTCCTGCTGAGACCCCATGAGTGGGTGGGTCCCAGAGCCCAGGTTCCAGCCTGAACACAAACATCTACACTGCAGTTAAACAGCCCTGTGGCCTGAGCCCTGTGAGCCCAAGTCAGCTGACACGGGCCAGCCACTGGTGTTCAATTGCAGTGTGGACATACCCATCTAGTCTGACTCTGTTCGTGCTCCCACTGAAGTCAATGGCAAAACTTCCACGAGCAGGATTGAGCCCAGTCAAGCAAGGTGCTGAACATCTCCTGAGAGGGCTGACTTCAGTGGGAGTTGAGAGCTCTCAGAAGATTGCAGCTGGCGTTCAGTGCTTTGCAGGAGCCAGGCCTAATCTGGACAAGATGGACACAAATAAGACAAGACAACAGTTCGGGCAAAGGCGGGTGAGGGACGATTGCAAATGAGAATAAGGTAGGCAAAATTGCTGGAATAGTAGGTGAGTTTGAAAGCGAGGCCATGCTTGGCAGACGGATGTTGAGACATTAGTCCAGCTGCAAATGCGTTCTCAAAAATACATTTTTCTGAAATTTGTGCTTACTGTGGGCTTACTTTTGCTCCCACGGAAATCAGTGACAAAATTCCCTGCTGTCTTCAGTGGGAGCAGGATTGTGCCCCTGTAGTTGTCACTAGTGCAGGAAAGAACGTGGGTCAGCTGATCTGCAGTATGCCCTCAGACTGTAGACTGCAAGCCTCATGGAGTGTTCACAGCTCAGTAAGCGTCAGATCCACCTCATGCCTCGTGTGAAGGGCTGGTCCAGACCTCCTCTTGACTTGGCTGCTGAGGAAGTCCAGCCCTTTGTAGGAGATGCCCAGCATCCAGAAGGTGTGGGGCCTAGATAATCTTCCTCTTGTGTCAGAGACTAGGACGCTCACTTGCCTCAAAAGGATGCTGTAAAGAGAAAGATATTGTTACCCCTTTTTGACCCGAGCAGCTAGTCAAATTTCAGGGCCATGGGGATGTTCCAGCTGGAAGTAACAATTGATGGAGTCTGCTATTTTCTGTGCTGCAATCTTGTTTATTTACAAGGAATGTGCAAAGCCCTGTTTCTCTGATCGCAGGAGGAATCAAGAGCAAAGGGACATTTCCTTAGCTTACTGCCCCAAGCCTCTTTAGCCAACAGCCCAAAAGCTTTTTCTCACTAGCTTTGTCCAGGATCACACTGTGCTCACGGGCTGTTGCTTGGCTTTCTTGATTTTTGCGTGCCTCTCTCTCTGTTCTTGTCTGTCTTTAGTTTCTGTGTGTTCTCCCTCTCTCCCCCAACTCAACCCCTCCACCTACACAATCCAAAACTCCTGAGTGGGCTCTGTTTGGCCTTGTTTTAAGTGTGGTTCCTTAAATGTCTCACAGCGATTTTAAGTGGAGGTCACATTCATATGTCAGTTGCATTGAGGTTTTAACTCAGCCCATAACAAGGTGTAATCCAGTCCATACGCATATATTGTTGGTTAGTGCTTTTAAGGCTTTAATTTTAAATGATATGTTTGCAAGAAGAAGAGCTCTATAATATGAATGAAGTGTACATACACCAAAGTGACAAAAGGGGTAGAAATGCTCAAAAAAACAATAATTTGTTAAACTAATGAAATCCTTTGGGGCCTTTTGGAAGGAATGGGGAGTAGTGAAAAATGGTTTGTTCTTTCTTTACTGCCTCTTACATTTTTATGTTTTTTACCTTCTGCATTGGAAGGCTTGCTGTGACATTTTAACCAAGGGCAAAAAATGCTGAGTGTCTGGGTTGGTAGTGACTCTCTGCACCCTCACAGGTGGCTGACAAGATGGGTAGGGAACTCTCTCTCTGAATCTGAGACAGGGGAGGGATAGCTGGGCTGCCCACGTGTTTTGGGCCTGAGGTGAGGTCACTGGCAGGCTCGGAACTCAGAGTCCCAGCTATATGCTTCTGAAGGCTACATTAAGTATTTAAAGGCCAGTGTAGTGCGGGAGACTTAGCCCAAGAAAAGGAAGCCATGGACAGAGTGTCTAGTTGGTACACTGTGCATGCTGTATCAATAATACCGGCCTGGTCTGTTGCAGCTGGTTAGTTTCTGTTGTAAGGAATTTGAAGCTATTGGAGATCAGATCAATCAGTCCCTGAATGCAAACTGCTTGTGACCCGCTGTCCCTCAGAGACACTTTATACTGGTGTATAAAATGGGTTTAGTGAAAGCAGAAACCTGATTGGTTTACAAAGGTTCATTTAATTCAGGGAGCTAGTGCAATTTCATGTCAGACCATCGCAGACCCCTTACCAAAATGTAAGAAACAAGCATTCTTAAAACAAACAACACATTTAAGGAAATGTAGTAACAGGATGTCTGTGATAGAGGCATGCAGGTTTCTGGAACCATCAGGGACCCTTTCATAGGTTTGCTGCAAACCTTGGGCCTAATTCTGGCAAGAGCTTCACCAATGTAAATCTGGAGTAACCTCACTGATTTTAATGGAGTCACTCCAGATTTACATTGGTGTAACAAATCAGAATCTGGCCCTTAGATAACTTCTTACTGCAAACTGCACACAACATTAGTGGCTTGTCCCTCTGATTGAAATATCATTATGAACTCTTTAAGGGAGTGCTTGAGTGTCAGTGTTTATTTATTATGCCAGAGATAATGCTTCATTTTGTGTGTTGTTTACTCTTTAAAGAGCATTCTTTTCTAAGACTTTCACCTGAAGCTTACAGCTCCCACCAAGGTACATTACCTAGATGGCAACACCCACTGGGACGAATGGGTTAGGAAATACCGCATCATGCTCCACAATTACTGTCTGTAGTCAGTGGTCATCCCTGATCAGTATTGTGAGCAGGTTTGAGTGCCAGAATGCCAGCAGCTCCACTGCAGCCCCAGCCTCTGGAGAGTTTGGGGTGGGGTAGGAACCGTTCTCCATCTCATCAACAACTACTCCCAGTGCACCAGCATGGCTAAGATCTGGAAACCTGTCACATGTGGAGTCAAACTGAGAGCCCTGACATCAGGGGGTGGGTGTGACACATTATATAAACATAGCACATAATTAATATAAATTATGCACTAAAACGTAGTCCATAATTGTGATGACTCACTGCATCAGCTCCAAAATCACAACGTGAACTAGTAACTTGTAGGCCACATCTGTTATGACATTTACTTTGAATCCACAGGGAAAAGCTGAGAGGAGGGAACTGTTCCCTGCTGGAGATGGTAACATGCATCTCTCCTGCTAGTTCTGTGGCCTGTGGCAACTCAATACAGTGTTGGGATTAAGATGAACATAGGCGGTTTTTCAGCTTTTTCCCCGTGAAGCAAAACTTTTCCCTCAAGCAGGTTCAACACGTTTGCTCTTTGCCTCTCACAAAACCTGTTTACTTCAAGCATTAAAAAATGATTGCTAACCATCATTGCTTGGGATGTCTCCAGAAAGCAGCACACGTGCAGGCCCTTGCACTCCACACACAACAGCTGTCCTAGGCATTGTACGAGTTCTGTATTGCAGCATCTAGGAGCAAGTCTTTATCTCAGGACTGGCTGAATAAGCACAGTCTATAGTAGTTTGTCCCTACTGTGAGCAGGAAGCTATAGGCTTAGCAGCTACACCAGTACACGGATTCCTGCCGCCTATGTTCCACAGTGCAGTATGTCAGATTTGGAAATTACCCCAAAGCCCTCACTCCCTGCAACATGACTGAGTGCTGTAGGATGGTGCTTCAAGAATCCTGGAACCCACTGGTACAACAATGGTTGTAAGATTGTGTGTGGATGTACCAAGAGAGTTCTGCAAAAGTATTAATGTTGCATGGACAAGCAACACAACAAACCAGTTGATGTGATTGATGTGCCTAAAATGGTTTTCTTGCGTAGTGTAGACAGATCTATAGTGAGTTGGGCATTTGTTTGATGTTGGTGAGATCCTAATACATACTTGGTTTGCAAACCCAGAGAAAACACTAGTCACCACCAGAGCTGGGCACAACAGTGAGACTCAAATTTATGTGAAGTAGGTGCAGTTTAAGGTCTTGCACAGGGATGTACCAGTGTCACAACAGCTAATGACACTGTGTATGGGGCAAGTCACATCACCAATCTCTCCATCCCACAGCAGTGAAGATTTGTCTCCCCGACCTCTGCCACTCCCACCCACAAGAAGATTGTATGTTGCAGCTGATACCTAACCGGGTGAGTGGAGCTGGGACTTGGGATAGTTTCCTATCTCCTCCTGGGCCGATGAACACGTCAAATCATTCCTGTGATGTAACCTTGTCCAGTGTTACGATGTGTAAAGTTTTGTACATATAAGATTCAGAGCTTTTTAATATTTATTAATTTTGTTGTTGGTGGGGTTTTTTTGAAACTCTTAATGTAAAAAATCCAGTCATTGCCCTCACCCTTTTCTGTTGGTTTATTTTTGAGGGCAGTGGGGGAAATATACCATGTGAATAATGCAACCTGTGTGTGATTATTGAGAAGTGGGTTGAGCAGTAGCAGGGGTCCTGGGTTCAGGAAGAATGATATGGGGAGGAGGGTTATAAAAGTGACTCCACTGCCTTGCACCTGTTTAAAGTGAGTATGCAGTACTGCTGAGTCTGGATTAGTGGAGTGTAACATCCAAAGAATGAGCTTTGTCCATATTTCTATCATTAGGGGACTGTGTTCAATAACCCTTTCCTCACCTCCAGTCCACCTCTCTGGCTGGGGTATAAATCAGAAGCACTATCAGTTAATTCAGGCTTTAAGGAGAACAGTATTTCATTTCTTTATTTAACTTCAACAAAACCGACACACACACTCCTGGCTGTGTCCCATGAAATCTTAGAGACATTTTGGCAATGTTTCTATTCAGTAAATGAGAGTGACCCAAGAAACACACAAACACACACACTTATAAATTAGCAAGCACACTGAAATGGCTGCAATAACTACATTTCATAAAAACCAGATGAGCCTGCTTGGTTCATGCAGTCTGACCCACTATTACAGTGTTTGGTTTTAATTATGTTTCATAGTTTCTGTGCAGTGAGACATGCGGCCATCTGTTCGGTGAGCAAAATGGGGATGGATTCATTCAAACAAACATCCCATTTCTAAGAAGGCCATGCTAGTTAAAGGGCCAGAAAAATTGCTCCCAGTGGTTTTAAGATTCTAATTTGGAGTAGTTAGTATGGTTTATCCTAGTTATAAATGTGTAGCAATGCAACCACTGGGAAATCCCATCTCATGGACAGATCATGACCTCTATTCACAGATTAGAATGTCACTGGAATCCAAGTGTATTTGTAACTCACTGCAATTCTATCTCTTTTCTCTGTACAGTTTAATTGTCAGGGCTCTGCCTTGATGGACAAAAAGTGTCTTACCTCATTCAACTTGGCTTAACATGATTGGAGAGCCCCATCAAGACCTAGGCTCGAATGTTTGAAGCCATGTTCCCTGGCCCTGTTTTAACCTTGACTACATCCTTGGCTACTGCACAGCCTGCTAACATGGCTTCAAATGTGTTAGCTTAATAAGACTGGAAAGTTCCGTCAAGACACAGGCTAACGTGTTTGAAAAACACACCCTTTTTGCCAATCAAGACAGGGCCTAGGGCTCTGGGGATTGAAGCTTCCCTCTTAATATCTGGTACTATCAAATTAGAGAAAAATAAAAATGAGTTTCGACTTTCTAAAGAAAAGGTGACTGACCAGTTCAAGCCAAAGACCAGCATCCAAGTGTTTCAGTGTCAGATGAAACTGGCAACAGACTAAAGCAGAGAAACTCTGCTTCATAAACGTCGAACAGAAGTTAATATGAAAAAGTATAAAATATCTTGTAGGTCCTGTGGTAGGAGCTGACTTACCACTAGAGGGAGCCAGACACCATATTACTGTTCTAGTACAGGAAGGGGTGAGCTCACAGTTAGGGGTAATCCTTAGGCTCTGGAGGCAAGTGCCTTGTCATTTGGGCAGAATGTAGTGCAAGGGAGCACAGATTATTTCAGTGACATCCCCACACTTCCGGACACAGCCCAACAGCCCCTAACTGAGCTCCTGTTAGTGTTACAAGCTACCCGGATCGCAACTTGTATGTTGCTGGCTGCTGGGGACGCTGCCCAGTCCAGCTGTGGACAGAAAAGTGGTGGAGAAAGACGTAAGTAGAGAGAAGCCCAAACCATCCCTATAGGCCCTAGCCCTACAATGCAGCCCATGCGCTGCAGCTGCACACCCTCCAAGCTTTGGGGTGTTTCACGCCAGGATGAGAATTTTGCTTTTCAGCCGATCTCCAGTTATAATGCCGCCTTGGCTGTAGCAGCGTTTAAGTAAACATGAAAGGCACAGGCCTAGCCCTTGTTTCCTGCAGCCTCCTTCTCCCTTTATGGCAGCCTTGTGCTGTGAGAGAGTCCGTCCTCCCAGAAGCTTAGGGTTGTGCTGTGGTGGAAAGGTGCCGGCGTAGGTGTCTGATAAAGTCCACTTGAGACTGAGGTATGACACGGTTGATAATGGACTTGGGGATCCATCCCTTAAAAAAACCAAAACATCTTTAAATAAGCAGGGCTGAAGATTTCAGTGCAACGAATTTGCCAGCCTCAGCTCAGTTTTGGAGAGAGTGGCTGGAGTGACTCCATCCATGTAGGTGCAAATTCTGGAGTCTGGCAGCCTGGAGTCTCTTCTGGGGAATGTCCCCAGAGTGGGGGATATGTGGATTAGAGGGAGGGGGACACTTTGCAGGTACAGACTGGCTGTGTCAGCTTTGTACACCCACTGCAGTAGCCCCGGGGTCAGGGGTCATAATAGGTTGGACTAGAGGAGACAAGGACAGAGACCTGAGGTTATCCTAAGGCCTGGTAATAATTTGAGCTAATCTGAACAATGGAGGTGTAAGATGCCTCCTCTCAGTTCCTGTCCCAGTGTCAGCACGGGTGAATCCTGCCCACACGGCACAACTCGGGCAAAAAAATAAAAATTCTGCACACAATATGTTAAAATTCTGCAAAACACTGGAGGCTCCAGCATGGCATTGGGGAGCACAGGCCATTGGCTGCACAGAGGTGGGAGATCAGGAGATCACTGTGCAGCTCCTTCCCCCTCTCTCCCCCCGGGGAAACGGACTCAGCAATGAGATTACACCTGACCCTGACACAGTGCAAGGACCAGGCCTGCCCCAGAAACACCCCAGGGCCCTGCCTCTCCGTGCCAGGTGCACCAGGTGTGTGCTGGCAGGCAGGGTCAGCAAGGTAGGATCCAAGTGTGGAGGGGCTTAGTGTGGGGGGATCCAGGTGTGGGTTGAGAGAGTTCTGTGTGGGAGAAGCTGGGTGTGGACAGCTCAGTGGGGGATCTGGGTGCAGGGGGGATCTGGATGCACAGGGGCTTGTTGCGGGGTTCTGAGTGCAATGATAATGGGACTCTGCAGGGGGGTCTGGGTGAAGGTGTTTGGGGCTCAGCAGTGGGGTTATGTGTGTGGGGGGGAATAGAGCTCAGCAGGGGGGCCTGGGTGGGGGGGGACTCAGTGAGGGGGTCGAGATGCTGGGGGAGTGGGGCTCAGTGGGGTGGGGAAATTCAGGTGTAGCAGGTTGGGGCTCAGGAAGGTGGGGATCTGGGTATAAGTGGCTGATTGGGGAGGTGCGGGGGGAGTGGGGCTCTGGGTGCAGGGGGGTGAAGCTCAGCAGGAGGGTCTGGCTATAAGGGGGTCTGGATGCACAGAGATTGGGCGGATGTGGGAGCAGCTCCCGGTACAGTGAGCCCCTGGCCCCCTGCACCTAAGGAGTGATGGGTGCAGGAAGCATGGTCGGGGGTGGGGGTGGGGGTGGGGAGTTTGCAGAGCTTCCTACAGCTGTGGGAGGGTCTGACCCAGCCCCGGATGCCATACAGGGGAAGAACAAGTCCTGTCCTCCCCAGCCCAGCTGGGACAAGCAGCTGAGCCCGGTGCAGAATAGGAGCCACCAGCTGGGTCTTCCCCAGTCCCACTCTGTGCCCCACAGTGATTTACCTCTCCGCTGGCTGCCCTGGGCACCCGAAACATACTGCTGGGGAAGGTTGCAAGACTGCTCTTGTGGCTTCCCTTTGGTTCCCTGTCAGAAAGTCATTTTTCTGTGGGGAAGCAAAGAAATCTGCAGGGAACATACATTTTGCACATGTGCAGTGGTGCAGAATTCCCCCAGGAGTACTGTGTCAGCTTGCACTGTGCATTCCTTCCCTGAAGCAAAGGAAAAGAGCATGCACCCATCCTGGGGGCTCCTGAGAGTATATACAGCTTGGCTAGCTTCCAGCATTAATGTGATGACAAACCATGCTAAGAAGCGCAAAGTCAGTGCCTGGCTATTATTTTACAGCAATCCATTCCCCAGAAAGGATCATTGCCTTTCAGTCCTCCTTATACTGCACGTCTCCCTCCCACAGGTGGCATGTGGCGACTTGTGGCAATAGCAAAGTGGTCATATATCCTAGCAAGGCAGCATGAACTTGCCTTGAGGTCCATGCTCAGGAGCCAGGTGAAGCGAGTCTGACATTGGTCACCTTCCAATGGTTGCAGAACAATGCAGCTCAACCCAGACTCAGCCCTGGCAGTTGGGGGAGAAAAAGGAATTTAGCTTCTTTCTGAAGGGAGACCAACTGAACCTTCTGACTTGGACACTAAAGTAGCTCTAGCCATCTCAGGTTTGGATTAACACATCTGCTTACATTGAAACCTGCTTACAAGCTCTCCATGACATCCCTTCTTACTGGACTGAGCCAATTGTGCATCAATTAAATACAAATAGATTAAAAGTACATGTATTGAGGTCTGATAATAATGCCATGGATGGGTAGTTCTTCCTGGGGAAAGAAGTTTGACTAGCCATTGAACTGTACAGGTATCAGCTCTCATCTTAATAGGCATCACCTCACTAGTCACATTTCATTTTAGATTCCTAGGCCCAGTCCTTCCATGACCTCTGTGCAGGCAGACCCCTGCAGCTAATGTGTCTCTGCGTGGCCACATGGGAATGCCTGTACAGATGTTATTGTAGGGTCAGGCCCATACTTTGTAAGTGGATTTAAAGCTCATGAAAATAATGGAGTATACCAGCGATGTAGGCTAGAAACCAGGTAGAGCACTCTATACAGCCCATCTAATGCACCTAAGGCCTAATCTGCATCAGACCCTACCGTTCCAGTCCTGCCCCTTCTACCAAGATATCACATTCCTGAGCTGCACCTTATTCTGTTTCAGATCTCCTGATTAGAGATGAATACTGGTGTCTACCTGTGCACTGGGTTTGTGATGGGCCCAAAAGAGGGCTGGGATCTTCACTTGTAACGGTGCCTTGTTAAAAATAAAATTTAAAAGCTCAATTATTTAATGCCTTACCTGCCTTGCAGTTGCTAGGTGCTAACTGTTCAGAAGAGTGGTTTCTGTGTGGCCCTAGATGTGTGTTGTGCTGAACATATTTGTATTCCACCGAAATTGTGTATTCGTGATCTCTCTCACACACACACACGCACACCCCTATAGGGAAGATGTACCTCTTGAGTGCACAACACACATGCTAAAATAATGCATGCACAGATTCCTGTTAACATTCAGAGCCTTCACCTGACTTGCCCCTTTTGCATGGGCATGAACTCGGAGTGGGTTGCAGTGCCAACCAGATACACAGTTGTCTCCTTCTTCCAGCAGTGCCGTACACTGACAAAGTCCCTTTGGCCAATGAGGTTTCCAGGGTGCTGAGCAGTGATCTCATGAGTCAACAGGGTGTCCTTCCCAATTCTTTGAAGGATCTTTAGCAAGGACACAAACCAAAGAACTGAATAGAAACTATTGGATGGGAAACTGTAACAACCAAACAGTCTGGAAAACCTGGTCCCCTTCCAAACAAGCATAGGGGGTGACAACAGCCCATGAACCAACTGGCCATTTTGTTCCCTTAAAGGCACTAATGGTTTTGCAAAACAAATGCCTGTTCTCCTTGCTGGCACCTTTCCACAGCTGTGGAAACCCACCTTTAAATGTATTCTTGGTACGTCTTTGAGTAGTAGAGGTGGAATGTTCTAACCATCCCTCCTCATCTTTTTCCAAAGCTGCTATGATCAAGGCATATCTACAGGAGCAAAGGCTGGACTTCATGCCCCATTTAGAACCTTGTTCCTTCCTTGCATATATAGGCTTAATGCATGATTGGGAAAGTATCAACCTGTACCAAGACTTGGCAGGGTTGGGGTTAACACTATCTTCCTCAGCAGAGGAAAGATCACAGCTGCAAGCGCTAAGTGCAGGGACTGGCAGGGTGGGAGAGCTTGACCAGCTGCGGATAATTAAATAATCCTCCCAGTACAGTATAAGGGGGATTTGCCCCTAGGAACTTGGGTTAACCAATATTAGGAGTGATAAGCTGTAAGAAGTAGTTAGTCCTGTTGACCTAAGAAGAAATGTTATTAGCTAGCAATAGTTTATGGGTTAGGTACTTCTCTAATACGATTACTTCCTTTAAAGGGGTGGGGAGTGTTTCTAATACTAGTGTGGAAGCTAAGCTGAAAGAGACAGAATGCACTGATTAGAAAATACAGTGTGACTCCACTAGCCTGTGTAGAAGCTAGCCAGGGATGTGCCCTGAGGTATAATGCAGCAGAGGTAATGTTGATCTCTGGCTAGCAAGTTACTAAACTCAGGAGAGCAGGAATTAGAGGCCAAATCAAAACAAACTAGAGAGACTTAATTCTAAGATGCAATGCACTCAAAATCTACTCCCAGTGCTGTGCCCCCCACTGCAGTGCAGCAGCATTACTAGCAGGCTTGGGTCCTGAGAAGAACAGAACATTTCTGGGAAAACACCCCAGGGTAGGAATGGTCAGATCTGCAGTCTGTTAGCCAATGGGAAAAGGCTGTTTCTGCTCTGACTAGTTATTTCTTTTACTTCTGATTAGGTACTTGACCTCCTATTAAGAACCCAACCCTCTATTGTGTTTGGGGTGGGGAGAGGAGGTGTGTTTCTCTATTTTATTGTTGAAGACCCTTTCAAAGAACTTTGTACAATCAGTTTAATTATCCAAGTGGCTGTCAGCATTCCAATAGGTTTCCGCTGTACATCTCTGACTTGTGAACTTTGTGATTTACATGGACTTCATTAAATGACTCAGCACATACATTCATTTCACTCAGTTAATTAGCATTATCTGTGCATTAGTTAATGGTCACTTTACTTGATGGTCTTATAAAGAAACTCTGCACACTGATGTCTGCATGGGGGCATAAAGGCAGCAGCTTGTTTCTGTATAAAAATTAAACTCTTCCAGTTTACTGTTTGCTGTGACCCTGTGCAAATATCTAACAGCTGATCAAACAATGAGAGGATGACAGCCCTGTTCTGAGTTCCGTCTTTGGTCTCCTGGACCAGTCACTAATATATTTGACAATGATCAATATAAGTTTCCTACAATCAAGGTGCCCAAGGAAATTGTTTTACTTCCTCTTTCTTGATGAATATAGTATCCAAAACAAAAAGCCCTCCCGCGCTCTCACTCTCAAGTAAATCTTAAAATATATGCTAGTGTATCAGAACTCCATGCCCCACTTTAACACCTGCTCTTACTGCATTTAGTTTGAGGTCCATGTTCTCAGCAAGGTGCAATAGTTGTATGTAATAGGCTCTACCTCTTCTAAATAGCCTGAGTCCTTCTGTGCAATGTTGTCTGGGATTATATCCTGCACTTTCAGGGAATGGCATTGACATTCAATACAGTTCTCTCTTCTAAGATCCTATATAGGTTCCTGTGAGCCTAGGTCTAGCTGGTAGGTGGAGACTCTTATCACAAGTATATTCTATCGGACCTCCACTATCAGTATTGGCTGATTGTGAATTTTTAAGTAAGGTCTGAAGAGTTTGGTTTTGACCTACAAAGCCCTAAATGGCTTAGGTCCTACCTATCGGAGAGACCACCTCTTTCCCTGTGACATACTGTCACAGCGGAGATCAGCAGAGGAGCTGGAGCTGAAGCCCCACTGGCATATACAATACACAAAGGGACTGCTGGCAGGGTATTCTTGACAATGGCCCCATGGCATTAGAATTCACCCTTCCCCTTGGCCTGAAATAACCCCAGCCTGCTGACCTTCAGGCCATGCTGCAAAGTTCAGCTCTTTATCCAGGCACTGGAAATGGAGGGGAGTGTGGGTGGGAAGCGGTCATAAATGGGGAATTACTTAGCGGGAAGAGGGGATTTGAGCTCCTGAGTTGCCTGGTTTGCTGCTGGAGGGTTATGCTGAAGGACACTGCTGCACTTTAGCTATATTTGGGTGTTTATTTTGGCTGTGGTTTTTTTTCAAGTTCTGTCAAGGGTCCTGAGAGCATTTATATAAATGTAAATAAATAACTGCAGGAGGCTTTGGGAGAGATTTGTGAGCAGGCAAAGCAGTAGCAGACGAGAAACTGGAGGCTGTAGAATGCCCAGACCCATCTCTCCATTTACCTTTACTCGACTAAGGGTAGGATTCCACTCAGGCATTTGCTCCAGCTTCTCAAACAGTTCATAGTATAGCTGGTCCACTGGAACGCCCAGCACCGCCTCCATTCGGAAGACTTTGCCAAGCCTAGGAAGAACTGTACTCAGCACCAACTCTCCTTTTCCCTGGGATGAAAGAACATATGGCAGGGTAATCCTAATCACAATGATGTAGGTGTGCTAGAATCAGGACCCAGGCCTATATCAGTTAGCCTGCCCGCACTCCCTGCCAGGTCATGCACAGATTGGCACTGACTCATTCACTGACATAATGGGCCTTTCTAATAAATGATTTTGGTCCTTTTTCATCACCATTTGTTTTATAGATGAAAGTCATTATCTTTAAATCATGTCACTACTATTTATTTATAAAATATTCACCACCAGAGGTACATTCTGTGCTTGCTGTTTCCTTTCTAGCTAAAGGAAACTATCCTTCTAAAGGTCTTAATATATAAGCACATAAATAACAAAAACCAGAACACAGACATGAGTTGGTGTCTGTTAATTTTGTAGCATAAACATTCTGAACTTTCTCGGGGACTATGATTGACTGACTTCCCCTCAAAGCCTTTTCATCTTGTCTATTTGTTTAATGTATTCGTGCGTGTGCTTAGCCAATTGTCTGTTAGAAGTTGCACCTGTTTCCTTTTACATTGACCATAATGTAGAATAGTTTCCTGTAAGCCCTCCTGTTATCTACCTGCTTTTCTGTATCTTCACTCATACCATATGCCCTGGCAGTCACCCCCCCCCCCCTCACACACACACAGCCCTCTAGCCTCTCAAACTAATTCACCCATAGTCCTTTCCATGCACAGGCAGGTGGAAATGTGATAGACATTTTGCCGTTGCTGTTTTGACACTGGCCCTTTAATCTTGAAAGGGGCTCTATGGGGGAGGGCATTGCTAGAGATCGTTATTAACAATAATAAGAGGAAGTGATAAATTCCATCTAGCCCTTCCGTATCCCCCAAGATTTTTTCAGCATGAAACTTTTTTGGACTACTAGAGTAACAAAGGCAACAAGTGCAAAGACTGTACCTGGTAGGTTTCTGTCTGCCAGCCATCTTGCCTTTGCAGTATCCCTAAAGCTCCACGCAGGGTGGCTTCTCCTTGATTCACATAGGAAAGCTCCATGTTTGAAAACCAGCTGGAGTTAACATCAGAGCCATGTTCTTGATCCACAGCTACAGGAGCAAGCACAAAGTACTTGTTCATATATGTTCAAAAGCCTCCCTACTTTGCCTATATACTCTGGCCTTTGATAAGGATACACAATAGATCTGCTGTTTTATGAGTTGTGTGTGGAATTACAGTGTGCACTGATGGGCCTCTCAGCTCAGGCCCAACCCTATAAGAAGATAGATCTGAATCGTCTCTGACTTTGGAGAAGTCCAGACCTGAACATCTTTGCTTGGGGGGCCCTCTCCAATATAACGTACAGAGCAACATCCCATTGCCAGCTAGCCATTTAAGTCAGTTTTCCCATTGTTGATGTCAGAAGGCTATGAGTCATGGTCATGACATTGCAACTGCAGAATAAAATATCTTTAAAGTAGAAAACCATTTAAACAGGTGACTTTTTAAGCAATAGCATTAATATCCAAATAAACTATCACCAATATGCTGATTGGCCCAAACACTTGAGGTAGCATCATTCCACCACACTATAACAAAATTTTCCTGAAATCAAGCCACGTATATAAAACAAAATGAAAAGCCTTGTCTACAACAGCCTCACTTGGACAGCGGCTCTCAAAAGCCCAGTGTTGACATATAGGCACCTGCATCTACATAAGTTTTTACCATTATATGAAGCTGTTTTTAAGTGCGATGTATAAAAACATCTTCAGTGACCATGGTTGTATTGGTCAATAGAGATGGGGCACAACTGGATAAAATCAAAACCATTTGCAGGAGGCACTTACTAGCTATGAGCTGACTTGCTGAAAAGTATTTTTTAAAAATTGCACTTAAAACTAGTTCCCACCAGTAATGTGATAGAAACTGAATGCAGATGGGGACTATTTAGTAGTGTTCCATATACCACATTGCCTCTCCAACGAATGGTTCAAAAGAACAGGACAGGTAGTTCCCATCTGCAAATCTCTGGGTAATTATTAGGTGGGCCTAAAAACACTGTTTAGATATTACAAAACACTGTTGACTGGACTCAACCTTTACTACAAGTCTTTTTGGATTTCATTTTGTGACGAGTTCATTTGGTCTCTCTTACAAGTCTCAGGATGAATATACCATTGGTTAGACAAAAGTCTGGCCGCTAGCCAATACTGAGATGGTTATGAATTATTCAAGGTATTGAGACCTCTCATATGGTGAGAATAACATTAATTCTGTGTTCTCTGCAGTATAGCACTATCTCTGGTTATAGATCAGTCACAGTCAGGGCAGTCTTAATACACATCCATCCATCCAGGGGTTTGCAGGAAGCACATACAGGCTGTGCCAGCTGCAGGAGGAACCACCTATGGGAGATTTCTTAGGACATGCAACATTCAAGCATCTGTGATAAACAGAACTCTTACCAGGGTCCTCCCACATTATCCTCTGAATATAATCAGGAACTGTAGAAGACAGGCAGTGAGATCCTTTTGACATGAGTCCTCTTATGTCATGCCCAATAGCTGAGAGAGCCATTCTCTTCAAACCTACAGGGGGACAAACATAGACAGCTGCTAAAATGTATCATATTCAGTAAGGAGGCACATTGGCCTGGAGATTGGGGCAAAGGTCTGAGAGCAAAGAGAATACTAATTAGATTCACTCGCTCACTGGATGACCGTGGATGGCTTTTGGGCAAGGCACTTCACTGCCTTACGCATTAGTTTGTTTTAGTTGGAAAATAAAATTAAAGAAACCTCTTGCCTCATAACAGGTGGTTTTTCCAGCCATGGTAGAGTAGCAATCAACTGTCTGGAGAGGGAAGAATCTGGTGAACTGCCAGAAAATTGCCTGGAACTGTAGAGATGACCAAAAAGTTTCAAATTTTTTCATTAAAAAAGGCATCTTTACCTGGCAGAAAAGTGGTGAGTTTCAAAATTTTTCATGCAAACAGGGATAAAGTTTACAGGAAAATTTTCATGAGAAATGTTCCGATTTTTCAATCCGATCTAGCAGGACTCCTCTCAGTAAGGTGTGTGTTGGCCTCATGAACTGTCAAAGCCAAGTTTGTGATGATGGCCCAAAATAAGGAGCATGAACCAAATATTCAGAGAGGAAACTTCAAATGCTGTGGGATTGCTTCCATCAGGGTAAATGGTCTTTTTATAACATCAGTATTCATTATACTTTTAGTTTAATGTAAACAGTTTTCAATAATAAAGGTAAGGGGACATCAAATTTGTGTGGAATGCAGGTAATTTGGGGATTAAAATGAGTATCATCCCACAAAATGAGGGACACTTAAGCAGTATGGTGAAAATTTCTAATGACATCACACTGCTGGTAGCTTGCAGAAAAGAATCAGATGTACAGAGGTATAGAATTTAAGGCCATTAAGATCATCTAATCTTGCCTCCTGAATAACACAGGCCTTAGAAACTCGTCCAGTAATTCCTGCATCAAGTCCGTGACTTCCATTTGACCTTGGGTGTCAAAAACATTCCAGTGGAGGAATGAGGGGAGTTTGCCTTTTTCAGTTTTCTCTAACATTTTCCTGTCTAAAACATAAATTAATGAAAGCCACAGTTAAAATGTTGAGCACAGTACATTTTTTTAATCCCAGGATGTTGCATCATATTTCACTGAGCTGCTGCACATCATTGTAGCCCTGTCTCACTGCAGTTCTGCACCTCTGTGATAAATCAGTAATATCTGCTTCAAAACACACCCTCCCCCTGCATCCTACTGTAATACACTGCACTTGACTGCAGCAAAAAGGATCCCTGTATCATAGAACAGGGTCTCTCTGCAGAACAGTGCAGCAAGAAACACTATGTTGGGGGAAATCTGATTCATGGGCATCACAATGAATTGTTCCCTGGCATCAATAATCTGGTTTGGAAGGATTTGATTTTTGATGATAAATTTCAGTGGATGCCAATGTTTATTTCCAGATATTTCTAAGTTGATATTTTTGCACTAGCAGGAACTACCATTCCTCTCCAAGGTACTAATAATGTTGTTTATTCTGAATGTAATAAATTCAGGAACCAAGTCATAATTTTTGACCATGAGAATATGTAATGATTTGTTGTTAGGTCTGCTAGCAAAGAAGGTACCTGTTGTCTACCAGTGCAACGTATCCTATGGTTCAGATCCTCAGCTGATATAAATGGTCTCAGGATTTGGTTCCATGTGTTTTCAACTTTCCCTCCCTATATATGTTGATTATTAATGATCCCATTTTTATGCTATTTTTTTTGCATAAAGGGAAAGAACAATTAGCAGCATTTACAGATTAAAATCTGACCCTCCCTAAACATGATATAGCAAAATAGGAATATATGCACCATATACAGGTCAGCTTGTTTATAAATGTGTCTGTCTGACTATATGTCTATATAAATATATACATATATATTTTATCTATAGAGTGGTGACTGATGCTATTTTCTGTGCGACTGAGAGCGTCCACTGTATAGGACATAGCGATTTATTGTGGTTGTCCTGTAGAATCACACCAGTTATTCAGAGGACAACACTTTTCCATGGTTGACACTACATGGAGGAATATATTTACAGTATATTGTATGCTCTGCTTTATAGACCAAGGAGAGTTCTGCTTACCAGTCATCTTTCGGAGGTGCTCATGTGAGATCCCACAGCACAGTTTGAAAGTTGCTGACAACATGGTGTGGAGGTGTCTGCTGCCTCTTGTATTCAGTGTAAAAGCTGACAATGGCACTAAATCATGCCTTTATAGTGATTTTGAAGGACAACACCTGATGATATGGACCATGCTTCTAGAAAGCAGCTGGGAATGAGGAGCATCCAAGGACAAGGCAACCAGAGGGAGGGGCCGGAGAGAGGCACCCACAGTAATGAGAAATCACTGCTTTTGTTTAAGCATTTTACAGTCAGCACTTTCCCTTGGTTTTGGACAGTCAGACTCATTACTGACAGGTTTCAGAGTAACAGCCGTGTTACTTAGTGTACTAAGGAGTACTTGTGGCACCTTAGAGACTAACCAATTTATTTGAGCATAAGCTTTCGTGAGCTACAGCTCACTTCATCGGATGCATACTGTGGAAAGTGTAGAAGATCTTATTATATACACGCAAAGCATGAAAAAATACCTCCTCCCACCCCACTCTCCTGCTGGTAATAGCTTATCTAAAGTGATCACTCTCCTTACAATGTGTATGATAATCAAGTTGGGCCATTTCCAGCACAAATCCAGGTTTTCTCACCCCCCCCACACACAAACTCACTCTCCTGCTGGTAATAGCTTATCTAAAGTGACCACTCTCCTTACAATGTGTATGATAATCAAGGTGGGCCATTTCCAGCACAAATCCAGGGTTTAACAAGAACGTCTGGGGGGAGGAGGTAGGAAAAAACAAGGGAATAGGCTACCTTGCATAATGACTAAGCCACTCCCAGTCTCTATTCAAGCCTAAGTTAATTGTATCCAATTTGCAAATGAATTCCAATTCAGCAGTTTCTCGCTGGAGTCTGGATTTGAAGTTTTTTTGTTGTAAAATAGCGACTTTCATGTCTGTAATCGCGTGACCAGAGAGATTGAAGTGTTCTCCGACTGGTTTATGAATGTTATAATTCTTGACATCTGATTTGTGTCCATTTACTCTTTTACGTAGAGACTGTCCAGTTTGACCAATGTACATGGCAGAGGGGCATTGCTGGCACATGATGGCATATATCACATTGGTGGATGTGCAGGTGAACGAGCCTCTGATAGTGTGGCTGATGTTATTAGGCCCTGTGATGGTGTCTCCTGAATAGATATGTGGGCACAGGTGGCAACGGGCTTTGTTGCAAGGATAGGTTCCTGGGTTAGTGGTTCTGTTGTGTGGTGTGTGGTTGCTGGTGAGTATTTGCTTCAGGTTGGGGGGCTGTCTGTAGGCAAGGACTGGCCTGTCTCCCAAGATTTGTGAGAGTGTTGGGTCATCCTTCAGGATAGGTTGTAGATCCTTAATAATGCGTTGGAGGGGTTTTAGTTGGGGGCTGAAGGTGACGGCTAGTGGCGTTCTGTTATTTTCTTTGTTAGGCCTGTCCTGTAGTAGGTGACTTCTGGGAACTCTTCTGGCTCTATCAATCTGTTTCTTCACTTCCACAGGTGGGTATTGTAGTTGTAAGAATGCTTGATAGAGATCTTGTAGGTGTCTGTCTCTGTCTGAGGGGTTGGAGCAAATGCAGTTGTATCGCAGAGCTTGGCTGTAGACGATGGATCGTGTGGTGTGGTCAGGGTGAAAGCTGGAGGCATGTAGGTAGGAATAGCGGTCAGTAGGTTTCCGGTATAGGGTGGTGTTTATGTGACCATCGTTTATTAGCACTGTAGTGTCCAGGAGGTGGATCTTTTGTGTGGACTGGTCCAGGCTGAGGTTGTTGGTGGGATGGAAATTGTTGAAGTCATGGTGGAATTCCTCAAGGGCTTTTTTTCCATGGGTCCAGATGATGAAGATGTCATCAATATAGCGCAAGTAGAGTAGGGGCGTTAGGGGACTAGAGCTGAGGAAGCGTTGTTCTAAATCAGCCATAAAAATGTTGGCATACTGTGGGGCCATGCGGGTACCCATAGCAGTGCCGCTGATCTGAAGGTATACATTGTCCCCAAATGTAAAATAGTTATGGGTAAGGACAAAGTCACAAAGTTCAGCCACCAGGTTAGCCGTGACATTATCAGGGATAGTGTTCTTGACGGCTTGTAGTCCATCTTTGTGTGGAATGTTGGTGTAGAGGGCTTCTACATCCATAGTGGCCAGGATGGTGTTATCAGGAAGATCACCGATGGATTGTAGTTTCCTCAGGAAGTCAGTGGTGTCTCGAAGGTAGCTGGGAGTGCTGGTAGAGTAGGGCCTGAGGAGGGAGTCTACATAGCCAGACAATCCTGCTGTCAGGGTGCCAATGCCCGAGATGATGGGGCGCCCAGGATTTCCAGGTTTATGGATCTCGGCTAGTAGATAGAATATCCCAGGTCAGGGTTCCAGGAGTGTGTCTGTGCAGATTTGATCTTGTGCTTTTTCAGGGAGTTTCTTGAGCAAATGCTGTAGTTGCTTTTGGTAACTCTCAGTGGGATCAGAGGGTAATGCCTTGTAGAAAGTGGTGTTGGAGAGCTGCCGAGCAGCCTCTTGTTCATATTCCGACCTATTCATGATGACAACAGCACCTCCTTTGTCAGCCTTTTTGATTATAATGTCAGAGTTGTTTCTGAGGCTGTGGATGGCATTGTGTTCTGCACGGCTGAGGTTATGGGGCAAGTGATGTTGCTTTTCCACAATTTCAGCCCGTGCACGTCGGCGGAAGCACTCTATGTAGAAGTCCAGTCTGCTGTTTCGACCTTCAGGAGGAGTCCACCTAGAGTCCTTCTTTTTGTTGTGTTGGTAAGGAGGTCTCTGTGGATTAGTATGTTGTTCAGAGGTATGTTGGAAATATTCCTTGAGTCGGAGATGTCGAAAATAGGATTCCAGGTCACCACAGAACTGTAACATGTTCGTGGGGGTGGAGGGGCAGAAGGAGAGGCTGCGAGATAGGACAGCTGCTTCTGCTGGGCTGAGAGTATAGTTGGATAGGTTAACAATATTGCTGGGTGGGTTGAGGGAACCATTGCTGTAGTCTCTTGTGGCATGTAGTAGTTTAGAAAGTTTAGTGTCCTTTTTCTTTTGTAGAGAAGCAAAGTCCAAGCATATCGATCAGTTACTAAGCCTTTTCTGGAACCTCCTGGTACTTTTTTCTCTCTCCAAACAAACTGCAACATACTGTGCTGAGCAAGTATTCTGAGGTTAGACATCCCAGATTAAAATCTGTGTTAATCACCCACATGCACCATTTCAGCTACTTGTGAACACCTACTTGATTTTTACCCTGTTAAGGCAGCTGCCCCTCTATCCACATCACCCTGAAGGCCACTACAGCAAACACCCGTGAGCTATGTTAACTTGTAGGTATCCACTGAAGATTATGATGAAGGTTTCTGTGCACAAACTATAATAGACTTGTATGGTTGTGGCTCTAAACGGGATGTGAATGGAGTTCAAGGCCTGTAATTTTCTGTAGTGTACACTGTAAGCTTCTTGCTGCTCTGGTTAAAATGGGAAATGTGCACCCTTTGAACCCTTCCTACCATGGCAGAAAAACAGTGGATATAATTGGTTTGTTAGGAAGATCAGTAATGTGATATGAATACTTTCACTAAAAATGCTGATCTGACTTGCCAAATGGTGGTCATTTGACTGTTCTCTGTTACCATTTGATTCCTGTTTGGTGCCCTTTGTGAAGTGAGATAGCGAACTCTATTCAGTTCCCAGAAACAGCTACTTGTCTGAAAAAAACCCCCCATTATTACAGGTGACACCTAGTTGTCACACTGGTTAGCAGACTCAGACAGGTCAAGAATGACCTATGACGAGCTCAGAGGTAGGAGCTTACACTTTGCACTTGCTTCCCATTATGGACCTCAATATTCAGGCCTGGCACCTTTTGCCAGTATTAATAAATTCACTCTTGAAAGAGTAACAATAATAAAGAGAGATCAAGCTCTCTAAGATCTAAAATCTGCCAGTGGGTTCAGCTGGGCTAGTTGGCTTCTTATAGTGCATTTTAACTCCTTGCTACAGAGGACTTGGTGATTCAGTGACTGCCTCTCTGTCTTCTTGTTTGCCATAGTGAACCCACCGGGAACTTGTGGTACCACATGGTGAGGACAACAAATATAAGCCTTCACTGCAGGTGTGCAAAGTCATTCCTGTATAAAGTTTGACCCTGGGGTAACAGGATAATTTAGCTCTGTAATTCTGCAATCCTCGGTATCAGAAAAATGTCAAAAATTGGAGGTAATTCAGAGAAGTGGGGAGAAAATGTAAGGGGCATGAGGTTTTGATATATAAAGAAAGAACTAAAGCTGTATAGCTTAACCAAAGAGTCTACGTGTATCTAAAGGGTGTCACACGGAAGAGGGAAAGGTCTGGAAGAAACAATCCTGCATTAATATGTGTGTGTGGTGAGGGTAATAAGTCTTACTCATCTCTAATTTCTATGGTCCCATAATTATACTGCTCTGCTTGTATTGCTGAAAGTGTATATTTCATCATAATGTTGCTCTCACCTGCCCTTTTCTGTCTTTCTCAGGCAGCTCTATCTCACCAGGTCTCCGACTCACCCAGTCTCCTTTCCCCTAAGCCTTGGTGCATTCTTTTAAGCCCAGTTGGGGTCACCCTGAGACAGAGTATCTGGGAGAGAAACTGCACTGGAGGATGGAGACAAGTTCATATGCTCCAATACTGAGCCACTGGGGGCAAACATAATGTAACATGAAAAAATAAAGGCCTCTGTTATTTCACTGCTCCTGGGTCATCTGCTCTCCAAAGTACTGAAGTGGCACTTCAAAGCCAAGTATGCAAAGTAACTAAAAAAAAAAAGTCTAAATGAAGGAGGTATAAAGTAAAGCTCTTGGTTCATCAAGTCAGGTGAATGTCAAATTCCCAAGGGGGATGGAGAGGTTCAGAGGACACCATCAAAAGAACTTCTCATCTTTTTTCATTTGTTTTTTTCTTCATCAATACTAACAACACTTCTAAATGCTCAAAACTGAAGTGTCTCCCCTCCATTGCCATCAGCTGTACCAGTTTGTTGGTGTGTTTGTGGTTTCCATCACTCATTATGAGGTCTTAATTGTTCATACACTGGTTTGTTATTGTAGGGTTGTCCATGGTTGTTTGATTACATTGGTTTATTTTTATTGCACCGTGTCACCTTTCAGCCCTCTATCGCCTATCCCCCGACTTAATCCTTAGGGTTTCTGTATGCCATTCCCATGACTCTGACCAGGTATTCTAGGCAGGTACTGAGTGTTGCTGTGATATGTAACCTATTATTTAAATCAGCTTCTGTGCCAAATGACTAGAGGATAGCTAATGTGACACCAATTTTTTAAAATGGCTCCAGAGATCATCCCAGTAATTACAGGCCGGTAAGGCTAACTTCAGTACCAGGCAAACTGGTTAAAATTGTAATAAAGAACAGAATTATCAGACACATAGATTAATATGATTTGTTGCGGAAGAGTCAACCTGCCTTTTATAAAGGGAAGTCATGACTCACCAATTTATTAGAATTCTTTGATGGGGTCAACAAACATGTGGACAAGGGTGATCCAGTGGATATAGTGTACTTAGACTTCAGAAACCCTCACCAAAGGCTCTTAACCAAAGTAAGAACTCATGGGATAAAAGGGAAGGTCCTCTTGTGGATCAGTAACTGGTTAAAAGATAGGAAACAAAGGGTAGGAATAAAGTATCACTTTTCAGAATAGACAGAGGTAAACAGTGGTGTCCCCTAGGGGTCTGTGTTGGGACCAGTGCTGTTCAACATATTCATACATGATCTGGAAAAAGGGGTAAATGGTGAGGTGGCAAAATTTGCGGTGATACAAAATTACTCAAGATCGTTAAGTCCAAAGGAGACTGGGAAGAGTCACAAAGGGATCTCACAAAACTGGGTGACTGGGCAACAAAATGGCAGATGAAATTAAATGTTGATAAATGCAAAGTAATGCACATTGGAAAACATAATCCTAATTATATATACAAAATGATGGGGTCTAAATTAGCTGTTACCACTCAAGAAAGAAATCTTGGAGTCATTGTGAATAGTTCTCTTAAAAACATCCACTCAATGTGCAGTAGCAGTCAAAAAAGCTAACAGAATATTAGGAACCATTACGAAAGGGATAGATAATAAAACAGAAAATATATATATAAATCTATATAAATCCACAGTATGCCCTCATCTTGAATACTGTGTGCAGAAGTGGTTGCCCCATCTCAGAAAAGATATATTAGAATTGGAAAAGGTACAGAGAAGGGCAACAAAAATGACTAGGGGTATAGAACAGCTTCTGTATGAGGCAAAATTAAAACAACTGGGAATTTTCATCTTGGAAAAGAGGTGTCTAAGGAGGGATATGATAGAGGTCTATACAATCTTGACTGGTGTGGAGAAAGTGAATAAGGAAGTGTTATTTACTCCTTCACATAACACAAGAACTAGGGTATCACCCAATAAAATTAATAGGCAGTGGGTTTAAAACAAACAAATGGAAGACAGTATCCTGTCTTCCAACAGTGTCCCAAATCACAGTAAATTCTGTATTAGCTTAATTAAGGGCCTTGTTACCTTTAGAAATTAGGGCATAAGGAGAAGAGCACAGTAATAAGGTAAGTGGGATAATTCCTGTCTAGTCTAAGATGTAACATTCTCTTGCTAGACAGGATGAAATCTTAGTTACAGTCTGTTGAGTCGAGTAAGGAAACTGCTGCTTTATTGTGACAGTTGCTATGTCAATGAAAAATTCTCCCATTGTCCTTCCCTTGGGTTTACACCCTGTATTTACACTGTGTCTCTCCCCTTGATGTTCAGGTGTGAAAACGTCCCTATTACTGTCTGAGATATGAGGGATGAAATCCTGGCCCTAGTAAAGTCAGTGGGCATTTTGCCATTGATATCAGTGGCTAACGGTCTTTTGTGGTACCAGTGTACAGGCTGTTTTCCAAACACAGCTTCTTAGAGTAAGCATATCATTGTTTCTGCTTCTCTACCCCCTGTTCCATTTGCATCCATTATTGAATGCAGCTTCTGGACAGGACAGCCTTTCAGATGGTTTCCAATTAATTTGCAATCCTTTTTAAAAATCCGTTGAACCTGGTGAAGTGTTCAGTGTAAACATTAAATCTATTGTTTGAAACTTCACTTAACACCTCTCTGAAACTGTCCTTGTTACACCAAAACCTGTTTGCTGTTGATGGCCCCATTTGTCAGGCAACTTCTTTGTTTTTCAGGCTGATGGATGGTTTCACTCATTTCCTACAGCCACACGTTTAAATGTATCATCCTACCACAACACCTCTAATTGATCTCAGATCGAGCTGTAGATTGGAACAGGGTTCCTCTGAGTTCTGGGTTACACTCTGACTGGTTTGTTTTGCAGGATTACACATCCTGGGTCTTGGGTTACTGGCGTTGGATTGTTTGGGGATGTTTTTTTTAGAAAGGAGAGCACTTTGTTTGTTTGTTTTATGCTTGTTTTGACTAAATCTTCCTCTCCATAAGGAATGACATGCACTTCACTGAGAGTTATAATTACAGAAAGGTAAGTCAAGCTTGTTGCCTACCAAATTTTACAATTTCTCCCTTAATGAGCCTGGGCAAACCTCAGTTTCCTTGTCATTGCAGTTCACCTTTGCTCTGCTCCTAGTTCACATGCCTAAGCTTGCCTGTTATATTATATAGGAACTCAAACAATAACACCTGTCCCTGGAGACTGCTTCATCCTCTACTTAATCCCGTGCTAGACTGCCACACTTACAATCACCCATTTTGATTACTTGCCTTATGCCTCCAGCAGACAGGCCAGACCTTTGCATTGTCCTTCCACATCACATGGAGTGGGGCATGTCAGCTAGGAAAACAGTCTCCAGCTGCCATCTTGCATACTCAGATGCACTCATCTTCCTTAGTTTCTCCCTGAAAGGGTATCTCCATAGAAGCAAACTGGCTCATTCAGAGGCCACCTACTTAGACATCAGTAAAGATGATCAAGGGTGGGTGCTCCAAGCTGCACTGAGCTTCCATTCTGGGGCTTGTATAAAAACTCTGTAATGCTGAGTTCTTTGGCATCTTTATTTCAGTTGGTGGGATGGGGTCTGATTCTCCACAGCCATACACCGCCAAGGTCATTTATACCAGTGCAATACAGGAACCCTACTAACTCAGAATGAGGTAGTGTTCTACACCCAGGTTGCAATCCCTTTGCACTGGTCTAAATGACTGCACAAGCTTCAGAGCTATGAGAATTAGATCCAAAATGTTTTGTTTGATTTCTCTTTCTGCTGTTTCCCATGACACAAATCCCGAAAGTTTCTAGAGCCATGTTGTTTCGCTGTCTTCTGCTTTCCACATGTGCACCCGGTTGTGCCAAATCCAGATTAGTGCATGTAACTTGACATGTCTAAGCAAATTTGCAAACTTTGCAGACAGTTTTGGAGGGTGGCTGAAAATCTGTCCTATGATCTAGATCCCTATAGAGTGCTGATTTTATACCACCCTGTTTTTGTGGTCAGTGCTAAATTAAGTGACTGAGAGGAGACTGATCCAAACTTCCTTTTTATTTTGTGCTTTCCTAGGAGCTTGGAGATTTTCTGAGGATCAGATTAAAAAGGTAGCACTGATCCTTTCTGTTGCTGGCTTTGTGATACCATAAACACAGCATTCTGAGTAAGGGGAGTAAGTATCATATAAAGATGAGCTTCTATGAAACAAAGATCCTGTTTTCATGCAAAAGTCCCTAGTAATAATGAACAAATGAAAAATGCCAAATGTCAACAGCTCTATATTACCTGGTCCATTCTCAGCATGTGCTGCAGAAAAACACCCAATCACTAGGAAAGGCCTTGATCTTGTTAGTGCCCCTTTCCTTATTCCACCTAAAGTTAGCAGGAGAGCATTTATGTCCTAGTCCCCAAAGAATGCTAAGCCAAGGCTATTATATCAACCACTTGGGAAGGGATGAATTCTAGTACTCCTGCAAATGTGGAATGGATACAAATAGCTACACCCGGGTAGAATGCAGACAGATGACATGCAAGCTTCCCATCCCTCACATCTCAACTTTATCCCACCATGTCAATGTTGATCTGTAATGGACCTTGTATTCCAGTCCTGGACCCACTGCGGTTCAGCCACCGTACTCCAACCCTGACTTGCAGCACTCCTGGCTATGCCACTCTTGGATCCCCACATAGCTCAGGCTTATGTATGTTGCACTTATTTAAAAATCATTTTTGTACCTGTTTTCCCTGTAGAAAGTGGCAGGATACAGGGACTATATAATGATTTTGTGAACTACTTTATTATCCCCTTTACTATCTATGCTTGGCAGTCTCTCCTCCTTCACTTAAGTTAATAATTCTCTAGATTCCTGATGATTTCAAACAGTCCTCAGCAGCCTACGTGAGAACATACACCAGTGCTATGGACTTGCATCTCTGCCTTCCTCCCCACAGTAGCAATGTCCTTCATATAACTCTGTATCTTCTTACACTCATTCCTGTCACTTTTGCACATACATTTCTGTGTTAGTCTCTGCAGGAAGCAGGCATTCAGATAATTTTTTAGGCATTCAGATAATTTTTTATCACCAGTCTTGATGGATTGAAATCCATCTGTTGTCTTGCTCTTTACATGGTGTCCTTAAAATATTACTTCTTTTAGCCAGCAATTGAGGGCTAGTAGTAATGTACTGTCACATGGGGTTCTGAACTTGCCCCTTTTCTTCCTATGTTGAAAGTAGCTGGGGAAGAGGCAGTAGGGAGCATTTTCACTGTACTTCCAAGAGAACTCCTGCTGACTATGGGCTAGACCATGGTTATACCACAAGCCCTGAGTAAGGGACTCAGAGTTACACTCTGGTCCCTGGTTTCCTGATTTGGTCTAGGAGGAAGCAATCTGCACCAGACCTCTACATGACACAGGTTATCGACCTTGTGCATCAGTTTAGCTGTGCTGGCTGGCACATTGCAGGGGCACAATCTAGTCTCACCCACTTTTCAAGGTTTCTTTTCACTGTAGCTGAGACAGGAAGAGCACTGAACATCCTGTGACCTCTCCGGTGCTGCAAGAACTCATACCACTTCCCACCGTACTGGGTCAGTACTTTTAAATGTGACACTTGCAATGAAGAAGAGAAGGTGCTGCTTCCTCTACACTCCTTCATCATTGTATGAAGAAGTAGTGGAAGCCCTCTTTGCCAGAATTCCTTAGTCACATTTCTAATACGAGTATTGCAATGGGCTACTTGTTACATTGTGTGTGTAGGTGTGCATATATATGAGTTAGAAGACTGTCCTCATTGCCCACTATCTATCACCTGGGAAATCTGGACTTCTCCGGCATACATTTAAATAGCCACTGGAGGTCTCTGAGCTACAATATATGAAGTGACTCTTGGAGAGATGTTTGGAAAAATTGCTTCCAGATGTCAGTCTTGTTTACAAAAAGCAATGCAAGGTTTGAAACAATCTTCTGGTAAGGTGCTATGATATGACAGGCTTCATCCTTTAATCTGACCTCACAAAATCCCAGTTAGATAGATGATTGCAGGCTAAAGATGGGATCCTGCACACTTGAAATTTCTCCTAATTATCAGTGCTAAATCTTTCTTTATGAAATAACCTTGCACTGAAATGAATGGAAGCATCAGTTCTAATTGTGCAGATCAATTTAGTGCAAGTCATTTCTCAGCCTGGGGAGGAACATTTTCTCATGAACTATCCAAGGTCTCCTGAGGAAAGACAGTTGCCAAACACTGAGTGAAAAAGTATGTGAATAGCACAAGATTCAAAACCAGAATCACTGCTGCCAATTCTTCACACCAACAAGTCGGTAATTAAAGTTGCCCATTAAAATGTCATTCTTTTAATGGAAAGGTAGATGTGGATTCCTTTTGTTTCTCCATTTCTTCTTGGCACCTTCCTCCTCTCTTTAATTAATATTATAGGGTTCTAATTAATGGCCTGTTTTCATGTTAGTATCAGTCTATCCATTTGCAGTATAACACACAATGTAACTAACTTTTACTGGTGATGGGAGCATGCATAGCTAAGTGGTTTCAGATCTGATCCTGTAGAGCAGAGGTGGGCAAACTACAGCCTGAAGGCCGCATCCAGCCTGCAGGACTGTCCTGCTCGGCCCTTGAGCTCCCACCGGGGAGGTTAGCCCCTGGCCCCTCCCTTGCTGTCCCCCTCCTGTGCAGCCTCAGCTCGCCGTGCCACCACCACTCTGGGTGGCAGGGCTGCGAACTCCTGCCAGGCAGTGCAGCGGTGTGGCTGGCTCCGATCGGGTGGTGCGGCTGCCAGTCCTGGTGCTCTGAGTGGCATGGTAAGAGGGTGGGAGAGGGAGTGGGGTGGATAAGGGGCAGAGGGTCCTGGAGGGCAGTCAGGGGACAGGGAGCAGGGGGCGATTGGATGGGGCGGAGGTTCTGGGGTGGGGCGGTCAGGAGACGTGGAACAGTGGAGGTTGGATAGGCATGGGAGTCCCAGGGGGCCTGTCAGGGGGCAGGGGTGTGGATGGGGGTTGGGGCAGTCAGGGGACAGGGAGCAGGGGGGGTTAGATTGGGGGTGGGGTCCGGGGGGGGCGGTTAAGGGTGGGGGGTCCCGGGAGGGGGCGGTCAGGTGACAAGGAGCAGGGGGGGTTGAATGGGTTAGGAGTTCTGAGGGGGGCAGTCAGGGGGTGGGAAGTGGGAGGGGGCAGATTCGGGCAGGGGCCAGGCTGTTTGGGGAGGCACAGCCTTCCCTACCCAACCCTCTGTACAGTTTCAGAACCCCGATGTGGCTCTCAGGCCAAAAAGTTTGCCCACCCCTGCTCTAGAGTTTTCTTTGGAACTTTCCATAACTTGGGCAGTCCTGCTGGTGAATCCCCACAAGGAAAGGTTAATGCAGTTATAAAAGTGGAGCACAGACACTTTATTGGAGTGCAGCGTAACATAGGTTAAATTTTTGCTCTTGATCTTTGAGTGGTTAGTGGAAGTGCCAAACTGTGTGTATGCCTCCTGCTCTAAAACCAAAGGATACGATCAGTTGGTATTGGGTGCACTGAGCTATTTTTATGGTATTTCCTCTTGTATGTTTTATTTTACATGGCCAGGCCATTGGCCCTCTCTAGTTGATAAAGCAGCATGGAAGAGGTGATCCATTTATTGAATTCAAATGTAACATATAAAAAACAGTAGAACAACTGAGGATTGAGAATAGTACTTTCATCAATTTCTTTTATGGTGAAAAGAACAGAAGTTATATGAGACTGGAAGACCCATGACTAGGAATTGGGTTTATAACATATTGTCACTTGATGAGCTGGCCCTTTAAGGAACATAAGTGACACATGTTGACAATTTTAGGAAAAGGCCACCTGGCCCAACCTATCGCTGCCCTTTACTTTTTGGTTCCAAGTGTGACCCTGGGACCCTCTCAATGTCAACTGCCAGAGAGCCCACCATACTGTGACTCAGATCAGGCCTGATACGCTCATTGCCCCTAACACTCTGTCATCTTAGTATGTATCTAAAAATTGTCATGTAAAGTATCATATGTAAACTGGTGACACGCCGGTCCCAAAAATCATTGCATAATGTATGTACGGGTTGTGTACAAAGATTTATATGTGTGTGCTGGAAATATGTTCTTAAAATGTGTTTGGGAGTCAGTGCATAAACCCAGCCCGCCCTAAACAAAGGAATGTGGATTTACTGGCAGAGGACAACAAAAGTACATTTATATCTATGATAAACAAAGCTCACCAGTTAACAAGAGCGGCTAAGTTCCGATCTACACTAGGAACTTATATTGGTATAGTTATGTATCCCAGGGGTGTAAAAAAATCCACACCCCATGAGAGCCACAGCTATACTGACCAGGCATAGAAAGCTCTAGGTTCACAGAAGAACTCTTCCATCAACCTAGCTAGTGCCTCTCAGTGAAGTGGATTACTTAGGCAGATGGGTGACCCTCTCCCGTTGGTGTAGGTAGTGGCTACATTGTAGCGTTTTAAGTGTAGACATACCTTTAATGAGCACACTGGGGGGGGGGGGAGAGGGGGAGGGGACCGGGGGGAGGAAGACTCACCACCCCAGGAATCCTTTCTGGCTCTTGAGACAGAGACAATGGACTTTGGGTAATGTCGTCATCATCATCATTCCCATAACTGCATTGGTCATTGGGGCACCATCACTGATGGTCAATCAACCAATTATCTCCATCCCTGACAATTGTGTGTCAGTGCTTGAGTCTCTGCGAAGTCCATTCCTGTCCACTCTTTTATGCTGTCAGTCTATCTCTTCTGTCTACCTTTTCTTCTCTTCCCCTATATTGTCCCTTGGAGGATGACCATGGATAGGCCAGATGATCTTGTTATGTGGCCATACCACTTCAGCTTGCACTTTCTCACGGTCGTCAGGAGGTCTTCCTATGACCCAGCATATTGGGTGATGATGTTGCTGACCTTTTCATTAGTGACGTGGTCGAAGTAGGAGATGCCCAGGATTTTACGGAAGCCTCTCATCTCTACTACCTGTATTTTCCATTCAAGTTCTGCCGTAAGGGTCCATGTCTCGCACGCATACAAAAAAATGGAGATGACCAGTGCATGCAGCAGTTTCAGTTTGGATTCCAGGGAGATGGTCTTCTTCCTCCAAATTGGCTTTAGCTTTGCCAGTGCTGCTGCTGTTTGCGCAGTTCTTACCCGAATTTCTGCCTTGGATCCTTCATTAGTGATGATTGCCCCCAAATACTTGAACTGTTTCACTGTCTCCAGCTCTTGCCACTGGCAGTGATATGTGAGCTAATCCCATCATGTTTGTTTGTTATCAGTTTCGTTTTCTCTGCACTGATTTCCATGCCATATTTTGCGGAGGTTTCATCCAATTGTTTCACAAGGTTGACAAGTTCATCTTCACTGCCTGCCAGGCCATCAATGTCATCAGCGAACTGAAGATTTGAGATTGTTCGCCCCCCAATGCTGACTGTGCATATGCAATCTTCTAGGGCATCAGTCATTATGCACTCCAAGTAGATGTTGAACAGTGTGGGCGAAAGAAGGGAGCCTTGCCGGACTCCAACAGTGGTGCGAAACCACTCTCCTGTTGTACCATTGATGAGAACTGCACTGCTGGCCTTGGCATACAGTTGTTTAATGGTAAGAATAAGCTTAAGACAACATTGCAATTCTTCATGGTTGCCCAGAGAGCTTCGTGCCATACTCTGTCAAATGCCTTCTTGAAGTCAACAAAGTGGTAGATGTCTTGCTGGAGCAAAATGGCATTTTCATTATCCACTACTTAGGGAACAAAGATAGCAGCTCCCTTTGATTCTGTGAATGTTGGGTCCACAATCTGGAGGGCTGGAGATGCTGGTAATTTGATGGGAGTAAGAAAACTGCTTAGGCAAAGATTGTAACTTGCTAAGATTTAAGTTTTAGTCACTAGAAAGTGTGTTTTGTTTTGTTTGTATTCAGATCCCTCTTTCTTTCTTTTGCTTAGTGTCACTTAAATCTCAGTTCTTTTTTTAATAAACGTATTCTTGTTTTAATACAAATCCATCTCAGTGCTGTGTATTTAAAGCAAAGTCTGAGTCTTCAGCTAACCTAAGAGACTGGTGTGGGCTCTGTCTCTCTGGAGGCAGCGAACGTAATAATTTCTGTGAGTATCCAGTGAGAGGGATTGGACACTTCAGGGAGTCGTCTCTGAGAAACAAGAGGACTGGGATTCGTTGTTTGTTCCTTACAAGGCAAGCTTCAGACTGGCAGAGTTTTGAAGAATTTGCTGGCCAGGCTGGTATGTCAGGGAGTGTGGCAGTTCAATGATGAGACAGAACACAGCTTTATGCAAGCAAGCAGGCTGGTCAGCTGAGATGGGCGTTCTGCCCCCCCGCCTTCCACCTTCTCCTTTTATTATATTTCTCCCCCCTAAGCATTACACACTGCTACCGCAAAAAGATACACAAAGGAATGTATGACGTTGATTAATATACTTAGTTGCATCTTTTATATACTACAATCCTGGTTCTCAGGCCTTGAGCCCAGGCTAAGAAAGCCTCCCGCAGTTGCTGTCCTAACAATCAAGTTTTCATGGTTCATATCTAGCCCTTGTCCTTGGATAGAGCAATGTGTGCATTGCTTCTACAGAACAGTCAAGGTGTGCCCTGCCTGCTTCCAGGTGGAATAGCTAAACATGAACCCTTCATCCCCCCGTTTTTTATTTAATGATATTTGGCCATCTCATTGTAGCCGTCAATTTGTTTTGTCATGCTATTTAACTCCCAGACAGACAAGGACATAACTTGGGGAGCTTTCCAGGGCGAAATTTCACAAAGTCTTAACAAGGAAGGAATACATTGTACACAGCAGCAGCAAAAAATAAGCCCAATGGTCACAAACACAGCATAACCGAAAAGCTGTCGCAGCCATTCTAGAGAGGGCAGCCAACCTGTAAGCCAATTCCAAAAACCCTCAAACCCCAGATCTTGGCGTATGTGTGTTGTAAGATTGGCCAATTCAGCCAGTCTAGTTTCTATGGAGCGACTATTATCAGTTAAATTAAAGCAACACATGTGCTGAAATGTGGAGCAGCCTAGATGGTGTTTCAGGAGCAGAAAATCAATGGCTGCTCTGTTATCCAAGATTGCATCCCTTAATTCGTGTTGTTCTGTGTTAAGTAAGGCAATAGCCTGGGATGTTGTATTAATTGCCTTTGCTGCAAAGCATGCCAGGTTATTTAAAGTTCTGGCTGAATATATGGCAAGCGCGGGGACCCCAACAATAGAGGCCGCTAAAGCAGTATACTCAGCACGACTAAAAAGCTTAACATCTGCAATACAATCATCTGAAAGGGGTACACTTCTTTTACTACGGTTTTGTCCAGCAAAAGGCAATATAAGGGTCATTCTACTAAGACAGCAAAGAGTGCCATCACTTAAATTTGCAGGAATATAATTAAAGGTGCGTGAACCGCAAGTAAAAAACCATCCTGATGGTAGGATGATATGGCCATAATTATATGAAACATTAACAGCATAGGAACAATTTAAAAGGGGTTGAGAAATTTTTCGACAGCCCAAGGGCACCTTTGTACTAGTGCAGTTAACTATACGCGCACAAGTAACATTGTGAGCCCCGGCCGGGTACGGTGTGTGGAGGGATATAGCCGTGCGAGGCAGAGTATAGTTGGCTGGGCCCCAATTAGCCATGCTAGAGTACTGGGAGGAAAGATTCGCATAAGCAGAGAACAGTGTCTTATTCTCCATCTCCTCAGGGTGATGACATACTGGAATAAGGCATGTACCTAACAAATCTCCGGCTGCTACAGAATTAGATAGACAAAAGTGGGTAACATTTGCTATTGAAGCCAATCTTTCCCATATGTTATATGTCATTCGGGCTCGTAGCGGGGGAAGCGCTTCCGAGCCAACCCCTACAGGAAATAGCAGGCACAAAAGGCACACAATCATCACAGAATTAGCAGTGATTTGGGCGAGAATCGCCACAAACAAAGTCTCAGGAGTCTCTGGCTGTTGATCTGCTGCCAGCCTTCGTTGGGCCGCGGCGACCAATGCTTTTACTGCTCCCCATGTCAAGGGCCGGTTTGGGACACTACGCCTCTTCCGTTTCCGTCCCGTCGTTGTCGACTCGGGGGGCAACGCGGTCTCCTCCAAGGTCAGCTGAAACTCTGGTATGGGATTCGTCAGCCCCTGGTGCCATGCCATGTTGTTTAAGTGCCGGTCGCACACACCGAGCTGGAACCCACAACGGTCCTGCAGGGAGAGACACAGCAGCATATCCCCGACCCCAAGTGATTAGAGGTACTGGGCCCAGCCACTGTGGATCGGGCAGCTGACGATAAAAGACACGCGGTCTTTCCAGTACCTCAGATTTGTGAAAATGCCGATCCGCAGGGGTCTGCTGATCTGCATTCAATGTTAAATTATTTAAAGTAAACAAGAGGATATGCATTTGTTGTTGAATGTCTCCTAAGGTTCGGAGACGCAGCTCCCCTTGTTTTAATTGTTTATCCAGCAAGGTTTTGAGTGTGCGATTGGCACGTTCAACAATGGCTTGGCCCGTGGAATTATAAGGGATGCCGTGTTTAAGACGGACGTCCCAGCGGGCACAAAAGGTGGAGAGGGCTGCAGAGCAGTAGGCTGGGGCATTATCTGTTTTAATTTGGCAGGGGCGACCCATAACAGAAAAGCAGGCCAGCAAATGGTGAATAACTTTGTTAGTGGCTTCCCCACGTTGTGGGGTTGCCCAAAGGAAGCCCGAATAAGTATCAACGGAAACATGTAAAAACGAATAGGGGCGGAATTGTGGCACATGAGTAACATCCATTTGCCACAGCTGATTTGCTGCGGTACCTCGGGGGTTAACGGCATAAGAAAAAGTAGGAGCAGCAGCAGCACAGTGGGGGCAGGAACGAACAATGGAACGTGCATGATCAGCAGGAATGTGAAACTGCCGGGCCAAAACAGAGGCAGACTGATGAAAAAAGGCATGGCTTTCAATGGGGTCAGAAAAAAGGGAATTTACCTGACCACGCAACGCGCGATCAGCGCGTGCATTGCCCTCAGTGAGTGGCCCAGGCAGAGGGGTATGACTGCGAATATGAGCAACAAAGTAAGGGAAATGACGAGTGGCAAGAAGATGCTGCAAAGACAAAAACAGGCGAAGGAGGTCTGCATCAACCTGAGGGGTAATGAGGGCAAGGGGTAAATGATCAATTACCTGATAAACATAATGGGTATCCACGATTAAATTAAAGGGACAATCAGCAAAAAGTTGAAAGGCCAAAATAACAGCAGCCAATTCTGAACGCTGTGCAGAACGCTGAGGCAGGGTAAAACGAGAATGCCAACGAGGGGAGTCACCCAACTGATAAGTGACTACACCTCGGTGGGGAGAGCCATCAGTAAAAAGAGTGACAGCGGAAACAATGGGTTGAGAGCGGCTAAGACGATGAACAACTAGGGGCACCTTTTGGGTAATGACCAACCGAGGATCTTTTGGAGGATTGTAAGAAATCTCTCCCACATAATCACAAAGAGCAACCTGCCAGGCCAAGGAGGTGTGGCACAAAGAGTCAAATTCAGTACGGGACAAGGGGAGCACAATGGCAACTAAATCAGTGCCAGTGAGTTGCACTGCACGGTGGCGGGCTTTACGAACAAGATCAGATAGGGCATCTAAATACGGATAAATATTTCGAGGAGGGGTGGATGAAAGGTATAGCCATTCTATAATAAAGACGGCTGTGTCTGTACGGGGTACAAACAGAGCCGCAGTTGGCGTATGAGGGGTGGCAAGAAGAACCAATCGTAAGGGACGGACCTCTGGGAGTCTGTCCACAAACTGCTGACTCAATGCTGCATTGATTTGTCGAATGCAGGTAGTATGCTTTTCAGTGATGGCAATAACTGCACCCGGTGCCCGGGCTCCACGGAGGAGCTCAAACAACGGCTGCAGCATTGAAGTGGGGAGACGAAAGTAGGGCCGAATCCAATTTAAATGACCCAAAATCTGTTGCAATTTAACAAGGGTTAGGGGTTGAGGTAGAATTAATTCCGGACGAACCGGAGCAGCATAGGTTTGTAAAACCTTATATCCGAGGTAGTGGTAGGGATAAGAGCGTTGGATTTTTTCTGGTGCCACTAACAGGCCATTTTGGCCGAGAATCTGAGATAAAGATTCAAGCTGTTGTGCCGTGACCCGGGGACCACTTAGCAAAATGTCATCCATGTAATGGTAGACCTTTAGCGAAGGGTACCGGGCACGGAAAGGGGCAAGGGCCCGATCCACAAAAAGCTGACACAAGGTTGGACTATTTTGCATTCCCTGGGGCAAGACCTTCCACTGATACCTTTGAGAGGGTTGCTGATTATTATATTGTGGCACCGTAAATGCAAATTTTTCGCGATCTTGAGGGCAAAGGGGGATGGTGAAAAAACAATCTTTTAAATCTAACACACAAAGTTGATCGGTTTGAGGAATTAAATTTGGATTTGGCAAGCCAAATTGCAAGGGGCCCATAGGTTGGATGCGTTTATTTATTTCCCTTAAGTCATGTAACAGCCGCCAAGCACCCGATTTTTTCTTAATAACGAACACCGGGGTGTTCCAGGGACTAGTGGAGCTCTCCAGTCGCTGTGCTTGCAAATGCTGCTGCACAAGCGAATGAAGTGCTTTTAGCTTTTCTAGAGGGAGGGGCCACTGGTCAATCCATACGGGCTCTAAGGATTGCCATACCAAGGGTAATGCGGAGGGCACGGTGGGTGAGGGAGGGTTTTGGGCCATCAGATGTTAATATCGAGGGTGGTGTCTAACTTTGTAAGTAAATCACGGCCCCAAATATTGAGGTGGACAGGGAGCACAAAAGGGCAGATAGTAGCAAGGGTACGGCCTCCCGGTTTAGAGACCGTGACCCAAGACAAACTTTGGTGCCCGGGTTTACTACCCCCGATCCCCCACAATTCTTTAGAAGGAACCGTAGGCCAACTAACCGGCCACTCCAGATCACGAATCACCGTAACGTCAGCTCCAGTGTCCACCAGCCCTGTAAAAGGAACATCATTTAAGAGAAGTGTTAACTGAGGTTTCGAGGGGCGGACTGACATTGTCAGAGCAACAAGTGGAGAAGACGCGCTGTAAGACGGCGAGTGAGACAACGTCGATCCAAAGCCGCCTCCGCCCCGAGTTCGATCCTCGGCAGCTGGCACCTGATAGGGGACTAAAATCAATTGTGCAATTGACCGTCCACGCGGGAGCGACTGTGGAAGATGAGTCCACACCTGAACCTTAATAATGCCAGTGTAATCAGCATCAATGACCCCTGGAATGACAAAAAAGCCCTGTTTCCCAGCATGTGAGCGAGGGAGAACAAGACCTACAAAGCCGGCAGGGAGAGGTCCCGTCACCTGTGTAGGTATGGCACAGACCTCCCCTGGCAGCCGAAAGTCAGTGTCCTCCTGCATGATCAAATCAAGCCCTGCACTTCCAGCAGTCGCCGCCCTCATAGAGTCTATGGATTTTAAGGCAGAGGAGCGGTTGTCTGAGTGGGAAACACCCCCGTTTGGCCCTGGGTTCGGGGGGGACCCGTCGCGCGGTTTCCCGACCCGCTACGACACTGATTAGCCCAGTGATAACCTTTCCCACACTTGGGGCACTTCTTTGAGGGTCGGGCTGGTGCCTTAGATGAGCGGCACTCCTGCTGAAAATGACCCTCCTTACCACAGCGGTAACAACGCTTCCCCTCCTTCCCAGTTTTTCTGAGGGCGGCAGCCAGAACTCCAGCCTTGTGGGCTTGTGTGCCAATGTTCTGGCACGCCCGCAGCATGTCTGAGAGCTCTAAAATACCAGAGGCTTGTGCTGCCTGGAGAGCACGGCGGCAATCCTCGTTTGCATTTTCAACTGCCAATTTTAACAGGAGCTCGTGAGCTGCCTCAGTGTTATCCACCTGCCGGAGGATAGCATCATGCAATCTGTTGGTAAAATCCAAAAAGGACTCTGAGGCACCCTGACGGATACTGACAAAGCTTTTGGTAGGCTTGCCTGAATCCGGGACCTTCTTGAAAGCATGCTGGGCACAGGTGGAAATAATGGGGAAGACGGCCTGAGGGAGTTGAGACTGCATCTGAATAGTAGCAAACGGGCCCTCCCCTGCCAATTGCTCATAAATGATACCGTGCGCTGCATGTACCTGAGCTTGGCGTTCTGCCATCTGCCGATACTCACTAAGCCAAATAACATACTGACTAGGTGATAACATCATGCGCAGCAGCGTTTTCCAATCCTCAGGGATTAGGGAGTACCCAGTACCTATCCCTTCAACGAGACCACGCACAAAGGTGCTAGTCAGGCCAAACTCACGAATTGCTTTCCTCACCTCTCTAACCACCGAGTATGACAAAGTGGTCCAGGTGCCCACGGGGTTGCCCTGGTCATCATTCTGCCAGGTCACCGGGCAAACTGAGACCAGATCAGCCAGCTCCTCCGCTGTAAGATCTGATCGAGCTTTCGCCGCGTGAACCATTTGTTGCACCAGCGAAAGCTTCTGAGCAGATGCAGATGACCCTCCGGGGGGCCCCGGAGCATGGGGCCCCACGGAGGGAGGGTGATCACGCACTGGCTCCGGTGGGGAAGGCAAGGGAGGCGGTGGTAATGAAGACACTGGGGGCAAAGCAGGGAGAGGGGGGGCTGTGGGTACGGGAGAGGGTCTTTCCGAAGCGACACGCTGGGTTGCATCAGTAGAAGGGGGAATAGCTGCAACGGGGATGGCTACAGGAGCCGACGGGTGTGGCGAGAGCACCAGCCTCGTGAAAGAGGGCCTATCCGAGGTGACACGCAGTATCGCGTCGCGACAGAGGTGCCAGGCATGTAAAGCCTGCACGGGCGCCCGAGGCTCTTCGTGCAATGTCTGGCCCAATCGCTCCCAGTCCGCTAGCTTAAGGCTTCCGGCTTCAGGATACCACGGGCACTGGGCACGCACCTCCTGTAGCAGGAGAGTAAGTGCTCGAGCGGGGCAGTCATGCTGAGCCTTATGCAGCAAATACTGCAGCTCATTGCGGTGTTGCACTTGCAAAGCAGAGAGGGAGCTTCCCATACTTACCACAATGAAAAATACTCACCGGGATCCACGAAGCGGATGAGTGACGCGTCTGAAACCCTTGCTGGGCGAGGTGAGTGCTGAGGGCCCCACGTTTGGGCGCCAGTTGTGGCAGTTCAATGATGAGACAGAACACAGCTTTATGCAAGCAAGCAGGCTGGTCAGCTGAGATGGGCGTTCTGCCCCCCCGCCTTCCACCTTCTCCTTTTATTATATTTCTCCCCCCTAAGCATTACACACTGCTACCGCAAAAAGATACACAAAGGAATGTATGACGTTGATTAATATACTTAGTTGCATCTTTTATATACTACAATCCTGGTTCTCAGGCCTTGAGCCCAGGCTAAGAAAGCCTCCCGCAGTTGCTGTCCTAACAATCAAGTTTTCATGGTTCATATCTAGCCCTTGTCCTTGGATAGAGCAATGTGTGCATTGCTTCTACAGAACAGTCAAGGTGTGCCCTGCCTGCTTCCAGGTGGAATAGCTAAACATGAACCCTTCAAGGGAGCTTACACGTAGTTTAGCAGCTGCAAAAGAGCTGTCTTGCTCTTGTTAAGGCAGAGGTGTAACACAGTGGATCACAGTTCTGGGTGCCCTGAGCAGGATGTCAAACCAAGGTATAGCTAGAGTTGAAAAATCTCTGGACTGGACCTTGAAACGTTAAGATTTCATTGACTTCTGAAAAGCAGACAAAAACTGCCATCAGTAGCAAAAGTTAATGGATTGCTCTCCAAAACTTTCCAGAAACTTCCAAAGGAGCTGGAAATATGCCTCCAGACAAAATATGGAGAGTTAGTCTCTCCACCTGGGAGGCAGAGGAGATATTCTTTCTTCAAGGCCAGAAATTTTACTACTCTTTTATGGGGAAAAATACAACTATTTGTTCTTTAAGTAGAATCCTTGAACCAGACCTGGATTAAGATCTTCTGAAATGTCAGGTCCTTCACCCATCCCCCCACTTCCTCTTAGTTACTATCTTAGGCTACTTTAGATATAATCCTCTTCCCTACATCTCCCCAACCCCGGGCAAACTGGACTCAGTGATCAGTGGTCACTCAGTGGTCACTTACACCAAAAATCACAAAATATTCAGGTTGCTTCCAGTCCCAAGAGACCCAGTCATTTACTCCAGATCAATTTGTATCTTAGATCTCACACCAAAGACAATGCTGTAGCCAATCCTATAATAAACTAACAAAAGATTTATCAGCTATAAAAAAGAAATGAGTTATGTGCAGGTTAAAACCGGCAACAGATAAGCACAAATGAGGTACGGTCTTTGGTTCCAAAAGGTGACAGTAATCTGTCCACTGAATGTCTTTTAGGGCTAACCCAGGTTAATCTGAGGGATCTCTGCATTTGTTCCTCAGCTCCAGCCCTTGTGAGAGTCAAACAGCCAAGAGATAACCATTTCCTCTTGTGAGCATCTTTATATGCCCTTTTCTCAGAGTTCAAACCAATGGGGCCAGCGCTCCTGCACATAACTTTCTCATGGATGGAAGGGGCAATCAACAAAGGTTTTGTCCTACCATGGCCCATTTAGTCTTGATAGTCCTTCTTGACGGGCAGGGGAAACCACTCTTCTTGCTTAGGTTCACAAGTTCAGAGCAGGCATTTTCACAATTATGTAGCAAAACTTACATATTACCTTTTAGCACGGGATACTGATATTACAAATAAGATGTATGCATGCAGCAACTTACCAGCATGTTATAGAGTCTAAACACATTCTTGCAAGTCTAACACCTATCTTGAACAATACTAATATTTAGGTGAGCTGGTCTGGTTTCCAGCTATGAATTTGTCAGTGCTCAGCTGACACCAACAGCCTTGGCAAGAGCTGGCACCTGGTTTACCAGTGTTATACACACTGTGACCACAGGTGGTCATCTTGAAACTGTTACATGGGTGTGTGGCTAGTCAAGGCCTTAACTTTGCTATGGTGGTGGCTGTCTTAGGACAAGGGCAAGACAAAGTAGCAGGGAAAGTGAAAGTGCTGCTGGGGCCAGTGGGACTCGGCAGGATCTGAATGATCTTTACTCTGACTGCCCTGGCTCTAAAAGCATCAGTAACGAAAGGGCTAGAGGGGGGTTCTTCTCTTTTTGAAGTCCTAGCTGTACACTGTTGTGTATAGCTGTCTGCACATCACCATTAAGGTCCAATCAGCCACTTAGATTGTCACTGCTGGTGACAATCACTACCGCCTGCCATACTCCAATAGGCAGTCATACTCCATACTGCCATACTCCATACTCCATACTCCATACTGCCATACTCCAATAGGCAGTCATTCTTAAAACTTGCCAATTGACGTTGAGAAGTAAACAGCTTGACCTCAGGTTTTGCAGTTGTCAAGGCATGCCCTTTAGTATTTTAAAGAGAACGCAAAATACATGTTTAAACAGCAATTTAGCTGCAGTCTTAACAATGAAGTGCCAAGGATTGCTTCATAACAGGGAATACAGCAGATACTGAGGAACTGTATCGATTTCCTTAGGGCAAAACTGACACATTTTTCTGGGTGACCCCAGTTAAATTCTTCCAATTTATGAGCCCCAGTGCATACAATTATTGTATTTTTTTTAATCCAAGAATGTGCTGCTATGTATGTCATTTCCTATTTGACCTCAGGTAATACAGCTCCTGAGCTGGGCCGCAAAGGCCTCTGTAAATCCTAGGAGAGCACATGGGAAGTTAAAGGAAACCAGGAAGGAGGTGAAACTCTGGGAATGCACTCAAGTAGCATCTTGACATCTGGCAACCAGACCATTCTGTTCATTGGTTTGGACTAGTAGTGAAGGAGTGTGACGGCTTCATCTGTTCTGGTTTGATGGAGGTTTCAATTCTGAAATGGTCTTTCCCAGGCAACTTGCAGAATAACGTATGCATCCAATGAAGTGAGCTGTAGCTCACGAAAGCTTATGCTCAAATAAATTTGTTAGTCTCTAAGGTGCCACAAGTCCTCCTTTTCTTTTTGCAGATACAGACTAACACGGCTGCTACTTTGAAACCAGAATAACGTAATTTCAGACATGAATTAAGATCACTCAGGCCTCATGCTGTGGCTGCCAACCCATTTGTGGAATAAGTTACAGGCATGGTTAACCGCAGGACTGTGTCATTAGCAGCTTAACCTTCAGTTCCGCTGAAGGAGGTAAGCACAATGGTACATGCCAGCAGAGCTGCTAGCAAGCTCTGAGGTGTTTTAATTCAAACAGAGAGGACAGGAAAGCAGCACTGGAATAGGAGAATCAAGCTAGCAGGAATTAAAGTTGATGAAGATAAGAGACCACGGGGAAAAGTTAAAGATGGAGAGGCAAGTAAATGAGGCTCAAAGAGGGATGGAATTTATTGATGGATAACTTGAATTTGAAAGCAGTTTGAAGCCCAGAAGACAGTCTAGAAATATAACAAGTGAAGCATGTTCCTTCCTTCCACAGTCAGGGGGTAATTCTGCCATTTAGACAAGAGAGCAGGTTACATTGTAATGAATCTATATGACCTTGGGCCTGCTCAGTGCAAATTACCTAGTAATCTGCGGATGTTTGAGCTGCTCAGAAGATGAGGGCAAACCCTGATTTTTACCAACATTTTGACTGGTACCCAAAACCTTCACAAAATAGGAGGGTTTGGATAACTGGGATCTTTAGGCCTATGAATCTCACAGGACTGAAGGTCATCTCTAAGCTCTATAGATGCAGAGCAGAAGAGACCAGAGCTCCTGCAGGGCTTTGGAGTTTTGAGAGAATTTAGCTTCAGCCCTTTGGAACTTTTTGAGGCTGAAGCTGTAAAGCAAGCTCCAGCTCCTAGCCATGTTAAATATAGCTGGCTTCAATGACACCATTCCCTCTGGCTTCTGCGGGGAACGTGTTGCAAAGTGGTGTTCCTCTTCTGTTCACATGCAAGGAAAAATTAACAAAGTCAAATATAATTTTTTTTAAAAAATAGATTAAATTTATTAAACTAAACCAAATGTTGCATAATTAGTATCTCCCTCTGAAAAAGCAGCAAAACACCACCAAGCAAAAATATGAATATCAGTATGAAAGAAATGCTATCAGGCAACAAAATCCTCAGCTTTTGCAGTGTTCTCATACTCCCACAATCTCCCCACTCCCCAGTTTTTTCTGATATAGAAACTGTAAGTGGGAAGCAAAACTGGGACACCAAAAATCTTATCAGAAAGGGATCCAGGAGCATTGCTATTTGATGTTAATTTTCCTTCCTTCCGCAATTGCTGCAGTAATATTCAATTTGTAGCACAAAAATGATAACTGATACAATGGTGTTGGTCACTTAAAAGAAAAATCATTGAAAACTTAAAAAACAATGTTTACTCTAAAAAGCAAATTACAATGTACACTAATTACCACAAATATAGCCAAAATATAAACAGAAAAGGGAAGTTTCTCCATCACTTTGCTACTTGAATATTGCCTCATATATCTTTAGGATTGAGGAATGTCTTGTTGTCACCTTGTGCTTCATTTAAAAGAGTGGTACCACTTTTAAGAAGTTAAGAGATGCAAAAGGTTTTTTCATTAATATGTAAACCTAGGATCACCTAGAAGGAGGAGCACCATGGGTAACTATCCACTCGGAAATGAATCTAAAATATATATATATATATATATATATACACACATAAACATGTCCTTCCCCTAACTCCTGTTACATTCTGACAAGACTGGGAGGAGAGTGGGATACTGGGAAAGACACTCCCACACTGCTCTGTTCAATTTTTGTTGAATAATATCCATAAAAAGAGAGAGAGACAGAGAACTATATGAAATGTACTTGTTGTATTAACCTTGGCCAAACTCTCCATTTCATAGATTCATAGATTTCAAAGCCAGAAGGGACCATTATAATCATCTAACCTGACCTCCTGGGTAATACAGGCGAGGGAATTTCAACTTGCGATACCTACTTTTACCCAGTAACGTGGGCTGAACTAGAGCATATCTTTTAGAAAAACTCCGAGTGATGGAGAATTAACAAATACTTTAGTAATCTGTTCAAATGTTTAAAGCCTCTTAGTATTAAAAACTGGGTCTCATTTCCAGTTTGAACTTCGCTGACTTCCAATGCAGCCTTTGGATCCTGTTATGCTGTTGTCTCCTAAATTCAAGATCCTTCATCTATCTGATATCTTCTCCCTGTGTAAGTACAGGCCATGGCCAAATTGCGTTGTAACCTTGCGTAATTGCGTTTTACAAGCTAAATAGACTGAGTGCCTTAAGTTGCTCATTGTAAGGCAGATCTTTCGGATCTCAAAACGTTCTTGTTGCTCTTCTTTGAATTCTTTCTAATTTTTCAACATCTGTTTTAAAGCATGAACACCAGAACTGGACACAGTGCCCCAGTAGTGGTTCCACTGTTCCACTAATGTTGTATTGGTGAAATGAGAAGTAATATCCCTAATAGACTTCCATTCCCTTAAAAGAGGAGTCTTGCCAAGGGAAAAATTGCCATATATATATATATATATATAAACACACCCTACTTAAGCACAACCCTATTTACCTTCACATTAGTTTTCCATAATGTGTTTAATTATTCTTGCTAATACTGAAAATTGTGTGGGTCAAATTCATCCATCTAACCCCTAAAATGAGAAGTTATGCCAGAGTTGAATTTTCCCTATTTAAACAAAGGATTTGCCACTACCAGCGTCATCTTCTCTTTCTCTATTTCTGACATCAGTCATTTCCTTGGCAACAGAGCATGAACTCACTGGAGGATCAAGCAGAAGAAGTTCAAGTTGTGAGGGAACTGAGATGAACAACTATTCAGATACAAACACTTTTAATTATACCAAAAGGAATGTACATAATTGCTGACAGATTATGCAGCTTTTTTGTTTTGCTGCTTTTTTTTCAAAAATCAAGTACCCCCCAAAATCAAGCTACCCTTTCCACATGCATGGCCCACTATCGCAGTCACCAAATCATGCAATATTGGATTCCATTCACTTCCTCAGCCCCGGGAAGTTCTGACCAGACCCTCTGAGAGAGCTCACTTGATTGTGGTTACTCAGGTGAGTGAGAAGAAATGTGTGATTAACATGCCATTCTGGGTATCCTCTCTCAGAACACTTTCTTAAGACTGCCTGAAATTCACCTTGTGACTCTCAAAGCAAGGGTCTTAGCTATGAGGTTTATGATGGCCCAGTTTTGCTTCTAAGGGACCATCTCATATGGAGAATGACCATCATAGGGAAGGGTACATGATTATGAACATTCTACCTCTCTCCTTTCTTGGTGTCTTAAGGATTCTTAAGGCCAGACCCAGAACATGTTAATTCTGCTGTACCTTTGACTGTGCCAACAGGATCGTGCACATCTCAGAGCTGGCCCTTTACAAGGGACTTGCCTTGATGAACTCTAGGGATTCATGTCCCAACCACATTTGGCACCCTGATTTCAACGTGTTCTCTTGCAATAGGGATACTTGTTTTTATTGCAGTCAGTAAAAAGCAGACTGTTTTGGGAGCTAGAAAGGGCTCTGGGCTGCCCACATCAGTCCTGGGTCTGGCTCATGGATGTGGCTCATTGAGAATTTGGGACCAAGGAAAAGGGAGGAATGATAAATCCAGACCCAGCACACATTGATTCCTCTACTACTCCTTTGTCTCTGTCAACAGGATCTTGCACATCTCGGAGTTGGCCCTGTGCAAGGAAAGCTCACGTCCAGCAATAATGCCCCGTCTCCCCTTGCGAACAGTAATGCTTTGGTTCAGTGAAGATTCGGAGATTGTAAAGATTTCTCTGTGGAGCAGAACAAGAGCAACAACAAAGTAGTTAGGAGACTTTAGAATCATACAAGATTGGACCCAACTTGTCTCCTCAAATCAGCATGTTCCATGCTGATGGGTTCATACCTCATTCATTCCTTAAAAGTTTGATCTGTTGGACTGTTATGGCATATTCTGACAGGTGTTTTTTCTTGACTTCTGTCAATGGGGATTTATTGCCCCTTGAAAACAGTATTATATCCATGTTGTATAACCATGCTAGAGGCTGCTATGAATGTAATCTTTAGCACAGATTAACTAGCACACTTTAAAACAATTCCAACATTTCACAACACTGGACAGGGAAATTTTGCTGATAGTTTCACCTATAATGTGGACGGGGCCTAAATGTTTCAGTAGGAGGATGAACCACTGCTGTCTCAAGTTATCCCTCTGCTCCCAGCAATTGACTGAAAAGGGGAAGATTCTTAGAGAATGAGTTGATTTCTGGCACTAGTCTGCAGTGCACACTGAACAGGAGAGTGGAGCAGACTGGACTTCCAGGAAAAGCTGTGTAGCAAGATTTGAAAATCTGTGGAGAAATGAATAACTCCTCAAGAGTTTCACTCCTCAGTGGGAAAGGACCTTGGATCCAAGAGCTTCTCTCTCTCCCTGTTTTGATGCCTGACCTGTAGGTGAGGTTCCCTTCATGTCCCTGATGTATCTCTGGGGTGGTTAGGAGGCCCAAGGCTTTTCTATGGGAACCTATCCATCTATTATTTGCAAGTATTTCAGACAGTTACACTCAGCCCTGTTACCTCAAGTCAGCTAGTAAGTCATAGGAACAGTGGTATCTGCCTCTGATGCCATACAGCAGCAACAAACTGCTTGACACTTTTTTATGTTAAGAAGGAGCCATGAAGGATTTATCAGTAACAGCATAATAAAACGGTGATGTTATATCTGGGACAAAATCAATATTGGCATTAGGACCAGCAGTTACAGTATAAAAGAGGTTAATTGCCACAATACTGAAAAAGACAGCCCAGCATTCTTCTGGGCACAGGGCTTGTCTTAGTACTTCTTAAGCTGGCTAACTCTCCAGCATTGTCCAAGGCTTCCTTTAACCTTTTACTGACCTCTCCAAATGGAGGGACTCAACAGAACCTGCTTTAAGTCAAATTCTGGGCAATGAAACTCCTACCACGTGCTACGAGAAACAGGGCAATAAATAACTTGCTGCTTAGTGGGAGGGTGAGAACTGGTTTTCATAATAACCTCTCCTCTTGTATCCTGAGGGTTTAGTATCCCCGGATATCTCAGATGCTCATGATATTGCGGAAGGCCAAGTGCCACTGGAACTAGGGAGCACAGTTGTCAAGGTTCTGAACTGAATTCTAGTGTCAGGAGGACAGGGAGAAGTAGTGCACGATCTCCCTCCACACCTTCCCCGCCACTGGGAATCACAAACTAAACACTGTGTCTGGAGTGAGAATGTCCGTGACAGTAGGAGTGTCCTAATCCCCACCCCTGAGTAGAACTCCACACCCTAGTAGTCCTAGACTAGAGTGCCTCATCTTACCTGTAAGGAAGCTGCTCCTCTCTTAGCTGCAGACACATGAGCACAGGATTCCCTGAAAATCTCACCGCTGTATCAAAATTGACTGAGGCTTCTGCCTCCATCTGGCTTTTCACACTGGCTTGAAAGAAAGGGGCATCGATTTCTGCTGTGAAATCAATGGCCAGTCCACCCCTGCAACGGGAGAAAGCATAAATCCTGTCACTGATCAATGCCTCCCAGGGGAACATACTGTCTGTGCAATGCCGGCAGTCTATGATTTCATTATTTCTTAATTTGTCAGCAGCTGATCCCGAAGGAAGGGGAGGTGCAAAAAAATGTTAATTAAACCCATCTATCAAAGTGAGGCTTTTAGCCTGATCCCAAGCACAGGCTATGGGAGCCTAAAGACAGTGATAAGTGACGGGTGTCTGTGTTCACGGGGAGGCAGATCTTTCAGAAGTTGCTAACTTCTTTTTGTGGGATCCTTGAACATATAGGTTCAATGGGGTAGATTTAAAGGGGTGTGTAACCGATGTAGTTCTCACAGCTGGTATAGAGGTATAGGATACTCTATGCAACTCCCTCCTTCTCTCCCCCCCAAAAAAGCCCCCATCCTCACAGCATGGGATGTGCATTTGTGTATTTGGTGGGAAAGGCATGGCTGGAAAGCATGGAGCTCTAAAAAGAAAAGGAGTACTTGTGGCACCTTAGAGACTAACAAATTTATTTGAGCATAAACTTTCGTGAGCTACAGCTCACTTCATCGAGTGCATGCAGTGGAAAATACAGTGGGGAATGGAGCTCTAGTTATCTTTGGCCAATTATATAAAATAGCCCTTTGGGGGCTGTTACAAGTCAGCCTAAGTTGGAGCAGCCCTGAGTCTGTTCTAATGTTTGGAGCAGCTCTAAGGCTGTTCTAATTTACGCTAGTCCCTGCTAAGTCTCCTGAGTGTTCAGAGATTAAATAAGTTTTCACTCATTTACCTCGTTTTGATGCTTGTTCTTGATTCTTGCTCCCATAAATTCATATCAATGTTGGCTGAAATATCTAACCCAAGTGCCCCCTGAAGTTTAACCACAGATTGCAGTCCAGACTGGAGTGGAATTGCCTGTAGAACAGAAAAGAGCATATTTATTTTGGAAGCACTTTTCTTGATCTTAGGTGCTCATACAAAAATATTAAACAGCAGCTGGCCAGAGGGGACGCTGCCAACTTTGCACTCCCAATGCCTACTAGTCTAGGGAGGGGAAGACAGGAATTGAAGCCAGGTCTCCCACATAGCAGTGCAGAACCCACCTCTAATAAGCCAATTCAGAAAACCAAATCTTAACATCCTTTGATCAGTGCCATCCCATGGTTAGATTTGGCACCATCATGAATCTCAGGCATGAGCCCATGGCTTGCAAGCAGGCTTCCTCCAGAATATTCACTAAGCTGCAGTGTACCATGGTGCTGTTTAACAGGCAGCTTGGATGACGGAAGGCCCTCATATCATACAGCCATTACCTGTTCATGATCCATCAGCAGGACATTCCCTTTGACCACATTGGTTGGCTCTCCGCTGCTTAAGAGGACCTTGGCCATTAAATCCGTATACCCTTGGAAGAAAACAATTGGCCGTAACTGGACTTCAAAGAAAATGGCAGACATCCCAGCCATGAGCTCCTGCTCCTCTTCTCCTTCAGTATTACTCTCTCCCAGCACAGATTCTAACCCCTGGGCTTCAACAGAGACCTAAAATACACAAGCAGAGAAAATGTGCTGTACAAGGCAAGGCTTCCTCAAGGGTTGACCTTTACTACTTCCACTAGGGAAAGCTGGATAAAGAACCTGCTGATATGCTGATAGAAACACTTATATTGAGAGCAGTTGGTTGGCATCTTACATTACTGTACTACTGATTCAGGTAACATCTACCCGTGGGCCTAGTGAACTGGGAAGTGATTATATTTAAAGCTCAGTGAGCCTGATACAACACTGGCCTATCCTTCGAGCAATCATTTAAGTTGAACAAAGTGATTGCAAAATGCTATTGATCTGATTCGGTATTATTTTACACCAATTTTGGACAAATGTAAATGATAACACAGGTGGCAAAGCAGTGGAGAATCAGGTTCTAGTATTTGATATTGTTTATTTTAAGGGTGTTAATTAAAGTAGAGAGGAAGGCTGTCTAGTGGTTAGGACACCATCTGGGGACTTGGGTGACTAGGTTTAGTTTCCTGCGCCATCACAGTGAACTTGGGCATGTCCCTAAGCTCTCTGTGCTTCAGTACCTCATCTGTAAAATGAGGATAATAGTAACTCCCTCATTCACTGGGGCATTGTGGGATAAATACATGAAAGATGGTGAGATGCTCAGATACGACAGTCACGGGGGCCATATAACTCTGATAGATGGACAGAAAAAAGATTCCATTTGCAATCAATCCTATAGAGTGATTAGCAGCATAGAAATCTTAGACGGGTTTCAGATCTCCTTGCACTGTGTCAAGTGTGGATCAGACCATGATGTAAAATTGTGTCTCACACTAAGCATGAACGTATGAGGAAAGTTTCTCAAAATACAGGGGCACTTAGCGGCTTCCAGATTTCACCTAACCTCTACTTGGACATTCAGAATAACAGTTATTATGACTTTTTTAGGATGAAACCCTGGACCAGTTCCTGGCAAAACTCCCATTGACTTTAGGGGCCAGTATTTCACTCAGTCTTTGTAGTAGTAAATTTTAAAACATCAGTATAACAGCAGTGTCTCTGTTCCAGTCTTTTTGAAGATGCCATGGGCTAGATCTTCAGCTGGCATACATAGGTGCAACTTCACTGAAGTCAATGGAATGAGATTGATTTACACCAGCTGAGGATATGGGCCCATATATCCATAGATAGATGATGAATAAAACTGTCAGGAAAATATTGACGTGTCAGGATGTTTAGCCAAGGTGAGCAACCTTCAATACAGGCACTCTTAAAATGTCAAACAGCAGGTTTGCCCTGGTTCCCACTTCAGAACAGTGAATAACACAGCTAAGCAGCTAAGGTATTGAGCCTTCCCATGTGTGGCTAGATGTAGCAGGTGTTCTCTATTGTGGGGGCGTCTGAATGGGTACATGAAGTCAAATATTAGGAACCCACCAGGCCTACAAGGAAGGTTAAAGAGGAGATATTGAATGGCTGGCACAATGCAGGAGTCCTGGGTTCCTGCACATGTATCTATTGTTCAGTCACTCTAAAGTGTTTCACATTTAGGGACAAAAACTGATAGCAGACCTGAGCTGCCTGAAGCTGATGGCCATGGCTTTGCAGCATGAAACCTGAGACACTCTTCCGCAGGAGACCACCACTCTCAGTGAATAGCAGCTCCAGACTGAAAGTGGACAGCATGTCATCCGTGACTGAAAGACAGAAAGACACACCAACGAGTAGAGCTGTACAGCAGTCATCACTTGGAAAATGTTACACATCCATTTTTAAAACGTTCCAATAATGGCTAAGGGGCGGGACACTTTGCAACTATCTGACTGGAAAATAAAGAGTTTGGAGGCCTCCCATGTAATATAATGGGAAGATCTGAAGATTCTGCCATGGGATTGCAGAGAAGTCCAGTGTGGTCTTCTGTGTTCAAGGTGTCGAATTCAGTGGCATTATAACTCAAAGTACAGAAGAGCTCTGATGGGGGTGCAGGAAACATTACTTTGTTATATAACCTGTTGGGTTTCTGGGTAAATCAGACAAAAGGCTAGAGGCCTTTTGGTCAGTACCAACCCCATTCAGATCATATCATTATATTCAATATCTCTTCCTTTCCAGGTTATGGTAGATGAACAGCACAGTCCCATACACTAACAATTAACAGTCTGACCAAGAAGCCGAAATATGAGGGATGCAAAATTTAATCTCTGTCCAAACTTATAATAATCAAAGGATTAGCCCTAAAATGTTCCTGACTCCCATTTAGTTTGCCTCTGCATGCCCAGAACATCCTTTGGGGATATACAAAGGAACACAGTTAAAGGGTAAAAGGGAGAAATGATATGAATGGGCACAGAAATGAGAGCTGGAGGGTGGGGATAAAAATATTTGGGCAAATCATAAAGGTTGTGTAAATTGTCATAGCTCCAGTCAAGTCATCAACTGAGGATCTGCCCCTTTGAAAAGCTTATTAAAATACTCTAGTGAATTAAGAAATAATTAGGAATAGAGCTAGTCTCTTGGCCTAGCAATAGCAGCAGTGTTCTATCACACAAGAGATCTACCACAGGTTTAGGTCCCAGATTTGGCTAATCTTTCGTGGTAGCAGATTCTGGGAGAACTGTGATACTGGCATGATCAGTGTTTGTATAAAGTATGTGGGAAGACGTACCACACGGTGGCACTGGTCCTTTAAGAGGAAGATTGTGATTGGTCAGCTGACTCCCCAAGTTGGGCTTAAAAGAGGGTACCTGGCTGGGCCCTAGATATGGCACGAAGTGGTGGTGGAACGAGGAGCGAGCAAGCATCTCTGACCCTCACCCCAACCAACCTGGAGAGTTAGAGTTGGCCGAGTCAATCAGGAAAAGAATAGGTGAGAACTGCCAGAGACCAGGGGACTGTGGAAAAGTCTTGGAAGAAAGCTCTCGGTGGTTCCTGGGGGAAGGCTAAAGGCAGGAGAGCAATAAGAGAGGTTTTACTGGCTGATTTCCCCAAACCAGAGCAATGGAGTTGGAAGGCTGGAGAGAGTTGAAAGCCAGAGATCAGCTGAGGGAAGTGCCTGCTGGCTCTAAGCTGGAGAGCTGCAACTCAGGGCTGGAGAGGGCTGAAGGCTAGGGAGCAGCAGAGGGGATTACCTACTGGCACTTCCATCCTGGAGACCTAGATCTAGCAGAACAGTGAGAGGGATGGGGGAGTTAGGGATTCTCCCCTGGTGAGGATGACCTCCCAGAACAAAGGGGTTCCTACTTTGAAGAAGTGGGATTCCACTCAAGCTGGAAGGGCTGGGGTGGGTATCCTGGCAGAGAGACAGAAGAGGACTGACAAGAAGCCTAGGTGTGGTGGAAGACACTGGAGTATGGCATGGAAAGACTCCCAGCAAAGAAAGTGGTGTGGGAGGTGGCCTGCTGGGAAGAATGGGGTGTTAAGGACTATATACCCTGGGTGTGGTAGGGGTATGATTTAAGCGAACCTGAAGTGGAGTTACTGGGGCCTCTGAAAGGGGAAACTGAGGTAGGCATACTTGGCATGCTGTGACTGTCATAGAAGGGTGCTCCAGGATGGGGCTGCCCTTTGACAAGCAGTATGTCAGAAACAGATGTATTTGGATGATGGGGTGTGTGTCTGACATCACTCCACACAAAGCTTCAGAGTAGCAGTGATACGCTTTGTAAAGAATCAAGAACAATGGCTCTGCTAATGTGACCATGTCTGACTGATTTGGTGCCTCATTCCATAAAGGAGTCATTTTACGCTCTACATGTAGAGCCAGCTTTTGGATTGTGGTGGCCCTACCATAGCAGTTTCTTTCCCTCACATATCCTTCCACCTCCTTTCCTTCCCCACTGCTTTTAAAGTACATGCAACTAGAGCTAGTGGAGAAATAACCAATGTGCTTAGACATCTCAGGACACATACAGAGGACTCTCGCCACCTCGTCTTAAATTTGGGACAGTCACACAAGTTAGAGATCCCCTTTAACTCCCAGGGCTCCTTGACAATGGATTCCAAAAGTAGACTCTGCCTAAAGGTACTTTCACTTGGTCTTTGAGATGAGCTTAAACATAATCTGTCCATGCTGTCACCTGCCAAGGGTCCTGAGAAAGAAGAGGAACTGCCAGTTTTGGAGAGGTAGTTGTAATTATTGATCTGTGGATCTTTCAGAATTTCTTTCATTGCTTTCCTAGAACAAAACAGAGGAAAAGGTGTGTATGGGTGGGGCAGAAAAAGAGGAAAATCTAGTGTCTGAATCTAAATCAAAAAGGAGTACTTGTGGCATCTTAGAGACTAACCAATTTATTTGAGGATAAGCGTTCGTGAGCTACAGCTCACTTCATCGGATGCATTCAGTGGAAAATTCAGTGGGGAGATTTATATACATAGAGAACATGAAACAATGGGTGTTACCATACACACTGTAACGAGAGTGATCACTTAAGGTGAGCTATTACCTCACCTTAAGTGATCACTCTCGTTACAGTGTGTATGGTTCTATAGAGAACATGAAACAATGGGTGTTACCATACACACTGTAACGAGAGTGATCACTTAAGGTGAGGTAATAGCTCACCTTAAGTGATCACTCTCGTTACAGTGTGTATGGTAACACCCATTGTTTCATGTTCTCTATGTATATAAATCTCCCCACTGTATTTTCCACTGAATGCATCCGATGAAGTGAGCTGTAGCTCACGAAAGCTTATGCTCAAATAAATTGGTTAGTCTCTAAGGTGCCACAAGTACTCCTTTTCTTTTTGCAAATACAGACTAACACGGCTGCTACTCTGAAACCTGAATCTAAATCAAAACTCAGAAAAGGCAGCTGCCATTATGGAAGGTTTTATAGGGAGGTTAGGAGACATGCACTTAAATATATGTATGTATATATGAACAACATATTGAGAACAATTTAAATGGCATAAAAACAGCTTTACTGAAACCAGCTCCTTTATAATCTTTCTCTTCTTTTGTATGTTCCCAAAGGAGGGAGAAAATAGCTCAGTGATATCCCATATGGCATGGGCAACTATTCATGACGTGCATAAGTTTGAGGCTTGGTGGTGGTTGTAATTGATGGTTCTACAGCATAAAAAGGACAGAAGAACATGGAGCAGGACAGAAGAAGAAAATGAGGGAGAGAGGGTAGAACAGAGTGGAGTTGTGAAACGGTATAAAAGCCTTTCCTAGCTCAGGGTTTCCTTAGTCTGGGTGTAGTTATATTCCTACAAGAATAGAATGTGATGTGCTAGAGATGGCTGAAGTAGTCACACTGGCCAATGTGGTCAGTAAACTTAATCTTCTTCTATTGGTGAATTGTCCGCAAACGGATTGATTTTTTTTTTATGATTTAGTCTGTTATTCAAAATGATTTAAGAACTGGTTTGTGCAAACATATCCTGCTCTGTGAATTGCTTACAAATGATTTGCCATCAGAGCATGTGATTGTTATGTAGATGACCATGGTATTGTTTCTTTCTTGACTGGATGACTGCCAAATCCCCAAAGAGCTTTCAAGATAGCTATGTGAACACTCCTGTGAATATCTGTTCATTGGAGCATTACAACACTTTCCCTTTGTGCATATATTTTTTGTGAATGAAAAGTTGCTTGTTATGAATGTTTGCAGAAAATGAATGAAGAAACTGTGAATACCTTTGAACTAGATTCACTTTTTTACCTGAATAAATGTATTCAAATACATTGGTGTGATATGTCATAGATTCTAAGGCCAGAAGGGACCACTGTAATCATCTAGGCTGACCTCCTATATATAACAGGCCACAGAATTCCCCCCAAATAATTCCTGTTTGAATTACAGTGTATCTTGATTTAAAAAATGTCACTGAGGGAGAATCCACCCCCTACATGCCTTAAATAGTTCCAGTGGTTAATTACTCTCCTTGTTAAAAATTTACATCTTATTTCCAGTGTGAATTTGTCCAGCTTCAACTTCCAGCTACTGGGTCTTGTTATCCATTGTTTGCTAAATTAAAAAGCCCATTATCAAATATTTGTTGCTCATGTAAGTACTTACAGACTGTGATCTCATCACCCCTTAATCTTCTCTCTTGTTAAGCTAAATAGATTGAGCTCCTCGAGTCTATCACTATTTGCCAGCTCAAAAACTTTTGCATTTCAGTCAGCTGTTGGGTTGGGCTTTTTTGAGAATCTGGAAAGACTAATATAATTGCTCATACTTTATAGATATCTTGCAACCCTGGAGTTTAGCTTCCGAACACCTCTACAGTTTTTACACTGTCATTTGGGTGTTCCGTATAATATTGTTTACTGCCTTCAACACATAGAATACCACTGGACTGAGGCAACAAATCTGGGAACTTAAATCAAATTAGTTTGCTTAAGGGAAAAAACAACAAAAAAGGAAAGACTAACAGATGAGAGTGAAGAGAGAGAATGTTGGAGAGAAGGAAAGAGAGGAAAAAGAGGAAGGCGATGGAGGGTATTTAGAGGAAGAAAGGAAAAAGGGATTTGGGTCTTAAAGTGACAATTAATACTTTCCAGTCTCCATACTCACCTGGCTGGGTGATGGTGAGAATGTAAACTAGTCTGGATTTTCGAAAGTAAAAATTTTGACATTTCTGCTTCCAGCTCTCTGGTGGCCAGTAGGATATTGGTGAGGTCCATGGGCAAAGGCTCATTGTCCAACAGAATTTCAGCAGCAGCCAGTCGAGAGGTTTTTTCATAGTTTCTGTTTTTCTGATGGAAAATCCTCCTCATTGCCTTTTTCACCTAATGCCAGAATATAGTTAAAACTTTACTTCTCACCATTCCTAACACCAAATATATAATTATTGCATCTCACACTACACTTTCATGTTATATTTTGCACGTGGAATCCTAGATTTTGGGCTTTCAACAGAAGACCTACTATTTACAACTCCAGGAAAAAAACCGGAAGTATAGTCATCACCAAAGCCCTGCAGAGCCACCTCCTGTTCCTAATCTAGATGGCATCTCTCCCAGTGGTGGCAAAGCATGAAGAATGCTCTCTCGGAAAGAAAAGTTGAGAGACCACTAGGTGTTAGAAAGATAGGCTGAGATCTATGGAACTACTGTCAGATTTGAAAAGACTATCACATTTCCTACTGACTTGGGTAAAGGGAGTCTCCATTCTGGCTCCCTGGGTATGGCTAATGCCTATGAGCCACAAAGCTCCCAGTTAATATCAGCTACAGTAATGAGCAGAACAAGCCTCAGCAAGTCCAGTCATCAGACGGAGACTCTGCTAATTGGATACATCCATCTAAGCACCATGGGGCAAGCACACCACTTATTTCCTTCTCAGTGCAGGACAGAGGGACTTCTGGGAATAGCAGCTAAAATTTAAGGAAGCATTATCCCAGATGTGATAGATGGAGAATGCTGGTAGTTACAAAGTGACTTGGTGAGAATGATATCCCATACACTTCCTGGAACACGGACACCTGGGCTGTTTCATGGAAGGGTGTTTTAAATGCATAAGGAAAAGCTCTGATTCTAAGTAGGCTCGTTCCATACCTCACCAGTGATATGCTGAGAGGAGAACCTTTGTAGGGCAGATACTGCTGTACCTGAGACCCCTGAAGACCCTTCCTCTGCATAATGCAGAAGGGTAGGAATGGTTTCTGGGAGCAGGGCATTCTGCAGGGACAACAGGTAAATGATTATCTCAGAATTCTCCTTGGTGTCTCTTAATCTTCTCAGAACAGTTTCCATTCCAAGTCCTACTTCCTGTTTATGTGGAGGAGGCAGAAACAGAGCAGGGTGAAAAAGAAGCATGACACAATTTTCAGGCAGCTGTGGGGAAAAAAGGGGAGGGCTGAAATGAATAACTGCAGCAATCATGTCAGGAAACCCACCTGCAATCCACACAGCTTCATCCGGCACAACTTGCCAGCTAGAGTGCCAATGACAATTATGCCTGTTTCCCAGATGGCAGGGTCTAACTCCTTTCCATTCAGCTTGTCCTGGGAGAGTGGGTGTAAAGAAATGAAGGCAGGATGAAGGGACAGAGAGAGAGAGAGAATATGTTTTAGTTATAACCCCCAAAGGGTTTAGTGAGAGAGTCTCTCTAGCTTTGCTCTCATCTGCCTTGGCCTAGTCCCTCAATATTCTGGTTTCCATAGCAGGCAATTAAGCTTTTACTGTCTATATCAGCCCACTGATATAAAGTCATGCCACATATTTCCTCAGAGTGTTTATTCCCATTTCAAGTATTCATGTACAATAATATCTTAAATAGAGGGATTTTACACAAAAATGAATTTTCCTCTCCCACCTTAATCCCTTTGGAGGGATTTTGCATGTCCTGGATGGAGTCCTAAAGATCCTGGACAGCTTTTCCCTCCATTATAAACCCTTTTTTTACTTTATGAGGTCTCAGAACTCTAGCTGAGGAGGGCGGCACAGGCTTCCCTTTGAAGGCCAACTCCAGGCCATAATTGGATTACTGTTGAGCAAAGGAAGTCTTTGTCAACAGAGGTTGTAAAAACACCTTTCCTCCAAGCTCTCATAGGCTCCACTACTGTGGACGGTATGAGGTTGTGCTCTGTCCTGAGGCCAGCCTGGAATACTCCTACTGGCCCACTGATTACTCCAGAAATGTAAAAAGTAACTCCAATTCCATCTTAGGTTTGCCTTCCTACATAACAACATGGTGGCAGGAGATCATTCTCAGTGCCCCTCTGATCTTAGGCTGCCAGAGCTAACCATGGTTTTAGGGGCTGCTTCACAGAATTCCTCATTTCCCTTTCCTCCCTCCCCACTCCCTGTAGCCTTGTGTAAGTAGAGTTATTGAGATGTCAACATCAATACTGGCTGAAAAATGAGGAGAAAAAAAGATTTGTAAAAAATGTTGACATTTCAGAATTATTTCCACTTTGAGATCAAAATGAACTCATTCATTGTCTGAATTTTTTTCCCAATTGTTATTAACATGTTAATTAACATCATTATTGATTTTTTGACGACTATCAAACCTGTTTTTCCTTAATTTTAACATGTTAATAACCATTTCCATAATGATTTTGATAAAATTTTAATTGAAAAATAATGAAAAAAAAGAGTCAACAGTTTTTCATGTAAAATTTCATTTCCCAAACAAACCATTTCTGATGGGAGGAAAAACCCCATCTTATTGAAAAAATGTCAACCAGTTCTAGTCAATACACCTAGGCAACTTGCTCCCCTTAATACAGAGCAATGTTTTGTCCAAAATCATGAGGATTGCTTCTGAAGTCCCTTCATTAAGTGCTTGGATGGACAAAGGACATACTTAGTATTTTATCTTTCTCCTTTGTGAGGGCTTGATCTTGCTCCACTGAAGTCACTGGGAGTTTCTCCATTAACTTAATGGGAGCAGGATGAAGTCCAAATCCAGTAGTAGGATCACCAAAGAGCAGAAAGGGAGAGAGGAAATGCCTCTGACTTACTAGCACCAGGCGCAGAAGTTCTTTTGAGGGCCGAGGAGAGAAGGCTGCAGCATAGAGAAACTGCTCTAGGAGGGGCACTTGTCCTTTGTTGCTAAAATCCAGAAATTCAGAGAGAGCTGCCAAGGAAGCTGTTGACTGGGCAGCTACTGCAGCATCAATGAAGAAGGTACTGGAATGAGAGGAGAAAGCGAATTATGTGCGCTATGTACAGCTGAACATGGGGAGGATGGAAGCATTTGGGGCCAGATCCTCAACTGGTGTAAACTGGCATAGGTCCATTAAAGTCAAATGAACTCACACTGATATATACCAGCTGAGAATATGATCCCTAGTTTCTGTTTCCCCCAGTTCCAGAAAAGGAAGTAAATTCAGTCCTCCATTGAAGTCAGTGAAACTGCACCTACTTACATCAGGGCTAAGTTTGGTCCAGAGGCTTTTCAAAAGTGTGCAGGGTAATTCCAGTTCAATTTACATTCTACCTATATAAACACCCTTTGCAGCTTCAATTGGATAAATTATACACATAAATAATAAGCTACCATATGGAGAAGCTTTCATCCAAAAATTAGCTAATTTACAGCAGTTGATGAACTGGAACCATATATATGTAATCACATATAGATTTCACCTAGCACTGAAATGCAACCACCTCTTGAGTGGAAGGCAGCAGCCTTTAAAAGCGCACAGTGACACCATGCAACAGTTCAGCATAGGAAGTGAAAAATGACATTGTCCTGGAATTACTGAATGGGACATGTAGAGCAGGGATCTGCGTTTATATGGGGCATGTGTCTCTGAAAGGTTCCCCAGAGCGTTTACTCTAAAATGTGCTGAATCTGCATCAAAAACATTCAATTAGCTTATGGTACCTTGTAAAAAAAGGCCAAGTCCTTAAAAAAAGTGGCCCTTGAACTTCTTCAGACTGGTCATTTGAGATACTGGGAATGATAATGTGCCCTTTTCGCATCTGCCTGAATGAAATGTGGTTAATCATTAAAATGAGTCCAGAAACTGCCTTGTGAACAGGTGTCTGTAAGAATGGCTGTTGTCTTTTCTGAACAGACAGTCACTGGGGAATTTACTTACACCATCTTCTCCGGAGCTTTCCTCAGCAGCTGGAGGACATCCCTCTTCTTGGCATCACGTAACATCTGGATGAACCTGTGGAATTGCCAGGTTGTTGACACCTTGGAGACATCCATTTTGACTCTCCTGTTACCAAGAGTCCTCAAATATGTTTTGAGCTGAAAACAAACACTCATATTATCAATAAATGCAATTTTATATAGATGCCATAGCATGGGACAAAATGTGCACAGTATAAAAACAGGGATTATTTCACCCATCCCTTAAATGCAGCTATCTCTGGCATGGACATTGGCAGCCTTTCCACAGATAGCAACAACATTAGATCCAAATATTTAGGACAGAAATAAAGAATACCATGTCACTGCAAGGGGGATTTTGGTAGGCAGAATATTTTGGTCCAGCTGCAATTTGGACAGGACTAATATCTCTATTCTTGTAAAAAGTTCCATGAGATATTTAATGACCACAGACAACCAAGATCTCAGTTGCCAGCAGCAAATGTTCCATCATTTCCCCCCTCCCCTTGCAATACCAGACTGGGACACTGATTAAATAGTGACTCAGAGGGAAGCGTACTACCTTCTGCATCAACAGCATGCCTTGCTTCTGTAGTGCCTTGTATTGACCCAGTTCAACTCCATTTATATTACGTGGGCTGACAAGTACAGAGGTGTGGCTCCAGGCTACTAAACACCTCTGCTCCCTCACAGGGAACATGGGTGGACTTGACAACTTTGGACATGCAGAAACTACAAAGCGAAGAACTACAGTGTGAAGAATGAGAAGTGGGAGCTGAATCTTGGCCTCTCTATTTGCAAGGCAAGTTACTCCTTACTCAGCTCTCAGGAGTCCCAGATACCAGGTGTCCTCCTGCTGTAGTTTTCCCATCATCCTTTGAAAAAGATCAAGCAGGGGAGTTAAAGCGCCAGCCTTGAAAAGCTAATAATTTCAATGCCTGACCTTCAATCATCAAAGCTCTTAAAGAAAAGCATGTGAGCAGTGAACCTCCAGGACTAGTTACTGAGGCCAAACACCTGACAAGGACCTAGACAGTACCTCTGACCAATCAGGAAAGTGGGTTCATAATGGAGTAGAGGGCTATGCCTTTGGCATGCAACCTGACATGCAACTGAAAAGTTTGATGGCTAAGGTCAACTGCTCCATCCACAAAATCACAAAACCAGAGAAAATGCATTTAAATGGGCTAGTCTGCAAAGCATGTGTTGAAGAGCAGACAGAGTGAAACTTATGCTGTGCATTGACAGTTTAATAGCCCCAGCTGGTACAATGAGGGCTTGGAACGCTAACAAGGGTCTGACCACTTTAATAAGGCAACCTGTACAAGGCATGGTCCAGTGGATAGTGCACTGGACTGGGAGTCAGAAGACCTGGATTCTTATCCTGACTGTCACTGCATGGCTGTATGACCTTGGGCAAGTCACTTCACCTTTCTGTACTTCTGTTTTCCTCCCCTCTTCATCTATTTTGACTATACGCTGTTTGGGGCAGAGACTGGCTCTTACTATCCTTTTTACTGGGCTTTGAACAAAGGGGGTCTCCATCTCAGCTGGGTCCCCTGGGCACCACTAGAATACAAATAATGTTTAACATGGGCATTGTTAGGGGTGCTGTCTTTGGAATGAAACTTTCACTCATGGTTCCTTCTTTCCATCGCTGGTGGCTACTGTGCAGGTGCTCTTAAAGAACCCATCACACTTCCAAAAACAATGGAGTGTAGCCCCAGTATCCTGGGCAATACTTCCTCTTTCAGTACAGTAGTCTTAATATTCACAGCTGTGTGTGTATTATTACAGAGTACATAACAGCAGACAGGCTTACCACACTCCATGGGTTTACTCAGAGAGCCCTTTATTCCAGTGCTGCAGATGAACAATAACATTTTGAAAACGTATGCGGCACTTTGGGGACCCTACATAACATTCCAATCAGACTGAGGAACTATGGAAAACTATAAGAATACCTGACATTCAGTAGGTATTTCATGTGCCTACCTGGTGTTGCCTAGAGCAAGAATCTCTAGTTGCCTTTCTCCCTGTGGGCACCTAGAAAAAGTGTCTTTACACTAGTACTTCATTACTTTACGAAATGAAGCAGCCCTTGTGATCATGAGACTTTGGTGGACAATCTCCCTACCTAGTGCCCGAGCCAAAGTTAGCCAGAGAATTCTTTTGAGCCATTGTGTTTAATCTCACAGTGATAGATACTGGATGTGTAGCTGCTGTTGGCCCTTCCTTGCCATCACTGTGTGTACTGATTTTCTACTTAAACTTCTCAGACCCTTCAGCCTTCTCCAGCTAAATCTCACTTTGTTTTGCATTCCCAAGTGTCACATTAGAAAGAGAATTCTTCTGCAAGCATTTGGTGCTACTCACCGATGGGCACTGCATGCAGGTTCTCTTGAAGGGCGGGCTAATTGTGCTTATAGGTTGGTGCTTTTCCAGTATGCCAGCCAGAGCTTCCTGAAGGCTTTGTACAGGAGTCTCTGCAGGGCCAGGCATCGAAGAAGACACAAGTTCAAGCTGCTGTCTGGTGAGAGAAAAGAGGCTGTTGAGAAGGGTTTCATCTTTTAAACCTCCCTTTGCTTAGGGAATGGTTAGGACATATGTTGGTATCAGTATGGTGTACCCTATGAGGTGAAGTGAAATGAACGTAGTGGTAAATAAAGGGCATTTAGTATTCCAGAAGCTGCAAGGGAAAATGAAGAGGAGTGAAGGACCCCTCAGTTTTGGGGTGTGTTTTGTACTCCCATAGCCTGCCCTGGGTTTATGTAGGAGCCAGAAAATATAAATCCTCCGGCATGATTTTTTCAGTGTGTCCAATTTTTATCTTTCACCATCTCTCCACAGCCCACATCAAGACATAACAAGGACATCAAGCCCACACGGGAGGAGTGTATCTCCTAGCTGCCAACTTTTGTAGGGAGACATTGATCCCATTCCAGCCTACTCAGTATATGCAAGCCTCTGGAACCAGCTCAGCACTAACCTTGACACGATCTTGGTGCCAATGGAGGACTTCAAGGTTGGAGAGACCTCGTGGCTTTCCTCCGACAGCACTGACTGGATGAGACTTCCTCGTACAGAGTAAAAACTTTTGCTCGTGGGTTGCCACAGAACTCCAAAAATCTGCAAAAGAATGGAACAAACACATTATCCTTTTGCCAATCTATTCCTTTCTTGTTCTCCTTTCAATGTTTGCTCTTCTTTTTGTTTCTAACAAAAGTTGTATCTATGCATTTGATAGTCTTACCCTGGAGCCTCCTGGATGAAAGAACCACCTCATCACAGAACCGCTATGCAATTTGGCAGCTTTGTCAGTTTCTGGTCAGTAGGGAAGATGCCCAGGACTGAACTAGTAGGAGATGTTGTTTGTGGGGTTTGAGGTGCCTGGATAGATCTATGACTATAATATTAGAAGGTCCTGCATTGCGTATATTGGCATTATTGTGTGGAGTCCAGGACTATAATGACAAGGCAACCTGCAATTTCGGATTGAGATGCAATAGCAGAACTAAGAGGTGGTTCAGCAGAGGATGGGTCAGATCAGAAGTGAAGTACAGAGACAGAACTATTTAGGAATCCAAGGCAGGGATATCAGTGGTGGTCGCAGGCTAAGACTGGTGTCTATTGGCTAAGATGAGCTGGGATCTAGTAGTAGACTATGAGGGCCTGCTTCAGGTTACAGCTAAGTGCACTGAAGAGCTCTGAGGTGGCACAGGGTTGGAGTTGCTGGAAGAGGAATGAGGAAGGTTGGCTGAGCTGTGAGAGGACAGGACTAGGACAGTTGGAGACACTTTATCTGAGAGCTCAAGTGCATTGGAATAACTGTATGGGGTAGGGCCCAAGAATGGAACACTCTAGTTCAGTTCCTGCATTGTGGGCTGGCAGAGCTGAGTTGGGCCGTCTTCAACAAGGACTGCGGAGGAAGGTTATTCACTCAATCCTACCCTTTCATGAACACCAGATTCATCTTAAAATGTATGAAAGGAAAATAAAGAAATGCCTACTCTATTTTCTATTTCTAACTGTAGAGCACAAAGCTGATAGTTACTCTTAGGGCATTCTCTGGGCACCAGTAGGATTTTGCTAATCCCTTCACTGCTGCCAGAACATGCATAACTCCCACAAGCAATTTTCTGTAAGTGGAACAACAGGCTCTAAGAGGAACAGCCAGCCTGCATGGGAGGAATGGGTTTTCCAAGATACATCTGGTGCCATGTTCAGCACCGGAGCACTTAAACTAAAGAGAGATGTTTCCTGTCAGGTTCCCACCCTGTAGCAGAGATTAGTGTGGAGGAACAGTGACATCCAGTGGAAGGTTCAGTGTATTACAAATTGTCATTGCCAAAGCCTAAAGGGGAAAATAGTGACACTTTCTCAGAGTGAAAGTAGCAGGAAGGGATTTTGGACTAGGGGAGAAAGAATTAGTGTCTGGGGTCAGCCAGCCTCTAATCACTCATGTACAGCACAGGACTGCCCAAGTAGTGGCCCAGGAAAAGGCACTGAAGGTGGGTTTTGATACATAATTGTGTGTAGTGGTTTTGTGCTATGGGCACATGCCCCAGGGACTACATTGAGCTCACCAAACACATTTCACTTTTGACTTACTCCATATTTGAGTCCTGGTCTCCAGAGATGAACAACAAAATGTATTAACACAGGGCATCTCTTATGCTTTGGGTAGCTTGGCTGTTCCTTTTAGCCATCAAGAGATACACAGTGTTCTGTGCAATCACTAGATAAACAAATGTGAAGTGAATGCCTCCCGAGGCAACAGTAATAGATTCTGGATGGCGTTCCATCAGCCTCTGTTGACAGCACTACAGGTCTTTCTAGGTAACTCCCTACTGCCTTTGCCTCATATCACACTCATTCTGGTCACAAACATTCAGACAATCGGGAGAGACAACCCCCATCATCACCCCCAACATCCTTACAATTAAGGGATACCGTGAAAGCGGGGAATTATGGTTCAGGGAATTAGTAACATGTTATACATTGTTATAAAGCCTAGCAGGTCAATATAATCATGGCTTATAAATATCTTTAACATCTTCTACTGGTGTGTTTATAACCATCTATAATGCAAACAACTCACATTTGTAACATCTATTATTTGTTTAGTAACCCCTTATAAACAATGTGTAAATAGATTCCTAATACAGAGTGTGACCAATCATATTAAAGGGGCAATGTGAGAGGATCTTCTGTGGATAAAGAGAAGCCTCATTCTGCAGCAGTGTCAATCCAGCATATTTCACCCCCACCCCCAAATCTACTGTGAAAAAGGAAAGCACAGAAAGGGAAAGCCTACTGGGTTAGTGTGCTTATTCACAAGGCCATTCAACAAATAAAAAAGAGAGAAAAAGCAGAAATTATCAAAAGTGAACCCAAGCCAAAAATGCTTGGCTCCCTTGCTGTGCTGCAGAGTGACCTTGCAGGAGATTCTTTTTTTTTTCAAAGAATGACGCACTTGCCAGACTTCACCATCACCTCTCTGCTGCCCTCAGCTTCACTCAGAGACCTCTGATAACTTCAGGAGACATTATCTGAACACCTGGGCCATTATCTGGAGGATTCTTTATGAATGGAGAAGTCGCAGGGGAAGAACAGAGCTGCAGGAAACTACCAGGTTTGCTTTGTGAATCTTTGTACATGAGATACAATGACCCAGTTTACATAGTGAATTATAAGAGTAATAACACCCAGCTCTTATACAGTGCTTTACATCTGTAGATTTCAAAACACTTTAGAAAGGTGGGTCTGTATTATTAGCTTTGTTTTACAGATGGGAAAACTGAGGTTCAGAGAGGTGAAGTGACTTTTCTAAGGTCCTACTGCAGGCCTGTAGAAGAGTCAGGAATGGAATTCAGGTCTCCTGAGTTCTAGCCAAGCACTCAGTTCACTTGACCATGTTGCCTCTCAGCCCAGTGAAGGCACTATAGTCCTGATCCTGATCAGGACTTCCAGTAACTCAATGGGAATTATTAGACTGAGCCCTAAAGTTCTACCACTGCCTTCCACCTCATCCTCACGCACACATCCACCCTGGACAAACCTGTATCCTCATGAATTTGGTCCTGGCAGAAATTCCATTATTTTCTTTGAGAAAATGTGCCATGTTTACATTTAAATGGCTTTTTTTAATATAAATATTCCTATTAGGTCACCTATAGTGCCAGTCCTTGCCAGTGCATGTTTGTCACTACAGTTTTTTCTCCAGTGCTTTCAGTGAAATCTAAGATATAGGTCAAATCATTCTTGGCATAGGCAGATGTAAGGCCAGTAGCTTCAGTAGAATTGTACCTAATTTTACCAGGTCTGAATGCCTGAAACCATCCATTGGGGCTGCTGCCACTTCCCTTGTCACACTCTTCCACAATCCAATTGATTTCACTATTAGCAAATATTTCTGGATATTCAGTCTCCTTTGCTCCTTTTGAGCACAGGGCTCAGAATGATCATTTAATCTGATTCTGCCTTAATTCTTCAGTAGCCACCAAACTTTGGCAGAAGAGACCCCAAGGAGGCTTCAAAAGTGAACTTTTCTTTCTTTTCAAAGCTTTCTTTAAGCCCCAGCATGAAATAATCATAATACACCTGAGACGGTTCACTCTGGGACCTCCCTGAAGTTATTGACCCTATGGTAAGATCTGGAGAAGACTGAAGTACATTTAAACGGGGTGTGACTGGGGCAGGAACATTCTAACCCACCACCATCAATGTAGGAATGGACTTGCTTTGTTAACGGAGGTGAATCCAAACTTTGGCCTTGTACAGCTGTGCAGATCTTTTGTCTTTACAACGGAATCCTTGGAAACAACATATGTGACTTGACAGCTCCCAGAAACATCCTCCTGAAGCCAAGCAAATATAAGAAATCACGTCATGAAATTATAACATGTGAGTAGAACTTATGGCAGAACAAAATACAGTTCACTATACACAAAAATGACGCAATCCAATTAGAACAAATTATGTAGAAAATCTGCACAGAGCCAGATACAGGGCCATATTTTGAAAAGGAGACTCAAAAGCCTCCTCTTCTGTATATATGCCTATTCTAGCTCGCATAGTTACTGCAACAAGGTGAGTGTATAAAAAAAACCAGGCAACTGCACACCCAAATGGGTGTTTGACATTTAAGTCATTATAGCAAGTAAACACAAAAAAGGCATGAATGTAATCACAGAAATTATGAAAAACATTATTGTAACTGGCACTAATTGGCAATTCCAGAAGAGAGGAATGGGTTTGGAGAGGGAAACGCCCTCTCACTCCAGGGATGGTTTTACTGATGCACTAAGATCAGGTTCCTCCATATTTTTCTTTAAAACAAAACTATATTCTGCTCCTACCTCAGTTGCTGTCCCAGAATGTGGCTGGAATTGGAGGAGACTGATGAGGCCCTGTTTCAGATTCAAGGTCTGGGGCCTTCCTCCTCCATCTCCATAGATGCCTTCTACCTATGAGGAGAAATTTGATTTATGGGAGAGAATCTCTGAGACTGCTGAGAAAGGGACAAGAACTCAGCATGAAGGCATGGAGATAGCATGATGAGCATGACAATGAGAGAATTCCCCTCTCCCCAGGCTCTCAGAAGGGTTTTCTGGACTGATATGGAAGTTCAAGGTGGAGAAAAATTTCAGATTAAGGGGCAGTAGGGAGAACCTCAGGCTTGGGACTCCATGGGGGATGAGAGAAATATTCATTGTGTTGTCACTGCACTAGAACTAGGTGACGACTATACTGTTTTGAAAGGCTTCAAAAGAGAACTGATATCCCTGATTAGCACAGGCTTAATTTCACAATACATTTATGACCACAAAGTCTTTTTAAAAAGTGAGTCCTCTCCACTTTGAGCAAACCTTAAAGCAGCGGCAGTTCCACTTGTGGGTACCTGGAATACTGCTCTACTGAGTCGAAATAACATTCTTTTATCTTCATCTGACTCCTACGAGGCATCCACAGCTGTTAACTGAACAGTAAATGTAGGACCAGTGCAGGGGCAGCTCCTGTAGACTACCCAATTGTGTAACGTACAACAGAGCAGGGGGCTCTGTAGCAATAGCAGGACTTCAGAAAGAGTGTCTGTATGTCCCTGAACAACCTACAAGTTACAGCATAGGCCAGACGGTCTGAGTAGGGTTGGGTGTAGGAGAGCTTTCAAGAGTTCTCTTAAGTAATGAGCTTCTGTGCAGCAATGACCAACACTCTCCCATCTAAAATTTTGACCTAGAGCCACCATTGCTAACCCAGACTGCTCAAGCCTATTATATTTCAACAGAACTATCACACCTGGAGCCCACTGGCTGACTCTGTGGTCATCTTGTGCACTGCTGTGTGGAAGATCTACTTCCAATTTCTTTCCTTTGCTCTATTCTATCCTAGATAGGTGCTCGTAACACCCTCCTCATCATAATATCGGAGTGCCTTCCATTAGTGCATGAAGTGAAGTGACTAACTGTCTGGGCTGGTCGGTGTTCAGACACTGAAAGGCTGGGATAGGGCACCTTTTCCCAAAAAGGGAATGCCTTCTGCTACTCAACAGTCACTCCCACTAGCCAGGTAAACAGCAGCACTGATAGCATCTGAGGAGAGCTTCATCTTGGGGTCCATAGCCAGAAGAGTGGTGCTTACCACATAGAAATTTGAGAGTGGCAAGAATGTAAAGCAGGGAAAATGAGGGACTCTTCAGGTTTCGAATAGGGATTCGTTAGGGGCTCTTTGTGTGTCTGTGGGTGAGGTACTATTAACACACCTTCCCATTATTCCAGTGGAGGAAAACTGGCAGCTGAAGCTCTGCAGTGTCCTCTTTGCCCAGCACAACCTCAGTGGATGGGTCTCCGGTAACATTCTGACTCTTCTCGTGTTTTGAATCATGGTGGACTTTTAGGTCTTGGATCTAAAACCACAAAACACAGATGGAAGCTATGAGGGTATAGGTCACAGAGCGGGTATGTGTCCCACTTCCCAGCACCTCTGGCCATTTGACTTGAGGGGAGCCACAGATTTCATTTTTAACTAGGGCTGTCTATTAATCACAGTTAACTCGTGATTAACTCAAAAAAATTAACCGCAATTAAAAAAATTAATCATGATTAATCCCAGTTTTAATCGCACTGCAAAACAATAGAATACCAATTGAAATGTATTAAATATTGTTGGATGTTCATCTATATTTTAAAAAATATATTGATTTCAATTACAACACAGAATACAAAGCGTACAGTGCTCACTGTTATTTTTTATTACAAATATTTGCACTGTAAAAGTGGTAAACAAAAGAAATAGTATTTTTCAATTCACCTCATACAAGTACTGTAGTGCAATCTCTTTATCGTGAAAGTGCAATTTACAGTAGATTTTTTTTGTTACATAACTGCACTCACAAACAAAACAATGTAAAACTTTAGAGCCTAGAAGTCCACTCAGTCTTACTTCTTGTTCAGCCAATCACTAAGACAAACAAGTTTGTTTACATTTACAGGAGATAATGCTGCCCACTTCTTATTTACAATGTCACCTGAAAGTGAGAACAGGCATTTGGATGGCACTTCTGTCGCCGGCATTGCAAGGTATTTACATGCCAGATATGCTAAACATTCATATGCCCCTTCATGCTTCAGCCACCATTCCAGAGGACATGCTTCCACACTGATGATGCTCGTTAAAAAAATCATGCATTAATGAAATTTGTGAATCAACTCCTTAGGGGAGAATTGCATGTTTCCTGCTCTGTGTTACCTACATTCTGCCATATATTTCATGCTATGTCAGTTTCAGATGATGACCCACACATGTTGTTCATTTCAAGAACACTTTCACTGCAGTTTGGACAAAATGCAAAGAAGGTGAGATTTCTATGTGAGATGTGAGATTTCTAAAGATAGCTTCAGAACTGGACCCCAAGGCTTAAGAATCTGAAGTGCCTTCCAAAATCTGAGAGGGACGAGGTGTGGAGCATGCTTTCAGATGTCTTAAAAGAGCAACACTCTGATGTGGAAACTATAGAACCTGAACCACCAAAACAAAACAAAACAAAACACCCCAATTTTCTGCTAGTGGCTTCTGACTCAGATGATGAAAATGAACACGTGTTGGTGCACACTGCTTTTGATCGTTGTCAAGCAGAACCTGTCATCAGCATGGACGCATGTCCTCTGAAATGGTGGTTGAAGCATGAAGGGACATATGAATATTTAGCTCATCTGACATGTAAATATCTTGTGACACCAGCTACAACAATGCCATGTGAATGACTGTTCTCACTTTCAGGTGACATTGTAAACAAGAAGCAGGCAGCATTATTTCCCGTAAATGTAAACAAACTTGTTTGTCTGAGAGATTGGCTGAACAAGAAGTAGGACTGAGTGGACTGGTAGGCTCTAAAGTTTTACATTGTTTCGTTTTTGAGTGCAGTTATTTGTGTACATAATTCTACATTTGTAAGTTCAACTTTCATGACAGAGATTGCACTCCAGTACTTGTATTAGGTGAATTGAAAAATACTATTGCTTTTGGTTTTTTTACAGTGCAAATATTTGTATTCAACAATAAATATAAAGTGAGCACTGTACACTTTGTATTCTGTGTTGTAATTGAAATCAATATCTTTGAAAAAGTAGAAAACATCAAAAATATTTAAATTGTATTCTATTATCGTTTAACAGCACGATTAATTGCAATTAATTTTTTAATTGCTTGACAGCCCTATTTTTAACATATCCCATAGACTCTTCACAGACACCACTTATGTCAGAAACAGAAGATGATTGGGATTGAATGTCTCCTATGCCCACCAACTGAAATTAGCATTGCTATATGTTTATTCAGTGAAGAAACTCTCAGGCAAGCATTTTGGCACTCAACTGGCTTATTAATGTTTGGATAAAGACGAGCCACTGGCCATTTTTCCACAGTCAGCATGCCTGAGTAAAAACTTAATCTACTTACATGGAAGGAATCCGTTGCCGATGGAAACCAAGATGATCCAGCAGTAGTAGCTCTACCACTTGAGCTAAAAGGAAATCCTCATCGCCTGTTGGTCCTAGAAGTACTAACAGGTTTTCTCAGGCTTGCAGGAACTAGGGGACAAAACCATCACATACCTGGATCTGGAGAAGCTGCTCCCCTGCAAGATTTCTCCAGAGCAGGTGCACCTGAACCAAAGCTTCAGCTCGCATCCGACTTCCTTGCAAGGACAACCTTGAGACATAATCTAGCTGCACCTCCAGTGAGTAGCGATATTGATAGAGGATTCCAGGCTGGAAAGATGGTGTCTCCAAGTTCCCTATGAAAGGAGACCAGAACTGAAGCCACCCACACACTTTCACATTCCTCGGTACCCGTGATGGTCTTGCATTCAAATTTATCTCAGCATATAGGTTAAGTGGCAATGAAAAGAATCCCATTGACCTCAATGGGCTTTGGACCAGAACCTGACTGAGATAAAATACATATGTTTTCTTATTCTCCCTGTCCTGCTGCTGAGGCCTGGGTTGGTAGAAAGAACCTCCACTTATCTTGCCTTTAGTAACTCCTATTCCTGGGCCCTTCAAAAAGGGGGTACAAGTAGGAGTAAAGATTAGAAAGGACCTTGTCCACACCCTTAGATTTGACTGAGCTGCCTGAGAGCTTGTGTCTCTGCTCTGCTTTTCCTCTCTAAGTGCCAATAACAGACTCTCCCCTCACAGATGTAGATGTTTCGAAGACTGTGATTTGTACAAAGAGTCTCTAGATGGAACGCTGCAAAAACTACCAGTGATTTATGACATTATGAGAGGTTTAGCCTGGTAATGGGTCTTGCACCATGAATTCAAATTTAAAAAGAGAAAAATCTGGCTAAATACTAAGAAATGCTTCCCGACCTTGAGATCTGTAGCCTGTGGCATAATCACCCAAGTGGTGAAATTGCCATCCAGGGAGACATTTAGAACTAGACTTCACAAAGCATTAGAAACACTGTACAGAACAGGGCTGGCCAGCACTGGCCGGGGGATGGGCCAAGTGACCTAAAAGGCCTTTTCTATTTCTAATGTCCATGATAATACTGGCAATGTATATTTCCAGATGAAGCCAGTGGAGTGACACTAGGGATGAATCTACTCTCATGTCTGAGAGTCATTTGCATTTCTCTCTGTCCAACTCCACTGTCTCTGAAAGCTTGAAAGATATATATATATATATATCACCTTAAAAAGTTGCACTGAGTCATTTGCACTAAAGCCTAATCCAGTGCCTGGCAGGGGAAAGAACACTTTTATCTTACAACAACAAAACTATCTGCTTTATCTGCCTGTGTCTTCCATTTTACAGTGTATCAACAACAGAGCAGGAAAATAAACTGAATCACTTTTAAAACTGAGAGTAGATTAGCAGTATTTATTGTATTTAACCCAGAAAATTGAATTTCAAGGCCTGGATCATCAATTAGTGTAAATTAGCACAAACTTCAATGAAGCTACCCCAATTTACAGCTGCTGATGTTCTAGCCTCAAATGTGTATTTGGATGCTACTGTCCTAAAGTGAAAAGGGTGACTTTCAGATGAGGTCAACCCAGCTTCTGCTGATTCAGCTGGGAAGAGTGGCAGGGGGACTCCACTGGGCTCTAATGGATGCTAGGAGGGGATGTAGAATGCTGATCAAAAGCTCCTTGATACAGTTCCATCATCAGATTAAAGGGTGAATTGGGATTGATTTCACAAACTCTGATGGAATTCGCTCCATTCTCTGCCAGTGATGACTTATCCCTTGGGCTCATGAAAATACTTCTGAATTGTATTGCTTTGCTTTTTGAAATTGACAATATTGCACCAATACTGACTGGGAGATACAATGAGTCTTTGTTAGAAAACACTTAATTCCCCATACCCCCTCTTCAACCTATACAAGTAGGTCATTGTGCTACACTACCAATATACTTACTATATTTTTCAGGAATGGATAAACATTTCCAGCAAATGCACATAAGTCTGTTTGCCCAGTGGTACTGCTTCTTTCCGTGGTTGTGGGAAAGTGTTTTTGTTTAAATGAGAAAATAAGTGAATGGATTCCCTGAGCCCTCCCTCCCCATCTTATCTCTCATATCTCTGGGGTTTATCAAGGACTAAGGATGAAAATTTAGTAAGATACCTTTGTTAACAAAACATCGCTGAACGGAAGAGTTCATTGGTCTATGTAATTACCCAACACAGGTCCACAGCAAGTTTAGCAGCCAAATGTGAGCCTATTAAAATTAATTATGTGCACTGTACTGTCTCACCACCAGTTTGAATATACAGCCTGGAGGAAATCCTAAACTGGTCTAAGTTGTTATAACTCTACTGAAGTCAATGGAGTTATAACAATGGAGCTATGACAAATTATATCAGATGAGGATCTTCCTCCACTATCTGCTGCGGTCTCTGAGACCGTGGGTAAAGTTACTAAGTAGCCCTATCATTCACCTTTGAGTAGTGCTGTATGTAAACTCCATCCACTCACAATTTACAAGGAACCTTCATGCTATTTCTTAGTCCCTTACAAACTGTTGAATTACAGATTGCTGGTATCATAATACAATAACATTTGCTATTGCCAACCAGTGGAAACCTGTAAAAATTTTCTTAATTTGGTGCAGTTCTTTTCTATTTTATTCTGTGTAGGTTCTTGTAACACGCCCATCACTGTGATATTTGAGTGCCAGGAGATCTTTTCCTAGGGTTGATAGTGATTGATTCATTGGCCCATTAAGGATTAGTTTGCACAATTCTGCTGAAAGGTAAATAAAAACGGGAACCCTGCTGTGGGACTTCAAGACTTCGTATGGGACCTTGGAGATTAGCTCTCAACAGAAGGCTTCAGTCCCTTTTTCAATTCCTACTCCTGTCCACTGCTGCGGGTGCCATAGGTTTCTTTCCAGGGAATGAATTCTAGTCCTATAGCACAGTTCCATGGATATGTTCATGCTCAGCAAAGTTTGAAGGATCCTTACAGAGATGTCCATTCATTCCATCCTACCTTGGACAACCTAGAATATTTGATGGTGAAGGAATAGATGACATATTCCCACTTTCATACACATACATTTCTTGCCTGTTTTAAAGTAGCAGTGATGAGAAGTGTATCTAAGTCATAACCCCCTAACCCTAACTTAATCATTGACCTAACCACAGCATGTTAGCATAAAGATGCTGGAGAGGCCTTGCCTCAGAATGTCTTTGTTTTTCTAACTCAGCCTTAATATTCTTTAATTTTTCATTTGATGTAGTATGCCTAGAATTATTTGAGATCAATCTTCTTGTGTATTTTATACTTTGTATATCCTTAGAGATTGACTCTGATTTTTGTGTTGGCTTTTGCCAGGAGGAATAATCCGTTCAATCCATTATCTAAAGATACAGTTGTGCTTGAAATTCTCAAAGGGACCTACTGTTCTTCCAATTCATTGTGAACATAGTAGGTTACTGAAGTGTTTTGGAATTCTGTCATCTGATCCTTTACAATGACCAGCAAAATAGGTTTTAAAACTCTCCCCAAAGAATGCCAAAGTCTCCATGAAGGGAAAACTCCATAGTAGATTCAGGCATACATAGGTGTAAATCTAGCTGCATTCCTTAAACCATTCTCTGTGTATCAGAGTTAACTGGTGCTGGCTCTTTTACAATATTTCCTGTATTCCCAGGCACCCAGAGAGAAGCTTCTAATCGCAAAGCCTGAAACTAAGTTACAGCCACCTGTCCCTGAATTCTGGAGATGCAAAAGCTGTTGTTAGTTGCCATGCTAATAAATCTTCATAAAGAGATTAGAAATCTGAGCATTTTCAGAGCTTTCCTTAAACTCCCCTTTTTTGACTTTGGGACTCTAATTTTGAGATCTAGAATTCCAATAAGCACCAGGCATGATGCAGAGTTTTGTGTAAGGTGATGAGCATCCTGTTTCTCGGGTCCACAGAATACTTTCCCGTTTCATGTCATTTCAAAAGCTGAAGTGCAAAGTAGCTTACCTTTTGCTGAGCTGGTAAAGAAAAAGAAAATCAGCCAAATGTGTCCTGAAGCTGCTTGTGAATTCATGGTAGGGATTGTGTGTGAGCAAAACAGAGTGCTAGGGAAAGAGGAGAAGGCTAGAGAAAGGACAGGGCAGGAAGGGAGGGCAGGAGGAAAATACAACAAACCCCCTCCAGAGTGGCCAGAATTGACAGGATTCACAATGTCAGGTGACAAGGCCTGACCTTCTCCCTATCCCTGAATCACACATTGAAGGAGAAGCAAATCATTAATCCCTTGCTCCAACTCCCAGCAGCAGCCGCAGCAGCAAAAGAAATAAAAGGTTTGGAAATCATTTGGATTTGCCAAAGCTTGCAACAAGGAAATCAACAAAAACTGCAAAATGGATTTCTGGGTGGAGAAAAGTCAACAGTCTGGAGTCTCCCTTGCTGAATCTGCCTGGGGGTTCAGAAGAGTAGCTCTGTCCCCTGAAACATATGTGCTCTCCAGGCCTAGCCACTTCCCCTTCTCTACCAGAAAGAAAAGGGAAAGAAAGGAAGGGAAATTGACAAGAAAGTGGCCAAAAAAGCAGCAGCAGAATCATCCCTCTTCCTTTCCTTTTCACGGGCTGAGGAGTTCCAGCCTCTCGGATCAGGTTACTTAAAGGGCCAGGCTGGAGAGGAATAAGAAAGCTGGGCTCTGTGAATGAAGCTTGTTGAATAGAACACACACACACACACACACACACTGGAATGCAAGCTTTCAATTAATCTCAGGCCTCTAACACAGCACTTTACCAAGTGTCCGTGAAAGATGATCAGAATTGTAATCTGTTTCAGAAGGAAATAATTTGGAAAAGTAGGGCATTAGGGTTAGGAGAACAGTACTATTTACACAGCCACATGTCAGCACATAGACAAGCCATGCCGTCATCCAGGTTCCTCTATAAATCTGAGAAGTGTTTGTTGTTTGTCATTAGGAGCAGACACATTGTGCTAGGTGCTCTCCAAACACAGAAGGAGGAATGGCCTTCGCCAGGAAGAGCTTATAATAGACAAATCTCATAATCAAAAGGCCGGGGAACTGTAATCTACAACATATGACAAGTGGGAAGGTAACTGGCCATGCTAGAATACAAATGCTATGATGTAAACTGAGCCTAAATCAGTAGAAATTGGGTGTCTAAATCCCTTAGATCTCCTATGAAAATTCCAGCCCTAATGTTTTAATAAAACAATGAAATATTTGCAAAAAGAAAAGGAGTGCTTGTGGCACCTTAGAGACTAACAAATTTATTTGAGCATAAGCTGTAGCTCACGAAAGCTTATGCGCAAATAAATTGGTTAGTCTCTAAGGTGCCACAAATACTCCTTTTCTTTTTGCGAATACAGACTAACATGGCTACTACTGTGAAATTAAATATTTGTGTATGACGTATAATTTCCAAGAACCCAATTCAGAGGGGCCTTAATCAGTTTGCATCTTTGAGTCACAACTGAAATGGGTTTTAGGGAGGGATTTGTATGCAGAGAGAGTAATGACCGCTGGAGAGGAAAGATAACTAAAGACTGAATCTTGCAGTGCATGAAGGATCTGGCTAGAGATCAAAGAATGCTCACTTACCAGCCCCATTTCTCCTGCTGACCCACTTGCCCTCTCAGGAGCTTGTCTGACTATATCAAGTACTGTGTGCCTCGCATTTCACAGGGTCTTACATTTCAGTCAGATGTGTTAGCAGGGGAAGGAAGTGTAGTGCAGCCAGGGAAAGGAGGGAAAAACAAGAGCTCTAACAGGATTTTTGTGAAGAAAGGTTTGACCTAGTTTATTTATAAACTCTTAACATAGATTATGGGGTGATGAACTGGTCGTGCCTAGTTCCTCACAGATTGCCCATATACAAAATAGGACTTGAGTCCTACTGAATCCTACTCCATGACATTATTCCTAGCTCTGCCACGGACTCACTGAGCTAGTTATTTAGGGCTTGTCTATATTGGGACTTTAGCCATTGGTGCAGCTGCACTAGTGCAAATCCATAGTGCACGCACAGTTTACATTGGTGCAATGCCATTTGCAGCTTACCCTGCTTTTGAAACTGGTAGCTAAAAGCTCAGTGTAGACTGAGTTTCCCTTCCTGTAAAATGGCATAAAACTCACCCACCTCACAAGGGTGTTTTGAAGTTTTGCAGAGCACTTTGAGCTCTTCAGTGAAAGGTGACATATATGTAAAAAGCAACAAATCTGGCAATTATTACAAAGGCGGTGTTAGTCCATTAGGGGCCCTAAGCAGGAATATTTTGCCCCCCAACACATACTAAAAAGTGACTAAGGGGGCCCCCTTGAGCCGCTCAGGGTGCTGAGCAATTGCTTAGTCTGCTTATGCCTAGCTCTGCTGGCAAACCACTTTTAAATAACATACGAGATCTTTAAAATTCCAATTCCGATCTTTCACAGTAAGGTGTAATGGTGCTTAGCTTGCTTCATGGAATGGATGGTCATGCAATGATCTCATCTCCCATCCCATCAGCTCCCATTCCTCTCAGAACCATTGTCCTTTTCTGCACCATGTTTGGAGTCACTTAGTGCACTCAGAAGCTGTTTTAGTACACAGCCAGGTGTGGGATGCCTGTTCATTCATTCATTTCCATGTAACCTGTGTTTGAGGCAAGGAAACATATTACAGACCAGCACATCACTTTGGTGCATACACGCACACAATGTGGCTGGAGACTGGACTGACTGGTTTGTGGGGCAGAGGATTCTAATGGTTTGGTCTATGGGCTTTGGATGGCAGAAGTTCAATATCTCAGACCTCTATAGTACTGGGCACTAGATTGACTTGGTATTGTACAAGTGTTACATGCAGTACGATTGTATTCCTTTGTAGATTTGCTCCTGTCTCCCGAAAAGCCAACTAATGTGATTCTGATTTAGAACACTACTTTTATTAAGAAATAGAGTTGCACTGAAGAGACGCACGGACAACAATAAAGCACCTCAACTTGTTAATGAGCAGCTTGTTATTGAATTCTCTGCATGTGCATAGAATACCAGACCCAGCTTACTTTCTTGTTGTGGCCACTGGACAGAAGCTCTGTGGCAAAAATCTCCAATATCCATGATATTCCGGTGCAAATGCTTGCAGTAATTTGAAATCTTGTGAGGAGCTTCTGTAGCTCTACAATTCATTTGCAAACTTAACACCATTAATTTGCGCTTGAACAGGGACTGGGAGTGGCTGGCTCACTACACAAGCAATTTCCTTTCTCTTGGTATTGATACCTCCACATCAATTATTGTGAGTGGACAACATCCACCCTGATTGAATTAGCCTTGTCATCACTGGTTCTCCACTTGTAAGGTAACTCTCTTCTCTTCATGTGCCAGTATATGTATCTGTAATTTTCACTCCATGCATCTGAAGAAGTAGTTTTTTACCCACAAAAGTTTATGCCCAAATAAATCTGTTAGTCTTTAAGATGCCACCGGACTCCTTGTTGTTTTTGTGGATACAAACTAACACAGCTACCCCTCTGATACTTGAAATCTCGGTGGCAACATGAAATGGTAATACAACATTATAGTGTTATGGCACCTTTCACCTAAGCACGTCAGAAACCCTAATTAAGCCTCTCAACATCTCCAGTTTCTGCTCTGGCTGCAGTGGCCCTCAATACTGAGTTTACCATGGCGCCTGGCCCAGGCTCCAAAGGGGCTCTGGCCTGGCCCACTCTGCTTGGGCTGCAGTAAGGCACCTCCAGCTCTTTTCCGCCCCCCCTCCTACCGCTCTCTCCTGCAGGGGCAGAAGCTTGGTCCTGCCAGCTCCTGGGGCTCCTGCTGCAGGGCAGGCTCCACCCACACCCAGCGGCACCCAAGCTCCCTCCTTCCCCACCTCTTCCCCCCGAGCGTGCCGTGTTCCCGCCCCTCCCACTTCCAGCGCTTCCTCACCACCGAACAGCTGTTTTCTGGTGTAGGGGTGGAGGTAGGGGGGAGGAGTGAGGCCTCAGCATGCTCAGGCGAGGAGGCGGAGAAGAGGCGGGGGCAGGGCCTTGGGGAGCGGGGGTGGAATAAGGGCAAGGCTGAGCAAAGGCGGGGCCCCCGCACTCCCCTACAGACATCCCCTCCAGCCTCCTGCCATAAGCCACTCACGGCAGGGGGCTGGGAGCGCCCTCACACCTCCAGCCCCCTGCCCTGACTCCTGCACCCCCCCCATATCCCCACCCCTCGCACCAAACAGGAGCTGCCCCAGGTAAGCGCTCCACACTCCAACCTCCTGTCCCAACCCTGAGCCCCCTCCTGCATCCTAACTCCCTCCCAGACCCTGCACCCCCAGCCCTGACTCCTTCACCCCTCTCACACAAACACAGCCCTGACTCCCGCACCCCTCTCACACACACAATCCTGACTCCTGCAGCCCTCTCACACACTCCCAGCCTCCTGCCCTCCCTGACTCCTGCACCCCCCACATCCCCACCTGCACCCCTCGCACTAAATGGGAGCTGCCCCAGGTCAGCGCTCCACACCCCAACTTCCTGCCCCAACTCTGAGCCTCCTCCCTCACCCTAACTCCGGGCCAGACCCTGCACCCCAACCCCCAGCCTGATCCTGCACCCGAACTCCCTCCCAGACCCTGCACCTCCAGCCCTGAGCCCCCTCCTGCACCCTAAGTCTGGCCCGACCCTGCACCCCAATGTTTTTTTACTTTTTTTTTTTATAAAGCGCTCTTATATACAGCGCTTTACAGTAGTTAGCTAATGGTACAAACAATATTGGGAAAAATCATTAAGTGGTCTGCTGAGACCCACAGCGATTTTCAAGTGGTCTGTGGAAAAATAAGTTAGACTACAAAAACCTTCAAGGTACCTCACTTTATTTTCATTTACTTGCTATTACTTATAGGAGGAGGATGAAGAAAAAAAGAATGAAAAATGGGGGTTGGAGGGAGATAAGAGAGAATATTCTTTTTCTTGGCTGGGTCCCAAGGAGGGGCCCCAAAAATGAAGCTGAGCACAGGGCCCCACGAACTCTAAATCTGCCACTGGGGCTGACCCTTCCCCCACAGCTCCCCACGCCGCAGTCAGGGGCTGACCCCGCGCTCCACATGCCACTGCCGGGACAGGGGCTGACCTCTCCCTTGCCCCAGCTCCCCGCACCACTGCCAGGAGCTAGGGCTGACACCCTCCCCACACCGCTGCCAGGGGCTGGGACTGGCCCCTAACCCCCCCAAGCTCCATTCTGGCTGGGGCTGGGGTTGACCCCCTATGCCCTGCTGCCTGACACCTCGCGTCGCCACCCCCCCCGGGTCCTCCATGCCCCGCTGGGGGGGGGGGGGGGGCGCATCAGACTTTTTTGGTAAACTGGGCATTTGTTCATTTGCTCTTGCCAGCTGATGGGGATAACTGCCCGTTTTTGTCAAAAAAGTCAGGATGGCTGGGTCAGAGCTTAAAAAGGGAACTGCCCCGGCCAAACGGGGACATATGGTCACCCTATCTCCAGGCAAGTGGGTCTTGAGGGAGTCCGGCCAGGGTGGGGGCAGACCCTAGCCTGGCTAATCGCGCCACTCCCGAGAGGCCGGAGTGATTCCCTGCCCTGGCACTGGACTGGCCCTGGCCGCGCTGCCAGCTCAGCCTGGCAGACGCTGTCACCTTCCAGCAAGGCTGGTGAGTGTGGTCAGGGTGCCGGGTGTGAGGGAGTGGGTCTCTGGAGGTGTGTGTGGGGCTGCTGGCCAGTGGCGGGTGTCTTGGGGGACGGTGGGGGAGGTCTGTGTGTTGGGATGCTGGGCAGTGGGGGCTCTGAGTGGGGTGCTGTGTAGTTGTGGTGGTGGGCTGTGGGGAAGTGCATTGGGCACTAGTGGTGTGGCTGTGTGTGGGGGTGCTGGGCAGGGGTGGTGGTGTGCAGGCCGCTGTGCATTTGTGGTGGAGGGTCTGTGTGTGGGGCTGCTGGACATAGAAGTTCTTGGGGACGCTGGGCATAGGGAGTCAGGGGCTGTGTGGCATGGCATGGGCCCACCCCTGAGGGGAAGGGGCATGCTGGCAGCACAGTGCTGGGTGGGCCAGTGTGTGTCTGGCCGGTTTGTATACAGTGCCCTTGCACTGGGCTGGGTGGAGTGAGGCCAGCCCCACCATGCTATGCCCCATTGCCCCTGGCTGGCCCCTTGCTCTGGGGGCCGACCTCCCAACGCCATGCTCCTTTGCCCCCATGGGGGCCCACTAGGGTGACCAGATGCCCCGATTTTTATAGGGACAGTCCTGATTTTTGGGGTCTTTTTCTTACTCCTATTACCCCCCGAACCCTGTCCTGATTTTTCACATTTACTGTCTGGTCACCCTAGGGCCCAAAAATATGTTTGGCGCCGGGCCCACAAAAGGTTAATCCAGCCCTGGTGGCCCTAGCACTGTTACAGTCTGCTGTGCTGTGCTCTGCTCTGCTCTGCTTCTTCCAGACGCTGTAAACTGATCACAGAGTGGCAGGAGTCACGGAGATCAGCTGGATACCCAAGCAGATAGTTTATTTCTAAAGGGACCACAGGCAAATACTAGGAGTCATACATTCTTTATACAAGTAATTGATATGCAATGATGTCATTACCAAAGAAATCTGCACATTTCAGTAACCTAACCTGGCGGAGACAAAGAGATGGAAGATTGTTCTAAGGTCCACATTAGAAGAAAAATCATACAGCCATATATGACAAAAGGAATCGCAGGCCACCATTGCTACCTGAGAAGCCAAGAGCAGCAGTGATGGATCCAGTAAGATCAAACAGCTGTGAGCTATTTTGCCAGAAAGCAGACATACACCCTCCATAGGTGGTGTCTCCACCTAATCCTCTAAATGCCTCTGTGAACAAACATCACTTCTCTCTTATTTGGATTGAATTCCAACCAGTTCTTCTTTATCCAGATTGCTACCTCCTGGCACATAGTGGGAAAGTAATGAGGCAGCAGCTGTGTTCAGTGAAAAGGAGCCAAAGAACTGAGAATCACTAACATATGGATGACTCTACTACCCAGAATGGCTTTGTCTCCTCCAGTGGCTTTAAAAAAGCACTGACAGGACTGATTTGAGTCCTTTGGAATGGCGAGCAATTGCTCAGCGGTACCCACGGGATCTGAGAGGAAGGACTGAAATGTTTAACGGCCAATCTTTCAAGCAGCGAGTCAACCCACCCCATGGACCATGCACCTCCTGCATCTGAGATCATTGGAAAAACACAGCCACATTCTCTTTGTGATTCTGCATATTGAACCAAATACCCAGCTGGATCATAGCAGAAGCAGTACTTTAAGCATCTACAGCTATGGGGACTTTTGGAATTTCACAGAGACCCATTTTACAGTATGACTTAATGTCTATGGCACAGTCATTAAACAAATTCTGTTTAAATTTGCCACGACTCAACATACAATGTCAAAGTGAAGAGAGGAATTAGGTGATACAGGATATTGCATGCCTTTTCATGTACTCTACAGAACACTTTTTCACTAGGTGAGTAATGAGAGTAAAACACTGCAGCTATAGCAGGAAATGTGCTAGCACTTCTTGAGGCTCTTCCATCAGGAATGAGAGAAGATTCCAAGTTAATTGGGTGGATCTGGCTGGTTCTGCTTTACATCCTGGGATAAATGGAACTGGAGAACTTCTGCAGTACCCATATGCACTAAAAATTAAAAATAATTTGGGATGGGTCAATGTGGGTCAACACCAGTTATAATTTCACAGAGCAGTTAATGCCTCGCCCATGTGGGTAACATTTTCAGTGCCCAAAGGCCAGATTTTTAAGGTATTTAGGCACCTACAAAAGTAGATAGGTGTCTAGGGGCTTTTGAAAATCCTACTAGGTGCCTGTCTCCCATTGAAATCAATGGGAGTTAGGTACTTAGCCACTTTTAAAATTGCAACTGGGTGCTTATTTGCATCTTGAAGCATCTAAATATTTTTAAAAATCTGGATCTAAGAGATGTAGTCTTATAAATGCCTAAATCACTTTTGAAAATGGGAGGTAGGCTCGGAAGTCTCAAGAGTTTTTGAAAATGTTTCCCACTGTTTTTGCTGGTTATAACAATACACTTTATTTAGCTAGAAAAGACAGACAAAAATTGCTCATAGCAGAGTTCATTTTGATAAACCCCAAGATTTGGAACAACTGAACTTTGGAGGAAGTGCCAGGTTTGCTTATTTGGATTTGAATACAGTATTTTGTTTTTTGAAAACTGTAGCTCAGGAGAATGGCAAGTTGCAACATATTTTACGCTTTAAAAATCTAGTTTACTTATTTCTACTGGCACAGATGTATCATTGGGTAAAATCTTCTTTTATTTACTTAACAGAATTTTCACCGCAAAACTAAGGATGAAATTCTATCCTGATCCCATGCCCAAATCCCTGCCAGATTGAAAACTTTCACAGGGAATGCATTACTGTTCACTCAGAGGTAACCACAAAAAGGCTACCTGAATTCCTACTCTGTGTTACCAAAATATAGCCTGCAAGGAATTTGTCATTTATTTGTCTATATGTAGTATAGTCTTGCTCTCATAGTAAAGTGTGAATGTTCAGAAAGTCTGATCAAGTGGTTAGAGCATTGTACTGGGAGCCAGGACCTCTTGGTTTCTATTCTTAGCTCTGCCATTTGCTCACTGTGTGACTCTTGGCAAATCACTTCACTTCTCTAAGGCATCATCCATAAAATGGGTAAAATACTTCCCTAGCTCAAAGGTCTGTTGCTGCTTAATTAAAGTTTATAAAATGTCTTAAGACCCTGGGATTTGAAGGGATTATGTAATAAATACAAAGTATTTATTTAATATAATAGTTTTACCTGGCTTGTCTTCCTCTGGAATGGATTCTTGCTTCTGGCTCTGAGACAATCTGTTATAAAGAAATGCAGAGAAAGCTAAATATTTTTCTCAATCTAAAATTCTAAATTTTGAATAAACCTGGTAGTCATGAAAATGAAGGGTTGCATTAGTCTGTCACTTTGCCATTCACTTCCTGTGTTCAGGTGTATTTTTATTTTCTAGTTACTCTGCTCATGCTATTGACTGGAAGTCCACATAGAAGGACTGAAATCCAAGCCCCTGCACAATTTTACTAGTTCACCTTAATCTCTGACGCATGTGCTACTGAAATAATGGGCCCCCATTGAGCAGTGACTGCAAACCATGCCATTGACTTAAATGTGCTTTGGATCAGGTCCTCAGTTAAACCAGTTAAATGGGGGTGAGGCAGGGGGAGAGGGGGAGTTAGAAGGTGGACAAAATCAGTTTTATTGCTTGCTTGATTAATCTCTTTCTGTGTAACAGTCTCTTTCTCGCCTCTTGCTGCTGTACATGCAGGCTAATGTACCCAGCATGTCTCCAGCTCTCAGTAAGTGAAATGTTTCAGTTCTCTGTCACACTGTGAACATCCTATTGAATAATTTTTATGACAGAACCTGATTGGATGATTGCTTCCCAAGTGTTGCCCTCTGGAGGACAGGCCCATTGCAGTCTGGGACTGAAGCCTCTGCTCCATGCTTGTGCTCAAGGACTGGGGCTCCAGTTGTAGGTTGGCTGTTGCAGTCTGCAACATCCTCATAACAAGATCCTTTTCTGTAATGAGAGGAAGACAAGTAGGCAGCAGAAGAAACAATATCTCACCTGTTACAAAACAGAGAGTGAGTGAGAGAGAGAGAGAGAAAAGTTCCGATATGGAAACATTTGAATGTCATAAAATGATTTCCCTATTCCCTGTAGTCTGTCACTTTCTTCACCCCCTCTATGCAGCATGCGTTCAAGCAGAGCAGAGAGAAGTTGATCAATCAGAAGTACAGCAGGACTCCAGTGATACCCTGGTCTTGGAACAGTGGCATGTGTAATGGTCTCTTGCTGTAATACAGGTCCGTTGAGTCACAAGCTACTGTGCTACCTAAGATAGCTCAGTGGTTTGAGCATTGGCCTGCTAAACCCAGGGTTGTGAGTTCAATCCTTGAGGGGGCCATTTAGGGATCTGGGGCAAAAATTGGGGATTGGTCCTGCTTTGAGCAGGGGGTTGGACTAGATGACCTCCTGAGGTCGCTTCCAACCCTGATATTCTATGATTCTGTTTCAAACAGTCTGTTATACCATCTATTAAATGTTATTTAAACAGAAGAGCTACTCTGGCTCCCATTTAAGGTGACTAGATGTCCTGATTTTATAGGGACAGTCCCAATATTCAGGGCTTTTTCTTATATAGGAGCCTATTACCTCCCACCCCCGTCCCGATTTTTCACACTTGGTCACCCTACTCCCACTATTCCCTTTTTGTGGAAATAGGGATTTCCCTTACTCAATTGGTACACACCCAGAGCAAATACTCTTAAAATGGATACAATTAATATAATCTGGCCAACAATATTTATCTTCCTACAGCTGCATTTTTATACTGGAACTCAATAGTGAAGCCTGAATTCAGCAGCAGCAGCATTACCTTCAGCTGCAGCCTGTAACTCAGAAGCAAAATATTCAAACATAAAGGCCTAAAGTTAGGCCTCCAAAGTCATATTTAAGCAGATTAATAAGTGATCTGACTTTCATAGGTACTGAGCACCTGAAGCCCCCATTGAGGTCAGCACCTGTGGAAATCAGGTAATTGATTTAGGAGCCTTATTTTGAAAATTTTGGCCTATAACTTTTACATAGAAACTGTCCTTTACTCTAATCATAGAATCATAGAATATCAGGGTTGGAAGGGACCCCTGAAGGTCATCTAGTCCAACCCCCTGCTCGAAGCAGGACCAATTCCCAGTTAAATCATCCCAGCCAGGGCTTTGTCAAGCCTGACCTTAAAAACCTCTAAGGAAGGAGATTCTACCACCTCCCTAGGTAACGCATTCCAGTGTTTCATCACCCTCTTAGTGAAAAAGTTTTTCACTAATGCTGGGCCATATTCAATAACGGTCAGTGAAACCCAAAAGACAATCACTGGCAGGAAAGACAGAATGAAGAAAAAACTGAGACTAACAGAGACAATTTTTAGAAAGCCATGCACGCCATCCATCTGTCCAGATTCTATTCCAATCCCATCACCACAGCATCTGAGTCCCTGAACACCAAGCAAAATTCATATCCTTAGTTCTTCACCAGTTACTGCAGACCTGGTCATTAGAAAACCCTAATAGATTCCATACAAAGAAATCTTTCCTCCAGAAGCAAATTTTCCCCTCACAGAAAAATGTATACTCCACAAACTCAGGTTGACCTGAAAGGCTGTAAAGTGTGTATTGGGAATAAACTTGTGGTTGCTGAAGTAGAGATAATTAGGGTGCCAAACTCTGAGAATAGAAGTGGCTGTCTATTCCTTTGGCTCAGGCACCAAGTTGAGGTTTCAGGTTCTCCTCACCCCTCTGACCAGCTGTGAGCAGCCATTGCTGAATAGCCGACAAAGAGTCTGTCTGCAGGATCTGACACAGCAGCTCCAAAATCTGTTGGCAGAAGAGCAAAGTAGAAAGTGACAGCATGATCAGGTCAGAGTGACACTGATTGTACCTGGAACACAGACAAACAGGAGGTCATTAGGATATGCATACACAGGCACCTTGCTTATCTAGACACTGTACAGGTGTGGTTTTTCAGTTTTATGAGTTACTGTTCCTTGCTCAGGGTCTAACCTACACATTTGAAAATATAATAAAAGAAGTAGAGGATGATCTATCAAAGCCTACTGTGTGCAAGGGTAGATATCTCCCCCCACCAACAAAGACTAGGATAAGGCCCTGATCACTGAGTCGGTGTTTAAATTGGACTAAATTTGTTTGGACATTGAGTCTTCTGGTGCACTGCATGCTCACTCCTTTCTGACCGTTGTCCTTGTATACAGGCACGCAAACTCACCTCAGAAGAGTACATTATCAGTTAGGAGTGAACTCATGTCTCCATGTTCTGTGTTGTTTTTTACCATCTCTTGTCTCCCTCTATCTATTGTGCCTAGAGCAAGCAAAACAGGGGCAGGCCTAGTCACACTTGCTATACATGCTAAACTGGAACTTCTCATTCTCCTCCCAGCCTGCAGAGGAGATGAACTTCAAAATGTTTCTTGGGCACTGCTGCAGATTCTCATGAATATCTCTCCTTAGTACCCCTTTCAGCTGCCTTTCTGCAATTAACCTGGCACTGTCTGCTGGCACTTGACCATTTAAAAACAAAACAATATCAAATCAAATCGGTTTGTTTTGTGGAAAACAAACCGACTTCTAGTAAACAAACTTGTCTCCTTGAGGGAGGGAAGAAATGACTCCTACAAGGGCAGTATTCATTCTCTTTCCATTGTTTACACACATCAGTTCTCTATTCCCTGCCCACTACAACCTATCATCAGTCAACATTTTTATTAATGATCTCAAAGTAAATATCAAATTATTGCTGATAATTTGCAGATGACAAAGATTGGTGGAGTGGTTAATAATGATGACAACAAGGCAGTCATGCAGAGCAATCTGGATCACTAGGTAAGATGAACCCATTCAACTAAAATGTGTTTGCATACAGCCAAAGGCAAAGTCATACATCTAAGAACAAAAGAATGGCTAATACAGTCTTTGGATGTATAAACAGGGGACTAGTGAGTAGGATTAGGGAAGTGATTTTTACCTCTGCATATGACATTGGTGAGACTGATATTAGAATACTGCATCCAGTTCTGGTGTCCACATTTTTAAAAAGATGTGGAAAAATTCAAGGGGGTGCAGAAAAGAGCCACAAAATTATTTGAAAGTTAGAGAAAATGTCTTTAAGAGCTCAATCTGTTTAGTTTATCTAAAAGACTATTGAGAGATGACTTGATTACAATGTACAAGTACCTTCATGGGGAGAAAATATCAGGTACCAAGTGGCATTTTAATATAACAGAAAAAGGCAGAACAAGAACCAAGCGCTAGAAGTTGAAGCCAGACCAATTCAAGTTAGAAATAAGGCACACAGTTTTAACAGTGATGGTGATTATCCATTGTAACAAACTATTTAAGGGAAGTGATGGATTTTCTGTAAAACACCATGTGCACATATAGAATGTCCTTGTGACGAGGTGTACCTACTCGCACCAGCCCTGAAAGGATTAACTGTGCTTTGCAGGCTGAGGAAGCCCTGCCCCAATGACTCTGCTGCGCATGCTCAGCCTGGAGGCAGAGTATAAAAGGAAGCAGCCCAACTCAGTTTGGACAGGCTGCTGAAGGGGGACGATGTAGGCTCTCTGTAGGGAGCTGCTACAGGTCCCAGTTACAGAGCCACAGCACACACAGCTCAGGCTGCTTGATGAGCCTGGAGAAGGGACTGCACTGGCAGGAGCTAGGCCACTTGAGGACCCCAGAGACCCGTGGGGACAGTGGAGCCTCGTCGAGGGAGAAAAGGATAGGAAGCAGCCCAGGGAACTTAGACTTTTCTGCAGTGAGTGAACTGTGGAACCAGTCAGAGTGTTTTGGGAGGATCCCCATTGGCTTGGTGGTGAGCACCCCCTCCACCACCACCAAGGCCCCGGGCTGGGACATGGAGGAGCAAAGAGGGCCCGAGTTGCCCTGCCCTGGATGCCACACACCCCTAAGTGGCGCCCCATTCTCCCAACAGGCCAATCGGCCACACAATCCCACCGATGTGGGTTACTTTATTGACTCTGGACATTAGGCCACGCTGTCCTGAGCGGAAGAGCTGCTTTATTGACTCCAGCCACTAGGCCGTAGTACCATGTTTTATAGTCAGAGTCACGAACACAGGACCCAACAGGGTGCTGTACATTTTTTTTCCCATACCTGACCCAGCACACGGGATGGAGTGTATCTACCCTGCGACAGTCCTAAAGGAAAAATAGTCACACAGAGAATGTGAGCAGCAGGAAGTACCAGGTGTAGCTACTCTTTCTCATTATGTTCTACTTACTACCAGCTCTTGGCCTTGGAAAGACAGGGCAGCATCTTTGCCTTTGTTCTTTGCATTATTCCGGCACAACTGGTGGGGCGTATGGCGGGTTGTTGCCCGAGAAGAAGGTGGGATGAGGCGCCCAGTTTCTGCTGAGTACTGTGTTGCTCTCTGGGGCTCTTCCGCCTGTTAAAATGCAAATGCACACATGCTTTCTGATTAGAGGGCTGAGCGTGGGACAGGAGTTGCACAGGAGATAAAATGATTAGAACAAGACTGAGTGTAAAAAGGCTGTGACGAAAGGGGAAATCTTCATCAACACATGAACAAAGAGGTGCTTGGCTGTTGCAAAAAATATGAATGCACCTGCTGCAGTTAAAGTGAAACTACTGTGCGGTACTAAAAGCTCACCTGGGAGGTGTGTTTCTCTCCAGCTGTGAACTGTGCACTGATTTTGCAAACAGTGTTTTATTTAAAATTGAAACTTGTGCACCACGTACTGCTGTCTGTCAGAAGAGACAGACAACTGAATGGTCAAAGCCCAAACACTGCATCTAAACCCATAGGTATCCTTATGCAGCTATATTCATTTATAAATTAACACTGAGATTATCAGGTCCCAGTATTAAAGAATGCTAATCCAGGGTGCTGAATTTGTTGCTCTTGAAAGTGAGTGACAGCACTCACTGGAGCTGATACAGTGCATGTAGGGGTTGTGTAAACTTCCTGTACGCAGTGCTATATATGCACCTCAATCCTGACCTGTAATATGTATTGGTATTCTACCTCTGGCTCCCCACAGCACTGCCAGTGTCCTTCGATCCTGACCTAAAACACCTCTGCTGTATCCGGCCATGATCTTTCGCACAGTTTTGCTCCTTAATTTTGACCTGCAACATCCTGTAAATCCTGATTCTCCCTCCACTGGAGATTAACAATTGTGCCATTGTGCGATTGTTTTGTGATGTTCCTCTACAAGAGTTGGAAACCAATTTCATCTGTACCCTAAAGTAGATTTGAGCCTATGTGTCAAGAGGTGAAAAACTAGTGTTGACCCACTTCTCCTTTTGGCATGGTCCCCTCTGTGTAGTTGTTAAAGACTCAAACTACAAATTTTGGCTCCAGATATTAAACACCCCAGAGAATGGGATAGTAGAGATCCAGAAGTTATGATCCAGTACATTATAAAAGCAAAGAAATCATCTGCAAAATTTGGATCAGAGCTCAGATTTTGGTCAACCTCCAAAATTTGGGGATCTCCAGATCTGGGTATGGGTCACATTCCATTGCACATTTTGCCTTGTTTAGATTAGGAGTAAGTAGGTAATTTAAAATGATCTTTCCAAATAGATTTCCACATGACCCTTCAAGTCTTGATGCTGTCACCAACAGACTGGGCCACATGACCTACAGTAGTGATATAGCAGCCTCATGAAAAACTCTCTTCAGGTTTTTCTGCTCCCTCCCTTCCATTTCTTTATTTTATTCCAGGTGTTGGTTAGATGACACTCAAGAGTAAAGCAACCCTAAGTGTCATGCTTGCAGTATGAAAAACTCACCACTTCCTTTTGCTCCATTTCAGTGGAGGAGGAAGCACTAACTCTGGCAGCGAGTTCCCGCAGTTCTTCTCTCCATGCATCGGACAAGACACCTGTGAGATAGGAGACATGTGAGAAAGCTCAGTATAGTAGCATCACTTAGTTCCTACAGCACTTATAAACCCTGTATAAGTCTGAACATAGACCACACCTTGAATTTCTCCCCCTAGGCATCCATGACTTCCTATTTTCACTGTGGAAAGGTATTTGCATGGGTCTCATCATGAGGCCAACAGTTCCCCTGCAGAGCTTGGATGGAAATGAGATGCAAATAAATGGTAGCTACAACCACTGGATACATTACAAGGTATTATGGGATATACTGTATCTTAAGCAGTGATACTCTTTTGTATGAGAGTGAGTGGAAAGGAAGGTTCCCATCTTTCACACCATGAGTAGCCCTAGAGGTAACACAAACATCCAAGTGCAAACTTTGTGGTATAATGTGGGAAGGAGATAGAGGCTCGTACAGGAGGGAGGGTGTTGCAGAGATGGATGAGAAGATGAAGAGGGGGGAATCTCTCAAATCTCTGCTCTTTTCCACTGTTAAAGCCTCCTGTGTGGGCTATGGGCTCTGCAGGGAGAGTCAGGGCTGTGGGGGTACAGAAGGCTAAAAACGAGAGCACTAAAATCTTGGTGAGAGGCCTATTGCTCACGATGGGCAGTTCAGAATCAGACACACTGCTTCCTCCTTGGATTCTGTTGTACCAGGTGGTTGGTGCAACACCAAAGCATTGTGCATGTCTGAGGTCTGATGCCCTCCAAGTGAAGGGAGAACCCCTAGCTTCATATTGCCAAAAAATAAAGCTGCTGGAGAGTCTCAGGAGACTGAGGAGCGCAGAACAAAGGGGCACTGTGCTCACAGTGATATCTCTGAAAGATGGGAAAGGACAAGCAGACACCTCTAACCCAGTGGCTCTCAACCTTTCCAGATTACTGTATCCCTTTCAGGAGTCTGATTTGTCTTGTATACCCCAAATTTCACCTCCCTTAAAAATTACTTACTTAGAAAATCAGACATAAACATACAAAAGTGTCACACTATTACAGAAAAATTGCTTACTTTCTCATTTTTACCATATAATTATACAATAAATCAATTGGACTATAAATATTGTACTTACATTTCAGTGTGTAGAAGATAGAGCAGTATAAACAAGTCATTGTCTGTATGAAATTTTAGTTTGTACTGACTTTGCTAGTGCTTTTTATGTCACCTGTTGTAAAAGTAGGCAAATATCTAGATGAGGAAAACCTCTGAGTACCCCCAGTGGTATGCGTACCCCTGGTTGAGAACCACTGCCCTAACCTAACCACTGCCCTAACTGTCCATCACTTAATTGCCATGGTAATTCCATGTTTGGGATACGTGCAAGTGATTAAGTGGTTCTCAAACAGGGCTATCTGGCCCTTGTAAAAATGAGAAGCTGATGGTGCTTTTGTATGCCACAGGAAGATGTCTGCCAGGGCAAAGCTGCTTTTCCACCAGTGCTGTGTGGCAATACATGATGTCTCTGAAACCTGGCATTATGTTTCTCTGGTTCAAAACCACTTCAGCTCAAAGGGGCAGGAAAAATAATCAGGCTCAGTCTTTTGTCAATGTAAGACCTGAGCTATCTCCAGTCCTGTAGCAAGCCAAAACAAGGGAAGTCATTTGAGAACCATTTCAGGTACAGCATGATTAATTTTGTTAATTAAGGAATTCCACTTAATTGGACAAAAGGCCACCCAACAGGGCATCCTGATCAAGCAGTCTACCGTACTCGCGTGTGTGAGCAGCACACTAACCTACAGTTAATCTGGGGACAAGATTACTATGTGGATCTCCAATCGGCATCTGGGCCCCTGACACCCTCAGTACAGTAGTAGAAAGCTGGCCTTTTATCATTGGATGAGGTGACAAAGGAGTCAGCACAGACCACGCATCATTAACCATACAGATGGGGGCGCCATTTAAGCCTACAAAAGAAAATGAAAAGAGGTAAATATCAGTTAGTAACTCAATGGAAGAAGAAAAGGAGTACTAGTGGCACCTTAGAGACTAACCAATTTATTTGAGCATAAGCTTTCGTGAGCTACAGCCAATGAAGTGAGCTGTAGCTCACGAAAGCTTATGCTCAAATAAATTGGTTAGTCTCTAAGGTGCCACTAGTACTCCTTTTCTTTTTGCGAATACAGACTAACACAGCTGCTACTCTGAAACCTGTCAATGGAAGAAGCACACAAGAAAATAGTCTTTCACCTTGCATAACACAGAGCATTTACAGTTACTTTCTGCCTGAATAATAAATCTGTAGGTGCATGAATTTTGTGGTGGCATACATAGATCAATTTTCCTCCCCTGCCCCAATAATACTGAATGGATTCCTGAAGCACCTCTGTTTATAGATCTATATTTAGTTAGGGAATACACAGTTTGGATGAATTACTACTGCCTATATCATCTTTAAACAGGAAGCCAGGCATGGGATAAATTCCTACATTGGAAATACACAGCTGGGATTATTTTATCCAGATGATGCAGTAGTTGATTGTCTGAACTAGGTCCTGGGATGGAGCAAAGACATGCATGGTATCAACCTAAGGAGTCTCACTCAGATCATAACTGCTGCTCAGAAGAATCACCAGGGCAACACTTACTCTAGAAACATTATGCAGTCAAAGTTCTGCTACTTTCCTCATATCCCACTGTACTCTGCAATCAGGCCTGTGCTGAAGCATTACATTAATTTTTCGGTTTCCTCCCATCCCATCTGACCTCTGCTCCTCAGCAAAGAAAGGCCACATCATTAATGCCTTCAACTCCTGTTTCCTGCCCCCCCCCCCATCCTAAGGCCATACCTTGGATGTGGGTCACTCGGTGAGGATGGGGGTTGTGCCGTGAGAAGAAGGAATGGTGGCTTAGGTTGCCAAAGCGAGAGTTGTTCTTTGACTGGGGTCTCATGGCCTCCATACTAAACCGCAGTGGTGTGTTTAGAGCCACGTGTTTGAGTTTTCCTGCTAATGCTGTGATGTCTTGTCCTTTGAATGGACCAGCAACTGGGCTCCTTAGCATCTCCATCTTCTCCTTAGCAGATATACACTTGGTTCTTGGAGAAAAAGAGAAGAAAACCACGTATCAGCATGCAATCACATTTTATGAAAATGTCTGTATCTTAGGTACTAGTCAGGTTCATGAAAGGCAGAGTGAGAATCCATTCCAAGTAGGCATCAAACTCCAGTGCAGGTTATCTTCCTCTCAGGGATTTCACCCCAAATCCATTCTGACCAGGCAGAGAGATCCACTATCACTTATTCTTTTCCTTCACATCCCAAGGGATTGCGGCAAACTGAGGGAATCCTCTCCCTTATTGACACCGGAGCAGACTTTGTTAGAATGTTTCATTTACAGAAGGGGAAACCTTGGATCTGAATTTCATACCCACCTGAAATGCACTTAATGCTCTAGACAAATTTACTGAGGAAAAATAGCTTGAATGAAATACCTGAGTGAAGAGAAGCTGATAGGATAGTTTGCTCCCTGTGTTGAACAGGTCTGTTCCGTATTTATGGGAACACTTTGTTGTTACCTGGTAGGCCAGCAAGAGCGCACATGAATGTGTAAGCTGAGAAGCAAGCCCACACAGACTCCCATGTTTCTGTTGACATACAGAAAAAGGAGCCTTCTGAGGGAAACCCCCATGAAAACAACTGAGAACTGCCCCAGCTGGCAGCTTTGACGGGTGACTCAGAGTCATGGCTTCCTGATCTGTCATCTGCTGAGACAGGCAAGGTTAGGAGCTCAGCTTTACCACAGCACTGAGATCACATTCTCAAGCCTGACAAAAACTCCTCCACTCAGAGGATCGTTAGCCGGCGTTTCACCAGATGACTCCCAGCATTATTAGCATCAATGCTAATATGAGGAGCAGGAGCCATTGTAGCATCATGCTCATGCTTCACTGCGTTTCTTAGCTAGAAAAAAATCATCATATTTTGCTTGAGTGTCTGGCTCAGTGTTCTGTTTCCTAGATCAGAACCAGAGGAGACCTAGGAATATGTGGGTTCTGATTTTTCCTCATGATCATCTTAACTCGGCGCTGATCCTTCTGAAGTGCTACAAAAAAAGACCATTTTAGGACTCCCCACATACTTCCCCATGGCAGCCCACTGCGTGTCAGAGTGCTCTATGCTTTGGCAGGAACAAAGTTTTCAAAATGCTCTCTGTTGCAGCAGGAGAATGATGTGCAGGGAAGGTTTCTTTGGAAGTGATTTGCAGGCCCAGGCAGTATTTCAAACGGGGGCTGTTAACTGCTGAGTAGAGCTGAGTGAGTGCTGAATTTTGCCTGAATATTCATTGAGAGCCCTTCTGTGTTTGCATTACATGAATACAAGTTGATTGACAGGCATGTTTGTAGAAATGGCATGTTTTCAGGCAACTCTTGTAGAAAGTGAATTTGAATTCATTAGTATGAGTATTAGCACCAGAAACCTGATTCTAAGCATTGTGCTCATCCAATCAGTCCAATCTATGTACTATGGGCAAGACTTGGGGTATTGGGAAAAAGGTGGTTTAGAAACACCTTTGCAGCCCACTGAGGCTGGGGGCAGCCAGGGGACAGTTCATCCCCTGCTGTAAGTATAAGAACAGCCTCAGGTTGTTGTAACCTACCCTAGCTATAATAGCCCCATAGATGGCCGTTCTGCTGTCTGAGAATTACCCCAACATGTCTCTTCTCCCTGATGTGCCCCCTATCTTTGGAGCAGGGCATGAAGAGGTGGCCTACAACAGGCTACTTGGCTCTATACCAACCTGGAATTCACCTACAAAAGGGGAATCCCCAGTAATCCTGTTATGCCTTCTTTGACCCAAGGGCAGCGTTAAAGGGCCAGCTGAAATATAGAGAATCCAGCCCTGGACAGCTTACTCTCAATGCACTGAACATCCCCAGCAAACTGCTCATAAACAAGCCACAGACCAAGGATTATCAGCAGAAATTACTCAGTGAATAATGAAAAGGAGTACTTGTGGCACCTTAGAGACTAACCAATTTATTTGAGCATGAGCTTTCGTGAGCTAGCTCACGAAAGCTCATGCTCAAATAAATTGGTTAGTCTCTAAGGTGCCACAAGTACTCCTTTTCTTTTTGCGAATACAGACTAACACGGCTGTTCCTCTGAAACCTGTCAGTGAATAATTTCATACCGCAAATATAGGTCAGAAAAATGTTCTCTTTTTGCAAACAAAGTGGGAACAGAAAACAAGGTGAAATTCATTGTGAATTATTTGTTATGAACGATTCACCCAGGTTTAGTCCTGGGAAAGGATGCTGCCTCTGTAGTTATTCACCCATGGTTTCAAAATGAAAACCAAAACCAGACTTTTTAATGGTGTGTCACTCAGTGTTGTTACCGCACAATGTAACTTGAGCTCTGCTTACGTCACTGCACAGGACACCTGGTGTGTGCAGCTTTATAAGCTAGAAAGCTAATACTCTAAACTCCAAGCAGAATGTTTTTTTTTTCTCTGCCTGATGGAGATGGGCTCAGCAGGCTTCCCTCTTTGTCAGCAATGAGTAACCCATCACCACCCCGTATGACCATTTTTAGTCAGCAGCCCCATCAGCCTCAGTTACTGTTTGCGTGGGTACAAGCTGCTGCTTTCCCACCAGCTCACTCATGGGCATTGCTGCTTAGGTGTTTCTTCCAAATGTAGGGAATGGCACTTGGGTACTTACTCCAGCTGCTGAAGAACAAGTTCCAAGTTCTTTATCTCTGTTGCCATTTTAGTGATTCTATGACAATACAGAAAAGTTGGTGATTATTCTAGCATCCGTAGCTGCACAGTCCAGTTGGGAATTTAGACACATGGATTCTATGCACATGTACTATACACACCTATGAACACACTCTCCATCTATTGTATGGGGAGACCGAATCTTTCTTCTCACAATTGCTATAATTTAAGGTACATTCAGTTCCTAAATTCACTTATACCATGGTCTGAGAGGTGTTGAGCTCTCACATCACTCAAACCATTGACCTCTCTTTGTGTCAGTTTCCTCACCTGTAAAATGGGGCTAACAATACCTACCTCACAGGGGTGTTGTGAGGATCAGTGAATGTTTATAAAGCGTTCTATAAGGGGGAAGTATTATTATACCACGTTGTGTTGGCAGGTGCTTCCTGAAGTAGCATTTACAAATAGAAACAAAGAGGTACTCCCTCAGAGCTTTAATGGGTTCCCTCAGGAACCAATGGGAAGTGAAAAAGACCCACATGACACTGGTCACCTTGTGTCTGCATAATGAATCCCTAAATCACACAGCAGGCCCAGGGTGTGGGTTGGTGCTTAGCAGGGATTAGTGGGATTCATTGCTCAGTACCCCTGGGCATAGGTTTCAAACACTCCACACGTGTTAATAAAGGGCAGAACAAATCACAAGAAGAAGCTTTAGGTGCTATCATTTCCCTCTACCTTCTGCTTCATAATTCACCATTTCAAATGGAACTAAAGTGGAGCCCACTGGGGAGATCATTGACATACAGTTTATCTGTATTTGCTTAAACATTCCTTTAGTTTAGAAATTACAGCTTTTTAAAGGCCAGTGCCTGAATATCTGCCTGAAAGCTATTTTGTCCATGCCATACCTAGGCCAAACCATCCACCTTGCCACCCCCATGCTAATTCTAAAGAACGGCTGGTGCTGAAGAGGCAGCTGGGGCAGCGAGCAAAGGAAATTTAAAGAAGTATTTTGCAAACCTGTAGTGTGGATCTCAGTGACCAGGACTAGGAGGAGATTATGATACATATTCAGCATATTCAGCAGCACCCCAACAATGCAGTCACATGTAAACAGGGTGCCTTAAGAAGTCCAGCCAGCCCTCACCAGTCATCAGACAGATGACACCTTAACAAGTCACTGTGAGTTATTTAAAGTTCATTTAAATAAATCCTCTGAAAATAGTCATCCCCCCAGTAACTGGGGCTGGTTCTTCCCCTTGTGAAACAGACTTGTGGCAGTTTCACTTTTGTGATGCATCTACCGTATGAATCAAAGTTGTGGTATGTATACGTATAGTTGGTTTCCCAGCTGAGGTGTACAGGATTGGTATATGTTGTACTTTAATTAGATGACCTAATACATCTTTTCACCCCCTCATTTCTATAACTCTTTGAAAACTCCCTAAAAATGTATTTTTAATTCAGATGAAACCTTCCTAATAGTAGTATACCCAGAAGGCACAGGAAGGATGGTCTTGTGATTAAGCAGGTAGACTGCAATTTAGCAGAGCTAGATTCAAATCCTTGCTGTTCCACAGATCTCTTGTGTGACCTGGGGCAAGACACTTAATCTCTCTATGCTTCAATTCCTCCACTGTAAAATGAAGATAATGGTACTTATATTCTCCCATCATTTGTTTATCTTATCTGTTTATATAGATTGTAAGCTATTCAGAGCAGAGACTGGTTCATTCTACATTTATGTACAGCGACTAGCACAATGGGGTTCTGATCTTGGTTGGGGTCTCCAGGTACAATGGCAATGCAAATAAATAAATACATAAAATAATGCCAGCAGAGACTCTGCTAATCATGTATATAGTCAGATCCAAGAAACAAAACTAGCCTGACCTTGCAAAATGCTGAGCACCCTCAACCCCTTCTGAAGCCAATGGGAGTTGAGAGTACTGAGTACCTCATAGACTCAGGTATGAGATGAGAAAAACACAAACAGTAATAACCAAGGTAATGTGGGGGAGTGGACACTAAAACATGAGGGCTATAAAAGCAGCAGCACTTAAGTCTCAGACTTTGGGAATTCGGAAGCTACCTACCTGTCCATCCCAGCTATTTTATGTGCAAGTGTACATTTCTTTTCACACAGATGTGGTCTGGGACATAGCTTGTTCATACATATTTGCATAAATCAGGGCTACTTGCTAGAAGCTCCTTCTCCCCAGCTTCCTACATTTCAGAGGGCTGCTGTTTCAAAGGGAAAGTTGGGACTCTGGTATTTGAACAAAGAAAGCCGTAAAAGCCAGAAATGTACCTGTTATTAAATACATATATATAAAGGACCTACTCACTGTTTACACGGCTACCATAGCTTGGTGAATGAGTCCCCTTTGCTCCCACGGTCTGGAGGGAGAAGTGCAAAATTACCTAACTTGTGTTAAAAAGTCTGTTTACTTCGTGCCTGATTGTGTTCAGGTTGCTAGGTTACACTTTTGGTGACAGCAGCCAAGCCCCCCCCCCCCCTTCTCCCAGTGTTCAATTTCCCCTCCTCCTCCACCCCCAAATGGGGCTGTCAAATAACCCCCCTTGCTCTCTACCTTACTAATCTCATTCTCAGTTGCACTCCATAGTTACATCTCAAGGCTTTCAATGTGAGAGGCAAGTAAGATCAGCTTGGGTGTGCCAAAGTGGTAGAAGCAACTGCCAGCACTACGTCTGAAGCTAAGCACTCCTAGACCTAAACAGACCCACAGCCAAACCGCATATGCCTCCTCTAAAACAGATAATCTTGAGAAAGGACTAGGCTACTTGAATTCCTAATGAGATTTGTTTTTCATTCTGTTGTTAATTTTCTCTTCTGGGAGCAGTGGCATAATCAGTCCTTCAATTCTATGGGGGCAAAATGTGCTTCTTGAGGCCAAGAACTTTCCCTGCTAATTTAAAAACCCTAAGGTTGCAAAGTGTGAGGCATTTTCTCTGAAATTATTATTGCATATACACATTGCATATAAATCGGAAGGCAGATATTTAAACAGATGATGCACATTCTACCCTAGACAGCTGCCACTGTGGAGAAGCATATATTCCATTAAGAGAATATGGCATGAGGTGTGTATTCAGTCACACGTGCCTTCACCTAAGAGTCCCAATATGTGCAGACCTGGCTGAGAGAGAAGTTCATGGTGCCTATTGGAAAAACAGTTAGAGACTGAAATCTGGAAATAAAAGTATGGTTCTGATGCCTCCAGTAGGCAGAGATTTGGAGGTGACCTAGTGGGAGGCCCTCCAGACTCTGAACAAGGTGTATAAGAGTAAATTATCTTGACTAACTTTTTAATGATTGAGAGAAAATAGGATCTGCAAGCAGAACATTTTCACTCAATGAGTGCTAAACAAATGGCAAACATTGCCATAGGAGGCCACCACAGCAAAGAATAGGCATGAATTTAGAATTTGGAATCTGGACTTTTACTGCAAGAATGTGGGCTGAAAGTTACATAAAATGTAGCAGGCTTGTTAGGACAAAATAATTTTTCCTGTTCCTAAAACTGTGTTATGTTCCAACAAGCTAAGCTCCTTCATGTCCTCACGCTATATCAATTGGACCAAAAACTGCACAAAGGATGGATACACTCCACTGCTTTACCTGCAGTTATACAAGCTAGGATAAGATTTACATCAGCTACCAATCTTTGTGCTTCAGTGCATGAGCTGATCATCAGCTGCAATGAGAAAGAAATTCCCCACCAACTCAACACAAACATACCACACAGCTACACATTTAGGCATTTTCACCTTTTTCTGCAGCATTCAGTAGATGTTCCTGTCAAGGAGAGAACACAGAACTGGATGGAATGTTGATCTTTCTTGTGTTTCCACTGCTGCATTATTAGCCCGTGGCATGAATATGTATTGACATTCATCTGTTTTGCATGCTACCACTGTGTTAAAGTCTGCCAATTTAAAACATAGGCTCAGTAATGCACTGTGAAGCTGTAGGAAGCGTTAGGCATTTATTACAGACTGGTATGATTACAGACAGAAGGGAAAAGAGGCCAGCAACAGGGAAACTGTGATCTAGTGAAGCTAGAGAGGGGACATCACAGGAACAGCCCAACACAGGCCCCACAGAAAAGAAAGAGGCACCAGGCACCAAAATCAAAAGCAGAATGTCTGTAACTTGTGTCATGAGACTCCATTTCTTCTACCACACAGTGCAGCGACTGGGGCAAGCTTGTGATGAAGACATATTCTCTTAAAAGAGTACTATTTGTGAAATACAGAGGTCACCACATTTCAAGCCATCCAAAGTCCTCTATCTGTGGCAATATTTTATACTGAATTGGTAGCGTTGTGGCTGTATGATATGGGATACAAGGTTCACTCACTCTTTGGGCTAGCAGGGGCTAGGAGGCAGTGTGTTCTGCTGTGTGTGGCTGAATGAGCTGCGTGACTAGCTTGAAGGGTGACAAGGTAGGTGAGGTCATATCTTTTATTGGACCAACTTCTGTTGGTGGAAGGGACAAGCTTTCGAGCTTCATGGAGCTCTTCTATAAGTCTTGAAGGATGTGAAGCTGTACGCTGCTGTCTTTGTTTAAAGGACAGTTACCATGAAGGGGATCTAACAATTCCATGAGCTATTCCATGCTATTTTGATCTCTTTTCTGCTACTATAGTTTTGGCCTCTGGTATCCCCTTGCCGCTTTCTCCACAGTTTGGGAGCTAGAGAGTTAGTTTGCTTGTTCAGTTCAGCTAGTATATCTGAGACACCTTTTCTAGTCCAAGACATTGAGTCACTTCACTAAAATCATGTTTTAATCTTCCTTCAGATGATCACTGACCTAGAGCATTAGGAGTACTTGAATTATGCTACAAAAATACGGTATATTCTTCAAGTGAAGCACCTCTGGAATGAATAATTCTCAGGAGACTTTTCTATTATAATGCATCTAGAAGATATTGATAATTTTTTCTTGGACCTTGAGATGTGACCATCTATGTTAACACAATTATACAAGATGCTGTGCACTCTCCATCTTTCCTGCATGGTTCATTAGATTGTAAGCTCAGCTGTTGCAAGGAAAACCATTCCAGTCTTGTCAATTTGAGATACAACTATTTATTAATTTATTTTTAAAATAGGTTTCTAAACCAGTCTATTCTTTGCTATTGATTGGAGATCTTGATTTAGTAAGCTCTTTACAATGGATTTTTAATGCCCTTCTGCAGGGGTGAGAGACTAGTAGAGGGGTAGGCAACCTATGGTACACATGCCAAAGGCGGCACGCGAGCTGATTTTCAGTGGCACCCACACTGCCCGGGTCCTGGCCACCGGTCCGGGGGGCTCTGCATTTTAATTTAATTTTAAAGTAAGCTTCTTAAACATTTTTAAAACCTTATTTACTTTACATACAACAATAGTTTAGTGTTATATTAAAGACTTATAGAAAGAGACCTTCTAAAAAGGTTAAAATGTATTACTGGCACGCGAAACCTTAAATTAGAGTGAATAAATGAAGACTCACACACCACTTCTGAAAGGTTGCCAACCCCTGGATTAGCAGTTGGCTGGGGGAGGTAGGGTTGGGAGGAGGGGAGGAGGAAGGGAGAAGTCTTATCATTCGATTTCCTTTATGTGTAGAGTACTAGACTGGAGACAGTTTAAAAGACAAGTCCATGTAAAACTGATGGTCAGTGAAACTTAGGCTCCAAAGTACTTAGGTGGGAGGATGCAGATTGCCAATTGTCAGGGAACTAGGGAACAACATGAAAAGCTCTGCTGAATGGATCAGCAAAACCTACTGAAGTGTTTGAAGAACAGACCTTCATTGGAAGATTTATTTTTTTTTATTTTCAGCAAAAACTAAAACCTCAGCTAATGTACAGTAGTGCTACTGCACAGCACCTTTTGGGTTTTAAATAGGTAATTGCAGGAAGAGCAGAGGTGCTCATCTGCTCTCAGATATGCAGCTACTCGTCCCCAAGCTGCCAGCAGATCTGCCTCTTCATATATAATTGAAGGGTCTTTCAAGTTTAACCTCCTTCTCCTGCTGAACAGGGAGAATAAAAGCATTTTTAAATAGGACTTGAATAAGCAGGATTTAGCAGAATAGAAAGGGACGTAAGTGTAACTGACACCATAATTGATATTTCAGGATTCTAAAGAATATTTTAAAAATATAATGGGCAATCCTCCTTATCTCTGAGGTATTTTTGTATGATTGACATTTCTCTCCCCTATGAAGGATTTGCATTTATTCTGCTCTCCACTTGATTTTCTTGTGGGCAATTTTTTTTCTTTCAGGTACTTATATCATTGATTATCACCATTTTATTTTATTATGGGAGCCCAAATAGAGACTTCTTCCAGGGACCTAGCTTTCAGAAAGCACTAAGCACCTATTGTCTGAAACAAATCAGGCCTTTTTCAAAGGGCACCCCATATCATGAGTCACTTTGGAAAGTCTCTAAGTACCCTTACAACTCTGGGTTGTGTTAGTTAATTTCTTACTATGAAACCAGTTAAAGGAATATACTGTTTGTGGTGCAGCCCATGGAAAAATGCTTTTTTGAACGTCATAGTAAAGGACTTTTGTATTTATATTTTGGTGTGCCACATTTGCTAATGTACACTGTTCCTTTAACTCTAGAAGTCATTTGGACAGTTCATTAGTCCTGCTACAAACAACATGTTGGGGGAATTAGTTGCGAAGATAGGTGTAATTGGAGAGCATGTAAACCATCATGTCTGTGCATGTTTTATTCTTTTTACATCCCTACTTTTCAGCTGACATGCTACCATCAGCACTGCAGTTGTTTACAGCCTGTGCTCTAATCATAAAATCGATCACCCCTTTGAGCTTGATATAATGTTACTTGCTAGGGAGGACATCCTAACAATCATACAAGATGCTGTATCTACCAGTGAAATCTATACTCACTGTGTGCAGATGCACACTCCAGTAACAAACACCAAGGCAGACAGAGAAGTCAGTGCCAGAATCATTTTTCATTTGCCAGTACTCTGTTCTCAAAAGCAGAGCCACAGGCTGGCACTGCCTTCTCATGAACACCATCAGACAGCTGGGGAAAGTGCTGCTCATAGATGACAGGTTATATACGGGGAGAGACCTACCTCCAGCCCTCCCACCCAAGTTTACTGCTGCTTTGGACATTGCCCTTCCCACCTCCCCCACTACCTTCTTCAAATGGAAAAACAGCCTACTTCAGCAGCTCTCAGTCCATACTCCATGGTACTGTATATACCCTAATGTAGGGCACTGTATGGTGATACCGATTTCCTCTCTAAAGTAGAACAAGATAATGGTCATAATCGGATTCCTCATGCTCTAGGCTCAATTAAGTATCCCAAGAATAAAGTTTCAGATAATAATTGTTTAGTCAGCTGCAGTGCATAATGAAAGCTTCTTATTTTTGTAAATCTACCAAGTTTCTTAAGAGGACAGTTTAGAGATGCACAATAAGAATACTGTATGTCTTTGTTTCAGATAAATTGGTGGCATAGTGGTTAGCATAGATGGTCTTACAATAGATAAAATTTTCCACCCAGCTGAGCCTTTCTACCTTTTTAAGAGGAAGGATGCTATTATGTTTAATTGCTTTCAGAGTAGCAGCCGGGTTAGTCTGTATCCGCAAAAAGAACAGGAGTACTTGTGGCACCTTAGAGACTAACAAATGTATTAGAGCATTGGACTGAGTCATAGGAGATATGGGTTTAATTCCCTGCTCTGCCATTTATTTCCTGTATGATTAAGGGCATATCACTTAATCTGTGTCTCAATTCCCCATCTGTAAAATGGGAATAACAAAGCTTCTTTTTCCCCACCTTTTATCTATTAGATTGTAAGCTCTCTAAGGCTGGGACTGCCTTACTGTGTATGCACAGCACCTAGACACGTCTCAGCTGGGATCTCTAGAGATTGCAACGTAGTTTTGTAAGTGCTGCTTTAGCTTGGCAGATAGGCCTTCCAGATTCTTCTCTTTTCAGCTTCATAATAAAACTCTTCTCTGTTATCTGTGGTAAATATTGCCATCTTCAAGCCTCCAGGGGATCATTTTAAGCTTCGAGTTCCTTGTGTTTTTACACAAAGGTTCATCTGCCTCTGACAGCTGATGTCTAGTGCCTGAACTTCTCATTGGCTGAAGGGCAGCTGGGGGTAAAAAAGAATCGATTACTTTGAAGTAAGAGTTTCCACTCCAAGAGCAACATGCTCCAGGCAATTTCTGAGAGATGGGCAAAACTGGGGAGATTTGGATGTGGGTCACAGTTTTATCTAAACATCCAAGTTCAGGAGGTAAGGGTGTTTTAGGTAGAAGTATTTGTCCCTTTGTATGAAGGATAATGGGCCATGTTTCCTCTCCGAGTAAAAGAGGGAGTTCCTGCAGCCACTTTAAGGCTATGTCTACACTAGCACTTTTGTCAGTAAAACTTTTGTTGGTCGGGGGGGTGGGGAAAAAACCACCCCCTCAGACCAACATAGGTTTCACTGACAAAAGCACCGGTGTGGACAGTGCTATGTTGGTGAGAGATGCTCTCCCGCCAACATAGCTGCCACCACTCATTGGGGGTGGTTTAATTATGCCGACAGGAGAGCTCTCACCCATCGGATTAGAGTGGCTACATGGAAGACCTTACAGCAGCGCAGCTCTGCAGCGGTACAGCTGTGCCACTGTAAGGTCTGTAGTGTAGACATGGCCTGAGAGAATCAAAGCTCATGTTTTAGAGTGAAAATTAAATTCGAAAAGCTTCAAATGTAGTTACAAAAATCCTTGCTCCCCTGTGTTCTGAAGAATTATGAGAGGCATGAGTCACCAGTCCAACTCCCACTGCATTTTATGTATATTTTCACAATTAAACAGGTTGATAAGATTCACATGAAAGATACAATTTGAAACCACAGGTTTCAGAGGAACAGCCGTGTTAGTCTGTATTCGCAAAAAGAAAAGGAGTACTTGTGGCACCTTAGAGACTAACCAATTTATTTGAGCATGAGCTTTCGTGAGCTACAGCTCACTTCATCAGATGTTTACCGTGGAAACTGCAGCAGACTTTATATACACACAGAGAATATGAAACCACGTTAGACAGAATCCTTTAAACACCTTTGGTAATTTAAAGAACATCGAGACAACAATTTACAGGGACAAGATTAAAATAATCAACATAAACATGCTTGTTACCATAAGTGTCTCCTCTTAAAAGTAGCTTGAGTATAAACATTCATTTAATTCAGGAGCTATAGAGTTTGACAAATCCTCATCTGAACTATTGAGACTATTCCCTGTCAGATCTCTTTCCTGTAGCGATACCAGCAACAGCAATTAATCAGATATTAAGAATGTGTTCTTCCCTAGTGTTCACCAAAATTTAGCTGAATATGATATCCAATTACATTGATTCTCATCTAAGAAGCATTATCGTCGTCTTCTGTGCGTCATGAGTTATATTTGCTATATTGGGAAATGGGGCCAGTATTATTTGCAGGCTATAGTGCAACCAATTTTGTGGCTCAGAATTTGTGCATTTTTTGAAAAAATAACTAATATTTGGTGATAAATCCCTCAACTAGGTGAAGTGTCATCACTACATGTCAATACATCTTTAAGCACTAAGACATAAGAGCTGCTAAAGTAAATGTAAGGCACAAGCTATGATTATTTTTAAGTATTTATGAAATATTATTCCAATTTCAAACTACAATAGGGATGAGCCTGTTTTTTCGGCTTCAGTAGCATTGTGACAAGGTGTAAAGGCTCTCTGGCATGTGAGGGGTTACTAGATTCCTGCCTGTCAGATGGTTGATCTGGGCAGAGTTATAAAAGGAAAAGGGAAGGTAGGGTAGGGGAAGTTACCATAGGGCAGTGTTTCTCAACTAGGGGTACATATACCTCTGGGGTACTCAGAGGCCTTCCAGGGGGTACTCAACTCATCTAGGTCAGTGTTTCTCAACCTGGGGGTTGCAGCCCCCAAAGGGGTCACAGGATGGGTTATGGGGAGTCACAAGTGCAGGGCTGGCATTAGGGAGTGCCAAGCGGGTAAATGACCTGGGGTTCCACACCACAGGGGGCCCCATGAAGCTAAGTTTCATGCTTCAGCCCCACTGCCTGGGGCTCAGGCTTCACACAAGGCTCACAAGTGAAAAACAGGCTTGAGTATCACCCTGAAATGTAAGTACAATATTGATATTCCAATTGTTTATTTTATAATCATATAGTAAAAATGAGAAAGTAAGCACTTTTTCAGTTACCCTTTTTTGAATTTTTATTTCTGATTTTGTAAGCAAGCAGTTTTTAAGTGAGGTGAAACTTGGGGGTATGCAAGACAAATCAGACTCCTGAAAGGGGCAAAGTAGTCTGGAAAGGTTGAGACCCACTGCCATAGGGAAAGGGTGTGTTGTCTCTCTTCCCAGGTGGCAAGACCTTGGCTGGTTATTACCTAGTAATTGGAGTTGATTTATTCTGGTTTTTAGTTTGGGCTTTTGGAAATAAAGGAAGCCCAGAAGAAAGTGATGTGGAGAGATTTGGAGTTGGGACTTTATTTTTCCATCCCTGGCTGGTGAGTGCACAGTGCTTTATTAGCACCCAGAAGTCTCAGTTGGGATTGTGGCCTCAATACAGTTGTATAGAAAGGTGTATTTCCTGCCCCAGAGAGCTTGCAGTCTAAGGAACTGGTACTGCAGAAGAGCTCTGCAAGGTTGGCCCCCCATTGGCCCCATTGGCTCCAGTGAGGCTTGTTGCCATGCAGACTTCATTGCTGGATCAGGGCCTAAAAAACCCAAAGACCACTACCTGTCCGAGGGAAAACTGCAAACCTTCTCCTGGCTCTTTTGCTATGGTGAGCTGCAATGAAAACATCTGCTTTCTGCATAGACTATTCCACACACACCAGGTATGTTTAGAAAATGCTGGATTGTTTTGTCACAGTATATTTTATTATGTAATAAAATAGTGATTGCTATGCTGCCTCTTACTGTTGGTATTCTGAAATATAGCTTTCCATGTTAGCTCCAGTGATGCTGTATGCTGCAAAATGCTTTCACTGGAAATGGAGCTTTTATGGGAAAAATGAGTCTTGCACATAAAGCTGGATAAAATAGCAGGGATCTATGGTTCTTTTTCCTCTTGTCACTTTAAATTTGGAACTGTCTGCTGCCAGGCCAGCTCAGCTCTGGAGAAGTAGCACTTCCATACTGAAGTTTCCCCTTGCTTCCTGGAAATACACTATTAAAGTGTATATATTAACACTATGTGTATAATTAGCTAAGCAATGAAATAGTGGTAGTGTAGTGTCTGTAAGCCAGAACATCATTTACTATGCAGAAAGTAATAGCTAAAAAGATTGTTGGCTGTTAAAACCCATTTTCCCTTACTCTTGAGTAGGCCATAGGATCTTTGACAAGAATTAAGCAAAATAAAGCTACAAATTTTGCTTGAGGGTGAGGATGGAATAAGGGTTGACTTAAACATGACATACTGTTTGGTTGTTATTGTTCATATTCCTTTTTAAAACATCTTATTCTAAAATTTGGTAGTACCACTAGAGTTAAGTGTCTATCAGCATTTCTACTACAAACCTCTCTTTTGCAGGTTAACTCAATTAGAAGAGTCGGGGATGTCATGTTCCTTTGAGAGAGTTCAATAAGTTGAGTTTAGCTGTTCTTGAGTTACACCAGTGAGAACTAGAGCAGAAGCTTCATACACTTGTGTAACCAGGTGTTAAAAATGAAGTTCCATAATCTGCAGTAGGAATGTGGCCTTAAAGCTAAATTAATTTGGTGTTAATATGATTAAACAATAAAATCATTACTGTCTTCAACTGATCAGAACCCTTAATTTACAAAAATTGCCTCTGACGCCCACCACTACTACTCCTAGCAGAGGATGAGAAGGGAAGATGATGTGGGTTGGAAGACCCAATCTGATACCTTATAGGAATGTGTACCACTTCTGTAGTGTTCCGAGCCCATGCGTGAAGAAGAGAGCAGGTTTTTCATTTGTCACTCATGTGACAGGGCATTGCCAAACTAGGCCAGACCTAGTGTTTTACTTTGGAATCTGACCTACTGTTACACTGAGTGTAACATTAGAGACATTCCATCATACTTAGACAAATAGGTAGAAGCAATGATGGTTTGAAGTATTTCCTACTAGTGCAGGCTGGCTTATCAGAAACCACATTTTCCAATTTAACAAAGTGTTTTGCAGAGTCAAGCAGGATCATTTGAGAATCTGTTCCCAAACAGCCACAGATCGCTGACATCACTATATTAGAAATGTGAACACTCATGACTCTTGCCTGCAGTTGGAATGCATTTTGATAAGTTTGTACGTTATAGGTAGATTCTGTGGAAAAATTAAACACTTAGCTACTGATATAATAGGACCAAATCACATCCAATTTAATTTGCTTTCTGAACAAGACAAAGATTTTCCTGTGCTAGAGTAAAGAGATCTAAACTACTTCACTCACCACTTACTTTTGGAATAAAACTCCTAGTTGGTATTTCTGTAAAAGACAGATGGCGAGCGCCTCTAAACCAATTAAATGATCTTCTCAGCCAATCACATAATTCCTTCTAGTCAGTTGATGAAGCCTCCTTGCACCAAATACTGCCTCTAGCAGGTGAGGGCAGATTGCTGTCCTTAGGCTCTGGCTGATTTGTTGACATGACTGACTGAGGCTATTGTTGCATTTACTCTTCTCAGAACATGGAAGTTTGTGGAATTATGCCAAATTGCATCAGACCAGGAAGAGTATGAGAACTGGATACTCATCACAATGAAATGCCACTTATAGCTGGGGGTGTCTATACAGGATGGCCACTCAGTTAACTTGTAAGAATGAATAATAGAGGTGCAAGAGACCAACCCAAACACCTCTGACCTGACATACTTCTGCACACAGGTGATTACAGCTGTGGAAATCAGCTGTGCCATGCCAGCCACATGACCTGGAACCTGGGTAAGATGCTCTTTCACTGTAAAAATCAGCTTAACTTATTACTTCCAAAAACTCACTTGTGGCTTCTTCTCGCTGGACAGTTTATCACTGTGACTGATTATGGTTGGAATTAGTCTGCAGTGCCTGAGTTGTTAATGTTTCTTTTCATTGTGTGATCAGGAGAGTTTAGAAAAAATGTCTTGATAAGAAGTATTCAAGAAACCATGAGGGTGGAGAGGAGATTCTGATACTGATGACTATTTTTAATAAATGGCAGTGGCAGAAGTCTCTCAATCAATATTCTATAACAGTCTGAGCCCAGCTGTCAAGGCGTCATAATTAACAAGGTTCTGAGCTCCATGGTGTTACAACAAAGGATCAAGGGTCCACCCCCATCTACCTATCTAAGTTCCCCTCCCCTTTTCCCCTCAGTTGATACCTTGAATATATAAAAGGTAAACTGGACATAAATGTCAAAAACTGACTAAGGGTCAGATCTTTCTTTACACCTCCCATAGATGCAAAGAAGCCTGAACACAGCAGGACCAGTGTGGTTTCATTGTGGGCAAGTGCCCAGAACATGGGGGAGCAAACACAGGAGCCAGAGGTTTGCAGGGGATCTTTGCAACCCAGTGTGTACAAGAAGTTTTTTGGGGGGCAGTGCAGATGGAGCCATGACAATGAAAATCCATGGGCAGTTCCACCTGTAGAACGAGTGGCTGTGTTGCTGCCCCATGATCTATGACCTTCTCAGTTGGTGGCCCGATTACTCAGGCTGGGAGCTGAGAAGATAATTTGGCTGTGTTATTAATTATGGTAGTGCCTAGAGGACCTGACTGGGGGGATCAGGGCCCCATTGTTCTATATACTGAACACTCATAATAAAGAGTTCCTCACCTGGAGAGTTTACAATCTATATACGTTTCCATTCTGTCCTGAGAGACTGTGGGAAAGCTTCTTATTGATACGAAGCTCTTAAGAAACCACTGGGAAAAGTTACAGTGCTGCATTTTAAAAGGTGAGAGTGACAAATGTCGCATCATTATAAATTCAGAACCACAGTACAATTTTTGCAACAATCTAAGTGTATGTTTCTAATCACAGTGTTTGTCTCCAGAATCCTGTGCTTTCATGTCAGTGATGTTAATGTCCCCAATACTATCAATAAGAGGATGTGCTTTTATCAGCAGAAAAAAGTTGAAAACTTGAAGTGAGTACAACCTAAAGGCTCAGAAATCAGAAAATAAATACAAAATATCCCCAGCTCTATTATTTGAAAAACAAAACTTCATGATCTTTTGAGGGCCTGACTCATGAATTTTGAATGCTTGGGGTTGACAGTGGTAATATTCTCATCAACTGTATAGTAATATAGTGGAAAAAGAGACAATGGCAAAGAGACAAGTAAATCTAAACCCAATTCACTTTCTCCAACATCAATCTACTGCAATTTACATGGCTCATCATGGGCTGACATTTCATTAAATGATGCTCGTTCCTGAGCACCCTGGACAGCTTAAGGTGTTGAACCCTTTTTACTTCTACTTTCATATCTACACTTGAGCATTTTGAAAATTTTTACTGTGTGTATATTTTAAAATGCGTTGTCAGTGTTTTACTTCTGTTGTGTTTTTGCACTCGTCAGATTGTCATCTATTTGGAAACCAAAGGCAGAAAATTTATTTGAGAGGAGGTGCATGTGGCTCTAGGAAACTGAGCAGAAATTTTTTTTTTTAGCTATTTTTTTTAAAATCAGGAACTAAACTTATACCTGTTTTGTCTTTTCCTGGTATATGACTATAATCTTTAAACCAATTCAGGTCTTAAATTCTGAGGAAATATTAAAATTTATCATTTTTTTTTAATTTCTGGGGACTTTAAATATAAATATTTGAGCTACCTGAATGTTGTATTTGTTTTTAATCCATTTTTGGATGAATCTCATTTCAGCACCTTGAGCAACTTATGAGTCCGGAACTGTGGCACAAGGAGGAAAAACCTAACTAGAAAGCCTCAACCTTTTAAAAAGCCACATTTATTGCTGTTTTAATCACCCACCAAATATGGTTACTGAAATAAGTGGAATTCAAACTGCGAATAGCGAAAATAGCTATAATGCTTTGTTTGTTTTTGGTTATAAATCAAACACCAATCAGCTGGAAGATTGTAGTTAAAACAGATTGAGTGTTGTTTGCATTGTTGTGTTAATCAGCCATAGATTTTCATGAGAGGCCTTTTGGTCATCTTAAAAGATTTTATTCCTCCAATTAGAATGAGTCCTACCTAAACTATGTCCATGCTCATGCAAAGACTTACACATTTATTTAACTTTATGTGCTGCAAGTAGTCCCTTTGACTCTGCAGTACATAAAGTTAGTCACAAGCCTAAATGTTTGCAGGATCAGGAGGACCTATATTTGCCTAATCTGGATGCATAACAATTGTGTAAAGAATTAAACTGTAGTCCTGCAACTGGTTTCCTGTGGACAGATGACTCACCAGCACAGAGACCCATTGACCACAATGTGGTTCCATGTAGTGTGGCAGTCTGTGAGGATAACAACACAGGATCTGAACCATAGGGTGGAGGAGGGAATGAGGAGAATTTGAGCATCAATGTATCTTGCTCTTATAATCAATTACTCCTTCCATAATTACACTGACAAAACAAATAAACTAAATAACAGGAGAACTGCAGTGTTTTGAGTTAGGTTAGTTGGATTGACTTCATATTGCGAACATTCTATTCTAAATCTGTAGAAACCATTTGCAGTGAACAATTCATTCAAATCAAATTAAATTTGTCGCTTTAAATTTAATCTATTACTTGAAATTATTCAAATAACTATATAAATTATATTGCAGATTTTTGTGAATAAATTTCAGTCTATGAATTGTTTACAAACATTGTCTGCCCAGTGTTCATTAGCACTTTGGTCACATGATATTGTTTTTGTTCCTTGATTGGATAAGTGAAAATGTTATAAAGGGTATATGTTTGTGTGAGATCTAGTCACTGGACCTTTGATTCTCTCAGAAAAATGGGTCAAAGAGGTTCGGAGTATTTGTAGGCCTCACCTGAGATGACACTACGAGGCAATATATTTTAATATTGGTTCATGCTAAACTTAAAACTAATGTTTTCTTGTGGTAGTCAAAATAATTGTGTGTGGTGTCAATTGTAAAGTGGGTGTATGAACTATTTAACTGCATCTATGCCAGGATTTTTGCACAATCCTAGTTCTGAAGGATGTAATTACATACTCTTGACTTCTCATTTAAATATTAGTGCAAGGGATTTAGCCAACACAGGGAATCCTTGGAGGTCTAGATCGGCTGACTTTACAGGTTCTTTGTGCTACCAGAGTAGCTCACAGTGGCTGTAGCTGGGCTGGATCAGCCCCAGAGACATATACACTGTAATTTTAGTCAATCAATGTGGAGTAAATTAAAAGGAAATGGGGTTGGTGTGACATATGACACACTCATAATGTATGTTAAAAAGCCAACACATTCCTCACTCACATCTCCTATAGGCTATCATTAGTTGAAGCAAAGGTTGCAATTCCTGTTTGTAGTCAGATTGTGGAGCCATGTTTAGCATTGGGAACATGGGGTTGAGGAGTATGCATTATGTTTTGAGAATTATGCCTGGATTTTGTTTACTGATGTTTTAATTGTTGATTCCCATTTTTTTAATGAGCTGGTATTATGCTTAGGTTAGCAACACTAACTTTCTACAGTACTGGTTTTTGTTTTTGAATTATCCTAAACTTGACTTTGACCAACATTTGTTTCTAATTGTAGCCTGAACGATTTGATGCTTGACTGATGTAACTCCAATTGCTTTGTTGTGAGACCTAATGTTTCCCTCAGTAATTCTATTTATTATATATCACAGTAATGGCCAGAGGTGCTAGCTAAAATTATGGCCCCATCATGATAGACGCTATATAAACACAGAATAAGAGACAACCTTTGCCCCAAAGAGCTATACAATCTATAGAGATGAGACATCTAAAGGGATGGAGAATCAGACACAGAGAAATAAAGTTACTGGCCCAAGGTCAGTGGCAGAGCCAGGAATAGAACTGGGGTCTCCTGATTTCCAGTCTAGTACCCTTTCCACTATACACTGTTGTGTTTTTTTTTTAAATCCATCCTTATAGATTGAACAACTACACATCTTACTGCTTGCCACTTCTCCTTCCCTTTTTTCTCCTATCTTGCCAGATTTATTTTCTCGTTAGAGTGAGCAGGTTACCTCTGATATGGGATCTTGATGTCACCTTCATGATATTCTTCAGCAATCTCAAGCCCTACATACAATCTCAAAAGAATTGTAGAAGGATCAAGTGTTACTGAAATTTCCAGTTTCAAAATCTTTCTTCTAAACCTTTCTTCTTATAAAAGCATTCTAAAAAGGGAGAGGGGTATTGTGATCCAGGAACCTGTTGGTGCCAGCTGGCAGAGGGAGTGCAGGATTTTAGAGGGATCCCCTGGGTCAGATATATGCATAATAGTTCACCAAAGGGTGACATGTGAGGTCTCTGACAGCCAAGAGCCCACTGGTTGTCATATAATCAGAGTGAAATGTATGTTTGGGTAATATTTAAGGAATTATATATCTAAACTAAAAATTACATTAAGGCCTGAGCATTGGTAGCCCCATCTCAACTCTCTATCTTCCTGTTAGCTCTTCAGGGATGTGGAAACAGACAGGAAAGGGCTAAAAGGTGTGGCACACATGCATATTCTACCAGGCTCAAGAGCTGGGCACAAAAGAAGGAAGTAAGCTGTGGAAGCCTGGGTCGGGACTGACTAGGTAATAGAAAGAAAGAGAGAAGGCTGGTCTCCTGCTTGAATCCTAAAAGCAAACCACTTTTATTTGAAAGAGGGTAGATAAAGTCTGAAGAGGGTACTATAGCTATCCACATCATAAAAACCCTGGTGAAGGTAAGGGTATTTCTTTGTCAGACTATTCTATCGCATGCAACTGAAGGCTAATTTGTTTTCATTTGGGTGTAGACCGCTCACACCTCTGGCGTGTGTGGTGTCCGCCCAGATACTTGCTCTGTTACAACACTCTTCACCTGCCACTAATGTATTTTGTTTTAATCCACCCACTCCAGAACATTCCTAACCTCCGAATTCTGAACAGAGGATGGGGTTTTTGTGCTGCAAGATCACCCCTAACAAACCATTCCATGATGCCATACAGAGTGGGGTCAGGATGGAGGAACTTTTTTTATTTGATTTAAAAAAAAAATGATTTAATGAGTATTTATAAAGGCTTCTGAAGTTCTTTCCTTCTAGAATTTAAATGTGGCTGGTTCACAGCTGTGCCATTACTACCGCACTACACTCTTATGTCACTATCTACATGCCAAGCTTCAGGCTGGTGTAATCCTGTGGCGGCTGCTTCTGTCATGAAATGATCAGCTGAAAGAGGTAATGAAGATGATTGCGTGAAAAACCCACTCTAGGCACTGGCTGCAGTGGACTATGACATAGCGTTACACAAGACTGAGTTCTGAGAATGACTTCAGGATTCCGAATTCTAGTGCTGGCTCTTTTTTTCCTGAGAGAGAAGCAGTAAGGAGAGAGGCTTGAGGAGTTTAGGGAGTAAGGAGGATGTGAAAAGAGATGTACATAGAGCGATGTTGTAGCATGTTCAGAGTAAGGCTGCAAAGGATAAGAATGGAAGCCATTGAAGGGATTCAGACTGCCCAGGGTTAGATCAAATGATGATATGATTGTTAGCAGCACTATTATAGTGACATACTAAGGGAACAAGAGGTGAGAGGCAGGGAGCTTGGAGAAGAGGAGGTCACATTAATCAAGCTGTGGGAAAGAATCTAGACCTAGAACAAGAGTTTTAGCAATGACGCTAATAGGGAAAGGGTGGATTTAGGTTAAAATATTGACAGGCTTGTGCAAGAGGCTGGATAAAGAGAAGAGTCGATACTGACACTAACATGAATGTGGGAGATAGAAAAGAGGTGTTGAGGAGGGAGATTATGGGCCCCCTCCTGAGCTGGGCAGAGAAGCATGGTACAGGTCAGGCATGGTGTATGCACAGTGGCCTAAAGCAACCCTTGTGCTCCCTGTGTATCTATACCAGGCCAGTGCCCTTTCCGATGTCGCTTTAGTGCACTAGTCTAAGTGGGCTGTTGTAAACTGGGCCAGCTGCCTGTAGCCCCCAGAACCTGTGCCGGCCGCTGGGGCTTGCTGGAGCAGAGCACCCCTGAAGAAAGGTCACTCAGTTGTCACCTAAAAACTTGAACATTTTCAACCAGCTGCAACCCCTGGTAACCTCCAGTCCCCGGCACATCTTCTCCGCACTGGCTGCAGGAAGAAAGGGTAGCCCCCGGCCTGCTGTGCTAGGTGAGGAGCCCTTGTACAGCAAGAACCCTTGGGCGCTGCATAAAGCAGCACTGGGGCTGGTTGCAGGGGAAAAGTGACGCCAACCCACCATCCCCTCAAAGGAAAGCCGGGCTGAGGAGCTGTGGGCTCTGGCCTGCCTTGGGGCGAGGGGCTAAGGGGGGAGCCCCGCAGCGCTGCCTGGGTGTCGTCGGATCAACTCTGCCCCAGCAGGGGGCGCTGCGGCCGCCTCTCTGGTGGCGGGCGGGGCCCTGTTCTCTGAGTGATAAGGCAGCGGGGGCCGGGCGAATGGGGCCATTTTCGGGCCGGCAGCGCAGGCGCAGTGAGCGGCGCTGCTCCCAATCTCAGCCCGGCCTGCGCGCCAGGGCCAGCAGCCGCCGCCGCCAAGCCGCAGCGCAGCGCCCTGGTGGGCTGAGCGTGGGGCGGGCCCGGGGAGGAGGCGAGTCCCGTCCCGAGGGGTCCCTGCGCGGAGCAGCGGCGACGATGGTGAGCGCCGGCCCTTTCCCCCTGGTAGCTGGCGGCGAGGATCGGCGTGAGCCGGCCGGGGGCCGCGGCCGCCCGGGCTGTCACCTGGTCCGTGTCCAGCTGGGCTTTAGAGGGGGTTTCGGGGGCAGCCCCGGCCCGGTGGGTCGGAAGGGTCCGTGTGTCTCTTGCGGCGGTGTGAGCAGCGCCCCCGGGAGAGGGGGCTCTCGGGGGGAGCTGGTGACGACCGTGGGGTTAGCCTGGCTTCTGAAAGGTGGTGGCGTCTTTCGTTGCTCGGGCACACTAGGAGGTTATGCAGTGAGGTTGTACCAGCCGAGATCTTGTCCAGACATAGAGGTTGTACTGGTTTAGTGGAAATCCGGCTTTCGTGAAATCGGCGCGAGTTTCTGTGTCTATGCACGCTCTTACGTTGTTTTAAAACCGGATGTATTGGTGTAGCTTACACCTGAAATAAACTGGGCTGAAGCCGATATAAGTGTCTGCCCATGAAGTTGAATGAGTAGAAATTCATAACTCTTGTTAAACCAGTGCAACTTCGTGTGTAGTTGTGGCCTTAGAAGAGTAATACAGACTCCTCCTTATTTATATTGGACAAAGGCAGTCCTGTCCGGCTGCTACAGGGTGATTTCACGTTCTGAGGAGGATTTACAATCGACCATTCTTGTATATTTCACACAAGGCACAGACAACCTGTGGGACTCTTTCGCAGAGAATATTGTGAAGGCCAAGACTATAACAGGGTTCAAAAAAAGAACTAGATAAATACATGGACAGTAGGTCCATACATGGCTATTAGCCAGGATGGGCAGGGATGGTGTCGCTAGCCTCCGTTTGCCAGAAGTGGGGAATGGGCCATGGGATGGATCACTTGACAATTACCTGTTCTGTTCATTCCTTCTGGGGAACCAGTCATTGGTCGCTGTCAGACAGGAAACTGGGCTACATGGACCTTTGGTCTGACCCAGTATGGCCATTCTTATGTTCTTAGATCCAGAAATGGGAAGTTATTGAAACTTCTGGGGCTTGTTAAATGTGTGAATAATTAAGTCCATACTTGTGAAACTACTACCTCCAAAGCACTTCTAGTGGTGGGTGAGGTCAGTAAGGCAAGAGCACCTATCGGAGAGAATACATCCTGTGTTCAAATTAATTGGGCTGGGTCCCCTGTCATCTTCCTCTCTCTCCAAGGGATTTGCTTCCACGGTGTTTCCCCCTTAAGTGTGTTTGCCTGTCTAGACAATTAACGCAAAGAAAACTGATCTTTTTCATCCATTGTTCCTCTTCTGTCCCCCACACCAGTATATATCAGTGAAACTGATCTCTTTGAAGATTGGTTCCTCTTTATTTCAGGCACATCTGCACCCTCTTAATAAATAAAACTAGAATATGAAGTGTTGTGGGATAGTAAGCTGTCATTTGTCTGTCATGCGTTGCTCATTTCTATGGCTTGTTATGTGTGTTGTGAACTTAATTATTTAAAAGGTGTAATTATGTAATGTTCCCTTATTGTAGGCTCTATCAATCTGACTGCTCTCTTGGGGCTGTGCTCTGCTGCTATAAAAATGCTTTTCCTATAGCAACAAACAAAAGGAGTTTTGTGTGATGGCCTAGGGAGGATCAGATAAGATGATATCCAGAGGAGATTACAAGCAGGGCTAGAGTTTGGGGATTGGGGCTGAAGAACAAGCAAGCAGGTTGTTTTATAAACCTGATCACCAGGAACTGTGTCCTAAAACTCAAAATTCAGTCTTTCCAAAGAAAGCTATTATTTCTTGATTGTTACTCTGTTCAACTTATTTTCACATACTCTTTTATGACTCTGATCTCCTTTTCTGTATTTAAGGTAACTATAGTGACTGGCAGACTTGTTTGACATTATGAGTAGGATAGCTGGTTTTACCTCCCCTCAGTTGCTGGGCAGCATCCTTAAATGCAAGTTTTACAATATTCTAGGAAGAGTTTAGTACAGTGATTCCCTTGGGTAGACTGGGGATGGGGAACTATAGGCAGAAAGCAAAGAGCTCAGATGTATGCGTGCGAAGGCACTTGCTACACAAACTACTTCCCTTTCAGAGAAGGTTTAAGGATTGTGGAAAAGGGACGTCTGAGAGACCGCGTGGGATTTTCAAACACTTAAATGTTTTAGGAGTACATGTCATTTAGGAGTGTTTGAAAATCCAATCAACTGTCAAAAATGCATTGCACGTAGCTGTTCCCTCAGTGCTAGTGTTCTGATTGTACTGTACGTATACCAGAGTATTTTGCAATAGCAGTGTCCTGGGTATGCATTTAAATACAAGATGCATGACCAAACGTCATCTTAAACCAGGTTACCATGCTCTTATTTTTTTAGCCATGGGCCCTTTCAAAGTCAAATATAGAGTATTACAGAAGGTAGAACAAAAGATCTTATAGTGGCTGATATGGTCCTACTTATTCTCTTCTCTCTCCCTTGCCTCGTCTTGTGATCTGATGGTATGAGCTGCCTAGCAGGAGAGCGTGACTTGTGGTTTCTGTTTACTGTTAGAATTTCAGTGAAGTAATGTCTGGTGTTGCCTATATATCCATTTATAGGATATGAGCAATACCACATTATATTGAGGAAACTTTGCAATAGCCAGGGCTGACACAGAAATCTGGCATGTGCAAGAGATCACTTGACAAAAACAGAACCTATTTTTTTCTTTTGCCAAAAGTGATGGAGCAAGTAACTGCACCAGTTAGGCTGCGTTTGAATCAGGATCTCTTGAAAAATTGCTAGGTGTAGCGTATTGCTTGCAGATTGGCATACATGTCTGACTCTCTTCTGCAGAACTTGCATTCTAACAGCAGAACAGCATTTAACTGTCATGCTAATTTTTTTTTTTTTATTTTTTGAACTACATAAACACTTCGCATCTAGACTGGCCCGGTGTTCTAGAAGCCATACTGCATGATCGAAGTCTGTTTGGTCTACGTCCCTTCCTCTAAGAGTGCATTGAGAGTACCTTATCTTAACTTGCTCTTGAAAAAGCGGGACAGAAAGGACAGTAAGGAGCTCATTCGTAATGCCTATGAGCAAATAATAAATGTGGAGGAGGAGCAAACAGATGTTGAAGTCCATAATCATGCTACAGCAGAGGTAGGCAAACTACGGCCCACATGCAGCTTGTGGGACCGTCCTGCCTATCTTGTCAGCTCCCCGCCGGGGAGGCTAGACCCCAGCTCCTCCCCTGCTGGCCCCCTTCCCCTGCAGCCATGCCGCCGTGAGGGCAGCGCTCTGGGCGGCGGGGCTGCATGCTCCTGCAGGGTAGTGCAGCTGTGTGTCTGGCTCCGGCTGGGGCCCATGGTGGCCAGATATGCCGCTCTGAGCGGCATGGTAAGGGGGCCGGGGTTGGGGGGTTGGAGAAGGAGCAGTGGGTCCCAGGGGGCAGTCAGGGGATGGGAAGCAGGGAGTGGTTGGATGTGGCAGAGGTTCTGGGGAGAGCGGTCAGGGGACTGGGGGGGGGGGGAGGTTGGATAAGCGTGGGAGTCCCGGGGGCCTGTCAGAGGGCAGGGGTGTGGATAGGGGTCAGGGGATGGGGAACGGGGTGGGGGGGTTAGATAAGTGTGAGGTCCTGGGAGGCCTGTCAAGGGGCAGGGTTGTGGATAGGGAGCGGGGAGCAGGGGGGTTGGATAGGCATGGGAGTCCCGGGGGGCCTGTTGGGGGCAGGGGTGTGGATTGGGGACAGGGAGTACAGGGTGGAGTCCTGTGGGGCAGTTAGAGGTGGGGGGTCCCGGGAGGGGGTGGTTAGGGGATAAGGAGTGGGGGAGTTGGATGGGTTGGGAGTTCTGAGGGGGGCAGACGGGGTGGGAAGTAGGAGGGGATGGATAGGAGCCAGGGGCCAGGCTGTTTGGAGAGGCACAGCCTTTCCTACCTGGCCCTCCATACAGTTTTGCAACCCCAATATGACCCTTGGGCCAAAAAGTTTGCCCACCCCTGTGCTACAGTCAGAACAGATGCATGCTCGCTGCTGCCCCCCTGCACGTGATAGAAAATTGTTTTGTATTCCCTCCCCAAGCTCCTCCCACACATTCCTTGCAACTTTCCAGAACTTCTTGGTATCCCGTTCACTCCACCCCTTCAGGCAGCTTCCAAGACGACAGTTGGACTTATGCACGGCTCTGAGAGCCTCCAGTGCACTGCACTGTTACCTCTCTTCCCACCAAGGTTTTTGTGTGTGTTAATTGGTGTTTAATAAAAACACACTCTCTGAAAGATGACCAATCTTTATTTGTGTACTACACATAGTGATTGCTGCTGGTAGTAAAACATACATGCAGTTTAATCATTTTCTGATTACAAATCCCACTCAGGAATCATCACAAGCTTTAGGCAAAATAAGATAAGTGAAATTAATGCAGCATGGAAGATTTGTCATATTACTGGTGCTCATTATCGAAATGTTGCCTCGAAGCCTTGCTGATTCGACGTGGGCCCCCCCTGTTGCGCCTCTCTAATAGCCATGGTATAGGCTGCTCAAAATCAGCAGTCAGGGGATCTGTCTCAGCGCTCCACTCCTGGGGAAAATTTTCACCCTTAGCCTCAAAAGATTATGGAGCAAGCAGCAGGCTACTATGACCATGGGAATGTCTTCCTCATTTAGATCTAACCTGCCATAAAGGCAGTGCCAGTGCGCTTTTAAGCTGCCAAACGCACATTCCATGGTCATTCTGCACCCACTCAGCCTATTGTTGAAGCGCTCCTTGCTGCTGTCCAGGTTTCCTGTGTAAGGCTTCATGAGCCATAGGAGTAAAGGGTATGCTGGGTCTCCCAGGATCACTATGGGCATTTCAACATCCCTCACTAGACTCTTCTGATTCGGAAAGAAAGTCCATTCCTATGATTTTCTGTACAGGCCAGTGTTCCTGAAAAATGTGTGTGTCATGCACCTTCCCGGACCACCCTAGTGAAACGCCCCGGTGGATCAACAAGCACCTACAATGCCATGGAGAAGTACCCTTTCTATTGATGTACTCAGTCTCAAGATGGTCCAGAGCCAGAACTGAAATGTGCGTTCCATCTATCGCCCTGCTGCAGTTAGGGAATCCCATTTCTGCAAAGTCATCCACTATTTCGCGCACGTTGCTGAGAGTCATGGTCCTTTGTAGCAGTATGTGATTAATGGTTTTGCACGCTTGCACTAATGCAGCCCCAACACTCGACTTTCCAACTTCAAACTGATTTGCGACTGACGGGTAGCAATCTGGAGTCGCTAGCTTCCACACTGCAATCGCCACGTGCTTCTCCACCGAGACGGCTGCTTTCATTTTGGTGTCCTTGCACCACAGGGCTGGGGTGAGCTCTGCACGCAGTTGCAGGGTGGTGGCTTTCCTCATCTGAAAGTTCTGTAGCCATTGCTCATCATCCCAGACCCGCATAATAATGCAATCCCACCACCCTATGCTTGTTTCCCGAGCCCAAAAGCGATGGTCCACCGTGTGCAGGTGCTCCACGAATGCCAAAAGTAATCTGGTGTTTCTTTCCATGGTACTCAGTGTCCGGCAACTCTGATCCCTGTTCATATTGGGAGCTCATGATATACTGCATGACGATGCACGATGCGTTAACGCTTACCACAACAGTAGACAGCATTGCGGGATCCATCCTTTCACACAGAGGTGGCAGGTGCACAGCAAACGGGCCGTTGGAAAATGCTGCGAAAAGCAGTTGGAAATCTGTGGAAAGCTGGGACAGAAAATAATGCTTCATGAGTTATTGAGCCCGCACCCATGATGTGCTGTGGTTCACTCCGCCTTCTCACAAGTCTGAGCTGCAGAAGATGGCGAGTAGCACCATGGGATAGCTACCCACAGAGCGCTGCTCTCACCGCCCACGCAAGAGCACCAAGTGTGGATGTGCTCTGCCCACAGACGGGGCATAGTGTGAACATGCATTAACGATGTAATTATGGCACTTTTTGATTGACATAAATTTTGTTGGCAACTCTGTGTAGACAAGGCCTTGGTTATTTCAGCCATTACAGGGTGAAAGCAGTGATTCTCACAGGATTATTTTGTTCCTTAGAAAAATCCTTTTTAAATTGTTGAAGTGCTGCAGAACCTAGTGAAACCAGCATAGACATCTCCCTTTTCCTCTTACTGCAGATCCTGTTTTGGAAGTAAGACTAATTTAGAAACTTATACAACATAATCTCTCTGAATTCTTATCTGTGTTTCTCCATCTCTTTGTAAATAATAGCATACTCGAACTATTTTAATTTTTTCCCCTTCTCTTAAGAGAGTAAAGAAACACCTTTTTTTTTTTTTAAAGTTGCTGGTTCTTTGTTCTAGGGTATTTAATTCCCTGGCTGGTCTTTCTATAGACTAAATGCTCTATTGGTCTTCCTATCAAATGGGCTCTTTCAAAGAACTATGAGCAACATGTTTATGCTTTCTTCAGTTTTCTAATGAAATCTGTGGAGTGGGGAAACTGAAATTGAGGCTTCTCAAAATTGGGTGTTTTTTTGAGAACAGCATATGGCCTGGCCTGTTGGCAGCTGGCATGATTTTTTTTGTAGTGGCTTGGTTTTTTGTTTTTGTTTTTTTGTAAAAGAGCAATGAAATTCTTATTTCATAAAATGTGCGTGCAAATATAACTTGGAAGTTTTGAATTTTGAGACTTTGTCCCTTCAAGCTGACCAAGAATGATCCATGTATGCAAAATGTCAGTAAGGGCATATGACCTGCAATGAGGTATATTTCAAAACCTCTTGTTGTTCTGACAGCATCAGTATTTAGAAAGGAAGGTGTTTTGATTGTCACAGAGAAGGTGGATCCTTAATGTGTAATAGTTTCATTCATTTAGCGATTATACTAATGGTTTTCCGTAACTGTACAGTATTACCTCAGTTATGAATACCAGAGTTACAAACTGACCAGTCGACCACACACCTCATTTGGAACCGGAAGTACATAATCCGGCAGCAGCAGAGACTGCACCCCCCCGGCAAATACAGTTCTTTGTTAAAGGCAAACTACTGAAAAAATAAAGGGGAAGCAGCATTTTTCTGCATAGTACAGTTTCAAAGCTGTATTACATCAACATTCAACTGTAAATTTTTTGAAGGAACAACCATAATGTTTTGTTCAGAGTTACAAACAACCTCCATTCCCGAGGTGCTCGTAACTTTGAGGTTCTACTGTATTGGTTAACTGTGCCAGGCCCTGTGCTAGAATTCATCAAAAAAGCACAATTACCATTTTCTAGTCTGCTTTACAGTTGTCTACTACTAAATTTCAGTATTTAATGCTGCTGATACCTTTGCATAGTGCTGTATAAATGGTAAAGCGTTTGTGCTCTAGAGAGCCATGAGAAAGTACATTATGATCCACAACACACACCATGCAAACCAAATCAGTCAATGGATTTCTGCAGATAAGTCATAGAAAACAAAACTGAACACACTGGTGTTCTGTATCCAGAGAGTTTTCAGGTCTCTGCTCTTCTGTGAACTGGGAGAATGGGTTCACTTTGGGAATCTCGAGGTAGCCCTTAAATCAATCAAGAGAGTTGGCAGCTCTTACCAATATGAGGTTACCTAGAAACCCATCAATTTCTTCTTAAGAGACTTGGGGTAAAATTTTCAGAACTGCCTAAGTGACTTTGGCTCCTATGTCACTTTTTCAAAAGTGAATTAGGAGCTTTAAAAAATGTTACCGAGTCTGAGAGAGGATGTGCCACCTACAAAATCATTGCCTATCGACATGAAGCTGGGGCTTGTTTACACTACCGTGGTAAGTCGACCTACACTATACAACTCCAGCTATGTGAATAACGTAGCCGGAGTTGATGTACCTTAGGTCGAGTTACCACGAGGTCTACATGAGAAACTCTCCCGTCGACTTACCTTACTCTTCTCGTCGGAGGTAGAGTAAAGGGGTCGACTGGAGAGTGATCTGCTATCAATTTGGCAGGTCTTCACTAGACCCGCTAAATTGACTGCCAGTGGATCGATCTCTGAGTGTGGATCCTGGTTGCAGTGTAGACCTGCCCTGAGTCCCATTTTCAGAAGTAACTTGGGCTCTGTCCCTTATGTGCTCTTGAAAACTTTACCTCTGAGAAATGCGTGTGTTTTGTAAATACAGTTTATTTTAACAAATTAGCTTATACACAGCAATTTGCCTACAATTCAGAGTAAATGCTGTCGCTTTGCAATTGGAGTGTAATTCTTGTTTATCTAAGGCAGTCAATATCTAGTCAGCTTTCTAGTGGGGACAACTGTAAGGTTTCTGGGGTTTGACTTTTTGATAAAAATCTTTGGTTTGCTTGTGATATCTTAGCCTTTACTTATCTTTGTCTTGCTCTTGGATTCCCTTGGGCACTTCATATAATTACACATTCTTTAGGACTTGCTTAAAGTGGGCCCCTGTCTTGCTTTTAATGGTTTTGTTTTTCCTTTGTAAGGTGGAACTTAGAATTCTTCTGTTTTATTTTTAGTTACTGCTCTGTTTATTCTGCCTCAATTTATTTTTGTGCTTGACCTGTACTAGGCCTTTGCATAGCCAGTCATCCTGATTTGCTGGGGCGGTTGGTACGTATGGGTGTTCTTTCAGTTTCTGTGCCTTTAGTCTAGCATAGAATTTATCTGGCAGAGAAGTTTTCTTTCTAAATGATAGCTTTTTATATTCATTTCAGTGTAGTAGTTTTTGGAATAAATTTAATGTTCATGTAACTGAATAAGTGTCGGTTATAAAATCTAAGGCCAGAAGAGACCAACAAATGACCTAGGCTGACCTCCTGTATATCACAGGCCACCAATACGACCAAGCACCCACACGCTAAACCAGGGATGGGCAAACTTTTGGCACGAGGGCCACATCTGGGTATAGAAATTGTATGGTGGGCCATGAATGCTCTCAAAATTAGGGGTTGGGGTGCGGGGGGAAGATGAGAGCTCTGGCTAGGCGAGCAGGCTCTAAGGTGGGGCTGGGGATGAGGGATTTGGGGTGCAGGAAGGTGCTCCAGCTGGGACCTGGGGGATCAGGGCTGGGGTAGAGGGTTAGCATGGGGGCTCAGGGGTGCAGGATCCAGGTGGCACTTATCTCAAGCAGCTCCCGGAAGCAGCAGTATGTTCCCCCTACAGCTCCTACGTGGAGGCATGGCGCCAGCCAGACGGCTGTGCACCCTGCCCCATCTGCAGGTGCCGCCCCTGGAGCTCCCATTGGCCATGGTTCCCAGCCAATGGGAGTTGCAGGGGGCAGCATGCAGCACCCCCTGGCTGCCCCTACACATAAGAGCTGGAGCGGGGACATGCCACTGCTTCTGGGAGCTGTGCAGAAAGCTCCCAACCTCACTGCCCGGCAGGAGCTCGAGGGCCAGATTAAAAGTTCTGATGGGCTAGACACCCCTGTGCTAAACCAAACAACCAAGCCCACAGGACTGTTCGACTATAGACTATTACGTACCACAGGCAGAGAACAGGAGTGACTGAGGAGCACTCGTTTCCCTGCCATTGTGGGATATACCCAGATAATTCTGGCAAGTGACCAGCACCAGCATGCTGCAGAGGAAGGTGAAATATTTCCCAAGGCCACTGTCAGTTTGACCTGGGGGAAAATTCCTTCTAATTTCCAGACTGAATATATTCATAGCCAGTTTATATCCATTTGTTCTTGGGCTAGCATTCTCCATTAATGTAAAGAGCTCTTCATCCTCCCTGGTTTTTACCCCCGATGTATTTATAAAGAGCAATCCTATCCCCCCTCAGCCTTCTTACTGCAAGACTAAACAAGCCAAGCCCTTCCATTCTCCTGATCATCCTAGCAGTTGTTCTCTGCATCTGTTTGTTTAAATTCATGTTTCTTGTACACAGCATTCCAACAGATCTTACCAGTGCCTTGTATAATGGCATTAATACATCTCTATCTTTATTGGAAATGCCATGCCTGACACATCCAAGGATCGCATTTTCCTTTTTCCCAGCTGCATCATGTTAGTGGCTCATAGTAATCCTGATCGACCCCCCACAACCAGGTCTCTCTCCTCCTCTGTTGCTTCCAATTGATTAGCCCCAAGGTGGTAGCAAAGATTCTTATTGGATCCAAAGTGCATGTTCTTGCAGTTTGTACTATTGAATTTCATCCCACGTCTGTCACCCTAGTCTTCAATGTCATCCACCTCTTTCTGTATGATGTTCCAATCTCTTTGTATTGATGATGCCTCCCAGCTTAGTACAATCGGCAAACTTTATTAGCGCACACCTACTTTTTGTACCAAAGTCACTAATAAAAATATTGAATAAGATTGGTCCCAAGACACATCTTTAAGGAACTCCACTGGTAACCTCCCTCCAGACTGATAATTCTCCTTTCAGCACAACCTGTTGTCTTCTCCCCTTACACATCTTGTACTGATCCCCATCTTCTCCAATTTAACTGTTAACTTCCCATGTGGCACCATGTCAAATGCTTTACTAAAGTTCAAGGATATTAATCTATTGCATTTTCGTTATCTTTAAAAAATCAGTTATTTTCTCAAAGAAAGAAATCAGGTTAGTCTGGCCTGATCTACCTTTGGCAACCCATGTTGCATTGCATCCCCCTTTACCATTTACTTCTATGAATTTGATTATTCTTTCCTTCATAATGTGTTCTAAATATCTTAAATATAGGCACAATGTTAGCTATTCTCCAGTCATATGGCACACTGTTCAGAGTTAGGTGGCACACAAGCATGAAGTGTGCATGCGTTTCCTATCAGAGTTGCTTCATTCCTGGGGAGCTGGGGCCTGACACACCAGTTTTACCTATAGCATGTAGCCCCAGAATTAGAATAATATTACTTCCCTGATATACTGTACTGGCAAAGCATTCCTACTATGGATGCTGCTTCTATCTTTTGCCAGCATAGCTTATTCCAGGCCTCCCCAGGGCAAAATCAACCATACTGGCAAAACTGCAGTTTTGCTGGTATAAGCTGTGGCTAAACTCTACGGGCTTTTGCTGGCACAGCTGGTCAGTTGCAAATATCACCCCTGACCAACACAGGTGTGCTGACAAAAACTTGTAATGCAGACATGGGCTTATTTTTTAGCTCTAAATAGAGGTGACCTAGCTAGTAGGGTTAATATCTAGGCCAGTATATCTTTTAAATTCTTACTCTGAGTAGTCACATCAGATGCAATGTCTGTCCAAATATCAAGGTTTGTTAAAGTGAGAAAATAAGAGGAACATGATCAACTTAAATCTTAATACTTAAACATAAGAAATGTCTGATCAGATAATATCTAAGCTTGAAAAATAAGTGAATATCATTTAGCCACAGTTTGTGAAATAACTACACTGTCTTCAACATTGATCCAGCTCTGTTTGCTGCTACACCCATTAGTAGCAGCAGATGTGTAAACAAGGCTTTCCTACTTGAAAACTATACTCAGAGCATTTAAATTGGAGTTTACAAGTTGACAGGTGAGTAGCATTTTCATGCCTGTCAAGTGTGAAGAATACATCATAGTTCAAAACAGGCTAGTTTGTAAACACAGTTTAAAAAACTGTCATGACCAAAACTATTTATTTCTACTCTTGCTGTCTTTAATTTAACCCTGAGGAGCCCAGTGACATTGAACTGAAAGATAATATCACACCAAAGTCCTAGGTATTACACATGGTGTAATCAAGTTAGGGCGCAATGTTCAACAAACACTGCTTCATGCAACATTCATTAGATAAAAATGAATGCAAGCTAAGTAACGTTTGTGTTAGCCATAATGTCTATTGAAACATCAGAAAATAGTATTCAGTTCCTGTTTTTCAATGTTTTGAAGAAATATTATTCAATATTTTGAGGAGATTGTAGGAATTATAAATGGGTGCTAAAATGAGATGATTTAAGTATTCTGTGTATGCCAAGCCAGAAAATGTCCTTCCTGAATGCTGAAATTGTCATTCTAATTGTATCTCCTTTTGCTGTCACGTACTTTGGGATACGGGTATCTGTAAAAGATACAATTTGGACTCTAGAAATGGTTCTAAACATACCTTTAATGATGTAATGAGCACAGATTTTCTCTTGGTACTTAAAATAACCCTATACTTCCTTAAACAGCTAGTCTTAGTCCTCAAACAATTTTATGTGATCCTACTGGGGGAATCCTGTTTCCTTAAGAGACCTTATTTTTAGCTCTTCCTATAAGTGAATTTAATGTTAGTAAATGCTGTCATTTGGATACCCATGGAGACCTACATTTTAGTTGTTCACTGTTGCAGCGCAGAGCAAGGTTCTCCACATTATCACTTGCGCAGTCTGTTAATCTGGTGCGCAGGGACCTACTGAAGTTTTAAACTTAATTGCCAGGAAAATACTTTTCTGGCACAACTAAGATGTCCAGTCTGGTTAGCTTTAGCTCAGATGTATGATTTTCCTTTTGATGGATTTTTACTGTGCTGTCTGAATGTAATTCCTTTTGAGGTGGAAGATGGTAACAGTTGTTAACGTTAATATGTTTGTGATGGCATGACTGCTACATCTGGAACCAACCCAACCAACTAATGGACTTAAAAGTGGGGTCATCAGGATGTCTTCCCAAGCTTTATTGATAAAAGCGCTTCAATGGCGCAGGCTTCTGAATGCATTTACATTGGAAAAAAAATGTGAATATTGCAAGTACTAATGATGTAAACAATTGAATGCTTTATCAAATATTTGGATCCTTCTTTCTGGAAGGCAGGGAATAAATGATCTCATGGTGAATTTCTCCTTTAGGGGACTGTTTTAGTCAATTAGAAACATAAGAACTTATCCGTGTGCTCATGAGTTTTGTGTGACTTGGAGTTTTTAAGGCATAAAATCATCACAGAAGTTGACTGACTCACACCCTCAAATATAGGGCCTCTTGTGTTGCTCCCACAACGCGCACATCCAGTTAGAACAGGTTTTTGTTTTTTTCCACAAAGTTCTGTAGTTATATAAAGATTGATTTAAATTCTGTCCAGGCCACTGAGCTTATCCAGCCTGGAGAGTGGTTGATGGAAGAGGAGCACTGAAGAGGGTCGGCTGACTTCTGTAAAGCTAGAAATATATTCCCTTTAAGCACAGATGGTCAGTAGCTCCAGTGTTGCTGGAGGAAGAAGCAGCAAGAAACTAAATGCAACCTGTCTGTGAACAAGATTACAAGGGAGGGGATTGTTATCTCTTGTATTCAGGCAGAGGACTGTGGTTTGCAGGATTTAATCAGTGCATCTCTGTGCCAATGTCCTAAAAATAGCAAATGGTACAGTTGTATCTGAACTTTGACCCTCAGTAAAAGTAGAACTTGACTTATTGCTAAGGATACAGTTTAGTCATGGAGGTCATGGCAGTCATGGATTCTGTGACTTTACCAGACCTTTATGACTTCTTTGGCTGTCAGCAACTGGACTTGAGGCTGGAGCTGTGCACCTCCTTTCCCCTCTGGGGCTGGGGTCGGGGCCATGTGCTCCTGCCCCATGGGTGCCTGTGCATGCTCTCCCTCTCCCCCTGTGGCTGAGGCTGCTGAGCGAGGGTTGTGGCCCCACCCTACGGCAGTGGGACTCCAGAATTCATTCCTCCTCCCCCTCCCCCCCGGTTATTTTTAGTAAAGTCACAGGCAGGTATGGGGTTCCAGTGAATTTTTGTCTATTGCCTGCGACCTGTCTGTGACTTTTACTAAAAATAACCATGACGCAATCTTAACCTTAGTTACTGCATAAAAGACAGAATGGAAGACGCCCAGAATCATTGTCCAGGACTTGTGCAAACCTGCCTCCTTGCGTGCTCTGCTCAGAGGAAAGTGAGAAAAGTGTGGGACTCACCGAGTGTTGCAGAGTGCAAAGAGTTAAATGGGCTGTGTGGCTCAAGCAAAGCTAGCTAAATAGCTGTTAGGAAAATGGTGTAGAACTATGTTAAAGTTGAAAACAGCATTGCTACACCAGTTTACAAACAATCTTGTGCCAATTGGAATGAATTAGTGTGGACTCCTTTCTTTTTTTTTATACCGGGTTTTGGTCTTATCCTATTAAACTCTAAAATTAGTGATGCATTCTAATTTGCTGATTACTTTTGGGCAGGGAAGCCCAATATATTATCAGTTGACATGTTAAAAATGCTCAACGCTTTACCATCCAAGAAGCTCAGAATTAATGAATAATGCTTGAATTACTTACTCCATATCCAGTCCCTCCCCATCCTGGTCTCCACCTGCCTCGTTGAGGTGGAGTACAGCCGTCAATTTTAAAAGCCCTGTAGGGTCATCAGGAAGGGCAGTGTAGTGTAGACAAGCATGTTATAAATTCGACCCAATATGGGGAATGTCGATCTAACGATGTAGTGTAGACCAGCCCTCACATTGGCAGTACAAAGCTGCAGGGCTAGAAACTTACTACTTTAAGAATGAAGGCTGAAATCATCATGTAACCCCTTGATTCCAGGAGCTGGGGCTTTAAGGAAAACAATTATCAAGAGACTCATGATGAAATTCTGACCGTTGACAACACTGTAAATACTGAATACCTTCCTTTTTAGTAGGAGCTCTACCTACCTGGGAGGCAGTTCAATATCTATTTTAGGAATAACTCTTCTTCAATGCCCTTATTCATAGTGATTTGAAAAGGTGTGGGGCGGGTTTACCTTCTGTAATACGTGTGTTTTTTTGTTTTTTCCCAGGACACCTTTGTTCCCTATAAGGAAATCATCCTCATGTATTTAGAAAAAGCAAGGAGCTTTGTGAATGGACAGTGTGCTGGGATTGAACCCTGGCAACTGATTGGCTCGACATTTGCTTCTACTCTGGTGGTGGTGTGGCTGCACAGTATCCTCTTCCAACCAGAGAGTGAGTACCTTGGCTTGTCTCTCTGGAGTTGAGTTTCCTAATGTGCTTGTGGGGGCAGGGTTATTTCTCATGTAAATATTTTTCTGTTTATACATTTGTGACTGGGATCTCAGTGGGGGCCAGCTGAGGTCACTCAATTAGGATGTACTGCAAAGAATGGGGCAGACAATCCCAAAGCTGGTGGATATTTCAATACTTAGATTTACCAAGCCAGCACAAAACAGCTTCTTTACTACCTCACTGGTTGCCCAGAAACTAACATGGTTCCCTTAAAGTGACTCGGCCTCAGGCCTCCATCTAGGTACCCAAGTAAAATCTAATGAAGATTTTCAGAAAATCTTATTTCATTGTATAAAAGAAAAGGTTCTACCAGTCCCAAAGGATCAGACACATTACCTCCCAGGTTAATGAATATTCCAGATCTTACCCAAATACGTGCTTACAGCCAATTATTATTAACTAAACTAAAATTTATTAAAAAGGGAAGGAGAGTGAGTATGGTTAAAAGATCAATATACGTACAGACAAGAGTTCAGTTCTTGAGGTTCGGATACATAGCAGAGATGGTGAGCTTTGTAGTTTCAAAGAGTTCTTTTAGAATTTAGTCCATAGGTTATACAGGCAGTCCTCGGACTTACGACACAAATGGTTCCTCGAAATTGCGTTGTAAGTCAAAATGTCATAACTCGGAACCACAACGCACTCCACTGCGGGACCGAGCGTTGTAAAGTCAAAACCAATTGTCCAAAGTCAAATCAGGGTGTCAATTCAGAAACGTCGTAAGTGCTGTTTATCGTAAGTTGAACATCAAGTCACGGACTGACTGCCTGCTGTCCAATATTATATTCAGGGTGTTTCCAGCTGAACTGGGACCTCAATCTTGAAAAGCAAACTTCCTCTGATGAAGCTTAAGCAGATCTGAGATAAAAAGGATTGGGACCCAAGGATCTTTTGTACAATTTCAGGCTTTCTTTGACAGAGTTGGAGTCCCTTGGGGAACAATAGGGCCTCATTTCCTAAGCATAGTTGTTAATTATTCACACAGATTAGCATACGACAATGTCTGGTTTCTCCACCATTGACAGATGATTTGCTATACATTACAAAGAGATGAATACAGTGATATCCCATGTTTACAATTAATTTAAATGTTAGGATGTTCTTTTGATCTCTGAATTATCAGAATACAGCATAATCAACAGTCCCTGTCTACATTGTTGACCACTACCCATATTTATATAAATACACTAAAACACAAACATTATCTCCCCATATGTCTTTAAGGGTTGAATTTAAGTCCTTCATCCTGCAGGATGTTTAACCCTTTCTGGCCATGCATCACAACATTCTAAACAGGCTTCTGCCGTAACCCGGAATGTACCAGTAAAATCTCTCCTTATCATATTAAGGACAAGACGTGGCGACGTTTCAGTAGCTAAACCATTCCATATTAGGGAGTGGTGGAAGACAGTCTAGAGTGTGCCTGTGTGATGCAGAAAAGTTGCTCTGCTCTTCCCCTCCCATTGGACTTTTGGTTAAACACTCATTTGCTGGTCATTCCTGTGGCTCAAAAGTCAGAAACAGTCACCTTTGAGTTCTGTGCTCTGGTGAGGTTCATTATGGGGAATCATGACACAATAGCAAAACACCAGGAGTGGAGGATTGTCCGGAACACACATTGGGCTGAAGAAGGGGGCTTCCTTTCCTTTCCGTTAATCATACACATTTACTGTCTGAGAGTCAGTTATTTAAGGTACATACCCACATGTTTTCATCTGTTCTGAGCCTTTTTCCTTGTTTTGAAGTGTAAAAAATTAAATTGGATCTCTTGGTCTATTGCTGTGCATTCTTCTTTATTGTGGCAAGATGGTACTAAAAATCACTGGACCTATCCGAGAGAGGAGGCTGTAGTTCCTTGTGAGTCCCATAGGAGTATGTAGTAATTTCTAGTGGCTGTTGTTAGGAGTAACAGCATATTAATTTGATGTTTAATTTTGTGCTTTCCCACAGTTTCCCAGGGGAGGGAAAAGTACATTTGAATTGCTAAAAGCACTCTTTTTAGCAAGAATAAACAGAAGATTTCTTGGCTCTGAGTTTTAAGCTCACACAGTACTAGTACCTGAGTTTATTTTTAATTGTTTTTTAAATACTAGCATAGTATTGGGAAATCTTAGATTAAACATCTTGAATTTTATGTAAGTATATAGTAAAAATTTGAAGAAACTTGCACACCTAGGAAAAAACAACAAACAAAAAGCAGATTATCAACGAAGTGTGTAATACAAATTCTTTCCAAAATCTAAGCTATTCAGTATTTACTGCAGAACATTAGTGCTAAAGTTAGCTGAGTTTGTATTCTCCTGTTGGTGTCTCAAGATGAAAAAAGAAGCAAAGCAAAGAAGTCATATTAGTATCAAAGATAAAGATTGTGAAGTCTTTAGAGTGAGATTTTAAGATAGTTTCAGATGTTTCTTCATGAAAGTGTTACCTGTAGCTGCCAATGTTTACCTAAAAGTGTGTATAAAGTACAATGTCTTTAATTCCTCTGATCTGATCTAACCTTAAATCACTTTTCTGTGGCTAAAGGATCCATGGCATCCCTCTGCGGGATTAAATCCCAATAGCTGTCAAGAGATTGTCTTCCAAAGATGGTATTGAGCATAGCTAACCCTATCATTGCTTCTCCAGCAAAGGTCAGAAACAGAATCTGGATTTCAATGAGATTTCTACATAACCCGGATGGAAAATTGGATATGTGTGGCACAAATCAGGTGACTGCCCACACCAAAAAGGAGACAGTAGTTTAGCCAGAACACGTGTCCAGTATTCTCCTGGTACCTGGCCACTTGCTCTGACCATTTGACAACACAATCTCTTCTTTTTGTTGCAGAGTGCAATCACTGGCCAGTGATATTCTGCAATGAGATGGAAAAATGCTCTCAATAAGCATCTACTTCTTTCTCTACTGAATAGTGGTCCTCCTCATAGAAGTGAGGTCCCCCACAGTATTTAGAACTCTACAGACAGGTGATGCAGGCCGGTGCTATTCATGTTTGTTCTCCTCCTGTCTCACCTAAAACATGCTGGACACCTGAGGTGAAATTATGACTCCACTGAAGTCAAGAGAGAAACTGCCATTGATTTTAATAGAGCTAGAATTTCACCTCTGGTATTCCTGTTACAGCTTTCCTGTCCAGAATGCCAAATAATGCGAGAATATATGTATATGGTGAGTTAGACAAATGCCTACTAATGACTAAACAAGGCTCTTAAATCACCTTTGCATGTAATCTGAGTCAGATTTGAATTTCCTTCTCCAGTGTATTACATCTCTGCACCTCAATCCCTTCTTCATTGTTTCATTTAGCCAAGAATTCCTGCCATATATCAGCAGTACTAAACTTGAGGAGTTTTTTTTGGTTTATTAGCTCAGAGCAGGTTGCTCAATTTTGATTTTTGTTTCTTGTTTATCTCAGGTTTAACATCACGAAGTAAAAAATGGTTCTTTAAAACTCTAAGAAAACTGCCTTTTCTTGGCGCCATAGTAAGTATCTGACGAGCTTTCCTCAACATTCAGCCAGCTCTGTCTTTCTGTCCTATTTGTATTGCAATAATGCCCAGGAGACCTTTGTGCGACGCGCTGGACAAACATGAAGTCCCTGCCCCAAAGAGCTTACGGTCCAGGTAATCTTTCTGTAGCAGTATTGGCTTCAGAAAAGGGAGACGACATTTTCATTACCAGTAATACCAAGTGGCTGAATTTCCCCAACTCCTTTCTGTATATTATCAGACTTTCTGAAAATAGCCTCAGCTGGTGGATGAAGGCCACAGAGTTTACTCTGGGTTATTTCTCTACCTAATTTATCATTCTGTTTGTGTCGTCAGTATGTAGTTAACTGAACGAATGTGATAACTGAACCTTGTGTTATGCAAGAGGAAGAGGTTATTTTCCTTGTTTTTGATTGGCTTAGAACTCCTATCTGTGTTAGGAATGGCTTGGACTCTACTCTTAAGAGAGCAGATGCTATGTAATCATTACAACAAGAAATACAATGGAGTTTCTTTTATTGAAACCTATTTACCACAAGATTCAGCAATTGTCTTGAATTCTTAGCATCAGGAAAGGTATAACTTCTTTTAAAATGCATTTAGTAAATGACAATACTGTATTTGGTGGCATACAAGGTACAGTCCCTGCCCTGAGGACATCGGTCACAATAGAAAGACTAAATAAAACAAAGGATTCAGGGGCTAGGTTTGTCTTAAGTTTGTCTTTTGATGTAACAGATGTATGGTTTAGCACTGTGGTTTTCAACCTTTTTTTTTTTTTTTTCATTTGCAGACCCCTACAAATTTTTTTTGAATGGAGGTGCAGACCTCTTTGGAAATCTTAAACATAGTCTGCGAACCCCCAAGGGACTGGGGACCACAGATTGAAAACCACTGGCTTAGCATGATAAAGAATGCTTTCTCTTCCAGATCTTCTCTTGGCATTATTACTGATGCATGGAACTAGTTTTAAAAACTTTTATCCAGCTCTTATAAGCTACAAGTATCTCCCTTTTTAAAGGGGTTGATGTGCTTATGCTGAAGTCCTGACCAACACATTCTGCCATCATTTGACCTGGTTGTCGTAGCCAATGAGCTGGGTCAGATGAATTCATAACTCCATATTATATTCCATTTATGTCTGTCCCTTGCTTACTGGCAAAGGAGACACAAAGTAGTTCTGGGCTCCCTACAACTGTTCCTTATTTGTATATGACCCAAACTTTCAGGATAGTGCTAGTGAGATGTTGGCCTATTGCAAAGAAATGTGTTAGTGTTTCATTTGCCAAGCACGTCCACTGATCAGTAGAGTCTGACACATAAACCTATCATGTTGCTTACAAGAGACCTTGATGTCCAGGCATTCCAATGTTCAAAAGTCTCTGTTACTGTTGATATCTCAACAGCTATATTAGATAATGTTTCTGGGAGAGAGATCTGTGCTGCTGTGAGGGCAAGTCTGGGCCTTCAAACTGTAGACTGGGGGAGAAGTTAGTGTCTCAGTCTTATCTGTATGTTCTTTCATTGTGTTGTGCAATATAGATTTTTTTTTTTTTTTTTGGAGTTTCTAAACGTATATCTGATTTCTGAAGTGAGATGGTCCTAAAGTAATCCATCTTGAAACTGTAACTGGTATAAAATCAGCTGTTTATATTATCATGGGCTTCAACACCATAAAAAGGCTGAGGTGGAGGGAAGCCCAATATCTTGCTTTGCTACATTTGACAAACAAAATTATTTTCAAGACCATAAATAGGCATTAAAGGATGAAATTAACATGCACAATATTTGACAGTATCCGTTTAAGAGGTTAACACAGTTCAGTGTTGAGCTTATTGTTCTAGTCAGTAGCACTGAATGTTCTGGGTACAATAAAATGTATGCACCCTGTTGTTGAAGGTATTTAATTTTCTTTTTAGATACAGAAGCAGTTTAACAAGGCCTTGGATGATGTAGCCTCTGGTTTGCACTTCCTGAATGATGGAAAGGGTTATATCAAAGCATTGCCAGCGCAAGGCATGAGCCAACCTGTACTACTAGAGAAGATGAAGGAGTACAGCTCTATGGGTATGACAGTGAGCATATACTGGTGTATATATGCAGGCAGAGGCGCTGCCTTTCTGAATTCCTGGGGGGTGCTTGACCCCCCCCCCGGCCATGCCCCTACTCCATCCCTTCCCACAAGCACCCCCCCGCCTCTTCCCAATCCCTTCCCTGAGTGTGTCCTACCCTTGCTCCTCCTCTTTCCCTCCCCTCCTCCCCAGCACCTCCTGCCTGCTGTTGAACAGCTGATCCGTGGGAGGCACTGGGAGGGAGGGGGAGGAGCTGATTGTGGGGACTGAGCACCCACTGTTCTGTCCAGGAGTGCTCCAGCCCCTGAGCATCCACTGAGTTGGCTTCTCTGTATGCAGGTCTACTTCATAGGCCTAATATTAGAATTCTGCTATATGTTTACGCACCTATAAAGGTAAAATGGACCCTGGTGACTGCTACAAATAGTTTCAGCTTAAATATTTTTCTTGGTGTTAGTCAAATGTTGGTTGATGCTGTCCTGTAAATGACTAATACCAATCTTCATGTTTCTAATTAACTACGATTATTAACTAATACTCAGGCATCCCATAAAAAAAACTTGTGTGCCCGTTGTTCTAATGCTGAAGGTAATGTAAAAGTAATTCTGTTCCATCATGGTAGTGAAATATAATGCAGACAATCTGGGTTTGAGGGTAATGGTTACAAAGGAAATCGGAAAGTTTTTATTCTGTTTCACTGACCAGTCTGTCACAGTAAGGAGGAAAGGATAGTCTCCTGGTTGTCTGAGGTGGGGATGGGCCAATTTGACCACTACTCTTCTTGGGATCTTTTTTCCAAAACAGATACATCAATGCACTTTCCTCCCTTCTCCTCCACCTCCAATCCTAAGGGAAATAAATCGGCTGCAGCAGTTCAGCTCTAATGGGCAACCCCACGGAAACAAATCAGTGATGGGGGGTTGGTGTGGGGGAGAACGGGACACTGTAACTGCCCTTATTGAAAGAGTGAGGTCTCTCTCTTTAAACTGGTGCAGTGTCCTGACACTAAATCTTTGGCCCAGAAAAGCAGGACAATTTCTTCTTGACTGACACTCGTAACTAGGAAAATATTTTGGAGTCAGGTTTGAACATGCTTCAGAGCAACCCAATGCTAGGCTCTTGCCAGAAGCATGGTTTTTTGTTTTGTAAAGCAAAGTACAAAACATTGTTTACATGGAATTTTTCACTTCTCTCCGTCACTGTGACTTGTAGTTTGTTTTATGCCATAGTGTTTCCTTGGCTTGGTTCCACGTAGACAGCATCTGAAACTTCACTGTTGAGTCACTTCTGTCGTAAGAAATCTCTACTCCAGTTAATGTACCTGCCACGTTCTAATCAGAAAACTTAGGGGAATTTACAACTTCCTAAAGAGTCTGATTGGGAGGGCTAGCTAATATTGTACATTTCCTGGCTTCGGGACTTTCTTCATGAAACAGTTTGACACCGCTAAACCTGAAATAAACAATATTGTATGTAGGAAAATTTCAGTAAAACCAATCTTACAATTTTCCTATTCTCCACACTTCTTCTAGAGCTTGCTGTGTCCTCTTTTTCCATGTCTGTTTTCTATGCCCTCAATTTTCTATCTATTTTCAAAATGCTTTTTTCCTCTGACTCCCTCAAAGGTGCCCCACCCTCCTCCCAGTCTGTTTTTACCCTTATTGTTCACTTCTACGTTCTCCAACAGCTATTTGGGACCTGAGTCATATGTATGCAGGTGAAGTTGACACTCCCTGAGTTATGAAAGTTTCCCCTTCCAAGTGGAAGAGGAAGTTTTTTTTTTAAGGGTTTTAAAAGGAGGAAGATGGTATTGGGTAAAGCGGTGAACTGAATCCTATTGAAAATGTTCCCTGAAATGGTGCATTTATGTTACAGCTTTATTTTAGAGCTAGAAGGTTACCCAGTTAAAACACTTGGATGATGGACAACGTGTGGAGGTGCTTATTGGTAAGGGCGCAGCCCTTGCTCTGCCAGACATACCTGCTATGTTCTGAAGTTGCAGTAATTTGCATGTACTTTTAGGTGAAAACAGGAACTGGAGTTTGCATTGCATATTTTACCAGTACAGATTGGTTTGAATTGTTTTTCAAATATCTTGTAACATGGTTGAATGTTCTGTTTGTATAGTTATCACGTTCAGCAAATAGAATCCAGCAGTGTGGACAGGTTTTTGGAACTTGAATGGGAATTATTGCAAACTTGTTTACATATATTTTCTTGTAGTTACACATTGCTCAACTATTGCATCTTTTATAGCCATTGGATTCAGTAAAAAGTGATGGAACACTTATGGCTTCTAATTTATTACTATGAAATTTGTTTTGTGCTAATCTAATAGTGCTAAATGTTTCGTGCTAATACTAGGGAAATAGGAAATATGCTATAGGAAGGGTTTAGCATTTTACATTCTGAATACTTCCATCCAAGTATAGTCTGGAAGTAACATACTAACCACAGCTCTTTTTTTTTTTTCTTTCAAAGCTCTTTTATATTATGAGCCAGTTGTAGACAATCAACAGGAGGAAAAAAAAAACTTGACTTAAACATCTGCAAAATTTGGACAAACCTACATAGGACTTGCCAATTCTTAGCAGCTGCTAGTCAGTCAGGCACTCCAGTTAAGTTACTTTCTTTGCCATGATTTTAAAAAGTAGAGTTTCCTCATGTTATTCTGAGCTATTTTAATGGTAGTATGGAGGGAATTGTTAGTGCTAATCAGTAACTGAGAGGATCACACTTGTGGTATGCATTGCTACTAGGATAGATGCTGTTTTTGGCACTTTTGGGTAGCTTTCATATTAGGATGGCTGCTTATGCAAACGTATGCTGTTTATGCTTTTTATTTTTCAGGTAAAGTACATTGGGAGGATGGGAAAGTCTCTGGGACAGTATACAGCGGGGAAGAGAAACTCACTCACTTGCTAGTGAAGGTAAATAAGTGTTCAAGAGGTATAATTTATGTGTGAGTCACACAAATACCTTTTTGTGGGATGAATATCCATAAACACCTTAATTCCCTATTTATAATTCCTATTTATCTTGTCTTGGAAGATGGTAGAACAAAAAACATTGGTCTGAAGCCAAGGGAAAAAATTGATAGATATGGCTGAAGGAGGGAGAGTCCTAGCAAAACATTTGTGCCATGGAATAGATGACCAAAGGCTATGGCTGTCAAAGCACCGTCACTGTAGATATTCAAGACAGAATGGGTAAAACATTTGGAATGATGAAGCAAGTAACAAGTTACGAGGGAATGGATAAACTGACATTGACTGACTACACCTTGAATCTTGCCTGCAGCTACCTATTCCAGGATTAGGCTTCTGTGGAAGTTCTGACTGGGACAGCCTGTTAAGCTGGGCCCTGCAGCCAAGGCAAATGAAAACTTGTAACAAACTGTATAGTGCAGCCAATATTCAGACGGTGGTAGAATCAGAAGGCTGGCTTGCTTCAGCCAAGTCCCTGTTGTGTCATAGCCAGAAACTTCTCTCCTTGGGAAGGTTGAAAGAATTCTAAACAGCCCAAAGACCTGTTTAGTTGCCTAGATCAGAAATTCTTCCCCCAGGAAGAAAGAACGTCTTTCCCTTAGTCAGCCCTGTCTTCTGGGGCTATCTTTTATAGTAATTGTAATGAGCTCCATTTGGGTACTTAACTCAGTGTTTGATTCCTATTGCCTGTTAATTTTCCTTGCTTTCAGGTGCTTGAGTGTATAAACCCCATCACAGCTTTTCTTCGGGAAATCTTGCTAAATTCTTTGGTTCTAGATATGTGGACACTTGTTCTGTATTTTTGCTGATTACGCTGTCACTGACTTCAGTAGGATTGCTTCTGGTTCTGGCGAGTGGAGAACAGAATCAGGCCCACACTAGCTTTTGCTTGTCGTGTAAAGCCATGGTTGCAAAATACTTTGGTGTGAAATGGTAGCTTTTGAGAACAATTTTGATGCATATCAGGTGGACAGTCTTACTGCTTCAAAGAGTTTGTTTTCCCAGCTGAACTATCTGCCTGTAGTTATTCCAGAATTCTCCTCTGGCCACAAACTAGTCTGTTACTGTTATAGATCTTGTTCTAAAGTTAATTATTCAAAGAAACATATCAGCTGCTTCTTGTACTAACGAGAGTTTTAGTTGCTTTTTTTTTTTTTTAAGAATAAAAGCTGGTACTTGTAAAAGTTGATCTTGTAAAGCAGCCATTTGTTTTCTTTTAATAGAGGTAAGCTGAGAACAGGTGTGTTTGCACCTTATAACTTATTTAAACAACATTTGTTACTAAAATAGGCCATTCCTCACGTCTTGGTTGTTGTTGCATAATTGTACCACAGGCCAGATGTGCCCTAGGGTAATTCTGGAGTTAGCCACAGTGGGTAGACTACGTGAGTGTCTCCATCACATCTATAGCTTCAGTTACTACTACATCTAAAGGCTGCAAAACACTGCTTTGGGCTGCCTAAGACCTGCTGCTGCTGCTCCTTGCTACTGTGGCTAAAAATAGCTAATTGAATTAGCTCACTTCTAAGGCGGTTTGTATTGCCACCTTTGATTCCCATTGCAGAACTTGTTAAACAGTAACCTAGATCTTGTTCTGCAATATATCATTTATAGGTTTATGAGGAGTTTGCATGGAGTAATCCCCTTCATCCAGATGTGTTTCCAGGCCTGAGGAAGATGGAAGCGGAGGTGGTGAGGATGGCCTGCACACTCTTCAATGGGGGACCTAATTCCTGTGGAGTAGTAAGTAATCTAGAAGCTAAATCAGAGCCCCCCTTAAACATATGAACTTTCCTAATTGGACGCTGCACACTTCCTTTTCTACTAGCTGTGCTAAGATTATTCCTGTATGTCGCGTTAGGCTTTTTCTACACTAGAAAGAATTTGCTTGCATAGCTACACTAGTAAAGCCTCCTAATGGAGACTCGGTTTATACCAGCAGAATTGTTTTATCAATATAGTTTTATACCAGTTCCCTGAAAGAAAGAAATTACTCTGGCATAGCCACATAGCTATGTCTTAATAGGCATGTGTCTTCTGACAAGGCTATACTGGCAAAATATTGTAAGCGTAGACCAGGCCTTAGATGGGGAAGGACACAACCAACTCTAAAATGTAACTGGCTTGGGGTGGGGTGTTTGAGAGCAGGTAGCCTTTTTTCTTTAATTTTGCTCTAATCTAGAAATCCATCAGCATGCCAAAACTAGGACTGCAAACAATTCCGGCTGGTTGGCTTGGAGACCACGAAGAAGCAGTTGAGGGTATTAAATGGCTTTGATCAACAGGGTGTGGTACATATTGTCCTTGTCCAACTTGTAAGCTGTCTGAACAAGTTAGCTTGCATGGTTTTAAAGCTCACAGGCACTGAAATTAACAATTTGAAAGCATTGACTGAATTAGTTACTTGCAAAACGAGTTTTAGTCCATTTCCCTCATTTCATACTTTCTAAACAGTCACACTTTTTGTTGTACTAACAAATGCATCCTTCCCATAAAAAGACAGCACTTATTTTCTTGTCTCAAAGTTAGATTGTAAATTTCTCAGGGCAGGGACTATTTTTTTTTTTTTTTAAATTTTGTTTTGTAGTTGTGTTTGTGCAGTGCCGAGCACAGTGGCATCCAGTCAGTAATTGATGTCTCTTGGCGCTACTGCAGTACAAGAAAGAAGTAGGCTGTGTTTGTAAGTTGTAGAGAACTAAATATATCATGGGCAAGGTATTGGTGGCAAATTATGAATTAAGTTGTCAGCACCTGCCATGTAATTGCTGCTGGTGACTCTGCAACCCATGTGCTGGTGTACTGTATGGCCAGTTGAAGGTTTAAAAAAAAAAAAAAATTCTGTGTCTCAAAGACACTTACTTAACCCCACCTCTTATTCATACTGACTTGCAGTTGCATAGAACATTGACTAAATTATCTGAGGAAGGTAGCTTGGATCACAGAGATCTCTCTCTACAATTGTGGTGGTAATTGGTCTCTAATAGTTGTCCATGTACTTAGCAGAATTTTGCAGCACTTCTCTCACGTTTGGAGAACTTCACACTCAAACTTTCAACACTTAAAATGGTTGGTTTTTTTAATTGTTCATGATAGCTTTAAAAAGTGTCTAGCTTTTGGTCTAAGTGCTATTACCTAAATGAAAATACAAGCCACATATAAGATAAATAAAAGATTCGCCAGCTGCTTCTCTTCATAACTAGAAAATTATAAAAATGACATTAAACCCTCCAAATGCCCCCTAACAAAAATACCAGCACTCGTCCTTCCCCCTTCCCTAAAGCCTGAGTAGTTAAACGGGCCTTGCAGCATGCCCTGAAGCTCTGCAAATTGCGGTATAAGGCATTAGTCCCTGACTGCTTGGCTTAGGCTTCTGCTTGAATCTCAGCAGGAAGTGTAAAAACTTGGTGTGGAAGTTGCCTACTACCTTGTTGAACAGTTACCCAATACGCAAGGCCAGTGGGAGAGTTAAAGTGGCTATCCAGAAACTACTAAAATTGACCTAACCCTGTAATTAACTTCCTGAAACTAGTCTTGCAGGTATTGAATTCTCACAGTGTACAAGATAGATGCTTTGAAACAGCAGATTTCAAAAATGGAACTAGCAGTTTGTGACCAAGGGACTTCTTGGATCCTCACGGTCCTGGGGAAGTGTCTCAGAGCTAAAGGAAGGCCCTGGAGAAGTGATGTGGAGGCCAGATGTTGTTGTTTGGGACAGTCTGTCACACTCACTGCTCAAAAGGGTCAGAAGTGGGCCATGATTTCAAAACAGTAACGTCTAGGTAAGGTTTTGTACCTAAAATATTTCATCAAAGTTTCTGATGGCTCAGTCATTCCAGAGAGTTGTGCCAAACAGTTAACGGAATATTTCTTCTGAGACTTTTCAGACTTGCATGTTTCCCCCCAACCTTCTGTGGTTCAAATTTCACACCTACGATCATGGTCTCTGAAGGGCCAGAGAAAAAGCATTTTTATCTGTTTCTTCATGTATTTGACACTGTTGAGCTTGTATGGGGCAGTCAGCTTTCCCTCTGCGTGGCTCTTTAAAACTTTAAAAGACACACATTTGAGGCGGGGTGTGAGGCAACAAAATGAGGCAGACCATGGACAGCTGTAGTGCTTCAATCTACTTCTGTTATTTTTTTAAACAAACTTGAGCAGTCTGAAAGTTGTTGTCCTTTTTGAATGTATAAAGTCTGATTTACCTTTATTCCACCTACAGTCTTGTAGTTTAAAATATACATTTGCTCCTGAAATTGTTGGCCATAACTGCTGTTTCTGAGACATATAGTCTGGCCATGTCTGGAGATATTACTGTCTGGTTTCTTCCATTCTGGAGGAGGTGACCACAGTTGTTACTAATCTGAAGCAGGGAATTGGGACTGCTAATACAAATTCAGTGATGCCCCCTCAGTGGTCTGTTAAAGCAGGTGGAGGATGTTGGATAAACATAGTAAAAATTCAGTGGCCAGGGTGCCTTTGAAAATATAGGAAACTGTTTCTGTAACTGCTTTCCATTGAGGTCAAATCTGTTTCCTTGTTACTCTAAGAAATAAGAACTCCTGAGAGAAATCCAGTTCTAATCATGTATGACTGCTTGCATTACTTTAAATGATGCTGATGCATTGGATGAGTATAAAAACAAAATAGAATAAATTATCAGTGTAGTGAATGTTAAAGTAGACACACAACTTTCATTATTTATAGGAGTTTTCTTCATTCTGGACACGTTCCTAAAACTGTTCCCCTTATGTTTTAAATACTACTATTGCTAATCCCTTGTAGGAGTTTTCAACTCACCTTTTTTCCCCTGAATTACTTTTTAAGATGATCATCTTTCTGGAAATATTTCAAGCTAGTCTTTTCCAACAGGAAAATGTTTCCAGTTTTTTCTTAATCAGTTCTCTTTTTTGCGGCACTGCACCCTAAAATTAACAAGAAGACTCCAGATGGAGGCTTACAATCAGTTCTGAATCATTTAATGTTCACTTCATAGTCTGGGGATTTCTTTCTCCTATGATGCGGGGTTGGATTCTCAATGGCAAGCTTTCTCTTTTTGTAGAGGTCCTTTTGAGCATGTGTATGGATTTCCCCTGTAATTCCAGTGAAGAGGGGTTTTTTCCATGTAACCTCTGTTAATGAATTTCCTTCCCCCCCCCCCCCCCTCCTGTTAGTCTTTAAAATGTCATGGATTTTGCTAACACTTGGTTTTGAGTGCCGTGTCATTGAGGAGAATTGACCACTTTAAAATAACAAAACAAAACTGTCTCCGTTCCTGTCTCCCTCACGCCCGCCCTGTCCTCAGCTGGAGACCAGCAGTCAACTTAGAGCTCTTTTGCTGACTTCTGTGTGCACGTGTTTTTGCTACCATAAAGTCCTGGTGTTGTTTTTCTCTTTTTAAAGCTTTGCCTGTGTCTTAAGTTATTTGCTTAAAGTGTATACATGAGGCAGAAAGAGGAAGGAAAATGAGTCACCCCTGTATCTTCTCTAAAACTTGGCATGTTTGTTCCTTCTGCCATTCTCTCCAAATTCCAGTGCTTTGAACTTTTGTCAGGTAGTTAGCTTCCTGTTGAAAATTGGCTTTTAAAAGTGTAAAGTGAGCACTGTTCTTGTGGATTTATCTAAGGCTTGCCCATCTGCAAATCTGTGAGGTTTGATCTACCAACGATGAGGCTGGATCACCTTGTGAGGTGTAAGTAGTGGGATTGACAGGAGGTTGGCTTTTAGCAGCCTTGTGTGATGCTGCCCACATGGAATAGCTGCACTGGACCTTGGTGTACATGCTTCCCCAGCAACAAACTACAATTTGTTGATATCGTTCATAGGGCTAGTACAACCTGGAAAATCTTGAGGATTTTTTGCCAGCTTTGTCTTCCATTTCCAAAAGTTTTATTTCCTGATCAACAGTTAAACTCTGGAACCCACAATTCTGTGAAAGGCCTTAAAATAGGGGTCAGATGGCCGGTTTCTTTTTAATGCAGAGGTAAATGAAGAGGGATATGTTTTAGGGTGGTGGTTCATGGTTACTTGTAAGGACCCATAAGCTTTCCTTCCCTTGAAAATGGGACAAGGATAGAGTCTAACTCTGGTTAAACATCACAGTTTCACTTTTAAACGCTAACTTCACATGTATAAAGAGGTACTTACCCATTGCCTCAGAACTTCAAAAGCAAGGGAACAAATGACACATTTTAGAAAGGGTGGAGGGATTCTGTTCTTTCTTATCCTCCATTTCCCAAAACACACTCCTGTTCTTGATTTTTGCGTGTGCTTTTCTGCACTGACTTCTGAAACTAGAGTACTCGGGTAGGAAAAACACAAAAGCAGTGTCTGATTTTAATCCTTTCATACTGGACAACTTCTGTTACTGTAGAAGACTTTCCTTTGAAGGGAGCAGAGAGAAATATCTAAGAAGGCTGTGAGCTGGTGCTGAATCACCTTGCATTGGCCAATTGTCTAGCTCACCACAGACACTAGAGGAAGAGAGATCCTATGACGTGATTCAGGTCTTGTGTACACGAGAAACAGTCTGCCAGTATAGCTATATACTGGCAAATCCTCCTAATCAAGCCACAGCTTATACCAGCGCAAAAGTGCTTTTGCTGATGTAGTTTATAAGCTTTAATGGCAAACAAAATAAGCTTTAGTGGCAAAAGGACATTCTCACTGGTATATCTGCATCTACCTAGGGCTTTTCCTGGTCTGTTAGAATCATAGGAAACCTTTAACACCCATATCTGACTATAGCTATGCTGACAGAAATCTTAGGGACTCTGCGGCCTGGCATATACTTTGGTATGTGGCACAAACTGTACATGCAGGCAACTGTCCAGTGCAACAAGCTAAACTTCACAGCAAATAAGTATCTACTCAATTTGTCTATGGGGGTGTCCTCCCGAAGGTGAAGGAGAGACGGAAGCAAGATTGGGAGTTTCTCAGCGAAGTCTGAGAGGACAGATATGGAAGACTAGGGTTGTAAGCTCAGTTTGAAGGGTAAGGGGATTGTTTGTTTAAGTGGGCAGAAGCCCCCCCTAAGGACCTGATAGGGTAAACCACCTTGCATCTAATAGTATAAATGGAAGATAGTGGTAAATAAGTAGCAGAATATAGTTGTTTCAATAAATAAGTCATGTTCATTTAAATACCACCAATTAATAAAGAGGAACAATTTTGTTAGTATTATACTACATTTAAGTAGGGAGGTCTCCAAATGTGTCAGCAGTCGTGCCCCCCCCCCCCCAAAAAAAAAAAAAAATTAGGGAGCTTGCAGAAGAATTTGGGAATGACTGATGTGGCTTATAAAACAGCATGTTTATAATATTCCTGCCACCACCTGCTTGCTTAACAAGAAACACAGTGGTTTCCCCCTCCCAGTTTGTAGCTTTGTTACCTCAAGCCTTTCAGTTGCTGCTTTTGCAAACTACGAAGAGCACAGTTTGTTTTCAGACCCCTGGTGTGGATACTGCCTGAAGCAGCTGTTGCTGGTTGGCACGGAGAGCAGCAGGAATAAATACAGGGGGATCTTTTGTTTCTGTGACCTTTGTTCCTGATATCAGTATGTATTTACTCACTGTTGCATTTCCATTTAGTTTTGCAGATGTTACTTTTGGGATTTTGTAGCAGACCAGCAATACATCTTAAGGCATGAAAACATTGACTGTTACCTTTTTTCTGATTTACCTTCCATTAGTGTTGCTTGGATCAGCAAGCAGGGCTGGTGATCAAAAAGTAAAGATTTCCAAAGGCATTGGATACCCCTTCACCTTAATTATGAACATCTAGCTCAGTTAATTGGAACCTGTAGGCCACCCCAACCCAGGGTGGCAGTAACTTTTATATGCAGCAGGTGGTCAGCAAATAACAGCTTACAGTCTGAGATGACTAATATGAAAATTAAATGATCCGTTTTTCCCATAAGAGCACCCTGGAATGTTCTCTTTAAAGCTTTGTCTATGCTTTTTCTCCCTTATACCTATTCCTCTATGCTCCAAAGTTAATGGAGGCAGAATCAACTATATAGGTAGCTGTAGTTACACAACGATTACTGGTCTGTATTAAACAGTTTTCCCATACGATTAGCTCTTTCTCCTTTTTAGAGTGCTTCAGTTAAAGCTCTTTGTGGCACTGGTGTGCGGTGATATGAAGATCAGAAGTCTGTAGATTTTTTTTTTTAATTTAATTTTTCTGTATTGTGATCGAAAAAGCACCATTCAGGTGCTCTATTGCCCTTTGTAGTTTCATTTGTGATAAAACCATCTCTAACAATTTGTGAATGAGCAACTATTCTGCTACCTGTCTTCCAAATGAAGATCACTTGTGTTTTTAGATGCACATTTTGTGTTATGATGGTCCCCAAGCTACTGTAATCTTTTTTCTTTGGTTTCTAGTTCACTTGTAGAACTGAGCCTTTCTTATGATGCTCTGGCCTGAAACCTCACTCAGAGCATCAGCATGTTCATAACCTCTCAACTCCTCCTTTCCCCTCCTACCCCCATTTCTGCAAATGCACTTAGTGTTTCATTTGTTTCTTCTATTCACAATAGACGACCTCTGGTGGGACTGAGAGCATTTTAATGGCCTGTAAAGCCTACCGGGATCTAGCCTATGAGAGAGGAATCAAGCACCCAGAAATGTATGTAGTACCTCCATGGCTTGTTTTTTCTTTCAAAGATTGGTCTGATTTTATTGTTCCTGAAAAATGATTGCTCACAGCCCTGGCTTGGGGCAGGTGGTATGCTGCACTTTTTTCTCTCATTTCTCTTAATCCACCCCCACTCCCCCCATTCATCTGTCAACTTTGAGGGCCAAACCTAGGACAAAAACCCAAACTGAAAGAAATAATGCAAAATAGAACAGCAAGCTTTCAACAGTATGAGATGATGTTGACGTTAACACGAACAGCATTGCTTGTGATTCATCACTCCTAATTTGAGTGTATATGTTCAGGGCATAGGTACACTTGAATCTAAAATTAGAGATAGGTGAGAAGCATCTCCACTTCCAACCCCCAAAAGCTTTGTCAGTACCTAAATGCTCATGTAACCCACACACCTTATGGGTGTGATGTTCTGTCTAGTGGCACCAAGACCACTTAAAGAGAGAGATAAATGAGTCTGCTCTACAGCCTTAACTAAGAGCCAGTTGGCTTTTAGCTCATGCGGTAGAGGCTCATGCACTAAGCTCCAGAGGTCCCTGGTTTGATCCCGCCCGCGGACAACCAGGGTCTGTTGGCGTTACACTCACCTACAAAACCCAGACCGTTTCAGCTTTGGACCTCCCTGGAGCAGAGTTTGTCACCACTTTAAAGTGTGTTGGAGTTTTGATTTGCTCAAATAGAGGGGCTAGACTAAGACTACCAAAATACTTCTTGCATATGATTTTGAGCTTGAATTTGAAAGGCTAGTGTATTGAGCACTACATCATCAAGCCCCCGTGATTTCTTCTTCATACAGTGCATACTCTTTTAAAGCTTGTGAAGTAACAGTACGCGTTCCTTTGGTAAATTGCTTATGGAGGAAATATTACAATAGAGATAAGAACAGTGTTCTTTTGTCTTCTTCCAAATTTGTAATCCTGAAGGAAGGAGCTCTCTTCCTGACATTGTTGCAGACCGCTAACCAACTGCGAAGTATTATGAATCCAAGTTAATCCATTTTTGGTTAATCTTTTTGAGCCTTCAGTCACTGCCATCTATTGGACTTACTATAGATTGCATTTGGTCACAGTTTGCAGGGTCAACAATCTGGGTGCTCTCCCCCTCCCGGAAGGCCTGGGCCACCCGCCGCCACAGGAAGGTGCCCAGGTCCTGGCCCCATACCAGCAGTTTCTGAAGCTCTGTGAGGAGTGGCTAGTGGAGGAGACCAAGTAGGGCCGGGACCTGGGCGCCTTCCTGCGTCAGCGGGTGGCCCAGGCCTTCTGGGAGGGGGAGAGCACCCAGATTGCTGACCCTGCAAACTGTGACCAAATGTATGAGAGTTTAGTCAGAATCCACACCAATTTCTATAGATTGCATGTTACTTTCCTTTGGTGTACTTGCATCCCCACATTTGTATTTTGATGTGCTCCTGCAGAGCAAACCTCAGTGACATTGCACAATTTTCAACACTTCTTATAAGCAGGACTTCATTTTGGAAGAGATGTGAGAACTTTATTTTAAAGAACTGGAGAATTATGAGTTTTGTATTTACTTCATATAAGTCCATGAAGAGAGAGAGAGAGAGTCCTTTTTGAAGCAGTTTCCTCTAACTATCCCTTTAAAGTTTGAAGTGAATGGTGGAACATGGTATATTTTTAGTTCAGAAAAGCACAGGGCCTGTGTGCCCAAAATAATCTTTGGCCCACATTTCCTGGTTTTTTTAAATCATGCCAATAGGCTGACTATCCTGCCTGCAAGGGGTCAGGTATAAAAATGCCTGCTGTATGAATTTTGGCTTATACCTGGACAGGTATTCAAATTCAACCTAAACATACCTTGGTTGAAGTATTGCCTTTCCTTCTTTTCAGACTGGTTCCAGTAAGTGTTCATGCAGCATTCGATAAAGCAGCTCATTATTTTGGACTGAAGATTGTGCACATACCATTGACCAAGACCATGCAAGTGGATGTTCAGGTATTGCTCTTAGACAGCCCTAGACACCTCTTCTGTGGAAAACTTTCAATAATGTTCCTGAAATAGCAGTCTTCTGCCTATTAGGGATGGGTTGATAGGTAGAGATGGTGGTGATGAACAGTGCTTATCAGAAACAACAAATAAAACTGCAGCAAAAATAATTGTTGCATTCTACACTGGGCCATGCTGTAAACCAGTGTTTCCCAAACTTGGGACGCCGCTTGTGCAGGGAAAGCCCCTGGCGGGCCCAGCCGGTTTGTTTACCTGCCGCGTCCACAGGTTCAGCCGATCGCGGCTCCCACTGGCCGCGGTTTGCCGTTCCAGGCCAATGGGGGGTGTGGGAAGCAGCGCGGGCTGAGGGACGTACCGGCTGCCGCTTCCCGCAGCCCCCATTGGCCTGCAGCGGCGAACCGCGGTCAGTAGGAGCCGCGATCTGCCAAACTTGCGGATGTGGGAGGTAAACAAACGGGCCCAGCCCGCCAGGGGCTTTCCCTGAACAAGCGGTGTCCCAAGTTTGGGAAACACTGCTGTAAACAATTTAGATTTAAACCTTTCCTTTGACCTAGCACACTAATTTAGAATTGAATGTATCCTTGTGTCTAGGCATTGCAAAAGCACTTTCAATTGGGTTTCAGACAAAATATTAAAAAACCTGGGATAAAATCTTGAACTTGCAGGGGCTGGGTTAATTGACTTAATTGGTCTCTTATGTCTTTAATGGAAGCGCTGAGTGTGCTACTTCATTACAACTGCTATGAAATTGAAGTGACAGGATACAGACTACTGTAGTTAGTTACAGTAATTTAAAGTTTTTACAGAAAGCAGAAATGAACACCCATCTACAGCCTGTGCACAAAGGTCCTCCTATATAAACCAAAACACAAGAGCCTATGAACAGTGTATCTTAAATCTAGTAGCTTCATTTTTTGGCAGGGTGGACAATGGCATGTGATTATCTTCTCTCTTTAAATCTTCAGGCAATGAGAAGGGCTATTTCGAAGAATACTGCAATGCTGGTCTGTTCCGCTCCCCAGTTCCCCCATGGAGTTATGGACCCAATTGAGGAGGTGGCAAAGGTAGAGTGCCCCTTGAAATATGAGGTTGGAAGGGAAGAGGGGTTAAATAAGACTTGACTATCCTGGGCAAGTGTTTTCTTTGTAGAAAAGAATGTAAATACAGAATTGTGACACTGCTGAATGAATCTGGTAGAAGGAGGAACAAGCTAGTGGGAAATATAGCAACTGTTTTCAAGCAGATCAGCTGCTAATGAACAGTGATGAGGCTGGGAAGGGGTGGGGAGTATAGGATTGTTAAGTTTTGGTATAATTTATTATTTGGTATAATTTATTATTTAGGCATTTAAAACTTGCCCAAGAGTGCAGGATTTAAGTATTTGAAATGATAACTGGACATTGTTATAAAACTGGCTATTCGGTGTTCTTTAAAATTTGAGCTGTTTCATACAGTGATATGTCATGCTGATGAGGATTCTTGCAAAATGGCAAATTTTAAATGCATGCTTCTGCCTTCAAAAGTGGAATACACTTTTGTATCTTCCTTCTTCTGGTGCTGAAGATGCTTTTGTCATAGGCTATTTCATAATTGTTTGACTTCTTCACTGCAGGACCAAGTCTGGGGAGAGCAGCAGGAGGATGAGCTGGGGTGGGGAGGTGGAGGAGAAACAGTTTCATTTAAACAAATATGGTTAGAAAGCTACTTGGGGAAAATCAAAGGGTTTAGAAATACCTTTAAGTGGGCTCATAGCTGGAGTGGTGGGAGGAGAGAATAATGAGATATATTTTTTATTTATATTTCACTTCATTTTTTATGTTACAAATCAGGGGAACTCTACCTTTTTTTTTCTTAATGTGGAAGACGCCTTAATAGTGTATCATGGACACCTCCTCCCATTTCAAGTCACGTTACATTCTGTGTCAATAAAAGGACACGTAATACATTTTTAGCAGTCTCTCATAATGGATTTTTTAAATCTAGAAGCAAGAAGGAACAACATCATATGATCAGCCAGATCTTCTGCACCCTCTCCCTCCCCCCGTCCCCACCCCACCAAGTGCTCCACTGCTTGAGAATTGATGCTTTCTGAACCCTTCTGGAGATTCCGAACACTGTCTCAAATGTGAAATGCAAAATTAACTCCGCTGTCCCAAGAACTCTATTAAATTCACCTCTTTGGTTTTGCTTGAGTAACTAACTAGAACCTCTTGTCTGTGTTTAGCTGGCACTGAAGTATAGAATCCCCTTCCATGTGGATGCCTGTCTGGGTGGCTTCCTCATTGCTTTCATGGAGAAGGCAGGGTTTCCACTACAGCGTCCATTTGACTTCCGTGTGGAAGGCGTGACTAGCATTTCTGCAGACACCCACAAGGTGAGAAGGGGAAATGGTTGGGGGCATCCATCTAATTAAATGGTACTGCTTGCACCAGATCCACTTTCTCTAGGCAGTTATAAGAGACGGTTACTGTTTAAAAGTGGAGTAGCCAGGCCTGCCATAATGGACATTCAAGCAAGAGTTCTAATGTCAACCCTGTCTGTAGCATTCCTAAAGCACTTTGTGTTACTTCTATTGCATTCCACTAGAATTGAGCTAAGAGGAGGATGTGGCAGAAGTACAACAGGAATAAAATTGCATGTGGCTGTGGGAACTGCTAGGGAACCAATGCACATGAATGAGCACCTTAGTGCTCTATATTCTTGCTGGCATTAGGGGTTGATCTTAGGAGTCTGGAGTAACATTTTTCTGCTTGGGTATGGTCCAGTCATACTGTATTGCAACAGTATGTATTTAAATGTCCCCTTTTTCTTATGGACCCAAGTTCCAAAGCAGGTAAGAACATCTCAGATTCACTGCTGCAGTTCAGAAAAGATGTGCTTCATGATGGGTACAGGTTTCAGAGTGATGGGTACAGTGCTTCATGATGTGTACAGTAAGTATTGTTTAGCCCCCTTTTCAGCCCTGTTCTTTAACACACAAAGAAACCATCAGTGAAAATAAAGGGCAGTCCATTTAGAACATAAGAACGGCCATACTGGGTCAGACCAAAGGTCCGTCAAGCCAAGTATCCTGTCTATCGACAGTGGCCAATGGCAGGTGCCCTAAAGGGAACGAAGAGACAGGTTATCATCAAGTGATTCATGCCCTGTCACCCAATCCCAGCCTCTGGCAAACAGAGGCTAGGGACACCATACTGCTTGATGCAGTATTTCATCATTCAGTGTACTTTGTGTTGAAGTTGGATTTGAACTCTTCTTTGTCTAAAAAACATATATCTAGTACTTATAATTAGTATATTTTTATATATTTTTCTTTTCATATCTTGTGAGTTCAACAGGTAGGATGAGAATGGACAATTTTATGACTACGTAATACTATAGCTGTGTACTAAATAAGGGCAGTGTACAACATCGTGGTTCAGAGAATAAGTTGATTCCTTCCTGCTATGCTTTGGCATTACTCCCCAGGCAGACCGAGTGATTGGATCTCTGCCAGAGTTTGTCAGATTTTTTTCTGGTGCCACCACTGTACCATAAAGTAGCGCTGATATCCAGGAAAGGCAGGGGAAGGGGAGGTGTTAAAATGGACTATTTCTATACTTCAAAACATGAGTGGGTGGGAATGTGGATGCCAGCAGTGCTTATCTAATGTGAGCTCGAATTTATCTGTAGTCTTTTACCTGTGTACATGCTCAAACATACCCATTACCTGTCGTTGTGTGTGTCTCTTGCAGTACGGCTATGCCCCGAAAGGCTCTTCAGTGCTATTGTACAGTGACAAGAAATACAGGCACTATCAGTTCTTTGTTGCACCTGACTGGCAAGGGGGCATTTATGCCTCCCCAACCATTGCTGGCTCCAGGCCTGGTGGCATCATTGCAGCTTGCTGGGCAACCATGATGTACATGGGAGAAGACGGTTATGTTGAGGCTACTAAGAAGGTCATTAGTACGACACGGTTCATTGAATCGGGGTATGTTTTTTTGGCTTTATTTTTGTCATCCCTCTTGACTCTTTCTGGAGCTTGAACATAGAACCGCTCCCAAAATCCCTTAGCTCTTACCCTTCAGACTGACGAAGCTAGAGCCCAAAGTCCAGTGTTACTCAATATGCTGTGGGCTTATCCAAACGCAGACTAGCTATAAGTTCGTGCAAAGGATGAGGGTGAGGAGGGGACTGGATCTCTGACAGCAAAGTTAGCAATAATGCCGTGGTTCAAACCCAACCCTTCCCTGCAACTTACAGTTTGGTAGAAATTCCTACACCTTTTCACCTCTTCCCATACCAAACTGTTGTCCCTGAACCTTGCTTTGGGGGGTGTCGTCTTTTGTATCAGCCACTAGCTAATGGGTTATGAAATGTGAAACTTTCCACTCCACTGACTGAAAGAAGGAGCAACTGTTCTCTCCAAGACCAACCTTGGTGCTTTGTGGCCTCAAAGGGCTAGTGCTCTTTGCTTCCCCACTCTCTTCACAGCCTCTATTTGTTTGAGCGCTCTTGGTCGTTGGTCTCATAGCTTTCCTGAGTGGTTAGCAGCTGCAGCAGTGTGATTCTAGACAGTGTTGCTGCTCCCATAGGATTTGTTCTGATGATTTTGGCAGAGTGATGAACAACGAGAACAGGCATTAAAGCTGTCTGTAGACTTACAACAGGAAAGTAACATGGCACCTTTGTTCATCAGGTTGCTGTTAAGCATTTGAGCTAAACTTTTTTTAAATGAAAGGTTTAAATTTTCTAGAAATTAATGTCTTGTACCAATAAAGCATCCCCTGGGCCTCTAGTGAGTGACCAAGTTGTTCCTGACTCACCCTAACATGTAACTTCCATAGTGAATTGGCTCCCCTGATAAGAAAGCTTGAGGGGGGGGGGAAATGCCTGCCCTTCAGTAAACATCGTAAATACACAAGTTCATTTCCCCCACAAGAAGTGGCAGGGAGATAGTGAGTCGTCATCCTTAAGGTGGGGTTTGGATAATCTTGGTTCTATTCTAATGGATTTATTAGGAGCACGTGATAATGTAAATCACTAAATCAATCCATGCCCACACAAGGTAAAGTTTAGGCTAACCGGCTGTGTCCTAGATACATACTGACTCCCTGAACTCATCGCCGAGGGATTTTGATGCCATGGATGCAGTCTGTCTTTCACTCTCTGGCTCCAGTGCTATGGAATTCCCTCCCTCTGGGCCTGAGAAGGCCCACAAAATAGCTATCTTCTATTACTATTGAGAAAATAAATCACTTTTAACTGTTTCAAGGTTGCGGAAAATTGACAACATCCAAATCTTTGGGAAACCTGAGGTGTCTGTCATCTCTGTCGGATCAGATGTTTTTGACATCTATCGGTTGTCAAATTTGTTAAGCACTAGAGGATGGAACTTAAATGTCCTGCAGTTCCCGTCAAGGTGAGTTGACTGCCAAAATGGGAACTGTTAATTTAGGCCAATTGTAGCCTAGAAGATGGGACAAATACAACTGTGGTCAAGAAATGCCTTTAGATCCAGGAAGAGCAACTTTACAGCACTTCTTACAGCCAGTTCTCCCAACATCCCTGTGCAGGAGGTAGTTAAGTAGCACCCTCACATGGAGAGGAATCAAGTCAGAGAGGTTATGTGGCTACCCAAGGCCACACAGTTAGTCAATGGCAGTCTGGATTAGAATTTCAGAGTTCCTGAAACCCAGTCACATGTATGTGTCTCTGCACCATGTTGACTATCTGTCGAGATAGATCTCTGGTTTTCAGGAGTTTGTAGTTGTCTGCAGTCCTTAGCCAAGTGTCTCTGAAAGCAGACTTCTAAAATGTGTTCATAAAAAAACAAGCACAACCAAACAAACTGCACAACACTGAGAAAAAAACCCACTGAGGTGCAAAGTTATAGGGGAGCCTAAATTATGCTAGGTCCTAAGAGTTTTCTGGAAGCCTAGAAAGTTGTAAAATTTTGTGGGGTTTCTACAATATGTAAATGTTCCCGTTTGCGCTGTCTGCATAGCCCAACAAAAAGCAACCATTTTGTTTAATGTTCTTTGTATGAAGTGGCCCTCCTTGCTTTGTCAAGAGTTGGTTATGCACATCTGCTAACAACTTACATTTAGGCCTTGTCCTCACTGCTCATCAAAGTATGGACATTAAAATCCTAAGAAGACAAGGCAGTTCATAGCTTGAACATGAGTTAGGTCAAGGCAAATGCTGGTCTTCCCACTCATAGTCTCTACCTCAACCTGCTAATGTGTGGAAGACTACAGACTGCCTTGTCCTTACTAGTATTGTATCTCATGTTTGTTAACGTGTTGGCTAACACAAGGTAAGTACACACTTCCTTGTGAAAATGCCCACTAATTACAGAGCCTTTGAGGGAGCTTGTGTTAAAAGTTGACCACGTACAACAATCTGCTAGAACTTGGTGAGTATTTCCCAAAGGGTGGGACCCATGCCCCTTGAGGATGTGAAGCAGTAACTAAGGGGAGGCAAGGACAGAGCTTCCTTGTTCTCCAGATTCTCAGTTTGCAATTAAAAACAAAAATTCACTGTGATTGCAAAGAAACCCTTCAAAACATGAAGCTATGGTAGAGGTGAGTATGTAGAGAAGCTGAAACAGTAGTTCTGAGGTGTGAGCGGCCCCATTAATTTGAATGGGTGCTAGCTCAGATACTAATAATAGTTGACATTTTAAAATATTTCAAAGCATGTAACAAAGTGGAGGGAAGGATATTATGAAGATTCACACAAGCATTTCCTAAAGTGTGTGTGTTGAGGAAAAGGATGAAAGATTAGCTGGGGAAAGGTGGGATGGAGTAGTTATCTGTTAAGATGCGTGGTCTTCAACATGTGGTGAGGTTGCAGAGGGAGGTGTGACTGCCATTTCTGTAACGAAGGGCTCAGCTTTCAAAAGTTTGGGAAACCCTGTTTAATGTGTGTTCTCCCTGGATTTATTGTATTTGAAGGGGGCAATAGCAGTGAGTGACCTGCTTTTCCTTTCTGAAAATCAGTAAACCTGATTTTGTTCTTTAGAATACCTAAGTGCAGGTGCTGGCAGGCCTAACAGGTTATACCTTAAGTTTTCAAAGGGGCCTCATCAGTCAAGGGGAGCGGCATGACTTAAACCCTCGTAGTTACTCTGAAAATGTAGGGAATAGTTTTCTGCCCTTTCCATTGTGAAATGGCTTATCTTTCCTCTCCCCTTTGCCTGTAGCATCCATCTCTGCATTACGCTGTTGCACACAAAACCTGGCATTGCAGAACAATTCTTGGAGGATGTCCAAGACTGTGTCTTAGAGATCATGAAGGACCCTAAAGCCAAGACCACTGGCATGGTAAGGAGACAGTGTACAACAAGGGTGAAGTTGGATTGAAATGATTGAAATGAAATGATCTCTAAATTCACACATCCCTGTTGGGATAGAGTTTTCCTGTGTTGTTATTATTATTTATTATTATTATGATTATTATTATTTTTAAACCATAGGGTGCCATCTATGGAATGGCGCAGTCCATCCCGGACAGGAAGATGGTATCAGAGATTTCTCATGCATACTTGGACTGCCTCTATAGCACAGACGTCCCTTCTAGTGACAAACACATGAACGGTTCTCCTGGACACTCCTGAATGCAGTAACTGGTACTTTGCCAGCCAGCTCTGAGGTGGTATTCTGAATTCCTGGAGGAAGATGATCATACTAAGCTACTGTCTTTGATCAGATCAGGCAGCAGCTTTATCTACAGAACTTTCCTCCCCTTTCTCTTTGTCTCATCCCTCTACTTTCTGAAATCAACTTTTGAGTAATTTCCACTGTCTTTGTCACTTCTCAATAGTTGGTTTAGTTTTAATTTTTCTATTGTATCACCTTGGTTAGCTACCAAGACTAGTCTTAAAAGTCTTGGATGGAATGGCATTATTATGGCAGTTGAATGTCCATTCCACAACCCCCTAACTCCTCAGGTATTCTGTCTTTGTTTATTCTGTACTGTTTCTTTTCCTGGAAGAAAAGCTGTGGATCTTTTACTTAGTGAATGCCCCACTAGGATTTGGGTTTTCTGTAATTGTCTGAAACATAGAGACACTGAAGCAACCTCCCCAGAAGTTGGAGGTAGAAAGTGAATTGAACACAAGTATTCAGTGACTCTTCCAACTGTACTGCTACCTACTGTAGGAAACGGTGTTTAACAAATTGCGTGATGGGGGTTTATATCTTGCTAACTCTGAACATGATCGTCTTTTCTTTATTGATTCCCCAATCCAGTCTTTGAATTCTTTACATATGGAGATCCAGTTAGACACAGTTGTCAATTTATAGATAGTAATTTCTTTGGATGACTTTCTTAATGTAAGCAACTCTTCCTGAGTCTTGTATAAATTGCAGTAGAAGTAGAAAATTAATTTTAAACCAAATGGGTAGGATAGGGGAAAGAGTCTGAAGGTACTCCTCAAGAACCACTCTTAATACAGTATCATTGCTTTCCTGCCTCTTGTTCTAGAACTTTTACATTACCACCCATCATGCTGTTGTATCTTGCACAACTCCAGAGGAGAGCAAAATGATTATTTTATTGTATGTAACTTGAAGGTTTTGCACTATCCTAAAATGCTGCAGTGAAGTCAGTTGAGCCTTGCTCTTTGTAATGGCTGGGGATTTATGTGCAAACATGGCACCAAAGTTAACTTTTTTTTACACCATCTTTTAATATGAAGTGGTGAGTTTTGTAAAAGAAAGTAGTGGTTTCTGTCTGCTCTTTGCACTGACTCTTTTAAGGCACATTTTCAAAGGGCATTCACCAGTGTGCCTTAACACTGCTCCAGCTTTTCCTGAGACTTCAGGAAGAGTATGATGGATCAGCTGCTGACTGTGATGTTACCATGGTCATCTCCTTATGGTACTATATTGAAAATAATCTGTAGCAAATTGGACTCAGGTACAGTACACTCCACCCTCAATGTAATAGTCTTATTGGGCCAACTGTTTTCAGTGTTACAAAGGTGTTGATATAGTGCTGAGCGTGAAGTGTTAAGGTGGGATCTAATTAATATTGAAAGTATGAAGGCCTTGGGTTCTAAGGAGGGGGTCTCTATCAAGAATTATCCCCACCTTCCCTACTTTTTTGCATCACTTTGTCCTTTATGCAGACTGCATTGAGTAGCCTTGTAAAATGGTTGCAGCCCCCTAAACAAACTAGAAAAGCTTTTGATGCTAATCATTGGTGTGGTTAGCCTGGTAGAGCTTTATAATTAGGGTGGAGTGCATTTTCCAATACTCGTTCTTTTGATCCATTTCTGCATACTACTAGACACTTCAAATGCAAACAACTCTCACAGGAGGTCGTTGCATTATGCAGTGCTTTCTGGGGGGGGGGAGTGCTGTAAATCTTAAAGGTGGGCTCCCCCTCAGCCACAGTACCGTATTTGCTTGCATCCAAACTGCTTCTGAGTGACTCAACATGTCTGAAACGCACATTTGCACAGTAGCTATGCAAAGTGAGAGTGAATTATGAGCCATTGCTAAAGCAACCTTAGTGCTGGGTTCAAAGTCTGTGGACAAGGATATTCTTTTTAAAATATATCTAGTATTCTGTACTCTGAGTCAATACAGCTTAGCCATTTTATAGACTTCAGTAAGATAAGGCGGGCACATGTCTACTTACTCCGAGAATTCTTTTCAGCCCTCTTCTTGAAACATTGAATTCAAATTGCCAGATACTTAATTTGTGTCTTGCTGACTTAGTCAACATGTATTGGACCTAATAATTAGCATCCTGCCATCTGAGGATCACTACATCTCTCACAGTATACTGTGCTTTGGAAAGGGATCTTCTATATAAATACCCAGCTATTTTGATAGTTGACTTCCAACCCAGACCTAAAAAAAGGGAAAAACTGTTCTAAAAAACCCTCCTCATCTTCTTCCCCAGGAATTACATGGGGCTAACAAATCAGTGTTTCAGTTCACATGTTTGTTTTTTTTGATGTACTTGAAGAGGTATTTGTCTCTGTGTACTCCATTCTGGGCTTCATGTACTGTTAATGGTTGTGACTCTTTGATTATGTTTTATGTACATTTGATCTATACTGTAAATGTAATCTGTTCTGTACACTGTATTTTACTATTATGCAGTCTTTATTTGCCTTTGTCATTTAATATAGAATCTGTATCTGCTTTATCATGCATACTGTTTTTAGAAAAATGGCGACATTAATACATTATTTACTGGCTTTTAAACTCTACAGTGTGGATTGTAATCTGAAACTTGATGGTACTTTCTAGGGGCAGGAGGTTCCCAAAATATCAAATTCTATCTTCCTGTAAGAGTTTTTCAAACAAGGTATATAAACACTGGCAATGTTTCAGGGTGGAGAGGAATTACTGTGCCTGTGAAGGGCTCAAAGGAAGGTAGCTGCTTGCAGATGTTTGAACTTTATTTGCCAAATGGAACACTATATCCTATGTAAAGTGTCAGGGTGCAGTCGATACTGCTGAGCCATTGATTCCATTTGTGCTTTCTTGTTGCTTTCAAAAAGATTAAAATACATACAATGAGAATATGATGCACATTAAATATGCACCCATTGTTTTTAAGGGGCTTCCAGGGCAGGATTTGCTCCGATGGTAATATTCTGTAACATTCACTCTCGCTTATTACTGGTTAAAACTTTGTAGGCTGAAATTATTGAAGAGATCGTAAAATGCTGTAGTGGAGAGCCCTTTTTGTATTAAAATGGTTCACTTAATTATCCAAGTCCACTGTATCCGTTCTTATTGAAGAAGGGTTTTCTAAACCACTAGCCTGAATCCTTGGTGATCCCGCCATGATTTTGCAGGGAGGTGGTGTCTTTTTTTTTTTTTTTTCCCAGCGCTGATACATAGCCTAGGCCACTGCTCCCTGGCTTGTGCATTCGGTGTGGTTTCCTGTTCATTAATGGTGAATTACAGCTTTGCAACTGCTTTTCTTCCTGCTGCCCAGATAAGGGCATTGACTCTGACTGCTCTTCACGTGTGGTGTTTAAGGATATTAAAGGAAGGCTATATGAAGGAGCGGTGGATTTTCTATAGTGAATTCTGGCATTAGACAAATATAAGGGTTAGACCTGAGTCAGCCACTTGTAGAGCTCCTCTTAGAATTTTGGTCTTGGGGTTTGGCAACATCAAATACCCATATTATTGCATCCATGAGAGGTGACAGTACTACAGTGCCAAAATACCTTTTAGGGCAGAGGTGGGCAAACTTTTTGGCCCAAGGGTCACCAGCGGGGTTGCAAAACGGTATGGAGGGCCAGATAGGGCAGGCTGCGCCTCCGCAAACAGCCTGGCGTCTGCCCTATCCCACTTCCCACCCCGTGAATGCCCACCTCAGAACTCCCGACCCATCCAACCACCCCCACTCCTTGTCCCCTGACCACACTCTCCCTAGACACCTGTTCCTAACTGCCCTCCCCTGGGACCTGACACCCCCCCCTCCACTCCCTGTCTCCTGACCACCTCTGCCCCCTTATCCAAGCCTCCCTTCTCCCTGCCCCCTTACCATGCCACTCAGAGCAGCAGGACAGGCTTACTGGAAAGCATGAGAGGTGGGCGGGCGTAAGCCACGCTGCCTGTGTGGTGGCAAGACTGCGGGGGAGGGACTGGGGTGGGAGCTGGGGGCTAGCTCCCAGGCCAGGAGCTCAGGGGCCAGGCAGGACAGTCCCATGAGCCGTAGTTTGCCCATCTCTGTTTTAGGGGAAGTCTATGCTGGAATAAAAGACTCTCCCCCACTCACAGGGTCCCAGAGCTCGGGCAGCAGCACCTGAACACAAATGTCTACACAGCAGTTTTGCAGCCCTGCAGCCTGAGCCTCACCAGCCTGAGTCAGCTGAGCTGGGCCAGCCATGGGATTTAATTGCTGTGTAGACATACCCATAGAGTCCAACTGCTTTCATCCCACTTTGGCTTAAAGGCAGAGTGCCTTTATACTTAAGTCTGCACTATGCTCTTTTACATGTTCTCCTGTTTTTCAAAGTCCTACCCCACCTACAGTACAATCTTGAATACTGACTCTTCAAACCCTGTGAGCCAAAGCTACCTTTCCCTACTTAGAATTGTTAGATATTTATTACTACTAGCTTTACCAGCTCCATTTCATGGATGTCCCTCTCTGGAGCCTGTTTTTTGTAGTTTTTTGACCACTTCACTTTGAGGCCCATGCAACTGCTCCAGAAGTTATTTACGCCTCAGGAAGGCTTCCCCGTGCAATGACCTGGAGACGTGTGGAGTGAATTATATGGGGAATGGGAGGAGAGAGTAAATATGAATAACTTGCTTAGTTTTTTCAACTTAGTTTCTTCAGTCAAAACTATGCAGTGAATGGTCCCTTCAAACTGACAACTGGTATGTTATAAGAACTTTTATTGCAAACACTTAGATATTTTCAGCTGACGTTCCTGGCTCCCATCTCTGTAATATGGCCAGTTGCAACACAGGTAACCCCACATACCTGCTATAATACTATTTGAACAAAGCTTACAAATGTAACCAAACTGCACATCACAGATACTGGTCTGCTAACAGAAGAGACCAGGGGACATAGGCTTCACTGTAGACAAAACAGTATAATTGTAAAGTAAGAAGCAAGCACACAACTGACTGAGTAACAATAAACTCAAACTGCTTGCACTGTATAATATTACTTTCTTCCACTAAAGGCCAGATATGCCAAAAGTGCCAGAGGTCAAGCAATTTTGCACTGGTACTCACTGGACTAAAAAAGAAGGCAACTTTCCTCCTGGTAACTGAGAAGTAGGAAGTATTTTTACGCTAGGGCAGCTTATTCCCTCTGAAACTTTGAGCTGTGGTGGAAGAGGAGCTGAGCTGAGCATAGCATTGTCTTCTGCTTGGATCAGGAACTGCGTGGAACCGGCAAATGGTTCTAACTACAGTTTTAAGAATGAGAGAGGAGACAGTAGCTGCTCAGCCAATTCAGGCTTATGTATGCCCAGCCTCGTTCAAGACATAGAAGCTGCAACTTGCTCTATGAAACTGGCCAAATTGATATCCCGCTCGGATAAGCCTGCACACTCGTGTGTGCTCAGGATAATGTGAACCTAAAACAAAACAAAAAAACTTGCAGTTGGTGGAAAGAGCAGTCATATTCTAAACTTGTTACAACATTGTAAATGGTTGTCTGTCTGAAGTAGTGTTAAGTACTTTCATTACTTTTTCCCCAGCAGTACCCATAAAATCTCTAATAGTGGGACAGCAGAAACAAGAGATGGGTGCAAATTTCATGGCACTCCAACTTTTGTGAGTTGGATGAACTACTAGAGTTTCATTGTGATGCTACAATACTATTACTGAGGCTAGGCATGATTTATACAATGGTCTGACATAGTGAGGCAAGATATTTTTGCACTACATGTAAACAACCTCCTCCCTCTTAACAGAAGGAACTGCTAAGTGTTATTTATTTGTATTATCATAGCACCTAGGGGCCTGAGTCATGGCCCCCCAGCATCCCCCCCCCAGTCCTAAGCGCCCTACAAACAGAAAACGTTATACTGTTTATCCGTTGCTAAACCTGAAACACCTTCCATGTTAAGAGATCTAATCGCTCACTGCTATCCTTTACCTTGCTGTAAACGTTGAACCATTCAGGGTGGTGGTCCAGTTTTTCTGCTTGCAAAGCTACTCTGGTCATGAACCCAAAGGCCTGCCCAGAAGGAACAAAAGATAAGTTAGTTGTAAGCCAACTCTAGTGGTGGCTCACACTTATTTATGGTTGGCATGTCCTTGATGGAATTAACTTCCTTTCCTTTTTGAGAATCCAGGTAAACACAAAACTTCCCTAACGCTACATTGCCTTTGCCTAAGATTTCCACGATGTCCACCTGTTTGTGTGGGGAAAAGTTCTGCAAAAAACACTGGCTGACTGGTTGAGTAGTTGGATGTCTTCAATAATCGATGCTGTAGCTCAGCCAGAAGCTTATGAACTGGATGCAGGAATTACTGGGTTAGATTCTATAGCCTGTCTTATGCAAGTGTTCAGAACAGATGAGAATGGTCCTTTCTGGTTTAAACATCTATGAACAGAGGGAAACAGTTTAAATAAAATAAGCATTAACTTTCTGGGTGGGATCCCTAAACTGAAATGCAGACCACTTGCAGTATGGACGTAGGTGTCAGTTTCTGTACCCGACTGAAGTCCTTGAAATGGAATTCTTTGAAGATGGCATCTCTCCCTTCCACCTCATTCCACCCTACAGCTTTCAGGTTTGGCAACAGTTGCTCCCTCTCATCAGTGCTCAACCTGTGGGCTTTTCCTGCCTAGGAGAGAAATAAAAAGTAGAAGAATGGACCAAGAAGACACCGGCTATTGACATTTGCTTGAGCAGAGGTAAGACTTCCTTTCCTAGAGTAAATAGAAAGTAGGTGCTCAAATCAGTGAGGCACAGATAAAGTATACATGCAATGAGGCTTTCCTTACTTCTGTCATGAGCTGCAGCACCCACCTAGAAACTGTAAAATAGCCTAAGAGGCTTAAGTTATCAATGCATATTGGTCACGACCTGCAGCACTCCTGTCATTTCAGGGCTAAGCCTGCCTTCACCATGCACTACAAGAGTGGTTCCCAAACCTGTTCCGCCATTTGTGCGGGGAAAGCCCCTGGCGGGCTGGGCCGGTTTGTTTATGGCCGCTGCTTCCAGCAGCTCCCACTGGCCTGGAGCTGCGAACTGCGGCCACTAGGAGCCGCGATCTGCTGAACCTGCGGACGCAGCAGGTAAACAAACCGGCCCGGCCTGCCAGTCGCTTTCCCTGCACAAGTGGCGGAACAAGTTTGGGAACCCCTGTACTACAAACTGGGCTAAAATGAGTGATGGCTGTATGATGTGAACCATCTCTGTTATGCACTACTGAGAGGCTCCCAAACAAGTATACTTTAAACTTCAACTAATGCTAGAACTAAATTATCCAGAGGGATAGATATTTACGAGTTCTGTGTAAATGAACAGTTTTCAGAAGGGAAGAAAAGGCAGTCCAGCACTCTTCACAAAAGGATCTATCCAGACTGCAGCTTTGGTATGGAATGCCCCTTTCAAAGTTAGGGGAGGGAATCCTCAAATTAACCAAGATTTATTTACTTTGAAAGCTGGCTGCAATATGCTATCCTACCCAAACTGCAGTATTTTCCTTCCAGGAGGGTATAGGGAAAGTTGCATGAATGGAAAAACCATTTCATCGTAACAGATTTATTGCTCTGTTAATGTTTAAGCAATTGCTTTCTCCACTCTGCTCTCCCTGGATGACTTTGGATCCTGGGAGGAATATTTTGTGATTGGTCAGATTAAACCAGTGCTTAAACTTTTCCATATTATGCTCGTACATTACAGCAGAAATTTCAGAATGCCTCTTCCATCTAACCACTAAATAAAGGGAGGCTATTTGTGACCAACAATTGGAAGGGAAGAGTGGTTATTTTGCATTGTCTTTCATTATTGTTGGCTAGAGCTGTTGCTGTTGTGTGTTTTTTTTTTTCTTTTTCTTTTTCAAATAATACGCGCTTGGGTGGAGTAATTCAGCCCAGATAAATTGGGGCATGCTCCAGTTTAATGTGAGCATAAATGGGGGTTGGCCAATAGCACCTATCCTGGGCTTATTGAAGAGGGCAGGAGCAATGTGTGAGCTGGTGTCAGAGCCAACAGTCATAGGTAGAGGATTATGCCTTATTTCAGCAACCCAAATCCTTGCAGATTAGATGATGCTCTGTTTTATAATGGGCCTTTTAAAAATCCTAGCTTCACTGGGGCTGAAGTTTGATGTATTTTTTGGAATTGCATACACATATTTATGTAAGATGTGGAATCTTAAATGGTGAATAGCCAGGATGCCTTGGGAGAATCTCAAACGTTTGATAGCTGCTTAAAATGGAGCATGTTGTGTGTGCTACTTTTGAGCATATTATTCAAACTAAACTCCCCTCTGTCATCTTAGTCTTTGGTCAGTTACACTTGGACTTATTTTATGAATCATCTGTACAAAGAAATAGAACCCTGGTTTTCTCTGATTCAGGTAGTCTGAGGATGCAGAGCCCAAAAGGCTGGTCACTGAGCAGATAATATTTCTCTAGTGTTGTGGGTTTCTCTTTTTGTGTGTGTGTTTGGGGTTTTTTTGTGCTCCACAAGCCATTCAGTATCGATACTCTTTGAATGCCGACGTTTAAGCACACTGGACTATAATTACACATGTAGGCAAAGGCACACTATACTCCTCTGCTAGATCGGATTTATGATAAATCTACCTACTAACCAGTAATGATGAGGTACAGGTATGTGCCCTATAGTGACACCCAAACTTAAGTTCAAACCAGTGGCTGGGCTGTGGATAAACTGTATCAGAGAAAATGCAAGATGAAACACTACGTTAAATGTGATGCTACTGAATTTATTTTGTAACTTCTCTTGAGATACAGAACAATGTCAGGTATCCTTTAAGGTGTATGATTCATTCAAAATGTATTTTGTGAAAGCATTCATTATACCTGCCTACCAACAAGCTAATTATAAGCACCCTCCCTGCTCACAGAAGCATTACTTTTTAATGGTATCCCCGTTGCCGACTTCAGCCCTATACCCCATCTGGCTGCTTTGTTGTGTGATCTGAGTCAGATTTTTTTTTTTATTTTTATTGAAGATGCAGTGTAAACACTGATCAGCACGGTAAAACCTCAGTCAATGCCCTTTGTGTGATCCTAGATAAGCTTATTCTAGGTATCTTAGCAACCAGGATAAAGCAGGGTGGAAGCTGACTTACGAGAACGCCATCAGAACCAGACACTTTCTCCTGTGCTGCACAGACACTAGCTAGAAGGGAAAAGCTGTTAACGTACCCCATATGCTGTATGTTTGTGCGTGAGGCAGGGGGAGAATCACTTCGCTTATTTCAACACTTTTTGAAATGATTACCGGGCAGCCAGAAAACTGCATGACAGCCTGGAGTACTAACCTCTAGGAGTTCAAGTACGATTCCTCCAGTCTGACCTGCAATATCTGAGGAAGAGCAGTCTGGCCAGAGTGTGGCTCTGATTGGGTTATTGCTTTCCTCTTTGTTTGCTATAACCTAGCTAGACCCACCTGAATGCCTGAACAGATGCGAACAGGTTAATAATAGTCGAGCCACTCTGTCACTATGGAGGTGTGTCAGGCTTCTAGGCAAGAATTACAGTGGGGAGGGACTGTGATGAAAGCAAGATAAGCTAGTGCTGACTAAGCAGGGTACAGGTGTACTTTCCCCTTTATTATGGGAACATGACCCTTATGGTCTCCTCACCCATGCTTCCCCCCACCCCCCATTTGCAACGGTCTCTTACAAAACAGCAGCTGTTGTAACAGACACTGGATCACCATAAACTGCACTGTGGTGGCTGTAGGATGACAGGTCCTCAGTTCTGCAGGTATGTCCTTGCCCACTATACTGAAATCAACCGTGTTCCTATTCCAATTCTTAATGAGTATTCCCTCCCCCCTTCACCTGTGACTCTAGATCCAGCTGCTTTTGCACTGAGCTTTACTTTCCTATTGAATTAAGGGTGTAATGAAGCTATGGGATTTTCTAAATCCTAGCTTCACTAGTGGGAGTACCCCAGACACAATCGCATGTCCGAGTAACTCAAAGCCAGGGTGAGGGGCCATGGCAGTTTGGGCAAAGAGGCAAAACAGTAAAGCTAGTCTCCCTCATCAAGGCTTGAACTTGCTATAGGATAAGGCATAGCCTTGTATTGGTCTCAATAATCTTTAGCTTCTGAATCCTCTTGCTGCCTCCCCTCATGACAAGTACACAAACTTGCCCTCCTCCTAGTTACCAAAGCTGCCTGAGTTCTCTAAACCCAAATGCTCCTATACAGTCCTCTCCCCCTTGGACGGTATTAAAAGTGTCCTAGTTTTCTGTCCTGAAGTCTGGCCCTACAAGGCTGCTTCTTTGTCAGTACTGCCAGCTAATGCCTTCCACATGCTCTCACTGGTTAAAACATGTTTCCCATTACAACTAATTTAATAAATCTTAAAATGTTTTGCTAGATTTTTCCAGCAGCCATCTTGTTGTTTGTTCTTGTCCGAAACAGCAGACTTGCCACACAATGGTGCACAGAAACCAACTTGACTTGTCTTTGCAATTTCACGTGAACCTTAAAAAAAAAAAAAAAAAAAAAAAGCACCAAAATCGCTGTACACAAATCCAGCAATTCCCTTTTGCTTGTTTGCTTGTTGCTTATGAAAGTGAGAAGCCACTATTACTGATTAGAGATAGATATATTGCAAGCAGGGCTGCAAATGACCAACGTGACCAAAGCAGTGCATCTCAAACCTGACATGTAGCATCCTCTGCTCTTGTAGTGCTCCTCCCGTTCCCCTTGGCCCTGGTCTGCAATTTCTGTTATTCTAAGGCTGGGATCCCATGGAGCTCTGTTAATAAGATACAAGTCCAACCTGCAGCATCCCTGCTTTAGCTGTACCAGAGCCCTGGCTCTATGCAGCTGGAAAAAAAATACAAAGGTTTTCTATGCAAGAGTCAGTGGGACTGTATATAAGTTCAGTAAGCGGTGCTATAAATCTGTACTAATGTGGTTCACAAGAGAAAGTGATTGCAGTGGATGTTGCATCTTTGATGGAGTGTTAACGGGGACTAGTCATATTTGTAACTCCCTTTGCAGAAAGGGAAGCCCAGCAACACCCCCCAGAGAGATTCCCATTGGTGAAAACCCACTTAGTACTGGAGTAGCTGCCTAGAGGTTTGCCAGGGTTAGTCATTACCGAAGAATAAAGCTTTGTTCTTTTCTCCCTCCTCTTGTACAATAGAGCAGCCGGCTTAAACCTTTCTGCCTTTCCAAATAGCATAGCTGTTACTTGCAAAGCAAAGTCTGGCCTTCAAAGCCGTGACTTACCATGGCTGTAGATTGCCTGTGGACTCAGTAACTGGTATTCAGATGCAGCAAATGCATGTGTGTGTATATACGAAAGACCAGATGAGCAACAGGCAGAGGCACAGTTTGTCTGAGCTCTTCTTGCAGATGGGGAGGGGGAAGAGGAGGCGTGGCAAGTGTTTTAAATCCACCCACTACAAACAGCTGCAACTGCTGCCCAGGTCCTAATGATTTATCAATAGCAGAATCAAAGGGCAGAGATTGCCTGTTTTCTGCTGCACTCTATCATGGACACAGCAGGACCTATTGGCTGTCTATTGAGGTATGCTAAAATTGCCGTGTGTTTTCATCCATTTTATGTAGAAGCATCAATGGTCTGTGTCCACCTTTCCTTTCTCAGACAGAGACTAACTGTTTCTGCTGTGACAGGCGCCTTGCTGAAGCAAGAACAGGATAATGATTAAAACAGAAAGCTTACATGTACAGTTGCTGGCGGGGATACATTTGATTACATAAGAAGGTGGTATGACTAATCACGAGATGGTGTGATAACATCTTATTTACCCTTCCCTCCGGGGATTGCATAATGCAGTTTCTGAAAATTAGCACAAATGAAAACTTCAGGGGGGACAGGTCAGATGGCAATAGGGGCCAGCCTATCCAACCTCTTTAAAAACACGTAAATAAGTTAAGGGAAGAGTCTGCAGGGTCAATGGCACATATCCATAAGGCATTCACTTTCATCACCAACAGAGACTGAAATTATATGCACTCAGCTTCATCCAGCTAGCGATCTGACCAGATCCTTCATGGCAACCTCAAATGCTCTTGTTTCAGCAGATCCACACACAAAAGTCTCATGGGCTGTTCATTTGGAAAGTTATTCTAACTCAGTGTTGCTGAAGCCACTGAGGCTCTAATGAAATGCAAATAAAAATAAGTCTTGGAGTATTACATACAGCTCTGTGTATACTTACTGCGCAGTTTCTCTAAAACAACGTGCTTGGACAACTTAAAACACTTCCCTACCCGCCAAGTAAACTGTGTGTGTTGGAAAAAGCAGAGCTTGAGTTAATCATTACATCACCCACTCCTGAAATGCAGGCATTTCCGGTGTCTAACATTTGCAGCATTATACTGGACAAAGTAATGTTATATGATGATGTAGGCAGGAAGTAAAGAATACAATATCCTATTATATGGTAGATAGAATTTATTGAAACAAAATGGAATTGTTCACACTTAGATTTGACCAAGGCTAAAATCTGACTCTTGTGAAAAATGCAAAGGAACTTCTGACAAAGATCAGTTGGGGCATCTGTGGGTATGTCAGGGTTAGTGAGACTCAAGTCTGCAGACTCTGAGTTTGTAAGCCCAGGGCTGGAGCATCTACATTCATTGGTGACCAAAGGTTTACAGTTTCTGGACTTGGCCCCCCAAACCTGGGCTCCAGCATCCCCATGCAGATCCAAGTCAAATTACCATATCCCAGGCTTCCTTGCATCTTCTCCAGCTCTGGCCGCAGTAGTCTTTGGCTCGTGGTTCAGTGTAGGAAAACTTGACTCTCCATCCTGGATGTTACAGGAAATTGTTGCAAGCTGCCAAGACATCCTGCTGAACCCTCTTGAGTCTGCACGTTCGTGGCTACCAGAGCCAGTAACGTGGAGAAGTCACAACTTGGAGACCTTCTCTTGCTTGGCCTTTCCACTTCTGTTTCAGGAAATGGACAGATCATCCATGAGATGCTGGTGGACGTTCCAGTGGCCTTCTCTGATCTACCAAAGGTACCTGACGGAGGAGGATAATACAGGCATGGAAGACTCTGACTGGCTGATGCTGTTTGTAACTCTTGGTATAACTGCTGATGCCCCCGATGTAGACTGGTGCTTCTGTAGCAGAGCCACACGCACAGACTGGTGGGATCACATCATCATGTGGACCTGGGGCGACCAGCAGTGGCTCCAAAACTTTTACATGAAGAAAGCCACATTCCTGGACCTTTCTGACCAGCTTGCCCTGACTTTCCAGCATCAGGACACACATGAGGGCAGCCGTATCGGTCCAGAAGTGGGGTGCTATCATTGTCTAGAAGTTGTCTTCCCTGGACTGCGAAGGGCGTCTTGCTAACAAGTTTGGCATTGGAAAGTCAGCTGTGGGGGAGGTTTCTCAGGCAATCAGGGGTGTGATTCCACCAAAGATGGTGGGCACAAACAATATCCTTGAAGTAACTGCTGGTTTTGAGAGAATGAGGTTTCCAAACTGCACCAGAGCAAGAGTACATAAACCACACATGGCACGACTCCATTGTTATACACAGGCTCATTTATGGACACCCGTGTGGGCTGCCCTGGAAAAGTTCATGATGCTAGGGGCTTTCTGATGATTGGGAGTCTACATTCATAGGCGGGGACACTTCCCACCATAGGACCTTGTCATAAACAGAGTTACTGTCCCCATTGCTATTCTGAGGGACCCCATGTACCTCCTTTCACGTTGACTTATGAAACCATATCCTGATCTCAGAGGTGCAATTACACTCTCTGTAGGTTCAAAATGGCACTGTTTATGGACTCCTTTAGATTGGTGTCATCAATGCCGTCTGTATTATTGTGGCTTGCTGTGCTTTTTGCAATCTTTGTGAATCCAAAAGTGAGCAATTTGCCCCTGAATGGAGCTATGACAGCAAAGGATTGCTGAACCAGTATGCTCAGCCAGAAAGTACACCTATCATTAGGGTGACCAGATAGCACCTGTGAAAAAACGGGATGGGGGTGGGGGGCAATAGGCGCCTGTATAAGAATAAGTCCCCAAAAATGGGACTGTCCCTTTGAAAATGGGACATCTGGTCACCCTACCTATCATAGCTGGGACAGGATGCACCAGAGCAACATAAATTGGGGATGCTCTGTACTCCCACACTATGGAGTTGCATGGGCCAATAGTAGAGGGAGAATACTATGTTCATGATTGTTACTACAATGTTTACAGTAAATGGGGCCACATCATGCAATAAAATAGGTGGGGAGAGTTGATTGCCATGCATTATACCTATGGATGACATGACTACTTATAAACCTGAGTGTATGTGTCTTGGCATCCATTGTAGTTATGGATAACATGATCACTTATGCAGTGGGGAGGAGGACATGTGGCAAAAACTGTGGATTTACACTATTGATTGTAGATAAAAGTACTCAGAACTTGTTTGGCTATTTCTTTCCAGTTGTCCCTTACCATATGTTTCTTTATTATTTGAAATACACATTGTGATGTGATGATAATAAACATCCTTTATAAAATAAGTCTTTATTTGTGAACATGGATGTATTACAAACAAAACCCCCAATATTAAACCATTGCCAGGTAGGCCAGCTACCGTTCCCACACCAAAACATCCATAAGAAACCAACATCAAAACCATTAATAAAACAAAGTGCATAAATCAAACATTGAAAAGTGCCCATGAATACATCCCCCTAATGTTTGCGTGCCCCTGTTCTCCTTTTTCTTCCTTGCAAGTTGGTTGTGAATAGTGCCACTCCACAGGCGTGAGGGCCTGCCCTGGGCTTGAGGTATGGGGTATATTTGTCCTGTCCAGCTGCTAAGTCTCCGTTGCTTAGGGCACCCAACCATGGAATTGTTCAGTGTGTTCCTGGGCTGCAGCCCATGGTGCCGTGGTTGGGAGTCAGGCCACGGTGTGGGGGCAGTAGGAGCCAGAACACTGGCACCAGAAGCAGCTTCTCAAACAGGTCTTTCTGCTGCACTTTATCTTCCTCTCTCACCTGATGTTCCTGCTCCAGAAATTGCACTACAAGCCTCCCCTCGTGTGCTGCAATTCCATCTTCTTCCTCTGCAGCCTGTTTTGTGCCTTTCCACATGCCGTGAATCCTTCTCCCTCTGGTATTGCAGCTGCTCGTTGGCCCTGTCCAGAATGTCCTTCCGAAATTCAGCATGGAAACAATTCTACTTGGACCGGTTCATAACAGTTCTGAATGGAACTGCTGGAGTGTGCCGATGCTGCTGAGGTCAAAGGGCCTAAATGCAGATGTCCAACGGTGCATTAGTGTCTCAATTACTTCAAAACAGGTCTGTGCATCTGCAGACAAAAGTGCCTTGGGGAATCTCAGGGCCAAAATATGATACCATAAAACTGAGCTTCAGTGTATTCTGAGAGGATGCTTCAGTTCCCAGCTGCTCTGTGGATGAACCAGAGTTAATCACGGTGAAAAGAATGCACAAAAAATATTAAGTTTAAAATTTATTGTTGCTTTTTGTTTTAAAATTGCAGAGCAGCTTTGCTGTGGGGGAGGGAATCTCTTGGCAGGGGCGAACTTATTACCAAAGCCTTCTCCATATTTTCAAAAAGAAAAGGAGTACTTGTGAGCTGTAGCTCATGAAAGCTTATGCTCAAATTTATTTGTTTGTCTCGAAGGTGCCACAAGTACTCCTTTTCTTTTTGCGAATACAGACTAACACGGCTGCTACTCTGAAACCTGTCCATATTTTCAGGCATTCCACCTTCTGGAGGACATGGCCATTCAGGAACCTTAAAATTGTTATGGCACATTTTACCAGTGGCAAACCACCCACATGTGCCACAGAGGTTTTCAAACTTACCGTGAGTGGAGCGGGCTGGTGCCCCATAGAGGTTTTTAGTCTTTGTCTGCAGCATGAGGCACAGACCACATGCAGGTTTAAACTAATGTAAATGGTAGATTCTGTGTAACTTGAAGTTTTTAAATCATGATTTGAAGACTTCTGTAAGTCAGCCAGAGGTTGTGGGTCTATTACAGGAGTGGGTGGGTGAAGTTCTGTGGCCTGCAGTGTGCAGGAGGTCAGACTAGATGATCATGATGGTCCCTTCTGTCCTTAAAGTCTGAGTCTATGCGATGGGCTTGGAAAATACACCCTTACCTGAAGTGTGACTATCTAGCTGGAGTTTTTCTATGTGAAAAGTTTGTGGCTGCCAGCACCTGGGAGTGGGAAAAAATTTATGGGGAAATCAATGGGATGCTGAGTTAGTGTCCACGTGGATTAGTCTCCCTACAGCTCCTGACCCAGACTGCTCTGAATGCATCTATGTAGAATGCATCTACAAACAAACACATGGTAATACAGACTCTCAAGGAACACACAGTCATCCCCCACCCCCAGCACATTTCTGGACTACATACAACTCCCCAGCCATTCTTCAGACACTGATTTAGTCACCCTGGACTACATTTAACCTTCTTCCTTCTTTCCAACCCTCCCCCACCCCTCTTGAACAATGTACTGTTTAGAGGAGGCTCATTAATTTGTCGATTTGTACTGCATGGTGTACTAAAAGAGGAGGCAATATAAGGGTCTTACTTTTAACACCTTGGTACATCTTTGTAAGATTGAGCAAGGTTGTTGTTTTTTTTTTAAATGTTTGTTTCACTGTTGTTTGTGCTTGCTGGTCTCCATTTTGAATTCCTGGGGGTGGTGAGGTGATGCTGAGACACTGGAGTGCAATCTGATATTAGCAGATTCACACTGCAATCTGTGGGTTGTAATAAATTTTGCAGTGGGTCATAAACCGGAAATCCCTCTTATATTAATTACAAATGTGGATCATGAAATTTACAAACACAGGAGAAGGTTCACACTGCTTGTAGCTCAGGGGTCAGAATAAAATGGAAGAGTTAAAGGCAGAGCAGCTGCACTTGAATCGGGTGGCTACTTCCTTTTCTTGGGAGTCAGTTGGCCAGTCTTGGGATAGAAAGGACACCATCCCATGGGATTGTGGGACAGTGTTGATGGACTCTCAGGACTCAAGCCTAGGGGGCCCTGGCCCCAGCTGAGTCCACAATGCAAAATGATGACGTTTGGGCCTGAGTCCTGCAAGACTTGGCTTCAACCCCTACCCCCTGCAGCGTCCTGCAGCACAGGCCAAGAAGGCTTGCAGGCCCAAGCCAGACAGAAGTGTGTGTAGATGGAATGGGGGTTGGTCTTGAGCCTGAGCTCAGGTTTACATTACAGTGTGGATATGCCCTGTGCGACATCTCATCCAGATGACAGCACTTCTACTACAATAGCACTCTATTGACCCCATTGATTCAGATGGGGGGACAAAGAAATTTACTTAATCAAATTACCGCTTCCTGCACTACTCTAGGCTTTCCTTGAGGGTTTCTTGGCCAGCACTGACTAGGGATGACCCTGCTTACCTTGTGGGAGCTATTCAGAAACGGGGAAACCCAATTCACGTCCATCTCAGCTCATTAAGGTGAGGTTTTTGTGGGCTGAGCAGATATTCCAAAGTGGTGCAATATGAACAAAGCAATTCATTGTTGTGTCTAGTGCTTTCAGTTGCATATGGTTCCCTTCTAATGCCATTTTCTCTTTGTCACCGCTTTGTTATAATTTAACCCTTAACCAGCGGTAGATACATGGAAGATAAGCATGTCTCAATGGGAGCAGTATGTATATAAAACCACAGTGTGAATGACTGCTTAGGCACAGTAGAGGATTTGTTATAGATTTTAAAGCCAGAAGGGTCCTTTGTGATCATCTAGTCTAACCTCCTGTATAACACAGGCCATAGGATTTCCCTACATTAATTCTAGTTTGAACCAGAGCACATCTTTTTGAAAAAGTCAGTCTTAATTTAAAAAAAGAAAAGGAGTACTTGTGGCACCTTAGAGACTAACCAATTTATTTGAGCATGAGCTTTCGTGAGCTACAGCTCACTTCATCAGATGTTTACCGTGGAAACTGCAGCAGACTTTATATACACACAGAAATCATGAAACAATACCTCCTCCCACCCCACTGTCCTGCTGGTAATAGCTTATCTAAAGTGATCAACAGGTGGGCCATTTCCAGCACAAATCCAGGCTTTCTCACCCTCCACCCCCCCACACAAATTCACTCTCCTGCTGGAAAGCTCATGCTCAAATAAATTGGTTAGTCTCTAAGGTGCCACAAGTACTCCTTTTCTTTTTGCGAGTCACTTTGGATGGGCTAGCACCAGCAGGAGAGTGAATTTGTGTGGGGGGGTGGAGGGTGAGAAAACCTGGATTTGTGCTGGAAATGGCCCACCTGTTGATCACTTTAGATAAGCTATTACCAGCAGGACAGTGGGGTGGGAGGAGGTATTGTTTCATGATTTCTGTGTGTATATAAAGTCTGCTGCAGTTTCCACGGTAAACATCTGATGAAGTGAGCTGTAGCTCACGAAAGCTCATGCTCAAATAAATTGGTTAGTCTCTAAGGTGCCACAAGTACTCCTTTTCTTTTTGCGAATACAGACTAACACGGCTGTTCCTCTGAAACCAGTCTTAATTTAAAAAGTACCAGTGATGGAGAATCCACTACAATCCCTGGGAAGTTGTTCTAATGGTTAATTACCCTAATTGTTTACAAAAAAAAAAAAAGTGTGCCTTATTTCTATTCTGAATTTGTCTAGCTTGACTTTCAGCTAGTGGATCTCATTGTACCTTTGTCTGCTAGCCCTCTGTCAAAATGTCTGGTCCCCATATAGGTATTTTTAGACTGTGAGCAAGTCATCTCTTAACCTTCTCTTTGTAAGCTAAAAAAATTGAGCTCCTGGAGTCTACCACTATAAGGCATATTTTCCAGTTCTTTAATCATTCTGGGGGCTTGAATCGGAACCCTCTCCAATTTATCAACATCCTTCTCAAATTGTGGACACCAGAACTGGACACAGGAGCGCTCGAAGCTCCCTAGAAGTGGGAGGGGCTATGAGCGCCAGAACAGGGGCCCTGCCTCTGCCTCTTCTCCTGAGCCCACTCCACCCCTTCCCCCTAAGGTCCTGTACCCACCATGCCTCTTTCCCTGAGGCCCCACCCATTCCTCTCTGCCCCCTACCTCCCATTGCTTGCCATTAAGGCAGGTAAAACATGATGAAACCATGGCCCCCTGCCCTCCTCCCCGTTCCAACACCCCTGACTGGACACAGTACTCCAGTAGTGGTCATACCAGTGACAAATACAGAGCTAAAATAACCTTTCTACTCCATGTTCCCCTGTTTATACATCCAGGGATCACACTAGCCCTTTTGGCCACAGCATTGTGTTGGGAATCTAAGTTAGGTTGGCAAGACCTATTTGCCATAAACCCATGCTGAAAGGGATTAATTACATTACCCTTCTTTAATTATTGAGACTGTGATGCTGTGTATGTCCACACTGACACTGAAAGGGTTAAAGGAAGCTGGCATGCTCAGTTAGGGCACCTGGTGGCAGAGGTGAAAGGAAGCCCGTACGCTCTGGTATGGCTACCGGCAAGAGCCGGTGCACCGTACTGGGGCAGCCCAGCTTCCCCAGGCAGGGCCGGCTCTAGGCACCAGCAAAACAAGCAGGTGCTTGGGATGGCACATTCCTAGGGGCGGCATTCTGGCGCCGGTCACGGTGCCCCTAGAAATGTGCCCGCGCCGCCGCCGCTCCGCTTCTCCCCCCCGCCTGCCCAGGCTTGCCGCGCGCCAAACAGCTGTTTGGTGCTGCAAGCCTGAGAAGGAGGGAGGGAGGGGGAGGAGAAGCCGAGCGGCGGCGCGCTCGGGGAGGTGGCGGGGGTGGAGCGGAAGTGAGCTGGGGCGGGGAGCAGTTCCTCTTTCTCCCCCCCCCTCGCTCCCCTCCGCTCCGCCTCAACGTGCTGCCTCTCTCTCGCCTGAGAGGGAGGGGGGAGAAGCGGAGTGGTGGCGTGTTCAGGGGAGAAGGCAGAGCAGAGGTGAGCTAGGGTGCAGGGTTGCGGGCGGGGGGAGCCGCAGGAAGCAATGGTGGGGGGGAATGCGGCACACACAGGGGAGGAGGTGGGGAAGGGGCAGAGTTGGGTCAGAGCCGGGGGCACAAAAAAAAAGCAGGGGCGGCCAAAAATTTTTTTGCTTGGGGCAGGAAAAATCCTAAAGCCGGCCCTGTCCCCAGGGGGCAATTTAAAGGGCCTGGGGCTCCCAGCAGTGGCTGAAGCCCCACGCCCTTTAAATTGCTTCCAGAGCCCCACTGCTGGAGTTCTGGGGTAGCGGCTGTGGGGCTCCGGTGGCTATTTAAAGGGCCGGGTCTCCCCTGCTTCTACCACCCCGGCCCTTTAAATAGCCACCGGAGCCCCGCGGCTGCTACTCCATGGCTCCGGGGGCTATTTAAAGGACCAGGGCGGTAGAAGCAGGGGAGCTGCAGGCCCTTTAAATAGCCCCCAGAGTCCTGGGGTAGCGGGGGTCTCCAGCTGCCTCTGCCGCCCCGGTCCTTTAAATAGCCGCTGGAGCCCCGCTGCTTCCCCAGGGCTCCGGCGACTAATTAAAAGATGGGGCAGTAGAAGCAGGGGAGCCCCAGGTTGCTGCTGCTACCCCGGGGGGGGGGAGGAGGAGAAGGGGGAGGCACTTACCTAACAGGGTGGTCTGGGGCTGGTTCTGATCCCCTCAGCCCCGCCCCTTCCGCCCTAGGCCCTGCCCCTTCCGCCCTAGGCCCCGCCCCTTTCGGGGGCCAGAGCTGGCCCAGCGTACCGGTAAGTCACTCGACTTACTTTCACCCCTGCCTGGTGGTAACTACAGGGCATGTCAGGCTCAACTAAGAATGAGACCCACCTGAGGAAGAGCTGGGTAGCTAAGGGTATGTCTACATTATCAGCAGGGGTCGATTTATCGCGTCTAGTCTAGACTCGATAAGTCAATCCCTGAGCGCTCTCCCATCGACTCCTGTCCTCCACCGCCGCGAGAGGCGCAGGCAGAGTCAACGGGGGAGCCGCAGCAGTCGACTCACCGTAGTGAAGTCCCGACGGTGAGTAGGTCTAAGTACGTCGACTTCAGCTACGTTAATCACGTAGCTGAAGATGCGTAACTTAGATTGCCCGCCCCTTCCCTTCCCCCCGCCCTCCCCCACCAGTGTAGACCAGGGCTAATATAAAGGAAGGGCTTCAAGACAGAAAGAAGCAGGAAGTTCAAGGGAGAGCAGGGTTAGGGATGCTCTCCCAAGAGGGGAACACCGGTAAAAGTTTAGGAGAATAGGGGTAGAGTAAGCTCCTGGAGTGAACCTTGATTAAAAAGTCAGGAACTGGTTCTCCAGGAAGAAAGTCCTGGGCAATGGTGCTTGCAGCAAGAGCCCACAAAGGGTCTAGGGACAAAGCTAGGTAGGAAGTAGTCCAGCAAAGAGTCTAAGGAAACAGATCTTAGCTACTCGTCCCTGCACTGGGAACCTGCGTAGAGGGAGGGCTTGGCTTCCCCTAATGACCACTGAGGAGGGTGGTGTGAAACACCTTGTTACAAGGGGTAAGGACTATTGAAAGCGCAGAGACAAGGGGATGTAAGGATGACTGGGCCCAGAGTTGAGGGCTGAAGACCTGGTGTAAGATCACTGGACTATAATTCAGGGGACCCGGTCCCTTCAGAAGGGGTGGGAGTAGGGTGACCAGACAGCAAGTGTGAAAAAAGGGATGGGAGAGGGGAATAATAGGAGCCTATAAAAGAAAGAGACTCCAAAATTGGGACTGTCCCTATAAAATTGGAACATCTGGTCACCCTAGGTGGGAGTGAATGTGACCTGGATGGAGGGTTGCGTCATGAGAAGAAGCAAAGCACTGGAGGGGCTGCTCACGGGGTGTTGGAGGATAACCTGCTATGTCATACCCAGCTATGAGGTGAATTACACTCCTACGGAGTCCTATAGCAGCTGTTGTATCATTTTGCCTGGGATTGGTGTCAGGTTGACAAGTCTATAATTACCTAGGTCATGCTATCTTACCCTTTTAAAATACTGGTACAACATTAGCTTTTGTCCAGTTCTCTGGAACTTCCCTGGCATTCCAAGACTTACTGAAAATCCAGACTAGTTGTCTGGAGCGCTCCTTGGCCAGCTTTTTTAAAAAAAACTTTTGATGGCAAGTTATCTGGACCTGCTGTCTAACTTTAGTTGCTGCTGTTTAATATCTCCCTGAGTTACTGTTGGAATGGAAAGTATTTCATCACGTGATAGGAATACATCTGCCTTTTTCCCAAGCACAGAACAGAAATATTTATCGAACATGCCTGCCTCTTCTGCATTATTACTGAGAATTCCATCTAGTATCTACCAATACCTTCATGGCTGGAGAGCCAAAGGAAAGGTTGATGCACAATACCTCCCAGAGCTTCCCCTGGCATCCAACAGGTCTGCCCCTTTGTCTGGCATAACATAGTCCCAAGTGCTGATGAAAATAGCAATTTTCACTAGTTTAAACCTTAAGTAATGTACAATTGATGCTGCTGTTGCTATAGGGATAGAACTTCTGCCAGTTTCCCACAGGATCCCCTCCTTTGATGATGTAACATGGTCCATACTCACTGATGTTGACATCTGCCAGACCTGAAGGGGTGAATGAGTTACTGTGAACATCAATACCCTTGAATATTTCACACCGCATTTCAATGAAGCGCCGAACAGGGGAAGGACGTATGTCATACAAGTTGAGCTCAGCTCCCCATTGTGAAAGCTCCCAAGGTAAGGTGACGTGCACTTTTCACTGTGGATGAACTGTAAATTGTATTTGAAACCAAATACTTCAATTAAAATGGATATGCCTGGCTCACCTCTCTTCCTGGAGAATGACATTATTTGTGACTCCCACAGGAAAGAGGTCCCAATATTTAAGATTATCAGTTACCCACTTTCCATCTGTAATCCTGGTTTAAGAATCACATGGAGAATTTTGCTGTTCATATTTGAATAAACTGTTATCCTTGTTTGAACAGTATCATTCTTTTCCTAGTAGATTGTGTGTGTTTGACTACTGAGAGTGCCCAAATTTGCACAGTAAAGGAGATCTGACTTTCACTTCGATTCAAGACGCACCTTTAGCTCACTGGTGCAGCTGTCATGCTGGTGTCTTACCAGAGCCCCCTTCAAATTCCCTCCATTTTGTGAGGTGGAATAATAATCACACTTTGCTTCAATCACCGGCCTTGAGCTAGCGGAGGCAGTGGGACTATTCTTTGTGCACAGAAGGGGAGTGCGTTGCTGGGTGGGAAGAAAGGGTTGGTGTTTAGGACTCTATTCTGCCCTTGCTTTGTCCATTTGAGGAACTGCAGCTCACATGTTGAGGGGAGAAGAGAGCTTTTAGTCAGGGGGATAAACAACCTCTACTAGAGTCTCAAGAACTATATGTATGCACGCATGCATTTTCAAAACTTAATTCTACATTAGGACCTTTGAATATTCAATCAATGTCTATATAACGGAATTAAGGCCATCAGAGGTAAGACACAGCATATGCAGAAAAGATGCAAGCTCCCTCAGACTACCCCCCTAATATACCTCAATACCAACTTGGAGGGGCTACCATTAGAGGGATGTGGGTAGCTTAGTCTCCAGGTGCATTTACCTTTGACCCCTCTGCTTGTGTTTGTAACTGGGATATAATAGGTTTAATTGGAGGACTTCTTTAGCTTTGGGGATTTATGGGAATTGTGACAACTTTACATTGACCCAGGGGCCAGATAAATAGAGATAAATTGTTAATTTTCCCTGTGAGGCAGTCTTTTGTCAAATCACTTCACCAAAGTCATTGAGGACTCAGAATTCATGTCAGAGCAATGAATAAAACAGATTGGAGACCCATACAAACTGGGACTTCTCTAGTCAACTCACACAATGTGTGTGTTAATTTCAGATGCTGGAGCTTGGCAGTGCAGGGGTTTGTCTTTCCCCTTGGGAAAACTAGATTTAATATATTGCGTTAAAGGGAAATACAGCTGCAAGTGTGTAGAGGACGTTAACACTAAGGGTGGAGAGGAATTGATTAGGGCTGTAAAAGGGATATAATAAAGAGTAAGTAGATGAAATGAAGCCAAGGAATCGAGACTGAACATTGGGGGGTGAAGAAGGGGAACTGCTTTTCGATGGCGGAGTAGTTTTCCAAAGGAAGAGGTGAAAGTACCATTCCAGGACACCTGCAACTATACTATAAGGGCCATTCCTACCCAGGCAGGGTATGGATAACATGCTCCAATGGGTCTTTTCTAGAACACCCATATATCCAAGACTTGGAGTGAGAATGAGTTTGGTGCCCTCGATTCAGTCTTTGCTGCCCACAAAATGCCACTCAGAGTTTGGTATACTTTCTGTTTTGTACAAAAGATATTTGTAAAATTAGGGTGTATTATCCCCATCTTCCCCCTTTTGGGGTCCATTGATCAACATGCGAATGCAGGTGGAGGTGGTGTTGGCTATCATTAGGGGTTTCCCAAAGGTAAAGTGAGTTGTGTAGGAATGCCTGTTGGTGAGATCACGAGGCCTGCCTTCCTCTCCCACCTCCTCTAGATAACTCTGGCTCACAGAATAGCCAGGGTGTTGCTGTCTTAGACTCAGAAAATTTAGTTTTGAAATCTTATGAGAATGAGCCAAGCCAGAGTAAATGCCCACTAGGTCATATAGTTCATCTTTGTTCCCTGGACTGAAGAAAAATTTGTCTGGTTTTAAATGATTCAAATGACAAGACTTCTGCTTCCCTTGTGAGACAGCAACACAATCTAATAGATCCCACTGTTAGGAAGACTTTTCTGATATTCAGCCTTCACTTTCTTTGCGTAATGTCAGGGTGTTCTCTGTGGAGATCATAGATTATAGGAACAGTTGTGAGGGTAGCACTTGTCTGAGTGCTGGGATTTAGTATGTCTACTCACTCCATCTGTAAAGGTAAATATGAGTAGCAAAATAGAAGAAGTGTAGCTCGCTTTGTTGTGAAAAGTTTCATTTAGGTGTTGTAATGCCCTCTTCCTGTCACGAGGGGTCAGAAAAACACTAAAAAGTTTGAGAACTCCCTGAAATTGTAGTGTCTGTGCGCGGAGAGGGGCAGTTTTAAGAAACAGAGTGCCGCTTTAATGTTAAAAGTGACAGCTAACTCCATCAGTCCAGCTAAGAATTTAAGAGTAGTTATGCTCAGAAAACGGACTCTGTGTGACAACAGCACCCTGTTACTGCCCAGATCTGCTTCCAATGTGTCTTCTGAGTCATATCTGTTTTGGTGGCTGATAGATTTAAATTTTTTTTAAACTACTATCAGCACTGTGGAGACAATAGACCTATAGTAGCGCAAAAATGAGTTCTAATCTGCCTTGCCATATCATCTTTCTGTAAATTCTACTTTCCAAATCTTTATTGCTGGAGACTGATGTAGGATGCAGAAAGAATCCAGCTTGAGTTCTTCCAAATGTCAGGCTGACCTTGAGGTGCCTGCTGTTAGTAACAATGACAGCTTGTGGTCCCATGTTTATTTCCCTGACCTCAACTACTTCCAGCTCCAAAGCTGATTCTCTGGCTTGCTGAGATTGTGTGGCAAAGCAGGAAGGGGTGGCGTGAAGGAGGAGCTGGTTATGGTTCTTTAATTCTCTGTCCGGTAAGTAAGAGCAGCCCGGGAGCTGCTCTGATTTGTTCCAGTTGGCAATAGTCCCCAAGGGAATACCCAGTAGCTGAATATAGCTCCATTTCTACCTTGTTCTGGTGAGTTTACACTGCATTTCACAAACTCAGTATGTTGACCACACTGCCTCCACTGTTTGTCCAAAGCAGGGTAAAAGTAAATGGAAAATACATATGGTAACGCTAAGAACACAAAATACCAGTATGGCTTTCCTGTAAGGGGTTGTAGAGTAAATAAATAGTGACTGATGTCAGACCTGTAGAAGGACCTGTTTGTCCCCATAATCTGACAAGATGGGAGGAATTAGAAACTGTACCCTGGACACCTGCCAGTGGCAACAGAGGAGTCGTAGTATTGATTCTCTGGATGGACTGGGAAATGTGCTTACCCTCTACAGCACAGTGGTGCTGTGCTAGTTTCTAGAGATTTAAGGTACCCCCTCCCTTCCTGTTACCATAGTATCTGAGTGCCTCACAATTTTTCATGCATTTCTCATCAACATCCCTGTGAGGCAGGGAAATACTATTTTCCCCATTTTACAGATGGGAAAATGAAGCACAGAGGGGGACTAAGCGCCTTGTCAGAGGCCAGACAGGAAGGCTGTGACAAGTTCCAACCCAGGGAATTGAACCCAGTTCTCCCGAGTCCTATGCCAGAGCCCCAATCACTGGGCAATCCTGAGCAGCATCAGTGGAGACTAGAGATTGCAGGGCTTGTAAATGTGTATGAAAGCCCTGGTTGTGTTACTGTATGATGAGTTTACTGTGTTATGAATTAATAGTAGAAACTTATTTTGGATAGCTTGGACTAAGGCCCTTACCAAGTTAAACTATTCAGATGGGTGGTGGTGGTTGCTGCAGAAGTTAACTAGGTGGCACTAGATCCTCCCATATTGTTGTCTCTATACTAATGAGACTTTGGGAGTATAATCTTGGTTACTGGTTTGAAGGTCCTGCTGTAAAGAAATAGTTTTTGCTGTATGTTACTGCAGCTTTCTCCATATACAATACAAGCCAAGACCCCGGGGAAAGTGTTAGAATCCATACTTCTGGCAAACACTGTCTCCCCAGTCACAAAGAGGTGACTCCCTGAGTGGTTCGCTCTGTGCTGAAGGAGGTGAAATTCCAAGGGCCCTTTGGAATAGAAACTGCCGAAAGGATGTAGGGATAAGTAGCATCTTTAGGAAGAGAATTTTCCTAACTGCTAAGTAGTTTTCTGTGGCTATCCACCCTGGCAGGCCCTCAGGTTGAGGAATCAGATGATGTACCTAGTGCAGAGGGTGCAGTGTGGACCAACCAGGTTATTGGACATCTTAGGAAGTCACAGATTGAGCAGTTAGTGGCTGAAAGGGGAGAAGGTTGGTGCCGAATTTCTTCCATTGGTTCTTTGCTGCCTGACCGACACCAGAGGAATAGAATCACAACCTTACTAGTTTGCTAAGCACCCCCAAACCCAACAGCAGATGAGAAATATGGTTTACTATCATCTTGGGAACTCTGTCACATACAGAGTATGTCTATATTACAAAATTCTGTTGACCTAAATTATGGCCACTACAGACATTAAATTGCTTTTGCATGTCTGCACTATGCTCTGTGTATCAGCGGTGCACATCCTCACCAGAAGTGCTTGCACCAATTTAACTGCCAGTGTGGGGCATCATGGGACAGCTTCTGAAAGGCAGCTATAGTCAATGTGAGCAATGCAGTGTCTATACTGACAGTGCATTGACCTAGCTACATCAACACGGACTCTCTGCCTCTTGTGGAGGTGGAGTTATGTCAGTGTAGTGGGCGAGTTACATCAGCAGAAGCGACGTTTTAGCATAGATGCTTAGTTAGGTCAACATAAGCTTTCTTATGTTGACCTAACTCTGTAGTCTAGACCAGGCCACAGACTGCCAAGAGAGGCACAAGGCATAGTCCTGACAGGTTGTGAAAGAAAGGGTGGGTATTTGTGCCTAATACAACTTCACTTACTCTTCTCCACATAAGAGTCAGCAGTGGGACCAGGAGATCAAAGGAAGGCATGCCTTGGAGGTGGGCTTCATGGAGCTCCTGGGGAGGCCAGGGGCAGTAATATGAGACGCTGGTGGGGAAAGGAAGGATCACTGAGCTAAAGGAGTGGGGCGCCTGATAATGAGATATTATACACCCTTGGAGCAGCTACCGGCACAGATCTAGGAAAGCAGCGAGTCCAGGATGGAGATGCTGGCATACTAGCAATTCCAGCTTAACTGGGAGATTCATCGTATCTGAAATAATAGTAATGGCATTTCTGAGCAAGCTCTTCACATTTTAGCAATGTTAATGACCACCTCTCTTGTCAGGGTCATCATTCAATAAACAGAGTGGAAGCTCCCACTCCTGTCTGCCTGGAGTATCTGTCTTCAGTATGCAGCTGTTGATCAATAATCTACAGTAGATCAGTAGAAAAAGTAAATAAAATAGATATTGATGAAATGTCTGTCTGTACCCATCTATCTAGGTCCATAAAACCATGTGTTGTACAACATTTCAGCCTTTGCTTTCAACATGTGATCAAGCTTGCAAAGTTGATTTCAGTTTAGAGTGATCATTACAATTGTCAGTTTAAGTAATTAATTTGTGGGTCATTAGCTCCTTTGAGACAGGTCCTCAGTTTTGCAGCTGAATTTGCTCTGTGTGCCCCGAAACTGAAATTTGACCTACGATCCCCATGTTCTATATGCAGCAGCTCCATTGGTGCTAAGCTGGAAGTAACTCTTTCAAAGTTTATTCTTGGCATACAGACTATAGCATAAAACTAGCATGGATCTTTCAAAGTGTCTGGAGCTAGTGAATGCTATTGAATTTCACATCCCTTTTGCTCTTGTAAAGCAGTGTCAGATTTTCAAGGTGCAGTTAAGTTCAGCAGATTCCAAGCTATAGGATCTGGATAAATGCATGGCAAATAGGATCCCTTAGGGAGATACGGTGAGTGTCATGCCCATAGTGTCAGAACCTATATATAGAAGATGAAGTCTAGGCTCAAAATGGTTTCTCACTGACCATTGATCTGGGACTAGGGCTTAATAAAACTGATTGCTCTGCCAAATTGTTTCTTGACCTCCAAAGTGTAGGTGACACTGAATTTATTATGCTCATTTTAGGAATTAAAATTGATTGTATTAAAACTTTGAAAAGCTTTCATTAGTGCCATAAGGGTTGGATACATCAGTGGGTCACATTTTACATGCAACTTGTTGAAAACAAAGGATTCCTACCAAAGATGAATTTGAGTTCTGTTCTGGTACAGCAACCCAATTAAATTAAGAGGAGGAAATCAGTAGTGTAGTTGAAAGTAAACACTGGTGAACTCTGTTTATCCACTTCTCATTTGGGGACTATGGAGTTTAGTTTGCCTGATAGCTCACAAGCCACCAAAACTAGAAATAAGTTAGCGTACCAGTGGAATGCTGAGGATATATCAGTTGTAAGGAGGTTTGCATGTCGCTCTCCTTCTGACAGGAGGGCGCAGGGCGCAGCTAGAGAATCCACCTGGTGATTAATCCAATTAGCAGTTAGTCCTTCTGCCCAACCCCTCAATCAGAGCAGTGAGCACTTAGCAGGCCTGGCCGACAATCAGCCCAGGCCTTAATTAGCCTTTCTGCCCCAGTCCCTCAATCAGGGCGGTTCACAGTTTATATCTCAGGCTGAATCCGTGCAATACAGCCCATCAGTTCAGGGTGGGGAATTCGCTCCCAACTGGGAGCAACAGCAAATGCACCTGGCACCCTAGCTCCAGCAGGCACCAGACCAATTCAGGCCTCCTGGCCTATTAGTGAGGAGGTAGCCACCCTTCACAGGTGGGGTACCTGGGGTAGGGGGACACAGGCCCTCCCACTCCTTTGCATCCCAGCCCAGGGCCCTATTAGGGGCAGGGTATTGCATCACTAGGTCAGCATGGATCTGCCCACAACACGCTGGCCAGTTCACAATAACACCACAGCTGAACCCTATTCGGCATCCCTGGGCTCCTTCCTACCCTTCCCAGTTTGGGGTACCTGGGTCATCCTAGGACTCCCCGGGGTAAACAGCCAACGGCAGTCCCAGTAGTTCATCAACATTGCTAGTCTCCAGCAATTCAGGTAACGCCTCTGGTCAGGCAGCTGTCTCCTTCAGCTCTGATTCCCAACAGCAAGGATGGCTCCTCTGGTGGCCCTTTTCCTACTGAGCTAGGAGGCTGGCCTTTTATAGTGCATCTTCCTGTCCCACCCCTCTGCTTGGGGCGGCTGCAGGCGGCCTGGTTCTGCCCACGAGGAGGAGATCTCAGGTCTCTACCCTTCTGACAGGGCGGGAGGCCACACTCCCTCACTACACCGTTTTCTGTTGCCATATTGCACTGAATTCCGGCCTATGCATCAGTGAGACATCAGACCTTGAATCTGACTGGCCCGGTCCATCAGACCAGCAGGTTGATTTTAGCACGGGTCCAGGATTAAATACAGCAAGTCCTAAATCTTGGGCCAATACCATTTTCAGTGCTTGGAAATAGCCCAGTAATACTTTTTATTGGTGTGCAGGTCCCTGACTTCCCATCTGTGTGGTCTTTGTTTTAACAAGCAAGCACGTGTGTGTGTGTGTACATAACATAGACATTTTGTTGTTTGTTTGTTCTCCTAGGGATGCTCATCTTAGATACAGCACCCCTTTCTCAGGAATTCAGTTTCATTGTTTGTTTGTATTGCAGTAGCATATAGAGGCTCCAGTGGAGAGCAGGGCCCTGTTGTTCTAGGCTCTGTACATAAACAAAAAAATGTTCCTGCCCCAAAGAGCATATAATCTAAATAGACAAATCAGAGTAGAAAAAGAAGTGTCAATTGTCCAAAGTTTACACGTGGGGAGCTGACACCGAGATTGTCTCACATAGGGTCCAAGTTTATAGGCAGAGCTAGACACCAAACCCAGGTCTCCTGGTCCCCAGTCAGGTACCTTAGCCACAAGACCACTTCTCCGCAAACTTTCAGTTTGCTTTTATCCAATTTACCAGCAGAGTCAGAACGCAGTTGAGTGCTTAACCCTAGAGCATCCAGGGATGCCCCCAGCATCGAAACTGGGCACTCAGCCCTTTCCTCTAAGCACTTGACCATATAGCTTCCCAGATCCAAATTCCACATTAATTGCATGGGAGGCAGTTTATCCTGGGCACATCACTTTAAAGGAGGAGGTCAGAGAGATACAGACCTGTTGCCTTTGTTACTCGTAGAGAAGGTGAGCTGTGATCCTGCAGTTACATCCTCCTCATCTTTATTGCTATGCTATCTGACTCTAGTAGTAGTAGTTGGGGTACCATTAGATTCTGTCTCCTCCCTTCCTTTGCTAATTAATCAACTCTCCCAATGACAGCTCTTGACCATTAAATAATTTTCATTAGTATCCAGGGACCAACATCTTGGATGTGTCCATCTGTCTTCATTAACTCTGATTTCAGCACCAGGAAGAGTGACCTGAGTGACAGCAATAAGTCAGTCTCTTTTCTTGTCCCTTCCCCTTCCTTGTTTCTTTCTTAATGAACATTGACCATTCTGATGGGGGTTTTTATTGTATGTTTTAAGAAGGAGACAGGGGGTAAGTAACTCTACCTTCTCCCTCTTTCCCCAAAGAACTTCAGTGTACAGCCTTAAGAAAAAGGAACAGAATCTTTTTTAAAAGTAGATAAATAATGCATAATTGCCCTCATTTTGTCAGTAACCTAAGAATGTCTGTCCAGGTCAAGAAGGAAGAAAGGAAGATCAATCTTTATTGATGTCTGAATTATGTTCCTCCAGACTAAAAATTAACTTCTTCTGTTGCTTATCAGAATCCACCTTGTAGGCTGGCAGATCCTGGTGCACAGTGCCAGTCCAGGGAAGGAGCAGTTGGATTTCTTGGACAGTATGGCTACCTTTCCCTCAACCATGCTAAATGAATGGTGAGAACAGATTTGCATGTATTTGATGTAACAATATAATCTGAGAGGACATTAGTGGCCTCACACATCACTGTTTGGTATAGCAAACACTCAATTATGGCAATTGGGCATGACCTTGGCTACCAAATACTTTTGCAGCAGGTGGAGGAAGCAGTCTATTCTGCTCACGTGTTCAGTCACTTCTGGAAGGCATGCAGCTTCTCTCCTTCCAGTTGGAATAGCATTGATACAGGTTCTTCCTCTCCCGAGAGTGAGTGCTTTGTATGCAAGGACTTTGAAAGTAGGCTCCTAAAAGAGCTCTAAAATGAAGAGACAAATTAACATCTAGTGGACGGTGGTCTTATGTGTACAGCTACATCACAGATGGAAGGAAAATATGGTGGGCAAGTAAAGGAAACAAGAGTGACCGAAAACTGGAGTGCGAAAAGCAGTCATCCCTTTTTTATTGACTGCCTTGCGTGAAGGGAGAGGCTGGACGGACTTTTTAGAATTGCTCTGAGGGTAAGAACTGTTTGCTTGAGAGAGATTGACATGACATAGGGAGCAGAAGCATGGCCTTTACCAAGAGGAAGAGCAGGAGCTAACTGTTGGGCAGCAAAACATAGACAGGCCTGCTTGCCCGCATGGAGAACATGTCTGGGGATCAGGTAGTAGAACCATGCGACATTGTAGCCCCCAGGTCATGACCCTGTGAAGGATCCCAGGTCTACCATTCACCAGATCTACCCCTTCACCCTCTTCCCCTCCCCACTCCCCCGTGCACACACACTTCCAGCCCCAGACACCTGTTCATCTCACAGTAGGAGCACTGATGTGTGTAGTAAGCCGCCTGCTCTGGGTGAAAGAACTCTGTGTACCACTGTGCTGCTGCTCTGCTTGAAGAGCTGACAGGTTTTGAGACTGAGCTAGGTTGTCGCTCCCAAGTTGTCCCCTCTCTTGGACTTCTGACTTCAGGGGAAATTTACCCTCCATTATAGGATCCCACTCTCCTAACATGGGGGAACTGGTGGGACAATCCCACCCCATGAGAGACTTGGGAGGCTAGGGCTAGCCTTATTGGGATCCAGGAATAAAGGATCCCCCCCCAGCCTAAGAGGGGGAGGTCCACAGGATCTGGAAAACCAAATAATTACGAAGGACTAGGGCTAGTAGTAGGCAGATTTACTGGCGACTTTAGTCTTAGAGCTACCCATGTTCCTTCCTCCTTTGGCTTCTGTGCTCCATGCAGAACACCAATGGAACACAGAATCTGACATCCTGTGTGTGTTCAGTGCCCAATCTTCTCACAGTACTTTATTGACGAGAGCAGGTTTTCATATTATTCTTTTCTCTTTGGTTCTGCAGTGCTAACCAGAGTAATGTCATGCTGGAAGAGTGAGCTGGAATCTAGTCTCTCTCCTGCATAACCAACAGGATTGTTAAAGAAACTCTGATTGCAGAATCTTGTTTACAGTGGCTGAAATAGAACAGAACTTGACCCCTCCAGCTATCAGGCTGTGTTTGCAGGTCTGGCAGTCATGTGTGGAGAGAGGGAACATTTTACAGATGGGTAAACAAGCATAGAGAAGCTTAGGTCAAAAGAAACCAATCCGGTACAAAAGAAACCTAGCCGGTATCAAGCGGAGTGCCCCAAGGGTCGGTCCTGGGGCCGGTTTTGTTCAATATCTTCATAAATGATCTGGAGGATGGTGTGGATTGCACTCTCAGCAAATTTGCGGATGATACTAAACTGGGAGGAGTGGTAGATAGGCTGGAGGGCAGGGATAGGATACAGAGGGACCTAGAGAAATTGGAGGATTGGGCCAAAAGAAATCTGATGAGGTTCAACAAGGATAAGTGCAGGGTCCTGCACTTAGGACGGAAGAACCCAATGCACCGCTATAGACTAGGGACCGAATGGCTAGGCAGCAGTTCTGCGGAAAAGGACCTAGGGGTGACAGTGGACGAGAAGCTGGATATGAGTCAGCAGTGTGCCCTTGTTGCCAAGAAGGCCAATGGCATTTTGGGATGTATAAGTAGGGGCATAGCGAGCAGATTGAGGAGGTGATCGTTCCCCTCTATTCGACAGTGGTGAGGCCTCATCTGGAGTACTGTGTCCAGTTTTGGGCCCCGCACTACAAGAAGGATGTGGAAAAATTGGAGAGAGTCCAGCGAAGGGCAACAAAAATGATTAGGGGTCTGGAACACATGACTTATGAGGAGAGGCTGAAGGAACTGGGATTGTTTAGTCTGCAGAAGAGAAGAATGAGAGGGGAATTGGTAGCTGCTTTCAACTACCTGAGAGGTGGTTCCAAAGAGGATAGTTCTAGACTATTCTCAGTGGTAGAAGAGGACAGGACAAGGAGTAATGGTCTCAAGTTGCAGTGGGGGAGGTTTAGGTTGGATCTTAGGAAAAACTTTTTCACTCGGAGGGTGGTGAAACACTGGAATGCGTTACCTAGGGAGGTGGTAGAATCTCCTTCCTTAGAAGTTTTTAAGGTCAGGCTTGACAAAGCCCTGGCTGGGATGATTTAATTGGGGATTGGTCCTGCTTTAAGCAGGGTGTTGGACTAGATGACCTCCTGAAGTCCCTTCCAACCCTGATATTCTATGATTCTATGAAACCATTGGATTTTTGGCACTCAATTTGAGACAAGGGGCTAAATACTCTTATGCAACTCTATTGACTTCAGTGGTGAGTTTGGCCAAAGGGGCACAAAAACTGAGACTCCTAGAAGAAGTCACCAATTCTGAAAATGACCTAAAGTGGTTGGCCCAAGCTAGCAAGGCAGGTCCGTGGCAGAACTGTGAGAAGAACCCAGGATTCCTGGTTCCCAATTCCCAGCTTTCAGCAGAGGCTCACATTCTTTACTAAACTTCTAGCCTGTGTGTTTGTTTATGGAATTTTCTCTTGCTTTAACAATTCTGGGAAGCAGAGGGAAGGAAAGAGGATCTGAGATGGATGGAGAGGGGTAATAATAGGAAAAGAGGTAATACAAGTAAGAAGCACAGGAACCAGGGGGGAGGGGAGGGGAATGAGGAGGAAAAAGTGTAGTGAATAGCTATGAGACTGACTCTCCGGGGAAAATGGTATATGTTCTGTAAGAGGTATGTAGCTGTCTGGGTCATAGGGTCAGTGCCCCTGCCTGACCCTCGTCAGTGCTAATAATGTATTATCAAGTGCTTGACTGCTCACTGCAGCTTGTTAATTGATTGACAGAGTATAAAGGAAAACGACAGTGGTTACCTGAAGTGAAACTGAACTTTAATTGTCATCCTGTCCCTTGGCAACATCTACCCTCCCCCTCATTTGTAATGTTTACTGCCCTCTCCTTCACGCTGTCCCTGCTGTTCCATCTGCCCATAAACTGTAAGTTAATAGACACTGAAGTCAGTTCTTTGGCCCTTAGTTTAAAGAACTTGAAATTGGGAGTCCATCTAACAGGACACTGCTTGTGTGAAGGGTGAGACCTGTGGTGAATATGTGCCAGGAAGAACTACTTCCTGCCCTCACTGCAGGTCTAGCAGGGTCTGCTGTCCAAGTATGTGCTGTAATTAGATAATTAAGATCAGTGGTGCTGGAACAATTTTTATAGTGGGGGTGCTAAGGGCAGAAACCATGTATATGAGTTGTTGTTACGACTTCAAGCCAGGGGATGCAGCAGCACCACCAGCACCTATGATCCGTCTGAATGTTCCCTCCTCCCTCTTGTAAAACAAGAATTTGTTAGACTTTCCTGTGGCTGAATCTTATCTGGTGGTAACTTCTAATTTAAAATCTACCTTTGTGCAAGTGGTGGAATTAGCACATGCCTCCATCATCCCACCTGTCTCATCATCCCACTCGGGTAGTTTTCTCCTGGGTTTAAGCGGGGAATTAGTACTTGACTGTGTACCACTGCTGGGTGCCATGACTACATAATTCTACACCACCTTGCTCAGTATTCCATGATATAGCACAGGGAAAACAAGTAGTTTGCTTGTTTTCTTATCTAGAACAGTGTCCCTGGTGGATGTTTCCTGATGCACCATGCAAAGGAGTATGTGCTGTCTGTAAAGTTCAGGGCACATACTCAGCATGGGGAGCAGCTGACCAGCCCTCTGTGGAGAAAGAAGTGGTTCGGGACTATTTAGAAAAGCTGGACGAGCACAAGTCCATGGGGCCGGATGCGTTGCATCCAAGAGTGCTAAAGGAGTTGGCGGATGTGATTGCAGAGCCATTGCCCATTATCTTTGAAAACTCATGGCGATCGGGGGAAGTCCCGGACGACTGGAAAAAGGCTAATGTAGTGCCCATCTTTAAAAAAGGGAAGAAGGAGGATCCTGGGAACTACAGGCCAGTCAGCCTCACCTCAGTCCCTGGAAAAATCATGGAGCAGGTCCTCAAGGAATCAATTCTGAAGCACTTAGAGGAGAGGAAAGTGATAAGGAACAGTCAGCATGGATTCACCAAGGGCAAGTCATGCCTGACTAATCTAATTGCCTTCTATGATGAGATAATTGGTTCTGTGGATGAAGGGAAAGCAGTGGACGTGTTGTTCCTTGACTTTAGCGAAACTTTTGACACTGTCTCCCACAGTATTCTTGCCAGCAAGTTAAAGAAGTATGGGCTGGATGAATGGACTATAAGGTGGATAGAAAGCTGGCTAGATTGTCAGGCTCAACGGGTAGTGATCAATGGCTCCATGTCTAGTTGGCAGCCGGTATCAAGTGGAGTGCCCTAAGGGTCGGTCCTGGGGCCGGTTTTGTTCAATATCTTCATAAATGATCTGGAGGATGGTGTGGATTGCACCCTCAGCAAATTTGCAGATGACACTAAACAGGGAGGAGAGGTAGATATGCTGGAAGGTAGGGATAGGATACAGAGGGACCTAGAGAAATTGGAGGATTGGGCCAAAAGAAATCTGATGAGGTTCAACAACGACAAGTGCAGAGTCCTGCACTTGGGACTGAAGAATCCAATGCACCGCTACAGACTAGGGACCGAATGGCTCGGCAGCAGTTCTGCAGAAAAGGACCTATGGGTGACAGTGGACGAGAAGCTGGATATGAGTCAACAGTGTGTCCTTGTTGCCAAGAAGGCCAATGGCATTTTGGGATGTATAAGTAGGGGCATAGCGAGCAGATCGAGGGACGTGATTGTTCCCCTCTATTCGACACTGGTGAGGCCTCATCTGGAGTACTGTGTCCAGTGTTGGGCCCCACACTACAAGAAGAATGTGGAAAAATTGGAAAGAGTTCAGCAGAGGCAACAAAAATGATTAGAGGACTGGAACACATGACTTATGAGGAGAGGCTGAGGGAACTGGGGATATTTAGTCTATGGAAGAGAAGAATGAGGGGGGATTTGATAGCTGCTTTCAACAACCTGAAAGGGGGTTCCAAAGAGAATGGCTCTAGACTGTTCTCAGTGGTAGCAGATGACAGAACAAGGAGTAATGGTCTCAAGTTGCAGTGGGGGAGATTTAGGTTGGATCTTAGGAAAAACTTTTTCACTCGGAGGGTGGTGAAACACTGGAATGCATTACCTAGGGAGGTGGTGGAATCTCCTTCCTTAGAAGTTTTTAAGGTCAGGCTTGACAAAGCCCTGGCTGGGATGATTTAATTGGGGATTGGTCCTGCTTTGAGCAGGGGGTTGGACTAGATGACCTCCTGAGGTCCCTTCCAACCCTGATATTCTATGATTCTATGATTCTATCTCTGAATATATTTTATTTAATTCAGCCCCACTTCTTCACTTGTTTTACAAAATAAAAAAACCAATCACTCAGCTCTCGAATTAGTGAGTAAGTTCTGAAAAGGTGTTATTTAGTTGTAGTAAATCACAGAATGGAACCATGCATTCATAAAACATTTTATGCATCCATACATCAATATTTCAACATGGAACACAGACATCAACATTTCATTTTAACTACATTGCAGATCTCCCTGTCAGGGAAGAAAGTTGAAATCTTCAAGCCAGCCCAAGACAATCTCCAACTCCCATTCTCCCACGGGGTCATGGTGATATCATATTAGCAGTTCCTTCCATGCATTCTTCTAATGATATGTGAGACACCAGGCCTGCCTTCAGCCTAGTGAATCTCCATTGCAGACCATGGAGTTATGCAGGGAAAACCTGGCCAAGTTTTGTCCTTGTATACACTTCTCTTTCCACAGGCTAAAGGGAGGTCTAAAAGCCACGGATGAAAACATGCGTATGGGGGAAATGTTGCTATAAAAATCTCCAGTGTATAGGGGGAAAGAGCTCAGGAAGATCTAGCAAAAACAGGTGTCTAGAGATGGGCCATGACAATGATTAGAGGCAAGGGGAGACTTCCATCCTACAGTGACTGCACTATAATAAAACCTAAGAAAGGACAGATTTAAAAGATACTAAGATTATTTTATTGAGAGACTAGAAGAACAAGGGGGCAAGACAGAGGTACAGAAGCTAATGAATGATTATAGGTGAGGTTAATCAGCATCCCTGTTAATCCTTTTTATAATATAAGAACAAGGACACATCCGATTAAATTTTAAAGGCAACAGCTATAAAAATGATAAGAGGAAATGTTTTTATATAATTATCTTGTGGCAAGGAGTTCCACAAGTTGTCACTGAGTGTAAGAATGTCTGAAAAAATAACAAGAACATCTGTAGTTACATCAAATAGGGTAAAAAATACAAGGGACATAAACCTTCAACTTCAGGGAATAAGGAAGAAATTTACCTAGTGGTTAAGTTTCACCATAATTGACACTTATGGGGGTTTTGTACTTTCCTTTGTAGCATCTGTTGTTTACTATTATGTGTATCATTGTAGCATCTAATGGCCTTAGCTGTACGCCTGGACACCATTGCACTAAGCACTGAACAAATATCTGGTAATAGGTATTATAGGCAGGATACTGGAGTAGGTGGACATCAGTCTAATTCAATATAACAATTTCTGTTTTTAATATGGGGAGAAAATATCACTTTTGATATTTTTAATTTTACAGGAGTAAAGTGAGCTTTTCAGAGTTGTTATACATTACCTTGATCAGTGGTAAATGTAGATGGTGGACACTTTGGTAATCGTTTCAATGATACTTAAAAAAATCATCTTAAATAATTTCTTCTTTTAAGCACATAGCTGTGAAAGAGATTGAAGGGATTCTAAACAACCCAGGAATCGTTATAGAACAACAACAAAAAAAAAGTAAAAGTGAATTGTGGGTGAAGTCTACTGGAAAAAATGTGCAAGGTTTAGGTCACCAGCAAGTTTTTCAGTTGATTTCCTCTTTCGTGCCTATCATATCACAGGTTCTGGGATTTGTATCTACAAGGACAGGGCAAGGAAAGGCTAAGGCAAAGCTGGTTTTCTTTTGCTGTTTACATAAAGTGAGAGAAGTCTGCATGGGTGTTCGGACCAGAGTATTCTCCCTGACTGTTGAAGAAGCTGAAATATTGATTCATTGGAGTTACACAAAGAGAATTCAAGTTACTGAGAATGTACTGACCTATGATATTTTCCCCTTTACCTGGAACCTACTACTAAGTATATGTGAAAACATTTTCTCCTCCCAGAATCGTCAGTCCTCATCAAGGCACAGTTGTCTTTGAAAGAGGACACATTAGAAATCAGTAATAATCTCCTGGGGATTCTTATGCAGACAATAGAGTAGAATAAAATCTGGTTTTAAAAGGTACAGTGTCTTTGTGATATCTTGAGTTTGAAAGTACTTTACAAACCCTGAGCACTAATGGGCAGTGACCACTCAGTAATAGCTCCAACAGAAAAGTGGGAATGAGGAAAATTGTCCAGGACACCAAAATGATCATCTGTTTTTTACAAAGGTCGTGTCTTGGCATGGTATCTTTAGCTCTGCAACCCCTTCCAAATCTGTACTGCAGTAACAGCATTTGCATATGATCCCAGCTTGTGACATGGAATTTTGAACTACAGCTTGCCCCACCAACAAGAGATCTGTCAAGGGAGACTGATGGTATCAGATGAACCATCGTGGATTTCTGGGCATGGAGGAGGCTTGTATGTCTTTGTTTTGTTTTGATAGGTCCTCAGAGTCCCGTTTCATTCTTCAAGTGCATTTCCCATTGATATAACTCTCAAAGTAGAATTACAGCCATTACATTTGCTGCATAGGTTAAAAAATACAGCATGTATGTAACCTCTATGAGATCTATATTAAATAGTAATGGTGAGGGAGAAATACCATTATCTCTACGTAAAGACTAGGAGTAACTCAAGACTAGGAGTGTGATGTTCTCTATATAGTTGCTAAAGATGGTCAGATCTTGAAAACAGCGAACGTAGGGTGTGAGAGGCACCTACCAAACACAAAGAAATGGTAAATGGGAGGGAAGGAAGCATTCTTTCCTTGTTAGCACATCAAAATGTAGTTGTGTTAATATATGAAACTTAACTGCTCTGCTTCAAGAAAATGTCCTTAAAAGCATGTAACCAAATTAAAACAATACATATCAAATAATTCTATATTACTGTAAATGCATTGGCTGCAAACTCAACATTTCCTCCAAACAGTCTTTTTAAAGACATTAGGAGGCCACTTGTCCATTTGGGTGGTGAAGTAAATTTCTCTTTGTTAGTGATAGCAACAGCTGCATTAGCCAGGAAGTTGTGAGGCCATGTCAGCTGCGGGAAAACCCCTTCCATAATTAGAGGGGCCGAGAAGAGAGCTCCTCTTGGATGAAAGCGTTAACACCTCCATGTTAAAATAATTCAAATCTACTCAATCCCAAAGAAAAAGAGAAGTCATTGTTTTAGTGTCTAGCACCTTGTTTTGATTTCCCTGAATGCTGCAATTGTGGATTCCATAATGGAGAGTTACAGACTTCGGACTGTATTAGGGTATGTCTTCACTACGAAATTAGGTCGAATTTATAGAAGTCGGTTTTTTAGAAATCGGTTTTATATATTCGAGTGTGTGTGTCCCCACAGAAAATGCTCCAAGTGCATTAAGTGCATTAACTCGGTGGAGTGCTTCCACAGTACCGAGGCTAGAGTCGACTTCCGGAGCGTTGCACTGTGGGTGGCTATCCCACAGTTCCCGCAGTCTCCGCTGCCCATTGGAATTCTGGGTTGAGATCCCAATGCCTGATGGGGCTAAAACATTGTCGCGGGTGGTTCTGGGTACATATCGTCAGGCCCACGTTCAGCAGCAGACAATTGTTTTGCGCCTTTTTTCTTGAGGTTACCTGTGCAGACGCCATACCACAGCAAGCATGGAGCCCGCTCAGGTAACCATCACCGTATGTCTCCTGGGTGCTGGCAGACATGGTACTGCATTGCTACACAGCAGCATCAACCCATTGCCTTGTGGCAGCAAACAGTACAGTATGACTGGTAGCCGTCATCGTCATGTCCGAGGTGCTCCTGGCCACATCAGCCAGGAGCGCCTGGGCAGACATTGGCGCAGGGACTAAATTTGGAGTGACTTGACCAGGTCATTCTCTTTAGTTCTGCAGTCAGTCCTATTGAACCATCTTACGGTGAGCAGGCAGGCGATACAGATTGCTAGCAGTCCTACTGTACCATCTTCTGCCAGGCAGGCAAGAGATGAGGATGGGTAGCAGTCCTACTGCACCGTCTTCTGCCGAGCAGCCATGAGATGTGGATGGCTTGCAGTCCTTCTGCACCGTCTGCTGTCAGCCAAAGATGTAAAAGATAGATGGAGTGGATCAAAACAAGAAATAGACCAGATTTGTTTTGTACTCATTTGCTTCCCCCCCACCGCCGTCTAGGGGACTCATTCCTCTAGGTCACACTGCAGTCACTCACAGAGAAGTGCAGCGAGGTAAATCTAGCCATGTATCAATCAGAGGCCAGACCAACCTGCTTGTTCCAATAAGAACAATTACTTAGGTGCACCATTTCTTATTGGAACCCTCTGTGAAGTCTTGCCTGAAATACTCATTGATGTAAAGCCACCCCCTTTGTTGATTTTAATTCCCTGTAAGCCAACCCTGTAAGCCATGTCGTCAGTCGCCTCTCCCTCCGTCAGAGCAACGGCAGACAATCATTCCGCACCTTTTTTCTGTGCGGACGCCATACCAAGGCAAGCATGGAGGCTGCTCAGCTCACTTTGGCAATTAGGAGCACATTAAACACCACACGCATTATCCAGCAGTATATGCAGCACTAGAACCTGGCAGAGTGATACCGGGCGAGGAGGCGACATCAGTGCGGTCACGTGAGTGATCAGGACATGGACATGGACATATGGAACCAGGCCATTAATGACACAACCCTGAATAATTCCTTTACAATTTACATAGTTGTCTCTCTTGGTAATGCCCTTTTTAGGAGTCACGCTTGTTGAGTATTCTATGGAGCTGTTTTTATGAAGGTGTGTGAGGGGGTGGAGTTGTGGCCCCTTGCTGGAGGCCTCAGGATCCTGCCACACCCATCCCAGGAAAGAAACAGTGGAGCAGTCCTCCAAGTGGGTTAGAGTGGCTGAAGGGGAAGCAGCCAATAAGAGAGGCTGCAGGGAGCAGCCAATGAGGGCCCAGGAGGCTCATATAAAAGGAGCTGCAGGACCAGTGTGAGTGTAGTCTGTTTGTAGGGACGGGGGGAGTAAGAGGTGTTCTTTGCTGGCTGCAGGTGTAGAAAGGGCCTGGCTAGATCAGTCTGTTAGCAGGGACTGAGGGAGCAAGAGGTAGGTAGTTGCTGGTAGGGACCAGGGAAGCAAGGGAATAGCTTCTGGGCTGCCAGGACTCACTTAAGACAGGCCCAGGGAAGGGACTATCTGTGGAACTATTACCCCTGGGAAGGGGCTGATCTAGACTGACCCAGCTGGAGAGCTGAGATCAGAGAACTAAAGGACAGGTAAAGAAGCTTCCAGAGAGGAAGCCCTGAGGGTGCTGCTTCACCCCAGAGTGGGAACCTTCATATGTTAGCTGGCCAGCTAGGATACTGAGATAGGCCCTGTTGGTCAGACTGAGGACCGGAGCCCGGGGAGGACTACAGGACATTATTGAGGGCTTTGAGATAGACTTGGTTAGACAGTGTACCTTGGAAAGGGAGAATGTGTAGGCGACTTGCTCAGAGGACTGAGTCACTGAAAACCTGCTGAGATCCGTCGACCGGAGGTGGGTGCCATCCCACTGAAAAGAACTGAGAGATTGCAGGCACTATTGGTCAGAGAAAGGGGGCACTTGTGAGAGGCAGTTGCTAACCCTGGTAAAAGCTGATAATTTATAATTGAGTTTAATGCATCTAAAAGCCAAGTTATATACATCATAGACCATTATACCTGCCAACAGGAACCCTTAGAAAGAGAAGTGGGAGAATGAGCTCTGAGCTGGTCTGTCTTTGGAGATCAAAGCTGAGACTGAACTTTCTAGGCAGACTCAGCTTTGTGATTATACATTGACTGGCCCCTCTTTATTAATTCATACATCTAATCAACAGACCTGTTTCAATAAATGTAATATCCTAAATAAAGCTAGACTTGAGACTAAAGCACCACTCTATTTCACTCTCCTACACAGGGCCAGGTCCTTGGGTCTGGCTGCACTGTACTTGGTGAAGGATCTCAAAGGGGTGTGTGTGTGTGTGTGTGAAGAGGAGGTGGTTTAAGCCACCTTTCTGCTTGTTGGCACAAAGAGAGGACTGAGCTGTTCTAAGTTGTGCTAAGGGCCAGTTAAGAAACCCCTTAGGATCACCCTGCTTGTCAGAGATCACTGGAGTTCATAAGTGACTGATTCTACCCCTTCCCAGCTAGTCCCTCTCTCCACTCGGGAAGACAACCTACACCAGGGAGAAGCAGATGGCTGACAGCTGATTAAGATAGCTAAACATTGTTAGGAGAATCTTCAACAGCCGTGGTAGGAGAGCACCCCATGGCCTCTGTGCTGCCAGATTGGCAAAAAGGGATTGCCGTTTGGGGCCAAGACCTGGTTCCAGGAGGCTTGTAAACCTGAGCTCTCTAAATGAGAGAGGAAAGAATGCAAAAGAAAGTCCAGTTTAAGCAAAAGTCCTGACTCTAACATGACCCATGCTACACTTCTCTGTTCAGTCACAGTGATTTCTGTTACAGTCCAACATCCCCTTGTATTTTGTCTAAGTAGGCTGTGAATGCTTTGGAGTAGGGCCCTTTATTCTTCTATTCTACAATGAGCCTACAGTATTATACCATGGGTACTAAATAAATGATAATAGCAATACCTCATGGGGAGGGGGGAAAGGGGAGAAAAAAAAGACCTCTGTGCTTTCTTCTCCCATAAATGAATCTATTTATATGGCTACAGATCTATTCTATCCCTATCCTATAAAACACACTGCATCCACGGTTAGTTTGAAATAAATTAGGGAGTCATTTGTCTAACGGGTGTTGGTACTACTGCAAAGCGGGCCGTGTTCCTGCCTTTGCCTTCTCCGGCAGATATCACAGTTCATTACTTTGATGAGACCAAGCAAATTCTTCCAGTTGTGTTAATTTGCCCCCAAGCCAGTTTGTGTCATGTTTGCAAGAAGTCTGTGTGACATTTTTTAGCCTTCTCTGTCCCTCCTGGTTTTGAGACCTAAAATAATAATTACAGCACATCCCATTTCATTGTATCGTTTCTGAAGTGGAAGAAGAGTTGGCATGTGGAGAACAAGGCCCTCTGATGTAGTGTAATATAACTTGCAGTGGTAGCAACCCACCAGGACCCTGAGGAGACTTTCCCTCTGGTCACATGAGAAATCAGATGTGCCCACCAGTGGGATGGGTGAGCAGCAACACACTAGTACAGAGTGTGTGGTTCTTTCCTCTCCAGGCTGAGTGGCATATTTCTCATTCTTGACAGAAAGGTCACTATGTAGAAGAGCCCTTTGGGGGATGGCAACAAGGGGATGAGTCTTTTGAATGACTTTGATCTCCCCAGTCAGCAGACGATGCAGTGGAATAAGTTGGGGGGGAATGCTGCTGTCTTCACTGGCAAAGCCTACTGTTCCCAAGTTGCCTACTGCTATGATATTCACGATTCCTGCATGAATATATATTGACAAGAGACTATTTATGGATTTGTTAGTACTTCCTTGGTGCTCTAGGTCAGTGTTTCTCAACCTTTCTAGGCTACTGTACCCCTTTCAGGACTCTGATGTGTCTTGCATACCCCCAAGTTTCACCTTACTTAAAAACTACTTGCTTACAAAATCAGACATAAAAATACAAATGTATCAAGCACACTATTACTGAAAAAGTGTCTACTTTTCATTTTTAGCATATAATTATATAATAAATTTATTGGAATATAAATATTGTACTTACATTTCAGTGTATAGTATATAGAGCAGTGTAAACAAGTCATTGTATGAAAGTTTAGTTTGTACTGACTTTGCTAGTGCTTTTTATGTAGTCTGTTGTAAAACTAGGCAAATATCTAGATGAGCTGATGTACCCTCTGGAAGACCTCTGTGTACCTCTGGCTGAGAACCACTGCTCTAGATGCATGGTTTGTGAAGCACAATGGAATCCTTAGAAGGTGCTAAATGCAAAAGGTTATTCTCTCTGTGTGAGACAGTCACTGCCCAAATGCTCCCAATTTGTGTCTGTGTTTCATATTAATGACATGTTTCATAGTGCATATGAAGCCAAGGCTGAGTTAGTACGTTGAGCTAACAATGAACATCACTAAGAATATAAGGATGGGGGCAGATGAGAAGTAGTTATTTGTATCCTGAGCCTGTTGCATTCTCCGCCTCCCCTCTGCCCCACCCCGCCCTTCAGTTTCATAGTTTATATTTCTGACTACATTGGTTGTGGGTGAGACTCAGAACTATTTTCCAAAATTTAGTACCATACCATTACGTAGGATGAGCTTTCACCTATAGTCTTAAGTTTGTTTGTATTTTATTAAAGCTTTTAAAAATAAACAATAATCCTGCTTTTCTTCAATCAGCATTTTTGCAAAGGAAAAATCTGTCTCAGTAGTTGCATCCCAGTCTTTAACAAATGGTTTTTGTGCTAAGGACAGGTATGAATAGCACAAGGAGTCGCACTAGGTATGCTAGGAGAGAGAGCATTAGACACTGATTATTTTTAGGAGAATTGAAAATGTATTTTCAAAATACTTCTACCATGAGAATGACACCCATCATTGGCCGGGGAGGCGGGGAGAGAGAATATCCTAGGAAAGAAAGCCAACAGGCTTTCGGAGAATTAGATATGATTTATGGTCTTTATTGAAATATGCCTTTTCTATAATGATTGCTTTCCCTATTTATATATCAAGAGAGGTATGGCTCAAACATAATTTTGAATGTGGGGAAATGCTTCAGACTGAACACAAAAGTGCCTTGATTGCACACAGGAGTCTTACATTGGACATAGAAGACTCTTAGGCCATGTTTACACTACCCACTGGATTGGCGGTTAGTGATCGATCTATTGGGGATCGATTTATCGTGTCTAGTGTAGACGCGATAAATCAATCCATGATCGTTCTGCTGTCGACTCCGGAACTCCACCACGGCGAGAGGCGGAAGCAGAGTCGACAGGGGAGCAGCGGCCATTGATCCCGCGCCGCGAGGACGTGAAGTAAGTGATTCTAAGTCGATCTAAGATACGTCGACTTCAGCTACGCTATTCTCTTATCTTAGATCAATCTATTTAAGATTGTGTATCTTAGATCAATCTTCCCCCCCCCAGTGTAGACCAGGCCTTAGACTGATTTGAAGAAGTACCTCAAGCTAAACATGAAGACGACTAAGGGCTTGTCTACACTGGCAATTTACAGCACTGCAACTTTCTTGCTCAGGGATGTGAAAAAACACGGCCCGGAGCGCAGCAAGTTTCAGTGCTGTAAAGCCCCAATGTAAACAGTGCACCAGCACTGGGAGCCACGCCTCTCGTGGAGGTGGTTTTTTTAGAGGGCTAGGAAAGCTCTCTCCCAGCACTCTGCCATGACTACACAAGCCATGTTAAAGGGCTGCCAGTGTAGACTAGCCCTTAAAAATGAACTTGGATGTATCACAGACTGATCAGGATGGGGAGGGTTCTTAGACAAAGCACAAATAGCCTTAGACTGGACATGAATATGTGTGAAATCAAGCAGGAGGGGTCATTGCTTGAACATACACAGATCTCACAAGCAGTGGACTAGAAGAATCAGAATGTAGAAATTCTGAGGCAGGAGGAAATGATAAATAGTAACTTAAGGTTTTGGACTCTGTTTGCTTAAGTGATTTAAATTTAGATCAGATGAAGAAGTAACAACTTTTGTATTCTTAACTCAGTCATACTCGACAGACGAGAATTTAGCTGTGGTATGCTTCCATCCAGGGCAGTCCTGCAGATTTGTGTCCTGTCTTAGAAAAGAGTATGTTGAAATCAGGTGAGACAATGCCTATGATTATGTGGCTGAACACTGCCAATCCTCCTTTTACTCCTTCTTTGTGGTGCATAAGCAAAACCTTTGGCATTCCCAAGAAATCTGGCATCTAAGGGTAAACACAGGAGTCTCCTTGAAACCAACTGTGATGAACTGGAAATAATAATTTTTTTATGACTACAGTTCAGGCCTCTGTGTGTTTCTATGGGTTACTTGCTATGGAGTTAGATGAAAAGGGGTTGTTAGAGGAATGAAGCAGGAAAGGCAAAACAATGAGAGAGACCAGAGTGGGGAAGCTGTTTATTGGGAAGTACACCCTACCTGGCTCCATCTAGGCTGGAATAGTTTATTCTTCCCAAGGGTAAGCCTAGGATCAAAGGAGGCTCCTGCACCATGAAAGGATCCTGGGTCTAGAAAAGGGATGGGGGTTTGAGTGAGTAGGGAGAGGCTGCTCAGGGAGTGTTATGAGAGCTGACAGGCGTGCAAGGAGACCCAGAGTATGCCTACACTACAATCAGTGGGGGTGATTGCAGCTCATGTAGACACACCCAACTTAGTTTCAGTCTAGCTAGCTCTGTAATGCAGTGGTGAAGCTGCAGCTGCATGTGCTTCAGCCCGGACTGTGCAAGCCCACCCAGAACCTTGCCTAATTACTCGTAGGACTAGTTTGCAGTGAAGTGTCTGCTGCTGCGGCTTCCCTCCTCTGTATCTGAGCTAGCTAGCTAAAACTGCCTTGGGTGTCTCAACATGAGCTGCAGTGGCACCTTCAATTGCCACGTAGACATATCCACAGAAAGAGAGAGAGACAGCAGCTGGGCACCATTTGCTTCTCCCAGCCCAGAGGTAGAGGTGGACCTTTGTACCCTTTGCTCTGTGTGCTTTGTACGTCTGGGTGAATGAATAAACAATGCCTTGTTTTGAAGATGCTGTCTTTGAGTCACTTTAATCAACTTTCTGTTCACAAAAAGAAAAGGAGAACTTGTGGCACCTTAGAGACTAACAAGTTTATTTGAGCATAAGCTTTTGTGAGCTACAGCTCACTTCATCGGATGCATGCAGTGGAAAATACAGTGGGGAGATTTATATACACAGAGAACATGAAACAATGGGTGTTACCATACACACTGTAAGGAGAGTGATCACTTAAGGTGAGCTATTACCAGCAGGTGGGTGGGCGGGAACCTTTTGTAGTAATAATCAAGGTGGGCCATTTCCAGCAGTTGACAAGAATGTCTGAGGAACAGCGGGGGGAGGGGAATAAACATGGGGAAATAGTTTTACTTTGTGTAATGACCCATCCGCTCCCAGTCTTTATTCAAGCCGAAGTTAATTGTATCCAGTTTGCAAATTAATTCCAATTCAACAGTCTCTTGTTGGAGTCTGTTTTTGAAGTTTTTTTGTTGAAGAATTGCACTTTTAGGTCTGTAATTGAGTGACCAGAGAGATTGAAGTGTTCTCCGACTGGTTTTTTTAATGTTATAATTCTTGATGTCTGATTTGTGTCCATTTATTCTTTTATGTAGAGACTGTCCAGTTTGACCAATGTACGTAGCAGAGGGGCATTGCTGGCACATGATGGCATATATTACATTGGTAGATGTGCAGGTGAACGAGCCTCTGATAGTGTGGCTGATGTGATTAGGCCCTATGATGGTGTCCCCTGAATAGATATGTGGACACAGTTGGCAACAGGCTTTGTTGCAAGGATAGGTTCTTGGGTTAGTGGTTCTGTTGTGTGGTGTGTGATTGCTGGTATTTGCTTCAGGTTGGGGGGCTGTCTGTAAGCAAGGACTGGCCTGTCTCCCAAGATCTGTGAGAGTGATGGGTCGTCCTTCAGGATAGGTTGTAGATCCTTGATGATGCGTTGGAGAGGTTTTAGTTGGGGGCTGAAGGTGATGGCTAGTGGCTTTCTGTTATTTTCTTTGTTGGGCCTGTCCTGTAGTAGGTAACTTCTGGGTACTCTTCTGGCTCTGTCAATCTGTTTCTTCACTTCAGCAGGTGGGTATTGTAGTTGTAAGAATGCTTGATAAAAATCTTGTAGGTGTTTGCCTCTGTCTGAGGGGTTGGAGCAAATGTGGTTGTATCATAGAGCTTGGCTGTAGACAATGGATCGTGTGGTGTGGTCTGGATGAAAGCTGGAGGCATGTAGGTAGGAATAGCGGTCAGTAGGTTTCTGGTGTTTATGTTTATGGTGGTAGGGTGGTGTTTATGTGACCATCGCTTATTATCACCGTAGTGTCCAGGAAGTGGATCTCTTGTGTGGACTGGTCCAGGCTGAGGTCGATGTTGGGATGGAAATTGTTGAAATCATGGTGGAATTCCTCAGGGCTTCTTTTCCATGGGTCGAGATGATGATGATGATGTCATCAGTGTAGCGCAAGTAGAGTAGGGGCATTAGGGGACGAGAGCTGAGGAAGCGTTGTTCTAAGTCAGCCATAAAAATGTTGGCATACTGTGGGGCCATGAGGGTATCCATAGCAGTGCCGCTGATTTGAAGGTTTACATTGTCCCCAAATGTGAAATAGTTCTTACAACTACAACACCCACCTGCTGAAGTGAAGAAACAGATTGACAGAGTACAGGAGGAGTTGACCTGGACTGTGAATTCAGAAAAACGGCCAAGCTGAGGGCTGCCGTGAAGCTCCAAGGCGAGCAAATCCGCCAATAAGCGCAAGACTCACCAAGGTAGAGCAGGAACTTTTGTCACAGTATATAAATCTCCCCAATGTATTTTCCACTGCATGCATCTGATGAAGTGAGCTGTAGCTCACGAAAGCTTATGCTCAAATAAATTTGTTAGTCTCTAAGGTGCCACAAGTCCTCCTTTTCTTTTTGTGGATACAGACTAACACGGCTGCTATTCTGAAACCTTTCTGTTCACAGTTCCCTGGAGGTGCCACCCAAAGATCCAGCCCTAGAGTGGTAGAACCACATGGTTCTGCCAAGGGGAGGACTAAAAGGAGTCTACAAGGCAGTTTGCCCTATAACTACGACACCAGTATATATGTAATCACTACATAGATGGGGTTGGAAGGTGTGAACCCCAATTTGAATCTCATGGATGCTGCTTATCTCTTAACTCTCTAATGCTGAGGGGAAACTGCTTCAGTGATTTCTAGTCTGAGAGACGTATCTTCTGCCAGCATCACTACACAGCACTTCCTATATACTGAAATGATAACTCCCTGTGTGAAGAAGAGCTTGTTAAATAAGGCTGGTTCAGTTTTGCTTAAAACAAAGAAGTTGATTTAATGGATCTATAGTATGACCAGGTACCTGTGTTATTTAAGAGTATTGGGACTTTGGAGGTTGAGTACTAAAAGCATTTCATTTTTATTTGAGCTGTTAATTGAAAATCAGTTGATTTGCGCTGTTCATTCAGCAGCTCCTCTCCTTCTCCTTGTCTCTTCTTGCCCGCCCTCCCCCATACAGATACAATAACAGCTGTTAATGCAACATCCTGAACATGTTTGTAAAAATGTGGCCTGGGGCCACATTTTCACTTGTTGTTTATTGATTTAATTAACCATGGTCTTTCAAGTACTCTGGAAGTCTGATATCTTTGATGAAGCAGAGATGAGAGAGAATCTAACATCTCATGGGCTGGATCCTCTGGCAGTCTTTAGGCACCAGCCGTAAAACTGGAGTCATACGATTAATTTTGGCTACATAAAATCGTGTTTTGGAGTCACATGATCAGCTACCTTGTGAGTTGCCTTCTTTTTCTCTTTTTCTTTCATTTCTTTCCCCTCTCCCTTGCAATAACAGACAGTAGCTGATGAACCAGGGAATAGGCTTATTAAAAAGCTGCTGATCTCTCATGGAAAAACTTTCTACTTAGAATGAATTTTCTTTCCACATTTCCATTATTCTGTTCTGTCTTTTACATACACAAATGTTTGCATGAAAATAACAACTTAGGAGTTGCTTAAAGGTGACCCTAACCTAAGGTTACCCCAAATAGCCGGGGTAAGTGGGGCATTCATTAATAGATCTTAATTTTAAAAGTCTTCCTGTGTGCCACCTCAGGATGTCATCTTGTCAGTGCTGGTGAGCTAAGCAGTGTCAGGCCTGGTTTATTCTTGGGTAGGATGCTTCCAACAAAAGGCAAGGGTGTTTGGTGTTTGGTGACTTACTGTCGTCTTCCCTCTGAATCACATCTGAAGTGAAGGTCCATCATGATACTAGCAGGCACTGTTCTGTTGAAGGCATGATGTAGTATTTTGGATGGGACATAAAATAGAAGCCCTGACCACTTGTAGTTATTAAATACGCTGTGGCATCTGTTTAAAATAAATCGTATGGTACTTTCACAGGAAGAGAGAGGCATTGGCTCCAGTGTCCTGGACAAATGCTTTATGGGCGGAGATTTTCAAAACCACCTAGACGATTCATCTGGATGACTTAGGTGGTTTCAAAAACCTCAGCCCTGTTGTAATTACATTCCCAAATGCCACTGTGGGGTACAGACAGTTAACCTATTTGTTTCCTTAAGAAGTTACAATGAGATTCTTTACTCTTCTCTACCTCTCTTGCTAAACTGATATCTAGTCTCACTGCATGCCTTCACAGAGTTCCTGAGATCTGCCTCAGCGGAGACTGTTTTACTGGCAGGTGAAGCGATTCCTCTGCATAGTTTGTAGTGGCCTTCAGGGTCAAAGGTGGTACATTAATTAATGCCGGATTTCACTGAAGATTATCATTTTAACTTATCACTATTTTGTTTCAGTTCTCCTGAAGTCATAGACTGGCAGCTCCTGCTCCAAGCATTCACTATTGTAACAGCTGTATGGAAATTCTCTGGAACACGGACTTCGCCTTTTGGGAGATGGGAGGGCCTGGTCTGGTAAATGACATTGTTTACCATAACTTTCAGTTTTACAATGATGTTTAATTATTATTTTTTAAAGCAAAGGGCAGTGGCTCTTTGTGGTATTCTATTGGTAGTCTGATAAAACAGTCATCATCTTTTGCCCATCGCCATCAATAGTGTGACTCCTAGAAGTCAATGGGTGAATCGGAAGGGAAGATGGCTGGAGCAACCATGATGGAAGGTTAGTTCCAAGCTTGACTGACTATGGTATAAAGTATGGTGAAATCTGAACCGGTGGCTCTGTAGGAGGTGAAGAAAGGTTTCTTCTTCCCTATCACAGCATCTGTGAAATTTCAGTCTGCAGAGCTGCCTGGACGATGAATGATCCAGTTAGTGAAGGCTCTTTATATTTGGTAACAGGGCCTGATCCAGAGGTGTCTAAGTCTAGATGGAATCTAAGAGTAAATTACATCACTTTCCTGCTGATCCACTCACCTCCCCTACGTGTATGATGCCCCTGGATTCTCTCACTCAGATTCACACCCACCTACCAACAGCTTTAGACATAGGTTTCCATCTCCAGAGCAACAGAGCCATGTTTAGGGAACAAACATAGTAGTCTCTTCTTGATTTTCATCCGTGGCTGTCATTAAAGTTCTGAGATGCTAGGAGAAGTTTGGTTTATGACTTGTGATTCAGTGAAGAAATATAGGCTACCTTATCTGAGATGAGATGAGATGAGCATTATTGTCAGATGAGCATCCAGTTGGTGCAGCTGAATGATTTATCCAGTGCCTGTGGATTGGATGAGGACTAGCTGGTTGAGACTCAATTCAGACATGACTGAAATAATGCTTACTTGCTGGTGGGAAACAAGCAGAAGAATTGGATTCCTTTGTTGGGGGTTTGCATGCCATTTGTGACACAGGTTTGGCAAAGAAGGCTTGGCTACCAAGTAGCAGCCTTTTCTTTATTGGCATGCACTCTACATGACACTATATCTGAAAGTCATTTAGAAACTTCAGACAGTATACAATTTGGCAGCCCATGTGTGTGGCACTTTTTTCTGAATAGAAGTACACTGAAGCTCTGTTGTGATCTGCATTGGTGCAATTTCCAGGTGCATTATTTCCAGGTGTAATTTAAGATATTGAATTAATACAGTTCTAAATAGCTTGGGACCTAGCTATCCTAGGAGATCACCTTTCTCCTTGTATAATACTGTAGATCAGCTAAGGTACTTGAGCGGCCAGTCCCTTAGTTTAAACACAAGGGGCTTGTGGGAAAGGGCATTTTATATAGATGTAAGCAGTGTCAGGATGAGCTCCACCCTGACATCTGGTGGTGAGGTGTGGCAAGTTGTGGAAAAGAACTTCAGGGGCCGATCTCATTTGCATAGGAAACCCACCCCGCCTAGAATGAGGCATAGCTGCCCAAATGGTCACTTTGGCTGCTGTGAGATCCCCAGTGTCTCTGTTATTGGGGCAGGAAGAATAAATTGTTATTACCCCGATTATGGGAACTGTGCTTGGAACTGTACTTGGCCTTTTGTTATGATGGAGAGACTCACCATCAACTAAGTAGCACTCCCTAGGCAAGGGTCATGGGTTCCAAAACTCTGTGAACAGAGAGAGGCTGGGGACAAGTATTAATACTTGGTGGCATGGGCCCCTTGGTGAGGGCCTTACATGCTAATTACACTTCCTCCTCTCTCCACTGTGGAATATCAGAGCTAATTTTGATTTCATTAGAAGTCTAGTTACAGGCTGCTGAGCTCACTTTGGGCTAATGGTGCACCAGCACTGAGGCTCCCCTACTACAAGCTGAATTCACTAAAGAGCTGAACTGACTAAGAGCTGAAATCACTGAGCGTTGTGTTAAGTAGTGGGGGAGCCTGAAGATATATTGTGGAGCAGTTTGCGGGACGGCAGGAGTGCCTTGTGGACAGGCTGATGGAGCAGTTCATAGGACGGCGGGAACTGCTGGTGGGATGCGGAGCAGTTTGTGGGACGGCAGGAGCTGCTCGTGGGCCGCAGAGCGGAGCTGAGCGAAGCAGTTTGTGGGGTGGCTGGTGGAGCGGAGCACTATGGAGCTGTGGGGAGGTCAGCTTCAGATCATGTAAGGTGCCTCTTACCCCCGCCCACATCTCCACCCAGGTTGGGCGGTAAATCTTTGCAGATAAACTTTCGAACTCTGGGCCTGCCCTGACCAGGGACAGAGACTTTTGGGTCATTGGACTTTTGGGAGTTTGGGTGATTTGGGGTTGCTGGACTCAAGAACCAAAGGGAAAGGGCATGCCCCAATTTGCTTGGGGTGGGTTTTTTTGCTCATGGGTTGTGTTATGAATCCTGTTGGTGGTGTTTCCCCAACATAATGCCACATTGTTTCTCTCTGTTATTAAAAGGCTTTTTGCTACACTCAGACTATGGGCTTGTGAGAGGGGAAGTATTGCCTCTTGGAGGCGCCCAGCAGGGGTGGTATATATTTGTCCTAGGTCACTGGGTGGGGGCTCGAGCTGGTTTGCATTGTGTTATTGGAATGGATCCCCTAGATATTGAACCCGGCCCTTGTTGCTGCCAACTTTGATGGGCAGAAGGGTTACATACATAGGGCCACTTGTTTAGAACTTGCTTTCCCTTCTCAGTCCAATGGAGTCTGCTAACCTCTGCCATACAGCAAATTCTGTTTTTTCAAGCTTTTAAGGAAACGGCAAGTACAAGAAGTGGTATTTGTGATAGTTCATAATCGGTAAGTGTAAGACTTGTTGTTCTTCTTAAGGTGCAGGCAGATAGGGAGGAAGGATAAGTATATTTTTAGAATCCCAAATAATCAAACCATTTAAAAAGTCACTTTTCTTCTCCTTAATAAGACATCTCCTTGGCTCGAGGGAGTCATAATGACACCAGATTAATGCATCCAGGAGTGCCATTCTGAATAGCATCTGGAGATCTAGGCAGTTAGGGTACCTAACATGAAAAGAAAATATTTGCAGTAGGTTATGTGCTGCATTCTCCTTGTAACCCAGAAACCTGGGATGTTCACACATAACTATAATTAAATTAAAAATATATTGCAAGTCACCCATAAGAAACCCTTAAGATGCTATTTTCATGCAAATGTTCCTGTATACTAAAGTGAGTTTAAGAACCACAGAAAATACACTACATGTGGGGAGAATTCTTTCTAAATGTAAAAGTTTCCCGTGAGATGTCAGCAGCTCTTTAAGATGTGTCTTACCCAGTTCTTTTAGCAACTTCTCTTTGTGATTGCTGGGGAAAATACAACATTTACCAAAACTGAAAAGATTCTAAGTAGTTGTTGCACTAAAGAACAACTCTGGAGAAATGATAATGGAACAATGACATTCTACTGTCCTCCTTTTTGGGTTTGATTATAATCAAGATGACAACAATATCTGAACTATTTTTCTGGCTCCAAAATAAGACCAACCCCCCGCCTCCCATCTAAATGGAATGTTTCATAAACCAGAGTGAGCCACTTCTCCATACCACATAGAGTGTTCACATGATACCTTTTGCCACTGGCTATTGAGTTTTAAATGTAAGTGATTTATCCCTTGGAAATAGAGATGGTCAATATATTTTCAATTTCAAAGACATTTTGAAATTAATAAAATAAACAGGAACATGTTCTGGGAATTTCACCATTTACTTCAGTGGTCCCAGGCTTTCACCCATTGGAAATCCTTTTAGAATTTTAATTTTGTTTTTTCTAAAGTTGCTTAGAAAACCTGGGCACTGAACACAACATGTAGAAAACTCAACTGCTGTGGAGTACCTGACAGGTGCCATTAGCATATCCACAAATGTAGCCACGATGAAGAACTTCCCAAACAGTGTAAAATTGATCATTGTTAGCCATTTTACCACATGAATTCCTACTCCTTAGATATTTTTATCTGTTGAAATGAATTTGGGACATTTATAGGTGCATCTTTTTCTAGCACCATGTGATCTGTATTTTTATGTGGAAAATCTATTTAGTCCTCTGATGGATGAGGTGAGAAACTCAGGTGAGCCTCATTCTATTGCTGGATTTTCAGCTTGCCATTAAAAATATTACTCTTTTCCAGAATATTGGCTGTAAAACTGTGCCTTGTTAAAGTTACAATCAGAGGGTGCAATAAATGGGTGATTCAAGCATATATTATTCAGTGTAATGCTTGTCTCGGGGCACTTGCCTCTTTGACTCTGCTGCAGTGTGTGCAGCCCAGCAATCCCACAGCTGCTGCTGTGGTGGAAAACACACAGTCCCTCACTTAAATAATATATCCCCTCCTGCTCCGGCTCTCCTTTGGTACAAAGACAGTCCCTTTAAAATTTAATCAGTAGCTTTATCATTGCCTGCAGGCAAATGGTACCATGCAAAAGTGCCTTTGGAGCAGAGAAATCTAATGGAATTGTACCCTCCCTCCCTTTCACCTTTTCATTTAATCTTCATAAAAATTATAAGAAATAGTACCAAAGAAAGGGAGGGGAACTAGAATGCTACTGTCATAGCTGAGTTCTACTTCTCTGGTGAACGTGTCTCAGTAATAGCAGAGTTCTTAGCACTTCTGCTGTGAGTACAGATTGGGTAAAACTCAAGCCTTCTGCCACAGACAATTTATGAAGAGACAGGCACTACTCTTTGCCCCAGAAATGCAAGATCTGGTTGACTAAGAATGCACCCTCTTGTGTGTGTGCATGTATGTTTTTATAACTAGCACAAACCAAACCATGTCTGAAATTTCAAAATGGCATTTTTAAACCATTACATAAAGATATTCCTGGAAGATAACCAGGTGCAAGGTATGTGTGTGGGAAAAGGTTTGGAGCAAAAGTTGGAAGGTGGGAGTTTAATGAACAGTCTTCCGCTGGTAGTTGTGTACTTTATTCAAAAGTCCATTGTTACCTTTGAATTGTTTCTCAGAGCAGAATTCAGCCAGCCACAGGCAAATGACCGTAATCAAGCACACCATGAATATAACAGTGGTGGGAAATGGGGTTGGGTGTGGGTCACAGCATAGAAGACCCTGGGCCAAAATCACTGGAAGAACCTGGGATGGATAAGAAAAAAGTTAATTTCCAGGAGTGGTGTTTGGCCTAGAGCAGTGGTTCTCAAACTTCTTTTTTCACAGACCACTTAAAAATTACTGAGGGTCTTGGTGGACCACTTAATGATTGTTACAAACGGTGCTTGTACTGTTAGCTAACTATTGTAAAGCACTTTGGATTAAAGTGCTATATTAAAAAAAAACAGAATAATTAACATTTTTTGTTCTACAAATAAAAGCACACAACTCATATTTTCATATCAGTAGTCTGACCTTTCTAATGAGATGGATGTGCCCTCTTTCCCCTGCCGTTGCAGCCTCCGAACTGGGGGTGGGAAGGAAGGGGGTCTCTTCCTCTCTTCCCCCACCACAGCAGCCTCCGAGCTGGGGCTGGGAAAGAGGGGGGATCTCTCCCGCACCGTGGCAGCCCCCAAGCTGGGGCTGGGAAGGAGGAGGGTCTCTTCCTCTCTCCCCCACCACGGCAGCCCTCGAGCTGGGGCTGGGAAGGAGGGAGGTCTCTCCCCCACTGCGGCAGCCCCCAAGCTGGGGAAAGTTGCCTCTTTCACATGCGTGCACATCCCAAATTCCCTCACTCCCTCTTCTCACCCCACTGCCCCCTCCCACCTACCCCATACTCCCCCCAAGGCCACCACCTCACCTTACATGTGTATCTTCTCCAGGGTCCAGGCACCTAATTAATGGAGCCATGCCTGTGTAGCTCCACTAATTAGGTGGGTGGCCCTTCATGCTTTTGTGCGAGGCTGCCCAGGCACGCACCTTAGAGGGAACTATCTGCAGACCACCTGACTGGAGCTCACAGACCACTGGTGGTCTACGGACCACAGTTTGAGAACCTCTGGCCTAGAGCTTACCTTGCTATTCAAAAACTGTAGGCATTAATTCTTGCTTCTTGAATGATATTTTGCCATTTAGGAAAAAAGTATAATTTTGTGAGTGCATCCTCTTCAGGTTCCTCTCGGATTTCTATTCACATGATGGACATAAGAGGCTTGTGATTCTATAATGCATATACCTACCACTATATAATCCCAGACAAAGACAGACAGACATACACAAGATAGGAGGACCAAATTCTGCTGGCCATTACATGGATGTGGCTCTCCTTGAAATCAGCTCAAACAGTCAGTCACTCCTACCCCTATATGTGCATATACAAACACATTCATACATGCAAACATGGTCACTCACCATACATGCATGTAGGCTTCCATTACTTTCCTTCAAGACACCTGCATCCACAAAGCCTGAAATATAGAAGGCAAGCTTTTCCTAATTTCCTATATGACTAGTACTCTTTGAATAGATCCCCCAGAGGCTCTGGGACTGTGCCATTTGGGGAAATCATTTGAGGACAAGTGAATGTCATTCATCCATTTGGGATTTGGGAAATGCAAATAGTCTATTGAGAATACTGTTGGTTATAGACAATATGTACTAATGCACAATGTTTTGTTGCCACTCTTGTAACTTTTTTTTTTTTTTTTTAGTTTTTGCTTTTCTAGTAAATGTGTATTAGTTTGATTGGTACTATCTATACTGTGGATCTGTCCTTTCATGATGTGCAGGCTGAAAAAAAATACGACTTTTCTACTTGGAGACACACAAAAATGATAGTTTAATAGTCAGAATTGTGGGGCACCTCTAGTCCTCTCATATATGTTACTATATTTTCCTATTGTTTTTTTCAAACTGTTGGTGCTTTACAGACAGACATGCAAGTCAAAACTGATAAGCATATAAAAGACACAGGTGTATATATACAGGTTTGAGGTAGGATAGTTGTGATGGGATATACAAACTCACCCTGGCTCAGTCACCCTACCCCACTCCATCTGCAACAGGTGCCAGGCTCAGTGGGAAGAGTTAAAAGGGGAGAGCTCAGCTGAGAGCTAGCTGGGAAGAAGAGCAGACCTCTGGTTGTCACTGAGAGAAGCCTGGCTAGGGACCAGAAGTTACTAGAGGCTGTTGCCTTCCTGAGAGGAGGCCAGCATGAGGTGGGACTATTATTTGATTTGCTACCAGTGACTTACCTGGTGGTGCTGAATAAGACAGCTGCAGGTGGTGCCTTGCCTGAATACATACCTCTTTGTCTTTTGCACCTGACCAGCAACACAGCAGTGGTTTGCTGGGAACTCAGTCACAGTATTATTATATACAGGTCAGAAAACATGTATTTGGTGCAATAGGTTGATAGAGCTACAAATAGCTAGTGTAGAGTTTTTATACATAGACAGGTACATAGATACCTGCACACTAAGCCACATATAAAAGTTCTGCACCAAACACCTAAGTATCTAAAAGAGACTGACATCTTTATAGCTCTATTACAATATAGTATTAACTTGAGGTTGTTACTGTTCATCTTTTCTTGCATGTTACAAGCAGCCATTGGTTGAGACCCAGAGCTCCTCACACTGGCTTAGGGAGTATCTGAACCATGCTCTGATGTCTTCTATCTCACATGCGTATCAGATTTGTTTAGCCTCATTTTAACCGTGGGGTTTTCTCTTGAGTGCTGTAATGTGAGAATTCATTTCCTTGCTGCTGCTGTTACCAGTATGAAAAACTTCCATTGTGGTTGTGCAGATTTGAGGACATATGTTCGAGAATATAACAGCCCTTTAAAAAATCCAGTTGTATGTCAGATTTTCTGTCAGCTTTTATATACATGTGTTCAAAATGTTTGCAACTGCCAGTAGTCTCAGAAAACATGCATATGGTGACCCACTTGCCCACATCTACAAGAGAGTTTGGGGCTATTTGAGTTCTCTTTGCTGGTGGCTACAAGGATTTAGAAATCTGTGATTAGTTCATTGGAGTTCTCTGGGGAGGAGGTAACATTATGTGCATATTGCAGGGCGTCTGCTCAAGAGCTGTGACCTATGGCTCTTTGAAATTCTCATTGCCATGTTGATGTGCTGCAACATCTATTTAAGCAGGATTCAGAGTTTCATCAAGGTAAACTTGTCTGAGATATAAAACACTCGCTGTGTTAAGTGTGTCTGGTGCAGTTGTCTCTTTCTGGTTTACACCAGTGATTTTTTAAAAAAAAACTTAACTGAATGTTCTTCTAGCTTCCCCCTCTACCTGTGATAAAGCTTGAAAATCCTTCCACAGTTGTCCTGACTTTACTTCTCAACCTTCATGGCCTCAATTGCATCTCCCATTCTTCCAGCCAAAGAATAAGTGATGGGACTCTCTTCAGCTCCTGTTAACAATGCCACCTGTTTGACTGGAGGGGTTGCTGAGAACAATTTAAAATGTTTCTTCTTTCCTTCAACCCACTGGCTGAGCCTGCTGTCTAAATTATGCCAGGGGCTCCTGGGTAGCCCAGGATCAGAAGGGCACATAAGTGACTTAATTTAGCTTTCCCTCCTACCAGGCTGTGAGTTCACCCTTTGCATTTTTCATATTCTGTGTGGAATGCTTTTTCTGTTATAAAGAGAGGGACCTGCCGCCATAGCATGAAGATTGCTTTTTTAGGTCATCATATGGTCATAGAATTCCCGTCCCCTCTGTGCTGCAGGTGCATCACCAGAGTCCATTCTAGATGAGCACAGAATTCCAGCTCAGACCTTCCCTCCTCTCAAGAACTGTATCAGAGTCAATTCCAGATTAGCACATAGATACTTTCAGAAAGTGAGTTCAGGGGGAACATGACTGGCATGGATGCTGGGCAAATAACTTGTATCATTAATTTATTTGATTAATTTAATTTCTTTCTGTGGGTGTACATGGCAATCATGATGTCATCAAATATTTGCTGTACAATTTCTGCAAATAATTCTTGGGCTGTAGATGGTTTGCAAACTGCTAACTGGGATTATTTGATATTCAAAACTTGTAGTTTGAAACATTTGTTAGTTTGATAGGACACATTGATTCTGTGTTCCCTTATTTGAGAAGAGTAACTTTGTTAGAATCAGGTTTATAGCGTGAAAACCCACTTTCATAATTCGCTCTGTGAAGATTCTTCAAATTTTCCTTTAAAATTCACTGTTTCAGTAATATTCTTTTGCTAGAGCATTCACAGACATTGAACACAAAAGGGAAACAAACCGTCAAAGTTAAATTTTTTTTAAAACCAAGCCCCTGAAGGTATATTTGTGAAAACTGTGTTCAGCATTCACCCAGCTCTGGAGAGGAAATGCTTACTGTACTAGGTGTGACAGATATGACAATTTCTTTGGGAGATCTTATAGAATTAAGTTTAAGTATCTTTGGGGTCCGTTGTCTTAAATGAATGGTTTATGTATTGTGGGTTGGGATTGTATGTAACCTTTTGATTGGAGAGATGTGAGATCTGGAGGCTATATTAAAAACTATATTAAACCATGTGCCAGACAACAATGCACACTTGAAACAAAATGCATGAAGTGGCTTTCCTGGGGAATATCCATGGGGCAGTTAATGCAAATTCTTCACCCCCACATTTTTGAAGCTATGCCCTGAGGAGTGGGCCACTGGCTGCTGATCATCTGTTACATGAGGCCAAGACTAAGACCCAAGCTGTATAAAGAAAGAGATTGTGGTAACTTATAATTGTGGGCCATTACACTATTAATAGCCTTAGATCAGAAAACAAAGCACAGAGGCTGGCCTAGTTAGGCAGTCTGGCTTGCTGGGAATATCACAGTGTAGGCAGCAAACTGTGGAGCTTGAAAAAAACCTCTGGTCAGGAGGGAGAGAGATATGGGTCTTGGCCAAGGAGAGATGAGAGCTGAGGAGCCAGGAGCCTAGGCTGGGTCCCTTAGTGGATCATGGAGGGGGAATACAGGTGCAGCTGTCCTGAACTGAGACCCAAGTGTATGGGGCAGCGTTGCATTTTACACCATGCACCTGGTATGGCAGGCAGCTCTGCGAAGTAAAGTTCTTTTTGTGGGTGGAGTCTGAAGGTAAATCTGGTGAACATGGAAATCTGCTTCATTTTCTTCTCTTCTGAAGGCTGCACAGAAAGGCCCATCTGCATGCAGGAATTGTGAATTTGTTACTGAATTAAGAGACATCGATGTCAGCTGCTCTTAAATCAAGATAAGTGTCGTCCCAAAGGCCTTGCAATTCTTTAAGTAAATTGAACTAGTTAAATTGGTAGAATGTCAGGGTGGAGATCAGCCCAAAGGCCGTTTGATATGGACAAAAACTCAACCCAGGATCCTCTCCTCACTTCCACTGACTAAAGGGATCCTCTCCCTGTCTGACACTAATTCACATGCCCTAACATTAAATCCCAACGTGGAGCTCTGAGCCCTTCTGTTTGTTCCAGCTGTGTGTTAGTTCCTACCAGCAGAGTGTCTCCCACACTGAGAAATAACTGCTTAGCACAAAGTAGCACTGATATGCAGGAACACGATCAGGGCACAGGTAAATATAAGATTCCAGCTATTCCACTGTCAGAATAAAAGTGCTGAGTCTTGAGAAAGGTAGGGGTGGAAGTTGGTTGAGGATGGATAATGTATTCCAAACAAGATTCAGAGGATGGGGGTTACTCTCACCACAATCCGTGGACACAAGAATATAGTGTGGCCAGTCTGGAAATGGGGTAGTTGCTTACATAGGGATTGATCCGACAGTCTGATGCTCACAGACTGACCCTTATGCCAGCATAAAGTCCTACTGAAGTCACTGAGGCTCACATTGGGGTAGGAATCTGCTTGTGTGAATCAGATTGCAACATCCGGCACATAGTCCCCATTGAAATTGTTTCAGACATGGAGGGAACTCCAGAAGTGAAGTATGAGGCTAAACCAGAACAAGGGTTGGATTCCTGTGCCCACCAGAACTCTATTCTCTTTCTGCCCCAGAGGCATGTTCTGTACAGTACCTAAAGAAGGGCTACCTTGCGGACAAAGCAATGCAAGTCGAAAGATCTAGGTTTCATTTCTATCTCTGCCACCGAGTCACTGAAGCAGGTCACTTAACCCTCCTGTGCTGCCTTTTCTGCATGTGTGCAATAGGGATACCTCCCTCCCTCAAGGGAATGTGTGAAACTTTATTCATTAATGATCATAAGGTATTCTGAGATCTTCAGAGGTAAAGTATTATTATTACTCGTGGGTGTGAATACAAACTACGGTGTAACCCTGGCATTGTGCCCTCAGTCCATGTGTTTACAGCTACATTCTGGGCTGTACTGCTCAGCGGGATGGGACAGAAGGCACAGCAGAGTAGGAGGTGGGGATGAAAACTGGAGGTAAGCCATTTTTGTGCCTTCCAGATTCTTCCTGTTTAGAGGCCAGCAGTTTAGGCTCCCAACATATATTAGAGCAACTCCAGGGTCTGCTGTAATTTATGGCAGCATCTCCCACAGCTGCTTATGGGTTCTCTATGACACAGAATAGCCACAGTGTATACAGCCATAATGCTAGTGGTGGTTACAGTATTTGGGTTGTATACGCAGCCCTGGGCTGATCCTGCACTTAGGAAATTCTCCTTGGGGGCTGTTGCAGCTTCTATACAGCCCTTGTTTACCAGTAGAACAGTGTTCAGAAGCTGGAGCAGTCACATCTAGCCATTGGTCACTTTGTCTGTTGCAGTTGGGACATAGTTTATATAAACAAGAAAGTCTTCCCTTTCAATTCATAGATTTCAAGGCCAGAAGGGACCATTGTCATCATCTAGTTTGAACTCCTGTATAACACATGCCAAAAACTTTCCCAAAATAACTCCTAAAGCAGATCTTTGAGAAAAACATTCAGTCTTGATTTAAAAATCAGCAGTGACGGAGAATCCGCCTGAGGCATCGAGTTGCTTCTATTAATCCTAAAATTTACCATAACCCCCAACTTCCCTCCCCGTCCCCTAATTCTGAGTAATGGAAGCTAACAATTATCTGTGCTTTCACACACAGTTCTTTCCCATTTAAAGTGACTGGAGGAGATGGGGTGGGACCGTGGGATAATAGATTGGAGGGATAGCAGGCTGGTGGGGAGTGGAGTTAGAGGGCAGGAGTCAGAGACAGACATGAAATGAAAAGCTGCTCTGTAAACTGCTGACCTAGTGTTTGGATCTTATGTTGAACTCTTTGGCAGGCCTCCCACCAGGGTCTGGTTTAAAATAAATTCTTGGTTCCATGACAAAACTATAGTTCCAGTCAAACAGCTTAACTAAATCAACTGATTTGTTTCCCTTCCCACTCCACCCCATTCCTACAAATATCTATCTTTTTCAGGGATGTGGAGAAAGAGAGGGAACTGTATAGTATTTTTTATAAAATAACCTGAGGGGCATGTGATATCTGTTTGATATTAGCTTGCCTGAATGCCACCAATTAAATCAAAGGGAGTTGAAAAGGTGGAAACACAGGAATTGAAACAAAGGCCGAGGCAGGACAGCCTCAGGTACACACCTTCAAAGCCTCTAAGAACAACGCGGGCTATTGCTGGCACCTGCAAGTAGCATCTCCCAGTAAAGTTAGCATGACTTGTGTTGCCAAGGCTGAGATCATAAATTTCCTAACCAATTTAAAAGGTTCCTCTGACAGAAGGGAATGGGGGAAGTGGTCATCAGGCTGGGAGACTGACACACAGGAGAGGAGTAGAAACTGCAGGAGGGGTAGTGAGTCTGTCTCCCAGCTAGAGATGTAGTTGGTTGGCCTGAGAGGAACTTACAAAAATGTAAGTAATACCAATGCTTGTAGGCATTCTATTCTGTTTACCCTTTGCTCTAAACACTTTGTACCTTTTGAGGAAGGAAGTAATAATACTTTGTTACAAAGGTGCTGTTTGTGTCCCTGCAAACGTATGCTGTCCCAGGCTCCCAAATGGAAACTCATACCCATGTCAAACTGAGTTGGAACTGTGTGGTTGAGGACCCAGGGGTCTCAAAGATCCAATCTAAATGGCTGGACTACCTGGTTCTACCCAGAGCAAGGTGCAGGAAGCCAGGCCTGTCACTGGTGGGGTGCACTTAGGGGGACTAAAAGGAGTCTAAGGCATAGTCCTCCCTCTGTCGGTGGCAGGACTAATACACCTAACAAAGTTCTTATCTCACGTCTCTACCCGGGCAGTCCATCCACCCATGCCCAGAGCTGAGGTTCTCCATGAATTCCCTTCCCCCTGATTTTTTGAGCTAAGAGCATGGGTTGGTTAGCTCAGTAAACATTTTTCAGCAGTAAATGATATGAATAAATCCATTTCCTCTCCTCCATCTAGTTCATTATTTAAGGGGAGCAGATGATTAAATCTAGTACAGCTGTTTTTAATTTTCTGTCAGGCAGGAAGAATGCAGCCAAGCAGGATCTGTCAAGCCTTGGTGTTTGTATTTATCAGCATCTTGTGGGAAACAGAGAAGCCAGCTGCATGGAAACATCTGTCTTCTCCTGCTTCACTTTCCCTATTTTTGGATAATTTTAGTACTTCTAATTATGGAAGATGGAGCTGGTATAGGGAGCTGTTGCTTTTTGCATTCAGTCACCAGCGTGTATTCACCAAACAGAGCACCTGGACACCACCAGGGAAATAGGGGATGTAGGCAGGCCCTCTTCAGAACAATATTGGTCACTCAGATATTTCTGATGTGAGCGACCCCTTTTTCTGCACCCCTCCTCGCTTCCTGTCAGCCCACACTGCCTACAAAGACAGGCTCAAGAGAGAGGGCCAAATTCCCTGATGGTGTAACTCCATTGAAGTCACTAATTACACTAGCAGAGAACTTGGCCTGTTGGGTTGCTCACAGAAGAGAGGAAAAGGGGTGGGCCCCTGGAGCAGAGAGAAAGATAAAGTGCTTCCTTGCCTCCAGATGGTACTATGCTCAACTGCATGAAAACGGGAGCTGTTAGTTCTCTGGGAGCTTTCTGAATTTAAGAGACAGTCTTGGGTCAAAAAGACAAAGATCTCATTGCTTTGTATTTATTAACTAATTTCTCCCTCTGTGCCTGCTAGCATGCCTAGCCTTTTGATTTTGATATCAGAAGACCAATGAGCTGTCTTCCTTGGTAGCAGTGTTGGGAAACAGTTTGTCATTGACTGGATCAGGCTGCCCACCCCTTCCACAATTTCCTAGAAGGTCCAGTGTGACCAGAAAGATTCTGGAACCTTGTAGGATACCCTCTAGTGTTTAAAGGAGATCCAGATAAGAGGGTCTTGAAGTTGTATGATGATGCAGTATTGAATCATCCTGTGGAGATGGGATACACTATGGCAAAGAAAAGGGGGGCACGGATGTTTCTGAAAGGAATTTCTGCCCCCAAGCAGGCTCCTAGCCTGCCAAGCAAAAGGAAGTGTGTATGTGCAATGGGGCTGTGTATGTTAGGGAGAGGAGTGGGGGTGCTCCCCACCCCCTTCTCTATAAATGCTGTCATTTAGACTTGAGTGAAGTTGAAAATCTGGATTGATAATAAAAATGGTGGGTTCATGACTGTTCCCTGTGGAAAATGTATAATAATCAGTGTCATTTCCAGCATTTGAGATAATTTTGGAGATGGTTCAGAAGCAGGAAAATAAAAGCAATCATATTTAATGTGCTAGAGTGAAGTTATGTTCTCCTGAAATATCAACATATGTACATCAAAACCAGAGCAGGCTCCCTGTTGTAGAGCAACCCCACCAGGAGCAACCCCCTGCAACAAGCCATAGCATGACTGGCACAACATGTGAGCCCTGCCTCAGTTTCCCCTCTCCTGTAACCCCATAACTGCACTTCAGGTCTTCTCTCTCAGTATCCCTCCCTGGGGCTCACTTATTATAGAACGTGCACAAAATAGTCCATAACAAAAGTCCCAGAATAAAATCCATTCAACACACACCCCATGTAAATAGTCATTAAGATCACCCAGCGTCTCATCCCCTGGCACCCCACATCCCAGACCCTTTGACTATGCCTGGACTCTGTCAGTCCCCTCCTGTCCATGGACAACCACCTCAGCTCTTCCAACTAGAGTTCAACCTGTACTCTGCACCAGGAACCTCTACCACCTCTCTGCTGGGACATTGTTTGCTGTGAAGCATCCCTCCTCCCCTGGCCCTCTCACAGTTTCTCTGGATCCTGCTCTCTGGCCCTGGAGAAGTCAGCAGGTAAGCTCTGCCACTGCTCTCCTGCTTTCAGCTCTCTCCGGGCCCTGGCTCCAGTTCTCTGGCTTAGAGCCAGCGGGAAACCCCTCTGCTGCTTCTTGACCTTGTCTCTCTGGCTTGGGGACACCAACCAGCAAATCCCTCTGGAAGCTCTCCTACCTCCAGCCCTCTCCCAGGAACCACAAACAACCTCCTGCCTCTGGTGGCTCTCACCTTCTGCCCTTCTCCTTGACAGATCCAGACCTAAACTCACCTAGTTTCTCCTTCCATAGGGCCCCAGGTACCTTCTTTTAAGCCCAATTCATTGACCAAATTGCAGTGTACTGAGAAGGCATGGGTCCACTGGCCTTGCTCCCTCTTCAACAGCCAGTGTCCCCCTGAGATATTACCCCACCTCTATGCAAAGCAATATTGGGACTGCTGTCCTCATTTATCTAAACCAGGCTCTCTCAAACTCCCCTCTTCCTACCCACCCACCGACATCAATATTTCACTTTAATAGGTATTTTATTGCAGTAATTTGACACTAGATAAGAAGGATGTTTTTTCTTGTGCTTTCAAAGTTTTCTTTGTCCATCCTCTTTCCTCTGTCTGCCTCTTGCTTTTGCCCTCCTTCCGTTCTCTTCTGTTTTCTTTAATCCTCATTCATTCCCATTTGGCTCAGCATTCTTCCCTTTACCTCGCCAGAGAGTAGCAGGCGATAAATGTGGAGATGTTTAATGTGTAACTTTTAAGCAGGATCAGAGTTGGATTCATTGGAACTACTTTGTTTTAAATTGTTTCCATACTGAACCACTCTTTGTAAAGCCCAGTATAAGGAGGAACTAATTACAAGTTTGGGTTTCATACTAATAAGTCTGATATACAGAAAAATAATTTGCATGCAAAATAATTCAAGAAGTTATAAATAGGAAGGTTTGGGATGATACAATCAGGTTACATTGCCCACCGTTACTCATTCTGTAGATCTGTAATACTCAGACTTGGGCTCAGGAGCTGCAAGTGGCTCTTTAATATGTCTCCTGTGGCTCATTGCACCACGTGATATTAAAACACCATGTGATTTAATTATTAACCAACCTAAGTTATTAACAAATCAGAGTGAATACTTCGTAAGAATAACCAAGAGAAAAAAATAGTAAATGAACAATGAATTCACATTACTGCAACTCTTTTGGGTAATGTTGATCACTAATTTGGCTCCTGAACCCGAGGTCTGAGTATCACTGTCCTAGATGCTTTCTCTGATGTACTATTGGGATTGTGATCCTGCTTGGGCTTATGAAAAGCACATTCTACTTTTTTTACATATAATTCTGTGCCCTGCACAGCAGTCTGTCTGCAAACAGTCAATTTTAGGATCAGGGCCCTGAATAATCTATACTGCATGCCACTGTGAGCAAACAACCAGTTCTGTGTTTGCCACTTGAATAGCCTTAATAAAATGTCCAGAAGACTGTAATTAATTCTGTCTCTGTTATTACAACCATAACTGGCCCCTAAAATTAATCTGCCTTTTGGGAATAGCCTTCAGACAGAAGGGAACAAATCTTACAATAGGTCAAAGAGGAGAAGCAGCAGCCTGTTCCATTCAGAGCAATGATGAAAACTGTCATGACTTTGGAAAAGTGAGGTGCTATCTCTATCTAGGTGGCTCCCAATGACTTGTCAGCCTGGGGATTGTAATGCCTCCATGCCATTTACCCAACTGAACCTCTTAGGAACTGGTAGCTGATATTGGAGTCTCCAAATGGATCTTGCTGCTTATAACATTTTGACATCATTTGCTTCTTATAACTTTTCCTTACACGCATGTAACCTACAGGTGGTAATTTATAACCTTTGCACATCTTTATTGAACAACATGTGTTGTATGTTGTGGAGGCTCACTAGTTACAGGTGGATAGTCTGGACTTCTGGTTTTGGTGGGACAGTATTGGTTTTTGGATGGGATTGTCCAGGAAGGCATGAAGAGCATCCCAAAATATCATCATTGACACTGATACTAATCTCAACATGTTATTGCCATTGATGGTTATGCCGTAACACGGTGATGCAACACACACGTCATGGTGCCACTTTGTCTTGGAAGAGAGCCTTTACTTTATTCACTCTGTACTCTTATAAAAGATGTTTTTTTCTGCTCACTCAGGGTAAGCACTGCCTTCACTGAGTAACTATATAATGTTATGGATGTTGCCCCTGTCCACCATCCTTTCCCTTTCATACTACCTTGTTACTCTCTTCCGTGTATTATTTGTATTGGCAGATATCTCATGTACTTCAGGCTGCTCTTGAGATAATTAATAAGGCTGCACAGAGGCTGCAGGATCCCTTTCTAGCTACGCAAGCTGGGCTGTGCAAAATCCCTTTCTCCCAGGGATGTGGTGAGCTAGCATTCTTAGGGCTAACTGACAATTTCTTCCACACTTCCTTCTTTGTGCCTTGGAAAGGCAGAGATGCTATACCACAGTGTCTATAAAAAGATTCTCATCAGAATAAATAATAAAATAGGGTCACTTTTGAAAAGGAATTGCCTTTAATTTTGTAAGTGAACAAAAATGGTGGGGTTAGGTTGAGAAGTGTATCCATGTTAGGTTGAGATGTGTATCCAACAGTATCTCCCCTGACCTAGTTCCAGGTGCCTGGCAAATGCTGGACTGGAACTGGCTGTAGCAAGGAGGAACTACCAAAGCTGCCAGTCTGAAGTAGTTGGAACTTGTCAAGTCACTGAGAGCTTTGTCAGCTGGCAATGCCAACCTGTCAGTCAGGAGGCAAATATTTAGTGGAAGGAACTGGTGTGAGAAGTGTGAGATGCTCCACACCACCCATCCTCACAGACACAGCCTACAGTAGGCAGGAAAATCTCACTTCAGTCAGAAACTTGTGGAAAGTTCTCGGTAGCTGTGGCAGATGACAAGGAGCCTTCTGGACTGTAGATAACTAGCCACAGGGTGCATCCTTTCCCCTGGCAAGTTGAGAGATTCACACCAGGGGAGCCTTATTCATTAACAATGTTCAACCATTCTGCAGTGAGTGACATCCATGAAAAGGTTAATTTGGGAAAGATAGCTTTTAGAAGCTGTTGGAAATAGTGGTGTGCCTCCAGGATCAGCCATTCAGACTTTGAAGCTTGTTTCATTACCCGAATGTGTGATCACTTATTAGACTGCTGCCTAGTTTTAGGATGGGATTCTGGAGAAGTTCAGATAACTTTCTTTTCTCTGTATGTAGTGCAACTAAACTCTTTTTCATCTCTACTGTTACATTTCTAACTCCTCTCTGGATTCCTAATGGCTGTGATTGCTTCAAATGCAGTGCATTTCATGAACTTCTGAAATGATTTTTCAGACTCTTTCACTGTGTCTTGAGGATCATTAAAGATATTGCTCTTTAAAAGTAAGGTTTGCTATCCTCACCATCCTGCTTCTAATCCAGTTATCCTGCAAAGAAATACAAATGCTGAATTTTTTATGTTGCGTTAATTAATATTCTCTTGTACCAACATGCTTTGATGTCATTAACATGGGAGTTTGGCTGCACAGCTGGATTAAGGAAGAGAAGGGGGTAGAGAGGGGAAAAATTCTTTAAAATCCAAACCAAAATACCTGTGAGAACTAAGGAACCAGAAAATTACACAAAGTAAATTGTTTTGCTTAACTGCACTCTCTCTTTCCCTGCTCCATATTCTCCACTGAGATGGAATTGTTACAGTCTTCTAAATGATGCCCTGGCCTAATAACACCCATTTAGAGATTCCTCAAGCTGTCAGTCTGTCTCTCCATTGTACATGATGGAGTCTGCATCTCGGCTGCTTTTCAGTTTCTCTCCTGCTCACTCTTCTATCAATCTGAGAAAATAATGGGCCAGATTGTGGCATTCTTACTAATGTGAGTAGTTCTTTTAACTTCAATAAGACCACTTAAATGAGTCAGTGCTCACCGGAAGACTAAGGGCTGCATAACCTGGCCCATAAGATTCCTGCGTGGACCTGAGAGGTTATAACCGTGGCATTGTAGCAATATTATATGAGCAGTAAAATTAGTTTTTATCATTGAAATGTATAACTCAACTGTTCTATCAGCCTCTTCCTACAGCAAAAACATTTCTGTACTTGGGCTGAGTAACAGCTGTCAGTTGGGCTCCTGGCAATGGCATATGGCTGTGACCACAGACAGTACAAGACCACTGTGTATTTCTATATGTGTAGTACCACAGCAGCTAATGAGATCACAATGGTCAGATGAAAAGCAAGCACAGTGTCACACTTAAAGACAAGTTTAGCCTGTGCTTCATGCCACTTCAGTTGTCTCACACGGGGATGGGGTAGTCTAACCATCAATATTTATCACAAATCTTCAGCTTAGCCTGCTGGCTGACGGTCTAGCCTTGCCACTTCATAATTATCTACAAAACCTGGACTGGGAAGAGAGCAAAGGAGTTGGCCCACTGAATTATTCTCAGGCAGTAGTGAAGATATTACAAAAAGTATCTAATTTCAGTGCAGGTCAAATACTCCTCAACAAATATGTGATTTAATGAATCTTGCTAGTTTTCATCAAATTTATTCCATGAAAATTGTTTTTTGCACCATTTGACCAACTTGTGAAGCTGACCAAATGCTACTCATCCAGCATGTTACTTGAGGAGTAGTGGCAACATCCATTAATAATTTGTATGATATAGATATTAATATATTTACACACACTTTTTATTTTGGTTTCTTTAAATGCAGAATAGGATAGTTCTTCATGGATGGGTCTGTGATGTACAGTAATTTGTATCGTGCCATCAGTGAGCAAGGTGCTATACAGACAAGGGCTCTGCTTCAAAAGAACTTACACACTAAAACTCTAATTCAAATCTACTCTGTCTTTCACACAATGTCAATAGAATTTAAAAAAGAGCTGTCTACTTGTTAGGGTTGGCAGGTATTCAGGGACACAGCCTTATCTTCAACTTTTCCAAATACACATTTAGGGAAAATTGACACTGGAAAAAGTGCAATAGGGAGGAGGGCAAAGGAGGGATTGATGTGGAGAAAACAAGGAATTAAATGTGGCAGCTAGCTCTGCATTCCCCAGTGCAGTACATCACAATCCACTCATGTCTAATGCACCTTGCCACACATGGGATTGTACATGAGCTCGGCAGTGTTGATCAGAAGAGACAATAACTTTTAAAAACATTGAATGAGGGAGTTTCCTAAGTGTGAAGTGGTGGAAGTTACAGATAGAAAGGGGTAGACTGCCAGTTCTTTCTTTAATAGCTGGACAAAAGCAGGTGCTAGCTTCTTGAGTTCTAAGTGACTGCCCCATGAGACCTAGTGGGCAATGAGGTCTGGGGTATGCAGATCCCTGAAGGCTTTATGTGAAAATGGTTAATAAAACCATTGTGTCTAGCTCATCCTGGATGTAGCTTCATGGATTTCAGTGGAATTATCCCAAGGATGAATTTGGCCCACTATGTTGAGGCATTGGGATTCAATTCGGGGAGGACAGGAAAGGGGTGATGTGACTGAAGGAGGAGCCAGGAGTTTGGCCGATGTGTTTTGGATCCACAAAAGGAAACATGGACCATTTTCAGGAAGCAGGGCAGAATCATGAGTGTGGCAGTGATGGAGACTCTTCCTCATGCTGGTGAGGATAGCATCTTAATCCCAGCAATTTTTCGTAGCTGATGAGAAGTCAATGGACTGGTGGCTGAATATGTTGATATATGCTCAGGATCCAGACTTGCACCATGATTCTTGCACACTAACGTGCAGAATAAAAGGGCATTTCCATAGGAAATGCTGGGCCTCATTCTGCACTCTTTATTAGGACAACGCTCCAAATGAAGTCAACAGGAGTTTTTCCTGTGAACTGTGGTGTCAGCCCTCTGTGATTTAACACATGGCCATATCTACTCCAACATGTGTGCAACATGGTAGGTCTGAGCAGTACAGAGCCAGATCATTAGAACAGTGATAACATGGTAAATACATGGTGGCTCTGTAGGCTCTTGTGGTAATGTAGGTTAAGTTTAGCATTACCTGGTGTTAACAGAGGAACTAGTTTCATGACAGCATAAAACAGCTGACCCATGAAACTCTGTTTATTTCCTCCATATGTGCCTGCTCACCTCTGGATATCAGATTACTTCAGTGCTCAAAAATCTCTATGAAGCGAGGGGAATTCAGAGAATCACTAGGCTATCGTATTAGTCCACATCATTTGCCACACACGAGGTGAAAAAACAGGTGTAAAATATTGCAGATGTGCTCCATGTTTAATCAATTGCATTGTAAAAGCAATATAGAGCCTAATCCAAAATGCACTCAGGTGAATGGAAAGACTCCCTTTCAATTCCAATGGGCTTTGATTAGGTTCAAGCAACTACATAAACATTGCAAAATTGGCCAGTTTTATAAAAGCATGTTATGACACAATGTTTTTTAGACTACAAAAAGTTCAAGCATATTCTGTTATGTATAGAATTTCAGACATTCTAAAATTAGGACAATTTTGTGAGAGTTAAGCGCCAGATTTTTCAAGTTCTCAGCTAAGAACTAGCCTGGATTTTCTAAGGAGTTTAGCATGTTGAATTGAATGAGGCTTCTCATGAGTGGAAAGGGAAGCATGTGCTTAAGTGGTTGCAAAATCAGTTATAATGCTCTCCTTTTTTATCTGTCCATGTTTTTAGCTGTCCGTGTTTTTCTGCAATGAGAGATTTTGTATATCATTCTAATTCTATTTTTTTAAATTAAAGTTAAAATTAATGAATTTTTAGTTTAAGAACATAAGAACAGCCATACTGGGTCAGACCAAAGGTTCATCTAGCCCAGTATCCTGTCTTCGGACAGTGGTCAATGCCAGGTGCCCCAGAGGGAATGAACAGAACAGGGAATCATCAAGTGATCCATCCCCTGTCACCTATTCCCAGCTAATTGCCATTCATGGACCTATCCTCCATGAATTTATCTAGTTCTTTTTTGAACCCTGTTATAGTCTTGGCCTTCACAACATCCTCTGGCAAGGAGTTCCACAGATTGACTGTGCATTGTGTGAAAAAATACGTCCTTTTGTTTGTTTTTAAACCTGCTGCCTATTAATTTCATTTGGTGACCCCTAGTTCTTGTGTTATGCGAAGTAGTAAATAACATTTCCTTATTTACGTTCTCCACACCAGTCATGATTTTCTAGACCTCTATCATATTCCCCCCTTAGTTGTCTCTTTTCCAAGCTGAAAAGTACCAGTCTTATTAATATCTCCACATGTGGCAGCTGTTCCATACCCCTAATAATTTTTGTTGCCCTTTTCTGAACCTTTTCCAATTCCAATATATCTCTTTTTGAGATAGGGTGACCACATCTGCACGCAGTAGTCAAGATGTGGGCGTACCATGGATTTATATAGAGGCAATATGATATTTTCTGTCTTTATTATCTATCCCTTTCTTAATGATTCCCAACATTCTGTTCGCTTTTTTGACTGTCTCTGTACGTTGAGTGGATGTTTTCAGAGAACTATCCACGATGACTCCAAGATCTCTTTCTTGAGTGGTAACAGCTAATTTACACCATCATTTTGTATGTATAGTTGGGATTATGTTTTCCAATGTGCATTATTTTGCATTTATCAACATTGAATTTCGTCTGCCATTTTGTTGCCAAGTCACCCAGGTTTGTGAGATCCTTTTGTAGCTCTTCGCAGTCTGCTTGGGACTTAACTATCTTGAGTAGTTTTGTATCATCTGCAAATTTTGCCACCTCATTGTTTACCTCTTTTTCCAGATCGTTTATAAATATGTTGAATAGGACTGGTCCCCATACAGACCCCTGGTGGACACCACTATTTACCTCACTTCATTCTGAAAACTGACCATTTATTCCTACTTTTTGTTTCCTATCTTTTAACTTGTTACCAGTCTATGAGAGGACCTTCTCTCTTATCCTATGACAGCTTACTTTGCTTAAGAGCCTTTGGTGAGGGACCTTGTCAAAGACTTTCTGAAAATCTAAGTACACTATATCCACTGGAATACACAGCCAAAATCAATTTCTATCTTTTTGACCCTAAAAACGGAATTAGTATAGTGTACAGCCTAATTAATAAGTACTGATTTTTCTCTTTGGAGTGTCTTTAGGTGTATGTATTATATAGCGGGTGTCTACTAAACTCCCATTATCATTAAGGGTGTGTCAGGACTTGCTCATAAAGGTCTGAACAAAAATTTAAGCATAAGTTTTTTCCATGCTTTTTGCACCAGGTTGTTTTGCATGTGGAGAGTTTGATCACAGGAAACTACAGAAACAGACAAAGAAGTTAAAGGGAAGGGAGAAACCTGTGCTGACCTTTACACAGGTGTGGAGACTGTGGGACACTATACAGATGTAAGGAGCCTAGTGGATAGTGCCCCTTTGCAAAATAAGGGCCTGTTGGATTCAGGGAGAGATTAAAGTAACAATAACAAATAGGAAGAGGCTAAAGCAGTGCTGTGAATTAAGTTTGAAAATACAAGATTTTTTTAAATTTTGGGACTAAAGCAGATAACCTGGGAGGAGAGGCGAGCTGTGGGAAAGTAGTGAGTGTGAAGAAAAGATCTGAAGGCAGGGTGAGGATGGCTTGTGACCAGGTCTCACAGGCAGATAGGGCAGCACGAAGACACAAGTGGGAGGAGACATGGCAGAGTGGGGGTCATGAGGTGGGAAGCAAGGATGCCCCAGGGCTCAGTTGCAGGCCTGGGCAATTGTGCAGCATCTTGAAAACGATGCTATTTATGGTGATGTCCCTCAGTGTGGGAAAGAATCAGGATCTGATTGTAACAAATAAGAAGATTCTTTATCGAGACCACTGGACACAGACAAGACCCTATAGTTCTCTTTGGCTTTCTAAGATTCTAGACTAAATAAATATAGCCTGTAATATCACCACACAGAGTCGCCATAAATCCCGGCCTGGTCTGTTCAGACTTGATGCAGAAAGGCCAACGAAGGTACAAACGAAAGGAGACAAAATGGCCATAAGAGTGGGTGGAAAAATAATCATTTTAACTGCAGCACATAGGAAGTATTGAAGAGGATAGTGTTGGGGACAGATTGTATTTTCTTCTTTTAGATGTAATCATGATATAAAATCATACTTAAGCATTGCTGCGTATGATCCTTCAAATGATTGTAGCTTAAAAATGGGACAGAGAGAGAACTATAGGGACTTAGAATCATAGAATATAAGGGTTGGAAGGGACCCCAGAAGGTCATCTAGTCCAACCCCCTGCTCAAAGCCACTGGCCCCTCATGTCCCTCCAGGACCCCAATGCCCTTTGCCCAGGGGTTCTGTCTACCACAGTACCCTCTTGCTCTGGGTCTCCCCTCCAAGTGGAACCCCAGCCCTCTACCCCCAACCTTGCCTCAGTGGCCACTGCCATTCACCATCTAGCCCCCGCTCCCTGGGGCGGACTGCAATCTATGAACCACTCATCATTGGCAAGGAGGGTTGGACCAGCTGCCTCTGCCTATCTCTGGGCTGCCTCTCTGCAGCCCCATTACCTTTTTATAGGCCTTTCACTAGGCCTGCAGCCTGGGGCTTTGCTAGGCTACAGCTCCTCAGCTCCCTCTACCCTTCCCCAGCACTGCTCCACTTCAGGTACCCTGCTGTACCTTTTGTGTGTCCTTAACTAGGCCTTCAGGTTTGCTTGGCTGGAGTTCCCCAGCTCCCTCTGCCCTTCCCTAGCACTGCTCCACCCTAGGTACCCTTCTTAGCTTCCCAGGCAGCCAGGTCCTTCTCCCCCTAGGAAGCTAGAGAGAGTATCTGTCTTTGCTTCTGGCCCACAGCCCTCTTATAAGGGCCAGCTGGACCCTGATTAAGCTGGCCACAGCTGTGGCTGTTTTCCCAATCAGCCTGCTTTTCCTCACTGTAGCCCTCTCCAGGGCTGCTTTATCTCCTTCTGGCTTGAGCGGGGTTACCACCCTACTACAGAGACATTCACACTAAGAACTGTGGACTTTATGGACTTTCATTGGCTTTTTTCATGTTTTGCTTGTTAATGATAGAGGTTTGGGGCTTTTTGTTGGAGATGCTAATCTTTGCTGTGTTTTTAAATATACTTTAAAAGGTGTATTCTGTATTTTGTATACTGGGAGACAATGTGGCCTAGTGGATAGGGCACTGGACTGGGACTCAGGAGCCCTGGCATCTATTCTTGGCTTTGCAAGTGGCCTGGGAAAATCCCTTAACCTCTTCATGACTCATTTTTCCAGTCTGTAAAAAAAGATACTTCTTTGTAAAGCACTCTGAGATTACTGATGAAGAAACATAAGACCTAGTATTATTAAAAATAATGATTATTCTTAGATCTATGTGTCATGTAAGGCAATACATAATGGGCCACATTTTCAAAACGTCTCAGAGCATTGACTGCTGGGCAATTTTGAAAATCTGTCTGGAAGTGCAATAGTGGGAGTTGAGCACTTTGTAATCTGGCCAGTTTTGGTGCCTAAATGGAAGTTGAGCTCTTTTGAAAATCTGGCCCCATTTATAGGTGCTGAGCACCTAAAAATCTGATCCTATATGAAATATACAGAAAATATATAGGTTTTTATTTTATATATGGGTCCTTCTGCTTTTAGAAAGGCAGGCACGTTCAGTCTCAAGTCTCCAGAGTGTGTTGCTGCTCCGAGAGCTTGCAGAATGGAAAGGAAATCAAAAACTGTTTCAATTATTTAAAAGAAAATATTTATGATTATAACTGACCTCATCAATCTTTCTCTGCTCTGGCAACCTTAGCAAAGCTGGAGAAGTAAAGCTGGTATCCTGCAAGAGCGAAAGGTACTGTAATTCAAGGAAACCTGAAAGGAGCCCAACCTGAAAAGAATAATTTACCCTTGCTATGGCTCAGAGGAAGTGGATGGGTAATTCACTTAACTTTTTCATCCCTGGAGAGCTGCAGCCTAGCTAAAATAGAACCCTCACAACACAGGGCTGTCTCTACTGGCTAGTGCAGGGGAATGTGAATCAGGATTCATAGGTTCTGCTCCTGTTTCCACCAATAATTCAAAGAGTGCCTAATTCAAAACCCTCAGAAGTTAATGAGCATCTTTCCACTGAATTCAGTCAGCACTAGATCAGGTCCAGAGCCCCTCTGTGCCTCACTTTACCCATCTGTAAAGTGGGTAATATACAATTTCTATTCCTCATAGGCAATTGAGAGGCTCAGTTAATTAGTGTGTGTAAAGTGCTTTGAGACCCTCAGCTGAAACTCAAGACAATCTTTCAGCTAGTGTGAAGTTTTCCTCCTGGTTTGAAATCCCTCCACACCCTCTCCCACCTGGTCCCAATTCTAAACAGGAGCTATTACTTTAATTACACTTCACGCAAAGCAGACTCCAGGCTGGACCAATGCTTAATGCACCAAGCCACCTGTTTCCAGCATCTACAGATCAATCTCTTCAGAAAAGAACCCTTAATTCTTTCATATGAATATTTTATGTATTGTCTATTATAAATTAGCAAAATAGAAGAGACATCAAGCCCCTGGTTACAACAGTGATCCATGTACATATGAGTCTGCTACTAAATGATTTAGCAGACTCTTGCCCACTCACTCCTCCTCCTCCTCCTCTGCGTAATGTGAGGGCCCTAGTACTAGTCAATTCTTCCTTGTTTTGTTAATTACTATATGAATGTTTGTGCCTTAAGTTCTAATTTTTATCTCTAGATGGCAGCAAGTGTTAAAGCTGTTAGAGTACAGAAACCCTGGCAGAGAGCATAAAGCTTACACACACAGTCACACGGTAGTATAAAGCTGACAGCCTAAAAGGCTGATGGAGCTGCAAAATGTGTGGAGAGCTATGTTCATAGCATGAATCACATCTTAATAGCAAGATCATCTTGTAGACACTTCCATTTCCATTCACAACCATTCAGATCTCTTCCCTTCCCATTTGTGATCACATAACATCCCTGTGTCAACTTCAGCAACTGCTTGTAGAAAAAGTATATTAAGAAAGCATTGATTGTATTCTTAGTCGTCTTAATCCACTTTAGCAGTTGGAAACTAGGAAAGTCAACACCATGTGACACACCCCTCTTTTCCTGGGCCCCCAACAAATGTTCCGTGGAGCACAGTTTGAGAACTTCTGTAGTATAACAACAAGGATTGGGAGTTGGATTTATTCAGTGCTATGAAATTCTACTCAGAAAGATCTTTCCCAATTCATAACATGCTTTAAAGTTACACCTAGGCATGGGGAGGGGTGTAGGTAACCAGGGTGAAGGTGCTCTGTGACTTGCGCTGTTGATATTGTTTCTGAAGATTCCCATAGAAGCACAAACACAAGGTGAGATTTTTACAGCAGTTCAGGGGATTTAATTTTGATAAAATCTGTGGCTAAATTCCCTGCACTGCTTTGAGAATCTCAACCATCATAAGCAATGCCAATGCTGAGACCTCATTCGAGCGGATTAACTTGAAAATGACATAGTATAAGGGATGGGCACACTCATTTTGTTTAATTTTGAACCCACTTGAGCAATATGGATCAAAAATACGACTCAGATATGAGCATTTAGGAAATTGTTCCAAATTGAGAGAGACTGTGAAACAAGAAAGAAGTGGGATCCAAGAGAAATTCTAATAGATAAAATTGACCAAGTGGGCCAGATTCGTAGATCCACTGTGGCAGCACAAAACAGCTAGAGTCTGGGTGTAAATGGACAGCTGAGAATTCTCACGTCAAGGCAGAGGAGCCATTTCCTGCCTCAGCCCATCCCTGCACCTTGGCAGAGGGAATGTGCCGGGGAAGAGAGTGGGGAGGGCGTAGGGCAGAGCTCTTGTCCAGTGTGCTGACCCTCGATTTGTGCATGGTCCTTTGGGGACTATACACCAATGGTGTAAGTTACAGAAGCCGGTAGGCTGCTCTCACTCATGTTGGGGGATGGAGTGGCACAGAATGAGCCCTAGAACTGGGGAGCTGTAACTGACTCCTTGACATCTGCCTCCCCTTCCCCCTGTTGAGTTGAGTGTGGCTGCAAGGGACAACCAAGACAGTACATACACTGTGTACAGGGCACCTTCTTGTGGCAGCCCTGATTTTGAGCAGTTCTCTGTCCTACAGCACAGGCTTCCCTCTCGCTAGACAAACTTTTAATTCATTTTTTTAAAATTGATTCAGATTGGTGAAAACCCCCATGGTTCTAAATGACAGGAAAACTGTTTGTAAACTCAAACTGACTTCGCAGTCCCAGAAATAATTTGTTCGGTTCAATGCTTCAACTCCGGAAGGAAGGCCAATGGTGAGTAATATCACTATCTTCAGCACATGGAATGTGCAGGGAATAAATATTTTTTTCTCTGGAAACACCAAAACTGACTTTAAAAAATATCAGCGATATCACAGTGCTATGCCAGTGAATTCCACCTTGGAATGCTAGGGAATCATGGGCTCATTTCCATGTGTACATATAATTTGTAAGTCAGATTGCTCTCTCTTACCACTGGCAGGGCACTGCAGTTAAAAGCCAAATTGCAGCTGCAAACTGAGGCGCTAACTAGACTCGAGCATTGGGTGTATATATATAAAGCCCTGGCAGAAACCCAGAGACTGTTGGTGTGGGGGGAAAATATAATAAGATACAAACGCACCAGCCCCTCACATTTGGGATGTCCCAATGCTCTGAAGCAGCACGGAGTTCTGGCTATAAGTTCAAGTAGCCCTTTCACCAGCAGGTGTCCTCTGACCCATCTCTCCCTGTGAGAGCCACCATGAACAATCCTGTAAATGATTACCCACTGTTCCCAGATAAACTGTTATGGGAGTTTCAATATTTGCACACAACAGGGGTGGGTGAACAAGCAAAGTGGCAGCCTTAACTCTGGATTTCTTGATTTCTTTTCCTCTGAGTTTTCAGGCAAACATAGAAGTTATTTGTATTTTCTTGTATTTACCATGTAATCTATAAGCCTGCATAGGACAAGATGGTACTTCTGCTTCTCCAGACCCTTGCTAACTAAGATTTCCTTTTGGCCTGATAAATATCACAGCCTTTGTGTCTCAGGAGCCAGTTCTTTAAATCAGGAACACGGTGATGTAAGTGGGGAAACCCTTCTCAGTTTTCATGAGACCATCCCTGTGCCCTCACATATAGTGAGATTATCAATACAGGGCACAGACAATGCTTTCGTGATGTAATTTCTTAGAAGTATATTTAATAAATCCTGCACCAGAGGACAACATAAGCTGCAATAACGAACCATCATTGGTACTTAAAGCTGTTTTAATAGGTCACATCAATGTAATCTAAGTGTTTGCTATTTAGAAATCACATTCACACACACTATCATTCATGTTTATATCTGGGTGAAGATACAGCGGAGATAGTTGTAAAGCAGATTTCCCCACAGGCTCTGCTGGAAAGGGATTAACATATCTTCGAGGTCCTGCAAGAAATCATAAGAAAGCTTTTAGTACATAACAAGGGACCCCCACACCCTCAGAGGTAATACTGTGTCATTAAGCCTCTTTGTCCTCATTACTTAATTGATCCAAAACCATACATACTTGTGTGCGTGAGAGAGTTTCCTTACCTGCCTATGTCCAGCTTTTCTCACATTTTGATTATAGTCCTAGGTGACATGTAGGGGGATTTATGACATACACAGAAAACGTTGCAGAGGTGGCAATAGCCATGATGGCTGACATAAAAGATGAGGAAGAAGAAAGAAAGTCTGAGGTGCAGGCAGATTCCAAACTTGTAGACAATGGAGGCAAATGGGAGGTCAGGGTTCAGGAAAGGAAGAAGAGAATTGCTTTTGAGAATGTTCCTGCTGCCCAGAAGAAGCACTCCTGTCTATGAGAACTGTAACTGCAGGAAGATGAGGGAGAAGGCCACATGCTTACATGGTCAAGGTAGACAGCAAGTGGCAAGGAGATAGGGAACCATCATTAAAGGTAACAAAATATAGAACAATCTCCTCCAAGCTTGGCAAAGGGACAACAAGGACTAAATCTGAATTAATAATTTGCAGTAAGTAAATCAAAAAAATTTGACTTTTCTTCTATGTGCAAACTGTCCCTGGCCCACTTGCAATGTTTGTGAATGTGTTCAGTACTCTGGATTATTTAATAAATTAAAGATCAGACTATAGGCCCCTCATTTTCACTAGTAAGCAGCTCTTTGGTTCCATTAAAATCAGTAGGATTAAGAATTAGAGTAGATGCTAAGTAATGTGAGAATGGGACTCACAATCTGGCCCAAAGCAAATGATGCCTCTTTTTGAGATCATTATCAAGCAAATATTCAAAATTTGAGCCAAGTTGATTACTTTTTGTTGTAGCAACCAGGCAAGGTACTAACAAACTTCAACAGGACTTTAAAAATAAAGTCAAAACCTTTTTACCAAGATACTGCTGCACCCTCGGTAGCTCTCACTCCACCTCCTCAACTTCCCCCCCCTTCCTGTGTCCTATCCTTTCAGACTCCCAACAGCCAGTGCTCCCAGTTCTAATAATTACAAGCAGCATCTAAACATCACATTCCCTCCTCTCTTAAGAAACTCTTCCAATTAAAATAAACATTGTTGTTCTAACCACAGGAACAAATATGAAACAAGACACAATACTGTTGGCAGAATTATTACACTGAAAACATGTAGATACTACATAACATAGTCTCTAGTCCAGACAGGTGGTTGTCTGACAGGCCGTCTCTGAAGCCCCGGTTCCAGTGCAGTGTCTTGTTGTGTTGATAACTACAGTGAAGTCATCCAATGCAGACTGTGTGTTGGCATAATCTCCTCTTGGTGCATAGAAAGAAGCAAGGTGCAAGATAAGAAGCATTCCATACCTGCCCATCAGAAAGTCGATAGGTGTAAGGTACCTTCTTCTCTATGATTTTAAGAGGAGCAGTGAATTTATGGTTCTCTTTGTGTAAAATTCCAGGTTTTTGTATCCTAACGAAGGAACTGCACTCAAACTTTGGTTCCTTAGCACCCCGCCGCATGTCTGTGAAAGCCTTATACTTTGCTTGGTTCTGTTCAACTGTTTTTCTCACATCATCCTTGGTTGGGGCATCAGGTCATGCCTTTAACAATCCAGCAACGTTCAGTTTAGTATTCATCTCTTTCCCACGCAGTAACTCTGCTGGTGATCTTTGCATTGTGGCATGTCGTGTAGCTCGGTATGCTTGCAAGAAATCAGTAGTGAAGGTTATCCACAATCGCCCTTCCAGTTTAGCCATTTGCACACTCTCTCTTTCAAAATTCTGTTAAACCGTTCGATTTTCCCATTGGCTTGAGGGTAATATAGGGATGACCTTATATGTAAAATGTTCCTCTCTGCTAGAAAAGTTTCAAACTCCAGGGAAGTAAATTGACTACCATTATCTGAAACCAGTTCTTTGGGGTTACCTTCCCTGCTAAAAAACTGAAGAGAGGAACTTAATTACTGTAGCAGAAGGGATTTGCGATGTAAACGCTACCTCAGGCCATTTACTGAAATAGTCTATTCAAGTGATGGCATAACGGCAGTCACTTGGAGCAGTATCAAAAGGTCCAACGATGTCAATTGCCACTTTTTCCCATGCAGTTCAGGAAGAGGAACAAGCTGTAATTGAGGGGTACATGTCACTGCTGTCTTATCATGCATTTGGCAAGTGACACAGGATTTTATGAGTGCTTCAGTTTGAGAGTCCATCCCTGGCCACCAATACAGATCCCATAGTCATTGTTTGGTTCTGACAATTCCTTGATGAGTATCGTGTGCCAGGTGTATTAGTTTTGACTGTAATTCTTCTGGCAAAAGTAGCCGGTGTGTACCTCATAGCACACAGCCATCAAACAAAGAAAGTTCATCCCGAACTCTAAAATAAGGCAGCAAAACTGGATCAAGGTTTTTTTAGGGTTACTGGGCCATCTCTTTGTCAGAAATTCCTGTATTTTTTTTTTTTGTTGAATTGGACACGCTGAACAAGCAGCTTGAAATTGTTCTTTTGTAACTGCAGTAAGAGTGCTTGTAATAAATGCAACTACTACATCCTCATCCTCCGGTGGACCATCTGGTGAAGGCAAAGGCAGGCGAGAAAGGCAATCAGCTACCACATTTTGGTTTCCAGGTTTATATTCCAGTTCATAATTGAAAGAGAGTAGTCTTGCAGACCATCTAGCAATATGGTATCCTCCTCTTCCCAGTCCTTTCATGGTGAGCAACGTCATCAAACGGCTGTGGTCTGTGCGCAACTTGAACATGCGGCCCCCACAGGTAAGTTCTCCATTTTTCAGTAGCCCAGACACAAGCAAGTACTACTTTTTCAACTGTAGAATATTTCCTCTCAGCATTACTTAGTGTCCTTGAAGCAAATGCAACAATCTCTTTGTGTTGTCCTCATGAAGTTGTGTGAGGACAGCCCCAAGTCTGTAATTAGAAGCATCAGTAGTTACAATTGTGGGCAATGCAGGACTGATTAATGCAAGCACTGGACTATGTACAATCAAGTCTTTCAATGTTTCGAAACTAGCGTGTGCATCCGTTGTCCATACTAAGGTTGAACTTCTCCGTAGTAATTCTTGTAACGGTTCAATGGCAGAAGCATAATTGGGAATGAATTTTGTATACCAGGAGGTAAGACCCAAGAAGGAATGTAAGGTTTGCAAATCTGTTGGAGGAGGAGCATTTGAAATTGCCAGGATATGATCTGGATCAGGTTTTAGTCCAGGCTGTGAAATTGTATGCCCCAGAAAAGAGAGTTCAGTTTGTCAAAATTTGCATTTGGACCTATTGAGCTTGAGGCCTGCTTTGCTGATGCAGTTTAGTATAGACTGCAGGTTATTGTCATGCTCCTCAGAAGTATTTCCAAGCACGATAATATCAGCCAGATAGCACTGAACTCCATGTTGATTCTTCAGAATCAATTACCTCATTTTTTTGGAAGGCACTTGGGGCAGATGCGAGACTGTATGGAACATGTTTAAAACGAAATAGTCCCTCATGTATAATAAATGCTGTGAGGTCTCTGCTATCTTCATGCAACATAACCTGGTAGTACGTGGTCTGAAAATCAAGAATAGAAAACATCTTTGCTCCATGGAGTTCTGCAAATACTTCTTCTATTTGAGGGAGAGGATGGCTGTCAATCACAATAGCTTTATTTGGCTCCCTTAAGTCCACACAAAGGCAAATGCCTCCACCCTTCTTCTGCGTCACTACTATAGGTGAAACCCATTCTGAGGAGTCAACCTCTTCAATAATGTCCTTTTGAACAAGTTTTCTAGGTTCCTCTGAAACAGCTTCCCTGGCTGAAAAGGGTAAGCACTGTGACTTCTGTCGTACAGGCATCCCATTTTTCCGCATTTTAACTTTATGCAGAAACCCATAAGCACAGCCGAGTTTCTCCTCAATCTGGTGCTGAGTCCCAGCTGAAACTGGTGTGTGTACTGCAAGAGTGCTTTGCTGAGGAAGATCAATTCGTCCATTAACTACCCTGAGATTTAAAGCAGCCAATAAATCTCTGCCAAGGATAGGAGTGCCTTTGTGGACAATGTAGAACTCTTCAGTTACACAGCAATCACCAAAAGTAACTATTGCTAGCAGGCAGCCATGTACTGGAATATGGTTTTTCAAATAGCACACCAAGTGAAGTTTGGGTTCAGGAAGAGGCACGTCCTTTAAAGTAATGCAAATAGATGCACTCAGGTAGTCTAGATACTGCTGAGCCAGTGTCCAACATTAGCTGAATAGAGTGTGATTTGCCTGAGGGTATGGTGGAAATGTTCACTGTGCACTTTATTTGTTCTGGAATATGTGCAGTAGTGATTTTGTCCACGCTCAGCACAGTAACATCTGGTATTGTAACTGCATGCACATGTTGATTGAACTGGCTGCTGCGACATACTTTAGCAAAATGCCAGATCTTTTTGCAATGATTGCACTGAGCTACTTTTGCCGAATATCCTGTGTAGCTTGCAAGGTGTTGTGGGGATCCACAGCGAAAGCATACTTTTACTGTATTTTGAATTTGCTGATTTGGTGGTTTTCCATTAGTTTTCCTCTTGTAATTGTTTGTCTGCAGCAATAGTGAACTTTTCTGCAAAGGAGTCACAGCCTGGACTGTGCCTCCTGTATCCATGCTCGTTATTTTGGCTTCAGCTGTAGCTGACTCAATCTGAGTAGCAATGGTTATTGTTGTGGTTCTAGAAGTAAGCGTTCTCTTACATGAAGCATGGTTGTTTTCTCAATGAGCTGGTCTCTAATCATCTCATCTGCCATATTCCCAAAGTCACAAGTTACAATCAGACTCCTCAAGGAAGCAATATGCTGCGTTATAGTCTCCTGTTTTCTGCTCACACTGGTGAAATCTGTAGCAATTAGCTACTACATTCACTTTTGGCACAAAAAGCTTCTTTAATGCAGTGAGTGCAGTCTTATATTTATCATCTGCAAGGGGAAAAGTGTAAAATATACGCTGCCCTTCTGCTCCAAGGCAGTGGATTAGCAGAGCACGCTTTCTCACTTCAGAAATCTCTGTAGCAGTGATTGCAAGCAGATAAGTCTCAAACATACGGATCCACGCAGTAAAAGCAATTGGAGGCTCACCTGGGCTTTGCAGAAAGGGTGCAGGTAGGTTCAGAGGCAGAAGATCCATCCTCATCACCAAAATGTTGTAGCAACCAGGCAAGGTACTTACAAACTTCAACAGGACTTTATTTTTAAAGTGGAAACCTCTTTACCAAGCTGCTGCTGCACCCTCAGTAGCTCTCACTCTGCCTGCTCAACTCCCCGCCCCCTTCCTATTTCCTGTCCTTTCAGACTCCCAACAGCCAGTGCTCCCATTTCTAATAATTACAAGCAGTATCTAAACACCACACTTTCGCTTGGACATATAGGGCCCATGACGTTGTGTATATCCACTGGTTGGATGAGAATCAGGTTAAAACAGTGCAAATATACAAATTTTAATTTTTGTTTGCATGATCTTTTAAGGCAGCAACATGTACAAATACCTACTGTAGCTCATACCTTACCAACCCTCTCCTTACTGTTTTGTATTTGTTACTTTCATTTTTGATACATATGCAAGGAAAACAGTTTGTTCTATCAACAGTTCTGTTCAGCTTTAATAAATGTTAGTAAATAAAATTAGCTGGTTTTGCACATATTCCTCAAATCTACATATTGACTGGAATACTCATGAATGGTGAACACAAAGCAGAGTGAAAACAGTTGCTGAGTCTTTGAAATTTTTATTTGAGCAAATATTTGTGAGGTTTTGTTTTTCTTTTTGACTTATTCATTCAGGCCCAATTCAAAACACTTATGCACGTGTTCAAGTCCCACTGACTTCTATGGCTTCAACTGACTGCCTGTTTCTTCTGGTAATCCTTTCAATAATGTTTCCTAGTAATTGTCACCACTTTGAACTGCCAGGTACATCTGTAACTAACAAATGTGTGTGTGTGTGTGTGTATATATATATGCGTATAAAGATACTATCCATAATGTAAATAGAAACTTCTCAGGAAGGCAGATCAACCCACATCTGCTTATGCAGGGTTCTCTGCATCTTGTTCTGAAGCATGTGATACTGGCCACTGCTGGAGGCAAAATACGGGAGTAGATGGGCTATAGATCTGATCTGGTCTGGAAATGCCTAAGTACCAATCACCACAGCTCTAGGGTTTGTATAAAATAGACTTTGAGTGTAATGTGTGTTTGCTGTTGTGAAATTCATTCTCAGACCTTGGGACAGGGACCATGTCTTATTAGATGTATAAAGAGTGCGGAGCACACTGTCATCAGTCAGAAAGTAAAGAACAATTGGCAGAAAGCTAACACAGAGCCTTTGGAAACAGTTTGGCAAGCAGAGGGCTGGAGAGTGTGCCCAGTATTCGAGACCTGCTCAGCTGTAAATACTGAAGGGAATACAAGAGAAATCTCAGCAAACAACAAGCTATAATATTCCTGCCAGCGCTGGATAAAGGCTTGTAGCAGAATCTCAGCAGCCCAACATGATGGGATGAGGTGAAGAAGCTGAGCAAGTTCCCCAAGATGATAAAGTGGTACCTACACAGCCTGCTGGAGGTGAGCGTGAAAAGCGAGCTCCAAGTGAAGAGCGACTTCAAAAAGACAAGGGAGGGAAACGATAATAGATCTTCAGCCTAAGTAACCATTAACCCTCAGGGAAGTAGCAGTACCCCCCAGGAATGTGGGAGGGAGGCAGATTTACCCAACAACAGGCTGATAAAAGGGAACTATGTTATCCACTCTAATTTGAAACAAAGCTCAGCAGATCTAAATGAAACATTATTTTTAACCTATGGTACATTGACAGTTACTAGATTTTCAACCAGATGAATGCACAGAGGGATTTATTATGGAGGTGCTAGTAGTGATTCTGTACTAAAGGTTGCATTTAGTTCATAGCATACCCATTTCTGCTCTCCATTACACGACCGTGAATTTGGCACAACTCCATTACCTTCAGTAAACCCCACCATCTCCTAAAGCTTTAGCTCAGAACACATGCCTTGTCCTCAGAATACCAGCATGTCTTCACTCACTTCAGAGGGCTTTGATGCACCTCTGCCTTCAGAACACTTTAAACCTTCTTCTCCTCTCACTGCATAAGCACAGCTCCCATTAGTGCTTCCAGCGAGCAGTAAAACTGTAATGCTTGCAAGAAAATTGCTGGTTTGAAGAATTAAATGAAAGAAGACCACATTTTGCCCTGCTTTCCAGTGAGAAGATTCATGAGGCAGGCAGGTGAGTTTAAGGGAACTTGCAGTCTTTTATTGCATTGATGGGTGAAATGGATTTTGTTTCTTGGAGTATCTTTTAAGACTTTAATTAAGCCAGGAGTGCACTCTCCACCAGGGCTCCCTGCTGCTTATCAGCCTCTTAAGGCCTTGATTCATTACCCGGTATTATTTTTTTCATCCTGAAAGAAGCTTTAAAGACTTGCTATTGAAAAGATTAAAGTTCCATCATAAATAAACTCATATGCATGTTGTTTTCATGCGGAAGATGCTTTTAATATCATATTTAATGTTCCAGGCACAAATGTTGCTTATTGTGAGCTTTGCAGTTTCAATGCCTTTGAAAGGACAGAACCGGTTTGATCTTGTGCTTCTTGGGCTTTTTATTTGCATTTCAGGGCTGTCATTTTGTAAACAAAGACTCCTTTATATATCTGTACATCAAAATGACACTCATCAGGCTATGTGAAAATAGAAAACCATTCTGGAGGGTGTAGGACTAAGGTTCAGGGGCATATGGAAATCAGAGATGAAAAAGCATATTCACCTCAAAGTTTGGTTAATCATAACAGTGTTGTATTTAACCAGGGTAGGGTCCTTTTCTGTTACAGCAGATACAGGGCAACTCAGGGCTCAGACTACATTGCTAGTGCTTTTATTGTGGTGCCTTTAAGAGTTGGAAGCCTTGGCATATTCCAGCCAATTTACAAACAGATATTTCTAAAACTCTGTTACACTTTAACACTCATTCTGTCGTTCCTTTCCTGACATAGCTAATTATCAAATTTGTGCATATAGAGAAGCATCTTCTTAGCTAGTCAGCATGCTGCTCTTTCCTGATTTTCCAGGGTCAAATCCCACTTGCCTTGCACTGTTGCCCTGATTTCAGAAGAAGTATTTGCATGAGAAATGAGCTCTTGCCTGATGAAGACAAACAGGATTTAGCTGCATGTGTTGGCAGAATCCAGTATTTATGACATCAAGATTCTTCACCGTGGAAGCAGTTGCTGTGATCTCTTCATTACCCCAGGAAGTAGGTCTCTGGGTGAACTCAGAACACAGGACTTTCCATACTTGAAACAACAGTCCATCTAATCTGATACTCTGTCTCTGGCAGTGCCCAAACTGGATATTTCAGAGGCGGGGTCTATCCCCCATAATGCATCTAGCTGTGCAGCACCATGCCAGTGAGGAAAGAGGGGGATTTTGTCCTGATTCTGCAGGTGATCAGTTTATCCCCTGAACAATGACAGTTGATTCCCTTCAAAGATTGATTCTAGTGGTTGGTGGAATCGAAAAGACTGTTTCGATCCATGTGAGTGCATCATCTTCTTTGACCCTCATTCTTTCTCCTAGTTGGTTGTTTGTTTTTGATAAGATTTATTTGTGTTTTTCACCTTTTTGAGTTTTTTTCTTTTGCACTTACAATTTGATTTCAAGACAGCCGTGAACACTTGGTTGAATGTTAGAAAGGGATATCAGAAGTAACCCAGCCAGTCATTGTATAGTTCATGTAAGTGAAGTTGCCTGATACAACTATATTGGTTTAAATATTCCAAAAATTGCCTCAGGCTTTCATCACAGCTAAAGGAACATTTCATGATGATGATCTCACAGCTTTGAGAGACAGCTTTATACTGACTTTATAACCATTAGATATCTCACTATACTTCCTATACTAACTAGGGACCAAATCATGTGAAGTGAATTGCTCATTTTGTGATCTGGCCTTACCCATGTGAGTCATTACGCAGGTTGTTACACTCTGTTGCACATAGTTAAGAACCACGTATCATCTTCCACGCAGTGTGCTACGACCCCCCCGCCCTTACATGTTGTCTTGCTAACTCTGGAGAGGACCAGGTAGAAAACAGCTGGTGGGCAGAGAATGAGTGTGTCTGAAAGGACATGTACTTAAGTGTGATCTTCAGCATGAACATGGGGTGGTTAGCAGCTACACACAACCCTTTCTGGCTTTATTTCTCCTACTATTTGTTATTTTACAGCACACGTAAGTGTACCAGGTGCTTCATAGTAAACAAATACTCCCAAATCTAAATGATGGGCTTGGCAGGTAAGTTGAGCAACATAGGGAAGAGAGCTGGGGAAGCAGGATAGGGATTGTAGAAATAATATTGTACAGTTACTCATTTTAGGACTCCATGACACTTGGTGATTCAATTGTTGGTTGTGCTGGTGCTTTTAAAAGGTAAACACTTTTTGGGGCGGGGGTGGGATACAGCATCAATGAGTTTTTTAGGAGAGATGTGAATGAGGTAAGGTTGGAGGATTGATAGAAAGAGAGGCTTTGGATTGATGTTCCATACACATAAGAAAGTAGGCTACAAGACAGGAGTAACTTGGCAGCTGTGCAGCAATGCTCTCATTAAGTCTGGATCAGATTTGCTTGTGCTTTCTCAGCACCTCTGAAATTCAGGCGTTATGGGTATACTAGTTAGAGGTGAGTCCAAGTTGCAGAATTTAGATTTGGATCCAAATCCAAGTTTTCCCAAAGTTTGAGCATGTTCTGGGCCAGTGTTTTGGTTTGGATCTCTCTGTATTACAAACATAACAGCTATTTCTTAGGAGTGAGCTATATATTCAAATCACTTGGTACTTGACTGGATCAGGATTGTATATGGGAAAGATATTGTAGTATGCATACCTCTTGTTTCTATAAAGTTTATAAAACTAACTAATCCCACTGTAACTGTCCTACTGATCATTGCCTACCCTCTTGAATAACTCTTTCAAGGGCTGATTTGTGGATGACTACGACTAGAGAGGAAAATGCTTTTTTTGTTTTTTTGTTTTTTTTTTAAAGTGAGCAGAATGCTTAAGTCTGAGAACATGTCTTGAAGATGTATTTTCTCTTTCTGTTCCCAGTGTTCAAAGCTGATTAACTTTTGTTTTTTCCTAGTCTTTAATTTGGGGGAGTTTGTATTTTGTCTCTAAATTGTTTCCCATCAGTGAAAGGATTACTAAGCAGCTGAATTCATTAAGGGAGGAAAACCGTCCTATGAAAGTTGACCTGATACAAAGAATGTCACTGTACTAGGCTCACAGGGCATTGGTCATTGATAGCCCCAACACTTGTGATAAAGAAGCAGGCAAAATTCACAAAACATGTAGAAACACAAGGCTTGATTCTCCACTTGGTTAGACCAATAACTCTACTGAGTCAGTGATACCTAAGTCTGTGTTTCAAAGGCCTGAATTTCAAAGGTCCTGAGCACCATCACCACTCCCATTCACTTCATTGGGAGCTCTAGGTGTTCAGCAATATTGCTAATTACGCCACTCATTCAGGTGACAAAATATGGATTTTAGGTATCTTTGGGCACCTGCATTTGAAAATATTGGCCCTAAACAATTGGTGACAGAAAAATGGGAAATATTTACCGACCTATCTTTCTCACTGTTGTGCTATGATTAATGAATATTTATGTTTGTCCATAGCTTTCAATGTAATAGGTGTCTTAGAAATGCCTGAGATCAATTTCTTGTTTAGATCCTGGGCTGCAGGTCAGGAGTCCTTGTTGCATGGCAGGAGGGATGGGTAGTGAGGATACAGTCCTTGATCGTGGGGCTGGCTGGATGCTGGTCCAATCCACAGTAAGCATTAGAGCCATATCGATATGGCAGTCTATAAAATGCATATAATAAATGTCATGTAACATCTATTCTAAATTCATAACAGTCCATGATTGTAATATTTCAATATATATGGTTTGTTGCCAATGGTGTGTTCTCTCTTGCTTAATGCACTGTATGAAACATACAAACATTGCACACAAATGTAGATAGAATAAAAAATAGACACTGTCTCTTTTTTATAAAATTCTTAATAATAGATATCTCTATTACTTGTTCCATTCCTGATGCCTTAAATCCACCTTTCATTGTATTTAAGTTTCTCCTTCAGGTTGGTGTTCACTTGTTTATAGATGGGGAATATAAACCACAAGCATATCCCTGACCCATCCAGTCCTGTTTCATCACCACAGAGAAGACCTTTCCAAAACTCTCCAGTCGCTGGTCAACTCATCGTTGACCCTTGAAAGCTTCAGTTCAAGAGGAAAATCATTCTACCCAGGAATGGTTTCAGCTCCCCCCTCCTCACACAAACATGCTATACAATAAATTTGAGCTGTGGGAACGAAAAAGCAGCTAAGCTTTCTGCTCACTAGATTTAGCTGTGCCATTAGCTGGATCCTGCACATAAAACTAATTTTATAATTTGTAAATGTAGCTGAGTGGTTTTTATAGAGGAATGTCGGGAAATGATAAAATACCATCAATAGACTTATAAAGAAGTTTAATGCCAATGGCTTTTTTTTCCCTGAGTCACGTACAACAGCAAACATGTCCAGAGTCAGGGTTTTGTGGCCGACATCCAGGCCTTTAATATTGTTTTTACAAGACGTTTTTACAATGTTGAGAAGAATGGAAAAGCTGCAAGCACTGCATACTCAGACTCCTGTTCTGCTGGAGAGCTTTGGATAGAATCCAGACAACATTTGGTGGCAAAGGAAGATAAGATAAAGATCTTCTTAAAAAATCTTCTAAACAGAGCCCATCTCTGTAACTTAGAAGTGTTGGAGGATGACATGGGTGGACGATGCACCTCCCTGGAGCACCAAATGCTTGAGGATAAGTTTGGCAAAACAAGATGGTTGGCTCAGAACTGATTTCCCGAGGCGTCTTAATTTCTTCTATTTGTTCCTGTTTGAATATTCCTTTCACATCTCCTCATTATATAATAAAAATAAAAGTGCAGGGATATTTTTTGCAAAGGGTGCCCTGATTTTCAGGGAATGTGGATACCCGGCAGACTCCATTCGCCTTTAGACAATGGGACACCTGCAATCAGTCATAATATCCCCCCCTACACAAATGCAGTCAGAAACTATACTGGTGGGTGGGGGTAGAAACCTAGAAAGCTAGATTAGCTGGACAGAAATGGGCACATAAGTAGTGCTAATGTGCATCATTATTGAAGTTGAGACCAGCCCTGCTTTCAGCTCCCTCAGGCATTGTGTACCTGCCAGAAGTAGAAATCCTGTTGATATGAGGATCTGTGCTAGGGCCCTAGCTGCCTGAGGCAGTCACGCATACAGGACATGTCCCCTACCACTCCCCATTATCTCCCCAGCAATCTGGGGTCTGAGTGACTGGTTTATGGAGCACTCTCTGACTTTCCAAAAAGACAGAAAAGAGACAGACTACTTCTCTCGTGTCCTCCCTTTGTGAGCTGGGATATCTTGGGTGTGAGCAGTTGGACAGCACCAAGCAGAAGTTGGCTACTAGAAATTCAATCCCAGACAGTTATCTGAGTCTGTGATTAGCATGGCCATTATCTGGTGCTCAGATACCTGCTGGTGCTGGGCACACCAGAAAGTTCTCTCTGGGTAGACATTGCTTACCTATATAATAAAACTCTATTTTCCATACCTTTGTCATATATTTAATGAAATAATAACTTCACATATATACTATTTATAACATAGGCAACCAGTACTATAAATTGGACAGACCATATGTTCCCAAAATGTTACTTATCTATGGCCTTTTCCAAATCCTATTTGACGTCCAATGGAATAGCTCCCTACTTCGGGTATGTGATGAATATATACAATTAATAACAGGATTTAATTCCAAAGTCTCGTGTATGTATGATTTTTCTGATATGAACCCAAGCCAGTTTTATATAGGGTCAGCTCTTTTATATGTATATGTTTGATATATATATGAACTACATGACAATGTATACAGTGCGGTACACAATATGTTTCCTTCCGTATGTGAAAATCTGTGCGTGGGAAAGACTAACTGCAAAATGCAGAGACAGGACCCAAAGAAATGATGAGAGCTCAGGTATTCATTGGTGCTGATTAGAGGATCAAAGATGTTGCTTAAGGCAGTGATTCCCAGGGGTACATGATCCCCTGGGGCACTCAGAGGTCTTCCAGGGGCTACATCAACTCATCTAGATATTTGCCTCCTTTTACAACAGGCTTCATAAAAAGCACTAGCGAAGTCATTACAAACTAAATTTTCATACAGACAATGACTTGTTTATACTGCTCTATATACTATACACTGAAATGTAAATACAGTATTTATATTCCAATTGATTTATAATTATATGCTAAAAATGAGAAAGTAAGCAACTTTTCAGTAATAGTGTGCTGTGACGCTTTTGTATTTTTATGTCTGATTTTATAAGCAAGTTGTTTTTAAGTGAGGTGAAATTTGGGGATATGCCAGACAAATCAGACTCCCTGAAAGGGGTACAGTAGTCTGGAAGGGTTGAGAGCCTTTTGGCTTAAGGCATCCTCTACTCCAGTGGTTCCCACACTTGTGTACTGAAGACCCCTTTCACACAGCAAGCCTCTGAGTGTGACCCCCCCCATAAATTAAAAACACTTGTTAATATATTTAACACCATTATAAATGCTGGGTTGGAGGGATTGAAAGTTAATAGTGAGGACACTTTTTCCCCCTACTTCTCGGAACAGAAGCAAGCACTTGGTGGTGACCGTGGCTAGAAGTGCTCCCTGCACCCCAATTACACCTCCTTTATGACGTGGTGTCTGAGCCAACGTATTAGCCAGCTTGCTTTCTTGGTTCTCCACTGAGTGCTGTAGAGTAATCCTGCCCTGTTACTTGTACGGAAGAGGCTCCTTGTAAGCTAGGCCCCAACCTCCTCTGTACATGAGCACAGTAGAAGGCAGGGTTCAGCCTGTCGTCAGTAAGGAATGTGAAGCCAATGCGCACGTGAGAAAGCAAGGGCCCTGAGGTGGTCAGAGTGCAGAGGAATTGCCTCAGTGTAAATCTCTGCTTAGTTTAGTGCTGGGAATGGTTCCCAGTTAGGGTTGTCCCCGATCTTACTGTGGCTATATTCTACACCGAGGAAGAAAAAGGACAGCAGTTTCTTCTTGTCTAGTTAAATCTTCAGCTGACTCAGTATGAAAGTCAGTCACGCTGCAGCCTCCAAAGCTTTTAAACCATCAAGTAAGAGAGAAGGAGCAGAGTCATAGGGAAGGAAGTAATTTGTAAAGGCACAGAGTAAAGAATCTCCTTCCTTTAAACTTGCTATGTGTGTTCATACAGAGCGCGCTCTCTGATCTTTTTTTTCTCATCTAGTATCTCCTTGCCATTATATCTGCTTCTGCCTGCCTTTGTATTTGTAGCACTACTTTCTCTGGTGCATTTTGCCCCAAGAGAGTTTGAGTCAGGTCACTAAAGCACAGAGACTTGGAGGCTCAGTTTATTGACAAGAAATCATTACTAAAAGCCTCTTAATGCATCTTCTGTAATTGATACAGGTATGGGGGAGGGGAATTTCTTTCAGATGAAAGGTTTTTATGCTTTAAATGCATGGAGTACAGTGATCTTCAGTCATTTCCCAGTGGGTTAAAAGGTGCAGTTGCCACATGTTTTTCGTTCTGTAAATACTGTCCTCTCTGCTATTTGCAAATGTAAAGGTGGGAGGCAGCTGGTGCCCATGAACTAGATGGAATTAATCACTTTCCATCGAAAATGCACAGGGTGATGTTCATGGCAGAGGAGAAATCTTACCCCCTGCATGCTCATCTGCACACTCATCTGAACTGACCCCAGCTTCACAGTCACTTGCACACAGCCCCACACTCATATACAGCTATTTGATCTGCCACAACACACCCACCTATTCACCCACTCAAGCACAGTTCCAATGTGTGGTGCTAGGGAACATAAAAGCTGAGCTATTCCTTTGGATGGGGCATTTATGCATTCTCTGCTGCTAGCCAGCTCTCTGTGCTGATGTGGAGGGAAGACAGAATGATGGCCCCAGTATGCCCTGCCCTCTTTTGGGCAATTTACATCCTAGGGTATGTCTACACTACGAAATTAGGTCGAATTTATAGAAGTCGGTTTTTTAGAAATCGGTTTTATATATTCGAGTGTGTGTGTCCCCACAGAAAATGCTCCAAGTGCATTAAGTGCATTAACTCGGCAGAGTGCTTCCACAGTACCGAGGCAAGTGTTGACTTCCGGAGCGTTGCACTGTGGGTAGCTATCCCATAGTTCCCGCAGTCTCCGCTGCCCATTGGAATTCTGGGTTGAGATCCCAATGCCTGATGGGGCTAAAACATTGTCGCGGGTGGTTCTGGGTACATATCGTCAGGCCCCCATTCCCTCCCTCCCTCCGTGAAAGCAGCAGCAGACAATCGTTTTGCGCCTTTTTTCTTGAGTTACCTGTGCAGACGCCATACCACGGCAAGCATGGAGCCCGCTCAGGTAACTGTCACCGTATGTCTCCTGGGTGCTGGCAGACATGGTACTGCATTGCTACACAGCAGCATCAACCCATTGCCTTGTGGCAGCAGACGGTACAGTATGACTGGTAGCCGTCATCGTCATGTCCGAGGTGCTCCTGGCCACGTCGGCCAGGAGCGCCTGGGCAGACATGGGCGTAGGGACTAAATTTGGAGTGACTTGACCAGGTCATTCTCTTTAGTCCTGCAGTCAGTCCTATTGAACCATCTTTTGGTGAGCAGGCAGGCGATACGGATTGCTAGCAGTCCTACTGTACCATCTTCTGCCAGGCAGGCAAGAGATGAGGATGGCTAGCAGTCTTACTGCACCATCTGCTGTCAGCCAAAGATGTAAAAGATAGATGGAGTGGATCAAAACAAGAAATAGACCAGATTTGTTTTGTGCTCATTTGCTTCCCCCACGCCCCCCTAAAAAAGACTCATTCCTCTAGGTCACACTGCAGTCACTCCCAGAGAAGGTGCAGCGAGGTAAATCTAGCCATGTATCAATCAGAGGCCAGACCAACCTGCTTGTTCCAATCAGAACAATAACTTAGGTGCACCATTTCTTATTGGAACCCTCAGTGAAGTCCTGCCTGAAATACTCATTGATGTAAAGCCACCCCCTTTGTTGATTTTAATTCCCTGTAAGCCATGTCGTCAGTCACCCCTCCCTCCGTCAGAGTGTTGTACCAATAAAATAAAAACCAGCAGGATCTTATTAAAGGGAAAAAGGCAAAATACCACATTTATTGTGACTACAGAAAGAATCATAGTAAGCAGTTAGTTCTAGTTATAACATTCCATTCAATCTCATATTTATTCACACATTCATTCATACAAACACACACACACACACACACACAGGTTCTGCAAGGTTGTTATCATAGTTACCAGCCTTAGAGTTGCTCATGCCAAGCCACTGGCCAGGTGGCCTGGACATGAGGAGGGAGCAGGGCCTTGTCAGATGCTCATCTGATGCTCCTGGAAGTTGGTTTGCAGAATCAGACCCCCCCCAAAGTTCTCACTTTTTAGAGTCTATTTTTATAGGAATTTCTTCCTATGCCAGTCTATGGGAATTGCTTCATCATGCTGTTGCTGAATCAATCAGCAGATAGCACATTCCTGACGGCTCCAAGATGTTATCTTGTTCTTTGGTTCTCCCATTCTTGAGGCTGTTGGGTGGATTCCAGTCTGCCCTCCGGGGGGTCCTCTGGTTATTTCCACTTGACGCCTTCTTCAGCCGATGGACACTGGATTCTTAGGCTGGCACCTCCCTGATCATTCAGTTATTATCCACACCAAGCATCCATCCACATACATCCTCTATCTCTATTTTAATCACAATTGTTAATACAACAAAAGGGTGGGGAGTCTCTGGGTGTTGTTTCTGTTGTTAGAGTATTGCTTTGAGTCTCTCTCTCTGTGAATTGCTTTGAGAACAGACTCTGTCTTAGAATGTACTAACACAATTAGCAGCTTGCAAGTTTCACACATAGAGGGAGAGAAACAGTACCAAAAACCAAGAGACTTCTTAATTAGTAATACCCTGGAATTTAAACTATGGGGAATCAAACTCATTTGTGATTTTAATACAGAACTTCTTTAATATGATCCAACAAGAGCAACGGCAGACAATTGTTCCGCGCCTTTTTTCTGTGTGGACGCCTTACCAAGGCAAGCATGGAGGCTGCTCAGATCACTTTGGCAATTAGGAGCACATTAAACACCACACGCATTATCCAGCAGTATATGCAGCACCAGAACCTGGCAGAGCGATACCGGGTGAGGAGGCAACATCAGCGCGGTCACATGAGTGATCAGGACATGGACACAGATTTCTCTGAAAGCATGGGCCCTGCCAATGCATGCATCATGGTGCTAATGGGGCAGGTTCATGCTGTGGAACGCTGATTCTGGGCTCGGGAAACAAGCACAGACTGGTGGGACCGCATAGTGTTGCAGGTCTGGGACGATTCCCAGTGGCTGCAAAACTTTCGCATGTGTAAGGGCACTTTCATGGAACTTTGTGACTTGCTTTCCCCTGCCCTGAAGCGCATGAATACCAAGATGAGAGCAGCCCTCACAGTTGAGAAGCGAGTGGCGATAGCCCTGTGGAAGCTTGCAATGCCAGACAGCTACCGGTCTGTTGGGAATCAATTTGGAGTGGGCAAATCTACTGTGGGGGCTGCTGTGATGCAAGTAGCCCACGCAATCAAAGATCTGCTGATATCAAGGGTAGTGACCCTGGGAAGTGTGCAGGTCATAGTGGATGGCTTTGCTGCAATGGGATTCCCTAACTGTGGTGGGGCCATAGACGGAACCCGTATCCCTATCTTGGCACCGGAGCACTAAGCCGGTGAGTACATAAACCGCAAAGGGTACTTTTCAATAGTGCTGCAAGCTCTGGTGGATCACAAGGGATGTTTCACCAACATCAACGTGGGATGGCCGGGAAAGGTACATGACGCTCGCATCTTCAGGAACTCTGGTCTGTTTCAAAAGCTGCAGGAAGGGACTTTATTCCCAGACCAGAAAATAACTGTTGGGGATGTTGAAATGCCTATAGTTATCCTTGGGGACCCAGCCTACCACCCTTAATGCCATGGCTCATGAAGCCGTACACAGGCAGCCTGGACAGTAGTCAGGAGCTGTTCAACTACAGGCTGAGCAAGTGCAGAATGGTGGTAGAATGTGCATTTGAACGTCTAAAGGCGCGCTGGCGCAGTTTACTGACTCGCTTAGACCTCAGCGAAACCAATATTCCCACTGTTATTACTGCTTGCTGTGCGCTCCACAATATCTGTGAGAGTAAGGGGGAGATGTTTATGGTGGGGTGGGAGGTTGAGGCAAATCGCCTGGCTGCTGGTTACGCGCAGCCAGACACCAGGGCGGTTAGAAGAGCACAGGAGGGTGCGGTACGCATCAGAGAAGCTTTGAAAACCAGTTTCATGACTGGCCAGGCTACGTTGTGAAAGTTCTGTTTGTTTCTCCTTGATGAAACCCCCCCCCCCCGGCCCTTGGTTCACTCTACTTCCCTGTAAGCTAACCACCTTCTCCTCCTCCCTTCAATCACTGCTTGCAGAGGCAATAAAGTCATTGTTGCTTCACATTCATGCATTCTTTAGTCATTCATCACACAAATAGGGGGATGACTACCAAGGTAGCCCAGGAGGGGTGGTGGAGGAGGGAAGGAAAATGCCACACAGCACTTTAAAAGTTTACAACTTCAAAATTTATTGAATGCCAGCCTTCTGTTTTTTGGGCAATCCTCTGTGGTGGAGTGGCTGGTTGGCCGGAGGCCCTCCCACCGCGATCTTGGGCATCTGGGTGTGGAGGCTATGAAACTTGGGGAGGAGGGCAGTTGGTTACACAGGGGCTGTAGTGGCAGTCTGTGCTCCAGCTGCCTTTGCTGCAGCTCAGCCATACACTGGAGCATACTGGTTTGATCCTCCAGCAGCCTCAGCATTGAATCCTGCCTCCTCTCATCACGCTGCCATCACATTTGAGCTTCATCCCTGTCTTCAACCCGCCACTTACTCTCTTCAGCCTGCCACCTCTCCTCCCGGTCATTTTGTGCTTTCCTGCACTCTGACATTATTTGCCTCCACGCATTTGTCTGTGCTCTGTCAGTGTGGGAGGACAGCATGAGCTCAGAGAACATTTCATCACGAGTGCGTTTTATTTCTTTCTAATCTTCACTTGCCTCTGGGAAGGAGAAGATCCTATGATCATTGAAACACATGCAGCTGGTGGAGAAAAAAAAAGGACAGCGGTATTTAAAAAGACACATTTTATAAAACAGTGGCTACACTCTTTCAGGGTAAACCTTGCTGTTAACATTACATACACAGCACATGTGCTTTCGTTACAAAGTCACATTTTGCCTCCCCCCACCGTGTTGCTACCCCCTCAACCCTCCCCCCGCCCCGTGGTTAACAGCGGGGAACATTTCTGTTCAGCCACAGGCAAACAGCCCAGCAGGAACGGGCACCTCTGAGTGTCCCCTGAAGAAAAGCACCCTATTTCAACCAGGTGACCATGAATGATATCTCACTCTCCTGAGGATAACACAGAGAGATAAAGAACGGATGTTGTTTGAATGCTAGCAAACATACACTGCAATGCTTTGTTGTACAATGATTCCCGAGTATGTGTTACTGGCCTGGAGTGGTAAAGTGTCCTACCATGGAGGACGCAATAAGGCTGCCCTCCCCAGAAACCTTTTGCAAAGGCTTTGGGAGTACATCCAGGAGAGCCGCGAATGCCAGGGCAAATTAATCCTTCCACATGCTTGCTTTTAAACCATGTATAGCATTTTAAAAGGTACACTCACCGGAGGTCCCTTTTCTGCCTGCCGGGTCCAGGAGGCAGCCTTGGGTGGGTTCGGGGGGTACTGGCTCCAGATCCAGGGTGAGAAACAGTTCCTGGCTGTCGGGAAAACCGGTTTCTCTGCTTGCTTGCTGTGAGCTATCTACAACCTCATCATCATCATCATCTTCTTCATCCCCAAAACCTGCTTCCGTGTTGCCTCCATCTCCATTGAAGGAGTCAAACAACACGGCTGGGGAAGTGGTAGCTGAACCCCCTAAAATGGCATACAGCTCATCATAGAAGTGGCATGTTTGGGGCTCTGACCCGGAGCGGCTGTTCGCCTCTCTGGTTTTCTGGTAGGCTTGCCTCAGCTCCTTAAGTTTCACGCGGCACTGCTTCGGGTCCCTGTTATGGCCTCTGTCCTTCATGTCCTGGGAGATTTTGACAAAGGTTTTGGCCTTTAGAAAACTGAAACGGAGTTCTGATAGCACGGATTCCTCTCCCCATACAGTGATCAGATCCCGTACCTCCCGTTCAGTCCATGCTGGAGCTCTTTTGTGATTCTGGGACTCCATCATGGTCACCTCTGCTGATGAGCTCTGCATGGTCACCTGCAGCTTGCCATGCTGGCCAAACAGGAAATGAGATTCAAAAGTTCACAGTTCTTTTCCTGTCTACCTGGCCAGTGCATCTGAGTTGAGAGTGCTGTCCAGAGCCGTCACAATGGAGCACTCTGGGATAGCTCCCGGAAGCCAATACCGTTGAATTGTGTTCACAGTACCCCAAATTCGACCCGGCAAGGCCGATTTAAGCGCTAATCCACTTGTCAGGGGTGGAGTAAGGAAATCGATTTTAAGAGCCCTTTAAGTCAAAATAAAGGGCTTCATCGTGTGGACGGGTGCAGGTTTACATCGATTTAACGCTGCTAAATTCGACCTAAAGTCCTAGTGTAGACCAGGGCCTACACTCAGCATAGGGACTGAGATCGTCCCTGGGACCTGCATGCATAATCCACCAGACAGTGTGGGTTACATATCCTCTTCTGTGCCTGACCCACACAGGGTGAGCGTTGGGTATATTACCCAGGTATTGGCTCTGTTTTTTTCACTCAAACTTTAGACTCCTGTCTTTAGCTCTGCAGATGCCTGGCTCAATCCCCAGTATGTCAGCCAACATTGCAGCAATCACACAAGGAACATAGAAAGGGCTGTAAGGATCTTTGTACCTATCACCTCCATTCCATGCAAGAACCAAAGACAATCTGACCCATAATGATATATATGTCTGTGCACACACAGGACCACGTAACTGCTCTCACATGAACATGCTCATGAAGAATACATACAGTACATGTTTAAGTTACTCACACTTTTATCTATCCCTGCTCATATATTCACAATGCCCACACACGCAGTTTTTGACAAAGACTTCAGCCCCTGGACATATGATTATTTGTTTTAAATCAGTGTAGGTAGGGATCTCCCTACCTGCTGGGCTTCATTTCAGAATCCAGTTCAACCATAAAAGAAAAGGCTTGCTCTGATATGTGCACAACCGCATGCTATACTGTTTTCTTCCTGATTTCAGAAATGGGAAGTGTACTGAGCTGAGATACTGCAGTGACAGGCACCGAAATAAGAACCTAGATAAGAAAGTAGGTAGATAGTATGTCCCAGACCCTCCTAGATGGTCTGATCTTGATCCCCTGAAGTAAATGTACCTTTCTCCCGCTTTTATTTGTCAAGCAAACTGTAAAAATTGTTCTGAGCTATTTTAGAGTCTGGCAGACATTTGTTTGTAAACCAGCTTCCACAGCTACAGAAGCAGAACAGGTGGTCACCTAGGGCAGCAAAATGTTTAGTAGCTGTTTATTGTGTAAGTGACATTTTCCAGTTTGCCTGGGGAAGCAAAAAAAACTCAGGAGCCGGTGCTGACCTATATACATGCACAATTATGTCTGCATGTGCCTGCACGCGTGCACATACACACACACTCACGCCACTTCACAAGTTAAAGGTAGTGGATTGGGCTTGGGGTGATGATATGCCAAGATGAGAAATAGCCAGTGTGGAGTTTTTCTGAGAGAATGCCAGACTCTGGAGACTTTGGCAGATGGGGGAAGGCTAGTGGCAAGTTCAGAGGAGACATACTGTCACATTAAGCCAAATGCCTATTTATTCACCATCAGAGTGAGGAATGCAGCTGGTTCTGTGGTGAAGAAAAAGCAGCCTGGCCTATATCTTGAGGGGCCTCCGATGACCTCCATTCATTATTAATCAACTAAGACAGAGAGACACCCAGATTTCTCAATGCTGTTTCCAACTGCCGACCTAGAAGGGAAGCGTGGCCATTGGCCAAAGTGCCAAGGAGTCTGTACAACTCCTGGTCTAACCTCTGGTGCTCTCTCTGATTTATAATTTCCCATATTTCATTTCTAGTGTAGCTCTTGGCTTCTTTGTTTGGTTATTTTTTAAATAACATGTCATGCTTTTAATTTGTTGTTAAAAATATGTGAGTGGGGAGGGGTTGGTTCTTCAGTTTGATTTTTATCTTATTTTATGTCACTCACCTTCCTTATTTGGTAAAGAGAGGTTTCTTCCTCTGGCTGCTGAAACTGAGGCAGCTTTCACTGATGCATGGAGGCCTGTTTGGGATATTTCATAATCTTCCCATCTGAAACCTCTTGCTACCATCTGGGTTTCACAAGGTGTGTTGTTATATGTAATATACTCCCAAAAAAACTCTAGATGGTTCTTGCTCCAAAATGTGTGAGTGCCCAGAGGCAATTCAGAGAAGTGGCAAGGAGCCTGTCATTTGGCAATTTCTGATTCTCAACAGAGTGTTGGACTGGGGTGGCAAGTACCTGGAGGGAAAGGAAAGATGATCGGTCTCCCAGCGACAATGGTCTGGGTCAGGCCAGAGATAATTTCCAATCATGAAATAGTAATAATGACAATAATTATAATATTTTTACTGCTGTCAGTGGCTAAGACTCACTCCCGAATTTAGACTGGCGCCATTTAAGGAAGCTGAGAATTGTGCTTTTTAATATTTAGAAGAATTGGCGACACTTAAAAATATTTCCATGGCACATTTGCCTAAGTAGGCAGGGCTCTGTGAATCACAAGGCCTGTGGCTGCCAAATGGTTGTGCTTGGATCCTGGTGAACATGAGTTGGGCATATGAAACCTTTACTGATCAGACAATGAGCTATTGAGCTCACATGCACTCACCACATGCATTGGAGCTAAAGGGGAAAGAGATTCAGCCTTGGGTAATAGCAGGAAGGGAGGAGAAGGTGGGGCCATAGGAGTAACAACAAAGCCCCTCTACAGTAAGATATTGCAAGTCTTCAAATCAAACAATACAAACCACTCCCCTCCCCCTCCAAACTAATTAGCTAAATCAATCACCCAGCAAAATCCTCTCTCCCTCTCTTAACCTCCTTCCCACCACCCCCAGGCAGGCCATCCATCTTCGCTTTCCTCTTTGCAGGATCGAGGCAGCAGGAGGTGTGTGACTGAATTCTAACCCCCTCCCCAGGAGGAGAGAAGGGACTGAAGGAAGCCTGTCGAATGCCAGCCTCTCCCATTAGACCACAGCCAGTCTAACAATGACATTTATTGCTAGGTCCCCTCCCCTTCACCTCACAGCGGGTCATAATTGCCTGAGCCATGCCCCCACCCCTCGTAATTTAGATGGGCTGACCTTAGGCACTCCATGGGCACACAGCTGCTGTAGGTTACATATGATAGAAGAATGGAATGGGTTGCAAGGAAGAAATGTTACAATTAAAAGACAATATTTCAGCAGCATTAAACTCTGCATTCTCAGTATCGATATTAATAATCCTCTTTTAGCTAGCAGGCATCTGTGTTAGATCTTGTTTCCAGACATAAGAAAACCATTTCAAGCACCCCTTGAGTCTCAGTAACAGACACTTCTCTCTTTGACACAGATTGTTTGCTTAGGAAAAAAAAAAGAAAAGAAAATTACAAAGAGAATGAGCTGTATTACAGAGAACTTGTTAACTTTTTAAAATTTATTTTTAATGTCCAGTCTCTGTAAATCCCTGCTTAGATGCGCAGAAATAACATTTCCCATTTTCACTCCTGCTAGCTTTGTCATTTTGACAAATACTGTTTTGAGTGTTTGTTTAAATATTGTTGTTTCTAATGGTTCTTGAAGTTAACATGGCTTTTTTTGTGTGTCCTTGCACCAACATTACTTGTGATAGCAACATGACACTGGAAATAGTGACGGGAGAGAACTACTCCTCCAGACCTAACGCAAGGAGGATTTCTTTTTGGTCTCATGCAGTTATTACCTTGTCTATTTTATTTCTTGGCAACATGGTTACATTTTCTGATTTAAGGGACAGCGGTTCCTCTGAGGTACCTGCCATTTTCCTTCTCCATATTATTTTCTCACTACCACTCTCTGCATTCATGTTGCAGGGACACTGTCTCTCGCTACTGCAGCAATCTTTACCCATTTTGATCAGGAATATCCTATCCTGCTTGTGGGATGTTCAAAAATGATGTGGAACATCATCAAGTTGTGAACTGACATAAAGTGGAGATGACTTAATGCATCATGTAGTTAAATGGTGACATGATGACAGTTTGAGGTAATGTGCTATTTTTAATTGTCATTTCATGTTGCATCATGAGGCAATTCCATGTTGCCATGGGTTTCAAATAGCAGATGGTTATCAGACCTCTGGATGTAGTATCCTATGGAGTCCACCAACACTGTTCCCAGCACTAGAGTTTGACATGGAACAATGCTTCCACATGCTGGCTGCACAACAATCCCACCATCTGCTGGCTAGAGAGGCGGAGATGGAGCTTAGGATCTGAACCCAGATTCCCACATGTTGTTGTAAGGAGCTGCCATTAAACCAGTAAATTGATCTAGACCATTTGGGAAAAAATAATCTCTAGGATCCAGTGGGAGTTCTCCACCAGATTAACATTTTTGTTCTCATTTTCTTGTTGGAAAAGCAAAACAGACAGGGTTTGATACTGAGAAGTGCTGAGCACTAGAAATTCCCATAGGCTTCTTTGTGAGTTGTATGAGCTCAGCTCCCCTGGGGGATCTGAGTCATGGTAATTTAAATCTGAGCTCCATGAGATGTTGCATATATGGAGATCCTTCTAGGAACTAGGAAACTACACACTATATAATCCTTCAATCCAATTTTAAACATTTTCTCCTCAGCTATTTGTATCAAATTGCAAATTGGACTCCTGTCCGTGGCTGGTGAAATCTAGCTGACACATTGTTCGGAAAGAGAGAATGGATTTTTCTGGGTGACCGTTTTAATGATGCAGTTGGATGGCTCTCCCTGTATCTAGCTGAGATTGGGACTGGATTGGGGTTTGACCTGGATAGGACACAGGTAATCTTTGTTGGTTTGTGGAAACAATCAGAAGAAATGGCAGAGATGATAACTGCCCCTCAGCTGAGGGAGTTTGCCTGACTTTTCTTATCAGGTTTCACAACATGGAGTTTTACTGGATGTTTGGCTCTGGGTATTATTTAAAAGGCTGCAGAAGCCAAGAGTATGAGCTTTCATCTGTTTTAAGCCAGAAGATTACAAAATTTATTTTCTTGCATGCCAACCTTGCAACACCTATCCAGGCCTTTGTCACCTGATTGGAGTATCACTGTGTTTGGGGCTATACCTGAAAAGCATTTTGAAACTTCAGCTAGAATGGACTGGTTTGCTTACTTAGTGATGATTCTCATGAGAAACACATTACACCCATGCTGCAGAGTCTGCACTGGTTTCTTGTTTATTTCCAAATGCAATTCAAGGTGTTGGATCTATAATGCCCTTTATGGCTTAGGTTCTGCAGATCTTAGAGAGACTACTTCTCCTGTTGCCTCCCAGCAATGTAGACCAGTTTAGTTCAACAGAGCCTAGTTTGTTGGCCTGTCAGTCACAATAAAAGGCCTTGTGTTCTGTGGTTTTTTCTGAGCATGTAGGCTGTAGGGATGGATAAGAACATGGAGTGGGGAGGGATTTACTTGTTTGGGTTTGGTGGGAGGGAGTCTTTTTATCTATTGACACTACATCAGTCTGAATCTTCTGCATATAAAATGTGTATTTTATAACACAGTGAATATATTCAGAAAGTTTAGGAAAGGCACATAAACCTGAATAAATAAGAGATTTAAATGAACCCTTAATAAGATAGGGTCCCTCTGGTGGTCAAAATAACACTTCTCCATTCTGACCAAAATCTGTGTAGCCCAGTATGTACATTAACTGGAGTTAATTTATACAAATCTTTTCAGCATTGTCATTTAAGGCTGGGATTTTCAAAGGGGACTGAAGGGTTTAAGGGTCCAGTGGGCTTTGGGCATCTAATTCCCTTAAGGGCCTTGGAAATCCCACCTTTAATACAAATTCTTCATTTATTGTCTCAATGTCAGCACCTAATTATCTCTATCCGAAAGCACACTTCCTCATCCTGATATTTAAACCATTCTTTTGATGAAGAAGCAAAGAATAATACTAATGCTAATTTTTGTAGAATTCTGAATGCATCTCGTGCTTGGTAAGAACTAGTGAGTGCCTCCATTCTGAACATCCCACCCCATTCAACTATTTGTTCATTTTTAGCGATCATTCTCAATCTTCACATCCAATGAAGTGGGCTGTAGCGCACGAAAGCTTATGCTCAGATAAATTTGTTAGTATATTTATGGGTATGTTGTTTTTTTTCTAGCTCTGCCTGATTTGCATTGCCTTGTAATGTTTGCCCCAGGTCAGTCCAGCACAGACACGTGGGAGTTTTCACTTCCTCTGCAGCGTGGGGCCACAGGTCACTTGCTGGTTTGAACTTGAGTAAATGGTGGATTTTCTGTAACTTCAGGCCTTTAATTCAAGGTTTGAGGACTTCTGTAACTCAGCCAGAGGTTATGGGCCTATTACAGGAGTGGATGGATGAGGTTCTGTGGTCTGCAATGTGCAGGAGGTCAGACTAGATGATCATGATGGTCCTTTCTGGACTTAGAGTTACTCTCATTTTAACCCTTAGGAGCAAACTCACCCAATATCTTGTAGTCAGCTGGGCATTCTGTCCACATCTATTATTCAGAAATTATCCTGTCTTTCTCTTGCGAATCCCAAACAAAGTTCCAGGTTTATTTCACTTTCATCCTACACTGACTTGCTTCTACACCAACCACCAGTGATGGATTTCTGAAATGGTGGCTCATGAACCAGATTTCATTGATAATTTGTCTTAAATCCAGCTAATCTTACATCATTTCTTGTTTCCTTCTTTCCTATTCCTTTTTGTGCTACTTGTCTTAGGTCTTTGTCCCTATTTTAAAAGTTCAATATTTAAGGTAGATCTGTGTTGAGACAGAACAGAATCTGCTGTAGTTACCTATAGCATGCTCCATAACCCTAGGGTCTCAAAGTTCTTGGGAGCCACAGAGAGTGTCCCCTTCCACCACGAGGCACCAGGGGATACCGCAGCATGGCTGTCTTTGCACAGGCAGCTTAAACCTGCTCAGGAAACATACCTCATGCCTCTTTATTCACACTCACTACTTTGAACTCCAAATTAGCAGAAAACAAGGCTGCACCAAAGGTCTCTCTCTCACTCCCCTTTCTCTCTCTCTCCTCTCCCTTCCCTCTGTGTGTGTTTGTGAGTGTGTGTGTGTGTGAGAGAGAGAGAGAGTGTGTGTGTGGTGGCTTAAAGGAAAAACGTCATGTTAATTTTCATTCTAAACTCTGCTGAAAAGTTAACCTCATTTGGATCTGTGCCAGTTGCTTAATGCAATCAGTGAGACACCAGAGTGATTCATGTGTTGGTGAGACTGGGGTTGGATTGGTCATGTTTCAGAAACAAAATATCCCTCACAGCTGGGGGCTCCAGCTGGTGCGTAGGCAGGGTTTGTTTTCATGTATATAAGGATGGATTTGATTCCATATTCACAGCAGGGCCAACTGGAGCATTTTTGCTAGTCCTGCAAAATATGCCACCATCTAGCTCTCCTTACTGGCCAACCCCTCACCCCTCCAAAAAGTCTCCTGTCCCTCCCTTGCAATAATAAATATTAACTGACTCTTGTCCACCATGATCTCACCCCCTGGGACATTAATATGAGCAAGGAACACAAGCCCAGTTCTTATAAACAAGCAAGGTAGCCACATGTTCCTGAAAACCAGGAATGTCCTATTGCCAGGGCCTGATGTGGTGTGTCTTTTTCGTTTTACAGAAAATGATGTTTTTTGTAAACCCTAGCAGACTGGCCATCTACTAAATAAACTACCCACCAGCAGGTTGAGTGGACAGGTTGGGTGGGCAGAATAAAGTGACTCAAACCAGCTTTTTCAAAATAAACATTGTTTGTTCACCCAGAGATGCATAGGAATAAGGGGAAATGGTCAAAACATGGTTAAAAATGGCAAGACCCTACAAGCCTGGGTCTTACTTCAAGCTTGCCATTTCCCTCAAATCTTTGGCAAGCCTCACTGCCTCAAACCCATCCCACAGTGCCTCGATCACAGTCTGTCTGCTCTCCGTGAACAGCCCCCTGATGACAGAACCACCCTCCCTCGCTGGAGCATAGGTGCTGGCACTAAGGGCATGGGGCGTGCTGCAGCACCCCCTGACTTAAAGTGGTTTCCATTATACACTGGGTTTATGATTTGATTAAAATGGCTCTCAGCACCCCCACTATAAAAATTGTTCCAGCACCCCTGCGCTAGAGTGAGAGAGAGAGGGAGTTTTTAATTGTTTAGTGTCCTTTTGATCTTTGGTCCTCAGCAAACCAGCTGTGTAACTTTGGCTGGTGCCTGGAAATAGTATCTTCCCAAATAATGGTCTAGCCATTGTTCTCTTGGCTCCCTGGAAGTTATTTCCAGAGATGTTTTATCTCTGGCTGTGGTTTCATTTCCTGACTGCTCTTCCTAAAAGTTCCTTTTGATTTAGCTTCCTGTAGTCAGACAGAATAATATCAAGCAGGTAAACTGAGGTACCAATAATAGTCACAAAAGGGAATATAGATATCTCCCAGATTATGAGCCTGTCTTTTTAGATTGTGAGGTAAGAACATAAGAAAATTGGGTCAGACCAATAGTCCATCTAGCCCAGTATCCCGTCTTCTGACAATGGCCAATGCCAGGTGCTTCAGAGGGAATGAACAGAACAAGCAATCATTGAGTGCTCCATTCCCTGTTGTTCATTCCCAGCTTTTGGCAAACAGAGGCTAGGGACCCTCAGATCTTTGGGGAAAGAGCTTGAAGGATCCTCTGTGCCTTGTTTACCTCATCTGTGAAATGGTGATGACATTTGCCCACCTTAGCAAAGCACATTAAGATCCCTGAGTGAAGGCTGCAATTTACGCACATATAATCATAGTTAATTCACTTCCTAATTTCTGCATTTTAAAGGATTTTATTATTTAATAAATGTTTAAAGTGGTTATGTTTTATTTTCAATATTAAGTACCTCTGTCCCCATTCCTAGATAATGACAATGGAAAGGTCTAACTGACATTGTGTCAGCATTAATTGCCCCTCACATTTTGGAAGAGGCATTAGAATGTTTGGACACATTGCTGGTGTGACTGGCCGAAAATTCGCAGTTACTTTGTCAACTAAGGGACCATCTTTCCAGGCTATGTATATATTGCCCAGCACAATGGGGCCCTAGTCTCCAACTGGGGCCTCTAGGTGTCACCACAATATAAATCTTACTCATGATACTATTTTAAGAAGTGCATCTGACCAAACGCCCTGGATCTGAACACTTTTTAGTTTTGAGGAAATCAGATCCAGATCCAAATTTTACAGCTTGATCTTATCTCTGCTTAGAGATCTATATTTTGTTTGCTTGGTGTATTTGTCTCCAGTCCTCTAATTAGGGTTAATACATTTCCCTGCTCCCCTTCCTTTCTTTGCAAGTTGTCCACATCTGTGACTAGTGTTAAATTGCCCCCATATCTCCCTTCATTAAGTGGAATATCATTTTCAGCATCTTTTTTTTTTCCTTTTTCTTTCTTTCACAGCTATACATTTCACTGCGGCTGTGAATCAAGAGCTGAGTTCATACAGAGGCCACAGTGACCAGTATTGATTGAGAGATTGGGCACTACTGCCCTCTCTGACTAACTAGAGATTGTTTGTTTGTTTTTTTTAGCAGTGCCTTCAAACGGGTGTCAAAAGCTTGTAATTTTGAAAGGAGTGAACTTTCCTTCCCCCTTTCTCTCTCTTGTAATGTGCTCACTCCCTGAAAGCTACTGGTGTATTGGCAGCCAACTGTCTAAACCTTTCCTTTGATGCTACAATGCATTTGCACATTTTTCCTGGCGGCAGGTATCTACAGAATGTCCATTTGGAATGCTGCACTGAGAATCATTTCATTGATATTAAAGCTCCTGTTATTTTCCTTAGCATCTCTGGAAGGGGTTGAGAGTGCCTGTCCTCATTGTCAACTCTCCAGTTTCCCCATTTCAGCTCCCCATCTGAGCTATGCTTTTGGATGAGGAGAATAATAACTACTAGTCTTGGAAAGGAATTCTATCTCTGGTACTGCTTAATCAGCCAGGGAGGCTGCTTGTTCAGTGATATGTGTCGCTGTCTCTGAGCACACGTCTGTGGCACTCCCAGAACCTGCTGGCTTGAGGAGTGTAGGAACAGGATGTGAAGTGAACCAAACTGCAGCATGTTACCATTAAACCATCAGGCTAGACAGCTCATTTTAATTGTAAGGAAGCCAATATACTTGTCAAGTGGAAATGCAGGACTCAGTGGAACTCCCTTACTGAGGGCTACATTTGCAAAAAGACTGAGATCTGGCCTCACTTTTCACAAGGGCAACTTGAGTCAGTAATTTTGCACCTATTAATGAACTGCAGAGTCCTTGCACCTCTAATTACCCAATTTGCATCTGCTATTCAGTTCCATGTGAAAATATGAGTGGGTAAATCTCACAGGTGCAGATTACATCTACAAAGGGAAGCTGCCTTTTCAAAATATGGCACTGAATGTTTGGAACCCGACCAGATTCCCTAATTTTTGTAACTCTGTGATCTAAAACAAATAGGAGACAGCAAATCTCATAGTTCCATATGACTAGAGCAGTGGGTCCCAAACTTGTTCCGCCGCTTATTCAGGGAAAGCCCCTGGTGAGCCGGGCCGGTTTGTTTACCTGCCGCATCCGCAGGTTCAGCCGATCGCGGTTCCCAGTGGCCGCGGTTCGCTGCTCCAGGCCAATGGGAGCTGCTGGCAGCGGCGGCCAGTACATCCCTCGGCCTGCGTTGCTTCCGTGGCTAAAGAGGAGAAGGCACAGATTTGTGCTGAAAGGAGAATTATCAGTCTGGAGGGAGGTTACCAGTGGAGTTCCTCAAGGATCGGTCTTGGGACCACTCTTATTCAATATTTTTATTAGTGACCTGGGTACAAAAAGTAGAAGTGTACTAGTGAAATCTGCTTATGATATTAAGCTGGGAGGCATCATCAATACAGAAGAGGATCAGCACATTGTACAGGAAGATGTGGATGACCTTTTAAGACAGGAGCGACAGAAATGGATGAAATTCACCATTGTTCAAGAAACATGACTTTAAACTGGAACAGGTGCAGAGAAGAGCTACTAGGATGATCAGGGATATGGAGGGCCTATCTTATGAAAGGAGGTTGGAAGACCTTGGCTTGTTTAGTCTTGCAAGAAGAAGGTTGAGAGGGGATATGTAACATGCTGCTGGGGATACCCAGAACTGTGAGCCACTATGTTACCTCTCTGCCTCAGCAAGCATGACCTTTGCTAGAGACAAAACTGAGCATCAGCAGTTTGTATTCCTCACCAGCAAACTTCTCAAGGTTATTCCAGCCCAAACCTTGCCTGGCAGGTAACAATCAGTGAACTTCAATCCCTGAGCTCCTCAGGCATTTTTCTTTATAATGCACATTAGCTATCACTGTACACTAACAGAAGATTATTAAGTTTGCTGCTGTTAATGAGTCAGTACATCACAGTTTATTAATTTAACTGGTGTAAATACACCCTTCCCATCAAACACAGCACTGAATTGGTTTATAGTAAAAGTAAAACTAGTCTATTAACAAAAGAACAGGGATTAAGTGATACCAAGTAAGAGATAAAGGTAGAGATGGTTACAAGCAAATAAAAGTGAAAACACGGATATAAAAGTCTAAAACTTAATCTTAGCAAGATACATTCTTTGTTCAAAATTGTTTGTCTCACCCACAGTCTCCTTTCCAGCTTTTTACTGGCCAGCCTGGCCAGCACCCATCACAGAGACCAACTTGCTTGGTTTCTTTGTATCCCTAAGGTGAAGCATAAAAATGGAGTCTTTTTCTGTTCCTTATATTCCCAAAGGAATGTCTTTGTCTTACGAGCCAGGAAGGTCTCCTGTGTCTCTCTGTGGTGCAGGAGCCATGTTAATTCTTTGTCTCTTGAGCTCAGGATCAGGATAACCCCTGTCAGTTTTGCTCAATGGCTTTGGTTAGTGCTAATATGTAAATTGAGGAAACCTACATTCCTTTGTCTAGAACACCTGTTTGTCATCTGTACCTAGGCTAGGCTGGTTAGTCTTAAACATGTTCTAGTAATATCATTCAGAGGGAATTCATAACTTCACATATACAATTAACACATGCATTTTGCAATGATATTAATAGCAAGTGTGTTATTAGCTTTCATATGATACTTTGCAAAGCATATTTTGTACAAATATTATGGCAATAGTGTGTAGGGTCTGAATACAGAGGTACCTAGGGTCAAGGGATATGACTGCTTTCTATAAATACGTTTCAGGGGTGGGGGAAACTGGGAACAGTGAAGAACTATTTAAGCTAAAGGAAAATGCTGGCATCAAACCAAATGGATATCAACTAGCCATGAACAAATTCAGGTTGGAAATTACAAGAAGGTTTCTAATCATCAGAAGAGTGAGGTTCTCAAACAACCTTCAAGCATAAGTTCTGGAGACAAGCAACTTAGCTAGTTTTAAGAGAGCTGGACACATTTATGAGTGCAATTGTATGACAGGGCTGTTTGTGATGATAGGAGGCAGGGCTCAACAACCCTGGGCCTCACTTCTGGTTTATGTCTTATGTTCCTAAAGTTCATGCTTCAAGGTTTCAGCCAGTCACTGGGAGGCGTCAGGAAGGGATCCCCCCACCCCCAATGAATTCTTTATCTCCTTCCTCTGGGCATGGCCATAGCTGGAAATGGTACATTGTTGCGGGCAGGGCTCTGAGGCAGCATCAGGCATTCTCACTCTCAGGTGCTTGGCTGGCTGGGTCTTGCTCAAATGCTCAGGGTCTAACTGATCACCTGATGTTGGGGCAGAAAGGATTTTCCTCTATGTCAGACCTTGAGGGGTTTCACCTTTCTCTGCCAGCTGTTGGTTTGGATCTCTTGCCAGGATTATCTGGGTATATCTCAATCATTTCCCTGCCATTGTGGGGGGCCTCAAGCACTGGTGCACCTTTGTTCATCTTCTTTTCTGCCTGTGCCTGTCTGGTCTCCAGTGAGTTGTAATACTTTGGTCTAATTTTGGCTATTAGGTTAGGACGGTGTTGTATCCTGCATATACAGGAGATCAGACTAGACGACCTAGTGGTTCCTTCTGGCCTTAAAATCTGTGACTCTAAAAATCCCTTGTTCATGCCCGCCCTGCTTATGATATCTGAGAAAGTTTTTAAATTGAATATATTGAGGTGGAAGATCTGCTGAAGAATGTACATTGTATTAATGAATAGCCCTAGCGCTGTGCTGTGATAGATTCCCCATGGAGTATTGTCACTGAAGAAAGATGCATTCATTATTTTCTGAAGAAAAGATGCAATCTCACTTCATGCACTAAATTAGTTTAATTAAATGGCAGGAAAGAAGAAAAATTCAGTACAATGTTCATTTTTCTGTGTGTTGGTATGTGCAGTGGGTGAGCTATTTCTACAGTTCTAATCTGGCCTGGATGAATGAAGTGTCATCTGAACTGCATTTTTCTGCTGAGGTGCATCCATTAGGAGTGCATCGATCCAAGGGCTGGGTTTTAATTAAAAAAATAAGTTGTATGTCACTATTGTTTTAACCAATAGGATTGCCACATGCAAATATATAAGGCAAGAGAAGGAGGGGGATCATTGGCTGACTTGCACCTGATGCCAAAATCCCACTGGGGAGGAAAAAGGGGGTAATAGAGGAGGAACAGGAGAGGATGTTTACCTAATTTACTTTTAATAACAGCAGTGAGCTGGGAGGGAAATTGGAATTTACAGAGAACAAGGGGAAGGGAGGGTGGAGAACGGATACACCATAGGGCAGCTGTGGGGGCAGGAGTGAATTGGAGCAAAGAGAATGAAGGGCATGTATCATGCCTATCTCAGGGCAGGTAATTATCTAGGTTACCATTATTATTGACTACAACACAGAACCTAATGGCCCCTACCAGGACAGGGCTCCCTTGTGCTGGGTGCTGTGCAGATAATACTGTAGAAGACAGGCCCTGTCCCAAAGAGTTTACCGTCTAGCTCAAGACGAGACATAATAGGGGTGTGTGAAACAAGCAAACGGGAGGAGTCATGGTGGATAATTAGCAGAACACAAGCCTCCAGTGCAATGCTGTGATCAAAAGGGCTAATACAATGTTTTGATTTATAAACAGGGGAATCTTGAGTAGTAGAGAGGTTATTTTACCTCTATATTTGGAACTGGTGCAAATGTGGCAGGCATAGTGTGTCCAGTTCTGGTGCCCGCAATTCAAGAAGGATGTTGATAAATTGGAGAGGGTTCAGAGAAGAGCCAGGAGAATGATTAAAGGATTAGAAAACATACTTTACAGTGATGGACTCAAGGAGGTCAATCTGTTTAAATGAACAAAGAGAGGGTTAAGGGACAACTTGATGACAGTCTATTCATACCTACATGGGGAACAAATATTTAATAATGGCCTCTTCAGTCTAGCAGAGAAAGGTAGAACACAAGCCAATAGCTGGAAGTTGAAGCTAGACAGACTCTGACTGGCGATAAGGCATCACTTTTTGAAAGTGAGGGTAATTAACCAAGGGTCTTGATGGGTTCTCCACTCACAATTTTAAAATCAAGATTGGATGTTTTTCTCAAGGATATATTGTAGGAGTCATTTGGGGGAAGTTCTCTGGCTTGTGCAACACAGGAAGTCAGACTAGATGATCACAGTGATCCCTTCTGGCCTTAGCATCTGTGAATCTATGAATCCTGTCTGCTCTCAGGAGGGTGTGAGGGACTGGATGACTCCTGAGCCTTTCACTAACAAAGAACATAGGAAAGCAGGAATAATAAAAGGGAGGGATGTCACTGGAGTTAGGAAATGAGCATAAAATGAGTTGTGAATGAGAGAGGACAGGATAAGGATGGGAAGGGAATGCCGAGTGAGTTTGTTAAGAAATTGCTACTAAAGGAACAACTGTCTCCTTCCCAGTTTCAGTAACAACCCCAACTATTTAAAAATCCTGAGTCAGGCCCCAAATTGAAAAGAACCCAACTTTTTCTCTTTTTTTATTTGACATCTGGTTTCTGAGCCTTTAGGTTACACTTAGGTCATATTTTCAAGCTTGTATCTGCAACCACAAGGCTCCTAGAAACTTACCTCCCCCTGTTTAAATGAAAGGCAAAAGTCTCATTTCATCAAAATCCCACCGGGGATTAGGGCTTTAAGAAATGCGTCAAATATTGCATAAGTTGGCAAAACTGCTATTTATTTCCTTTGATACTTGCTATTCTCATCTTTTCTTCTGTCAAAAACTTTCCTCTCATCTTTATCACAATAACTTTCCCCAGTTTTCTGATCCTCAGTAGACATCTTCCCTCCTGCTCTGCGTCTTTCTATAACAACCCCCTCACCACCCCCTTAAGAACACTTTTTTCCTTTCCCTCCCTCAATAACCCAAATTTCCAGTTTTGCTTTCTGCATTTACAGGTTCCTTTATTGCTCTCCCTTATTTTCTCATGCTTCAGGCCCTAGAACACTCCTCCTTTATCCACCCTTTCCTGTCTCCACAATTCCATTATGAGCCTACTGCTTATGTCCGTCTTCCCTATTTGCCCAACCTACCCCTTATTCATTCTTTCTTTTCATAGGTGCTGGATTCTTCAGTCTCTTGTTAAATAGTAATATTGAATGTCATGCTCTGACAACCACACAGCAGAGATGTGCTTTGGTAAATGTCATGTTGTCAAATACAGGTGGCCCTTGTAACTGACTCTCTTACATGTTAATTACATGCCTCATGTCCTGCATAACCAGTTATATAGCATCCTCTGTGCATTATAATGGAATGGGATAAAGTCTCCCTGAAATTTGGAAATGAATGGTAGTGGTAGTATCCCATGCTATCTGTGTTTTCTGAGGGTTAAAATAATTCCAAGTCAGATCTGAACAGGAACATCCAGTCCTTGTTAACTCTTCCTTTTTCCCCTTCTACCTTTTAATTTGTCTCTCTGCGTCAAACAGTGGACTCTTCCTGCGTCGGCTCACTTTCCAGCTCACACATGTTCACTGCACCCTGCTGAGCTGATGGAAACTCTGAGTCCCAACCCAAATTGCAGCAGCATGACCCTGCTTGACATAGTGATGCGCTGTGTTTTCAACATCTAGTTTTTCTCTTCATAGCTCTGTTAAGCCAAGATCACAGGTCAGATTGCAAAGCTTTCCCTGATTCATCCTCCTCGGCAGACATTGCTGCACTGGAAAGGTTTCCCAGAGCAGCACTGGACTTCTTTAGTGACACAACAAATAGAAGAAACTTTGCTGGGGGATTTTAACCAATTTAAAAATGGTGCAGAACCTTGCCTAGATGGGTTTTAGATGCTAAAAGCTAATGAAAGGCAAGCTTCTGCCGCCCTTCCTTATATTAAGCAGCACCTAACTAAGAGTAGCCCAAAAGAAACTAATGGAATTAATTGAAAGCAAGGTACTACTCATTATTAGTAAGGGCAACAGAATCTAGCGTAAAACAATTCCTTTAAACTCTGCAAAGGGGGGGATACAATCAGCCAGGCAGAAATCCTCAGAAAACTAAGGAACCCACCAGAAACTGCTTTAGATTTTAATCCTTTATACCCTGGAAGAATTGTCCCCTAACCACTCCCCATTCCTTTCCCCTTCATGTCCTCACATATTTTTTTCTTTCTTTCATAGTCAAGGTTGAGGCTCTTGCAGGGAGAATCTTCCCTGTCTGTTAATACATGAAAACTGATTAGAATGATGATTTCACCAGAAGTACTTCTAGTCCCTAGCACTCTGTAAAGCTAGCATGTGGGATGCACGTGAATGTGTTTGTGTGTAGGAGAGTGAACCCCACTAGAGAAAGCTGCCTCTTTCACTTTTCCAGAGTGCAAGGAGTTAATCCAGTGCCCTGTCCAGACATTTCCCAGGCAGCGAGCTTACAGGTTGTTCTTTCATTGAGGAGAATAATGCAAATAAGCTCTTTGAGGCAAGGGCTGTCATTTGCTGCATGTCTGCTCTAGGCACTGCACAGTCTTTGCTTGTTAAATTGAAATAATTCCCAAAGTCCAAGACAAAGCTTTGAAGGTACAAGGCATATATCCCTCTCCTCTCTGCCAGCGTTGGATGTTGGGGAGAGAGAGATGAAAACCTTCTCGTGGCAACTCCTCATTGCTGTTGCTGTAGGGCATGATGCAGAATAACAGCATGGACCAGTTCCCGGGTAGACCAGATGGCTGTGACACATCAGACAGGTGAAGCCCCCTGACTTATTCAGTGCTAATGACACTGAAAGCATTACCTTCCCCCTACTCTACATCCTCCGAAGGTGTTGCTGGTGGGGGGTGAGAGGAATTGTATGGTAGAGAGGAGCCATGGTTGTCAGTGAAGATGCAACAAAGGAATCTAAACTTTGGCAGCTGTCAGGACAGATGTGCGAAAGTTGCTGCTTTCCTGTGATGCCTCCTGCCTCCATGTTCACACTGCCCCTTTCTATTACTGACATGTTGCTTGCTCACTAGCAGTAGGGCAAGAACTGCAGCCTGTGCAAGAAACCTGGTCTTGCAGCTTGGCTTCTCACCTCACCTCACAGCAGACTAATGGCCAAGAACAAACTTCCCTGTTCTCTAAACTCCAGTCAGCGCACCATTACCAATGCTTTCCACCGTCTGACAGGAGGTGAGCACTTTATGTGACCCATCCTCCCACCCCTGCACAGACACCGAGCAACCAAAGGAGAATGTAAAATGCTCTGTAGAGCTAGAGACTGCCCAAAGTGTGTGTGTGTTGGGGGGTGGAGGGGGATAGGGTTCCGGTTTTATACAGTAGGGCAGATGCTGATGCTCAGATTTTAATTGAACAGTTAATTTGATATTAAAGTTTAACAAGCCAGTTTGTTTTGCTCTGTCTCTTGTTCGAGGTAAGGAACATTAAATTGCGTGAGTGGTTGTATTCCTTGCTGCAAATGGCTTCATTCCCTCACAAAACCCATTGCCTCCTAAACGAGGCTGGATTCTCCCACACAATATAGGCCTGAGTTCATACAATGCCCCTTACAAACACTGCAGAGGAGGTCATGCTCTTACCACCCTGCACGGGAACATGAAAATGACATCCCTGGGATCGAGGTACCTTCCTCCTCCTGCGCTGGCAGATTGCATATATGCTTAGGGCCAGGCCCTTCCTGGAGCAGTGTGTGCTGCTCCTAAGAAATGATTCACTCCGCCTAGGCGGGTGGAAGAGCCAGGATGTTTAGGCAGGTGTGTATAGTTATCACAATCTGGGGGATAACCAGTAGGCAGTGCAATAAGTATCCTGCTAAGCCTCGCTCTCTAGGTTGAATGGTCTGATAATAGTATAGTCATGCAGTCAGTGCTGAGAGATGATTAAGAAGCACAGTGGTGGACAGTTTGTGTCAGAGCTGTCTCCCCGAGTGCACTGTTTATAGATGTCAGTTCACTTGTTTTTCTTTTTAAAACAATGTCTGAGCAGTCAGAACTCCAGCTAATTCACTACCAATCGAATGCGGATCTTGGAGCCTTCATGGAAGCCAAACTCGCCTGGCATATGGGCCACAAACCCAATAGATATGGTGGTTCCAGACCCCAACTGTCCCCAGGCTGCCACTTAAAGAAAAGGAGGACTTGTGGCACCTTAGAGACTAACACATTTACTTGAGCATAAGCTTTTGTGAACTACAGCTCACTTAGAATCATAGAATATCAGGGTTGGAAGGGACCCCAGAAGGTCATCTAGTCCAACCCTCTGCTCGAAGCAGGACCAATTCCCAGTTAAATCATCCCAGCCAGGGCTTTGTCAAGCCTGACCTTAAAAACCTCTAAGGAAGGAGATTCTACCACCTCCCTAGGTAACGCATTCCAGTGTTTCACCACCCTCTTAGTGAAAAAGTTTTTCCTAATATCCAATCTAAACCTCCCCCACTGCAACTTGAGACCATTACTCCTCGTTCTGTCATCTGCTACCATTGAGAACAGTCTAGAACCATCCTCTTTGGAACCACCTCTCAGGTAGTTGAAAGCAGCTATCAAATCCCCCCTCACTCTTCTCTTCTGCAGGCTAAACAATCCCAGCTCCCTCAGCCTCTCCTCATAAGTCATGTGTTCCAGACCCCTAATCATTTTTGTTGCCCTTCGCTGGACTCTCTCCAATTTATCCACATCCTTCTTGTAGTGTGGGGCCCAAAACTGGACACAGTACTCCAGATGAGGCCTCACCAATGTCGAATAGAGGGGAACGATCACGTCCCTCGATCTGCTCGCTATGCCCCTACTTATACATCCCAAAATGCCATTGGCCTTCTTGGCAACAAGGGCACACTGCTGACTCATATCCAGCTTCTCGTCCACTGTCACCCCTAGGTCCTTTTCCGCAGAACTGCTGCCTAGCCATTCGGTCCCTAGTCTATAGCGGTGCATTGGGTTCTTCCGTCCTAAGTGCAGGACCCTGCACTTATCCTTATTGAACCTCATCAGATTTCTTTTGGCCCAATCCTCCAATTTGTCTAGGTCCTTCTGTATCCTATCCCTCCCCTCCAGCGTATCTACCACTCCTCCCAGTTTAGTATCATCCGCAAATTTGCTGAGAGTGCAATCCACACCATCCTCCAGATCATTTATGAAGATATTGAACAAAACCGGCCCCAGGACCGACCCTTGGGGCACTCCACTTGATACCGGCTGCCAACTAGACATGGAGCCATTGATCACTACCTGTTGAGGCCGACAATCTAGCCAGCTTTCTACCCACCTTATAGTGCATTCATCCAGCCCATACTTCCTTAACTTGCTGACAAGAATACTATGGGAGACCGTGTCAAAAGCTTTGCTAAAGTCAAGAAACAATACATCCACTGCTTTCCCTTCATCCACAGAACCAGTAATCTCATCATAAAAGGCGATTAGATTAGTCAGGCATGACCTTCCCTTGGTGAATCCATGCTGGCTGTTCCTGATCACTTTCCTCTCATGCAAGTGCTTCAGGATTGATTCTTTGAGGACCTGCTCCATGATTTTTCCAGGGACTGAGGTGAGGCTGACTGGCCTGTAGTTCCCAGGATCCTCCTTTTTCCCTTTTTTAAAGATTGGCACTACATTAGCCTTTTTCCAGTCATCCGGGACTTCCCCGGTTCGCCACGAGTTTTCAAAGATAATGGCCAATGGCTCTGCAATCACAGCCGCCAATTCCTTCAGCACTCTCGGATGCAACTCGTCCGGCCCCATGGACTTGTGCATGTCCAGCTTTTCTAAATAGTCCCTAACCACCTCTATCTCCACAGAGGGCTGGCCATCTCTTCCCCATTTTGTGATGCCCAGCACAGCAGTCTGGGAGCTGACCTTGTTAGTGAAAACAGAGGCAAAAAAAGCATTGAGTACATTAGCTTTTTCCACATCCTCTGTCACTAGGTTGCCTCCCTCATTCAGTAAGGGGCCCACACTTTCCTTGGCTTTCTTCTTGTTGCCAACATACCTGAAGAAACCCTTCTTGTTACTCTTAACATCTCTGGCTAGCTGCAGCTCCAGGTGCGATTTGGCCCTCCTGATATCATTCCTACATGCCCGAGCAATATTTTTATACTCTTCCCTGGTCATATGTCCAACCTTACACTTCTTGTAAGCTTCTTTTTTATGTTTAAGATCCGCTAGGATTTCACTATTAAGCCAAGCTGGTCGCCTGCCATATTTACTATTCTTTCGACTCATTGGGATGGTTTGTCCCTGTAACCTCAACAGGGATTCCTTGAAATACAGCCAGCTCTCCTGGACTCCTTTCCCCTTCAAGTTAGTCCCCCAGGGGACCCTGGCCATCCGTTCCCTGAGGGAGTCGAGGTCTGCTTTTCTGAAGTCCAGGGTCCGTATCCTGCTGCTTACCTTTATTCCCTGTGTCAGGATCCTGAACTCAACCAACTCATGGTCACTGCCTCCCAGATTCCCATCCACTTTTGCTTCCCCCACTAATTCTACCCGGTTTGTGAGCAGCAGGTCAAGAAAAGCGCCCCCCCTAGTTGGCTCCTCTAGCACTTGTGCCAGGAAATTGTCCCCTACGCTTTCCAAAAACTTCCTGGATTGTCTATGCACCGCTGTATTGCTCTCCCAGCAGATATCAGGAAAATTAAAGTCACCCATGAGAATCAGGGCATACGATCTAGTAGCTTCCGTGAGCTGCCGGAAGAAAGCAGCTTCATCGGATGCATACTGTGTGAGCTGTAGCTCATGAAAGCTTCTGCTCAAACAAATTTGTTAGTCTCTAAGGTGCCACAAGTCCTCTTTTTCTTTTTGTGGATACAGACTAACGCGGCTGCTACTCTGAAACCGGCTGCCACTGTTCTCTTTGTCCCTTCTCAGGCTGCTGACTGGCTTTCTGCTTGCCTGTGCAGCATGCCCCTTTTGGCCCCAAACACTCCATTATTTCCACTTTCTGCTCAGCCTGTCTCCTGCCTCCTTTAATCCCTGGCTGGAACAGGAACAAATGGAAACACTAAACAGGTGACTGCACTTGGATGGCGTGCTGTGGAACAGCTGATGTGCAGAGGGTTATGCACAGCAACATGACTACTGTTCCGGGAGCAGAGTGTAGTGCTGGGACTATGCTACGAGCATGGCAGAGCCCTCCTGTCAATCACCGAGCCATGATGCAAAGTTTGGCACTGCTTTGGTTTTGCAATCTCTATAATAGTCTTTTAGCAGAGGGATGAAGCTTGGCTGGGTCAGTTTAGGGCCTTTTCCCATCTTTACCTTAAACTGGCTTTAAAACAGGGAAACAGTCCTGAAAAGGTTAACAAGGGAGTTCCAACAAAACACAATGGGTACAAGGTAGTGACAATGAAAGCATTTTCAGGTGGTACATTGATCTGTGGAAAGAAAGAAATAAACAAACAAACAGACCAAGTTTAAATTCTGCACCCACTATAAGCTTTATGTTTTTAATTGGGAAATTGATTTTAAATCAAAGTCTCTTTAAAGAAAGGATCAATTTCTTCTTCTTTTTTTTAAAGTAAAAGCCTCTCTGACGTGCTTTACTAAGCAAAAGGAGTGGGGAGAAAATAATTTTAAGTTCTGCTGCAGTCTTGTTGTGAATAATATGAATTTGGCTTGTTCTACCTCCATCCCTGCTTATGTCCACAACACCTGCTAAGTGAGTGAAGTTGCAATGGCAAGACCGTGACTGCCAATTCATCACCACCAGAGTGGAGGAAAATGCTGTGGTTCTGATCTGAGGGTTTGTGGGAACCTTGTCTTCATTTTCCATTCATTTGGGGTCTCATCTCTGAGGTTGCTTTGAGTTAAATTACAAGCCAGCCTCCGTCACTAAGAAGTCAATGGCAGCGGGTCTGCACACTTGGTGCTCATTGTAGGAATGGGGCCCCGAGTCATAACATGGCGTCTGCACATGCTTTGACTCCTTCCTCCATGTATTGGGCCAGCTGTGGTCTCCACTCCTCTCACTTTTAAAAACAGAATACAATGTTATTTGAACTGAAGTGAAGATAAGAGAGCAGATTTCAGTGTCCCTGATATAATTCACTTCCCACATTGGATACTGTTAAACTATTCGTGTATGGGATGACTTTTAACCCTGGCTCAGATACTGCAGAAGAGTAAATATGCTGCCTTGAGAATTCAAAATGCCATCCATTTTCAAAAACCATTTTTTTTTTGAGGGACGGTTACTCCCAAACCTCCCTTGCAGGGTTTTTCTCCTCTTTCCTGTCTGCAAATGACTCACTTGGACATCCAAAGACTATAATTGCTGATTCTGTGATGGTAAGGGCCATTCCAGACAGTAAGATAGAAAACACCAGGGCATCTGCTCTGTTCCCAGTGCTGCTTGGGAAGAACATGAGGTGTCCTAATTACAGAAGCTCAGTGCTTGGGGAGAACCTTCTACAGAGGTTATGACATTCTCCTGGAGAGGGCATCGGGTTTTGTGGTTAAAAAGCAGTGGGCCAACCTGATGGGAGGACAGAGCTAGTCAAATCCAGGGATGGGTTTTGATTTTGTTGTTTAAAGTCAACATATTGCTGCAAAAGCGTGTCAGACTGACATCACTGGAGACAAATGCTCTCTTTCCAATGACTAGTATGGCTAGTGTCAGTACAAGCTTAACAGTAGGGATGAGAAAGTACTGTAGTCTCCATTCCTGTTCACTATTCCTTTATTTCAAAGCATTGTAGTACTGGCTGAAAGCAGTATAGTAGCCCCACTGTAATTTGCAGTGTTCTAAATCATTATTACTGTAGCATTTTCTTTATAAGTGTTCACCTTCCTACTGAGACTACAAACAAGATGTCTGTTAGACTGAATGCTTTGGTGATGGCATCACTTGCTCCTCCCAGGACTGGTCCAAGATCACCAAATAATTCACACAAGCCCTGAAGAGTTGTCAGTGTAATGGCTTTCAGTCTGCTGACTCTGGGTGTGTTCTAAGCAGTGACCTAGAGAGGAAAGGATCCGTGTCCCATCACCAGGCTTCTGAGCCATTCAGTTCCTCAAATGGGTATTGTTGCTGGACCAGTGGGCCTGATCTGGGCAAAGCTTTTCCTCTGCAATGCTGGGTGCAGACAAGGGCTCAGCAAGATGGTGGCACAGTACCCACTTTTTGGACTCCCTCAGTTGATCAAGTATTGCACAGGTCAAACCACATCAGAACTATTTCTGTTTCCAGAAACAATGCCAAACAACAGCCTGCAAAAGGCTGGAAGACACCCTGCCTGCCAAGAAGGAGCATTTCAAACTAGTGAGAGGCTATTCAGTCACCCTCAAGCTGCGAAGACGACATATCAGCTGCATAAAATTAATTTATTTAGTTAAGGGAGGTGTTAATTAAGAGATCTCATTTATTGTGTCTTTGCAGACAGCTCTCAGGGGCCTTTGAATTGTCAGCTCTGGAGACAGCAAAAGCTAATGGTGTCAGAAGTTAATAATAGGATGATTCATGTTTAGGAATAAAGTAGAAGAAGAAACTGTATAAAAGGTTGGAAGAAAATGAATAAGACATGGGTAGCAATCACTGTGGAGCTGCTCAAATACACCTTACAGAAAGAAGAGTGTGTTAAGAGACTGTTTTGTGTTGTCATTAAGGGGAATTATAGTGCCAGTTATAGGCTCCAGACTGACAACCCTGCAGCGTGCAGATAGCTCCCATTAATTTAATTTGTGATTAATGCCAATCCTGCGTGGGAAGATTCAAGCTCATGGAGTCTGGTGTCCTCCACTAAACTCTTACCTGGAGAAAGCATCTCAAAATAGGAGACTAGTTCAGTCTCTAGGGGCTACTTGGTCTCTGGGCTCTCTGATGAAACTGCCAGCAAAGATGCGGGTAGAGATGTGGAGAGTTATTCACTAGGAAGTAGGCTGAGCCTGCCCATCTATTTCACACAAGCCAAGGAAGAGGAGGATGTTTCTCATTCCGCCCCCCAAAAAATCCATGAAAGAAACACAGAGAAGTCCTCTTAATGAAATTCTTCAATCAGGCTAAGGCAGCAGGCTGGTGTCACCCTCCCCGGAGGCCCTGTGGGGCTTGAAATAGTGGATTTTGCAAGGAATCACTGACTGTGTGCATTGTTTTTATTGTTTACTGCTGTTTTTTATTATAGTAATTATTGCTTTTATGTATTTTATGGGGAAAGCTGAATGGCAAATAAAATCCAGAGACACGTGGATCTGCATTGCCGATACTTTGCAAAGCTTGTCAGCACACTAACTGAAGCTGCACAGCTGAGACCTGGATTGTCCAGTTGGATAATCTGTTTGTATCATAGATTAATGTGAGCCTTCAGTCATTATTCATTATTTTTTGTTCTCCTCAATGTACAGAACCAAGAGGACATATGAGCCCTGCTTTCAAGGTGCTTACAGTACACAAACTCTCAATATTAAGGTGAAGACCTTTCAACTTCATTTAATGGCTCCAGTTTTGCTGTAAGATCTGCATGAAACTAGCTGCTGCCCTGGTGTCCCTGCCCAATGATACAGTGATGTGTCTTGTGTAACTCTCCGGAACTGAATCTTCAAGCACTGTCTCTACTGCAGTTGTTCCAAAGTCCTGGACTATGGAGAAGAACTGCCTAGGCCTTTATGCACTGTCTGAGCACTGGTAACTGGGGGGCATGATGCAAAAAGCAAGAAAAGGGGTAATGCTACAGGGCTACACTGTGCCTTTGGCCCTAGCCTGGAGCAAGGAGTGATGTCCAGATACATTGTGCCTCAGAAACACCCCCTGAGACATGGTTCCCTCCTGCTTTCCCCTTGCTTTCAAGGATAGTAATTTGCTGCTGGCCTCCAGCAGCAACAACCTACAACATCCTCTCCCACTCAGAAATCTGGGCTCAGCTGTGCTGGTTAGCGTGTGGAGGGGCAGAGCCAAAGCCCCACAAGTTCTTTATCCCTCCCTGCCCAGCTGCACGGGGGAGGAGGAAAGGGAGGCATATGTGAAGGGACAGTGCCTACCTTCTCCTGTGCGCCCGGACAAAAGGGCTGGGTAGCCCATGCTGAGGTGTAAATGGGGTTCTTATGGCCCCTTGCGCTCCTGCATAGCCAGGTAATGCAAGGCGATGCAGCCCTTAGGGAATGCTGGTGGAGGGTAGCTCACCAGAGGCCTTGCTACACCTTAAGGAAAGGTGTCACTTGCCCATCCTGCAGTGCTACCCTCTTGTGCTGCCCAGGCCTTCAAGTCAATTGACATGCCCCTGCCTAGCATCCTTCCCCACTGACTCTTGGGGAATGCTGGCTGCAGGAATACGGCCACCTCCTGCATGGGAGAACTAGATGGGGAAGGAGCTTCTTTTGCCCCTTTCTGTCCCTCAGCACATTCCTGCTGGAACAGTCCTAAGCACTGGATTGGACTCAAGAGACTGGGCTCTATCCTGGCTCTGCCACTGGTTTGTTGGGTGACCCTGGGCAAGTCACGTCCCTGCCTGAGCCTCATTTTCCCCATCTGTAAAATGGGGATAATTTCTACTAGCCTCCTTTGAAAAGCACTTTGAGATCAATGGCTGAAAAGCACTATGTAACAGCTTGGCACTATTATTTTATATTAATTTGGCCCCATAGCATTCCCCCGCTCCCCAAGGAAAGGGATTTGTCAGCGGGATCATTTCTGAGTTGTTTCTTCTCCCCTCCACAGCATCACCACAAGTTTCTGCTTTTAACAGTTATTTTTGGTAAAGGAAAATAAATAGAAGTTAGTTTTTAAAAGGTAATGCTTTCACTGCTATCGCAGAGGCCAGCGCATCCCTGGCAAGATTGGGTTTCAGAAAGCAAAGCTGTCTCCCCACTGTCTCTGCGCGTGACAGCTGAGTTCCACCTTCACGCTTGAGAAACTCTAAACCGCACAGTGAAAAGCAGGGGGAAATGTGAAAACATCCCAATAACTTTAAAACCAGAGGAAGCGGCGGCGCTCCAGGAGGCTGTGAGAACAGGCCTGAGGAATCCCGGGAGAATGCTGCAATCTGGCCGGCTGAACAGTGTTACCCATTACTGTCGCTGTTTGGTGCCCAGGAAGAAGGGTACATTCAGCATAGTCAAATCTCTGTGTATCTGCTGTCACTTGGTCACTCCATGGGATGACTGAAGATAGCACCAAGGTTGCTGTAAGTTTGGCAGGCGAAGGTGGTTTGGGACTCGAAAGATGGTGTGTTTCCTGTCGTTTTGATTTTTGTTTTACAGTGGTAGGTAAAGTGTGTTTTAAAGAGAGAGAGGAAATTTGTTGAAGAGCCCCTGCAGGGCTTTAGTCCACTAACGTCATTGGGAGTCACCTCCATGCTCTGAAGTCCCTGCACGGCACGCTGAACCTTACTCCAAAGGCTGATGCTCAGAATTTCTCTTTGCTAATGTTGGGCAGGAAGAAGAATATGTCTTCGGCTTGCCTTAGCTTTGATCACACCTCTAGCTTCACTTTCATTCTCACTTATTCCTCTCCTGGTGCGGTTTCAGCAAAGAGGCATTTACAGCAGAGAAGACAGGGAAAGTGGAGGGAAATAGAAAACCTACCTTATTCCATCCATGCCCTCTTCATTCCCCCCCAACAACACACACACATTGTGATAATTTGGGAAATTCATCTACGAACTTATGAATTGTGTTTGAGATCATGAGTTCTCTGTGTGTATATATATTGATCAGACTGCAAACTCCATGTTGAATGTGGGGCTTGTCTGCCTCCTCTGTTTTTACCTCCATGGTGGACTTCAGTTCCAAGTGGCAGTGAAACGGGGCTAACGGTGGACAATCATTAAAGCTTGATGGTCCTTTGTTCACACAGAAGTACCCTTGGACAAAGATTTAACTACCACCCAGAAGAACCAGGGTGCCCAGGTGAGCTGGTAACTAAGGAACAGCTCACTGGGGTGTGTGTGTGTGTGTGTGTGTGTGTAGGAAGGATTTTGATCACCTGACAAAGCTAATGAGGGGGTCATCTGACAAAGGATCCTGGAGGTTATAAAAGGGAGGTTATTTCCCTGGCCATTTTGGAGAGAGGGAGGAGATACCAGAAGCAGAAAGCTGACTCCTGAAGTCAGCTGAGACTCCATGTTCCAGAGGAGAAGAAGAAGCCATGTGCAAGAGGGCACGAGGAGAGGAAGGATTCTGGACTCTCTGAAAGACAGACCTGAGCCCAAAGAGCACTTGAGTGGTGAGGAAACTGAGGTAGTGAAATGCATGTAGGTGTTTTATTATTTTGTCTGGCTCTGTATATCTTTTGTGCTGGCTAAAGTAATTGCTTTAGAATTCCTTTTGCAAAGCCTTTTTGTTATGTGCTTCAACTGTCAGGTGCCCAGGGAGAGGTAAAGCAGTGCTTACGGGCGCGGAGCTCTGGGAAAGGGTAGGTGTAAGCTATTGGGGATTCTGAGGGAGCCAGCACTAGTCTTGTGGCCTACTCAGTTGGACTGTGGGATCTCCGCTCTCAGAACGGAGCGCTACACAGAGGAACTGCATCCTGAGAGCATGCTTAGAAGCCCAAAGACAGAGGCAGTGCCTGGGCTCTGCTCAGTCTCAAGAAGCCTAAGAGCCCTCAGGCCAAGTGTGTGGGGCCCAAACACAGCAGCCTGGTGCATGTCCAGCAGGGAGAGCTTTTCTAGGGCTGTGACGCACACACTCTATCTACCCCCGTTGAAATCAATGAATAAACCCAGATTGACTTGAATGGGAATCGGATGGGAATCTTAGTGAACAAATCAATGCCCATATGTCTAATTATAGATTTGCTAAAATGTTAGTCTCGTGTGGTCCAGCCCAAAACCTCATTTCTGAGCTAATTTTAAGAAAGTCCCTAATTTTGAGAAAGTCCAGCTCTAGATCTGAACTTCTTAGTTCAGAACACATCTATATTTATAATAGAGAATATCAGATATGGCTGTTGACTAAACTAGTTAGTTTATGGAATATCTAAAATAGTCAACTGAGTTGTACCAGGAATCAATTTAACACATATATAGAATTTCAAGGGACTTCACCCAACATTTAAAATTACAAGGAAAGGGGAGGGATATTTGTACATGAATGAAGACCAGGATTTGTACACACAAATGTAATTTGCATGTGCCAGGTCTGGCCAATCACCACATGCAGTTGTGTTTTATGTGTGCAGAATGTAGGCGCACAAATTATGCCAATGGTTTTAGAGATTACCATTGAAAATGTTCCTGTCTGTGTTAAACTGAATGTTATTTTAAAACAAGAAAATTGGTCAGTACACTTTTTTCTCGGGGAGTTCATGGAGGATTGTAACCTCTACGGCCACCCTTAGTGTCCTGTTTTGCAGTCAGAAAGCTTCTGGCAAAGGTTGAGCAGAGATGAATCATTTCTGGAGTACAACAATACAGACAAAGTTTTCAGGGACCAAGGGATGAACAAGTGATACCTGAAACTGCCCCCTAATGTGTGCAATGAACAGTAGAGGGAGGGGCTTAAATGGGTGAAGTATTAATTCTGTTAACATTTGTTTTTTGCATAAGGTCATAAACAGGAGGCAAGCCCTATGTTCATTTGGAAGAGGGAAACTGGGGACTAAAATGACAGGTGGTACATAGTATGAGGGACAGTTCAGAGGATCTGAGTACTGCTCTTCATACACCGGAAGGCGCTGTTGTTGAGCAAAGAATAGGAACAATGGGGAAATGAATGAGGCAAGATCATTTGGGATACATTTTCACTATGGTGTTGGATCCTGTAAAGCTGAGGACTTCTGCATATTTCCATATTTATATATGAAAATCTCACAAAGTGGCTTAAAGGCAACTGAAATAAAAACAGGGCTGTCAGAGCTGGAAAAGTACCAGCAAATTTCTAAAAGCCCATTTAATACAAATGTATGGATTTGAGCAGGCAGAGGAATTTTGTGTGCAAAATGCTCACCAAACCCACATTTGGAACCAGTTAGATCTGGCTGCTACTGAAATTGGGTGGTGCATTGGGCTAACATGAGTTTGCCGGCTTGGGGTCCTTCAAACCTGGCTTAGATCACAAGTGCAATGAATTTGGGGCCTCAGCTTAGATCCTTATGATGCTTTGCATCCATTACAAAAACACTACGCTGTTAGTAGACTCTACTTGGAAAAGACATCATATTGGTGTAGCAGGAAACACTATATGTTAGGAATGAGTTGCACTGGCAGAGCTGCATGTGGGCCCAGTCCTGGAACAGAAGAGGGTGGTGCTGCCAGCTGGGACTGATCTAGGGGTTGGAGGGAATCTTCTACAGCGCCTGCCCACATTGGTTCTCATCAGTGCTACCTATTGTGAGCATTACCACACCATGAGCCAATTTCATAATGTTACTGCTAAAAGTATGTGCTATGACTATCAAGATATCAGTATAATGTCTCTGTAACTGTAAGCACTGGGGGCCAGCTCCTCCACCCTGGCACAAGCCCAGAGGAAGTTACTTTGTACAGAATTCTCCATGGGGCTGAGCTACAGTAGTGGCCCATGTCCTCCCTTTCTGTAATTGTGTACTCACTGCCCATGCTTTTGCCCTTCCCTGCACCACTCTCAGTCTCTCCACATTGCTATGAAGGGAGCCACAGCAGAACATTGCTCCACATATTGTAGGGAAGTAGAGTCCCCCAAGGGGGATCTTGGCAGTCTACCTCACTGTCGATACAGCAGATCCCCCATAGCTCTGCTGCATTTAGGGACCTCCCTGCCGTTAGAAAGGGTGACTTCACTGAGAGGGAGATCCAAGCTTAAGATCTGGATTGAATGGCTTGGCAGCTGCAACTAAGGAAGCTCGTACACAAACAGAGTAACTCTTGATATGTTTCTGTTGTATTCATGGAATAACAGGGAAACCTGCTGCAGCTAATTTAATACCTGTGAATTCCTACAGCTGGTAATGTGAGACCATGTGGCAGAGTAGGTAAAGTGTGCGGATTATACTGCAAAGAGAGTGAATTCACAACGTACTAAGGTTGCATTTTTATCAACATTTCTATTTACTGTTCTCCGATCCATCTCTAGTGACTGTGCCCTTTCATATCTAATTTTTGGTTATCAGTCAAAATAGCATTCTAGAATCACTGGTCTGGATCCTCCTTTCAGGCCTCTGTTTTTTTTGTGGGTCTGTTCCTGTGGATTAATTTGAAGAGTCACTACAGCGGGCTAGACTCACGTTTGATGCTAGGTCAAAGGCCTATTGCACAGGCCCGGAGCAGTACTGCAGGCTCCAAAGTTGTTATTTCCCAGACAATCCCTGCCTACCACCTTCCTGTTCTTGACTCTTTTTATTCCTTGCTCCCTTTGCTCTTCACCACTATAGTACCTGCCCCTTTGTATCTTTCTCCCACTCTGATCTTTGTACTTATTACCATTCAGCCTCCTGTGTCGGAGACCTGGCCCTGGCTCTGCCATGCTTCAACCCACTTCTCATTCAGCTCCCTCCTGAAAATGCAGGCCTTCCAAAAGGCCTCGCCATCACCATGCAGAAGGTTTGTCTAATGAGTAGGGCACTAGAAACTTGGTGTAAATTCCTGCCTCTGCCACAGTCTTCCTGTGTGATTTTGGACAAGTCAATTAATCTGCTGTGTGCCTCTGTTCCCCAACTGTACAGTGGGGATAATACTTCCCTACCTCATGGGGGTTTTGTGTGGATAAAATCCATTAATGCTTGTGCTCAGACGCTATGGGGATGAAGGCCATATAAGTAACTAGATGGACAGAGACTTGCTAACCAGCTGAAACTCCTATAAAATAAAAAATCCATCCATAACCCAAGGAACTGCAGGCAAGCAAAGCCCTCAATATTTAACTACACTGCCTCCCATTACAGATCCTTGCTCACCTTCACCTGTATATTGGCTTTTTAGGCCCTGATCCTCCATAGGGTTCTGCATAGTGTATGGGCCCTGCCTGGATGGTTCTCAGTGCAAGATCGGGGCCTAGATTTTATAGGCCTGGGATCTCGGAATGACTCTCAACCTTCATGTATATATCAAGGAAAGAAGCTGTGGAGAACGTTAGGGGGTGTGTGTTGCATTAATATTATTATAAGTACAAGGTATGTGAGAGGTAAAATATGTAGGTGGCAGTTAGATAGTGGTTTGTATCCTAAGGCCTCTGAGGGCCCTTTGGGCATCTATGGGCCACCCTGGAATGTTAGTTTGAAAGTCAGTTGTGGGACGGAGTGTGGAGCCTTCCCAGATGGAGCTGGTTCGGTCCAGGCTTGCTGAAGTTGCCAAGAAAAGTCTCCCCAACCCAGATTCCAGAGACTGGTCCATCAGGGATGGTGGAGGACTGGGTTGTTGAGAGGGTAGCAGAGGGACCAGATTGGGAGAACATCAGACTCCATGGCTTATGAAAAGGAAGCCTGAACTGGGGTATGAAATGAGACTTTATGGGCCTTGAAAAGGAAAGTGGAAGCATATCAGACGGTTGGTTCTGGAGTTAATGCATAGGTGTTAATGCAAATAATAAATGACAAGCTTGTTAGCTAAGTCTGGAGTAGAGCTGTGGTGTATGGGGATTTCTGTAGCAGCTTTGGAAGAACATTACCCTCTACAGGCAGAAATGAGGTCACCAGGACACAGAAACCTGGCAGGAGAAATGAAGGGGGCAAAAGGGACTTAAATAATAACTGTAAAGAGTAAAGGATTTTGACCCCGCTATGTGACGTTGACTGGTGTCAAATGACTGAGGACAGGAAATAATGTCAGCAGTAAACTGAATCTTTGGGGGAACAGGAGCAAATAAAGCCACCTGAGTCATATGCTCCAGAAGAACATCTGGCAGTGACTAGAAGGAAGTGGTTGTGGTTGTTTGCAGCACTTCCAGATTTCCTGGAAGCCAGTGGTACTGTAGGAAAATCAAAGAGGGTGAAATCTTTCTAATTGCAGGTCCACAGGTACCGCAGACTTACAATTCATGCCAGTTGGAATGGGGAGGACAGTGCACAGTGCTAGAGAAATTCATTACATTTCAAGAATATTGTGATCAACACTACAATGAACCTTAGGGAGGCAAATTTTCTTTACGAGAAACAAGCTGCCAGGTCAGACTACTGACCATTATCTCATAGACCTATGTGGCTAAGTGATGTGGATATGGACAGTTAGACTAATTAGAGAGCCAATTATTTGTGGTATAATTGATAATCAATTCAGAGTAAGGTTACTACAAGAAATGGACTTGACTTTCAAAAAGAAAACTGGATGTTTGCCGGGCTAATGAAAACTGCTTCTCAAATGAACTTTAGCAAGGAGTGAAATAATTGAAGTGTATCTTAGCACTGAGAATATTACAACATACCAATGTGTTGTTATGATCACCATTTCAGAGACTGTGCCATTCCCAGCGAAGTTATCACCAGCCCTGCGGGTCAACCCTACTGGAGAAACAGAAGATGTATAAACAAAACCAAGGACATTGGCCGTCTGTTTCTTGAGGTTATTCAGAATGTTACTACTGGTGCACATGGGCTGACACAGACCACTGATGATGAACTATACCAAGAGAAGAAAATACAGACTTCAGGTGGCAGATCCTCCTCAGCACCGGAATGTGCAACTGCAGAAGGAACAATTTTGGCTCAGGAAGCCACTGGTGATGTTCAGAGATAGTAGTTACTGACAGATGTGTAATACAAAGCAAAACAATCCACTCCTCTGTTAAGAGAATACAAGTCACCTAACCGGATAGTCACCCGAGATGTCTTGGAGTGCTGTATTAATTTGCTATATTAGTTACATTTTATTTCAAGAGATTGTTAGAAAATAATGGGAGGGTGGGAGATGTGGGGGTAGAAGTGAGAGAAATGCCAAATATGTTTGTTTTATTTTCTTGTTGATGCTTCATTTTCCTCCAGATTCTCTAACCAACTCTAATTATTTATTTGATTTGAAAGAAACAAAGGGAACATGTAACAGCGGCCACTGGGTAGTGGTGCAGATATGGGATGGGATTTAACCAGGGGCTACAGAAGGGAAGTACAGCTTCCCATCCTGTGCTCAAAGGAGAGGGGAGCAACATGTCCTGTCCCTGAGCTGGGAGAGCAATGCTCCTCCCCAGCTGGTACAGTGCGAGCTCCCCCTTCTGTTTCAATTTACTTTAACTGCTGGGTATAACCCTTTGAAACGCTGACCCATGTCATGTGATTGAGACACAGTCTCTTCCCAGCACTCCTCTGTGTCATTCCTTCACCACAGTCATGTAAGCACCTACAGCCTGCTAGGTTCTTCGCAGACAGGTATAAAAACAAGAGGCCTGATTCTCCTCTAAATTGGGGTAGCTCCACTGTCTTCTGTCACAACCCTGGGTTTTCTATGACCAGGTATCCATTGCCTGCTGCCACTATCAAGCTTCTCACTTGGAAATTTTACCTCAGAACACTTCTCCCTTTGCTCCCTTGTTACAAAGACTCTGTCCCCATGCGCAGGGGTCCTCCGGTAATGATGTCTGTCCGTGTTACAGAAAATGGCAGCAAAGAAGTATTATCTTCCCACCCTAGGTTCTTATTTCTGCTGCAGCACTTCTACTTTGTGCCAACCCAGAGAGCTAGGAACTGAACTCAGCTCAGATCCTTTGCATGGCAACTCACCGTACTGGACCAAACTACTGGGGCAGCCCAGCTTATGGTACCGTAGTTGTTGCCTCTAAGTACCAAGGACCATTTGAGCAGCAATAGTCAGAAACCTAAAATACGGCAAAATAAAATCTTCTCTGGTTTGTGTGGTGCTTGGGAAGCAGCATCTAGAGAGCTGCTTGGGGTGAAATGGAGGTTCTGTCTGTACCACTTCTGAATTGTAGATGATTTTATTAAATTGTATCATGAAATGACCATGTCATGGAAAGCCTATATGTATGTGGATCCCCCATGAGCTAGCAGGGTTGTGTCATGTCTCTGCCAGGCCAGAGACAACAGTGAGTGATCAGCACTCAGCAATGGATCAGCCGGATCCTCCATTCAAAGAAAAACACCTTGGGACAATGGGTTTGCTCTAGCTGGTAGAAGATACTTCCTCCTCTCATCTGAAGGGAGGGGGAGCTTGAGAGTAGTGGAAAGTTACCAGGAGCAGAACAAAAGAATCAGTTGACCCAGCAGTATCTATAAAGGGACTCACAGAAGGGAGCGGGGACAGTCATTTTGCACCAGATTAAGATGAGGGAGGTTGCTGCAGGGGCAGGGTAGTAAGGGGGTGGAGACCCGTGCTGGCTTGCTTGCATGATTGACTGAGGGAACACAGATAATCCCCAAGGTCGAGTTAGTGAGGCACATTGCATTTAGTGTGTTTTATTATTTTGTGTGGTCTGTGCTCTGCGCCTGCAGGGGCTAGACAGCTGCACTGAGGGTTCCAACTCTTTGAGGGGGTGCTGGATAGAAGTCTGCACTCAGAACACCACAGGGACACCACAATTGAGAGCAGTGAACCTAAGAACGGCCATACTGGGTCAGACCAAAGGTCCGTCTAGCCCAGTATCTTGTCTTCCGACAGTGGCTGGACTCCATTCAAGATCCTAGAGCTTGAAACAACCTGAGAATCCAGAGTGCAGGGGCTTGGATTCCCCTTCCAGCAGTCCTAGTGGGTGGCAAGGAAGGGGTGCTCACTAGGGTCTGTGACACTGATAAATAATGTGCAGCATTTTCCTCTTAACTGACATGTTTGAATCTGTCTCCATTTGACAAATCAGGCTACTTATTATAAGTGATAATGTATAAATATTGCAGGCATTCATTTTACATCTGGATACCCAGAAAGTAAAAGCTGTCAGAATCGCCCCCTATACAGCAATTACTGTCCATGGGCCTTTTCCTTTCTCCTCCATCAACTGAAAAGGATATCAAGGGCAAGATGGAGTATAGGGAGATTTCCCTCTGCCTTAGGTTGAAAGATTTTTCCATATGAAAGGCATTTTTAGACTAATACAGCACTGGCCCAGGCAGTAGCACAGAGGAGCAGGGCTAATTTCTCTTACTTAGACAACATCTCCAGTAGCTAGCCTGGATACTACGCTACTTTTCCCATTCACATTGCAAAAGTCTGTCTTTTGTCATTAGCTTTTTCTTTTTCTTTAGAAAAATGGGTGAGTTAGGGTCTTATTCCCCAATGCTTGCATCTTGTGTAGTCACTTACATCTGGGTAAAGGGAGTGGAGAGAGGATGTAAAGCACTACCCATTCCTAGTGATTGCATTTTACACCCACTTTGCACTCTAATTCAGATGAATACACAAGGGGCAAAGCAATGGAGAGCTAGGGCTCTCAGTGCTTATAAAAGCAAGGGGCTCGTAGAATCAGCTAACGCCAGATAGAGTGCAAGGCAGACATTGAGCAGCCTTGTCAAGGCATCTCAGTCTTGAGCTGCAGCACCCTGTTTCATTTGGGCTATCCCACCTCTATCCTTCACATATCTACCATGACTTGGGTCACTCTGTGCTCTTCTGGTCCAGAGACTTCTCCACAGAGCTGCCTATACACCTGCAGGACCCACTGCTATTCCACTCGTAGATTCCTAACTTTGCCGGTATGCCTTAGTCCTAACTCTTGCTATTGTGGGTCTCCTGGGCAGTCATGTCCAGTTATGTTTTTCTACTATGCACAAATAGTCATTAGAGAGTAGGTCAAGCCCATCACACTCATTTTAATTACAACTAGATACTATGATGGGGGGAGGAGATATGCGATTAGAAAGACAGATAAGCTTTTCCTTTTCAGGCTTCTCAGAAGGCAAATAGAGACAAGGTCTGACTGCTCTTTATTTTTGCCCAGGGGTTGGAGAAGTTCCAAAAAGCATCTTAGTGATCACTGTGACACTATACATTGTAAGAAAAGAAGCCCTTCAGTGGTATTTGTGTGTGGCAAGAGTGAGTGTTCATGGCCCTGCTGCTGACAGGCTGCTATGAAGACATGTTTTCCAATACAGGTATTAAGTGCTTTTTTTAAAGTTAATTCTGGGATAGTCATTTTATTACAAAAAATTTCTTCAGCTCAGGCGTGGCCAGACCATCTGGTTGGAGTTTGCTCTGGCACAGCCCTCAATCCGTGGTGGACAGGCACAATGCCATTCTAGGCAACTGACTATAAGACAGAAGATGCAGGTTAGTACAGCAGTGGGGAAGACAGAACACATTCAATGGAAAGGGCTTTTTTTCTGGCAATCAACATATTTACTAATAACAATAACTCCTTTTTTTAAAAAAACAACCTTCTGTCCATATACTGTATGTTGTTCTGATTTGCAGCCTCAGCCCACCAGTGGTGTTTTGTGGAAGGCCTGAAAAATAGGCCACAGAAGTAAGCCATACATAGAGAACCAGTAGGTGTCACCACTAGCACTATGCAAAACTTGGGGGATTTACCCCTTAGAGGCTTGCATGGCTGTTTCCTTTGATTCTCATTCCTTGAGTTTTGCTTTGAATTTCAAGCCCTAAACTCTCACTGCTGTGAATTTTACGTTATTTTGAAGTAAAAAACCATAAATTTGGCTCCCATTTTACTTAAAACCGAGACAACTTGCACTCAAAAATTGGGCCAGGGCCGCAAAAAAAAAAAGTGTGAACGTTTCAGTGACCTTTTATGGAACTCTTTTGAGAAAGCCCTCTATAATTTAACAGTAATATATTTTCTGTGGAATGTTTAGATCAACCTATAGAATTCTATAATCGGGGCATGTATTTTGTATTAAATTCTATAGGATGGCATATTTAAAAAACCCTCTCTATTAACAAAAAGAAAAGGAGTACTTGTGGCACCTTAGAGACTAACCAATTTATTTGAGCATGCTCAAATAAATTGGTTAGTCTCTAAGGTGCCACAAGTACTCCTTTTCTTTTTGCGAATACAGACTAACACGGCTGTTCCTCTGAAACCTCTCTATTAAATAGAATTATTTCTTAGACTAATTTCTCTAGATCCCACTTTAATTTCTATAGAAGCCTATTGGTTGATTTCCTGTAACATTCTGCAGGCCTTTTTCCTAGGGCTGTTTGTGGATAGATAAGACTGTCTCAGAGCTTCTGGTTGTTCATAGAATGGTGCTATATGAGGCAGAGTTAGGGTTGTTTGGGTTAGATTACCTGCATGAATGGTTTGTGGGTTTCTGCAAAGTGAAACCCTAATCTGCAATTTTAAGGCTAACATTTTTGTTTTCTGAGAAAACAACAAAATCCTATGTTCTCTTAAAGTCTTTTTAAATTAAGAAAGTGACAGATTCTTTCATTTTTAACTCCAGACTCACAAAGATTTTCCCTTAGGCTTATGAATTTCTGAGACGCAGGAGCCCCTAAAGACCATTGCAAGTTGCTCAGGCATGGACTCCTTCTTTCCTAGACATCCTTCAACCTCCACATGTTGCTTCTTCCCTCCTATTTCTCATACCAAACCCTTTGTGACTTTCTCTCTTTTACTCTTCCCAGACAATTCCCACTGGACAGATGTGCTTCCTGGTCATCCGTTTCCTCCAGTGCAGCTGTCTGCATCTGTGCTCTGCACATTTTGCAACGCATCCAAGGCCAGGCACTCTTGACAAAGGGTGCATCAGATTGATGAATGAAAAAGCTGGTCAGAAATCCCCACTCCAAGCCCCAAGGCAAAAACTGGGAGTTTGGGGTCCAAAACTTGTCAATGGAAGCTCAACATTTTCCACAGGAAGTAGACATGTTTTATGAGAAAAATCATGGTGTCAAAACCCAGTTTTCCATAGGACATCAATTTAGACAAAAGATTTTTGACCAGTCCTAATGCATGTTCTATCGAACTATGAAACTGCTGTGTTTGTGTATGTGTTCAACGCACACGTGTTTACACATCAAAATATACAAGAGTTTTGTATTCTCATAGTAACATCTTCAAAAGCTCCACAGTCCCTACAATGCAGCCCTCAAAACCTATCAAAGGGATTTGTACTCGTTGGTCACACCTGCAGGAGTGAAAATTGACGTTTCCATGGCCTTGTCTACAGTGGAGTTGTTGCACTAGTGCAATCCCCTCACCTACACATACTTCATTAGTGTAAACAAGAGTGCACTCAACTGGGGTAAGCCATATGGCCTCTAATTAGTTTGCATCCATGCAGCCCCATCTCCACTAGGGATTTGCACTGGTTTAGCTGCATTGGGCGCTAAAATCCCTGGGGTAGACAAGTCCTAAATTAATCTGTTTTGGGAATGTGATGAGGCGAGGAAGTTTTTTTGCAAATCTATGGAAAGTGAAGGATGGAAGCTTTTAAGTGAAGCTCCTGTGAGCTGTGTGACTTTCTAGAAAAATCCGACCTTGGGATGGATGAGCTGTGCTTGGATCAGCCTGGTTCTGGTAAAGCTGGGGGTGGTAGGGCTATCTGAAAACTGGGTGTAGAATGAGAAGCTAGCTACGAGCACCCCTTTGTATTACTTACTTCACAAGGATTGTGTGAGAATGTTAGATGAAAGATGCTGTACAAGTGTGGACTCGTCTCATTGTTAATAGTTATTAGTAAAATCTGTAAAGAAAGAACTGACTGAAAAGTACTACAGCAGTCACTACATCTACTGCAGTTAAGGTTGCAAAGTAGTTCCAGTTATAAATCAGATGTTCACATTACAACAGGATTTACCTTTTGGGGATGAAACTTTCCATTCTTTGTCTCTGGACGTATGTTTTTGTTTTGATAGTTTGAACAGTCTTTTGGGACTGTTGTTGAGTTTGGTGACAGAGAGACTGGAAACCATCCTTTTCCTGGTTTAAAAACACTCTTACCACAATTTTTTGATCCGGGGCAGGGGCAGAATGCCTGACATCTGAAACTTGGCAAGGACACACTGTCATTCTCAGTGAAAGGAGTGCATTGTGCTGAGAAATTTTAAAATAAAGACACTATTGGCTACTGGGGAAAAAAAGCATGAGCTTGATCTAAGATTCACTGTTTGTTTCCCCATTTTCTTATGTTAGACTTGACCTTGAGACCACACACACATTCCCTCCAGACACACTAATGGATTAACTCCTGCTTGCAAGACCGCTACTCTGGTGATCAGGAAAACTTGAAATGCAGCACAGAACAGAATGTTTTCCTTTCGCAATGTTTCAGCCTCCTGAAGTTTCAGGATAAATTTCATACCTACTTCAAGGTCATCTCAGGGACATAATTCCTCTAGTGTGGTTGCCTAAGTGAGGGGGAGGGGGTTTTCTGGATTGTTCCAGGGCAACGTGTGTCTAAGACAGGGTGTGAAGGAGGGAAAGAAATATGGGGGTCAGGGGGTCAGAAAACAGGAATGTGCCGAAGTAGTAAGGACACTGAACCAAGCCTGTTCTGTGCTTAAGTAAGGGGGATAAAGTCTTCAGAAGGGCAATGTGTGTCCTGCAGGTCTGGGGGTGAAAAGCAATCTGCTATTGTGCAGGAAGCTATCAAATTCCTGCTCTGCTTCATTTGGAGCAGAGGCTTGAACCAATGTCTTCCACATCCCATATAACTGCCCAAACCACCAGGCTATTTTGGGATGGGTGGGTCTCTTTTTTCATTTTAAAAAAAAAATCCCTACCAGTCACCCTAAGCGCCATCAACACTTATATTCTGCTAGGCTGCCTCTGGAGGTGCCAGGGCTGGAGAAGACCGAAATCAGGTGCTAGTATTCTGTTGGATCTGCACTGTTGTAGCTGCAGGAGGAGAAGAGAAAAATTAATTGAAAGTGTCAGTGTCTATACTTCATCAGTTAAAAATTGCTTCTAGCCACCCAGCTGTGTCTTTAGTGTCGGCCTGAAGATGTTTGTACCAGGAGGGAGCATTTAAGAGAGTACCGAGCACATAGTCTGGGGTTTTTTCCCTCATGGCAAGCAATTTTCCAGTGGACAAATGGATAAGAATATTCTTGATATACACATGGGCTAACTAAGGTCTATCTTTGCCTCTATTTTTCCTGGATGGTTTTCTCAACAGGTGGATGATTGGGATAACTTGACTTAATGACACTTTTTCAGCACGATTTCAGTGGTGACAGTTACAAACGGTTTCAGGATAAGAAACAGGTGTTTCAGCATGGTCTGTCGGGCAGAAGACTAACAACGCCCTCCCCAATGTCATTGTTCATCATGTATTCAGTGATTGCTACTTTCTGATGAAGATTATGTTCAACTTTTTAGGTAGCATTCTATTTAGTATGCATATTTTGGGTGAGCTGTTGGAGTGGAAAGTCTTTAACTTTTTTAATGCAAACACAAATCTCACAGGCTCTCATCAAGGGATTAGAATGGCTGCAGTTCTTTCATACGTACATAGGAGTCACTTGATGGTCCCTTTGTGGAAAACCATATGTGCTAAAATTACGACAGAGAGCAAAGCAACAGAGTGAAACTGAAAGGCCTGAGCGCAACCATTGCCATGCAGTGAAGAAGTCATGCATGGTCTAAACAAGTAAGCCGGTTGTGCTGTGCTGTGCTGGTTTTGAATGCTGTGTTGTTAGTAGGAAACATGCCATAGGGAGTACAGCCACGTTTTCAGGGTCTGCTGACAGATTCTCTGCTTGTCCAGGAATATACGGGGAGGGGAAGTTGGTTTTGGATGCCAGACCCAGCGGCAGCACTTGAAATTCTTCCAGATGAGATGTAAGTGTCCTAATCACTTCCAGCCTTTATCCCATGGCGTGAAAGTAGTGTTGCCAGGCCCTGGGTCAAGTTAAACTCCAACTTCAGTATTTAGATTCTGTGCACCTACAGCTCATCCTGTCGTTTCAATTGGATGGTATCGTATTATTTTCACTTCCCTCTGAACAATGATATACATAATACTGATCCCATCTACGTTTTAGAAATGGATAACATGAAATAGGTAGGGCTCAAGTCTCATGCTGAGCAGAGCTTGGCTGCAGCTAGAACCTGAAAGGCAGGGGCAAACTATGGTTTATCTTTGCACCACATCTATTCTTGGGTTGAACAGGGGCTGATTTGGGCCACTCCAGGAGCCACTTGAGCATCCAGGAATTGCTGGAACACAGCTATGCCTTGTTTTCCCTGGCCATGCTCCCTGTGCTGGGGGAGTTGGTGCAGATGGAGTAGAGTTGCTATGCTGGCTGTTTTTCATGCAGGGATACCCCCTGGGGAATGTCTCCAGCATAAAGGTATTTACCAGAATAAAGGGACCATAGCAAACACCAGATTTAAGTTCATATTCTGATAACACTTTAGGATCCTTCAGGATGAATGGTCCTGTATATTATTATAAACTGCTCTCATTCAAATTGCATATTCTCAGCACACACCCAACATGCAAAGTCCATACACAAGAGCAAATAAGTACACCTAGAGAAACACACATACGCACACAAGCTAACATAAATTCACAAGCAAATAAATTGCGCACACACACAGTATGTATGCAGAACTCGGCACATACCACACACATTATTCACAACTACACCTGTGTATTTAACCCATTGGTCAGTGTGTTACACATCTCCCTTTGTGCCTGAGCCACATGGGATGTGAGCAGTGATGAGCTGCCAAAATCTGAAGAACTGGTTCCTTCAGTTGCTCCGGGTCTTCGGCGGCACTTCAGCGGCAGGTCCTTCACTCGCTTCGGGTCTTCGGCGGCACTGAGGGACCCATCGCCGAAGTGCCGCTGAAGACCCGGAGCGCCACCGGCTGAGTAAAAAGGGATTCTCAAGGGGAGCCTCCCCAGCCGGGAGCTCAGGCGGGCCAGACAGGATGGTCCTGCGGGCCAGATGTGGCCCGCGGGCCGGAGTTTGCCCAACCCTTTAACAACTGGTTCTAAACTGACTTCTAAATTTAACAACCGGTTCACGTGAACCGGTGCGAACCGGCTCCAGCTCACCACTGGATGTGAGTCTGTTACAGTCCCAGCTGCAGAGTCTGGCTCTTTAGCTCAAGCTCGGCAGATCCTTGGTATTCAGGCCAAGATGGTGGCCCAAACATGTATATAGTGGCACCTGCAGTGCATATTATGCACTTCACCCACAGATTTACACAAATGCATAACTTCATATGCTACATACACACACAGGCTGCTGTGAGATTATTAAACACTTTGTGTGCAGATACTCGCATGCACACACAAAATGGAACCCAACCAAACCAAATGGAACCCAACCAAAGGGAAGGCAGAAGTAACCTAGTTGGCCATTACACAGATGAGCAGGAGGAGGCTGTAATAAGCCTTTCACCCCCTACTGGAGCACACAAAGGGCCACGCTTGCAAGCTGTTAATTTGGGTCAGTGGGAGCGGGATGGCAGTGTAGCGACTTCTCCTTCTATACTTCCCGGGGGACCCAATACCCCAAAAGACTGGGAAGAAGTGAGGCAATGTTTCTATCCCCCCTCTCCCTTGCACAAGCTGGCTGAGTTGGTTGTCAACAGAGGGGAGCCAATGGCACGCCATGGAGGGATGTAGCAAATGGCTCACTACCTTTGCACAGCAGGAGCTACAGAATGCCTCCTCATGCTTCCCAGGGGCAATGCAGCTCTGCACTGCCCCCAATATAGGGCTCTGAGCCCTTAGAGCTTCATGAACAATGAGAAAAAGATTAATTGGTGAAAAATAATGTATTTTGTTCACACCTAAGGCTGTCTGGCCTCCAAAGTGTTCATTTCTCCAGTGACAAGGAGCTCTGTGTTAATAGCTATTTGTCACCCATTGTGGTGCTTAAACGGGCTGAACAGAGCAGTATTCAGCTAATACGTCTGTGCCACAGGCAGATTTTCCCATTCTTTTTTTAAAAGCCTTCTCTCCTGTGGTGACGGTTCACAGCAATTATTAGAACTGAAACAATTAAGACATTAAACATCCTCATTCTGGGACAGCCTAAAACAAAACTTTCATGGGAAGACAGAGAGAGACAGGAAAATGTACTAACCTTTTAAAATCTCCCATCCCTCCCAGGCTGAGTAAAACTGGAAGCAATAGTTGCCATTATAATATTTAAATGAGAGTTAATTACCATAAACCATTTGGAGTTTAATGTCTCCTTCTGTACAGTATATAAATCAAGGCTGGAATGGCTCTGTGAGTATGCTTTGGTCTTCTGATACTGTGGATATAAGGGATGATTTTAAGTGCTGGGTTTTAGCAATATGAGCCCAGTGTTAATGGATATCATGTGGTTAAATCCTCATAGACTCATAGGCTTTGTTACACAGTGAAGATTCCTCCCACCCCCATTGCATTCAGAGATTCATAGCAGTACAGCAGCAAGGCTAGGTTGCACTCAGACTCCTGTTCATGCCCAAACACCTGGAGATGCCCCCCAAATGTAATCTAGATTGAACACTGAAATGGCTCTGTGGATCAACCTTATATATCATACCCCCAAGGTGGCCCACCACAAACCAAATAGGTCTTTACAAAAAAATTAAGGAAAGAAGCAAATGATCATGCAAGAGTATTTGGTTTTGACTCTCAGAATACAGGCAACCAGACAAAGCTCCTAAATGACTAGTGCTAAGTCACTTAGGCATGTCTGAATATCCCACCCTGTGTATGCAAGTGCATGAAGGTTTCAGTCCCCCTCACCTTAACTGCTGATCTCATGGTTGGTAATTCCTTCTAGATCTACCAAGTATCATGACCCTCTAATTTTGGGGGGCATGTGATGAATTACAATACTTAGTTCTTCTAATAACACCTTTCATGTGAGGCTCTCAAAGCCCTTTGTAAACATTAATTAAGGAATCTCACACCATTTCTGTGAGGTAGCTCTTATTGGTAGTCCTACTGGGTTGTTACAGTCCCATAAATTCCGCGCCTTATAGGCATCAGCATCAGAAACATGTTGATTGCCTTGTGATGGCAGTAGTATTTTTGGGAATTATATCACCGCATGGCGGTTGGGTGTGATCCTCACTCCCAGCTATCTGGATATTTTCCGAGGCTAGCAGCATAGCAGCTACTTTATAGTCCATCTAGTCTGTGCTACATTATCACCTGTATTACACTCATTTTGCTGAACTTTAATCTGATATTGGTGCCTTAACCGAGATTTGTCTCCTGCTTCCACAGTCCTCACTTGTCAAACTGTAGCTGCAAAACTCAAGGTGGACAGAGGGATGTCTTCCTCAAAGAACCCAAATGCTACAGTTGTCTTGTGTATCCTCAGGGGGCTTATGACTCCTCCCTGGGCCATTTTCTTCCCTCTCCTGCGAGGGCCCACTTTGCCTTGCAAAGTGGTGTGATTATAAATGCATCAGACTCTGCCAGGATCACACATACAGCCTTCATTTAGCCCTCCAAGCTCAATTACATCCACTGATGTCTTGGGGGTAATTAAGTAATATGAGAACCTCATCTTTTCCCCCCACCCCCAAGGCTGTTCAAAGCATAAGCCTGTGTGCTCACCAAGTGGAGCCCACTCTTCTGAGTCTCTGAATCCTCCCTAATGCACCTCACCGTGAATGAGGGCTAATTACATTTCTGAAAGATGTCATTAGCAGCATATTTGTGCTGGATTTCAGAAAGCTGGCACAAAGCAGGAAGTGCTCCCTTAGTAGGTGTCTTGCTGCTTTAACATCTTCGGTGCCGCAAGTGGGGAATGCTCGGGGAGGGCCAAATCACTAGACTGGACACTAGACTGAAGAGGAGCTCAGTCTGGAAAGAGGACACTGGGATGTCCTGGGCATTGTAATTAGTCTTTTCTCAAATATTTTGCATCTTTCATCTGCTGGTTTATGTATGATAACTAATTAAGCCTCTCAGTGTCTCTGTGAGATAGGTAATGATTAATCCAGCAGCGATGGGCAAATCAAAGTACAGAGATGTTAAATAACTTGCCCAAGATCACAGCAAATCAGTGGCAAATCCAGAAATAGAAGAACCAAAGAATTACAACACCCAATCCCATTCTCTACTCATTGGACAACACTTTTTCCCTAATATGATGAAGAACCAGCAGTAGTAAATCAGTAATAGGAATGACAAACATGCACACAGAAAGGTATGACTCTATTAGAATACACCTCAGCATGAACCAGAAATTCAAGGCCACCAGAACTCTCCTGTGACACTGTTGGAAGTCTTTATGGACTGTCAGCTGAACACTTCATTCCTACTCCTGTGTAAATCCAATTAATTTAATTGACTTCAGGGACTTACTTGACATTTTCACCAACATGACTGGGAGCTGGATTTGGCCATTTGAACTGTCCACTATTATAACTGTGCCTCACATTCATGGGAAATAAGCTCCTGAGGGAGTAAATGCTGAATCATATTATATAATCTCACACCAGTTTTACAGTGACATAACTCTGCTGTTTTATTCCAGTGTAAGTGAAATGAGCCTCAGGCCCAAGGAGTTTAAGTTTGGTGCTGCTTTCAAAGGGTAATAAATACCTGTCACAGATTCACGAAGTCTGGCCTATGCCCCAGCCTATAACCAGGCCCTTGAGAGTTGATCCTGTTAGTGTGCTGGTCCCCAAGGATCCACACAGTTCCACAGGAGCAGGCCTATGGCCATCACGACTCTGGAACCAGGCTTCTGAGCCAGCAGTCCACCTCCCTCTGTGGCTCCCAAGTCCCACCAAGCCAGACTCTGACAGGAGGCTTGCTCTTTATCCTTTTGGGGAGCAATGCTCTCAGTAAGCGTCTGCACAGTGACACCAGGCAGGCTTTTCATAATAAGGTAACAATTGATAAGTCTCCAAGCATACAGAATTTGAAAGTTGTTAGGTCAGCATAGAGAAGCAAAGGCTAAGGCAAAGCTCAGACTGGGCCAACTCCAGGGCACTGTTGAGCCACGCTCCTGTAGGAACCATCTTCGCTTCCTTTCGCTATTGCTTTGTCATAGTCCCAAATCAGAGTCCTGTGTCTCCAAGAGCTCAGCACTTAACACAGTCAACCTGACACCTTTGCCCTTTGATCTCCAGTTCAGGGCCTTTGCTCCGCTTCCCTGCAGAGAGGTGGGGGGGAAATCTCCTTCTCTGGGCTGTTTGTCGCTAGATGTGACTATCCTGCTATTGGGCTTTCTCCTGATCCTCCATTCACATGTGTAGGCTCTGTTCAGTTTCTAAATGACTCTGGTCTCCAGCCAGGCATCTGTGTGAGTCAAACACCTTGTTCCTTCCCTTTATGCTCAGTGGATAGCAGTACAACGCACAGAGGGAAACTCAGACGTGCATAGGAATCATAAAAGATATCACCAACATTTCCACATTTGTCACAATATCCATAAAAGAACCCAGGGAATAGTTGGGGAAGAGCACCATCAAAATGCACATTTACATTATATTGTATTTTGTTGCATTCATGTATGTCTTCCTGTGATGGGGGTCTCTACTGGATGGCCCCGCCTCCTCGCAGTTCTGGGGATTAGCTCTGCCATGCTGATACCCCTTCCTGTGGTCACACTCCATCACTTTGTCTCTTCCTCTCTCTGCAGCCCCTCTCTAGTTCCAGGAACTGCAGCCTCCTCTTTGTGATTCAGCCCTTAGTCATTATGTGGCTTCCCCTTCTGGAGGTACCAAAGTCCTTCTGCAAGAACAGTCTCAGGCAGTCTTCTCCAGCACTGCTCTGATGGTGCCACTTCCCTAGTGGCTGGTAGGGGAACCTGGGCCCACCCACCCACTGCTCTGGGTTCCAGTTCAGGGGACCTACACCTGGCAGCTGTGCTTCCCTTATATCCTGTTGTTGCTCCTTCCCTGGACTCCTTCCTACAGCTTCTGGTTCCCCTCCTCTCTGGGTGTATCAGCTCAGACTCCTTCCCCCCAGGGAGTCACTACAGATTACTGAACACAATAGCCTCCCTACTCCCAGGGAGTGACTGTAGACTACTTCCCTGAAGCCCCCTGCTACCAGCTTCCTGGCTTTATAAACCTGGCCCAGTTCCCCCCACCCCACCCCAACTGGACTTCATCAGACAATTAGGCCCTAGCATGCCCTGGCTTTCCTCCAGGTGAAGCAGCCTATTGGTTAATTGGCCCAATTTACCCCTTCAGGCCTTGTGTGGAGTGGATACCCCATCACACTTCCCCACTAGAGCCATTCAATTCAAATGCAGTGGCAAGAACACGTTCATGATTCTGATGTTTTTTCACAAATAGAGCCTGACATTCTCAGAAGACTCTCTCTGAGTGCAGTCGAACTTTGTGTATTGCCAGACTTATGTAAGGCTCAGGGCTGGAACAGAAAAGGGAAGTGCGACATAGTACTGAGGTATATAGGTAAAGATGTATGTGGGTTCATTACTGAAATAACACAGAGCACTGCATTTCTGAATTGAGGTGTGTTGAAAGACTTGTGTTGGAGGGCTTGGTAATAAAATACTGTAATTAAGGTTGCTACAGCTGAGTACTGAGGTGTGTTATCAGGTTGTGTTAGTTAGGGAAGTTTCCACATGATTGTTCACCATGTGCTTGATGCTAACCACTGCTTCCCATCCCTCACTTTAATGAGCACTCAGTTTCGACCCACTTTTAGACACATCATTGATACTGTCCCGTTCCCCTGTGCAGAAGGGCACAATGAAGGGCTGTCCACTGTATCACACATACTTATGGATTTTTTATTGCAGGTATATTTTTGGCCAAAATTATGAGTGGGAGCCAGAAAGAAATAAAAGCTTGTTTCATTTCAGGTAAGGATAAATTGCAAAGCTTTTGTGAAGATATATGCTTTAAAAAATGGTTTAAAGATCAATCAATGACAGACTTTATGGGCAGCCTTTAAAATATATTTAGGGCAAGACTTTGGCTTGAAGCCACTACCTGAGTTGTAAGGAGGGAAGATTGTTCACTGGTGACTGGTCTTGGCGGCATTAAGCCTGAGGCAGGCAGACAGTTCCTTGGCTGGGGTACAGTAGTGTAGTGCCATTGGATTTAATGGTGCTATGCTGATTTGCATCACATGGGGATCGGACCAGTGCCTCTGAGAACTCTAGGAGAGCATGGGCCTTAGTGGCCTCTACTGATTTACAGGCTGTGTTGTGGTGGCTGGGTGTAGAGTAGGGGTTTGGCCATAGTCCTTCCCTACCCCTCTGAGGAATTTAGCACCGCAGTCTGCACTAGATTCTTCTAGCTCTTGTGGACCAGAGGACCGTGATTTTGCCAGACCTCTGTGCAAGAGCACAAGGTGGAAGAGACGGCATGCCAGAAAGGTGGCAACTGATTATGCCGTTCCCCACCTGTGACTAACCCTGCATGGTGCATAATCTAGCCCTTACATTTACAAAAATCCTTTCCTCCTCCTCCTCCTCCTCCTCTCATCAGCCAGGTTCTGAATCCAGGAGTCCACCTACTCCCTGTAGGTAACAGCAAAAAACACCAGAGGCATCTGTGATGTTCCCATCTATGACAATGGAACCTGGAGCCCAGAACCTCCCAATTCTACTTTGTAAGGACACAAACATGAAAGTTGGAGAGTGGTTAGAAATTAGGCCACTCTTGCAGTGCATACAGTCAATGTGTACTTAGGTCCCTGTTTGCAGGTTCCCTGTGGAACAGACTGTAGGACAGACTTTGATGATGCATATACTTATGTGTATTTTAAAGAGATTTTATCAAAAAGGTTGCCCAGTAAATGATTTCCCATGGCATTAGAAGATCAAGGAAATTGTCTAACTTTATGTGGTCATGATGACCTCCAATCCTTTTAATAGCTTTATGGAGCAACTAATTGTCAGCCATGTGGGAATTCTAGTGTTTCCCACAGCCTCCTTGCCTCTCTGGCTGTGCTTAGGCTGCCAGCTCTACTTGTAAGGTTGTCACCACCCCCCACATGAAAGGGTAAATCTGCACTCAGTGTAGCCATTAAATGTGACTGGTCCTGGGGTAATTAGCCTGAGTGGTGACCTGTCTGGGAGCTGAGGTTGTGATTTGCTTCAGGACAAAGATGGGACCCAGAATGTAGACTGGAGTGACTTCACTGAGACTGTCAAAAACCTTACAGAGTAACCAGTGGGTGGAATCTCCATAAATTAATGCCAACATTTCAAGTGAAGATGAATTCAGTGACACCATCCAGTTTTCAGCAGGCATTCCAAAAATTGTGGGAGCTCAAAAATGTGTATCATTTATTTCAGAGGACAGGAGGGCTGGATCCTAATGGAAAGGCTGGGACCCAGGAAAAGTGTAATATTTGCCTGGCTGGTTGGGAAATTCAAAAATATCTCATTTCAATAAATCCCAGTTTCAGTATACTGATATGAACCACTAATGTCTGGGTTCCATATGATCTGGATCACTCACCCTGGTGACGGACCCAAATGGGCTTTGATTTAGCTCCAAATTGCTCCCACTGACTCTAGGGCCTGATTCTCCTCTGACTAAAACTGGTATAAATCAGGAGCAACTCTGCTGAACTCAATGAAGATATACCAATGTAAACATAGTGTAAGTGACAGGAAAATCAGGTGTTTAACCTAGCTCCTGATCCAAACATTCCTGGAATAATAACATTTGCAATCAGTAAAATAAATTGTATGTCTTTACTTGGTAATCTGCATATTTGGTTACATTAAGGATCAGTGAATCTGCTTTGAAAAAACTCCCATTGACTGCAGTAGACTTTGGAACAGGCTCATATTAATTTTCATGTACTTCCTGGGCTGAGCCAGGACTGGATGTAAAAGCATAAAAATACCACAAGAAAGATTTTGGGATCTGGAAGCACTATCAACATGGGAGAAAGTCACTTCTCACTGTTGAAGCCCAGTGTTTAGACCAAAGAGGTTTAGGTAAACAAGAATCTTTCTGATGCTTCTCTAAACATAATTTAGATAACTTGAGGTTGCCCATACTCTGTAATTACGTGTTCCTCAGAGATTACTGTATATAGTAATTACTCTTCATAGATCCCAAAGTTATAATTACCCTGTAACCCACACTTTGAGTTGGAAGGTAGAAATAACTATGGTAGTTACAATCTGTACCACCAAATTGTTAAATCACCTGATGTGTTTGTAAAGTCCATTCCAGGGAGCAACAGAAAGCTGGTTCAGGCTTTCCCTTCTCCTAGGAAATACACTGAGAATCCATGCGGGGTGAAGAGAGAAATCTACTTCAGGTTTTGCTGCACCCAGAGGCCATTCTAAATGGGCATGGAAATCCAGTTCCTCTTTTTCTTAAGAGGTATAGCTCCTTCTAGTCAGCTTTCCCTGGTTCCTCCCTCAGCTTTCCTCCCCTGCATTTTCTTCTGATCAAAATAAGGTATTTTAGTTGTTGAATTTTTCAGTTTTTCCAAAGAGGTTTGGTAACATTTCCTGCATCTAATCTATACACAGTTAATATGCAGTAATTTTGTCAACAGAATAATGAAGAGGCTACCTGTGTCTCTCCTGGGCTGTTAGCATACAGTAGCTTATGACTGAAGGTCAATGCAGGCTTGACTGTGAATGATTATACTGTCTTTGGGCAAAAATGCAAACTTTGTAAGGCTTAGACTCAATGCAGGGCATAATGGATAACACTATGCAAACTGACATGTAGGTAGTACAGCTGAATTTCTCAGCAACTCTACCCACAAGAGGTTTTTGCTACTAATCACTCACTGTGGTTCTCTGGAGAAAAGAGGGGATTCCATGTGACTGGAATTATCCCAAATGGCTTGATGTATTTCCTGACAGATGTTATTCCCCCCAATAATATGCGGAGTGGGTGTCTTGACAGCAGGTGAAGCTAGTTCCTGCTCAGTGAGTGAGGTAAAGAGCTCCATTAGACTCCCTTAGGGATTCCAAGACAATTCTGTGGAGACAGACTGCATAGCGGAAAAACGGGCACCTCTCTTAACCTAAATTCCATTGAAGCTTGGTCTCATCTGTCTCCTGTCACTTTAGATTCCACCTTCATCTCTTCATCATCCCCTGAGCTGCTGCTGAGGCTGGTAATCTGGCATGGGGCTTATTTCAGTTCCTACTGGCCAAGGAAAAACAAAAGAAAGAGACAGAAACAGAGGAAGAAGGAAAGATTATTGGGGAAAGAAAAGTTTCCTCTGAAGTGAACACTCAAACTTTGCAGTGTGACTCAGATAATTTACTTGCATTTACTACTTTCTGACCTGAGAGAGAAGAAAAAAACCAACAAATGTAATGCATGTATCCAGCTGTGCTTGAGTGTCCCTATTCACTGTGGCATTAAAAAAAATATTGGAGCAGATCCTCAGATAATTTAAATGGGCATAACTCCATTGAAGTCATTGCTGAAGATTGGGCCTGTTATGTGAAAGTTTAGCATTGGGAGAAGATTCCAAATAGACAGAGTCTGAAGCGTGTCATTTATCCACAAAATCAGTATAGCACAAGCAGCAGCAGTAGAAACTTGCCTCACTGTGGCTATTCAATTCCGTATAAGTTCTCACACCCTAGCAATCTATGCCTCAGTTTTGCTCTTTCATGGTCGAAAGTTACTTCACTCTCCAAGTCTTGACCTTTCTGTTGAGACTACCCACAAATAGCACCCATTGGGATTGAGGCTTTTGTCACGGGGACATGTACTTGCACCCATGGAGTTCGTCTGAGACTACCCCAGATTCATTTCAGATAGTTCACTGAATGCATGTGACTTAGGGATGCAAGAACAGCCAAGGACATACCAGGTGACATGCATAATAAGCAAGGAGGCACGGAAGCATAGCCATTTAGTGTATTATTAATCATTTTTAATGTGTAGGTTGCTTTAGTTTTGATAGTTTAAAATATCTGTCAGAAAGGTTGCCTATATAATTATATATATAAATTCTGAAAATGTTCTTGCCAAAACAAATGGAGCGTCTCACACTCATGCCAGGGATGAATCCAAAGAAGCTGTAAAAAGGATTTGTAATAATGGACAAAGGAATCTGCATCCATAATCTCCATGACCGTGCTGAAAACAGCTAAGTAAGCTTCAAAAATGAATGAGATATGGATATGAATAGCTTCTGCATTACCTTGACTTGGATAAAATGAGGGACTATCAATCCTCATGCTTCTAGGTATCAACTGATCACCAGCTGGGATCAGGACAATGTTTCCCGCACAGTGGTCTAGCATCACAGTTAGATGGACAGGTTTTGAAGTATGTGACGTTGGGCTTTCTTGGAGACAGGATGCCAGATGGCAAGATAGAACATGACCTGTTCGGGCATGGCAAATCCTCATACCACATGCTGCTCATTCTTATCACTGGCAGCAGAGTTGGAACTGCCCCAAGTACCCTCCTCTTGCCGTTGGCTCCATCAGTTTCCATCCTCTCCACTGATTCATGTTTAGCTTAGAACTTAGAATATCAGGGTTGGAAGGGACCTCAGGAGGTCATCTAGTCCAACCCCCTGCTCAAAGCAGGACCAATCCCCAATTTTTGCCCCAGATCCCTAAATCCTCAAGGATTGAACTCACAACCCTGGGTTTAGCAGACCAATGATCAAACCACTGAGCTATCCCTCCCCCCTGTCACAGGTGTTGGCTGTGTGAGAAACTGTGCCTGTGTCTTTGGTGCCACATGGTGCCAGTTTCTGAAGTGGGGATGTATAGAAGTGCTGCATGTAGTAATAAGGCAGTAGTCGTGATAAGGCAGTAGTCGTGTCTTGTGTTGCAAGTTCATTTGGTTGTGCATTGAAGACTCACAAGGCATCCACTTGGCTATCCTTAACAAAATAGTTGATTTTTATTAAACATAAATAAGAACTCCAAAGAGAAAGCATTCTAAACAGCAGTTTAAACTGCTTAGCAGCCAGCATGTAAATCTCTCAGAAATATCTCTAGATTTAGCCAGAGGTGCAAGCTGGAACATTAGTTGCAACAGTGTATTATACTTTGCCTGCTCTTAGGCACGTCTGGACAATAGGAACACAGCAGGTACCTCGTGGTCTAAGTAACCCATGGAGAATAGATTAAAAGATAATTAACTTTTTAAATGCTGATTTAAGATTGTGCAATGGAGACACCATCTAACACCATCTTCTATAGCAATATCTAATTCTCTTGTTGCTGAAGGAAATAGAGGGTGGACATATTTGCTTAATGTGGGAGCTCGTGAGTGCCAAGAACCTTGTGTGGTTCTGATGTAAAGATGTAGGCAGGTTGAAATGGTCTATCAGTTTATATGGCCCTCCATTACTGTGGGAGCCTGTGAAATCAAAGGGAGTTCAGCACCTAAGCACTTTTGAAAATCCCAGTAGACACCCATCTGCATTTTTAAGTGCCTGAATACTTTTCAAAATCTGGCCCTTAGAAACCATCTTTTTCCTTGTGTGATACCAAAGCAGCTGAGACTATCACCCTCCTTCCCCCAGTTTAATCATGAGGAAGCTTGGAGGCAAGGTGAGGGTCCTTAGCTATGGAATTCTTTTCCCCACCTTGTTTCAGCACAGTCCAAGTCTATTGACAATCAGGTCATTCAGCTAGGCCCTTTTGTTCTACCAGGCTTTTTCTGGTGAGGCAGGGCAAGCTGCTGGGTTGGGGGAGAAAGAATAGAGAGAATTTTGTGGAGACACTGGTTTGCCTTGTTATTTGTGCATGTACCCAAAACACTGCATTAGGCGCATTTTACAAAGCTGAAATAAATAAATAAGGCCCAGGCACACCAATGTGTTAGAAGTAAAGTATGTATAAAGTATTCTGTATTAACAAAAAGAAACACTAAAGCCTTTAGTAATACTGATTGCTAATGGCAGTATACACTGATTGCAAGTAATCCCTTTGCATAAACTCCAGTGCATATAATTACATGCGCTCTCGCTCTCTCTCTCTCTCTCTCACACACACACACACACATAAAAATAGCAAGAAAAGTACATGGGAACCAGTCTTGAGAAAACATGACAAATATCTAAGCATGAGGCTTAACACTCATTTTGAAATCATCCCCTCTTCTCCATGCTATCCCAGTTAATCATAGAACATTATAAATGCCTCAAAGTGTTCTACGGGCTTGACATCACACACCTCTGCAATGTTGGTCCAACTTTCTAATCAGCCTTATCTACAAATTCAGGCCATTCTTAAATAAGGCTGGAGCCACACAAAACTACTTCTCCCATCTCCCTGTACACTACTAGTTCTATATAATGTAAATCCCTTATCCCTTTATGTAACTGAATCAAGTGTTCGACACGTACAGCATTCTTTTAGGGAAGTTATTGAATTTGAATTTAACAGGGATAAAACCAACAGTATTCTATAGAGCTTCTCTGAAAAGCTGTACAAGTTAATGGACAGCAGAACCCTTTCTATATGTCTTTGAGCCATCCTATAAAATTCTATGGCAGGATGGAATTTTCTGCTAAATTCTACCTTTTTCATAAGGACCAATTAAGAGTAAACTAGCCCTAGTGCTCTTTGCTGAGGAACTGGAACTGAGTAAACTCTTCAGTCCTGGTTTTCCTCTCCTTCCTCCACAGTGGGAGGATGTCTCTGTCCTTCTTCCCTCTCATTCCCCTATCAAATGAGGCTCCTTCAACTTTCCTAGCCTTCTCTTAGTCCCCCCCTCCCCCCCCCCCCCGAGGATCAAAAGTTCTGTCCTACTGCATGCTCCTTGGCTATCTTTTCTCTGCCCCTAGCTCATCTCTCTGCTGCCCTGCAATGTTCGCTCTATGCTGATTCTTTACTCCTCTTGGCCTAAACTCTCACATTGAACTGCCTCCCTTCTATGGATCTTGGTCTGAGGAAGGGGTTGTGAATGAGCAGCAGGGGGAATATGGATCACCATGGAATGCAAACTTGGGTAAGAGTAGGGTTCCTAGCTGGAGGAGGCAGTACAGATTGGGATTGACTCCTCACATGCCTCAACCTGCTTCACCAGCCTCTCAAGCCAAAAAAGTCTCCTTTCGTGTACATCTCCATAGCGATCTCTATACCCTGAAAACCATCTATTCCATAAACTGTTGAACTCTAAGGATTAGTCAGTATCCTACATTTTAAGGTTACACAAAATTTTACATTGCCGAAGCTGATAGTTCTCTTCAGTAGCCAGGGGAATGCAGCAAAAAGTCTGTGCAAACAGGCAAAAAAAGCGAACATCATTCTGGGATGTATTAGCAGGAGTGTTGTAAGCAAGACATGAGAAGTAATTCTTCTGCTCTACTCCACTCTGATTAGGCCTCAACTGGAGTATTGCATCTGGGCACCACATTTCAGGAAAGATGTGATTTTCTAGAAAGATAGTGTCACTGGTTGAGATGCTGTCTGAAGGTTCAAAATACTAAGGACAGAAAGACTGGTGTGCTGTGGGGTTGGATCTTATCACCCATTTTTTTCTGTATTGTGATAATTACGTGATGTAAAGAGCAATATTGTTCCGTTGGACACAAATGATACCATGGAAAAAAAGGATCAATGTCAAACTTGAGGTCACCAAAGTAGGATTAAAAATCAGCCAAAAGAAAATGAAAGCCATGATTGTTGAAAGAGGAGTCCACAGTGATAATGTATATCTGATATAGCATGATTAGCATGTTTGTTTGTCTTGGAAGCACAATTAATGTTGATGGTCAACCCCCCTAAGGAGGTGAAAGCAAGTATTGTGAAGGCAAGTGTGCTTTTTTGTGACTGGCAAATATTTGAAAAAACAAGGAGATTCACACAAGAACCAAGACAAAGTTACAGTGTTACTGTGATACCCACATTTTTGTTATATGCTTCTGAAAACAGGTAGATGCTAGATATCACCAACAGGAAACAAGGTATTCCATCGAAGATGATTTTGGAGAATACTTGGTGTGTGTTGGTGGGATAAATTAACTAATGCTGGTGTATTATAAAGGACTAACCAAAATATTGTAGATATAATAATCTGAGAAGGCAGGCGGAAGTGGTTCACAGTGACTATCTATGAATATATGCAAAGTGGCCAGACTGCAAACAAACTAAAACCTAAAATCTGTTCACCCAACTATTCATTGACCAAGTGTAAATGTTGCATTCTGTTCATTGTTTACTTATGAACTGAAAAAGGCTAACTTTACTGGATAAATTACTTACAATAAATAATTCAACCAGATCCATTCATTTATTTCACAAATGTAATGGATATAACACATAGAGTACATCATAAAAATACAATTTCAAAAATTTCCCCTTGATCACCAGAAAGCATTGAAAGTTATACTGTTTTCAATCAGTCAAATTACTAGTGATATAAAATCACATTGCTTTTGAATATGATGTATAAATTAATGATGGGAAGGAGCTACAAAACTGAGCTCTGGATCCAGATTTTGAACATGTCAATGTTAGTTGTGGTGGTGGTGGTGCAGGTTTTTGTTTTTTGCCCATTATAGAAATACAGACCAGCTGTAAAGTTTCAATCCAAATTTGAGTTTGGATTCTGAACCACTGTCCTCAGTGAAGGGTAGGGTTGTTTGCTCCAGATATTTTGACTAATCTCTAGTTTGAATGCAAATTTCTCAAATAGTAACTTGCACTTGGAAGTTAGATGTCAAAGGAAATGTAATGGGACACAATGTTTTACTTCTAAGTCAGTTTGTTAGTGAACAGAAGTCTTCACCATCTGAAAACTGCTGACATGAAGGGCACTGACTGGGCACCTTTGTGAACAGTCTCAGTGTAGAGGCCAAGGAAAAGTTTGTGACAGGGTGGAATGCTGTGTTTCTTTCAAAAGCCCTTTTTTGTCTGATAACTCCAGGGTAGGTGCATTTCTATAACAGCATGTATGTTTTTAAATAAATATCTGACTGTGGTTTAAAATATGCAGTATATCAGCCAAAATATCAGCCATATACATGATATAACTGTAAATATAGGTGCAACCAACCACACATATATGACTTGGTTCTTTAGATACCTTTCAGTCCTAACATGCTCTGTAACAAAATAAGGTTGCTATACCTTGGCTCTCAATTGTATTAACATCTCAACCACATTAGAAAGTGCTGGCTGAATGAACTTAGACTCATAGACTTTCAGGCCAGAAGGGATCATTATGCTCAGCTAGTCTGACCTCCTACAGAAGGCCACAGAACCTCACCCACCCACTCCTGTAATAGACACATAACTTCTAGCTGAGTTACTGAAGTCTTCAAATCATGGTTTAAAGACTTGCAGTTACAGAGAATCCACCATTTACTCTAGTTTAAACATGCCCCATACAACAGAGGAAAGCAAAAACAAAAGAAAAAACAACCAAGGGTTTCTGCCAATCTGACTTGGGGGAAAATAAACCTACACTTAGCCTGCAACTCTTTTCCTTTGAGTGCAGGCGAGATGGAAAGGACTTCAGGATAAAGGTAAGCATTTGCTGTCTTGCCCAAACTGAGGAGATGATGACACAGCAATAAGAAAAGGGGCTTTTGCTTGGAGACCTTATTAATGTGTCTTAAAACTTAAAAAGAGAAAATATTTTGGTGGTGCTTTATCTTCCAATATGAAAGGACCAAATTCAGCCCTTTGTTTAGCAGGCACATCTCCCATTGAATTCTATAGGGGCTGTGATTGCTTATGTCAGTAATGAATTTGTCCATATAAAGGATCTTTTGTTCTGAACAGGGTGATGTTCAGAAATGATGTATCAGACATCTAGGAGCTGTGATCCTGTTTTACCTCCTGGGCAGGGTTGGGCCATGGATCTGGTCAGCAAGGGAGAGTCCAGATGCCACTGGAAGTGAAATTGGTGTCTCAGGTGTCATTCTTCACTCTGAGGCAGTAGAGTATGGTGGCAGGAGACACCATGCAGTTGGAGGTGCTACCGTTTGAGTGAGATATGAAAACAAGGCCATTCATGATCATAAGAATAGGGTTTTTAGCCTGGGTGCCCTGGCTAAATTCCAACTGAGATAACTGCATTCTATCTACATTTCAATTGAATAAGTTATTCTTTATTTCTTGCTCCAAACAGATAACAATCCTGTATGGTGGTGGGAGGAAAAGGAGAAAATGTTTAAGTGATTTAGGATGAAGGAGGATTTAGGACCAGGTGGATGAAGGAGCATCTGTGTAACTTGAGGAGGTCCTTCCCACTCTTCCTATCATCACAGTGCCATATCCACCCTCTCATTACTGTGCCTGCAGAGGAATGTGCAAGAGAACTCAAAAGTCCAACCTGGAGCTTCAGTATTTTTCGTTTCCAAGGCAACACCAGCTTTAACAGCCTTGATAATGACATTATTTGGTTAAAATGAGCATGCATGATCTTTTGATTACCACTGGAAGTATGAATTAGGTTACTCTCTCCAGCCCCTTGAAAAATAAATGCACTGGGGAAAAAAATTCACAAGAGGGTAAATGGAAAAATCAGTTTTTACATTTAATGGAGTCTTCAGTTCAACATTTCTTCTCTTTATAGGTTTAGATAACATGTGTTCATCAGTGATATCTTAGTTTCACAGACCAAAGAAATTAATTACTTACTAATGTGCAATTCAGAAATTAATTTATGTTATCAATCTCATTTTAAATATGTCATTATTAATCAGTGTAAACGGAGCAGCCTATAAACTGGGTGCAGCGTAACCTGATTTGTGCTGAGGCTGCAGGTTATCAGCTCCAAGGAACACAATGACAATGCAGTCACTAAGGAAAGGAGGGGCAATCCCGTGTCAAACACAGAAAAAAACACTCCTTTCAGACGATGGAAAATCCCAGTCATTACAATGGTAGAGTGGATGGTGAAGTGGAAAGGTCGGGATCTTGCTGCACAACATTTTCCTAACACACTCCACCCCCACCTCCAACCCCCTCCCCAAGCTAAAAGTTGGACTGAGTTGTTTTTCTTCTTAGTGGACCACACAGAGAAAAGTTCCCCCTGGTCCCATCAATACACTAGCACAATGGGGTTCTGGTCAATGACGGGGGATTCTAGGTGCTACTGCAATACAAATAATATGTTTTATGGATAACAGTGGTTACAAGAACCATCAGTGTGGACCAGACAATTATTTTCATAAACATCTCCCACCCTTATCTGAACACTGATCCAAAACTCCAGTATGTTTTTTTTCTGTGTTCCCTTCTGTCAGAGGGGTAGAAGACAATGCCCATGTGTAAATGAACAAACCTGTACTATCTGACTGTGCCTCAGTCTTTGTGAACATCTATTTCTGTATATGATTGCTCACTTTAATGCTTGGTACAGTGTTTGGGCTTGATTTACCCCAATCTTATAAACTGTACCCCAGCAACAGCAGTGGGTGGAGGAAGCCCTGCAAAGGTCTCTGGGATTTTAATATACATAGTCACATGTAACAAATATGTACACAGATTTACGAGGATTGCATAACAGTGCAGAAAAAAAAGTTTGCAAGCATATTTGCAATTTAAGGCTCTGCTTTAACAAAGTATTTAAATTATGCCTAACTTTAACCATTTGACCTGTCCCAAGGGACCTCACTGAAGCTTTACATTGACTTTCTCGTTAATGGAGTATAATCTAGGGCAGAATTTGGCCAGTTCAATATATGGTATTAGCCACAGCCCAGCATCCTCAGATTCTTTATGCTGTCACAATTCTCTTTCACATAATTAAAACAAATTGATATGGTTCCTCCCTCTCTCCTCATTCCTCTGTGTGGCCTGCTACACATATGTGCATGAGAGAGGGTGTTTGGATGGATAAGAATATACCTAAAAGTATAAAAGTGTGTGTCACCCGAGGAAGTCTTCAAATAAAACACATAATAACAACAATAATGTTAATGATTACTTTTAATATATAATTAATATACCCAGGAGCATTCCAAGTATCTCAACATGTTTTTAAAACATAAGTTATTCAAACTCTTGGTTGGTATATAATTCTGTTCCTCTTTTAAAAGATGGGTAAATTGAAACACAGAGAGAGAAGGTATGGCTTGCCTGAGTTAACTTGCTTTCCAGTGGGGATGTCCAACATTTAGCCCAGGGATCATCAGGGATCATTGCCCTCAAGGGTGACTATATTGAAAAGAAAATTGGTATTTGATTATGAACTGAACCTCAGCCTGAATAGCAAGGCTAGCGATTAGGATGCTAGCCTGTGACTTGGGAGTCATAAGGTCAATTTCCCGCCCTGCTATGGGCTTCCTTGGCCAAGTTGAGGGGTTTTGTGATGATAAATATGTTAAAGATTCCAAGACTCTCATACTATCTGGGGACCATATAAGTACATTAGGGAGAAAGTTGTGCCCTATGATGTTTAAACTGAAGAATTTGAATCAGCTCTATTGCTGCAGGGAGCAATTCAAGGATATGAATTTAGCCAGCCTGGTACACTTGGCAACCTCTCAGATTCAGCTAAAAGTAAACAAGCTGTTGGGGAGATAAGTAACCCCAAGAGTCACATTAAGTGGACAATAAAAGTTAAGTAAAATTTTGTATTGTGTTTATAAGTGAAAAGCTAACATTTATTCTGGCCCCTTTACATTTTTTTGTAATAATAGTGCATTCAGCTCTCAGGCTAAGAAGGCTGACTCCCCTGCTGCATAGCAAAATCACAAGTGAGGCTGGGCATACAATTCAGAAGTCCCAGTTCTCAATCCTCTTGAAATGTCTATGACTTAGATGTGTGTTATTAGTTTTAATACTTGGCTACCAATAAGAATCACAGGCAGAAAACAGTCTGACTTATTAGTTTACGCTACTTACTTTATTTACTAGCTGGAATATGTTTGATCTTCTACATATTTCTCTTGTGTATGTTCTTTTGAGTAAATGGTAATGCTAATGTTTTTGGAAGACAATTTGCCGAATGATACTGTATTATAAAATTCCTTTTGAACATTTAGGCTTTTGGCATAAGGGTGATAGCCAATCCTTTCCTATAATGATATACTGTCATGTCAATTTTGATGCTATCGCACTATAAAATAGAGGGATATGAAAGTCTGTAATTTGCAGGGCTATATCATGTATGCATACTGTTTTTTTGAAGTAATACATGTATTTTAGCATTCTGCTCGACCTATAATGCTTCTTTATTAGGCATGAAGAATTTTAACGTGTGACAATAGTAAGCTAAAGCTATTATCTGGCTAACAAGATTTCAAATTAGTTTCATATTCTTTCTGGATGTTTTGGTTTTCAGACCAATTACTGTCCCACTACCCACATCGTGCAAATTTCATGCTGAAAGTTCTTTTCATCGGGCTGGAGTAATGCATTCGTCTCTAAATGCTAAGCAGGAAATGAAAAGGGACAAATAAGCAGCAGGTAGGAGAATTAATCAAGAAATAATTGAAAGCCTGAAAATAAATACATATATTATAGCTGTATTTCTTTCCTTGCTTGCGTGATTGCAAAATGCTGGCTTGACAGCACAGCACTGGACACTGAAGTCTATTTTCCACATCATGGGCAGCAACATTGAAATTTAATATCCCTTCCTTTTCCACAACTCCCTTATCCTGACCAATTTGAACAACCATAATATAAAGAGGGATGATTTCAAGGGCCAGGGTGGTAGTTCTGTCTCCATATCAATATGTTCTTTGTTCTGTTGTCTGAGGCTGCTACTTGTAATGGTAGAGAGCCAAGGTGGGTGAGGTAATATCTTTTATTGGACCAACTTCTGTTGGTGAGACAGACAAGCTTTCAGGTATACACAGAGCTCTTCTTCAGGTCTGGGAAATGTACTCAGTGTCACAGGGTGGAGCAGATTTGTTTAGCATAGTTAACACGTATTTCAAGGGACCATTCAAGGTGAAGTAGCCAGGTAACACCTATGTGCTTATAGGAGGAAAAAAAAGAGGTGTGTGTGTTAGTGGCTTATAGAGGATTGTAATAAACTATAAATCCAGTGTCTATGAGTCCATGATTTTTAGTGTGTAGCAAAGTTATGAATTTAAGCTCCCAGGCTCATCTTTTGAAGTGTTGTGCAGGTTTCCTTGGAGGATCAAGACTGAGAGGTCAGATCTGGAGTGATCACTTTGTGAAAAGTGTTCTGCCTCCTGTGATAGTGTTTTTGTCATTTATTTTTGTGTAGGAGTTCAATCAAGAGTATAGTGGTTGTCTGTTTTTGCCTACATAGTTATTGGGGGCATTCAGTGCATTGGATGAGGCACACCATGGTTTGTGATAGGCATATATAGAACCCACGGGTCTTGAAAGGTGTGTTGTGGGCTGTATTGATCATCATAGCCATGGAGATATGTCTGCGGGTTTTGCATCTGTTGTTATGGCAGGGTCTGGTGCCACTTTGAGTTGGTGTGTCCTGGTCTGTGAGGAGCTTGCTTCTTACAATGAGTTTGGAGAGGCTGGGGAGGGAGTGGGTTTGAAGGCCAGAAGAGGGGATGCAAGATAGATTTATTTCAGGATGTGGTCCCCATCGAGTATGGGTCGTCGTAATTGTTTAGTGATACCCCATATGGGTTCCAGCGTGAGGTGACAGGTGACAACTAGGGGTATGTGGTTAGAGGGGTATTAATTCTGTATTGAAGCAGGTTCACTCGGGGTATTTGGGTGGCCTGTTCTATGATGTGATCTACTTCTCTGGAGTGTCCTTGTTTGGGGAAGGCAGTTGTAAATGTGTTAAAGTGTGTATCCTGGCCTCTCTCTTTGGAACATATTCTGTGGTATCTGAGTGCCTGGCTGTAGATATCAGATTTCTTGGGTGTTTTGGGCAAGTACTGGATCTACGCAGTGATGAGTTCCCTCCTTAGCCCATGAGGGGGTCATGGCCCACCCCCCCAGGACTCCTGCCCTATCCATCCCCCCCTCCCCTGTTCCCTGACTGCCCCCAGAACTGGGCAGGAGGGTCTCATGGGCCACCGTAGTGGGTGCCCACCCTGCCCCGCCCCTAAGAGCCAGAGGGACCTGCCAGGGGGGCGAGGTGGGGAGTCCCGGCAGTGCTTACCTGAGGTGGCTCCCAGGAAGCATCCGGCAGGTCCCTCTGACTCCTAGGGGCGGGGTACCGTAGCTGGGGGGGAGCAGGGGGAGCGGTCACTCCCCCCACTGATCACATCAAAACTGGTGCCTTAGGCACCGACTCTGTGGGTGCTCTGGGGCTGGAGTGACCCACGGGGAAAATTTGGTGGATGCAGAGCACCCACTGGCAGCTCCCCACCCCGCGCCCACCCCCTGCTCACCTCTGCTCCGCCTCCTCCCCGAACGTGCCACCCCGCTCTGCTTCTCCGCCCCCCCGTGGCTTCCCGCGAATCAGCTGTTCGCCTGAGAAGCCTGGGAGGGCTGAGAAGCAAACGGAGGCTTCACGGTCAGGTCCAGGGAGGCGGAGGCGAGCTGGGGTAGGGAGCGGTTCTCCTACACGCCCCCGCCCCGGGTTACCTGCTGCGGCGTGGGTGGCCCTCCTCACGCCCCACCTCCCCAGCTCACCTCCGCTCCACCTCCACCTCCTTGGGCCTGAGCGTGAAGCCGCCGCTTGCTTCTCAGCCCTCCCAGGCTTCCCGTGCAAACAGCTGATTCGGGGGAAATGGGGGAGGCGGAGAAGCAGAGTGGAGCGGTGCATTAAGGGGAGGAGGCGGAATGGAGATGAGGTGAGCTGGGGCCGGGCGGGGAGCTGCCGGTGGGAGCTCTGCACCCACCAAATTTTCCCCATGGGTGCTCCAACCCCGGAGCACCCACAGAGTCGGTGCCTAAGGCACCACTTTTGGCCAGTTGTTAAATTTAGAAGTCCTTTTAGAACCGGTTGTCCCTTTTGGGACAACCGGTTCTAAAAGGGCTTCTAAATTTAACAACCAGTTCCAGCGAACCAGTGCAAACCGGCTCCAGCTCACCACTGGATCTATGAAGGTAGGTGTGGTGACCTGTGGGTTTCTTATATATCGTTGTCTGTAGGTTGAATTGCTGTATCCAGGCGGTTGATGCTAGTGAGGGAGAGTTCTAGAGAGATTTTAATAGATCTGTGGTGGTTGTTGAAGTTGGGTTGAAATCTTGGAGAGAGTCTACTTTGTCTGGCCACAGGATGAAAATGTAATGGATGTATCTCAGGTATGTAATTCATTTTGTGGTGCATTTGTGCAGAAATTCTTCCTCAAGGTGGCTCATGAAGAGGCTGGGCAACTGGGGAGCCATCCTAGTAGCCATAGTCTGGAAAAAATGATTATTGTTGAATGTAAAATTGTTACAGATGAGGATGAAATGGATGAGCTTGGGGTGGATATTTGAGGGTTGTCCATTGTCTTATAGATATTTGAGGTAGACAGCGATGCTGTCATTGTGGGGGTTGTTAGTGTACAGGGAGGTCAGATCAGTGGTGGCAAGGATGGTGTTCTGAGAGAGGTTGTTAATGATGCAGAGTTTCTGGAGGAAGTTGATTGTGTAGAAAGAAAAGGAGTACTTGTGGCACCTTAGAGACTAACAAATTTATTTGAGCATAAGCTTTTGTGAGCTTTGTTAGTCTCTAAGGTGCCACAAGTACTCCTTTTCTTTTTGTGAATACAGACTAACACAGCTGCTACTCTGAAACCTGATCGTGTAGAGTTTCTCTTGAGTTGTCTAGGGAAGAATTTGATGATATCTTTAAATTCCTGTGTAAACTGTGGTGTGGGATCTTCTTTGAGTTCTTTATAGTAGGTGAGGTTGGAGAGTTGTCAGTTGGTCTTATTAACATAGTTATCAAAGTTGAATCATAGAATATCAGGGTTGGAAGGGACCTCAGGAGGTCATCTAGTCCAAGCCCCTGCTCAAAGCAGAACCAATATCCAATTTTTGCCCCAGATCCCTAAATGGCCCCCTCAAGGATTGAACTCACAACCCTGGGTTTAGCAGGCCAATGCTCAGGATGGGGTGGGGAGAAGCAGATGGAAGACCTAGCGATAAAATAAACAATTAGCAAAAAAGTAGAAGTCCCAGATGGTTACTTGTCTAACCAATCCCAGATGGGAGCAATTTGCAGTTTTTAAAGGATGTTACCTGTAGATGGTAACAAGTCTTAGCCACCACAGATCTGCAACCTATTCAGCTCAGTGATGGAGAGGTGAAAGGTTCCTCTCACCCATCTCTTGAGCCAGCTGGTATCCATATGTTATAAATGTAGTGTTTTGATTACTATTCTTTTCAGATAAATTTTTTCTCTAAAACATAGGGCACGAAATAACCTTGGCAATGGGTCTGCTGACTGGACTCTGGAGGGTTTGATGTAGAAGCCAAGCTTTTATTCACTGCCAGTGTAAACAGAGTATAAAATGCTAAGCATACGAAGCATTCAAAGGGCTTTTGATTTCTTTGTTGCAGAGACTGGGAGGGAAAGATAAACTCAAGTTAAAAAAAATACAACTTTAAGATGTTTATAGCTGATTTTTTAAACTATTTCCCAGAATCCCCTCCTGTCAGGGCAAGGATGAAAAATAGATATTCAGGGTATCATTTCATACACTCTTAATAATTCTAACACCTTCAAAAAAACCCCTTGGATAAATAAATATCTTTCCCCTACCATACACTTGCCTTGGATAGACATTCTTCATCTTCATCTTCTGCATTAACTGTAACTTTGTCAACTCGGAGCTCTATCCTACTCCCAATCAAGTTAATAGGAAAACTCTCGTTAAGGCGGTGGATCAACTCCTAACAGCTTTGGTCACTTAAATTGTCTACTTTACCCTCAGACTGCTGTATTAGCACTCTACTGCATCAAATAACTGCATCATAACACTGCTCAGATGGTATTGGAAGGGCATTGACCTGAAAATACCTCGTCAATTCAGCCAAAGCAAAGTCACTAAGTAAAGATGCATAATATCTATGAATTACTGTACAATAGCCAATGTAATACCCTCTAGTTAAGTGAGACCTCAGTTGATTACCCCCTTTCTTAAATGGACAATCAAGGTTGCTAGGCCTAAAACTGCTTTTGTTAGATAGCTCAAACTGATGCTCATCACTTAAGAATTTATTTTTGTAAACTGAACAATTTCTGCAATTCAGATCCTTGAGTTCCTTTATATCCCATTATCAACAACCCTGAAAGATGAGCTTGTACCTCGATGCCTACCTTTTCAACAAGGTGAATCCAGCCTTTTAACTCTAGAGCTCAAGATTTTCTTTCCAGAACGAAACCATGCAGCAAAGATGAGAAAGAAGGGGGAAGATTCACATTTTTGTCCAGTTAGGTCAAGCTGCACTGTGTCACATATCAGGTAAACTCATATCATTTAGGTGTTTGAACAATCAGTCCATTCAAATCATACTTATTATGAACATGAAGATCTCTTTTTCCAGTAGAACTACCTCAGATTATATACCAAATTAAACAAATATATCAATGATCTCACTTGACAAAACACATCAGGAATAACTCTAATTTCAGATACTCATTGTTATAATAACAGATCTTTTCATCCCAGGGTCCCAGAGGTGCTTTGAAAAGGCATGCATTATTATGACCTCCATTTTACAGTTGGGGAAACTGAGGCACATTACATTTAAGTGATTTTGCCCAAAGACACATAAGTCAGTGATATCGCAGAGAATAGGATCCAGGCCTGTGAGGCTATTATAAATGGGACTCCACTTAAACTCTAGAGTAGGGACAAATTGAACCTTGGGGTCACTTAATTGGAGTTTCATTACCTATACTAGGACTATATTTGCTCCTAAAACTTGTTAAAGGATAGAGACTGTCACAGTTCAGGGCAACGGCACCTGTATTCCCCCTCTGTAGTCCCTTGAGGGCATATACCTAGGTATCTGGCTCCTCAGTCATCCCCTCTCTTGGACAGAGAGACCCGTGTCTCTCCCACTCCTGACTGAGTTTTTTTTCTAGGCTGCGCAGTCCCTGCCTGCACTGTGATATTCCTAGGAAGCCAGACTGCCTAAATAGGCCTGCATCTGCAATTTACTTTCTCTTTAAAGGCTATAAACAGTGCAAGTGCCACCAGTTACAACTTACCGCACACTTCTTTCTAATAAGCACATTGATTCTTAAAATGAATCAGAAAGAATTACTGGGAAAAAACGCATATTAAAACAATAAGAGAATCTACATGCATGCTAAAAATCTTACCAGAGATCACCTCCCAACTCCAGCAAAGTAGGACTCCCAGTAGGAATCAGTCCTTCAAACCCCACAAAGAGGTTTTTCTGTGATTACAAGTTCATAACAGCCTCAGCTCAGAACTAGCCCACCCATGAATAGTTCAGTCTTTCCTTTATACAGTTTGGGCCTTTGATCCTGAGACTGCGGGAATAGGTAATCAGCAGACAATGGATCCCTCCTCAGGGTGCAGCCTCAAAAGACTGGGGTTTTGTATAACCAGAGGTAGGGAATTTACATTCATCTCTCCCTACAGATTTCCTGGGCAAAACACATGACACAGTTCCAAAGGTCCATTCTTGTGTGGGACATTGTTCAGTGTAGTCCTTTGAAGTTCACTTCCCAGGGTTCACTTTCCATTTCCCTTCTAGAGAAAGGTTCCATACAATCCTGGCCCACAATAATACATAAGCCGTTCATTTCATACAATGGACCCCGAACATGAGCAAGCTTAAAGCTACATCTACACTAGAGACCTTACAGTGGCACAGCTGTGCTGCTGTAAGATCTCACATGTAGCTGCTCTGTGCAGACAGGAGAGAGCTCTACTATTGACATAGTTAAACCACCCCCAACGAGCAGCAGTAGCTCTGTCGGTGGCAAAGCATCCTGTTGCCCATTGCCTGGAAGGTAAAACCCTTTCAAAGGAACCCACAGAGAGATCCACTGGCACTGCATTACATTTCTACTGTCTCAAGCCAGCTTGTTTATCCCTAGCTGCAGGCTATATACTCTTGGGCCCTATAACGTCTGGGTATCTGAGTGCATCTGGAGTAACAAATTATGGCCCCCGTGGTTGTATTGGAGCCACACTGTGGAGCAAAAAAGGGCTGAACAAACTCCTCAGTAGGAGAATAGAACTATATTTGCATTAGAATGGTCTGAGCAAGGGAAGATCCAGCTTGTAGTATCCACTCAAAAGGCAATGACTCTGTCCCCCATAGCTCAAAAGGTGGCTGGCAAACACCAGGCCAAGACCCACGTATTGTGCCCAGCCTCAAGCTAAAGGGGTTCTTTAGCCCTCTGGTGACAAAAAGTCTTGTAAAATTTCCCCAGACATGATGGATATCCATGTTACACACTGTACCATAGTAATAACGACAGTAATTAATGATATGCTAAATTAAATAGTGATTTGGGGAGTAAAAGCCAAATAGAGGAAACTATAGGCATGTTCTGAATGCACATAACCTTTTCCCTTTCCATCAATTATTTTGGGATGCTCAGATCCTTCCTAGTTCTTCCTTTCCATTCACTAGTATCTGATTCACATAATATATTTCTGTTCACATGACACCTACTTCCCTGGGCTCACACTTAAGTTTGATTGTCTGGGCTGATTGCCAATTGCTCAATCTTAATTTACCCATAATATCTATAAAAGCAGGAAGCTTGTAACTTGAGCCAGTTCATCTTTTCTTAGCTCCCATTAAAGTTCAAACAAGACTATACACAGAACAGCAGCTTTACATGTTATAAGGTGCTAGGCAAATCTAAGTCCACATTCATCTTATTTGGAATGCACAATTATCTTGAACAAAATAAAAGCACATTTTAAACAATTGCAGCATGAACTGCTTTGCTCTTTAAAGACCACTAGGCCAAATTCAACATCAGGGTACCTCCACTGGCTTCAGCAAAACTACACTGGTGTGAATATGGTCCACTATCTTTATTTTGAAACAAACAAGTGTGTATCTGCAGGTTCACAGATCCATAAATGCTGTCCTCCTCTCTGCAATTTGGATGGGAGGAAGATTCAGAGGCCCATCTAGGAGTAATTGAGAATGCTTTAAAAAGGTAGAATAAGTTAGCCCAAACTTTGAATAAGGCAGCTCAACTGGAGCACAGCCACCTTTCAGGTTCACTCATCTTTAGAAATAATTCACCATCCAGGCAGGCATTAATGCCATGCTTGATATCCTGGGTAAAGGTGGATTTCAGGAGAGGGTTTGCTGTTCAGTGTATTTGGCACACCTTTAATGATTTATTACCCCGTGCTCCTGCTCTCTCTTGTGTGTGTATGGTATAACAAAAGCTGCCACATGGGTGAAAGAGCAGATTCATCCCTGGCATAACTCCATTATCTGTGGTAAGAGGGGAGAATTGGGCCCAGCTAGTTTAAATGTGACTCACAATGCCCTTTGTTCCTCCCGCTTTGTATCCTAGGCTATCCCCCTTTTCACATCCTCAGTGCTCTCTACTCAACTGCACCTGCTTGCCAATTAAACTACCCACCTGCAATTGCTTTAGAATAAGCTCACTGCAATGTGGCCATAACCTTATCCATGAAAAGGCCATCACATATAAATCAATGGAGTTACATAAGGAATGGATTTAGCTTCTAGCATGTACAGTTATGGACTCCACCATTTAGGAAGAATGTAGAAAACTAGTTAAAATATCAATTACAGATGATACAAGAGTAGAAAATACAAGAGGGGATCTGAAAGAGCTAAAACTGACAGAGCTAGTCTAGTGAGGGGAAAATCCAAGGGGACAGATTACCTCTAAAAAACTTTAAGATAACAGTATAAACAAGGAAAGGGAATTATTCTCAGTTTCACAAGGATGTTAGAACAAGGAGCAGCAACCTAAAGCTAAGAAAGGAAACTTGTATAGCCATAGCAAGTATTAACAAAACATTCCTAAATGTAAATGCAATTGGGTAGCAGAATAATCAGTTAGTAGCTTTAAAAAAAAAAAAAAAAAAAAAGTGAAAGCAGCTTGGTCCACTTATACAAGGTATCTTATTGGGCCTAACTGGGCTGGAGTCGTTAGAGGGCTCAGTCTACCTGTGAGTCATTTGGTATCTGCCTGAACTTATAAAAGCCTCAGTGAGAAGACATTGCCTAGAAGCTTCCTTCCACAGGGTTTCTTTCTCTGTTCCCCAGTAGATGTGTTTTATCCAAAGGTTTTGTCTTAGAAGTTAAAGGCAGAGGACCTTTGTCCTTAAGATTGGCTAGGAAGAAAAAAAAGTTAGGGTCTTTAGCTAAAGATAGAAGAGCTGATTTAAGCTAATTTGCTAGGGTTTGCTGTTGTATTTGGAGAGTCCCTTTCTTACTTGTACATCTGTGGTAGAGGTGCTAGAAGTAAAGGAACTTGTTTATGTGCAGTAGTTTGAATTCTTTATCATGGGCTGCAGATTTTGCATAAATAAATGTCTGCCTGGAATGGGTCCTTGTCTTAGGACTCTAACCATATCACAAGAGGAGACTAAAGCAGTGTCACTGCAGTGTTTCTAGAAGTGATCAGAAGAAATAATACCTTTAAAATACCAAAACTGCCTTGAATTTTAAAGGGCTCTTCAGTGCACAGAAAGCTCCCTGTGTTGGCCAACCAGTAAGTCTTAGGGTTCAAAGATCATGGCGGCAGGCTGATGGCCTCTGATGGTACGTGGAAGTCTTTGGAGCACATAATCATAATAGTTTCTCTTTAATAGAAAACATACATGAACAATGTAAACTCTGCTTTTCCATGAATATTTTAGAAAGTGGATTTAGGGCTCGAGCAGTGATTGCTAGACAGCCCTAGTGATTGCAGTCCTTCATTTACGTACCCAACAAGTCCAGCTGGGAATGCAAGCTTTTGCACATTATCATGCTAGTATGCTTTAGGGACTGGACTGATTTCACCAAGTAATCTTATAAAGGTCATGGAACATTTGGTCATTAGATGAGGCACAACTAGAACTCCAAGTCTGAATCACTTCAAAACTTTTTAGGGGATGATTGATCCAGAATTGAATCCCCAGATTTGAACCTGCCTGTACAGTTTAGAGCTTCTAGATTGGATCTAAAACTAGAAAGGGTCTATTTTCCAACGGAGATCTGTTTGATATTGTGGGAGTTTACAATGTTGGGCCAGAATTGTAGAAGAACAGCACTCAAAATTTCTGCACCATTGGATCTAAACTAAACACAGCCTTGATCCAGATCCAAAAACTGCTTCCAGGCCTGACTTCAACCCAGTATTACCATGGCTGGTTGATAATCGGTTGCTAGTTCAAAATCTCCTGAGCCAGCCAGGCCCTCCCCATTTATCTTTGCATTATTAATGAATTGCATAAAGAATCGATGTGTTTTCTGGAGATGGTTCAGCAATAGCACTGTTTAAGATCAGAAACTCTTCTCTAGGGGCTGTTTCCCTAGAACAGTGGTTATCAAACTTTTCTTTGCCCCAAATCTCCCCTCCCCTTAGATCTTTCATACCAGAAATCTTTCTATGTACGCTTTCGTTTAGCTGTATGGAAAAGGCAGGGTAGTTGTGCATTGAGCTAGCCCAAGGATGACATTTCCATTTCATGACAACATTTTTGAGGGTTTAAAATTTGGTTTTGTTGTTCTTTGGAATGAAACACAAACCTTTCGAACACTTTCACAAAGGAGACTTGTGTCAAAATATCCATTTTCCAATTGAAAAAGCCAGGTTTTCTGTTTTGGTCTCTCTCTAGACACTGCTGACCAGAGAGTGTTAGACCTTAGCAACCTTCATATTTAAAACTTTATTGAAATTGATACATCTCTACCAAACATTTTGGCTTTGATGAAACAGCATATTTCAACGAAAATACATTTAGTCAAAAATGTTCCAATCAGCTCAAACCGTGACCAACAGGTGGAGAACTCATGCTCGGTATGGTGTCTTTTGAAGTTATTAGACCCCCATTTTGCCAGTTCAGTAGGCCATATTTCATGGCTCTTCCATTGAACTGAGTCTATATGATGAACACTTTCTAGATTCTTTGGTGCAGTGTTCTGCCCTGTAAAGACCTCCTGGGCAGGGGGTCTAAAAGTCTTATTTTAAAGAGTGGGCAGTGTGTTCTGTGTTTCCCTGTGACTGTAGTCCAGTGTGAATAGGAAAACTTTGCTTGAAAGTAGTAAGCCATCCTAGAACATTCCTAGACAAAAGGTACCAACAATCTTGAAAATACACAGCTATAAAAAGAGAATATGAGTCTGAAGAGATTTATATGAATATATGCAAGTGGTTGGATTCTATTTATTCAGGTCATGTCATCTCAGTGCACTTGAAGTACAGGAAAGGAAACTAGGGAGAGCAATTCTGAAGTGAAGCTAGAGAAACTTTACTCAAACAGAGATGTGCTAGAGAGCTAGGTATAAACTAGGTGAAAGCATTAATCTTTCATGCATAGGTTTAGATCTGGCCTGGATCCCACTTACAATAGCAAACAAATATGGTGGCCTCAACCTACATCTAGTAAACACACGTCTATACTTTATAACAGGAAGGAGCCAGCCTGGCCTGGGGAACTTTAATCCCCTTTGAATTTTTTGTATTAGCTTTTAAATTTTAGAATAAATCAAAACATTTGATATTCATATTCTGTTAGAGCTGGCCAGCCCTTCCCCACCTCCCCACTTGAGAATGGGTAAGGAGAGCTAGGGAGTTGTGTGTATGAGATGCAGTTCTGAGTCCCTTAACTGACAATCCAGTATGTAACTAGTGAGTGCAGTCTCTGGCATTAACAGTGATGGGTTTAGAAGGTAGCATGACATTAGAGGGAGAAATTGGTTTGCTTCTGGACTTACTTGGCCACTTACTGCTTCTGGAATATTTGACCACTATTCCATTTCACAATGGATATTTCTCTAGATTTTACAAAGAAAACACACATGCTGAGACTGATGGCAAATGGAGAGATTTTAATGGAAATCCCTACCACTCCTGACACTAATGACATGGTAAATGGCTCTGAATGTTTTTACTGCTCCTGGAGAATTAACTATTAGGGGTGACCTAGAGGGCAAAAGTGTCAACAGTAAGCATTTTTCCTTTTTTGTTACATGTGAAAACAAACAAGTTGGTCTAATTTTAAAGGCTCTTCTCTCCTCAAACTGAGGATTTAAGGAGCCCCAAGAAAAGGACTAGTATTGGAAATGATTGGTGCAACTCAAAAGCACAACTCTAACACACAGATGCTGGAACAATTTTTTTATAGTGGGGGTGCTGAGAGCCATTGAACCAAACTATAAACCCTGTATATAATGGAAATGACTTCAATCCAGGGGGTGCATCTGCCTCCCTAGTTCCAGCACCTATGCTCTAAAAGAAGTTTCAGGGGATTTCAGAAAAGGTGGGTTTCATGGAGAGTAACCCTTAATCCCAGACAGTCTGACATGGGGATAGGGAGTGCAGGGGACAGAAAGGGGAGCTTTGAGGGAAAATTTGAAACGCCTTTATTGCTACAGAAATCTCACAAAGCTTTCTTAGTGCAAGACTAAGAAGTAAAAGTCCTAAAAGGACTGTCTTTCCTCCTATTTTTTCACTTACAGTATGAGCCTATGTACTCAGTTATTCACTAGGCCAACTCCTGGGCCTGTAACATCTCCTTTTTACCGCTGATGTGGTTATACTAGCCAGGGAGCTACAGATTCTTCCAGTGCGTGGGAGATTCCCAGGTGGTGTACAGCCATTATAAGCAGCTCTATCCTCCCGTCCCCATGCCTAAGGGGAGAGTGTGTGAACGTACACATTGAAAATAACTTGTCAACATCTATGTGATGGCTCCTGCTGTCTCTGGCACCTGGTGGCAAGACACTGGAGTGGATTGAACCAACTGGTGGAGTCTCCCATCTAGTGGCTGCATTTGCTACATGCACCCTGCACATTATTGCAGCTGACTTGAACAGAGGCACATGGGGTCACTCAGAAGCTATTTTAGATGGTGAGCATATGGGGATCTTGCCTCTAACCAAGTCATTAGCCGCTGTGTTAACTGGAATTCACTCAAAATAGGGTACAAGTGGAACTCATGTGGTACAGAGGCTTTGTACTGGCCTTCTGAACAGGCCTGCTTATCTCTGATCTCAGATGGGTTTCTGTATCTTAAATGGGAGTCCCATAATTAACATTGATGATAGGTCTTAATTGCCAGCTACTTCCTGCTGTTCAGTTTAGAGAACCTGATTTCTACCTCTTTCCGGCTCTAGAATTTGCTGTTAGGCTCAGCTGCATTTTCCGATAGCAGCTGTGCTTTGAGCAAACAGGTGTGCAGGTCTCTCTTACCAGGCCTAACTAGGTCAGGGGTGTGGTAGCTCCCCAAATCTGTGTGTGGTATTTTTAGAACCCCTGCATCTCACACATGATACTATGTAATAAAACAAAACCGAGGTACAGCTTTCGCAACAATAACCTAATAAATTGAGTTTTTTCCTGCTGTTGCAGGGATACCCTTTCAGCCAGGAGGATCAGCCCACAAGATCACGCATGTGATCCCAGCCATAGAAAGTGATCTTCAAAATCAAAGAAGATTAAATCCCTTAATTTAAAATAACCTGATTAACTATTGCATCCCCCACCCCAAAAAAAGCTCGGAGAAGCCCCTGCTATGCCGATCTCTGTTGGTCCACATTACCTGGGGAAGAGCTTCTAGAATCAATCGGTTATTTTATTCCTTTTGGTTTATAAGGGCTCATCCTCTGCTTTCCAGTCCTTTTCTCTTCACCCTCTAGAGAAATGATGGGCTTGCAGCACATTCAAAAAGTAGCATGTCTGGGCTCTGGGAGGCCAAGGGGAGAAGTGCATTCTGGAACTGATGGGACATCATGGAGGAAGCTCTACCAGCGGCTCACTCTTGTTCATACTAACCAATCCCTAGCTTGAATATCTCTTGTAATCACAACTGCAGTAGCAAGGTTCAGGGGGGAGGAAGTCTCATAGGTTGATGGGATTTGGGTGTGAGGCTGCAATGAATAAGTGACATCCTCTCAGCTGATCTGGTGTGAGCTTTATCCTGCCTCTTCCTCCCCAATATAATTCACGGAGGTAGAGCAAAAGTTATCAACCTGCTGGGCAGGCCCCCCGGGGTTGAGGGCCATGGAGTGTATCCTGGCGGGGTGTGAGAGTTTTAGGGGAAAAAATGCACTGTGCACATTTACCCACAATGATGAATAACTACAGGAAAAGCTGATTCCTTCAAACATAGCAGGCCCTCTGATGCCGCTGTGCTTTTTGACGGATTTCTGTTAAGCTTGCGTAGCATTATACAAAGTCCTTGGCATCTGTATGTTAATCCTTTTGCTACTAGGCAGTGTGCACACTTAATTGTAAGTATGGAGCACAATTACAGGTTTGCTGCAGAATATCTCATATTCTTTAAGGGTTATTGTTGTCTAGGTTCCTAGAGAACAAGAAGGTACTTCAAGGCAGAGAATGAGTGAAGAGAAAGATGCATGAGCACAGCCATTCATGTGTTATACATCCTTTTGAAATGTGGCCCAGTTTGAATTAGTAATATATTCATGCTGTGTGCTTCTTTGTAGAGCACTTCCCGTCTCCAAAGCAGTGCACAAACATAAACTAATTTCTGCAAGACTCCTATGAGGCAGGCAAGTATTAGTCCCATTTTACAACTGGGGGCACTGAGGGGAGACAACCAAGTTCATTTTTGGTATAATTCCACTGAAATAACTGAAGATGAATTTGGCCTGGTAACTCCAGTAACTTGCTCAATGCCGCACAGTGATTCAGTGTCAGAATCTGGATTGTGCTCCAGTTATTGGGTAACCCTGTCATTTTCATTTACAAGGTATACTCACTCACTGTAAATAGAGATATGATAGCAAAAACTGACCAGTGACTTGGTATAAAATGGTTTATACATTACAGTGATAGATCCAACTCAATAACAAGTTGGAGCCAACTGACAAGCAAGAAAAGGGGACTGATTTTTACTGCTACCTTCGATGACTGCAGAAAGAAAACCATTTAGTCAGAATAACTAAGTTTATAAGAAAATAGAAAAACAGTATTTAAAATATTTGAACATTTTCCAAAATCTCCATTGACATGAACTGGGCAGCTGTGCGACCCCAGGGGGCTCTCACTTTGATGATCGCTCCAACAGAAGATGCAGGCTGATGACATGTATAAAGGCAGAAAAATCAAAGCTGCAGCCAGAGGCGCATGTCACAGCAGGGGGGTTTCACAGCTCTATTTTAGAAGAAATGTAATTTTTTTCAGTATATTTATTCACTTATTTTGATTTGCTTCACACTATGATGCAGTGGCATACAGGTGCATTTCCTGGCAAGTGGTATTCCCATTTTGGGGAAACCCAGATGAGTCTCATTGAATATTAAATAGAATAAGGTGCCATGAACCAGGTGTATTTAGGAGAAGGAAAACTTTAATTTCAAATTGGGGTAGACAAGGCTCACTTAGCCTTTTTAGGCAAGTCTGCCTAGGAGAAGGAAACCTGTGATTTCAAATCTAAGCAGTCCAAGCTTGTTGGCCTTAAAAGGCAAGCAGGCTAGGGTGGAAATGCTGATGCCTGTTCCTAGTAGGCCTGCAGGTTATGACATGGCATTCTCATGAGCTGGATAGGGCGGGTTGATCTAACAAGCTATTACATCCCAAATGTACTTGTTATAGAAACAGTACAGCAGGCCAGACTGACTTCTATGGATTTTGACCCAGGCCTATCAAGCCTAACAAATTGAAGTGGTCATGCATTTTGGATACCAGCTAAACATCTTGCACATGTTGCGAGCTGGAATGTTAGAAATCTCTTTGCTCAGGCCAAACTGAACTAATAGTGGAGGAGTTAAGGAAGTTACAAGTTTCCTTTGCTGCCATTCAGGAGACACACTGGGCAGGGAAGAGGAGAGACCCCAGTTGGAAATTATATTTGCCTTTATTCCAGACGTTCAAGTGGACAGGCAACACACAGGGATAGGGTTGCTATAGCACTAGACAAGGGGACAGTTACTTCAATGAGCAGATGGAAACTGGTGTCTGAGCAGTTTACTACTGCCTACAATACACTATGCATAGCTGTGATCTGCACTTATGCACCAACAGAAGCAGCAGAAGAGGAATCATAGAATCATAGAGTATCAGGGTTGGAAGGGACCTCGGGAGGTCATCTAGTCCAACCCCCTGCTCAAAGCAGGACCAATCCCCAACTAAATCATCCCAGCCACGGCTTTGTCAAGCCTGACCTTAAAAACTTCAAAGGAAGGAGATTCCACCACCTCCCTAGGTAACGCATTCCAGTGTTTCACCACGCTCCTAGTGAAAATTTTTCCTAATGTCCAACCTAAACCTCCCCCACCGCAACTTGAGACCATTACTCCTTGTTCTGTCATCAGCTACCACTGACAACAGTCTAGATCCATCCTCTTTGGAACCCCCTTTCAGGTAGTTGAAAGCAGCTATCAAATCCCCCCTCATTCTTCTCTTCCGCAGACTAAACAATCCCAGTTCCCTCAGCCTCTCCTCATAAGTCATGTGTTCCAGTCCCCTAATCATTTTTGTTGCCCTCCACTGGACGCTTTCCAATTTTTCCACATCCTTCTTGTAGTGTGGGGCCCAAAACTGGACACAGTACTCCAGATGAGGCCTCACCAATGTCGAATAGAGGGGAACGATCAGAGAGAATGATTTTATCCACAGTTGGATAGCATTGTAGATGAGATTCCTCACCATGATACGATATTGATAGTGAGAGAGAGGAATGTAAGGGTCGATAGCAGACATGATATAAGCATGTTGGACCACAAACATTGGGACAACAAATGATAATGGGGAAAGGTTAAGAACTTGCTGTGAGATGCACAGTTTGATTGTCAGTACTTCTGTTCCTCACAAAGATATGCACAAGGTTACATGGAGCTCATTAGATGGTCCAACCAAAAATCGGGTTGATCGCGTTATCAGTAAAAAACATAGACAGTGACTATTGGATGTTTCTCTGTAGAAGTGGTGAATATGCCAGTGATTGTGAACTACTAATGAGAAAGAATGAGATTAATTAAAAGTCCAAGAAAAAGATGGGTGCAACTGAAGCCAGATTTGATCTTGATAAGTGAAAGGATAGCTTTGTGAGGATGGCATCCAAGGTGATGTCTGCAGGGCGTTTCAAGGCCATTAATTTGCAATGATGAAGAAATCTCACTACAGACTGAATGGGAAATATTCAGGGAAGTCATACAAAATACAGAGGTGAAAATTATTGGAAGGCATAAACAAACAAGGAAAAGCTAGATAAGCAATGAAACAAGAACATTACAGGAAAAATATAAACAAGCCAAGACTGCTGGAAATGTGGAAAGAATAAAAGTGTTGTACAAAGTGGTGAAGAAATCACAAAGACTGCACGAGCAAAAGTTCTGGAAAGAAGAGGCTCAATAATTGGAGGAAGCATCAAGAAAACAAGGTATGAAAATGGTTAAGCTGTATGGAAACCCGATGATGCAAGTGGTAAGAACAGCATTTGTTGTCAGTTCACCAGTAGCCGAAAGACGTTCTGGAAGTGTGGAAGGAACATTTTGACCAAGTGGTGAGCCCTGTAGTTCATCAGATGCAAGCATTCTAGACCTGCTCGGTGAACAGGGAAGCTTGTAAGGTGGAGTGGATATCAGCACTGAACCATTGTCGGAGGAAGAAATAGAGAGATCAGTGAAACAGTTAAAAATGGGAAAACTGTAGGAATAGACCGTGTAACTGTTGAACTGCTTAAAAGTGTGCAGGACAAATGTTATCAAAGCATCAGGAAAAATATATAGGAGCAAGAGGAGGTACCACATGGCTGGCTAAAGGGAATAGTTGCACCAATCTTGAAGAAAGGAAACCCTGCCAATCTGAATAAGTATAGATGTTTATGCTTATTATCAGTACTAGGAAAAGTCATGATGAAAGTAATTGTCAGTTTTAGAGGAAATAGTAGGTGAGGAATAATGCAGCTTCAGACCAGGCCAAAGTTTGATTAATCAGATATTCATGATTTGACAGCTGATGGGGGAAGGGAGCAAGAATGCGGACTGCTGTTTTTCATTGACTTCAGAAATTTGATTTGGTTTGGAGGGAAGCATTTATGGAAAGTAGTAAAATCATATGAAATTCCAGATAGGATAACTGCAGTATATACAGGTTCTGTAGAAAGGCTCCTGTCGTGCTGTAAGAATTGGTGGAAAATTAAGCATCTGGGTCAAGTAGAAGTCTGGTGTAAGATAAAGGGCCATGGAATCACCATCACTTTTCATCATGTTCTTAAATTGGATTCTAAGAATGGTAGATGAATTGGCAGGTGCGACACTGGGTAATCTAGAGTTAAGCACTTTAGTTTATGCAGATGACATCGTACCACTGGCAGACATGTTTAAATTAATGATAATACTCTTTGCCACCTTAGAAAATTGACTTTGTTGTCTAGGACTTATAATAAATACCAAGAAGATGAAGTGGTTGCACCTTGGAAAAGAGAGACTGAAGTGTTGAAATGCAGCAGCGAAGTCATAGAACAAGTAAAATCTTATGTGTAACTAGGAAGCTTGATCTGTGCCAGTGGTTCTGTGACACTGGCAGGCCAGGTGCTAGCTCATGCCAAGGCCAACTATGTCTCAACTGGACACTAACAGACACATAGCTGAAATCTGTCTGGCTCACTTGTGGGTTAATACTGATAAAATAGGTATTTGAATGATAAGAAACTGCTTCTTGTTTAGATTCTATTGAATACTTATGACTTGCTGCATACATTAACCTTACTTATAATATCTGTGTCCCATATTGTAATGTAATGTGTGAGTGATTGTATTGTGAGCCTCTGTGACTGTATGAATTGCCATGCAGGAGAAGGACATTCTTTTGAAGGGGCATAACAGTTTCTGTAGAAGAGCAGCTCTTCACACTAGAGACCCATTGATATCAGACAAGCTATGGGAGGATCTTACAACTGGAAATTTACCACATCTGGATTGAGCAATCATCAACAAAAGGACTAAAGGTTTTTGTTTTTTTTTAATTCTCCTCTCCTCCCTGTGAAGATGAGTCATGCAAATAGACTCCTCCAGTCACCTGAGTATGCAGCTCAGAGCACATGACAGGAGGGAATAAAAACCCCAAACAAAAGGAACTAAATATTTCTATGCTTCTTGGACTCTGGGGGGCAAGGTGTTTCTAGGCATAAACAAAAGATCCCCAGCTGCTTAGCCTGAGTTAGCCCTAAAGGTCAAGTAGAGCTTGCTGATTATAGAAGCTTCTATTATTTTTTGAAACCGAAGACTGTAACTCGTTTGTGTGTGTGTTTTCTTGCTTTAATCTTGTAAATAACTCTCTAATTTCCTTTTCCTATTTAATAAATCTTCATATAGTTTAGGATGGAATTGGTTATGAGCGTTATCTTTGGTGGGAGACCTAAAGCTCAATTGACCTGGGGTAAGTGATTGGTCCTTTGGGATCAGGAGTAGCCTGAATATTTCTGTGATTATTGGTATAAGGGGCCATGTATCACAGAGATACAAGACAGACTTGGGTACCCAAGTGGATTGACCGCGACTCTGGGTTAAAGTGCCTGAGGAGTTTGCACTTGGTATAGTAGGCTGCTGGAATCTAAGTTTAGAACTCACAACCAATTAGGAGCTTGTGCCCTGGTTTTTAAGAGTCTGCCTTGAGGTTGGCACTCATGCTCTTGTGCACTGCTGGGAATCTTACAAGGGTGAGGTTACAAGATGTGCTTTAGCAACAAGTGGTGCACAGAAGTTAAAATATGGACTGATAAAAACTTTACATTTTGTACCAAAGTGAAAATGTATCAAACCAGTGTACTAACAGTATTATTCTATGGTCTGAAAGCAGTTGCATGAAATGAAACAGACTCCAGATGACTGGAGGCAGCAGAGTTGAGAATTCTTTGGAAGATGGCAGGTGTAAAGTGGAATGGTTGTAAGACAAATGGAGAAGCTAAAAGGAGAGTAGGATGTGAAATCAGGGTATGGGATTTTCTGCAATAAAAAAAATATTATGATGGTGAGGACACTGTAGAAGCAAAACAAATGATAGGATGCCAAAGAAAATAATACAAATTTGTCCAAGGTCAGTCAGACCTGGAGGCTAGCCACTGACTAGCAGGGGCATGACCAGGCTGGGCTTAATGGAAGAAGAAGCCAGGGACAGGAATGAATGGTGATACTGTACTGCTCCCTGTGCTGGAAAGATGCTTTGAGGTGAGAAGAAGAGAGGGATTTTTATTTATTGCTTTCAGTCATGAATCCTAGAGAAAAATACAGAATTTACCTAAAAAAAATATCTCTGAAAATCCATTCTCATCCCCTGTCTCTCTGGCTGTGATTCTAATATTCCTGCCTTGATGCATCATTAGGTTGGTAATGAGACTACTTCTTGCATCATTATTTCATTTTATTTAACATTTTATTTCATTTTTACACATTTTAAAATTTCAATTTTAAATCAGCAATCTAGTTATGTTAATATTTGATCAGGTGATTGGAAACTATTTCCTATTACACTGTCGTTTTCCCTTTAAGACAGTTTGTCTTCAAGATTGTGTTTGCAAGATGTCACTTGGGAGTTTGAACTCTCATTAAATTTGACACAAATGATTGTTGGCCTGAACACTTATTATACAAGCGTGCCAGCTGAGATTTGCTGTTCTCTTGTTTGAAATCTTTGTCAAATCAGGAAGCAGACACAACACTATGGATCTTAGGTGACCACATACACAACACAAATGGCAAACCGTTGAGAAATATCGTACACAAACAACCCAGAGTCTGAAAACTATTTGTCCAACCTACTTTGTGAAAGCTTGTGTATAAGGAATACATTCAAAGAACAACAGGGTTAGTTTGTGAACAATTTGCTAACCCAGCAGGAGGACCCAGGCCTGATTTAGCCTGGATAGGATGCACTTAAGTTAAGAATGTGCTTAAGTGCTTTGCTGAATCTGTGCCAAAACTCCTAACAAATGTTCTTTGTAATGAATCGAATTGACAGACTCTAAGGAACTGTAAAAACTGCAGATAGATTTAGAATAGGTTAATACATTAATCTTTTGACTCTGTCCACTTGTTCCTCTTTGAAAAGGGAAATTCCCTCTACAGCTTAGACATCAGAACTCCAAAGAATATTTAGACTTCTGTTTTCTGCCAACTGGTGACTGTGCACTCCAAGGGAACTTAGACCAATGTATCCCTCTGTATCCAGGGTTTCAGCTTGCTGTGTGACAGACACAGTGTCTCAAAGGGGACTAAGAGACTCAGCCCTCCTGTTCCATAGGAAGTAGCTCTAGCAGGTGGGCTAGAAGGAGCTCAGACAAGAAGAGTTATGCTAAGACTGTCTTTGCTGGAGTTTACTCTCCTATACATCAGTATCTTCTGCCTGTAAAGGAGTCTTGGCCAAAAAAGGCCCTCTCCTATGCAAGGCAGTGATAATCTGGATGGTCTGGAGAAGATGAAATAATTCATAAGATTTGGTTAACTGTTCCCTTTTTCCGACAGCTGCCACCTCCCCACCTTCCGTCACTGTCGCCCAAATGAATGTACAAGAAAAGGAAAATAGTTCTCACTCATGTTCTCAGACAACTGAAACATTCAGCGAAACAAAATGAACATAATTGATTGTAAAAGCAACCCCCTTATGAGACAGTCTGAACATTTATCAGGAACAGTCTGAGAGGAAGGGGGTGGGGAATAAAACCAGACTGGAACAACAAATGTAGCATTTATGATAATTATCCACATTTAATCCCCATTTCCAACCAAGCATTCACTTCCTTTAATTAGTTCTCGATTAGAGACAGATTATCTAATAAATTGTACAAATAGAGAGAGGGTTATCTTTGCAGTGTTCCTGCACACACAGTTCTGAACTGACAGGGCCACAGAGACAAGAGCTGAGATGGGCCAAAATAGTGAAACCCATGGTTTACTTTTCCCTCATCTCTCTCTCCCCACTTCCCATCTCCTTGGCTGCAAATATTGTCCGTCTCTGGCATTAGCAATGCAGCCAATGAAGTAAATCCATAATTAAACTGAATTAGCATGTACCAGTAATTCTAGCACACAAAAAAAGACGGTTCCTGCTTGGAACATTTCCAGTATAATTTGTAGAAAAAGGGTTTAATGTGTTAACTTATTTTTAAAAACTACAGTTTTGAAAAGAAGAGAACATTTAAACAACACAAAGTACTTTGCCTAGGATGTGTTCTGCGTTTTTAGTCACACAGTGTATATATACAATTTAATTTGGGGTTTCTGAATGAACGGTTGGACAAGGAGTCCAACTAGGAGTAGAAGGTCATTGCAAATGTCACACCAAAAGTCATTTCCCCTAGATTTGCCTGTGGGTCTTTTTGACCTTGATCCCTTGAGCTTTCTGTTCAGGTAATGGACACACAGGCAATGTAGTTGGTTTTGTGTAGTTTTGTTAGAATTGTGTTAATTTACACTGACAGCGTCACTCAGTAGAATCTGTTAATCTCTAAAATGCAGTTTGTTTACAATGAATATATCTATGCCTCAGACAGGGAACTCTGCTAAATACTATCAGTGGATATATCTGAATAAGAGCTTGTCTCCCTCAGTTTCTCCCACCTGAGGCCAGTTGGAAAGCCATGTTGATGATATCACACTCAGTTGGAAATGGCCATGATGTCATAAATTCAGTAGTCACTGAAGGATCAACTCTGCAGGGAGAATGCAAGTATCCATTGAAACAATAATTCTATCAGATCCTGGTCTTATTCTCCAAGTCTGTCTCAGAAAAGATGCTGCAGAATTAGCAAGGTTCAGAAAAGGGCCTGGAAAAACTCTCTCTCAAGGAGAGATTGAAAAGATTGAGATTGTTTACCTTAGAAAGGAGGCAAATAAGAGGGGACATGATAAATGTATATAAAATTGTGAAAGATACAGAGAAAGTAGATCAGGAGCTTCTTTTCTCCTTGTCTCATAATATGAGAAGATGGAAACATTCGTTGAAATTCAAAGGTGGCAAATTCAAAACTGATAAAAGGAAATAGTTTTTCACACAATGCATAATTGTGTAATTATGCTGTGGAACTCATTGACACAAAATGAAGTTGAGGTAAAAAACTTAGCAAGATTCAGAAAGGAACTGGATTTTTATCTGGATAACAAAAATATCCAGGATTAAAATAGTTAATGTTAACAGATTTTAGGAGAGATATTGAACATCATGCTTCAGGGTTTACGCCAATGGCCAGCTATTTGGGATTAGAAGATGATCTAAAGTGAGGGGAAACTACCTAATGCAGTGTTTCTTTCACCTCTCTCTGAAGCATCTAATATTGGCCACTGTAAGAGACAGGATTTTGGGTTAGATGGATCATGGTGTGACTCCGTGTGGCAATTCCTGTGTAACACCTTCCATTGCCTTACCTTACCTTGCAACTGCCTTTCAAAAGCTCCAGCGGAACCTTTCTTGCCAGGCCAGGAGTGAAAACTGGGTTTTCATCCTGACCTCCATCCATTAGGAAATGATGCCAGCTACTCAGGACACACCTTCCCTGGAGATCACGAGAGTTTGACCTCTGCTTCCGGGATTTCCCTGGGCTCTCCGGGTATGCCTACACTGCAATGACGTTCCCTTAGCTGGCCCTTGTCAGGTGACTTGGGTTCTCAGGCTGCACAGCTATAAAATTGCAATGTAGTTGTTTGGGCTTAGGCTGGCCAGGAGAGGGAAGGGTCCCATAGCTCAGGCTCTAGCCTGACGCCGAACATCTACACTAACATTTTATAGCCCCATATTCTGAGACCAATAGTCAGTTTGCATGGGCAGCTGCGGGGTTTTACTGCAGCATAGACATACTCTCAGAGAGCTTTTGAGAGTCTCCCAGAAGTCAGTGCTTCAAGGAGTTCTGCCAGGAAGTAATGGGCTAGGCACCCAAAGGGCAGTATAGTACAATGCAAGTGGGTGTGATTATTAGGAGGCAAAATCCAACATGACCCTGATGGAGCCTTGGGAATCCTCCTATTTTCCCTACTTGAACCGCACTCCATGATTAAGGACTAGCAGACTCTCCTCTGTAGTCTGCCAGTCTTGCTCAGTAGCTGGCTGGAAGGAATGCTACTGGAGTGTCTGTCTGGGTGGCTCCTATAATTAGCTCCTTCAGTACCACCTAAATATGGCTGCCTGAGATCATATAAGACAGAATTATCCTTATCCCTGTACCATAGACAGAATTTTTTGTCCTTTCCTTTGCAAGAATGTTTCATTTTTCCTTTGACTTTCAAGGTTGGTGGAACTCGGTCATTCCCATGTATGGCTTCCTTTGTTTGTGCTTTACAGACACTAGAAACAGTAGAAATTAATTGCTGCCTTGACAAGGAGGTAGATGGATGCTCCCTGTCAGCCAGGTGGGGTTTATTTTATTGGGGAATTCAGGCATGCAGGGAGCGTGCTGGTAACAGCCTAGTACGAGGTGACAGCTAGATGCATGTCCTCTGTATGGGTATGTGTGACTATCGAAATGAATCGACTTAGCACAGGACTATTATCTCCATGGTTCAGGAGATTTGGGGCCCTGAGTCCCGCTCTGACTCAAACTGGGGATTCCATTATGGGATCAGAGAGAGAGCATGCAATATAAAGAAAGACAAGAAGCATTAATCCGAGCTCTGAACAGAGAGCTCAACTTGTATGAGTCCAGCGTCACCACACTCCAGTGGCTGTTCTGAAATTGGAGTGTCAAGGTTCCTTCCCCACTCTGAACTCTAGGGTACAGATGTGGGGACCTGCATGAAAGACCCCCGAAGCTTATTATTACCAGCTTAGGTTAAAAACTTCCTCAAGGAACAAACTTTGCCTTGTCCTTGAACCCTATGCTGCCACCACCAAGCGTGTTAAACAAAGAACAGGGAAAGAGCCCACTTGGAGATGTCTTCTCCCCCTCCGCCCCCAAATATCCCCCCAAACCCTACACTCTCTTTCCTGGGGAAGGCTTGAAAAAATCCTCACCAATTTGCATAGGTGAACACAGACCCAAACCCTTGGATCTTAAGAACAATAAAAAGGCAATCAGGATCATAAAAGAAGACTTTAATTAAAGAAAAAGTAAAAGAATCACCTCTGTAAAATCAGGATGGTAAATACCTTACAGGGTAATCAGATTCAAAACATAGGGAATCCCTCTAGGCAAAACCTTAAGTTACAAAAAGACAAAAACAGGAATATACATTCCATTCAGCAGAGCTTCTTTACCAGCCATTTAAACAAAAGGAAATTTAACACATTTCTAGCTAGATTACTTACTAACTTAACAGAAGTCCTGAAGAGCATTCCTGACCTGGTCCTGGCAAAAGCGACCGACAGACAGACCCTTTGTCCCTACCTGCCTCCAGCTTTGAAAGTATCTTATCTCCTCATTGGTCATTTTGGTCAGGTGCCAGCGAGGTTATCTTAGCTTCTTAATCCTTTACAGGTGAAAGGGTTTTGCCTCTGGCCAGGAGGGATTTTATAGTTCTGTATACAGAAAGGTGGTTACCCTTCCCTTTATATTTATGACAGGAGCCTTTTACCCTCGCGGCACAAGCCAGGAGAGCTGGTGGTGCTGCCGCCCTTGAATTCTGAAAGGGCAGACCTATGGGCAAAAGGAGAATTGGCTTTGTCTTTCATGCGGGATCAAGCAAGACAAATCTTGTGATCTAAGCAGTGGTGTAGGGATCACTTTGTAAGTGCAGGACCTCCACCCTTACCTATTGTTTAAAGCAGGTGACAGGGAGTTAGAGCTGGGAGTAGAAACCTGATCTATCAAGCGCTTGAAATGTGATTTTGGTTAACTAAGTGTTAATCTTACTATACCTAAGTTACCCTTCTGCAAAATACCCATCTTTGTAATGTGTTTGGTATCTGCTTATGAAAGGTGAGACGTAAGTGGAAATTAACATTTTATCATTATTTTATTAACATGAATGGGAGGTCAGAGACTGCTTAGCTCCTTCTGTTCAGGTCAGAAGCTAACAATGCCCATGCTTATACCCCTGCTTAGTCTTCAGTATGCTATTGCAGCTCCTTGTCTCTGATCAGCAAAGACTGTCATTTACGTGATAGGTTTGTGATGAGGACAAGTGTCATATAGGCAGTTAGCCCTGAGACCAACAAACTCTTTTCCTATGTGAACTCATTAAGTTTGGAATACAAGGCTCCAAAGGTGAATGACTTCTGCTCTTGCTCATATTGTTCCCTACCCCCCCCCCATTTACACTAGTTTCCAACCTAACAGGTTTTGTCCACAATTAAGAGGAGATGGGTAACAGGGCTGGAAGGGGTGGAAATCTAGGCAGAGTATTTCAAAAATTGTTTGTTTTTCTCCTCATAAGTTGCTGTTCCCCACTCTTGAAAGGTGAAAGGTCAGGTTCATATAGTTTGTTGTCAGATTAATACCCTCTCTCTGGTAGGCAAGTGGTTGTAACTTTCTATCTAGAAAGTTATTTTCCATGCTCCATGTAGTGCAGGTGGCCTGCTTACTTAGAGAATCCTTCAGAAGTTTCTTATCAGCTTTTGGGGAAAAATGAAAGTGATGAACAATAGGCTGGTGAGAAGGGAACAACCTTTCCCAATGCTAAAACATAAAGGAGTGAGATGTTTACCCTGCTCCCTCTACCTTCTGGGGAGCTGATGGGGTCAGAGCGTTCCATCATTCCCCCAGGACGATGCTATTGTGGAGGTGCTCCGAAGAATAATACCAAACAAAAAAAACCCACGCTTTAAAGAAGTGTGTGTGTGTGTGTATTAAAAAAAAAAAGAGGGGGGGGGCTTGGGAAGTAGGTGTGAGGTGGAAGGGGGTAAGTGTCTCTCTGTACTCTGTCAGTGTGTGTATTTCAGTCAAGGACACCTCTCCCTTGTGTATCTGCCCAAAGTGACCTCCCTATTGATTGAAGCAGTCAATAGACCACTACTTAAGAATAAAGTTGCTTTTTATGTTCTTATTCATCCTCCTCCTCTTCTTCTTTTGTTTAATTATCTGAGCTAGATAAGCAGCTGTAGGCCAATTAGAAAACAATTCCGCACTGTAATCAATGCTGGCTTGGAAGGAGGGGGTATTGGCACTGGAGGAGGTCTTGCAACACAGAGTCGAAGTAACACTGTGCACAGCTCCATCCTTGGTGGCCCTTTGTTTTCACTTGTCCAAAGTAAACACCAGAAATGTCACTGTATGGCTACGAATTTCAGGCAAAAAATTGGATGGACCAGTTTGGCCACCTCTGAGCAAATGGAGACTACCCACCTTCCCATGGGCATGGTGAGTCCTTCACTTTCTAGAGCACGTGTATTTAAAGCCAGCATGGTCTAGTGGCCAGGACCCCTATCCTACTCCAGCTGTTGAACTGACCTGCTGAGGTGATCTTGGGCAAATCACTTCACCTTCCTGGACCTTCATTCCTCTCCCCCACCCCACCCCCACCCCACATCTTTGTCTGTCTTGTCTGTATAAATTATAAACGCTTAAGGGAAGGAACTATCTCTTACTATATGTTAGTACAGTGAATAACACAATGGGATCCTGATTGTGGGTAGTGCCTATAGGCACTACTAGAATTAAATAATAAATAGAATAATATTTATCCTTTATCTTAAGGCAGGTAGTTTGTAACATTTTAGACAGGAAGGCATTTTCTTTTCCCATATTTTATGTATTCCCATTGATGCTATTGCTGATATAAATTTTTGTATAAGAGCTTTTCTGCCTCCTTCATAGCTCACCTTTGCCTTCCTCCTGCAGTGATGCTATAATGGTGTTTCTTTGACATCATTGTCTATTACCATGGCAATGAGTGGAATGTCACAATCTCAGCATTATGACTTCACTGTTTGTCTAAGACCAGAGAGGAAAATAAGATAAGATGAGCCAGGGCAAACCCTTGTTTTCATACAGATAGATTTTGTACAGTTCGCATTTGATTATCTGCTACCTCCTCACAGCTAATCTGCCCTCAGTATGTGTTAGCTATCTGGGTATGACCCAATAAACTACTAGTTTTTTAAAAGCCCACTTTAAACAACAGCAACAACAATGCTAGTTTTGATTTATCGGGGGGAGGGATAGCTCAGTGATTTGAGCATTGTCCTGCTAAACCCAGGGTTGTGAGTTCAATTCTTGAGGGGGCCATTTAGGGATCTGGGGCAAAAATTGGGGATTGGCTCTGCTTTGAGCAGGAGGTTGGACTAGATGACCTCCTGAGGTCCCTTCCAACCCTGATATTCTATGATTAGTGCTTTAAAACACTATTTGCAATGAACCCCCAAGCACCTTGAAACAAGCCTGGTTTTGCATTTCATTACAAACCTTTGAAACTCGCATCAGGTTAACTGAAATGGTTTTTCAGGTCTGGGTTCCTTTCAAGCTGAACCTTAGCTGCAGTTTTGAGGCAACCTGGCCTGATTTCTTGTTTCACTATGAAACAAGCACATTTTACTAATAAATAATACCTTACATAGCGCTTTTCAATCATAGGTCTCAAAGCGCTTTGCGAAGGAGAGTACGAAAAAGGCATGTTCAAATGCGGCAGTCGTATCAACATTTCACTTTGGAATTATCATGCTCCAGGATAAACCCAGAATGTAAATATATGCATGTGATACCATAGAAATTGTTTGCATGAATCCCTGTGAAGCAAAAGGGTTACTTTTCACACCTCCCAACTCTTGTAGTGATTACAAACTAATTCTTTATCGCTGTTCACACATTTTATTATCCATTTGTTTATTAGCAGTCCTCAGCCTTGGTCTGATGGATAATTTTTTGTCTTGCTGCAAGTGTGTGTGTGTGTGTGTGTGTGTTTTTAATTAAGTCTATTTAACTTTTCAGATTGCATCTCAATATGAGTTCCTTGCCTTTAACCATGCCCACTTCTTGACAGATGGGCAGCTGAATATCTTTGGCAATAAAGCTATAAACTGTAGCTGTACCATGAAAGGTAGCAATGGAAACATGGATGATTGATATGAGCAATGTTACACCCTCACAGTTCCAACAGCCATTATGCTACATGACAGAATCCAGTTGAAAGACCCAAACATTCCATTAGTCACAGAATGGAATAAAGAACATGCACCTACACTCATAATAGGTAGGAAGACCTGGATTTTTGTCCCCTATCCAAAAGAATTATCACAACTAATGCCCATCTAATGTCAAATGAACCCTACCGAAAAGGAAGATAACTGATTGTGTCCATCTGATATGAGAACCTAGGGTTGGGAAAAGTATGGGAATACTTCTGAGATATAAACCGATAGAGAAGACAGACACTAAGGGCCCAGCTGACTTCCTAGAAGAATTAATATTACTACTTCCAAACCACGGAATTGAGACTCTAAGATTAATTGTTCTTTGAGATTTCCATTGTTCTGAGAGATTTCCAACACCTATGTAGGCAATGTATCCAACAAAACAGCCCAAGACTTCTTAGCCTCATTATAACTATAAGCTTTTCTTAGCTTGTCCCTGGCTCTGTCCATGTTGTGGGAAGTACACCAGAATTCACCTTGGATTTGAGGTACCTTGGTATTGTGGCCAGCACATGACCCTCCTGGACAAGACTGCATCTTCCTTGGAACAGAGATGAAGCAGATCCATCCAACTTAACTAGCTCATCTGTGGAAGCTCTTCACTCTGAAAAACTGTTGGAAGACCGAGAGGAAAAATCCACTCACACAGTGCCTCATGTTTCAGAGTGGTAGCTGTGTTAGTTTGTATCAGCAAAAACAAGAAGTCCTTGTGGCACCTTAGAGACTAACACATTTATTTGGGCATAAGCTTTTGTGGGCTAGAACCCACTTCATCAGATGCATTTTCCACTCCATGCATCTGATGAAGTGGGTTCTAGCCCACGAAAGCTTATGCCCAAATAAATGTGTTAGTCTCTAAGGTGCCACAGTGCATCATGATTTCCTTAAATGCATTAATTATTAGGAAAAATATAGTTTCAAACTGTATGAGATTGATAAGGAAGGTCTGAAATTTGAGCTGAGATAGGTCATGTTCTAAGATGTTGTTTCTGTTCCCTGACTGGCATGCATTGCAGTTTTGTTGCAAAAATTTGCAAGAGTTAATTCAAAAGTTCAGGCTCTGAGAACATTCAAGCATGCAACTCAGAAATTGCTTTCCTGGAACATTTTTAGCAGTAAAACTTGAATGTTTGAATGTTCACAAGACCAGAGTAAATTCATGAAAAAATGTGAATGTACATTAGCAAAAATGTTTCTCTTTCATTATTTGCACAGTTCTAATAATTATAACCAGAGTAAACAATAGAGTTTAAATCCACGTCTGTTCCAAACCAGTCCATGCTGTCCATTGCTTTTGGGAAAGAAGGGACACAATAAAGATTTAGTTATGGTGTTTTATATGTATTGCACAAAGGTAATAAGGGTGCACCAGCTCTAACAAGAAAAGAAACAACACAATGCAAATTAATCTGCTAGGTGTCTGTTCTGAGAACTTTCCGATCTGTTGCTTGGTTCACATTTTTCAAGAACTTGTGTGATGCCTCCGCTAGTGATTTGTCACAATATGTAATCCTCAGTTTAGGGAGATACGTTCATCTCTACATACATTTCTTTTTTTATTACAGTCAGGACATGCCATTTGCCCTGTGTAATAGGGCTTAAACATTAGAAAAATAAACATTTTTGGCGTCTTCCCATTTTATTTCTTATTTCTTCTCTTTACCTGCATGTGCTATCCACGTACAGTCATGAGTCATAATAACGGTCCATAGTATTTTCTTTCTCCACCTCTTCCTTTCATGAAGATACAGTACAAATGTTCAACACCTTGCATATAGGGTCCTTCTCAGCATCAATATCTGATACACTTAGGTATTAAGCAGTTCTGTAGATTTTATTATGTGCTTTCCCTCTTTCCTGGCTGAGGTGACCAGGATCTTCCTGTTGTGTTAGTGCTGGAGGTTTCTTCAAAGGTATAGGTCTTTTTCCATTGCCACGCAGTGTTTACTAAAGGTTTTGAAGTCTTTATTTTTTGAGTGTTCAGTCCATGCAGCTTCTGTGTTGGTTTGCTTCCCAACTCCACCAAGCCACTGCTCCTTATTTACCTTGGCCGCACAAGATGCCTTGGTGCTTGGCAAATGGTCTGTTTTAGAATGCAGTGCTGCTAAAACTCCTTGTGAGGAGTGCAGCTGTGGAAAGCCTGTACCATGCACGTGAGAAGGCATCCTCTGTACCACCTGTGGCACAAAAATCCGGCTTCTGTTTGTTTTTACTTTAGTTGGGCATTCTGAAGAGGGCTCTTTATTATTATTATTTATTATTTATTAGTACACGTAATGTACCACTCACTTTGGAGACCTAAAAAGACATAGGGGCTGATCCTCAGCAGGTGTCAGGCAGTGTAGCTCAGCTGATGCCAATAAACACCAGCTGAGGATCAGGTCATAACCCCTACACTAGGGCAGGGGTTATGACCTGATAGACAATGTATTTTTGATGTTCAACCAAATGACCATTGTCCTCAAGCATGGCCTGGAGATGGCTGTTCCAAGGGAGATGGGTGCATAGCCATTACAGCAATAATGTCATCAAATGCCAGTCTTGCTCACCATCTCTCAGCAGGTACTGCTGGAACACCTCCGTGGCCTCACCCCAGCTGAGGTGCCTCTCAAAAGCCCCAGTAGAAACTTTGTTATGACACCAGAGCAAAAGCTGAGCATTCATCCTGACCTCCTTGATGGAAGGACTAGGAATGGTGCCAGCCGCTGCAGACTTACTGGAATTTCCCAGCAGCTTATGGGACTCCCACAGTTCCACTGGGTTCCCATGATATCTTTCAGAATCTCCCTACATTCACTGCTGCAAGGACTTGTGGCAGAAACTGTGGGATACGTACCCAGAGGGCAGCACAACAGCAGTGACAGCATGGACACCGGGCAATGCTGCAACTGAAACAGTACGCACCAGCGCTATCCCCAATGGCTGTGTTCTCCAGCACAGATGCAGTCATAGTAGCTGCTAGGACAGGAAAGTTGATTTATTACAGATTAGACTCATTTCACTCATTTCCTGCTCATTTCAGCAGGAAGCCTGGAGTTGTTTCCCTTCAGTCCAGCTCTGTGCTCCCCTTACTTGTATCCATACATTTGACTCCTTTTCTCTCCTCACCTCAGACCTCCCCTACTTTCCCCACTTTTGCAGTGATTCAGCTTTAGGTTTTACCTCCTCAAAGCCCTCCAGAGTCTCCCTCCAGCTGGGAACCAGCAGTGAGAAGACTCTCTCCTTTGACTTTGGCGTGTTAGAGTGTAAAAGAGCTGACCCAGCTGAGATCAGACTTGACCCCAAAGTGTTAAGGAAAAATGCAGACAGTCCTGCATTCCCCTCCTCCCTCCTTCACAAGATTGGAGAATGTTACCTCTGATCTCCTGCAGCAATCAGCCTTGCTTTCAACCAGGCACCATGTCAGTACAGTGGGTATTAAGATTTACTGTACAATTAGTTATGCTGGACAGAGAGTGACTAACACAAAGGGCAGGTATTTTAAAATATTAATAGTTAAAGGGCACCATCAATGTGCTTAAGCCTTACAAATCTCTTACTTTCAAAGCCGCTCGTTATTGTACATTGTAAGTTCCAGAGTCCCTCTCTGCCTTTTCCTCCCCCTCACACTGATGCCTGTAGCTGTGTGAAATGTAAAACACATAAAATGAACCTCAGATATTCCTTCTTTTGCATCTTGTACGTGTCTCAGTGACACTGGTGTAAATCCATTGTAGTTACTATGGTTTTACACCGGAGTAACTGAGATCCGAATCTGAGCCATAGAGAACTGTGCAACGTTTTTATGTACATACTTCACAAGTGGTTGGTTGGGTTTTTTGTTAAACTTCTCATGGTCAGAAGCTCATCAGGGGACACCAGTGTTGACAATTGTTAGGAATTAGGCTTTTGTTTTCTTAGGCGGCTTTGGAAATCTCAGCCTAAAAGATCATTGCTGGCAAATCAGTTACTTCTCAGGTTTGCTGTAGCAGTCATGAACAGTGACCCCATTTTGCTTAGTTCAGCAATATGGAAGTTCAGGGAGGAAGAGGAATGTATCATCTTATAAAAGTATAAAAATTGTGATTTTTTTGTTCCCCTGTATTTCTTAAAGTGAATATAGTGCTTGTGAAAAATGGCAAATTGTCAGACTGAAGTCCTCTTTGTCCACAGATTAGTATTAGTATTTGCATTGTAAGATTCCTCATCTATATACTCTGCCAACATTTCTTAACTCTGATTTGAAAAAAACTTCTGTTAGGAGTAAGAGAGTTAGTTCAGTCTTCATATACTTGTCACTCTGATGTGACAATCAACAAGGGTATTGACTGGTGCCTTGGTCATTTTGATGAGGACAGCTATTAGAGAACAATCATCAGAGTAACTTTGGTTAAATCTGAGTATATGACATAATATCTTATATCTATAGAGCACTTTTCTCTGAAGGCCCTTAATAAACTATAGAGGGACCACTGCATCTACCATGCAGATACAGCTAGGATGGAATGCAACAGCTGTTTAACAAAACACTGCATCCCTGTAAGGCATTTGAGAACAGCAAGTGAAGAATTTGGGGTGAAATCCTGGCTCCACTGAAGTCAATGGTAAAACATCCAATCAAAACCACATCCAATCAATGGTAAATGCATTCAATCAAAACCGCAAGGAGAATTTTAGGTAGGCAGAGAGTAACTACCTGAATTGGAATCTGCTGAGGCGACCAAAGCTAACACTTTCTACTCTTGCAAAGAATGTGGCAGAGTCTTTCATGAACACAAGTGGTCAAGAGGACCTCCTCACTTTTACACCTCAGCCAAAAGGCAGCAGAGTATCCCCTATTAACATGCGAGGCACTGGTTCAATACAGACAAAGAAAGGAAAGTACCATTATAGATTCACCAACACACATATATGTTCCTTATAAGCCCCCCCATCCAAATCGTGATCCAGCCCATTCCTGGATAGACAGTGAAGTCTGACAGGATGAGCGACTAAGATGGCCTCATAGTAGACTCAGGGATAGAAGGCTGTATATCTCCTCCCATCTCCATAAGTTATCCAGGCACCACTGTGAAATGTATTTAACGGCTTTGTCATGATACTCTGTGTTAGCAACTTCTGATGGTGGTCACTGTTTTGCTGAAAAGTTACATCTCTTCTGACAATAGTGGCAGAGGAGGCCAATATCAGATTACAAACCATTTTTGAATGGAGCAGCAGGAAATGCATGTATGGTATACCTGAATACCAATCATTTCAGTGATGTTTGCAGGATGTACAATCTATTTCTTAAGGCAATGAAGGAGTTAAAAATACAATGTTCTTATTTTTTCCTTGTTCCACTGAAATGTTGTAGGGCTTCCAACTCTCAGATTTTATGGCAATGTCCCTATAACGTAATCCCGGCTACCATATTCTGGCTGCTGTCTCAGCCCAGACCACCCTGTGTTCCCCAGAACTGAAAGAGCACTTTCTCCAGGCAGTGGAGTGTTTCTGAACAGGCCAGTCACCTCTGAGCTTGCAGGGCTTGGTGCCAAGTTAGGTCAGAGAAGATGCATCTGCTGGTTGCAAAGCTTCCCCATTAAAATAAATTTAAACAGGGGAAGGGGTAGCTGATAGAAGATGAGAGAGGACTGGAAGAGTTCCCAAGAACAAGGAGAGAGCCTTGGCTTCTCACTGCAACTGAACAAATCCCTAGAGACCTAACCGAATGAATGTCCACTGATCTGCCACACAACCTACCCAATGCAGTTTTCTCTGTCCTCTCTGATGTTCCTTATTGAATGCTGGACAATATAATGATTGCAGAGAACACAACTCTTGTTGCAGAATGGTAGGCAGAACTTTGGGTCTGTCACAGACCAAGATAATTATCCCCACCTCAATCCCCAGATAGGCAATTGCAGACAACATTCCTTCCCCGTGTGTAGCTCTTTGCAGGGGAGGCCAAATCTAATATCCTCTGGACAGAAAACTGTACTGGAGCAAAGCACAACAAACAAAAACCCACCATAAGCCAGTGTCAGTGTAGCTATGAAGTTAACATTTATATATCATTATATAGCCACATTCAACTGAAGATCATATGTCATTTTGGTGGCAATGAATCCACTCTCTTGGGGACTAGACGTGAAGTTGCAGCAAATAGCTGCAGAATTCTGAGGAACATAATTTCAACATGATTTGAATGCATAATACTAGTTTTGAGCAACTGGCAGGCTACGCTTCTTCATGTTCTGATGTACTTGCAAATTCTTTCCTCTTTTACTTACGGGATTCCCTGCTAAATGATCTTCTGGAATATGGTAATAAATACCTCCTGATATTTTCCCCAGGTTTCCATCCAAAATCTGCCTCACCACTCATCATTTGCATGTGCTGAGTCAGTCAGATACTGTCACCTTACAATGTTGTCTCCCTGTGTCAGTGTCAGAGGGATTTTTCTTTACATCAATCAGTAAAGGTTCCTCGGTTGAAATCACAAGAGACATGGCGTCTTTACAAGCTGTATAGGACCTGTTTGATATAAGAATTACCCCGCAACAGGTTATACAGAGAACCCAGATGAGATTGTGAAAGAAAATTGGCGTGCAATGTGCAAATATTCCAAGAGTTTAGATACAGGCCTAGTTATGCAAGAGCTATGAGCTGGGCATTTTGGGCATTGGGATGTATATAAGTACACTAATTACGTCTCCTTGGCTTCAGAATTCCCATGTCCAATGCTGCCAGAACACCTGGATTTTAAAGTGAAGCAGGATTTAGTTAGGTCAGATGAGTAGCTCTGTTCTAGTTTGCTCTGGTAACTCTTATATGACTTGTAAATAGAAAAAATAATCAGGGGTGAAAAAGCACTTAAGTGAAATAACAAGCAGCGGAGTAATTTGATGTGATTGGAATAACAGAGACTTGGTAGGATAACTTGCATGACTGGAGTACTGTCATGGATGGGTATAAATTGTTCAGGAAGGACAGGGAGGCCAGAAAAGGTGGGGGAGTTGCACTGTATGTAAGGGAGCAGTATGACTGCTCAGAGCTCAAGTATGAAACTGCAGAAAAACCTGAGAGTCTCTGGATTAAATTTAGAAGCGTGAGCAACAAGGATGATGTCATGGTGGGAGTCTGCTATAGACCACCAGACCAGGGGGATGAGGTGGATGAGGCTTTCTTCCGGCAACTTGCAGAAGCTACTAGATCGCACGCCCTGGTTCTCATGGGCGACTTCAATCATCCTGATATTTGCTGGAAGAGCAATACAGCGGTGCACAGACAATCCAGGAAGTTTTTGGAAACTGTAGGGGACAATTTCCTGGTGCAAGTGCTAGAGGAACCAACTAGGGGCGGAGCTCTTCTTGACCTGCTGCTCACAAACCGGGAAGAATTAGTAGGGGAAGCAAACGTGGATGGGAACCTGGGAGGCAGTGACCATGAGATGGTTGAGTTCAGGATCCTGACACAAGGAAGAAAGAAAAGCAGCAGAATACGGACCCTGGACTTCAGAAAAGTAGACTTTGACTCCCTCCGGGAACCGATGGGCAGGATTCCCTGGGAGAATAACATGAGGGGGAAAGGAGTCCAGGAGAGCTGGCTGTATTTTAAAGAATCCTTATTGTGGTTACAGGGACAAACCATCCCGATGTGTAGAAAGAATAGTAAATATGGCAGGCGACCAGCTTGGCTTAACAGTGAAATCCTTGCTGATCTTAAACACAAAGAAGAGGCTTACAAGAAGTGGAAGATTGGACAAATGACCAGGGATGAGTATAAAAATATTGCTCGGGCATGTAGGAGTGAAATCAGGAAGGCTAAATCACACCTGGAGTTGCAGCTAGCGAGAGATGTTAAGAGTAACAAGAAGGGTTTCTTCAGGTATGTTGGTAACAAGAAGAAAGCCAAGGAAAGTGTGGGCCCCTTACTGAATGAGGGAGGCAACCTAGTGACAGAGGATGTGGAAAAAGCTAATGTACTCAATGCTTGTTTTGCTTCTGTCTTCACGAACAAGGTCAGCTCCCAGACTACTGCACTGGGCAGCACAGCATGGGGAGGAGGTAGCCAGCCCTCTGTGAAGAAAGAAGTGGTTCGGGACTATTTAGAAAAGCTGGACCGTGCACAGTCCATGGGGCCGGATGCGTTGCATCTGAGAGTGCTAAAGGAATTGGCGGATGTGATTGCAGAGCCATTGGCCATTATCTTTGAAAACTCATGGCGATCGGGGGAGGTCCTGGAAGACTGGAAAAAAGGCTAATGTAGTGCCAATCTTTAAAAAAGGGGAAAAGGAGGATTCTGGGAACTACAGGCCAGTCAGCCTCACCTCAGTCCCTGAAAAAATCATGGAGCAGATCCTCAAGGAATCAATTCTGAAGCACTTAGACAAAAGGAAAGTGATCAGGAACAGTCAGCATGGATTCACCAAGGGAAAGTCATGCCTGATTAATCTAATTGCCTTCTATGATGAGATAACTGGTTCTGTGGATGAAGGGAAAGCAGTGGATGTGTTTATTCCTTGACTTTAGCAAAGCTTTTGACACTGTCTCCCACAGTATTCTTGTCAGCAAGTTAAAGAAGTATGGGCTGGATGGATGCACTACAAGGTGTGTAGAAAGTTGGCTAGATTGTTGGGCTCAACGGGTAGTGATCAATGGCTCCATGTCTAGTTGGCAGCTGGTATCTAGCGGAGTGCCCCAAGGGTCGGTCCTAGGGCCGGTTTTGTTCAATATCTTCATAAATGATCTGGAGGATGGTGTGGCTTGCACCCTCAGCAAGTTTGCGGATGACACTAAACTGGGAGGAGTGGTAGATACGCTGGAGGGTAGGGATAGGATACAGAGGGACCTAGACAAATTGGAGGATTGGGCCAAAAGAAATCTGATGAGGTTCAACAAGGACAAGTGCAGAGTCCTGCACTTAGGACGGAAGAATCCAATGCACCGCTAGAGACTAGGGACCGAAAGGCTAGGCAGCAGTTCTGCAGAGAAGGACCTAGGGGTTACAGTGGACGAGAAGCTGGATATGAGTCAACAGTGTGTCCTTGTTGCCAAGAAGGCCAATGGCATTTTGGGGTGTATAAGTAGGGGCATTGCCGGCAGATCGAGGGACATGATCGTTCCCCTCTATTCGACACTGGTGAGGCCTCATCTGGAGTACTGTGTCCAGTTTTGGGCCCCACACTACAAGAAGGATGTGGAAAAATTGGAGAGAGTCCAGTGAAGGGCAACAAAAATGATTAGGGGTCTAGAACACATGACTTATGAGGAGAGGCTGAGGGAACTGGGATTGTTTAGTCTACGGAAGAGAAGAATGAGGGGGGATTTGATAGCTGCTTTTAACTACCTGAAAGGTGGATCCAAAGAGGATGGATCTTGACTATTCTCAGTGATAGCAGATGACAGGACAAGGAGTAATGGTCTCAAGTTGCAGTGGGGGAGATTTAGGTTGGATATTAGGAAAAACTTTTTCACTATGAGGGTGGTGAAACACTGGAATGCGTTACCTAGGGAGGTGGTGGAATCCCCTTCCTTAGAAGTTTTTAAGGTCAGGCTTGACAAAGCCCTGGCTGGGATGATTTAGTTGGGATTGGTCCTGCTCTGGGCAGGGGGTTGGACTAGATGACCTCCAGAGGTCCCTTCCAATTCTGATATTCTGTGATTCTATGAATTTTTAAAAGGGACCTTAAAACTTCAAACTAGACACAAGGAGCGTGTGGAAGCTGTTAGGTGATTCTGTTGGGTCTCTAGATGGGATCTTTCTGCTCTAGCAATGTGTCCATGCTGAATTTTGACTTGATAATCATACACATGCACACACACCCTTTGCTTTTTAATCAACACCTCCTCTGTGGGTTTTCACTCATCCCTTGTCCCCTTATCTCAGCCCTCTTGCCTGGAAGCCACCTGCAGCAGGGAGGTAGGAAGCGGGTGAGGAGGGGGTTAGCCTTCGACCATGTGGAGTTTTTTCCTCCTCATTATCTCATGGATTTCCTCGTTTGCACTCTGTGCTTTTCAAAGGCCCCCATTATTTCCAATCTCCTTCACTTGTCAAAAGTAATTTGGAGACTTATTATTAAGACAAAATGGCTCTCGACCCCCCCACCCTCTGTGGGGGGCCCCTGGTTCCTTTCAAACTTTTATCCTTCTGTTTCATTCAAGCTCCCGCCCCTCTTCCCCTTGCCTCTGTAGGCAAAGCTGCCAAGCTAACATCCAGCAAACAGAAACAAGCCCCAATTAGCCGCCTTTTCAAAAGGACAGGAATTTTAATTAGTAAACCAGTCAATTATATCAGTGGACAGCCTTCACCAACCCCCCGCCCCCACCCTCGCTTGCTTTCCCCTCTTCCGCCCTTCAACCACCCTCCTGCATTCCCGACCCCAGTGCCTTGCACTATCTGTGGTTTAGCTCTCCCTCCCACCCCACCTTCAACACCCCCAATTCCTTCACAGACTGGCAGCTACTAGTAGGACCTATCGCTTATTGAATATGGATCCATACAGCAGCCATGGCTGGTGCCTCCCTGCTGAGGCTGTGGCTGACTCTCCTTGACCTCTGTCTGAACCAAAGTTCACAGCGTTCCCAGGCCTGACCAGTCACTGACTGCTTGAAAAATAACTGAATCATATAGAAAAGAGCCTTAGATTGGTACATTTGAAGGTTCAGACTTGTTTTTCTTCAATCTGATATAGGGGAGGGAAATCAGAGTTAAAAGTTTTGAAGAATTAATTTCTGTGTGTGTGTGTCTGTGTGTCTCTTGATGCTAATCTGGTCATCACCGGTATTATGAGATGGTTTTAGAAGTTTGGGCACAAATGAAACTTTCTGACTGTTAATATGGTCCCTCTCATATCAGGGTGAATCCTTTAGAAATGCCTAGGTCTGCTCTGTTTTTTCTCATTATTTACCCTTTCTAAAATGGCTTTCTATCTCCCCATTTGAGCAGCAGTGTCGCAAGGCAGTACTGAATCTCCAGTAAAGCTTGAAGTCCCCTTGTACTTGGCACTGTGTCTCAACCCATGCAAGGTGTGAAATAGCCTCCCAAAATACACTCTTCATTGCATGATATTGATTAAATATTGCCTAGATTTGAGTTTCTTATTGTCACGCTGTCTGGAGTGGCTCACGACTGTTAGTGCCTACCCCAGACCAGGCTGTAAAAAGCAGGGCAGACTCCCCAAACTGATGGTGTGTTCTAGAATTCGATTTCACCAAGCCAGTAACAAATGTGAACTCCTGGATTACTGGTAACAGTCTTACTATGGAGTCACAGACAGTCCCCTTAGACTCTCCAGCAGTGTTCCCTCTAATTTTTCCTACCCATGTGCAGAATTAATTTTGTTACATGCACCAATATGGAGGTGAGGTGTGACACCTCACCTTCGTATTGATGCACATAATAAAATTCATGTGGTGGGGGTGGGGCCAAGGGGTTTGGAGTGTGGGAGGGGGCTCAGGGCTGGGGCAGAGGGTTGGAGTGCAGGGGTGTGCGGGCACCAGCTGGGGATACAGGCTCTGGGGTGGGGCTGGGGATGAGGGGCTGGGGATGAGGGGCTCGGGGCTGGGGCAGAGGGTTGGGGGCAGGGGGTGAAGGCTCTGTCTGGGGGTGCGGGCTCTGGGGTGGGGCTGGAGATGAGTGGTATGGGGTGCAGGAGGGTGCTCAGGGGCTACAGCGAGGAGAGGACTCCACGCAGCGCTCTCTCTGCGCAGCAGCACCTGGGCTGCGGGGAGAAGTGCCTCTCCCTGCCAGAGGAGCTCTGGGGCTGGGGCTGCAGGATAGGTGCCCCGCCCCGGCCGTGCCTGGGCCCAATACGGCTGTGGCTGGATCCGGCAGCTGGGCCCAATGCTGCAGCAGCTGGGTCTGGGCTGAAGGTTGAGTTGGGGCTAGGGGAGGGGCGCCCCTCCCATGGCAGGTTGGGGGCTGGGTTAGGTGGGGGCGAGGGGAGGGGATCCCCTCCCCCAGCCATGGCAGGTCCCCAGGCAGGTTCCCGGAGTGTCTGCATGTTGCTAAATAGGCTGCTCAGCTTACAGGGAACTTAGCTCTCCGGTCTACCTTGTCACCCAGACAAACTGAACTTGGGAATAAATGATCACTTACACCAATAAATCACACCACATTCCAGTCCCAAGAGCCCAGTCACTTACTCTGAGACAGTTGGTACTCGAGATCCTACACCAAAGACAATGTCTGTAGCCAATCCTGTAATAAACTATCTAAAGGTTTATTAACTAGGAAAAAGGAATGAGAGAGTTATTGCAGGTTAAAGCAAGCAAACATATACACACCAATGAGTTACCGTCTAAATCATAAGAGTGACAGAGTTGTTATCTGTCTTGTTCAGAGTGTCTTTCAGGGCAGACATAGAAGGTAGCCCTTGGCTTCTGTTTAGAGTGTTTGGCCCTTCAAATTCAAATAGCCAAAAAGATGCAGTTTCTTCTTGTCAGGGATTTTTATTCGCTTCCCCCAGAGTTCAGGATGATGGGATGAGTTCACTTGCACTTCTCCGCTTCATTGGTGGGGGAAGCAATCAACAAAGTCTTTTGTCCTCTGATGTTCCACCATGGTTTGTCTGGTATCTATGGGCCTTCTTTTGTTGAGTGGGAGATAACAATACTTTCTGTGGCAAACTACTATTTCATACTTGGTAATGTTTCTCTCCTGACTGGGGGTTTACAGTTTCAGTGCAAACACTTAAATATTACCGTATAATATGGGATATAGATTTATAAGTGAGATTAATACATGCAGCATTTCATAGATGCTACACCGTAAATACATTATTATATGTCTAATACCTATTGTGAGCAAAACTAACATACAGGTGACCTGGTCTGGACTGATCTCAGCTACGAGGTTCTCAGTTCTTAGGTAATGCCTGCATCCGGGGCAAGAGCTAGCATCAGGCCTGCCAGTGTCACACTTATCACCTAACTTTAATATTTATAACTCTCTCATTGTAAGAGTAGGACAGATTAGAATTTGGTTTCATGTGATTTTCACACTCAGGGTACCTCAAAATGTTTCACAAAGCAATGAGTTTGAGAGCAGGACCTCACAGACTCTGGGTAAATAAACGTGCACTCCGTAGCTCACACTCATTAGACACTGTTCTCATTTATACTATAAATGCAGCATATTTGGAGGCATGGCTGCAACACAGTTGTCCGCTAGTTAAAGCACAGTTCCTTTTCATCCCGTTGATGGGATCTAACCATGTCTTAAGATTCTCACTAAAGCCTCAGTGCTGTAAAGCTGAACTCATGACCTGTTAGCAAAGAGGTGTGAGTGCTAATAGTTGACTGATACTGACACATGTTGATTATATAACATAGTCATTATAAGGGGTTTAACAGAGTGTCTGGCATCGCAGACAGTCTCTTGGCCATCGGAGAGGGGAGTCCTCTTTGAGTGGATGGATGTTCTGGATTTAGCACTGGAAGGGATTTAGCACTATGTTGTAGCTGAATGTGAATATTCATACACAGGTGTACAGCATATGCAGTCATTACAGTAGGTCCCTTGTTCCACTTTACAGAGGCTATTATAAATCAGTGGCAGAAGAGAGATTATAGGAAGCTGATGCTACATGAGGGGTAAAACCAGCTGGCTGTACTAAGTGTGATATGGGTAACGTCTGGTGGTCATGCATTAAAACAGGATTATGATCAGAAAAGTGACTGTAAACACGGCATATTGATGTCCCACATTTATTATTCTTTATTTGCTGCCATATCAGATGTTCTCGGGTTACAAGTCAAAGCAAGTTTTTTACATCAAATATATATATTTTGATCTATAAATATTTTAATGCCGTTCCTCATGCAGAGACAGACATTATTATTGTGATTTATTATTTATTTAGATTACAGTAATGCCTAGAGGCCCCAACTGATAGGGTCACAGGAGAAACAGCCCCTACCTTGAAGAGGTTACAGTCTAAAGAGACAAGACAGACAAAGGGTTGGAGGGGAAACAGAGCCACAGAGAGGGGCAGTAACTTGCCAGTAGTCACCCAGCAGGTCTGTTGAAGAGGCAGGAGTAGAACACAAGTCTCCTGGTTCTCACACCCGTGCTCTATCCACTAAAGCAATCTGCCTTCCCTCAGACATGCCAAATGCACATACCACATACACATGGCAAATAAAACACTACAGGTGAACACCTAATGAAATGAAATAGAAGAAATGACTTGCTGGGGCACAAGGTGAGTAAACTAGACTGTGTTCCAAGAAAATTACATACAGAAATATACAAGGTAGGGGAAGGCCACAACTAGTGTGTGTGGGGGGGGGGGGGGTACAGTTAACAGTGATTAGGTTTGCTGTTAGTTATTTTCTTCCTTAGTGAGTAATGAAGGATTACCAAGTCAAGTATTCAGCAAACCTTTCCCTTCTGGAATTTTCCATAGCACAGGCATCTCAGATCTTCATGATCAAGTGCCCCTGCTACATAATCAGCTTTGTTCCTTCTGCTTCCACCACCTCCAGCAGTAAATATTCTGGAATTAGAATTTAACTGGCAATTTTGTTGCTGATGCGTGAAGCAGAACAGAATATACTTTTGTTCTGCTGCAGCAATATTGGCTCTGCTTGGCTAATAGTAGTAAAAAGTTGGTTTTGTCATTAAACTAAGCAGATATGACTCATTGGGATTAGAGATGGGCAATAAAAAGGGGCATTTTACAGTGTCTGTTCTGACTGTACGTTAATCACATGCTTAGACCAGTGGACTCTACTTGAAGCTGAAATCATTTTTCCCCTCATGCACCCCTCTCCCTTAGAGTGTATACAGATGCTCTCAAGGCTTTTTTCAAGGTATATTTTTCTGGCTGTTTTTACATATGAAATGTTAGGGACATAAGGAAGAGCATGTATTGAGCCCTCAGGATTCAACCTCAAGCTGTGTGTCATCACTTCCAGTCCTCCAATAAAAAGAGGCAAATCAAGACCTGCTGTTAGTAATGGGGGAAAAAAACCCAATCAAAACAAACAAATGCTAGGAGGTTAGATTTATGTACCTTAAAGGAACCCCAAAAGGGCACAAACATTTCTTCCCTTACAGTAGGGCAGACACATAGGACCAGATTTTCATAAATGCTCAGCACCCCCAGCTGGGGCTAGATTTTCAAAAGAGCTCTATGCTCATTTAGGCACCTAAATGGGGGCAAAATTTTCATAAGCGCTCAGCACCCAGTGGCTCCCGAGGTTGCTGAGCTCTTTTGAAAATTCTGGCCATAATGGCTGTACTTAACAATTGGCTGCATTAAGTTCAACATCCAAACTGATTGTCTCCTTCCCATTTCCTTTTGCCTGTTGTGGCTGTTTCTTTGAGTGATGGATTATTACACTGTCACAATTATTTGTCCCTAGTCACTAATCTTGAGAGCATCAGATTTTTCCAAGAACTCTTTCTGCTTTCCCCTTCCACTGTTACCAGGGTTCCCACCTCTCAGTTTAGCAAGTTTTGTACCCCCAGACAAAGAAATGGTTCTGATGGAGGAGTAAACAGAGCAGAAAATACGTTGGAGAGCTACAACTGCAGCTCAGGCTTTCTAGTCCAATAAACTGTTTACTCCCCACTTGTGACCCAGGGGCTTTGTGCATCTGGGAGAGGGGTGCTTAGTTTGGGTTTTAAGCATTTCATTTCATTTTAATGGTCCTTGTTTTCCGAGTCATAGAGCTGAGACGTGTCTGCCCCTCTCTCCCTACTACAGAGTGTGCTGACTGTGTGCCCTCTGTGACATTCTGTGGTCACATCTGCTGACAGAAAGGGGTGCTGGGCAAAGGGGGAGAGAAAAATCCCTTTGTTTTGTGATCACGCTTTTCTGGTGCCTGAGTCCAAGCATGACTAATACCAACAGGTCACATGTTTTGACAGGGGCCTGGCATGACCTGGAGTGATGTGAGGGCCCCCCAGCAAGAGAGCGTCCGCTCGCTTCTTCATTAGGACTCCGGGACTGGTGTTGGCTGCTGCTGTGGCTGCCACTGGTGCACAGAAATTCTTCAGCAAGGGCTGTCACTCACTGCAGAGGCCAAATCTAATTAAAGGCTGGACAGATGGTTCTGATCCACAATGCTGGTGGGATAAAAAACAAAACAAGCCCAGCATGACAAACCCAGTGAGCACTAAGACCAAGAACTGAGAGGAGAGAACAGTACAGCTTTTTATCCCTGCATGCAGTTTACAAAACTTCCAAATGTAATTCATGGCCCTAAGAGATGTAAAATAGTGCATAAACATGTTAGACCAGATCCTCATCTGGTGCAAACCAGCCTAGCTCCACTAACTTTTATGCAACTATGCTGATTTATGCCAGCTGAGAATCTAGCCCTCTGAGCTGAAATCACTACAGATGGCTGTAAGTTGTTAGCATCTGAGTATTAAAACAATAAAATATACCCAAATTGTGCTTATTGTAAGGGTTTTATTTGTATCTCAAGGGATTCTGGTAAAACTCAAATTTTGCTGTCATTGTTTAGGAGGTGACTATAGCTAAAGTGCTGTGTTATGAGATAGAGTATAATTGTGGCTGCCTGTTAGAAATTGCTATAGTTAAGATGTAGGGACATTCAGATACAATACAATATATATTCACATGTGCAGTGAAGTTAAGAACACACTCCTGACATTCTGGAAATTGTACAATTCATTATTGTATTATCTGTAAGCCCTAATTTTGAGTCAGATATGGAGGGAGAGGTGTTAGAAGAAAGAAAAAATGTTTGTATTTGAATGTTCATAGTTCCCAGCTGTTAAGCTTGAAGCTCATAATATGTCCAGTTGTAGGCTAACGCTAAATACTGTGTAAGACAGTCAGATTTTGTATATGCAATACTTGCAGTTGTATGCTTACTTCAGTGATAGTCTATCAGCCTGGTAAGTTTTATCTGGCCCCCACTGCCATAGTATGTGGGCACCTTACAATCTTTAATGTATTTATTCTCATAACACTTCTGTGAGGCAGGACATTACTATTAATCCCATTTTACAGATGGAGAACCAAAGCACAGGGAGACTAAGTGGCTTGCCCAAGAGCACATTGAAATTCTGTGGCAGAGCAGAAAATCGAGCCCGGTGCTCCCAAGTCCAAAGCTAGACCCTTAACAATTGGCCCATCTCCTTCTCCACATCTTGTTACAGTGGCATCCCAGTGTCACTCAGGAGTATATTTGTCACTTCTAGGTGGAGTGCTAACAGAAAGCTCTAGGGGAACATCACCACTTTTAAACAGAGAAGGTTGAAATTTTCAGGGTTTGGTTGTTGTTGTTGTTAATGACAAACAGCCTTTTTTGAAACCCGTGTTTTTCATGAAAAATCATCAACGTTGTTGAAATTTTTGTGATGTTTCTGCCTTTTTAATTTTTTCCCAAAAAACATTTTATTTTGATAAATGCTTATTGAATATTTTTGTTAACAAAACGCAAGTTTTAGATAACAATTTTGAAAAATGAATTGACGGAAAATGGGTCACTTTTGAACACTTTGAAACAAAAAAAAACTTCAAAATTTCAGAATTTTGAATGAAAATAGTTTTACATAATTTGAGCAAATCTGCTTTAAAATTAGATTCTTAAACCCTGTCTGTTTTCACACAGGAAGTACACTCCATCTTCGACTGGGGGACAGTGAGTGAGGTCTCCCCAAATGCCACCACCAATACCTTTCAGTAGGCCAGTGAACTCCATCCACACTTCCTATTGACACGGCCTTATAACTTGCACCCTGGTATTAACTCTGATACTCTCCACAAATGCAGAGCGCAAAAAAGACCAAAGGGCCTCTCCTACCCTGGAGTTTCCATCTCCTTCCATTCTCCTCGCTAAGGTCCATCCAATGGTGTTCCTCCTCTTCTTCCCCATCTCTAAAGCCCTCACGCTCTGTTTTTCTCCCACATCGAGGGCTCAAGGTTCCACCCAAGGTTTGACTCCTCATGAGGAGGTGTAGTAAGTGGTTTTTGCCTCTGCTGATGCTGGCCAACTGATTGTGCACTTTCCCCTAGCTTGCAGACATGCAAGGCCTTCTCATCCCAGCTTTGCTTCCTCCCAGTCACTGCAGCCGTGTGGATCTGTAGGGCAGGAAATGCACTGGAGAGGAGCCAGACATAGAATTTGCTCTACACTCACTAGCTGTTGGCAGGGGAGAGAAACAGTCACCCTGCTGTCCTCCGCCCCTCACTAGCAGCTGGGGATAGTGGCTCCCATGAGCCAGAAGGAGAGAATCTGTATAGAGCCTTTAACGTGGGAGAAAGGAAGGAGGCGAGAAGGAGGAATGAGACAGATGCCTGACACTCCTGCTGGAGGCTTTTCAGCAAGCCTGGTTAATGGTAGATAAAGTATTTAATTTCTGTAAAAAGCAGCTGCTTGGGCCATCCATGATATTAATCATAAATAAATCAAATCATTGGCCCTGGGTCTGTTCTGTCCCCGCAGCAGCGATTGTAGAGGATAGGGAGGGGAGGGGAGAAGGGAAATGAGGAAGAGTTGAGTAATAGAAATAACCTACTTTTTCTACAGGTAACTTGTCCACTGTCATTGTCAGCTATCAACTGAGATGGGAGGCCCATGTGGCGTTTAAATGCCCCAGGTCATGTGATGCAAGGGGTCCTTCACGTGACCAGACAACAAAAGATATTCATTAAATGGAGGCAACACTTCTTATCAGATGGAGCATCATTTCACTGGTACTTTGCATGGGCCATGTCGCATCATATAGGTTCAAAACTGCAAAACACCATCAGCTAACCTAACAGCCTAATGACAGGTTTCAGAGTAGCAGCCGTGTTAGTCTGTATCCGCAAAAAGAAAAGGAGTACTTGTGGCACCTTAGAGACTAACCAATTTATTTGAGCATAAGCTTTCGTGAGCTACAGCTCACTTCATCGGATGCATTCAGTGGAAAATACAGTGAGGAGATTTATATATACACAGAACATGAAAAAATGGGTGTTATCATACACACGGTAAGGAGACTACCGTGTGTATGATAACACCCATTTTTTCATGTTCTGTGTATATATAAATCTCCTCACTGTATTTTCCACTGAATGCATCCGATGAAGTGAGCTGTAGCTCACGAAAGCTTATGCTCAAATTGGTTAGTCTCTAAGGTGCCGCTAGTACTCCTTTTCTTTTTGCTAACAGCCTAAGATATTTGAAATCCGTAACAAAAGACAGACCTGCTAGTTGAAGTGAGGAAAGCCAAAGTATGTGTCACCGCAATGGAGATTTCAGAGTAGGAAGGCACTTTGGTTTGTTTTGCTCCTTGGGCTATCGGAGAGATGGACAGTATCACAGAGAAAGACAAAAGGAGTTAGAACCTCTGGGGGAGAAGAAAAAGGTAGGGGGAGGGCTAAAAGAAGGGAAGGAAATGACCCAAAGATGTCAGAGATGGGAGCATCTCCCAAAAAGATAGTGGCAAGTAGAGGGTGCTATGACTTATTGTGATGAGGGATAGTTGTGAGGAGGAGGGGTCATGAGTCTTGGTGCAGGACCTCCCAAAGTTCAGACAAGTTTCAACCAAGCACTGAGTATTTGGGGCTTCTCTGCATTGATCCCATACACCAAACCTTCTGAGGCTCTTCCATCATTGACTTCACATGAAATTTTGCAGGTGTTGCAATTTAATTTGTGTTTCTGCATATGCTGCATCATTACTGATAAAATAACATTGCATACAGTACTTGTGGCACCTTAGAGACTAACCAATTTATTTGAGCATAAGCTTTCGTGAGCTACAGTTAGTCTCTAAGGTGCCACAAGTACTCCTTTTCTTTTTGCGAATACAGACTAACACGGCTGCTACTCTGAAACATTGCATACAGTGTTGTTGCATCATGGTGACAAATGACATGGGCACAGTTTCCTGCTGCTTCTCTTCAGTATTAAACAATTTTTTTAAATTAGGAAAGAGAAGGAGGAAAGAAGAGGGCTATTTTTTAAAGATAATGTAGAACTAGGGATGATTTAAAATTATGCCAAATCTTCCTCAAGTGCCATACTTCTGGCCAAAAATAGACAAACTCTACTTTTTAAATTCTCCAAATGACAGACCAGTGACTGTTTGTACTGTTCAGCTGTAGGTTCAACTTTTAGTGTTAGGTTCAAAGTGTAAGGTTCAAAGTGTAAGGATTAGAGTTGCATTTGAACTTTTAAAGGTAAGTTTGATTATGTACATGCTGGTTGTAGAATTGTGTTCAGATCTGGAAGGAAGATTTGGGGGACTAGGAAGAGCTAGAATTTTTAAGATTTGGGTTATATTTCAGAGGTAACGTTGAGGACTAACTTGTTGGATTGAGCTAATTAATATTTCTGTAGTTAGTTTGACTATTTTACTGTAAGCACTAAAAAAGTCATATGACATGGGCCAAATTCTCTCCCCTAACTCCAGCCCCATATATATTGCCTGAACAGTGGAAAGGGGATGGAAGTTGACTGCAGCTACCTGGTTGTAAATTCCCACAGTTGAGGGGAACTCTCAGGTCACATTAAGTTAGCAGAATTGGCTCCTTTGCCAGCCATGCCCCTGTCCTAGTGCAGAGGGCATGTCTGGGGAAGGGTGTATGGAAGGGATGAGGAGGGGTTGGGGCAGAGAGCTGCTCTGCTCTGACAATTCCAGCTGGTGTATCGTGCCTTAGGGATCATAATCAGCTAAATTAGAGCAGACCCTAGGCTGCTGTAACATATGCCAGAGCTGGGGCAGTTTCACTATCAGGGCACCATAAACAACTCTGTGGCATGCCCCATTCCTCATGTGAAGAGTAAGCTTTGGTGCAATTCACTGGCCCAGCAGCTTTAATGTACGGGGTTGATCTTAAGGCAGAGCACACATTGAGGTTGCAGACTCAGAACTTTTAGCTGACTGGTCTGATGTTATGGCACAGGCAGCTGTCAAATCGCTAGCTCATTTTCACTCTAGTTTGCTGGGCTGATTTTGAGGCATGAGTCCTCGTAAGCTCGCTGGCCCAGATACTTTAGTGTGCTGGAGTGATGTCAAGGCTCAGACTTCTTTGAGGTCACTAGGTCATCAGCTTTAGCGTCCCAGATTGTTGTCAAAGCCAAGGCCAAGACATGCCATCTTACTGAGATATCAAGCCAGGCCTCTGCGGAGTGTCTTAATCAGCACTTCTACTTGCTTGGCTAAAACCAAGACACATGCCTTTGTGAAGCTATTCCTCGCTTCTCTGGGCTTATGCCAAGGTGCGCTCGCGCTCTCTCTCTCTCTCTCTCTCTCTCTCTCTGTGAGATCGTTAGATCAGCAACCTTACCTTGCTGGGCTGATGATGACGGGAGGCCTCTCTGGCCTCTAGCTTGCTGCTCTGATGTCACTGGATCAGCCCTTCTTGCCAGGCAGGATGATGTCCAGTAATCAGCCTTTGTAAGAGCACTGGATCAACTCCTCCAGTTGGCTAGGCTGATGTCCAGGCAGAAGACTCTAATGTTTCAGGACCAGCAGATAGAATCATAGAACTGGAAGGGGCCTTGAGAAGTCATCTAGTCCAGTCCCCTGCACTCAAGGCAGGACTAAGTATTATCTAGACTATCCCTGACAGGTGTTTGTCCAACCTGCTCTTAAAAATCCCCAATGATGAAGATTCCACAACCTCCTTAGGCAATTTATTCCAGTGCTTAACCACTCTGACAGTTAGGAAGTTTTTCCTAATGTCCAACCTACACCGCCCTTGCTGCAATTTAAGCCTATTGCTTCTTGTCCTATCCTCAGAGGTTAAGAAGAACAATTCTTCTCCTTGTAACAACCTTTTATGTACTTGAAAACTGTTATCATGTCCCCTCTCAGTCTTCTCTTCTCCAGACTAAACAAACTCAATTTTTTCAATCTTCCCTCATAGGTCATGTTTTCTAGACCTTTAATCATTTTTGTTGCTCTTCTCTGGACTGTCCCCAGTTTGTCCACATCTTTCCTGAAATGTGGCCCCCAGAACTGGACACAATACTACAGTTGAGGCCTAATCAGCACAGAGCAAAAGAATTACTTCTCGTGTCTTGCTTACACTACTCCTGCTAATACATCCCAGAATGATGCTTGCTTTTTTTGCAACAGCGTTGCACTGTTGACTCCTATTCTGCTTGTGATCCACTATGACCCTCAGATCCCTTTTTGCAGTACTCCTACCTAGGCAGTCATTTCCCATTTTGTATGTGTGCAACTGATTGTTCCTTCCTAAGTGGAGTACTTTGCATTTGTCCTTATTGAATTTAATCCTATTTACTTCAGATCATTTCTCCAGTTTGTCCAGATCATTTTGAATTTTAATCCTATCCTCCAAAGCACTTGCAACCCCTCCCAGCTTGGTATCATCCACAAACTTTATAAGTGTACTCTCTATGCCATTATCTAAATCATTGATGAAGATACTGAACAGAACTGGACCCAGAACCAATCCCTGCGGGACCCCACTCATTGTGCGCTTCCAGCATGACTGTGAACCACTGATAACTACTGTCTAGGAATGGTTTTCCAACCAGTTTTGCACTCACCTTATAGTAGCTCCATCTAGGTTGTATTTCCTTAGTTTGTTTATGAGAAGGTCATGTGAGACAGTATCAAAAGCCTTACTAAAGTCAAGATATACCACATCTACCGATAGTTGAGCTGATGTTAAGATACAGGCCTTGCTGAGCTCTGCACCCCTTTTGCAAAGCTGACCTGATGCCACTGGACTCTCTGAACTTACTTGGTAAGCACCAGTGATTAAATTAGGGGAAAGGGCCCACCCATCGAGGGGCTGTGATATCTCATGGTTATTGATACCATGTAGTGAATTGACTTTGCATCTTGTGTGAAGGTATGTGGCACCAGAAAAATAATGAAGACAATTGGTTAAATTATCTGAAGGATTCCATGTCCCCAAGCAGGCACTAGCCAGCCAAAAAAAGTGTGTGTGTGTGTGTTTGCGCACGTGTGTGTGTGCGCATATGCACTGTGCACACACAAAGTGGAGCTGTGAAGGGAAACAGCCCTTTTTCTCTGAACCATCTCCATAGCCAGGAGGAGATGATGGAACTGAGTGGGCAGTTCCACTCCCCCTGGATTCTGGTTGGGGGTGATGACAGCTGTGGTAGGGTCTTCCTTTTTGTTTTTTTGGAGGGGAGGGAGAGCTGGAGGCCACACATTCTTCCTCTCTGCCCTGCCTTCAGCTCCCAAGCGGGGAGGGAGAGCCAGCAGGGGGAAAGAATTTCTGAGGCAGACGGAGGGCTCCCAGCTTGGAGAACTGGTCTCTCCTCAGGTGGCAATGGTGCGCCCCCTACTGGTGGGAAAGGCATGGAGCCCCACCCACTCCTTGACCCAGGCACCCTGAAGGAAAAGGAAACCTTTCAGAGCTTTGAGCTGCCTGTTGGCCAGGAAAATGAGAGGCGGGGAAAATTCTGTTTTCAGTAGAGGAGGAGAAACTCCTCTTTCCCCCTCAGCCTCCACGCTCCACCTTGTTCTAATCCCTGGTTGATCCTGTCCACTCTCTTAGGAGACCCAAGTTCAAAACTAGTTGAAGGGGGGAATAGTGGAGAAGGGAGCTATGTTTGACACTGTCAAACGTGGCTTAAAATATTAGTGTATTCACAGCTCTAGAATTAGCTGATCCCTGTAGCAGGCCCAATGAGAAAGAAAGTAGCAAAGAAAGAGCTGGGAAAAACGGGAAAGAAACAACACAGCCAAAGTGCACCTGTAATGAAGAGGTACAGCAAGTCCTGAATTTCACAGTTCATGTGCCTGCCCTGTCTTCCTGCCTAACAGAAATCAAAATAACAGTAAGTCATAAAATCACTGTCTCATTTTCAAAACCACCTCTGACCCAAAAATAGCCCTCAAATAAGTATGAGAAGTTAAGAGCAGTTCAGTGAGGAAGGGCTGGCCAGTTCTTCACTAGGGTTTGTTTGTGTGCGAAATGTATTATTACATATCGTGGGAAACAGATGACATTATATTGCTTTGCATTTGTGCTCTTTTCGCTTCAAGGCTCCAGGATGATGTGTGATGGCGGGGCCAGGAGAAGATAACAAATGGCTGTCGAGAGGTGATGAAAAATGGAATTTTTTCCCCTCTGTTATAGCATTAAATAGCTATTTGTATTACAGCAATTTCTTTTTTGTGGCGTGCTGAGATATAAAAGTTTATTTGTTAATGCCACATTATTTAATTTAAACAGTCTGAAGGATCCCTTTAATAAATTTGCTTCCTATAAGAAAAAAAATTACAAACATGGGACACAAGAATTTTTTTTAAATGAAATCTGACAACACAGAAAGTTAGAGCAGTTTTATGACAGCACTCTCTGTGTTTATGGGCTGAATCATATAGTCCTTTGGCTTTTCCTGTTTTTGGACCTAGGTTCTTGCAGCATTTCTGTGACCCAGGGACCTGACCCCAATTGGCATTGGGCACATGGGTGCATAGGATTTTACAGGGATCCTCTGGGTGGATATATGCATAATGATTCACTAGCAGGTGGCATGTGAGGTCTCTACCAAGAGCCAGTAGCCCACTGATCATCAAGAAATGTGTAGATGGATAATATTTAAGGAGTTATGTGTCTATGCTGAAAATTATGTTCTCAGGGAAGGTAACCAGGAGCTGATATGTCAGACAGGTTCCTTTCAGGCAGGAGGTAACAGATGCTTCTCTCTCTGTCTGATCATTGTATATTGTGGGCTTTGCAACGTATGCCAGTTTGCATACAGACACTGACGAAAAGATAGCAAAATCTTCAGGAAAGAAGTATATAGGAAAAAAGGCAACCATAAGGCAGGTTTTCTGTTTATGAATAAGGACAATAAATTGACCTGATATATCTGGGGGTGCAAATAGACACCTTGGATTTTTCACCAAGGTGGCAATCTGATGTCGTGACTTGTCTCATGAATGGATGATCAGTGCCAAGCCTGGCTGTAAGAGGCTGGAGGGACTTTGCGGGAGAACTGCTCTATAATATATCTAGTTAAGTGAGTTTAGGTTCTAGAGTGCGTGCCATGATTTTATTGTACATGTAAACATTTGTTTCCGTTACTACTACTTGCTAACACTTGACTCTCTAGCCTTTGTTAAATAAAGTTATATTTGATCTCACTATAAACATAGCTAAGTGCTGTCCGGTAAGCAAAGTGGTGATGTGAGGTGGCCCTGGTAAGCTGGGGCAGAATGCTTCTTTGGAAGCAGTGAATCTGTGAATATTGTGACTGTCCAGTAGAACAGGGGCTGGACACTCCAGGAAGATGCTCTGAAGTCTCAGGGGTTGGAGTGTGCCTATCGCTAACCTGTAGAGTGACAGCGGGGCCTGCAAGGCCTGGAGGGGAGTGCTTGTGTTGCCTAGAAGTGAGAAGCTGACCCCGGCAGGCACAGACGAGGCTTCCTTACGCTAAGGGCAGGTGGTAGCGAGGTGCCTCATAACCATGAGTACTCCTGGGAAGCGTTAGAATTGTCTAGTACTGTCTCCAGTTTGGATGCTGACTCATTGTGTGACATTATGGCACCACTGAGTGTCTGGCTTTAGGATCTCCACAAGGCTGTAGAGGCTATGCTGCTGGAAGGACCATTATACCAACTAGATGAGGGAAAGGGGCATCTCAAGGGCAGTGAATGCATGACAAGATTAAGTATTTTTGGACTGATACTGAGGTTTCCCTAACACCATTCTGTGTCTCTCTAGATCATCACACTCTACAAACACCAGCACATGTTTAGCTAGGTCAAAGAGGAGCCCTGCTTATTGTGCCTGGGGGGTAGTAATAGACACTATTCAAGTTTGATGTTAAAGCTATGTACGATGGAAAGAATCTACTTTCACATAAGGATGTTCTTATGGTTGATGGATTAATGATGCTGCCATGAGGCTTTCAAAACCACAGGGCCATCCCCTCCAATCCCTCTGCCAATGGTGGTAATTGGCTCTGTCAGAAGAGTAGGATTTGTTTCATGGTTGCTGCTGAGGTTACTGCAGGGCCCTGAAAAGCAGTGTGTGTCAAGCAGTTGCTTGTGTGTGTGTGTTTGAAGTGCTCACACCACTGCTAGAAATGATTGCTAGCATAAAGTTAACACTTGGTTAAGGGATAGACACTATAACTGGACAAATATTAAAGAAACGATGTCCAAAGCAATTAGATGGACAAGGCACGGTGTGAAATAACTCAGTTTTCCCTTAAGAATTTCCATTTTCCCTTAAGACCGTTGGAGAGTCTTAGGGAACGTGGAGCTGCATCAGCTAGTGGCTAGCCACATTATCCTAATGTAGAAAACAAAAACTTCAGAGATTAAAAGCCATAAACACCATTTGCAGGAGCAAATTGCTGGCCAATGTGTGTCCAGGTTTCCACAACAAAAACTTCACCAGCCAGGTTTTGTCTGAACAAGAAACACCAGAGATGGACTTAAGCTGGAAAGTGTGATTCCAGATCTGCTTCTGAATGGACTCAAAGTTTCTTGGGGTATTTTGGAACAGGGTTGGAACAGGATGTAGGCCCATCTCCAATCGGCATCCACTGCTACTTGTTTGAATATGGGCTTTCTCCTTAATAACCTAATTCCTCCTGCTACGGCTTGATCTAGCAGTAAAACCACAGTAAACCCAAATTTATGATATCATGATATACTGCTGTGGCAAATATCATCAGAGGCTGAGCATTATGGTTTCACTGAAGGCAAAGGCCTGAGAACACTGCAGAAGAAAATGTAAATAAAATGTATCAGTAACCATTGTGGGCTCATCCCTGGTGTACGCCCGCTGAAGTCAACAGAGTTACACTAGGGGTGCGTTTGCACAGATAAAGAATAAAATGGCCTGAACTGACTAATACTGTAGGACACCAAAGCAGATCCTTGCATTGGGTTTGCTGAAAAAAAATCATCCATGAGTGGGACTGGGAGGAGAAAGTTTAGTCAACAAAAACGTTACTTGGCAGGGCCCATTCATGAGGAAGGGTTTTGATTGGCTGATGTATTTTACTCTGCTATAATCCACTGCTGTATATGAGCCTCTTCCACACACTCCCTTTTTATACAATGTAATACTGGTGAAAGGGACTTGACTGACAGTCCTGAAAAAGAAGCCCTGCATTTATCCATAGGCTAGACAACAGCAGTGCAAGTTTCTCTACACCATTCTTGCAACATACCTCAACCCTCACCGGAGGGGCCACGGTTAGGGGTGAAAAGGGTATTTCCATCTCCAGACCCATTCATTTGTTGGCCTCTTCTGTATCTGGCAGAAAAGGTGTCATTGTAATGGTGGCTTTATAATGAATACAGCTCTCCACTGGAATCTAGCCACTAGATAGCTATTAGAAGCACTTATATCTTCCTTTTGCTGTTAACCTGGATTTAAACGGATGGCCTCTGCATCCCATTATGACTCACCTGTATCATGCTGTCCCCTGACCGTGTGGAGTTGTCCTGTGCATGTTTCTTAATGAAACATCCTAATGGGGTTTCACCATCAGCAGATCTGCAGAGCCAACAAAAGCAGCTCATCAAACACACTCTTCGCCAAAGGCAGGGGCAGCTCTACCAATTTTGCGTCCCCAAGCAGTCGCCACCGAATTGCCGCCATGCCCGGAAGAGCCCAAAAGCTGCCACGGCAGGAAGAGCGGCGGAGCTGCTGCTGAATTGCCGGCGCGGGACACGGACTGCCTCCCCATTCTGAATGCCGTCCCCAGCACCTGCTTGGAAAGCTGGTGCCTGGAGCCGGCCCTGCCCAAAGGGTAAAACATTTTGCAGGTTTGTCTGCAATCCTTTCACTAGTTTCCATGAAAACAAATTGCAGCTTTCACAAGCATAAACTACCATCTGGCTCTGAAAAGCTGGTTGTTATCTCCCATCAACAGAATTTGCAAGTTGTCAGGGACATCTCAGCAAAGTGGAAATGGATTGTTTGGTGCCGCTCCGCTAAAATCTCTGATCAGATCCCAAGACCCTGTGTACTGCAGGGCATTGTTACTGAAGGTTGAGCTGTCTTATTTCTCAGGAATGTTTGATAACAGGGACACTTCACCAAACTTTTTTGTTCCAGCCTATGCAAACACCAACTCCACAATCAACCACCACCAACCCTTCCCCAAAGAACACAATCATCTTTTTTAATCTCTTCTGATTTTCTTCCAAAGCTTTTGTTCAACCATGATCCAATTTGTAATGCATGCCTGGCACCTTCTGCCTTCACTGACACATGTGAGTCTGTAACCTTGCTGGAGTCCCAGGCACACATGTCCCAGGAGTAGAGCTAGAGACAAGAGCCATAGCCTGTCTGTTGGTCAAAACTGTCATTCTCAAACCAATTAAATCATTCAAGCCCCCTCACCTCTGCTCCACTTAACAATGCCATTAGCAGCATTGCTATTAAATATTTAGTTTGGCTTGTACTGTTACCCTACCTGAGAGAAGCCAACAGTTGTGAGAAACTTCTGTAGCAGTTCAGACAAAGGTCAAAGCAGATGAAACTAGATGATTCGGGGCATGGCTGTTATGTCCCAGGTTGTTGTTGTTTGAGGGGCTACTTAAATATAATCACTGAGATTTTAATAATGCACATCTATGAGCTTTACTGGCCATGACTGCACTGTACACGTTTTTGCACAGCCCATACTCATCAGCTACCTTTCCCATCACACAGCAGCTCAGTGTAAAACCATGGATGAATTCTGTGAGAGGAATTTCTTTGTTCAGTCCAATGTCCTGGTCAGGAATCGGACTAGGATGTCCCCAGGACATTGCAGTGAATGAAAAGGACATTTATTGAGCTAGTTGACTGAGAGGAAGCATAAAGGAGTGTTTAGAGAAGAAAAGAGTCCATCTAATGATTTACAGATTTTCAGAGTAGTGGAGAACAAAGGCAGTAGAACAAGACTGCAGGTGTCTATGTATATTCATAGCCTGTCTGTATCTGCTGCAATTGATCTAACTGAGTAAGTCTGAAGATAGAGCAAAGTCAACACAAGAAAGTGGGTCATTGAAGTTAATGTTCACTGACAACCAAAACAGACTGAGGGATCTTTACAGTAATTGCAACTTTCTCTGAATAATATCAGAATAATGCCTTTGGCTTTGTTCATCTCGACCTCCTTTATGAACACAGAACTTAGCTAGAGATACACTTGAACCTCAAGAGTTTGCCCACCTCCAGCACACACACTTTTTCTGTGGCTTCAGCATGGGTACTGTGTTGCTCTGCTCTTCCATAGCACTGTTCATCCAAGGATCTCAAAATGCCTTACAACTATGGAGCCTCGTTCTGACTTCTCTTACACTGGTGGAACAAAGCTGGAGTAACTTCAGAGGAGCTTATTGATTTACTTGGATTCACACCAGTGCAACTGCGATCAGAATCAGTCCCTTTTAACTAAGCTTGGAAAAAATTGATTTTTATTTTGTTTATAATTTCAGTCGTTAGGATCAATGTTTATTTTAAGCATTTTCATTGATATCAATTTGAATGTTCACAATTGTGGTAAACGAGGGGGGACAGACAATAGTTTTTTAATGACGGTAGCATTAAGGTTCCAAAAGTTAAAGATTTATAACCATTAAAACAAAAACTGTAAATATCACATGTCAAAATATACAAAGTAAGTATCCTTAAATTAGACACTAAGTTCTCAAGTAGCGTTTTTCTTACTTTGCCTATCAGTCAGTTTTGATGATTATTGATGGAAATATTTGTGTGTATGATGAAATCAACATTTACTGATAAAAATCTAATCCTTCCAAATCTACATTTAACTAATTAACCCCCAGAACACCATTTTGAGGAAGGTAGAGATATCCAGAGGTCATTTGAGCCACCACTGAAACGCAGCCATCTATAGGATGGAACACAACTACTGTTTCAATAGTACACGACAATGCTGCGTGACAGTTTAGGATGTCAAATTCAAAGCACTATATCCATTTCAAACCTCAAGAGGAATTTACAGAGGCAGAATTCAATTCACAGTATCTGGATGGAGCTTCTGCTGCCACTGGGCAGATTCAGATGAAATGCTGGAATCAACCAGCACAGCTCAGTTGATCTGGACAGCCTCAGGAAAAAAACATGGTTACTGCTGTGCACAGAGGGAGGCTTGGCTTATTAAGGGCTTTGCATGTTACGAGCAAATCCAGCTGAATCCGTTGTCTTACCCACAAGCAGAACAAGCTGCAATTGCCCAAGACAGAATCTGGCCAGAAGAGTGGAGTTAACACTGCTGCTCTTGCAAACAGTATCATTAATGATTGGAAGTGATCAGGACCTTGCTTTTATATCTCATTCAATAAGTGGTACCTCCAGCAGCACCGTGCCTCCCTACCACCAAGCAGGGAGGATTGCTGCAATATGGACTCAGAGGGAAGAGTGCCACTCACTGAACCACCACTATTACTTGCTTCAGGATCGAGGCATTCCTTAGAGGTCTCCAGTCTGAATTGTGATTCTGTACAGCCCTTCTCAGCTTATGAGAGCCGATAGAATCATATCAGTAAAGGTGCATATTGTAACTATACCTAAGTGCCCACATGGCTCTAGACGGATGCATGTAGTTCACATCCAGTGCTACACCTAAGTGCCCTCATAGTGTTGTTGCCCATAACCATAGATTAGAGTGCTCATGGTGTCAGAATCTGATCCAATCAATACCCAGTACATTGTCATACTTACTGCTCTTGGTTGCCAGTACATAGGAAATAAAAGTCATTCCCTCTCAATGTGAGTGTGCTTAGAATTCAGTGCTTTCTATATTTATAGCCTAGGTTACTGTGCCAACAATTGTGGTTTTGTACAGCTAAGGGAAATAGAAATCCATAGGCTTTGAAAATCCAGCTGTCCAAACCCCCCCCCCCCCACGCACACACGTTACGTCATAGATTTAAGTATACACCTTTTATTTCATTACACCCTCATGAAATCAGCTGAATTTGGCACCTCCTGTTGGCTGAGGAGACACATATTGTAACAAATGGCTGAACAGTCACTTCCAACAACATTATCAACAGTTATTAGAGAGGCAGTTCTCCCTTTAATGCTAATGGACAGAAAGTGAGGGAAAGATGGACAGTAAGGATAACAAGCGTGTGTGAATTAGCAGTCCACACAGCCAGAAGAGGTTTGTAGTAACCTCCTTTATTGCCTGTTCTCTCACAGAGATATCTTTCTCTGCCACCATACAGAAAGATTTTTTAATCTTCTTTTTAAAGGGAATCTTTGCAGGGGGGAAAAGCCAGCTTTTATGAGGCTGTTCTTTCACTTATTTATTTGCAAATTCTCAGATATTGTCAAATCTAAGATTAAAAAATAAACAAACACCAGAAAGGTGACTCTAGGAAGCAGGGTACTTTTTTTCCCTTACTGTTTTCCACAGAATGAAAAACTGATGTTATATATATATATATATAAACAATAAGCATCTGTAACCTAGCAGTACTGGGATGTAAATTAGGTAACAGTGGGGATTTTATCTCATTCAGAATGAAATACAAGTCTCTAGTCTACATGAAGTTTAAAGAGATGTCTTTGAAGCTCAAGGCACAGTGTCTATATTGAGGCACAGAGCAATAGTAGAACACAGTAATCCTGATTCCATCCCATCGCACAAGCCCCACATCTCGTATGGCTTCAGAATCAAAGAGCATGAGAGAGGAGTGACCAGGGCTCCCTGTTGATCAAAACAACAGAAGGGAGGAGAGGAAGGGCCTATGTATTATCGAAAAAGAGATATGTGTTATTCTGCGTGAAGCAGAGGCTGTTCCTTTTTCCCCTGTGACAAGGATTGATGGCAGAACTTGATACCTATATGAATATTCTGGAGCTGGCTCTGTTTGATACCTGAGAGAATACAAACATACCCAGAACTCCCCATGTAGTGGCTCATGATTTGCAGACTGCAGGGATTTATCATGCGGCTGTTAATCAGCTCCCCTGCCCCCCGCATCGGGTCCCTCCCGCAATAAATGGAAAGCGGGAGATGTGTAGCACACAGAGATCTGTCTGGACATAAACATACATATCAGAGATCTTCCTAGCATATTCTCTCTCTCTCTCTCTCTCTCTCTCTCTCTCTTTGTTACATGTTTGTACAGCACCTAGCATGGGAGGGCCCTGGTCCTTGACTGGCGTGCTGCTGTAATAAAAATAAATAACTTTGCATTTTGGGGTTTGGGAGCACCCAGCACCCACATTCTTTTCCTCCTGATGTGGTAGATATTTGAGAACTCTTTGTACTCACAAATCCCTCTAATTCCCTGGTAAAAGTTACTATACAATGGACTCAGTCTGCAACACATGTACAAGACACTTCACTCTCCGTTTATGTTTTCAGTCCTAGCCTACAAGCAGTGGAGGATTAATGATTTTGCCGCCCCTAGGCCCAGAAATAATTGACACCCCCGCCCCCCCCCCAGCAGCTCACCTGCCCCAGCTCACCTCTGCTTCGCCTCCACCTCCTCCCCTGAGCGCGCCGCCGGGTCCTGCTTCTCCTCACTCCCTGCCAGTGCTTGTATGTGAAACAGCTTCGCGAAGGAGGGGGAAAAGAGGGGAACGCAGTGTACTCAGAAGAGGAGGTGGGGCCGGGGCGGGGATTTGGGGAAGGGGACCAATAGGGGTAGGGAGGGGGCGGGGAATGGGGGCCGGGAAGGGGTGGAATTGGGGCAGGGCCGGGCCTGGCCGGGTGCGGAGGGCGCGAACCAGCACCGGGGGAAGCAGCCTCTGGCTGCTATTATACATTTGCCGCCCTTGCAAATTTGCAGCCCTAGGCATAGGCCTTGTCGGCCTAGGCGTTAATACGCCGCTGCCTACAAGTGAGCTCCAGAGATTCTAAAGTCCAAGAGCCGATTTAAAATGGCACCGTCAAGTACATTAGATCGAAACTGCCTCCTCTCTTTAAAAGTATTTTAATTTGATGAGGAGTCTCCTCGAGAGCCTAACTACTTTTATTTATGAAACAAATTCACTGCATGATCTCTGATTAAACTGCATTAAGGCCGCACAGTTAAGGATTTTAAAAAAAATCAGGAAATGCCCAAAAATAAGGTTGAATGCCCAACATTAACTCTGCCCTCTTTAAGAGTATATGTAACTTAGAGCCCAGCAAATACTGCCAAAAAGATGGCACTGACATTTGTTTGAACAGTCACTTCAGTATTATAGGTTTCTGCAAACATTTGAATAAATGATTTCCTTCACAAAAATGTGCACAGAAAAGGGAGTATTATGAATTGTTGTGCAAATATGCTTGAAGTGCTCAGCTGGGCATCCTGATATATCTTTGAGTTTCCCCTTCCTGTATATCCAAGTTTCAGCTGTCCAATCAGAGAGCAAAAGTAATACCCTGTGACTCAGGCAACCTGGTCAGCTGTACAACAAATATCAAATTGATATAGCTGAAGAGTGTAGTTAATGAAACCCATATGCTGAAATAAATTTGTATTAAGTGTTCATCAAACAGTGAATGAATAAATAAATAAAATATTTGTAAAAAATCTAATCCTGTTTGTGGATAATTCCAAACAGAAATGACTAAATGAATTGAATAAATGCTTAGAGTGGAAGGCTGGTCATGTGGCTACGGTACAAAGCTGGGGCTCTGGAGAGCTGTGTTAATTTCCTAGTTTTGCCACAGACATCCTATGTGACCTTGGGCAATTCACTTACTCTTTCTGTTCCTCATCTGTAGAAAGGGGATAATACTTCCTTTCTCCTGCCCTTTGTCTTTCTTTTTCTAAATAGATTGTAAGCTCTTTGGGGCACGGGGTGTCTCTTACTGTGTGTTTGTACTATGCCTAGCATATTGCTCTCAGTTGAAACCGTTAAGTGCTACTGTAAGGCATATAATAAATAACCATTATGATGCTTCATAATTAGAGATTAATGAGTTATTTATAGCAACTTTTAATTATATGATGGGAACTAAGTTGCCATGCACACATGCCTGGAGTATCATTCCTTAGTTTCATTCATCATTAATGAACTTAGTAAAAAGTTCTGCTGTGCATGCTCAGTTTATTTCAAACACTCATAAACTGGTCAAAGCAAACCAATTTTCTCTGGATGAAGGTAATGCCTGTTCTTCAATGATGAGAGAGATTGGGGCCCCACTATGTTAAAAGCGGGTCAAGTATAAAGTAAAAGAGTGACAGTCCCTGTCCCAAAGATCTCCCAGTCGAAGGTCAGAAGCTGACATCCTTACTCATGTTGAACACCTTACCCTGCATAGTCCTACTGAAGTCAATGGGACTTTTTATGGAGCAAGGTGTTGCTCCACGTGAGTAAGGATATCAGAATTCAGCTCCTCATAGGTGAGACAGACAAAGGAAGGGAAATCAGAAGTGTCATTTTCACCCTTATTTTACAAATGGAGACCTGAGCCACAGAGAGATTGAGGACCTGATCCAAAGCCCAGGGAAGTACACAGTGGACTTTAGATCAGGCCGTTAATAACCTGATTAAAGTCACAGGAGAAGTGAACAGAGAAGTCAGCTTTGATCTCCAGAGTCCCTGCCCCAATCCCTTATGTACAAGACTGTGCTTCCTTCCTCTCATACTATATTTATGATGCCACAGAATGAGGGAATGTAGTGTGCCCCCTCTGTGTAGCCTGTTCCCAGAGCAGTGCTGAAATCAGGGCAGATGCTGGTACACGATAAAGGAAAAGACCAAAAAGTAGGCCTCTCTACTTCAGCTCCATTTGAAAGAGAAAAAAAATGGGGAACAAGATTTTAGTATGAATCAGTAAAGTGAGACATTTTATCTTCCAATTTCTACACTAATATCACCGAGAACAGAGTTCAAAAATTACTTTGAAAAAAATACTTGACAGAGTCCTTTTCACATTGCTCAGGCAATGGCCTTACTTTCCAGTGTCTGTGTGGCAATTTGCATGCTATTACCCATAATGCCTTCAACTTTAATGCTATTACATCTTGGCAGTCTCTCTAACTTAATGAAGAGAAACACTGCAGTATTTCTAATCTACTTTTCCCCAAAAGTACCCAATATTTTAAAGAGATGTTTCTGGTTTTTCTACCTTTTAAAAAAAAAATAAAGTCTCTGGAGGAAACTGGAGCTTATGATAGCATTAGACAAGAACTGTGTGGACAGGTGTTACTCAAGTTTCCCACACACAGCATTGCCAATGTACCAGAATTCTGACCTTCGACAGCTCTGCTTTTGCAGTCAGAGGCTCCCACACAACTTTGTCAGTACACCTCAGACCTGATTTGCAGCATCTTCTATGGCCTGCTTCTGCCCCCATTGATGGCATAACTCCCATTGCCTTCAGTGGTGCAGGATCATGGCTCCAAAGAGGAAGGATAGTCTTGTGGTTAAGTCACTAGACTGGGACTTGGACATTCAAGTTCAGTTCCCAGCTCTGCTAATGACTTCCTGTGTGACCTTGGGCAAGACATCTGCAAAATGTGAATAATATTTCCTTTCTCCCACCTTCTGTCCGGTTTATTTAGATTGTAAGCTCTTTGAAGCAGGGACTGTCACATACTATATGTTTGTACAGTGCCTAACACAATAGTTGGAAATTTTAGGTGCTACTGTAATAGAAATAATAACCCTAGGGTCTTACCTATATGTCCTATGTCTTTCCTGATTTGTAACACCCCAACTGTCCCACCCCTGGTTCCCAATGCAGAACTGCAAAAGCACCTCAAAGTGCAGTGTCCCTGGCAATTAGATTATATGGTCTTTACAGAGCTCTGTTAATGCATTTCAATGCATTGTTCAATGCCTGGATTAACGCGCAGCTCTATCTGAGTACTTCAGTCCTTGTCTGAAGACCAGCTTGTCACCAAATGCACCCCTTTTTTCACACCCTGCACACCATTGTAATAATCTTTGTACAAAATGTGCGTTGTGAGGAATCATTTGAAAATTAATAACTTGCTGGTCAATGATATCATGGTGAAATGTATGTAGCAACATGATATGTAAAGTTATGAATTGCCCCTGAATGACGTTGGTGGCACATGTTCAAACCCATGTAACCCTAATCAGGCAAAGCTGGTCAAGCAGGTCTATTTTAAACAAAGGAATGTGTGTTTACCTCAAGTTACCTCAAGTACTAAACTAGGTCCTGGAGACAGAAAGAGAGAGAGAGACAAGGCAAATCTGCATTTTAGTAATCAAGAGCATGACACTTCTTTCACCACCAGATTCTTTGTCTCTGTCTTCACACCAGGAATGAACTTTAACTAGGGGTAACCCTCAGGAAAATGCTTTTCAAAGGGTGACTGAACTATAAAAGTGAGGGGCAAAACCACCCTAATTATCTTTCCCTACCCATCTTTTGCCTTTTCACCTAAGAAGACAAAAGAAACAATCTTTGAGCAGATCCTGGCCTCAGAATTTGGTCAGCAATGTTAATGGGAGCCTGTTGTAAGAACTTCACCTTGGACCAGGTCTAATTTGCTAAGGTTCGTACTAAGAAGCATTTATCTTTATTTCTCTTGTAACCATTTTTACCTTTAATGCCTTACACTTGTGCTCACTTAAACCTATCTCCTTGTACTTAAATAAACATGTTTTATTCTTTAATTAAAACTAATCCAGTGTTGTGAATTGTTTGGGTAACTTCATTTAAGGTAGTAGACCATAGGCGCTGTCTCTGTGGGTGCTCCGGGGTTGGAGCGCCCATGGGGAAAAATTAGCAGGTGCTCCACACCCACCGGAAGCTAAGCTAAGCTCCCCCCTCCTCACCTTCTTCTCCCCCCTCCCCGAGTGCAGGGCATTCCCGTTCCTCCCACTCCCTCCCAGTGCTTCCCGCCCCCCACCCCTAACAGTTATTTGCCAACGCTTAGGACTTTCCGGGAGGGAGTGGGAGGAGCAGGGATGTGGCATGCTCAGGGGAGGAGGTGGAGAAGAGGCAGGGCGGAGGCGGGGACTTGGGGGAAGGGGGTGGAATGGTGGCAGGAAGGGGGTAGGGCTGGGGTGGGAAAAGGCAGGGTGGGATCAAGAGACTTTGTCCATTGGACCATATGAACTGGATCCATAAACTCCCTGAACGTTAAATCTCACCAAATGAGGGTCAATCCATCCTCATCATCATATCCACTCATTATACTCCACACCTGAACATTGCCATTATATGAACAACATACCCTCAAATCTCAATGTCTGTACTTTGACCCATTAACCTTTTACCCCCAATTGGGGATATTGCAGACTATGTATTCTTTATGCCATTCGATTTTAAACCGAACTTCGCACCCCTTGATAATCTGTACATTATTCCCTGATAACCAGAAACTTCTATGCTTACACTCTGTACCATTCACTTTTTTTTAAACATCATCTTAATAAAATTTTTATTTCCTTGGACCTCTTTTCTTTCTGACCCTTCCTTGCTTCCGCTGACATGCCTGCAATGAAGAAAAGATATACCAAAGTGACGTGGTGAGAAATTCTGGGGGTTGAATGCGGTTTCTGTTTCTCTTGTTTTGTATTGGTGACTGGGAACTGTTGTTTGTACATGTGTAACATAGCATAGAAATCAACATGCTGCTTATTCCAAGGCAAAGAGCAAAAACCTTACGTCAAATTCCCATTTATGTGGCTGCTTGGGCTAGCACTCAGTAATACTGTGTCAGTGGGTATTTGCCTCAGTAAGGACCTCAGGATTTGGCCACCGGTACAGACAAAGGCATTGAGTGCAAAGCCATGTTGTTAGGACACACACAGTAACGTCAGATAGATTATGGGTTTGGGGGCAGTAAATATGGTCATTTTCTCTGGAAAAAACAATTTTCATTATCTTATTAAAACAAACAGAATTGAAGTGGCTTGGAACAATAAACTCAATTTGTCTTTGAAGCAAAATTAATTTACTGCACACAACAGCTGTTGATTCAGCCCAGGTGGCCAATAACCTCATGGATATCCACAAGCTGAAGGCAATTCTCCAGGGCGTCAGGAGCACTGGGTATTACCAGAGAGGGCTGCATACCTCTCAGATGAGCCTACACCCTGTGAAATGCCTGGAATATTTTTGTCCCACCTGTCTAGTGAGGAAGGGAGAATTGTCTTCCAGACAGCACAGCTCCTTTTCAGTTCTGTAACCACTGCTCTTGAGTATTTTTTAAATGTGCATTTGGGGTGGTATTTGGTCAGACTCTTGATGGGCAACATGCATACACAAAGCACTTTATTTTCCTCTCCCTTGCACTGGTTTTACACCAGCAGAACTCCGCCAGATGAAGATATTAAAATATGATATATCATGAGCCCAACGTTGACGCATCAGCTAGCCGAGGTTAAACAAAACACAGTCAAATATAAATTGATCACATAATCAGTTTTTCATCTGATCAACACCCAGTGTTTCAGCAATATTTTAATTGGAGCACTGCCATTCATTGGCACAGAGCAGCCTATTGGTGGTGTTCATGTTCATCTTGATTTCTTCTGTTTTCTGCATCCCCATCATTTAGATGTTACTATTACAGAGGAGCAAAGGCAGTCACAGGATGTGCAGGATTATAAGGTGTGCAAACATAATATTTACATCAGTAAGACCTTCTGTGTTTGACTGGCAGCTAAACAATTTAAAGGAAGATTGATTTGTATGGTAAAGGGTAAACCAGGTCAGGGTTAGGAAAAGAAGCTTTCAATACCATTCACAAAAGCAACATAACCAATCCCCAGAATACTCTTTAAGTTCTGGAACTGTCACAGGAAGATAATTCAAGCCAATGAAAAGCAGTAGAAGGGCAAGTAGCACTGCTAAGGTCTCTGTTTTCAAGATCTTTTTCATCAAGTTTCATTGTAGAGCTGGTTGGAAACTGAAATTTCTGTTCTGTGGGGACAGTTTCTAAATTTGTTTTTGTCCTGAATGAAGATGAAAAGCCAACGTTTTGCAATTTCCTGTGAAAGGAAAATTTTGGAACGTTTGGATGCACAACCAGCAAAATATTTTATTTTGATAATGTCCAAAGGTTATAATATAGCATAAAATACTATATATAATATAGATTATATATTAAATACATTAATGTAATATAAAATATAAAAGTCAAAACAAAATGAATTGCAAAGTCAGAACAAAATGTTTTTATTTTATCAAATTGGAATGTTTTGACTTTAGCAAAATGACACAAGAAAGTAAAAGTGATTCATTCTGACTTTTTCCTATCAAAAAAAATTCAACACACGCTCATGAAATGTTTCAATTTCAATGACACTGCATTTCTGATGGAAAGCTCTTCCGTCACATCTTTGGACCAGCTTTTATTTTATTATAAGATCCTTGAGAGCCTTATTGTGCTTTGTACAGCACACAGACGAAAGACATCATCCATGACTTTTGACATCAAGAGATCTGTGTCTGAGTGCGTGGATGTGACGGGAAGAGATGAGCTCATTTCACCGAGAACCTTGGCAGCTGCCACATTAAAACCTAGCCTGCATGGGAAGCTAGCAAAATGCAAGGACTCTCAGAGGTACGGGCTAGCGATGTGTTGGTGGGGTCCAGGGATGCCCTTGCCCTAGTGTAAACTGATGGAATGACTCAGCAGAAAAATCCCAAGCCCACTGTTGCAGCCAGCAAGGTCTTTTCCACGGTGAATAACATTTCTCACAATAAAATAAGTTAAGTAATAAAGGAAACTGAAAACTCCCCAGCGTGGGTTTCAGCTCAGTCCTGTGGCCCTGGGTGTTGGACTTGACCTTCCCAAACACACACTCCTGCTCTCTCCTCCAAGCAACCACTCTAGTAGTCCTTATCCAGAGCATCTGTTCAGTGGGAGGGAGAAGCTGAGCTTATGCTGAACCCTTTCCCCGCGGGACCAGCTATTCCCCCTGGTCTCTGTCACATGAGGGTGACTTTGAGGGGAGAAAGTCACAGCATTCTCAAGGCTGCTACTGTAGGGCTCTGTGCGGCACATCTGCTCCTTGCAAGGGCTGAGGCAGGAATGCAGTCCTGAACCAAAAGCTTTCTCCTGCTGCCCCCCTACATTGCTGCTGCTGCTGGGTGTGTGTGTGGGGGGGGGCGGGGGGGACAGCAGCCTGAAGTTGATTTTAATGACTAGTGGGATGCTAGTAAATGGATTTATGTTGTTTGATTGAGAATAAAGCATATGTGGATTGAACAATGGTAACCAGTGGCTTTTAGCATTTTGTGTCTTTTTTCCCATATGCAGACCATGACTTTCTCCTCACAGAATGAATCATGACTAGCCCAAATAGTAAAAGTACCAATAATGCTACTGACTCAAGAATTCTATGCTATGGCTGCCATCTTGGTGGAGCGGCCAGCACAAGACCTGTGTGTGCGTGCAAGGATTCTCTTTGTCAGGTTTCAGAGTAACAGCCGTGTTAGTCTGTATTCGCAAAAAGAAAAGGAGTACTTGTGGCACCTTAGAGACTAACCAATTTATTTGAGCATGAGCTTTCGTGAGCTACAGCTCACTTCATCGGATGCATACCGTGGAAACTGCAGAAGACATTATATACACACAGAGACCATGAAACAATACCTCCTCCCACCCCACTGTCCTGCTGGTAATAGCTTATCTAAAGTGATCATCAAGTTGGGACCAATTTATTTGAGCATGAGCTTTCGTGAGCTACATCAACTTGATGATCACTTTAGATAAGCTATTACCAGCAGGACAGTGGGGTGGGAGGAGGTATTGTTTCATGGTCTCTGTGTGTATATAATGTCTTCTGCAGTTTCCACGGTATGCATCCGATGAAGTGAGCTGTAGCTCACGAAAGCTCATGCTCAAATAAATTGGTTAGTCTCTAAGGTGCCACAAGTACTCCTTTTCTTTGTCAGGTTGTGTCTCTGGCCATTAGCTCTACTGCCCTGGAGATACAGCCATGTAAAGCCCAGCAAGGTGCCTGATCATGTGATTTGTGCACATGCGTCTGGGAGCAGAATTTGACCCACTCTCTATTGGTGTAGTGTATTTGTCTGGCCTGACAGCTTCTAGCTAGCCAAACACTCTGGCTCACCCTGAAGATCTCTACCTGTCCGGTCCATAATGTTGTCTGGCTCTGAAAGCTCCTGTCAGTCTGTGCAATCTGTTTGTCTGGCCTTGAAGGCTTTGGCCTGTCCAAGTCTCACAGTCTGGCTCCAACAGCTTCTATCTGTTCTTGCATTCTGTCTATTTATGACATTGAAGCCTGAGGGCTTCTGGCTCCACTTGAAACCTCTCTGTGCACCCTGTCTTTGTGTGGTCATTAAAGGCCTCTCTTGATGCTGTTTGTCCATGCAGCCTGTCTGTCCATAGCAGAGATAAGGCAATGCTGAGACCCAGCAGCTCTATCAGGAGTGAATAAATTCCTCTCTGTGTGCCACACTGGTTCTGGCTCTGGCTCAGCACTAAAGTCATCCATAGCCCCAGGTGCTAATCTGTAGCTGCTGCCCTTTTCATTCCCAAAGTTTCCCTTTCCCTCAGTGCGAGGCAGATGAGACAAGACACTCATGTAATGGCTGATGAGCCTCATTCAACATGAAAGGGCAACTGGGCGAACAGCCTGCTGGTTTGATATTCTACTTGCTTCAGAAGGATTTTTTTCCCTTTTATTCCATTTTCATATGGAAGGCGGTGAGGGCATGGGAAGAAGTTGAATGGCAGATGCAGAGAATCAAAGCCTCTCTCTCCTTTCTTCTTTGCTTTTTCCCCAGGTTAGCGCTGTTAGCCTTCATGGTTCAGCTGCTAGAAACTGATACTAGTGAAAGCAAAACAGACCCCCTATGAGGAATATGGCAGCAGTTTATTTTGGGGGCTGCATCCCTGCTGTTATTTATCCATCCAAGTCAAATAAGGTAATTGTATCATGGACTGCACTAAAAAGCTAAGGATCCTTCCACATTGTCACAACAGGGAGTGCTGAGTGAAGGCCTGGCACCTTAGCATAGGCAACTGGCTGTGGCATTTTTAAAGGTGAAGCGTATTGGATGCTCATGAAGGCGAGGGGTTGATGGCACCAGCTAGGGATCGTGGAAGCAGGTTCTCTACAGCGTTCACATAGACACACGTTTGGGGTGAAATTCTGCCCACTCTGAACTCAATGAAAGTTTTATGTACGGCCACAATTTCTCCTCTGGAAACCCAGGACTCAAACCGATAAGGGCACTTCAGGCTGGCCCTGAGATGCAGAGGCAGAGTTGTATAGTCTGAAGAGCAGAGCAGCAGGAAGTGCTGCCACTGATTACTGAGCTGCACTGGCAGATCTGTGGAGTGCAGAAGGAAGTGAGGCAAGTCAGAATTGAGCTGCATTAGCAGAGCATTGTGGGTTCCCAGCACTGCACTAGCAGGTGGTATTGCAAGTTGGGACCGAGGTGCAGTGGCAGAGCTTTGTTGGAAGCTTGCGGCCCTTGGCTCAGATTCACACTGAATTGTGCCCATGAAACCATTCCTAAGGCCCCTGATGGTACAAGCAGGGGCACTGTGACACCAGCTTCTCATGATCCTGCTCCATCAGTGCAGGCGCAGCTCCAAAAGTGGGTAGGACTGACCTGGGCAGGACAGGGCAGGCTAACTGGGAGAAGTGCTAATGCAGTGCCTTTTCCAAGAAACTCCGATTGGAGGGTGTGACGTTCTGTACCTTGTGGGAACACCCTACACCCCCATGTTCATTCTTGTAAAATGATTGTGTGGTATCTAATGCAAAGTTTGTCATGTCGAGTGTCTTCGGAAGGCTCATGATGTACTGAGCATTGTTGTTATGGTAATGTTATAGTAATTGTTGTTATAGTAATAAGTTGTAATTTCATGTATACAGTTATGAGGCTGAAAATGTGTCCTCATGGCTTAAAGCAAGCCAAGTCACAAACTCTCCAGAAGCAAAGGGGCAGTTCACACCTCATCAAGGCATGTATATGACAGACCCAGCCCAGCCTTATAGGAACAAAGGACACTGGTCCAGGCAACAACAGAGGATCTGTTAGACTCTCGAGTGAGTCACCCCTCTTCCTTTGGTCAGTTTGGAACTGTGATGAGGTAATGCTCACATGACTCTGAAGGTGGGGGGCAAAGCCAAGAGGGAAGAAAGAACATGATAAAAGGGAGAGACATTTGCCATGCTCTCTCTCTTCCACCTACATCTACAGACACCACCACCACCAAGCGACTGAAGCGCTGATCAAAGGGGAGAGCCTGGCTGAAGGGCAACAAGCCAGTCTGTGGTGAGAAGCAACTAAGTTTGTAAGGGCATTGAAAGTGTTAAGATCAGCTGAGAATGCATTTTGCTTTTATTTCATTTGACCAAATCTGACTTGTTATACTCTGACTTATAATCACTTAAAATCTATCTTTGTAGTTAATAAATCTGTTTGTTCTACCTGAAGCAGTGTGTTCGGTTTAAAGCGTGTCAGAGATTCCTCTTGGGATAACAAGCCTGGTACATATCAATTTCTTTGTTAAATTGATGAACTCATATAAGCTTGCAGTGTCTAGCGGGCATAACTGGACACTGCAAGATGGAGGTTCCTAGGGTTGTGTCTGGGACTGGAGATATTGGCTAGTGTCATTCGGTTGCACAATCCAAGGAGCAGCTTACATGCCAGTGGCTGTGTGTGAACAGCCCAAGAGTAGGGGTTCTCATAGCAGAGCAGAGTAAGGCTGGGTCCCAGAGTCAAGGATTAGAGTGACCTAGCAGATCACAGGTCCAGATAACACCAGAGGGGAACGTCACAGAGGGGCTCCTATGGAGCCATGGGAAGAATTTCAGAGGAGGAAGTTGAAGCCTCTGGCACAGCTGCCCCCCATGGTTGCACAACGTTGCAAAATGAAAGTGAATCTGCCCCTTTATCTGCCCCATCCCAGGCTTTAGACAATGTTCTCAGCCCTTCACTTTCACAAGCACCATTTAAAAACCAACAAAACACATCCACTCTAGGCTTTGCACCCCTGAGTTGTTTGTAGGCAATGTAAAAACCTACAGATCACCCAAAGGGGGTTAATTCAGGCACATGTTCAAACACTGTTGTGCTGACTGGAGAAGGCCAGCATCTCTGCCAACCTCCCTGAGTGGAGCTGGGAGCAGTGAGTCTTTCATGGGGTGATACAGAGGATACAAGTAATGTTTGTGGCTCCTCTCTGGGAAGAGACAGGCATCCCCCATCTATGCCACTAAGCACTGCCGTCTGCTTGGCGATGTGACAATTAATCACTTTGTAAATATCTTCTGTTTTATTACATAAGCAATAAGCACTTTGTCGGAAATTACATAAGTTATAATGCAATTAAACAATAATTACATTGTAATGGCTTTGTAACTATGGCATTAATTAACTTTTATTGCCCTGTAAATTAACCATGGTATTGATGTGGAGTTCAGAAAAGACAGCTGACTCAGACAGTGGTAGGGGAGAGAGGGGGAGTCCCAAAGATGTTGCTTTACAACTCTGATTCCAGGGGGGATTGTGAGGGTTGGAATCATATCAAGCCCACTGTATGAAGGAAAGAGCTCTTTTGTCAAAGATTCATAGATTTTTAAGGCCAGAAGAGGCCTCGATGATCATCTAATCTGCATAACAGAGACCATGAAATTTCACCCAGTGATTCCTACATCAAACCTATCATTTTTGGTTTAGAAATATTCTGCTCTGTGGCCTGGGAACGCTCTAGCTCTTTCTTTCTTCAGTATAGGTCTGTCTGGGAAGCAAAGATCCCCTTTTGCTCAGTGCTGGACCTTGAAAAGTGACGGGGGAGATGTGCCCATCTCTGAATGCAAACTTCAGGCTGTATTCAATGTTATGGATTTTTAAAATAGGCCTCACTGAACCTCCTGCTAAAGTGACAACATCATAGCTAGGTCCCTACCAAATTAATGGCCATGAAAAATGCGTAACGGACCGTGAAATCTGGTCTCCCCCAGTAAAATCTGGTCTTTTGTGTGCTTTTACCCTGTACTATATAGATTTCACTGTGGGAGACCAGTGTTTCTCAGAATGGGGGTCCTGATCCAAAAAGGAGTTGCAGGGCAGTCACAAGGTCAGATATTGCCACACTTACTTCTGTGCTGACTTCAGAGCTGAGTGGCATACCATGCCATGCTAACCTTACTTCTGTGGTGCTGCTGGCAGAGGCTCTGCCTTCAGAGCTGGGATTCTGGCCAGCAGCCACTGCTCTCCAGCTACTCAGCTCTGAAGGCAACGCCGCCGCCACCACCAGCAGAAGCACAGAAGTAAGGGTAACAACCTTACTGCAACCCCCCTACAATAACCTTGCAAACCCCGCCCCCAACTCCTTTTTGGGTCAGGACCCCTACAATTACAACACTCTGAAATTTCAGATTTAAATAGCTGAAATCATGCAATTTACCATTTTAAAAATTGACTAAAATGGACTGTGAATTTAGTAGGGCCCTAATCGTGACACCAGCTCTGTAGGAATGCAGTGGTGTCAGCATGTAAACCTATTTCCATCCTGGTTCAACCATCAGAAGAAAAATATCAGTTTAAACTGCAGATATTTCACTGAAACATAAAACAGTTAATTTCTAATGAGCACTGAACTAGTAACAAACCACCTTCCCTCACCTCTAAACACCTAGACAATTGTCAAGCCATATGTAGGCATTGGAATGATGACATGTATCTTGGATGCAGAAGAGTCTGCATTCGTTTGCCAGGATGCCCGTGAGCATTCAGTGAAAGATCGTACAGAAGGGGAGGCTCGCAAGCCGTCTTATCCTTTTCCTGTAATATGTGAATAGATGATTTTTTTCTTAAAGTTTGAAATTGTGTTCTTTTCAACTACAAGTGCTGGGCCATATTCATTTCTGGGCAGTGCCGGTGCAAACTCAGGCAGAAGTCATTCACTGGGGGACAGTGGAAAGCATATAGGGCCACAACTGTCAAAAAGATTTGCAGTGTTGGACAAACAAGATCTATGCTCATTGTGGTCAGATCCTCAACTGATTCAGTGGCTCCCTGAGGCAGCTCCCACTTGGAGGGCAGTTATAGAGCTCCAGCAAGCAGGCTGTCCATACCTCTTCCTCACTCCAGCAGAACTTCTGCAGAGGGTAGTGGTGGTAATGCTGCCTGCTCTCTGCAGGAGTAGATCCTTCATCTGGTGAACAGGGAAATGCTGGTGAGAAGTGATGTAGCTCATACTTCTCTATGCAGCCCTTGCTGAATGTGGCTCAATGACTGTTGAAGGTCAATTCTGAGGTGCATTGGCAAAGCTGCGTGGGACTGTCAAAGACCCCAGTCACAGCGGTCCCTCTTCTATTATAGAAGAAAGGATAGTTTTGGGGAACTGGTCTTTGGGCTGAGCTGGAGACCAGAGCCATTCTGGGACAAAAGGCAAGAACACTTGTGAGACATTCATCTGCATGGATTCTGACTGCAGGAAGCCTTATCTTTGCAGTTTGAGAGTTTAGCTGTGGGAAGTTTTGTCTGCAGATTTTGAATGGTCACATAAATAAACCCCTTTTCCTGAAGGCCCGATTGAAATTCCAACTGTAGAGGTCCCATTTGGGCCAGTCACCACTGCTTTTGTGAGCTGGCATGCCCACCTGTTGCATACACAGTCCTGATTGTTCCACCTTCAGTGGAGCTGAGACAAATTGTGAGAGCCTCGATATACCAGGTCATCAGTTGAAAAGTCCATAGTAAAGTCGTACCAACTGGAGAATTTACATTGGAAGATCCACAAAGTGCTTAGCAAAGAGTCTTTGTTGTTTCACAGGAAGCCTTTCCCAGAAATAACACCACAGGATCTATCAGCCTTCTGCCAACCATGGTACAAAGATTCAACACTTTCAATCTGCTGCCAGCTCTGTGCTGCCTGAGCAAGAGGGGGCCATATCCAGAAGGCTCTTTTTCCTCAAGCCATGTATTAAAGGAAACTATTAGGGGGATACCCTTGCCTGGAGAATAGAGAAACACTGTACTTAGTGTTTAGGAGAGGTCTCCTTTTTGAAACACACAAGACTCTTCCTCCCTCCCCTCTTTTGACATGAACTTGCATACACATAAACACACTCTGCCATTTACCAGTCCCCAGAGTGTGGCTGTTTCTGTAAGGTGTATAGGTGCCACAGGTCAAGAACTGGAAACTGCTTTCAGCATAACAAAAACAAAACCCTCTGGGCCTTACTCTGCCTTAGTCTCTGGTCCCTTCAGTTCAGCTGGCTCCTTTCTTAACCTAGCAGCAGCAGCTGTTGGATGACAAAATTCTTCCCACACGAAGAAAAAAAAAAGACACAAGATAGGAAGGAAGAGGATGAATCAGTTCTTCAGGACTTTGAGTGGCACATCAGTTAGATGCTTGGAGCAGCTTCTGCAGTGCCAAATGTAGCAGGGCAGTACCAGTAATCCAGTCCACCTACACTTAGTGTTGCTTCTTTCAGTCCCTGTGGCTAAGGGCCAGAGTCACGAATTCATAGATGTGTAGGACTGGAAGGGACCTCAAGAGATCTTCAGTCCAGTCCCCTGCACTCATGGCAGAACTAAGTATTATCTGGACCATCCCTGACAGGTATTTGTCTGCTCTTAAAAACCTCCAATGACAGAGCTTCTACAACCTCCCTAGGCAATTTATTCCAGTGCTTAACTATCCTGACAGTTAGAAAGTTTTTCCTAATGTCCAACTTATACTTCTCTTGCTGCAATTTAAGCCCATTTCTTCCTGTCCTATCCTCAGAGGTTAATGAGAACAAATTTTCTCCCTCCTCTTTGTAACAACCTTTCATGTATTTGAAAACTGTTATCGTGCCCCCTTTCAGTCTTCTCTTCTCCAGATTAAACAAACCAAATTTTTCCAATCTTTCCTCATAGGTCATGTTTTCTAGGCCTTTAATCCTTTTTGTTGCTCTCCTCTGGATTTTCTCCAATTTGTCCACATTTTTCCTGAAATGTGGCAGCCAGAACTGGACACAGAAGTCTATTGGAAGCCTTATTAGCACAGAGTAGAGCAGAAAAATGACTTCTTATGTATTGCTTAAAACACTCTTCCTAATACATCCCAGAATGATGTTTGGGTTTTTTGCCAACAGTGTTGCACTGTTGACTCATATTTAGCTTACAATCCACTATACCTGCAGATCCCCATTCCACAGTATTCCTTCCTAGGCAGTCATTTCCCATTTTGTATGTGTGCAACTGATTGTTCCTTCCTAAGTGGAGTACTTTGCATTTGTCACATCCTATTGACTTCAGATCATTTCTGCATTTCTGCCACTCCTATTCTTGTGGAATAGCAGTTTACTTTACATGTAGTCCCACTGAAATCAATGTGCCACTCAACATACTACTATTCAGCTTGGAGATAAGAGGTTACCAGATCAGGCCCTAAGTGAGCTGAGTCAGACAGGAGTACCTTTTAGGACTGACTGCTTTTTCATGAGTGGTCTTAATGGGGGACACACAAGGGGAGTCCTGGTAGGTCTGACAGCAAACATGCCAAATACTGTAAGAAAGGTGGCTCCCAGAATATCAGCAATACGATCATAAGCAGGAAATACCAGAAATCCTCCAACTGAGGAAGCTTGTTCTCAGTACATTTTCAGTCCAACTTTGCAGAATCCATCAGGTGCAAATAGATTGGATAAGCATACAGATTTCTGGGTATCTGTTCAAACTAAACATCAGGCTCTTTAGACATTTGCCAACTGTAATGTTTAATAGCATTCAGGAATTAGATTGTCAAGATATGAGGCACTTGTCTTAGTATGAGTCTGTTTAGGCTTTAGAAACATTTCTTTTACACTCTGGGCATGCTCAGAGGCTTAACACAAGTCTTAGCATAGTCATTCCCATTCATATTCTTATTTGCATAGGCACACCTGTATTAGTAACCAGGTAAGTACCCTTTCACAATGTCTAAAGCTCCTTCTACTTCTCTAGAAAGTAACTATATTGAACTGTCCTGATGCTCTATTGTAATATCCTAATCCCCTAAAATTCTACTCCCTTATTGCATAACCACTTTGGCCCGGGGGGAGGGAACGGGGGCAGATTGAGCTGTTGCTCGGTAGCACATTGTTCTGGTATTTTTCTAAAGACCCACATTATTTTCTGCAGAATTTAAGCTTTCATTTTTAAAAATGTCTAATTTTTAGAAAATCATCAGAGCAGCTAAAGCACTGTTATCCTGAGTCTGCAGACCGGAGAATGGAAACTCTAATTCCAAGAGTGAATTGTGTGAAATGCCCTGATTCACCTCAGTAGAGAGAGAACAATTTAACTTTAGCACAAACAGCCAGCTGCTCTACAATTGTGCAAAGCACATGGGATTGGAGACACAGCTTTGATAAAATACCACCACTTGAGTTGTTTCCCATTTGACCCCTGCTGCCAGTCCTTCCAACATTCCCAGTCTGAGCTCCCTTGTGGCGTAACAAAACTGATGACATTGAATAGCATTGAAGGGTTTCTGTTATGTAGATAATGGTGTATAAAATAATTACGAATCCCTGCCACCGAGTGGCAGTTTACTGATTTAAGAGGGACCCCACCTGAGCCCCTGAAATGGAAGGAAGAATGCTTAATGAACACCTCCCAGACAGATTTTTGAACCTCCATCATAATGGAAGGAGGACAGTTTGGGGGGAAGCCTCTGAGTGGAGGTGGGAGACTTTAAGCAAGACTCTCTTTTGAGTGGATTCTTGTGTCCAGCTCCACATCAAAGGCCCATCTTCCAGAACGAATGAGAGCATTGTGAAGGAAGGAAGAACGGTTTTAAACACCAAAGTAATAGCTGAAAGAGGCTTGCAGACAAAAACGAGGAAAAAATAAGTTAGCAGAGACAGATAGAGGTGAAAGCCACTGATAGGTGGCGGGAGTGCCATCCATCAACCTCTTTCTTGTCTGATGGGAATTTCCACTCTCTCTTCAGCATGTGTGCATGTACTGTGACAATCCTGGTATTCATTTCCCCTGTGTCCTGTCCTATCTTCCCGGGTCAACAGTCCATCTTCTATTGCTTCAGCATGGACCAACAGCTACACCACAGGGCTGCCATTATGAAGGTGGGGATCCAGAGACAGAGAGAGATCGAGCAGGCAATTGAAAACCTTTGCATTTTTTCCTATTAAAGGGCTAATGATTCCACAAGAAAACTCTATACAACATTTTATAGAAATAATTCTTCTGTCTAGAGTCTCACATATATTTTTTATTTCTCTTATTTTCATATCTGCTGGATCCTTGTTTTTAAGAGTTTGTCTATCCTGACTGCTCCTTCCCCACTGGAAGTTGTCATCCTCTGTTTGTGGCATCATGATAATTTCCATAGCAACCAATTGTGATGTGACAAACAAGATTCTGAGTTCATGTGGGGAATAGGCACCGGGACCAAGTAAATTCTTAAGATCAGAAATCTGTGTTGCACACAAATCTCTCCAGTGATTAAAAGATAAATTAAAAAAAGGGAAGAGAAATACAGAGACTATATCAGCTTTAAATAGTATATAATGAAGAGCTGCTAAATGAAATGCTTTCTACAGTTGACCACAAAGCATCTGCAGCTTTTTAATGCCAGGTTTTTATCCATCCAGCTATTTTAAGATGTGATAGCTCACACATACACCATTAACCCCTGCTCGTGGACTCTCGTGGATTCCACTCTCCTGTATCAGTAGAAGCAGCTGTAGTCCAAGGAGATTCACTTGCAGGGGAATGAAGGCAGTTCTTTCACTGCCACCCTCCCGCAGGGGTTCTGCCCAGCAAAGACCAGATTTAAATTGCTCTTGGGCTCCACAGACACCTGTACCAGTGCTGTGACTTGCAACCCTGTTGGGTCACCCAGTGAGTGATGTGCTGAATCAGGTGTCCTGGCAGCAGTCTCTCCATAACCAGCATTGTCCACATTTGGGGCTGCATTGACGGTTTGTAGGAATCATGCACTGCCACATCTCCACTCTAGATGAATCTTCCATCATCTTCGATGGCCCTGTGCCCAGAGGTGTTACTCAGGGCTAGATTAAACCTCCTATCTTTATAGGACCTAGCCTTTGTACTCACATAGGGCATGTCTATACTGCACAATAAACCCAGCTCTGACTCAAGTTTGAGCCTGGGCTCCCGTTCCATCCACACACAAATCAGTCTGACTTGGGTCAGCAAGCACTCAGGACCTGGGCCTAGGATCCTGCTAGGGGTGTGGGTCAGAACCCGAATCCTTCTGTAACCTGGGTCCACGTCCTGTCATTTTGCAGTGCAGATGCAGCTGAAGCAGCAGACCTGAGTCCAAAGGTTTGCACAGTGCAGTATGGACGTGTTAGCATGGATGTACAACCCGGGTCCAGCAACTGGAAGCTCAGGTTTGACAATGCAGTGTGGATGCTCAAGCATGGGCTTGAAAGCACAGAGTCCTCAAGCTCGGGTCCCACAGACCCAAGTTTACAATGCAAGGTAGACATATTCCTTGGGCTCAATCCTGAAGGGTGCTCAGCATCTGCATCTCCCACTGGTTTCAGTGGGAAGTGAGGCTGCTTAGCTCTTTGCAGGATTGAGCCCTTATATGTTTGTCTCTATCTAGGTACTCCAGGGTGTCTGTGATGGTGTTTTAATTATTTTTGTTCTCATGTGTATTACAGTGGAGCCGAGAGGTCCCAACTAGGATCAGGGTTCCATTGTGTCAGGCATCGTACAAACAAAAGCTAGTGTCCCTGTTTCAAAGACCTCGCAGCCCAGACAGACAAAAGGTGGGGAAGGAAACAGAGACACCATGAAGTGAAGTGATTTGCCCAAGGTCACCAAGCAGGTTAATGGGAGAGCTGGGAATCCAGGTTTCCAGTGTCCCAGTCCAGTGGCCTATCCACTGGACCATATGCATGTGAATATGCATGTATAATAGGTATGTACTGTTCCACAATTTATCACATGGCTCTGCAAGTTTTGATAGATATTAGCACATATATAAATACATAAGATATATATACACATGTATAGGTATAACACATACCCATACAGAGCAGATTTTCATTTTTCTGAACCTTGTCAATCTGAAATGTCCTCCTCTGAAACCTGGCAGTGTTCCCCAGCATGAATCACTTGCAGTATAAATCCACTGTTAGGTGAAGCTCCAGAGTTAACTGAATGATTTTGATCTCTTCAGAACTTTAAAGATAACTGGGGTAGTACTGTGTCATTCTAGGAGAATGGTAACACTTAATCTTTAGCTGGCCAGATGGATATTTTTAAAGAAAATATGTCGTTGACAAAATTGTTGAGAAATGTTACGGCTAAAATCAGACACAAGACAAGAGCTTATTCATTTCTCTGAATTCAGATGCGCCATCTATAAAAACAAAGGGAAAGAAAAATGAAAAACCCAAACAACCTTGTTGTATGTGAGCTGTATGTGCACACAACCCTTTGGCAGTATACTTCTGGGCACAAACTGCCATCATGCAGATGTTTAGGGTGAAGAGACTCCAGGGCTGATTGTGCAGTGTAAGGGCCTCCATCAGTTGGCAACAGGACTTCCACACAGGCAGGGCTGCAGGTGGAGCGCCTTGTGCTGTGCTTAGAACCTTGCTACGACCACGACTCACAAGAGCCCTCCCATTGAAGCCAATGAGACTGTTCTTTGAGTAAGTGCTCCTCAGCATAACGGTTGAACAATCTATTGCATGAATTATTGGATTTTTCTATCTGACAAGTCAGGGCCTGACTCTGATCCCAATAAAGTCATTAGCAAAACGCCCACTGAGCTCAGGATTGGCTCCTAAAGCCCCAATTCAGCAAAGCATTTTAGCACAATCTTAACTTTAGGCATATGCTCAAATCCCACTGACTTCAATGGGACTTATGCCCAGGCCTAAAATTAAGCATGTGCTGAAGTGCTTTCCAAATTGGGGATTAAGTGACAACAATTTTTTTTTAAAAAAGCCAGGGCAATTATTCATAAAATGTATTTTGTTCATTTATTTTAACAAGAGTAGTTTAGTTTAAATTATCTGTGCTGATAGTTCCTAATTCACTAGAGTGTATTTCATCAAAATCCTGAAGTCTCAGTCGTGTGAGACACACGGTAGCCCTAGTAAACCATTGCAGAGAAGTGAGAAGAGGTGGCCTTTTTTTTTTTTTTTATGGCAAATTAATCATGTGTGCTGATTAGCGAAATGCAGATTAGCAAGGTTCTACTGTATGCTTTGTTTCTTCAACAGAAAGTTAATTAACAGCCCTCTTCCTTCTGATAGGCATTTGTACAACAGCACTTTTAGCACCGCACAGACCCTTCATCTTAGATTATGGCTTTGCTATTTTCTTTAATGTTTTGTTACTATTATCTATCCCATATGAATTGACTCAAGTTTTTTTTCCACAGAGATCATCCCAGATGAATTCTGATATTGGTAATATTGCAACTTTCTTTATTTCGACGTAGCACTATATGGTTTAGCTCATTGTGCTTTCTCTTCTAACATAGAATTATTATTTTTTAAAAAGTTATATGCAGAATATTGGGCGGATGATAAAGATAAATGAAACTGATAAGAGTAGAAAATGTAATAAGACATCTGAGACAGAAAGCAAAAGGCTACAAAAAATTTTTAATAAAAATACAAGCCTTAGTAAGATTAGAACTTAATAGTTTCAGACTATAAAAGACCTGACATTTTTACCACTAAGCTATGAAGACTTGGGGCATGATCCCCAAACTCTTCTTACGAGGCATAGTGCTTATTTCTGGGACTACACTTGTTGAGAACTATGATAATAAGCGTTATCAGATCCTGCCTTTGGTTAGTAAATGGCAGAATGTGCAACTGTTACTTTGGCCACTTGGGGGGCCCCTATTGTGCCATGGACGTTCTAAAAATATACAGAGTATTGTTAACAGAAAGTGATAGCGTGTTCCTTAGTTCATGTCACTTGCTTATAAACTTAAATTATATTACTTAAATTACTGTGTGTTTCTTCTTTCAGACAAATAATACAAGCAATAAGGAATTAGTACATGGTTGCCTGTAGATTTTCCTAGAAGTACTGCACCTATCATGGAAATATTGTGGCTGAGATTTTCATAGCTGAGATCTGAATTCTCAGTTCCCATTAAAATTAATAGAAATTGGTAATCCAAATACAGTAGATGGCTTTGAAAAATCTCAGCCATTACGAATAATATGAGGCGTCAGACATCCTATAGACACACATGCACACCAAATTCTAGTTCAGGGGAGTGTCCACATGACACCAAGGTTCATCATCAAGTTGTCTTGCAATGAAAGTAACAAAAGTGCTGCTTCGGACCTGACTCCTGTGATCCACAATACTCTTTCAAATAGGATACTCCTTGGCACCAGAACCAACATGTGTTTAAAAACCACTAACGACATGTTCCATTGCAAAGACAGTACAAAAGTTAAATATGGTATGAATGTTATTGCCCTTTGATCTTCTGTGCAGCAGTAATAACTCATGTGGGTTGACAGGGGAAAAAAAACCACTAATTAAAGGGAACAAAGAAAAAGTTTCTAATTAAAGGGAACAAAGGAAAAGTATGTGGGCGTGAAGGTCGCTGCAGCACAGGGTAGGGGTGTTTTATCTGGCCGGGGGCATGCTGCGTCAGCACGAAGGAGAGACACTGCGATGATGGGGAGCGAGTGGAAGATCATGTGAGCAATGAATATATTGTGTCACTGTAAGAGGGAGACTGCATCTCTGAAGGAATGCTATGTCACAGAGATCAGAGTAACAACCGCAGTTAGTCTGTATTCGTAAAAAGAAAAGGAGTACTTGTGGCACCTTAGAGACTAACCAATTTATTTGAGCATGAGCTTTCGTGAGCTACAGCTCACTTCATCGGATGCATACTGTGGAAAATACAGATGATGTTCTTATACATACAAACCATGAAAAAATGGGTCTTTACCACTACAAAAGGTTTTCTCTCCCCCCACCATTCCCAATCAACCATTCCCAGTCTCTATTGAAGCCTAAGTTAATTGTATCCAATTTGCAAATTAATTCCAATTCAGCAGTCTCTCGTTGGAGTCTGGTTTTGAAGTTTTTTTGTTGAAGGATAGTCACTTTGAGATCAGAAATTGAGTGACCAGAGAGATTGAAGTGTCCTCCGAGTGGTTTATGAATGTTATAATTCTTGACATCTGATTTGTGTCCATTTATTCTTTTACGTAGAGACTGTCCAGTTTGACCTATGTACATGGCAGAGGGGCATTGCTGGCACATGATGGCATATATCACATTGGTAGATGTGCAGGTGAACGAGCCTTTGATAGTGTGGCTGATGTTATTAGGCCCTGTGATGGTGTCCCCTGAATAGATATGTGGGCACAGTTGGCAATGGGCTTTGTTGCAAGGATAGGTTCCTGCGTTAGTGGTTCTGTTGTGTGGTATGTGGTTGCTGGTGAATATTCGCTTCAGGTTGTGGGGCTGTTTGTAGGCCAGTACTGGCCTATCTCCCAAGATTTGTGAGAGTGTTGGGTCATCCTTCAGGAGAGGTTGTAGATCCTTGATAATGCGTTGGAGGGGTTTTAGTTGGGCGCTGAAGGTGGTGGCTAGTGGCGTTCTGTTATTTTCTTTGTTAGGCCTGTCCTGTAGTAGGTAACTTCTGGGTACTCTTCTGGCTCTATCAATCTGTTTCTTCACTTCCGCAGGTGGGTATTGTAGTTGTAAGAATGCTTGATAGAGATCTTGTAGGTGTTTGTCTCTGTCTGAGGGGTTGGAGCAAATGCAGTTGTATCGCAGAGCTTGGCTGTAGACAATGGATCGTGTGGTGTGGTCAGGGTGAAAGCTGGAGGCATGTAGGTAGAAATAGCGGTCAGTAGGTTTCCGGTATAGGGTGGTGTTTATGTGACCATCGTTTACTAGCACTGTAGTGTCCAGGAAGTGGATCTCTTGTGTGGACTGGACCAGGCTGAGGTTGATGGTGGGATGGAAATTGTTGAAATCATGGTGGAATTCCTCAAGGACTTCTTTTCCATGGGTCCAGATGATGAAGATGTCATCAATATAGCGCAAGTAGAGTAGGGGCGTTAGGGGATGAGAGCTGAGGAAGCGTTTTTCTAATTCAGCCATAAAAATGTTGGCATACTGTGGGGCCATGCAGGTACCTATAGCAGTGCCACTCATTTGAAGGTATACATTGTCCCCAAATGTAAAATAGTTATGGGTAAAGACACAGTCACAAAGTTCAGCCACCAGGTTAGCCGTGACATTATCGGGGATAGTGTTCTTGATGGCTTTGTGTGGAATGTTGGTGTAGAGGGCTTCTACATCCATAGTGGCCAGGATGGTATTCAGGGGACACCATCACAGGGCCTAATAACATCAGCCACACTATCAGAGGCTCATTCACCTGCACATCTACCAATGTGATATATGCCATCATGTGCCAGTAATGCCCCTCTACCATGTACTTTGGTCAAACTGGACAGTCTCTATGTAAAAGAATAAATGGACACAAATCAGATGTCAAGAATTATAACATTCATAAACCACTCGGAGAACACTTCAATCTCTCTGGTCACATGATTACAGACATGAAAGTTGCGATATTACAACAGAAAAACTTCAAAACCAGACTCCAGTGAGAGACTGTTGAATTGGAATTAATTTGCAAATTGGATACAATTAACTTAGGCTTGAATAGAGACTGGGAGTGGCTAAGTTTTTATGCAAGGTAAGCTATTTCCCCTTGTTTTTTCCTACATCCCCCCCCCACACACACACACACATTGTAAGGAGAGTGATCACTTTAGATAAGCTATTACCAACAGGAGAGTGGGTTTGTGTGTGTGGAAAAGGCCGGGGGGGGGGGGGGGGAGGAGAAACCTGGATTTGTGCTGGAAATGGCCCACCTTGATTATCATACACATTGTAAGGAGAGTGGTCACTTTAGATAAGCTATTACCAGCAGGAGAGTGGGGTGGGGGTGAGAAAACCTTTTGTAGTGGTAAAGACCCATTTTTTCATGGTTTGTAAGTATAAGAACATCTTCTGTATTTTCCACAGTATGCATCCGATGAAGTGAGCTGTAGCTCACGAACGCTCATGCTCAAATAAATTGGTTAGTCTCTAAGGTGCCACAAGTACTCCTTTTCTTTTTGCGAATACAGACTAACACGGCTGTTACTCTGAAACCTTTTCTTTTTATGTCACAGAGGAGGAACACGGCAGCAGCCCCGATGGAGTGCTCTGTCAGTGCATGGCATGTCTGAGAGCAGGTCACCAATGGCAGGGAGGCTACAACAGTGCAGGAGGGCTTTTGTACCAGCTAAGGGGAATGGGGTGTATTGTTAGATTAGAGCAAGAGGGGATATTATATCAGCACAAGTAGAGGTACACTGGTTGTGCAGGGGGCAAGGAGTAAAACTGAAGTGGCAAGCATGCTGCATTGGTGGCAGAAAAATCCCTTTGCATCAACATAGAGGAAACACTTCTCCTAGGGAAATGGGAGGGAAACTGCAACAGCCTGGCCCAGGCCACTGCATCAGTGCAGGGCTGTTTATGTTGCACTAGTGTGGGGTGATGGCAGCATCTCAGCATGGAAGGAGCGTTATGGGCGCCCCTTGAGTCAGGTGACTAATGTGTCAGGGCAAGGAAGGATGGACACGACATAATGTAGGAGGGCTTGATGCTACACAGCACAAGAGGTAGAATGCCACATCAGAGAGGGGAGGATGAACACTGCATAAGCCCAGGAGGGCACGATGCCCCATCAGCCCGGACAGTGAGGGATGGATGGTATATCTGCACTGCTGATGGATTGATTGTGTGTCAGTGGACGTATGGGATTGACACCAAGAAAACACTAGGGGATGGACGCTGTGTCAATGCAGGAGAGATGGATGCTGCATCACGGGGGTGAGGAGGCACGGGGAGTAGCAAATGAAACCAGATCTTTATCTTCTATAGACATGATGTCACTAACTACATGTCAGCTATGAAGCTTTTATCAGACAAGGCCATTTCCCTTACAGAACAATTCTGACGAAGCTTTCTGGTTAGAGCTGCCTATCTCCCCCTTATCTTCTGTTTTCAGTTCATTTAAGATCATTCTTTCCCTCCATGGTATCCATAGTAGAGATTGTGAAGTGATTGGTTGTGAATGCTCATTGTGAATTTAGCCCTTTCTTCTGGCTGTGAATTGTTTGGCCCTGGTTTCCGCAAATGGCTCAAGTGTTCATAACTATTAGTGGTTGTGAGGTGTGATAGGGAAGAGTGGATAACAAAGGACAAATAGCCAATGACACATATTTCAGTGTAAATTTTCAGGCAAGCAGTTTATCTCAATATTCATGAAGTGGTTGGAATTGTGGACATTCTCGCCAATACCTAGTGGCTGGCCAAATACTCATGAACAGCAAAAAATATAACTTTCAGCTCCAGAAGCCCAGGCTTCTGCCACTTGAGCCAAATTATTAACTTCTAACTGGTACAAATAGCAGGTTTTTAACTTATTTGTGGAGCAACGACTAGGAGGGGACATGAGATGACATATTTATTCAGCTTCCTATATGTGCATTTGCAAAGCACACTGGGTAAAAGGAGGAATCATACTGGCTAGCCGAGATTTTTAATGGTGCTCATATATGATGCAGCCAAAATGAGTTGTGACGCAGTTATGCCCATTATCCTCATTTTATAACCCAGAGTTTTTATACCTCGGATCCTAAGGATACATGTCAAAGGCTGAAAAGGACTGGCAGTATATGTACATGCTCATTCGTGTATACACATGAATATGTGACCTGGGAAAGTTGGCTGCTCCTTTTGCTGTGCAAGCATTGCCTCTGCTCACTGCTCATGCTGGAACTCATCCTCTAACCTAAATGATCCATAAGGACTTTTAAAGGTTCAATAAAAATGGATTTTATTTGCAACTTAACCATGCAGCTTTCACTTGTGAGCCATCCTGCAGCTTCACAGTACAGTGCCTTTCAATAATGTGACTAATATCCACTCTAACAGACTCAAGTTCACATGCTCACTCTGTTTGTCAAGTTCTTGCTGAGCCAACTGCCTCCAGCCAGATTCCCTCTTCCCATTGCTGGTGCAGGTGGGCACATACACTACATATGCCTCACCATGTAGCATTTTTAATTTCCTGGAGGGCAACATTTCTTAGGGGAAAGAAAAGGAGTGTTATTTTATTGGTTGGCTTGTTTGTTTTAAATACTTGGTCTTTCCCTTCACTAACATACAGCTCGATCTCAGTCCTGTACCTGGAGTTTGGAAACTATACAGCATTTTAATGGCAGGTCTGTCTTAGGAGGCTATAGGGATGCTGTGGACACGTATCAGGAATGAGCTGTCCCTGGGATCAGCTCGCTAACTGCAGCTGAAATCCCTAATTGGACAGATTACTTGATTGGCTGAGTGGCATTGCCAGGATAGTTCTTAAGCTCAGCAGTAGCACTTGGCAAGCAGCTGCTTATGCCTGTAGCTATTATTGCTCCTGTGTCTGCCTCGTTCCCAGACTTGCTCCAGCCCTGCTTGGTTTCTGACTCCTTGGTCCTGACCCTCTGCTCTGACTCCTGGATCTTGTCTGCATCTCCAGCAACTAGGCTGGACCACCACGTCTCCAGCCACTAGGTCAGAACACTCTGGCAACTAGGCCAGACTGCCCAAACCCCAGTCTGTGACAGCAAGGACTAAATAAATCAGATGGTGCGTGCATACAATTAAAATTGCTAGCTATGCCATAACTCCACACAGTCCCTTGGAAGAGCCTTTGGGTATGTTTACAATGCATTTAAACACCCGTGTCTGGCCCGTGTCTCCTGACTCAGGCTTGTGGGGCTTGGGCTGCATGGCTGTAAAATTGCAGTGTAGACATTTGGGCTTGGGCTGGAGCCTGAGCTCTGGCACCCCATGGCGGGGGGGGGGGGGGGGGGCAGAGGGGGAAGAGTCAGCCTGAGCTGCATGTCTCCACTGCATTTTTACAGCCACCTAGCCTAAGCCCCATGAGCCTGAGTCAGGGGACAGGCCAGCTATGGGTGTTTAATTGCAGTGGAGACATATCCTTTATGGACAACTAGCCCTCCTAGTACTACTTCCTCTAATGGGTCAGGAAATATATTCCTGGATCCTTAAGGCCCTTATAACAGTACAACTCAAAGTTATTTACATCTTACATGTTGGTACCTGGGTGCCTGAATTCATGCACACTGCATGTGTGCAGCTATTTCTTTAATTACTTGCTCTAGATCTCTGAAGCTGTCCCGGGGCATCGCAGCATATCTGCAAGCACTCTAGTTTCTGTATTCTTTCTACCATTCAGCCCAGAGGCACTTTTTTGTGAACAATGGTGAGAGATCCCTGAGTGAGGCTGCAGGCTGTCTGAGAGGCACCGTCTTGGTAGGCTCCTTGGCATGCTTCACTGTGCGTCAATTATGTGCCTGTCTCTGGTTTGGGAGGATCTTGAGGCTCCACTGGATTTGTGTTAAAAGCAATCTGACCTGACAACCAACAGGTCAAAAAAAGCATAAGGATAAAAATAACAAACAAGAGTTGGCAAGAGAAAGGAAAGAGAACATTGGAGGGGCAGGAGGGAGAGCAAGTGAGACACAGCGTGAGACGGGCACAGGACAGAGCTCAGAGACAGCTAGCTCAAAGTGAGCGGGGCAGCAGGCTGAAGGAAAAGGAGGGGACATCAGATGGGCTTGGGGCAAGAGTTTAAAATGGATCCGTGGGGAAGCTGGGAGAGCGAGAGAGCTGAGCCTGGAGAGACCCCTGGGGAAGCTGGGAGAAAGCATCAGAGGGGCTCAGCAGGAACTAACTCTAAAAAAGGTGTCTGAGGGAGGCAGACGAGTGAGACAGATCCTCGGTTTGACTTCAATGGAGACAGGCCAATATGCACTAGCAGCATGTCTGGCACAGTGTCTTCAACAGCTGACCCCATCAAATGCTACCCGTGTTGCATCCTCCCAGCTCAAAGTAAGACACACTCTGGCCGCCTCACTTTGAAAAACTGTCCCGTTCTACCTGTCTTGCCATTACAAATAGAGGAGCATTAAGAATCATTAGTTTGTAAGGGGAGCTTTAAATGCCCATCTATGAGTGGTGGGGGGAGAAAAGAAGGGGGAAGCTAACAAGGATTGTGAAAACAGCAAACCTACCTGCCTCCTTGGCTGTAATTAACTCCTATCCTAATGAAGTGAAACCAGACAGCTACTGTCACATGACGGAATACTTAGCAGGAACAGTGCTGGCTAATGAGGACATTATGGGCTGATCTCCCCCTTGTCCCCTTCTATTGTTTTAATACTAGGCTAATTTCGCTTTAATGTAGATTAATCGGCACCTTCCTGCCTGAAATCTCTTGGATAGTTTTCTTCAAATAATTTCAATTTTCCGCCAAACCCTGGATGGTTTCCCCTGTAAGGGAGCGAATCTCTCTTGGGGCCCAGAAACAAGGGTCAAATGGAGGGTGTATAGGGGAAATGAAGGAAAAACAATTCCCCATATTACATAAGTGAACGTTTAATATATGCAAGGAGATCCATCCCCCTTGTTAAACCCTCACCGTTCATTTTTTGCCCCAGATGGGCCTGGTTTGTTTTTCACCTGATGGAAGGGTAGAGATGCAAGAAGGAAACAGTGAGCAAACAAATGAAATAACATTTAGGAAAAGACAACAGCTTAGCACCGATTTTCCAGAGATACAGATTGCAAGGGCCAAATTCACTATTTGTGGAAGCAGCTTCGACTCCTTTTCCTTGAGTGGAGTTTGCTCTGTTTTCCATCAGTAGGGAATTTAGCCTGTCCTCTATTTACTCAGCACAACTGCAGTAACACAAGCTTCTCCTTACCATCTTGCTCTTGTGCCATAACCCTGGTCAGGCAACTTGAGAAAGGTAATTGAGTGTATTCAGCTTTGGCCTCTGTGTTGAGACTGTCAAGTAGGGCTCGTTTGGGAGATATGGAAAGACAGGCCGGAGACCTCCAACTCATTTCACAGAGCCACTGGAGTAACACTAAATAAATGAGTTCATGGTAGCCCTCTCATCTAGAGCTGGAACAGCAGCCTAAAGAAACAAGGAAGTAGAGATTAGCATCCTGTTACAGCTTTTGGGTGCACCTCAATCAGTGCTCCATGCTGCCCCATGGTGCCCCTGTGAAAAGGAGTGAGCTCTGGCAGGGAACAGGTACACTATTAACCTATTCATTGCTGCTAGGCTGTGGAGAGACTTTCAAAATCATTCAAAAGGAACACTGCTCAAATGAATGGAAAGGCTGGAGTTGGGTGCACATTGGCTGCATTGGGATGCACTAGACAAAGATAATTGTTAGCATTTATCACGTTTATTACAGTAGTGCCTTGGGTCTTAACTGATCCCCATTGGGCTGGGCACTGTACAAATGGCATAAGGACTAGTCCCTGCCCTGAGGAATTTACAATCTAAATAGACAAGGTGGACAAAAGGTCAGGGAGGAGGTTCCAAATATAGACCCAGAGATCAGAGTGGAAGGAAGAGATGAAGGGGTTGGTTAGTTGTCTTGGGTCAAGTAAAGGGAGCAAGGTAAGGAGTAAAAAGAAAGAAATGCAGACAGGCAGGAGAGGGTGCGTTGCTCAAGATTCTCCTATCAGTTCCTTACTTTAGGGTATCAGATTAAGTATCCTATTGGTAACAGAAACCCTGCACCCCAATGTGTGGGAGTAGTGTTCTTAGCCTGTGTTGTACTTGAAGTCAGAGTTGCCCTCTGGGCTAGCTCAGCTAGCATGAAATATAGAGCAAAGATTCCTCCTATGCCCTCTTTGTACTAGGACCTACCAAGGGACCTGCTGTAAAAGATATTTTCCAATCCTGAGTATGTAATTTCTAGGTAACGTTTCCCTTTAATAAGCAGACATCTGTAACCTTGGAAGTTCTTCGTATTTCTCATTACTGGTACCCTAATCATCTCCCTGGAAGAAAGCAGATCCTTTTACACCTGACTAATTTTGCTGCTGTTATTCAGAGCGGCTTTCACACCACTTCCTAAAACTGCCAAGACACCCTTGAACCTGTTTAGAAAAGGTTAGGATGCTAATTAAGAAAAGCTATTTTTTCCCCTAACCTGAGGGAGAAAACGAAAAGGTGCACGGGTTGGGCTGGAGTTATTTTTTCCCCCTTTTAATAAGTGAATGCCCCCACTTTCCTCTTGGGAGTGCAATGTTCCTGGAGGTCCTGTGTGCTAGCATGAATATGGGATGAGAGGTTAATTTGCAGCTCTGTGATGCACAGTCTCTCCTTTTTGCACAAATATTGATCTAAGGCTGCTCGTGTATCTATTCTGTTCATAATAACGGCAACATGATATTGCTGCTGGAGATATGCAAGGGCATCGGAGGAGAAGAGAATATAAAAAAGGAGAGACTGTGAGAGGTTTGTGGGAGCTGTGTTCTACCTGCAGAGGTGGCATTCCATGTTCTACACTTCCGCCCTTTTCATGTTAAATGTCTCTTTATTGACATTTTCCTCACTGCACTGAATGATCTTTAAAAGAGGAGGAAAACAGAAGCTTTGTTCCACGCTGGGCATTCATCACAAGATACCATTTCACCAGACGAGTTGTCTGAGCTGCCTGGGTAGAGTTTAGGAGAAGGTTGAATATAACTGTTGAGTCCTAAGGAAATAAATCTGTTTGCCAGTTTAGGATTTTGCCAGACAAACATCTCTACTCCTAAGAAGAAGAGGAGGACTTGTGGCACCTTAGAGACTAACAAATTTATCTGAGCATAAGCTTTCGTGAGCTACAGCTCACTTCATCGGTTGCATATGCATATGCAACCGATGAAGTGAGCTATAGCTCACGAAAGCTTATGCTCAGATAAATTTGTTAGTCTGTAAAGTGCCACAAGTCCTCCTTTTCTTTTTGCAAATACAGACTAACACGGCTGCTACTCTGAAACGGTCTCTACTCCTGTCACCCCCTCTGACTGCTCACTCTAAGAGAGGGGAATCATACACCACAGGAGCACCTGACATTTTTGGAGGCATGCAAATAGGGCATGCCTGGCCCTCCAGCTGCACCAAATTGGATCACATGAGGAGAGGTTGTGCTCAGAACCTGCTTCTATATTCTTGAACATGCTCAGCTTTGAGCAAAATTCCCATTACCTCCGCCTGCTGGGTTGGTTACATCACATTCCAAACAAAAGTCACCTAAAATCCTCTTTCAGTAAATAAGACGGCTGTAAATTAGCTGATTATTCAACTCCCCGTACTCATTTCCATTTTCTAATGCCATCTTTCACTTGCTTCTTTTTTGCATTTCTCTCAACCTTGGGTTTAAAGAATGAGTAAGACACACGTGGCTGATCTGAGGTCTTATCCTGTTTTGATCACTTTAAACTTACACGACTCATCCATGTAGAGATGACATGCAGCCAACCTTACAGAACTTCTCTCTTAGATTCTTTATGTACTTTACCTGCTATGGCAGGGAAATGTGAGTCTCCAATGAAAACTTATGTAACCTTCCCCACTCCACAGTTGCAGCTGCTGTCTCCACCCATTAAGCTAAAATCCACCCTCAGTGTTTCAGAAGACTAATAGTGGTTGTCTACAAATCCTGTGAGTTTCAAGTATTCCCCCTGAGTCCAGAGTGTGGGTGGGCACCTATGGTCCAGCTGAATCCTGAAACTAGTGAGATGGTAAGACACCAGCAAGAACCCAGCAAAGGGTCGGATCTTGCAATTGTCTCCTCCTTGTGACCCCCTCGATTATCACCAAAGACACAAGGCCTGTTGGACTTACAGAAATGGGACTGGTGGAGCAGGAGGCCTGTTGGGTGCTGAGGAAAGGACGTTACTGTGGGGATAGGGATATGGTTGTGGCAAAGGGAAAGAAGACTGGAGAGGGGAGGAGAGGGGAGGGAGAGGAGAACCTGAAAATGCTTGCAGTAACCTCCAGATAGGCATCTTGGATGTGACTCTGCTGTCTTGCACCTTGTGTAGTTATTTACATCTCTGCAAAGTGGGTTTAAGCATTAGCAGTCTGCTCTGGTGTTTTATACCCACTTTTCACAGTTGAGAATGACAACACCAGTGAAAGGCAGTGGAGAATCAGACTTACCTGAATGGACCGTCTGTCTAATCCATCTATTTGTCTACTCCATGTAGCCACTTGTCTAGGGGAATATCTTCACTAGGTATAAAGCTAACACAAAATAAGAACACACCTTTTTCCCTAGGCTGTCTTCACGGGCCGAAAGGTGTGTGTTGTTGCCGGATAGCTAAGATGCATTAGCAATCCCACTGTTTTAAAAAACAAAACACGGTGGAGACAAGAAAATTTAGTTGCAGGGCTTGTGTGTATACTCTGTTCTGATTTTATTCCAGGGTAATTACTCTGCTTTGGAAATGCACTAATTTTTCTGAAATAGAGTAACTTTTATTCCAGAATAGCATGTTCACAGAGGGAGCTATTCCAAATAGCTATTCAGGATAATTCCCCATGAAAACAAGACTTTACTTTGAGGTAAACTAGGTAAGGGTAACCCCAGGCAGGGGTTATAGAACTGACCTCACTTAGCTACCTCATGATAATCCCTACAAGTGCCTTGTTTCACCGTGGGGTTTACAGCAAGATAACTATCATACGTTACTTATCTCACTGTAAAAACCCCACCATTGTGCCAGTGAAGACAAGGTGCTAGTTCTTATACCGTGCCCACAACATGGTATTTGACCACCTCTGAAATGTAGGAGGTTCGTTAGTGGTGGTCCCAGCTATTGATGACACAAGTTAACACGGCTGCTACTCTGAAACAAGTTAATTGGTTACTGTGCCAACAACCTAACGTAAGGCCTTATGTTGGCAATGAAAGTCAACTTATGCCACTACTACTTTGCAGACAAACACCCTTGTGAAGAGCCCAGCAAATTAGTGGGAAACTGGCCCATCTGTGGTCAGAAGGAGGAATTCCCCTCCTCCTTCCTTCCTTTCACATTTGTTCATGGAAATGAAGTCTATGGCACAGGCGCTTAAGTCAGACCCTTGAGACTTGAAGTCCTTAACCACATTAACAGCTGGAGGTCCATTATTATTCATTGAATCTGTCCCGGGCCGATTGGAATCCTCCTTTTAATTGTCTGCACTCCCCTCTGTCCCTTTATCACTAAAGAAAGGAAGAAAGAGGGCAAGAGACACTGCAGTTGAGTTATCTCATTACAGATCCTGGCCCCAGAATGGGAAACATACTTTGAATCTGTTCTTTCCCTGAAGAGAAGGGAGGGATAGCTTGTCCTATTTTACATATTAATGATAAAATGACAGCCCCCTCTATTTTTGCATATCTCCCCCAGCATGCTGCAGTTAATAATTCACATTTCATTAGCGGATGGCCTTCCCGTGTTTCTTTTCTATCGATGAAGAGATGGGAGAAGGCTTAAAGGGATGGGAGGTGGGACAGGACAAGTGTAAACAGCTTTTCAAAACAATCAAACTGGATGTAAATCAGAGAGCTTTCTGAGTAGGGGAAGTTTCTGAACTTCCTAGCTTTTTACCAGTTCAACCTCAGCAGAGCAAGGGAGCCAGAATTCATGGTGCCTGGTTTAGAATTTCCATGGTAATATAAGTGATTACATTAAAGAGCATGTCATGGCCTGGTGCTGCTCTCAGTATGCTTCCAAACTGGGGTACATGGGCGACTGTTTTATTCAGAGTCTGGTGCTACCTCTTGTGATCCAAATCTGAAGATGCCAGCTCTGCTTCAGGTGTATGTCGAGAACTGAATTGGCACACCTGCCCTCCCACTACCAGGGGTGCACTGTTTTGAATAAGGTGGCTCAAGGAAGTATAATCTCTGAAAAGAAGTGCAAACAGGTCCGGCTGCCAGTTTAAAGAATTTTACATAAGGAAACTTAGTCTCCCAGTGTCTGATTTTACTATGCACTGAAACATTAATCAACTTTTGAACCATGTACTGCATGAAATATTCATATCTCCTTCCAGTGAAAAACAACACAAACCCCAGCTAGTTTATAAAGCTGTCGTATTCTGGACCTTCAAGGATTACTGTGTCATGTCCACCTAGGTATGTTCCATGAGTGCTTCCTTCCCCTTAATGTGAGACCAGGGAGACGTGAAAAATACTGTAATATGACTCTTCCAGTGTATCTAGGTTTGGGAGCCAACTGATCTTGGCTTGAGGTTTGTTGGATACAAAGGCTGATTAGATTTCCATTAAGGAGAGAGGGATGGGGTTTAATGTAATTTTCAAACCTAATTTCATGGACAGCCAATTCTTGCTGGTATCCAATGGCAGACAATTTCACTATTAAAACATTTTGAAGAGAAAGCATCTTAGACCATCCACCCTTGAAAAGTGTAGAGCCCATTCCAGCAGGTCCCCAAGGAAAAGTCCGTTACCGTGCACTGTGCTATCTTGCAGGATGCATCAGGATTTTGTGACCTGTCGGAATCGTCACACAGTTTGCATAGATCGCTGAACTCTGCCAATATCATTTCTGTTCTCTTGACATTATCATTGTTTATTATACTTGAATTATGGCTTTGTTCCTTAATATTAAATTGCATATATAAAGGGCCTTCCATTAGAAGATGTCAAAACATTTTAGAACAATTAATGAATGAGGCCCTGCAACACTATTGTGGGGTGGATAAGTATTAATATCCCTATTTTACAGCTGGGGAAACAAACCCATCCTGTACTTCAGCTCGATCTTTCAGTAATGTCATAATCCTAGAATTATGATGCCATTGTTATCATGGAAATAACTGTGATTTCATAAAGTCTCCATAATGACTTTACCGCAGGACCCACTAGGTCTGAGAAGATGAATTGTGAAGGTTGTTTAAAACAAGGGTTTTTCTAAATGTATCTCAAATACCTAGCAAATGTGGCATGGGAGAAAAATGGAAATAGAATGAAAAATAAATGGATTCATGTTGTCAATGTGATGCATGTCATCGCTCCCATTCTCAGATGGTCTAAAGCCCTAGCAGGACTATTGCCCCAACTAGGGATCAGAGCCCCATTGAACTAGGCACTGTGTGCTCATAGAATGAACAGTCAGTCTCTGGCCCCAGAGAGCTTCCAGTCTCCACCTGCTGTCAAACTCTGTAAAGAATATTACAAACAAACCTTTGCTCTATTGCTGACCTTCCAATCACTTTCAGTAGTGATTCCACAGAAAGGTATCTACAGGGAGAGAAGCACAGACAGTCCAGAAGTTAAGAAGTACAAAGTATTGGGCCTTCCAGGAAGGAAACACATCAGGCCTGGTTACAGCAGCAACAAAACCATCCATTGACACATTTTATCTGCTAATTCTAGAAAACCTGCTCAGGTTCTCCCCAGTATTATTACTATAATTTATTTATTATTTATTTGTATTACTGTAGCACCTAGAAGTCCTAGTCATAGACGAGGACCTCATTGTGCAAGGCACTATGCAAACGACAGTCCCTGCCGCTAAAGAATTTACAATCTCACTATAAGACAAGAAACAACAGGTGGATACAGACAGACAAGGGAGTGCAAGGATGCAAGGAGACCATAAATATAACTTTTCTAGCTGCATTCTCCATATGCATCGAGTGGGAGCTCTGGGAAGTATCTCTTGCAGAGGCATTTACTGGGACTGTACATAATTTTTTTTCCAGGAGAGGAAAGGGATGCTGAAGCTGAACATATCACTCTTGGAGCAGTCAAAGATCAAGGAGGAATATACAGAACAATAGAGTGGCAGCATCCCTCAGCTGCAATTAGGGGGGCGGGGGGAACAAATGTTAGAAACCATACGAAAGGTTGTCCAGACTATGGCACTAGGATCAGAGTGGATGAATCCTACTACAGTTATTAGAGAGAGAAATTCTCATTATTGCTTCATACAATGCTTTTTAAAATGCAATGGAGTTGTCAGGCCTGATTCTCCCCTGTGCTAGGGTGCATTGTGCAGCTCTGGGCATGTAAATAGGCAGGCAAGCTGGCCTGTCCCGCTACCTGGGATTCTCCTAGTATAGAGGTCTTACTGAGTGGCATTGAGCTCTGTGCAACCCCTCTGACATCACCCACCCTGGTATAAGGGTTGTGGCCAGGGGAAACTGTATGTGGCTGGAGTGCCTCTGAATTCCAGCTACTCCAGGCTACCAGAAGGACCCTTGCAGCCATTGGCAGCTCTGAAGCTGCTTTAATTTACCCTAAGACCCCAAACTGGCTCCCAACTGCCCCCAGATTTGGGTAGCTAAAAATGTGGCTTACAGCTATGTGTGCCTCTCTCTCTGGAGTCCTGTCTCTAACACAGCTTAGCTGGACCCAAGAATTTGGACAATTGATCCTTTGGGAGACATCTTGGGTTTGATTTTCCTCTTATGTATACTGGAGATACTCCTTATTCACACCAGCATAACAATGAGGAGAATCACTCCCCTACCATCTCATGTTTAACAGCACAGCAGCTAGGGCTGCCAATGCCTCCAATACCTCCTAAACTGCAGATTATGCCCATTTTTGAACAAAGCTCTACATTCCAACTTCTGGTTTTGCAGGACATAAGAATTAGAAACCAAAGCGAGCACTACAGAGAGCAGTTGAAAACAAGTGGTTGCCAGAACATCAGTTATAAATACTGACGTGCAGCCTACGGACCAATTCTCAATGCATTGCTGGGAGTGCAGGATTTTATGGGAGATTTTGTAAAAGGCAGTTACTCCAATAAATGATATAGCAGGGCTGTAAAGAAGCAAGGGAACAGCTCAAATGGTATTTCAGAAAATCACAAAAATATGGTTACAGGGGACTGTAAGAGTTCCCAGCTCTTTCAAAACTTTTTGTAGAAGCTAATCATCCTGCAAGACACTTCCAAATTGTCTGTAACTGCAGCTGGCTCCATTGGATAAGGCATCACTTTACACCCTCCGGCATGCACACTGACTGACTGCTGTGAATTCTCCTGCAACATGACACAAGAAGATGATTAAAGGCCTGGTCATTACTACCCAGAATAAGATTTATGCATCTCTCAGCAGACTGGGCTTGATATCAAAGCTACACTAGGCTAATAGTTAATGCATGAGGTAATTCCTAGCATGGCTCATTCTCTGCAGGAGTCCTCTGATGTGGACAGTGGCAAAAATATCTCTCTGCCTTCCTGCTTTCTTTCGGAAAAAATGTCTTGTTGACATTTTTTTCAATTCCCTAAGAAAATTTGGTGCTCATGAAGGTGAGAATCTGATATCACTGTCTAGATACACCCATAGGAGAGGCAGGTTCTGAGCATTATTACAAACAGCTCTGTCAATGGTTTCAGTTTTGACCTGCACAACCTCCTTCTGAACCAGGCCTCAGTTCCCTAGTGTCTCTCACTCTTGACCTGAAACATGGTTGGCAGTCACTATTCAGGAGAAGCAAATGATTTGAATAGCAAAGAATACCAGGGTGCTGGAGGTCAGGACTGAGGTACAACAAGAGAGATCTGAAGGGAAAGTGTGGCACACCTAGATCAAGTTGCTCACTTTCGGTCCAATGGCACTGGGCAAGACTATCCTTCAGCTTCTCATAGTGGTGCTCAGATCGTGCTAGCAAACTCCATGCAAAGATTCAGCACATCCAGGGTCTTCTTAACTAGATAAGCCTGACCTAAACTTGACCTCTTTCCTAGTGTAGATGTGAGATAACACCAGTAGCTTGTTTTAGTTGGTCAAATTGTAGCCTATGCTCATGCTTCCATATGTTAGCTAAATCTGACCTAAATGCACCCACTTTTCCTACTTCACAACAAATCCCTCCATTGCAAACCTGGTTATTGTCCAATGACTGCACCCGTCCAAATATACAATTCCATAAGCAATTCTGTACCAGGGTATCATGGGACTCCTGTGTATCTAGACCACAGTTCCTGGCATTGCTTTCTGGAGGAGGTATAGCATAGGAGAAACACCAGCTTCCGTGCAATAGAAGTCCTAGTCATAGACTTTACCTGGTCCATCTATGCGTGCATCCTGAAGGGCTCCTAGAGGTTCTCTTGCTGACCAGGTTCCTCCTCCTTCACACACACTTGTTCTGCCTGTTTGCAAACTCCCCTTGACTTTGATGACATGAATCCATTTCTCACCTGTTCGTGAGGCTCCAAAGCCTCTGCATGGCCTGGGAAGCTAGAAGAAGGGAGCCAAAGAACATGTTCTTACATGGGGAGAGTAGTTTGGGAATTCAGTCTATGCTATAGTCACTGTGCCCAGTCAGATGGCCTGGAAAGCAGGGATGGTGCTCTCATCAGTAGGATGGGTATGGACATGTGCTGCAGGGACACTGGAAGAACAAGGTCCTATGACTGCATGTGTCACATAGAACTAAGACTGTCACCACTGGTGAGTTATAGGACAGGTGTGGGTATCAGGACAGTTCAATGAACTGTTTCAGAATTCGGAGGGTTATCAAAGTCTCTTGCAAAACAATCAGCAGTAGGAAGGAGATGAAAACACGTCTGGCAGTTTGTCTGTCTTCTCGGTTTCCTGCTGCCATGTTTTCCAAGCCTCACTTTTCAAGGTGAGGCCGTGACCCTTTTTGAATAAACTCCAGTGACATGGAGCTGTTGTTCTGGGTCATGGTCACACAGCAGAACTTTCTGAGAAATCACTGTCACCCATGTCACTTGCTAGGTGGTAGTGCTGAAAGCCTTCGGACTCTGGCATTCCCCGTTTCATTTCACAAACAGAGCCCAACATACACACTTCAGTCAGCAATGCCTTGCCCACTGGGAACGCCTCACTGTCCCGTGATCCCCCCCCTCATATTAAAACCAGCAGAACTACGCTACCAGCCAGAATAATGTGTCCTCAGGCAGAGCACTCACATGCCTCCCTTATTATCTTGCAAAGGGGTGGCGAGGAGAGGAAAAAATACACAGCTATTATTATTGGTTTATATATTCTAGAAAGAAAGCCTAGCCCTAAACTGACATGTCCTTGCTGTGCTATCTACTCTGAGGAAAGGGTCAGGCCGGGCTGAGTGCAAAGCTACTGTGAAGTAAAGTGGAAATAACCAAGCCGCCTGCTGTGGTTTTACTGCCCAGTTAGATTTCAAGAAGGTGAAAGGAAATGACAAATCTGGAAGCCATCGGTTTGTGCTGTCTGACAATTAAAGGCACATTGCCTCGTTTTCTGGATTCTGCAAATTTACACTTTCCTTGTGTTGTACACAACTAAGGGTTCGTTTTTATTTTAAAACCAGTTCTTCAATCATATAGTCTTAAAAAGAGTAACCATCTGAGGCTGGGGGCAACTCCATCATCACTGAATGTTATCCTGCTATATTAATCATGATGATCTTAATCGGTTGTAATTGCTAAAATCATAGCTGACTCTTGTCAAACCCATGACTTCCATCATGATACTGAGTGGCTTTGAGAAATAAAATAGATCTGCCCACTTTTCATTATTTATTTTTATTGCTTCTGATCATTTGTAATCACTACAGCTCTCCTGGTACTTCTCCTAAGAATAGGGGTATTAATCTGATTATTGTGGTCAAATTCCAATTTTGGTAATTACATTCTGCCAACCTAAGTTCACCCCATGCTTTCAACCAGATATAAAACTGTTCTCCCCTTCACATTGTATATATATATATATAAGGATGCTGTGTGCTATGAAATAACTCTTTCATTCCATGAAGAGCTGGCTGCATTTCAGTGTTGGGTGAATTATGCAGTTGTGGTACCAGCTGCATTGTAATTAGTGTCGCAACTAGTTTCTATTGTATAGTAACTCAATTCCGGCTCCCCTTCTAACTTCCAAATGATGTTAATGTTATATTTATGTTAATAGCATCTGTGGAACCTTAATTCTGAGTTTCTTGACTTTCAAACATTTAGGTTTTTCAAACTGCCATGGCCTAATAAGGTCCTTTTGGTACAAGGCACATGTACTGTATTTAAACCCTTAACTCTCTCTTAGGGCCTTATCCAACCCCAGGCAAATCAATGAAAAGAATTCCATTGACTTTAATGGGCATTAGATCAAGCATCTAATGAAGTTTTTTGTTTGGGATCTGATGAGGTGCTTAGGGATCCTTTGGGATAATAGGTCCATTAGGAATGTAAGTTACTATTCTTATAAATCATGACATCCTCTTATTTTGCTCTGAGTGTATTCTGATGCAGTTCTCAGAAAATACAAATATATTGTGACTGGCTTCTACTGGTATGCAAGTTTTCCTCTTGCTGGAATGTTCTTTTATGAGAAGGAAGTTTTCACCTTTAACAACAAAAATCTTATGATGAAACCTGCAAAGCATGCTACTTCTACAAGTGGGATGATGTATCATAAATACACATCTGCCAGCAGAGCGGGGGTGTGGGATATGGTTTTTATGGGTGCCCATCCCACTATCAAGGTGAAATCTTTACACCATAACAAGGTACCCACAAAGCCAGGAATCTGAGTTAGTTTCTTATTTAGTCATTCATAGTATTAGCAGCACTGCAGGCCCTGAGTTTTTCTACCCAGGATATAAATATGCAATATTTTGGCAAACTGCCAGTGTTTGGGAAATGCGCATCTCTCACTGAGGACAACTGGGATCTCTGCCAGAGTTGTTTTTTTTAATAATATTTTTAACCAAACTGTTTTAAAATTAGCAAGGTGCATTCAGCTGAGTTCAGAGTAGTGGATCATTTGTGAGGAGAATGTGTTATTTACCACACACAGGTTACTTACAAATACATTCCTGTGGGCCCAAACTTGTTTTAAAATATTTTAAATCAGGGGTTAAAATCCCTTCAAAGGGGAAGCAGAGCCACACAGATGTGGGTGTGTTTTTATGTGATATTTATATTACGGCATCATAACATTTGTGTTGCAATGTATCAAACAAAGCACACCACAATGGCCTTTGCAAAGCTCAGACAGGTAGAGGCACTACCTGATGACTCTTATAAATGGGCTGGAGCTATACTCTAATCTGTTCTGGTGCCCTGTAACTCCCAAATTAAATGGATCAGGAGTGTCATGATGCAGAACACCCCACCGGAAGAAACAAAAGGCTCCTTTCCCCATAGGCAGATAGATGATAAGTCTTGCAGGGCAACCCATTTCTAATTCCAAAGACACAAGTCCTGTCTTCCCCCTTTGCATTGCTTTGTCACTAACAACAAGGGCTAGATCTCCAATAAACACAGACTAGAGTGTATGAAGGGGTATGGGGAAGAGGATTGTGGGAGGAACGTTTTTCCTGAGGAGGGAAGGGTTAAAATAGCTACAGGGGCTTGTTCACTCCATCACATTTTTTAAAAGGTTCCCATTTTCATTCAGCAGCTGCCATGATATTCCCAGTGATGAGTAGGATAAAAAGTCATTGCAGCTGGCAGTCTGCCTTTCCATTCCAGAAACAACCTGAACCCTTGAAAATGCAGCAATGACTAAACCAGCAGAAAAGGAAGGGTGGGGAGGAGAATACAATGTGGATTTCTCCCTGATGTGTCAGTTTCCCTTGGCTGTGGGCCCACACGCTTGTCTGATAATGTTATTTCATTTCCTCACCTAACTTGCCATCCAGTTGCTCCAAGCATGTCAGGCTCAGTGAGAGTGGCGGTTGTCCGAACCCCAAAGTGAGGCTAACAACTCTCTGGATCAATTGATGGATCATCCTCTCTCGCTCTTCTTGCTCTTGGGAATTAAGAAAAAGGGTATATCCCACTGAGAATTATTGACAGGCTAAGCCAGGGGACGGAGGGGAGGGGAAGAGAGGAAGGGAGAATTAAAAGGAACTATTATGAGTTATGGTCAAGCAGGTCCCTTGGAATAAAAAGAGAGATGGAGATGGAGAAAATGTAACCAGATTTGAAACAGAGAAAGGCTTTGGGCATGTATTTTGAATGGTGAGCAAGGTAGATAATGACCAAGATACAATATAATTCACAGAATTTGTGTTCAAATAGGTTCCATCTTTTGCTATAAAAGATAATACCTAAAAGGCTGAATAGCCCACAACTGTACAATAACGTATCTACTGTTTCAATCAAAAGGCTGCTAGGTTCCCACCTCTTTGTAACACAGGACAAAATAATAGACTCAAGCTACTACCCATGGAGCCTCAGCATCTGGCCTTCATGGCATTGCATCAGGGTATGAATGTCGCATTTGCAGTGTCACGATGCAGCAGCATCGCTTTGTGATGCTGTGTCGCAACACCATGCCCCAACATCGCCATGTGAAGGTGCTCAGAATTATTGTGGGGCTCTCCAACTACTCTCCATGCTAGGACTGCAAAACAGAGAGCAGACCTACCATAAATTGGGATGTCTTAATTTCAGGGCAGAGCACACCACTAGAAAAAAAAGTATCACTTTCTACTTTGTCAACTCTCACCTTTGGACCACTATGACTACAAAAATGTACTGTGAGTCGTTTATTCTGTTCTCACCCCAAGTCTTTGGCAGAGAACGTGAGCAAGCTCTTGCATGATAAGAAAAAAATGAACAAAAAAATCTATTTGATCTGGGATTCCCTTTGGCCAGAATTTCCCTCAACTTTTGTGTCGTGCAATGGTTAGCTGCCCACTTTTGCCCCTGAAGAAACTATAGATTGTTGATGCTGTATGCACTTGTATATAGAGTGTAAAGTGTTCTGAGATCTTTGGAGATGACAGAGTTAGGTTACTGAAGGTTGCTATTATGTTTACACTATGTTTTGTTATTTGAGGCCCATTTCTCCAAGGTCCATGTGTGTTTGGGCATGTGCAATTGCCTGCCTATTTTGCCCATGCAAGCTCTGCAGCTGCACATGCAGACCAGGTGTTTGTATGCACAGAGGGGCGTTCGGACTCATTTTCAAGCACAATATCCAGTTTGTATGGGCTACTTCATGTGCTTCAAATGAACATTCCAGGGCCTGTGTTATGGAAAAAGTCAGACTAGATCATCAAAATTGTTCCTTCTGAGCTTAAAATCTACTACATCTCTGAAACAACAGTGTGATGGGGTGTACCAGGCCTTTGCGACCCCCTGCTGGAGGCTCCATTGCTCTGTTGCCCCTGCACCCCATCCCAGGAAACAGTTCTCTGTGATGAAACGAGCAGCCATTTTAGGAATCAGTGAGATCTGATCCTCCCGTGGCCAGAAGGGCTGGGGATTAGCAACAGCCAGTCAAGGCTCAGCAGGCTGAAACAAAATGAGCTGCCTGATGTCAGTGAGTCAGTTCCTGGCTGGAGCCAGAGGAATGAGGAGGGATGCTCCCTAGGCTAAAGCCAGAGAAACCAAGCTGGGCCAGGGCCCGTTGTTGGCCACACACAGGAGTCCAGATGGAACCCTGCGGATTTAATTCCACAGAGCAAATTTAACTGGGAAAGGTGAGAAACTATTTTGCTTATAATTGGCTCTGAAAGCCAAGGAACTGCTTCTAATTTGAGTTTGTTATACTCCAGAAGATGGTTTGGACTCTGTAACCAGGCCACAAGGCCAAGCCACAAAAGACCTGCAGAGGCTGAAGGAGGTGCTGGGTGCTGAAGAGAATGGCAGTGTGGCACCCGACTATCAAGGAGGCACTCGAGGTGAGTGCATCCTACTGCTACCAGCCTTGAACTTGATCCCATTGGACCTGAGGCTTAAACTTCCTGAAAATCAAGCCCTCCGTGTGACTTTTTGTAGGGAATATGCACTGTTCTAGTGTGCATGTGGCTCAATAACAGTCCAACTCAATGAGACATGCCTCTGATTAATCTGATATACTGTGAATCCTCCCACCCTCTACCAGTCCCCTCACCAGGAGGAGGAAATCCTGGGTTTCTTGGTAGGGGTTCTGCACCCTTAATGTGGGTCCATTGTGACATTTCAGCAGTTGGTCTAATCAGCCAGCTACAACACGGGTATTTCTATAAAATAATCATCTCTCCACTTGAGACTCCTGTAAGTTGGTTCCATGACTACAGTTCATGTGGGGGCTGGAGAGGGGAGAAAGAACATTTTGATTTTCTTTTATAGCTTCTGTACAGAGGTCAAACTCTTCTCTAATATTTCTAGAGTCTAAAAGTAATGGTAGTGCAGGATTACTCTGCCAGTACTAGAGAGGCCTTACAGGGTTTTCCAATGCAGTCATTTTCCTTCTTACTTTCCTTTTTATTATCATTTAAGTGCAGAAACAATTGGTCTCAATTTAGAAAGGGTTATAGTCCAGAAATAGAACAGTCTTTTTGTAATATTGCTCTGTTTCCACATCAAGGGGGGCCGGGGGGGCGAATAGTGCCACTAGCGATTTGGTGTTATAAGAGGCGTAGGGGTATTCCTAGTGATTCATGTGGAAACTTACCAAAGAGGAGTCCGGAAAAAACCTACGTTTATCAAAACTCTTGCTGTTTCCCCTCCTAGGAAAGCGAAATAATAGGGAGCAAAGTTTAAGTTAAGCTGTGTCAAGAACATGTTGTTCAATAGCTTTTAATTAAAAACAAAAAACAGAGCAGCCCCTCAGATCTTGATTTTGTTTTTAAATTTAGTGTTTGGTCGTCCCAGAAATGGAAAGTAACCTCTCTTTAGCTTGCCATACTGACTGAAGGGTTATACAAAGGGAAATTCTCACCCCAAGAAGGCCTGTCATGGCTTTCCTCTGTCCATCTGAGCCACAGATTTGGCCTCCAGATTCCCTGAAAGCCATTGCCTACCAAGCATTCCACTTAATTCGAAGGAGAGAGCTCCTTTCTAAACAATACATTGAGATGTAGGGGAGATTCCCTCTCTCAGCATCTCATGTAGCTCTCGGCATAAATCCCTCTTTGAGTTGTAAATAGTGATGCGTGAACCTCAAAAGTACAAGGTCTTCAGTGTGCTTCGGATAAATCTTGCAAAGTTGAGTATCAGAAGCATCTATAAACAATCCAGCCCTTTGAAAGTTTCCTCCTGCACCAACCCCCACCTTCGTTCTCCCAAACAGCTCCTTCCCTTCTGTCTAATCCCAAGTCTTTGTCCCACTTCCTCAAGACATATCATGATTCCTTTCCCTCTCAAATACAAGTAAGCTCTATAACCAGGGCCGGCTCCAGGCACCAGTGAACCAAGCAGGTGCGTGGGGTGGCAAATGTAACGGGGCGGCAGGATGTCGGGCTCTGGGGCAGCAGTCTACCCTCAGTGGTGGTGGGAATTCAGCGGCCGAACCATCAGTCCGCCTCCATTTTTGGCGGGCAGGATTCCGCCTCCCCGTTTGGCAGCAAGTTTTTTTGTTGTTTTTTTGCCGCTTGGGGTGGCAAAAACAATGGAGCCAGCCCTGTCTATAACCCATCCTCTCTCCCGGTAATCGTCTGCTGCCCCTGTCTCCTCAGGCCCTGGAGCCTTGATGATTCCACTGTGAGGCCTGGCAGCCTCTCTGCTGAGCCTAACACACTGTTTATAAGCAAACAGCACATGGTCTGGGACTTCCCCAGAAAGGAGTAAACCACAATATGTTGAGGTTCATGCCAGTTCATATTTTGAAGCATCTGCTGAATTTGAGAATCAAACTTGGTATCCTGTGTATATCCACCCAGGTGCTACCATAAACCACAGAAAGAAAAGGAGTACTTGTGGCACCTTAGAGACTAACAAATTTATTTGAGCATAAGCTTTCGTGAGCTACAGCTCACTTCATCGGATGCATGCATAAACCATAGCCTATTGTTGAATTACGATATGCACGACAGAGGAGAAAAGCTAACTCAGAACATACTGGCATTTTTATTGAAAGAGAGGGTGAAAATTGAGGGAAATATATTAGAACCGAAAAGTAAGACAGGCTTTGGAAAACAATCCCTACTTTCTGATGTGGAAATGTGCCTAGCCCCTCTTTGTTATCTGCTCAACAGCTATCCTTTCTAGCTGTACTTCATCCGGGGGATCCAATCAAGTCCTCTTTTATTTTGTTTTACATTTCTAATGCGCAGCGGCATGTTATGCTGATTACTAAGCGTCCCATGATGTTAGGTTATGTCACGTAACGAGGCAATGTGATGGGATGCATGGTAATGTGATGTGACATAATGCAACATGATCCATCAGACCCATCTCCAGACATTCATCCAGAAGGAAATGGCAATCCCCAGTGGAGGTTTGGGAGGAGCCTCAAATCTGTCCTCTAAAAACCAATCAGATTTCATAAAGAAGGTAAAAACTGAAGAACATTTCTTTACAAATAATGTCTGACAATGTCTTGGTCATACATTGAACAGGCACATGCACTGATTCAAAATGCTATAATGTGCTTTTTAATACAAGGATGGCAGCTCAAATATACTGTTAATCATTATCAAACAAACAAAAAACAACAATCCCCAAACAGTGATAATTCATGCATTAATTAAGTAGCCTCTTACTCCACCTTTTCATGTTCTCTGTATATGTATATACATCTTCTTACTATATGTTCCATTCTATGCATCCAATGAAGTAGGCTGTAGCCCACAAAAGCTTATGCTCAAATAAATTGGTTAGTCTCTAAGGTGCCACAAGTCCTCCTTTTCTTTTTGCAGATAAAGACTAACACGGCTGCTACTCTGAAACCTGAAAATTCATCCATTATTATCAGAATCAGCCAGTGAGCATGAGGAAAGAGAGACATTATCAACACAAGTAATCAAATTACATCAAGAAAAGCTGCTCAGACGATAGCTGATGCCCTTCCTGCACTTTGTGGGACAGACACTATTTGACTAGGTCTGTTTTGTGTCTTGCTGGGCAATTAAAGAGTCCCAAATCTAGTCCATATGCTGTGATTTAACTACATTGGCTCTTCATGGTGCAATGTTGCCTCGATATATGATGGTGTGTTGAGTCATGGCATGGCAATGCGGTGTCACCATCTATGATGTAGAGATCACAATATCACTATGAGATTATTTTGCCTCAAGACAAATACAAACAGGTGGGCACCTAGCACAATGCTCCACCATTTTGGTCCAGAATAGAGGGCTCAGACACTCTGGCCCAACCATTCTAGTGACATTTTAAAGAAAGAATGGTGGGATAACAAGGGTTCAGAGTTCTGCAAAGATTCAATCCCATCCACTAAATAATCCACTTTTAAAAGTAGGTATATTTTGAATGAGGGAGCTATAGTTCCAACCTGAGGGATTCTAGTGGCTCAAGCTTCACATATGATGTAACTAGAACCCCTCAATGGAATTTATAGCCCCATAATTCACAACTGCTTGCTATCTGATCCTCTGTACATAGCAGCACCTGTCAGGAATTTATTACAAATGCATTTTTATACCAGACTTCATAATAAGTAAAGAAAGAATCCAGCTACCTCCAGTGGCCTTTTAATCATCTAGGGATGAATTCAGTTAAAAGCTCTACAACCGAGGTGACAAACACCCAGCCCATTGGCTGGATCCAGCTCTCTTGACGTATTTATGTGGCCCATTCCTCATGGCTGCGAAGAAAACCTTCCAAATGTGAGCTAAGTATAACCAATGCAGCAATCAGGTTTCAGAGGGGTAGCCATGTTAGTCTGTATCAGCAAAAACAACAAGGAGTCCTTGTGGCACCTTAGAGACTAACACATCTATTTGGGCATAAGCTTTCGTGGGCTAGAACCCAATTCATCAGATGCATGGAGTAGAAAATACAGTAGAGAGGTATAAATACACAGCATATGAAAAGATGGGAGTCACCTTACCAAGTGGGGGGTCAGTGCTAACGAGCCAAATCAATTAAGGTGGAAGTGGGCTATTCTCAACAGTTGACAAGAAGGGGTGGAAATCACTTTTCTAGTGCTAATGAGGCCAAATGTAATCAAGGTGGCCTATTTAAAACAATTTATACCTTCAAGCCAGCAGGATTGCTATGGGTACCCGCATGCACCCACAGTATGTCAACATTTTTATGGCCGACTTAGAACAACTCTTCCTCAGCTCTCATCCCCTAATAGCCCTACTCAACTTGCGCTACATTGATGACATCTTCATCATCTGGACCCATGGGAAGGAGGCCCTTGAGGAATTCCACCAGGATTTCAACAATTTCCACCCCACTATCAACCTCAGCCTGGACCAGTCCACACAAGAGATTCACTTGCTAGACACCACAGTGCAAATAAGCGATGGTCACATAAACATCACCCTATACTGGAAACCTACTGATGGCTTTACTTACCTCCATGCCTCCAGCTTCCATCCAGGACACACCACAAGATCCATTGTCTACAGCCAAGCTCTAAGATACAACTGCATTTGCTCCAATCCCTCAGACAGAGACAAACACCTACGGAATCTCTATCAAGCATTCTTAAAACTACAATACCCACCTGCTGAAGTGAAGAAACAGATTGACAGAGCCAGAACAGTACCCAGAAGTCACCTACTACAGGACAGGCCCAACAAAGAAAGTAAGAGAACTCCAATAGCCATCACCTACAGCTCCCAACTAAAACCTCTCCAGTGCATCATCAAGGATCTACAACCTATCCTGAAGGATGATCCCTCACTCTCACAGACCTTGGGAGACAGGCCAGTCCTCGCTTACAGACAGCCCCCCAACCTGAAGCAAATACTCACCAGCGACTACACACCACACAACAAAATCACTAACCCAGGAACCAAACCCTGCAACAAACCCTGGGGCCAACTCTGTCTGCATATCTATTGAAGGGACACCATCATAGGACCTAACCACATCAGCCACACCATCAGGGGCTCATTCACCGGCACATCTACCAATGTGATATATGCCATCATGTGCTAGCAATGCCCCTCTGCCATGTACATTGGCCAAACCGGACAGTCTCTATGCAAAAGAATAAATGGACACAAATCTGACATTCAAAAAACCGGTAGGAGAACATGTCAGTCTCCCTGGACACTCAATAACAGACTTAAAATTGGCAATTCTTCAACAAAAATACTTCAAAAACAGATTCCAACGAGAAACTGCAGAACTGGAATTAATTTGCAAACTGAACACCATCAAATTAGGCCTGAATAAAGACTGGGCGTGGATGGGTCACTATAAAAACTAATTTCTCCCTACTGATACTCACACCTCCTTGTTAACTGTTTGAAATGGGCTACCTTGATTACATTGGCTTCATTAGCACTAGAAAAGTGATTTCCACCCCTTCTTGTCAACTGTTGAGAATAGCTCACTTCCACCTTAATTGAATTGGCTCGTTAGCACTGACCCCCCCCACACTTGGTAAGGCAACTCCCATCTCTTCATATGCTGTGTATTTACATCTCTCTACTTTATTTTCCACTCCATGCATCTGATGAAGTGGGTGTTAGCCCACAAAAGCTTATGCCCAAATAAATTTGTTAGTCTCTAATGTGCCACAAGGACTCGTTGTCAAAGCAGCAATGTCTTTCTGGGTCAGACGCTTGTCAGGTTACTTAAGCACCTTGGGGAAGCACTCAGATAGCATGGCGATGGGTGTGGTGTAAGAACAAACAGAAATAACGCCTTTAGGAGCTATAAACTCCCACTCCCCTGCCCACCACCTCTAATCTTACTGTAACTGGTGATGACACTTTACATGTCATCACTTATCTATTTCATAGAAAGTAAATAGCTTGCTTCAAGTCTGTTCATCAGGTAAAGCCTGGGGAAATGGTCTTTCAATATACTCTGCGCATCCTCAAATGTAGGTATGGCTGGACCCAAGCTGTGTGGAGTAGGTTCCAAGTCTAGAGATAAAAATCCTGCTTTGGAAATGGGGATATAATGTTTTATTATTTGTGTTAGGACAGTGCCCAGAATCCCAATCAGGATCAAGGCCCCAGTGAACTAAGTACTGAACAAAAAGTGGCTGGGGAGAGAGTAAACACGCAGCAGAAATAACAGTGGTTCAAAAGCAGAGGAGATTTTCCTTCTATGTGATGTTGAATGTGATTTCACAAGCAATAATGACAACAAAAGGGGTAGTTACTACAAGCAGGGCCCATTCTAACCTGGATTTCAGTGCAAATTTCTCACTGACACCACTGGAAGCTCTGCTGTGCCTTACATTAATGGCCTGGTTCATGAACCATAATAAAAATTGGAATTCAGCATTCTCCAAAAATGAAGTGTGACACCCGTATCCCTTGCCTATCTTTTGCCATTGCAGAGACTCACCACTAGATCTGATTGGAAAAATTTTGACAAGACATTTTTCATCAAAATTTGCCAATTCATCAAAATTTCAACATTTTGTGGAGCCGGCTCAGTGTTAATGAAGTTCCCCCAGAAGCCAGGCAGGGTTTCTGATAGCCAGCTCGCACACCCAGCTTCTCAGCAGTTCACACGGCATTCTGACAGCGAGCCAAGAGTCTGGAAACACTGAGAACCCAGGTTCATGATTCCTCAGCAACCTGGGCTGCCAGGGTCCCAGGATCTGGGGCAGCCTGCCAGGTGGACTGCATCAGAGAGGGGGCTTGCATTTTCTGGGTGAAGAATTTAAATATCTGGTGGGGGGGGGAGAGGGGTTCCTAAATCAAGCAAAATTAATTTTCAAAAGGGTTAAAATCCTCCATGAAACAGAATTACCATTCTCCACCCAGCTCTAGTCACCACAATACTCTGACACCCCCAGCCCATATACATATTTCTGAGCCTTTTTGGTTGCTTTTAAAGTGTTGTAAACAATAATTGGCTGCTGCCAAAATATGTAAATGAATAATAATACCTAGCTACTACACCGCACATCTCTCACACACACATCTCAAAGCACTTTATAAGGGAGTTAGGTATTATTTATACCTATTTTATGGGTGGGAACACTGGAGCAGAGGGAGATGAAGTCACTTGGCCAAGGTTACCCAGCAATGCGGTGGAAGAGTTGGGTTTACAACCCAGAAGAGTCAAGGGGCTGGGTCAATAGCCCACATTCACATTGGGCCAGAGCACAGTGCAAGTCTTCTGTTAACTTCAGTGGGATTTAGATCAGGCCCTTAACATTTTAGCTATTCTAAAATGCAATTGCAGCAATTTCTTTGCATTCTCAGTGGCCTTTTTGACTAAATTCCCTAAAAACTAGTGATAAGAGAATCTCTAAAGATGTGGCATTTCATTTTAGCAGTCAAACATTCAAGTCACTATCCAAATTTCAGTGGTCTGGAAATTGCCTCTCTTCTGAGATTTCCAGTACTTCGTGGTTTGGGATTGGTTGGCAATACCAAAAGAATGTTTCTTTTTGTGTTTTTATTTCCTGACTCAAGCTATGCAAAACTGCAGAAAATGTTCCATGATATTTCATTTCCCATTTCTTCATGCCATCCTGCAACTCCAGTTTTTGTGGAATTTTAGAAACCGTAGATCTGTTGTGAAAATATGAAAAATGGAAAAATTTCCAGTGAGAAAAAGTTTTGCTGGAAAAATGGGGCCCATTTTAGTCCATTACATAACTAAAGGCATATTCTGAGCATTTCTAATTTTGTTGCCAATATTTAATGCACCTCTATTCCTCACCCAATGGAAACAAAAGTTGCAGGTCCATGCTGAAAATATTTGGGGAAATAGTGATGAGGAAGTTAGCAGTGAACATTATAAACTGCAGAAACAGTCTTCAGTCTGGTTTACACATTGTGCAAATGTTCTGCACAGTTTGATTGTATTCAAACCAGTTTGTCCAGTTATTAAAAATAAACAACCACAACAAAAACTTTTTACCCTTAAAATACATTGCTACTGAAAAGCTATTGCATAAAGAATATTCCACTGATTATAAATTAATTGATGCACTGGGACACCTCAAAGATTATTAATCGTCCTTTATATATCACATTCTTTTGGGACCCGCAAGACTGGAGACTTGAATTCTCCTGTGACTTTTGACACACTTTACATGAATTTCAGGGACATGGAAACCACAAGAATAGATGGAGGCTAAGTGGCTCCTGGATCAATCCAAACAGCAGGGTGGATCCTCAGTGGAGTTATGACATTTTACTTCAGCTGAGGACTGGCCCCAGAGACTCAAACCTCTCTCACCACTACTGACTTCTGGGAAAGAAGCGTGCCTCTCCTTTCCCGGCTGGTGGGGAAAAAGGAACAAGAGGAAAAGGAGGAAAAGCTGGTCATCCTATTTCCTTCCTTCCTGGCTGCTGTGAGGAATGCATGCTTTCCCTCCTCTGCCCCAACCCTTAGGTAGTCAGGGAGGTTCTAGGACTTCTTGCCCTTCTCTCACCTTATGGTTAAGTGATGGAGAGAGCTTGATGAGTTCAGTGCTGCCAGGTCTTTCTGCTAAGCCCCAAAGACCAGGTAGAGCTAAGGAAACATTCTTCAGTGTACAGAGCAAACCCTGCAATTCACTAAAACCAGGCAGTGGGAGCCATGGGTGGGGACAGATCAGCTGATCTGTCTTTAATCTGCCACTGAAGACCTACACATAGATTTTAATGAACCAGGGGCTTACCAGTAATATTGTATTAATTGTTAATATTAATCAAGTCAATACAAAGAGAGTATTAATTCAAGGTGTCACCAAAAGACTATGGCACTAGAAGGAAATATCAGCCCAGCAATTGTCCCAGTTTCTCTGTCTGAAAAATCAGGGACTACTTAGTAACATTTGTACAGATCCAGGAAAGTCTCTGAAATCAAGGAATAAAGGTTCTAATTAGCTTGAAATAGAGAAATTATTTGCCAGAGTATCATTTACTGAAAGAATGAACATTGGCTTTTCAATTCCCACTTGCCAAAGAGAGAGAATCTTTGTCTGCCCTGAGAAATGAGTTGGGCTAGAAAATGTTAAACTGTACAAAGAGAGTTGTGTGTAAAAACATGTTACTGGCTGTGGTTAACCCTAGGCCAGCTAACCATGCCATATTTTTAAGCATGATTGGCATTGCCTACACTAGGTGTTAGATGGTATGGAACAACAATGTGTTTATTTAAAGCAATGTGGTTTCTGACAACCCATTTTCCCACTGTTGTGATTTTAAAGGACAGTTCAGATAGCTGGCTCTGCAGACCACCATTCTGGTCATCAGTGTTACACTTTCTACATCATTCCCTTTGGGGTGAAATGTAATGTGCAGAATCTAACCCCAGGAGGGAGATGGGGTTTGATCCTTCAATGTGCTGAGCAGCGAGCAGCAACCTGAAAAGTGGTGATGCCTTCAGCTCCCATGCATGTGGGAGACATCCCACAGAATGTGGCTTGTGGTCTGCTGTTCTTTCTATTTTGGCACTTCCCCCAAATGCACTTCATTTTGTAATGAATATGCACATATAATGTGTGCATGCATGTGTGTTTCTCCCAAAAGGCCTGGAAGAAGTAGAGACTTGCCTCTGTGATAGCGTGGAAGATAAAAAAGAACTGATGTAGAATTCTAAGAAGGATCCTATTGTTCTGTGGCACTTCTACTCCATGGCATTTTGAGGTCTGACGGCTGTGCTCCCATACACAATATGCAACACAACATGTCTATTGAAGGTAATCAGCTACTGACTTGGGTGTGTCCCAGATATTGCATGTGGTGATACAGGTTGCAGCAAATTCAAAGCAAAAAAGACCCTTTTAAAAGGTAGACTAAACCCGTGGCTAGACTTTTTTTTTAAAAAAAAAGTGTATTAGGAAAACGGTTTATCTTTGTGTTTCAGAAATGACCTCATGGTCTGTGGCTTCTGGCACTATATCCTGTTGTCAGTCATTTTATCAACCTGCAAAAGAATAATTGTCCACTTTAAAACTTAGTCATTTATATAGACTATCGATCCACCCACACTAGAGATGAGATTCCAAAACTGGAATCCAGATTTCCAGCTCCCCAAAATTCAATATTGTTTGGTGGTGGGAAATTTAAAGCTGAAGGGAGTTAGACTCCAAATCCTGATGAATTTCAATAGGAGCTGAGCTCCTAAATCCCTTAGGTTTTTGGTGTTTTGGTTTTTTTTTAATCCCAGCCTTGATCCAGATTGTCCCTGTCTTTATAACGGGCCAAACCAAAAATTTGCAAAATTCAGACCTGGATCTGTACTGTGATTTGGAACACATGTTCAGATCCTAGTTTTGTGTCAGGCCCAACTCTAGCATGCTCATACAGAGTATCCTTCTATAGTATCCATACAACGTACTCTGGAATTTCATGGTTTTTGTGTTACTATGATTCTCTCCATGCACAGCAGGAGAGGGAAGTATCACACAGTCATTGATCATTTTGATCAAGCCTCCTACTGAAAGCAGTAGATTTTCAGATGATAGAATAAATGGATGGGGAAACATTGTTATTTGAAAATTGACTGGGCACAATGACCAGACCTGATGTGGTTACTAACTGATCAATTGATGGATCTCACAGGAACAGTCAGTAGAGAACTGTGAACTGGGAATTATGGAGATTACTTGTACATTATTTTTAAAAAATCATGCATTGAAAGAGAGTAAGAAGTTGAACAGAAAGGACCCCTTCTCTGTGAATGTATGCAGGAAATCCTGACACGCTACAAAAACACTTCACTGGTATTGGATCAATTCCTAAATTAAGTCTCAGACAAAACAGTTCATTTCATATGAAGATACTTTTTGAATTACCATTTTGGCACCTTTGAACCTGCAGACAACTCTAAGAAGCTAAAAAAGACAAAAACTTGTTAGTTTTAAACCTCCCTCTTATCAAACAGCTTCCACCCCGTCCAGAGAACTTGTATGACAAGAATAAAATAAAGATCCCACTCATCTGAAATCTGGGTAGCTGAGAACATTTACCTTGTCAAAATCTGGACACTGGGTTGCATCCTGAAGTACCTGCTATTTTTTTAGATTTTAAATCTTTAATTCTGGGGGAGTTAAAAATGGAGTGCTTCAAACCCTAACAACAAACTCACAAGTGGAAAGCAATCCCACCACTATGAGACCCACTGGAGAGTGGTAGGCCAATTGCTTTACACAGTAGCTCATTCTACATTTAGGAGATAAACGTTTGAGTGAGTGATTGGACTATATGTAGCCAGTAGAGAAAAATCAATTAAAATACCAAGCAGCTCAGAAAAAGGAGCTTTAATTACCCCATAGGAAAGCCTTAAAGGAGCAGTTATCCACCCGCCTTGTGATATGGGTGGAAGTTCTGCAAATTGAATGGTACACCAGTATTCACAAAGATTACAGGTTAACTGCAAATTAACAGAAGGCATTTTTCTGATTCCTTGCAGTTTCACTGAGATGAGGAATGCTGAGGCATTGTCCTCACTAAGTCGGAGGCCATCCCTACCAGAATCCAGAAGCAAGTAAGCAGATCTTGAACGCTAAAGCAAACTGCTTGCAGTCCCTGTATACAGCTATTGCTGCAGGCAGTCTTTGTGTTGTGGGAAACTGTTCATCTAGATCAGCCTGGCCTTATAGGAGATAAGAGATTCAATAACAGAATAAGTCTTTGACAAATACAGAGTAGGTGGCATCCAGGGGGAAAGGAGTGCGTTGTTGTGCTGTTAAAGGAGACCTGCAGTTTGAAAGAAGCTGATGGTGAGAGTTACAGTATGACCTTAGCACAAGAAAGGCATCGCTGGGTACCCCTGGGGAAAAAATAAAAATAAATCACAGTTTCCACAATGTCTTTATCCCCACCTCTCATTTCCCCCTTCCGTCTAACCCCGCTGCAAATGATGGGAGTCAGTAGTGCAACCTGCTTCCTCTTCAGTGGCTTACTATCTAGGAAATGAGTCCCAGGTATCCAGATCATAGCCAGCACCTTAATTGTCAGCCAAGAAACCGAGGATTATGTGGGCACAGAAGACACACTATCCTCTCATTTGTAGAGGTGGGCCCTTCAGCCCATGGTTCAGGCACATGGGAGGGGTAATATGTAGAAGATTGCTCTATTGTTAGCTAGCCTGCACCTGTGCGGTGAATAGAGCGAATTTAAAATTTTTGCTCAAAATATTTTCTCAACAAAAAACATCACTTTTGTCAAAATGGAAGTTTTCATAGGAAATATCCCAAAAGAAATCAAACATGAAAACTGAAATTTTTTTGAAAAATTCTTGTAAATTGTAACTGGTCAGATGAAAATTTCCAAAAAAAAACCCCAATTTTTGCCCCCAAACTATTTTGTTTTCATCAGTTTTTCATAGGAAAAACCCCATTTCATGAGCACCATCATATGAGACTAAATTGAGGTTTTTGTTCTTCTGGACTGTCAGTTGGTCAATTTTCACAAGAATCAAATTCAAAAATGAGAAAAATCACAAAAATCTAATAAAATGAAGACAGCTGCCTGAGCATGTGATGTCATCGATGGTGACAAAAAATTCAGGGATCAGGATAGAGGCAAAAAGCGGTGGCCTTCTACTAAAGCAATGGTTCCCTTAAATGGTTTTAATAAAGCAACCCATTAGCTGCATTTTGTCTTTTTCTGTTACCCATCCAGGGGCCAAATTTGGAGGGGAACAATTTCATAAGCTACTGTCCTCCGCCTCCACTGTCTCCTCCTTGCCCCACTGAGGGGACAATGACCACCTACAGCAGCACCCTCCACCCCACCACAACAACTCTAAAGGCCCACAGGGTACGTCCTGATGAGCAGCCAAGCCAAACCTGCAGTACCACTGTGTAGGTCACTATGCCCAGAGAAGGGAGCTGGGCCCAGTCCTTCAGGACAGGAGTTGTCGCTGTGGGGAGAATGCAGAGCATGCTTGCTCTCCAGCCCCCTCTCAGGGTATGTCTACACAGTAAAGAAAATCCTGTGCCAGCCTACTTAGCCTCACAGGGCTTGGGCTTCAGGGATGTTTCATTGCTGTATAGACTTCCTGAGTTGGGCTGGAGCCTGGGGCCTAGGATCTTGCTAGCATGGGCCAGCTGTGGGTATCTAGTTGCTGTGCAAATGTACTGTCAGGGGCTTCCCCTCCACACTGGCCCTGTAAGTCATCTAGAACCTTCCCACAACCCACTAGTCGGTCAGGACTGTGGGAGACACTGTACTAAAGAATGATTCACTATCCAAAAATATTGATGTGTAAATTAACCTTAATAGGGTTCAGAATTAACATCATATTAAGCTGATTGTGATAAGGGTAACACACCTCTCCCTGACTGCTATTTTTTCAATATCTGTCTCAAACTTAATAAGATCTCATATTATCTTTCAAAACCCAGAAGATATGTTTGTGAAGATAAGCTTAAGGGCTCCATTTTATTTTGTTCTTTAAATCTTTATTTAAGTTGAAACTTATGGCACCACCAAACAGTATCAGTTTAATTCAACCCCTACTAAAAATAGTATGCTATGCCCCCAAAATTACCATGCTAGAAAATGTCCCTCTGTCAGACACACAGTTCGATGGGAGATATGGAGATTTCCTGCATGACACCATCAGGTGTTTTTTGTTAGACCATTAGATTCTAATAATGCATAGTTGCTCCTTTCTCCAAGCCTTCTGTAAGTGGTTTTGGAAACAAACTACCCAGAATGGAACAAAATTAAACTGCCTGACTGCAGCAGAGTTCAAAATTCAGCAATGAAAAAAGGCAAGAAATACCTTCTGCCTTCAGGGGAACAATGAAGCTACAAATTCCAAGGAATTTGTACAGTCTAAGCAGCTGGGGCAGGTACATGCTATGCTGCTTCTCTCAGTAGGAGCTGAGGAAAAGAAAGCATTGGAAGGGGTAGAGAGGGTACGACAGGGAGACGGGATGCAAAGAGGTGGAGAGAGATACTAATGATAGACTACCTGAGCTTGTCTCTACAGCTCCACAGTCTGGACTATGCAGGCGTGATTTGTAGAGCTCTCTAACTGCCTAGTGTGGAGCCTCTCAATTCTTTGGATTTGCCAAACAAACGCCATCCATTCTGTTACCATGGAAACTTTGGGTCCTGCTATAAATCTTACACACTCTGATATGTTTACTTGCAGTATATCATTCAGCAACTACATGTCCCTGTGTGCTGTATAGAGTACTTGGCAGGGTATGGTCTTTGGTCAACAAATCAGATTGTGTTGGAACTTGAGCTGTGTGGAAGTCTTCAACCCTCCCCACCCCATCCATCTGTATTTGTTTTCTTCCTTCTGTTTGACTCTGTAATTCCATATATCATAATGTATAGTACAGTGCACTGCTGAATCAGTCCTAGGGACATGCAGTGTGCTTGAAAATGGTGTCCCCTTGGTCTTTGGAGCCTTTCCTGCAGTCAAAGCACTGGAGCTGGAAACGGTGACAGAGATGAGCAGCTGAAGCCTCTTGATAGGCAGAGGGAAGGTGGAAACTGAAGAAATCAGCATACGATAGGCCATCCTTGCTTTTCCTATGCACAAGACCAGCCTGTCGCAATAATCACAGATGGCATGACACCTAGCAGATTATGCATGTTGCTACCAGAGGCTCAGACATGAAAGGGATCAACCAAGGGCATCATTTTTTTTCCCTTGGAAAAGTTTTAAGTTTCTTTTTGAGGGAAGCAGCAATCCTTGAAAATGGCATTAGAGTACATCGTCTCCCTGAAGGCTACTGCACCGTGCTGCTGCAAATCACTCTAAACCACATGGCAGTACACTGTCTCCAAGCTCCGAAACCAGAACAAAGCATGCCCTTCCCTAAAATAGCCAATTTACACATTAGCACTGACCCGATTCAGTGGCTATTAAGTGAAATAGAGTCACAAGCAGGTTAATAAGTCAGCCCAAACAAGTGTAAAGAGATTTCAAGTGGCAGAAAAGGGCATTCTGTGAGATAACCTTAGCCAGGTAGGTGAGGCTCCTTAGCATTCCACCCCTCCCAGGATTGTAGAGGTGTTCCCTTATCTAGAGTATCATAGAAATGTAGGGTTGGAAATGACCTCGAGAGCTCATCAAGTCCAGCCCCCTGTGCTGAGGCAGGACCAGGTAAATACACATCATCCCCCTCCAATGATGGGGATTCCACAGCCTTCTTTGGAAGCTTATTCCAGACCTTCACAACCCTTATAGTGAGAAAGTTTTTCATAATATCTAACTTAAATCTCCACTGCTGCAGATTAAGCCCATTACTTGTTCTCCTACCATCAGTGGTTATGGAGAACAGTTTATCACAATCTTCTTTATAACAGTCCTTAACATATTTGAAGACTATTATCAGGTTCCCCCTTAGTCTTCTTTTCTCAAGCCTAAACATGTCCAGTTTTTTTAAACTTTCCTCATAGGTTAGGTTTTCATTTTTGTAACCCTCCTCTGGGCTCTCTCTAAGGAAAGAAATTAGGTTGGTTTGGCATGAATACTTCTCAGGGACAATGAAAAGTTAAATAAACATATGGGGGACCTAGGCTTGCACTCAGCCAAACATGGTTTTCAGTCTGCTAAGTGACTAGTATGCAGAACTTAATCCTCTGGTTTAAGAATTGCTCATCTGCACAGGGGTGTGTCACAGGGAGGGCTTTTTCCTCCTTAACTTGGTGTGCCAACCCTGTAGTTTCACAATATTTTAAGGCCCTAGCTCCTGGAGTCAGGTGATTACGTGAGCATCTCCGCTTTCAGATTGGCAGAGAAAAAACTTGAAAACATGACTCAGTGTATCCTAAAGGCTCAGAGACCAGAAGGCACCAAAAGAGAACATAACATGTACTGTTTTGTTTAAAATTTCATGATTTTTTGAGGGCTGACTCATGGTTTGTTTATTTTTATGCTTAGAGATTCACAATATTTCCATTCCAAAATAAAGCCATCCCCTTCTGGGGTGTAAGCATAGCTTCCAAATAAAGAATGCTCTTCTTCCTCTGCGCTTCAGATCCATGAGATAAATAAAATCACTGTCTTTCTCACTCTCACCTTAGCTGCTGCTTCTTACTGGCTGGTACATCAAGCAGTGGGCCCTGCTTGCCTGATGACTTCCAGATGCCTTGCCCTCTCCTGCCTGGCCCCTGCCAACAAGAACAGGAGAGGGAGTGGTTTGTAAGCAGGATTTTTCTTGAGTGGGCCCCAGTGCATAGACTCCTTTAGAGATCCTGACAGGCAGTATGTCCCATCACTGTGCAGCAGGGATATAGCTCAAGTACAGAAACACCTGACCCTCTTGTGAATAATTTTGTATCAAATGCTTGGTAAGGACTGAACAGGCCTTGGGATCATCACTGGTTATCACCACTTATTGATCATATTGACCACTTCTTGTTTTTGTACAAAGAAGACAGGTGAAAGTATGCTGAAGCTAGCCCTTCCTTTATTCATTAGTGCATAAAAACAAAGATTTTCTATGGGAGTAAAAGAGAAAGTCATCTCTCTGGATGCTTGTAAAGAATCCAAAATAAAATAATCCCAATTCTCATCCAAAGCTAATAGAGAAAACATCAATATGGAATGAGGGAGCATCAGAATAGAACTTTGGATCAATTAATAACCAGATCATTACTGCTTATTTATCCCTTATTAACTCTGGACTTCACCATCTGATTTAATTTTAATATTGTCTTAATAAGCATACGTGAAAAGTTATTTAATCTGCCCATGAAACATATTAGACATGGGGTTGAATTAATGGTATAAAGAATTCTTCCCATTTAAAATCAAACTGCGCTATGGAAGACCACCACCATCCATGAGAATTAACATGCCAAAGCATAGGTCATTAAGACAATCACAAACAGCACGCAGCTCTTTGGGGGCTGCGAATGTTTACTGGAGGTGAGAATGGCTGAACTAGAACTGCACCCATTACTACAATGTGTGAATGGAATTGAGGAAAGGCAATGTCGGCATTAATGTCACTCCGGTGTGTGAATAAATCACCTCCCTGAGTGACGTAAGTTACACCAACATAAGTGCCATTGTAGACATTGCCTCTCCTATCAGGTGTGTTGCATGCAGGGCTGTGCGATCCTATGGATGTATTGGAAATGCCAAATAACCATGGATAAGAATGGAGTTAAGGTACCAATATGGTTGAACTCAGGGCTGGATATCAGTCAGGATCGGTCACTGATTCCCTCTGTGGCCTTAAACAAGTCACTTAACATCTCTATGATTTGGTTGTAAGATGAGAAGGGACATAAAATACTAAGGATTCATTGGTGACAGACATTCAAACTGGGTTTGCCTGGGAATGGATCAGGCAGAAGCCAATGTATTGTTTAATTGTACCACCCAGCCTGTGCCCTACCTTCCATCTTCAGCTGGTAACTACACTTTTCTGACTTTGTGGGTACTAATATAGTATTTGGTTCTGTGGAACACTGGTCCAACTCTTATGGAGAGAGGGGGCTGTAGTGTTTTGGTGGCCTCCACTTCAGTAAAAGGAGGACCAATCTTCTCAGGGACAGGAAATGTAGACTAATCAGGAGGGTGTTTAATAAAGAGGGTAAAAATAGGGATGATTTGAGCACTCAGCACAAAATGGAGCTGTTGAGAAGAAAATTAATCAAGGAATCAAAGGACGTGAAGAGAAGATATTCTTTAATTGCTAGCAGCCTGGTAACAAACCAGAGGAATTGAAATTGCTCATTTATAAGTGTAAATTTAATCTAGGTGAAAACTGGTGCGGTGGTTCCCATAATAGGAATGTTAAAATCAGTGATTATAACCTATTTAGGAAGGATTGAGTGGGCAAAAAGGGAATGGGAGTAGCACGCTATGTCAAAAATGGCATTACTTGTTTCCGAATCACTGATTACTCAGAAGAAAATGATCTTGAATGTTTATGGATCAGCATCATAACAGATAAAGCACATGATGGAGTATTAGTTGGTGTATGCTACAGACCACCAATTAACAATTGGGAACAGGATGACCAATTCTTTATGTACCTATCTATAATGTGTAATGTTGGGGAGGAAATCTGCATGATCATGAGGGATTTCAATTTGAGTGACACATGCTGGAGGTCGGATGCTGTGAGGTCTAAAACGTCCAGGGAATTTCTAAATATTATAGATGGTAATTTCCTACCCCATGATGGATCCACCATATTTTTGAGGAAATTCTACATTAGACCTCATCTTGACAGAAAGAAGAATTTATTACAGAACTAAAAATTAATGGTATTTAAGTGCAAGTAATCATGATTTGATCACATTTATAATGTGTAAACAGAATGAAGTCCAGACATATATATATATATACACACATACACACTTACACTTCTTGAAAAGGGCCAGTCTCACAAAGCTGAAAATAATTATGACCCAGATCTGCTGGGAGGAAGAATGTAAACAGAAAAATCTGAATGATATTTGGGAATTGTTTAAGAACATTTTACTAGATGCCCAAAAAGCCATAATCCCACAGTCAAGGAAAACGGCTGTATTGGTTTAAAAAGTGAAGGTAGCTATAAAAAATGCCAAATAACAAATGGAAGAAAGGGGAAGTTGTAAGTAATGAATATAAATCAGGAGCTACAAATTGTAGAAAACTGATAAGGGAAGCAAGAGGATACAAGGAGAACTCTATGGCCAGCAGCATTAAGACAATAAGTGAGTTCAAGTATATTAGGAACAAAAAGAATCCAAACAATAGTATTGGTAGAATTAATAATATTGGAGAAAAGATATCAAATTAACATAGCACACATTAAATGGATTAAAAACTGGATAACTGTTAGGTCTCAAAATGTATTTGTAATCAGGGAACCATAATCTAATAGGTGTTTCTAGTGGTTCTTGGCCCTACACTATTTAACATTTTTATTAATGACTTGGAAGAAAACAAAATCACTGAAAAAGTTTGCGGATGACACAAAAATCAGAGGAGTGGTAAATAATGAAGGAAACTGGTCACTAATACAGTTTGATCTGGATCACTTGGTAAGATGGGTGCAAGCAAACAATGTGTGTTTTAATATGGCTAAATGTAAATGTATACATGTAAGAACAAAGAATGTAGGCCAGACTTGTAGGATGAGGGATTCTATCCTGGGCAAGAGTGATTCTGAAAAAGATTTGGGGGTCGTGGTGGATAATTGGCTGAAAATGAGTTCCCAATCTGATGCTGTGGCCAAAAGGGCTAATCTAATCCTTGGCTGCATAAATAGGGGAATCTTGAATAAAAGAAGAGATGTTATTTTACATCTGTATTTGGCATTGGTGCAACTACTGTGGAATACTGTATTCAATTTTGCTGTTCACAATTCATGAAGGATGTTGATAAATTGGAGAGGGTTCAGAGAAGAGCCATGAGAATTGTTAAAGGATTAGAAAACATGCTTTATAGTGATACACTGAAGGAGCTCACTCTATTTATCTTAACAAAGAGGAGGTTCAGAAATGATTTCATTAGAGTCAATAAATACCTACCTGGGGGAACAAATATTTAATAATGGACTCTTCAATCTAGCAGAGAAAGCTATAACATGATCCAATAGCTGGAAGTTGAAGCAAGACAAATTCAGATTGGAAATAAGTCATAAATTTTTAATAGTGAGAGTCATTAAACTTTGGAACAACTTAACAAGGGTCATGGTGGATTCTCCATCACTGACAATTTCTAAATCGAGATTGGATGTTTTTCTAAGAGATATGATCTAAAAACTATTTTGGAGAAGTCTATGGTCTGTTATGTCGGAGGTAAGACTAGATGATCACTGGGGTGTCACAAGTACTGAGCAGGCAAAGCTGCAGGGCCTTACTCCTGACAAAAGGTCTCTTCTGACCTTGGAATCTATGAATCCATGAACACTAACTGCCAAAGCTGACAACAGAAGCTGAAAGTGGCAAACTTTATTTAATCTGTGCTAATGAAAGCCAGAAGCTTGAGTTTCCAAAAGCCCTAGACAGTATATTATTAGCTCTTCAAAGTCTTTTACTGTGTGTTTGTACAACATCTAAAACAAGGGGGCCCCAACCCTACCTCCTGGGGGGTTTTGGTGCTACCATAATACAAATGCTGAATAATTATATTTGCCCATAGCCCAGATGTCCTGCCACATGGTGATCCTGAGCAACCTGTTCCCTAAATCAGCAGAGAGCAGCTGGCTGATACATGAACACTACAAGTGCAACAGGCTTTATCTTGTATTTGTCTGTGAAACACCATACACATTTTATAATACTATTAATAATGATATGAGCCATTCAGGTGACAGGGACTGTGCCATCACAATAAAGGAAGGGGAAGGGGGACAGGTAATCAGAAGACACATGGTAAAATAATTAAGTACAGTCCTTCACTTCTAATATTCAGGCTCCCATGGCTCTCTAGAGCAAGCAGAAGATTTCCATCTCCTGGTTCTCTCCTTGTCTGTCACTGTGCTGTCTTTTGTGGGATTTGTCAACACAATACACAGAGGCACCTAATTACCCCCACAATGGTCGGTATGTCTGCAGCATCCCAGCTTCACACTGAGTGTTTCTTTAAAGAAACACTGACCACCTTCTACTGGCACACTTTCAGACACTCTTAATCAAAGTGTGCTGTTGATTAACTCTCATTTGCAACTAACGTGTATGAATTGGCAGATTCCGCATTCTGACCCTGGTAGTGCTTTACAGATGCCCCCTCTCTCTGCACAACACCCTCACTCCAAAACACACACATCTGGGGCCCAGTCCAACTCCTTGTGGATTCAGTGGGCATATTTCTGTTGACTTAAGTGGGAGAGGGATTGGGCCTTTGGTCCTTATCACCACACCATGACCAGAACTGCTTTCACTCCCTGTTCACGGGAGTCTTGTCTACAGTAGCTATCTCACCATTGCTATCACTTGGGTCCCTCTGGTGGTAGGAGCACTAGCATTTTAACCCCTTATTGTCCAGTCCTCCTCTGACCAGGGTTTGATTGCACAGGAGTCAAAAAATACCTATGGGAGCACTTACAATTGCACAACACCTTGCTTCAAGGGATAGTAATTTGCTGCTGTACTATACTTAATTACTACCCTTCCACTCCTCATGCAGACTCAGTTCTGCTCTATTCATTCCTCTCGCCCGGTCCTCATTCACAAGCCCTGGATGGGAGATAAACAGGTGTGTGGCACCCCGACCCTTGCATATCTGAAGTAAGGTTTGGATAGCCCAAGTGGGAATGCAAAGATAGGGTGTTTGCCCCTCCTCAAACTTCTGTGGGGATGTGGCACACAACCTGAGTCAAAATCCAGCCCACAATAAGTTTTGCTTTAAAAATATTTTACGGCCTTAAAAGGGCCACAGATCCCAAAACGCCTGTCTCCATAAAGCTCTTCCTGATACTGCTTCTAAACAAGGATTCCAACACTCCAAGGGCTGAGGTGGAGTAACCCACCACCCAGCAGCCAAAAGCACTGTGGGAAGATAGCTTCAGCAGAGAAGCAATGGACTGATGGAGGACTTAGAATGAGCTCCCTATTAGGCATAGGCCTCTGGGTCAGGTCTGAGGTACACTGGCAGAGTGAGGTAGGGAAATCTTCCCCAGCTGCTGCCCATGATGGGCTGCACCTGTTTGGAGGATAAAAGGTTTCAGGATACAAGGTTGCCACCTTTCAAGAGCATTAAATTAATACAGGGTGCTGGGTTTGTTTTGGTTCCTGGGCATGAACATTGCATCATCCATCAGCTCTGTCTGTTGGCCGATAAGAACTGAACCCACAGGCTGAGCAGAGCAGAAAGTATAAGATGCAAAAAAACCCTCATAAACTGGTAAATCTAATTTCAAGTCTCCCAGCCCCTCCAGTTACCCTTTACTCTGCAGTTGGTATGTAATTAACTCTGAATAACATATCCTGAAAATGTATAATCAAATTCTATTGCTCTGGCAATCTCAGGCAGTGTGAGCACAGAGCGGCTATGACAGTATAGTTGACTATATGACCTGTATTTTATGATGATCCCTGCACTGTGAATAGCTCACTTGATTTAATTCATAGGAAGTATTGCTCATAAGCAGACAGACAGCAAGAATCCTGCTTGCTCAGTTAGGGCCAGATTGTGGCTCATATTTACATGGCTACAAGGGGGCATAAGAGGGAGTAACCCCTCCCGCACAAGCCCGTATGTGATGTCCAAACACCTATACACTTCCTTACTAGGCCTTGGACATGGGTGGGAGAGAGTAGGGGTTGCATGCCTGGAACTCCCACCGCCAATGTCCAGGAAAAGGTGAATAAATTGGTGAAGGCTTCGCTCTATGCCCCACAACCAGCCAACGAACAGAGCTTGGCCAATGCAAAGCACTGTCACAAATTAACTTCACCTTAGAGTAAGGAGGAAACCAGGGAACGATCTGTGTCTTAGTCATAGTCTTCCCTAGGCTGCTCCCTGAGTCGTGCACCTACACTCTGCTCAGAATATGGGCCAGTGAGCTAAGGTTCAGCTAAGGTTCAGTAAGACAGACTTACTTCTGTCTCATGTAATAAAACAGAAATAGGTCTTGGATTAAATGCATCTTGCTCCACAATTCCATCACTTTCCTTCTGAACCCCTAATGTCTACCACGGTTCAATATAGAACACTGGAAGTAATGCTAAGAACATGACACCATTTGCAAGGCATTCTGTTGTACTTATGAGATAATTAGATAACCACTGCTAACAAATACTTGCATTTAATAAGCATGTTAATTGATATTGACTAATTTACCACAGGTACTTTGTCAGTGCCAATTAGATGCCTAAAATCAACTTGAAAAATGGGAAGCCATGTGTTTTTTGTGGTTGGATTAGACCTAAGAGTTGGGATCCAAGAGATATTGGCTGCTAATCCAACCCAAGTCCTTACCTCACTGTTTGACCTCAAGTCACTAAAGCGCCTTAAGCCTCTGTCAAACTAGAAAGAGCAGGAGTTGCCCTGGAAACTGGGTGCTACCTTTAAGTTGGAAGTCCCTGGGGCAAGCACGATGATGGGGAGTCAATGACTGGGTTTTTCTAAATCCATACTCAATATGTGAATATTATAAATACAGAGCTGTAAAGAGAAAGTAGGGCCATGCCTATAAACTCTTCTTAAAGTGTTTCAGAACTCTGAGACAGAGCAGGAAAATAGTAAACGCTTTTAAAAGGAGGGGGCCAGATTCTCTTCTGTGATCCAGCCCTGAGCTGGACCACAGCTGGGGATTCCTTTGGGGTGACAGTTCCCAGCTAGCCTAGAGACCACATAGGCAGCTCCTGTGCTACCCTTCCTGCAGCCTCTGACATAGGGGGCATGTCAGGGACAGGAGGGGGAGGGCCTGAATGTAGCTATCCTTTGCAAGCAGACGGGACTCCTAAGCCAGGCAGCATATTATAGAGTGGCTCCCAGGCTATGTAAACTCACTCCAGAATCAGAGAGATGGAACCAGCTCCTTGTGCTCTCTACCCTCAGCCACACCAAGTGGGCACAACTGAGAATCAGGTCATCCTAACCTATTTCCCCAAATGTCACGCAGTGAAGATGGAATTATTACACGTATGACAATTTACAAAGGTTTGTCTTAATGCCTGGGGATTAAATTTCACTCTTGAATGCTGCCGAAGCTTCGGAATCTTTCCTACGGTGGCTCGGCAAACGTGAAATTTGCAGAAGCTCCATGCACATTTGAAGTTAGCATGGCAATGCTGGGTGGCAGGAGGCTCACAAAGGAGATCTAGCAGAAATGGACCAGGACCAAATTGTTTTGTACCAATCTAAATTTCTTGAAGGTTATTTGTCAAACAGAACACGCCATCCATCACTCATTGTAGAGGGAGGTTACATCAGTGGAGGGTTTTCAGGGTTAAAAATGAAGGTGAGCAAATGCAGCAAAGTTTGGTTTTAGGTTTGCCTGTTTCCCATAAAGCTGAGTAAACTCAAACCTGACCTTCCACCTATGCTGTGGATTAGGTGACCCTACATCAGGGCCAGCATTAGAGGATAGCAAGCAGGGCAATTGCCTGGGGCCCTGTGCCACAGGAGGTCCTGCACAGCAGGGTTTGGGCTTGGGCTTTAGCTCCAGCTTCGCGTGGCAGGGCTCGGGCTTCGGCTTCAGAAATATTGTGGAAATTCAATGTGTCAGACGGTAAGGCAGCAGGGTGGGGGCCCACTCCTTAGTGTCTGCCCTTGGCCCAAGAAAGTCTAACACCATCCCTGTATGGCAAGTTCTGGAGAATGGAGTCTTCTGAACTAGCATCTTCTGCTACTCTATACAATCATTTCCTCCTACAGGCTAAGGGTTGGTGCTGGGAATCTTCTAGGCTGCAGAAGTGCTTCTCTATGCAATTCCCATTTCTTTTCCCCGAATGGGAAGTCAGGAGTATCACTGTGACATGACATCCTCAGGATGTGGGGCTGCACTTTCTTCATGCAACTGTCTAAATAAAGTCTCTTCTGGGCTAGCTACATCTTGTTCTGTTTGGGTTGCAACCAAGCATCATATAAAAGCAGCACTGTCTAATGGTTTGAGCCTGGGACATTGATCCACGTCTAATCCGGACTCCACCTCTTCCTCACAGTAGGTCCTTAGACAAGTCACTCAGGGCCTGACTTTTCAGATTTGTGTTACACCCACAGCTCCCATCAACTTCAATTGCACTTCTGAAAGTCAGGCTCTTAACCTCTGTGCCTTAGTTTACCCATCTGTAAAATAGGAATAACTGTGCAACGAAGGGTTTTTTTTTTTAAGAGAGTAACTCATTAATGCTTGCGCAGCACTTTGAAACTGTAAAAGTGCTATACGTTATTTCACAATGCAGTGCAAATTTGCAGTATAGTTCAGCGGTCTCAAATATGGCTTGGTTGGGTAGGAACCTTTGATTTCCATCAGAATCAATTTTCTACTTTGAGTTGCAGAGTGGTAGCCATGTTAGTCTGTATCAGCAAAAAGAACGAGGAGGACTTGTGGCACCTTAGAGACTAACAAATTTATTTGGGCATAAGCTTTCATTTAGCCCACGAAAGCTAATGCCCAAATAAATTTTAGTGTCTCTAAGGTGCCACAAGTCCTCCTCGTTCTTTCTACTTTGAGTTGAAATTCTGAAGGCAGGAATTTCCTGCTGCAAAAAAAGCAATCAGAAACTACTGATGATTCTGCCAGTTCCTTCCAGTTCACAATAGGTCCCTCTTATCAGTCTCTTTCTTACCTGAAGCTTCAGTGGGCATTGAACAAAAGAAAAAGCTTCTACAGGGGAGACTAGCACCTAACATTTGAAATAATGAGAGTGTTACAACAGTTGTTTAGAGAGTGCTGACAGCCTTCAAGGCTTAGAATTGAAATAGAAGATTGCCTCTTAGCAGGAAGGCTGTAGCTGATACACTGAAAATAAAGACAGACTCTTTGGCTTCTGGAAGGTGTAATCATTTTCACCAGGGGCCTACTCCTGCTGCCCATACCTTACCCTGCAAGCAGACTCATTGGGCCAACTCATGGCTGGTCCTAACACAACCAGGCAGGGGTGAAAGAGGGAATAATAGTCTTCCACAGCCATCTCCCTGTACAGCCTGCCTGGACTTTGGGGCCAGATACAGGGGAGATCAGAAGTGCGAGTCTGTTGTTCCCCACAGAGCAGGTGCAGGTGGATGGGACAAGGACCCCCTTTGCCTTGGCTATCCCCAATGCACTAGCCACCAGAACTGAGTTGGTGCCGGATGGTAATAATTTGCTGCTTATATCGGCCAGCAGCAAATTGCTACCTTCCTAGAGCCAGGGTGAAGCAGGGAGAGAATCCCTGAGCCACAGTCCTTTCCCTGGGATGCTCCTGGGGCAGTACAGCACATGCTGCTCCTTAGTGTGGGCTGTGTCCTGGTGGTGTATGATGGGTCTTGTTTTGATGTTACAATTCTGCAAATTAAAAATGTTGTATAAAAAAACAGCAGGAAATTCAGACAATAAAAAAATGGGCCATTAAGCAATAGAATGAAAAACGCTTTCAACCTTTGTTAAGATTTCGGCTGTGTCATTTTGGTTGGTTTTTGAAGTTTGCTGGTTAGAGGGAAATGAGCAGGTCACATTTTCCCCAAAATTTAGTTTTTGTAAAAATAAAAAGCCTAAGAGCAATGGAAATGTGTCCATGACTTTTTTTTTTAAATCCCAATTAAAAGTCTGGGCTTTTTTAAAGCAGCAAACATTTTCCATAGCCTTCGCAATTCAGATATTGCTGCTTTGGTTGTCCATATGAGAACCTGGAAGTGAAATTGACTAAGTTGTTTCCATTTTGTTCATCTGGAACACAGAAGCTGAGTAAGTTGTTTCCATTTTGTTCATCTGGAACACAGAGATAGGTAAACAAGCAGCATATGTAGTTCAAAGTACATTAAAAAACAACAACAACAATTCTTTCCGTTTTAATAATCAAAGGTGTTCTTAGTAAGACGAGTAAGGGAATATTTTAAAATCAGATTTTTAACATGAGATTGTCCCCTTAAATAATGAATTGTGCTTTGATGCCTTTCTCAGCTCTCAGGCAAATTACCATGGATACATTTCTGTTCTGGCTTGTTGGAATGGGTTTCTAATTGCATGAATTTGGAATAAATGATAATGGGAAACTGTCTTACAGTAGCTCACTTTGTCCAGATTATTCTGAAATGACTGAGATTTGGTAAACATACCTTGGGATAGAAATAACTCAGTTAGCCAGTGAAGACAAACTCACGTCCTTCCTTGCCAACAGTAGATAGGTAACAGGAAAGGAAGCCTCAGTAGAGAGAGATGGTAAAGGCACAGGGCACATTGCCTGACACTAAACAGGCATGGCTGCTGCACAAAACACCATTACCCCTTGTAATAGCAATTACCAATCTAAATGACCAGAGGAAGGATCAGAGGGAAAGGGGAAAAGGAGGCTGACACTGAGGCCACAGAACTGAATAGTTGGTCAGTGAATCAATGGTACCACCCTATTTTAAGTAGCAAATGTGTGGTCTATCCACACTAGCCATCCTGTCTCTCTGAAGCGCTGCTGCATGCCCACCCTAGTCTGTTGTTGTTGCACTGCACTCTAACACCTATCATCACACAGGTTCTCCGTTTCCTGACATGATAGCTTGTGGGACATTTTTGGAAAGCTTTCTGGGGGCCCAAGGGGATTGTGGGGGAAATGGTCAAACACCTTGGGAGTAGCCATTTCCAGTGTGAATGGTCAGAGCTTGTGCCATTTACTTAGCCAGACAATTTTCTGCTGAAATTCCTGAAAAGTAATCATGAAGCAGTGGAGAGTAAGTATACCAGCTGCACTTGTGCAGAATCAGGAACTGACACCTGCAATTAACGGGATTTGTGCTGCAAGTTTTACTCTCCCTTCCCTGTCCCCGCCCCCACCACTCTCTATCCCTGGAGTAACCAACTCCATGCACTAGGACGTTCAGTGGGTGGAGCACTGCTTCTGGATCTAGAACAGACTAGAAAACCATAAAGCTAGTCTGAACACCAAGACTGTTAGCAAAACATCTGGACAAAAAGGTTCATCTAGCAGCATTTCCAGAATGTGGCTGGGGTCAGGATTTGATGTATTTCCATTAGAAGCAAATACAGAGGCATGGATCTGCAGAGAATATCCCGCAACCATGGAACATTTACAGTAATTTAAGCATTCCTGACAAGTGAATGTTGCGTGGTAGATCAGAAAGGGGGACATGGTCTTGGAGGTTGCTGGGCCTAAATCACTTAGAGCTTTGTAGATGATAACCTGTATCTTGAATACCATCTGGAATTGGCAGCAATGTAGGGTGTGCAAAAGGAGTGTAATATAGTCTTGCTGGTACTTCCTCTAAGAAGGGCAGTTGTATTCTGCTCTAGTATTTCTGGGTGGTCTTCACAATTAACCGCGGGCACTGCAGTAATCTAGCCCAGAGGTTTTTAAACTGTGGTCAATTGATCACTAGTGATATGCAGAGCAGAGCCCTTTCTGCTAGTCCACAGTATGAAATATTTTTCTAACCAGGCAGTGCAAGGGTTGGAGAGTTGGGAAAGGAGGTGAGCCCATTAGAGGATCTCGGTCTTATAAAGTGGTTGCAGAATGAAAAGATTGGACAGTTCCCGGTCTTGTTAGAGAAAAAACCCAGCACAAATGACCACAGTGAGGTTTGTATGTGAGATCTACATAGGATAGGAAAGTGTGCACAGTCTTTCAACCATCTGAAGATGAAAGAAGGTATTTGTGGCCATCTGAGGATCCCTGAACTGAGACCCTCAGATTGCAAACTGCTCTGACAATGGGTGGGGCAGGTGCCCCTTGGGTGAAGGAGCAGTCATAAAATTAATCAATTCCTCAAGAATGCTTTTCTCTGCCAAGCAGCAAAACCTCTGTCTTACTGGGACTGAACTTAAGCCAGCTGGCTTTCATCCAGCTCCATGTCTCTAGCAGGCACGGAAGCTGATTCTCCATTGCCTTGCACCTAGGGTATTCATCATTTGCACTGTGCAAAGTGGATGTAAAAGGCTGCTAGGTCAGAATGACAGCCTCTTAGATCCACTTTGCACTGGTGCAAGTTACCATGCAGGTGCAAGGCAGAGAAGAACTACACCCTGAGAAAACTAGGAGATTTCTCTATCTAGGTCTCTGGAAAAGGAGACAGAGCTGACTGTTAGAGCAGCATACTGGAGTTTTGCCTGAGTAAGGTTGTGCAGGTTTTAGCCCTTAAAGAACAAAGTCGAAGGAAATAAATAGGGTTACTCTCATGGAGTATTATAAAAATTCAAATAAGTAAATAAGTGTCTATTTAAAGTGTGATTTTAAAAAACCAGATGGCTAATTTTAGCCTCTCATTATTTTTAAAGCACAATGGCTTAGTGCGCGAGGCTCATTTATCAATCCCATAAGCATGCAGGGAGTTTCCTACAATTTCTTTTGTACCATTGTTGTTTACAGTACATGTGCAGTTTGGGGGAGAGGACAGCAGACTTTGGGGGCTAAGTGCATGAGAGGGAGAGAGCCATGGCAGATGAAGAATCTCATGTTACATCTGCACATGTGTCATTATGGCACTTTCTGTGGGTTCCCTGGAGCTCTGAAGAGGAAGAAAGCTGAGGGCGGGTTGACCCTGGGAAGGTTTAGAAAGATAATGTGAGGAATATAAATATTTTCCTTCTGTATAAAATGTCTTGTAACTCTGACCTTTATTTAGGGACAAAGATACTTCTAAAATCCTTTCTTTCTACCATCACCCTCTTCCTAGCTCCTTCAGAACATTGGCAGTATGTTTGTTGCAGGGCAGATCATTGCTGTGCTCTGGTGACAACAGGCTCTCATCCCTTCCCAAATGAGTAGGGAGGGTGATGATCCATACACCTCTTGTCTCCAAGCTGAATGTGGAGCATGTGCTACAGCACCCCCCACTGCAATGCAGCCACCTTTAGAGAGGAGAGGGGACTTGGCAGCTGTTTAACTGCCCGCAGCAACACTATGCGGCAATCCATTCTTTCAGAAAGTACAGCTTGCCCTGAGATGCTGAAGATGTTCTTGTGCAATAGAATGAAGGCCAGAATCTTCATTGAACTCTGAGATCTGTGTGTCATTCAAGTGGGTCAAAGGGGAAAGATTCTGGCTATAAATGGCCAGCAGAGACTTCATCTGACAAAGTGCAGGACCCCCACTGGCATATAGACAGATCCAGCCCCAACCACACCCACCTACCGCTGGTGAAAGATGTATGCCGAGGGAAGGAGAAGCATGCCAGCAGCATGGTGATGCTTCACTCCACCAATCCTTCACTGACATTACACCAGTCGGGTAAATTAGAGAAGATCCGAAGCTGCCTTAACTCACTGGTGTTGGGCCTTATGCAGAATCAGGAAGCAGTAAGTGGCTTCTGCACTGAACAGAAGGACTGTCAAACCCAGGCTCTTTTATCAAAACATCTGTAATGCAGAAAATATTTGGAGGCACATTTGACCCTCTGTAAAAATAAGACAAAGGAGAAACAATGACAGCTCATTATATAATAAAATAATAAATAATAATAATAACAACACTAGCTAGCTCTTATAATAGTGCCTTCCAGCAGCAGATCTCAAAGTGCTTTATAAAGGGAGGTAACTGGAGCTCTCATCCTACAGCCCCTGCTCACATGAGTAGTTCCACTGAAGTCCATGGGAATTCTCCTGTGAGATGGGTCTGCTACATTAGGCCCATATAAAGTAATCATAACAATACCTTAAATTTTATATCCTCTTTCATTCATAGATCTCAAAGCACTGCTGCTGTATACTGCAAAGAGGGGCCCGTTTTTACTGCAGAAACTTCCGTATTCTAAGCTATAACATGTCAGTCCCATAGAACCTGATCTACCCTGTCAATGATTTATTGCATTCTTCCTTCTATTCATTTAACAGGTTTATTCCTTTGTCAGACATTCATTTAAAAAGGCCTCCCTTTCCTACATTCTCTGTCTGGTGCAGAAGAAACTGATTACGTTAGTAGGCCTGTTCCTCTAGCTCTAATTTACGGTGGGCTCCACTGCACATAACTGGAACAAGAACCACCTATCGGGGCTGAAAAAAATCCCACCCACTCGTAGGAAGCATCGATTGGACACCGTGCGATCAATAACTCCAACAGGCAGCAGAGTAAACAAGCATACTTACTAACTGCTGAGGGTTGCAGTCTGCCTCAGGCTCACTCTTGTTGGTGGCTAAAACTTCTGGCCAAGCCCAAGGAGTGAGCCTCACCAGAGTGTGTGTTTTTAGGGTTGCTGGTGTGGGCACAAAATACAGCTTCCTGATGGCACTTTAAGAAGCTGCCCAAAGTCTTAGGAAACCTGCGGATTTGGCATACATGACCCACTGCGTATGACACACGATCAATCAGCAGATTACCTGTCTGCGGTATTACTATGGTGCCCACTCTAAGTCTGTGCCAGATCATACCTTCCTGCATTAAACATCATGGGAAGGGCTCTGTGGGAGAAAATCCTGAGGATCCCCTTGTGGTGACTGTTCCCCTCCCCTGATATCACACATCAGGGGCTGGGGATTTCCACCCCTGAAAAAGAGGCCTGCCCCCAAACCTGGTAGATCTGAGGGTGGGATTCCCCTAATTCCCAGGCACCTTGGTCCCACAGAAACCCCGGAGAGGTTCTGCAGAAAAGAGAATAGCCTGTGGCTTTGTTACTTTTCCAGGTAAGCTCTCTGGGGGCACAGTAGGGCTAATATGCATCCCTGGTCCACCCAGTCTAGTTCCCCTCCCCTATGTGGATCCCAGACCATGTGGAAAGGGGCCTGTGACGTAGGGGGGTGGGGATGGTGCTGTGGAGGAGACTGAACTCCCACTTAAGCCTAGAGAAGGGAAGGCCCACATCAGAGGGTCTGCAGGACCCTGCACTTAGGGTCCTGCACTTAGGACGGAAGAACCCAATGCACAGCTACAGACTAGGGACCGAATGGCTAGGCAGCAGTTCTGCGGAAAAGGACCTAGGGGTGACAGTGGATGAGAAGCTGGATATGAGTCAGCAGTGTGCCCTTGTTGCCAAGAAGGCCAATGGCATTTTGGGATGTATAAGTAGGGGCATAGCGAGCAGATCGAGGGACGTGATCGTTCCCCTCTATTCGACATTGGTGAGGCCTCATCTGGAGTACTGTGTCCAGTTTTGGGCCCCACACTTCAAGAAGGATGTGGATAAATTGGAGAGAGTCCAGCGAAGGGCAACAAAAATGATTAGGGGTCTGGAACACATGAGTTATGAGGAGAGGCTGAGGGAGCTGGGATTGTTTAGCCTGCAGAAGAGAAGAATGAGGGGGGATTTGATAGCTGCTTTCAACTACCTGAAAGGGGGTTCCAAAGAGGATGGCTCTAGACTGTTCTCAATGGTATCAGATGACAGAACGAGGAGTAATGGTCTCAAGCTGCAGTGGGGGAGGTTTAGATTGGATATTAGGAAAAACTTTTTCACTAAGAGGGTGGTGAAACACTGGAATGCGTTACCTAGGGAGGTGGTAGAATCTCCTTCCTTAGAGGTTTTTAAGGTCAGGCTTGACAAAGCCCTGGCTGGGATGATTTAACTGGGAATTGGTCCTGCTTCGAGCAGGGGGTTGGACTAGATGACCTTCTGGGGTCCCTTCCAACCCTTATATTCTATGATTCTAGGACAGGGGACTATCTAGCACTGTGTTATCAGTGTCCTTTCCCCAGAGTAGCTTGTTGGTCAGTTCTCACCCCACGCCAAGTTAAACTACAGGAATGTGTGTGATTGATGTTCCCTCTGAGCTTAGAAGTTGAGTCTGACTCCCATGCAAAGCAGCCAGGGTGACTGTGTAACTGAATGTGTCAGCAACTGGCTCCTCTGAAAGGTTTCAATGTTCTCATTTGCCTGGATTGCTTTTATTTATTGCCATCGTTAATTAGTTTTGTTTGGTAGGAAGGACAAGTCCCCTGAGAATGTCTGTGCATTAGAGACCATTATTCCATCTTGTCTGGAAGCTAAGGCAGGCAAAGCCCCTCACTGCTCAGCCTGGCACAATTAATTAGCCAACCCCATTAGTGAAGCTGCAGGCCAGAGAGAGCATACTGTGTAATGCAGATAGAGTTTCTTCCCAGTGCGCTGCTTCACTTGACCCACATCAAGTGTAGTGTGACTCTGAGATAAAGGTGGGCAGGCTGATGTGCAGCACAGGATCACAGCCACTTGTTCCTCACTGGTGGTAACTTTCTCTAAGAACCCATAAAGTGAAACTCCTTTCCCTACAGAGCTAATGCGCTCAGCATCCATCATCTGGGTTCATGCCTGATGGAATCTGTCAGCTACTCACACACATACAGTGATAAGGTTCACAACAAGCATATGACCAAGTTACAAGTGTCATACTGGAAACCTTTGAAACCCAGGTACTTGGGATCTTTTAGTCCATGCCCCAGCCATTGTGAGATTAGGCCCCATCATATACAACCCATCAGATTGAAGCCATCACTTTAGCTAGATGACCAAGGAAGAGCTCAGTGATAGGCACTGTTGTCTCTGCCAAACAAGCGCCTAGACACAATGGACAATGTCAATAGCAAGTGAAGTCCTCCCAGCTGAGGTCTAGACCTAGTGTTCCTTTGTCTCTTACCTATTACTGTGAGGTCTTACAGTCAGATTTGATGGCATTTCTCTATTTGTAAGCAATGTGATAACTTTTGAATGCCACATTTAATCTATACTAAAATGTCAGGGAATGTTCTAGGCTTCAATGGCCACAGCCTCTTAATTTGGGGGAAAATGGAGGACACGTGGAGACCCTGCCCTCTGGGTTTGTACAGCCACCGCTTTGAGCAGGTCTGCAGTTGTCTAAAGACCAAAGAAGTGGTTGATGACAGCCATTAACACCTTCCAGTATGACAAGATCCTATCTCATCTCTGGTTTCAGAGGAGCAGCCGTGTTAGTCGGTATTCGCAAAAAGAAAAGGAGGACTTGTGGCACCTTAGAGACTTACCAATTTATTTGAGCATGAGCTTTCGTGAGCTACAGCTCACTTCATCGGATGCATTCAGTGGAAAATACAGTGGGGAGATTTATACACACAGAGAACATGAAACAACGGGTGTTACCATACACACTGTAACAAGAGAGTGAGCACTTAAGGTGAGCTGTTACCAGCAGGAGTGATAATCAAGGTGGGCCATTTCCAGCAGTTGACAAGAACGTCTTAGGAACACTGGGGGGTGGAGGGGGGGAATAAACATGGGGAAATAGTTTTACTTTGTGTAATGACCCATCCTCTCCCAGTCTCTATTCAAACCAAAGTTAATTGTATCCAGTTTGCAAATTAATTCCAATTCAGCAGTCTCTCGTTGGAGTCCGTTTTTGAAGTTTTTTTGTTGAAGAATTGCAACTTTTAGGTCTGTAATTGAGTGACCAAAGAGAGTGAAGTGTTCTCCAACTGGTTTTTGAATATTATAATTCTTGACGTCTGATGTGTGTCCATTTATTCTTTTACGTAGATTCTGTCCAGTCTGGCCAATGTACATGGCAGAGGGGCATTGCTGGCACATGATGGCCTATATCACATTGGTAGATGTGCAGGTGAACGAGCCTCTGATAGTGTGGGTGATGTGATTAGGCCCTATGATGGTGTCCCCTGAATAGATATATGGACACAGTTGGCAACGGGCTTTGTTGCAAGGATAGGTTCCTGGGTTAGTGGTTCTGTGGTGTGATGTGTGGTTGCTGGTGAGTTTTGCTTCAGGTTGGGGGGCTGTCTGTAAGCAAGGACTGGCCTGTCTCCCAAGATCTGTGAGAGTGATGGGTCGTCCTTCAGGATAGGTTGTAGATCCTTGATGATGCGTTGGAGAGGTTTTAGTTGGGGGCTGAAAGTGATGGCTAGTGGCGTTCTGTTATTTTCTTTGTTGGGCCTGTCTTGTAGTAGGTGACTTCTGGGTACTCTTCTGGCTCTGTCAATCTGTTTCTTCACTTCAGCAGGTGGGTATTGTAGTTGTAAGAATGCTCATCCTCCCCTTAGGGTTTAACATGTCGACACACTGCCTGACCTTTCTCTTTCTGTCTGAGAGAGAAAAGGGAAGGGGGGAATAGGGGGAAGGAGGGGCACCCAGAGGCCTGGCAGTGGCATGGGGTAGAGGTTGGGAGGGAAAGGGGGTAACATACAACCCCTGGCATGGGGAAGAGAATGGGGGACCATGGTATGGGGGAGGGAGGGCACACAGCATCACGAGAGGCAGTGACTGGGGACCCCCTGTTATGAGGGAAGGGAGAAATGAGGGTGTAAACTGACCCTGCCATGGGGGCTTAGGAGGCACAGAGTGCCCAAGGTGGGGGTGGGGGATAGGGAAGAGTCTCTGCGATGGAGGGCAATAGGAGAGTGGCACAGAGGGAACTTGTGGGGAGTGGGAGAATGCAAGGAGTCCCTGGTATGTGCAGTGCACTCGGCTGACAGAAGCAACAAAGTGTGCAACCCTCCAGCTCTATCTGTTTTATCATATTACCCAAAGCCAGTGTCCTAAAGACAGCAGCTCTTGCAAGAGAGCAAAAGGGATCCTTCCTTGACCGATCCAGTGAGTGTTATGCTGAGCTTCTCTCAGCTGGAAGTCACTCGATAAGTATCTTTTTGCCACCCTCTTCTTGCAAGTTCACGGTCACATAAGTAGTAACATAACACTGCATAGCTAACTTAGCTATATCTGCACACAACAGAGGTTACTGTAGTTAGGGGCCAACTATGCCAGCACTTACTATGCTCTTAGTGTTACAGGTTCAGAAACCAATCGTAAAATTTAGAATACAAGCTCTGAACCCATTATAGGAGTCAGCTAACTTTTCCTTGCTACAGAACCTAATGGCCCTTTCCAGGGAACCCAGCCTTATCTTCAGAAAGGATCTTTCCCCAAACTCCATGTAGCTGCAGTAGGACTCAGTGCCTTCAACCTGCCAGGTCTTCCAATGGAAAAGCACAGGGAACTGACTAGGGCACAGGGTATGATCAGGCAGCAAAGGGGTGTTCTCACAATAGCAGAGATGGAGTATGTTATTTTCTTCTGCTGCCTGGAGTGTACCTCTCAATAATACGATGACTGAATTTTAGTTTTATTGATTTTTTTAATAGCATAAAAAACAAAAACTGAGCTCCTGAAAGAACAAAAATATGTGCTCCAGATAGATTTTAAGCCTTGAAAAAGTTAGAAGCCCAGACTAGGCCTGATCCAAAGCCCACTGATGTCCATGGAAAGATTCCCCATTTGAGTGAGGCTGATGGACAAAGGGCCTAACAAACGTTAAAGGAACAAGAGTGGGTGCAATGTGTACAAACTGGATAATATTCCAGTAAATAGGTCACAAGCCCTTAATGGCTTTCACTGTTTTCTGTAAAAAGAAAAGGAGTACTTGTGGCACCTTAGAGACTAACCAATTTATTTGAGCATAAGCTTTCGTGAGCTACAGCTCACTTCATCGGATGCATATAGAAGTTCTAAGACTCCATTCCTGGTCTATCCCCGGCAAAGACAGCATAAAGACAGACCGGGGATAGACCAAGAATGGAGTCTTAGAGTCTTGGAGTCTTAGAACTTTTATATGCATCCGATGAAGTGAGCTGTAGCTCACGAAAGCTTATGCTCAAATAAATTGGTTAGTCTCTAAGGTGCCACAAGTCCTCCTTTTCTTTTTGCGAATACAGACTAACACGGCTGTTACTCTGAAAACTGTTTTCTGTGTTTCAGAAGCCTGCCAGAGCAGCAATGTATCTATGTAGCTAGGCTTTACATGCTGTGTGGTTAGTAAACATGGTTGTTTGGACCTTACTGCCTGTGTGCTTCCTTCATATTACATTTGAAGACAGAGCACTGGGACACAAGGAGGATTAGGAGAGGAGAGGTCAGGTCATGGGGACTCTTAAAGGTTTGATTTCCATTTTCTAGGTTGCTGTAAGATCCTGGTGAACATCTCTGTCACCCTGACATCCAGCACAGCATTACAATATCCAGAGGAGTGGGAGGGAGAGGACATGCATTCACTATTTACTTGGCCTGCATAACAATATTCAATTTCAAACCAATGACCTAGAATTTTCTCTCATTACCAAGCCCATCACTTGAGCTATCCAGACTCCCTAGTACACTAATTTCTGTTATTACCATTTCCTTCCCTGGAATAATATGTAAAGTTTAAATAGAAAAGCCACAGCACATTAGGCAGAGCAGTTTATCTGACAGACCAGCAGTCTCTTGAGAAAAGGAACAAACAGAATTTGTCTTGTGGTCAGGGTGACACTTTGCCACAAAGGGAGAGTGCAGAGAAGTTAATTAAACCCTAAAGAAGCCATTTATTAGAAAAGGAAAGACAGATATAGCTGTTGTTCGATACTGGGGAAGGGTTCATTATAAAGGAAACCCTTTCTTTAGCAGTTAATAAACTATTATAAAGCTACCACCTAGCTTTGAGGAACAGATAGTGGAGTGTCTGTGGCTCAGTGTGCACCTGTCCAAGGCAGAGGTCCCATGGAATAAAAAGGCATCAAGTTTATAAAACAGTTGTTTGGGGAAACTGGAGCTCTCAGGAGTATAGCAATGGGATATAGAACCTCTCTCCTCTAGGTCCCTGGTTCAAATTGGTCCCTAGGTACAGTAATTGCTAAAAATACTTCATGTGAAATGCACTAGTGGGCTCTGTGTGTTCCTGGTGCATAAAGGTGACCCCACCACCAAGATCCCTGGGGCTAGCTGGCACCCCTGTTGGCAGGCTCAGCAATGAGGCCAAAGCTTCAACTGGAATCCAGGTAAGGGATGAGGTACATTGGCAGGCGGGGGGCAGAAGGGAGACTGCAGTGTCCCTGCTCAGGCTGCCAATCTAGCTTCTTTGACCATTCATTTCACTTCAAAAAATATTATAGATGAGTGGAAAATGCTGATTGCTCCGTTGAATCAAGACCGTCGGCTCACTTACGCTTTGACTTCAAAGAGTGTCCATTCCTTGGCACAGGATGACAAAGGGCCAAGAAAAAATCCGTATTTCCTAACTCCAAGTAAAAAACAAACAAACTCTTCTCCTTATTCAGATGGTGCTTCAGCCCTACTTCTCTCTGCAGTCTTACTAGTGTCCAAGGGGCCCCTGAGTCTCCTCCTTGCTCACCCTTTGAAATGTGAGGAATTAAGGGATCCCCAGGGGCTAAAGGCAGAGACTACAGTTTTCACGGAGTTGGGTGGCCTGATATATCTCATGCTCCTACTGCTGGATGGCAGCAGAGCACAGCTTATACTGAAAGAAAAGAACATGAGTTCTGGGAAGGAAAAATTCCTCCTCCTTCTGCTGTCAGAGTTCAACAGCATTTGCTTCCATTATGTAACTAACATCAAGTCATCTCACTAATGTTGCTAACCCAACAGGTGTGCCACCTCCAGGTAAGAGCTTACCAAAGACTGGAAAAGACAACTTAGTTTAGACAGGGTCTTTCAGAAAAGGCCAGCTATGCTAAAATTCATCCAACCATATTATCTATAAAGCAGCGCATACAGCAGTAGAAATGATTGCCCTTGTTCTGCAGCCATACTCCCTTGTAGAGGATATTGGCTTTAAGAGGGTCTTAAACTTAGAGAATATTGAACCACGATATTGCCTCAAAGCAAATACTATTCCTCCCCACCCCTGGTCATGTTATATATTTACAGTAGCTTAGCCATCAAAGTAAGGCACCCTGTCAGACAAACAGAGGGCAAAATCATTCAGTCAGTGATATGTGGAAAAGCAGCCAAAGAATTTCATTGCTATAAAACTATAATGGGTTAGCTTTGAATCTAAAGAAAGTGGGGAGCTTATTGTTCATTCTGCCTCTGGGCCTGGCATCGTATATCTGGCACTGCCAATGCTCAGCAGAGCTATGCCAGGAGTTCATGCTACAAAAAAGAATGAAAATAAATAGCTGAGCTCCATATTGAACATTTCCTGCAAAAACACATTTGTGGACATTCAAAGTCATTTGGAATATTTAGTTAGCCTCTGGGTCACCTCACAAAGGCTCAGACAGCTTCTCTTATGATGAAGATTACTTGAGGATTCTGTGCTCATTCTCATCCACTACTTCACCGGGATCTTAACTGGACCCTATAGGATTTCCTTGACAATGATCTGTAAGTGACAAGCCTGTCAGGTGCATTACACCAGGTTTGCACCCACTTTAATCACAAATACAAAAAGCACGTAAAGCTCTCACCCAATTTAGCTAGGGAAAAAAACTTTCCTCTTTAACACCTTGTTGCAGAAACACTATTCTCCGAGATGGAATGCCAACTACTGCGTGACTGGACACATTTGTCATCAAGGGCACGGTTGTGACCTGTATTACACACCTGTGAAGGGGCGTAAGGGGGCATAAGGTGCCCCCTTACTCTCCTATGTGGGCTTCCACATCATGGGATGCAGCATAGAGGGGAGAACAGCCTTCTTAGAGCCACTCTCCCACCTGAGCAGAGGTGGGCATGGGGATTGGGTGGATCCTTGACTCCAGCCCCAACTCATTGGCCAGTTCAACTGAGCCAGCAAGGAGAAGCATCTATTCTACATCCGATACAGCAATAGCACAGATTATTTCCCCCTTGGTGCAAGGAGGAGGTATGTCTACACTGCAATTAGACACCAGGGGCTGGCCTGGACTATAGGGCTGTTTAATTGCAGTGTAAATGTTCAGGCTTCGGCTGGAGCCCAAGTCCTGGGATCCCAGGAGGGCGGTGGGTCCCAGAGCCCAGGCTCCAGCCTGTGCCCAAACATCTACACTATGGTTATACAGCCCTGTAGCTGGAGCCTGCTGGCACGCCCAGCTATGGGTGTTTAATTGCAGTGTAAACATATCCTGAGTGACGATATGACCCCTGCTCCTGGGGCAGCACAGCTATGCATTGCCCCGTACTCAGAGCTCGTGGGTAAGCCACAATGTTTCACCTAAGTGTCAGTCATTCAGTCCTCATATGCAATGACTTTGGCATAAGCATGGTCCTTCATTCCGGCTGATGCTAAAACATCTCTTCCATATCTTGAAACTTTTTACAACTTCAGTGCCGACAGCACATTAAATCAGGTTCTCTCTGGGGACAAAACACTGGCTAAAACAAGAGATTACCCAGCTATGTCATACCCACATGGTCAACAAACATTTGTTGGTCACTACTCCTTCCCATCTACTCAGTCCTGATGATTTAAAATTGGGTTCAGTGCTGTGGATGGACTTCAAAGGATCTGCTTAAAGGCATAGCAAAAAGTAACATTTCTAGTTTTGCATGAATAGGGCAACAATCAAACATCACACTTCATGGAATAAGTGAATTGCTACAAGCCTGGGCGGGGGGAAGGGAATTGTTCCCTTCCATAGAAAGCATTACAGAACTGCATAGGTGCATTAGGGATTTCCACACCTCTTTCTCTAAATCACCAGGTTTTAGTCTACATCAAATGCAGGACTGGAGGGACTGGTAGTCTGATCCTGTATGACACAACCTATGTTCTGCTATTACTTTAAATTGCTTTCTTAAAGCAATAATCTACATGAGCTAGAAAGGCTTGGCTAGGCTTCCACCAAGAGTGCACTGCAAGTACATACACTGCTTTCCATACATACGGAAAACGCAGTCCCTCCCTTGAGGAAGAGACAAATTAGAATCCTATTCTGCAATTGATAGTGTGTGGCTGGTGCTGTGCCCAGCCAGAACCTTCCATGGGGCCTGTAAGGCCACACGTGCACTGTCTGCTCTAGCCTTGATGCCTAGTTCCTTCAGACACATAGCGTGATATCCCTAGCCTGGCAAAGGCCACCGGCGTTATAACTTGGTTATGTGTTTGCAGATATAACATTCCTCTGGTGTGTATAGTGACTCTTCAGACACAGAGTCCTAAAGAGAGAGAGTCTATCCAACAGTCCACCTCATGGCCATGCAGGCAAGTCTGAGTTCACGGCTATCATTTTCCTAGGAATATTAAATATGAATTGAAACTGCAATAAATATTCTGAATGACAATACCTACTGTATCTCTTTCCTAGAAAACGTTTAAAGATAAAGTGGTAGGATTTAAATAGCTCAAAACAATTATTTTAAAGCTTGTGGAACAATTCTTCCCTACCCCCTTCCGGGGTTGTCCATACTGTTCCTGCAAGGCAGAATAGCAAAGATGACAATTAGATATCATTGCCACTGTTAGTGTCTGCCTAAGAGACACCCTGGAGTGGACTGATAGGGATTGTTTCAGGTTAAGGCTAAGGGTCTTTGGCAGAGCTCTGTGGGAAATGCCTGGATCACATTTGTCCCCACTCATTATTGCTGACTCTAGTGGGTTACATCACTTGACTGGGTTCTAAAAATCACACAAATTGACCCCAGATTCATAGGGTTCAAAAGGCATTTGCTACATGCAACAGCAGTTTCCTCTTGTTTTCTATCTAGAGAGCACTTGTTTTTCTGAATTGTGCCTTGTCCTTGCGCTCAAGAGGCTGCTCTAAGGGCTTCTAGTCCCAAGAGTGAAATTGACAGAGGTGGTGATAAAGCTCGATTTTATCATTTCAGGGAAGGCTCCATGGGCTTGGTAATTACACAACTCCCATGTCTCCTCCCATTCCCCATATCCTGCCTTCATCAAATGCCCCTGATGCTGACTAAAATAACATGAGCTGGTATCTTATTAGTTACATGAAATTAGTTACCACTTTCTTATATTTTTCAGTTAAAAGAACTTGACTAAACGGGGGTGGGGACCAAACGATAACAGCCAATCAATAGCTCTTTCTGTCCTAGCATGCAATGGGTCAGTAAGTTAGGGTTATTTATCTGTAACCCTTCTGCCCATCAGAGTTGGCAGCAACAAGGTCCAGGTACAGTATTTAGTGGTTCCGTTTCAATAATGTAATGCAAAACCGGCTCAAGCCCCCACCCAGTGACCTGGGACAATTACATACCACACCCTTGTGCTCCTCTAAGAGGCAATACTTCGCCTCTCGCAAGCACAGAGTGAGTGTAGCAAAAGCCTTTTAATAAAGGAGGGAAACAGTATGGCATTATGTTGGGGAAACACCACAAACAGGATTCATAACACCAACCATGAGCAAAAGACCCACCCCCAAGTAAGTTTGGCAGTGTCCTTTTCCCCTCAGGGTCTTAAGTCCAGCAACCCAATAGTCACCCACCCACAGTTTCTGTCCTTGGTCAGTGCAGCCCCCAGCGTTCAGAAGTTCATCTGCAGAGTTTACCTCCCAGCCTGAGAGGAAGTGGAGGGAGGTATGGGGGGGCATCTTACATGCTCCGCTGCTCGGGTAGACAGCCGAGTGCCACACCTCTCCATGGGATTCTGCTGCAGTCTTCACCACCAGCCGCGCCTCTGCACCTGCCGTCCTGCTGTCCGCTCCTCTCCACCAGCCACCCAGCTGTCCGCTCTGCTCTCCATGCTAGCCATCCTGCTGTCCACTCACCAACTTGTCTTCAGACCCTCCCCAACTTAACACAGCTCTCAGTAACTTCAGCTCTCAGTGATTTTTAGCTGGTAGTAGGGGAGCCTCAATGCTGGTGCACTACTAGCCCAAAGTAGGTCTAATGCTTAGACCTAGGTATTAGTGATTTCAGCTCTGCAGCATGTAACAAGACTCCTAATGGAGCCAGAGTTAGCTCTATTATTACACAGTAGAGAGAGGAGGCGTCAAAGTCATGTTTCAGGTCCTCAGAAGCAGCCCACGCTACCACGTACACATACTTATCCTCAACCTCTCACAATTGACTGGGTTTTGGAACCCTTGCCTAGTGAGTGCTACTTAGTTGAGGGTGAGTCCTTCTGTCATAAAATGCCAAGTACAGTTCTACTGTCCTTGATTCACATAACCAGGATAACAACCCTTTATTACTCCTGCCCCAATAACAAAGAGACTGGGGATCCCACAGCAGCCAAAGTGACCATTTGGGCAAGCAGTCCATCAAGCTAGGCAGGGTGGGTGTGCCCATGCAAACGAGATCATCCCCTGAAGTCCTTTTCCACAGCTCACCACCAGATGTCAGGGTAGAGCTCATTCTGACTCTGCTTACATATCAAATCACCTTCCTCTTCCTTTCCCCCCCCTTCATCTTTCTACATCGCTTTTAGTTTCTACAAGTAATCTAGTCTCTTAATGCACAGCAAAGACACGTATTTCTCATCCCTGTTCCTACAGCCACATATGGGTTAAGTCACATGAAGGAAACACTCCCTCTGAATCGCATCAGGTCCAGCTAATGACACTTGTTAAAAACAAACACACAGGCACCCACATTCTTGCACAGCTGACTAACTGACAGGCTGGCAGGGCAGCAAACTAATGTTTGGGGAAATCCCTGAGTCAGGGAAGTAACCAGCAGGGAGAGACTCCTGGCCCCTGGCCCAATGCAAATTGAAAGTGCCATAATTGCTCTCTGAGGATCAGAAGGAACATGTGTTAGTACCGCCATGTTGGCGGGTGGGGGAGGGGATGTTGTATGGCACCTGTGAGCTCATTTTGTTCCCTTCCCTCCCCATGCTAAAAATGCAGCACTGCTGACAGGCTTTGTATGAAACATTACATCTTGCAAATTTCCACACCTGTCAAGCCAATCTACTGCAGCAATGACCAGAATTGCAAGAAATGTAAGGTAGTGGGTTGGAAGAGGAAGAAACGAAGCAAAGCCCAACAAGGCAGAAATGAGAAGATGCACCGTATCAGAACTAGGTATGAGTCTGCATAAGATTTCAGTGGCTTTCCCACCTCTGACCTGAATCTCTGGGACAGACAAGACTGACAGCTGGTGCTATCCTTGGAAGAAAGGCCTTTTGCCATCCATCCCATGGAAGAGAGGAGAAAGGCATTTGTAGCAGAGAGGTCAGTGCTGGAAAGTATGCAGACGTGCGGCATCTTCTGAATGTAGTCGGTGAAACAGGCCAATGATTGTGATCACCTTTAGATATATTGGCAGAGAGACACTAGTGCTGAATCAGTGGCAGCTGGGAAAGATTGAGCAGGCAAATGATGGTGGCAGCAGGCCTTGTGGCCTAGTAGTGAGCACTAATTTAAGCCACTCACTGTGAGGTGTAGAAAAATCACTCAGCCTCTTTATATTTCAACCACATCAACTTGAAAACTGGGTGAAAAGCAATAGGAACCTCACTGCACAGGGCCCACTGCATCTTACCCTGAACTTCCATGCATGAAATAGCTATGTTAGAAAAGAACAAAGAGCTCTGTTTTTGTCTCTGATCACTCTTGCACTAATGTTGAGTTAGTGATAGGAAGAAAGTATTTCAGAAGGGGTTTTTTTAACTAACCAAATACTTGTTTGCAAAATTGTAGCTCCAAGAAGTGGATGGTATTTGTGACTGGCATAGGATCTTTCTGTTGTCTAATTGAATAGACACATTAACACTGGGTGAAGATAGAGTCTAATCAGCAGATTTTTATTGAAGTTGATGGAACTAAGCTGTTTTACACCAGCTGAGGATCTGCCCCATTATTTTAAATGTTTGAAGGTGAAAGGGCTCCAGTATCCTGTAACTCTTGATGTTTGAGCATCTGGATCATAACCTGCACCCTTTAGGATCTCTGCTCAGAACCACACTGAAGAGCCTCTATGTGGTCAGCCCTGAGTCTCTTCTGGGAGATGGAGCATAGGGCTCATGAGCACAGAACTCATAAGCTGTCAGCTCTGATCAAGTTTTCTGTCACATGGAGCTGTCACTTTGTCTTTGACCTGGCCAGCATAGATGCCTGAATCAAGGTCCTTTCATCCTGAGCTGAATCAGTGCTAAATTGCAGTGACCTCCCACCTCATTTCAGGAAAGACGTCACTCTTCTCCATAAAGGCAATAAGCTTAAGAGCACTGAAGTGTTCTTGTTGACCAGAAAGACCCCAGTTATCAAATCCTGACAGGGACTCTGTTGCCAGTTGTAGGTCAGTCCTCAACAAACAGCAGCACATCCTGAGAGATTGCTTGTGAAGAAAGCATAATTAACCCAGCCAATGATTTTCTAATAATTCCTTTTACACTGCTTCTTGATGATAATGCTACATCTGCCTCCTTTAATACCTCTGCCTGCACGTCTCCCAGCTCCCCCCCCCCTCATTTACCTCGTTGATAACTGGGCTTTGTTTATCTAAGAAAAAGCCTCTATTCTGTTATCTCTTCCCCCACCCTGTTGGCCTCCCATCTTCACTCTTCCCCCAGCTGTTCTCTGAGGCCCAAGGCTTTAATGAGTTAAAGGAATCAGGCCTCTAAGCACACACTTTTATCTGCTGGCATTCCTGCCCCTCCTGATAAAGTCACCCACGGATGAAGGGGAAGACTGAACTAGCTGGCTTGGATCTTCAAGGTGACAGAGATAACTATGCGGGTCCATCCCAGGGGATTCCCCATAAGCCCAGACATTTCATCATGCATCTTTTCCCTGTATCACAGTACCATGCCTGGACTGCTCCCCTTATAAATTGATATTCAGATCAGGCCATAGGAAAGACTTAACCCCCCTGCCACACAGTCCTTAAAATGAGGTACGAAATCACATTTAAATTCAGATAATGCACAGTTCCAGCTATATTAAAATAGTTTCTGGCATGCTTTGGCCAGTTAGGGCCTAAAAGTCCATCTCTTTACCAGACCCCATATAAATTGGAGGAAAAAAAAGACCTTTTAAATCATCTAGTACTCCCATCATGCGCTTGCATTTAAATATTCCCCACATTGTATTATCCGGAGCTTTATCCAGTGTCCTGAGCACAAAAAGAAATACAGGCCACAAGGCACAGTGTTGCTGGTTTGTTGGGGATGTTTGATTTCACCCACATAACCACATTTTAATAGTAATCCCAGACTCCCTTTTGTTGGGCACTGTGCGATTCCCAAAGAGCAGAGCTGCGTGCATGCATACATACAGCAGATTACTATTAAATGAATTTGTAACACTGAGGCCCCTTCATGCACAGTGCAGAGGGAATCATTAAGAGCTCATTTGATCTTTGTGTGAATGTCACAAGTGCTTCCGTAGGTCTACCACAGAATTAGCTGATAGGCACTGACTTGTTCCCCTTTGTTCCCAGCCTGGGATGGGATGGATGCATAAATCAGTAGGTACAAATTGGCAAGTTCCTTAGTCATGGGTTATTAATATTGTAATATGTTCCATTAATTCCGATGCCACCTCTGAACTCATGTCATTATCAGATGCAAGCTGACCTAACCACTCTTTTCTGGAGGACTGTATCAGACATGAAACATCTTCCAGGCTGTGAGTGGTTGGGAGAAAGCCTTGGAAAGGTCATGGTGGTGTATAATTTTTTTGCCTACAAAGGCTTATATTGTGAATTCTAACTCTAGACTGTGCCCTGTGGACAAATGCCTCTGAGCCTGATTTCAGGCCTCTCACTTACACTGGTGCTAATCAGGAGTAACTCCATGAAGCCAATGTTTTTTCACTGGTGTGAGAGCAGAATAAGCCGCCGTATGCCAATAAACCAGCACCTGCATATGTCATACACGTAAAGTGGGCACCATGTTGGGTGCTAAGCTGGTGCTGGGGCATCACTGCAGGTGCCAGAGACAGCAACAGGATTTTCACCAGAAGGTGCCAGAACACAGCCAGGTGCCTCGAGATGGCACTGGTGGTACCTGAGACCAGACTGATGGCATCACTGGGACACCCAAGACTCTTCTGGGAGTGTCACTGTGGTTGCCTGAGAATAGTGCCAGAGAGGTCTCTGAGGATGCCTGAGATAGCCCCGGGGTGCTACTGGAGGGTGCCCTAGAATATAAAGGTGTGATGTTAACATATTGTCATTCCTATAGATGTTTCACAATTTGTCACAGAAGGAGTTCAACAGTAATACATTATTTCTTATTGTAATTAATGCTGAATGCCACACAACTGTGTACACAGTGCTACAGATGTTCATTGGGGTCAACATAGAAGGCTGGTGAAAAGTTTTACATAAAAAAACAAAACTGTTTCAACAGAAAACTGAGCGTTTGACTAAACACTAAAATATTTTGATTTGGAAGTACTGCAGTAGGGCCCCATGGGAGTTGCAGTTCAGTTGCTTGCTTAATGTCCTTATTCTTCTCTGTGGGCTGGGCTCCCCAGCTGAACTACATTTCCCATGAAGCACCATGGGGAAGGCCATCTATGATAAACCATCTCCATTCTCTAACAGGGGAGACCATAGTGCACCAGGGGAGATATAGTCTGACCAGAGAGTGGGAACATGAGGAATACAATTCCAAAGATGCACTGTGACAGCATTTCCAAATCAAAATATTTCAGTTTTTGGTCAAAATGAAATTTTTTGGTTTTCAAATTTCTGCCAAAAAAACCCTGAAAATTTCTCATAGAAAAATAATTTCCAACCAGTTATACCAACATGTTTGTCTCTTCTGTCACCAAATTAAAGGAGGAGAAATGTCATCATGCAGGAGGAAATTAAGGTGTGAGCGTGGCCTTAAAGCATCCCAGTGCAAGAGAGCAGGGGACTTGCTGATATAGTAAGGGTCAGCTGGCCTGACCAGTTCACTGTACCCCAACTCACTAATGTCATAACATGTAAGATACCAATAGAAAGTTAATGACAACAATCATTAATATTATTGCATGGTATACGTATGGAGGACAAATGCAAAATTATGAACATATTGGGAATTATGTTACCATAGTGAGCCTTCCAAGCAGGCCTGAAGTTGCCCCACCCTAAACATAAGAATGTGGTTCCACCACCTTGAAGGTTCTTCCAAGGTACATTAAGAGACAATGGGAATCATTTACATAAAAGGTAAACAAAACCACCAAACCAACAAGGGGAGGAGGTAACCACTCAACATCACGTCAGGGGGAGGGGATTGCAGGAGCAGATAGATTTTGCTTTTTAACACACACCAGCAGGGGAAGAGACCAGCATGGAACTTCCTTCACCACCAGATTCCATGTCTGCTTCCTCACAGCTTGAATGAACTTTACTTTGGGAGGTAACCTTCAAAATAATCCATTTCAAAGGTTCATTTGGGCTATAAAAGAGAGGGCAAAGAACCCAAAGTTATCTTTACCTAAGAAGACAAAGGAACCGAGCATTCTGGTCTTTGTGGGAGATCCTGACCTATAGGGTGATTAGACATCTTGCTGAAAGGTAGGATTCTTACCACACTAATTTGAACTAAGACTTGTAGTTTTATTAAGTCTTAGTCTCTAGAAAGCAATTGTCTCTTTTATTTGCTTGTAACCAAATCAATATCCTTTGTATTTGAGCTCACTTAAAATCCCATCTATTTTTGTTAATAAGCTTGTTTTACTTTTAATCTAAACCAACCCAATGCTGTGTTTGAACTGAAGTGATTGTTAACTGCAGTCAGTGTGATAAGCTGTTGCATTTTGTCTCTTTAGACAAATCTTAATAACAAATCTTATTATTCCTCTGAATGAGCCAGGCAAGAGTTGGACATTGCTGAGCACACAGTTTTGGGAAAATCCAGGACTTTGGGGTGTTGGGGTCATCTTGTCAGATGTAACCAAAAAGATGATAGATACCAGAGTGTGGCCAGAGTGTAACAAGCAGGCTGCTGGCATCAGAGTAGCTGGTCCAGGGTGGCTTATCACACAGACTCAGTGCATGTGTGTACTCTGGCTAGGAGCACCCAGACAAGGGGACTACTGCAGCAGAGCATTTTATGCCACCCAGTGTTACAGGGCAGTCAGTGACACAAGCCATCACTGGTCTGGATTACACCCCAGAACAAGACAGAGGGACCTAGATGGCTGGTATGGAACATCCACAGCACTGGGGACTAGAGATCCTTAACTCTACTCCTGACTGCCACTGCCTCATTGTGTGGCTTTGGGCTAGCCATTCACCTCACTGTTTCAGTTTTCCCATGTGGAGGTGAGGCTAATACTACCTACCCACATGATTCACAAGACTGTTGTGAGGACTGAATGTCTGTGCAGTGTTTTGACATATAAACCAACGTACTCTGTCAGAACTAAGCATCACCGCTGCCATGAATTCTACCAAAGCTGGGATTATAAATTGCAGCCATGAATATATTCACAAAAGAACAGAGTCAGACCAGCACTTACAGAAAAGAGATGTTACAGAAGATACAAACCTTAGCAAAGTAAGTGGATAGGCCTGGATGGCCCATTTGCCCTTCTGTTACTGTGCAACTAAGTGCCACTTATTTATAGATGTATATATTATTACTGGAGGATGATGGGCTGACAGTGTCTGTTCTCCATGGGGGAAAGCAGCTTTTCTAATTTTAAACACATTTTTGAACAGCATTGGTCAGATTTCCTCTAGCTGTTCCAGTTAGGGCTGCTAAATAGATATGTGAGTCGGGTTTAGCATTTGTGGAGGGTTCCCCCCACACTTACACTTTTCACTTAACTCACTGAGTCATAAACTGAGCTAAGCTGAAGTTGTTTTATACAGTGAACAAAGGCAAAGAAATAAAAGAAATTAAATATCTTCCTCTCATAACTGAGTGTATGACTTCTTATTTACACAAAGAAACACTTTTCAAATCATTTTCAAATTCATCTTTGGAATGTAGTAAGTACTAATTTAGGCCCTGATCCAGAAGCATGTACTTAACATTTAGCACGTGAGCAGTCCCAATGAAGTCAATGGGATTACCCATGTGCTAAAAGTTAAGCAAGTCCACAAGTGCCTTGCTCAATAGGGGGCATATTCATTATTCTAAATTATCAAATGAACAGCTCATACAAATAAATTTCAGCCTAAGGATTGTTTGTGAACTGGTCACTCTAACTATTTGTTATTCATGGCGGTTGACTGATCACCTAAATTACAGTGTGCTGTTTCTGCTCCCTGATTAGAGTTCTCAAACTTTTGAAGCAGGGAAATAATAAATGATGACACAGGAGCAGAGAATAAAAGTTTGTGGATAAAAGCCCTTTGTTTGTATATGAAAATGGGTATTTGTATGAAGTCACCTTTCCCCAAATGTTTATACTAATAAAAGCATATTTGTGTATTTTCTACTAGTGAATAAAAAGAAGCACAAACATGGTTGGCACAAACAGCAGTTTGTACGATGAGTGAATGTTAGCAAACAGGCTTTGCAGTATTTGCCCAACTCTAAATAGAAGTTTGTTTGCAATTCCTTTTAAAGCATCAGAAAGGCAAAACCCAGTACTTGGTGATAAAACCATTTTCTGCTCTGAATGAAACAATCTCATTCTACTATGTAACAGCAAAAATCCAACATCAACACCATTTTGAAAGCACATCAAACATCCAGTGATAGTGACTAAACCCACAGAAGTCCAGCAGCAATGGTAAAGTAGATTAGGTAGATAATTTACTGCCCATTCTTGCCTTTCCAAAATTTCCTGGTAGTCTGTATTGGAGAAGTTTTTGTTTTTTTTAACCTTACTTCTCCTTTTCAGTGTTGGCTGTTATATTCAGCCCCAAAGACAGCTGTACTCAGTGATCGAAGAGAGGTCCTTTAACATATATTACCTGGAATGCAAATCCTAGCCCTACTGAAATCAATGGAAGTTTTGATATGGACTTCAATGGGGCCCAGGATTTCACACCAGGATTTTGACATGGTCTTAATTGCACCTCCCTTTCAAAACCTACAATTTTACAAACTCAAACAACTCAATATTGGGTGCACAATTATTTGAGAATGGAAATTAAGAGCTTTAGATGTATAATTCCCCCAGTTCCAGCAAATAAGGTACTAGGAGGCTTAAGGGTCCACTCTGATGGCCACTGAAGTCAATAGGAGTCTTTTTGTTGACTTTCAGGGGACTTTGGATTGGCCTCGGTAGTATTAAAACCGTGCACTTGGTCTATAGGTATAAAGAGGCTGCTTTTCAAAAATCTGGCCAACAGTCCGTAGGGGATTTTGAGATCCTGCAGGATGAAAGATGCTAGGACAATGTAAAGTTAAAAATAAAGTTGTTGGGCTCATGCTGTGTGGACAGCCTTCCAGACAGATCTCATGGAAGACTCACACAGCCCTTGAATATAATTGGTTGAATAATTCTTTGAGAACAAAGGCACTACAAACTGACAATTTGGACATCATTTCTGTTTCTACTCTACCTATCACTTCTGTATCTATAACCAGGAAACATAAAAAAAATAAATTGGAGGGTAGCGAGTGCAGTGGTCAGTGGGGTAAAGTAGCCAACATTATTTCTATGGCTATAGCTCATTATCTTCCCTCTGAGAGGATGCTTGCCTAGATTCTTTTCCTCTCCGTCCATCCACAGACGAGAAGAGCTTCAAAAATTAAATCCAATACCAAAAGGTAGTGAGGGAAATGTTTAATTGTCCTGACACTGCAGAAGTCGGATAAGCTCGTATTGATTTTTTGTAGCAAAGTCTCCTGAGTATGAGCATGTATACGTGTGCGTGTCTTACACTTACTCCATTTCTAATCTCCCATTGCATTGTGAGAGCCTGACATTTCCTCTGCAAAATGGCCAGTTAAAGAGGAATTTTTTCTCCCTCTTGTCCCTTTCTCTGGTAAGAGATAGATTTCATCCTGTCCAAAATGATTCCATTCAGAATGAGCAATTTATCTCTTAATCCAAACTCTTTCCTCACACCCTACACTCACCCTTTTCACTCCCATAAGAAAACAAAGGTCCTTGACACTGAATCATAGTGTTGGCCATTCACACATCCATCCATCCATCTTTCCACATCTGATCAGGACAGCCTTGACAAAGGATCAATCTGTAAAAGTATGGGTCAGTGGGTGGCTGAGCTCTGAATTCAAACTTTTATCACCATCATAAGGCACAGAAGCACATTGGGCTCTCACAGTAGCAACTCCAAATCTTTCAGTGCTTCCAAATTTGCAAAAATACAATCCCGGTTAATGCACAGTACAGGTACCAGGTACAAAAACTACACTAAACAAGATGTCAGGGTGGCCTGGGCCTAACACATTTGTGCTGCAGGCTTGAGTAATGAGGCTCATAGGACAGACAAGGCACAGCTCTTTATTAACTGTTCCCAGCCAACAGAAATTTCCATAATTTAGTGAAGCCCCATGTAACGGGGTGGGACTCACCACCATGGTGCCTCCTGCTGGTTGTTCTGGGAATTAGCTCAGTATTTCACAGGGCACTCTCCTCAGGTGGTGTGTTGCCACCGTCACTTCTGCTCCAGACTCACATTTGCCTCAGGGATTGCGGCATCCTCTTCAGGACACGGCCCTCTGGCCATGCCCCATTCCGTTCTCCCCCCTTCCGGGGGAATGGCAATCCTTTGTGCAGCCAGTAAACTCCATGGCCAACTGCAACCCAAGCTTCTAGTCACTTGCCTCAGTGGCAAACTGCAGCCCTTCACTTGTCATTCCCCTCCATGGCAAGTGGGGGCAAAGGGGAGGAGGGAGACCTAGGCCCACCCACTACTCCATGTCCGGACCCAGGGACCTTCTAGGCAGCAGCCATGCACTGTGTCTCCTTCAATTCCCACCATCCACTTCCTCCTAGCCCTAGCACCTTCTCTGCCCCTGTATCACGGCTTCAGTCTTTCAGCCAGTCAGGCGGAGCTCCCTCTTGCTCCCCTGACTCAGCGCAGTACTGCTCTGTCCAGGGTGCTGGCAGTTCCGTCAGCCCTTCAAGGACCCAGTCTCTTTTCCCTCGGCTCCCAAGAGAGAACTACCCCACTCTGTCCTGCAACTCTCTTTATATATGGGCCTGCTCTTCCCTGATTGGCTGCTCATTGCAGCCCTCTCTCTGATTGGCTGTCTGCTGCACAGCTTCCCCAGGGCTGCTTTTAACCCTTTCTCCACCAGTATGGGGCAGACACCCTGTCACACCCCACCATAACTCAACCTCTACCAATCCCATCTGTTGCCTAGTAGAAACAAGACAAAAATGATACTTTTATAGAGCAGGGCCCAAACAGCTTAGGGCTTTAATAGACTTTGACTCTTAAGAATGCCAAGAAATTAATTCAGATGGGTGAATGCATTTAGGCAGACAGGAGAGATCAGTGACACAGAAAAAGATGCAATGATAAACAGAGATGGGCAAGCAACAAGGTCTGTATTCATATCCTGATTATTTTTAGGCTACGGTTCAGGTCCAAGGTCAATAACGCATAGCATTTGCATTAAGGTTCTACTAAGGGAAACTATTATGAAACACCCCCCCCCCAACTGCCATGGACAGAGAAATCACAAGATATGCTATTTGTGTTAGATTCCTGACACAAATAAAGGAGAGTCAGAAAATAAGCCTACTCCAGTTGTGAAGATGACCTAGAATCAAAACTGGAGCAGGTTCATATTCACAGCTTTGACCCCCTGAAGGCCACTCCTCAGATTCAAAGGTTCCAGGCTCTGCTACTGGCCCATTTCTAGTTATAAGTAAAGCCCTGAATGAACTAATATGGATAAAATAAGAACTAAGGTGACCCTTTAGCCAGAGTTCAGACTGACTCCACAGCTGAGATTCACAAAAAGTTTAATTATCTTTTTCTTTTCCAGTATTTTGTAGTTTCTGCATTTCTATGTTCTGGCTGAGGCCAGAACAGAAGTGACAAAATAAAACAAGAAAAGGTGCTCTGGTAAGATTTACAGCCCATTTCTGGGACCCAAGAACTCCAGACAGTTTGGACTAGCATATAGAATTCTGGGTGTTTATCTGACCTGAGTCACCAAATCCACTGAGGTTTGCCCATTACTATAATTATAAGAGCATCAGTCTGTCCTCCGTGATGGAGAAACGTCCAGAACAGCCAACAAGGAGACATGCAGTCTTAAAAGAAAAAAACCCAGCCTCCCTGGAGATGTAATAGGCTTAGCAGCCCTGCTTGACACATGTCGGATAAAATAAAAAATAAATAAATAACAATGTTTATAAGAAGATTAGCTTGAACATGGTGAAATTTCTCTAGGGAACCTCCATGGCTGAAGCTCAATATGACAGCTCCCAGGGCCATTAAAATTCTCCCCCTTCCCAGTCTCCCCCTATCCCTTCCCCTCAAGCAGCTTTGATTTGGGAGATTGAAGACACATCTGCTGGGGACACTCCAATTTTCACCATGTGTAACCATGTCTGCTGTCCCCTTTCCTCTAGAGGACAGAGGTGAGGCGTTGGGAGTTAGCTCAGTGGAAGTAATGCGTTGTGACTATCCAATTTGTGACTGCGACCCCTCCAGGAAAAAAACATGTCTCTGAGAAGCAGATTATCCTCAGGCCTTTTACTACATTGTTCAAAAACAAATCCTTTTAAGCTTATGTATATATAACAAACACCCTCCAATCATTTATATAATAATTTAAATCTATATATAGATAGATAGATTTAAATTATTATATAAATATAAATATCTATATATCTAAATATTCACACATCCCTATTAGTTACACACATGTGTATTATATGTGGATACACAGAAAGCTGTGCTATGCTGTTTGTTGTACAGTGAAACTTTCCATAGGGTTGTGGAAACGGTGCTTATGCTCTTAGTATTGAATACCAATCCCGCAGGCAAAGCTCAAGTAAATGGGCTTGAGCAGGGAATACATAGTGGGGATGGAAAACTCTCCAACTGCCCAGCCACACAGACCTGATTCTGCACAGTGCTGAGCAGCCTGAACTCCCCTTTAATTTCAGGCCCCATATAACCATTACCACTACTGTATCTCAGGGTTTGTCACAATGGCCAGAGCCCCAGCACATGCTGTTCGTTCACTGCAGCCTCATAGATGATGTTGTTTTGCAGCATGCAAGGTTGCACAATGCCTGTGTGGCTTCTTCTCAGCCTCTGTACAGACCCATGGACTAGAACCGAGGTCTGTAGAGCTTGGCACGGCTGACATGCCCACAGAGCCACCTCCAGGGAGCACTGGTAAGAATAGGTACTGCAGGAAGTACTGCCCAAAGAACTGAGAATGACAGTATCCTGCAGCCCTCTGATTGGGCAAGTGCACTACTGAACTCTGGCTGGTGCCCCAAGAAGTTGCCTGGGCAAGTTGTCTGGGTAACTTCAGACACCACCTCATCTTCTGACCCCAGTCTGACTGACCCTAACTCTTGCCTCCTGACTCCAGCCTGGTACTATCCCTGATCTCCAACCCCAGCCTGACTCTGATTCTTGCTTGTTGAACCCAGGCTCTGACTGCTGCTCACTGACTACCATCCCTTATGTGTGTACCCCAGACCAGCTATGACTGCTAGTCCAGACTGCCTAAACTGGTCCCTTACAGCCTGTCCTCTCTCTGTCAGACAGTGAAAACATGTTCATTCCACTCCATTTTGCTCTCCCATTGGGAGAGGTGTGGCAAAGGGACACACAGTTGGGCAGCACATGAGACCTGATCAAAATCCCATGGAAGTCAGTAGAAGGCTCCCATGGACTTCAGTGGATTTAGGGCCAGACCCTTAATATTGTTCAGTACCTGATATAGCAAATGGAAAGTGATATAAGAACAGTGCACTTTCAAAAAAGTATGGGCCTTATGAGATGTAAATCATTTTTCATTTAAAGTGCCTCATTCAAGGGATGGTGGCAGGGGGGAAGGACTAGAATCAGATGGACTGGGGTCAGGAAGGTGTGAGGGAAAAAGAAAGAAGCAAAGACAATTAGCAGAAATTAGGGGCATCAATTTTTTTATAACTGGTTTATTCTAAATAATATACCTCTGAAATGCACATAGGCACATTATTATCTGGACGTTTCATATAGCTACCCATTTTAAAAACAGTGACTGAATTGTGATGCTGTAATTCCATCAAGTTGTTCTAGAGACTTGAACTTCTCCTCAGTCATTTACGATGCCACCAGAATCTCCTTGATGGAATTACCAGAGGCTTGCTCTAGATGTATTGACAACAGGTGGAGTTGGGATTCCCTGCCTCTTTGGTTCTCTGAAATGCACACCAAGGTCCTCTGCACTGACAGCAGTGGTACTCACAGAAAGTGCTGCAGCCGACGCCCAAAGCAACTTCCACTGTTTGCCTCTCCCATTCCTCATCATTGTTTCTTGCCTCTCCTCTTTTTCCTCGCTCTCTCCTTCATTTCCTATTTTTCTTCTTTCCGTGATCACTCTGGCCACATCTACAATGGAAAAATAGGCCACATTTAAAACCATTAAGCAGGTTGTTAGTCCTTGACCATGCCCGACTAACATGTTTTGAAACACCACTTGCCCTTGTCTAAACATTGTAAAGTCTTGCTTAAAATTGCGTCAGTTAAAATGGGCTAGCCAACACATTTTAAAACACAACCTATTTTCCTAACCAAGACATGGCCTCCAAGAGCTGCCGAAAGACCCATATTGTGGTCAGAGTCCCTCCAAACCCCCTTCAACTTTTAAAGATTTCTGCCCTATTTGCACGGGGTTAGTAAGTAGATTTTCTAATAACGTCCACATCCCAAAATCCACCATTAGCAATGGCACCAGTTTGCCCCCTTGTTGCTTTCTGGCAGTCTCTGAAGAGAGGACAGGCAGGAAGACTGAACTACTCTCCCTTTGTACCACGTGCCCACACACTTCTTCCTCCCTCCCCGCTATTCCCTGGTCTCCATGAAGAAAAAAAGAGGCCAAACTGTCTGCTGGCATAAATTGGCACAGTTCCTTTGAACGCAGTGGAACTGCACCAGCACTGCGAATTTAGCTATTGGTGTCAAACCCCTCTACTTCAGTACCACAAATGCGATCTTCACATGGCTTGTACTGTGCTTTGAAAACACCTCAGACTGGTCAGGCTGGTCTAATGTGGTATAGTTGTGAGGGAAATGACTGTCCTGCCATGTTTTATTAATAATCAAGCTTAGAAGTTATGTAACACTTTATTTACATTAACTAATCCTTACAGCATCCCCAGTGAAGTACCATTATCCCTTATTCACACATAGGAAAGCTGAGGCACAGAGAGAAGGTGAAGTGACTTGCCAAAGGCCAAAGAGGGAAGTGAGTGCGAGAGTCAAGATTAGAAAACAGGAGTTCCTGGCTCTGTGTGTTCTTAGACTGATAGACTATGCCCTACTTCACAGTAAAGAGACCCAGGGGAAAGACAGCTAGTGTGACGTCTAGGAAAGGCAAAAAAAAAAAAAGTAGCAAAAGATATTCTGCATCGTCCTCACCTGCAATAAAACTTCCTCAGCTCCATAGATTATGTCCTTTTTTTTTGCCTCTTTTGGGTTTGTCTCCTTCTCATGAGTTATGAGCTGCCTCTGCCTTGTCATCTTGCTTCTGTAGCATGGTAAGAATATTATTTATTTGGAAGGGGAGGGATTGTTAAAGTAGATGGATTGTGAGTGTCTACTTTAAATACAACATGCATAAAAAAATCTTCTTTTTTTCAGATCCACCATTGGATTTTGCATTAAATTCCTTATTTTTCATTCAAATTGAAGGGCTTTTCTTTTATTTCTTTACAAAAATAAGCATTAAAAGTTATGTGATGAATAACCTGCAAGCAGGTCCTCAAGGATCTGTAGAAAGGTCTGGCATAGAACACTGCGATTGAAATGAGGTTGAAAGAATAAGTCAGTAATGTGTGTGTAACTTAAAGAGGGAGGGCCATTCATTCCCATTATGAAGAACTACACTACCATTAATAATCATTTTAACAAGAGCTGACCTGATCCAACAGCTCTGTATTACCTTTCTGGGAGTGAATTCTTATTTAATGGAATACACTATGCATACAAATTCCCAATATTTATTATTGCTTCACCTGGCTTGAAATAGAAGCATTTATTCAGCCAAATTGTATTAAAGGAATATGCATACTGTATTTCCTTTGTTATAAAGCATTCACCTTACAAGGTGCTTCTGTAAAAGCCATGCGATGATCACTTTACATCTATGTTTTCCTGACCTGTAATAACCCAGGTTCAGAAAACAGGGACAGCCTGATTAGGAGATTATACTTTCCCACAAACGCTAGCTGGGTAATTTTTAACTCTTAGAAGCCGTTTTAGTTCTGGGTTGTTGAAGCTCTTTTTGAGAAGAGAGAGAGAGAGTGAGTGGAAAGGACTGAGTATACTCTCATAGGCAACAAGACTAAGCCTGGGCTTTGTATACATGACTGTTCTTGCTAAGACATCTTTTCATAACCCTGGATCTCTTGTAAAAAACTATGGAACAAAGATTCAGGGTCAAAACAATGGTCCAGCTAGCTCAATATCCTGTCTTCTGACAGTGGCCACAGCCAGATGCTTCAGAGGGAATGAACAGAAAAGGACAATTATCACATGATCTATCCCCGGTCTTCCAGTCCCAGCTTCTGGCAGTTGGAGAGTTAGGGACACCCAGAACATTGGGTTGTGTCCCTCACCATCTTTGCTAATTGCCATTAATGGACCTATTCTCCATGAACTTATCGAATTATTTTTTGAAACCAGTTATACTTTTGGACTACACAACATCCCCAGGCAATGAGTTCCACAGGTTGATGGTGCATTATGTGAAGAAGTACTTCCTTTTGTTTTTTTTTAAACCTGCTGCATATTAATTTCATTGGGTGACCCCTAGTTCATGTGTTATGAATAGGAGTAAATACTACTTCCTTATTCACTTGCTCCACATCATTCATGATTTTATAGATCTCTATCATATGCTCTCTTAGCCATCTCTTTTCTCAGATGAACAGTCCCAGTCTTTATAATCTCTCCTTATATAGAAGGTGTTCCATAGCCCTAAGCATTTTTGTTGCCTTCCTCTGTAGTTTTTCCAGTTCTAATATCTCTTTTTTGAGATGGAGTGACCAAAACTGCACACAGTATTCAAGGTGTGAGTGTACCATGAATGTATATAGTGGCATTATGATATTTTATGGTTTATTATCTATCCCTTTCCTAGTGGTTCCTAGCACTCTTTTAGCTTTTTTGACTACTGCTGCACACTGAACAGCTGTTTTCAGAGAACTATCCATAATGATTCCAAGATCTCTTTCCTGAGTGGTAATAGCTAATTTAGACCCATCATTTTGTATGTACAGTTAGGATTATGTTTCCAATGTGCATTGCTTTGCACTTATCAACATTGAATTTCATCTGTCATTTTCTTGCCCAGCCACACAGTTTTGTGAGATCCCTTTGTAACTCTTCACAGTCAGCTTTGGACTTAACTATCTTGAGAAATTTTATACCATCTGCAAACTTTGCCACCTCATTGTTTACCCCTTTTTCCTGATCATTTACGAATATGTTGAACAGCACTCATCTTAGTATAGATCCTTGAGGGACACCACTATTCATCTCTCTCCACTGTAAAAACTGACCATTCATTCTTACCTTTTGTTTCCTGTCTTTTAACCAGTTACTGATCCATGAGAGGATCTTCCCTGTTATCTCATAGTGCTTACTTGTCAAAGGCTTTCTGAAAATCCAAGTACATCCAAGTCCCCTGGATCACTCTTGTCCACATGTTTGTTGGCCCCCTCAAAGCATTGTAATAGATTGATGAGGCATGATTTCCCTTTACAAAAGCCATGTTGACGCTTTCTCAAAATATTGTGTCCATCTATGTGTCTGATAATTCTGTTCTTAATATTATATTATATGAAATATTATAGTTTCAACCAATTTGCCTGGAACTGAAGTTACGCTTATGGGTCTGTAATTCCCACAATTACCTCTGGAGTCTTTTTAAATATTGGTGTTACATTAACTATCATCCTGTCGTGGTATGGAGGCTGATTCTACCTACCACAGATAGTAGTTCTGCAATTTCATATTTGAGTTCCTCCAGAACTCCTGGGTGAATGCCATGTGGTCCTGGTGACTTATTACTATTTAATTTATCAATTTGTTCCAAAACCTCCTCTACTGACACCTCAATCTGGGACAGTTCCACAGATTTATCACCTAAAAAGAATGGCTTAGGTGTGGGAATCTCCCTCCCATCCTTGGCCATGAAGACTGAGGCAAAGAATTCATTTAGCGTCTCCACAACAGCCGTGTCTTTCCATGAATGCTTCTTTAGAACTCTTTAGATGGGAGAGCAGAAATGCAGAAAGTCCAGTGAACAAGACTTACCATGAGCCAATACCCAAGAAAAGCTGCAGTGCAGTCTGGAGACCTGATAAGCATTCCCTGTCATTAAAGGGCAGTTTGAAAACTGTTTCTTGTAAAGAAGTTAAAATGAGAGCTGGGACAAACCTAGTTGTTTTCGATTCTCATAACTCAGTCATGTTTTTGTAGTACAAGCAAAATTTCACCTGATTTTGAGTTAGCATCTATGGCCTGCCTATAGAACACATTACAAAGCTCCCAAATATTTTTAGGCAGGAAATATAAGGAAAGTTACTGCCCTTCCAACAATCAGCAGACACAGGAATGAGCTTAAAGGAAGGAATGGTTCAACTTACCTGTCCAGTACTTTTTCACTATTTTGTGCCCAGCATACTGAGCGTGACTGAGTTTCATTATGACAGGTTTCAGAGTAGCAGCCGTGTTAGTCTGGATTCGCAAAAAGAAAAGGAGTACGAGTGGCACCTTAGAGACTAACCAAAGTGAGCTGTAGCTCACAAAAGCTTATGCTCAAATAAATTGGTTAGTCTCTAAGGTGCCACTAGTACTCCTTTTCTTTTTGAGTTTCATTATAGTGCCTTCCAAGGGAAATGTGGAATGTTTTATCACTTGTTTAAGGTTTCAAAAGTCCTGAAAGACATTGGGCCTCATTCTCCACTGCCTTGCACCTTGTGTAGTAATGTAACCTATGAAAAGTGGGTGAAAAATGCTGCCAAAGCAGAATTATCCACTCATTTACACCAGTGGTAATGTTTTAAACCCACTTTGCATTTATCTTGCAGAAGAATAAATGACTATATAGGTGTAAAGAAGTGCAGAATCAGATCCTCTGAAATTATGTTTGTGGGGCTTGTCTAAAAGAAGTATAGAGATACGCAGTTCTGTAGCTTCTAATGAAGATCACTGCTTTTTAATTCAATCCATTTGCTTCCTGAGTCAGACATGGAACGCAAAAGGTACTTTTTCTCAGTGTATTTACAAAACAGATTACTGTTAGATCAAGATGATAGGAACGTTCTCCTGGGACTTGAAAATGTCTACATATTCTGCAAAAATATCAAGTTTTGCAATCTCACATTGGTCTAGAGATAATTGATGAATTCAAGATTTAAACATGCTTTCAGGCCCAATATAAATAGTGCCTGCATGTCCGCAACATAAAATTCGAACTCAAGTGTTGCATTTTTGTATCTGCTTCTAGCTTGTTGTATGCACCATAATAATTTAAACTCACCTTTATAGCCAAATAGTTACTTTAGTTGTTAGTGTGCTACAAGGCACTTGAGGTTAAAAATTTTGGTGTATTTTTCTCTTGGCAATGCCAACCTGGGCACCAGTGTCAAATTTTAATCTAACAAAATGAGAATCTGGGTCCGAGAGACATCAGTAAAAATAAATCTATGAAATACTTGGCTTGGGAATGATCTCTTGGTTTCTTGAGCATGGTTACCACTGACTGTATCAATGAAAACTCATAGTGGTCAGAAACATTGCCTCCTACATTAATATGAACTGCCTTTGCAAAGTGACTGCATTTCCTACATTTTGCATAGTGATGACAGTGGGGGATTACAGTGGACGAAAAGCTGGATGAGTCAGCAGCGTGCTCTTGTTGCCAAGAAGGCCAACAGCATATTGGGCTGCATTAGTAGAAGCATTGCCAGCAGATCGAGGGGAGGGATTATTCCCCTCAACTCGGCACTGGTGAGGCCACAGCTGGAGTAAATTCTGTCCAGTTTTGGTCCCCCCGCTACAGAAGGGATGTGGACAAATTGGAGCGAGTCCAGAGGAGGGCAACGAAAATTATTAGGGGGCTGGGGCACACAGGGCCAGATTAACCTTTTGCGGGCCCCAGCGCCAAACGTATTTGTGGGCCCCATGTGGTCATTGTGGGCTCCGAGTGTGAGCCTGGTATGGCAGTGCCATGGGTGCCATAGTATACCCGGTGCTGAATCTCAGAGGCATTCTTCATTTTGATCACACACCTCGACATGACCACATGCGTTGCCATACGCCGCTCCCTCAGCCCCCAGTTTTTCTCATTGAGCTGTACACCCATGTGGGTTTATCAGTGTTCACAGTGAGCAGAATTTCACAGTGATCAGGGAAACTCCCCACAGATTTATCTCCTTCCTCATTCAGACCTTCTATAGCCATGTCTCCAGTACCACCCTATGTCACCAGTCACCGTATGCGGTCCTGGTCTCAGCTCAAAGTTCCAAAGCCAGCAGATACCTGATCAGTTCTGACAAATCCCTCCCTCAGCACCCATCCTGCCATTTGAGCAAGCCACTTGCAAACACCATTTCCCCAAAGTGAGGACTTAGCTCTTAGGAATCTGAAGACGCCAGCCTTTCTTCCTCTGCTCCCTTCTACATGCTAGTCTACTACCTGATCACCACTACCTCTCCTCTTGTTTCCTTTCTACTTTGGACATGCTCCCCAACCAGCCTGGGCTGTTCTCCCGCTACAAGCCTGACCTGCTTCCTCTTTCCCTGCTCCCCTTGACATTCCTTTCCTACTGGTGACCTCTGTTCCTTGAGGTTAACTCCAGTTTCTTTATCTGCTCTAGCTTAATGGCCCCTAGTAGTCACAGAGCCACCTGCAGCTTCTCTGGCTATAGCCATGGGCCCAATTGCCAGAGGCCAGCCTTAGATAGCTGCAGCTACTAGTCAAGGAAGGGGTGGCAATTCCAAGGCTGAGCATACTTGAACCTTGCAACGGCAGCACTAGGGACTCTAAATCCTCACCGCTGGCCCTAGGCAGCTGCAGACTCTGCAGTTAGGCACTTCCCTCCTCTAGGCCATAGCTTTAAGTACCTGAGATGCCCATCACCTGCAGCAGAGGCCACCAATTCCCACATACCCCTCAGCTAGCACACAGTTGTGCAGAAAGTGCAGCCTGAATGATTTTGGGGTCTGGGGTGCCAGGAGGTTCCCATCCCTGAGCAGCAGCTCTGCAAAAAGCTTACATACCCCCCTCCACTGTGGGACCAGGACCCTGTGAAGACAGTGGAGTTACCCTGTAATATAACCAGATCTGTCCAAAGCCTCTTGAAGTGAGTGGGAGTCTTTTCATGGTCTTTAATGGGCTGCCTATAGAAGCAAAGTACCCCATTCTAGGCTCCAGGAGCAATGTGCAGTCTATGCTGCACTGGTTTACTATTGTAACAGGAAGGTCTTGCGTTACCTAGTGAACAAGCAACACCTCCTACAACACCTAACCTTTTCTGAGAGACTTCCCACCCAATTACTAAATGTAAACCTGCTTCACTTACCAGGGCTGAAAATATCAGGTTGTGTGGTCACAAAAGCAAGGCACTTCTGAATTCAGCAGGAATTTTGGACATGCGCAAAACACAGACGGAATTCGTTCCTGCATGGTTACAGAACTGCAGTCAAGTGGAACAATTTTCAGCTTGTGTGATTGGAGGATATCTTACAAGACTGTCCTACATAAAAGAAGAAAAGTTGAGGTGCCTTTATTATTCTTTTGTTCCACTCTTCGTTTCTATGGGGAATTTGCCAATGCAATATTACTGTCTTCCTTTTAAACAAACAAAACTAAAAAAAATGGTAATAGCTGTTGAAAATAGCAATTTCAGTCCTAGTTGCACTGGGAAGACCCCAGCATTTGTTACTCAATTTTATCCTACTTTTTCTACAGCAAATTACAGTGGATCAGTATATTTGATTTGGGAGAAATGAAATAACAGCTGCCCAAATTGAGCCTGAGCACTCCTGAATTTTGAGAGTATTCAAATCTGGAAGGTAGGTGCTAGATTCCCTTTCTGAATATTGGGTAAATCTGGAAAGGTAAAGTCAATTTCTGCTTCCATGGCTCAGAAGTGCAAATCCTCCTGAGTGCCTGGTACTGTACCTAAAGCTGCCCAAGTCCTCTAGTAGAGCCTCCCCTCCCTTACTTTTCATTTTAACTTCTCCTAGTGCGGTCCACATACCTCCCCTGCTAGGTTTCAGATAGAGAGGTGCACTGTCCATTCATTCCACCCAGTTCCTTCTTTGGGGGCTGCCAGGTGAGGTCACACCAGCATCCCTAATCCAGTCTGAGGAAGTCTTCTGAGGGTGCTATCTGGGCCAAAGCCTTCTAACTCCTTGGGCATACTTGTTCCCCACTCACAGTGCCACCCCCTTCTAGCAGCCAGCTCTCCATTCACAGCAAGCTGCAGCGCATGGGGTCTCAGCTTCCCCACTCCCTCTCCCTCCCCCTCCCTTTCCTGTTGATAGCAGCCAAGGGAATGCTGGAAATGTAGTTCCTTCCCTGCTCCAGGGCCGGCTCTCTAGGCAGGGAGCTGGCCAAGGAACTACAGCTCCCAGGGTTCTTTGGGTTCTCAGCTCCCAAGCTGGATCCCCGCTGCTCGGAGGCTCCGATTGTGCAGTGCTGTGAGAGGGGAGGAAACGAGTATTATGGGCTTGGGCTTCTGAGCTTGGGCCCAGCACCATGGTAAATCTGGTACTGGGGGCACATGACTTATGAGGAGAGGCTGAGGGAACTGGACTTGTTTAGTCTGCAGAAGAGAAGAGTGAGGGGCAATTTGATAGCAGCCTTCAACTACCTGAAGGGTGGTTACAAAGAGGATGGAGCTCGGCTGTTCTCAGTGGTGGCAGATGACTGAACAAGGAGCAATGGTCTCAAGTTGCAGTGAGGGAGGTCTAGATTGGATATTAGGAAACACTATTTCACTAGGAGGATGGTGAAGCACTGGAATGGGTTACCTAGGGAGTGGTGGAATCTCCATCCTCAGAGGTTTTTAAGGCTTGGCTTGACAAAGCCCTGGCTGGGATGATTTAGTGGGTGTTGATCCTGCTTTGAGCAGAGGATTGGATTAGATGACCTCCTGAGGTCTCTTCCAACCCTATGATTCTATGACAGTGATGGCTTTTTTCAGGGAAAATTCCAGCACTGTAAATTTTCCTCCACATCAATTGCATAATTACTGTGCCCTTGTGATATTGCCACTGTTTATCTGTGGGGTTTTTTGTCTAGCTCCCTGTGTTTTTTCGTTTTGTCTGGTTTTATCTTTCCTTTCCCAGCTGAATGAATATACATTTTTATCACCGTGCATTCTTGGGTGGCTGGACTTGGGTATGGACAGCATGGTGATGGCACCACTCTCATTATTTAATGGTGATTACCTTATTGTGGAAGAAAATCAAGCATCTTTTCAGATTCCGTTAGATCTGCCTATGGTCTTTAATACTGCTGCAGCATTGACCCAGCTGTGGACCCTGGCAGGGATTGACTGAGTTGTGTTATAAGGAACCAATGTGCCTGACTGAGGAAGCAGAGAGCAGTATTGGGTGACTGTGCATAAGAATCATGCTCTATTCTGTCGCCCCCCACCCCTTTTCAATATGAATGTGAGGTTCTTAGAGGGAAGGCTGATGTAATCTGAGCTGCATTGTTTTCAATATGTAAAGGGAATCCCGCTCTACATCTGTGTTACATCAGACCTATAACTGACCAGTTTACCCAGGGTCTGGCTGGGATCAGGGCTGAGATGAGGGCAAACAGACTGGAGACTCAACCTGGATAAGCAAGAGAATTGGTAGAGGTCAGGTTAGCTACTGCAACTGAGGGGGTGTGCCCACCTTTTGTTTGCAGCCTAAGGATTTTATTCATCTTTTGCTGCTTTTGGAGAGCTAGACAGCAGCAGCAGGCAGGAATGCTTTTTATTAGCGACATCTGGCTAGGAACTTGCAAATCGTTACAGCTCAGTACAGTAATCCATGACTTTGTCACCTCCACACATTCTACATTGTGCTATACTCTAAGATGGCCCAGAGACTGTGACTAGAGCAGACTCTGTTTGTTCACTGGTTTAGTGGCGATTCGTGCAATGGTCCCTGCTCTGCATTGACTTCCAGTTCATTTGTGGGTGCAATTTAAGTTGTTGGTTCTACCTTATAAAGCCCTAAATTGTTTAGGCCATGAGTGTCTCACTGACCTCCTCTGTCCCTGACACTCAAGCTACCAGTCCCCTGGTTTAATCAGGGCATGGTGGCTGGAGAGCAGGGCATTTTCATAATGGACCCTCCACTGTGGAAATGGCATTTCCCATTAGTGCCAAACTTTGTTGACCTTCAGATCATACAGAACACTCATCCTGTTTCCCTCACTTCTCCCCCCTTTGTTTTTATAAGGAGAGGGGAGCTGAGTGGGCACCATTAAGTGGTAGGTGAGTGTCCCAGTTGGGTGGCTTCAGGGGAGTTAATATTTTGTACACTGGTTGCATTTTGCACATTTTGTATCTGAGTTTTGTAGGCCAACTCCTCAGCTAGTGTCAATCTACATAGCTCCACACCAGCTTACACCTACTGAGGAGATGGTTGTGTTTGTGTACCCAGGGCTCTCTGATTGTCATCTTTTAAAATAAATATAAATAAATGATTTGTAAAACTCCAGGCTGTATTGCTGTGCCATTCCACATGGTATGTGCAGCTTTAAAAGCGGGAACTCTGCCGATGGGCAAAGGTAAGGTTGCAGAGTTTGCCCAGATTAGAGAATGTACACAAAGATATATGTTTATTATTTTTATTTACCATTTGTATTGTATTAGTGCCTAGGGGATGCATCTGAGATTAGGGCTCCATTGTGCTAGTTAACAAATGGTCCCTGCCCATAGATAAGACAGATGAAGGTGGGAAAAAGGATACACTGTTGTTATTATAACATATATATATATATATATATATATCTATCACCAATTCAAGATCCAAAGAATTATGTTCAGCAGGAGACAAAGATTTTATATATTCTATGATTGGATGCTAAATACCCCCATTATCCTTAATCTGATTGTTTGCTCTGTACTTTGCCCTTTATAAAATGGTAACATTAGATAAATCATGTAACCATACTTTTATAGGTGCTATATTACCATAATATTGTCATCTACTGTTTAGCAATTCACAACCTTGTATATAGAGAATTCAGGGCTGGATCTTCAGCTGGTATAAATCAATGCAGCTTCAGCAGAGATACTGATTTACACCAGCTGAGGATCTGGTCCTTCATTTCTTTTTTTCTCTTTATTATTACTTGGTTAGAACTGTCATAACGTACAAAAGCTTGGACCAAATGAAAATTCAGTAGACAAGCCTTCTGATACAATGTACAATAGTTATTTAGATCTGGACACGAGTATTAAATTCTGAGGGGTGCCCATATTAATTTTACAGTGCTGATAATATGGTGACAAGTTAGGGTTATACTAGTTAATTTGCTTGGTGTAATATAAGTTCTGTTTGAAACACCAAAGTGTAACATTTTGTTAAGTTTGACATGTATACATTGCCATTCTTATCTTGGTCAGCCAGTCTGCCTAGCAAGTGTATTTTTTATTCTATAAATGTGATAGGATAATTAATATTATATCAGTTCTAAGAGAAGAGTGATACTAAATATTGACAGGTTTCAGAGGAACAGCCGTGTTAGTCTGTATTCGCAAAAAGAAAAGGAGTACTTGTGGCACCTTAGAGACTAACCAATTTATTTGAGCATGAGCTTTCGTGAGCTACAGCTCACTACCAATTTATTTGAGCATGAGCTTTCGTGAGCTACAGCTCACTTCTGATGAAGTGAGCTGTAGCTCACGAAAGCTCATGCTCAAATAAATTGGTTAGTCTCTAAGGTGCCACAAGTACTCCTTTTCTTTTTGTAAATATTGACAGCTATTCCAAGACTGGAATGCTGTTCTGTTCTCAGCTGGGCATGTGTGACAGTGCAGGGAATGAGTAGGTGAGCCAACACTTTGATCACATTGATGCTAATTAGTGCCCCAGGAGAAGTTGATTGGGGTAATGATCTAATCAGGCTCGTGGGCTGGGTGGGGGTAAATATTCAATTGGCTCTATCAGCCCAGGGCTGATAAAAGAGGCACAGGAAGGCTCTGTAGGGGAATCACAAAACACCATCATCATCATCCAGGGCTAAGCTAGTCTAGTCATACAAAGGCCTCAGAGTAGGGAGATCTCTGTTCCCTCTCGGGTCCTGCTGAGGGGGCATAAAGCTTGGCAAACATTGTAAATAGGCAGGCCCCCAGGGGACTGTGGTGATATTGGTGAAAAGGAGCTGAAATAAAGTTTTACTGAGAGCACACCCCGTGGAGTCTGTGCAGTTTCTGCAGGGAAAAGGACAGGGTGTTATAGCATGTCATTATGTAGCCTATGGCTAACAGTAATTGTTCAAGAATAGATTTGTCCCTAAATAAATCTCATTTTAAGAGAAGTGGTTTGTTTCCTTTGGTGAAACAATGTTCAGTATCAAATATCAGGGGGCAATTATGTTAGTCTGTATCCACAAAAATAACAAGGAGACTGGTGGTACTTTAAAGACTAACAGATTTATCTGGGCATAAGCTTTCGTGGGTAAAACACCACTTCTTCAGATACAACTGTTCAGTATAACTTTCTAGGCCAGGATGTTCAAAGTTGGCTAGTGATTATGGGTGTGCTTCTTCAGTGAGGTATATATTTAAATGGTCTCAATAGTAAAAATGGCAAACACAAAACAAACTACCAGTAACTATCCACTTCAAATAGTTATCTTACAAGATAGACCACTTGCTGCTAGCCAAGGCTTCTTCTGGCTGTCTTGATACCTACAGCCAGTGTTGCCAACTCTCATGATTTTGTTGCAAGTCTCATGATATTTGATGTGTTCATAAATCCATGTTTTTGGAGTTATGAGAGACTCTCACTTTCATTTTAAAACAAAAATAAGTTTTTTAGCTCTTACGTTTGTGGAGGAAAAACTTTTGAAAATGTGAATCAAATGTACCTACCAAGGCTCAGAAATCAAAAGACAAATAAAAAGAACCCAAATATTCTTTTTATGTCTTGATTTTAAGCAAATACCATGATTTTTGAGGCCCAACTTATAATTTTTCAATATCTGAAGTCGGCAATACTGTAGAACTGAAGAGACATGTAGAATAAGTGTACATAGTACAGTCTCTAGCAGTTAGCTGCTGTACAAACGAGAAATATGGCATCTATGCATGAGTACACAAATATGATAGCAGGCACATAACATAACTGGCTGAATATATTAAACATATTGATTAGATAACAGTAGAGCCCCTATGTTTAGCACTTATAATACGTGGAGGCAAACACAACATAAAAAACACAATGGATTTGTGGTGTGATTTTCCATAAGACTATAGGAATGGCTATATTGGCTCAGACCAATGGTCCAGCTAACCCAGCATCCTGTCTTCCGACAGTAGTCAGTGCGAGATGGTTCTGTGGGAATGAACTGAACAGGGCAATTATTGAGTAATCCATCTTCTGTCAGCCAGTCCCAGCTTCTGACTGTCAAAAAATAGCCCAAAAATAGCCAAAGTGGCTTAGGAGCCCTCAGCACTACCTAAGAACTAGTGAAAAAAACCTCTCCCTCCCTACATAGGAAGTGATTACCTATAATTCTCCACACATAAAGAATTAAACTTTTCCTCTGCACTAAATGAAGGAAACAATCACCTCCCATGTGCTACAAACAGAGCAGCTAACTCATTTCACCTTTCAATAAAAAAATTCTCTTCATCAAACCAGGGTGTTCAATAATCATGCTGAACATGAGACTCTGCCACATGACTGCTTCATTCAGTGTCTGAGTTCTAACTGATTGACATATACCAATCAGTTCCACTAGCTCTTGCTGGAGCCTTTTAAAGGTACAGTTCCCCACACAAACTGCTTCCTTTAAGGCATTTCCTGGGGTTTTGAGACTGTTACATGCAATTATAAGTTTCTTTTCACTGTGGCAGTCTTGGTTTTCTCAGTGCTCTCTCTGGTTTAGCTTGGACACCCAGTAGTGAGTATTTGTGCACAATGTCATTCATTTTTCTTTATTAACAGGGGCTGTAATTAAAGGCAGAAGATATTTTAGTTTCTTTCTCTTTCTTGCCTCCCATCCCCATCTCTCTTTTTCTCTCTTCTCTGTCTCTCACTTTCCCATCTATTTCAAATTCAATCTTCTATTCTGCTCTCTCTTTCTTGGGTCAGAAATTTTGGAAAGTCAAATCTCTCTTTTCCTTACTGCAGATGAAAAGATAGTATATCACTAGCAGGACAGGCAGGGCCCTCCCAGAGCCAGAGCTTTAATCAATGATAATCCTTTAATCTTAGGCTTGTACTACAGATCCCTCTGCCCATTTCTTTGATCCTGAGTGAAGAGAGACGAAAGGCCCAAAACAACACAACTGCTTGTTTAATACAGAATGAGCTTCTTCTGACACTGCCTGTATACGAGTAATGGCTTTTTATTTGTCATATTCTCTTCTTTTTTCCTTCAGGTCCATATTTTTTTTAAAATTCTGTTTGCTGTTAGACTGTCTTTAGAACATTTTTTACAGATGTAATTAATGCAAGAAAAATTAGTGAGCGTCACCACTTCATGAGGATTTTAAGTGGAGTTAACTCTGGTTGGGAAATGTTGTTCCCCTCACAGGTCAACGTTTTTTTACAAAATTCTTTTGGATTTTCATTGAAAATCAAAAACCTGAAAGAAAAAAAAATAGTTGGCAACTAAAAATCAACTTTTAAAAAATTGGGATTTTATTAAAAAATTTGACCCAGCTGGTCACATTTTTTAGTTTTCTGTTGCCAAAAATTTTTTTAAAAAAATGTTCAGAAAATGATGGGTTTTGTTTTTTCAGCAAAAAACCTGAATTTTTTTGTTGAAAACCTGTATCTCCCAGAAATGTCCATTTTGATTAAAAAGCCATTTTTGTTTTTTTGAAAAAGCCATTTCAAACAAAACAATCTGACCAGCTCTGTTTACTTGGGGTTCATTGAATTTTCTGATATGCACAGAGACTGTAGGTCCAGGACTTCAGCACTCCTTCTGAAGATCAGGTTATCCAGTGTCTTACAGTGGTGCTGAGTCTACATTAGAGCTGTGTTACAAAGTTACCATCCTGCAGATTTGTTTTTGTTTTATCCTGCTTTTCTCTCACTCATAAAGAAACCCAGCCCTGTGTAGAGGGCCCAGCATCAGGCCCATGTGTAACCCACATGCCATCTGGGTGCAGTGTTCTGTCCCATTTAGTGGCACTGAGACCACTTAAAGAGAGAGAGTTAAATGAGTCTGCTTAACAGCCAGTTGGCTTTTAGCTCATGCAGCAGAGGCTCATGCACCAAGCTCCAGAGGTCCCCGGTTCAATCCTGCTCATCGACAACTGGGGTCTGTCAGCATTACACATGCACCACAGAAATACCATCTAAACTCTCTAAACAGAGATTAAGTGGTGCATAGACATTGTGTTTTACCCTCAGACAATTTCCACTTAGAGCTGTAAATGATAAAGGAATGTTCTCAACTGCTGTATGAAGTTCTGCCCATGCTGGCTGCTTGTATGTTTTGCCATTCTAATCAACTGATCAGATAGCTTCTTTTCTGGCATACCTTATACGGACAGGTAACAAATGGCAAGTTCCAGAACGTAGCGAACTGGAGAGTGTAAAGGAAGACAGAATGGTGCCAAACTTTGCTGATGTGTTTCCCCCCAGTTTCACAGAACTCACTGAAGAGCCTTTGAAGTGTTCACAACTTCCCAGTGATGCTTGATTCAGAATCCCCCCTCAAATTCACTGTTCTCTGGACCTGCAAAAAGTCTGCCTTTGAATCATGGCAATTTCCCTCTCTAAGCTACTAGGAATCTCCTTCCAAGCCTTTGGTTTTCTAATTTGAGGTCAACAAGACCCAATCACAGAGATAAGGTTTCAGAGTAGCAGACGTGTTAGTCCGTGTTCACAAAAGAAAAAGGAGTACTTGTGGCACCTTAGAGACGAACAAATTTATTTGAGCATAAGCTTTCATGAGCTACAGCTCACTTCATCCAATGAAGTGAGAGATAAGGTGTCATTTTTGAGTTAAAAGCAACTGACTTGCAGTTCGGATAGTGGTGAACATAGATTATCCACTGAGATGTTCCAGGAAGGACAGATACAGAATAATAGAAATGATTAGATGGCTTGCTAAATCACATCTCCTTCATCCCTCAGGACTCAGTGCAGGATCCTCCTCTACAGTCTGTTACCAAATGTTTTATCCAGTCTGGTGTTACATGATGCGGGCAATCAGGTTGCCATCAGTTCTTTTGAGACACTACTCCACTGTCTATATGACTCATAATTAGAGAATTTGCTTTACTTCTAGTCATCTTTAATGTGGGCCTGCCTCTAAAGCAATTATATAATTATGATACCAGTGGGAACTTTCTGGTAAAGTGGAGGAGAATCTGAGATGCAGTGGAGAGAGGGGCTTACTGGACACGAGCATTTTACATTTGGGTTTCATTCCTGTCTAGGACACAACTGCAATGAGCTAATTCTAGTCCCTAGTGAATATTTCCCCTCAATTTAAAACTACCACAGAATTGGGCACATTATAACTGTCAGTCTCTGCTCAGTAGAGATTCTGGACTGGAATAATATGAGGAGTTGATTTTTACCCATTGATGGAGCTGGGGGTGGGGAAATCAGGGCTGAACCACTAGGGGGTAATGAGAAAGGATTGGCTGGTTATTCTTAGGACACCCCTAACTAAAGATTTCCCTGGTGAGGCTAAGTAGTACATAGGGGTGCACTGGTAGAATTGTGTGGATATCCAAGGGTGGACTGCAGGGTGTGTTATGTGCACAACTCAGGTACATTGGCCCAGTTATGGGGGGAGCTCAGTACCGGAACTACAGTGGATGAGGCTTGTCTACTACTCTTGTATATAGAGGAGAGGGCCAGGCAAGTACTATGCAACTACTTATTAAGAGAGGGTTAAAATAATGCTGATATATTTTAAAACAGCCTCTAATCAGCCTCCCCTCTCTGTCTTGAGGACTGGTTTTGGTTAAATTTATGGAAGGAGTGGTCACTGCTTTTCAGATCAATGATGTTTAAAAGCCAACCCTCCATCCACATGGAGCTAGCTGGGTTTCTTCTTGTTTTACACCCCTAGTCTCCCTGTGGTGCCAAAGCAGCAATTGTTTGGTGTTTGGTGGTGCTTAGAGTCCTGTGACCTTGAAGAACAGCCATCATTTTGGCTAGATACAGGGAACAGAGGGCTCACTCTAAATCAATGGATTTTTGCCCTGTTTCCTTCTGCATGTAGGATTTTGGAGCAGTTTTGCTATTTCCCAGCATCAGCAGAGTGAGGGGAAAATAGGAACCCTGACTATAAATTAAAAATGGAAACTAATAACATTCTTATATATGCCATTAAAAAACTGCTGGGATAAACAAGCACTACATATTTACATACACCCTAGAGTGCTGTTCTTGCTCTAATTAAACCATTTTCTCTAATACAGAAGAAAAGTAATATAGTTACACAGCTCTCTCTCCAATAAATTCTTCTCTGTTATAAACATATAACCATGTGACTGGGTTTGCTACCCATCTGAGTCCTATGCAGGCGCTGTGTAATTGAGTATTGGATCCACCATTTCTCTACCCTCTGTTTTCTAGTCTGCTCTGTAAAGGTGTGAGAGCAGACAGGAAAGGCTTAAAGGATATGGAGCACATACAGCTGGGCTCATTAACCAATCCAGCTGCTGGGGTACAAAAAGAGAAGTGCTCTAATAGCAGCAGTAGTCATCATCTGGTAGGGGAGAGATCAGGGTTAAGGGTGTGGTGTTTTGGCTTAGTGACCCTTTCTGAAAGGGAGAGCTCTGGGTAAACTCTGTAGAGGGATGATATTTACTACCCCTTAGAAAGAGAGGATCAATGTCTCCTATTCCCTTTCACAGAAAGAGACTTTGAACCTACTACTCTTCTATTTTGGTAGCAATTTACACCCACCCTGTGCAGGTGTTAGTCACTACAAAGCATGCAGTGCAATGGAGAATCAAACCCCTGATTAGTTTGTGTGTTAGCTGCTCCCTCAGCTGGGGAGGGAGAGCCCACTCTGTGATCAATGTATTTCATGACAAAATGTTTTCCTATCTTTGATTCTTGAATTTTTCTGTCTTCTAGCATCTGGAGTACACCCATTCTCCCTGAACTAGATGTGTGGGAAACTGAGTGGTTAGAATTGCCTGTCATTTTCAGTATCATATGCCAGGTGATGCAACTCAGCCACTGGTACTCCAAGAGCTGTAATGCTGTGCATGGAAAACAAATATATTAATCCAGATGGGGGTCACTACACTAGCATGTTCTGTATGTGTAGCCTCAGTGTAATAACTATGATTGAAATAAAACACCAGATGGACTTAGCCTTAGTTTAATGTTAACTTGGGTGGGTGAACCAGGAAAGAAGTGGAAAAGGAATCGCAGAGGCATAAAAATTAGAGATGGAAAAGACCTACTAGGTCATCTAGTAAATTCCCTAATGCCATAGCATGATTGTTCCTAGACTAAAATCTTTGTTCAGCTTGAGTTATGGCTGAGAATACATTAACCTTTAAAACACTAGTATTAGAACGTTGGATTTTTTTAAATCTCGACATTACAAACTCAGGAAATGTGCAGCCCAGATTGCATCTGGGTGAATGCTCCCCCAGGAAACGTTTGTGATTTTTCTTTAATTAAAAATAGTTTGTGGTTCATTTCAGCCATGTTCTACATTTAAGCATATCTGGCCTTGTTTTATACAACACTACACATGATAGGTCAGGCCTTGCCCGAGGGCCAAGGAGTCTGAAAACTCTGCCTCAGACCCCACTGGAAAGAAACTTTTTTCTCTAGTAATGTGTTGCTGCTTCCCACCCACCTTCAGTTAGATACACGGAGGTGGCAAAGTAAGTCTTGTTGTGGTCCTCACAAAAGCCACTCTGAGTTTCCATCTCTTTCACTGAGACCTCTGACTGTTTATTTTTAGCCCCACTGGGTTCAGTTGAATGCTGCCACCATATGGGGCTAGGAGGGGGAGGCGCAGTTATCCCTCTGGTAGGAGCTCATGAAGATATAAATATTTTACCACCAGCTGCAGAGTCCGGCTCATGCTCTGCAGTGTGATGTTGAAGATTCCACTGCCATAGAGCAGCCGCAGAGTGGAAAGTACTTCCTGCTGCCTTTGAGGGTGACCTATCAGGATGGGAGAAACGGGGCCTCAGAGGCAGGCAGCCATATTTCAAAAGAGGCCTCTGATACTGGGTGGCTAAATGTAGGTACCATGGACATGAATTTCAGAGGTCCTGAGCACCTGCAGCTCCCCCTGACTTCACTTGTCTCTTGTTGGCAACCTGAAACAGTGTCCATGGAGAACAGCGAGATCTGCTTCTCCAGCTCTCTCCACAAAATGGTATGGAGAGTGGAGGAGGTCATGTGTTTCTGGGACTGCTTATTAGTGGCCAAAAGTGCCTGCAGAAGATTAATATTAAACATAAAATAATAACATTTTAGCACATCGATAACAGCACTTCACCTATGGATCACAAAGTGCTTTTAAAATATCAGTCAGCATTTCCATCTTCTTTTTATAGGTAGGGAAACTGAGGCAGAGAGAGGCTGGTGCTTCGCCCCAGGTATCTCAGTGCATGACAGAATAGAACAGAATCCCCCAACTCCCATTCGGGTGCCCTATCCAATAGTTCTGTATTTATACTGCTTTTCCCAACCCTCTATAACAGGCTTCCTGCCCCGCCACACGCACACATGCTACCTTACTCATGAGGATTCAGTCTCCCCTGGTAGGAGTGCTAAGAAGAAGTAGCATCTTGGAAAAAGCAGTGAGCACTTCAGTTTTAACTTGAGCTGCTATTGGGAGATCGGTTGAAGTTAAAAGTAGGGACCTGAGAGAAGCGTTTGGGACAGGAGTGACGATTCCCTCATTGTCTGCCACTCCATGTAGGGGGTATGCATGTAAAGAGAGCTTCTTTTAAAAGACATTTTAGATGAGGTGAAGCAGAGCTTGTGACATTCAGCCCGATGCTTGTGGAAGTTAACTGTACAGTCATCATCTCTAGTAACGGAAAACTTTTGCATTTGGTTAAAAAAAAAAATCCCATGCACTAATTCTCATTGTCTATTAGTATGTCAGATAAGTCTCAAGTTTTATCATGACCTATTGATGCCTCTATATCTGACACCAGTATCCTGTTCTGACACCAGTGTCAACCCTCTGTCAAGTGGCAGCAGCTGCCTGGGGCCTTGCAGATTGGCTTTCCAGTGGAGAATTACTATTTATTTGTATTACTGTAATGGCTAGGAGCTGTAGTCATGGACCAGGACCCCACTGCGCTGTATACAAACACAACAAAAAGATGGTGTCTGCCCCAAGGAGCTTACAATCTAAGTATCAGACAAGGGATGACAGATGGAGACAGAGAGACGGAGAAGTACAAAGAAACAACTAGACAATGTTGGTCAGCATGATGGACAGTGGTCTTGGCACACCAACAGCAGCCTAACCACTGTCAAGTTTTTCACAGGTGTCATGGCAAAAGAGCGTTTTGAGGACGGATTCACAGGAGGATAATGGTAGCTTTGTGGGTGTTTTACCCTCCCATGTGTGGGGGGCAGCCAGGGAAAAAGCACAAAGGTATTTGTTTGAAACTGTAACAAGGGGGCAGTGGAGGCTGGCATTATGGGCCGATCAGGCATAAGCATTGACAGCTGTATAGCAAAGGAAAAAATATAGGTATGGCGGGAGTTGACTGTGAAGGGCCTTGAAAATGAAGAGAAGCCATTTACATTTGATGCGATGGAGAATGGGGAGCCAGGGAAGTGATTCAAACAGGGGTGAGATGGTCAAAGTGATGGGCTAGGAAAATGATTTTTGCAGCGACATTCTGAATGAATACGAGTGGGGCAAGACTGCATTTGTCAAGGCCAGAGAAAAGGTTGTTGCAGCAATCAAGATGTGAGATGGAGAGTGTGGGTGAGGATTTTAGCTGTGTGGATGATAAGAAAGTCCATGTCTTAGGGATGTTAAGTAGAAATAATAGGCAAGGTTTAGACCTAGCCTGGATGTGAGAACCTAGAGAGAAGTCTGAGTCAAAGATTACATCCAGGTTACAGCCTGAATGACTGGCAGGATAACAGTGTTGTCTGTCTACAATAACTGAGAAAGTGAGGGGAGAGCTTGGGGGAAAAGATTAGCAACTCTGTTTTAGCCATGGTTAGCTTCAGCTGACAGCTAGACAACAAGAAGTAAATATCAGAGAAAGGCTGAGATTTTAGTTTGCAGAAAGAGGCAGGTCTGGAGAACAGGTAGATATGTGAGTCGTTAGCATAGAGATGGTAGTTGAATAGTGACATGGAGTCTGGGTATATTCTAAGTGTAATTTGTTTTATTTACACATTTATATTTCACAGTCCTAGAACTGGGATGGTTAAAGAGTATGCAGGGCAATCCCTTGTTCCAGGAATATCAGCCATCACAAATGCTTGTTTCCCAGAGAGCAGCTCTGCCTCCAGAACAGACTCTAACTTGACAACAAGGCAGAGAGAAAACCCTCTGCTCACACAGCTCCCTCAACACAGAGCCTTCATAACAAAACTAACAAAAACTCAGGATGTCTTTCCAAGTCTAAACATTTGCTTGCACACTAAGAAAAATAACTTGGAACACTATAACTGTAATGGCATCACCTGGTAACACCTGACATAAAACTATCTGTGAGTTGGACAAAAAAGGAACAATTTTTTCAAAGTTCAAAAACATTATTTTCAAAGTCTCAATGACTTAGAAAGGTTTTTCTACATATCTACTTCTTCCTTTGAATCTAGAAACATTTCTTATAAAATAAAAAACACCAGTAATATAATCAAAAGCAGTATATCTCTCCCTACTCTCCTCCTCCCCTCTTCCCCGATGCTATGTGGTACCATTTTGGATCAAACAGAATTGCTCATTGGATCTGAATTGGAGGGGGCTATTTTGATTTTCTCTTCATAGAGTGTTTGCTTCTTTTCTTAGTTATTCTACAAGTTTCAACACAAAGAGAGATGTATTATTACTATTTGTGGTTGTTCTTCACAAGCCTTTATTGATTTTATGAAAGCAATAATAAAAACTTGCACAAGGTGCCCATCCAACAAAAGACATCCTGCAATACCCATCTTCAATCACATATATAGAAGTACAATCCAACCGAGAAATCTCCAGGCAAATACAAAGCATCAGAATTCAGTATTTCCATTCAGTGCATTGGTGGAATGGAATCAGGCCCACACCTCATAAAGTCCAGCCATTCAAGAGGAAAAAGGGATTGTCCCGCCAGCTGCTGAAACAGCAGCACATCTAAAATTCTTCACTCCAGTGCAAAAATGGGCACAGGCACTGCACATACGCGTACTGCCAGTAGCAGGATACGTGCATCCAAGACTTTACGCTGCCTCTGCCCTCACTCGCTGGGTGTTTATCACTGGAATCCAGAGTGGATGTGACTGGCAGCTATTACAGCCACATAATTGCAACAGATAGGAATTTTTGCCTACAGTAGCTTGAATACACTGGTGAATTTGCCTTGGTTGATGTTGTCCCAACCAAGCAGAGCTAGGAGTTTGGAGGGAATGAGACCAGGTTTAATATGCATGCACTCTCAAATGGCTATCTTCATCTTAGATAAGAACATCACTGGCTTTTATCAATCAGAGGGCTATGAGGTGGAGACAGAAATGTAAATAGATATCTTCTCACATAATTGTTCTCGGCACCCTGGATGAGTCTTTGATAATGCCAACAATTATACAGAATTTGTGGCATTGCAGTTAAGGATGAGGAACCAGTTCAGATAACATTAGACCTGCTCTGAAACTTTACGCAACCTTAACTGAACCTAATTGGAGATTAAGAAAGGGTTAGTTATCTTTTTACTTTACATGTAACTTTGTATATTCTAGTGTTGGTCAGGATCACACCAGGATGTCGCCTAAAATACCACAATGACTGTTCTGGTACTTCAGGCCTGGCTGAAACCAGAAATGAACAGAAATCTTGCAAGAAAGCATGCTCTTGTGAGGCTTGTTGCCTATTCCTACACCAAAAAGGTTCCACGTAAGTACAGAGAGATTCAGGTAAATGTCTGGAGCCAAATTCATCTTGCCATTGACTTAAAAGGAATCCTTGAACTTCTGAATATTTCGGGAAATAACGGCAATCCTTAATCACAGCCATTTCTCCGCTCTTAAATCTTTCCTTCAACATAACACCGCCCCACCAGAAGATCCTTCCATTTGACCAGAATCCGTGAGAAAGAGAATGAAAGTCTGAGTGCCTCTGGCAATACCTTCATCAGGCTGTTTGTCATCCTGGCAAAAGAAGAAGCTGAGCACTTACAAATATTAAACTAATATCTTTGGTGCTTGGGTAGTTTTAATAGTCAGCTCCTAGTGCCTCAGGCATCAAACAGGAATGAGACACGGTATCCTTAATCTTCATATTCATGGCTGAAATTACACCCTTTTATATTTATTTATATGTATGTATGACTCGCATTGTTGCTATTTATAGCTCTTTTGGAAGAGAGAAATGCTAATGATAGCCCGTGGCAGACCCTAAACAAGACTGCAAAGTCAGGAGGCAAAACAGCAAAATAGACACAATTATTCCACAATTTTTTGATCTTTGGGATAAATCTCCAGTTCATCAGATACTAAATTGATGATCTGGCATTTGTCTGCTCTAATATGAACAGAGATACTGCTAGGCAATCTCAATAGCATCTGATCAGTCTCCTCTTCCTTCCCTTCTCTTATGTCTCTACAGTCCAGTGTCAATACCACGACAGATATAATTCCTGAGGAAATGGGGCAAAGTGAGCAAAATGGACCCCATCCCTTGGGTAATCAACAAGGGTCTGCTCAGGCATATAGAAGGAGCCCATGAAGTTTAAATGAAATTTCTGTGAAATAGTTTGTTTTAATGTGCTCCGTATCACAGAGGTTTATTTTAAAGGCTACTCATTTCCACATTTTCTAAGAGGGGTAATCCTTTCTTGGTAGATGACAGTGCACTTTCCCCATAGTTCATAGAAAGCAGCCAAGGTCAGGAGTTCAGAGATCTGGTGCTGCCAACTTCTGTTTTCATTCATTCATGGAAGTGAAGATGTGAAGATGTAGTGTGTGTCTGCATTGTTGTCAACTCTCATGAGTTCATTGTGAGCCCTGTGACTTTTAGTGCTTTTCTTAAAAGCCTCTACTACTGGAATCTAGCGATTGCATAAGAATCTCAGCTTTCTTTTAAAAAAAAAAAAAGGAAGTTTCCCAACCCTCATGACTGCAGATAAAAGCTTGAAAATGTGAACCAAGTATACACTAATGGTTCACAAATCAGAAAGCAAATAAGAACTGAAAATCTATTATTTTTTAAAAACTCATGATTTTTGGCAGTGTGACTCATAATTTATTAATGTTTGGGGGTAGCAATACTGTGTTTGTATGTATTTAAACTCCATTTTGTTTTGTGAGCACCGTTTTGGTTGTGAGGTTATCCGGTACTTTCCCTGTTGTCTTTTGCCTCCATCTTGGATTGAAATTCCAAGAAGTTTTGGCAGAGGGCAAACAAAGCAGGCTGATCAGGGTCATTAACACTGAATGACTTTGCTCCAGCAATACAGTGGGTTTGCTAAAGAGGGTAGCCAAGCTGCAGGAAACCAGTTTTCCAATCTCGACTTCATGTGAGCAGTAACATAGCACCTGAGAGGGGTTTTAAGGCTGACCAGGATGATCACATGACAGAAAGGATAGGAAAGTTATAAAAAGACAATGGTTGCTCTTGGGAGCTCTCCAACTAACCAGAAGCTGAAGTCTGAGCAGCAGGAGAGGAGGTCCTTGGGACTCTGAAACTCAAAGGTCTCTCAAAGTGGTAAGGACACTGGAATGAGTGTTTTATATGCAGTATGAGGTGCTGGAAAAAAATTGTATAGTGGGAGTGCTGAGAGCGATTGAACGAAACTGTAAATTCTTTATATAATGGAAACCACTTCCAGCCCGGGGGTGCAGCAGCACTCTTAGTTCCAGCACCGATGCCAGGCAGTTGTTTGTTGTCTGTGCTTGTACAGTTTCTCAATGAGTAAAGTATGTGTGTCTTTAGAACTCCTTCGCAGAGTCTGAGTGGTCATCCTTATGCTGTCAGAGAGTCTCCAAAGAGGGAAACAGTAAATAAACCAGATGGTCCCTGGCTTCTGTGGGACTCTGGGTGCATGCAGCAGCTATTGGAGAGGCTTAGGGGAGCCAGTGCTAGCTTCAGAGCCTAAGCAACTGGAATGTGGGGTCACCACGTGCCAGATACTGCGTCTGCACTTGAAGTGTGTGCTTCCAGGGCCAGAGCCGGAGAGACTGTGCCTAAACTTCATCCAGCCCCAACAAGCCAAGGGCATGTGGGCCCAGGGTTTAGGTCCAGTACAGCAGCCTTGTGAGCATCCAGCAGCGGGAGCTCACCAGGGTTGTAACAGAAGGGACAGAACTTGGTTGGGGTAGTGACGGACATCCTAAGAAGTTCCAGAGGTTTGTTAATAAGCCAAAAATCCCAGTGTTTATCCAAACCTCCAACCTGTGGGAGTCCTTCCTCTGATTTCCCAGACAGATCTTTGCAAATCTCCTGCTCTTACAAGTCTGGGCGACCCTTCTCCTTCTGTCATGCATGACCCTGACCACACACACTCTTCTCTTTGCAGGTCAGTTTCACCTTCTCCCCTTCCCACATGCACCTGGACCACAAAGCTTCTCCTCTTTCCCACACAGCCCTATCAGAACTTCCTCTCCCTTCCAATTGCATGATCCCCTATTCAACTTTCTAAATGACTAGGAAGAGCCATAGGTACTGTGAGGAGGGGAGTTATTGGACATGAGGGCATCCTGAAATCTAGAGGAGAGGCGAGACCAGTACATGTGGGGAGGAGGTGGAGTTAGTATGGACTGAAGAGAGGGGAGCTTCTTAACGGATCAAACATTACATAGGATTTTAAAAAAATAAATATGATTTAGTCTGGTCTCAGTAGGTTAAGGCACTGGCCTTTCATGTGTGGAAGACCTGATTTATGATCACAAGTAAAGGGAGCCTAGAAGCCTCACCTTGTCCTTATCACAAAAAGCTGGTATGAGTGCCAGTCTCAGGTCAGGAAAGGCCCGGAGGGGAATGCTGTGGGTTGTAACAGAGGAGCCTAGGCAGAGCTGTGCAAAGCTCTTGTACTGGGGATACCACAGGTCAGGAGTGAGGTGGCTCGGTAGCAACATTTAGTGAGGAAAGCTCATACCCTGTGCTAAGCTGGTGCTACCAGACCCTGACTTTTATGAACACAGACATTTTCCTTAGAAAAACAACGATTAGTAAAAACATTGTGAACCAGGGACCCTGCTGCAGGGATAAGACCGCCTCTTGCACTCAAAGTATGCGGCATGTCAGGTTAGATGTATCTCTGTCAGCGATTACCAATGGTGTGTTTTTTATAGAGCCGTGTGAGTGGTGTGGGCAACACTGCAGCCCAGTCGTTACATCCCTGAGCGCACAGGGATGAGAATAGAGGGACGGTAGAGGAAAAAATATTCACTGGTAAACTTGACCTCACCCAGAGTATAATTTAACTCTGTCCTGTGATAGGCCCAGCCTCTGGGAATATCAGGAACCAAAGGCAATCACTGTGCACTGCTACAGTCAGTACTCCATAACCCTTTGTGTGCTGCCTTCTTGGAGAGATCTTACCCAATGAGATCATATTCTGTTCCAATATGCCTGGCAGTGGCTCATTTGGGGAAATGCCAGAGATGAGGAGTAATTCCCTTATGCCATGCTCCTCAAGTCTGAAATGAAAACACCTGCATGGTGAAGAGGGGAATAGGTATAGATCTGGGCTTTATTCCTTTTGTTTGGCTTCATGTTTGTGGGCGAGAGCCACTCTGGCCTCTTCTCTGTGTTCCCTGCATCCTGGCCTTGCTTCACTGGCTACACAGTTGCTGCCAGTTCCTTTGGCTGAGTTCAGGAAGGGAAAAACATGCAAGTATTTGCTTCACCTTTCATCTCACCTGATGTAGTTTCATATAAGGCTGTGGGAGTTCCAAAAGCGGGAAGAAGCAGAGAGGGGCAAGAAGGCAAAGGATGATAGATACCATGATGATGGGTGTTGTGGATGGCAGATGAGAGAAAAATGGAGAGTTTAGAATGGAAACAAGAGAAGAGATGGAAAACAGGTTTAATGATTGCCTAATTTTAGCATTTACATGAATTTCAAATAACTGGAAATATGCAGCTAATCCAAAGCCAAATACATGGACAGAGCAATAAATGACAGTCACATATACTGCATTTGATCTTTTATTATAGCAGGGATATTAGTAATAAAATCAATACCAATAATTATCTAGGCCTAATAACACAGATCAAATCAGATTAGTTTGATATTACTTTTTCTAATAACCTGCTATTGTTGCCATCATACACTAAGAAGAAAGCATTGTCCATAGCACATCTACTTTTAATTAAAACAGGGGTACTAGCATTTTGGATCACCCACAATGATGATTGAAGATGCCTAGTCCCTTTTCTTAGCAATTAAATCTGATCTGAATTATTATTTTGTAAAATAGAAATCACTGGGTTTTTTTCAGTTTTATTCGAAAGTAATAAAGTGGAATAATGCACTCGGAAGGCTGAAGATCTTAATTGACAAAGTTCATGATACTGACCCTCAAGAATTATGATAATTCCATATGAAAAGGTCCATGGTTTCATCTATGAAAAGTCTCTAGAAAGTGGTAAAATTATTGTTTTAAAACACAGCTTTAGAGAGTGAGAAATGAGACATGAAGCCTCACAACAGACCATGGACTTGACCCAAAGCCCATGGCAGTCAGCTGAGATCACCAACACATCTCACTTTGGTCAGTGATCCTGTCACACAGGACAGTTGATTAGGGTCAGTGCTTGGATGAGAGACCTCCAAGGAACACCTAGGTGCAGCTGTTTAAATGAATCACTAACTGGTATTGTTTCCTCTCAGTTAGTACTAAACTAACACAGCTGATCACTATATGGGGTTGAGTCAGCCCACTGACCTTAAGGTGAGAGACATGGTGCAGGAAATTCTCACCCTGTTGAATCAGTGGGAATTCTGCCTAGAAGTAGAGAAACCATAGGACCAGTGAAGCCTGGGGACAAAATTTGAACTGATCTTTGTTATCTTATTGCTTTTCTTGTTAATAAAGCCGAGACCCATGAAAGAGAGAATACCCAAAGTACTTTCAGGTTCCAAGGGGGGAGCTAAAATGATGCTGGCCAAGGCACTAGGCTAAGCCACCACTTCCCCTCATTGTGTGTTGCTTATAGGACATGGGAGCATATACAGAAATTCTGTCCTATGATGAAATGTGATTTTGAGGAAAGTTGTGGGCTGGCTGAGGCCATGACTACAAAAAATGGACCACCCAGATGCTGTGTAGTGTGTGTGTGGGGGGGGAATACAACCATAGTCAAAGCCTTTACCACTTGCCCAAGCATAGTAATGAGGAGATGTAATCTAGACCAGGCCCAGGGAATAGGGTTCCCAAGGGGTGTATCATGCCCTATTCATGAAGAGGAATGGTGCCTGGCCTAGTAAATGCAGGTTGTGGCATATATTGGTGCAAAAGGGCTTGGTATAAACTAAGTACCTTCAGGCCACAGAGCCCATTCAGGTCACCTGTGGCTGAGGAGACTCAGAGATCTACCTTTTGGTGGCAATTCCCTTGCAAATGGGTAATCAGAGAGGCCAGCTCCAAGTCAGGCTGGATGGCTCATTGCTCTTGTGTTAATGTGAGATGAGACTGGTTACACTTTCCATTCTCTGCTGGAGTCCTAGAGGTATGCTGGGGTCGTGAGACAGATTCATGCTGATGGAAAAGGACACACCGCAAATGAAAGGTCTTCTGGCAACCACAACCCAGGGGAAAGTGTCTCCTAGGCATGGTTTTAATGGGTACGGTAAGTAACAAGAGGAGTGTTTGCCTGAAACATGCATCGCAGGAGTTGATCCTGCTGGGAAAAGGTCAGCTTCCTGAAACAGACATTATGCCCACATGCATATATAGGAGGTGTGTGGGAGTCTCTTTCTCTCTGGAGAGAGGATCAGAGTGTGGGCTGAGGAGTCCTGATAGAGGAAACCCTAGGAGAGTAGATTTAAGCTAACATTTGTATTACCCACATGACAAAATGTGGGGGTGCTCTTCAATAATTATTATATTCAGTGGAATGAATATTTTCCCTAGGGGTCTGACTGGGTAGCAGAACCTACCAGCTAGGGAAAGAGGGATGAGGTCTTCTCTCACAGTTGCCTACCAGCTTACACTTAAGGCTACTCACTCAAGAATGGTCCCTTAATAGCTCTTGCCTGCTCTCCCTGGTTTGGGGAACAGCAAAAACAGTTTGAACAGGATGGGTCACACTCAGGAGAACCAACTGGGTCACACGTAATGCTGCAATAAAAAGCCCAGAGCACTGAGACTCAGAGCCCAGGTCAGCTGACTTGGCCTCCTGGGGCTTAGCTCAGGTTTCAGGGATTGCGCTGGAGTCTGGGCCCTGAAACCCACCCTAAGCTCCACCCTGACTCCAAACATCTACACTGCAGTTTTATAGCCCTGAAGCCTGAGCCCTATGAACCTGACTCAGCTGAGCTGGGCTGGCCAGGCAGTATAGACATACCCATAGAGACACAGGAGGGTGTAGGCTTATTAGGGGAACATAAATTGGTTCTGTTTCCTTCCAGTAACTTGTCTAACTTAACTTATAGTGAAGCGTAAGAGTAGATGAGACTAAATATGCATGTAGCCTATTTGTTGTTTTAAATTCTTTATTTTTTAAATGCTTTGATCCAACAACTAAATAAAAATACTTTGTTGAACAAGGTTGGTTGGTCAAAATTGCTGGTCACAAATTCCCAAAGGAAAGAAATGCAGGTACCTGAAACCAGTCAGACCAGCGAGTAATAAGCAATTGATACACACAGGGTAGCATACCTCGATCCCACCTTAAGAGTGGAAGAAATGTAAGATTCCATCCTGCAACAAGCACTGGACAAGAGGCCCTAAAATGAAGGCACTGAGAAATCGAAGAGGGGACAGAAGGACAGCTTGTCCTGTAATTGTGATAATCCCATTGTTGCTTTCTTTGTAGAGACAGGAAGGGGGTGAGTTTGGAATGTATTTAAATGTATTGACAGTATTTGTAGAGCAGGTTGTAAAAGGCATCTGTTCACAGTGCACCAGGTAGTCAGTATCTGAGATGTCAGGAAAAAGTGCCCCAGAAGAATCTGCACTGTCCTGATTTCTTCAGAATTAATCATCTTGGCACAACCTGCAAGCAAAATGAAAGCAGCAAACACACACCTAAAAACTGGCAAATCACCCATATAGCCAGCGGTGAAACACAGAAACAGACACACACTTGAACATACGCTAATGGCCTAATACTACATGCAGAAGCACACAAAAACATGAGATATGCAGAAGGCAAAACACACTTGTCAGCCCAGGAAATAAGGGCAATAAAACACTCCTATGAATGCATACCATCTGCTATGGAAAAAGAGGCTGCTTAGAGTGCTTCAGAGAATATTGATGGTTTCCTAAGATGTGACAAGTTTTCTGCACCCTGAAATCTCTCCATTTGTTGAAAGCTCATTCTAATGAGAACTAATGCAATTTTTAATAATTAAAATATTGCAGTCCTCCCTGCTAGGTGGATGCAGGTTACCCACAGAGGTGTGGTATGTATTGGTCATGGGAGCTTTCAGGTATGATTTGCTCAAGGGTCTCTCAAGGTGGAAATTCCCCTTGGAGGGGCATTATAGCAGAGCAAGATGTTGGCCTCTCTCACTCTGATAGGTCAGTGGCTTTGTCTAGAGTGGCTGGAGAAGAACAATTCCATTTCACGACCACTTCTGAGAGTTCACTATGTTCTGTCTGCATTGGAACAAAACCAAAACCTTGCAAATGTTTTCATAACATGGAATTGTGCCAAAATGTCCATTTTGGGATCCTAAAGGTTGTGTTTTTGATTCCTCCCTCTGGTCACTGGAGCTCAGAAACCTTCCCATTGAAAATGCAGTCAAAATAGATACATCTCCCTGAAAGAATTCAACTTCCGTGAAACAGCTTATTTCAGTGGAAAAACATTCTGTTGAAAATGCTCCAACCAGCTGTCTCACCAGTGGCAATATGCCCCTTTCACAGCTCTGTGTTGTAACCCAAACTCTAGCTGTCAAGCTTTCTGCTCTGTAGCCACACCAGCTTACATCATTATTGCTCATTGTGTATCCATTCCTGTTGGACATATTACAAAAAGCAATTAAAGAATTTACAAAGACAAAGATGTCAGGTTAGTTCAGGTGTGAAGCACGCCAAGAGTTCAGTTGTGTCTCATCTCAGAATCCATTCACATGGGAACTCACAAATCCAGTCTGAGTTCTTCCCCCAAACAGGGCAGGTAGTAGGACAGTTAAAGTTGATCCTGATGCAAATAAGTGAATGAAAAACTTGTTTCAAAAATCCTTTTTGCTCTCCCTGCTTCCTGAAAGGCCAGTTATCCCCAGGCCACCACAAGCTAATGTGCAGGGAAGAAAAGGATGAAGGGATACTCACAGGAGAGCATAGAAAGGGTCTGATTTGCTGTTAAGTTACACCAGCATAAAACTGGTGTCTCTCGGTTGCAGTCAGTTGAAAGCAGTGTACTCTAGTTGGTGCACAGAGCCCTATTCACCCAGAAGGGAAGGTGAGTGCAATGATTCCTCTGGGGAGTGCTGCAGGGTGGTCCTGGCCTCCTGTCAACGATACTGTTTGGGGACTGGTACCACAGACACTGGCATGGCAGGGAGGGAAACACTCATTCACTTTGCTGTAAGGGTCTCATAGTGAGCGTCTGTGTGGTTTAGAGGGCAGGCGGAGTTGGTGAGCACAGGAGGCTGCATCCAACACAGCCTCATTGAGCTCATCTTTAACAACTCACTCTTGTCTTTTGTTTCTTCCTTATGCAAAATAGGAGTGTTTCAAATAAACCAGCAGAAGTACCTTCCCCGGGGTGAGAGTTCTCCTCCAAACTCCTCCTTCGCATCGCCCTTTGTCACGGGAGTTTTGGCTCCTCTCTGGTGTGGCTTGGGGAGGCATCACACAGCAATAGACTGCAGTGCCGGGATGTTTGATCCCAGCTACACCAGAACTATTGTTTAATTCCAGCCTGGGGAAGGGGGGGGGCGCAACGTGAGATTAAAAACCTGAATAATAAAATCAAGTGCCTGAGAGTGAGGTAAGAGATGACATCTGCCTCACATCTATCAGGCAGCACCACTCTGCAGACAGAGGCGCTGGGGGCAGGGTTGGTCACGAAGCTCCCCTTTGCATTTTCCTCTCAGCAGTGCCTATGGATAACCCTGCTTTTTGGTGTTGGTTTTCATGTTGACCTGGAAGAGAAAAAAAAAAAAAACATTAAAACTGCCCAGGAGGGAAAGAGAGACACTTTGAATTTCTTGCAACCAAGCAAGACCTACCTTAATTTTATCTTTTCCTTTCTTTTTCTGCTTTTGCTCATTACTTATTGAGATAATTCTGCTTTATCTTTGGTCACACAGCCACCCAGGACCCCAGCGAACAGCCTCTTCTAGCAATGTGTGATGGGATGCAAGTGTGTGGGTCCTGATGTAACCACCCTCTACAGAGCTGAGAATCCCTCCTAGTTCATTTCTGTGTGTTCATCTCCTGTCTCGCTCCCAGGAGCCCAGCTGCTTCTTATTGGTTTCCCTGAATTCAGTCTGCCCCTGCTCCATTTCTGTGTGTTTGGCCACTCCTACTTTCTTCCATAAGTGTGATTGCTCTGGATCCATTTCCACTTCTAACTCTCCTAAAACTTGACATTACTGTGCTTTGGGGTTCTTTGGTCTTGTGAAAAATAATTTATTTTTGACCCTGGCACAAAGGAAGTTGAAATTTGGATTATAGCTGGGCAGGGACTCCAACATCTCATGATCCTATGTCTACACAGGCCATGGAGATCCTAAGCACTACTGGGTCAGGATCCCACTTTTTCGCATCTGTTAAATCCAGTTTTTAAGCAGGTCACCACATGGTGACCTTAATTTAGCCCTGAATTTGAACAGTGATCGGCTGCTTATAATCAAAATCCTTACATGAGGGAGGTGAAGGAAATCAACTCTATTCTCTTCCCTGCTTTACTGTTGGGATGGCAAAAGTCGAGATGGGGGAGTTGCGTGTTCCTTGCTTTTTAAAAATGAGGGTGAGAGAGAAAGGGGAAAACAGAATGGATGGGAACAATAGAAAATGGATGGATACACTAAATTTTTCTGCTGAAAAACCTTTGGCTCTCAATGTCCCATGGATGAGATCAAATTAATTCAAGTTCAAAAGTGGCCAAAGTTTTAATTACCCAGCCCTTGATCAGGGAAAGTGTGCAAAGTAATTTGGAAATGAAGAGCACCATATAAGTGCTTCATATTTATTATTAGTAGTAGTATTAATTTGTGTTATTTTGTCCAGAATCCATGAAAATGGGATTCTGATCTGGAGGAGCTGTGAAGGAGTATTCCAGTGAGATCTTCTCAGGTGAAGACAGGTCTCTGCTTGCCAATGGTGCAGCACACCTGATGTGTGAGAAGCCGAAAAGGGCCTGACCTTGAGTCTGTATCTCTCAGTGCCAGCAATTGCAGTAGATGTCATTACATTGACTCCTGAGGTATGTATGAGGAAAGGACAAGGAGGAGAAACAGAAAGCAACTAACACAAAATGAAAGGAAGGAAGCAAATGAGGGAAAGGAAGGAGTATTTTCCTGAAAAGCTTGTGTTTGTAACTGCAGGTGTAGACTGACCAAGAGCTGGGTAATATTGTTTACCAGCTGAGAGTCCATGCCTAGTCTGTCTATGCAGTGCTTGAAATCATTCTGCCTTTGTGTCTTTGCATAGGCAGCTGACAGAATAGACTGCAACATTAAGATTTTGGCCTCAGTGCCCTCTCAGTTAAATAAAGTCTGAAAATGTTACTCATTCTCCTTATCTGTAGCAAGAATAGTAGTAAAAGCTGTACTTACACTCAATGCTATTACAATCTGGGCTCTCAAACCATAATGCACCCACAAAAAATGCTTGCACATAATTAAATGCACATAAAGCATTCCTACAAACACACGAAACCCCACTCTGGCATGTGTGCAGATTTACACATACATATCCGCTACACAAAGGCGCTGATACATAGACACATGTGAACACCGACAGGCAGGTCTTCACTCCATCTCTGCCACAGCTTTTTAGCAGCCTGCTATCCAGAGGCCACTGGCAGAGCATCAAACCTAAAAATAAAAAGATTGTCCACTTCAACTGTAATTACCAACTGAAAAGACCCAGTGGGGAGAAGAAGGGATAAAAGAAACAAACAAACCTCTGAACAGGACATCAATCAGCAAAGAAGCTTGCTGTGTAAGGTCCCTGTCTGCTGCCCATAAGGGTATGAGTGTGTGTCTCAGACAAGGAGTTAAAAACCACAGGATGGCCTCTTTCTCCCTCTTCAGAGCCTCCTCCTTACCTTCTACCACCCCTCTCAACTGCAACAAAATTAAAGTCCAGCACAGACTTGTGCAGCTGTCACAGCAGCATCTTCTCCCCTCTCTGAAACACCAGGGTGCCTAAAGACTTAAGGGATGTGGAAGAAACCAGTAACAATCCCCAAAGCCAACACATGGAATACATCTCCCTAAGCCAGCCTGACCCACTGCATCCCAGGAGAAATTCACCCTAGACAGAGGGCAGGTAATGACACTCCTATTGCTGGGCCTCTGGGTTTTCTGCTAGGAGAACAGCTTCAGTGTGTGGCTAGAGCTTCATAGAAGTTCTAGAAATGGAAGATGCTGCGGGGATGAACTAAATTATGCCCCTTCTCAACCAGCACCACTGAGACGTTTGGGCTTGAACTGTGCCCATGGACGGAGCTTTGACTTCACCCTCCAACACATCAGCCTGTGCTGCTGAGCTGGTACAGAGGGTGGGAAATTGTTACTGACAAGGACCAGTAACAAATTATTGTTGTTCTGGAGTAAGGGGGGGAGCAGGGATCCATTCCTCTGAGGCATTCTTCTGTCCTTACACTGCTTCCGGGGGGACGTGCCAATGCGCTGCTGCCCCTTACACAGAGCAAGAAGGAAGATTAAAATGTACCCCCCATTCCTACATCCCATTCCCATGCATTGTCCCTGTCTGGCTCACCAATTTGCTCTTGCAGTCTCCCTCTCTTGCTTGTCTCTCTGTCTTTGTCCTCTGCATAATCCCATGACAGTGTTTTCTCTGACTCTAATCAAGATAAAGTTACCAGGCCTGATTCTAATCTCACTCATGCTGCACCTGAGTCACTCCATTGAGCACACTGGCATTCCTTGGCTTTAAAACACATGTGAAAGATGACTCAGGCCCTCAGTTCCTCCCCAGACCAACGCTCACAGGAGAAAGCACAGAGCTACCACTTCCTCATCAGAAATAAAACCAACCAACCATGACTGGCTGTAGCTTTCATCAGAAATTGTCGTGACTCCTTCCAGCCCCACCCAGGCAGATATGTTTATGTCCCCATCTCCCACTCTGAAGTCTTTAGTATCATTTTCCCTGTCTCGCTGACTTGAAAAGTTTATATTCCTTAACTGGATTGAGCAAGGCATATTCAGAGCAGGGAAAACGCAGAGCCTAGTTCCTAGTGGCTCCATTATCCCCTTCCGTTCTGACCCCCACCCACTTTCCTCCCCACCACTGGTATCTGATGATGAATCCTAGGTGTCAGAAACAGTGTGTGATAAATTAGCTGGGAAAGCAGAGTGTGATTAGGGTGACATTCCCAGAGTCACTGACATTTCTCAGCACTGCAGAAATGTCTGCCGTGTGTCAGAGGCAATACTGGTCGTCAGCTGCTGTGTGCAAGGCAAACCTTACCCTCAACCCCACATCTCAGCATTCAAGTTGGGTATCTGGAAAGATGGAGCAGATTGACTAATTAGTCAAAGGCAGTGGAGCCTCTGTCTAGATTTAGGGAAAGTTCACACCAGTCCAGAGGTAAAGTCATGGAGTTTGTGTGAGCCCATTTTCAGTAACGATGTGTCGGTATGCACAGAGATGGTGTAAAACAACAAGGGGATTAAAGGATAAAGGCAGATACATACAGATTCATGTGCAAACACAGAAAGGCACGCACATGCTCAGCTCTATGCACACTTAGAGAGGAGAAGGCCATATTCTCCTTGTCAGCATTTATTTATAGACACACAACAAACTTAGTCCTGGCAGGGGAAGCTCCTCACAGGCTCCAGGAATTCAAAATCGCCATCTAGGCCACCACTTTGTAACAAGCATCCACTGCATGGGATACTTTCCACTGAAGAGACTAATGTCCTGAACAGCTTTGAAGCTAAGTATTTGATGCCTTAAAACACACTAGAGAAGTTACAAAGCTGGTTTCACTGGTATGAACAGTAGCAGCTGTTGGAATAATGCTCACTATTACTCAGAGTTTGAAGGCATCTTTAAAAAGATAACATCCGTGTGTGTGTCCATTGGTCCTTGAGTGAATGCATCCATCCATATGTGTTTGTGAATGGGTGTGAGCGTGTGTGCATAAATTCACTTGTGTGTGCCTCCGAGGATGATGTTTGTGAGGAGGGGCAATGGGGTGTTGCTAGTTCCAATATTCCATGCTGGGAATTGTAGTCGAAGTTTAGAAAAACTAACAGGAACCAGGAAGTGTAAGTGTGTGGGTGTGTGTCATGGTTGGGGCCAGGGAGCTGCTCCTGGCACTGCTTCTGGAACTGCATGACTGCTAGCTCTCTAAACATTGTTGGATTTCACCCTGTCAGTCTCGGCCTCCATTTCTTACCAGGTCAGCATTCTGGTGTGTGCAGCAATCCCCACAGTGGGATAGAAGGAGAGAGAGATTGTGACCTCCACTGCTTGAGTTAAGGGCTCTTTTAGCTCAACCTGTTCTTTCGTGCTGAAAATCCCCCATTCTATCCCTGCTCTCTTACCATCTTGCTGCTACTGCTCGCTCATTGTTAATGCCAGGAGCCCTTACTGCCCAAGTGCAGATACTCACACAGCATATATACCCACTGCATGACATTGTAGTGGAGAGAGCATTTAACCACTGGTATTTGAAGAACTCCACAAAAATACCCATGAACCTATTGTCCCACAACTTTACTTCTAGAAGTGCCAAATCGAGTCAGTCAATCCACCTACACATTAGAACCAGTGTCCTAGAAGTGAAAGGCCCTGTGTCTCATATCTGATATCCCAGTTTCCTGAACCAGCCAGCCCCCTGGGCTGGGGCTGGCTTGGATTGGAATTAAATTGGAAAGACCTGTATTTCTTTACCCACTCCCTAGCCATCCAGTCTCCGCAGCATGAGGACAGATTGTAAAGACCACATAAAATTCAGATTCCCTTGGAGAACTCATTGTTCCTTTGGAGACTGGTCATACAGCTGGACAGAGACAATGACAGATGGAGATACACATACATACCCATACTATACAGTGCAGGTGACATTTGTGTGTTCTTTTTTTAGAATGCCAGCCATGTCCTGTCATCATGAGCTAATGCCCTCTAATGGGTCCATTAAACAGCTCCGTCTTTGCTGTTAATTTCCCCTCCCACATTCACAATCCAGCAACATCACCTGCTTCAGAAGATATTATTATATTACGTTATTCATTCTGCATGACAGAGCCAAGCAGGCATCAGGACCCATTCATCCTCACGCCACAAAACAAAACCCCAGGAAACAGGGGTGGTACATATTTCTCATTCCCTGTGCTTGCTCTGGGCTTTTCATTCCATTCCAGGAACAGAACTCAAACAAAGGACTTTCAAAAAGGAAACATAACAGTGAAAAGGCGATAAAGAGCCAGCTGGAGTGACCTCTCCTTCAGCAGAGCAGAGATCCATGCTAATGCTCGCTTACTGCTTACCTGTTTGCTGAAGAGCTGCAGCGAAGATAGCCTTGTGGACGTAAACATATAATTACATCAGATTCTTCCATTTAAGATGTAATTTGTTTAAACAATATGTAGTCACTATCTCCCCATCCACATCAGCTGTTTCACTGTACTGCTGGGGCAAAGGCCCCTTCAGCACTGCCTCTGTCCATTGATCCATACCATCCACCTCTACAGAGCAAATGACACATTAGGACTACACTTGTCTAGCCAGCCATATCAGCCATTTTCAGCCCACTTCTGGGCAGAAGGCTTCCTCATTACTGCTCCTGTCCCTCCAGGAAACCTCAGCTCCTTGCTAGGTAAAGTGATCCAAGCACACCTTAGTCCTTAGCATCGTCCCTGCATATCAACCATTCTCGCCATGTGGACAAGGCCCTTGCTGCCTGTGAGACTGTATGAATGGTTTGGGAGTGCTGAGAATAAATAGTGACAGACAATTAAAAATATTGTCTGTCTAGCATGTACTGGCCTGTTAAAATGCTAAATAAAAGTGACTGGTATGACTCAAGCTTGACAGTGAGTGTTTAATTCATTACGTTGCTAGCTTTCACTACAGCTTAGGGATCTTTTAGTAATGGTAACTATTGATAATATGTCACTGGGAATGTGCATAGCACTTTGCCATGCAAACAGTAAGAATACAAGGCTCCAGAGAGCTTACAAACATGAACATATTCAGAGCAGTTTGGTTGTGGCAGGATTTGGAGAGTAGAGACAATGGCGGGTGGAGAGATCAGAGCAGGAAGAATTCTGAGGAGAGATCTGGAGCAAGAAAGGAGAATAGGCTCAGCAGCCAAGCAGTGAGCCTGGAAAAGGTTTGTAGCTGAGAGCTAAAGAAGCAGCATGGTCCAGTGATAAGGCATGGGACTCAGGAGACCTGAGTTTTATTCTGAGCTCTGCTATGGAATTGTTTTTTGACCCTGGACAAATTGTTCACCTTCTCTGTGCTGGGTTTCCATCCCTGTAAGATGGGGATAATGATGCTTAACCACTTTGGTGAAGCACTTTGAGGTCTCTGAATGGAAAGCACTATGTTGGGATAAATTATTATTATTTAGAAGGAGACAAAGGAAAGGATGAGAAGGGAGGATTCACAGGAGCTGGGCAGGGAGGGAGAGAATGCGCAGTTATGCATGGAGATGATATATATAACAAAAATATCCTTTGAGACAATTTTCAGAGTAACAGCCGTGTTAGTCTGTATTCGCAAAAAGAAAAGGAGTACTTGTGGCACCTTAGAGACTAACCAATTTATTTGAGCATGAGCTTTCGTGAGCTACAGCTCACTTCATCGGATGCATACCGTGGAAACTGCAGAAGACATTATATATACACAGAGACCATGAAACAATACCTCCTCCCACCCCACTGTCCTGCTGGTAATAGCTTATCTAAAGTGATCATCAAGTTGGGCCATTTCCAGCACAAATCCAGGTTTTCTCACCCTCCGCCCCCCCCCACCAAACTCACTCTCCTGCTGGTAATAGCCCATCCAAAGTGACCACTCTCTTCACAATGTGTATGATAATCAAGGTGGGCCATTTCCTGCATAAATCCAGGTTCTCTCACTCCCTCACCAAAAACCACACACACAAACTCACTCTCCTGCTGGTAATAGCTTATCCAAAGTGACCACTCTCCCTACAATGTGCATGATAATCAAGGTGGGCCATTTCCAGCACAAATCCAGGTTTTCTCACATTTTCTATAAAAATAGAAAGTATTTTATTATTTAGTGTCAGTCTTTATGCCTAATGAACACTGATGTGATCTTAATGACCACTTTTAGTCATTTTCATGCTGTCCTGGGGGTTGGGGAGGAGGGATGTTATTTTTCTAGATTGTTCTGTTCTAATGTTATGCTGAACTGCTAAAAGCCTTCTGTAGTTTGGACACATGATTTCATAGAATCATAGAAGATGAGATGTCTTCCAACCCTAAAGAGGTCATCTAGTCCAACCCCCTGCTCAAAGCAGGACCAACCTCAAATAAATCATCCCAGCCAGGGCTTTGTCTAGGTCCCTCTGCTTTGTATTTGACGTTCTCATGAGCACTAAATGCACACATACAAATTTTGAAAGGAAAAGATCCTACGCTCTCTCCTTTTTTGTATGTTAGCCCCATTTCAGAGCTGATGAGAGATGCCAGATGTTCTGTGGACAAACTGAGGGTTTCAGTTTTAAGTGCAGTCAAAGTACAGCAAGGGATGTAGCAAGAAAGCTACTATCCTCTGCTCCCATAGGCCTCACCCCTAAAACTAGACAGACTAGATCTAAGAGGGTAGTCAAGTCTCTGTAGCCATAGTCTTTCTGCTGAGACTGCGAACAACAGTGCCAACTGGCGCACGTAACACCAGTGCTGCCCATCAGTCTCTGAACAGGGCTGGATTTAACCTATGAAGCCTAACTGTCTTGCAACCTAATGACGACAAAACCCACACAAAAAAAAAAAAAAAGCAGGGGGCGGGGGGGAGTGGTGAATGTTTCCATTTAGTCAAGACGACGTTTTTCCATCATAAAATATTCTGCAGAGTACCCAGGTCTCATGCGCACTTTATATTCCTTATCTCTTCTCTTCCCCAAATGGCTGAAAGGTTAACAAATCTAGGCTCTGATGGACCAAGGGGAGTGAATTCCACAGTTTATGACCCCTCATGGGGAACATCCTGCTGGTGGCCCTGCCATCTTGAGCTGATTGTAAGTGCAGCTTGTTCTGAACTCTGATATCTTTTGTGATATGGATAAACATCTGCTGGACATTAGAACAGTAACTGCAGAGGCTGCTACAGATCAGGGTAGAGGTACACTGACTGAGCTGTACAAGGCCCAGGACTAGGAGATCAAGGACTGCAGCAGGACAGGATTAAAGATGCACAGAAGTTAATGCCATCAAACTATTTTCACCTTGGAACTAAGTCAGGGTCTGAACCCACATCCCTGGAGGTGAAAGTGCTGCAATGTGAAAAGTGTAAGGGAAAATTAGATTCTTCTACAGCAAAGAGGTTTTGTCCTGCTGCCAGATATAAAAATCTTGTTGATTTCAAAAGGGTATTAAAGAGAATGCAGATAAAACAAATGTGGGAGATTTCTCTGGCACCCCAATATTTTCTCATGATCCTGTTCATCATGATGACACGTGCTCTACTAAAAAGAGCTGACTAGCTACCTCAGCATCTGCACTCATAACAGATGCTTAGTGGCAAAAGAACATCTTAATTTATAGGCTGAATGGACGGGCACATGCCACAGCCTTGGAGACAGTGCAGGGACACACAGAAGTTTCCTCCAAGACTGGTGAGTCACACTGACTTCCAGCACAATCCATAGGGGTATTTATAATGCAATGCAGTTCCGTCTAGTGCTGCTTACTGCCATCAGGGAGCACTACAGGGGCTTTGTTTGGGGGGGAGGGGGAGGATTAAGGGCTTTTGGACTAATATTCCTGTTACAGAAAGTGGAAAATCTCTTCCAAAAAGCTGGCTATGCTCCTAGGCAGATACCCCACCAAGGATCTGAGTGGGTTCAGGTAAAGGAAGCATCTGAGGGGAGAGGACAGAGTGACTGTCAAGGTTCCTCCCCCACTCTGAACTCTAGGGTACAGATGTGGGGACCTGCATGAAAAACCTCCTAAGCTTATCTTTACCAGCTTAGGTCAAAACTTCCCCAAGGTACAAAATATTCCACCCATTGTCCTTGGACTGGCCGCTACCACCACCAAACTAATACTGGTTACTGGGGAAGAGCTGTTTGGACGCGTCCTTCCCCCCAAAATACTTCCCAAAACCTTGCACCCCACTTCCTGGACAAGGTTTGGTAAAAAGCCTCACCAATTTGCCTAGGTGACTACAGACCCAGACCCTTGGATCTTAAGAACATGAACAATCCTCCCAACACTTGCACCCCCCCTTTCCTGGGAAATGTTTATAAAAAGCCTCACCAATTTGCATAGGTGACCACAGACCCAAACCCTTGGATCTGAGAACAATGAAAAAGCATTCAGTTTCTTACAAGAAGACTTTTAATAAAAATAGATGTAAATAGAAATGAAGAAATCCCCCCTGTAAAATCAGGATGGTAGATATCTTACAGGGTAATTAGATTCAAAAACATAGAGAACCCCTCTAGGCAAAACCTTAAGTTAGAAAAAAGATACACAGACAGAAATAGTTATTCTATTCAGCACAATCCTTTTCTCAGCCATTTAAGGAAATCATAATCTAAGACATACCTAGCTAGATTACTTACTAAAAGTTCTAAGACTCCATTCCTGGTCTATCCCCGACAAAGACAGACTATAGACAGACACACAGACCCTTTGTTTCTCTCCCTCCTCCCAGCTTTTGAAAGTATCTTGTCTCCTCATTGGTCATTTTGGTCAGGTGCCAGCGAGGTTACCTTTAGCTTCTTAACCCTTTACAGGTGAGAGGAGCTTTCCCCTGGCCAGGAGGGATTTCAAAGGGGTTTACCCTTCCCTTTATATTTATGACAGTGACTTTCACAAGGGAGGGGTTGCAGCTATTAAACACACATCTCTGGTCAGCAGCAGCCTATCCTCTGATCAGCATGATTTCCAAAAACCTACAAAGGTCAAGACAGAGAGGGACACCATGTAGACTGCAAGGAGAGGGAAAGGCTGAGAGGTGGTCAGTTTCTCATCTCCAGTGATTAGTCCATTAACAAACACTTATGTTGCTCAGTTTCAGAAAAGTCTGTTAGCAGTGTATAGCTCTCAGTAATGCACCTATGGAGAGATATCTGGCGTGGAAGTCTGAATCCAAATCCTGTTTAGGTCTAGGTGAAATTAGTATGTTGGTCTCGGGTTAGGGCCTGATCCAATCTCCCCTGAAGCCAATAGAAAGACTCCTATTAACTTAATTGGGAGTTGAGTGAAGCCTGTAGCCCCTAATAAATGTTTGTTCCCCTTGCAAAACTACCACTCAGGGTTTTTTGCAGGAAGGCTGTACTGCAGAAAGACGCAGACATGACATAACAGAGCGTGTTACTGTAAATCCAGACTGAAGGACATCAACTGTGATGTGTGTGGGACCCAGCACTAGAATTGCAGTGTGCAGTAACAGGGCAGAATTAAAGGTGCATTGGCTCGACTTGGCGTGCCAAGCCTACCCATATGATGTCTGGCTCTAGCCCATTTTATTATTCCCTTTCCTTCATTAGAAACAAAATTTACCCACAATAAATAAATAAAATAAATACATAAAATAAAGGCAACAAACAGGAATAAAGGCCTCAAAAGATGCATCCTTTCAAGTTTAAGGAAATAATTTGTATGGAAGACTTGAGTGAAAGTGTCAACAGATGCATCATGTAATAAAATATGAAACCTACTATTAAGCTCTCACTAAGAGAGGACAAAAACTGCAGGCATCTGAGATAAACACACACGGAGTTAGGAAGCTGCAATATTTAATGGTTCACTAATCGTGTTCTCATTTCCCAGGTACATTGCCCCCTAGCATTGAACTAAATATAGCTTTTGCTTACTTTTTTTTTAAAGCACAATATTGGGCTGTAGCCCTGCAGTTAGGAAAATGCTTCCACTTCTCCCTTCTGCATCAACTTGCTCACTTTAAACAGTTTTGATCAACACTGCTGGTCCAATATTGTTTTCTACCTATTTTGCACTCACTCTACCCAGGTGTAAATGACTCCACAAGGTACAAGGAAATGGAGAACCAAACTCTGAAGTGAGGTGGTTCACTCCACATTTCTGTGTCAAACATTCATTGCTCAAATGAGCTTTTGAATACCTGCATGTCCTCACAGAGGATGGACCCAGGATAGTGGCAGGGAGGAGAGAATACAATACCCAAGTGTGAGGAGGAGAAACATGAGAAGGTAAAAATTCAGGGTAAAATTATCAAAAGCACGTGTGTGACACTGAGGAGCATAAGTCTCAGTGAAAGTCAACGGACGTTGGTTCCCAAGTCTAAGGCAATGTCTACCCTACAATGACTACAGCAGCATAGCAGTTCTGCTGGCATAACCCTGCTGTGCAGATTTTTCACACCGCTGGGCATCATACCTATGCCAACATATTTTTAGCGTAGGCCAGGCCTTAGGCACTTTTGAAAACTTTACCCACAGGCCAAAATTGTCAAAAGTGACCAGTGATTTGGGGTCCCTTGGATTGTGAGTGTCCCCCTGGAGACATCCTCTGATTGTTGGAGGGAAGGTGCTGTGCACTTCCTGAAAACCAGGCACCTTTAAGGTGTCTCATGTTCAATGCCCAAAATCACTAGGAACTGTTGACCATTTACTCCACAGTGTCTCCAATTCTTCTGCCTAGTGGATCCCGCTCCTAACCTGCCCTAAGGATTTCAGATGTTGCTGACATGTGGTGTTTTCTGCATATGGTACAAGATAAGAGTACTATACTTCTACCTCTCCGTATTTGGTACCCGTGCACTCTTGTCCCAAGCACAGAAATGGAATAAGTGAGAATCAGGCCCTTTGACTAGGAGCAACATCATCCAAAGGCAGTAAATGGGCCTGGTGGCTGTAGAAGGAACAGCAGCCCCTCCAGCTGAGCGTCGGCCAGTGATACTCGGAACAGCTCAGGTTAGCAGTGCCTACAGCACACAGAGAAGAATGAAATGTGAACATTGACAAGGATGCATGAGAAGGTTGTAAAGCAAAAGGGGAGTGTTGGCAGCCAGCACTGTTCAAAAAAGCGGTGGCACTGGGCAGAAAGGAGTCATTGCCAGTATATCAAGGGAATGTCGCACTGATTCAACACATCTCCAGAGTCTCTGCTGACAGGATACCTATGGAGACTGGCCATAACTTAAGGTGTCTCCCCTACACAGGACGCTACCTATTCACACACAGGGTGAATTGTGCCTGGAACACGGGGATTCAGTGGGCAAAGGGAGATGCCAATTACATCTCCTTGTGTCAAGTTCTGTGAATCTGGCCCATTGTTATAGGCACCTTTGTTGAGACCCAGGAAGGGGAAGCACAGGAGTTAGGAAAGCCAGAAATACCAGGGAAAGCACCTCTGTTTTTCAGTCCAGTCCTGCTTTTAGTGCCCCATTGCCATCTTATGGCAAAAATCTGTGCTGAAACATTCAGTTTTGAAACAATGCTCCCTCTAATATTTGCAGTAATTTGTGTATTGCTCTTTCCTGGTTACTTAGGGATACTGATATGCAAATGATCTTTCAGTTTAAGTGTTCACCTGCTCCGACTGCTTATTCCCCACCTGAATCCATAACCCTCTGCTTGGTGCAGACTTTACTCTGCTGTCACAAAGAGAAGATTAAGAGAATGTGATCCTGCATTCCTTGCATGCCCCAAAATCTCACTGACGTCAATCAGAGTTGAATGTGCACAAGTATTGGAGGATTCAGCCACGTTCCTAACTAACAAAGGGAACACAGCAGTGGGCAACAAGAAAAAGGCAAATTCTTAGAAAAGTACAGTCCTGTTTTCATTTAAATGTAGAAGCAGCAAGGAAAAAGAAATACAGAAAATACATGGCAGAAGCAGAATTGTTCCTAAATGGAATGATTCATGGCCACATAACCCATCTCTTTGCATACCTCCCCTGGCTCCCCCTTCTCTGTCCCTTCAAGCACAAGCTGCTTATATTAACTTTTGAGGCCCTTCATGGACTATCCCCACCCAACTTATCATCAAATGCACTATTGAGATGTCAACTCCCACTTCCAATCACACAATGATCCCAGCCTCCAGTGTCCACTTGTTACATTTTAAAACAAGCACTTTCATGTTTTTTCTCCCGTACTGCCCCTCCTGCTTGGGAAGAACTCTCCGCACACGGCCGCAAAGCTATCTGTGACGGGGTTGGGACTCACCACGGCAGCGCCTTCTGCTGTTCACTCTGCGAATTAACTCCGTTCATGCAGAGGACCCTCTGCCAGTGTGCCAGTGGTGTCCCATCCGTCTCTCGCCCTGCTGACATCTGGACCCGCATTGCTCCTCACTCAGCGGCATCCTCTTCAGGGCACTGCCCTCCGGCAGTGCCCCCAAGTCCACACATACCCAGGGACAGGGGGGTTAACAGCAGTCTTTTCTCTTCACCCCAGCCACTGTGTCCAACTACATCCCCAAAGTCTAACCCCTTCTATCAGGGGCAGTCCACTATGGCCACTCCTAACGGCCAGGTGTAGTACAAGGGGGGGGACCCAGGCCCGCCCTCTACTCCGGGTCCTGGCCCAGGGACCCTCTGGCAGCAGCCTCCCTGCCCTCCTTCACTCTCCTTGTTCGCCTCTCCTACCTGGGCCGCTTCCCCTTTGACCTGCTTGCACCTTGTGGGCCCTTGTATCAGGGCCTGCAGCCTGGCAGGTATTGGGCTGGAGCTCTCCTCAGCTCCCCCAAGCCTGGGTGCTAATGTCAGGGTGTCCCCCTTTACCCCCATCTCCTTTACCTTATCTCCATGGAGTGGGGGAGGGACACTACAGGGCTCAGGAGGGGAGGGAGCTTGCTAGCAGCAACTGGTGTCTCAATTTGCTAATCTACTTAAAAAGGCAATGTACTTACAGTGGGGTCAGTGTACTTAAAGGGGCAATGCGCGTCTCTCTCTCTCACACAGGGTGTATGTCTCTGTCTCTCTCTGCCATGCTGCCTCCCCTCCCTCCATTCGTGCTGCCTTGTAGAGTGTGAGGCTACATTAACAACAATGTGTTAACCCTTAAGGGCTCAGCCAAGTGCTAGTTCATTATTTAGCAGTAAGGCAGTCCCTGAGAAATATCCCACCCTCCGACTCCACCACCTCAACCAAACTTCACAATCGTCATTGCTGTGTACAGTATTAAATTGTTTTTTTTAAAACTTATACTGTGTATATGTGTGTGTATATATATAAAATATAGTCTTTTGTCTGGTGAAAAAAATTTCCCTGGAACCTAACTCCCCCCCGCCCCATTTATATTAATTCTTATGGGGAAATTGGATTCGCTTAACATCATTTTGCTTAAAGTAGCATTTTTCAGGAGCGTAACTACAACGTTAAGCGAGGAGTTACTGTAATATAAATAAGAAATAAGAAAAAGGAAGAGTCATTCAATTTAGGAACAATTCCTCTTCATGTTTTCTGTGGGGCTTTGTTTGCTCTTTAATAGTGTATACATTTGTGTAAAGCACGTTGGGACTCTCTGTGAAGGAGGCTATATAAAGCCTGTTTGTACTGTATCTAACATGGATGCTTGTAGTCCTTTCCTGCCTCTTTTTCTTGTACTTAGATTTTTCTTCTGAGACTTTTTCTTTCTTTCCACATGCCTGTACTAGCGCAGAAGTGACTCAGCACCCGATCAATACTTCTGATAGTTGTCGGTACTGTACAGTCACTGATGGAAAAACAGGAGGGAATTATTCAAGTGAAAGCTTCAAGAAAGAAATCAGTCACAGTAGGGTTGGTTGGTTTGTTTTAAATCTCTGTTGTTTTCAGAAATTAAACACATTGTTTCACACACTGCGCACTCATCCCATGTTATAGACTCAGCTAGGCATTTTCGTTTCCTTGGGTCTGTAATGTCTTCAAGAGGAAAGCTGAAGTCATCTCACAGGACAAATTGCAGGAATTTGCACTCTTGAAACCCACCAAATTCCACAGGAATTAAAGGCAGTATGGTATAGTAGATGGAGCCTAGGACTGGGAGTCAAGAAAACTGGGTTCTAATGTCTTTTCTTCCAAATTGTTAGTCTCTTTTACTCTTCCTGTTCCCCAAACTAGCACCCCCCAGCTCATAGTACAGAGCTCTGAAGAGCCCTTTGCTAAAACTCTGGCACCACCATGCTGAAATTGTTTGGGGTGATTTCCCTGCTTGTCTTGAAGACTCCCTCCACTGGGGTGTAGCAGTTGGGCCAGGATAGGAAGGGGATGGTCTGGGGACCACAGTCAGCTCCAGCTCACACCACCTACCAGAAATGTCATTCCTGCAGGGAACAGCAGGAGAGGAGTTGGAATTTGAAAGGGGAAAGCAGACTTCGGAGGTCTGGCTGACCTGTTAGAAGCCAGGTAGATCCACTCTCAGAGGTGAAAGTAAGCCGGTACAGTCCGGTACGGCTTACCGGCAAGAGCCAGTACACCGTGCCGGACTGGACTGGCCTGGCTTCCCCAGGCTGGCAATTTAAAGTCCTGGGGCTCCCCGCAGCAGGTGGAGCCCCAGGCCCTTGAAATCGCCACCCGAGCCCATCTGCTGGAGCTCCAGGGTAGCAGCGGCAGGGCTCCGGTGGTGATTTAAAGGGCCCAGGGCTCCAGCCGCTGTGGGGAGCCCTGGGCCCTTTAAAGTGCCGCCCGAGCCCCGGGGCTCCCAACTGCCTCTGCAGCTGGTACCTCCAGGGGTGATTTAAAGGGCCCGGGTATTTAAAGGCCCTGCCTCTTCTGATTGAGGCCACGCCCCCTGCTCAGGACTTTGGTGTACCAGTAAGTCCTTTAAGTTACTTTCACCCCTGTCCACTCTGGATACTTTGGCACATTCGAAGTTCTCTGGAAACGCAAGTCTTTAAATTTTTGAATGGATCAGATTGCACCAAATCACATAGACTTAAAGAAACTTCCTAGGGGAGGAGCTACCCCTCCTCTCCTATCCCCTGAAGATTCCCTCACTTTAAATTATGAGTCAGATACTATGCTATGCTCTCAATAGATTTCCAGCAATGCACAGCTTAGTAAGTTTGCTAAGGGTTTCCCTCCTTCCTTAAAGTTTTGAAAAAGCATTTCTGTTTCAGTGGGAAAATAAAAGGAGTAGATTCGCTTGACCCTCATCCATCCTCTCTGCAGACAAAGGTGACCTTGGTATGCAGGCAAAAAAGGGTGAGGTGGGATCTTAGGGAGCCCCTTGTTTTAAAATATTGGCAGCACAGAACTGCCTTGGCCTGCGAAAATGCAGTTGTCACCCAGAGACTAAACATAACATTGAAAAACTTGACAGTCCAGTTGAAACCAGTCACAAGTGGTGTATCCATTTCTCCTCATGGGTGAAGATAAATGTCATAGGAGATCAGCCATCGTGGCTTATACAATGCACATTTCTCTCTCTCTGGTGCTGAACTGAAACCATTTTAAATGAAGTGATGGAGAATGAAAAGTACTGGGAATATGAGAGGTGAAAGAAAAGGTTCTGAATCCTGTTAAACTTTTAATGTCTTTTGAGTTGGTCTGTCAATGATATAAAATGTGTGTATAACACGAGAGAAAACAAAGCACAAAATATCTTTACAATCAAAATGAGCCCAAACGAGATTCTTCTATCCAGAGTTTGAAAGGCTGGAGAAAACAGGACACAAATCTGAACTCCTGACCCCTGTTGACTTTGCTGAACAAAACCCTGTAAAATAAGATATTGCAAACTCTAAAGCATCTATGGATTCTACCATTTATTTTGGAAACAGAGATGGGCCAGCACTGGAAGCATTAATCTTAACTTATTTTTCCCCACTGAAGTTTGGTTGTAATCAACGTTACTTAAGAATCAACCCACTCAGGATTTACCTCTTGGCTCTGCAAAACCAAAAGCCAGCATATGAATATTTTTGCAAAGCCAGACCTGGTCCAGTTTTGTAATTCTCTGCAGTGCACACACATGTGAATGCATGCAGATGTACTGAAGGCACACTGTCGCTGATGAAAGGCCCTACCTTCTTTCCTTATGATTTGTTTGCAAAGTCCATAGAACACTTCCATGTATTTCTTATTCTCAGAACAAACGCATCTGTGATCTATTTTCTAAAATAAATAAAACCAGCAACTAATGGACAATCCTGCAGCAACAAGCCAATGTGCTGTAGGGAGGAAGGAGGTTAGAAGTGGAAGAGGGAAAGTAGTATGGCATCAACTTTCCCTCCCAGCTTGCAGGTTTTAACAGCTTAAGGATGAAGAAACAATTACTGTAAAGCATGTTAATTTCATGTCACTTGCGTTTTACACTGCATAGGTCAAGAAAATATTTGCCCTTATTTATGTCAATGTGCCAGTCAGGGTTCTGCTACAAGGAGTGCCAGGGGCTGGGAGGTTGTGGGGAGGGATGTTAACCCCAACAGGCAAGGGTGTTACCTACACGCCGAATTCTAGTTGGAGTGATTCCCCTGTAGTTTCAACTAGATATGATAGGACAGTCTTCTTTACCTCTTCTCTGAAACTGCTGTTTATTCTTGCTGTGTCTTGTTCACCAGGGTTAGGAGAAGTGATTTTTATATTCTAAATTGTACCACTCGAGGGACTAGGTTTCATTAGCAACTGGGATGGTGTCATTACTCACAGTGCCAAATCAACCAGATTTTGACTTTTATGAATTCCTTTGTAGTTCAAAATATTGGAGCACTTTATATGAACATACTTCAGCCTTATGGGTTGTTTTCAGACAGCTTGCTTTGATGATGCTTTGAAGAATCATTGTTCATTATTTATGGAGAGTGATTGGTCACCCAAGTCACACATGATATTATTTCTGATACCTGGTGGCAATGTTACCAGCTGTCACATTACTTCGTGTTCTTCCTAAAGCCTCAGATCCTGGAGTCATCTGATTACATGAGAATCTTGGCTTTCATTTAAAATAAAAAACAAGTTTTTAGTCCTCGTGGTTGTGAAGGAAATCTTGAAAATGTGCTCATAGTGTACCCTAAAAGTGCAAAAACCATATGGCAAACGACAAAGGACCCCAAAATTAGTAGTAGTCGTATTTTAAAATCTCAAGATCTTTAAGCCAATCTCATGATTCTTGGAACCTGACTCATGCTTTTTGTATGCAGTGTTAGAGTGATGGCGCTCCCAGAATATTAAAGAGACAAGGTGGGCGAGGTAATATTTTTATTGGACCAACTTTTGTTCATGATATTTGAAGATCTGGGCTTGGCTGAAACATTTATAAATGGGAGAAAAGGAAATCAAAAATCCTCCCAGCTGGCTCTGCAAATATTTCTTTTGTGGGAGTACAGACTTACAGGACTCTCTGCTGCCATTCTTGTGAACAAAAAATCAAAAAGATGTTTGCAGCGAATGAATGAAAACAGTTGCAAATACCAGCAAAGTGAATGTGTGAGAGTTTTCAAACCAACACTTTTTGCAGCTCTGTTCATTCCCAATATGTGATAAATACCAAGAGCACATTGAAATTACAGCACTTTTTCTGCTGAGTCATGCCAGTGGCTTTGCACCTTTAATGTTTTGATTACAGTATAAAAGGGACACTGTTATAGATGAAGTTCTGCCCAGTCTATGTAACTGAGAGCAGACTTTGACCTTCAAGGTCAAAAAGGTAGGTAAGAGGTTTATTATAAAGTTATAGTCAAAGAGAAACTGTCAGGTCATTAAGATCAACATTTATTTCTTGGAAAATCAAAGAGTTTTACAAAACCAAATAGTATAGAAATATTTTCCTGGGTTTCTTTTATATATGAGAAAGAGTAGCATTGGGCTAGTTCTTGAAAGCCACAGAGTGAGATTAACGTATCCAAGATGAGTATTAGTTGCATATGCACCCTTCCCAGGCTTCAATCAGTGGGTAAAGGTATCATATTCTAGGCAACAGTGAGGCCTCAAGCTGGAGATCTGGGACCCTGGAAACCTTGCGTAGACTCTCCACTACCAGATTTTAGAATGTGAAGTTTCTCTGTTTCCCCCACATGCAGGAAATCTTACAGGGAAGCTCAGAATAATCCACTTAAATCAAAGGCAGCACTGGGGGGAAGGATCAGTTTTTGATCTGGAGTCACTATGGCTTATGGGACTGTCCTTACAAGAACATCTCTTTCTGGAGTCACTGTAACAATTGAGACTATTCTTACATGTGATCTCCCCTAGTTCTGCAGGGAAGAACTGTCAGGGCTCACAAACAACAGGGGTGTCTGTACACAGATGTAGAAGCTTGTCTAATTAGCACGGTGTTAAATTCACCTCTAAATTACATAAAAAGAAAAGGAGTACTTGTGGTACCTTAGAGACTAACCAATTTATTTGAGCATAAGCTTTCGTGAGCTACAGCTCACTTCATTGGATGCATGCAGTGGAAAATACAGTGGGGAGATTTATATACACAGAGAACATGAAACAATGGGTGTTACCATACACACTGTAACAAGAGTGATCAGATAAGGTGAGCTATTACCAGCAGAAGAGTGGGAGGGGAGGGGGACCTTTTGTAATGATAATCAAATAATCATTTCCAGCAGTTGACAAGAACATGTGAGGAACGGGGGGGGGGGGGGGGGGGGGGGGGAAGGAGGAATAAACATGGGGAAATAGTTTTACTTTGTGTAATGACACATCCACTCCCAGTCTTTATTCAAGCCGAAGTTAATTGTATACAGTTTGCAAATTAATTCCAATTCAGCAGTCTCTCGGTGGAGTCTGAAGTTTTTTTGTTGAAGAATTGCCACTTTTAGGTCTGTAATCGAGTGACCAAAGAGATTGAAGTGTTCTCCGACTGGTTTTTGAACGTTATAGTTCTTGACGTCTGATTTGTTTCCATTGATTCTTTTACGTAGAGTCTGTCCAGTCTGGCCAATGTACATGGCAGAGGGGCATTGCTGGCACATGATGGCATATATCACATTGGTAGATGCGCAGGTGAAAAAGACTCTGATAATATGGCTGATGTGATTAGGCCCTCTGATGGTGTCCCCTATAAAGATATGTGGACACAGCTGGCAACGGGCTTGTTGCAAGGATAGGTTCCTGGGTTAGTGTTTTTGTTGTGTGGTGTGTGGTTGCTGGTGAGTATTTGCTTCAGGTTGGGGGGCTGTCTGTAAGCAAGGACTGGCCTGTCTCCCAAGATCTGTGAGAGTGATGGGTCGTCCTTCAGGATAGGTTGTAGATCCTTGATGATGCGTTAGAGAGGTTTTAGTTGGGGGCTGAAGGTGACGGCTAGTGGCGTTCTGTTATTTTCTTTGTCGGGCCTGTCCTGTAGTAGGTGACTTCTGGGTACTCTTCTGGCCCTGTCAATCTGTTTCTTCACTTCAGCAGGTGGGTATTGTAGTTGTAAGAATGCTTGATAGAGATCTTGTAGGTGTTTGTCTCTGTCTGAGGGATTGGAGCAAATGCGGTTGTATCGTAGAGCTTGGCTGTAGACGATGGATCGTGTGGTGTGGTCTGGATGAAAGCTGGAGGCATGTAGGTAGGAATAGCGGTCAGTAGGTTTCCAGTATAGGGTGGTGTTTATGTGACCATCGCTTATTAGCACCGTAGTGTCCAGGAAGTGGATCTTTTGTGTGGACTGGTCCAGGCTGAGGTTGATGGTGGGATGGAAATTGTTGAAATCATGGTGGAATTCCTCAAGGGCTTCTTTTCCATGGGTCCAGATGATGAAGATGTCATCAATGTAGCACAAGTAGAGTAGGGGCATTAGGGGACGAGAGCTGAGGAAGCGTTGTTCTAAGTCAGCCATAAAAATGTTGGCATACTGTGGGGCCATGCGGGTACTACTAAACACACACACGTTTTTGGCTGACTGATAATCCAAACTCCCCTACCCTCATTTCATAGCTCTAGATATAACTCTGTCCTCTTCCCTCCTGAGTCCCAACTTCCTACTGGTGGGGTGGCTGCCAAGCTGGCCCAGGCACCGAATGAACAAATTAAGGTCAGAGGAGGAGATATTGCTTTCTCATTTACTGCAGCTTTCCCTTCCTCATCACCCTGGACATAACTGTAATTTACGAGACCAATTTGCCAGAGGACTCTGCCTCGTCATCCTGAGTTATGAGGTTTAAAGTGACAGATCAGTTATGGTCACTGATTTGATTTGACCATTCTTTTGCATAAGGTCTTGCCAGGAGGAAGAAGAGGAGGTGTTTATAGTTTTCATTTTTATTTATTTATTTTTGTCTTCTGTGCAACAAAATGAGGATGGGGCATGACAAATCGATATTGTAAGGGACAGCCTGCCACACAACAGGGTATGTACTCACTTGTCCCCATTTTGCCCCTTATTTATTTATTCAGACTTAGACACAAGCTTAAAAAGCATACCTACACATACGCTCCTAGGAATCTATGATGTAACTGGTACAATCAAATTAATACCCAGTGTTGCAGGATAATTCAGTATCTCTGCAAACCACCTTCAAACCAGAATCTCAAATTCCCCACCACTCCAATAATTCCCCACCTCTTATGATTTCTCTCTGTTTTCAAATTCCAGGATAAAAACATGAGCTCGTAGCATTCCTGAAGGCAATCAGACATGAGTTATTTCAGATGGATGGTGGAATGAATTCTGAAGCTGTGAGTCCCCTCAGAGAACACCCATCCAGCCACTGTCCCTTCCCAAGGTTTCATCTCAGCATGGTGGAATGGCACGGGAAGAGAGGCGGTCTCTCAGGAGCAGAGCTTTTAACTGTAAGACTGACCGCTTTTGTTTCTGTGACTTCATATTCCACCACCCCTCCTTTTTCACTGTGGTTCTACCACAGTAGGGGTGTGCTGCTGTTAGGTGAGATCTCATTACACATACGGGCCAAGCAAAATGCCACCTGGGGAATGACTATTATTTCACAAGCTTTCTTCCCTTTATAAGGTTGTTGGGGTAATTTTGGCTCTGCTGAAAGCCAGACGCCGGTGGCAGCATTCAAGGATTGTACCCTGCCTGTGCCAGTGATGAGCTGCCAATGCACTAGATTCTTGACCGGTAGCATCTGTTTCTTTTTCAATCCTGAGCCTCAGCAAACATCTGCCAGTAGACTCCAATCTTTACCTGCAGCACCCTTTCTGTTCCAGTTGCAGGCACTCTCAGCTCTGCCCAAACACCTCAGTCTGGACCTACAGCAACCTGTCTTGCTTTTCCTGTCTTGGCCCTCTCCTATGCAGGGAAGGAGAGTCATGACAAACTGTGGAGCGACTTTGGATTGTAGACAAAAATCTATTAAGAACTAGTAGTAAGGTTACCAAACCTCTTTGATTTGTGACGAGAGCTGAGCAAATATTTCAGTATGATAATTTACTAAGTAAATTTAAAGTCGCTTTCTGCTCATAGATTTTCTGTAACCAGATTGTGTGTGACCTGTGATGTCCTCATATTTACTTGTTATTGGAAATTAGTCACATTTTAAAATTTGTTACTAAATCATTTGTATTAATATTAGTAATACAGTATAGTATTCAAAATTTAAACTGTATTACTTAGCTGTGATTAGTCACATAAGTCAAATGGCATTGTTTCTGTTCCCAAATATTTATAATCCAGAGAACAGCTTGAAGAAGCTTCTGGGGCTTTGAATCTCTCAGGGAGAGGTAGAAGATAAACAGGATTAGAGAATCTTAGAACATTTTTAAACCTTTACTTACTGGGCCTACCAGGTCTTTCACAAAGCCTCATTCCTAAGAAAAACGGGCTGAGGTTATAAATATAATTTAGACTTAATAACATTGCATTGCATTCACACATGGTAAGTACTTGTACATTTGTAGTCCTAGCTGTGAGGGGAATGCTCATGTCTGTGTTAGTGACAGGGCCCTGAAAAGGCATTTGGGAACCCTGTCCCCCTGCTTTGTCATTCAACTGTTGGTATAATGTGAACACAAAAGGGAGGGGCAAATATAGCTATACAAATTAATGTTTCAATTTGCGTGACTACCAGCAGACTACCGTTCTCGTCATTTCTGAAATCAGGAATTGGATTTATGGTGTTGCCAATTGTTGCAGTTATTGGTAGTCTCGCAATATGTAATATTTTACTTAAAGCCCCAGTTCCTGGAGTCATGTGAATATATGGGAATCTCTATTTTCATTTTTTTTTAAAATGTAAGTTTTTAGCCATTGTAGTTACAGGAGAAAATGTGACCTAAAGACTCAAAATCCAGAAGACAAATAAAAAGAATTCAAAATTTATTATTATTTTTAAATCTCATAATTTTAAAGCCAATTTCATGATTGGAGGGGGCCTTACTCATGACCGTTGAAAGTTTGGGGTGGCAATACTGATTCAGGTCTCCAGAAATGAAAGACCAGTGCCACCAAACCTTTATTACAAATGTCCCAGTGCTGTGTCCTGAGGTTGCACCATTCAGTAACAAAGACCCAAACAGTTGATTTACTGTCTTCTATCATGTGTATGGCACATGAGCCAATCCAAAGGCTCCAACTTCCACCCTGTATCCAAAATGGTCTCTTGATTCAGGCCTCTAATGAAAAGTGCCTTTAATGGAAAGTGCCATGTTTTTCTCCACCTGGTGGACTAAATATGCAGATGACATCTGAAGTTCCCATTAATCAGTCATTCCCCCATAAATAAATTGAATGCATGCCTTTCACTGGTTGCAGCTTTCCAGTCACAGCCTTGTCTCTCCTGTAACTCAGTGGTTATAATTTTATGTAATATGCCAAACACAATTGCCTCACCTCTGCAATGCCAGTCAAGCCCCTTCTGCAGATTTACAGGTCATTTTCCTGCAGATGCACCTCCAGACATTGCTTGTTTTCACTGAGGCCCCCCACACAATACAGGTGGCTTAAACATTCTCCTCTCTTCGCCCAGCGTGTCTCTCTCTCTCACACTCTCCTGTTCTGTGGTCCTATTCAGAGGATTAGCTTATCACAGCACACTCATTCCTAGCACTACATGCTGTTTCTATCTGTGCTCATGGTGCTAGTGCAAATCTTGGTCAGGCAGAACAAAAATGAACTTGGTCTGAACCATCCCTGAACAAGCATTAGCATGGCGCAAGCTGCTCACACATTCAATACAGCAGGTCAAGTGTGTTCTGGAACACAGTGTCTGGATGGATGCATGGCCACTGCCTTGCTAATGTGCCAGGTCGTGTTCACACCAGGTTCCTCCTTGCCTGAGTGTCTTCACATGAAGGCCGTGTGGCAGAACCTCAGGGAGATCGTTGAACACCTGGAAGGTGAGCTGTGTGAGGTGTATTTAGCTCTAATCAATTGTTGTAAAAAATTACCTCCCTTGGTGTGATGGGTGTCACCGTTATCTGAGGGTCATGTTACTTTGTCATGGCAGCAGTAATTTCTGCGGTGTTTCTTCCACCTCTCTGATTCTAACCCCTTCGTCAGCAACATTTGCTCTGTAAACATTTTACATGTGTGCTAAGCAATCCTTGCTCCCTTCTCATGTCCCCGGTAATCCTTCCCTCACAATACCCCACTGCCTTCCTCTCCCACTTCATTCCATGTACCAGATAACCCTTCCCACCATCTTCCCATATATCCCAAGTGCCCAGTAATGCTTTCCCAGCCATACTTATTATTTCCCTCTGATGCACCCCAAATAATCCTCCTCCTCTATTGCATGTATTCCTATTCCCCTTCCCTCTGTATTCCATGTTCCATAATCATCCTCCTCCTATATGACATGCCTCTTGGATTCTCTCTCCACATGTATTGTATGCCCTGTCATGCTGAGATTTTCCATGTCTGTTCTCTTCATATTAGTTAATAACCTTCCCCTGCTACAGTAAACTTGGCCCTGTCTTTCTCAACACAGCATCTCTCCAAGTCACAGCAGCCCTCAGCTGTCTCCATGTGGTACCTTCCTTTCTGTTACCTTGCCATGTATTTGTTTTTAGTGATAAATCCCAGAGGAGGAGAGTTCAATCATGACCAGCAGACACCCTGCTTAAAGCACAGCTTTCGCTTCATGCATTTTTTTGTCTCTGATTTACTTATTTTACTGCCTCTGAGGGCATTGGCTACACAGTGCCTTGTGCTGATGTAAAAAAGAACAGAGGATCCTACTCTGCTGAGCAGCAGGTTTTGTTTGGAAGAAAACTATCTTGGGGAAAATTTAGGACTGCCTTTGTTACAGAAGTTGTGAGTGGCAAACCCCTTGTATAGACACTTAGACTTGAGCAAACAGAGGGTTCTGAGTTATTTACAGGGAAAGGATAAGCTAAGGCGTTTATATAAAACACATTAATAATTTCACCCTTTCCCTCCATATTTACTAAATTGATTTTTGAACTGCGAGCAGTCATATTGCAATAAATATCATTGAAATCCATTGCACGTAATGGTTTATAAATTGTGAGTCATAATTCAGCAAGAGCCTAGATTATTTTTTTTCCTTTCCTTTCCTCCAGCCCTTAATCCGGCAGAACTCTCGAGCAAAGTAATAAATTGGGAATAATAAAAGCTCTGCTAACTAAATTTCACTTGTCAGCTTTAAGATTTCATGCCATGTGTTAAGTTCTTGCAAATATCACAAAGAAAAAAAAGAAAAAAAACCAACAACAAAACCCATTATGCAATTCCCTGTGGCTGAAAGGCCTTTGTTATCAGATTGTCCCAGAGGGCCAAAGGGCTTCGTTTTTCAATTCCCAATAGGAACATCATTTTCTCCCCCACCAAAACCTGATTTGCTCACCTCCAGAAACACAACCATGTTGCCATGGGAACTGCTCCCTAACACCTGTAGGGCCCTGCATTGGAGTGAGCAGAAGGTAGACCCCCTAACCCTTCACTGGAGCATCGGGAGGCCCGTTCCTGCATTAGAGTGAGAGAAGAAATAAGCAGGGAATACTTTGTGATTGGACATCTCATCAGAGAAGGAAGCAAGACCATCCACCTGCCAAGTGGGAGTGGAGCTGTGCTGATGCCTTTAATAATTTCAAGGAGATAGGAGAACTGGCAGAAGAGGGAGCAAAGGGGCAAAAGGTATTTAAAGGGGCATTGCCCTACAATGTTGGTTTTCATGGCATAAAACCATACATTCAGATCACAGTGTCTGAACATTGTTTGAAAGCATAATTATTATCTGTCAACTTGTTCTTCGTATTTCCTTGGATCTGGATTGCTGGACATTGAGGCATCAGATAAGAAGCTTCCCTTCAAATGCAGGATGGGTGGTTACCTAGAGCCAGGAGACATCTGCTTGTCTCTCTTCCTGCAGACCAAGGCAGGAGGAGATAAGCCTCCCCTGCCACCAGCTCACCAAAGGTTTGGTCCAGGAGAAGAATTGGGGTCCAGATAGCAGCTGCAGCTGACATTGGCACAGAGGAAGCAATCAGGATGGGTTGAAGTAAGATCACCCTGGAGGGACGACTCATGTGCATAATGTGAGCCTTGTGCTTAAGAGCTATGCTGAACTAAGGCCTAAATACTGCCCCTTCAGGAGATTATGGAGCATGATTTATGGGCCCACAGAGGCACTTAGGAGCCAAGCCTCATCAAAAGCCAATGTGACTTAGGCCCAGATCCTCAAAGGTCCTGTGCTGAGCTGCCTCTCCAGGTGCCTGAAACCCAGCGAACAGCAAGGATCTCAAAGCCCAGGCTCCAGCCCAAGCGGAAACCTCTCCACTACCTAGGCACCACTGACATTTTCAAAACTGCCTAGCTGCCGCCTAAACCTGCAGGCACCTCTGTCACCCAGATGTCTAAGCTTCTACTGGTCAGCATTTACAAAGCTGCTTAGCCCTGATGCTGGCTCACAGCCAACGAGCAGCTCAGAGCCTTGAAGTCAAAGTCTCAAAGCCCACAAGGCAAGTATCTTGCTGATCTGCCCCTATCCTGTAGGTGTATTCTGTGCATGACTATGGATGGATAACTGTCAAATCCTGCAACAGGAGGGACGGACGCAGGCCACCCACAAACGGGGGCACAGCACTCACACAAAAGGCAGCTGAGGCACAGGGAAACGTAGGGCGACCATGAGAGAGGTACTGACTGTGGGCAGGAGACAGAGAGAGAGAGAGAGGTTCAGCTGCTAGGGTATGGGCTACCTACATGGCTGACCAGGCTTAGTTGCTTAATTCCAGGAGAGGGTTTCCAGCTGAGGGAAGCATCTATCTCTGGCCCATCAGCCAGGTGCACCAGGTCAGCCTTGTACGGTATATCTACATTGCAAAGAAAGCCCCTGGTGCAGAGGCTCAGGGCCTGGGTCAATTGACTCAGGCTCACAGGTTTGGGGCTGCAGGGCGAAAAATAGCAGTGTAGATATCCAGGCTTGAGGGTCCAGGCTCTGAAACCCAGCAAGCAGGGATGATCTCAAAGCCCAGGCTCCAGCCCGAGTGGGAACATCTACACTGCTATTTTTAGCCCCGCAGCCCAAGTCAACTGACCTGGGCTCTGAGACTCGGTGCTGCAGGTTTTTCTTTGCAGTGTAGACATACCCTGAAGCACCTAAGCCCCTCTTCTCCCCTCTTCTGGGCATTTCCCTTCTGGCTAGCTTAGGCAGCCCCCTACACAGCTTGGGGGTTAGGTGTTGCAACACTGAGCAAAGTAATGCCTCCATACCTTTGAGGATCAGAAGCTGAAGTCTCAATGACAGTCAATGGGACTTAGGCTTCTAAGTGCCTATGTTAATTTTTTTAATTAGACTTAGGCTCCTAAGTCACTTAGGCTTTGCAATACTGAGCAGAGCAACACCTAAATACCTTTTAAAATCTGTGCCTTAGGCGCTTCTGAAAATTTAACCCACAGACTTTCCTACCCTTAACTTCAGACTGTGATTTTATAATCCCTTCACCTAATGGTAAAACCATGAAAATAACTTCTAACAACTTCTACATCTCTTGTCTTTCAGTCCTTCGTCTCCCTTCCCACAAAGCACAGTCCTTCTACTGGGCTGCTTTTGGGGTCACTGCAATAGAAATTCTTTGTACAGACACCATTCTTAGAAGAACACTTGCATCCTTTTATCTCTGTCAGCCCTCAGTAAGATCCCTTTTCCTTTGGACATTCCTCAGAGTGGCTGGGAATCCTCCTGGTGCTTGAGTCTGTAGGATCTAAGATTTGAAGCACCATCACTATTTGCCTTCTAGCTCAGGCCATACCAATGGTCTTGCCAGTGCTTCAACTCTTGTGGCTTTTCAAAATGGAGTTGGGGAGCAGGAGAAGTGGTCAAAATAGAAAATTAACCACCTGGAAAAACACAAACACAAGAGCTCAAGAGAGACTTTTGGAGAGCTAAAAGCACAGACAAGCCGGGGAGAGCGGCACATTACAAATGGATCAGGAGGATCTGAGGCTCTCAGGGTTCCCATGGTTTTAGTCAGTTTCTCAGCTGACATGCCTGACAAAATATCACCTTCCCCTTGACACCACAGACAATATTTTCAAGGTCTAATGGCTCACTTGGGGATCTTCAAGGGTAGGAGCAGATTTACCATGAAACAAACCCTGCGGTGGCACAGGTTCCCCAGTGACTGGGGCCTCCCAAAATGCAGAACAAATATCTGACAACCTTCCCCCGAGTCCTGGCCGGCGGTGCAGCAGGGTTCAGGCAGGCAGGCTGCCTGCATGCTTTGGCCAGTGGCCCCATGTCACTCCCAGAAGCAGCCAGCTGCTGGCATGTCTCTGCAGGCCCCTGGCAGCGGGGAGGCATCTCTGCATGCTGCCCCCGCCCTGGGCAGTGCATGGATACCTGCTGCCCCTCTTCACCCAAGGGGCATGCAGAGACAAGCCAGCAGCAGGGCTAAGGCTGTTCCCTGCCTGCTCTGCCTTCCTCCCTCTGTGCCGGAAGCGTCAGACATATCCTTGCAGCCCCTGGGGGGGGGGGGGGAGGGTGTCCCCAGCGCTGACTCCGCAGTTCCCATTGGCTGGGAACTGCAGCCAATGGGAGCTGCGGAGGCGGCACCTGCAGGGAGCGGCGCGCGGAGACCCCCTGCCCCTCCCACCTAGGAGCTGCTGCCGGAGGGGTGTGTGTGCCAGTCGTTTTGGAAGCTGTGTTGCCCAAAGTAAGCACAGCCCCCTTGCCCCAGCCCAGAGCCCGCACCCAAACTTCCTCCCAGAGCCCACCCCCCCATACCCCCTCCTGCACCCCAACCCCCTGCTCCAATCAAGGTACCTCACTTTATTTTCATTTACTCCCCATTACTTATAATATAGGAGGAGGATGAAGAAAAAAAGAATGAAAAATGCAGCAGGGCGGGGATGGAGATAAGAGAGAATGTTCTTTTTTTTGGCTGGGTCTCTAGGGGGGACACCCAAAAATGAAGCTGCGCACAGGGCCACACTAACTCTAAATCTGCCACTGTTCAAGGGACAGCCTTAGCAGCCATTTTCACTGGAATCCGTATAACCCTTTATAAAGGCACACAATCCCCTCTGCTGTAACCCAGAGCTCTCATCTCTCACAAACAGACTTCCTATAAAATGCAGCATTAAAGGCCACACGCAGAGGAACCAAAACATTTCCGCACTGCCTGTGAAATCTCCCTTGGGTGCATAGACAGAATCCGAGTTCAGCGCAGTGACCATACCAGAAAATCCATAGCTTCCATAGATTGGTTATCTGTGGCATGAAATGTAGTGTAGATATTTTTAAAACTTAGGACCATTAAACTCTCAGAATTGGCCTGCTCTCCAGATATTTAAACGATACAGTGTGACACCATATATTTTAAATATATTCCTTCTGGACTTGTTAACTATAAACTGTCTCATCCCATTTATTGTAAATGTCATGAAAATGGCCACTCTTGTCACACTGTAACCATTTTACAAATTTTTACTGGGCGCAGGAAATTTAAGAACCAAGCAGGAACCTGAAGCCCTCAGGAAAATGTATTTGTTAGAAGCTGTGGTATTTACACTGGTAGTAGTTGTTCTAGTCTTTTCTTTTTTTTCCCCCTCTGCCTTGATTTGTGTTTATTGTGGTTGGAATCTCCATATGAACAGACTCAGGTCCTTACTGTGCTTGTGATTTGGGGGTGTATAGCAAGTATTAGTCACTGGCCTGCTGATATCATAAATTCAGGCAGATGTAACGAACGGCCCAGTCCTTTGCTGCATGGAAGGAACAGGCGAGTGGTAATGAAAAGTGTCAAAAACAAATGAAGAATCTCCTAATTACCAAGATGTCTTTCCATGGGATTTGTGGGGCAATCTGAATGGGTTGCCTGCGTGTATCTGGGAGAATAGGATTAAGTAAGTGTGATCACATATGAATGAGTGCATGTACTATACAGCATGTGTGAGTGCCTATGTGTACTCTATGTGTGTCCATGAGGACAGTAATATTTAAAGGTGTATCTTCGCAGCAGGCTTCCTGGGCATTTCAGGATGTTAAAAAAAAAACAACCCAAACCTTCACATCACAGACATTGAACACCGCTCTCGTGGGGGGAGGTCCAAGTTCGAATTCCAAGGGCTTCAGCTCCTGGTGGGGGTCCTGTAACCTGAGCCCCTCTCCTCACTGCTGAAGCCCTTGGTCTTTGGCCCCAGGTAGTGGGACTCAGGCTTTGGCCCTGGGCCCCAGCAAGGCTAATGCCAGCCCTTGGAGACCCCATTAAAACAGGGTCGCGACTCACTTTGAGGCCCCAACTCACAGTTTGAGAACTGCTGTTATTGTGCACCCAGAGTCAGATTTTCAAAAGACTTCAGCACCCAACAGCTCCCATTGTGAAACCTCTCAACAGATTTTTCAAAAGAGCTACGCAGCCAACATATTGAGCTCTTTTGAAAATTGGTGCTTTCCAGAAGCCTGAGCAAACTTAGTTTTAAATGTCTGGTCATGGAGTTAATAAAAAAGTCCTCGGCCTTCTCTTCTGGGAAATGTGATTCCTGCAGGCTTATTAAATATTACAGCCCAGCTCTGCAGTTGGTGTTAGTGTAGTTTCATTGACTTCAATGGAGCAATGATGATTTACCCCAACTGAGATCTGGCCCTTTGGTTATTTGCATAATCATGTATTTGCAGGTTTGTGTGCTGCCAGGTGCTTGTGTGTATATTTGCCTGCTTGTTTGTGTGCATCCTGCTTGTCTTGTTTGCATGAGTGTGCATGTGTGTGAGGTGCCTGTTAGTATATTGTCTCTTGAGGGTTGAGCCAAGCTGATCAGTTATGATAACATCGAAGCACTGCAGTCCTTTCTGAAATAGCTCTCCTGAAATCTTAGTTACCAAGTACCTGGCATGCCAAGAACAGCAGCTCTCAGAGGCAGGATCTGGCCTGTTAACTGTAGGCTCAAGTCTAACAGGCACACAGTGAGAACTGTAGTTGGCAATGGTGGAAGTCATTGGTCACAGGTGAGGACACATCAACTGATGGGATGTTTTGTCATGCGCCCCGAATGGTGTTTTTACGCTGTTCTGTACAATAGACGTGACCCTGGACACATACCCATTTCAGAGGCCTTGCACCAAAAGCTCTCTCCTGAAAAGGTTACTTAGCTTTCAGGGCAAAATTCAGCGATTGCACTGCAGCTGAGGACAGCTCAGATGCTTTTGTAGTTTGGTTCCATGGTGATGTAAAATGGCTGCCTGCACTTAGGACCATTTGAGGGATAGAAAAAAGATGGAGGCCAGGTGGCCCCATAAATATGGAGGTCCCACCGGTGATCCTGGGAAATAAACATGTTAAAAGTAAATCCTTGTCTTGGAATGCTAATTATTTCAAAAAAAAAAAAAAAAAAAAGGAGTACTTGTGGCACCTTAGAGACTAACCAATTTATTTGAGCATGAGCTTTCGTGAGCTACAGCTCACTTCATCGGATGCATACCGTGGAAACTGCAGCAGACTTTATATATGCACAGAGAATATGAAACAATACCTCCTCCCACCCCACTGTCCTGCTGGTAATAGCTTATCTAAAGTGATCATCAGGTGGGCCATTTCCAGCACAAATCCAGGTTTTCTCACCCTCCACCCCCCCACACAAATTCACTCTCCTGCTGGTGCTAGCCCATCCAAAGTGACAACTCTTTACATAATCAAGTTGGGCTATTTCCTGCACAAATCCAGGTTTTCTCACATCCCTCCCACCCCCATACACACACAAACTCACTCTCCTGCTGGTAATAGCTCATCCAAACTGACCACTCTCCAAGTTTAAATCCAAGTTAAACCAGAACATCGGGGGGGGGGGGGGTAGGAAAAAACAAGAGGAAACAGGCTACCTTGCATAATGACTTAGCCACTCCCAGTCTCTATTTAAGCCTAAATTAATAGTATCCAATTTGCAAATGAATTCCAATTCAGCAGTTTCTCGCTAGAGTCTGGATTTGAAGTTTTTTTGTTTTAAGATTGCGACCTTCATGTCTGTGATTGCGTGACCAGAGAGATTGAAGTGTTCTCCGACTGGTTTATGAATGTTATAATTCTTGACATCTGATTTGTGTCCATTTATTCTTTTACGTAGAGACTGTCCAGTTTGACCAATGTACATGGCAGAGGGGCATTACTGGCACATGATGGCATATATCACATTGGTGGATGTGCAGGTGAACGAGCCTCTGATAGTGTGGCTGATGTTATTAGGCAGGAGATTTGTGCAGGAAATAGCCCGACTTGATTATGTAAAGAGTTGTCACTTTTGATGGGCTAGCACCAGCAGGAGAGTGAATTTGTGTGGGGGGGTGGAGGGTGAGAAAACCTGGATTTGTGCTGGAAATGGCCCACCTGATGATCACTTTAGATAAGCTATTACCAGCAGGACAGTGGGGTGGGAGGAGGTATTGTTTCATATTCTCTGTGTATATATAAAGTCTGCTGCAGTTTCCACGGTATACATCCGATGAAGTGAGCTGTAGCTCACGAAAGCTCATGCTCAAATAAATTGGTTAGTCTCTAAGGTGCCACAAGTACTCCTTTTCTTTTTGCGAATACAGACTAACACGGCTGTTACTCTGAAACCTCTAATTATTTCAGTCTTTCATTTAAAAATATTCATAATCCAGAATTTGCTTGTAGACCCAGCTGCAGAAACCTTTTCTGCAATGCAGAGAGAGAGAGTGTCCAGCCACTTTCACATGAGAAAGTTACTCACAGGCCTAGCCTGCCTCTGGGAAAGAGTTGGGTGAGCATCTTCCAGCCCAGAAGTTTTCTTTTATCTTGTATTGAACAAAGTCACAGTGCCACAGGTGAACTATTGACCTGTTGACTTTTTTGGAGAGGTGGGTCCTAATACCCATTCAGCTCACCTTACCTGAAAAACTTGTACTGCTGGGTACATGTGGCCTATGCTGGCGAAAGGCAGAGCAAGTCTGTGGCTCACACTTGCATTTAAGGGTGCTTCTAGGGAGAATTACTGGACAGGTTTGCAAAGAGAAACAATGTGATGTAAAGGGAAGTAACGGGGAAGGAAAAAAAAGGTGTCTTCTGTCTGGGAATTCAATGCTGGTAAAGGGAGACTTCACTGCTTCTGCAGTAGCAAAGTCACCTGGTCTGTCAGTTATTTGTTTACAACTTTGATAAAACCTGGGGCGTTGTGTCGTCATGCTATATCACGACAGAACGCTGTGGTACTTTCAAAAACCATAAAGAAAAGCTTGTATAGGAAGCCTCAAAGGGTAAATAATTAATACCATGTCTTTTCCCTTAAAAAAGTCTTTCACCTGAATCAAATCCATCCCAGGTTTTTAGTAACCAAATATCATTACCACATTGTGGTTGTTACCATGGTACGCCACTACTACATTATGGCTACTAATAATAGAATGTCATTACCACAGTATGGATCTCTATGAAAAGAGTCATTGGACTCCTTCCAGCTCCTAATGGGAATGTATCCCCGTTACAAAAGGCACCGTCACAATGGGTACGAAATGCCACACTTGTTGGCAGACTCAGGGGACAGACCAAGGATTGAATGAGCACAGAAAATGCACTACCCTCATACCTGTAGAAGTTTTCTCTTCAAGGCAGAGTTGACAGCCTATTGGCAGGGCCACGTAGGGAAGCTTGTACTGCTGTTATCTGTGCTGCTTGTGGTCTGTGAATGAAGGGTCCTGAACAGTCAATCTAGCACTGCCAATCAAAACAAAACAGAGAGAATTAAAAGGTTTAAAGAAAAATGTGTCAACTCATTTTGCAGCTCCTGGTCGTCTCTCTCTATAAAATCCTGATTTTGGCTCGCGGACCTAGGAACAAAAAATCTAAAGTTCTGGGCATCTGTAACTATTTTGCACACATGAGTGCAACTTGCACCATCCCTCCCTTCTACCCAACAGCTTTGTTCTTCTGTGTTGGCAGAGTGTTGAAACATACAAGAATCCTGTGCCAGGAAGCACTCAGAGACCAAGTTTCTCATTCAAACATCCTCTCTGCTCACAAAAATGGAGCAGGCATGGGGACTGTGTCATGATGTACACACCCACATCCACCCACACACATGTGCACGCTGAAGCAAGAACTGAAGGTCTGTGTTTATTAAAGCTGATAGGTCTGTGTTTATCAAGTGTCCCTTTAAAAGTAAGCCCACCGAAGCATTGCTCCTTATACGAAAACAGGAAGTCTTTACAATGCATCAGAAGTAGCATGTTAAGAATTAACATTCATAGGGAGAGCTAAATAAAAGCATGACAGACCCCAGAAAAGCAACAGCAAAAACCACTACTGAGAGCCAGATTTAAATATGAAAAAATTATAAAGTGTAACCCCTTTATGATATCTTCATGTGTGTCCCAGCCCTCAACACTTAGAGATTTTGGATCTGATTCTCCACTGGCATGCACTTCATGTAACTGCTGATACCTCGATAAATGGGAGAGAATTGCTATCGTATCAGAATGATAGTGTTTTACATCCACTTAGAACAGGTATAGACTATACACAGAGCAAGGCAGAGGAGAATCAGACCTTGTGGAATTGGAGAAAGAGGGTCCGGTTTCAGGAGGACCTAGTCTGGTGTGACTCCAGGGGTTTAGGAGTGCAAACACCTGTCACAGGGTTTTACGTATGTTTAGTGTTTATTTTTTGTTTAAGGGTGACAACGTGCTTAGAGCTGTACTTAAAGACAGTCCTTGCCCTGGGAAGCTTTATTTTATTTTATAATATTATCATGAACTTGCAGTTTGTTGTCAGAGAAGAAGAGGGGTTTTTTTTAGAGAAGGTGAGGGGACTGTTTTGGCTAATTGGTTTTGGGAAATTATGGGGCTCAGCATGGAGACAGGAGTGGGGAAAGGAAATTAACAGGGGCCCCGCTCCTCAGATGAGTCAATGGAGCTACACAGATATAAACCAGATCAAGATCTAGCCCCAGGTGCAAGAACGGCCTCTTTGGCAGAGCATTGGGGTGTGGGGAGCTGTGATAAGAGACACAGTCTAAGGGCGAAGTTGCTTCGGGCCTTGAAGGCAAGAGTGAGAAGTTAAAAGGGGAGCCATTGGAAGGTTATTTAGCGAGGGCGGGCCACCTGTCATAGGGGCTAAGTAGGGAACAGTGAAGGAACTGAGACCAAGTTTCAAAAGAACTGAGAATTAATTTCTGCTTGTCCTGCCATTGGCTAAAGACCCACACGAATTTATTTTCTTATATCAACCCAGTAAAAGAAAGTTGATTATCAAGTTTTGCTAAAATGGAAGCGAATGCACACAAACAAATCTCCGTGCTCCCGCCTGACTCCGAAGGGCATGTTCTCTATTCTGAATGCTGAAGGTGGTCACTTTCCCACACCAGAGCCTGCCAGTGGCACAGCTGGACACCTCCACGGCTCAGCCTTATTTTATTTTTTCAGTACAGATCCCTGGCGCAAAGCTCTCCGCAGCTCTATTTAAAAACAAAACAACAACAAAAAGTGTTAAAATTAAAGCTAACCTCACTTGGAAAGCCTGAAAAAGTAGCCGAGCAGAGTATGAACGACTGTCCAGGAGAGATAATCAGTTGTTAAAACATACCCGCTGTTCTAATTATAAAGCAAATGAAATTTGGTTTAAATTGGAATTAATTGGATGCCCCCTTATCCTTTCTATCTATCTTGCACTCCCCAGCCCTTCTGAACAAGCTTGACGGAATGAAAAGAAAAAGGAATCTCCTCTTCTCCTGAGCCCCCACTCCCTGAAGATTGCCCCCGAGGCCTCCAGCCTGTAATCCATTTAAACCATTCCAAGGAGCACAAACAATTGGTGTTGACCGAGCCCCACCCAATGCTTAGTCTCCCTCTGACCTGCCTCCTCAGTGCCAGTCTGCTTCAGAAAGAAGATGAAAGTGGCTAATCTGGCTGTCGGATGCTGTTTATCAGAGGGGATTTCCTCCGGGGGCATCTTTGGGAATGAAGCAGGCACAAATTGATGCGGCTGAGTCCACTTGCCCATGACTGTGCTAGGAGTTTGTGAAAATTAAAAGAAAGAAAGAAAGAAAGAAAAAAAAATCCAACATACATTAGATGGACAATGTGTGAGCCCCATTCTGTTGAGACAGAGATGAGCGAGAGTCACTACCAGGGGTATAGACCTCAAATCAACTAATAAGGCTTTAGTTTCCAAAACTAGTGGCTGTATTGGCTAATCTTTAAGTGAAGCTGCTTCTGCCTGGCATGTTACAGTGTCCCACCAGAGCTTGGGAGTGTACATGTGCCTAAATTCTGGTGGAGCCATCCATCCTGTGCCACGAACCTCATGTCCTGGCTTATGTAACTGCATGTAGACCCAAATGTTAGATGGCTGAGTACATGGTTTCACTCTAGCAGCTGGCATTATCTGCTGGTGTCTAGGGCACAAACAGAAGTGAATAGCCTACTCTCATAACAGTTGTTTCAAGTAAAAAGGAGTTCCTGTTTATTTAGGTTTCTTCTTTACATCTCTGATACTGCAGTCCTGGAGGAGGAAAAACAGCTGCTGGCTTTAACTCAGTAGTTTCTCTGCAAAATCAGATGGAAGCTTCAGAAAGGAACTCCTAAATACAGTGTACCACTAAGAAATTCCAGTAAAGCAACTGACGATACGGAATGGCTGGTAGGCATGAAATGAATCTAAACCATATATCACTGGGAGATTTGTATCTTTTGTAGTGAAGGGAAAACCGTCCCCACTGGGAGACTTTGCCAAGGTAAAGGATGTGATTTTGGGGGTGAATGATAGAAGTAGGTGAGATCTTTATTTGCAGCTTGTCGAGCATGCCAGGGCCCATCTAGTTTGCATTAAATGCAGATTTCAGCCACCTTTATCTTTCATACAGAGATGCAACTTAAAGAAACTACAGGCTCCAGCATCTAAGGACTGTTTTGCACCAAAATAACTACGTTGATTTTCGCTCATGTTGTTTATTTCAGTGACGTCTGTGTTTGGTCACTCAATGACTTAGTTATTTTGGTGAAGTTTTGGTAAAGATTATAAATGATATACAGTCAAATTGAATGCGGCATAATGCTGGATTTTTATCCCTGGGGACTTTGGCGACTCAAGATTTTCAGCTGTGATTTGTAGGCTTCTGCACCATTTAAGTTCCACTTAAGCCCTATTTTTGTGGGCTTCCAAGCTGCTCCTGGCTGGTAAGGTAGCAGCAATGACCAAGAACGATTTGGCTAGAAGGTCCTGGCCTTTTTCTTTGGAGATGGACCTCTCTAGAGTTATCCATCCCTTTGTCACCTCATGTCCAGATTTCTGCAATGTATACAGTTTGGGCTGCACTTGGAGACCATTTGGAAACTTCAGCTAGTGCATAATGTCATTGCCGATGTGCGTAGAGGGAACACAGCACATCTGTGCTCTAGGATCTGCACTGGTTTCCAATCCACCTCAAACCCTAGACATAATACATTCCTCTCCACTCTGAGTCAGCTATCTGTAAAACCTTAGCATAATGCCTCCCTATGCTTTCTGGTTCACCTGCAGCCATGTCTTCTCTTCTCTACCTTTGGCATGGGCTCATATGTGAGGAGCTGGTTAAAAACTAACTCTGAGTCTGTTGTGAGCATGCAGTCCTAGATAATTCGTCCTTTATTTGTTTGTATTTTTAAAACTATGTTGTAATTAAATAGCAAGTCATGTTTCCTTTTTTATTCTATTGTATTTGTATTTCTGATTGTTTGCCACATAAATTAGGTGCTGAGCAGGTGAAAATGGCACTCTGCAAACCAGCTGGAGTACAAAGCTGGGTGGAATGCTGCACTGGTGCAAAGGCTATTTGTGAATATTAATTCAGATTCAGAAGTGACTTTTGATTCAACCATATTCATGACACTCTCATGCAGGGCCAGATTAATCTTTTGTGGGCCCTGGCACTTGGATCATGGCCCCACCCCTGCTTCGCCCCAAGGGCCTGCCCCTGCTTGGCCTCTTTCCCTCCCCCCTCCCCCCCCAGGCCTCGCCTGCCGCTTGCATGGGTGGGAGGGGAAGGAGAGGAGCAAGCAGGGAGCGAGAGAGGAAGGGGGCGGAGAGGACTGAGTGACGGGCATTGCAGGGCCTCGGGGAGAAGAGGCTGAGTGGGACAGGGCTTTGGGGTGGAGCAGAGGGTGGGGCCATGGTCCAGGCACCAGGGCCCCTTCTGAGTGTGGGCCCAGCACCATGGTGCCTTTGTAAACCTGGTACTGCTCTCATGCTCTCTAGCCTTGAACAGGTAGGTGCTTGATACTCACTAGCATGAAAATGCACAAAAAGTGACTCTAGCTCAAATGCTTGAATATTCACCATAAGCCAATTTTGAATTGCAGAATTAACCAATAACTGTGGATTATGAATTCAGAATGGCCGTTTTTACACTGGAAAATGCACTACAAAATACAGTGTGTTGTTGGTTAGTTTTAGTTATGTATATTATCCAGATCTGGAAACAAGAACAATACCATGTCACTTATGGTAACTAACCATCAAAGCCCACACTTTAAATCTTCATACTTGGTGAACAATCTGCAGACCAGTGGATCTGAGAATTTGTTCACAGAAGATCTAGGAACAGAAAAAGAGGCAAATTTTGTTTGAATTACTTGTTCTGTTATTTGCCCAGCTCTACCTCTGGATAGGATGGCTGTGTTGGGAAGCTTGTATTAAGAAGGTCGAAGTGGGATCTAAATGAATGATTTACTTGTAACTTCATATATTCCTTCTCCAAGGCTTGTACATCCGGGTGAATGCAGAAATCCATTTCACAGTCTTCCCTTGGGAACTAGAAAAGGAGGACTTGTGGCACCTTAGAGACTAACCAATTTATTTGAGCATAAGCTTTCGTGAGCTACAGCTCACTTCATCGGATGTAGCTCACGAAAGCTTATGCTCAAATAAATTGGTTAGTCTCTAAGGTGCCACAAGTACTCCTTTTCTTTTTGCGAATACAGACTAACACGGCTGTTACTCTGAACCCTTGGGAATTGTATCAAGAGTCCATTCCAGATAGGCATGAATCCAGTCCCAGTTCTTCTTGTTCCCAATGCACTTACCTATGGCATATCCTTTACTTATTTGACAGTTAATACTCATACAGAATCTCAGCTATTTCTTTCCACCTGTCACAGACACAGGTAAATCCCAGCCTTCAAGAGCTGGAGAGCCAGACACTTAAGCTACAGGAACATTAGCCACCTGGGTACTTCAGTGTTTACAAAATAATCAGCAATTTCTAATATAAGCTCCAAAAATCTATAACACTTCAGAACTAGAGCTGGTGTGCTGGCCAGGTTAGAAAAAGGTATTGATGGAGAGGGACAAAGAGACACTCTATCAAGTTAGGCCTCTGGGTCTGCTCTTTACTGAGCATGTGACTATTAAGAGCTAAATTGTGCCATTTAGACACAGCCCAGAGAAGAGGGGTGTTTGTACTTCAGTGAACAGTCTCTCCCCTCAATCCCTTGTGTACAGAGAGACTGTGCAGGCTACATCAGTCTACAGCCTGGTCTCTGTAGAATGCCATGGCCCTGCCTTATGCCTGCTCCTTCCTGCCCCCTGGCATGCACAGGGGGAGCAGACTCTCTACTCTCACTAGTCAGGGACTGCAGTTGTGACTGGCTGTTGTTGGAGGGGCAGGGGAGACTCTTTGCACCCTTCTCCTCCCCTGCACCCCTGCAAAGAGCCAACCATAATTGGCAGGGGTGCAGGGAGGCCACCCTCTCCAATGCAAAATCCAGAGGGAGGGGATCCTGTATGGGGGGAAACTCCCCAAATGGTACCATCTAGAGGAGTGTGGCTGTGGGCCAGAGCACAGATTGCATTCAGGAGAACAGGCAGCAGTTTAGCCCCTAAACCCTGCCAGTTCCTGCGAGATCAAAAATTGCTCACAAAAATATTAGTGGAAAAACAAACCAAAAAGGGTGTGAATATGGGTGAATTGGAATGTAGTTCAGTGTTCACAAAATGCTACTGGACGTTACGGTCTGAAGGCCATAGTTACCTGTGCCACCCCATTAACCTTCAGTGGAGTGGCACAGGTATAAGCCAGGGCATCATTTAAAGTCAATGGGTTTTCACAAGTATCACGGACGGCATAATTCAATGACTATAGGGTAGTACTGGTGTCCCTGCAAGTCTTCTTTGGCCTACAGAATCCAGGTTAAAGCCTTACAACAAGAACTATGTTTAAATAGTTTATTTAAACTATTGTGAAACTCAGTTGTGTTACTCTTGCCTTTGAGGAAAGAAAATGCATTAACAAACTATGGTTCAGCCTAGGTTTCCATCAGATTCAAAACATGGATTTTCTGTCCAAACAGGCACGGATGAAATATACTTGTAACATGATTTGGCCCCAATTGTGCTGAAATGTGGGTCTTTTTGTAGTGTAAATAAGGCCCCAGACTGTGGGGCTGGCAGCTGAAAAAACAATTTTTTTCTGAGCAAATTTGACATGCAAGTGTGGGAGCTGCAATAGACTGGTTAATGCCCCACCATGCCATTTTGCAGAGCAAAACTCTTCTTCAGGGCTATGATGATGAAGTATAGCAATTCTATAACTGGCCACACCTATTGTGATGTAAAGTATAGACTCCAAGTAGAAAGGGTTGGATTAGGTGGCTCCTTTGGTTCTGTCCATCCAAAAACATTCCGTTTCTGACTAGTGTGTTTCGGCTTGATTTTTTCTCTGTGCACATTAGCTCCTTTCTCCCTTTTTGTACTTCCCATTCTTCTTTGTCTCATGTGAGCACTGTCTCTCTGGATCCTTCTAACTTGGAAAAAGTGACATGAAGCATAATAATAAAGCTTCCAGGGATTCTGTCATTTAAAGGACTGGTGGAGAGATGGTTTTTCCCACCTTCCTCTCATGCTGACCTAAGGGCCTCTTTTTTCCTTTCACTTCCCTCTGTTCGATTTGCACCAACACAACTGTCAGGCAGGAATCCCATTTGAAAGAGTCATTAAGCTGCCACTGACATCTGATTACTTGGAGCCAATTTGGCAAAGTGAGAATGAGAAACCTCCTGTTCTGTCTCCCATCTCTTCTTTTCCTCCAGCCCTCTCTCTCCTGGGATCCCAACTTTAAAACATGGTTTGTGTTTTGAGAGGTCCTAGAACGAAGGTCCTTCTGGGTGTGCTTTATTGACTTTAACAAATGGTTGGCCGGTGAGAATTTCTGTTTAATAGTCTGTGCACATGAGCTGGTATGAAGAATTGTAATGTTAGCTTGTGATAGCCAATGTTTTACAGATATATTTAGAGCTTTGTGCTGTCTTGAACTGTGCTTACTAGCCTGAAATGTCATTTCACAAAATTGTTCTGTTTAGAATTTTTCTTGTAAATCTCTGATTTAATACCATGCCAGGATCCTGATACTTCACATGGGAAGCTCCCTACACTATCTGGAGAAAATCCATGTATACTTTAGTCATGCGGAGTTTTTCCTGGGGCTTCTATGATTGTTTAGCTAAATACCTACCTCAGTTCCTCAGACAGTCCCCAATCCTGGTTCCCCAGGCAGTCCCTCAGAATCTAGTCCACAGGCTGATCTGCCCACATAGGTATGTCCCTAGGATAGGGGTCATGCTGGAGGCATGGTCAAGGAAGTAGGTGTGGCCAGACACTGTTCTCTCTCTAGTCTAGCTTCAGTCATGATCGCTGGGCTGTGCTAACGTACATAGCAAAGCGGGCAGGTGCAGAGCATGGGGAGGCACAAAGATGGCATAAAGCTACCTTTGTTTCACTCTTCTATTCCTACTCTGAGAGTAGCTCAGGTGGAATGGAGAACCAGGTCGTCTGAGTAGCTTTTCCTTTCTCACATGAGAAACTTGTATCTGCCATTGACTCTAAGGGTGGTCAAGAGCCATCTGGGATAGGATAAAAAACTCTAAGAGACCGGATAAGATGGACAAAACATAAATGTTGACAATGTTATTTATATACATCTCAGGTCTTTTCATATCTGCTTCTTCTAGTCTTTTCTTTTGTCTCCTCAAGTGTCACACCCAATTTATATTTCTCAGCAAGCTGAGTGTGTCAAGCTTTTCTGAGCTGCAGATGGAGACGCTCAGCTCTTTGATTGCTTCAGAAATATTTTTTCATGTTTTAGAGCTCCAAGTGAGAGAGAGAGCTGTAGGAGGGAATAAAACTCCTTAGCACCAAAGGGCTCTTCTTTGACTGAACCTCTGTAACAGGCTTTTGAAACAGCAGGAGGGCGAATCAGAGTAACAAAATGTTGACAGCCGCTCTCCAAATCCAAGGTTTACAGTTTGATAGGGCTTTCATCGGGAGTTCTTGAATGTCTTAGGACTTATCTTCAGATGGAGTGGTTCCTGATTAATTGTTCTTGATTAGCACTGTGTGGACACTCTTATTCTGGAATGAGTGTCTACACATGATGTTAGTCAGGAGCAGTTAATCTGGAACCATTCCATGTGCATCAGTCAGGCCTCAAAATCATGAATTTTTTAATAATATATTTCAGGCTCTTTTTTATTTTAGATTTCTGAGGCTTTGGGGCCCACTCAAGTAGTGTTTCCAATTTTATCTCTGCAGCCAGGAGAGCGAGAAACTTTTTTTCTTAAATGATTCTCAGTTAATCACTTGATTCCAGGACCTGAGTGTTTAAGAAAAAAACATCACATATAGCAAGACTTGTGATAAAATTCTGAGAGTTGGCAGCACTGGTATGTGTCAATATTTAATAGAAAAAGCACCACGCTGGCACATTGGAATATGTAGTACTGTTCCCAAGTTAGCAGATGCAGTAAAGTTTTTCATGTTATGCACTGCAAAAGGCTTCCTGAGTCCAGTTCTTAAGAGGTCCCAGAATGGGCCAAAAGAGATGACGGTCTCTGAGGAGTGTTGGAGCTTCTAAGGTGAGTCTGATTAATTGATTGCAAGGAGGTACCATAAAAATACTTAAACACCCTGGCTGAACACTTATTAAGATTTTGTTACAAATGGCTGAGAGGAACAAGAGAGGCAATGTTTCTTTGAGACTAAGTTTGGCAGGTACTTTGTCAGGAAAGATTATTTATGGTGAGTGGTGCTGGAGTAGTGGAACTCTGCAAACTTTCTCCTTTGGGGGACTTTGCAGGACGGTGGGATAGGTTACCCTATCGGCCTTGGGATAGCAGAGGGTTGTGAGTTCCAGATGAGGGTGCATTGGCAACGCGGTGAGTGGGAGCTCAGGACTGACGTAGCAGATGACGTGACAGGACAAGAATAAGTTGCGTTGGTAGAAGTGTAGAGAGAGTCTTGTCCAGTGCTTTCTGGATGCTCCGCTTGAGAATGAGGGTCTGATTCTCCACTGTCATGCACCTTGTGCTGTCCTTTACATTTCTGCAAAGTGGGTGCAAAACATTGCCATGTTTGACTGGTAGCATGTTACACTTTGGACCGTCATGAGTGGTTACACAAGTGCTGGGCAGTTGGAAAACAAGCCCAGTGTTATAGGTTCTGCACTTTCATGAGCCGTAGATTTCCCCAGTTTATACAAGTGAATGTGGGGGGGGGGGAGGGGGGAAGGAATGCTAAAGAAGCTTCTCTAGTGATTACCCAGTGAGAGAGAGTGACATTCTTTTAATCTTTGGCAATTTTTCTTCAGTTTCTGCCAGAGGTTCCTGTCTATTCTGAAATCTTTTCATTTCATCTCATTTAAATATTTAAGCCAATGTCAAGACTTAATGAGGACTGAGATGATTAATAGGGTTTAATAAATAGGAAGGGATTCACCAGGCTGAAGACTTCTCCGGAATTAGTGCTGCAGCCTTCAGAAGAGTCATCTTTTTCAGGCACCCAGACGGTCTGCTGGGGGGCAGAGGGCAATCCATCCAACAGCAACTGAAGATGGAGCTCAGAAATAGTGGACCTGATCCTTGGCCCAACTACAGTTACTTTGCAAGGCAGTGGTAGTGCTGGCCTAACCAGCCTGTGGGGATTTTGCCCTGAGGTGCTGCAGAGCTGTGGGAATATCTCTTATGCCATCTGCAGCCTCCCTGTGTAGGTGGTATGTCCAGGAAAATAGGACCATGGCCAGGGTATCTATATACCTCAGAAATCACCATCTGCTGGAATGACACACGAATTAGCATAGCACAGCAGATGGCTCAGTGATTAGGGCGCTTGCCTGGGACACAGGAAAGTGAGTTCCCTGCTCCGCTAAAGACTCCCTGCGTGGCCTTGCAAAAGTCACTTAGTCTTGCTGTGCCTCAGGTCCCAACTGTATAGTGGGGATAATAGCACTGTCCTACCTCACAGGGGGGTTGTGAGGATAAATACATTAGATAGTGAGACTTTGGATACTATGGGAATGGGGGGGCAGATAAGTACCTAAGACATTTAGATAGACTATATGCTACTTATATTGCAAGGCGAGAGGGATGCTATCTAAGCCCTGGTCTACACTAGGAGTTGAGGTCGAATTTAGCAGCGTTAAATTGATTTAACCCTGCACCCGTCCACACGATGAAGCCCTTTTTTTCGACTTAAAGGGCTCTTAAAATCGATTTCCTTACTCCACCCCCGACAATGGGATTAGCGCTGAAATCGGCCTTGCCGGGTCGAATTTGGGGTACTGTGGATGCAATTAGACGGTATTGGCCTCCGGGAGCTATCCCAGAGTGCTCCATTATGACTGCTCTGGACAGCACTCTCAACTCAGATGACTGACCAGGTAGACAGGAAAAGTCCCGCAAACTTTTGAATTTCAATTTCCTGTTTGGCCAGTGTGGCAAGCTGCAGGTGACCATGCAGAGCTCACCAGCAGAGGTGACCATGATGGAGTCCCAGAATCGCAAAAGAGCTCCAGCATGGACCGAACGGGAGGTACGGGATCTGATCGCTGTATGGGGAGAGGAATCCGTGCTATCAGAACTACGTTCCAGTTTTCGAAATGCCAAACCATTTGTCAAAATCTCCCAGGGCCTGAAGGACAGAGGCCATAACAGGGACCCGAAACAGTGCCGCATGAAACTTAAGGAGCTGAGGCAAGCCTACCAGAAAACCAGAGAGGCAAACGGCTGCTCCGGATCACAGATGAAAACATGCCGTTTCTATGATGAGCTGTATGCCATTTTAGGGGGTTCAGCCACCACTACCCCAGCGGGGTTGTTTGACTCCTTCAATGGAGATGGAGGCAACACGGAAGCAGGTTTTGGGGACGAGAAAGATGATGATGATGAGGTTGTAGATAGCTCACAGCAAGCAAGCGGAGAAACCGATTTTCCCGACAGCCAGGAACTGTTTCTCACCCTGGACCAGGAGCCAATACCCCCAAACCCACCCAAGGCTGCCTCCTGGACCCGGCAGGCGTAGAAGGGACTTTCGGTGAGTGTACCTTTTAAAATACTATACATGGTTTAAAAGCAAGCATGTGAAAGGATTAATTTGCGGCTCTCCTGGATGTACTCCCAAAGCCTTTGCAAAAGGTTTCTGGGAAGGGCAGCCTTATTGCGTCCTCCATGGTAGGACACTTTATCACTCCAGGCCAGTAACACGTACTCGGGAATCATTGTACAACAAAGCATTGCAGTATATGTTTGCTGGCTTTCAAACAACATCCGTTCTTTATCTCTCTGTGTTATCCTCAGGAGAGTGAGATATCATTCATGGTCACCTGGTTGAAATAGGGTGCTTTTCTTCAGGGGACACTCAGAGGTGCCCGTTCCTGCTGGGCTGTTTGCCTGTGGCTGAACAGAAATGTTCCCCGCTGCTAGCCACGGGGAGGGGGGAGGGGCTAGCCACGCCCTGGGAGGAGGCAGAATGCGACCTTGGAACGGAAGCACATGTGCTGTGTATGTAATGTTAACAGAAAGGTTTACCGTGAAAGAGTGTACCCATTGTTCTATAAAATGTGTCTTTTTAAATACCACTGTCCCTTTTTTTTTCTCCACCAGCTGCATGTGTTTCAATGATCACAGGATCTTCTCCTTCCCAGAGGCTAGCGAAGATTAGAAGGCAAAAAAAATGCACTCGCGATGAAATGTTCTCTGAACTCATGCTGTCCTGCCACACTGACAGAGCACAGATAAATGCATGGAGGCAGACAATGTCAGAGTGCAGGAAAGCACAAAGTGACCGGCAGGAGAGGTGGCGGGCTGAAGAGAGTAAGTGGCGGGCTGAAGAGAGGGCTGAAGCTGAAAGGTGGTGGCAGCGTGATGAGAGGAGGCAGGATTCAATGCTGAGGCTGCTGGAGGATCAAACTCATATGCTCCAGCATATGGTTGAGCTGCAGAAAAGGCAGCAGGAGCACAGACTGCTGCTACAGCCCCTGTGTAACTAACTGCCCTCCTCCCCAAGTTCCATAGCCTCCTCACCCAGATGCCCAAGAACGCGGTGGGGGAGCCTCCGGCCACCCAGCCACTCCACCCCGGAGGATTGCCCAAGCAACAGAAGGCTGGCATTCAATAAGTTTTAAAGTTTTAAACTTTTAAAGTGCTGTGTGGCCTTGTCCTTCCCTCCTCCACCACCCCTTCTGGTGCGTCTCTCCTCCGCCACCCCTCCTGGGCTACCTTGGTAGTTATCCCCCTATTTGTGTGATGAATTAATAAAGAATGCATGAATGTGAAGCAACAATGACTTTATTGCTTCTGCAAGCGGTGATCGAAGGGAGGAGGGGAGGGTGGTTAGCTTACAGCGAAGTAGAGTGAACCAAGGGACGGGGGGTTTCATCAAGGAGAAACAAACAGAACTTCCACACCGTAGCCTGGCCAGTCATGAAACTGGTTTTCAAAGCTTCTCTGAAGCGCACCACGCCCTCCTGTGCTCTTCTAACCGCCCTGGTGTCTGGCTGTGCATAACCAGCAGCCAGGCGATTTGCCTCAACTTCCCACCCCACCATAAACGTCTCTCCCTTACTCTCACAGATATTGTGGAGCGCACAGCAAGCAGCAATAACAGTGGGAATATTGGTTTCGCTGAGGTCTAACCGAGTCAGTAAACTGCGCCAGCGCGCTTTTAAATGTCCAAATGCACATTTTACCACCATTCTGCACTTGTTCAGCCTGTAGTTGAACAGCTCCTGACTACTGTCCAGGCTGCCTGTGTATGGCTTCATGAGCCATGGCATTAAGGGGTAGGCGGGGTCCCCAAGGATAACTATAAGGGGTATAAGGGATATATTAAGGGGTAGGCATTTCAGCATCCCCAATGGTTATTTTCTGGTCTGGGAATAAAGTCCCTTCCTACAGCTTTTGAAACAGACCAGAGTTCCTGAAGATGCGAGCGTCATGTACCTTTCCCGGCCATCCCACGTTGATGTTGGTGAAACGTCCCTTGTGATCCACCAGTGCTTGCAGCACTATTGAAAAGTACCCCTTGCGGTTTATGTACTCGCCGGCTTGGTGCTCCGGTGCCAAGATAGGGATATGGGTTCCGTCTATGGCCCCACCACAGTTAGGGAATCCCACTGCAGCAAAGCCATCCACTATGACCTGCACATTTCCCAGGGTCACTACCCTTGATATGAGCAAATCTTTGATTGCGTTGACTACTTGCATCACAGCAGCCCCCACAGTAGATTTGCCCACTCCAAATTGATTCCCGGCTGACCGGTAGCTGTCTGGCATTGCAAGCTTCCACAGGGCTATTGCCACTTGCTTCTCAACTGTGAGGGCTGCTCTCATCTTGGTATTCTTGCACCTCAGGGCAGGGGAAAGCAAGTCACAAAGTTCCATGAAAGTGCCCCTATGCATGCGAAAGTTTCGCAACCACTGGGAATCATCCCAGACCTGCAACACTATGTGATCCCACCAGTCTGTGCTTGTTTCCCGGGCCCAGAATCGGCGTTCCACCGCATGAGCCTGCCCCATTAGCACCGTGATGCCCACATTGCCAGGGCCCGTGCTTTGAAAGAAGTCTGTGTCCATGTCCTCATCACTCTCGTCACCGTGCTGACATCGCCTAATCGCCTGGTATCGCTTTGCCAGGTTCTGGTGCTGCATATACTGCTGGATAATGCGTGTGGTGTTTAATGTGCTCCTAATTGCCAAAGTGATCCGAGCGGGCTCCATGCTTGCCGTGGTATGGCATCTGCACAGAAAAAAGGTGCGGAACGATTGTCTGCCGTTGCCCTGATGGAGGGAGGGGCGACTGATGACATGGCTTACAGGGTTGGCTTACAGGGAATTAAAATCAACAAAGGGGGTGGCTTTGCGAGAAACTGAATGGCCCCCTCAAGGATAGAGCTCAAAACCGCAAGGATAGAACTCAAAACTGGGTTTAGCAGGCCATTGATTTCACAGAGGGAGGGAGGGAGGGAGGGAGGAGAAAATGAATACAAAACAAATCTGGTCTATTTCTTGTTTTGAGCCACTTCATCTATCTTTATACATCTTGCTGGCAGCAGACTGTGCAGTATGACCACTAGCCATCTTCATCTCCTGGGTGCTCGGCAGAAGATGGTGCAGTACGACTACTGGCCATCGTCTTCTGCTTGCTGCAGATTAAAAGACAGTGCACTGCCGGTAGGACTCAATCGCCATGAGACGAAACAAGGGAAATGACCTGGCTGAGTCACTCCCATGTTTGCCCAGGAGCCCGGTTAAAAGAGCATCCAGGACTACGTCGACGACGGCTACCAGTCATACTGCACTGTCTGCTGCCAAAAGGCAACAAACTGCTGCTGTGTAGCAATGCAGTACCACGTCTGCCAGCACCCAGCAGGCATACAGTGACGGTTAGCTGAGCGGGCTCCATGCTTGCCGTGGTATGGCGTCTGCACAGGTAACTCAAGAAAAAAGGCGCAAAACGATTGTCTGCTCTTGCTTTGAGGGAGGGAGGGAACGGGGGCCTGACGATATGTACCCAGAACCACCCGCGACAATGTTTTAGCCCCATCAGACACTGGGATTTCTACCCAGAATTCAAATGGGTGGCGGAGACTGCGGGAACTGTGCGATAGCCACCCACAGTGCAACGCTCCAGAAGTCGATGGTTGCCTCGGTACTGTGGACACACTCCGCCGACTACATGCAGTTAGAGCATTTGTGTGGGGACACACACAATCGACTGTATAAAAACACTTTCTATAAAACCGACTTCTATAAATTCGACCTAATTTCGTAGTGTAGACATACCCTAAAAGGCTGTTAAAAGGGTACTAAAGGAAGGAAATATTGGCAGGAGGTAGCCTCTAGCTCTGTAATTCAAGCCCACAGCTGAGAGTCAGCAAACCTTGGCTACACTGCCTGGCTCTGCCTCAGATTTCTTTTGTGACCTATGGCAAGACACTTAGCCTCCCTCTGCCTCATAATACACCCCCACCCCACCAACCATACATACACCCAAGCACAGTAGTACAGTGAGGTGTAATTCATTAAACCTAAAGCACTCGAGGAACCTCAGCTACAAGCAACTATTGCAGGGCTGCCCAGAGGATTCAGGAGTTTGGGGTCTTCGGCGGCGGGGGTCCTTCCACTCCGGGTCTTTGGGGCACTTCACCGAATTGCTGCCGAAGACCCAGAGCAGAACAAGGGGCAGCAGGTCCTTCACTCCGGGTTGTGTTCAGCAGCACTGAAGGACCTGCTGCCAAAAACTCTTGTGGGGGCCCCTGAAAACTCTCGTGGGGGCCCCTGAGGGAGCCAGGACCTGGGGCAAATTGCCCCACTTGCCCCCCCTCTGGGCGGCCCTGAACTATTGAAGGTCAAAATATTATCAGATATTGTCCTGCTGCCTTCTCTAAGTCTGGCTGGAGATGCACATGCTCAATGGGGTGGAGGAATACATTTTGAAATTCATCTAGGGTGCCAATGGCTAATATGACAGGTTTCAGAGTAGCAACCACGTTGGTCTGTATTCACAAAAAGAAAAGGAGGACTTGTGGCACCTTAGAGACTAACAAATTTATTTGAGCCTAAGCTTTCGTGGGCTACAGCTCACTTCATAGGAATGCATCCGATAAAGTGAGCTGTAGCTCACGCAAGCTTATGCTCAAATAATTTTGTTAGTCTCTAAGGTGCTACAAGTCCTCCTTTTCTAATGGCTAATATGTTTGTGGAGCATTACCCAGGGTAGCAGCAGTGTGAAACTAGAACACAAGAGGGGAAAATAATCAAGCAAAGGGGAAAAAGCATACCAATGTCCTCTTCCAACATAAAAGCCCTCCTCCCTCTTCAGGAAATAAAAGCCAGAATGAAATGAAGGTAAATGCCAGAGGTTTATGTACCACACTGCAGAGTGTGTTTTAAAGGTTACCTTTCAGGGGGCTGAAGACAGAGCAAGCGACAGAAAGGGAAAGAGAGTTGGAGCACTTCCCATGGTGAAGATCACTCCAGCTCTTAATGGATTTTTAGATTCCCTCTCTGCTTTTCGTGACATTATTAAAATTGTTTATTTTTAATATTTTTTTTTCTTCTTGGTTTTGTTTTGAGAGGGACCAACTCTGTTGCCATACCAACCATGCAGCTGCAAGAAGCAAAATCACATCAACAATTTGGAACGAAATTGAAGTTTAAAAAAAAACACCAACTCCTCATATGCACACAGGAACAAAAGTCACAGCGTTTAATAGAGGGAGTGGGAAGGTGACATTTTCTGTGCTCACCTGCCTAGGGTGAGGAAACAGGGAGTCAGCCAGTTCTGTGAGAGTCAAAAAGCTTGTTCATTCTGTGTTATACATAGTGTGTTTGTAAATCTAACAGATAGAGGAGAACTCACAAAAATGATGCTACATTTTTACCTCAAATTCATAGCAATTTATGTTGCATTCCATTCATCTTCTGTACATTGTCTGCTTACTTGTTAGGTCTTTGGGGCAAGGGTCTTGTCATCTTAGACCAGGACTACACTATACATACTAAACATACAGCAGTATAACTATATCACTCAGGGATGTGAAAAATCCACACTCCTGAGCAATGGAATTCTACCAACCTAACCCCCAGTGTAGACAGCTCTATGTCGGCAGGAAGGTTTCTCCCATTGACATGGCTACTGTCTTTCATGGAGGTGAATTAACTACACTGAAGGGAGAAGCTCTTCCATCAGCATAGTAGCGCCTTCACTGAAGCGCTACAGCAGCACCGCTGCAGCGGTTTAGGTGTAGACCTGCCCTTAGTGACCCAGATTTTCAGCTGGTGTTGAGGAGTGCACTGGGTAGCCGAGTCGGTGAGGGTGAGTGCTGTGGTGGCCATAAGCCATGTCTGTGGTCTCCCAGTCCTGGAACCACACTCTGCTGCCCTGCTAATGAGGCAAAAGTTAGAGCAGCCTTTACCAGATTCAAGTTCTCTGACTGCCAATGGCCACAAAAGGTTGTTATGGTCACTAGAGACTGTTTGGGGCACAGAGGCCATGCCACTTTCCCCTAGTCATACCTCCTGCACCAGCAGCAGGGTGAGGGGGAAGGCCACTACACCAAGGCACGCTGGCTTTATGGTAGCTTTGCCCCGACAGAGCAGCACAGAACTGCCCCAATATTCTGGAGGATTTGGTTCCTTGTCTGGATAGCGCTTGGCACATTTTCAACACTATAAAAATATTATGGATGAACCATGTGGAGTCTGAGATGTGGTCAGTCTCATCCACTCTGAACTTTTGAGTTCACAGAACTAAACTGTTTGCAGATCTTTCCCTGAAATTTAAACCCATGGTTCTGTTTTCAAGTTGATTCAGTTTTAAAAACAAATTTCTTATTTTAGCCTGTGGTCTGTATTAGGGCTCTGCTCAGGTTCTTCATCAGAATGCAAACCCCATCCTGCCTGAGGGGGGAGCTCTAGATGAACTTTAGAACCCATTGTGGTTGAATGAGCTGACCATGAGTTTGCCCGTCCCGAAAGTACCACATTTGTGAATGGTAGTTAAAAACCGATCCAAAACATGACTGAGCAGCAAGTGATGCCCTGATTCTCATGGGTGACTTTAATTTTCCTGATATCTGCTGGGAGAGCAATACAGCGGTGCATAGACAATCCAGGAAGTTTTTGGAAAGCATAGGGGACAATTTCCTGGCGCAAGTGCTAGAGGAGCCAACTAGGGGGGGGCGCTTTTCTTGACCTGCTGCTCACAAACCGGGTAGAATTAGTGGGGGAAGCAAAAGTGGATGGGAATCTGGGAGGCAGTGACCATGAGTTGGTTGAGTTCAGGATCCTGACGCAGGGAAGAAAGGTAAGCAGCAGGATACGGACCCTGGACTTCAGGAAAGCAGACTTCGACTCCCTCAGGGAACGGATGGCCAGGATCCTCTGGGGGACTAACTTGAAGGGGAAAGGAGTCTAGGAGAGCTGGCTGTATTTCAAGGAATCCCTGTTGAGGTTACAGGGACAAACCATCCCGATGAGTCGAAAGAATAGTAAATATGGCAGGCGACCAGCTTGGCTTAATAGTGAAATCCTAGCGGATCTTAAACATAAAAAAGAAGCTTACAAGAAGTGTAAGGTTGGACATATGACCAGGGAAGAGTATAAAAATATTGCTCGGGCATGTAGGAATGAAATCAGGAGGGCCAAATCTCACCTGGAGCTGCAGCTAGCGAGAGATGTCAAGAGTAACAAGAAGAGTTTCTTCAGGTATGTTGGCAACAAGAAGAAAGCCAAGGAAAGTGTGGGCCCCTTACTGAATGAGGGAGGCAACCTAGTGACAGAGGATGTGGAAAAAGCTAATGTACTCAATGCTTTTTTTGCCTCTGTCTTCACTAACAAGGTCAGCTCCCAGACTGCTGCGCTGGGCATCACAAAATGGGGAAGAGATGGCCAGCCCTCTGTGGAGATAGAGGTAGTTAGGGACTATTTAGAAAAGCTGGATGTGCACAAGTCCATGGGGCCGGACGAGTTGCATCCGAGAGTGCTGAAGGAATTGGCGGCTGTGATTGCAGAGCCATTGGCCATTATCTTTGAAAACTCGTGGTGAACCGGGGAAGTCCCGGATGACTGGAAAAAGGCTAATGTAGTGCCAATCTTTAAAAAAGGGAAGAAGGAGGATCCTGGGAACTACAGGCCAGTCAGCCTCACCTCAGTCCCTGGAAAAATCATGGAGCAGGTCCTCAAAGAATCAATCCTGAAGCACTTGCATGAGAGGAAGGTGATCAGGAACAGCCAGCATGGATTCACCAAGGGTAGGTCATGCCTGACTAATCTAATCGCCTTTTATGATGAGATTACTGGTTCTGTGGATGAAGGGAAAGCAGTGGATGTATTGTATCTTGACTTTAGCAAAGCTTTTGACACGGTCTCCCACAGTATTCTTGTCAGCAAGTTAAGGAAGTATGGGCTGGATGAATGCACTATAAGGTGGGTAGAAAGCTGGCTAGATTGTCGGGCTCAACGGGTAGTGATCAATGGCTCCATGTCTAGTTGGCAGCCGGTATCAAGTGGAGTGCCCCAAGGGTTGGTCCTGGGGCTGGTTTTGTTCAATATCTTCATAAATGATCTGGAGGATGGTGTGGATTGCACTCTCAGCAAATTTGCGGATGATACTAAACTGGGAGGAGTGGTAGATACGCTGGAGGGGAGGGATAGGATACAGAAGGACCTAGACAAATTGGAGGTTTGGGCCAAAAGAAATCTGATGAGGTTCAATAAGGATAAGTGCAGGGTCCTGCACTTAGGACGGAAGAATCCAATGCACAGCTACAGACTAGGGACCGAATGGCTAGGCAGCAGTTCTGCGGAAAAGGACCTAGGGGTGACAGTGGACGAGAAGCTGGATATGAGTCAGCAGTGTGCCCTTGTTGCCAAGAAGGCCAATGGCATTTTGGGATGTATAAGTAGGGGCATAGCGAACAGATCGAGGGACGTGATCGTTCCCCTCTATTCAACATTGGTGAGGCCTCATCTGGAGTACTGTGTCCAGTTTTGGGCCCCACACTACAAGAAGGATGTGGATAAATTGGAGAGAATCCAGCGAAGGGCAACAAAAATGATTAGGGGTCTAGAACACATGACTTATGAGGAGAGGCTGAGGGAGCTGGGATTATTTAGCCTGCAGAAGAGAAGAATGAGGGGGGATTTGATAGCTGCTTTCAACTACCTGAAAGGGGGTTCCAAAGAGGATGGCTCTAGACTGTTCTCAATGGTAGCAGATGACAGAACGAGGAGTAATGGTCTCAAGTTGCAGTGGGGGAGGTTTAGATTGGATATTAGGAAAAACTTTTTCACTAGGAGGGTGGTGAAACACTGGAATGCGTTACCTAGGGAGGTAGTAGAATCTCCTTCCTTAGAGGTTTTTAAGGTCAGGCTTGACAAAGCCCTGGCTGGGATGATTTAACTGGGAATTGGTCCTGCTTCAAGCAGGGGGTTGGACTAGATGACCTTCAGGGGTCCCTTCCAACCCTGATATTCTATGATTCTATGATTCTATGAAGATGGGCCTTTATCATTCTACTTAGGTGCTTCTCTGGCCCCCATCAGGGAGCTATCCCAGCTCCTCACATGTATTAAAGACTTTATCCTCGCAATATCCTATGAGGTACGGCAGTATTATTTTCTCTGTTACAGAGGGGGCACAGGGAAACTACGGGCTTTTCTACACAATTGGGTAACGTGCTCTACAGGGAGGGGTGCTTTCTAAAGCACACGAACATGTTGTGCATTAATTGGTTCATTTAGACTCTACTGGTGTGCTTTAACATTGTGCTGTTTGAAACAGTACTATATTAGAGCACACTAGGGAGCCTTTAGCGTGCACCAGCAGGATCTACACAGAGCAATGAATGCACAACATGTTACTTGCCTAGGGTCACACAGGAAGTCTAGCAGAGTGAGGAATTGATCCAGTGCCTTTAAGTCCATTCCTTAACCACAAGATCATCCTTTCTCCCTGCCTCAATAAGGACTAAACTCTAAACAACAGGATTTGAATCATTGTCTAACTTGTTCAAAGCAGATCTATATCACACAGTGCTTAAAGCACTGATTGCTGGTGGTGCCCAGTCTACACTAATATTCTCATTATTGCTACTGTGGGTGGAGCTGGATCAGTGGTAGCAAAGATGGGAAATTTTAGAGAAAGAAGCCTGGCACAGGCAGCCTATGAAATCCTGACCTTCAGAAGGTCAGCTTCGTGTATTTACTTCACAAAACCAGCATCTCTCTCCATCCATCCATATTCTTTTCTACCATACCAGTTGTAAACGAACCATCGCTTCATGTCGTCTCACTACTTTAGATTAATCCTGCCCATGGGCTGACATGAGGTATCACTTGCCTTTCCCCAGCCTGCAATCCCAAAGTTGGAAGTAGCTGGAAATCTGTTTTAGAAAGTCAGACTCGGAGGATAAAGGAAAGAAGAAAGAGAAAAACCTTCTGAACAAGGAGAATCTCCTTCCCCACAGGTCCTGCCTGTCACTCAGGGGGGATCTGAATGGACTGTTGTGGGTGTCAGATGGCCTTGTGGAAACAAATTATCACCTTGGCTTGTGAGGTTAATGTGATTTCATGTGTTGCGTCTTTTAACAGTGTGCTCTGTGCACAGAAGGAGCCAGGCAGTGATGCAGAGTTGATGCTGGGGGACAGCAAACCAAGATGATAGAGGGAAGCCCTCGCAGAGAGCTTAATTTTACTCCCTCAGACAGCCTGGCTTCTGTGAAGAGGGATTTGCCTTAATAACACACAAAAAAGAAGGAAGTAAGAAAGCCGTAGGCGCGGGCTCACCTTTCCAATGGAGAATACTGTAATCAGACTGGTAGGGTTTCTGTGAGAGGCCAGAGGGAGACAGCTTCCTAGTTGGGAGCCCCAGAAGAGAAGCCATTGGACTTATTATTCAATGCCACTCCAATTTGCTTTTAAATGCTATTGGATTTGAGTGACTCTTGGACTATCAGGCTGGCACTAAGGGGTGAAAAACCAGCAAACGCCACCTCTCGGCACCAAGTATTTAACAGGGCAAAAGGAAAAGCAGGCTGGACCTTGTAGTTTCATTTCATCCGCACAGAGAAATGTGCATATACGTACCCTACACATTTCATTTATGCCTTTACAAACAGTCTTTATGGCATTGGTAAAGTACCTAGTACCTATGGTACCTAAGAGCCTAGAAATGAATGTATTCAGTCACATGTTCACAAATATACGCATATGCATTTGCCTTCACACACCCACACACTAGAGTGCATATATAACATACATAAACATACAGACTTCCATGAGATACCTTTCATATCCAGTAAATACTGTACCCTGACCTTGTATATACATACATACATAGCTGCCCTGCATCTGTTGGCTTAGGTCTTACCATGCCGTTGTAAGGCATTAGATTGCATTCATGAGAACAACAACAAAAGCCAAAAAGAAAGAAAGAAAGAAAGAAACTACGAGCACTTATCTGGAAACAAAGAGAAATACACTCAAAGCATGATAAAATACGAGCAGCTATATGTGTGCATTTTGTGTGGATATATCCTGTAAACAATGCAGTATATTGTTACACACCATTCTATCTTTTGAAGTCATATCTTACAACCATTACAAGACATGATGTCTCACTGAGCTCCATTATTTAAATGTAATTCCAGTGTAAATCCAGATAAGTCCCCAGATTTATTACTTTATCTGAGACAAAAGAATTTTAGCTAAATTGTTCAATAAAATTTAAACACTTTTCATTTGATGTCTGTATTTTTGTTGGTAGACACATATTATGTCTAATAAAATAAACCCAAACTGTACTCCAAGGCTATATGTTTTTAGCTGCAGGGGTTCCAGTAACTGCAGCTCTGCTCATTTCTTTTGCTTTTATTTCAACAGAAACCCACAGTAAAAATACAGTGGAAAATACTTGTAGGAAAGTAGTTGCACCGGCATTTTATTATCACAAATATTTGGGGCCAAATTTAAAGAAATGACATAAAAGTTATAAGGTAATAAACTGGCATAAGTGGGTCAAATTCTCCTGTCAGTAACAGCAGTGAAAATCTGGAATAATTCCACTGATTGATATCAGAATCTTGCCTTATGAAGGAGAGACAAGGGGATGAGGGAAAGAGAAAAAAAAAGAAGCAAACATCAGTGAAATAGAGTAAGAGGGAAGAAATTAATGCTGCCAGAAACATCACTCACCTTAGAATCTATAAAAAGAAAAGGAGTACTTGTGGCACCTTAGAGACTAACAAATTTATTTGAGCATAAGCTTTCGTGAGCTACAGCTGAACTCACGAAAGCTTATGCTCAAATAAATTGGTTAGTCTCTAAGGTGCCACAAGTACTCCTTTTCTTTTTGCTGATACAGACTAACACGACTGCTACTCTGAAACCTTAGAATCTATGAATCACTTCTTGTCATTCATATACCAGAGGCCATGAAAGCTGATTCAAGCATTGGAACTGATGTAGAAAGTTTATATCAATTTTTCAGGGAAATTCTTGGACTCTCCTCCACTTGCAGGGGTATAGTCACACACCTACCGTTACTTGCAGCAAATTTACTGACTTTCTTTTGCAACTTTCTTCCTCTCTCCCCCCTTACCTGTCACTTCTATTTTATTCTGAAATGCCTGCAATTAGAGAAGGGCCCCAAGCAGACTCCTCATGAGCTTTCCCAAGTTTGAATCTAGGTGCAGATCAGAGTTTCACAGCTCAGTCTAAAGAAAAGGAGTACTTGTGGCACCTTAGAGACTAACAAACAACCCCAATCCATTGAGAAAGTTTGGATCTTGGTGTGGATCTAACTTCATCATTTGGGTCTATTGGTAGCTGTAATGCTTATGCCTGCTTATGGGTTCCTGCCCCACGTACAGAAGGAACAATGCTGTCTTTGAGATGGTAGTCTGCAGCTTCCCGTGCAGTGCCACTCGCCGCAGCATGAAGTTCAGTAAAATGCAGCTGCTAGAAGGGCAAAGTGGCAGCTGAGGCAGCCACTGCATGAATGTTCAGCTTGTCAATCCTCATGACACCAGGACCATCCAAAGGTACCACTATGCCAACATTCAGCAAAAGAATACGTTAGGGCCATCAATAGTGGTTCCCAGCAAGTACTTCAGGCTTAGTGATTGGCACTCAAAGCTCCTCCTTTTCTTCCTCAGTAATGAGCCTCTGTGGCTGGGCCCAAACACACTGTTCCTGTTTGCTTCCCAGTCATTCGCAAGTACTCTAATTGGTAATGGAGCTTTGCCAGCTGTGGGAGCATGCAGAGGGCACTGCACAAAGAGGGCAGTTGCTTGAAAAGATTGCGAAGTACTAAATCAAGCCACTTCCAAGCCAGCTCTTTCACCACATTCTCAAACTAAAATACGACAATGAACAGGATGGCATGTACACCTATCACTTCCATCTGCTAACTGGAATCTGCAGTGTGCAACTGTTTGCCATAGGACCTATATTGTTAACAGCTAAGGGTGATTCTCATGGTAAGAGCCTGTTCTTTCAGACCAGGAGGATCTGCGTCAGTGAAAAGTTCCAGGTGACCATATAGTGACCAATGTGGAGTCCCTAGAGGGTCGTAGTTCTGTTATAACCTGTATGTATCACAGAGGGGAAATTCCATACACAGCTGCTTTTGGCCTACCTATATGTGTGTTTGTTTAGCTGGTCTCTTCTTTCAGCTTCAGCTGTTGTTCCTGGCAACAGAATGAATGAAAGAAGAATTGCAAAAATTGGGAACAAAGTTATAAGAAAGGCAAAAACCTTAAATTCTCTATGTAGCCTTCCTCAAATATACTCTGTGCCAGCATATATATTTAGTTCTCTTTTTCCGTCTCCTGTCAGTCTGGAGATGGTACCCAAGAGACCACTGCACAGCACTCTATGCACAGGAAGGGAAGCGTGATGCTCTTGGTGATTGCCTAATTTGGTAGTCATTTGATTAAAGCGGGCTTTTATTGGCTTTGTTGATAACTCCTGGTGCAATGGGAAAAACACGAGAGCGAGGAAGAGATGGGAATTTAATTGGATAATTCTCGCTGAAGCGTCCCCTGTTTAACCAGCCAGAACCCCACCTGCATCTTTGCATTACTTTGCATGTTAACAGGGTCTGTATCCTTCAGAGCGGCTGGTGTGGAGTGAGGGGTTATTAGAACTGGTGACACATCTTCTATTTATCCTCCAGGGTAATTAAAGCATTATCTGAACCCGAGACTAGGGCAGTTTGAATCACCACAGCTGCACACATCTGTAAGTGCATATGTTTGCTCCTCTCCATTCAGTCAGCACTCATTGAGACCCAGATACACTTTATTGTATTATGCCTTTCTGAGTGTCACATAGAGAGAGCTGGCTCAAACGGTTGTTTTGACCTGCTGGGGGTATCCTCCTTTCCATAGCTGCAATCTATGAGCCACAAAAATACTAATGTTCCTCATTCCAGTCCCCAGTCCAGGCTCTCCTCCATCTCATAATTGGCAGGTGTCTTCATGTCTCAGTCTAAAGTCCTGTCTACACTATAGTTGGACTCCCAGAAATGTAGCACTGGAAGGCACCTCAAGAGGTTATCTAGTCCACCCACATCCTGTGCTGAGGCAGGACCAAGTATACCTAGACCATCCCTAGCAGGAGTTTGTCTAACCTGTTCTTAAAAGCCTCCAATGATTGGGATTCTACAACCTCTCTAAGTCACTTATTCCAGGATTTAACTATCCTTGTAGTTAGAAAGTTTTTCCTCTTATCTAACTTAAATCTCCCTTACTGCAGTCATGCTGCCTCAACTTTAAACACACATCTTACTAGCAAGATTTGAGCACAGTTACCCTTAGCAGTGATACTCACAACTGTACCATGCCCATGTTTTAAAAGAATGCTATAGATTGCCCGAGTGGATCGTCTGTGGCATAATTTGGTAGCATGATTTGCAGAAACAAAATCCTGCCTACATTGATCAGGTAACCTGTGCTAGGACCTGACTAGCAACGAGCCATGATTAGAAGCATTGGTAGTAGCACGCTTTCACTTTCAGCTTGGGTAGGACATTAGTGTCTCCAAGGTGGGGCATCTTCCACTTCTCTGCCCCTGCTCCAGCATGGGAGAGGGAAAGCGTGTGAATGAGGGGATTCAACGACCCTTACCTGTCCCTGCACGGGAGTGAAAAAGCAGACGGCACTACTTTATTCTGCATTGTGCCCGGCACTGACCTTTCCGAGAATGGGAAGGGTGATATTTTATTTTCTCAATGTAAAACAAAACAAAAAACACCACCCCTCTCTGAAGGAAAAAGGAACCGAGATGCTCAGGATTTCTAAAACTAGGAAGAGGAACAATGGAGTAGAAAATGCTGAAACACTTGGAAACTGAGTGAGTGCAACTAGGACACCTGGACACCTTAAAATGTCTGATTTTGTTTATTTTTCTAATTAAGTCAGCCAAAATAAATGTGATGCATGGCATTCCCTTCTCTGTGGGCTCGGAAGCAGCATAAACCTTCAGCTGGATGGGTGAAAATTTCCAGGTGGCAGCAATGGGCAGATGCTAAGAAAAGTCACCATCAGCATCTGGAGTTTTTCCTATTGTAGTCAATGTGTCCTTTATTTTTGGTGACATATCTCATGATTCAAATGGGCCAGCCCCAAGCTGGTTTCCAGTTAGAGGCAGACTGGAAGCACAGAGGTTCTCACTCCAGACTCTAGCAAAATCCGTATTAGATTTACATTGTCTCAAATGGTGGGTTTTGTTCTGAGTGGATTTTATTTACCTCAGAAGCAGCATTTGGCTTTCAGGGAGGTTTCCAGCAGGCTGCCTTTTGCTCTGACCACTAGACAACATGGCCTCCATGATGTCAATCCAAGGGAAGCTAAATGCTTTATATTGATAATGGAAAAACCAATCTGAGGGAAAGGTGGAAGGACGACTCAAACTCTCCAATCTCTGGCACCCATAAAGACCTGCTAACCTACATTTTGGGGCTCCAAACACACCTAAAGCCCTACGACCAGCCCTGACCATAATCACCATCAGTACAAATGTGAACAGTCACTCTTCTAGGATAGTAACAATTTTAGTGGCCAGATGATTAACCTGGTGGCCCTATTCTGTATGATATGCTACATAAAGCACCTTTGTCAGTGGATTACAAAGCTATCTAATAAGACACATAAGGAGAATCATTCTGTCAAAAGGGTTTTGGTGAGAGTTTGATCTGCCAAGTCTTTCCAAGGGTGCACTTTAACCTGAGAGACAACTTCATCCCCAGGGAACTCCTCTGAAATTCATGGAATTACACAGGAGATGGCATTGGCCCACTATGTGGATTTCTGCTTTTGTTAGAAATTAAAATGACTCTCCCAGGAGATTACCCCCAATTTGTAGGTCTCAGTGAAAGGTGTGTGTTACTTTTACCACACACCTTTTGCTTCAGAGCTAAAATGACCAACTACTCCCCCACTCAAAAAACAAATTTCACTGTTCCTAATGTAAGCAAAAGAGTGCCTGTCTATATGCCCTGAGAGGAATAATCAAGCTACTTCATGCCCACTCCGCCAATGTAAATAAATCAGATCTCACCAATGTGCCCTGCAATGGGGAAAGGGAGGATTATGCCCTGACAAAGCTATACATGCCAGTCTCAGACATATGCCCTGATACTGGTAAATAACAGAAGATCAGTTTTTAAAATCTAAACACTTCTGAAGTGCATTTGACTTTCCCTCCCTCGCTCTCTCTGTTTCAAGTCTGGCTAATTCTCACCACTTTCTCATTATCCCTTTGAGAAGTTCTGTTTAAATTCAGAGCCAGTGTGACCTGCTGAATAATCCATTCCACTTTCATTTCCTCATCTTATATCTCCACACATCCTGCCTCCTTCCTTTCGACCCCATGCAGGTGTCCCAGCCATTCCCAGCCTCAAATATTTTCAACTCTGAAGTCATGTCCTGTTGCACCGCAATACCATCAGGTTCTGACTCCAGGCAGGAGGCCAGGAGTTAATTTGTTATCTCCTGTATACAGCACAGATTGGCAGTTAGGTTTTCTGATGTCAGTTATGCCATGGAGGTGACAGGTTAGTCCAGCAGATGCATCCTAGAAATTGCTTTTTATTCACCAAATTTGGATCTGGAAATAGATTTCAGATTCCCCAAAGTCAGTGATCCACACATGGGTTTGGATTCTGCCAATCTCCAAAGTTCAAGGAGTTTCAAATTGGAATTTAGGTCTGAGCCGAACTCTAAGATGCTATTAAATCAGTGCAAGTAGGAAATTGGCAATGAAGACCCCAATAATAGCAATTTCCCCATCCCTACCAATGCCATCCCCAGTCCCTCATGCACACTTCTCCTTGCTGAGCACTCCTTGTTAAATATATTCCATTCTGATTTTCAAGGAGGGGGAAAGACAGACATGGTTCTGCACGAACATGCAAATATGCAGCATCTCACTCACTCATTTGAACAAACAGCAATTCAGGAAGAAGTTAAAAATGAGACCTGACACTCTGTCTCCTGGAAAGCGCCAAGCCACCAATTCTACAGCAGTAGACACTTTCAATAGACTCACAACATGTGTCCTTGATGTCCTGCTTCAGCAACCCTAGACGCAGCACATCAAGGGACATGAGAGAACTTCCCTTGCAGTTTCAGGTATGATAGATATTTGGAGTGGGTGGATGAGATTCTGTGGCCTGCGTTGTGCAGGAGGTCAGACTAGATGATCATAATGGTCCCTCCTGACCTTAGTATCTATGAATCAACCACACAGATATTTGTCCACACCACCAGCACACTCATCTTCCAGGCCTTTCACAACTCTACACTTCCCTACTTTACCATTATTGTCTCTTATCACTTCCTCCCTCTCCCCCTCCACTCATACCAGGCTAAAATGCCTCTCTTCACCCACAAAATAGCTTCACGCTGCCCGTTACACACACTGCACACTCTCTGAACTGATCCAGATGGCCTCTACCCTCTCCTCCATCAAATCAGTCCTTCAGCCTTGCTGTGATGCCTACATTCTGTAAGTCAATTCATGGTGGTTAGGTTAGGGAGGCCTTCTATTATTTACTTATAACTGCATGAGTGTATTACTACCATCCTCCATCCTCCCTGCCCTTCCCTCCTATTGTTCATTGTGTCTTGTTTCAAATTAGATTGAAAGCTTTTCAGGGCAGAGACCATGTCTTCCTGTATATTTGTATCACACAATAGGGCCCCAGTCTTGATTGGGACCTTTGGCACTATTGTAGCACAAATGAATAATAAAAAGCAATAATAATAGCTAAAGTGCAACCTTGACTCCATAAAACCCAGTCACCAAGGGCCTGAGCCAAAGCTCATTGAAGTCAACTGAAAACAAGACTTCCTTTGACCTAAGTAGGCTTTGAATCATGCCCCTAATGAGGTTAAAAAATACGCTAAGCTACACAGCCAGGCTGAAGTTCCCAGTTCTGCTGTCATACTTCCTCATCCTGCAAAGGCTGGGAGTGCATTGGAGACAGTATGTTCAGCCCCTGGAGGGAAGAAGTGTGTCATGTCACCTCAGTCAAGAGGGATCATTATGGCCAATCATACTATCTGAGCGCTTACTCTTTCCCCTCCCTCTCTTTATGGGATTGTATCTCTGGCAGATTACCCCTCGCCTCATCTGTACACTCAGCTGGTTTTGGTCTCTGCTGTTGGCAGGTATATTGCAGCAGGAAGCTTGACATTACCTTGGAGAACACCCTGTGACATTGAACAAAGGATGTTTCCCAGCACTGGGCAGTGACACACATTGTTAACAGAACTGGTCTGAATCAAGGAAAACAAGTGAAATGACAATCAATGATCAGTCGTTTCTCCTCCTCGCTCATAACTCTGTCAACCCTGTCAGCAGGATTGTCAAAATATGTTTGTCACAGAACAATTCCTAGCTTTTTTTTTTTTTCTGTTACAGACTCTGGCTGAACTCATCCATTTGGAACAAAACCCAATATTCATTTCCTCTCTGGGTGGTTTATCTTATTATTGGCTCACCTGCTCCTGAAGTTGAAAAGCTGAGAGTGTAGCTGGTTCTTCAAAGTAAAATTCTATTTTGTTTCCCAGCCTCGCATATTTGGTGGCTGCAGGTTATAAACAGGAATTTAAAGACCCTCCTGGCAAATGGTGAGAAACATTCTGTTTAGAGTAGGAATGAATGAGCTGGAACCATCCTTCTCCCAAACCCAACTCCAAGCTAGAATCTTTCCTAATTCTCAGACCTGCTCATCTGAGGAAACCCTTTACCCCACAAGGCCTGTTGCCCAACCTGTACAACCTCATATAGACATCTCTGGGTAGGATTTTCAGAAGCACATATCATTGGCCTAACTGGGCTCTGATTGAAGTTAATGATAAAAATCCCATTGACTTCACTGGGAACAAAAGAGTTAAGCCACGCCATAGCTGTAACTCTCCAACATGCATATAGGCTCTCTTGCCTTTGAGAAGCCTGTCGGCAGCTTTTATGCTTGGTCTTAGATACTACTGTATTCAGCTCTCACGTCTGCTCTTTGAGATGTCTTTTTTCTTGGGGAAAAAGTATATGAATGCAATGTCACAAGGCTTAGCGTAAAGGCTGTCAGACTTGCCAGACGTCACTGTAGGATCTCCAAATATAGCAAGGAACGCTGGGGCCTACTGGACAGTCTTTCAGGGTGTCAGGGTGACATTTGGGTGATGTCAGAGGAAAGTAGCTTCAAGAGACTTGTATAAGCATCTGAAATTTTGCTCATCAGAATTGAACCTCTGAATCTTGGGGGTTCAGTAATTCAGGGACAGTTTACGACTTACATACTTTCTGTATTTCCAGTCCCGTTTTTAATGTTTTGCACTTTCAGAGCACCTACAAGAATTCCAAAGCACTTTACAAACATCAATTAATAAAACTCACAACTCTTTTCTGAGATGGGGATGGTATCCTCATTTTACAGATGCAGAAACTAAGGCCCAGAGCAGCTAGGCCAGTGATCTGTAAGGCCATGGAGCATGGCTGTGGCAGGAATAGAATCCAGATTTCCTGAATTTGTGCTTTGCAGACAAGACCAGGCTTCTGCTTCCAGTACAACAGTCCCTACATTGTTTTTTAAACATAGATGCATTTGGATTAATAACAGGAGCTTTATTTCCTAAGAGTTCCTCTGCTTTCATTGCATGGTGATCCCACCCCAAGATTTTCTAGGGAAGTACCCTGAAAAGACTAAACAAGGTACCCAAGACAGGAGCTAACCTGATGGTTCTGAGTCCGTTAGCTTCAAGAAGTACCTCCCAGACCCCTTGTCTTTTCTCTGCACTGGGCATGTTAGGTCCATTGATCTCATTACCATGATATATCGATTTCCCATTTAACTCGAAGCCCCAGGATTCCCACTGAAAAGCTATTATGGTGTCTTTCAACTACAGACAGATTGAGTGGTGATATGCTAGTACCGGCTGCCAGCACTGCATAATATGAAAAGATTCTGGACTGGCACTGTAGAATTCAGCGCTTATTGCCCCAGATGCAACTGGCTCAGCCCTTTAGAGAGCTTTTGCTCTCTTTCACTCTCTCATACTCCAGCCAAATCCATCCATAACGAGTGGGAAAACTGCCCATCCTTGCAAGGGCTAGAAATGCATAGAGAATATCCATTGTTCCTTCTGCTGCAGATGCTGCAAACAGATCTGACCTTGCTTGTCAGCCAGAGCTACCTTGAGTGGCAGAGAAGTCATCATGCAGGTCAAGGACAGATGAATGATGCATGTGTTAAAACAAGAAAACCAATCACAGCTGCAAATGAAAGGAAGAGAAAGTGTGAAGAAGGATTCAAAGGTGTCAGACTAGTCCCACTGATTCTGACTACAATAAGTTCTTATTCGCGTCTTTCAGTCTCCATATCTCGTTTCTTGATCAGGAGGTGCTGCACCATAATGACTTAGAACCAAGCATATTGAGAGGCTGATCTATTATGCATTCTGCATTTCCATTCTCATGTAGCCTGTTGCCACCTGTCCTGTTAAATTAATGTAGGGTCTGTAAAAGCACCCTGGCAAGACATGCTCTCCCAGGAGAACTGAATTCTATTGTGTGATATGCCCTGAATATGGCATTCTGTTAAACAACAGCCACCTCTGGGCTGTAATGCGACTTTGGCTGCTCAGCTGCCTGTGCTGGTTTGAGTGCGGTGTTTCCTCCTATACACCATGGTTTGGTGAAGGGCTTCATGTTGTAGCAGGTATCATTCATTCTTCTAGAAAGACTGAGGTTTCTGAAATTCTATGTACACCTACACTGCTTAACTTACAGCACATACCATTGCAAACTGTGTGCAAATGTAAGGCGATACAAGCTATTCTGATGCATTCCCTTTAAGGCTGGTTTATAAAAGGAGCAGGAGGGAGACCGCGGGCACAGCAGCTATTAGGACTAATACGTTCTGTCATGTGATACGCCTCTGGATTAATTAAAAGTAGAAAACAAAACAAAGGGGGCAAGATGTCTCTGAGAGTTGTCCATGCAGCTTTTTACCTCAAGTTCACAAGTCTCGAAGGAGATGGAAGGGTGGTTTAGTGAATAGGGCACTGACTTGGGGCTCAGAAGACCTAGGTTTAATTCTCATTTTAGACACAGCATTCCTGTGTGACCTTGGGCAAGTCACTTAGTCTATCTTGTGCCTCAGTTTCCATCTGTACAATGGGATAATACTTCCCTACTTCACAGAGGTGTTGTGAGAATAAAATCCATTAATGTGAGATGCCCAGATACTGTGGTGATGAGGGCCATAGAAGTACCTAATTATAGAAAGAATGCAGAGAAGTTCTGTGGTGAGTAAAAAGTCATTGATGTTTTGGTAGCCTATGTGAAATGATGTTGTAGCCCTGTGGGTCCCATGATATTAGAGAGACAAGATGGATGTGGTCATATCTTTTATTGGACCAACTTCTGTTGGTGAGAGAGACAAGCTATCCAGCTTACTCCGGCCTGAAGAAAAGCTCTGCCTAAGCTCAAAAGTGTCTCTCTTTTAACAGAAGTTGGTCCAATAAAAGATATTACCTCACCAAGCTTGTCCCTCTGTCTGAAATGAGTCAGTCAAGTTCCCCAGGGGGCCAAGTCACCAAATCACCATTTTGGCATCCTTGTTGTAAACAATGCAGAAAGGCCTTGGACTGAATGGACATGGACAATGAACTATCCAGAAAAGTTCTCCATGTTTCTCTCCCATTCTGCAGATAAATAAAAAGTTTTAGTCTCCAAGACTCTGGCCTTTACAAAGCCTCACATTTCCTTTTCCCAAATTCTCTCTCTGTGTCGGGCAGTTCCCTCGTCTCCCAAGTTGTTTTGCTAATGCTTTCCTCCTAGGAGTTGGAGGTGTATGTGAAGAACGCTGCATGGATTTCTCTTGCGGCTGGGTTGTGGAAAGTACAGAAAATGGAGTGTGATTGCACTGCTTAGGTGATTGCTTCGTACCTTGGGAGAAGGGGTTTGACAGTTTGTATGCAGCACTATCTGGGTGTACCTGGAAGGTGTATCTGATTAATAGAATTGTTTTATTTGCCTCCGGCTGAACCACGCAAAGCTCAGGAGAGTTTTTTTTCTGAGCCGCTCCATTAACACACAAACAGGCAGCAATGCTAGCTGCTGACACCAGGGTTAATTAAATCTATCTCTCCATCAATTCTTATTCAACTATTATCGACGGTCGTTAGATCAGTGACAAAGTGACAAGAAAACAGTAATAGACTCATTTTAACCTTTGCAGTGCTGGAAAAGCTTCATGAGAAATAGGGCTGGCACTTCTCTTGCATTCCTTTTTGTGTTTCTCTCAAATGCTTTTTGGCCCATACTTTTTGGTCAGCATCACTTTAAACTGAAAAAGCTCAGGCAAAAAACTGTTTTCATACCTCTAGGAACATAGGCATCTCTTGCACTTCCTATCCCTGCCCCATCTCCATTAAGGAGAAGGAAGGAGAGTAATTCCTTCCAGGAATAAATTATATCTCTTTTATCTTGTGACACTTGATACTGTGAAAGAAATTAGGACAACTAGCTTACACAAAAAATTTAGAGAAAAAAAGTTTGGAAGTCATCAAGTCATAAACTACAGGCTTTAACATTACGTTAGATGCAGTAAGAGCCATCCATATCTTGCCTGCCCAGGAAAATAAGTTATTGGCGGAAATAACTTTTGTTGTACCCGTACTTTGTACCCATATATCCCCATAAAATATACTTATCACAGAATTCTGTCTTGCAGCCCTGTGGAGACTCTGCAAACTGGCATGTATATCATACTTCACTGATTACAAACTAACCAATGCACAAAAACAAATTCAGGCTTTTCAGCTCTTTCTCTTTCTCTCTCGTGGTCTGCAAATCTAGAGATCAAGGCACTGAACCCAAATCCAAAAGCTGGGACTCTGATTTCTGAGCTGGGTGGCAAGCTCATGGTCCTTCCCCATCCCCACAATGGTATATGGCTTGTACATGTGATGTGAAATCAGTTCTAAGATTGAGCTGTAATTATTTATGTATGACTTATGAATTCTGATTGTTATGAAGTTGTTACTGTGAAAACTACTGTATCTGAATGGTTTCAGAGTAGCAGCCGTGTTAGTCTATATCTGAAAAAAGAAAAGGAGTACTTCTGGCACCATAGAGACTAACAAATTTATGTGAGCATAAGCTTTCATGAGCTACAGCTCACTTCATCGGATGCATGAATGCCCCTCTCTCTATATGTATCCTCCATTGCTGACAAGCTTTTAAGCATGGTTTCAGAGTAACAGCCGTGTTAGTCTGTATTCGCAAAAAGAAAAGGAGTACTTGTGGCACCTTAGAGACTAACCAATTTATTTGAGCATAAGCTTTCGTGAGCTACAGCTCACTTCATCCGATGCATACTGTGGAAAATACAGAAGATGTTTTTGTACACACAAACCATGAAAAAATGGGTGTTTATCACTACAAAAGGTTTTCTCTCCCCCCACCCTACTCTCCTGCTGGTAATAGCTTATCTAAAGTGATCACTCTCCTTACAATGTGTATGATAATCAAGGTGGGCCATTTCCAGCACAAATCCAGGTTTTCTCCCCACCTGGATTTGTGCTGGAAATGGCCCACCTTGATTATCATATACTTTGTAAGGAGAGTGATCACTTTAGATAGGCTATTACCAACAGAAGAGTGGGTTTGGGGGGGGGGGGGCGGGGAGAAAACCTGGATTTCTGCTGGAAATGGCCCACCTTGATTATCATACACATTGTAAGGAGCGTGATCACTTTAGATAAGCTATTACCAGCAGGAGAGTAGGGTGGGAGGAGAGAAAACCTTTTGTAGTGATAAACACCCATTTTTTCATGGTTTGTGTGTATAAAAACATCTTCTGTATTTTCCACAGTATGCATCCGATGAAGTGAGCTGTAGCTCACGAAAGCTCATGCTCAAATAAATTGGTTAGTCTCAAAGGTGCCACAAGTCCTCCTTTGCTTTTAAGCATGTATCTCCAAAACCAGAGACAATGGTGGGTCATTAGACGTCAACTACTGTATATTCCGAGTGATGCATCTTGAGATAATGGCTTTTCTTGACGTGAGACAGAGGTGTTAAAGCAGGAGTTTATAAAAAGACTCAGAGTCACACAGAAAGTTTTGGGCAGCCGGAGGAAGGAAGGAAGTGGAATGGCCAAGTCCAGCAGAGGTGGGCCAGGGGAAGAACACAAGACAGGCACTGCAAGAGAATGACATTGGATGTCCCCAAAGGACTCGAACCCCAGCCCAAAGAATGTTCAGGAGTGGTGAGGAGACCAAGATAGGGAACTGCATATAGGGGTTATTATTTTATTTATAGATCAGTGTATTTGTCATGCTACATAAGAAAGAAAAATGCTGTGTTTGAGTCCTGTGGAAAGTCTGCATGTGTTATGTGCTACACTTCAGCACATGGGCCCTTTGAAGAGGTAAACCTTTAGGTGGAGATCTAGGGGAGGATGTGTTTATGCTAGAGGGAGGGTCCAAGGGCTAAGCACTGTTCCGGGGACTGGGCAGTGGACCACATGGTTGCAACTCTCAAAAGGGGGTGATAGCTCGAAGATCTGTACCCCAATCGTGTTCTCAGAGGCTGTAAGATAGGGACAGTGCCTGGGTTCTGTTCAGGCTCCAGGGCCTTAAAACATATGTGATCCGGTGGCTGGATCTGCTCACAGCAGTCTGGTGAATAGCCGAAAGGGGGCATTCGAGTGGACCTGTGACATAAGCCTACCAAGCCTATACCTAGCGTCTATTTTTCCATTCCTGGGGGATCCCATGCAGATAGTCCGACTCCTCTCTCTGGGAGCCATGTAAGTGGGGCATCTAATCATCTGTTATCTTGCTCAGTTCTGATGCCTGTTAGCATCTCCTTTTCAAGGTCTTCTGGGAGTTGTGGAAAAGCCTCATAATATACCAAGAATTAAGAAAGTTCCCCTCCTTGTAAAACCAGTGACATGATTAGGTCCTGCACATTAATTTTCTGACCGGACAAAGTTCAAATTCTCAGAACCTTAAAGAAGGCGCCTTAGGACTGTTAGTATCTGTTATTCGTTCAACTGGTTAAAATACATCTGCCCATTGGCAGATTAACCAAGCGAATGGATACCTGAGAGAGAGCAAAGACTCATTTCAGTTATAGAGACGTTTGTGATGAGATAATGTGCGAGGCCAGAATAGGGGCATCTACCCATTTAGACCTAGATTTTCAAAAGTGAGCCTAAGTTTTGTGTTCTTAGGTGTCTCAAGCAGGGCACTTCAAAACCAAAGACTTGATACAGCTCCTGCTGGGTCCAATGGAACTAGGGTGGCTCTACATGTCTGGAAATCAACCCCACAGTGTCCCAAGCTGGGCACATGGAATCTGAGGAACCCAAAACCAACAGTCATTTTTGAAAATGTGAGCCTTAGGGGCTACCCAAGATTCTGATGTCTTGTGCACTAATATGGGTGACTCCACTGTTAGAGGTGGAGAAAGGTGAACTGCAGGAGTTGCTCTCGGACGGTGATGCACTAAGAGGCTGCTCGGAGTCAGTGACACATTGGGCAGGCAGCTTGGAAAGTGACAGGCAGTCGGGTGACGCGCTGAGGGAGCTGACACATTCTTTGGCAAATGCTCTGGCACGGTGACACGTTCAGAGAGGTGCTGTGGGTGTCCTGGCTAGATGCTTGGAGGCGATGGTACAGCGAGGCTCTTGTCAGCAGCAACACATTAATGGGGAGATGCTCTAGGGCAGCAATAGCTTGGGACAGGCACTCTGGGGAGGCAAGACATTGTTTGGGTGGGGGTCACATATTGCATGGTAGAGTCTCTGGGACACATGGAGGAAGAAACACTGGCAGAATCACTATTGTGATGGAGGTGTATAAACCCCACACTGGGACAGGAGAGGTTAAGGAGCAGTTCTGGACCCAGGTGGCTCTGCACTGCTGCATATGTAGAACCTGCTTCAGCTGGAGGAGCTTAAAAGAGAGCCAGACAGCTCAGAAGGGGGCAGACAGGATAGGAGACAGACCTGTCCTGAGTAAGGGCCCAGTTAGAGCACTGGAAGAAGTAGAGAAGTCTGTAAGCAGCGGCCACCTCAGTTCCTAGAGGAGGGACCAGACTTTCCCTAGCCTGACGAAATACTTCACTCCATTGTCTTCTAGATCATTTGTGAGGCTTTCTGACCATGCCCTTGAGTGAGTGGGTATACGGGTAGGAAGTGGCCCAGGAAGGCAGCCCTGAAGCACTCCTGGGCATTTTGCTGCCTCTCACAGGGCCTGGGTCAGAGCCTGGTGGAGAAGGAGAACCAAGGCTCCCCTCCTGCCTCCTTCCCATTAAGGGGGCACAAGCCTCTCCTCCTCTTCCCCCAGGAGCTGAGGTCTGGACGTGGGCTGAAGACTCTCTCTTTCGTGGGGAATGTTGCACTTACAAAGATTTTTTGTTGTTGGAAAATCACTGGAAAGGGGCAGATTCAACTGGTGACCTGGCTGGAGTCACCCTTTACTGGAAAGGTGACAGCTATGGTGCCAGAATGACTACCAGCAGGGGACTTCAGAGAAGGGCAACAGTTGTGATCTGGGTATCTAACCACTAGGCAGTACCACCGGTAAACTCAACCTGACACAACTATAAACTCCTAAGCAATTAAACATCCCTTGGGAAAGTCAACTACAAATATCACTCAGTCTGTGAAGTACATAATCACAATAAGTGACCTAGATACTTTTTGTTCCCCGGAGCAGTTCTCTACTGGATCAATATTTTTCCTTCTGCACCAAGGAGAACCTATGTCCTGAAGGCTCCTTTCAGTACCATTTGGGTTTTCACAGGCAGGCTTGAGGGGAAAGCAGCTTTATTCTTTCCCCTCTCTGATTAACAGTTTAAATGAAAACTGAAGGCTGCCAAAGGGCTGCAATCTATTTCCACATTTCTATCTCAGTGGCTTACAGGGTGCTGTCCGGCTCCCTTCAAGGTCAGCCACAGCCCTGCAGTGAAATTTCAGCCTATCCAGAAAGTGTTGCTTGTGTCCCACAATTGTTCCTTTGCAGAGCAGAGAGACAGGGCGCTGCAGCCCTGACAGCTCATCTCTCCCAACCTGCCCATCACCTGAATGCCACCTCCACTCTGCCCTGGTGTGAAATTCACACCCGACACATAGCAAACACACTGGTGTCCGCATTTGTCCACTTGTCCATTGGAAAAATGGTGCTTCAGAGGGGATTCTGCTTCAAACTGCCTGAGCTTGGAAAAGAGAACGGTCATGTGGTTAGATGGCTCAATGAGTCAGTGCCCTGGCCTGCCACATCGAAGACTTCATTCAGGTCATGTCTTATGTCACAACTGTGATCTCAATCCAGTCTCCAGAGGACATCACAAAGCCAGTGATGTGTCAGGACTGATCGTTTCTAGAACCGGAACAGCTGGGAGTGCTCTAGCTCACTAATGAGGTACTCTCACAGAAGTGCTTTATCTGAAACCCAGCCGGTCAATAGCACCAAGGGATCCATGTCTGAAGTGGTTCATAGGTGATTTAACTGCACTACTCCTATTGACATTGAAGGGGGTCATGCTCTGACTTGGGGACCCAGCACAATGCCAACCTCCCCAAACCTGACCCTTGTAATCAGGTCCCATCAGGTTTGGGTGGGGTTACAAGGCTTTACTGTATTGTTGCATTAGCAGCCCAAGACCAACCCACCTCTGGAGAGCCGACTTTTCAAGTTTTCAGGTGGCAGACTCCATCCTCACTGGGCATGGAACTCTTTCAGCCTGTGCATAGGGAGGGCTTTTCACACACCTTAGGTAACATTTTCCACATTGATTTTCCAGTCATTTGCTGGCTCCCTCTTCTGGAGTTGTCACACATTGCTCCGTGCAGAGATTGGGGTAGTAGTGAATACCTGTGTCATTTCCCACATTCTGACAGATTGTCCATTTCTACATCCTTTCATCCGGGAACAGAGAAAATACCCAACCCTAGCCCTCAAAACACATGCACATCTGTATTTCAGAGAGTTATACCATCCTCCCTTCCCCATTATCATCAATAAACAGGCACATTATAAAATGTCTTTTGGTCTTGATCCCAGTAAAAATAGCAGTGAGGGGAAAGTTGCTTTTGGCTTAAGGTGATTGTCTTAGGCTAACATCAGAACTGAGAGCAAGACCAAAAGCCCTCATAAGCCTAGTCTTGCATGCCTTTCTTTATTCAGCAAAGAGCCCGGGTTCTGCCTTGCAGGGGACTCTCAACGTTGCATAAAGGAAAGCTTGAAGAGGGAAAAAAGATGGAGAGGAATAAGCCTGGAAAACTAGTGTTTGGAATGATGAGAGACAGTTTTGTTAAGGAGCAGTAATTAGGAGGTACAGAAACATAAGGGGTTAACATGTTTGCCTCTCACCTCTCCAGATGCAGCGTTCAATCCTGTAAGGTTACTGACAAAATTGAGTTCAGTTTCTCAGCCTATTTGCTAGTGGATGTTGGCTCCCAGGGTAAAACACCACTGACGGGGCACCATTATTAGAGTCTGCTCAGGAGAAACTCAGGACTGGAATATCAGGAATATATCAGATCAGAGCTGTGATGTACTGGCTAGGTTCGGTGGAGGCCCAGGCTTGGAGGAGTCGAAGGGAATGGAGCTATAACTTTACAATTGTGGCACTGTTGCATTGGTAGGACTGGACAGGAGCCAGGACTGGAACAGCATGGAGGACTGCAGCTCAGTCAATTTTAAAAGCAATTATTTCCTGAGGGGGAAGCGTGTCAGTAATCACGAATATACCCTATATTTTTCTATTTGACTTTGCCATCCATTCAGTCCAAGGCTCCTGAGCCCCAACTGTGTCAGTGTCCAGCAGACAAAGGCTAGGTGAACGCATTGTGCTTCATGCAGCAGCCACTAAGAAATTAGTTTCTACACACAGGGTGAGTTTTTTAAGGGTAAAAGTGCGATGCCTTGATAATGGCTAGAGAGGCAGATGTGGTAACAGCTTCTCCTTTATGAGCGTTATACCTCTCCGGTGCTTCCAGCTTCTGCTGGCCCAGCAGCAAGGTTTTAAAAGCAGATCTGCTTGTGAGGATCAGTTTTGCTGATTAGCAACAGTTTAAAATAAAACCAGGCCAACACTTTGACTGCTTTTAGCCAGCTCTTGTTGCTCAAAAAAGAAAATAATTTCTGTATTCATTTATAGAAGGAAATAATTACCTCATTTATGACATGGAGTTGATTTTTTTGTCCTGAACAAGAGGGAACTCTGCACCAACAGAGGGAATTTTAGAGAAAGGGGAAACAAGATTTGCATTTACGTGCTTCAATTAAATATGAAAAGAAGCCTATGGTGTTGTGGGTCTCTTCCCCTCCCTCTCCCCCCCCCCCCATATAAAATCAGATTGTGTGAAGGCTAAGATCTGATGTGGTTATTAAATGTCATGGATTCTTCTGTGTTGAAGGGGGAAAATGTCTCCCAAACCTTATTAGTGATAAAGCTTGTTGAGACTTTACAGTTTGGAGATATCTGGGGTTAGAGAGTTCTTCTTTCCCAATTGTCCTTGTAAATAGGTAGATGAATTTAAATTGTGGACTCAGGAAATCTGTTCTTCCTTCAGTGGCCCCGGGCAAGATAAAATCAGGCAATTTACATGGGTTAAACTGATGGATGTTAACAGCAGGTGTAGGTATAAATGATCCAGAAACCCTTTGTGTACATTTCAGCGATTGGGTCATATCTGAAATCCATTCCCAAATGGGCTGAAAGAGCCAACCTGGCATTTCTGTGTGGATGCCCATAGGTGACTGGTGCCACCGAATGGACCCTCCACCAGTATCCTGGGCATGTACAGGCTTGTTAACTCAGTTAGAATGAGGAGGAGGAGAATGGCATATGGATTTCTTTCTCTTGAACTTCTTCATGTGCATTAGCCTCTGGGAACAGCCTGGGCTACTACGGTCTTCCTGGCAGAACCCATTGATCCTAATTATAGGTTATAAAATTGACTCCTGAAAGACTAGAGAGGAGCTGTGGCAGAAGACAAGGATGGACACAGTATAGGGGTGCTCTGGCCAGACACCTTTTCCATCCACACTCCCTAATCTGGGTGCCATGGAAGGATTGGCATATAGAACGACTGTGCTGGGTCTCTGCCACCCAGAGAATCCTCAGGAAGCCAGTTAAGCGGCCTTTATAGCTCATAGCAGGGCCAAGTTTCAGGCCTTCAGTTTCTTCCTTGTGTTTGCTAGCACTGCAGTGTGAATAACCCTTATTACTCTCCTTCCTTAGAAGTTTTTAAGGTCAGGCTTGACAAAGCCCTGGCTGGGATGATTTAGTTGGGGATTGGTCCTGCTTTGAGCAGGGGGTTGGACTAGATGACCTCCTGAGGTCCCTTCCAACCCGGATATTCTATGATTCTATGATACAGTGAGGCCTTGGCTACACTTGCGAGGTACAGCGCAATAAAGCCGCCCAGAGCGCTGCACCTCACTCCCCGTCCACGCTGGCAAGGCACGTACAGCACTGGGTCTCCGCGGCGACCGTGCTGCTGGTACTCCACCTCCCCCAGAGGAATACTGTTTGTTGCGCCACCCCTGGTGCGCTGCGGCACCACTGTGGCCGCCCAATGCGCTCTGATTGGCCTCCAGAAGTATTCGTAAGTATCCCACAATGCCTGTTCTAGCCACTCTGGTCATCAGTTCAAACTCTACTGCCCTGGCCTCCGGTGACCAACCATTAGACCTGCCCTTTAAATTCTCTGGGAATTTGGAAAATCCCCTTCCTGTTTGCTCAGCCAGGCGTGGAGTACTCTCAGCAAATCTTTCCAGGTGACCATGCCTCCAGGCGCCAGGCGAGCCCCAGTATGGAGCAACGGAGAATTGCCGGACCTCATCAGTGTTTGGGGGGAGGAAGCTGTCCAGTCCCAGCTGTGCTCCAGCCGTAGGAATTACGATACCTTCAGGCAGATATCAAGGGGCATGAGGGAAAGGGGCCATGACCGGGACACACTGCAGTGCAGGGTTAAAGTGAAGGAGCTGCAGAGGCAAACGGCCGCTCGGGTGCTCCCGCCACGACCTGCCGATTCTACAAAGAGCTGGACGCGATACTTGGGGGCGACCCCTCCTCCACTCCGAGCACCGCCACGGATACTTCAGAGCGGGAGAAGGAGGAGGAGGAAAGTGGGAGTGAGGGTGCTGAGGCGGGGGGAGACACCTGGAATCCCTAGATGCATGCAGCCAGGAGCTCTTCTCAAGTCAGGAGGAAGGTAGCCAGTCGCAGCGGCCAGTACTTGGTGGAGGACAAACAGAAGAGCAGGTTCCTGGTAAGCGGCTTTTTTTTCGGGAAGGAATTTTTTTGGTGCGGGCTCTTTGGGCAAGGAGGGTTAAGACTGCATGCATGCCTAGATGCGGAATAGCGCATTGATGTGGTCTATCACATCGCGGTAATCGGTCTCGGTAATCTCTTCGAAAGTCTCATCCAGAACGTGGGCAATGCGCTTGCACAGGTTTATTGGGAGAGCCACCGTGGTCCTTGCCCCAGTTAGGCTAACATGTCCATGCCACTCTGCCGCGAGGGGCGGGGGGACCATTGCTGCACACAGGCAAGCTGCATATGGGCCAGGGCAGAAGCCGCATTGCAGTAGAAGACCCTCTCTTGCTTCCCAGGTCACTCTCAGCAGCGAGATATCTCCAGGATGGACTCCTGTGGAAAATGTGGGGACAGTGTTCAGTGTAGGTGCCCCCTGCAGCTATTGGCTCTCCCCAAGGCACAGAACCCCAGAGGACAGTGTGGCCATGAAACAATCAGTCCCCCTTGACCTTGTGCCTACTCACCATTTTGGGGCTCCTGTGGGTTATGTGAGCTCTCTTTGGGATGGGAAAATTATGCTATTGTGTAGACTGAGTGTGTCCTCCATAAGTTCAGGGGAATCATTACTCTGTCTGGTGTGAACAATGCTGCCTCTGTTAAGTGTTGCATTTTGCCTTTACAGATGCAACCTTGAGATCTCAGTAGTCCGTGTTATCACTGGCCGAGAGACTGGAAAGACTCAGAAAGAGGCCACGAAAAAGCAAAAAAGACATGCTGCAAGAAGTGATGCAGCAATCTCTTAAAGAGAATCAAAAAGTGGAGGGAAAGGGAAAGCGAAAGCAGGATCCACCAGGAAAACGCAGTGCACCGGCGGCAAAGCACGGAGCTCCGGCAGCAAAGCACTAATCGGCTGATAAGCATCATGGAGCGCCAAGCGGACTCTATCCAGGCGCTGGTAGCCATGCAGGCGGAGCACTACCGCCCCCCGTCCCCCCCACAGCCATTGTCCCAAAACTCTTTCCCTTGTGCCCCCATGTCACCTCCAACCCACTTTCCCCAACATCCAGGTTCTTATCGCCAGCAGCTGCCTCCAACACCTGTAGCTTCACCACCCAGCCCTGAAAACTATGACCCTTACCCACTGCACTCAACCCCCACCCTGAATTATAGCCATGCTGAAGTGCAGCACTCATTGCACAGCACTCCAGACAGGAAGGCTGAGTATGAGAACAGGACATATGCAAATCTATGATTGAACCGTTCCCCACCCCACCCCACCCCCTTGCCCTTTCTGTTTCCCAAGCAGTTGTGTTTCTTTTCAATAAATGAATTTTCTTTTCAATAAATGGATTTTTTGGCTTTGAAAACATTCTTTATTATTGCATAAAGTAAAAGATACCTGAGCCCAGGAAAGAAACAGGCACTGCATGTCAGCGTAGTAAACACAGATTCCTTCTAACATTGGAACCACTGACTTCACTCCCGTGCAGGGCACCAGACATTACTGATGGTTTTCAGCCTCAAATTGCTCCCTCAAGGCATCCCTAATCCTTGCAGCCCCTCGCTGGGCCCCTCTAATAGCCCTGCTCTCTGGCTGTGCAAATTCAGCCTCCAGGTGTTGAACCTTGGAGGTCCATGCCTGAGTGAAGATTTCACCCTTCCCGTCACAAATATTATGGAGGGTACAGCACGCAGATATAACCGCAGGGATGCTGTGTTCAGCCAAGTCCAGCTTCCCATACAGAGATTGCCAGTGGCCCTTTAAACGGCCAAAAGCACACTCCACAGTCATTCAGCACTGGCTCAGCCTGTAGTTGAACCGTTCCTTGCTGCTTTCAAGGCTCCTTGTGTAGGGTTTCATGAGCCAAGGCATTAACAGGTAAGTGGGGTCTCCAAGGATCACAATGGGCATTTCGACTTCCCCTACTGTGATCTTCCGCTCTGGGAAAAAAGTCCCAGCCTGCAGCTTCCTGAACCAGGCAGTGTTCTGAAAGATGCGTGCGTCATGCACCTTTCCGGGCCAGTCTGCGTTAATGTCAGTGAAACGCCCACGGTGATCCACAAGCGCCTGGCGAACCATATAGAAATTCCCCTTCTGATTAATGTACTCGGAGGCTAGGTGGGGTGGTGACAGAATAGGAATATGTGTCCCATCTATCGCCCCTCCACAGTTAGCGAAACCCATTTGTGCAAAGCCATCCACAATGTCCTGCACATTACCCCAAGTCACGGTTCTTCTGAGCAGAATGCGGTTAATGGCCCTGCAAACTTGCATCAACACGAGTCCAATGGTTGACTTTCCCACCCAAACTGGTTCGCGACCGATCGGTAGCTGTCTGGAGTTACCAGCTTCCAGATTGCAATAGCCATCCACTTCTCCACCGTCAGGGCAACTCTCAATCTCATGTCCTTGCGCCCCAGGGTGGGGGCGAGCTCCTCACGCAGTCCCATGAAAGTGACTTTTCTCATCCGAAAGTTCTGCAGCCACTGCTCATCATCCCAGCCTTTCATGACGATGTGATCCCACCACGCAGTGCTTGTTTCCTGAGCCCAAAAGCGGCGTTCCACAGTGCTGAGCATGTCCGTGAATGCCACAAGCAATCTCGTGTCGTATGCATTACGTGAGTCGATATCATTGTCAGACTCCTCACTGTCACTTTGGATCTTAAGGAATAGCTCAACTGCCATACGTGACATGCTGGCGAGATTCGTCAGCATACTCCTCAACAGTTTGGGCTCCATTTCCCGCAGACTGAAACGGAATACAGATCGCGCTGCACAGAAACCATTGAAAGATGGTGCCAAATGTGGACGGAAACACAGGGATTGCTGAGATGCAAAGCAATGCATCACGGGGTGTTGGGACAGGACCCAGAATGCCCCACACCCTACGCCCCCTTCCCATAACCCACGACACCAGAATGGGAAGAGGTGCTCTGTGGGATACCTGCCCAGAATGCACCACTCCCAATGCCGCTGCACGTGCTGCAAATGTGGCCACAACAGTGTGCTGGCAGCTCCCAATGTGGACAGACTGCAGCGCTTTCCCTACTCAGCTGTACAAAGGCAAGTTTAACTCACAGCACTATACATCTGCAAGTGTAGCCAAGGCCTGAGTGTGCAGGCAAGACCTGACCTGGCACAATTTTGATCTAGCAGGTAGTAGCTAGATAAACTAAAGGAGGGCTCCTTCTGCATAGCTCATCTGCTAGAAGCTCTGCTCCAGCTGAGCAAGTTGCAGCTATGCATTGAGCTGTTCTCATTTGAAAGCAGCCTGTACTCATATACAAGGGGAGGGAGATTCTAGTTCACTTTAGTCTGCTCTGGGCACATTGCCCTTAGGAAGTGGTCTGGACTGACCTCCATCCCAGCAGCTCCTGCCTGATCTGCTTGTACAGTCTCCAAGGGAAAATGGAATTGGTACTGGTTCCATCACATGCGAAATCCGAGCCTGCGTTAGGAATCCGTGGTGTCCTTCTGGAGCAGTGGTGCAATCGGGTTAGGGAGTGTGGGGAAGGTTATATTTGAACAGGATAATTGATATTAAATTACATGGGAAAGAAGAAATTGTAGACGGGTAAGTTGGTAAATATATCTATTTTTCATCGTCTGCACCAAAATGATTGAAGTCAGTGACAAAGATGATACATGACGGAAAATTGATAAAACATTGATGACAGAGGATTAATATTTCAGGAGGGGTCATATGCATTGTGTGGCACCCTTGGTAAATCTTTAGCCAACGTTGGATAACCTTGAGAGATGCATTTTTCAGTTCTTATTTATTTTGTGGCAAGGCAGGAGTGAGTGTTTAGGAAATACTAACCAGGGGGGATTTAGGCACTCTTGTTATCCCACTGGGGAAGTCTCATTGATGAAGAAGAGATCTGAAATTATCCATTAGGATCAGAGTAGCAGTTTGCAGAAAGAGCTACTGATTAGTTAGCATTGCAACAAAAATCTTTAGTGCAGCTGGCCTATTCCACAGGCAGGTGCAGGAAGCTGGGGTCAGGGCCTGTCTCCGTCTCCCTTCCTCCATATCCATTTGAGGTGCCATGAACTCCTTGGAGCACACCACAGGAGTGGTATCTGTGCTCATGCAAGTGCAGGGATTGCAGCTGTGACAGGTTCTTGAACTATTCGCCTGAAAGATTGCTCCTTGCCTGCTCCTCCTCTGTTAGCCATGGTCAGGGTGTGTCATAATTTGGCCCTAATGTGGAAATGGGCCAGAACCCCCCCAGAACTTTGTGAGATTGCCGTGACAGACCAAGCTCATCAGTATGTTAGAGTGACTGTGAGGGACAGACTGTATGGTGACAAGCTACTGTCCAGTAACTAATCTTTTGTGTTTGTTTAAAATTATTGAAAAGATCCCAGAAGGATGTTTTGGGCAATTGCTACTCTGCTCTGTGGCTTCTCTAATGTGGAGTTGTGCAGGGTTCTCCCATGTCTTACCTCCTTTCCATTCATCCCTTGTCTTGCGGGCCTGACACTAACGATGTACTTACTGGTGTCCAGGTTGTTTTTGGTGTTGATTTTGACCTGTAAAGCTCTAAATAGCCTGGGACCTGCCTATCTAAGTAATCGCCTGTCTCCAAGTCCCATAACTAATGCAGCTGTGGTCAGTAGGAGCACTCAAACCACAGCCCCCTGCTATAAAAAAGTGTGAGCTAGGAGCAAAGCATTCTCCATGAGGGAGCTTCAGCTGTAGAATCCACCCTTTTCCCCCTTGGTGACTTTCAGGGTATTCTACAAAGTCCATCTCTGTAGCCTAGGTTTCGAGGAGGGAGTAATCTGAGGATAGCTGGTATTTGGGGTCTGTTCAGGGTATTGTTTGGTGGGGGGTTCTAGTTGGTTATTTTTCTGTTTACTAGTAGAAAATGTAACATTAAAAAGGGGAGGGGGGATATAAACTGAGATGTGCAAAATGGCCTAGTGGTTTGGATGCCCATTTCCCATTTGTTTTAATAGAAACTGGGCAATTCAAATCCCTTTGGCAGGTTTGAAAATCTCAGAGGCAGTGCTAATAGTTCGTCTGTTGGACTTATCTCAAAATACATGTATAAATGTACTCCCTCGGGGAAATAAATGGTACTAGCAGCTAGAAACCTGTAATAGGGCTAGGGTGGGATTATTGTCAAAATCCTTCTGCTCCCATGAACCCAATGGTAAAATGCCCATGGACATCAATGGGAACAGAGTTAGGCCCATGCTGAGTGCTTTTAAACCTCCCACTTCTAAAGTGTGGAATTAATACTGAATTAAAATTCTTTTAAACTCAGCTTGGAGACTGGAAGAGGATGTTAGATCACAGAAGGATGGGCCAACCAAAGAAAAGGAAAGGAAGGCATGAGGCTGCAAGAAGGAGGCCTGGGTTTTCAGTTTGCCTTAGTTAGAATTGAGGGGAGTGTTACTGAAGGATTTAGGAAAGGACTTGCCAGCAACCCTCAAAACAGACAGAGAGTATGAGTGAAGAAATTAAGAGTAATACGGGAAGTTTGGGGCAATGGATACAACTCTGGCTTCCTAGACCCTGCTGAGTGGGAAATTCTTGCTGGTTTGTAGCTATTTTGAGGTAAAGAATTAATTTAGGATAACAGGAAAAACAATAAATCTGTCCCAAAAACTGAAGCAGTTGAAATGTTATTGCTAGGGGTGAAAGTAAATAATCATAGAATCATAGAATATCAGGATTGGATAATAATCACGGACCTGATCCTTATGCCACTGAATTCAGAATTTCCATTGACGTCAATCAGAGCAGAAGCCGGTCCTGTGTTTGTACTATTTATTCAGGGTGCATTTGGGCTGAATTTGTTAATTTTAGAAATAGTCACCCTAATGTACAATGCACCAGCGTTTGCATGGAACCCAAGTTAAGCTCTAACATACCGTACAATGTGCCCATGCAGGCATTAGACCTAATTCTCTTCAGTGACATTTAGAAGGAGCCTAAGGGGCCCTCTGTATTTGCTGCTCCATAGGTCTGCTTGTTTATTTGGAAATTTGCAGTGCCTGAACTTTTTTTGTTTTAATAAAACCTTTAAGAAAGTTTTTCCCTCAGATGAGGTGTGTTTTTTTGGAATGTAGGAGATTCTCTAGTGTGTTTGGATGTTCCATGAACACACATTATTATAATTATTATTTATTTGTACAGTGGTAGTGCCTAGGAGACCCAGTACTGGAGAAGGACCCTATTGTGCGAGGCCCTCTATCCCATACATATGGAATTGTGAATTAAAGGGCCATAGTTTCATCAAAGGAGGATAGTGACATCTTTCCTCTCATGATTTATGATGACCCCAGAACCCCAAGATGGCATTATAGGCCATTAACTTAAATTTCATTTTTCCTCAACAAATATAATTACTCAGTTTATAGCAATAAAAGAACAGGATGAGCTCTGTAGAAAGAGAAGAAGACACAAGGAAAAATAATGCCCTGTAAACAAAAGACACACACAAGAAATCATCTCTTGATTCCAGCAATCTCGCCAATTATCACCCTGTCACCAGCTTTCCCTTTTTTGAGAAGACAGTTCAGAAGGTGGTCAGGCAGCAATTTAGGAGATGTCTGGAATCTTCACATTTCCTCAATCCCTTTCAGTCTAGCTCTTGGCCAGAGTATAGTTCCCGAGAATGTGCTAGACTCACTGGCTGTTGATCTAATGATGGACAAAAGTCGGGTGTCCATCCATCCTGATTCTTTTAAATCTATCAGCAGCCTCTGCTCTCATTCACCGTGTGGTTTTATTGAATTTTCTGGGATCACTATCTGTAGAAATGAGTACAGCTCCTGAGCGGTTAGGTTCTTTCCTAAGGAAAGCCCCATCGTTTGATATTTTTTTCTCTTTTTTTAATAAAACTAGGTAACACATTAGCAAATGTATGCTGTCTCTTTGTCTGTGTATCTATACTGTGCCCACCACTGTGATTTCTGAGTCCCTATAGGGAACTATACTTCGCTGGTCATCTAGATTATCTAATAGTTCTTTTCATGTCTCATTTATACTCTTCTGTATATGGTTCTCCCCAGAGATAATATGCAGATTTCTATGGCAGCAGCCTTTGGAATTTCCCATCGCACTGCTAGACTCCCAGATAATGCAATAGGAATTCCAGTGTAAGAAGAGCCGCAGGCAATTCCAAAAAACACTTCTATGGATGCTTCCTCCCCACAAGTAAAAATTGGGAACAGAAGAGTGGGGAATTTGCACATTTCCACAATAACTCACTGATGTCTCTTTTTAGAAAAGTAGAATTTTGCATGCATCATTCACATGTCAGAGGCTGTTTTGCACAGAATCAGTTTCATAGAAAGGGGCAATATACCAGGAAATATTTTTGAAACGTGGGTACAACAGCTCTTTAAAATTATTTTTAATGATTGCATTGGATTCAGAAATGAATCACAGTGGTTGAAAAGATCCTACATTGGTTTCAAAAGACATCACATATCTGTGCGCTGAAGCAGGCTTCTTAATTTGTAGCAATGATGTTCTCCAGTAGAGTACAGATGTTTTATTTTTCACCTGGCTGTCAAATGTTTAGCAAAAGACAAGTGATCCATTATGGGGCCATATTAACTCTCCTGAGCTTCTTGTTCAGGTTACATGTGAGTGTGAGCATATAGACCCTGATTCAGCAAAGTACATAAGTGCCTGCTTAACTTCAAGCTTGTGTTTCAATCCAAAATAGGACTTGAGTGTATGCTTAAAGTTAAGCACATACTAAAGTAACTTTTTAATAGAGATTAATTTAAGCACATGCTTAAGTGGTTTGCTGATCCAGGGCCATAATCACACTGCCTATAGGTATCATTTTAGACTTGCTCTGGGCTGTGATAAGGCAAAATCTTTTGTGATAGTAAAGTGGTACCATTGCTGGGAAAAGAGGAAATTTAGTACCTCTGGTGTCCTGTGCTGAAGGAGAGCTAGGCATATCAGCTGTGACATGTGTGATTTGCAGAAGGGTATTGCTTTAGGAAGTTACAGTGTCATTTCAGGAAAAGACAGCAGAGACACACTTAGGGAAACACGGTGAAACTAGACAACTTTCCAGTCCACTCCCCAGCGCATTTGTAGTGTCCATTGCAAGGTTAGTGAAACAATAAAAAATACTGAGCAAAGAAAGTTAATCTGTGGTCCAAAGCACTTACATTAATATGTTTAAAATAATCACTGCAGACCTGTTGTCTCTCCCCCATCTCTTGTAACAGTGTCACTGAAATGCAATGACTAAAGCAGCCTGCCCCTTTATAGTTTCAACATTAATTCAATATCTTATTTCCAGCCAACACCTTATTAATTCTAGATCTTCTAATTTATGTCAGGCCAGGTACTCCAAATGTCCCAGTTATGCAAAGATCAAGGAGCACTTACTGAAAACAGCATGCAAATACTGCTGGGTGAGCATCAGCCCCTTCCCAGGAAACCCTTCACATCGCTGGCTGGAAGAGATTGTCATAGTCGCCTACTGGTTTGTAGAGTTGCATGACACAGTTCCAGGATCAAATATACTCCTGAGATTAAGGATTTCCAGCCTGCAGCAAAGCGTGGGGAAGCAAATGATCCTTTTTGCTGTTATTGCTTCTTGCTACGTTACTGACAACAAAATCCACTGTGTTATGATGAGCTAATGAGTGGCCTCCTTGGGAGTTCTGTAGCTACAGCCCTCAGAGACTTTTCCATGTTTTGTGTCTGACTAATATCGTTTGTGGAGCAAAATAGCATTTTACAAGCATTGAAAAATTGATGTCTCACATTTTGGACTTTTCTCAAATGTTACCACATATTTCCAGGTGATGGTATTAAGAGGCGTGGACACAGGAATTCCATTCTACCAATTCCTAGACCTAGACCCTCTCCTTCCCCTCCTCTATACACCTCCCAGAACTTACCTTCTCCCACCTAAACTGTTTTATCAGATATCATCTGCCCTCGTTATAAGGTTCCTCATTAGACGGGTTGTTCAGTCTCTGATGTAGAGGTATTACTATACACCCTGGTTTACAACATAAATCTCATAAATGCATACACCCTATAGTGGCATACGCCCCACTGTGCAATAACTCTATAACTGCAGTCACACTACACTGACATACGACAACTAACTGTTATGAGATGGCTTTAGAACACCAGACGCAACTGAAACCCTCTGGTCGACTGTCAGTGATATCACACCTATATCAAATAAGCTTCTCTACTTGTCTCTTTCTGAAATGATCAAGTGCCCTTGCTCATTGATTGAGCGATAGCAAGTACCTTCAAACTGTTCAAACAAGAAGCAAGAACTCTTGGTCATTTCTGAAATAGGCAGGCAGGAGTGTCCTTGTAAATTGGTTACGCACAGAAACACAGATGCTGCTGTGAGAGAATGGCATAGGTGCTCTCTTTTTCTCTGTGTGCCTCTTTTCAGTGCTGTGTCTGTGGTTGTGTTACACTGTCCAACTGGTATCTGAAGAATCTACAGTGCAAGGTAGTGTCTCTTTTGGGGGGCGGGGGGGGGGAAGGTGCTGAGACTGTTGGTATGTGCTGCCCTGTGATTGGTTGAAGGGGCTTCAGTATTGTGTAATGGCCGGTAAATGTACAGTTTTGATTGCCTTGCTTAACTTTACACATAGATTCCATTTCAGAGCAACAATAAGATACTCCAGGAACATGCACTGCAGAGTGATTATGATATTTCACAGAGGGTTTAAACCTATTTGGCTTTGTGTCTTGGAACACCCCACATGAGGCATGCTATAATTGCCCAGAAATTGACTCCTGTAATGTTTGCCTGTAATGGGCTGCCTATGATGCTTTATTAGAGCCACTCCTTAATAAAAACACCTGCTTGTGGGAGATTAAAGCTGCCAGTGTGAGAACATCTTCCCCCCCAAGGATTTCAATGAGCTTTGCAAGCATCCAGGAATTCAGACTCACAGCACCCAGTGGTGAAGTATTATCATTATTTGACAGCTGGCAAAATGGAGGCAGAGGGAGGTTAAGTGACTTGCCTCAGATCACTTGGCAAGTCAGTGGCAGAGCTGGGATTAGCATTCCGGTATTCTTGATTCCCCCACCAGACCAAGCTGTCAATCTGCCTTTTGATGCCTGGAGTGCAGTAGTGAGCTGTAAGCCCTACTCCAGAGGCACCCACGAAGGCTGCATGCGTTCACAATAACACAATTGTCAGTTTGAACTTGTAGAACATTATTGCCCATTAATTATTGATAGTTATTGTACCCTCTGGACAATAAATGATTGAGGTTACACACTGAATGGAGAATGAGAAGCCTGTGTTCTGTTTACAGCACAGCACAGCAGGGCTGGGTTGTTTTTTCCTCCTTGCCTTTCCTTCTCAGTAAGAGAGTCCCAGCTGAAGTTAGATAAATGCCAAGTCTCTGACCACAGTGAATGACAGAGTCACTGAGCCAGACAGTTCCTCATATGTAGGAGTCTCCAGAGGAATCCCGGTTTGGGGGGATCCCTGAATCTTGTGGCCTATAGCTGATAAATGGCCTCCTGTAATACAGAGCGCATGTAGGTTTGAGCAAGTGGTTGAGAGATGGAGGTGCAGTGTCAGATACCACACCCCAGCTCAGAAGCTCATCTTCACAGTAGTTGCTGCACGCTTGGCTCACAGCAACTAAAGTCCGTAGAGGAAAGTCTAGAATTCTATGTTTGGGGAAGGTTAGAAATGTAATAGATTTGAGACGCTCCTATTAATAACTGCTTCTTCCCTTTGTCTGTGCTGAACGACATGACCTGGTAACACTCATCTTTGGGTGGATGTGCATGTACCAGAGGATGTCGCAGTCACATGATATTTTGCACTTAAATAGCATCTTTCTTCTGAGGATCTCAAAGCACTTGACGTTCCTTAGGAGAACTGTTGCCCAGACAGAAATATGTACATTTTTAGTGAAAGGGTTAACAATGGCTGAGTTTGTTTGTTTGTGGTAACTTCGTGTTCACTGCAGGTTCATTTAATTGGTTTTTGACTTTATTGACTGGGTAACAAGAAACACTTCCTGCCTGGGTTGTGTTTTAAACCCTCACCCCTTCCACCCAGCCCTCATTGCTTAGGGAACGATGGCTGTTTGGAGACTGCACAAGTGTTGGGGATGATGTTGCAGAGAGAGAGAGAGAGAGAGGTTTTCATGTCAGTGTCACATTGCTATGTGCAGCAAGGATCCTCATCATGCCAGGTTCTGATGAAAGCATGGGCTAATACTGTCATCTGAGACCCCCAAATTTCATGTGACTTTCCTAAAGTCATGCAGTGAACCTGTTCCAAAGATGGCAGTAGAACCCTGGTGTCCTGACTCGTTTGTCTCTTCCATGAGAAGCTGTTCTCACTTCCTGGGAAGGATCTCACCCTTTACATAGTCTTATATGTAGTCAGACTTGTACAGAATTCTTTAATACTTTGTGCTGTATATTAATGACAAAAACTGACCAATTCTGCTAACGTGAAGGTGTATTTTAAATATTCTTGTATGTGTGTATACATAAATATTCTTTTAGTTTCATCAAGGAGAAGGATTTGGTTGGGGAGCTCGTTGTGCTTGGTCAGGTTGGGATTGACAAAGAAGTGATGTTCTCCACACTGACCTTAAACTAACCACGGGGATTTAGCCTCTGCAGCATTTCTTGGAGGCTTTCTGTTAGACCTCTTGCCTCTTTGGGCTAGTCTGCACTACAAAGGCTTTGCCGCTGTAGCTGTACCAGCAAAGCCCCCTACTGGAGACACAGTATATGCCAGCAAAATGAGCTCTTTTGCCAGTACAGTTAACTCCCCCTTCCCAAACAACAAGCTATTGTCAACACAAGGACTTTTTTGCAGATATAAGCCTGCGTCTAGACTGGGTTTTTTGCCAGCATAGTTACATTGCTTAGGGGGTTGATTTTTTCCACACTCCAACATGGCTATGCCAGCAAAACTTATCATCAACTTCACTCATCGACTGCAAAGTGGTGTTTGTGATATGGGATTGATAAAGCTGGTTCCATTCCTTCTCAGTCTATATCCTACCGATAAATGACTTTTCTGCTTTCTGGTCTACTGCAATCATGCAATCATTGCAGCACAAAATGCCCCTGATTTCTGTATTCTCTCCATATAGCCATGAAGGATAGAGAGCTATGGTGAGCATCCATTCTGTCTCCTCACCCAACGCTTTGTCTGGAGCTTGTTTCTACATTTATGCCCTATCTTTCCACAGCAGCTTGCTGAGACGCTTGGCTGAGGTAGAGATCTGGCACACCACGGAGATGATAATTAATCATCTCTGACGTCCATTTACAGATTGGCCTCGCCAGTTTTAGGAATAGCCAGGCTTAGGCGCACCATCACTTTCTTTTCTGAATCTAACTCCATTCACAGTATTCAGGAGCTGTAGGACAGTTACAGGAGGTGGAGAATGAGGCATGGGATGCCATTGGTATAAATTTACTCTCTCTGACGCTCTCCTGCCTTTCTCCATATGAAGTTATTAACAGCTGTGCAAAATGAGTGTAAAATGATTCCATTCTGATTTGGTAGCATTGTCACTCAATGTCACCCAGGTGCTGTTAACAGTTCAAGGTGCAAGCCAGTGGAGAGCCAAACCCACATTACACACTTTGCCCTCTCTGCAGCTGAAGTACTGCCTCTGGCAGCATGCATCCAACTTTACTGAGCCTGCAGTTTCATCCTGGACCTGTCTGTGCTTGGAGAATCTCCATCCCCTTTCCTTGGAGGATTTGGGGAGCAGTTTATTCACATGAAAGAGGTGGTCTCCTCTTCTAAACAAGGGACTAGGAATAGAATCATAGGATCATTATAGTGAGAAATGAAAAACACCTATTCAATCACAGAGTCTATTTCCCTGCCATAGTGAAATACAGTTCATTTATATGGGGATGTGTCAGATATTAAGCTGAGCTTTACACATGAGTAAACCACTTGACCATAACCATCTGTGAGCAAAATAGGACTCATCTTATACACTAAGCAAAGTCTGTAACAAAACATGTTTTTTCCATAGATTGCTAAGAGATATACTGATGTCACATGGAATAATCCTCAAGAACTATATAGTTAAGCCATGGGAAACAGTGGTAACTACATGATAAATGTTTCAGAGGAACAACCGTGTTAGTCTGTATTCGCAAAAAGAAAAGGAGTACTTGTGGCACCTTAGAGACTAACCAATTTATTTGAGCATGAGCTTTCGTGAGCTACAGCTCACTTCATCAGATGTATACCGTGGAAACTGCAGCAGACTTTATATACACACAGAGAATATGAAACAATACCTCCTCCCACCCCACTGTCCTGCTGGTAATAGCTTATCTAAAGTGATCAACAGGTGGGCCATTTCCAGCACAAATCCAGGTTTTCTCACCCTCCACCCCCCAACACAAATTCACTCTCCTGCTGGTGCTAGCCCATCCAAAGTGACAACTCTTTACATAATCAAGTCGGGCTATTTCCTGCATAGATCCAGGTTTTCTCACATCCCCCCCACCCCCATACACACACAAACTCACTCTCCTGCTGGTAATAGCTCATCTAAACTGACCACTCTCCAAGTTTAAATCCAAGTTGAACCAGAACATCTGGGGGGGGGGGGGTAGGAAAAAACAAGAGGAAACAGGCTACCTTGCATAATGACTTAGCCACTCCCAGTCTCTATTTAAGCCTAAATTAATAGTATCCAATTTGCAAATGAATTCCAATTCAGCAGTTTCTCGCTGGAGTCTGGATTTGAAGTTTTTTTGTTTTAAGATAGCGACCTTCATGTCTGTGATTGCGTGACCAGAGAGATTGAAGAGTTACACCTGTATTAATGCAGCCCTGTAAATAACTGTAAATAACTCATCACTGTAAGATCTTCTCTACCTTCGCCTTTCTTTTCTTCTGTCTTTATCCATATTTGCAATTTCCCACTCTCCTCCTACAAGCCTGACCTGTATCAACTGGATGCATGAGTTATAAGGTTCTTTGACTTGTTCCATTATTCCCTTTATCTCCATTCTCCTCACTACTTCTTCATTGTTTATAAGTAAGGGGATAGAAACTCTACAACCACTGCTAACGGTGGATGGTTCAAGTGCTCCCTCTGGAGCCCATCAAGGCCTTGATCAGTTAGGAAGGATCACTGATCAGTGTCAGAAAACCTGATCCTCCTCTCCTCTTATTGCTGGACCTATAGATCTTCTCACATCGGCACCCACAGTCTTACACACCAGTGTGTACCCAGGCACGCATGCACATATACTAATCCCTTGGGCTTCTCTTAGGTAACAAGTGAAATTCATTTAGTGCACTCAGCTTCATCCTCTCTGGGTGTTTGATGTTTGTCACCCCATCAACCCAAAGCTGGCACAGCTACCCTAAGTGTCTGCTCAAGCCCTGTCGCCACCCGAGGAGTTATTTACGAAGAAGTGTTATGATGATAACTCAGTAATGTTTCCAGTCACCATGGTTTCAGCTGTGTAGTTCTCATGCTTTATCCTGGGGAATCTCTAAACTACCCACACCACTGGGTATCTCTTAACGCCCCAAGCTGACAGAGATGTAAAGGGGTGAGATGAGGGACTGAGGAAGAGTAGAGAATTCTTAAGCAACAAGAACCTGCGTAACCTATTCAATTGATAATAGGAATCACTTGTAGCACTCAGATGTCACAAGAATAACATGGCTGTGTTACCTGAGCCAGTGAGGATTGTATTGCGTTGGCAGAACTGTGTAGAGGCCAGAACTGCAAAAGGATTAAAGTGCATCTGTGGAGCTGCGGTGTGGGGCCAGCACTGAAGCAGCAGGAATATTGCAGATCAGGTTTTGAGATGCATTGGCAGCATTACATGGGGGAAGCTTGCAAAGGTATGTGTTCCATCCTATGGACTGGATTACCTCTCCCTCTGGAAATACCCACAGAAGGGTCCCAGAGAAAGAAAATGTCTGTGAGGATCTCCTGGCAAGGTTTCACTCAAGTCATTCTGTGGGAGGAGATGGGATTTGCTCCACTACAGTGCAATGAGATGTGGTTCTTCGCCCAAGCCCAGAGGTCTGCTTGGGGTGCAGGACCATCCTTGTGAAGGCCCTCTCACTCTACGTTGGCTGTAGGACTCCCAGCACCCCCTGCTTCTGTGGTTCCAGTGGCTATCAGGGCTTCCTCGGGATTCAGATGCCCTAAGCTCCTTGTTAAAAGGGGATTGCTCAGTGTGGAGGTCTCTGCAAAAAGGACAGTACAGCCTGGCATGGCAGAAATGGGGTGAGTGCCATGGGGCTGGCTGACTGACCCTCCCCCTTCCACACAGGGCAGGGGAAGCCTTCATGTGGCAGGCCCTTTCCATGCGCAGATCTAGGGCACAGGAGCTGTGCCTCTCTTTGGCTCTAACCAGCAGTACCAGACTGACATTCATTAGCACCAAAATTCAAATTAAACAACACAAACCATTCTTCCCCTACAGGCTGCTAACTCATTGCTCCCCTGGGCAGTGATGCATTACATCACATGCAATTGCTCTTAACTATCTGTTCCCTGACACATGCCTCTCAAAGTGCATGTGTCCCCCTACCTAGGGACAAGCTGCATTGGGGGAGTGATTGAAGCAAATGAATGGGGCTGGGGAGGGAGGAAATGATATAGCGAGAGAGTGAAAACAAGTGCTGGGGCCTTCCTCCTCCTCCACCGCTGCTAGCTGTTGAAGTGGATTTACATCATAATCTCAAACTAAAGCCAAGTAGACTCTGGAATCAGTAGAAAGTGAAGCGCTTTCCCTAATCGAATCACACGCTGGTGTCACTTGTGAAGCTCTGCAAAGCAGAAAGAACTCTAGAGCCACTGAACCGCAAACACCGCCCCCTCCCCTTTATCAGATTGTTCCTTTATTTTCCATGCCTCTCTCGCTCTCCTTTTTGGCCATGAGCAAGATTTTTTTGTGGGGGAGGGCATAGGAATGCCCTGTTAGAGACCTTCCTCATGCTCCATGTCCTTCCCTCTTCTGTGCTTTCACTCCTTGCCCGCCCCGACCACCACTCGCTCACCGGTAGCTGAGGGAAAGGGAGAGGCTGAAAATCCACATTGGCTGGATTGCAGTCCCTTACTATTGCTCCTTCTGGGACAGGGCACCTCCTTTACCTTCTGTTTTTAGGCACATCCTGTGAAGCAATGGGCCTGACTTTGATCACGCACCAGTGTAAAGCGTAAGAGAAATTGGGCCCCAGGGGTGCTGGGGAGTGAACAGGGTTGCAGCTTTCAGGAAATATAAATGGTGTTTTTGCTAATCCATCATGCTCTGCTGCCCCTAGTTTAATACATGATGGTGCCTCGCTCCATCGGCGACTTCAGCCCAATCCTGTGCAGTGCTGAGTGTCTCTCAGGATCAGGTTCTGATCAAGGAGATGGACTCACTGTCCTAAAGGGCCTTTTCCAGCTCAGTCTTCTATATTTCCTCTCATCTTCTCCTGTCACTCACCCAGTCATTTCCAGGCATCTCCAACCATTGCACAGAATGAGCTTGCTCCTGCCACATGTCCACAAGTGAAGATGGTTTGTTAACAGTCAGTTTGGAGGTAAGAAGCAGATAGAATGAGATCTAGGAGTGATACATCACCTGCACCAGCCATGGACCGATCATGGGTCCCCAAACAGGACCCAGAATGGGGTTTCTATACTGCATGGCTGAAGGCCTGATTCTCTAGTGCCCTCTGGCCCCTTTGCTTTATTTGGGGAAGGCAGAGCAATCATAACCCCAGTTTAAATGGTCCCAAAAGGATTCCTTCAACACTGTGGAATCCTGAAGTGATGAAGAACTGCTGAAGTAGTTCCTATGGCACTCTCCTTCCAAGGCCCCAGTTCAGAGGATGTTTCCAGGTAAAGCTGGGAGGGTATGGATGGGGCATCCCTATCCTGAGCCCTGGGGACTATGGTTAGGTGGGTGCAGCACATCCCTGGAGTCAGCTATAAGCCACTTTTGTCCCCCTGGCCTCTTTCCCATGGACTTGTTCTGAGAGCCTCTCAACTAGTGCGGGGAATCTGGGCCAAAGTCTCCTTGCTGATTTAGATGGGTCAGCTGACTGCATCTTGTAATGAGAGTGCTCTGCCTGCCACCACGGCTGGCGTGAGGTTCAGCTGTCATGTAAGGCTGCCATGTAGAGAAGCCTCCATGAGGGAATTGGGGAGGTAGATGAATCAGCCATGTTCTGGAGACAGCAACACCCAGGTACTTGGGATGAGAGAGTAGTTAAGTCTCCAGACTCCATCACTGCTCAGCCTCTCTGCTGAGGCTGCTAATAAGGATACCAATTGCATTGGTTTATGTGACACAGACACCTGTCTACCAGGACTGGACGATACACCTGCTAACTCATGTCACACAGGCCTTAGCGCTGTACTTAGGAAAATGGGTCTCACTGATTTCCTCCTTCCTCTCGTCTTCAGGCCATTTCTTCATTCTCATCTTCTCTGTTCAAGGAAGGGCAGGGTAATAAACTTAAGAAAACCAGTCGTCCCAGCAAGTGTCCATCCCACACGCAAGCTCTGTGGCTTCTCAACAATAATAAATAGCATCATTTCATCAGGTCTGGCAATGGCTGACATGGCTAAAGAGGGGATGTGAGGATAGAAAATTGGCTGAAACTGGCTGTCCTGCCTTTCCATCAGCTCCCTTTTCAGTCTGGTTTGAAAGCAGAAGACCACCATGTGCCTCCAGCTCCTGTCCCATCAATCAGCCAGGGGTATAATTCCATTCCTATAGCCAGTTCCCTGACAGCAGCACAGCTATGGGAAAGAAGAGGAGGAGGAGATGTTGCTACCACCAGGTGCCTGCCAACTGCAACACAGAGGGGAAAAAGAAAAGGAGTACTTGTGGCACCTTCAAGACTAACCAATTTATTTGAGGGGAAAAAATCACTAATACTTGAACCTCATTGTATTTATTTTTGCATTTATTTTGTGTTTGGATTTGTCAGTACCATCCTTCTTATAACTCATCTCTACAAAAGACAAAAGCCACTTCAGCACTAATCAAACCCGGGAGACTGAAATCCCCTATCTCCTGAGCAGAGATAGCAAAGGCAGTGACAGGGTAAGCCTCCTCAGATGGGTCAATCAATGAGCCTTCAACCTATCCTGGAGGGGCCACTTTTAGGTGTGAAAGGTACAAAGTTCCCAGGCCCATTCAGTCCTTGGCTTTTCTGGTAAAACTGCAGATAAGGGTGCAAATGATTTTGCAATGTGGACAACTAGGAATTAAGAACTGGAATGAGACCACAAAAACATTTTGCACTGACCACCAAACAACCACCAGCTAGTAACACTGCCTGGTCACTACAGATCTGGGTTGAACCCATTCCCATTTTCGTGAATCACCATTCCCCTTTGCTAAAATAATACATTACCAAAAAGGGGGGAAATTACTTGTTGTCAGACTTGGCCCTGGAAAGTTCAATGAATGCTTCACACTGCCCCCCAACCCTACCATTCATCATGCAGAGTTTTAACACATTTCCTCATTAACCTTCCAAGCATAGCTGTGAAACACACACACCGGAGAGCCATTTCCAGGCAGAGCTGTGAGAGACGCAAACACCTTTTCAACTACCTTAACATTTCAAACCACTGGCTTGAGTTTACTCCACCACAGCCGACACAAGTACAGTTGCTCCTTTCACACTGCACCTATTGGGGGAGTGGATGATTTGGGGACATGGTAGCAGGACAATGGAGCTTTTCATGTTCTAGTTGACTGGTGTGAGCCTGGCTCTGGTTGGTGGTGAGCTAAAGTCATTGCCATTTAATGTATGCAGTGTCCTTGTAGCTGTGTTGGTCCCAGGATATTAGGCAGATCAATTGCTTAGGTGAAATGAATTGTGGGATTCAGTCCACAAATGGATACCTCTCCATATCACAACTGTCACAAATCGCAACCAGCACCCTAGCTGGCAGCCTCAGCAGAGGCCAAAGAAAGAATGGCATGAAAACCTGTGCTATCTTCTCACCTGAGAAGGTGGCTCCCCCAAGTGAGGCATCAGTCACATTGGCAGGGCAATGGATTGACCTAGTGTTGCTCATGGTGTATTTGTTCTGTAATGAATAGAGGACTTTGGAATCCAGGGCTTTCCTCTTGTCGGCTTTTCCCCAGCACTACAATTCATCCTCAGAAAAAAGGGAGAAAAACAAGCCTGTTATTTTTGTAAGGGAAGCCACAACCTGGGGAATGAATTGCTGTGGAATTATTTCCATTATCCAGGCAATCTCCAGCATAGCTTGTGTACAGGAGTTCTTGGTTTGTCCTTTTTCCATATACTGTATCCAGCATTATCGACATCTCTGCCTCACAGTCCCTTTTTCTCTGAGTTAATTTCTCATATTTCTTTTAACTTTTAACTTAATTTCTTTATATTGCTTCACCTTACAAATGCCTAATTAGGTTGGAGTGACTGTCAGACTTCAGAGTGTAGGTACAGATAATATATGCAAATTGTCTTGAAGTCCTGACAGTTTTCAGAGTAGCAGCCGTGTTAGTCTGTATCCACAAAAAGAAAAGGAGGACTTGTGGCACCTTAGAGACTAACAAATTTATTTGAACATAGGCTGTAGCTCACGAAAGCTTATGCTCAAATAAATTTGTTAGTCTCTAAGGTGCCACAAGTCCTCCTGTTCTTTTTGAAGTCCTGAGAAGCCCTGAAATAGAATGGACAAAGGCCTCCAGCTAACCCAATACACACCTGTTAAAGGGTCTTTTCAGCTGACCAAGGCTGAAAAGAACAAGCATACTGTTATCTGGCTGTGAGCCAGCTGCATCTTGAATTGATAAATTGGGTTAAGGCAAGGAGACTGTCATAAAGAAGCAATGGTTTAAAAGAGAAATGGAAAAGTATCTTTTTTTTTAATTCTCTCTCCATTATAATTTTATCTGTATCCTAAACATACTTACCAGACCTTTCCTGGTGTCTCAGGGCACTTGTTGCTGCTCAGACTTAATTTCCAGGAGGGAAGGTTAGATGTGGTAATGTAGCAGTCTAGTAGCTGATAAGTATTTCCAAGTGATTGCTGATCCTACTCTCCTGGCAGGCAGGATGTGATGTGTGTGTGTATGCCCCTCTGCACTTAAGTACATATGGCAAATCACTCTTGCAGTTAGGATGGGAGAAGATAAACTAATTTCTTCTTTAGGGATGCAGTGGTGTGATCACCTAACTGGGGTTGGGAAAGAACCTTCATGGTAAAAATGACCCTCATGGAAGACTGAATAAAGCTTTGCTTCTCCTACAGGTTATGCCTCGGAGTTTTCTTTTTCTTATATAATTTATATTATTATTTTGATTTTTAAAATAATACTGTAAGTGCACATAGCTCTTTACAATAGCTAACATATGTGGAATAAGGAACAAAATGGCTGACTCCAATAACTTACAGTCTAAAGGCACAGTGCAATATAATGGAGCACCACAAAGTGTCATGTGGTCTTTATAATGTGCGTACATCACAGGAGAGATGGGATTTCGGATATTTTTGGAAGGAGGAAAGATAAGATGCATTAAATAGGACTGTTCCTAGTGTATTTGTTTGTATGAAAGAAGGAACAAACTCAGAAGTGGGGAAAGGAAGCAGTCAGAAGAGAAGGTTGGCTGGACCATAGGGAGAGAGGAGGAGTACAAGGGAAGATGAGGTTGGAGTTGTAGGCGGGGATTAAGTTAGGGAGCCCTATGTGGAATCAGATATGGAGTGAGTGAAGAGAGTCAAGAAGACAGGTTCAAATATCAGTGGAAGAAAATAATCTTGGCAGTGGTGTTTTGGATAGAATGGTGGGGAGACAAAGAGAGATCAGGGAGGAGGCAGAGAAGGAGGTTACATCAGCTGATACTAGTCCATAAGAGGAAGACCCAGTATAAGATGTGGAGTGAATAGCAGGTCTCAGGTGGCAGTGAGCGAAGCCCCATGGTGGCCGAGACAATATTTTAAAGGAGGTTATATGTTTTCCTCATTGGAGGGGTGTGCTCAGTAAAGAAATCTGACTGATGAACGCTGGTAAAATCCAGTTGGCAAACGCCAGTACCTGGAAGACACCTGTGATACTTTTTGGGGCACCGAGGGCTGTGAGACACCTTGTTTGTTGCCACCTGGCTCTAGTGTGACGGGGTCTTGCCTGTGCCAGCTGAGTGTTAGCTCCCTAGCATAACCAGCCTTTCAGCCATTCAACCACTCTCTTCTGGGCTCCAGCCAGCTCAGCCTTTGCCCTGCAGGTTGGCAATAGATATACCCCAACCCCTGAATCCCTTCAAAATGTCCTCCTGTAGTATCCAGCCCCTGATAACTGGACAGCCACAGAAATCCCATATCCTTCATTCCCAAAGGAACAGCATACCCCAGTTTTCCCTTAGCCCACTGCTTCTGTATCACACAAAGCACTTGAGTTCAATTATAGTAAAACAAAAGGAGATTGATTTAAGAAAGACTAGAGGTTCAATGAGAAACACGAGTGGTGGAAACAAATGGCTATATATGAAACAAAATAATAAAATGTGAACTAGGGCCTACACTTATTAATAGCTACCTTTTCTACTGAATAAAGTAGATTCTCACCCCAAAGTTCAGTCTTTTGCACCACTTGCTAGTCCCAAGGACCTAGGACCCAGTCTTTCATGAAGCACCCCCGCTCATCAAGGTACCTCCTCAGTGAATGCTGAATCAATGCATATGGTCTTTTTCCATACTGAATAGTCTTTTGTCTTTATTCACAGACAGGGCCAACCCCTGTCTGCTATAATGCTCCTTTTCACTTCCAAGGGGTGTTGATTATTGTAGTTTGTCTTTGATGGTTTTCCGTTGATTTTTCTGGGTTGGTGCAAAGGTAGACAATTGAGCAATACATTATGTAATTGGCTAGCCAGAGAAGGGTGACAACTCCCTCCTGCTTGAATGGGCTAGCATGGAGATTTAGGATTCCCTGGTGACTCAATCTCATTCCAAGACCATAGGGACGTAATTTTCAATATAGTTATACTTGCCTTAAATATCACCTGTACTCACATCTCACAATGATTATGATGAGTATCAACAAGTTACAAGCTTTCAGTAGAGACCTTGCGTGCTACCCTTTGTGGATAAATACCATGAAAGCACCGTATTAGGTGTAGTGAGTTTGTCAGGTCAGAGGCAGGAATTGCTTATAAAGAGCAGTGAAACCTTTGCCAGTTGACACCAATGGGCTCTGTGTCACAACACCTTCCGTCATTCAGTCCCTAGTGGGGGGTGAGCATTAAATCCACGCTCAGCTTTCCTGTTATACTGAAATGTTTCATGATAGTCCACCTGACTGAGCCTCATTGCCTCAGATACAAGTGGTGGCGGTGAAGTGGAGGATTTGTGTTCTCTCACTGTTTGAGCTGATAGTCCCTAGTAACATGTGTAGAAGTCACAGATGCAGTAAGGGCAGAATAAGGCTCCTCAGTTTAGATAATATTTGTGTTATCAGTGGGTTATGGACTAACCAGCAGGATATAATTCTGGCTTCTGACCTGCTGCCACGAGGCCTGAGGCCAACTCTGCTTCCAGCCAAGGAGAGAAATGCAGCACACCATTTCTGAAAAAGTAAAGGCCATAAGAAATTGTTGGTCAGGGAATTGCTTTGCTCATTAAGCCTCTTCCTTTAAGCAGTGCTGTATCTCCTCCTGTGCTACAATGCTATTTCTGCTACCTGAAACTGGCTCTCATTGCATTTAATACCATCCTCTTGGCCAAGTCCTAGTCCCATGGAAGGCAATGGGAGTGTTGGCAGTGATTTCAAAGGGACCAGGATTTGGACCTTTATGCAAAATGCTTGCAGAAATAGATGTTATGTGTAACCAATAATTTCCTCCTTTTCCATCTCCCCTGGAATGGGCTTTGAACTAGGTGGGCTTCATTTCTTTTTACACAAAATGCTCACTGTTTGAACACTCTCTGAGTGAGGACAGTGAGGATTTGGGCCTCAGTCACCATAGCAGCTCAGCTGTGCAGTGCTTCGGCTAGGAATGGAAGTCAAAGTCCTCTTCTGCACTGAGAAGCACAGTCCTGGAAAGCTACCCACATGGGTTTGGTGAGGGTGGGGCTGAAAGTTGCAGTGGGGAGAGTTACTTCAAGTGGGAGTGGCCACCTCTCACGGTGTGCTATGCAGAAACAATCAATCACGTGGATTTTCCTTGTTTCTGCTGATAGTTGACTCCTGCACAAACTACCGCTAGTGGCAAGAGTCTTGTGTGATGTGTTGTGTGAGCCAGGCTAGTCCCCAGATTGATAGAGCTAGCCCCTAGACAGGGGCCAGGAACCACAACCAGTATGGCCTTTAGCAGCATAGTACTGGCAAGAGTTCAGGAATGCACTGTAGGAAGAGAGGCCCTGAGTACAATTGTGCAGGAACCCCACATCCTATTTCTGTGGATAGACATACTGCCCACGGGGTTGAGTGTACTCTTCATCCACTGTTGCCCTTGACAGAACCGGCAGAATATGCTCATGCCTAAAGTTGCTAAACTAGTTCCTCCTGTCCTGCCGCTCTTGGGAGACAAAGCCCTATGCAATCCAGTGCATATTCTGACTGGATATCACAGAGGACACTTTGAAGGGACTCAGGGGTTGGGGTACGTACATAGTTCCACTACCTAGCCCCACCTCAGCCTGAGCAGCCGTCACAGTGAAAGTCCTTCTAAGCCCCTATATAGTCCTGGTCTGGAGCAAGCTCAATCACTCTGTGAGGATGCTGCATGCACAGTTTGGTCAGCACTAGGAGCAGTGAGAGGCTCTAGCACAGAGGTGGGCAAACTATGGCCCATGGGCCACATCTGGCCAGCAGGACCGTCCTGCCCGGCTCCTGAGCTCCTGGTCCCCAGTCCCTCCTCCGCTGTCCCTCCTGCCCCGCAGCGCCCGCCCACCTCCCAGGCTTTCCAATAAGCCTGTCCTGCTGCTCTGAATGGCCTGGTAAGGGGACGGGGGGGTTGGATAAGGGGCAGGAGGTCCCGGGGGGCAGTCAGGGGACAGGGAACGGGGGGTTGGATGGGGGTGGGGTCCTGGGGACTTGGGGGGGACAGGGAGCAGGAGGGGTTGGTCAGGGGGTGGGGTCCTGGGGGGGCAGTTAGTGATGGAGGTCCCGGGAGGTCAGGGGACAAGGAGTGTTTGAACCCAGTTATACTTTTACACTGTTTGCGGTGGCACGGCCTTCCCAACCCGGCCCTCCATACTGTTTCGCAATCCCAGTGCGGCCTTCGGGCCAAAACGTTTGCCCACCCCTGCTCTAGCATGCTCATTGAGGACAGAATCTCTGGAGATGTCAGTTGTCAAGCTCTAGTAAGTCTCTACTGAGCATGTGCAAACTGTGTTGGTTTTTTCTTTTCAAAATCTTATAAATTTAGCTAAATTTGTGTGGATTATCAAGGGGAGAGCAAAAGGCACATCCCTCACACAAAAGTCATCCCCTCCCAAATTTTAGGTTGCTCCTCCAAAGCATGAGAGTATTTCAGAGAAAAGGGGACAAGAATTTTTTTTACATAGGCAAACAACTTATTTGTTCCTAGTCCTTCGCTTAGAAATGGATGAATCATTTTCAGCTGGAAAAAAAATTAGCAGACACCCAGAATAAAAAAAATTAAGTCCAAACAGTTAAAGTTTGGTTAAGTTATAAACAACTGAAAACAAGGTCTTAGAATGGGTAGTGTCAGGCAACCTTAATAATAGGAGGTGCTTCCAGCCCCATTGGTAATACTAGACCTGGGAATTTACATGGTGACACTTACACGTTGTGTGTGTGTGCTTGTTTATCTGATTTTGCTTATTTGAATGTTTTGCAGCTTGGATGTTCAAACTTGGATTCTTGACATAAAATTAATAGACCATTGTTTCTAATCCACTAGTACTGCATCATTCGTGATAAAACGGCATATAGAGAGAGAACACATAGGAACGGCCATATTGAGTCAGACCAATGGTCCACCTTGTTCATTATTCTGTCTTCTGACGGTGGCTGGTGTCAGATGCTTCAGAGGGAATGAACAGAACAGGGCAATTATCAAATGCTCCATCCCCTGTCATCCAGTCCCAGCTTCTGGCAGCCAGAAGCTTTAGCACCCCCAGGGCATGGGGTTGCATCCGTGACTATCTTGGCTAATAGCTATTGGTAGACCTATCCTCCATTAGCTTATCTTATTCTTGTTTGAACCCAGTTATACTTTTAGCATTCACAACATGACCTGGCAATGAGTTCCACAGGTTGACTGTGTATTGTTTGAAAAATTATTTCCTTATGTTTGTTTTAAACCTGCTGCCTATTAATTCAGTGACCCCTGGTTCATGTGTTATGTGAATGGATAAACATTTCTTTATTCAATGACACCGTACCATTCATGATTTTACAGACCTCTATCATATCCCCCCTTAGTCATTGCTTTCTAAATTGAACAGTCCTTTCTAATCTCTCCTCATATGGAAGCTGTTCCATACCCCTAATAATTTTCTCACCCTTCGCTGTATCTTTCCCAATTCTAATATATCTTTTTTCAGATGGGATGACCAGAACTGTGTGCAGTATTCAAAGTTTGGACATACCATGGGTTTATATAGTGGCATTATGATATTGTCTGTCTTATTATCTATCCCAGTCCTAATGGTTCCTGAGTAACAGCCGTGTTAGTCTGTATTCGCAAAAAGAAAAGGAGTACTTGTGGCACCTTAGAGACTAACCAATTTATTTGAGCATAAGCTTTCGTGAGCTTATGTCAGCTTTTTTGACTGCTGCTGCACCTTGAGCAGATATTTTCAGTGAACTATCCACAGTGACTCCAAGATCTCTTTTTTTAGTGGGAGCAGCTAATTTAGACCCCATCATTTTGTGTATATCATTTGGGATTATGTTTTCCAATGTGTATTGCTTTGCACTTATCAACATTGAATTTCATCTGCCATTTTGTTGCCCAGTCACCCAGTTTTGTAAGATCCCTTCGTAACTCTTTGCAATCAAATTCGTACTTAAGTATCTTGAATAATTTTGCATCAGCTGCAAACTTTGCTACCTCATTATTACCCCTTTTACCAGATCATTTATGAATATGTTGAACAGCGCTGCTCCCAGTACAGATCCTTAGGAACCCTGCTATTCATCTCTTTCTACTGTAAAAACTGACCATTTATTCCTACCCTTTGTTTCCTGTTTTTTCACCAGTTACTGACCCATGAGAAGACCTTTCCTCTTATCCCATGACTGCTTACTGTGCATAAGCATAGGTACCAACTCCATGGTTGATAGGCGCCAACTTCCCTGCTTTCTCCTGGGTGCTAGACACCCTCCCTCACCCCCCGGCCCTGCCCCCACTCCACCCCTTCCATGAGGCCACACCCCTACCCTGCCCCCATTCCAACCCCTTCCCCAAAGTCCCCGCCCCAACTCCACCCCCTCCCTGCTCCTATTCCAACCCCTTCCCCAAATCCCTGCCCCGGCCTCGCCTCTTCCCCATCTCCTCCCCTGAGCGTGCCATGTTCCTGCTCCTCCCCCATCCTGGAGCTTGTTAACGCCACCAAACAGCTGTTTGGTGGCAGCCTGGCGGGAAGTGCTGGGAGGTAGGTGGAGGAGCAGGGACGTGGTGTGCTCAGGGGGGAGGTGGATGAGGAGGTGGGGCAGGGGAAAGGAGAGCTTGGCTGCCAGTGGGTGCAGAGCACCCACTAATTTTTCCCAGTGGGTGCTCCAGGGCTGGAGCACCCATAGGGAAAAAATGGTGGATGCAGAGCACCCACCAGCAGCCCCCCATTAACTCGCCTCCACTACCGCAGCACCTTCCGCCTACTGGCGGGTCCTGCAGAACAGCGCCTCCCCCTCCCTCTCTGCACTTCCTGCCCACCGCAATCAGCTGTTTCACAGCCTACAGAAGGCTGGGAGGGAGGGGGAGGGAGCAAGGACATGGGGATGGAGCAGGGTGGGAAGAGGTGGGGCATGGGTGGGTCCTTGGGGGGAAGGCGTGGAGTGGGGGCAGGGCCTGAGGTGGAGCCAGGGATCGAGCCCCCCCGGCACTTTGAAAAGTTAGCACCTGTATGCCTAAGGCTATATCTACACTATAGCTTATGTCAGCAAAATATGTCACTCAGGGGTGTGAATATTCCACCCCCCTAAGCAACATAAATTTTGCTGACATAAGCATTCGTGTGGACAGCGCTATGGCGGTGGGAGAGCTTCTCCCACTGACATAGCTTCTGCTGCTCACAGAAGTGGGTTTTTTATGCCAACGGGAGAGCTGCCTCCCTTCAGCATAGAGCGTCTTCACCAGATGCACTGCAGTGGGGCAGCTGCCCCACTCCAGCGCAGTATGTATAGACATGGCCCAAGAGCCTTTGGCGAGGGACCTTGTCAAAGGCTTTCTGAAAGGCCACCTACACTATATTCACTGGATCCCCCCGCCCAGATGTTTGTTGATCCCTCTCAAAGCATTCTAATAGATTTGTGAGGCATGATTTCCCTTTACAAAAGCCATGTTGACTCTTTCCCAATATATTGTGTCCATCTATGTGTCTGATAATTCTATACTTTACTATAGTTTCAACCAATTTGCCTGGTACTGAAGTTAGGCTTACTGGCCTGTAATTGCCAGAATCAGCTCTGGAGCCTTTTTTAAAAAATCAGCATTATATAAGCTATCCTCCAGACATTTGGTACAGAGGATAATTTAAGCAATAGGTTACATGCCACGATTAGTAGTTCCGGCAATTTTATATTTGAGTTCCTTCAGAATTCTTGGATGAATACTTCTGGGTCTGGTGACTTATTACTGTTACAGGTATGCTTCCTTTTCAGCCTCCAGCTGCTGCATTTGTCTTTGGTGAGGAGCTTTCTCCCTTTCCTCGGCTGCTTTTTCCCATTTGGGCAAAGCTTGCTTCTCCGTTACTTGGATATCAGCCAGCTTTGCTTCATTTTCAAGCCTCTTTTCATTGGCTTGCATCTGCAGATGGACAGCTTCTGTTGTTGCCTTAAGTTCTCATGTCAGACCATGGTCATTGATCTTTTACCTTTAAAACTCTCAATATCAAATTTAGATTCTGAAATCTGTGGGGTTCTGATCCAAAGCCCAATTGACGTGGTTCTGTGGATCTTGTTCTGACTCACCAGTTTGACCTTGCCTAGTGTGGGTCACAGCTGAGAATGCCAAATTCAGGACAGACTGATAAAAAACAGGCAATCACTCCCCAGTACTGGTGGTTATACTAACTTTGGAGTTCACCAAGCCAATAACAAAAGTGACCTCCTGTATCATCACACTGGTTAGCAAGAAGCTAAAAACACAGTCCCTTTCAGCCCAAGTGCATGGAAAGTTACTGGCAAAAGATGAAGTCTTAAATCACATGTCCTTATCACATGTCCTTACATGCCTTGCTGAATCATGGGGCAGCCATTGCCTCACTGGTCTCTGAAATGTCTCCAGGAGGGGCTCACTGAGTGAGCTGATATCAAGCAGGCTGGCTAGTTTAGATGCATATCTGTCCTGGGGCATCACCCAAGAAAATAACATGTTTGACATACAAGCAAGTAGCCAATATTCATTACTTCTGATACAATGATGATACATGGATTCAAACGGCATAATCCATACTTAACAGATTATAACTTTTCCATTGATACCTCACATGACATACTTTGTACAAGACTTATTGCAATGTTGTGGTGACTCTATTAGTGTACCTAGTTATCTTCCTTTTTATACAGCATCACAGTTAGTTTTTGTGTCTTTTGCTAGTTGCTCTTCACATTCTTTTTTGGCCTGCCTAATTACATTTTTACCCCCGACTTGTCAGAGTTTATGCTCCTTTCTAGTTTTCTCTGTAGGATACGACTTCCAGTATTTAAAGGATGACTTTTTGCCTCTAAGTGCCTCTTTTATTCTGCTGTTTAGCCATGGTCGTATTTTTTGGTCCTCTTACATTTTTTTTTTAAATTGGGATATACATATAGATTGAGTCTCTATTATCATGTTTCATTTCCATGCAGCTTGCAAGCATTTCATTCTCATGATTGTTCCTTTTAATTTCTGTTTAACTAGCTTCCTCATTTTTGTGTAGATCTCCTTTTTGAAGTTAAATGCTACTGTGTTGCAATTCTTTGAGGTATTTATCTCCCCTACAAGAATGTTAAATTTAATTACATCCTGGTTGCTATTACTGAGTGGTTCAGCTATATTCACCTCTTGGAGCAGATCCTACGTTCCACTTAGGACTAAATCAAGAATTGTCTCTCCCCCTGTGGGTTCCAGGACTAGCTGCTCCAAGAATCAGTTATTAATGGTGTCTAGAAATTTTATCTCAGCATCCCATCTGGAGGTGACATGTACCCAGTCAATATGTGGATAGTTGAAATGCCCCATTATAATTGAGTTTTCTGTTTGTGTAGCCTCTCTAATCTCCCTGAGCATTTCCCAATCACTGTCACCATCCTGGTCAGGTGGATGGTAGTATATTTCTGCTGGTCTACTCTTGTTATTCAAGCATGGAATTTCTACCAATAGAGATTCTATGGTACAGTTTGACTCATTTCACATTTTTACTATATTTAACTCTATGCTTTCTTTCACATATATAGTACTACTCCCCCACCAGCACAACCTACTCTGTCATTCCTATATATTTTGTACCCATGTCCCATTAATTAGCAACGTTCAACCAAGTTTTTGCGATGCCTGTTACATCAATATCCTCATTTAATACCAGGCACTTCAGTTCACCCATCTTAGTGTTTAGACTTCTAGCATTTGTATACAAGTATTCACAAAATTTGTTAATATTTAGTTGTCTGCCTTTATGAGATGTAATTGAATTCTTTTTTGTTTTACTGTTTCTCTTCAAAAACAGCGAGGAGTCCTGTGGCACCTTAGAGACTAACACATTTATTTGGGCATAAGCTTTCGAGGGCTAGAACCCACTTCATCAGATGCATGGAGTGGAAAATACAGTAGGCAGGTATAAATACACAGCACATGAAAAGATGGGAGTTGCCGTACCAAGTGGGGAGTCAGTGCTAATGAGGCCAATTCAATTCGGGTGGATGTGGCCCATTTCCAATAGTTGACAAGAAGGGGTGAACATCAACAGAGGGAAAATTACTTTTTGTAGTGCTAAAGAGGCCAATTCAGTCATGGTAGATGTGGCCCATTCTCAACAGCTGACAAGAAGGTGTGAGTATCAACCAAGGGGAAATTATTTTTTGCAGTGACCCAGCCACTCCCAGTCTTTATTCAGGCCTAATTTGATGGGGTCAAGTTTGCAAATTAATGCTGGTTCTGCAGTTTCCTGTTGAAGTCTGTTTTTGAAGTGTTTTTGTTGAAGAATTGCCACTTTTAAGTCTGTTATTGAGTGTCATGGGAGATTAAAGTGTTCTCCTACTGGTTTTTGAATGTTACAGTTCTTGATGTCCGATTTGTGTCCATTTATTCATTTGTGTAGAGACTGTCCGGTTTGTCCAATGTACATGGCAGAGGGGCATTGCTGGCACATGATGCCATATATCACATTGGTAGATGTGCAAGTGAATGAGCCCCTTATGGTGTGGCTGATATGGTTAGGTCCTATGATGGTGTCCCTCAAATAAATATGTGGATATGTTTCTCCTCAGTTCCTACCCATACTTTATCAACTTCTATCCTCTCTTTTTTACTAGGATATAAAGAATCCCCTTTCATAAATCCTCCCCTAAGGGATGTCTCTGTCCAAACCATGTGCTCCTTCACATCTGTTGGTTTCCCTACAGTTCTTAGTTTAAACACTACTCTGTGATCTTTTTAATTTTACATGCCAGCAATCTGGCTCTGTTTTGGTTTAGGTGGAGCCTCTGCTTCCTATACAGGATCCTCCTTTCCCGAAAGGTGCTTCAGTTCCTAATAAATCTAAATCCCTCCTCCAAACAGCATTGTCTCATCCACATATTGAGATCGTGCAGTTCTGCCAGTCTAACTGTCCCTGCATGTGGAAGTGGAAGCATTTCAGAGACATGGAGGGCTTGGACTTTAATCTCTTATCTAGCAGCCTATATTTGGCCTCTGGTAGGACCTCTCTCCTACCTTTTCTTAAGTTATTGGTACCTCCATGTACCACCACCTCTGGCTTCTCCCCAGCACTGCACATAAGTCTATCTAGATGTCTTGAAAGGGCCACAACCTTCAGACCCAGAAAACAATTCACCATGTGGTTCTGCCTGTCATCACAAATTATATGCCTAATAATCTATATAATCACAAACTATATTCCTAATAATTGGGTTCCCCTTCCACAGAGAGGTATCCTTAGTGTGAGAGGATACCATGACATCATCTGGGAGGAACCATGGGATCATTTCCTCCACTGCAGCTTGATGTTGTCCTTCCCCAAGACTTTCATACTCCTCAATAGCAAAGTGGCTGGCAGGTGGGGGGTTGGACCACTCTACTGTGTCCCAGAAAGTCTCATCCACATACCTGTCCATCTCCCTTAGCTCCACCAGTTCAGCTACTCTGGTCTGAAAAATCCATAGTTGGTCTCTGATGGCCATGAGTTGCTTGCACCCAATGCACATGTATACCATCTCCCCACAAGGTAGGCAATCATACGCTGCAGTCAGTTCAATAAACTAGATAGCCCCAGTTCCTTCCCACTGCTAGACTTCTGCCCGCATTATTTTTACTTTTGAAGGGTTTTTTGTTGTTGGGTTTTTTTTTGGGGGGGGGGGGGTATTTGCCTAAGTTTAAAGAATCTTTATTAGATGTATCTGGCTCTCAAGCTCCCTCACAGAACTCCTCTGTTGCTGCTCCCCACTTGCTCTCTGTGGTAGCTGAGGAGCTGGCTTTTTAAACCCCTGTTCTCCCTGAGATAATCCTGCCCCCTTGCCAAGGGATCCTAAAGGGATTAGGGAGCAGAGTTTGGCTAGGCTCAGCACACAGACCGCACTACAAAGTTCAGTCAAGCAGGCTGAGGGCAAGCACACAACAACAAACAGGCAACAAACTTACTCCAAGAGTCACACATTGTCTTAATGTGTTAAAATAGTATTCTCTATGTGTTTTGCCCCTTGGTAAGCACTTTTGTAGGCACAATAAATAAATCTTCAACAGGAAAAGCATCTCCCATCCCCAGGGTGCTCTCTGGCCCAGCTGAAGTAACTGTGAAAACACCTTGTGGGTGGAAGGATAATCTTTGAGTTTTACCTGTCTCAAACTGACAGGTGGGAAGGTGCTGCGTTAACAATTCACCATTGTTAAAGTCAAATGAGTGCATTCAGACTGACGTTTGGGGGACTTCTTCATGCATCTCCTGAGAAACTGACGGCTGACATTTTCGGAAGTGCCTATGGGAAAGTTGCTTGGGCTGTTTTGATCTTCTTTGGTAGAATGATGCCCAAGGGCCACAACACAAAAAGACACCTACTGTCTCTTCCCAGAGTTTGGGAGAAACCCTACACATTGTAACAAGAGATCTCGGGGCTGGATGGGGGCCTCACAGTAGTGACTTCCCCTCTAGCTGGAGTATACACTGCAGTGGTTAAAGTTGCAGAGCTCCCCCTGGTGCTGATTTTTTACTATTGCAGAACAGCAAATAGGAAGGGAGTTTTTAATCAAGCTGGTCTTACTGCTTTTGAGGTTCTTACTTAACCAAACAACTGCCATGCCTTTTAGCTGAGACCAGCCCAAACTGAAATGGTGCGGCTCAGAGAAACAACAGAACTGCTGGCACCAGACGCCCCATTGATCATTCAGGTCCATCATTGTTTTCTGTGATTCATTAATAACTGTGGCAGGAAAAAACCCAGTGGAAACTGAGAGCTGTTTCCTCTTCGTTTGACTTTGCAACAGGGCAAAGCTTTAAAATTACAAGCCAAAACTTGTCATTAGCGTTAGCGGCCGCTAACTGATGGGTCCAATAAGGTCTGCAGTAATATCCCATTAAGCTTCTCACTCCGCATCCAGTTATGAAGGGGATCCACCCGGCTTGTCTGCGTGCTGGGAGGGGGGCGGGGGAGGAGGGCAACAGCTGCCTCTTCTTACTCGGCATTTAAAAACCCAATACACTTCACAGTCCCCGTGGCGATGCTGTAAGGATACCGCCAGAAATGTACGGAACCAAGTTAGTTGCTTTAACAATTTGGAGGGGAGGAGAAGGTCAAAATAACTGGGGGGAAGGGACGTGGCTCTGCAATAAATACGCCCAGATTATTATTAATTATTATTATTTATTTCGAAATCAGGACAGACATGCGTGGGCTGCGTTAAACCACGGCGAGGGTTTCTCCTTTGAGAAGGCGGCACGCCCACAACATGCCGCTGAGCGCTCCGCTTCTCCCGAGCAAGTTTGACCGGTCAGAGCTTTCTTTCTTCCCCCTTAGTTTCCGGCTGGCAAGCCCAGCCTGCGCGGGTCCGCGGAGCCCCTTCAAAAGTAAATAAGGGGAAAGAGCCAGGTGCAGCGCTCGTCGCGTCCTCAGTCCCAATAACCAGCCAGACGCAAGGGCGAAACCTGACCCTGGGATCCCCCAGCACCGCTGGTGTAATTGCTGCCCGCTGTACGAGTGCCCCTCCGTTGTAACTCTTCGGAAAGTTTTGGGAGGAAACGTGCTCCCAGCAAGCGTGGGATTGCATTGAAGGCAGGGGCAGGGGAGTCTGGTATTAGGGTTTCTTTCTCTCTCCCCCTCCCCCCCATGATTGCTTGCGCTCCTGGGCTGTATATTTACGCTCCCCGTTTCAGCTAAACTCCCCCGGAACCAACACGCAGCTAAAGAGATTCGCCCCCAAGCAACCCGCAGGCTCGCGGGCCTGGTCTGGCGCAGGCACGAGCTCTAGCGAGCCCCTTGCTCTGGGGAGGTGGAGGTGACCCAAACTGTACAAGTTGCAAGCAACTGTCGAGCTTCCTCGGTCCTAACCCGCCCTGCATGGCGCCAGCGCAATCACTTCATTCGGCCCTAGCGCGACATCAAGGGCGGGCATCGGATCGCTGATAACTCCGGCACCTTCCCCGCCCTGTAGAAGGCCAAAGGGAAACGTGGCTATCTAATCTGGCTGAGCGGGAGGCGGGCCGGGGTGTCTGGGGAATGTACAGAGCGTGGGCCTGATTCTCCTGCCACTTACTCCAATGCCGGAAATTGAAGACTCAGGCCCGCTCCTGCCCTTTTGCTGTCCCCCCGTGTGGGGATCGATCAGAGAGATGGGGGTAGGTATAAGGGAGGAGACGAAAGGGAACCTGCTCACGAGTCTCCTTGTGGTTCCATGATGATCCAGTTCAGGAAAGTTAGGAAAGAGAAATAGATGCCAAGGGGAGACAAACGAAAGAAGCCTCCCCTCCACCGCCCCCTGTTAATCAAACAAAAGAGGCTTTGCTTGGACAGAGACCCAGATCCCTTTGCCCGTAAGCAATAAACGGTAGGAGAAGCACCATCCCTTCTACACTCTCTGCCTAGGGAACTGGAAGAATTAAACGTAACCGATAACTCGGCAGCTTCTAAAGAAGGTTCAGAACAGCACGGCGTGGCTGCTTATGCCGACCAATTCTGCTACCTCCCCCCCCAAATCCCCTTCACAAAAGGCAATAATTCTACTCTGGGCACGAATAAGATCACATAAAGCGGTCAGCAGAGCGCAAGCAGCCCATCAACTCACCCTAATTGTCCTTTTCAGGTTTTTTGGGGGAGGGAGGGGGTTAGAATTTCTCTACTATGGATTTCTCCCCCGTAACACTGATAATCTATTTTACTTTCATCTGTTGCAGACCAAATAAAATACAATAAAAGTCAGGCAAGCTAAGAGTGCACCCTAATACTTTGAAAATCCAGTGACTTTTTTTTTTCAGTTTTAAATCTAAAACACGGTGCAGCTTGTTTCGGGGCTCATCAGACCTACAAGAAAAGGGAGGGAGACCATGAAGGCCAATCCCTTTTAGGATCTCCTCCCTTCTGCTCCTAAATTTCATTTCAAGGGAAATTTGTTCGGGACATAGGAAGGGCACCTGAAATTGACAGACCACGTTAGCTCCCTCGCCTTCCCCTAACGTTTCGTCCCTGGTTTCTCCTGCTCTCAGCTAGAAGTCTCCTCCTCCAGACACAGAATTTATGTCACCTACAGGTGCTGATCTCACCCTCTTTCTCCCCTCACCCACTACAACCTCTTTCTCCCCCATACTCCACAGAGACAGTGTTTGTGAAAGCAGAGGGAGGCAAAGGCCAGTGGGAACGCAGGATTGTTTTGGAAACAGCTGGACTGCTTTTGTAAGTAGGGGGGGAAAAATCAAATGAGAAATGAAGTATTGACCAGAGAAAAGGAAGGGGGCAGGAAGCACTGGAGAACATCACAGAATGCGCCAGGGACACATTCAGAGAGGATAAAGAAAGAAAAGTGTGCTTATGTTGCGGGGTTTTTCAGGTGAGGCCGGCTCCTCCCGGAACATCCGAGGAAAGGGCAGCTCTGGAGGAGTATTAGGTATTAGCTCTGGAGGAGTATTAGGTACTCTGGAGGAGTATTAGTATTAGGTATGTTTGTACCTACCCCCTCCGAGCCCAGTAACCACCACCAAATCCAAGCACAAGGGAGGTGATGTGCCTAGCTAGACCCACCGTGTATCGCGGGGAGGGGCGCTAGACCTCAGGCTGCTGGAAGCTCACTGCGTGTAATAATGTATAAAGCCGAGAGCGAGCGGAGGGGGAAAGATGGGGGCCATTGAGGAAAGGGGGAGGCCGAAAAGAAACTGACGGGCGAAGAGGTTCCAAGCGGACTGGAGGGAAGTGCCGAGCGGCTCCAGCTCCAGCTTTCACGGCGGATCCGGCCAGCCGGGTTTTCCGCTGCGCGTTGCTGCCGGAGCGGAGTGGGCCGTTCCGAACTCCCTGCCGCCCCCCCCCCGCGCCCTGCCCACGCCGGCCCTGCGGCTGTCGGCTCCCCCTCGTGGCCCCCCGCCGCCCCCCTTGCGCCCGGGCTCCGGCGTGCGGGACACCTTGGCAGTGTGGCAGGAGCCGGGCTGGGGGCAGGCTGCAAGTGCCGCGCTAGGCGCAGCGCCCGGGCAGGGAGGCGGCGGCAGGAGGAGCCTGCAGTGATGCGCACCCAGCGGCCGCTCCTCTGACACGCTCTCCTTGGCACCCAACTTGGGAGGGGAGCTGCCCAGCCTGGCACCGGCGGGATCCAGCGGCAGGGGCGGGACCCTTCCCCGGGCTCGGCTCCCTCGGCTTGCCGAGACCCGCGTCCCCCAAGCGCGTCGGGAGGAGGCGATCCGGGGCCGGGGAGCTGGGGGGGCTCGGGGGGTGGGGTGCGAAGCCGGCAGCCGAGGAGAAGGAGCCTGGGAGCCAGCCCCGAGGGGACGGACACAGACGCTCAGCCGGGGAGCGATGCCTTCAGCTCGCGGCCGGGCCGCCTCCGCGCCCGGGCTGCTGCTCCTGGCTCTGGTGGTGCACGGCAACTTCGGGCGCTGCGTAGCAGGTAAGGAACCGAATCAACGCGATGTTGGTATGGACGAGCCGCGGCGCCTCTGCGCCCGGCCACCGCCGGCCTTCTGTCTCCGCGGGGGTCGGGCTGGGTGCCCGGAGGGGAGGCAGCCCCCCGGCGCCCCTCCTAAGTTTGCCCTCGCTCTCGGCTCCTGGTTGTCGGGAGCGCACGGTTAGTCCCTTCTGCCTGGGGCTGAGTCCGAGCTGTCCCGCGGCGGCAGGAACGCGAGCGGGGCTTTAATAACCGGCTAGCCGGCAGGAAAACTGCTGCCTTGCTGGCCCTGTGGCGGCTGCCGAGGCTGAGCCGTCTTTAAGTCACTGAAAAACCAGAGAAACGTTCCCATTATATTTGGAGAGGAAACTGGAGCAAATTATTCCACATCTGCACCGGGCTGGTTTCCCACTGCTCCCTAACTAGTGATTGAGGGGGAGCTGGAAGAAACCCAGGTATTTCAGTCCGTTCAGAGCGGGGGGAAGACGGTTACTCACTAACTCTTCCCGTACTTTTTGGTTGCCTCGTTGATTAATTTTGCACGAGTGAAAATACTTCACACAAGGGATCGGGGGTAGCCCAGGCAGGATTCGGGCTGTAGCATTTGAGAGGTGGGTTTTCCCCTTGGATTGTTGTTTTTATGAAGTTGGAAACTGTTGGTAGAAGAGGAAGGCAAATTGGACACAAATGTTAAAGGCTGGCGGAGAGAAAGAATGACAGCATTAAATACCTCTAAAAGGGGGGTTAAAAAATGTCTGTTCAGCCCCTCAGTTACTTGTAAGACCGTGAGTGGAGACGTGGGAATAGGGGCCCGCCGGTGCATTTCCAACCCCTCAAACTGTGGGCCTCGTTCTTCCACCTTTGCCTAGGTTGACAATAGTCTCATTGAAACCCTGGAGGCGATTCACTGTGAGCACAGGTAGTAAAACGGGTCTCATGCAAGGGAAATAGGAGCATGCTCACTTTTGCAGAAATACAGAGCTGTAGCTCAGGAAAGCTCATGCTCAGATAAATTGGTTAGTCTCTAAGGTGCCACAAGTCCTCCTTTTCTTTTTGCGAATACAGACTAACACGGCTGTTACTCTGAAACCAGTGCAACTTTAGTAGCTGACTCCACCACCCCTTACTTTTGCTGAGTAGCATCTTTCTTCAGGTTTATGTCTAACCATGGAGTAAGATGCTACTCAGAGGCCCTTGTTCGTATAATATCTTTCAGATGAACCACACAACCTCAGATGCTTTCCTCTAAGGTAAATAGTCAATTACAGTGGGAAGAATTAAGAGGTCTAGGCAAGGGAGAAAATAAATATCTTCAGATGAACCTAGAAAGGAGTTGGACAATGAATGAGCAGTGTTAGTTTGGCCTTTTTAGGTGCAGTATTTACTGCTGAAGGCCTCAAATTCCAGGGGAAAGAGGGAACTAGAGTATGGACCTTGCAGACTGTCAGATTACACTTTTGCAGTAAGAAATAGTATAGGAGTTTTGACCTTCTGGTTTCAGGAGGGTGAGTCAAAGTCCTCCTCCTGTGGATCGTTGACATTTTTGTCTGTCTGATTGCTGATGGCTGTGTATGTTCTGTTCTGTGTGTATATTAAGGAGACCTTTCTGTGGTGGAAGGGAAGGAGACAGTAAACTATCTAATTAGGTAGGTACGCCACATGGTTTTGTGCTTCTTACACTTTTCTACAGCACATGATACAAAAGGATTAACAGACTCTTAAGTTACTGGTCCAAAGGAAAAGGGGTTCTCTCTCAGGCCCATGCATGATCTCCTGTGAGAGCGCTGGTCCATCTTTAAGCTGTTCTGTGCATCTGAGACCTGCTTTTCCGCAGAGCTTTAGAACAACAGATGGAATTGTTTGTATGTTAGACAATTTTGAAATGTAAGGCTAAATCAAAGGACAGATATGCAAAGACTATATTGGTGACAATTTATGTCTGGTTAAATATTTATAATTGGCAATGGTTGCTACACTGTGCAGCAGCTAATGGTTTGCTAGTCTCACAGGCTAAGTGCCTTTCTTTTCTAGTGCAGTGTTTGATACAAGTCTAAAAAGTTGCAACACTTATAATTTGATCTTGGCTAATTATAATTTGTCCAGAGTCTGGTATTTAAAGATGTATTTTGAAGTTGCAGTTAATGATAGGGGGAAGGTTCAGTACTGAATGGAGAACATTGTTTAAAGGGATTCAGGAATGTGAAATAGGAGCACTGGCTTAATAACGTTCAGAGTATGTTTATGAATGTGCAATGCTACAAATTAAAGAGAAGTAAAGCAATGGAGCAGATATTCCAAATCAAAGGCCCAATTCTGCATTCTTTATGCACCCAAAACACCCACTGAAATCAATGGGAAACTTGGGTGTGCAAGGAGCATGGGATTGGGCCCCTGCACAATATGGAGACACTGAATGTAGAGAGTGGGCCTGTTTTGAATTAATATTAATAACAAAGGTGCATTCCTTTGAAAATGATGATTTGGAGGCCAGGGATGAGGGAGAGGAAGGGAGACAAGGAAGCCCAGCAAGCTACCCCTGCTATTATCTCCAACTGTGATCATTTGATTCTTACTGATGTTTTGTTTTGTTGGCAGGGAAAATTACATCCCTGCTTACAATTTCATTCTATTCAATAATCCAGAGAACTAGAGATGCAGTTCGAGTTATGGACATAGGGGTTTCTTACTGTGGGAATAAAAAAAGGCCAAGGGTAGTAATCATTGCAACCACTGAACTCTAGAATTACCTTTTAATTATGGACTCTGATTTCTTATTGATTCAAACATGGAATTGAATCATGTTCTTCTCACACTTGATCTTCATTTTGTAAATCAGGCTGCCATGGTCAGACTAAGTGACCTAAGCCTTTCCCAACAGCTCCCAAAATTTACTAGAGGCAAACAAATCTGGTGATCATGAGTCATTTAAAGTCAGCCCTTTAAGTTGTTTGTGAGCCCCCCCCTCCCTACCTAAATAACTAGGGAGTATGTATCCTGATTCCTATGATAAAATTCTGCTGCATGCTGCCCAGAATGACTTTACTTTTAATGTCTGGCCTCTCTTTATCTCTTGATTCTGCACCATTTATCCTTTGTCACCCGCCGGCAATAGGAAAAAAAGGTGCGAGTGTTTTCCCTTTAAGTGCAGATATAAAAAGATCTCTTCAGCTGTAGATCTCAAAAGTGAGGATCTATGAAGTTTGATGGCTGTGGAGTTTGGAAGAGACCATAACTATAAATGTCAGACCTTTGGCGTGGCCTGACAGCCTGTGACAAGCAGACAGCTTGTAATCTTTGTTGAAACTTTAAAGCCTAACTAACTAGCTGGTCATTTCCCTCCCATATTGTGAAGAAAGAGGATGGCTGCGGAAGATGGTAGGTGTGTGTCACCAGAATTGGATGTTGTGCAGATTTGTCCTCGTCTTGTTAAAAGTATTTTTTTGACAATGTGATCTTTCAGGAAAATGAACCAAGCCTTCATTTTTAAAGGGTAATTAAAGATGAGTAGGAATTTTGAGAATGTTTCTCAACTAGAAGATTTAACCCCCCCCCCCCCAGCATACTTCACTGAGGAAGATTTATCTTTTACAAAGGAACTGTTTAAAATGGGGGGGGGGGGAATGAGGGTGAGGGGAGACTAGTCTTAATGCACTGGACCTTTGCTTCTAGAGACTGACATTAGATTTCTGTTCTGGGTCAGCGTAAGTGAAAATGAGTTGATTGTTTACAAGCTGACCTATAATAGGGAATGTTTGTCCATTTAGGGGATACAAAGGCAAGGAAAAAACCATACAAATATTCTGGCACACTGTGTGCTTCAGGGAAACTCAATCTATCGGAATATACTAGGGGAGGTGCAAGTCAGGATTTCAGTGCGTTGGCAAAGTTGAACAGAGGCCAGGGGAACTGGATTAGCAAGGGTGCTGCAGGTCAGGATTTAGGCGCCCTGGCAGAGTTGCAGGGCTCAGGATGAGGATTAGAATGGGGTGCTGCAGGTCAGGATTGAAGCATGGTGGCAGAACTGTGTGGGTGCCCAAGACTGGAATAGCAGGCTGAGTGCAGGTTTAGAAAGAAGTGCAGTGGATTAGATCTATATGTGTGGGAAAGTCGAACAGCTCCTGTCCTGCTCTGTCTGTCTGATGCTATCTGTCCTCCCATTTTGTGAGCACGAAACTCAGAATTAAAGTATAATTAAAGGAAGAAAAGGAATTAAAAACAGGGTGGGGGAAAGCAGAATGTGAGGCCTGACAGGAGAGATTCATTCTCTTCTTTTTAATGGCAGAGAACTTTAATATTTTTTATTGCGCTGTATTTTCTGTTAAAGAGGGGGAAGTGATGTTTAGGGTTTTATTTATCTTTCGAGAGCTTCCAGTATAGAAACAGTAGGAGTATTTGTTCCTTTGAGTTTTCTTTGGTGCCCCAGAAAATGTACTACCACCCCTATCATAAGGTTTGCTTGATGGGAATTCATTGCTATTCTCTGACATGGAGCTGGTTTTGTTGTGCATTTGGTTTTTATTAGAATTGGCATGTACAACTTGGAACAAGGATCACAAGCTCTCTAGGGTACATTTCCCTCTCCCTCTTTCTTCCCCCACACCTCAGTGCCAACTCTATGTGGGTGTGTAGTGGCTGTGAAAAAATGGAGTGTGATGATGTGACACTGACTACCATGCAGTACCAGAAACAGCGTGAACCTCTGATTGTTTATTGCAAGGTAACCTCATCGCTTCTGTTTGACTAAGATATGGGCCAACACGCAGATGGCTTTAAAAAAATAGATACACTGGTGTTTATCCTGCTTGACAGAGATGGAATCTCTGGGAGCCTAGGATTAAAATAGCCGTAGTAGGAGGTGTCGCAGCTCGGGATTGAGACGTATGAGCAGACCTGCATGATGAAAGTTTCATAGCACTGCTTGCACCAGGCTAGGTTTTCTCCAGTGCTGTCAGTTTTGTGCTTTCATCACTTTTTGAAAGGATCTTACCCTGGGTCTCTCGCCCATTAATATACAGAAAAGGTAACCGGAAAGAGAAGGAAACTTCTTGTCCCCAGCCAGGATTGTCGGCCCTTGCCTAGTTGATATGGGTACACTAAGGTGCAGGCTTCTTCAGGCACTGTAGCCCCAAATACACAGCCAGGGGCACCTCTGGATTCTGTGAGCTAGAGAGCCTTAATTGAGGATCTGTGGTTTTCAGTTTGGCCCTTTCATAGTGGGCCCCAGGAAAACTATTGGGATGACAGCGCAGTAACAAAATAAGCTCGCACCATTATCCCAAACTAATTGGAAAGTGGATGCCTATGCTGTTTATGTGAATCCTAGTGGAATTCCTTCCAAGTGATGTCATTGCAACTGTATGGCAAAGGGAGAGACATTAGATTGACCTGTCAGTGAAGCCAGAAATTGCATTGGAAAGAGACCTGCTTGGCTGAAATCAGAGGTGTTGGAAGTGCTCCTGTGTTATGTTTTTTTTTCCTGATTCTTGGAATGGGTCACTTTCCTAAAATAAAAAGCAGGTCCCTTCTTGCTGTCTCATTATGCTAAATCTTTCTATTAAGAACAGAGACTCTGTGAAAATTACACTGTGGGGTTCTGTGTTTGGGACTCCAGGTGCCATTTTCTCTGCTTGCAAATCTAAAGACCTTTCTAACCAGCAACCCTGCAAACGCAGCCTGAAAAGTCAAGTTGTGTCCTGTATGACTGGTGGTAACATAGGAGACAGATTCTACAGTTAGACCCTGAAGGGCAGTGCAGCTGACGCTGTACAAACCAGACTGGAATCCAGGTCCCTTTCCCTTTGCTGCACTAGCTGTGTGATGCTAACAGGAATAAAAGTTTGTCAGGAAAGAGAGCTCATATGACTCGACGACTCCAGGGAACAGATCTTTATTGAGTAAGAGGGTCTCTTTGCTTAGTTTCTTTTCTGATTGTAATGACACTTTAAAGTCACTAGTTCCATGACTTCCCCCTTTGTGGTGTATTTTGACATGAGCTGGTCAGGCATAACACAGCATGCAGTGTGATCCCTGTAGGTAAGTGCGAGCTCCACAATCCTGAGCGACTCCTTTCTTTCGTTCTTTCTTAAAAAGACACATGGGCCTGGCTGAGTGGCTTGATGCTGTCACCAAAAGGGCGCCCACATGGCTAATATTTGGGTTCCTGGCTTTGCTGGCAGTGTGTCTGGAGAGCAGGCAGGAAGTGGCGAGCACTGAGGTGATGATGGAAGGGGCTGTAACTGAGTCTGCGAGGAGTTCATTACAGCAGATGTTAGTGCCGTAAAGCCACAGGTTCCTGCTGTTTCTGAGTCGCTTATGTCCTTTCAGCTTCAGCAATACTAATGTTAGCTGAACTGAGCATTTGCTGAAGTGGAGGCATAAATTACAAATCTATTCTCATTTCTCACCCCAGCCCCCCAGGTCTTGACTTTCCTCTTCTCTTCATCTGTCTCGCTCTTTTGTTTGCCTCTTTCCTTCCCTTCTATATGACAGCAGCAGTATCAGTGGAAACTTGCACATTTCTCCCCTGCGTATTAGCATCTCTTTAGCAATGTGGGTTTAATTCAGTGCTGTTCACCAAACACTACTCTGTTACTGTCTACATGCTCCCTCCTTCCCTCCCCAAGTCTGCAGGCACTCATTCACATGCATCCTGCACACAATAGCACACTCCTGACCACCAGCCCACATGCAAGGACCTTGACCCCCTCTCCCTCCCTTGCCTTCTCCCAGTCTTATATAAATGATTTACCCAAGAAGCTGTGATGTTGATAATGATGCATGGCCTGGAAATAATTCTCACCTTGTGCGATTTAGCTGCAATACTCTCACTGTAACTCTTTATCTCTTCCATGACAGAAATACTTGTTTCTCCGTTGATGAAGAGAGGGGTGTGCATATGCGCGTGTGTGTGCATTAAAGAATAAGCAGTTGAGTTTGACCCTGGTAAAGCTTTCCCCTGTGGATGGGGAGGGTTGAAGTAAAGAGGAGTCCAAGTGTAGTAGCTGGAGTTGGGAGTGGACATTCCATCAGAGGATAACAACACCTCAGAGTCCCTTGGGTGTTCCTCCAGGTGCTCAGGTTTTAGGATTGCTGCAGAGAAAGCTGGAGAGCGACTGCTCTGGACCTGCTTGGTGACCTTGATCTCAGTTTGTTTTCCCAATTTGAGGCTGAGCTGTTGCCTCGATCTGATTGTTAATGAAAACCTGCTTTATGTGTCCCAAAAAATGTTGTTTTCCCTTGAGGGCCCTTCTAGGCTCCATTGTGATTGAACTGACTCCCATTTGCTGGCAGCTTGGGAAGAGAGGCAGATGTACACAGGCACACATAGTACCTGTTAGAGAGGAAACAGCAGGGGTAACTTCCTTCTTTCCCAACTGGATGTTAAATGTATTCCTATTTAAACAAAGGTGAAAAAGGGAGACTGCAGAAGTGAATGATGGCAGCTGGGATTACTGATCCTCAAGAAGTCTGGGCTGTGGTGGAACTGTTCCCCTGCCTTCCCCAGTCTCTGTTATATTTTCACCCACAGCACACTTTAAACCCTTCATGTGGTTATTCCTGGGGATGCCTGTCTTTTTTTTTTTTTTTTTTTTGGGGTGGGGGTGGATCTGCAAGGGGTTTAGGCTCCAAACCTGGAATCTGCTGTGAACAAGGGGATGGATTCTAGGGATGCCATTTATGTCTAAAATTTAGGATTTGTATCAAAGGGTTTCATAACCCCTAATGTAAATGAGAAAACTTCAGGTACGCTTACATTGGTTTGGCTTTGTTCTGTTTTTTAAGCCTTGTTCCTTTCAATCTGGAGTAAGGTGGAGTTTTGTCACTTTGCTGCAGTGTTGGGAAGCCAGACGCAATAGCTCTGTTGGGCTAGTGCTTGAGAACTAGAAAGGGGCTCAGTGCAAATAAGTGAAGCTGGCTGAGTGCATTGTGGTCGCCTATGCTGAGTGACGTGCAGAAAGTAAACAGCACGCATTGCACTTCTAAAATCCCTTCTGTTCTAATAATCAAAGGTAATGCTTAGGGGTATAAGGAAAGAACATGTCTATTTCTTTAAATATGACAACTGCCTTTGAGTGAAATTAAAACCTTACTTTCCAATTGTAGCTAGGTTTAGAAATGTTCTTTTTGTTTGTGTGAGAAAAGGGAAGGAACTTGGGGAAAGTACAACTAGAAATTAGTTGAGCAGGTTGAAAAATGGGGAAAAATTTTGTGTGGAATTCATCCTTTTTTGATCAGAATCTCAAACTTCATCCCAATTTTGAAATTCAGAAAATGTTGCCCAAGGTCTAAGCTTTCCAGAAACTAGAATGACTCTTCTTTGTGTAAAATTCATCCCATATTTTAATCAAACCTTCTTTGCAAAATCAAAATTTGGAAAATTTCATCGACTCTAGAAATTGATCTACATGAAATTTAAAGGAGTACTTGTGGCACCTTAGAGACTAACCAATTTATTTGAGCATGAGCTTTCGTGAGCTACAGCTCACTTCATCGGATGCATACCGTGGAAACTGCAGAAGACATTATATACACACAGAGACCATGAAACAATACCTCCTCCCACCCCACTGTCCTGCTGGTAATAGCTTATCTAAAGTGATCATCAGGTTGGGCCATTTCCAGCACAAATCCAGGTTTTCTCACCCTCCACCCCCCCACACACAAATTCACTCTCCTGCTGGTGATAGCCCATCCAAAGTGACAACTCTTTACACAATATGCATGATAATCAAGTTGGGCTATTTCCTGCACAAATCCAGGTTTTCTCACATCCCCCCCACCCCCATACACACACAAACTCACTCTCCTGCTGGTAATAGCTCATCCAAACTGACCACTCTCCAAGTTTAAATCCAAGTTAAACCAGAACATCTGGGGGGGGGGGGGTAGGAAAAAACAAGAGGAAATAGGCTACCTTGCATAATGACTTAGCCACTCCCAGTCTCTATTTAAGCCTAAATTAATAGTATCCAATTTGCAAATGAATTCCAATTCAGCAGTTTCTCGCTGGAGTCTGGATTTGAAGTTTTTTTGTTTTAAGATAGCGACCTTCATGTCTGTGATTGCGTGACCAGAGAGATTGAAGTGTTCTACTTTAGATAAGCTATTACCAGCAGGACAGTGGGGTGGGAGGAGGTATTGTTTCATATTCTCTGTGTGTATATATAAAGTCTGCTGCAGTTTCCACGGTATGCATCCGATGAAGTGAGCTGTAGCTCACGAAAGCTCATGCTCAAATAAATTGGTTAGTCTCTAAGGTGCCACAAGTACTCCTTTTCTTTTTGCGAATACAGACTAACACGGCTGTTACTCTGAAACATGAAATTTAAGTACTTTTTTTTTTTAAAAGAAATAAACTGCAGTAAGTCTTTGTCCCATGGCATAGCCCAACTATCTTTCCAGCTAAGAAGGATTGGCTGGGACTTCTTCACATGATGCTGTTTACTTGACCAGAGGAGATGGTGCTATTGACTGAACTATGGGACTCCCTTCCACATCACAGAGAGGCTGCTGATGCTGGGTGAAATGCTGGCTTTGATGAAGTCAGTGGGAGTTTTTCCACTGACTTCAGTGGGTCCAGGATTTTATTTGCTATTTCCACAGCATTTCTAGTCCTTTGAGCTTGAGGAATGAGAACCTAGGACACGTATAGGGTTTCTTCCTGAATGAAGGCGGCTCTTTTGCATTTCTTTTGCATGGGTTGGCTATGCCCCTGATGTGTGTAAGCCTGTGACTGAAGTGGATTGTGATTTTATTGTTCGCCAGTGGGGCATATTTCTCAGTAGAACTCTAGATCCCCCTTCCCACCAAGCATCATTCCTGCATGAGCACTCCAGAAAGAAGGAAAGCCAAAGTGTGCTGTCTTCTCCCTGAACTAGAGCTCTTCTCTATGAGGACCTTATCCAAAGTCCATAAAAGTCAATGAGAGTCTTTCCATTGATTCAGTGGGCTTTGGATCAGGCCCTAATAGCACTGCTGCTATAAAGATAGATGGATTGGTGTATGCACCACACGATCTGCATGCCCTTGCACCAAAATTTATTTGCAGTCCACCTAACACTACACAGCAAAGAACAACTGTTATCTATTTTTGCAGTGTAGACATAAAATGATCCCTAACATGGCAGGTGCAGTTGTACCTAGCAAAGAGTCAGTACATGCCTGGCTGAAGAATGAAAGCCTTGCCTGTTGCCATAAGAAATGATTTATCATGAAGATGAATCTCATGAATTTATCATGAGAATCTCATCTGTTGGTTTGGTTGTTTGGTTTTTTTTTTTTTTTTTTTTTTGAAGTAAGTTTCTAACCCTCATAGCTGTGGAGAAAACCCAGAAAACATGACCTCCAAAGGTTCGGAAAATGGAAAGCAAATAAGAAGAACCTAAAATATATTATTTTTCAACTCTCATGACTTTGAGGCAACCTGACTCATGGCTTTAGAATGCCTGTGGTTGGCAGTACTGCGCCCACTCTACATAGCTGCAGGGGAAAGCAGCTTTCTCTTGCTCTGAAACCAGTTCCCCCTTTAAAATGCCAGACTGGGTGCAAGCACCACAGCTATTGTGTTCTGTGTGTCACACAGTGGCAGTTGCCAGAAGCCACTTCTTTGTGCATCTGCTAAGTTGGGGCCCTCTTGATGGAGTCTTCTATACTGCCGCTGGTCATGGCAGGCTACAGGTAACTTGGCTCATGGGGAAGCTTGGCTGGCCGTGAAATAGGCCATGGCAGGCTGCACGTGGACATTCTCTCTCCCCGGCCATATGCTGTACACCTCTGTGTCAGTATGAATGGGGGAGGTGGGGAAATCGGGCATGAACTCTTAGACACTGAGGACTTGCCTGCTCTGGTGAGTCTGCTGATTTAGAAAAGGAAAGACCCAGCACGAAACCCAAAGTTCAAACGAGAATTCAACTGGGAAAGACTATGCAAAGCGCTTCAGGGTTCATTTTGGTCGATTTCACGGTCCTAGGATTTTAAAAATCGTAAATTTCATGATTTCAGCTATTTAAATCTGAAGTTTCAGGGTGTTGTGATTGTAGGGGTTCTGACCCAAAAAGGAGTCGTGTGTGTATGTGTGTGTGGGGGGGTAGTCACAAGGTTATTGTGGGGGGGGTTGCAGTGCTGCTACTCTTCCTTCTGCGCCACTGCTCTGGTGGTACTGCCTTCAGAGCTGGGCAGCTGGAGAGCGGCGGCTGCTGGCCGGGAGCCCAGCTCTGAAGGCAGAGCTGCCATCAGGAGCAGCGCAGCAATAAGGATGGCATGGTATGATATTGCCACCCTTACTTCTCCACTGCTGCCTGCAGAGCCGGGCCCTCAGTCAGCAGCTGCCGCTCTCCGGCCGCCCTGCTCTGAAGGCAGCACAGAAGTAAGAGTGGCAACACTGCAACCCCCCATAAAATAACCTTGAATCCACCCTGAAACTCCCCTTTGGGTCAGGACCCCCCATTTGACAAACACTGGAATCCCCTGTGAAATCTATATAGTATAGGGTAAAAGCACACAAAAGACCAGATTTCATGGCGGGAGACCAGATTTCACAGTCTGATGCATTTTTCATGGCCGTGAATTTGGTAGGACCCAACTTAAAAAGGAGAAGGAATATGAACTCAGTATTTAATGCAGGAGCTGCTCCAAGATGTCCCACATGGCTCACACCCTTCAGTAGGTCACTTAATCTGTGTGTGCTTCCTTCCCCATTCCAGCCTATCATGCACTGCTCACAGACCTAATACTAGGTGCTCCCTGTAACGTGCTTGTGCAATGGATTCCATTCTGTCCTTCAGGACCTACATCCCCTCCCACGAGGTCACTCAAACGTCCCATTCCCTCCCCCCCCCCCTTTCTTTGTTTGTTCCAGAAAGTCCTTCAGGCTCTGCACCCCTTTCATTAGGTCTCGTTTGCGCCCTATTGTTGTTTATGAGAAAACAGATAAGGCTGTAAATATACAGGACACTTTACAAACATGTATAAAGATATGTTCCCTACTCTGGAGGGCTTAGAATATAAATAAGATAAGGAGGACAGCTCTTTAGGGGATGGAATTGCCAGTGGTAAGAAGGGAGGGGAGATTGAATGAGGAGCGAGCTGTGTTTTAAGGGGGTGTTTGGCAGGTAAGGACATAGGGAGTTTAGAGGGCAACATCTAAGAAGGAAAGCAGCCAAGAAGAGTAAGAGGAGGAGACAAATGGAGGAGTATGGCTAGAGGATTGGGAAGAGGTGTAGGTGAAGGGAGAGGGGATGGGGCAGAGCTATAGGTGAGGACATAGAAGGTGAAGGTGAAGATGAGGAGTTTGCTTTCCTGTCTGTTACAGCATCAGATTCAACAGAGAATTTCAAACTGGAAGAAAAAGGTGACTTTAACAGTGGGGTTTTAGACAGACTCTGAAGAGACAGCTGCAGTGATCAAGGCAAGAGACGAGCAGCATGTTGGAGGAAAGGGCAGATTTTGTTTGCTATGTATTTTGTTTTCCCTCCCATCGTGCCCTGTAGGACCCACACCCTCTCATTAGGTCACTTAAATGGCCTGTGTGCTCTATTCCTCATACCAGCCCGCCCTGCAGGACTCCCACCCTCTTCGCTACTAGTAGGTCACTGTAGCTCCCTTTGCAAGGCTTCCATGTTTATTCCACAGCTCCCTTGCTGAGGACTCTTCAGTAGGCCCATAATCATCTTTTTAGACCCTGGAAAATAACAGGAGAGGAGATAATAAATTGCTGACCTTGCTCAGTGCCATCATTTGAATATTAATATGGTTTTGTGGGAGAAAAGAGAGGGAATATCTGTTCTCAAAGGCCCTGTGAGAAATCCTTGAAACTGCCTGAAGTGTGTGTGAGATTCATGTCCCATCCCTCTGTGTGTGTGTGTGTGAGAGAGAGAGAATGTCTGTGGCTACACCTGAAGGCCTGGATTATACTTTGTTCTTATATGGCACTTTCCACCTGAGGCTCTCCAAACACTTTATCAACCACATAAACACCCCCCTGCAGTAAATATGATCATTCCCATTTCACAGCTGGGGAAACAGAGGTCAAATAGCTTCTTTAGAGTCATGTAGGAAACCTGGGAAGGAGCCAGAAATAGAACCCAAGTCTCTGGAGTCCTAGTTCTGTGCCTTAACCACAAGGCCATGTTTCTTCCTGGAGCTTCGTTTCTGCAGATGAAATATTTCCAGTGAGCTGGTGGGGAAGCATTTACTGTCATTGAAATGTGGGGCTTAGTTCACATAGCCATGAGACTGCAAAGGCAAACATTTTGGATCCACTTCTTCCTTCCCTTCCGGCCTCTTTCCCCCTCAGCTTAGTTATTACTGCATGTTAGAAGTACAGAAAGAAAAGTGCAAAATCTGATGAGGCGGTGGGATGTGGAAAGTGAAGAACAGAGTGAATGGAAGCCCATCTAAAGAACGTGTATCCAGTTATACAGTAGGTAGACTTGGAAGGGCTCCAATGCATCTGAATCTGTAAGCATTGAAAGACTGTTTGACTGAGCATCTACACTCTCCCCCTCTTTGGACAAGTAGGGTTCCTTTTGTTAGTGAATAACAATGCCACAGATTGTAAAGCTTCTTTCTCAGTCGCTCTCCCTCCAAGTCTGGTCTGATGCAGCCCATGAGTTATTCACAAAAAAGAGAGACATATAATTAATGAACCCTAACCACCCAGACGTGTTTCCATTTTCTTTTCAATGAAGTAGAATGAGAGTTGGGGAGGGTGCTGTTTTAGAGTCATGGCATCTTCAGCTAAAATGTAATATAAAGGAAATTACCCCAGTTCCCTGCAGCCAGCGGGCCCCACTCTCCAGTGCAAGAACTCACAGGGAGATTCCCCTGCCTGTGTTTTTGTTTCCCATTTATTTTCTAAAACAGAGACTTGTTTGCAGTGGAGTGAGCTCTCCTCCAGCTGGAGGTGGGGGGTGTAACTGCAGTCCACAGAAGGGATGGATTGCCTTCCTAATCGTTACAAAATCTTAATCGATCCAGAAACAAAAACCAGATTCCAGCATTGCCGACGCTCCCAGGGGGTCTCACTAGTGTGATTTCTTTAAGGGTCCTTTGAGTGACCTTTCTTTTCCCTAATTCCCCTTCGTCACACACATGCACTGAGCTCCAAAGCGAAGGGATTGTTTTCCTTTGAAAGAGCGTGGAAAATCTCATTTTGAGAAGTTTAATGCTTATTACATCCATCTGCCTCTGGGGTGAGCTCCCTTTCTCTCACTGGGAGGCCACCAAAAGAGAAGAGCCAGAGACCCTTTAGCATAATGCACAGACAGATGCAGTGTGCTGAGACGGGGAGGCCTTTCTCTTTTTTAGGAAGCAATAACGTGGGCAAAACCTGTTAGCAGTTAATGGACATTCATGTTGGTAGCTAGAGAGTTAGCATGCAGATATCAAAAGGAGAGAGCTCTGTTTTCTGCACAGGTATGTGTGCATTTGGAAATGTACAGAATTACTCCATTTACTAAACACATGTACATGATTTAGCCAAAGAAACGCACACAAACACCACCCAATGGTTTCCGGGTCGACTTGGCTACTTTATATTGGTTACATTAATGGGCTAAACTGTGCAGCTGTTACATAGGCAAAACTTCCATGGAGTTTTCTGGGAGATCTTCCGAAGTGAGGCTTGCAGGATTTGGCCCATTGACTAGAATTTCCTTGTGTGTGTTGTAGGCACTGGACTGCTCTTAAAGCTGTATCTTTTCCCATTAAAGGTATGTGACTTTGCTTAAGGTGCAGCTGCTGCCATGGTTTCAGATCCCTGCTAGAGGAAGGAACCCATCAGCAGCTGCCTGGGCTCCCCTACACAACTGACTTTGTATGACACGTAGCATTTTATTGTCCACTGGCCTGTACATCCCAAGCGGCTAGCCTCGGAGTTTTCAGCTCTTCCAGGGGCACTGCGCTTACCTGGACGTTTCAGCCAGAGTGCCGTCCTGGATAACTTGGTTGTGATCCCACCTGATTCCATTACCAATGGGCAGTAGCAGAAACTGACCTCCCTAACTGTCCTTCCCCAAATCCTGCTTCAAAAGCTGCACTGCACTTCCACCTCCTGGTTTCCCAGCCCATCTAACAGTTCCTCAGACGACATTAATCTCACAAACAGGTGATAGTTTGGGCTGGCAGGAGGTGGCCAGTGAGGGTGCCATGAGTCCATGAAGGCAAGAGGACCTGGATATAAATGGGGAGGCTGCTAGATAGGGCTGTCCATGAAAACTTTCACAGAGCCCCACAAAACCCAGAGCTGGGCTTTGCTTCTCATCCTGTTGGCTGACAACCAAGGCACTAAAATAGCCTTGCCACATAGGAGCAGATTCATTTGGTTTGGTATATTTTCCTCTGGCAATACGTTAGACTGGATACTACTTAGTACAGCTTAAAAACCCCATATAAAGCATTGGGCAAATAGTGTAGTCAATGGGGAGTGGGATGGGTAAATTCATTTGTAACTCAAGATGCTGTCAGCTGATGCCTGAAACCATGAGAGTTGGTCAGCCTTACAACTTTTTAACCTAGCTAATATATATGACTGTATGTGCTATATCCCACTCAGTCAAATGTTAGCATTGGCATTGGGTGGGAACATTGTGAAGGCAGCACATTCTGTCCTTGGGGTCAGAATCCTTGCTTTACTGAACAGCTACTTTGACTGAGAGACAGAGATGCGTTTGTGGAGTCCTACCTAATCCTTTGGTGAAATGATGGTGACTTCAATAAGGAGGAGAGTTAAAGCAAGCAGAAGGTTGGGAAGGGGACCTTCGGACACTACGTGGAATTTGGAAGATGCTGGGGAAAGGGAGAGGAAGGAAACATCTCTTTCACATCCGACTTGACCACCTTGAATTCTCTCTTCTTCTTTCTGACACATGCTTTTCTCTCAGTACCAGCTTCTCTTGGTCCAGCTGGATTCATGTCTCCTATCTTCTGGAGGCCCTCCATTAGGCACTCGGGAGGTGTGGGAGCCAAGAGGGTAGAAATCTGCTCCTGCTTTTTCTGCCACTGGGTTAATTTCTATTGTGATACCAATCCTTTTCATTTAACTTATTGTCCTGGCCCAGCAGCAAATGAGTCAAATTCCCAGACTTGTTAAAGGGATGTCATTTTTCTCATGGTTTGATTGTGTAATACATTGTACTAGTTTTTAAGTACAGGTAATAAAAAACAAACATTGAGATGGTCCCAAGAGACTTCTATTGTCTCCACAGGAGACACTCAACCTCTGGTATTGTTCTGTCCCAGGCTATACCCCATGGAGACTTACCCATTGTATGGGACGACTGCTAGCAAAACAGTGAACTCTGCTGTATTTGGAAGTGCTGTGTTTTGCTGTATCATTGATTTGCTATATTTTTATTGGCTTAGAGAACAGACTGTCCTTCAGCCAACTAGAGAGTGGTTTATCCATAAAATTGCAGAGCAAAGTCCTATGTTTATCCACAGAGTGGGTACAGCAGAGGCAAATGTTAGGGCAAACTTCCCCACTCTGACCTGAAGGGACAACCTCTAGTGGCAAGGAGGTAGGCCGTCCTCTGCAGAGACTGGCAATTAAACTGCTAATTAGTGCCAATTATGGTGGTGGTTCCTGTAATGTGGACATTCTGTCCACTGGGACCTGGCCTGAGGCCACCAGCTCATTTCACATAGGCCACTACCCAGCCCAGATACAAGCCACTTTCAGTCATTTCCTCCACCCTCCGTTTATCCTAAATAAACAGTAAGAACTGTGAATACAACACAAAACATAGTTTCTAATTTGGCTGATTTATTTTTAACTCCCTTCAGACAGTGCTGCAGCGTTTTGCATTTTGGGTCATATTTTGAAGGGTTTTTTTCCCTGCAAATATGAGGGCTAGTGACTTCTCTTTAAACGAACGTTTAGACTCTCCCAGCACAATTATGCAGCAATTATGTGGCTGCCTAATCATTCTGCGTAGGCCCTGTCTTCAGTATTTCCTCTCATGAGTTTGGTCCCCTCACCCCATTCTCAGCAGGGCTCGCCTAGAGGACTTCTCTTTTTAACCTTAAAATTAAGCCAGGGAGCAGTGTCCGATAATGTTGGCCTGAATAATGCAAAATCTAAATCCGCTGCAAAGAAGCTGCCTTGTTACTGCTGTGCGGTGTCCTCTAACCAGAGTCCTCTGAGTCTGGGATGCTTGCATCAGGAATCTGCACATTTTATCTTGCTTCAGGGGCTCTCTTGGGAAAACATCTTGAAACCAGATAGTACAAAGTAACAACAACTTGAAATGGCCACTAAATAGATAGCAAGCTGGGGCAGTGAGAGGTTAGTTAGGAAGAGACTAAGGACTCTCTTTAAGCCTCGCACCCTGCTGCATATTGTCACTTCTTCCCTGCCCTCAGCCAGAGAGAGAGGACTTTAAGGTCTCTAACTATATGAGAGAACATGAGGTAGGGGACTCCTTTAGTTCTGTGCCTAATGTTTGCTTTTCAGGGCTGCTGAAATTCCATTAAAACCTAGGAGATGACTGGACAGTGTGTGTGTTTGTAGCTGTTTTCTGTTAGAACTTTGTCCTTTTATCGGAGGTCTGGTGAGGTAGATTCTGGGCTGAAGGCCTGTGCCTGCCATTATTTTATGGAGCTCTTTCCTGGGATTTTACACGTTCTGGGGGAAGGAGTCTATTCTTGGTCCCTGCTTCACTGGAATTGAAATAGCTTTTCAATAGTTTTGAATTGAAATAGCTTCTCAGCTCCAGTACTGCCAGAATTACTGTTCATGGTGGTAGCAGTGGGAGGGGAAGATGAGTGAGATGGGGAGGGATTTAAGCAAAGCTAGAGTTAACTGTCATTTCTCTTGCTTTTTGTTTTGTTTTTTATTTTTATTTTCCAAAAAATCCCTGACAGCTCCTCCTCCTGCCTCCCCATTCTGAACCAAAGGTCTGAATAGTCCGACTTCAAGCATTATGTCAAGAACAGTTAATGTAAGTGATGGGCTTAGTGCCATTAGAACAAACCCACCATCTGCTGTTCCCTGCAGAAGTTGCATAATCTTACAGTAGATTGAGTGTTCTGATGGTTTCGGGGGACAGGAGTGGGGGGTGTTCTGCTGGCAGATTCTTCCCAATATGCCTCTGGGTGATCACACTGTTACACGGTTTACAGCCCCCACTGAACTCCTTCCCTTTGGCTTTTACTGCAGTTTAAGTTCAGAGATAAGCATTAACTGATCACATAGTAAATGTTTTGCTATTCCGTATGTTCATGTGTTCCAACTTTTGTTTCAGTGTTTATGAAAACAAGGAACCGTTTGCACTATCTAGAACCACTTGAGCTTCCCACTCTCTGTCAGTGCACCTCAGTGCTGGCCTGTAATACCCATGGCATTCCAGTCCTAGAGCCTTGCAATTTCAGTGTTGGTTTTCGTCGGCGCGCAGGCTGTGCTGAATTGTGTAGTTTATCCTGATGGAACAAATGGGCAGTAGGCATTATCGGATTCCTCTGACCTTTTAACACAAGTCAGGTCTGAACCCTGGGCTCTAGAAGGAAATTCCAAGTTCACTATCTATCTTAGGTTTTTATATAGTGTCTGTCAGTGTGTGGCATATAAGTGACTGCCCAGTAAGCCTCTCCTCAAATTCCACCATTTTGGATGTTTCCTTTTGTTGCTGAGAAATCCTGTGTGAATGGTTTCCATCTTCTTAAAAGTCCATCTCTGAAGTGTCTCTGAGTAAAATGAAAAATGGCAGTCAGTAAGAGTTTGGAAATGGCTGATGCTGAATTTGGGTCTTGACACTGGTCTGCACCACAAACTTATGTCGGTATAGCTAGGTTGTCAGAAAATCCACACCCTTGAGCGATGCAGTTACGACGAGTGAACTCCCAGCATAGACAGCACTAGGTCGACAGGAGTGTCTTCTCCCATCCACATAGCTACCGCTTCTTGGGGAGGTGGAGTACCTACACCGATGGGAAAAGCTTTCCCGTCGGCATTGGTAGCACCTTCGCTAAGCGCTACAGTGGCACAGCTGCAAGGGTAGACAAGCCCATCGTAAGACCTCATGGAGCCAGCGGTCACCTCTAAGAGGTTGAGGGTGAAAATCCATGTGTTTAAAGTCTAGGCTGAGACTGCCACCAGCTGGTGGCATTAGGCCACGCACAGTGTAACTTTGATAAGCACCAACTTTGTTTGTCTGTCTTAACTGATGCCTTTAATTGCAGCTTAGCAAGTGATGGTCACAGGCAGACCTGACCCTCAAGACCTTTTCCCCTCTTCTTTTGTGTGTGTGTGTGAATCTGTGTGTGTTCTTATTACACTATCATAGCAAACCTGGGTAGTTATCCTGGATACCTGCATGGTCAGAACCTTTATTAGCCAGTCAGATTCCTCCCTTCATGCACCAGATTTTAATAAGAACAGAATGATTTGTTTCAGACTGTGGGATTTTACTGAATGGATGTCACAATATTTAGCTCCCCCGTTGCCCCTTTGGGACAATTCAATCAACTGTCTCTGATTAGGAGAGGGAATATCTAATGTAGTGTTAGAGCCTAGTAAGAATACTGGCATTGGACATTTTTGCTCCTCTGGTGGACACTGCAGAGCAGACATAGAAATAGTACTTAACTCAGAGCTGGGTTAGACCAGGTGGCAAATGCCTAGTGAAGCAGGCTGGGAGAAGTATTTTGAGGTGATTTATCCAAGGACAAGGCTGATCTCAGACTTGGTCGTCCATCAAACAATTATGATTGTCACAATTTTTTTTTGAATCCTGGATTTAGCCATGTGCATGCTTCTTCAATTGCAACTGTGCAAGCTAGAGGGGAGATTGAGCAAAAGTGCAGGCCTAGTAAGCAAATCATCCGTTTCTTTTGCTGTTCACTGGGTTTGCACGAAAAGCAAGGCAGGTGGCCCAGTTTTCATTTTCAGCCTAGATAAAATCTTTCCGGCAGCAACTCATGATTTTTAAGTGGTGTCCTGCATGTCTTCTCTGGCAGACATGAAGAGTGGACTCACCCCCCTTCCATAGCCAAAAGGAATACTCTGAGGCTCACTTGGCTGAATTTTCCTCAGACTGTTTGCTAACTTAAAGGGGAATAGGGTTGCCAGGCGTACAGTTTTCAACCGGAACGTCCAGTCAAAAAGGAACCCTGGTGGCTCAGGCTGCTAAAACTCCAGTTGGCTGCAGCGGCTGGCTCAGCGCAGCTCCTGGAAGCGGCTAGCATATCCCTCCGGCTCCTAGGCGCAGGGGTGGCCAGCGGGGGCTCCACCGCTGCCCCTGCCGCACCACTCTGAGCACTGGCTCCGCAGCTCCCATTGGCTGGGAACCGCGGACAATGGGAGCTGCGGGGCGGCACCTGCGGATGGGGGTAGCGCGCGGAGCCCCTTGGCCGCCCCTGCGCCGAGCAATCAGAGGGACATGCCGGCCACTTTCAGGAGTCACCTGAGGTAAGCACTGCCCAGAACCTGCACCCCAAACTCCCTCCCACGTGCCAAACCCCTGCCCCAGCCTTAGACGAAGGTTTCTAACCATCAGAGGAGTGAAGTTCTGGAATAGCCTTCCAAGGGAAGCATTGGGGGCAAAAGACCTATCTGGCTTTAAGATTAAACTCGATACATTTATGGAGGAGATGGTATGATGGGATAATATGATTTTGGCAATTAATTGATCTTTAAATATTCATGGTAAATAGGCCCAATGGCCTGTGATGGGATGTTAGATGGGGTGGGATCTGAGTTACTATCAAGAATTCTTTCCTGGGTTTCTGGCTGGTGAGTCTTGCCCACATGCTCAGGGTTCAGCTGATAACCATATTTGGAGTTGGGAAGGAATTTTCCTCCAAGGCAGGTTGGAAGAGGCCCTGGGGGTTTTTCGCTTTCCTCTGTAGCATTGGGCATGGGTCACTTGCTGGAGGATTCTCTGCACCTTGAAGTCTTTAAACCACGATTTGAGGACTTCAGTAGCTCAGACATAGGTGAGAGGTTTATCACGGGAGTGGGTGGGTGAGATTCTGTGGCCTGCGTTGTGCAGGAGGTTGGACTAGATCACGATGGTCCCTTCTGACCTTAATATCTATGAATCTATAAACCCCCTCCTGCACCCAAACTTCCTCCCGGAGCCCACGCCCCCTCCCGCACCTCAACCTCCTTGCCCCAGCCCTGAGTCCCCTCCCACACTCCAAACTCCTGCTCGAGCCTGGAGTCCTCTCCCACACTCCAAGCCCCTCAGCCCCACTCCCCAGCCTGGAGCCCCCTCCTGAACCCCAAACCCCTCATTCCTGGCCCTCCCCAGAGCCTGTATCCCCAGCCAGAGCCCTCACTCTCATCCCAAACCAACGCCCTGCCCAGAGCCCCTTCCCACACTCCAAATCCCTCAGCCCCTCACCATAGCGCCTTCCTGCACCCCAAGCTTCTTATCCTTGGCCCCACCCCGGAGCCTGCACCCCCAGCTGAAGCCCTCACCCCCGCCCACACCCCAACATCCTGCCCCAGTCCAGAACCCCCTCCCACACTCCTGACCCTTTGGCCCTAGCCTGGAGCCCCATCCTGCACCCCAAGCCCCTCATCCCTGGCCCTACCCCAGAGCCTGTACCTGCAGCTGGAGTCCTCATCCCCACCCCAACACCCTGCCCAGAGCCCCTTCCCACACTCCAAATCCCTCAACCCCACCCCTGAGCCCCTTCTCACACCCCAACCCCCTTGCCCCAGCCTGGTGAAAACGAGTGAGGGTGGGGGAGAGAGTGACAGAGGGAGTGGGGATAGAGTGAGCAGGGTGGGACTCAGAAAAGGGGCGGGGCAAGGGTGTTCAATTTTCTGCAATCAGAAAGTTGGCAACCCTAAAGGGGAGTGATTTAGAGCCCAGTCTAAAGCCCACTGAAGTCAGTGGACAGGCTGCCCTTCACTTCGGTTGGTATTGGATCAGGCACTTATTTTCAGTGGCCTTTGATTCACTTGGAAAAACAAAGCATGTTGGAGTTCTACTTACAGAGGAGATTTTCTATTCAGCACTCACTCATTGCCTCTCTCTTTCTGTCTCCGTACACACATGACTTATTGGATGGGTTTTCATTAGTATTTATGTACTAGCTGTAAGGGAATGCAGCAGCTCCAGCCTGACTGTTAATGACCCTTTCATGCAATAGCTAAGACCACTTAGCTGACTCAGTTGATGAGTTTTACTGCCAGCTTGTCCATCTCATTCTGCCTATGTCTGTCTTATTCCTTTTGAGGAAATGTCTGTGATTTTTCACTGAGAGCAAGTGTGTGTGTGTGTGTGTGTGTGTGTGTGTTTAAAGAGAGAATGCAAAATATGCACATACAAGGCTTAAGTTGTATAGTTAAAACAAAAAATGCAGGAAATGGAAATAGTTATGGTTCCTACAGTTTAGCTACACTGTATGTTTTGTGTGCATTGAATTATGCCTTTAGCCCCAATGAAATATGGGTTGCAGAATTGGGCCCTAATTATGCAACTTAATTTGTTGAGTAGCATTTTCCCATGCAAAGGTCCCACTGAATGTAAATGGCACTACTTGTGTGAATAAGAGGTACTGAGAGTGAGTGAGGGTTGCAAAATTGGACCCTTAAGGAAAACAGGAATAAAAACAACTCTGCATTATCCTGATTCTTTACAATGTTAACTGTGTAGCTTTAATATCACAGGCACATAATTGCTTGTGTTTAACTTCCTAGGCTTAAGAAAAAAAAAGGGGAGTAAAGGGAGGTGGTGGGGAACCATGCATAAACTATCCTAATGTGGACTTCCTGGAGCCACAGGTACATTCCTTCTATGGTCTCTACTAATATGTCTTTGAAATATACACTCCTTTAACCTCACCATTTGTACACCTGCTTTGTGTGGTTATTTTGGGGGTATTGTTTTTAAAACACTTTGGGTTGTATGTCTTTTGTTTTTCAAAATTTCCTGTGAATGTTTTTCAGTTTTTCCAATTGAAAACCAAAACTGCAAACTTTAAGATCTTTTTAAAAAGACTAAAACTTCAACCACAATGAACACTTTCTGCACATCCCAAAAAAAAAAAAAATTGTTTTGGTCAAAAAGCCATTTTTCCTCAAAACAGTATTCTGACAACAAAATTTCAAGCTGCTCTACGTTTAATGAGTGTGTGCTGAATGCAGCTATGAAAGCAGCATTTACAAGTCTTTGTGGATTCACACAAAAATAGACTGCAGCAAAGGTCTGTGTGGATCCCTTGCTAATCAGGGACTGGAGGGGCCAAGAGATGCTAGGAAGCAGCCATGGAAACCGAGGATGAAATCCTGGCACTGTTGAAGTCAATGGCAATATTCCGAAAGTCCAGAATTTCACTCCAGGTCTCCAGCTGTTCATCTCATATTTCCCTGGAGAATGTCTGGGGGCTGTAGGCATTCTGAGGCACAGTGCTCATGGGTCAGGGAAGTTTGAACTGAATGTGTGTTCCAGTGTGTGGATGTATGTTCATATATATCATATCTTCTTGTTATATCGCTGGTAATATTAACACTTTTTATACCATGAAAGATGGTCCTTATTACACTCTAAATTCTGTTAATGGAGTTTACATTAGCTCACAGCATTATTGAGGGGCACAGTTTTTTGGGGGTTCCCTTGTCATCCACTTAGAGGTAGCCAGCAGTAGGCCGTTTCACAGAAATGCAAGGACAGCTGTTTTCTGGCTTTACAAAAATATGTGTATAATATGTTGGCTGCTGTCCTGCTTTTAGTACACTCCGTTGAATGATGTGATAATTGACTGAAGCTCAGTAAGAGAGAGAGAGACACGGTTGCCCTGCAGGTTGCAAAGTGATCCAAGCGTTATTGTCCCTGGGTGATTACTTTTTAAACTCCATTGGCCAGACTTTTTGCTATATATTAAGATCTCCATTGTCTGTGTGTTGTTGCACTCTTTTAAATCTTCTTAGCATATGCGCAGCATGCCTCAGAGGCACCTGACTAGGATTCATCACTCCATTTGGTCCGCTAGTTGGATCATTCGTTTCCCTGGCCTGGGCTGGATACTGAAGGGGAGTGCAATGTGAATGCTGATCCATGCCCCCTCACTCCTTTAAATGATGAAGAGCAAAGTAATCTAGTTTCTCCTGTTCCCTTTGTGCCTGCCTACTTCTACTGCTTGCTTCTCTCCATACTGAGTTACCTGGCTGCTACCCCTTCTCCAAGGCCTCCTGCCAGATTTTTTAAAAGTTATATTTGTCTTTTCTTTCCTGATCCATTGCTTATCTGCCCTTTTCAAGTGGGTTTTCATTGAACTGCTAAGTCACTTATCCGGAGACTGGAGTGTGTCACAGGATTCTTTGCATGGCTGCAGAATCTCCTTTAAAGAGTCCTGGTGACTGGTGCCTCAGCTGAATGGGGAACTGAAAACCCATTTCTAAGTGGGAGCCTACTTCCAAAGAGGAAGCTGAGGACCAAGCTGGAAAATGCTTTTTTCTTAAAGGAGAGAGAGTTTTTCATATAAATTAAACTGGAGGACCCTTATTGGGATGATGCACTGTGTGGTGGTGTCCCTCAGCCCCAGCATGTGTTCAGGCCCTACATTGGGTGGAGCTCTAAGACCTGTGCTAACAGTGTGTGGGCACTGTCCTGTCCCTTTAAGCGCTGGTCCTTCCTGAGCTGGCAGAGCTCAAAGAGAGCAGTCAGTCAAAAGCAGTTCCAGTTGGAATTGTTTGGGGACTGAACTCTAGTAGTGGGGCTGGAAGTAGTTTATGAACAAGGACGCTGCCGCTCCTTTCTTGAGTATTTTGCTGTTCCTTTATTTTATTTATTTATTTTCTTGTTCTGATCCCGTTAAAATCCTTGCAGTTCATTTAAGGGGGAGGGTGGGTGGGTTGGTTTTTGAGAGACATAAGAAAAATAGATGGCAAAGACAGAGTCCTTTTTGGAAGCAGCAAGCTGCTCTGAGATGCAGCATTGAAGAAGAAGAAAAAGTAAAATAATGGTAAAAGTGACTACATATGGAGGGAAATACTTTTATGAAAAAGCGAGTTTGTTTTTCCCCACAAGCTGTCATAGGATTTTTATGCCAATAACATAGGAGATAGTCCCGTAAAAACATCCATTATCCTAACTCTGGTTGAAAAAGAGGTATTTACAGCCCTGAAAGATGTAGAAGTTTCCCTAAGTGAGTGTTGTGAATGTTGAGAACTTGTTGAGACTAAAGTGCTTAAACCCCCTGCCCACCCCAACAGTAAGTTCTCCAAGCAAACTTCCTAACTGCGAGAGAGATCTTTCATAAAAAAACAACAACAAAGGGATAGGGAAAATATCTGATTTTCCTGGCTAGTCCTAAAAGGCTGTTCACACCTGTCATCTTGGTAACCATCTAATTCTACTAGAAGCCCTCAGGAATGGTTCTGTATCTGGGATCAGAGTCCAGAACTAAGAGAGAGGCTGTTGAGTATTGTTCACAGAGATAAACTGATCCTAGAAGCCGTGGTAGATATTGCCTTGGTGGTTAAGTACCTCAGAGAAATGTATTGCAGTTCAAGCGAGCCCTTACACATCACACAAAGCAGTGTCTCTCAGCTTTTCCAGACTACTGTACCCTTTTAGGAGTCTGATTTGTCTTGCATACTCCCAAGTTTCACCTCACTTAAAAGCTACTTGCTTACAAAATCAGACATAAAAATACAGAAGTGTCACAGCACCACACTGTAACCGAAAAATCACTTACTTTCTCATTTTTACCACATAATTCTAAAATAAATCAAGTGGAATATAAATATTGTACTTACATTTCAGTGTATAGAATAGAGCAATATAAACAAGTCATTGTCTGTATAAAATTTTAGTTTGTACTGACTTCGCTAGTGCGTTTTTTGTGGCCTGTTGTAACACTAGGCAAATATCTAAATAAGTTAATGTACCCCCGGGAAGACCTATGTGTACCCCTGTTTGAGAACCACTGACATAAAGGAAGGAAACCCATGGGCAAGGAAGGTGACCAGAGTTACTATCCCCAGGAAGACATCAGCAAGCTGGAGGGATCTATTTTTCTGTTGTTTGGGTATCATCCAGCACAATGATTTTTCAGTAAGCTAAAGTGCAAGTTCTATGATAAGAGGACATCCAACTTATATAGGGACAGGAATGAAACCAATCCCTGTGTATTTTTGCCTATGTAACTATATCACACCAGCTATGGGAATCTGAAGGCAAAAACTGCACCTATGCATAATGAGATGAGTTGTGATTTATACCACCTCTTGAGAATTGTTTGTGGTACAGGATCAATGAGATGCTAATGTTCCATACTGAGTCAATGTAAATATAAATAATGTGCATAGGAGGATGGATATTGATACAGCTGCTGGAATAGCTGTAATTTCTAAAGAAATGCACAAGCCAAAATTTGCTAATATTAAACTAAGAACTGAAGTTATATTGAAAAACTATAGTCAAGGTGAGATGAACATGTAGAATGCCTTCCAGGTCACTGAAAACACAATACTTGTTTTTTGTTTGATACCATTAATTGTTAGACAGGCAAATGGTCCTTCACTAGTTAGCAGAAATTGACTTCACAAGGTGAATCTGAATTGGAGCCCAATACACATCTTTTAGATCTAGTAAAGGAATTAGGAGAAAAATGTGAATCTCTCTCTTTTTTTTTTTTTTTCTTAATGTGGACATGGGGTTAAGAAAAGACATAACAAAGAAACTGCACATTACATTGCCATTCCAAAACTACGGAAGGCTCATCCTGTGCCTTATGGTTTGTGAGAACATGTAAAAAGGCAATTAGAATGGGAGAACCATGGAAAAATGTCACCTATAATTCAGTGAATAGGTAATACTGATTGTGTGTTTCTACTACTGATGAAAGTGCAAGTAGGTGTGGGTACTAGAAAGGCATTCTAAATCCCTGGATCGGGGCAGATCAGTATCCAGTTCCAAAACCACATAATTTATTTGTTTCAGAGTAGCAGCCGTGTTAGTCTGTATTCGCAAAAAGAAAAGAAGTACTTGTGGCACCTTTGAGACTAACCAATTTATTTGAGCATAAGCTTTTGTGAGCTACAGCTCATTTCATTGGATGCATTCAGTGGAAAATACAGTGGGGAGATTTATATACACAGAGAACATGAAACAATGGGTGGTTTAGATGGTAAACTCTTGAGGGCAGGATTGTCTACTATTCTGTTTGTACGGTGTCTATTGCAGTGGGTCCTTGATCTTAGTTGGTCCCTAGGTGCTACCATACAAAACAATTAATGATGATAAACTGGCAGAAGAGATCAAGTTCATAAAACTTGACCTATCTCAAGCATATTGACAGGTGGCAGTGGAGCCAGAGTCTTAAAAAATCATATAGTGAACACACACAAAAGGTTTAGTCAGCTATGAAAGTCTCTCAGGCAGCGTAGGTAAGGTCTAGCCATATTTCAAAGAATTGTGGATCAAGTTCCTCAGTCTTTGAACCATGTTGTTTATTGATATGATATTAAGAACACTTGAGAAACCTTGAAGAGATTCTAAAAAGGCCACAAAAATATGCATTTAGAAGTAAGGAAATAAAGTGTGCTTTCTTCCAGAAGCAAGTTGATTATTTAGGGCATAGCATACATGCTATAGAGGGGCTATATCCCTTAAAAGAAAAACAAAAAACAGAAGCTTTTGAGAATGTGACTGTAGTTCATAAAGTGTCAGAGTTGAGGTCATTTTTGGTTATGTTACACTATTATGGGGAGTTTATACTGAAATTGTCTGCATTAGTAAACTCAAAGTCTTAATTTTTATAGAAAAATGCAAAATGGGTTTGAACCAACAAGTAAAATAAGACTTTTGAGGAAGCAACAGCAAAACGGAGTACTTGTGATGTTTTTGGGAATCTTTAGTCCAGAGCTTCCCTGCCTGTTAGCATGCGCTACTTTTCCAGTAGAACAGGAACTATAATGTCTAACGCATGCAAAAATGGAACAAGAAACCCATAGCATTTGCTAAAAGAACATTAACAAAAGCTGGAAAGAATTCACTCAAATGGAGAGTGGCACTAGATGTTATTTCTGAAGTAATTACATTAAATGAACATTTATTTAGAAAGAATTTTACCCTGTTAATTGATCATAAGCTTTTGGAAAAGATAGTAAGCCCAAAGCAAGTATTCTGTCTTTGGTAGTAGCCAGGATTCAGAGGAGGGCTTTAATTTCAGTGGCATATCAGTACAGTGTGGAGTATAAGTGTTCAGTGCAACTTGAAAACAATGATTCATTAACCCAGTTGTCTCTAAAAGTAGAGACCCAGCTAGAAACAGAATAATTGTATAGCAGCATTTCTTTCTTAGAGGATCTTCCCATTACTGCAAACGAGTAAATAATAGAAACTAAGGAATTTCCTGTTTAGAGAGTTCAATATACTCTTTGTGGCTGGTGAAATCGTACAATGAATGAGAAATTTTATCTTTGCTCTTCTAGAAAAAATTGAGTGTTCAGAGAACAATTGTTTACAGTGCAGTACAAGAGTGGTGATACCCGAAAGCTTTAACAACAAGATGCTGTTTGAATTGTATGATTATTCCTAAAGCATACTGGAAAGAAAAAGGTTAGCTAGAAGTTATTTTTGGTGGTGAAACTTAGATCAAGATATTGAAGGAGAAATTAAGCAATGTGAACTCTCTAGTCATCACTGAAATGTGTCACAAACCATTCCATGTAATCTACGTAAGTGGGCCACTAAGCCTTGGCTAAGAATACTTGCTGATTTTCGTAGAGAAGAACAACCAAATGTATTTAGTGGTAGTTACAACAAGGTGGCCAGAAGTGGTACATATGTCAACCTCTGTTGGGGATTAGAGGAAACTTTTCTTGGGAGCAGGTTATTTCATAACTGTTTACTGCTGAGTTTCTTGCATCTGCTTCTGGCCACCACTGGAAACAGAACAAGGGCGAGATGGACCACTACTCTGATCCAGTATAGCAATTTTCATATCGCACACACTTCGGCTACCAAGACTATGGAAGCATTATCAACTATGTCTGCTGCACATGATTTGCCTGAAGAAATAGTTTGGAATAACAGTTCAGATTGTTTCAGAGGAATTTCAGATTTTCCTCAAGAAGAATGTAGTAAAACACACTAGATCACCTACTTCTTATTCAGCATTGTATGGGTTAACAGAATGCTTTGTGTAGACGCTTGCGTCATTAGAGAAAACAAGGGTAGAACCCTCCAAAGCTATACTGCAGCCCGTGTTTTATTGTATAGGTCAGCACTACAGACCACTACACAGAAAACTCCAGCAGAGTTATTTTTTAAACATCAGTTACGAGCCAGATTCAATTTGCTTGGACCAGACATAGCAAAAAAAAAAAAAAAAAAAAACTAGATGAAAAACAGCAGAGAGCAAGGAACCCACAACATAAGCCTCAGAGATTTTTATCTAGAACAAAGGGTATTGATTTTTAATTACAAAGGAGGAGAAAAGTGTGGGGGGAAGAGGTAAGAAAGGTGTTGTAAGAAAGGTATTGAGATCAGTGACATGCGTGGTTGAGGTAAATGGAGCCATAATGAAGAAGTGTATTGTTACTGAAGTCTCAGAAATAGAAGAGGAATTTAAATGGATGCTTACCATGTAATTACTATGAAAGAAAATTGTTCTCCTTTTCATTGGCCTGATGATGGTATCAATGTCAATATAAATGCAGAAAATGAATCTCAAGATGCAAATGTTACTGTTGAAAATGAATCTGAATGGGAGAAGCAAGTGACAACTGCTCTTCCTGACATGCCTGTCCAACCAAAACAGAATTGTAAGCCTCCCAAAGGTCTAAACATATAATTTAAAAATGACAAGGGAGGAGAGTGGTATGTGAAGCGCTAAGAACTGTGGTTACTGCACCTTTAAGACCTGGAACGTTCTGGATGCAGAGTTCAAAACAAGAGTCTCGTCATTTGGAAGCAATTGCAGCGAGAGTTGGTTGGAAACCAAACCCAAGAATGCAGCAAGGAGGGATGTAGCTTGCAAGCAAGGGCCCTCTCACTGGGCTAACTGACTGAATCAGAGCAAGAAAATAAACCAAAGGCCTCGTAGTTTAATTAATGAAAAAGCTTGCTGTCCGTTTTTTGGGAGACTTAACAGCCCAGTGGAACAGCAGCGAGAAAAGCCAGGATCAGACTGTCACTGCAATAAAGGTGTGAGCAAGCCAGACATCTTTTAAGCCTTGTCCACAAGGGAAAATTTTTCCGTTTATACAGATACTGTACACAAGCATTATCCTCACCGGGTGTAGACACTTTTCCTGTATAAGAGTGGGTTTTTGTGGCTTAACTTAAACTCCTTCTCAAACGACATTAACCTGGAAAAGACATTTTTACACCAGAATAAGTGTATCTGCATGGGGTGGGTGGTGTGTGCATGTGTGTTCATATTATATCTGCTTAAATTCACACATTAAGTTATGCCAGAAAATCTTCCCTGTGTAGACAAGGCCTTAGAAGATCCTTGCTGTGGTGGGGATGAGGTAGCCTGACTGGCTGGCTTGGCCAAAGGGGAAGAGAGGCCAGTGAGGTCAGTCAGCTGCCTAATGAGGTCCAGAAGTGGGGAGAGGGCCAGACAGCCAGAGCTGAAGAAATGAGTGAAATGGAAGCACAAGCCTGCCATCTTCCTCTCCTCCACTCTCTGAACAACAGGAAAGCAACCTGTTTACTTTTTTTTTTTTTTAAATGACTGTTTGAACTTTGCATTGGTGGAAGATGGGAGGTTGACAGCCCTGGAGCCTTGAATCCTCTATCTTACCACTAAAAATAGGTGCTGCATGGACAGTAACAGTGAAAGCTGCCCCCCCCGTTAAGCCCAACTACTAGCCTGGAGGGGTCTCTAGTCTCCAGCCCCCCTCAGTTGACATTTCTCAGATTTGTTTTTTTAAATTCAATCAGTAGAAGTTACAAATGCATCTTATATACAGGTTGAACATTTTGGCTCAGCTGAAGCGTGCTGTCAGTGTAGTATCTGATAGGTCGTCTGCCACAGAGTCGAAATCCAGCCCTTGCATGGGGTTAGTTTAGTAGGGTTTTCTCTCTACAACTATCTGAACATACTATACTCTTGTTCCTCAGATAGGGAGCCTCACAACTGTAAATATACATTTGAGATGACACTGTGCTTAAAGGTTTATGGTGTTTACGCTGTTTTAAACGTTCATAAATTAATTGCATAGTTGTGGCGTTCTTTTGGGCAGAGGGGAGCAAGGATATATGTGTGTGTGCTTGCATGCTGTTATTACAGTAAACGCCTCTAATCGTGTATCAGCATTAGCCTGTGACAATTAAACACCCACAGCGTAACGATGGGAGATTTGCCTTCATCCGGGGGCATCACTGTGCCTGATAGTGAAGATCATTGAAAAGGGCAGTGCGGGGAGGGAGGAATTGTGGTTTTACATACATGTGCATTAAATTCCAGCTGGGAAAGTAGAGACCAGGAGTAAGTACGTTGGGCCAGGTGGAAAGGGTTTTGCTGGCAGCTGGTGAAGCCTGAATGGGTCATGGAGAATTCTTTGTGCGTTGTGTGAGCAAAGCGGAAGCTCGTGGTGTTGGGAAACCAGTGTTACGGATGGACATTTTGTAGATGTTTCTTCCATTGTTTAGTTTTGGAGCTGGCAAAGCTGAAATATCTTGGCCTAGAAAGGGTGCAGGGAAGGGGTAGGAGCACTGGGTGTTGACCTGTAGTAAGGGCCCTGAAGGTTTGTGGATAGGAAGCAGTGATTTTTAACAGCTTGATTTCTCCCCCCCCCCCCCCCCCCCACATCAAGTCTAGGTCTATAAAACCTCAAATTTCAATGGCTTTGTGCTGATGTCGACCTGGGAACTCTGTCCCCTTACGGGTTTGCATGCAGGACTCTAATAGCAGTACCTCAAAGGAAACCATATCACTACAAAAGAGAGAGTACAGCAAGAGAAGAGGGAGAATTCCTCTGTGCTAACGTGTTCCAGCTCTCCCGATCCCAGCTACGCCATGCCTCCTTAGGCTTCCCATTCTCTCCATCGTAGCATTGTCCCTGACACACTTTGAGCCTCTGGCTCAGATAAGGAGGGTTCTGAAGTTCCTCCAAGCTGTGGCTTTTCATGTGGCAGTACATTGTGGTGATGGAACAGTAGGGCTGGCATGCCTCCCTCCTCCTCTTGAGCTGTACTTCCAGTTATTTGATTTCCTTGTACTGATGTAGAGAGGGAGAAAATTCTGACTGCACAGCCATTTGCTTCATTGCTATATTTCTGCTGCTTAGAGGGAGTCGGAAAATAGCCCTTCTTAATTCTGGGATATCATTAGCAGTTTCTAACTTGTACACACTCTAGCCCTGGCTGCAGTACTCCTACAATCTCCCAAGGTAAGCATGGAATTACACATAATATGCCCATCTGTGCTGTGGTTGCAGTTAGACAGAAGGATCTTGGTGTGATCCCATCAGCTCTCTCAAGCTGGGCATGGTAGCAGCGGTTGAGTACCTAGGAGCTGGAGGAACTGGAGGTGATGAATCAGCAGGTGGGATTCTTGCATGTTAATGGTGAACCACTGTCCCGGTTTGGTGCCAGGGAGCACTCAGTACTGCTGGAGGTGTCCTCCTTTCAAAGATGTAAAACTGAAGTTCTGATCGATAGTGGCCATTTTAAAGATCCCAAGTCACTTTTCACAGGCAAGGGGTGGCTAGCTCTGATAGCTAGAATTTTGACAGGCTATGTCACCTGCTTCCCACCACCACCACCACCACTGCAGTTTCATCTGGAGAAGTTATACTTCCATTCTTGCCTAAAATTGTTGAAGTGTGTTGCACTGTTAAACTGCTGCCACGCTTCACCCCGGTGGTGGCTGAAGTGACTTCTGTGTACACTGTCCATAGCACCCAACTTTTGGGGATTCTTTGAGATGAAGGCACCATAGAAAATGTAAACTATTAGTAGTATTAAGGTAGCACCTAAAGGCCCCAACCCAGGTAGGGACCCCTTTATGTTAGGCACCACATAAACAAAACACAAATTATGAGAGCCACAAAGAGCTTACAGCTTAAGGGGCTGGTCAGAGCCCACTGCTGTTAAATGGAGTCTTACCATAGACTTGAGTGGGCTTTGGATTGGGTCCTAAGTGGGCAAGGCAGACCAAGTTTGGGAGAAGATGATAAAAATACTTCCTAAGATATCTAGCTGTGTGTTTAATAAAAGGCCTGAACACAGTCACTGCCTGTGACAATAAGAAACAGTTCCCCAGGAGAATTAAGAGTATCTCATGGGAGTCATGGCATAGGTCGGACTGCCACATGACCGCGTGCCCTGTTGCTGTAGGAGGTGTAGGGGATATCTGTTGTGATTTACTGCGTATTCTTAAGAGAAGGTACAAAACAGCATTGGATGCCAAAGCAGCTACAGTGAAACAAAACAAACTTCATTTCCATAATTAAAGTGCTTATAGCTCCCATTTCAAGATGGGTGAAACAATAATAAATACAGAGCAAAGAAAGTCAATCTGTATCCAAAGCACTTTAATAAATAAAGGTACAAAAATAAAACCACTGTATCCCTGTTATCTCCCCCAAGCTCTTGGTTTTTATTCGCTTTTAGATGCCCCTTAACACAAAGAATGGGAAGAAATGGAAACTAATTTGTGTTTGGGTGAGATACTCCAAGATACCTGATGGTTGAAAACTGCCGAGCCAGCCCCAACTTCTGCCACCACTGGGGCCTCTAGTGAGAACCAGCCCCTTCCCTTCTTGCAGGTGACTGGTCGGGTAAGAGGGCTGGACAGAGCAGAGTTTCTTTAATCAGCCCCAGTAATGACCGGGAGGGATTTTCTTAAGGACAGTTTATAAAAGGCATTTTCCCCTCCCTCCCCAGTGTGAGGGAGAAGGTTAAAAGTAGTTTACTTGCTGGGTTTTTTTTGTTTTTGTTTTTTTAAATAAAGTGATCAAATCTTTGTGACATTGGGGTGACCTTTCAAGCGGGCTGAGCTGCAAAAGCAGAGAAGCAGAAGCTGTCTTTGCCCCTCTTTGTAATGCCGGTCTGCTCTTAACTTAAGGTGAACTGGGGAACCCTTGTTGAAGTATAAAATTAAAGGAAGCCCATGGCAGTTTGTTTTGAGAACTTCGATTGGCGTTTGCTTTCGCATCATGCTGGAGGGAACTGCACTGCTACTGTCAGCACATAAATAAAATAAGAGCTTTGTTTTAAATTAGACTCTCTCTTCTGTTGGTTAATTAGACGAGCTCCTACCTGCAGATGCATTACCTAGGCACCAACTGTACTGTGCATATTTGAGGCATATGGTTGATGCCTATCACTTCCAAACTTCATCAGCCCCCTATTATTTTTTTAAATGCCCCTTTTAATTGGATGCAAATTCCTTGAGGCCTGCTAGCATAAACAGAGCCCTTTGTAGATAGATGCACATGAAACCATCCAGCATTTCTACGCAATTTCTTGCAAAGATTAAGCACCCGGTTGTTACCACAGACTGGGACACAGCGGCAGATACTGTTGTTAATGGGAGCAGCGTATCTAAACGGCCATACACAGTGCTGGAAATGAATTCATCACTGGCATGAATTTACTGTCTGTGCTGGACTGATGCGTTCTGGCAAGCAGGGGTAATTGGTCTAGGTTTCTAATGACAAGAGTAATCGCTTAGAGTTTTCAGGTTTGTTTAAATGTGGCTGTGAGTATTTGCACCAGGACTGGACAGAATGGAGGTTAAGTCGAGGCCAGGCTCCAAGAAATTGTTTGTATCTTCACTCCCCCCAGAGTCTTTAACCACATCGTCAGTCAGATATTTGGGAGTTCCTCATGCTGGTTTCAAGTCTCTGTGTCTTGTGTGTGCGTCCAAAGCACTCTGTCTCTTGCTTCACACTCATTGGACTTGCACTGGCTTGTAAAAATCTCCATGGACTTGTTCAGCTCTATGTCTGACCTCATATCCACCTACTCCTCTGCCAGCTCACTCCACTTCTGAGTCTATTTTCTGACTTCTGCCACTACTGGGGGTCTGTCCCATGTCCTGGGAACTCTCACCCAACCCACTCTGTTGCTTTCTCTCTTTAAATCACTATTGGGCCCTGTCAGACATTTTGTAGCAGTCTATATTAGTGATGCTGTTTCAAAATGATATTAATTCTGTTTATTTAGTGTGTTACAGGCTGAGCTCAGCTGAGGCTCAGAGGTGGCTGAGAGGCAGCCAGCCCCCATCAGGAACACCTTCGGACTCTCTCCACTTTTAGGGTGTGTGGGGAGAAAGAGGGATAAAATGGTGTCACACAGGATTTCAGGAGGAGAGTTACTGTCCTAGAGAGAACCCGTGTGTGCACAGGGATGGACTCTTTCACTATTCAAGACCTGTGGCTGAACTATGCTCATTAAATGAACAAAGGGGTGCAGGAGCAAAATTGACTTTATTCACTGTTGCACTGTATGGACTGCGTTGTACGGGCAAGCTTTATGTCCGTCCAGTCCCTAGCATACATTAGATCAGCTTTGAGGCAGCTGGAGCTTGTACCAGATGTCAATAGCTCCAAGGGCTCTTCTGTCAGCCAGGACCAGTTGGAGCACAGTGGCACTTTGCCCAGGCCCCGTCTCCCCAGGTCTGGATCCTTACATTTTCCCTACCCAAGGGGTAAACTTGGTGGTCAGATATTATGGCCCTTTTGAGCCACTGGAGCAATATAGATTGTCCAGCTTGGGATCCAAGTGCAGCACAAGCCCCTCAGCACTGCCAAATGCATCCAATATATGCTAATGGCTGTTCTTCTACTAAAAACTTGCTTTGGGGCCAGTACACCCTCCGTCCAGTGGTGAAGGAGTTAACCTCTGTTCAGTGGTGGCTGCTGCCATGATGACTTCAATAACCCTAACTGCTTTGAACTCTTTTTATTCCCTGGGTGTTAAAACAATCCTTTATAAAGCAAGCAAGGAACAGGGCATGCTGCTAGGTCTAAGTGCCACGCCCTCATGCTTCCTCAGTACACATTTTCTGTGGGAGGAGCTAAAGAATACTCTGTTCTGAAGTCTGAGTTGGAAATCTGTGCTCCCTACACTGTTACCCCATGCTCTCTTGCTAAATGCTACCAACAAAAAAAGGAGCCAGATGTTTCCCCTGCTTTTCCAGAAGAATTAAACTTTTCCTTCATCCTGGTACACTAGGCACCTGAGCTGGTATCCCCACGTTTCCTTCCTCTTGTGTCCTGGCCAACTCTAGCGACTGAGGGCTTGACTACATAGGAAAATAATTATACCAGTATAATTATACTGCTATAGTTGTTATACTGGTAAAACTCCTTCTGTGGACACTCTTATTCCAGAATCAGAGTGCCTTCTTCTAGTTTATGCAGCTTTAGAAGCAGTAAATAGCTAAATTAGAAACCAGGTGGGAGGAGAGGTGTTATAATTACACAGCTATAGTTATGTGAGTAAACTTTCCCATGTATAAAAGCCCTGAGCCTCTTGCCTGCTTCTCCTACTGAAAGGCTGCTCTCTTCCTCTCCCCTCCTTTCTATGTGTGTGGTTTTATTTCCCCTCTCTGAAAATGTTGTACTAGTTTCCCTGATCCAACATTCCTCTTTACAAGGAGATAAGGATCCTGTCTGGCGCCTGGGTTTCAAATCGGCTCCCTGATTATCTGCAGACACCCTGGTATGAGAGCCCCAGGCAACCGATAGAGAGAAGGGAAGGCATTCTTCAGACCATAGCAGCAGTCTCGTCCCCCAGCCTGTCTGCTCTGTTCACTCCAGCTAAACAAAAACCCCACTGGGCTATTGCTTAATGCCACCATTGTACTGAGGAAATTGTTAGCCCTGGAAGGGTATTTTTGCTGACTGGCTTTGTTAGAGGCAATGGGAGGAAAACCAAAAAATAAAATGAATCCAGGAGGAAGAGCTTGACTGGAGCTATTTCCTGCTAGCGAAAGGACAGGGATGGCCATGAGATACCAGGTGGCCAAATGTGACTTTGGGAGTGAAAAGGCTGAAAGCCATCCCCATCGAGCCAAATAAATAACGAGATGAAATCAAAGTGAAGGAAAACTATGCTGTCCAGCTCCCCCTGCTGAGCAACTCCTTCCGCAGATGGAAGTGAGGAAACCAAAGCCTTAATGAAAGGCAGCTGTTAGAATTCGCTGCATTTGGCAAAGGGGTTTATCCCTACCTGCCAGGTTGAGAGCAGGCAAACCCAGAGCTGGAGGGTGAGTGTATTCCTCCTGGCATGCACTTGGGAAAGAAAGAGGGAGGAATGGGATGGCCCATACATAGCAGTGGGAGGCAGAGAAGAGAGAGTCTGTCTGTGGTCATTGCATTAGTTAATCATCACAACTTGGATCTAGAAAGAACAGAGCAGATGCAGTGAAACCTACAGTCTGACGGTTGGCATCTTGCAAAATTATGTTTTCTTGAAGCCAAACCAAAGGAGATGCAAGCCTTTTGGAGCCTTAGTGTTTCTCTCATCCCTCTCCAGGAAGAAAACAGCAAACTGTCTAGTGGTGTAGTTTCTTAGAGTTTTTTTGTTTTGTTTTGCCTGCTTCCTGTCCTCTTTATCCTGATCATAAATTTCTGTCACCTACCTTGAAGGACAGTTTAAAGTGCCCTGTTTTTATTCTGGGCCTGGTGACACTGAAGTGCAGTGGTACAAGGTTGCATCTTAGGGTCAGCATGGAATGCCATTGCATGCGAACAGTATGAAGCCACAAGACCCTCACACATTGGTCTGAGTTATGGGTATACTGTAATGCAGCTCCCTGGTATTGCCACACGGCTGTTTAGTCTTATGGACTGTCAGCGTTCTGTATGTTTCCTGCTCCAGACCTTAGAGTCTGGGTTTCATCAGCTCTAGGACAAATTACTGTATCAGGTGGATGAGCCCTTAGATGACATGGTATTTCTACTACTCTGTTTAAAACCCAGGTGTCCTCTCTCTCTGCTCTGCTAGGGAATTCAGCAGCAAAGAAGAAGCTTGCTCTGCTCATTTGCATGCTGATAACTGGAACTCTTTTTCAGCTCACAGTTATTTCACAATTATGGTAAGATCTGAGCTTTGGGAACAAACCAAAGAGTTATTTTCTTCCACTCTAATAAAATTTGTAAATAGTTAGTATAACATTCCAGTGTTTATATTTATTATTTCTCCTCTCAGTGGTATTCTCTACATCCCTCTCTGAACTCCCAGAAATTCCCCTCACCTCCAAGTCTCTCACCCTTTTTTATATACTTTCTCTGCAAGCGGGGTGCTACTCCATCTGGAGACTGAACTCTGTTTCTGACATCAGCCTCATGAGGTTGCTGGAGTGTGGTGAGGTACTCCCCCATTCAGGGAGTGAACAGTGCTCCCCATTCCTGCTGTGGGAGGAGGAAAAAATTCAGCTTGGATCCCCCACTTTGTGTATGTGTGTCTGCATCTTGTCTACAACTCTCATTATTTCATCATGAGTCTTGCAATATGTGATGTTTTTCCTTAAAGCCCTAGCTCCAGAAGTCAGGTGATCTCTGCTTTCATTTAAGAAAAGCAAGTTTCAAGCCCTCATTGTTGTGAAGAAAAGCTTGAAAATGTGACCCTTAGTGGCTCAAATGCCAAAAGGCAAATAAAGGGAACCAACAATGTATTATTTGCCCCAAAAAAACCCTCATTACTAGGGCTCTATTAAATTCACAGTCCAATTTGGTCAATTTCACCGTCATAGGCTTTAAAAAATGATAAATTTCATGATTTCACCTATTTAAATCTGAAATTTCATGTTGTTATAATTGTAGGGATCCTGACCCAAAAAGGAGTCGTGTGTGTGTGTGTGTGTGGTGGTGGTGGTGGTGATGTTGCAAGGTTATTGATGGGGGTGGGGGGTTGCGGTACAGCTACCCTTACTTCTGTGCTGCTCCTGGAGGGCCGCTGCCTTCAGAGCTGGGCACCCGGCCAACGGCCGCTGCTCTCTGGCCACCCAGCTCTGAAGGTAACACAGAAGCAAGGGTGACAATACGTGACCCTCCTGCAATTCCCTTTTGGGTCAAGACCCCCAATTTGAGAAACGTTGGTCTCCCCCCGTGAAACCTGTATTCAGAATAAAAGCACACAAAAGACCAGATTTCACGGGGGGAGACCAGATTTTATGGTCCGCGACACATTTCTCATGGCAGTGAATTTGGTTGGGTCCTATTCATTACAGTTAAGCTAGTCTTATTTTTGAGTGCTTGGGTTTGGCAGTAGTGTGTATGTCCACAGATAAGGACGGAAGCTCTTTATAGAAATACTGGTTCTCTGAGGAGGTAATAGGTATCAGACAGACAGACTATCTCTCTCCAGCTCCTGGACCCATCTGTCTATGGCATAAACTAAGGTTCTCTCATCCTAGTTAATCTGATCCCATGGGAGTTAGTAGCTTCCATAAAACAAGTTCTGTGCCCTCCTCTGCCACAGAGCAATGCTGAGTCTTCCATGGGCATTCCTTTAATACTGGTTAATATTGTATATTTTATGTCAATAAATATTTATCTCCACAACACTTAATAAGAAAAAATCTGAAGACGTCTCTTACCCTGCTGCACTGCTTTGTTCAACAACATCTTCGGGTACTTCACAAAATACCAATGTGCTCTAGATGTATTTTTTACATAAATCACTGAAGTTACACTATTGTTATGGCAAAGCAATGCTTCCCACACACATTGCTTGCCACGTTCATGTGGTACTGGGAACACAGTGCCTCCAGGAAGATAAGGGGGAGCATCCCACTGTGACAATACCTATTCCCTGGGGGAAGACCGTCTGAGGGTAGTACTGTATCCCTGTAGTGGTGTACGGGTCATGTTGAGGTAAACACCCTCTCTCTCCCTCTCTCTCCCACATACCTAGGCTTCCATGCTAAAGGCCAGATTTCCAGATACTCAGCTCCCATTGTAACCTGTTGAGAGCGGAACACTTAGGAAAATCTGATCAAGTAATTTGGTACCTAATTGGGAGTTGAGCTCTTTTGAAAATGTGAGAGGACTGGAGTGAGGGTCAGAGCACTTTCTCCAAGGTCTCCTGTCTGGCAGTGTAAAGAGGCGGGTGGCTATTGTGAGAACCCACATGCAATTTTGTTGCTCGCTAGAGACCAAAAATAACTCTATTGATTTTGTTTGTCGTTTTTAAAAGAGGTTATCTTCCTTTGCAGCACCAAACCCAGTATCATAGCCTTCATGTTAACTCTTATCCCAGACTAGCCTCAGTCCATCAGTAACCCTCCTCCCAACCCACTTTTTTCAGCTAATCAACCATAAAATAACGACTCTGAGTTGCAATGAAAGGGAGAGCTCCTCCACTATGCATTGGGGAGGGTCTGGAATGCACACATGCTCTCGTTTCCGGTGTGGTTTCTTTGAAACTTCCCAGCATTAATGTTTGATGCATTTCCTTGGGGCAAACATTAAAAAGAAATGGCCACCCAAAAAAAAAAAAGTTTTGGAAAAAGAAATAGCTGAAATAAAATCATTTTTAATGGCTTCCCGGAGCTGCTTGGAAGAGGGTGGGATGGCAGTAGGTCAGGAACAGAAGGCCTGATAGCCCTGTGATTGTCTGTCTCCTCGCATCTTTCCCTGTCAGGTCATAAATATAAAACCACTGTTTGGAAAACAAAAAGGTCATTAAGCTGTCAGCGGGCTCCTTCTTAGAAGGCTGTAAATGCTTCTTTTAGCAGTGCCTCTCACTTCTGTCTCAGCTGAGGGCTTAGGTACCCTCTGTCTCCTGAAGAAGCTGTAGGATGGTGAGGTGCTTGGTTAAGCCTGTAGTAAGTGAGGGAGGAGGACTCAAATCCCATTCACATGGTTCCTGAGTTCACACCTCCCAGCCCCCAATTCTCTGAGGAGACAGAGGACTGTTATCTCCCCCTTTTTGCCCCCATCTCCAGGTATGAATTCTAAGGAGTGCTTATGTCATTTCCCCCAGCTTATTTCCCCTGACCACAAGTATGACTGTCCCTTCTTTGTGCTTGGCCTCTGGGGCTTGCGCCTTCACTCTGTACACAACATCTTCAGGCACTGAGACACCACCCTCCAAATGCAGACACCACCATGAAGTGAAGACTTGCCATCCTCGCAGGGTGAGACTTGAAATGGAAGTGAAACTCTCTCATCTGCCTACAAGCTGGGTTTCAGTGGCTGGATGGGTCTCTCCTCAGCGCTGCATCCTTATTGCCCTGAGGAATTGCTGCTGAGCAATGCAAGGCACTCCCTATGCTCGTGCCAAGCCAGAACCAGGCAGGGCACTGAGCTCTACTGAGTTGTCTCATTTTCGGATAAACGTTCTCTCAGGACGGCACAGTACTCACTCCTGTTTGTTTATGCTAAAGAAACACACATCGTGGGCCCTGCGCGTAAGGGCTGCACGTGTACCTTATGCATCCATAGAGCATGCATCTTTAAAGTGTCTTCCATCCACAGCTGCTCTTTTCAGGGCTGCTTCAGAATTTTCTGTGGCTGCCGTCTCCTCGGCCTGCACATAATAAAGTTTTTTATGCCTGTGTTAGGTTAAGGATAATAAAATCTGAAATTAGATTAGCTTTTCCTAATTATAGTGAGTTGGGAAGAGTGTGTGTGTTGGGGGGAGATAGGGAGTAGAGGTAGGAAAGGGGGAGGTGAGGAAGATGGAATGTTAATAGGAACGTGATTTCTGAACCTGTTTGCGTTTCGGCCTTGCAGGTAATTATGACAGGCAGCCTTCATTTGCTTTCCTGTGTGTGTAGGAGGGAGGGGGGCAAAGCAAGGGCACAGAATCCTGCCACTGTACCACCTCATTAAGTTAATTACAAATAACTTAACTCTGCTGCTTATTACTTGCTGAGGTGGGAATTAGGGACCATTCAAATAAATAAATGACATGATAAAACCAAAGAGAAGGAAGAGCTTGTGACAAAGGGCACTGTGAGAGAGAGTGTGTGTGGCTAATAACAAAGTCCCACCTACTAATGTGTGGGAAAGCCAAGATATGGTATGGCCTCAGGAGCTCGCAGAGCCCCCACCCCACTGGTGAAAGTTGCTAGCATCAAGGAAGTTGTGAAGCAAAAGACCAGGGCTGTCGGGTGGAATCCATGTCTTAAGGGAGAGTCATAGGCGTGGGAACTAAGGGTGCGGGGGGGGGGAGGAGGGTTGCAGCACCCTCAGGTTTTACGCGAGACTCTGCTCCTCACCCCACATGTGGGGTCCTGGCTGCCGGCCCCATGTCTGGCCCCTCACGCGTTCTCCCGGGCCTGTGTCCAGGGCTCCGCTGCAGACCCCGTGCCCATCTCATCCTCAGCCCCCTTACCTCTGTGTGGGTCCCCCCTTCTGGAGACACGGCTCTGCTCCTGGCCTCAGCTCGGGGTGGGAGGGCATGGATGGGGTGAAGGGGCTGGCTTCCTGCACCACCACTATTAAAACTGTTCCAGCGCCACTGGGGAGAGATGACTGCATAGGCATAGTTTGACTTCTGTATTTGGGGGGGCAGCTCCAGCCAGGCCAACCGAGCCATGCATGTCTAGTTGGCAGCCGGTGTCAAGTGGAGTGCCCCAGGGGTCGGTCCTGGGACTAGTTTTGTTCAATATCTTCATAAATGATCTGGAGGATGGTGTGGATTGCACTTTCAGCAAATTTGTGGACGATACTAAACTGGGAGGAGTGGTAGATACGCTGGAGGGCAGGGATAGGATACAGAGGGACCTAGACAAATTGGAGGATTGGGCCAAAAGAAATCTGATGTGGTTCAATAAGGATAAGTGCAGGGTCCTGCACTTAGGACGGAAGAACCCAATGCACAGCTACAGACTAGGGACCGAATGGCTAGGCAGCAGTTCTGCGGAAAAGGATCTAGGGGTGACAGTGGACGAGAAGCTGGATATGAGTCAGCAGAGTGCCCTTGTTGCCAAGAAGGCCAATGGCATTTTGGGATGTATAAGCAGGGGCATAGTGAGCAGATCGAGGGATGTGATCGTCCCCCTCTATTCGACATTGGTGAGGCCTCATCTGGAGTACTGTGTCCAGTTTTGGGCCCCACACTACAAGAAGGATGTGGATAAATTGGAGAGAGTCCAGCGAAGGGCAACAAAAATGATTAGGGGTCTGGAACACATGAGTTATGAGGAGAGGCTGAGGGAACTGGGATTGTTTAGTCTGTGGAAGAGAAGAATGAGGGGGGATTTGATAGCTGCTTTCAACTACCTGAGAGGTAGTTCCAGAGAGGATGGTTCTAGACTATTCTCAGTGGTGGAAGAGGACAGAACAAGGAGTAATGGTCTCAAGTTGCAGTGGGGGAGGTTTAGGTTGGATATTAGGAAAAACTTTTTCACTAGGAGGGTGGTGAAACACTGGAATGCGTTGCCTAGGGAGGTGGTGGAATCTCCTTCCTTAGAAGTTTTTAAGGTCAGGCTTGACAAAGCCCTGGCTGGGATGATTTAGTTGGGGATGGGTCCTGCTTTTGAGCAGGGGGTTGGACTAGATGACCTCCTGAGGTCCCTTCCAACCCTGATATTCTATGATTCTATGGAGGTGGGGGGGAGGGGGAGGAAGAGGAGACAAATTCCATGCCTTCCTGAGGCTTTCAGTTTGGGGCCATAAAGCCCCCATACCTCACCCATGGGTGACTAACTTTAGTCTTGCAGGTGAATCTGAGCTAACAGGTGAAAAGCATCAGAAATTAACAGGAGTGATATGATGGATGGACTCAGATTATGGACCAGATTCTGCCCCTCTTACCCATAGTGAGTGACACCTTGCTCTACGTGTACCTCCACTGAGACCACTAATGGAGTAAGAAGCTACCCAGCGTTAGTAAGAGTGGCAGAATCTGGCCCTAGGTTTGGACCAAACTTCAAGATTGAATTGTGCTCATGAGATTTTTTGATCCCAAATGGTGGAACTCTCCTTGAGATCAGTTGGTCTCACAAGTTGTTTCCATTCTGAATGGAGAAAATCTCATGAAGTCAGCTGTTCTTGCAAGATTTCCACCAGCTTGTGCCAAACTGAACCAAAGTGGGAAGGGCCGGGGTCAGATGACCCCCAGGCACAGGTATTCCATTGACCCCGCCAGAGCTGCAGCTTGTGCATGTGCGAGTTAGTCTGTGCAACAGCACTACTTGTGCTGGAAGCCTCCTGCTGCCTCACAGTGTTAGGGTGTGTCTATGCTGCCATTGAACATCTCTGGCTGGCCTGTGTCCGCTAACTTGGGCTCGCAGGGCTCGGGCTATGGAGCTGGGCTCAAGGACTTGCCCCCTCATTTCTTTTTTCTCTTCCTTTCCCTCTCTCCCCCTCTCTCTCTTGGCTGGCTATGTCTAAACAATAAACCTGCAGCATGGAAAGTGAAGGAGGGACAGTGCAGAGGACTCGATTATGCAAGCGGCAGTTTCTTGGTAGCTCTTGTTCAAGTGTGCTGCCTCAGCAAACTCCCCCTCCCACAAAGGGACAGTCATTTTCTTTTCTTAATTCTGTCTCTCTGGGGGTTCTGTGAATACAGCACTGACACCTGTCCTCCCTCCTCTCTTAGCTAGGCATCTCAAGCTTGTATGGTTGCATCCCTTAACTCAGTCAAAACAAATCAGTAGGCTTTACTTTCTCTGCCTTTGCTTATGAGGCTGCTTCCAGCCACTATTCCCACCAGACTCTCAACCCTAACTCTGGTCTCAAGCTCGCGGTTTTCACGCTCAACTGAGTCCTAGCTAGTTAACACGTTCATCTGTTGCTATCTCAACGTGCTGCTTTAGGCAGAAAAGTTTGTTTTTATTAATAGACATGGATCTGCTGCAGATTATTATCCTTGAACCTTGAAGGATGTGCCATGATGATGGAGGAGAGAGGAGCAGTTGAGATGAGGGCCAGGCAGCCGAAAAGCATATGCTGGGGCAAAGAGGAACAGAACAAACAGAGGGGGGAGAGAGAGTAAATGGCATATAAGCATATAAACACAGTCATTTCTTCATTCTTTTTCCCAAAAACACTTACTGATCTCTAAAAATACGTAAATACTTTCCTCATGTTACTTTCCGATGTAAGCAGTTGCTCTTGGCTCAGGGATGAAATGCAATTGTGACTGAGAGGGGAGACAGTCCACATGGTTGGGAGTAGGAGCAAAGGTGTCTGGCAGCCAATCTGTCCATTAAGATGGGTACGTTAGACTTCAAATAAGAACTCCATGCATGCAATGTTTTTTTGTCACTTTTGCCCCTGATTTTCTTCCATGGTTGCAAACTCCTCAGTGATTGGTTACATGCCACATACTGAAAAACAAAACTCCTCTCACATCAGTGACTGTACTTATTAGCAACTACAAAGTCATGTTTAAAATAGGAGAAGGAAAGGAGTGAGGAATTAGAGATGGAAAAAACCAATTAGATCATCTAGGCCCTGCTCTAGGATTATTTCTATTACTTTGTCCAGTTTTTGTTTTAAATGTCCCATGGGCTTCCACCACTTCCCTTGGAGACTATATTTCATTGTGTATTGAAAGAGACGTGAGCCCTGATAAATTTAAAAGCTTTGTACAATAGAGTCAAAAGAAACAGCATGTGTCACTACTATTGCATTGTTTTTTGTAGTCATCTTTGCTTTTCACTTTTTTCAAACCTATTTAGGTGGAATTTTCAAAGGAGGCTGAGGAAGTTAGACATCCTGTTCCCATTGAAATTCAGTGGGAACTGGGCACCCAACTCCCATAGGCTCCTTTGAAACCCCCAGCCTTAATCTTTATCATCAACATGACTCCATTACATCAGACACTCTCTCTTAAGCTGTGACTGACACTTCATTAATAGCTTCCATGTTGTCATGTAAGACTCTGAGTCCATGAGGTAGTGAGGAAAAGGAAAACTGCCTTGTCTGGCATTGCAAATTGTACTAAAGGACAGGCACGAACAGCAGATAAAAGATGCTGTTACTTACCTGAAGTCATGCTCTCTGCTGAGTCCACTGAACCCCAAACTGCATGAGGCTTCCCATAGATAGGGTGGTGATTTTATTTAACTAGGAGCTTAGTTGTGGGAAGGCCTCTATCTTTAATTCACTGAACTGGGCTTTTAATTGAAGTGCAATATTGATGGCTAAGTTATCAGGAAGGCTGGTGGCCACTATTGTTGGGTCCTGGCTGGTCACCCAGGGGCTCATATTAGAAGTGAAAATGAAACCAGCCTTTGCAAAGGTGGCAAGTTTCTGGGTGAGGTCGTACAGAATTATCTCCAGGCTGTGGAACCCAAAGACAGCAGCCAGTCTGCGTTCCCACTATTGGGCTACAGGCCTGGAGCACATGCTGCCAAACTATATTCTGACTTCCAGCTGTCATTAAACAAGCCTCTGAATTAAGCTGAGCAGTGTGGGAAAGGTGCTTCCCATCATGCTGTCTGTTCTTTTGTGACCTTGCAGTTTTTCAAAGAAGATAGAAAGTGTGTGTGTGTGTGTGGGAGGGTTCCTGTTCCCTCTTTCTGCGCCCCCAGGTGGTGCTCTAGCATGGCACTCCTGGGTAGTCCTTAAGAGACTCCCGAGGACAGCTCTGCTGACTAAAGAGTGGCTGTGTGAAGAAATCCCACCATAAGCTGTTTCTTGGTAGTCAGTTTATTTCGCCGTCTGGTCCCGGTGACAAATATTGTTGGGGGCTCTGTGAATTCATCCCCGTTTGAAGTGACTCTGGATCCTGGCCTTCTACATGTTGTACTTGCCTCAGTGTGGATTTTGGAGAGGGGTGGGGGCTGGGATTTTGCATCGGTCAGGGGATGCATGAGTGGCATACGTGTTAAGAATCCTTCGTCACTCTTCACTGTTTACTGCTGAAATAGAGCCGTTCCAAACAGTCTGCCAGAATCCAACACCTTCTGCTCTTTTTCTTAATTGAAATAGTCTATTTGCCCTCCTGCTGTATGTGTTCAAGTGTCTTCAAGAGACAGTCTGCCTGCTTGTCTAGCCAAATATAGCTGTGGTGTCAAGCACGTGTAACTTCTTCAGTGCTGTTTTACCTCCTGGTGCCATGGCTGAATTTGGCTTGTCAGATTTCTCTGAAAAAGAAAATGTGAGTTAACAGCATGAAAGAGTTATTGGGTCGGGAGGAGGGGGGGGGAGAAGATAGCACATAATCTAGTGGAATGGACATTATACTGGATATCATAAGGCCTGGATCTACTAACGTTGCATGGTTCAAAAAGATTCAGAAAGGGATTGGATGCTGATCCAGTACAGCAATAGCTATGTCCTTGTGTTTCCTGCTCTGCCCTTGACCTTCTGTGTGACCTTGGGCAAATCACTTCACCTCCCTGGGCCACACTTTTCCTTCCCACCCTTGGTCTGTCTTGTCTGTTTAGACTGAAATGTTTTGGGGGAAGAGGCCTGTGACAGTGCCTGGCACAATGGAGCTCTAATCTGGGAAGGGACCTCTAGGTGTTACTTTTAATATTACTAGCAGAGAGGGAGTTGTACCTCTGTACATCTAAAGGCTGTTTTGAGGAACTTTTTTTGGTGGGGAGGGTTCCCAGGCACAGCCCAACCACCGTTAAATCCTGGGTTCAAAATCTGGTGGAAAGCAAACTTTCTATGTTTAAAATAATTATAATAATAATAATAATAAAATTAAATAACTTCCATTGCCCCTGGGTGTGTTCCCTCCCTTCCTAATCTCTGCTCCTCCTTCTATAACTGTGTCCCTATATTCTCTCCTGTCTCTGTCCCCCTCCCTGCCTCCCCTCCCACCCCCAAGACTAATCCATAATTCTTACCTTTAAGTGTTTCCGTTCTGTTTCCTCCCAAAACATCTCTCCTCTCTCCCTGTTTTTACCTTCAGGGTTTTTTCTCTCCTCCCTACTTCTCCTCTCAGCTCTAATCTCTTCCCTTCCCTTCACTTTCTCTCTCTCCTGGTCCTCTGGAGGCAGAGCCTGGGTCCTACTTGCCCTCCAAACTAGAGCGTTTCAGGGGGTGGATGGAAGAGAGCCACTCTACTACAGGCAAGCTGTCGGCCCTGCTTGTAGTGACTCAAGCGAAGACAATGTCATTTCCTTCTTTGTAGCACCTGCTGTACCTGTGGGATGCCAAAGTGCTTTACAGAGCAATGAGTTAGATCCGGGGAGTTAGTACAGTGACTGCGGGCCCGTGCTGCAGCCATTAGGCACTTGACAATAGTTTTTGTGTACAGCATTGAACTCTAGAAGCTGGTTCATTAAGAGAAGGAATGTTGAGTGGGACACTGTGGTTATCGCTCTGCACCTCACAGCAACCATCTGAGTTCAGCTGAAGGGACCTCGGTTTAATCTATCATCCAGAGGATGACGTGCAACTCAGTCACCTGAGCTGTAGTGCTCTGAGGGGCCTCAGTCCCGAATGGTATAGGATTGACCTCACTTGTATTGTAGCTCCCGAGAGTTTGCATGTGATAGTGACGCGCTGAGCATTGTACACAGAAACTCAAACTAGCCACTGCCGGCATACATATTTACGGCATTAACAAATGAACAACAGAACACCAGATGTTCTGCAACCCAGGAGCGTGTCTATCAGTGTGATACCTGTTTGGTCCAGCAAAGCTTTGGCTGTAAGATCAGGGAGCTGTCTTTAATCCTCACCGTTAGAAAATGCAAACCACTAATCCTGACACTTTTCGCAGAATGAGTGGGAACCTCCTCTTCCTGCTTAGAAAGCACAGATGCTAACAGCAAACATGAGAACCATGTCTTGCTCTAAACACCTTCTAAAGCAGCTTCACTCCCTGATGAGCTGCAAAAAAATCCTACCCTTATGTTAGCTGCCGACTTGCTTCTGATCTCACCTTGTACCTAAATGAAGCAGAGTTCACTGAAAGTTCTACCTCTTTCTCCTACACCTTTGGCCAAACTGGTGCTGTTTTATACAGCAGCTCCACACGTGGCAGGCTTAGTTTTCCTCTCGGTTACACCTCTGTAAATCAGGCATAGCTTTTCTGAAGTCAGTGGAGATACACTAGTGTCAAATGAGTGTCAAATGAGATTTCCCTGTGGGATAAGTATCCTTAACAGAGAAAAAGGGTTAGAACATCGACTGTGGCTGAAATATGTTCAGCACAGTTGGGTTGGGGGGCAAGAAGTGATCTTGGGGTTCTTAGCATAATCTGAAGCAGCCTTGGGGCTGCTCTACATTTCACATAGCTGCTGGCAGTTCCCTGGGGGCCTGCTCAGTATCAGGGGTTTGCTGGGGTGTTAAAGTACCTGTCCACATACCCCTTCTCCCAAGATCACCCTTTTTTCCTGGGGCTGGGAGGTGGGAAGATGCAGAATTGCTACACTGGCTCTCTAGCACTGTGGCTTCTCTCTCACTCAAAGGGACTCCACATGGAGCCAATTAAGCCTGCTTTCTGACTGCTTTGCTCCAGTGGAGTGGACTCGGGAATCAGGCCCATAATCGCTGCAGCATCCAGAGATTTCTGATCATGTGTCTAAAGTTATGTTAAATGGGCAGTGAGATTAAAAAAGAAAATACCCACAGCCCCCATACCTTCTGGGCAGGATCCTTTCAATCCTCCATAGAAGGAAGCGGGGGCAGTGAAAGGTGATTTGTGGCACTCCCAAATGTCAGCTTTGCTGGGGATGACACGTGCTTGGAGCAGGAGAGAGATCCAGGAAGCTCAGAGCCTCAGAGGTGCAGTACTTCTGGGAGACTGATTTTTCCCCCACCATCCTCTGCTTGCTTTTGAGCTCTGAACCTTATGTGCCTCATCTCAGGAGTAGCTGGGAGAGTGGAAAAAGCTAAATGTGCAGGTTCTGCTGTGTTGCTCATCAAGGATTAGCCCATAGGGGTGAGGTTTGCTAAACCAGAGTGGACTGTTTCCCCCCTGTTCTGTCTCCAGAGGCTGTAGCAGAGCTTTCCTGGTTATCAGGAACACATCACATGCTCCCTCCATCTCAGTACCATGCTATAGCAGGGCTGTCACAGCAGCTGCCAGTGTAGTGTGTCATTAGTCCCCTTGCTGTCTCTGCTGGGCCATAGCAAAGCTGTTGCAATTGTTTGAAATAATGTGCACCTTCCGTTATTCCATGGGGTCAGTCTGGCTGCCAGAGATATACCACAAACCCTTCATCTCACTCTCCTGTGGGCTATAATCGTGATAAGTTATTTTAGACTCAGATCTATTGTCACTGACTAGCTTGGCAATACAGATGCCACTGCTACACAGCTCTCTCTGTCCTGGTATGTGTATGTAAATGTTTATGCCAGGTGTGTGTGTATTTATAGTACACTGGACTTGCCCTTTTAACTAGGCAAAGAGAGGGATTTAAGGGTGGGTGCAGGGACTGCGGAGAGGTGAGACCTAATCTAATCCTGGGATGTTTAGGAATTGCTGCATTATGTATCTGATGAGATGGATTGAACCAGACCCTGTCAACAGCGAGAGCCCCATACATGTAGTGGTGGGAGTTTAGGGAAGAAGGGACATGAGGTAACAGACCTATTTAGTCTTTGATTATTTTTGAGAAATGGCACCAGGTACCCCTAGAATCCACACCACTGTAGGCTTGCAACGTAACAACGGCCAGATGTTTCCCAGATGTTTTTCACTTCCTGTCTGGCTCCTCCGCATTTAGCGTTTTTTGTGTATGTATTTGTTTTGGACAACAAACAAAATCCAAAAAGGCTTTTATAGCCCTGTTCCCATGCAAGGGACAAGTTCAGGATATAATTTGAAATCTATTCACTATTGTCTTGGGGCATTTCACCTCTCCGCCACCCCTGAACACCCTACACACTTCTTTTGTTAAAGGTTTTTTCCCATATGACATCTTTTCTCAGTCAGCCACTGGGCATTTTCTGTTATCTCTTCCAGCCATCAGGTGGGAATGTCTTGAGGTGGTTGGGAATGAAGCACGTTTCCTATATAGGTTGAACACTTAGATAACCTGATTCTAGCTGTCATGTAGGAACTGTGGGCTATTAAACATACATGTATAATACATCTGGATAGGATTCGCCTTTCCTGTGAGTAAGGAAAGCTCTATCAAAATGCATTAGGAGTATATTTTGGTGTTCTTGATAAACAGCGTATTTTCTGCGTGTGCAATTATGAATGAGTATATACAGTATTGAGCACAACCCCTTTTACCTGAAATGTTTCAGTGACATCAAAGACAGGTAGGTAAATAGGATAATTAATTGTGCTTGCAACCCTTACCATATGCCATACATTTAGAGAGAGCACTGAGAGACAGAGAAATAATAGCACTTTAGACCATGTTAAATAGGATCTGTGGCCCAAGTATTTTGATTTATTCATTTATGTGAATAAATAGGCAGCTTAATGAGATACCAAATAGCTAAGGAAAAGAGAAATGGAAAGATTAAAGGGGGCACCATCAACGTAAAAAAAAATCATATTTCTGTCTGAAAATATTGTATCTACAATCATTACAAGTAGTCCCTAAGGTTACGATAAATATTGGCTAATTGCTTTCAGTTATAGTAATCTTAGGGACTACTTGTAATAATTTTTAGTCAATTTAACTGCTCCTCTGTATATCCAGCTAATTAATCATTTTTTTCCATGCTGAAAACATCCTTATAAAGATCAGCAAAAAAGGGAAAAAGCCTTTTAACAATTAAAAAAACCAAAACATTTCAGGACATGTTGCTTAAAAGATGCTCTGGCTGAAACTGGGGAAAACAAAATTAAGTTGACAGTATCCCTTTAATAAATGATTGTCAGCTGGTTTTTGTGCCCAAGTTAGCCTTTTCTACTTTATGGAGTTAGTCTCTCTCTCTCTCTCTCTCTTCTGTCCCCTCCCTCTCCCTCCCTTAATTGCCTGTTAAATAATTTAAATATTTAGGACTAAAGGGCTTCAATTATCCATTAATTTACATTAGTAATTTATATATCAGGCTGAATGGACACACTGTTAGTATAATGGGCCCCAGTGGACTGACAGAATCCACACTGCAGTGCATTTTCCTGGAATATGATCTGTTTCTTTACACCTCCAGGCCTTTATTTTAAACACATGTGGGCATATGTATTTGACTGCATGCATGCACACACACACACAACTGTGTGCGTCTGCATACAGAGAGGTATGTATGTACGCACACGGACGTGTGAACACCCACTCTTTGTTTGCTCCCCCGCCTCTCCCCCCCCATACAGAAGTTTGCATTTGCACACACACACAGGTACAGGTAGCTCACTTGCACCTATTCACTTTAAACATGCATACATATCCAGTTGTTTTAGAATACAGAATCTCCTTCCCAACGTCTCTTGAGCAATTCCAGCCCGTCTTTTCCTGAGAGCTGGTGCTTTCCTGACCTGTGTAATTTGTGCTGATTTGCCTCAGTGTCCTGTTAATCAGCATCTCACAGGCCTGAGATCACTCTCTTGGCAGTAGGATAGCAAAGAAGAGACTATTTATTGTCTATTTAATATTAAAGGGGACCTAAATCATAGCGAGGGAGGGTATTTTTCATCCTTCAGTGGCCCACTGTGTTTCTGACAGGGTGCTGAGGATTCCACACACTCCCTCTTTCCCTCCCCTCCTTTCAGTACTTCTTACAGTTCCAACCTGGGAGTACACACATCATGAATACCCTCCTTTTGACTAAGGAGGGTTACACTGGCCAGCACATAAGCCCATTTATGCCATTCCTTTTTTAACCCCGGGGGGTTGCAGTCATGCAGTGTAAGGGATTTGGTCCTCCACCCACATGAAGGCTGAGCATGCTGTCACCAGGACACTTCCTGCCTCTGAAATTTTTGGCCAAAACTTCAAGAAGAGACTGCTCATTTGAGTGCCTGGCTTGAGATACTTCAGTTCTCAGAGGTGCTGAGCATGCCCATCTCCAGCTGAAGTTAGTGAGAGCTGTGGGTTCTTAACCTCTCTGGGAATCAGGCTCAAGACATGTCAAGTTAGTCCCCCAAAACCTGAGATGCCCAGAATCACTAGGCACGTCTGAAAATGTAGGCCTTAGGATTTACAGCTGTTTTCAGATGCTGTCTTCACTGTTGCCTTCAAGGGCACCCATGCGTTCTGTTCAGTTCTTCCCTGAATTCTCACTAAGCAACACCTTTCCTGCCATTCGCTCAGCTCTCCCCGCTGTTCTTGGTGACACCTGCCTGTCCCCACCCAATTGACTGTACGGTTGTAACTTGGTTGCAGTTTGTCTGCCCTGACACACCTTTCTCTGAGTTCTTACAATTCACAGCTGTAGGGCCACACCAGCATCGTCTGGTGCACCTGTGATACTGAATGGAGGAGGGCAGTTGCCAGAGACTCCCTGCCCATCTCCACAGCAAAGAACAGTCCAGTTTTGAATGCAGAAGCTTGGTCTTAGCATTGGTTCCGATAGCAAAGCCGGGCTTTAAAGCCAATCAAATTAGCTGTTGAAGATCTGACTCTGCATTGTTATATGGAGTTCCTCATTACAGCTGTGGAGAGGGGTGGGGGGGATAATATAGTGATAAAGAATCCTTCTAATCTTGTATCTTAATTGTTCAGTTTTCCTTCCCCTCTAGGGTACTAGGAATGAAATCTCCTACATGATTTGCATAGCTCATTCAATCTATCACATGCTCTGTCAGAGATTTATCCCCCATCCCCAATGACTCTTTATCATATAGGTTATGTCTTCACTGCACAGTTAACTCAGGTGATCAGCAGCTGGGTCTGAGTGCCCGGGTTAGCCTTGCCAATGTGCAACAGCCACATTGCAAAGTCACACTCAAGTTTTTGTGACCTCAATGGTGCTATACTCCCCCGTGTGTGTCCCTAGGACTTTGGGGGCATATCCCATGAGTCTTTGTGCTGCACTGTTATCTGTATTGTGGTAGCACCTAGGAGCCCTAGAGCAGGACCCCGTTGTGCTAGACATAGAACCAAAAGATGGTCCTTGCCCCAAAGAGCTTATAAGTCTCGGTAAGTATAGTAGCTACTTGACTCCTTCCCAGTGAATTGTGCAAAAACTTGTCTGCTCTTCTGGGCACACGGGAGAGGGGAACTGTGGGAAGGCATTGGAGGACTCTCAGTGTTCCAGTCATTGTCACTACAGAGTGGTGGCTTACTAGCCCAAAAGCCTCACTTAACCTATAGCCTCGGGCAGCAGTGAAGACAGCATCTGATAAGAGCTTTAAAGCCTAAGCTCAACATTGTCAGAAGTGGCTAGCAATGCTGCGTGACTTAGCTAGCCTGAGTTTAAAACACCACTGCACTCGGGTCAGACGGTTTTGTGTGTGTGGAGATGACGCTGGGGGCAACACCTGAGTAAGGGCCAGAGTTAACTCAGCAATGAAGACTCAGGGCTCCTTGGTAGCCAAAGTCTTGATTGTGATCTGGTGAAAAGAACAACACTGGTACTGTAGCAGGGTAGCTGGGGCTAAGCAGAAATCATCTCAGCTGACTCTCCCCAACGCAGGACTCAGATCTTCTTTGTTGGATAAACACCAATGGCCTTTCCTAGTGAGCTTCAGGAAAAACAATGTGATAAAAAGCAAAGGCCTTGTGAGTATTATCTAATGTTGGCAGAGAGCTTGGACTCTGTCTCCACTTTTATGGCAGGCTTTGTAGCTCTGGAACAGTGGCAGCCATTCAGTGTCTGAGACTTGTGGACAGAGAGATTACTCTGACAAGCCCCTCTCATAGACAAAAGCCGAGCGCCGTGACATCTCCATTGGCTCGGGCAAGTGCCTGAGGCCTTTGGCTCTCCGAGGCTCCAGTCTTCCAGTTTACCAACAAGGAACTACTTACACGTTCGCTTATGCATTTACTTTTCATACACATAAATGTCATCTTTCTTTATGCTTTGTTCCTGTTTATCTTCCGCCCTTTGATATTAAGGAGAAGGAACTTCACGAGCACACTGCAACAGTGGAGTGAAGAAACAAACTCTGCCTCTGTTATGGCAGCACTTTTGATGACACTGATCGGATTGGCACTTGAGGCCTTTGATAGGATCTTTGTGTGCTTGTGTGCCTGGTCTGTAACGCATGTGTAACCTGCAGCTTTGACTATTCCATCATACAGTTGACCGTGTGTTCAACCTTCTTCGTAGCAATTGTTCTCCACTATAAAACTCCGCTCTAGCCATTAAGGAGTTATACTTTCAATGAAACCCAGTATTTCGGATTAGGACAGGAGCTATGAATACTGTTACATGGGTATGTCTATGCCTCAAAAAAGAAAAAAAAAAAAGATGGTTAGCTTAATTCAGCTTAAAACAGCAGTAAAGACACAGCAACTCTGCTCTGAACTTGGGTTAGCAGCTCAAGTTTAAAAGGCAGCCTGGGATTGAACTCACTCTTCTAACCCAGGTTAAAAGCAGAGTTTCAGTGTCTTCACAGCTATTTTAGTCTAAGTTAGCTAAGGTGGGTTAGCTAACCTGAGTTAAGAACATCCCTTTCTGTGCACTGTAGACATAGCTGCGTTAGTTAGCACTAGCTTAGGAAATGGGGCCTGCATAGACTTGTGAGAGTACTAGAACAGAAAGCATAGTACTCTCACACAATAGATTCCTTCACTGCCTTTCATATGAGGGATCTAGAACCTGCTTTACAGACTCCTATGAGTTCTAGACAGCACAGTGGCTGGATATACAAATAAGACAGCCATCATGAGTTCAGTGACAGCTCACACACAGCCGTAGAAATCTGTTTCAAATGGAGAGAGAACCCAGGTGTTGTCAACAGCATTTTTTATTCCCTCTGTTGTAGAAAGGTGCTATTGGGTTGTTCGCTTGTCCCAGAGACAGGCAGAAGGAGCTTGTTTGCTCTTCTGTCCAGATACTAACACCCCTTTGCTGCAGCACCCCCTTTTCCTCAGAACTTCACTCCACCATCGGCATGGGTTAGCCTGGGAAAAGGCCCTGCCAAGACTTCCAGCCCAGAAGCTAGCCTGCTGCCCCATTGAACCACACTAAAACTAACAATGTCCATGCAGCCAGCTCTAGCACCTGCCAATGCTAAATATCTCTCATGTACCAGGTAGGAAGAAACCAACTAATAAGAAAATATTTACGTTAAACATTAATCACTGTTCTATGTGGTGCTGTGTGGATAGGGAAAAACAGGAGAATTAAAGTGATATGAAGCACAGAAAGCTCAAAGCTTTCTGTACAATGGAACCTCAATAGTCTGAACCTCCATTAGACTGTCTGTTCTCTGAAGGTCACACTTGACCCCCAAGATTTGATATCATTCTATGGAAAACTTTGTTCACTGAAGTCCTTAAGCATTTAAACCTGCAGTTTGTGAACTCCTTAGGCTTTTCCCTGAGGAATATGTAAATTCAGCTGCCTTTCTTCTGCAGGGTTTTTCTAAACTCAGTAGGCACTTGGCTCCACTAAACCCATTTAGACAAATCTTTAATTATCTAGATAAACTTCATGTCCCCAGTTCCAGTCAGATAATTGAGGTTACTCTGTGTCTGTTGGAGGATCTCTGAGGATATGTGTATGCTGCAGTAAAACACTCACAGCTGGCCCCGGCTCGGGCTATGGTTGGGGCTATAAAATTGCAGTGAAGACATTTGGTGTCCCAGAGCCAATGGGGTCCCAGAGCCCGGGCTCCAGCCTGAGTCTGAACATCTTGCAATGTTATAGCCAAGCAGCCTGAGCCCCATCAGCCTGAGTCAGCTGACCTAGACTAGCCACGGGTGTTTTATTGCAGTGTAGACATACCCTGAGCAATCATCTCACTAGTTTCTGGCTATCCTGTCCCAATTAGTGGGAGCACACAGCTTTGACACAGATTTCATTAGCAGTGTTGTGTGCAAATTCTGTAAGGTGGTGGTATAACATAGACAAATAAGTACGGGGATCTGTGTGTTGACCAAAGTTTTTCTGAACTAAACCAGATTTCAACTCTGGTCCCCAGAAATGAAAGGCCAATGTATTTACTCCCTCTGCTGCAGCAGGCAATTAGTTAACTTTCCAGGATCAGTTTAGCATTGCTGGGTTTCTTACCTTCTCAGATGGCTTCTCCACTGCAGAATCTCTGAGATGAAATTCAGAGATGTCAGGCCCCCTTCCTGTCACAGACTAACACTAGATTACATGAACTGCCAGTCACCCATTATTTCATTGTCCCAGAGATGCTTGTTTCTGATGAGGCAGATTCAGGTTGGCAAATCGCCTTGCATTTAAATCGTAATGGCTGATGTCCACTGGAAAATGACAGCCATTACTCTAGTCTGCTGTCATAGAAATCCAGCTCAGCATGTCCCAAGCACAATATCCAGACTCCGCTATGAGAGGACAGGTTTTCTCCTTGAGGTGGAACACAGGTTCCATTCCAGATGGGCACAGAAATCCAGGTCTCGTAGTGGCTAGTGAAATCCAGTTCAGGGTCTTGCCATTCCCAGAGAAACTGCATCAGACAAGGAGGGCTTCATGGTCTATCAGTAACTATATTTTTGCTTTTCAAATGGGGACCCCTAAGTGAAATTGTGGACTGAATTTTGATGACTTCCTAGAATGGATTTTGGATCTGCTTCTGGAACTAGGGAGGATGAGGAATGGGGGAAGTACCTTTGTCGGCCAGATGAGCAAGACTGCGATCAGCAGGTGGACATGACAGACAATGATGGAGCAAAGTCCCTTAAATTAGCAGACCTAGTGTCAAGGGAGATGGGCTAATGTGGAAGAATCAATCCTTAGGTAGGAGTGAACAGTACCTATAGTTCTGTTCTGGTTTCCTGGACATCCAGCTGAACTTGGACATATGCAAACCGAACCTCAACAAATCTCAGAAGGCGGTCGTTAGCACTCTTGTTGGTTTGTTGTAATTATTTCCATCTGTACAGTCTTGCTGCCACTAACCCAGTCATTATGGTAGTGTCTTTTCTCCCAGTCCAAAAGGCACCAGACCAAAGGTCTTAGACTACATCTGCTGATTACTAATTAGTGGCTTATTCATGCCTTTGGGCCTCATACCATCTCTCAGGCTATCCACAGAAGTGGACACAATAATCTATTTTATTAGGGTATAAACTCCAGGAGCCTTGACTGAGGACAGCCATACACCATAACCACAAAAAATCACAATGCTGCCTGGGACATAAACAATGTTAGTAGCTGATTCCTGAATCTTCCCATGCCAGGGGACTTGCGCTCTGAAAGGTAAAATGATTGGGTGTGTTCAGGGCATGGGAAGCTAGTGTTGGGCATTGCTGGAAGTTCACCAGTTCCAACTCTTTTATCCAAGATACCCAACAGGACAAATCACCAGAAGAGGCAGGAGAGTAACTAGGGGAGGATTACACTGCAATTAGAGTTGCATAGCTAAGGGTGCTACAGTCACCTGAGCTAGCTTTGAATAACAATAGTAGTGAAACCATGGGAGCATGGGGGGCAGCAGGGCAGTACAACCCTACTGGGGACACTGTTGTGTAATCACGCTGCTGCTCCGTAACCCATGGTGCTGCAGCTTCACTGTTGTTGTTCAAGCTAGCTAGATCAGAGCAAGCTCAGGTATGTCTACAGGTGCTGCAGCCAAACCTCTGACTGCAGTGTAGATATATCCTAGAACAGGGGTAGTCAATTATTTTTTGTCAAGGTCCAAATTTCTTGGTCAAAATAATAATAAAGATAATAAGTAAATAAAAAGATTTCAGGGTTCATTCAAAAACGTCCAGCAGTCCAGATTTGGCCTGCAGTCCGCCTATTGACTACCCCTGCCCTAGAAGTTGGTGGAAAGTCAACAATACCAATAAGGTTGTTCAGCTGTGGTTATATGCGCGTGTGTGTGTGTCTTTCTTTCTGTACATTCAGTGGAGAGTTTTGCCAAGTACCTGTCATGATGCATTATGGGAAAACGAAGCATCTCCTCCTACTCCCCGTCATGCCAATGCACCTCCTCCCATCCTGATTTGTAAATTACTATTAAGTGCTGACGGGAAGGACATAGAATGAACTGTCAGGGGTAAGAGCAGTAATCATGGCTTATGTGTCAACATGAGTTTGTCATTAGATTCCTTCTTCCTCCTCATTCTGGGATGCTTACCAGTTTTCATTTTGACTCTCTTAAGCAAGCTGAACAGACAGATGAGGAGAGGAAATACCAAAGAGGACGGATGAGGGACATAATTTGCTAAATGGGCAAATGCAGGGATTAAAGTGGTGGAGAGTCATTCCCTGGAAAACTTCAAATGGCAAAACTATTTTACCCAAACATGGAATATTAAGTGCCCTGTGTTCTGTACTTCCTTTCCCAGCAGGTCTGACTAGAAGCAAAGAAACATGTGCTGTCCTTGCTAATTAGTTTTCTCCCTGACTGCTTCACTGATGTCATAATCTAGTATCTGTGACCTCACAGTTGTTACTATGGTGACACACTGGAATTGATGGGTGGCGGGGAATAGAAACCAGAGTCATACTGGTCCTTGCTGAGCATCGGGACTGCAAGTGCTAGGCTGGGCCTGGCTGGAGGTGGATTTCTTGCCTTTTTTCAGCCTTGACTGTAAATTAGTTAGGATTCCCACCGTGCTTTGAAGTTCTAAAGCAACATAAACATGCTAATTATTACTTAAAATCCCAGTTAAATAAAAATGAACCAATCCAGTGACACAGTCACTGAAGCCCCTTGCCCCGCTCTGTTCCTTCGCATTTACGCAGCACATCCTTCCTCTGCAGGATCCCTCTCTGGGGGAGAACCTATGAGCAGCCTCTGCTCCCTCACAGCACTGCATGAAGGACACTCTCTGGCAGGCCTCAGTGCCCGTCCAGATCAGAGGTCATTTCATGACTCCAGTTACCTGCAGCATGGGCTTATTTAAGGCTGTTCACTATTGCCTCCTGCTTCTTCTCCTGTCCTGACAGCCCTTGCGGTTTAGAATTGTGCGTCCTCTGTCCTTTCTCTTTCCTGAAATACTTTGGGTGCATTCTAATGTACTTGGAAGTTAGGGGTTGAGGGCACAAGGAGAGGCTGGAATATGTAGATTAGGCACTACACAAGCTGCTGCCACATAGATGTCATGGAAACTGCATCTCTCAGCACTGGCTTGTAGCACACTCTGCTCTTCCAGTCGTGTGGGGGTGATGACGGGGGCAGCAGAGGTATGCTAATGCCTCTCTCTTTTGAATAAAGCTGTTCCCTGTCATTCCAGCCTAGGGTTTTAGCAAATCTCAGCTGGTTCACAATGGTCATGACCTGCAGCGCCTCCATCCTTCTCCTGCCTGTGCTTTAGCTTTGGTTTTTGAAAGTAGACATAGCACCCTCGGAAAATCCCCTGGATCAGACCTCAAGGCTTTGGCAGCGCAGGAAGGTCCCTTTTGGGAGATGCTGATACTGATGCAACGTGCAGTAACTGTGGGAGAAAGCAGTCTGGAAACTTTATTTCTTTCCTTTGCATGGGGATACCTGTGCCAGTAATGTAAGCTTTTTGATGACGTTGTCAGGAGCTGGAACCTGATGTAACTGGCACCTTGCTTTCTTTTTGTTTTGGTTACAGTAGGTTCAGTCTCTGTTGCTTATAAGACATGCATGTTTTCCCCTAGCCTCTTTATCTTTAGTCTGTTGCCAAATGCTTGGCTCTGTTTCAGCTGGCAGCAGTTCTAGCAAAATAACAATATTACTAATCCCAGGCTACCCGGAAGGTGCAAGGGTTATTGTGTCACCTTTGGACTCAGACTCTGGGGCTGGTGAACATTCAACTGTGGTGTTGAGATGGTGCGTTCAGAAGCAGTGTGTTTAGCGGCATAGGTGTGCATGATGAGGGCTCCTGACAAGTCTTACACTCAAAAGTATTATCAGTCTAAAATGAGCTTGTGACTGGTGGGTGGGAGGCCGAGAAGCAGGGCCTATGGATGACAACTTCACAGCCTGGGGGTTGCTGTAATTAACACTGAGGACTGTACCAGCGTCCAAATGGCCCCAAGAGTGGGGGAGCATGAGAGGGATCTTAAAACGACCTTTGCATCCTCCTGCCCAGCTGTGCTGAACGCCCCTCAGCTGCCGTCGCAGACCTGGCGCAAAGCTTAGATGTGGATCCATACTTTAGTGGAGATCAAGGGTGATTAGATCCAGATTTCTCATTTGAGATGATCTCTGTCCGTGACAAACTGAACAGTGCTAAGTGAATGCTGTATATTTCTAATAATAAAGTGATTAAAGTTTCTGGATTCTTTGTATCAGACTTTTATTTCACTTTCTCCTCTTTTCGCTTAGCAGGTAAGATTCCTCATTAACACACAGAGAAGAGAAGGAAGGGTTCCAGCGTTCCTAGAACTATTCAAAGGGAGTGATAGAATGGTCCTTAGTCAATTTATGCACGCATGTGTACATGTCACAAGTTCCTGGAGATCGATGTGAATTTGCATGCTGCTGCATAGTATCATAGGGACCAGCAATAATTGTACAGGTAATTTGCCTCAATGGGCTCTCCCCTAACATTATTGGGATTCCCTGCCACGGTTGTGTGGTGGCATAGTGCTGCTCAGATAAGTCATAGTCTTTCATGTCTTTAGCTCCCTGAATGCCACCAAACGTCATGAAAATGAAAGATGTTCTCAGGGAAATGGAGGGTGCTGGGTAGCTTTGGTGCACAAATGGGAGCTGTTGTATGACAAGATTTACTCTTTGTATTGAGATGGGTAAGAGACAGAGAATGTATTTCTGGCTCTCGCTCATTCTCAGGAGTGCCATCCTCCGTAATGACTGCCTGCAAAGTGGCTTGGGCCCAGCAGGCATTATGTACTAAAAGCTTCATTACCTACAGTCGCTGCAGTTTCATGTACCGTGTGTTCCATCAGATAAAGGCCTTTATTCCTGAGTGGCACATGGAGGGGGAGGGGCATTGGGTGTGAGCAGTACCAAGCTTGAGTGACTTTTTAAAGATGAGGTGCAGGTAGCTTGCTGCTCTTGCCCATCTGGTCTTCAAAGGCCTGCGTGGGTCTTGTGGTGCTAACAATGTCAATACTAACTCATGGCAAAGACCTGCAATTAGAACAGGGGCTCACATGCTTTGACTGTGTTTTGAGCGGAGGCCAAAATCCAAGCATTTTCGGTCGTAGTTTGAATGCTGGGGTATAGCACATGCAATTGCAATCATTGCCTAAGGAGTCCAAGTCCCTGTGGCTACATCAGGTACCCACATGGTCTGGATCTTCATCAGCAAATCAGCCACCTGTTTTCTTTCTTCTCCATATCGATTCTGTTTTGTGGGACTTGAATTTAGCACTCATGGACAGGGAGGGACTGGTGGCTTTAGTTAGAGACAGGCAGGTGCTGTGCAAACTTCTGATGCCCATCTCTGCCAAAGCACCGCAGTCCTCATTTATAGCCCTCCTGCTGTCCTGGGCTTGGGCCTAGGCTGTGCAGAGAGTGTCAGTCACACTGAATTACGTTCTCCTCCCATACCTCTGAGCAGCCATTGGCCCAATCTCAGAATTACAGGGCGTGGAGATGCTGCTCACTTGGTGTTGGGCTCTGAGGGTGCCCCTAGGGCTCTTAACATATCTCACTGGCATGTTTCTTTTGATTCAATGTCTCTCTTTCCAGGGGGGATGCTAACTGCCTTGTTAGCACTCAGTTAAATTTCCCCCAGGAATCTTGGAGTGCTGCGGCCACATTCCACCCCAGGGAGGTGCTCTTTGCCATTTCACCTTTTGGCAAAATCAACAACAGCATTTTGCAAAAGTGACAGTGCATTTTGAAAAATGATGGAATGTATGTTTGAGACAACTGAGTGGAGGGAGGAGAAGCAGGTTTCTGCAGTGACGTTGTGAGAGCCGAGGGAATACTGAGAAAGAGACGATGGGAGGGAATTGTTTTTTCTGTGAAAGCCCCCCAAAAGTAACACAATAGTGAAAAATAGGAAAGAAACGGCATTAAGTCTGGCTGCTGGGTCTGTGTTTTGAATATTTTTTTTTAAAACAGTGTTTCTTTGGTAGCAGGTTTTGATCTGTGCTCCAGAACTGGGAACGGAGGACTAATCATTTGGAAAATCATCAGTTAAAACTTACCAGCTCCCTGTTTCCAAAACAATAAAGGCTAGGCATGCATGCAGGGAGAGAGTCTCTTTATAGCTCTGATTAGGAAGTAATCCAGTGGCACAAGAAGTGCCTGGAGCCAGTTCCTGTTTGTAAATGTTAATAATACATGGTGAAAGCATAGATGCCACATATCGCCCAGCTGCTCTTAGTGCGACTGCGGGGCTGGGAGGGAGGGAAGGGAGCCAGCTGTGCCTGACTGCAAGACACAAACCTGAACAATTCAAGGAAACTCCCAAAGGAAACCAACAGGCTGCAGCCACAGAGTACGAGAAGCCAACTGTGAATGGAGAGGCTTCCCACCAATGGTGAGAATAAACAGCTCACTTTAAGACTGGCTTGCAATCAGTGGGAATGGAAGTGGAGGGAAAGAACTTTGTTTTCAATATAGATTTCCTTTCTTTCAATATTTTTTTTGTTTTTTCTCAGTGCCCTCCCCCCCATTCCCTGTCTGGCCAAGAAACAATAACATCAGTAACCTCAAGGAATGAGCTTTCAGCAGCAGGTGCAGTTAGGGGGTCTGCTGTAATGAAGTATCTGCACTCAGAGGAGAAGTCACCGAGCCCATCAGCAGAGAGAGCAATGGGAAGTGTAACTAAAGGACACATCACTCTTGTGCTTTATATCACCAGATAGAGTTACAGAGCAACAGAGATGTTGAGTCATTTAGAACAGACACACGAGCATGTAAGGAATGGTGGGGTGGCAGAAAGTCTGACTTTGGGATGGTTTCGTTACTTGTAGCTGAAAATGCCACAAGTGCACTCTGCAGTTCCTCCCAAAGCAGTACTGGTAGCCCCTGTTTTCCACCTGTATAGCACCTCGTATGCCATGTAGCCCTCAGATGTGACAGAAGAGCTATTTTACAAAGATGTTCAAGAGTTTTTAGGCTGGAATTTTCAAAGGCACATAAGGGTATTAGACACCCAAATTGCTTAAAACTCCTTGAGAACAAAAGTCTTAAACTACTCTGTGTATCTTGTATATCCAGTAAAGCCAGGTGAGGTTCCCATGTACCAAATGTACAGGGCTTAAAGGGGAAGGAAAGAATCAAACTAATAATTAAATACTTCTGAAAATGCACTAAAATTGCTTTTTTTGTACCCAATCAAGGTGGATATAATATTGACTGGAGGGGAGGTTTACATTTGGAAAACTGTTCGCCGCACAGGTGGAATAAGTGACTGACAGTGGGACAAAGTGCCCAGAGCTGCATGGTGACTATGTATCCATACGTTACTTAGATTGTAAACGGTTTGGGGCAGGAACCATGTTTGTGCTGTGTGTTTGTACAGCACCCAGCACAATGGAGTCCTGGTCTATGACTGGGGCTCCTACGGGCTATTGCAATATAAGTAATAATAATACTTGCATATACAAAATATCCAAAAGCCAAGGATGTCATTGTGCAGCTGTGTTTTCAACCCAAAAATCAATAGTGTTCCATATAGTCTAGAACAGGGGTTTTCAAACTGTGGGTTGCGACTCAGTACTGGATCGCGGAATGTAAAGCGCTGAGTCGCAGCAGCTCTGGGCAGCACTGCCGACCGGGCCATTAAAAATCCCATCAGTGGTACTGCCCGGCTAAGGCAGGCTACTCCCTATCTCGTCCGACACTGCACTGCACCCTGGAAGTGCCCAGCAGCAGATCTGGCTCCTAGGCAGGCGGGCCCACTGGGCTCAGTATGCTACCCCCACCCCGAGCACTGGCTTTGCACTCCCATTGGCTGGGAGTTTTGGGATTGGGCCCTTAGGGTGGAATAAGTTTGTTTCTCAAATACAAGAGAATTTACCCTTCAATACACTGCAACATTAGAGTTGTCATACGCTGCAAATAGCTGTTCAAAAATATTTGTAGATATGTCTATATATTTGTTTCTTTTTAAAAGTTTTTTTTTTTAAATGAAAAACTGAAGTAGGAGGAAAAACAAACTGAAAAGTCTTTTGGTTTTCAGAAACCAACATTTTGAAGTATTTGGGGATTTTATGCGTTTTTTAACAGTTTTCTCTTTCTTCTCCCCTTTCCTCCCCTCCCCTGCCCCATTTTTGCTCTTTTTTTTTTGTCTTTCCATTTTGCCATTGGAAAAAGGGGAGAAAGAGACAGGGGAGAAAACAGACAACAGAAAGCGGACAATGGAAATCTAAATATTTTCAGCTTTCATTTTTAGTTTCTTAACAAAAAATAAACAAAAATTGCAGTTAAAAAAAATTTCAAATTTCCTGCAAAAAACAATTGGCATTTTTCCAACCTGCTCTAGCTATGATGTTTCTCTTTGAGAGATTAAGGGACTTGTTCCCTTATCTCTGCTGATGTCTTATCTGCTAGTAGATTAATTTTGGGCACCAGATCTAGTTTTGTTTATAGGACAAGATTAAAACTAGTTGTTTGCCAATCTCTAGCTGTAATGTTTTCCATAGCGGGCAAAGTAATGACCCTGGTTTGCGCATGTGTGTTTTATTTCCACATTTTAGGAGTGGCTGTATAAATGTCAAGCAATGGAGGAGTGGAGTGAAGTGTATCACGCTGCCTATTGCCACAGGTCCTGTTTATACCATACCAGAGAGATGGGCTGCAGAGCAGCACCAAGGATAAGGCTTTTGCTATCAGTACAGTTGTTCATGTTATCAATAGAGTTGCTAGTAGACATGTAGAATTGCTGTGATTTACTGATAGCTTTTATTCTCCGCTGGTGCTATTGAGATGTATATTTATGCTATAATGGACAGGCTGCACTGAGCTACAAGAAGATAATTCTATCAAGGAGTTCTGGTGACAGCAAAAATCACAAGAGGTAGAAAAAGGAGACTGAGAAGGTCTGAGTGTATTGGGAGGGAGAATTTCATCACCAGTGCATACGAAATTAAAATGGTTGCTGTTACATTTCTGGAATACTCTCCATGGATAAGAAACTATCGGAGCTGGGAGCAGGCATCAGAAGCCATGCAGGGATTTTATGGACCAGGTCGCTTATAACATATTCTAGAATCATAGGACTGGAAGGGACCTTGAGAGGTCATCTAGTCCAGTCCCCTGCCTCGTGGCAAGGACTAAGTATTGTCTAGACCAGGGGTGGCCAACCTGTGGCTCCGGAGCCACATGCGGCTCTTCAGAAGTTAATATGCGGCTCCTTGTATGGGCACAGACTCCAGGGCTGGAGCTACAGGTGCCAACTTTCCAGTGTGCCGGGGAGTGCTCACTGCTCAACCCCTGGCTCTGCCACAGGCCCTGCCCCCACTCCACCCCTTCCCAGTCCCTCCCCTGCTTGCCATGCTTTTGCTCCTGCCCCCTCCCCCCAACCTCCTGCATGCCACAAAATAGCTGATCAGGAGGTGCGGGGAGGGAGGGAGAGGCACTGATCAGTGGGGCTGCTGGTGAGCGGGGGGGCAGGGAGCTGATGGGAGGTTGCTGACATATTACTCTGGCTCTTTGGCAATGTACATTAGTAAATTCTGGCTCCTTCTCAGGCTCAGGTTGGCCACCCCGGATCTAGACCATTCCTGACAGGTGTTAGTCTAAGCTGCTCTTAAAAATCTCCAGTGATGGAGATTCCACAACCTCCCTAGGCAATTTATTTCAGTGACTAACCACCCTGACAGTAAGGAAGTTTTTCCTAATCTCCAACCTAAACCTCCCTTGCTGCTATTTAAGTCCATTGCTTCTTGTCCTATCCTCAGAGCTTAAGAAAAACAATTTTTCTCCTTCCTTCTTGTAACAACCTTTTACGTACTTAAAAACTTATCATGTCCCCACTCAGTCTTCCCTTTTCCAGACTGAACAAACCCAATTTTTTCAGTCTTCCCTCATAGGTCATGTTTTCTAGACCTTTAATCATGTTTTCTTGCTCTTCTCTAGACTCTCCAATTTGTCCACATCCTTCCTGAAATATGGACTCAGAACTGGACACAATACTCCAGTTCAGGCCTAATCAGAGCAGAGTAGAGTGGAAGAATTGCTTCTCTTGTCTTGCTTACAATGCTCCTGCTAATACATCCCAGAATGATGTTCACTTTTTTTGCAACAGTGTTACACTGTTGACTCAGAACTGATCCCTGCAGGACCCCACTCATTATGCCCTTCCAGCATGACTGTGAACCACTGATAACTACTCTCTAGGAATGGTTTTCCAACCAGTTTTGCTCCCACCTTATAGTAGCTCCATCTAGGTTGCATTTCCCTAGTTTGTTTATGAGAAGGTCATGATAGACAGTATCAAAAGCTCTACAAAAGTCAAGATATGCCTCGTCTACCACTTCCCCCCTATCCACAAGGCTTGTTACCTTGTCAAAGAAAGCTATCAGGTTGGTTTGACATGATTTGTTCTTGACAAATCCATGCTGACTTATTTATCACCTTATTGCCTTCTAGATGTTTGCAAATTGATTGCTTAATTATTTGCTCCATTATCTTTCCGGGTATAGAAGTTAAGATGACTGGTCTGTAATTCCCCGGATTGTCCTTATTTCCCTTTTTATAGATGGGCACTATATTACCCTTTTCCAGTCTTCTGGAATCTCTCCTGTCTTCCATGACTTTTCAAAGATAATCACTAATGGCTCAAATACCTTCTCAGTCAGCTCCTTGAGTATTCTTGGATGCATTTCATTGGGCCCTGGTGACTTGAAGACATTTAATTTGTCCAAATAAATTTTAACTTGTTCTTTCCCTATTTTAGCCTCTTCTGATCCTACCCCATTTTCACTGGTATTCACTATGTTAGACATCCAATCACCACCAACCTTCTTGGTAAAAACCGAAACAAATAAGTCATTAAGCACCTCTGCCATTTCCACATTTTCTTTCTTATCCCCCCTCCCCCCCCCCCCACCGTCATTGAGTAACTGGCCTACCTTGTCCTTGGTCTTCCTCTTGCTTCTAAAGTATTTGTAGAATGTTTTCTTGTTACCCTTTATGTCTCTAGCTAATTTGAACTTGTTTTGTGCCTTGACCTTTCTAATTTTGTCTATGCATATTTGTGTTTATATTCATCCTTTGTAATTTGACCTAATTTGATTTTTAGATCATTGAAGATCTCCTGGTTAAGCCAGGGTGGTCTCTTGCCATACTTCATATCTTTCCTACACAGTGGGATAGTTTCCTCTTGTGCCCTTAATAATGTCTCTTTGAAAAACTGCCAACTGTCTTCAATTGTTTTTCCCCTCAGACTTGCTTCCCATGGGATCTTACCTACCAACTCCCTGAGTTTGCTAAAGGCTGCCTTCTTGAAATCCATTGTCTTTATTTTGCTGTTCTCCCTCCTACCATTCCTTCGAATCATAAACTCTGTCATTTCATGATCACTTTCACCCAAGCTGACTTCCACTTTCAAATTATCAACCAGTTCTTCCCTATTTGTCAAAATCAAATCTAGAACAGCCTCTTCCCTGGTAGCTGTCTCTACCTTCTGAAATAAAAAATGGTCTCCAATACATTCCAATGACTTATTGCAGGTGTGAACAAACTACGGCCCATGAGCCGCGTCTAGCCCATCAGGCCTTTTAATCCAGCCCTTAAGCTCCTGCTAGGGAGCAGGGTCGGGGCTTGCCTCACTCCAGCCAGGGAGCAGGGTCAGGGGTTTGCCGCACAGCTCCCGGAAGCAATGGCATGTCCCCCCTTCAGCTCCTACATGTAGAGGCAGCCAGAGGGCTCTCCACATGCTGCCCCTGCCCCAAGTGCCACCTCCCACAGCTCCCATTGGTCGGAAACTGCGGCCAATGGGAGCTGCAGGGGCGGCGCCTGCGGATGGGGTAGCACGCAGAGCTGCCTGGCTGCACCTCTGCATAGGAGGGACATGCCGCTGCTTCCGTGAGCTGCTTGAGGTAAGCGCCACCCAGAGCCTGCACCCCTGAGCCACCCCCCTGCGCCCCAATCCCTTAGTCCCACCCCAGAGCACCCTCCTGCACCCCAAACCCCTCATCCACACCCCAGAGCCCACACCCCCAGCCGTAGCCCTTGCGCGCACACATACTGCACTTGCTCCACCCTCCTCCCCAGCCTGGGGCCTCCTCCTACACCCTGAACTCCTCATTTCTGGCCCCACCCCAGAGCCGGGATGCCTAGCTGGAGCCCTCACCCCCTCCTGCACCCAAACCCCCAATTTCATGAGCATTCATGGCCCACCATATAATTTTTATACTCAGATGTGGCCATCAGGCCAAAAAGTTTGCCCACCCCTGATTTATTGGATAATCTGTGCCCTGCTATGTTTTTTCCCCAACACATGTCTGGGTAATTGAAGTCCCCCATCACCACCAAGTCCTGTGCTTTGGATGATTTTGTTAGCTGTTTAAAAAAAGCCTCATCCACCTTCTTCCTGGTTAGGTGGTTGGCAGTAGACCCCTACCATGACATCACCCTGGTTTTTGACCCCTTTTATCCTTATCGAGAGACTTTCAACAAGTCTGTCTCCTATTTCCATCTCAATCTCAGTCTAAGTGTACACATTTTTAATATAGAAGGCAACACCTCCTCCCTTTTTTCCCTGCCGGTCCTTCCTGAGCAAGCTGTACCTTTCTATACTAATATTCCAGTCATGCGTATTATCCAACCAGGTCTCTGTGATGCCAGCTGTGTCATAGTTGTTTTGCTGTTCTCCCTCCTACCATTCTAATTTACTAATATTTTGAATTCTTCCTGCTTTATTCCCCATACTTCTTGCATTAGTATACAGACATCTAAGATACTGATTTGATTTCCAACCCCCAGTTCTGTCTTGTCACTCCTTTATCCCTGCTATAACAGCCCATGCTCCCTGCAAATTCCGAACCTTCTCCCAGGTCTCCATGTTCTTGACTTACCTGTGGGCTTTTGTCTCCCTCTCCCTTCGAATCAAGTTTAAAGCCCTCCTCACTATGTTAGCCAGTCTGTATCCAAATATGCTCTTCCCCTTCTTCGATAGGTGGACCCCATCTCTGCTTAGGCGTCCTTCCTCCTGGAACATCATCCCGTGGTCAAGGAAGCCGAAGCCCTCCTGGCGTCACCATCCTCGCAACCTGGCATTCACCTCCAGGATGCATTTGTCTCTGCCTGGGCCCCTACCATTGACCGGAAGGATGGAAGAGAACACCATCTGCGCTCCGACCTCCTTCACACACACTCCCAGAGCCCTGTAGTCACTTCTGATCTGCTGAGGGTCATACCTCACAGTATCATTAGTGCCCACATGGATGAGTAGCATGGGGTAGTAGTCACAGGGTCAGATGATCCTCGACAATCCCTCCGTAATGTCTTGGATACGGGCCCCTGGCAGGCAGCATACCTCCCAAGATGCCATGTCAGGGCGACAGATGGGTGCCTCTGTCCCCCTCAGAAGAGAGTCATCAACCACGTTTCCTCCTGGGAGTGGTGGCTGCAATCCTCCCAGCCTTGGGGGTACATGGCTTCTCCTCCTCTGGGGGTGATTCCTCATTGTTCGTTGCCAGGGCAGCATATCTGTTTTCCATCTCCATAGTGGGTGGGTTGGGAGTAGCGATGGAGCACTGCCTGCTGCCAGAAGTAACCAGCTGCCAGTGTCCTCCCTGTGACAGAGCTGTGTCCTCCTCCTCCGGTGGTCTGACCGCAATCCTCTGTAGTTGGATAGCTTCCTCAGCCTTGGATGTCTCCATGTGAATACTCTCAAGGAATTCCTCGTGGGCACAGATGCTCCTCAGCCTAGCCACCTGGTTCCAGAGAGATTCCACCAGTAGGTACCTTTAACACCCCCTAGCCTGGCTTTCTGAGAGTGGGAAATGCAGGTCACAGTCTCTGCAAATCCACGCTAGGATCTAGGTAGAGGCATACATAGTTAGATTGTCTGTCTGGATACAGGCGCAAGTGGAGGGGACAGGAGCAGGGTTGGCACAGGCGATGCAGCCCTTCCTAACCATAGTGATTATATTACAACTCCCTCTTACAAACTCCCCTTGTTTGCTAGCTCCCCTTGGTCGCTTAGCATCTGGCTTTTAAGGCCTTCTCTCCTAGGTCAGCCCTACCCCCTCATTAATCACACAGGGGTAGGGTGATCACAAGACTGATTGAGGATGATCAAAGATGATCCTGGGAAAAAAAGCTCAAACAGTCCCCAGACACACAATCCCAACTGACCCAATAACTGAAATAACCTGAAAGAAACACACAAACAGCCAAACAAACTCACTCACCCCAAAGTTAGTACCTTGTTCATTCAGCAGGGGGATCTCCTTCTCCCCCTTTCAAACTGCCCCATTTGCAGTCCCTTGGTCGCTTAGCCTCTGGCTTTTAAGGCCTTCTCTCCTAGGTCAGCCCTACCCCCTCATTAATCACACAGGGGGAGGGTGATCACAAGGCTCACTGAGGATGATCAAGGATGATCCTGGAAACAAAGCGGTGTGTGAGCAGAGAATGGGGAGGGAGGTAAGTAAGATGTTGATCAGATGGCAAAAAGCAATGATTACCTTTCTTTAGTGAAGGTTATAAAATGACTGTTCCCACCCTTGGGCTAGATAAAATGCACACATTTAAAGTTATCCATGCTGTATATGGTATGAAGCACACAGTTGTTCTGCCTCCTGTCTCTCTCAAAATCATTTCAGAGGGGAATTGATTTCTGAAGACTCAAATGTAGATTGTCTCTGGGCCTCACTTTCTAAATATGAATGATCTTCCTCCTCCTCTTCAGCATAACATTGTCCCTGGGGACCTAACAGACAAGCTCTTCAAGAGTTTTATAAAAAAGGTGATCTGAATGGGGCTGACTCGTGATTGGAAGCTGAGGTAGAGCAAGTAGGGGATGATAGAACTGCAAGACTTGTGTGGTAATGAGAGCAATTACTCAGTGTCTGTGTATTGTACTGTACAGCAGCAGCATCCTCTCTGGCTATTGGTACATGCCAAATGTCATGCAAATGAGCAGAGTCAGGAAGAGAGGTAGAGATTGAGCCCCATTACTGAAAAAGGGATCTGTTTAGGCAGAGCCTTGCACCTGTGCCAAATCACACTTGTAGTCAGTAGGGCTCTGCACAGGGAATGGGGGAAGAGTTTGCTTGATTAGATCACTTTGTAGGATAGGGACATGGTAGATCTTCAGGCTTGGTCATAGCCACTGAATATCAGTGTGTGTTAACAGTACAATCTATATGTTTGTGTGCTACAAATGAAGAGAGAGGATCTCCATGATGGCATCTCTTCTAAGGGGAAACGTAAAACTTCTCTAGCACAGCACTAGTCAGCTACACAAGTGGGGCAGAAAGGGCATTTAAAAGGGAGCAGGCTAATGGTAAAGGTAGCAGTTGAACCAGGCTTATTACTAAGGGGTGGTCAGATACTATGGCAATGATAGCCATCTACGTTTCTAGACAGACAGGAAGAACCTGGTTGAGTTTCTAGAAAGTTCTAGCAGTTGCACAACATTCAAAATGGCCCCAGGTTGTTTTTGGTTCTCCAGAGCTTTTAGAATAGTTCTAGAGATCTCAAAAGTAACACCCCCCCCTTCCTAAATGGAATTCTAGAGCCCAAAGAGCTTTGAATTATGAGTTCCAGGTTGCCCCTCATTTCTGTGTGTAATCGGCTTTATTTGATATTGGATAGGGTACAGACCACCTTTTGCTCTCTTTGTGTCACAGTAATGCAATCTGATCCTTCGCCATTTGGATCTTGAGCCACTTTCAGTGGAGTGCAGAACCCTGACAAGTCTTGAAGCTGTGGGCAAGGCAGGGTGCTGCATTGAGGTTCCTGGAGAAGTGTTGCTAACTTTGGTCTCCCTAGTTTTTCAGCTGAGATCTACAATTCAGATCTACAAGCCTCAGCTTGTAGCGAGATCTACAATTCAGTATCCATCCCCTTTACACATGAAACATTTTTGTTTCAGGTGGTTTAAAAGCAATGGTTACAGCTTTTTAAGATACCTTCCGTGCCTTAAACAAAACATGACTGCTGCCTGATTTCCATGTTGAGACAATGCATTGCAAAATAATTGCTTTAAATTATAAACTCAACTGAATGTTTGGGAATTTCAGTTTTTTAATATATGTGTAATTTCCATTAATGTGAGACCACTTTATGTGTATAAAATGGTTCCTTTATTTCCCACATAGTACTTTTAAAAGGTGTTGCTCTTTTAAAAAGAAACCCATTCCTTTTGTCTGAATCATTTACTTCAATGAGATTTCATATTGTGCTTAATTTACTGTATGTTGGACGATAATTAATAATAATGCTTTGGACTTTCTGACATTAACTGGAGCAGTCACTTCCCTTTCTTCTCCTCTTTTTTGTTTTAAAACTGTCATTCATTTCACAACAGAAGTGCAATACCAGTGATGCATGTGAAGAAAACAGAATATAACTGCATTAGTTACTGCTGGATTTTTTTATATGGCGTAAAGCCCATATAATTATTATATACATTAAAATAATGTTGGGGAGCAATAAACAGAACAAAATATACACAAGTAAAATGACAATGGAATTAAAACAGCACAAAGAGAAGTTTCTTTCTCCATAATAAGAACCAGCGCTAGATTAAATTTTGAGATAGTTTTCAAACGTAACTGCCTCCCTAAAGGAAGTGTGTAAAATAGTACAAAAGAATCTAGCACAATAGCAAAGTATAATATGGATTTGCTACATATTATTTTTAGTCTGCCTTCACTTGGTATTTATGGAGATTCACAAGGCTCATAGATATGCCCCGTTAAAACCAGAAATAAGGAATGATTTGCTCCAATCTGCCTGTGATGTGTTATAAATCTGTGTAATGAAAAATGAGCAGGTTCATGCCATGACAAATCTCATCTGTTTACACTTCTCTGTCAGTTTTCCCCTTTGATTATCATAATCATAAAGATAAACCAAAGAATAGTACTAATAGCTCTATAAATACTAAGACCTAATACATAATAAACAGGCAGTCTTCTCCTAACTCGGAATAGGGTATGCTCTGGCAATATCTTGTTTTTGTCCTCAGTGCGGGGGTTGGTTTTCCTGATCTCTATCCTTTTGGGGGACAACTTGTATTTGTGGCTATTTAGAGTTGTTCCCTTTTTCATGGTTGAGGTTTTGACTTGTGCTTTTGGAGCTTTTGGATTATATGTAGAAGATGGAACTGAAAGGTTGTCACTGAGAATCTTTCTCCCCCTCCTCCATGTGGAGAGCACATGATTAATCATTTTAGTCATACTCTTGGTATTGTCCTTCATTGTAGTTTGGCAGCCCCAGAACAAGAAGCTGAAGACCCAGTGTTGGTAAAGGGTTACCCAAAGAAGCGATTTTTTTCTTAGGTAATGTGACTTCTCACTTAGGCCATGCCGATAGGCCATAAAGCCAATCACAGAGATTTCGAAGCAGAAGTAAATTCCAGGTGGTTCTGTTCAGCCTTAGGAGGAGTTAGTGTTAGGAGTCAGACATTTTGAGGGTTCTGATGTATCTGAGATACTGTTCAAATTCTTGTCACGATCCTACCTAAGGACCTGTCCATGGATGCCGTTGGGGAGCTAAAGCTCATGTCCCCTCAGAACCCAGAGTGTCATGTTAGAATGGGGCCCCAGAATGTGTCGAGGCGTTTGGATGCCATTTTTTTGCAATGAGAGTAAGGGAATTTCTTGGACAAACCTAGTAGCAAGTCCCATATCTGTTATGTGTGCCAGAGGAATCTCTGAGCAGCTGAAAACGCCCTAGAGCAGTGTTTCCCAAACTTGGGATGCCGCTTGTGCAGGGAAAGCCCCTGGCAGGCCCGGCCTGTTTGTTTACCTGCCGCTTCCACAGTTTCAGCCGATCGCGGCTCCCACTGGCCGCAGTTCGCTGTGTCTGGCCAATGGGGGCTGCGGGAAGTGGCGTGGGCCGAGGGACATACTGGCCGCTGCTTCCTGCAGCCCCCATTGGCCGGGCACAGCGAATCATGGCCAGTGGGAGCCGCGATTGGCCGAACCTGCGGACTCGGCTGGTAAACAAACCGGTCAGGCCCGCCAGGGGCTTTCCCTGCACAAGTGGCATCCCAAGTTTGGGAAACACTGCCCTAGAGCATCCCCATTGGGCTAATCCTTGAGAGGAGCTGGGCACCTGCAACTCCAGTTGATTTCCAGGAGAATTGCAGGAGCTCAGCACCTCGCAGGGTTTGGTCCTCTGTGTGTGTGTGTGTGTGTGTGCGCGTGTGTGTGTGTGCGTGTGCGCACGCACTAAACTTAGTTTTGGAGCAGATTCCTCTGAACTGTCCAGCCGAGGCCCCTTGCTATACCTGACCCATGTGATCAGTGCATGGTATATATAGTGCACATGGTGAATGGTGAGCTCCCTTCTCATGGTAGCCAACTTGTGATTCCTGCTGCAGCTGAAAGTTTATGGACCTCACCAAAGGTTAATGAGCCAAAGCATACCATGTTGTAAGTCTGCCAGTGATGTATATTGAACACACAGCTCCAGCATGACGGATGGTGCCAGCTCGAACCTTTAAAATATAAAATAAAATGAATCTGGGCTGCCCCAGTCCTATAGTGCTCCCCAAAGAGATGGAGTGTTGTTTAAAGAGGATGGTGTGACCAGACTGGAGCCCGAACGGAAATTGCCAGGTAGGTGGGGGTGGCACATCCCCATTGGTGTCAGGATGAGTTGTTAGATCCCTTGCTAGAGAGGCTAATAGCTAATGACTTGAGGTGGGAGGGGGAAGGTGAGAGGAAAGGGCATGATGATACCAATCAATATACACCATTCATTAACACAGAGGCTTTCAGGCAGTTTGTCCCCATTCTTCCTGCAACGCAAGGTCAGTTTCAGCAGACGCTGTTCACCTATTTTATTTTAGTTTTAGAGTGAATGTAGAACTCATAAAAGTGAGAGAATAGCAACATTGGCTAGTGCTGACATACTTCTTGCCGGATTCCCATGCACACAACTCTCCCCTCCCCCTCGCCCCCACGCCCCAACCCACAACATCTTCAGTTCGTCCAGTCCTGGGACCCACTCCTACCTTTGCTTGTACACTTTACCATTGCCAGTCATGCTGGGCTGTTCTTGGGCCAGGTTTCTTCCACACAGAATGGCGTTGATGCCAAATTTTGCAATGGTTTATGATATTGGTATAACAGTGGCACCTTCGCCGCAGCTGAAAGCAGGCTCTCATTGTGCTGTACAAACATAGCAAGAGGTAGTCCCTTCCCAAAGTGTTTACACTCTATAGATGACAGGAGAAAGGTGGGGAAGAGGAAGAGTGAACCCTCTTTCACAGATGGAACAAGGCCCAAAGTCACACAGGAAGTCCGTACCAGAGCCATTAATTGAACCCAGATCTCCTGAGTCTCTTTCCAGTAGCCTTAACCACAAAACCCTCCTTATTCATTAAGAACTGATGTATGTTAACTGTTCTGGAAGACCATCAAAACAATTTTATTTGTGTCCTGAGGCAGGATTTGCATCCAAAGGTGAATGACCATTGCTGTAACTCTCCTTCCAGAAGCAGAAACAAAGCTCTGATTCAGCCAGTCAGAGAAGCAAGGGGCTTTGCGTGGAACCTCCACTTAACCTAGTACCTGATGCAGTGGTTTTTGTTTTGTGCTTTATCTTGACAGCGTTAGATTTTAAGTTGTTCAGGTCAGAGGCTGTCTTCTTAATTTTTTTTTTTTTGGAAGCATCATGGACATGAACATCATGGACATTTACAGTGCTATAGAAATACTTACTAACACACAGTACATCTGCTCTCCTGTGGGTTGTAATATTTTAGTCAAAGTTCGCTTTTGGGTTTAGTGTGAACTTGATGGGTGTCGTTGGTTGCCTGAAAGACATAGGAGGTCAGACAAGATGATCCTGTGGTCTTTTCTGGTCTTAAACTCTATGACTATTTCCTGTAGAAAGATACTTTTCCTTGCCCCATCAAATGCCTCTGTTATCCTTCCTTCCATCCTCTACCGCCAGATGTGCAGCACCTTGGGAGAAATTACAGGAGGAAGCAGAATTCCTCCCAAAGTGTAAAGCATTGTACTTACTTTGCCCAGAGGTACATGGCAGAGGTTCAGCCAGCAATGTGGTGAGGAGTCCAGGAGGAAGGGGGTGGAGAGCATAAAGGGGGAAATGCAGGCCTAAGGCAAAGGAGCAGGATGTTGGGGTCACAGCAGTGTTACTGGTTCTTGTCATTAACCGGGCGAAAGTGACATATGCTGGAGGCAGTTACTTAGGAAGAAATCCTGTGCTCTGCCAATCAAGCTGTCACACTGAATGTGGAAGATGGAGAAGAGGAGACAGAGAGGCAAGAAGGAGTGGGTGAATCACTGTAGGGGCTATTTTTGCAAAAGGGCATCAGGCAGCTGAAGCTGGGTCGGGGAAGGACATGGATTGGTAAAGTGTGACAGCGGGGGAGACAGGGATTGCAGCAAACTGTCAGCTAGACCTCTCCTTAGCTCAGCGTTGAACTCTTAAAGTGAAAGGGACCAGTGGGGGAAAGAACTCAACCCAATAAAACAAGAGGCTATTCAGCCAGCACTCCTGAGCGCCAGCACCTCCCTATTTGGTTGCCAGAATTTTTTTTCTCTTTCTTTGTATAGACATCCCTCTCCTTTTCTCTTGGTGTCCAATCCCCATTTAATAAAGGTGCACAGCAAGGGAGTTCATCTGCAGACTTTTAATTTTGCTTGGAGAAGAATCTGCTTATTTTAAAACTGTATAATTACTGCTGGCTTAAAGCACCCCCTCATTACCGGAGTCTGGAAGGAATGCTCTGTAATTACAGCATTCATCTACTGCAGGGAGAGAAGGAGGGAGGGGGAGAGGAAGGGATCTGCTAACAGGTCTCAGAAGCTGGAGACAATTCATGTGTGGAAAGTGGGTGAGAGCGCACTCTGTTCTCAGCCAATCAGTCAAAGGGAGAGGCTCAGTCAGCCCATGCCTAATACTAGGGACGTGTTCATATAGATTCATAGATATCAAGGTCCGAAGGGACCGTTATGATCATCTAGTCCGACCTCCTGCACAATGCAGGCCACAGAATCTCACCCACCCACTCCTGTGAAAAACCTCTCACCTGTGTCTGAGCTATTGAAGTCCTCAAATCGTGGTTTAAAGACTTTGAGGAGCAGAGAATCCTCCAGCACGTGACCCGTGCCCTATGCTACGGAGGAAGGCGAAAAACCTCCAGGGCCTCTTCCAATCTGCCCTGGAGGAAAATTCCTTCCCGACCCCAAATATGGCGATCAGCTGAACCCTAAGCATATGGGCAAGATTCACCAGCCAGATACCCAGGAAAGAATTTTCTGTAGTAACTCAGATCCCACCCCATCTAACATCCCATCACAGGCCATTGGGCCTATTTACCATGAATATTTAAAGATCAATTAATTGCCAAAATCATGTTATCCCATCATACCATCTCCTCCATAAACTTATCGAGTTTAATCTTAAAGCCAGAGAGGTCTTTTGCCCCCACTGCTTCCCTTGGAAGGCAATCCAAGCTCCTTGAGTCTCCTTTCATAAGACAGGTTTTCCATTCCTCGGCTCATCCTAGTAGCCCTTCTCTGTACCTGTTCCAGTTTGAATTTATCCTTCTTAAACATGGGAGACCAGAACTGCACACAATATTCCAGGTGAGGTCTCATCAGCGCCTTCTATAACAATACTAACACCTCCTTATCTCTACTGGAAATACCTTGCCTGATGCATCCCAAGACTGCATTAGCTTTTTTCACGGCCACATCACATTGGCGGCTCATAGTCAGCCTATGATCAACCAATACTCCAAGGTCCTTCTCCTCCTCCATTACTTCTAATTGTTCACAGGTTCAGGCTAGCTGGAGGCCCTTGTTGCCCATGAATCTGGTGTGAAATCCTGGCCCCATTGAAGTCCAATGGAAGTTTTGTCATTGACTCCGTGGGGACAGGATTTCACCCTTGAAAGTGTAGAAAACCCTTGGAATCAAGTAGTACCACAACAGTTGATACTTAGCACGTGTATAATGCTTTCACCTGATGATCTCAAAGCATCTTACCAAGGAGAGCAAGCATTATAATAACCGTGTTACTGGAGCACGGAGGAGTGGAGCGTCTTGCATTCATGGAAAGTGAGTCAGTGTCAGAGCTGGGAATAGAAACCAGGTCTTTTGGCAGTAAGGGGCTGGTGACACAACTCCCCACCTGGCAGGTGGAGGAACCTACAATGTTGTGAAATTGAAGGAATTGGGAGGGGAGGTGTTTCTTAAGAGAGATCCTCAGGTTGGAGCTTCCTCATAGTGCGGCGGTGGCTGTGTCAAGACACCATGAGGAAATGGAGAGATGTGACTGCAATCATCCTCAAGAGGAGGCCCACGTTAAGTGAGGTTCTTTGGGAACCAGCTGACGAACCCTCTGGGTGGCTGGTATCACCTGTTTAATGCGGGCGTTTAAATGGGCTCTAGCCCAAGGAAGAGAAAGGAGGATCACCAAAATGTTTAGGCAAAACAAGTTGCGAGGTGATACACCTTGGGAAACAGAATCTCCCAGGTGCCCCCTAGTCATGAGGGAAACTGTGTGCCTCCTTGCTTAAAGAAAAGAGAAGACTAGGTCGGATGCAGAGGGATTTCACCCTAGCAAGTGATTCCAAGTTTGACAGGAAGGGACACAAAAGGGACTATGAAACTCCAGGAAAAGTGCAATTGGTGGAGGAAAATGAGCCTGTTACTCAGACAGAAATCCTTCTGGGAAAAGGTTAAGTGTTTTTCCTAAAATTAGTTATTAAATAAAAGATTATGTAGAATAGAAAATGTTGTCCATTGTTTTGCATGAGCTAACCTCCGGGAGGAGGGAAAAGTGATATTTTTGGAAAGTGCACTTAGTGTAACAGTGGGTGTGAGACCACAATGTCAAGTGTGTTATACAGAACTACTCATGCTTATGGTTAGCATCACCTTCTGCAATACTAGCTGCTTTTTGTCATATTTAGTGTGCACACAATCAAAGGAGTAGCAGTGCAAACTGCATTATATTTTGGGGCAGGCTGGAGGGGCATTGGTAATGCTGAGGGGGTCCAAGTGCTATTGTAACAGAGTGTGCCGTAGGCCAGCACTGCCAGAGCTGGCTTGGAGGCCTAAGACTTGACTAGCCAGGACTGTGGCTGGCAAAGAGGGAGATATGGGGAGGGATAGCTCAGTGGTTTGAGCATTGGCCTGCTAAACCCAGGGTTGTGAGTTCAATCCTTGAAGGAGCCATTTAGGAATTTGGGGCAAAAATGGGGGATTGATCCTACTTTGAGCAGGGGGTTGGAGTAGATGATCTCCTGAGGTCCCTTCCATCCCTGATATTCTATGATTTATTTGGGGGGAGGGATAGCTCAGTGGTTTGAGCATTGGCCTGCTAAACCCAGGGTTGTGAGTTCAATCCTTGAGGGGGCCATTTAGGGATCTGGGCCAAAAATTGGGGATTGGTCCTGCTTTGAGCAGGGGGTTGGACTAGATGACCTCCTGAGGTCCCTTCCAACCCTGATATTCTATGATTCTATGTGCTGGCAGAGTGCTGTAGGGAGAGGGGAGCTGCGGGTGAAAATGAAACGAATAATAATTGTAGCAGTCTTGCATTTGTATAGCACCATTCGTCTGTGGCTCTCAAGGCTTTACACACAGTTTGTCCTTGCAGATATGCTTTGGTCTCTGCAGGCTAAGAGCTGCCAGGGTAAGGAGTGCTGCAGGACAGGGTTGAGGTACGTTGGCAGCGCTGTGTGCAGTAAACCTTCTGCATTAGGACTGTCTCTGCCTAGTGTCACTAATCTTTTATTTCTTAAGCACTGAATTTTACCCCCTGCTCCCCCCCGCACTGCCCCAAATCAATCTAGACAGATAAAGGGATTTAAATCTGTTTGGCTTCCTGGTACAATTGGTGTGTCACACGGCCTTGGGGGTTCCTAGCTGTCTGCCTAGTTGCGTTTGAAATACCTATCACTTTGGGGGATTGGAGGGATACACAAGAGGGTCATGCCCTGCTTCAAGGCATAAGACCTCAATCCAGTGATGTTCCCTGGGTCTCTGGCAGTCTGAGAGCAAAGGTACAGTAGATATAGGGCAGGGGCGGGCAAACTACGGCCCGGCTCGCGAGCTGTTTTAAGCCGGCCCACAAGCTCCCACTGGGGAGCTGGGTCAGGGGCCGCACCATGCGGCTCCCGGAAGCCTCAGCATGGCCCTGCTCTGAGGGTCGGGGGCCACTCCATGCATAGGAGCCGGAGAAGGGACATGCCACTGCTTCCGGGAGCCACTTGAGGTAAGCGCCGCTTGGAGCCTGCACCCCTGAGCCTCTCCCCGCGACCTGCCCCAGCCCTGCTCTCCCTCCTGCTCCCCAAACCCCTTGATCCCAGCATGGAGTACCCTCCTGCATCCCAAACCTCTCATCCCCAGCCCCACGCCAGTGCCCGCGCCCCCAGTCAGAACGTGCACCCCTTCACACCCCTGCCCCAGCCCTGATCCTCCTGCTCTCCAAACCCCTCGATCCCAGCACGGAGCACCCTCCTACACCCCAAATTCCTCAGCCCCACCCCAGAGCCTGCACCCCCAGTCAGAGCCCTCACACCCTCCCATGCCCCGACCTCAATTTTGTGAGCATTCATGGCCCATCATACAATTTCTATTCCCCGATGTGGCCCTCAGGCCAAAAAGTTTGCCCACCCCTGATAGAGTGGGTTCCTTCTTCCTTGTGTTTTAGGACCAGGCTGTGATCTGCTCTTGCACGAGTGCCCAGGAGGAAAGGGGGCTGCAGACGAAAGCTTCCTGGCTTACATGGCTAAGCAAGATCTGACCATACTAGCAACCCCTGAGCAGATACTGCCCAGTCATTGCTCCCAGAGCCAGGTGTGGATGACACAGATTACCCAAGATCTTGCTGGTGCTCCCCCTAGGCAGGGTAGCTCTGCACCACGCCCTGCACAGGGCTCTGTGCGAATCCCTTAGAAAATTCAGGTATGGCTGTGAGCTGAACTAGAGAAATGAATCCCCCTCTCCCTTTGCCAAATCAGTGGGTCATTGGCTCCTAGCTCAGTGGCTTGAGACACACTGTACTCCCTTGGTGCCCGTTCATACATGCTAACAATAAAACAGCAGAAACTGTGGCTCCATATAAACTGATCCTTTTTGTAGAAAGTAATGCAGTATAGCCATATCCAGACAGCCAAAAATCATGAGTCAGTCCTCAGAAATCCATGGGAATTTTAAACATAATAAATGTAGGGGTTCTCTTTATTTCCCTGCTGATTTTTGAGTCTTTAGGGTGCTTTCAGCCAGAAGGGCTAGAAACTTGAGGTGTGTTTTTTGAGAGGGCAGGGTGTTAAGTGACAGTGGGGATTCCCATGTGATAACATGACCTCGGAAGTTGGTGCATCAGGGAAAACACCAAATACATTAAAGACTAATAGATTTATTTGGGCATAAGCTTTTGTGGGTAAAAAAACACTTCTTGCATCTGTGTATGATAATCAAGGTGGGCCATTTCCAGGACAAATCCAGGTTTTCTCCCCCCCACAAACCCACTCTCCTGCTGGTAATAGCTTATCTAGAGTGGGTTTGTGTGTGTGTGGGGGGGGGGGGTGAGAAAACTTGGATTTGTGCTGGAAATGGCCCACCTTGATTATCATACACATTGAAAGGAGAGTGATCACTTTAGATAAGCTATTGCCAGCAGGAGAGTGGGGTGGGGGGAGGTATTTTTGCATGCTTTGTGTGTATAAAAGATCTTCTACACTTTCCACAGTATGCATCCGATGAAGTGAGCTGTAGCTCACGAAAGCTTATGCTCAAATAAATTGGTTAGTCTCTCAGGTGCCACAAGTATTCCTTTTCTTTTTGCGAATACAGACTAACACGGCTGTTACTCTGAAACCTGTCAATATGTAGAGCAGCACATTGTATGACTGACCTTTTCAATTTTAGAACAGATTATGATTTCAGTTATAGGTGTATAGGCCTAGTAACTGTACTGCAATCGGGAGCACTACTCTGCATTTGCACCAGTGTAACTGAGATCAGAATCTGGCCTTTAATGTATAGTGTACCATTTCTTTGTTGCAATTGAAATAAGTAAATCATCTTATTACCTCCCTAATACACCCAGATCATAATGTCTCTGATTTCCTTCCTCTCAGTACTTATTTCCTCCTCTCCTTCTCTACTGAACCCCATTAGAAAGCCTACATGCCCTTGAGAGAGAGAGAACTGTCCTGGGGAATGCATTCCTGGTCCAGTCTCCACTGAACTGCCTCCCTGTGACCTATCTGTCACTATGGCGGTCTTGTGAGCATTGGGAATTTAATTGGCACTTACATAGCGTGTACCAGCATGAGATGTCGGATGCCAAGGGGATAGGAGCCTTGTATAAATACATAGATGGGTAGACATGCACCATGCTTCCAGGTTTCTTACTCATAATTTCAGTCTGTAGCTGATATGTAAGGTATAAATATTTCCCAACTGTCCTTCCTTCTCTAACTTCTCATCCCTGGGGATCTGCTTCTCCTCCTCAGATTCTCTCCCTCACAGCTCTTTCCTTCAGATGCAGTCTCACATCCTCCACTTGTAATCACATTCCTTTTTTTCCCTTGTCACACAGACACATTTGTTTACCCTGTTGCACTGTCAGTCCTCCATGCCCTCCCACTCCTCACTTAGAAGGAGAGGTTAATGTACTCAGCACTGAGTTAATGAGGACTAGGGATTACATCAGCAAACTGCAAACAACGGCGAGAAGGTAACAGCAGCTCTCCCGGGAGGGTGGTGACAAGGCCCCATTATATCCTCTGTCTCTCTATTTCATCGACTGTTTCCAACTTGCATCAGCCTTTTGCAGCTTCTTGTCGTCAGTGGGTAGGGGAAAGCACATTGCTCACAAACAGCCATGTAGCCATGTCCTGGAAGTTTGACGCAGTCACAGACCCTTAACTTTGCCAAGCAGGATTTCTTAGTATGCAGGCATGGCCTTACCCATAAGCAACCCTAGCAATCGATTGAGGCTCCCCTGTCGGGTGGCACCATGGTCCCGCCCAGCTCAGCTCACAGACTACTCTGGCCACTAGACCAGAGTGAGGCAACTCCCCACACACTCTCCCTGAACCTCAGGGTAGTGGGACCGCAGAGGGCGACAATTTCCAGGCCATTATTTCCCCTGGTATCTTAGAGCTCTGGTCTTGCTTGGATCCCTGCAAATTGCAAAGCCAGCCTTGAAGAAGAGTCTGTAGCTTGCTGTACAAAGGGGTAACAGGCTAGACAAGCGATCTCTAAGCTGGGGCTGTGATGCACAGACTTTATAAGGTGGGGAGATCCCCACAGAATTCTGCTATGGACAAATAGGAGATTCTTGCCTTATAGAGATTTTAAGGAATCAGTTGAGCATTGAAGTAGCATTGGAAATGGGCACTGAAGGAGGAATTAGTTTAGCTGATTCAGGTGCTGACACTGCAGGTATCCAAAATAACGACATGCCTTCTACAGACATACACAGACAGAGAAACTGGAAGGAAAGAGACTTATGCTGCTGCCGACTGCCTGCTTGTTTAGTTAAGGCAGCATGGTATAATGTGGAGATTGTCAGAGCAGCATCTTGTATATATGTCTCTGATTATTACATATAAATATATACACCACCAATGTGGAGATGATAGCCAGGTGATAAATTGGAGAGCCATGTAATAAATAGATTTTATCATGCACTCTTTGAGCACCTCTTCTGCCTTCTGCCCATTAATCCATCTTCCCCCAGAACTTCTCTGACATCCCAAAATCTGACCCGCTCCCTGTCCTTCGCCCCACCTCACCAAATGTGCCACTTTCTCCTTAGAATGACCATCAAGGCCAAGGACCATCAGGATTCATTCCTGCACCATGATTTATTTATGGACCAATACCTTACAGTCCTGCACAGCTAGAAAAAGGTACTTCATACCGTTGGAAAGGGGAGAGTCCCAATATCCAGATGGGATCCAGAATTCACTCCCAAGTCCTGGGAGGTCTAGAGGCATCAGTTATTCAAGTCATGGCATACATGGAAAAGCTATTTTTAGTCTACCTTTTGGAAACATTTTACAGGCATTAGTTTTAATTTTAATTCCTCTCTGAGATGCACAGTTGGACTCCTGGTAACCAAGGCAGTTGGATTCATGGGCAGAGGGATACAAAAATAGTCCAAGTAATGTGTAATAACTCTAACTCATTGGTAAGAGGTTTTACTAGAGCACATGTGACATACATTGTTCATGGTAGTGCAATATGGTATGAAAGTTTTAATTACACATACTTGGGAGACCTGCAGAACTCATCTGTAACTGTGCCACATACGAGAAATGTGACCATCCCAAACTCATGCTGGTAAGACCTTTTTACCATGCCACACCATCATGAATTTTCTCTCTCTCTCTGTATGTATAAAATCAGCCTTACAAAATTGTCATGAGAATTTACCAGCCTAGGGACAAAATCCACCTATTTCCCCATACAATGTGGAATTGATTGGGGGGGGGCAAGGGGAAGGTTCTGGTGAGTGGATGAGTAGAACTTTACCAGGCTGATATTGTAGGTATGTATGGCTAAGGACTTACAGCACAGAATTTTTCTGTTTGTCCCACTGGATCAATGCAATACAAGATGTTAACGAGCTCAATTTCCCATACTGATTACTTTAATGCTGACCTGCAATTCCATTCTCTTGCATCCTCTTTCCTTCCCCTTTCTCCTTCTCTGTGTCTGCAAGTGATAGTTCCTGGACATCTGCCTCATTTGCCAGCAGAGACTTGTGATTCCTCAGAAAAAAAAGTAATCAGTGCTGGAATATATACTGCTCTGTCTGCTTGTGGGTTATAAAATGCTACCCCTGTTAGGGGCAAGATTTCCCTTGCCACTTATAATCAGCTCAAGAAGGAGAGGAGAGCTGAGGGCAACCAGATCTAAAAGAACGGAAACTAATGGAATAATTACAAATATAATAGTTCCATAAAACCAAACTCAGTAATTGATGATCCTGTAACAGTGAAAGCTGACACAGAGAGAAGTATGGCTTGAAATATTTGAGCGCCATGCCAGTTTCAAATCTCCTGTTTGCATGTACCTGTTGTTACATTCCGGGGTGCAATCCAGACCAGTGATGGGCTGTGTCACCGCTTGCCCTGCAACCTTCAGTGCCTCACAGTGTTGGTAGTGCCCTGGTCCATGGAGTGAAAGGACTCTTTCCTGTCCACACATGTACCTTCGCCCCACAAAATCCTGAAGACTGGGCAAGAGTGTAGTTCAAATCCCAGCAATTGCACTTGGCCACAGAAGAAATTAACATGTCCCGATCTTGAAGCTGAGATGGAGCGGGAGAGAAGTTCTCAGGCCTGTGCTATGCAGGAGGTCAGACTAGATGATCACAATGATCCTTTCTGGCCTTGGAATCTATGACTCTATCAGGTCTCATGGAGCAGACTCAGGGGACTTGCTGTCCGTACTTTATGCCACTAACTGTGCATGCTTTGTTGTCTGCTAGAACCCCATGCCTTCGGGATGCTGTGAGTCACAAGGTCCAAGAGAGTTTCCTTCCGTTGTCCTCTCATATTGGTGACAGAGGCATGATATGGGGGTGTTCTATGTGTTTACTTCATTTTCAAAGCTTTGCAGGTAAACTAGATCAGTTGCATCATGTGATATAATACAGACATAGCAAAGGGAGGGCAAGGATGTCCTGGAGCCCAGCACTGGAGAGGGAGAACAGCTGAGGCACTCCCAAAAGCTGCTACCCTTTCCCTATTCCCTCCTCTTTACCTCTCCATCTAAAACCTGGAAATTTCAGTAGTGGGGATTCTGAAACAACCAGTCCCCCAGTGACTAGACTGCTGTGGCATCACAGTGCAGGGAGCATTCTGAGTGGCATCATCTAATAAGAACACTGCAATTCTATAAGGCCTTTCATCTGAGGATTTCAAAGCACGTTCTTACTAATTACGCCTCACAACATCCCTGTGAGCTAGGTAAGAGATAAGGGGGGAAGCTTCATTAATTAGTTACTGTTTGTAAAGCACTGTAAAGATGAAAACATGAGTGCTGAGTAGAGATGGGCCAGAACCAGAGCTTCAGATGTAAACCTCATCCCGCTATGGGGAAGTTCACATATGGATCTGATCTTAGCAGCTAACTCCTAAGGCTCCGATCCTCAAAGATACTTGGGTGTCTATCTCAATATGAGTTTGGCGCCTAACTACTTTTTAGGATCTGGGCCCTAGCTTTTAAATGGACCAAATCAAAACCTAAGAGCCCAACAACAATCCAGGCTTTAGGGAACTCTGAAGTCAAAATTTGTGTTGCAGGGCCTTCTTACGGTATTAAACAGGAGTATTGTTTTTTCACTCTTTACTAAAATTCAGCTATCCTTCAGGTGGGACATGGCATTTGCTCATAATAGTGCCTGGTAATACTATAATAATACAACACTGGGCACGAAGGAAGGATACTGTCTCCATTAAAATTTCAGGTAAAATTTAGATTGCCAGCGGTGTGTGGGTGATTTATTAGAGTTAGAATTTGGCCAGTACACCAAGAATTAGATCTCTGCTCTTGTAAAGAGTACCATGAGATTTCAAAATAGGCACAAGGGATCCAGACCTCATATACAGAAGACGGTATGTCTAAAATAAAGTGGATCATTGATTGAGTACTGAATCCCAAAGAACAGTGCCTCAGCACCTCTTCCCATAGCAGCTAGATGGCCCTTGGGGGGGGGGGGGGATGGAGGGGACGGGACCAAATGTGTCAGGAGTGCTGACCTGGCCAGAGTTTGCTTAGTCTGTGAGAGCTGATAGGTTCGTGGCAGATGGCAGTGTGACAGCAGGCTGAGAGTCACCTGAATGGAAGAGTAGAATGGGGCTTTCCAGAAAGGGCCACAGAGTTTAATACAATATCGGTTGCTCGGGCGAAATGATTTGAACAAAGATTGTGCACTGATGCACTGGATCTGAAATGTGTCAGAGCATCAGCCTTCAAACACCTACAATCAGGGACAATCTAAAGCTTCCATGGAGGTTGCGGTATAGATTTGTCAATCAGAGTATCCAATGGCTGCGCACGTGTCATGTAACAAAGCCTGGTGTGATGCAGAGCTTGCTGTCAGTGACTATTTTGTTTCCATGCTGTGTATGTCCCTCATGCATTCCCTCTGCTAGCACTCCTCTGTATCCACTATCCACCTAAGTTCCCTCTAAGCTGCGTGGTCATGCAGACACTCAGGGAACCCGCCCGGGGACTTGCCACGGCCAGGGGAGGGACACCCCTCTCCCAACCTAGCCCGGCCACCAACCTGCTGCGGCTGGGGCGCCCCACCCCTGGCCCCAACTCTGCTGTGGCCTGGACCTGCCACGGCTGGGATGCCAGAACCCAGCAGTGGCCAGAGCACCCCAGACCCAGCCTGGACCCTGCCCCAGTCTGGATCTGCTGGGGCCGGGGGAGGGGCACCTATCCTGCAGTCCCAGCCCCGGAGCTGCCCCGGCAGGGAGAGGCACCTCTCCCCCTCCCCCCCAGCCCTGGTGCTGCTGTGGGGAGTCCTCTCACCCACCTGTAGCCCCGGAGCACCCTCCTGCATCCCAAACCCCTCAGCCACAGCCTGCACCCCTAGCCAGAGCCCTCACACCACTGCAACCCAACCCTCTACCCTAGCCCTGAACCCCTCATCCCCAGCCACAGCCCTGAGCCCTTCATCCCCAGCTCTCACCCCAGAACCTGTACTCCCAACCAGAGCCTTCACACCCCTGCATCCCAACCCTCTGTCCCAGCCCTGAGCCCCATTCCACCACATGAATTTTGTTATGTGCACCAATATGGAAGTGATGTGTGACACATCAGCTTCATATTGGTGCACATAATAAAATTCATTCTGCACATGGGAAAAAATAGAGGGAACACTGCTGTCCACCATCTTTTTTTAAAAGGTAACAGGCTTGATTCATCCTAATTTGCATTGGAAGGTGCAAATTGTTTCTCTCATTCAGGAGTTGTGCTGGAGCACCACTTCAGATTACAGTCATTGGGCCACAAGAGGCTGCACGGAAGGTATGCTTGCTCAGCATATACCCAGCTGCCCTAATAACCCCCTGTCCTGGCACCACCCACTGTCATGGGTGTGACAGCTAAATCAGGGACCTCTTGCAGAGGGGAGTTTGTGGGCCTCTTGCAGACCTTGATGTAATCCAGCAGTGAACTGAGGTCAAATAATTTATTTTAATCACTCACCTCAACTATTAAACTGTACCTGGGGGTCATGGGAGGAAGAAGGGACATTGTCTCTCGTTCCTCTGATCCAGAGACCGGTCTCTGTCCTGCAAGGTTAATTCTGGCCTGGTATAACTGATGGGTTTTGCTGTTTCCTCTCCCCCAACAGTTCATTCATCTCATGCACAGAATGGGGACAGCATCACCAGTTGATACATTAGCTAGGAGGAGGAATCTCTCTCTTCTGTCCTCTGGTAACAGTGGTCTAGCTTGGATGGGGAGAGGGAATGTGAGATGTGTTGTTTTTGCAGTGCAATTTGCTTGAGCTGAAATGGCAACAGTACTAATCCTTAAATGTGTGTTTGTTTCCCTGGAGGCAAGAGGGAGGATAGTGGAGAGAAAAAAATTAGGGCCAGAGAGTCAGAGTCCTGCTCTGGACTTTCCACAGGTGCCTGGAGGTGCCTTTAGGGTGACCAGATGTCCTGATTTTATTGGGACAGTCCCAATTTTTGGGTCTTTTTCTTATATTGGGTCCTATTACCCGCCCCCCCGCAACCTCCACCCCAATTTTTCACACTTGCTGTCTGGTCACCCTAGGTGCCTTCTAAAATAAAACCAATAGCTGAAACAGCACTAGAAGTCTGGCCTTAAAGAGATAGTGGCCCTGTCAACTGGTATGGAAGGTTTTGAGAGCAAGGGGACACTACTAGTGTCCTCTGGTCTCTGTGGTCACACTCAAGTGACATAAGCTATAGTAATACTGTAAATTTCTATGACAAATCTGTGTGAGAATCTCAAAGTGCTTTACAGCAATGAGTGAATTTAGCCGCTGCCTCACTGGGTACTGTGAGGAATATTGTTATGGTACATGTGGGGAAACTGAGGCACAGCGGTTACATGTCCAAGGCCACATAGGAGATTTAGTGGAGCTGGCCATAGATTTCCTGACTCTTGGCCATGTACTTGATCCTTAGAGGATGTTCCTTTTCTCCCTGTATGTCTGCATGTGGTGCAGTTGGGGAGGGGAAGAGAGGAAGCTGGGGATGGGCACTGGGTTTCTCAGCCAGTAATGCTCCCATAATCTCCCAAATGTTTTGATGGATAACAATTGCAGGAGAGAGGATTTTAACACTTTCCTGCTGATGTTTGCATGTGAGGAGGATGCAGTAAACTGTGGGACAACAAGCAGACAGGTGTGGGGAAGTTGTTTTCTGAATCTCTCTTGTTTTGTTTGTTTAAACTGCTTTCCCTTCAGACCCTCTGCCAAAATGCCACCCCCCACGAAAGACTCATTGTGGTATCTCTCCTTGTTGGAGGTTGTCAATCTTTTACAAGTTGAGAGAGCTGGCTGCAAACATCTCCACATAAGTCACTGAGGAACAGATGTTGCGGGTAATCCGGATCAAGTCTGTCAGATTAAAATGTGTGACATGCATCCCATCAAATATGCTGTGTGACAACAGTTCACCTACTGTCAGAGAGAGAGAGAGGAATCGTCTTCCTGGCTAAAGGAGAAGTCTGTGCTCCTCCCTCTCTCAATCTCTCAGATTCAGTTTACTCATTCTCTGGGCTGTGGTTTTCTGTCTCACACAGCCACTTTTGTCTCAAAATTCCACTCCCAGATCATCCTTTTGCATGCAATAATTTCTGTCAACAAGACAGCAGCAAAATGCTTGAGAAAGAGGTAGTGTCCCCTGCCTGGGATTGCCTCCGATTGATCCACGTATAGCAAAGCAGTACACATCAAGTAGAGGGTGGAGTGTCTCATTGCACACCATGCCCCTGACAGGTAATAGCAATTTGATGGATGCAGTGGCCATGGGAAAAACGGCAGTGGGTGTGAAACTGACTGGAAGAATGTCCGTGGCAAACTGGGCAAAGAGTGAGAGAGACCATGTGGCTAAGAATTCAGTGTTTTACCCAAGGAGCAGTCCCATACCCAAGGAGCATGGTATGGTGTTGGTGCACACTAAGGCTCCAGTGTCAGTAGATAAGCAAGCTCCCATACGAATATGGTCAAGGGTGCTGATACTCAGGTGAGTGAAAATGACACCTCCTGTTCACATGGTGATTGGATAACAGTAAACAAGCAATGGTGCAGGAAAAGCAGAATCAGAGGCGGATTAAGGTTTTGTGAGGCCCTGGGCCAGAGCAGGTGGGGGCCCCTCCACACCCCTTCCGCCTGCAGTTCCCCCCCTTCCTCCCAGCGCTCTATTGGGGAGTGGGGTCAGAGTGCGGGGGCTTCCCCCGCTCCCGGGCAGAGCAGGCCAAGCCCCCGCCTTGACCCCACTCCCTGGCAGGAGCGCTGGGCAGGCAGAGTGGGGCAAGCCCCCAAGCCCCGACCTGCTCCCCAGCAGGAGCACCAGGTAGGCGAAGCGGGTCAGGCACCGGGGTGCCCATTTTTTCAGGGCCCCCCCAATTGGCTGGGTCCCCTGGGCATGGACCCCTTTGGCCCAGTGACTAATCTGCCACTGTCCAGAATGGTTCTGAGTTGGCCTGTTTGTGGCTGCCATGTGCTAACCATGACTGCTGTGCAGCTCTCTGACGTTGCAGGGATGTACAGGGTGAGGTGGCTTGTGAACAAGCCATCTTGCGTCTGGTATGTTCGTAATGGCTGTCCCCGTCCATCTATGACATAGTGCTCTTCCATAGGTAAGTCCCATGTTGAACGACTATATTAGCTCTGTGTTGGCTGGTATGCATTTGCGTTTACCCTGATCCGTTTCCTCGTTAGCCTCCAGGTGGAAAGGGGCCTGGCTGTAGTTATAGATATGTATTCCAAAATATGTCTGTACATATACGGCCTGTCTGTCATAGATTGAGCAGCATTAGCAGAGTTGTGTGGAGGACCAGGGCTGGTGTAGCACTGGGGGCCAGTGGTCAGCATTAACGTTCCTGGACAGAGCAGTACAGAGAAGCCTGCTAACACAATGCCAGGCTCTGTCTGAAATCAGTTTCTCACTTTGGTTACCACCAAATAGGGAAGTTTAATGAACTGTATAAACCGGTGCAGTGAAACGTTTCTCAGGCTGTGTCTACACGACGCACCTTTCAGCAAAACAGCTGAGCCTCTATAGCCATGCTGCTAAAAGGGGCACGCAGCATAGCTGCTGTTTGTCAGCAGGAGAGAGCTCTCCCCCTGACAAAAAACTTCCACCCCCGGTGAGCAGCAATAGCTTTGTCGGCAGGAAAGCTCTCCCCACCCACACTTTTCGTCAGTAAAACTGTTCACACCAGCGCTTTTCATCGGTAAAACTTTTGTCGTTTGGAGGGGGAGGGGTTTTTTTCACACCCATGAACGACAAAAGTTTTACCGATGAAAGTCCAGTGTAGACAAAGCCTCAATCACCACTTGCTGCTTATCAAGCCATCAGCTGGAGCTCCTTGCACAGGCTACTGCAGTCTTGCAGTAAATGTTCCCTTCTGCTCTGGAGGTTGCGTGGCTCTGAATTGAATCACGGAGTCGACATAATGCTCATTGGGTGGGGCAGAAGTACAGGAGAAATTGTTGGGGTATGTGGGGTTTTGTGGCTCTCACCCTCTTCCATGCTGCCCATCTAGAGCTCTTGAGGGTTGCTTGCTGGAGTGAGGTCAGCGAGGTAAAAGGGACTTTGTTTACAGAAGCCAGCCGGCCTTTTGTTGCCACTCAGAAAAAGCCCGCAAATTGCCAAATGTAGCAGAAAGTGCTGAGCGGTGTCTATTGATACGTGTCACGTTCTGAAGCCTTTTCTTCTTCCCTCACTCCCTGCCATCCCCTTCTTTTCTTTCCTTTATTTTGGTTTTTCTCCTCCCCTCTCCTCAAAAATGTCCCATGACAGGACAAAACCCAGCCCCTCTCCTTTTCTCAGTGCTCCTTGCTGAGGGAATTGTCCTGTGGGGTTGAATAGGCTGACGCAGGCGAAGGCGGAAGGAGGCCTTGACCTGCTGGTACTAGCAAAGCAAAAACACAGTGTAGGGCAAAACAATCAAAACTCCGCCAATACAGAGGACCTTTGTAATCTTTAGTCCCAGCTCAATAGCATGTGTGTGTGTGTGTTCTGTTTTCCTTTCAGAAAAGGGGATGAAGAGACTCTTCCTTTTTTTTTTAAACCCACTACCCCTTCACAAAATAAATAAACCTGAAATGGGGGGGGGGGAGGTTAAATTATTGCACTGTTTGCAAACTTGGAGAAAGGAAATCATTTGGAGTTGTGGGGGGTGTTTGGAAAGCAGAGCATCATTAAGTTCTATATGTTGTTAAGTCCTGGTCAGGGAGACTATAATTGTTTTTCTCTTGAAGGAGGACATGAGGGGAGAACACTCTCTCCCTTTGATTTAGTTAACACTTTGTTGTCTTGTCAGCTACGATGATTAGCTGTGGTGCCTTATTTCAGGACAGACACAGGAAGAAACTCCTTTGCAGCATAAGGTGTTGAATGCAGCTGTTTGATTGATTCCTTATACTGATTTTTGCTGGTAAAAGATTTGTTGTAATTAAAGTCAGGATTTAGTTGGAAATCTTTGTCCAAACAAGGAAGAGAAGGGCATTTTCTTTTTTCTAGCTGCACTTTCTGTAACTACTTCAAGTCAAATGTCCTGCTTGGAAACATCATGTACTTGTAGCTTGAAAAAAACAGCCTTCAAAGTACTCCTGCCCCCGCTCCTGCCCCGCCAAATAGAAATGTAGGTGCTGTAGCACCAAATGTATGTGCTTTGAAATGCACCCTTTTTCCTACATGCTGGATTACTTTGGTTTATGATGACTGACGTTTAAATAGCACCTTTCGTCAAGATCCCAAAGCACTTTGTACACATGAAGAACTTTGTACACATGGTTCTTCACACTCAGTGCTAAATTCAGCCTGACAAAACATTATTTGGCAGGGAGGGTCAGAGGGATCATTTAAAATCCTGTGGCTCTTTCCTTTTTGAAAGCACTGCAAACGTAACCCTTTCACATTATGCCTATGTCCCAATGGTAGCTTGCAACAAAGGGCTTGGACCTGATCCTGTGCTGCCTTGTGTGATGGCCACTGACACACTGGGGATTGAACCATGGGCCTCCAGACCTGAAAGGAGGAGTCTCCACAGTTTGAGCTGAAGAGCCAGGCTCTGCATCTTGCACTGTAACTGACTCTCATCCTCTGTGGATCGGGTACAGAGGAGAATGCGTAACACACACTGACCAGGGGGTAACACTTGCACCCTCTGTAATAATCACTTAGAGGGGTGCACCTATTCTGAACAAATGTAACTGCCTACATAGATGGAAGACTATAGTATAGAGTATCTCAGTTGTTTCTTAGAGCTGGGATATTTTAAAAGGAATTGAGGGAGTTAGGCACCTGGTTCCCATTGAAAGTCACTGACATCAGAAGAATGACATCCTCTTTAAAGATCTCAGCCTGAGACAGAGAAATGGACCCCCCACTATAAATGTGTGCAGGAAGTAGTGTGATCACAGTCAGTGCACTACACTCCCAAATATTATTGGTTTTGTTTGTTCAAGTTTTGTTGCCTGTGTGTACGGTATAGTAAATCCACTGCATGTATATGTAGGAGAATCTTTCCCATTCTTACATACGTGTGTGTATCTCTCCCGTGTGTGTGTATGTTTCTGCCATAAGAGAATGTCTCTCTCGCCTTCTATTCTAAGAGCCATAATCTGTTTTCAGTTCCGTAACAGTGGAAATTAGTGAGGTATACACAAGTTGTAACTGAGAGTAGAATTTGGGGTATCTATGTTTTTTAAGTATCTAAATGATTTGGTAGCAAAACTCTCATTGAAAATCAATGGGACTTGTGTTTCTATGTCACTTAGGCACATTTGAAAGTCCCTCCCTTTGTCAGGTTTATTATAATTACTTTTTACCTGCTAATAGCATTAAAAAACTTTTGAGAAAGCAAGAGAGAGGGTTTCAGAGGAACAGCCGTGTTAGTCTGTATTCGCAAAAAGAAAAGGAGTACTTATGGCACCTTAGAGACTAACCAATTTATTTGAACATGAGCTTTCGTGAGCTACAGCTCACTTCATCAGAGAGAGAGGGGTGCTTGTATGTTTCACCCTGAAAACAAGGTAAGTGCCTGGGTTCAGAAAATATCACATTTCTTGTGGGTAACCAAGCCAACCCTGTGCTGCCATGTTTTCCATCTCTCTTTACTTCCACAAACTTTTAGGACCTGAATGGATTGTAAAATGACCTGGGATTGTAGTGGAGTTTTCGCAGGGTTAAGGGACACTGTTAAACTACAGTTCTTTCCCTCTATAGTGCAAGACCAACATTCATTTTGACCATGGTTGGAGCTACTGTGCTGTAACCAGGTCCCCCCATAGATTTGAAACCGTATAGACAGGATCTTTAAAACTCCCAGTACCTCTGTGGGGACCATAGTTTGATAAGGGGCAGGAGACACCCTGTGTTAACTTTCAGTCCGCTCTGTTCCAAAGGCCTGGGTTTTAGTGTAGCTAAAAGGTATGTGTGAATTTGCTGGCCTCTGTGTGGCAGATGTTTATTTAAAAGACCAGCATGTAGTTTGATGTGACTGGCAGCGTGGCCTTGGGAGGCCGGAAGGTTGGAATAGCAGGGATATTACAGGTCCAGACGGAGGTGTGTTGGCATCACTGGGAAGGAGGAGGAGTGCACAGTGCTGGCTTTTCTGCTTGCATCTTGCCAGTGCAATTAGTGCCTCAATACTAGGAGCAATATGAAGCTGATTAAATGGCAAAAGGTTTAAATCTTAACCAAAATTGCATCCAGTTTTGTTTTTGACAAGGCAGAGCAACACATTTGCCTGATGTGCCCGAGGAGAAATTGCGGCTCACATTACGGCTCGCAGGGGGATCGTTAAGAAGGAAGCTGTCCCCTCTGTGTTGTCTGCCATGCTTTGAGAATGACTTTTAAGCTGTGTCTTTGAATTAGTTCAGTAAACTCACCTGGTGAGTGGGGCATGGTGCTGACTGGCCTGGCTCTCTAATAGCCACATTCATTGCCTTGTATCTCTGGACTTTGGGGACTAGATCTATCCCTGGTGTAATACCTTTGACTTCAGGTCCAAATTCATCCCTGGTGTAATTACACTGTGTTCAGAGCAAATATTTCTTCTCTAGAGATGGAAAAGGGGGAATCAGGAACCCACAGCAGTTCAGATATGGAGAGAGGGGGTCTTTCCCAGGCATCACCCCATGTCATTCTTCACCAGCTTCTTCAGCCATCATTCAGGAGAATGTCCCCTCTCCCCCACCCAACCTGTCTGCCTCCAAGCAGAGGGAGAGGCTCTCTCCTCAACTCTGCTTCCATATTCTGCTAAGTAGCCTTTCTTGGGACCCCTGGCTGTCCAGCAGCAAACTGAGCTTTGCTCAGGATTCCAGCAGGGGAAGTAAAGGCAAAGAGAACAATGGACACTCTTGTTCTCCAGCTGCACTTTCCCCCCACTCCCGGTAATCATGGCTTCCAAGGCAGGTTGTGGAATCCCCACCACTGGAGGTTTTTAAAAACAAATTGTATCAACACCAGTCACGGATGGTCTCTGTTTTCTATGCCCTGCTTCAGCACAGGGGTCTGGACTTGGTGGCCTCTTGATGGTCCCTTCCAGCCCTAGATTTCTATAATTCTGTGGCTTCTCTGCCTGCATCTGTGGCTGGGTCCTTGTTCCCCTTCCAAGCAGTCTGTTCCCTCTGTAGTCCTCCCTGCCCTTTTACCCTCCCTTTTCTTACTAACACCTCCTTTTTATTTGACCTTTCTTGAAAGGCTAGGGAAGTGACTACTTCGTGCTATGCCAGGTGGAAGTGACAGATCAGGTAAAGGAGCGATAGAAAACTTTTCCTAGGGGAATTTGCCTGTACCAGGAAGAGGGTGCTTCTCCATTGCAAATAACCCTGCTTTTCCCATACCAGTCAGCTTCTATTTAACAGGTGTGGTTTTTTTTAAATTAATGCTCTTAGTGTTTCCCTTTTTATATTAAGAAGAACCAGGATCATCAATTTATTCATCCACAATGAAGCTGGTGTAAAAGAAAAGGGGTTGTTATGTGTGTGTGCTCTCCCCCCGCAATGGATTTTTTTCCCCATGGAGAGAATGTAAGAGATTTCCCATGCTGTGGGTGGCCAGGGCTGGCTGGAATTAGAAAGTGTCAGGAGGGGGTATGAAAGGCTGTTTTGATTGCTTATGATAAATGCGCCCAGCATGGTACTCTTCCTTTTTCCCAACAAAATACCTCACCCTCTCACCGCATTCGCCGCTGCCATCCCAAGCTCCCATTCTCCCCCTCACCATAGCTGGCTGAAACACCAACTTTTGCAACCTGCCGAAGAAGCAAATGTGCTCTGTCCAGCTATGGGGTCCTTTCTTTACTTATTGCTTCCTTCTCTTTCATCCACTCTGTTTGGGCCACATCCACAGACACAGCAGAGTTGTGCTTGGCACAGCTGGGCAGGCAAGGATGGGAAAGGTAGCCTAAAGCACTTCTCCAGTAGCTGGGGCTCACCGGAACCAGTTTGACCTCTGGTGTAAATCAGGGCTGCTAAATTCCACCAGCTGCAATGGCTTCCAAGGAGCTGTAACACAGGCTGTGCATCACTGGGCATCAGCCATGCCATGGTGCTGGTGGAAGGAGGTGGCCTTAGGGCAGCTTTATGGCCTGTGTGCGCTGCTAGAGTGGGGCAAAGGGGCAGGAGCCAGGGAGCACTGTGGGGACTGGTTTCAACAGACCAGTCCTATGCGAATATGCCACCCAGATCCTGTGCTGCTCATTAAGGCTTCGTTTCTGAGCCCATCCCCATGGCTCTCCCTGGCCTACATAGGATTCTTCCAGCCATCCCCACTACAGGGGCAAATTCTGAGGTTTGAAACCTGCCCATCTGAGCCAGTGGCAGATGTTATCCATTTTGATATTCACCTTTTTAAAGGTTTTTAGATCTTTCAGTTCAAATGTAAAACCAAACAGGATTTGAAAGCCATTAAAGCCTAGACTGATTCTCGGTGTGGCCATGGGGAATATCCACATGAGAAGTGGCAATGAAAGGGGTTCAAGTAGGGAAAAATGAGGAGTCAGTGCTCCAGAAGGGGCCCTGAGGACCACAGCCACCCCATCCTGAGCAAAGAGCCACTAAACTTTTAACAGGGACCATACAGTTGATAGTAACAGCCCAGCTGTTACCTATGGGAAAGTAAGGCCGAAAGAATCCACTCCCAGCTGAGACTTGTTTCACATCTTTTGGTGCTGCAGTGAAATGACTGGAAGCTTCACGTCCGTGCCCAGGCAGGGACAGCCTCTTAGATTTGTGGCAGTGAAAGAGGGAAGGTGGAGGTTAATAACACATGCTCTCCCTTCCTCTGAATTGTGGGCTGACTGGGGGCTGGAGCACTCTGCTGCTTGATGGTAATAAAGATTGCTAGCAGTTATTTCTTTCTTCTCTTCCCCGGCCCCCTCCCTCGCTACTTCAAGTCGTGGAGAAATAAGAGGCACATTACAGGGCCAGGATGCCTGGCTTGAGCTGCTACTTTGTGTATTCTGTCTCTTCACTACTGGCTGCAAGCAACAGCTGAAATGGAGAGAGAGAAAGGGAGCTGTCTACCTGGGAGCTGAACTGATGGTTTATTTTCTCTTCCCTACTCCATTTTCAGAGGAAAGAGAGGAGCAGTCTCTTAGGGCAAAGTTCAGTCCTGGTGGAAGTAGGTACAGACACGTCAGTGGAGCTGTGCTTTGCTGACGCCATGGCTGCTGGTGTCCCTCACGCTTGGGTGGTCTCTCTGGTGAAGAGTTAATTTGCTGGGTTTAGTGCTGTGCAGGTATTTATGTAAATGAACCAAATGTATGGGAGAACAGGCTGGGAGGGGTGAGGAAATGTAGCTGAAGGGTGAGCACTGCCAGACTCTGGGTGCTGGTGATACTTTGGTGGGGAAACGGCTCTTTGCCTCTTCACATGAGTGACGTACACATGCTTTGTATAAGGAGTGGAGAACTGGCTGCTTTCCCATTGTCCCGTCCTCAGCAGATACTGGGGTTGGATCTGGATGGGGGCTGGACATGCAGGAAACTTTTGCCCCTTTTCCCATGCTGCCTGGTGACAATAGCTGCTTGGAACTCACTGGTATTTCTATGGGGCAGGTTATTCCATATAAGACTAGTGCGGATAAGAAAGAGGGTTGTGAGATAATATGCTGCTGTCCACATCCCCAACATCAGGAGCCTCTCCTTTTCCCCCCACAGAAACAAAGGAAGGCCGGCCACCTCAGTAATATCGCTACGGGCTGGTTCACAGAAATGAAAGGGGATTTAGGGAATCATGTGATCAAGTGATTAGAACAAAAGACAAGGATAGAGATGGTCCTGTGTTCTAATCCCAGTTGAACTGCCAGCTCTCTACGTGACCCCACTGGGCACGTCACTCAGATTCCCTCCCTGTGCTGTATAACTGGGGTGAGGGGCCTTCCGGAAAATGCTGCCTCTAGGTGGAGCTTCCTGAAGGACATATTTCTTACATCCCAATATTGTGGACTTGTGCCTTAGGCACTATTGGAATTCTGTAAGTACATTAGAAAGGAGAATATGTGTTTTGGACTGTAAGTAGGACTGTGGTTTTGTCACAGGAGGTCCTGGGAGACACAGACTCTGACTCTCTGGTTTTGAGGGCTCTTCTTGCTGCTGAGCCCCGTGCCGGGGGCTGATGGGCTATCTGTGCTCTGCTCGTGGGCAGGAATAGTACAGATCATTTTGCAGATAATCAAGGATGAGTCAAATCTGTGATTTTTTTTTTTATCCACTTTTGCCGTGACTCATCTGTAACTTCCCCCCCTCCTCCAAAATCCTCTCTGATGACCCAAAGCCCCAATTATAATCAACAGAGAAGCAAAGTGTCTACTGTGATAGGGAAAATGTCTGGATTTTGTTTTGGTTAATGCTGAGCCCTCTCACGCACACGAGAAGGATTTGCATGTTATTCTGTAGTATGGAAGAGGGCCTGCCGTTGTACCTAGCCTGGGTTCTGGGACAAAGCAATCACATGGCAGTGCCACAACAAAGCATAGAGATGTTTGCATTTGGGGTATTGCCTTGGCATATGGTGATGTGATGTAGCAGCATCCTGTTATGACACAATGTCTCCGTGTGAAGATGAAAGGTCTCCAAGCTGTGATGTGTCTCAGCCCCACGGCACTTGAAGTCAATTCATGCCTCTCTGGTCACCGTATGAGCTGGGTTTATATGACATGGGGCGGGCTGGTGAGCATCAGAATACTCCCATGAATTTTGGGTGGGACGTGATGCTATATGTAAGGTCACGAGGAAAGAATGTTATAAACTAGAAGGCAAAGGTCCATTTCCTTCTGCAAGTCAGTGCCCTGCTTGGAGGAAGTTTGTGCTTGTACAGCTTGTAAATCGCAGTGTTTTTAGCCCATGGCATAGGGTTTTAAATCTGACTTAAAAAAAAAAAGTGAAATAAAAAACTAACTGGCACATATGCAGCGGAGAGAAACTTAATCGGTAGCTTCAGGCCTGCATTATAACTCTGGCCAGGGATAATATATCTTTAAGTACTTGTAATCCTTTGAAATTCCCTTCAGCCATGCCTGGGAGAGGACTGGAGATTACCGGGAGGGCTAGGGTGGGGGAGAAGTCTGCCAGATGCACTTTAAGAGACTAATGGGTTTCTAATGTTTACATTCGGTATATACAAACCTACTTTATAAATGATCTTGGCATTAGAGTTGTAAAACAAAGTCATAAAAATGGCCTGTAGCTCAGGCAAAGAGCATAAATGGCTCTTTCCGCAGGCAGATGAGGGGGAAGCAGAGCACGTCCCAATCAATATTTATGTGTGTCTCTGCGTTTCTGCAGTACAGGAAGGAGGTGGAGCATATGCATGCTATACGTCGCGAGCCATTATGGTGGGGCACTGGGATTACTGTTTTTTCCTGGGTGAATGCTGGGTCTCAGGAAAATGAGGGACAGGAAATGCTGTTGATCGAATCAGTCAGGTGCTGTGCAAGCTTCTCCCACAACGCTGACCTTCAATCTCCTTTTCCTGCCCCCAGCTGTTCCAGGGTTGGTCCAGCTCCACCAGTGCGCCTCGTTCCTGACCTGTAACATACCCAGTCACTCCAGTTTCTTGCTTCTGCTGGGCAGTGGCTGTTAGTGGGGGTGAACTGAGATACCAGCAGCTGTACTGTAGAGACTTGATTGAGGACACCAAATTCATTACACCTGTGATCAAGACTTCTTGTTAGGTCTTTGAGTGAATAGTCAATGCATCCATCCTGGGATCAACCACTTCTTTGAGCATAGATGAGTTAGCAGAGGAGACTGGGAGTCTGGAAATCTGGGTTTTCTATTCCTCCCTGTCCACAAGCCAGCTGCTCTGGCACCATGACAAAGTCACTCTCCCACTGGGTGCCTCAATTTCCCCATCTGTATGGGGGGGTGGGGTAGATAACAGCAATTGCTGATAATTATCATTGCAGAGATAGACACTTCGTTAATTTTTTAGTAAGCCAGTTTTGAATCCTGGTAGGAAAGTGCTGTCGGAATGCAAAATATTATTTTGGGAGGTTTTCACACTTCATTGGCTGATGCTGGAAAAAGATGCTCTTACTTCTCAGCCTCTTTTGCCAGAAAATCTAGATTTGTGGAATCAAAGAGGTTACATTATTTTGCAAAAAAGCCTGGTGATTGAACAGTGGGTAAAACAGGTGAGATTCCCTTTGATCCAGGAGCCCGTGGTGTGTATGAAAGGTGTCCGTTTAAGAAGAGGTGATGTAGTGCGACGGCTGTATTGCCACCCCAGAGGTACAGGAGGAAGAAATAACTAGAGGCAATGGAGGCTGAGCACTTAGGCCTGGGAGAGCCTCATGTGAACTCATTAGTGACAGTGGCACCTAAATAAGGATGTGGTGGCATGGTGATACATAATGGCATTTTTGCAGCATGCATTGGCTTTTTACACATGTGCATGTGGTTAAGAACATATTAATTTATGGGACATACTGGAAGCACCCAGGAGTCAGTGGGAATTCAATCATGAATAACCTGGCACTTCCCATCTGTTTGTATCAGCTGCTCTTACCTGCTGCTTTGCAAAGGTCTCTGCAGTGCTGCACCTGACCATCCCTCTGAATCAGCCATGCTCAGCCAAATGCAGGGTAGAAGCCTCTCCAGCACAGACTAATCCATCCACCCACCCTGTTGCTTGTAGCCGTATTACTTTTTTCCTTGTTTCTCATCAGGCCAGGTTAGAGATGCAGAATGTGGTCAGGCTAGTGCCTAGATGGGGAGATCTCCAAGAAACATGCAGGTTCTGCAATAGGTAGTGCTGGCAATTCAGCGAGAAAGTAATGCTCTTCCCCCTGGGACGGTACTGAATCAATACCACAGCATGGCACTAGGTGTGCTGTGGTTTTCAGATGTGAGGTAAACTAGAGGTCTTGACCTCCACTTGAGCTGTTAAGGATTCCACCCCACAAAGTCTCATGCTTAGATTGTGAGGAAGTACAGTGCCCTATGGATTTTATACTCAAAGCCAAGCTCACAGACCTGCTCTTCTCTGTAAACCAGTAAGAGTGTGTTACCAGCGGCACCTGGTCTGGAGAGCACTGAATATGGTGACTAGGGAGGGTGATTATAGTCAAGTAAATGGTTTGTAACATGGTCGTTTATTTCATACGTTGAACATGTATCTTAGGTACAGTGTATGTTCCATTTCACCTGGTTTCTGTTGATCTAACGCACTTCAAAAATTCGAGTGACGCTTTTTGTGATATGAACAGTTTTTAGCCTTGGTGTCTTGGTTAAAATTTCAACTCTAATATAGGGTCTGCAGTTGTGTTGTGTTGCTGTATAATAGTTGTTTTGTTTCACCCCAGAGGTAGCAGCATTTCAGTGATGTGAGGTATAAGATGATGTCTGTCTGATGAAAGGTGAAGACTTCTCCTGTACTGCTCCTTTCTGTCCATCTATATCAGCTGGTCTCTACTCACTGCAGGGCAGAAGCCATTTTGGTCTTGCTCCTGTCCATCATGCTCCATAGTTGGCCAGAACCTTGCTATGTCTATCAATTGTGTTTGGTGTTGTTCGCAAAAGACAATGGTCTAATGCACTCCATTGACAATGTCACCTGCAACATTATCATGGTCAGCAGTTTTTACTGTGATTCTTCCCGTACCTATTTCCCCCAGTTCTGATAGGCTCTCTCCACTCCCTTGCTCCTTATCTTTGTAACTGGTGGGGTGCTTATGTCACCCCTCAGTGCTGGTTGTCCTCTCAGAGATCCTGCTGAGCTTTGTACTAATGTCTTCTTTTTAAAGGCCAAAACAGAAAGCTGTGAAAATGCATGTTCTTTAGTCATCACTCCCTGGTGTTTATCTGTGGGATCTTCACTAAAGGACACTTATTCATTAAATCCTTCAATCCTCAGGTATTTGAATGTTCATTGCACTGTGTTCAGTTCTTCACAAAAACATAATGCTCTCCTGCCTGTTTCTTCCCCTCCTACTCTGTGATGGCTTAGAGCGCCAGTCAGCAGCCTGGTGTTTGAGTTGGGCCACAGCTCTCAATAGCTCTCCAGGAGGGCATTGTACAGCCTAATTATTCTGTGTCCCAGTGCAATTGGTAGGGTGCTGAGAAAATTACAGACCTGCAAATGAAATTACGGAGGGAATGGCTGGTGGCAGCCGCAGAGAGGGGAAGAGCGCGAAATAGAGACAGAGAAGCTAGCCTGGAGTTTAATTCATTGTTTCCAAAAGAGCAGTTAATGGATTATGACAAATGTCTTACTGTTCTCCCTTAGTGTTGTGTTAAAATGGAAATGGAAGGTCAATTTTCCTAAATGGATTTTAAATGACTGACCTCCTGTGTTTTTTCACTTACTGCTTTTCACTCAGGAGGCAACTTGGTCATTTTGCTTTCTTGGTCTGCTTGGCTTTTGTTTTCTTTTTACTTCCTATAACACTTTCAGTGTTCTGTGGTCCTATTTTATACCATAGCTTTTTGCTACGGGTGACTGAGGAGTGGGCTCACTTCAGCATTGCCAGCTCTCAAGATTTTATCACCAATCTGGCAACATTTACTGTGAAAGTCCTAGGGCCTGGAGCTGAGAATCTCAAATTCCACTCCCCAGTTAAAAAAGGATACGCTTATAGCCCTCAGGGTTGCAGAGAAAAGCCTGAAAACTTGACCTGAGAGTTACCTAAAGGCTCTGAAACCCAAAAGTCAAATAAAAGAACCTTCGCATTTTAAAATTTCATGATTTTTGCAGGGCCGGATTTTGTGATTCGTGAATGCTGGGGGTTTAGTGACTCTTAGTTTAAATGTTAGGGCTCATGAACGTGATGGAGTAGACAGCATTGGTTAGAGCTGGACATCGGGCACGCAGACAACTCTGCTCAAGCATCTCAAGCCCAATCTGCTACGTCTTGTGCTGTTTCCTGGGTACATACAGCTCTGCTGTGGTAACTCAGTACTCCCCTACATCACCTCTGTTCTGTGTCACCCCTTGGCCTTGCCTGAACACGAGCTACCAATTGTTCCTTTGTGTCAACTTTTGGTATGTGTATAAATATTCACTAAGATCAAACCTGAGAAACTCACTGCACTTGTAACCAGAATGGCATACTGAACTCAGGTTTCTAGAGAGGAGCCTAGTGTATTAGATCCTTGCTCCGCTGTCAAGTGATCTAGGATCTTGCTTTCTTTATAGCTTTTGATTCCTAAAGCAAATGGTCTGGCTGGAATAGAAGTAGTCATGTTTATGTGCCAGGGAGATTGTGAGTGTGTGGTGTCCAAGTCCATTACCAATTCAGTGGTTTTAGTCATGGAAAAAAAGTCACTGGTACTTTAGATTATATTTGCAGCTGCTGCAAAACCTCTATTGTTGATCACTCATGAAATATTGTGATCTCTGTGTTGGGGTGTATAATCTTCTGAGAGGGATGAGCAGGGCATGGGCAGGGGTAGTGGAATGTGAGTATAATGTGAAAGAAGCGGGAGAGTTGGCTGGTATAGGGACCACTGGAATCCAAAAAAGAGCTGTGCCTAAAATCTGAAAAGACAGGTCTGTGTGATTTATGTTGTGGTCATGGTCAGCTTTCCCAATGCAAGCCCTGCTGGGGTTTTGTTTGGATCATACCAATACATTCCTTTAGGCTGTGGGATCGGAGGCCCTGGGGCAGTGCCAGACCCTCTGCTCATTCTCACAGAAGGGAACCTGTGAAAAGAGCTGACATGGAGCAGGAGACTGGGAGAAAGATGCTGTGAACAGCCTCCTTTCCGTTTCTACGGCTTGATTTTCTTTAACCCCTCTGGTTCTGATCCATGCTTTGTAGGTACATCCTCCAAGCATCACCCTTCAGAGCAACCTCAAGTGCCTCATGTGTCCTGATAATGCATTCACATTGCTGTTTGGGGAAGTGATGAGGCAGCTCTGACATGAAGTGCGTGCCCCAAGTCCTGGGTTTATTGTGTGTTTTCCCTATTGCAAGTGCCTCCACCCAGCAAGAACCGCAGGATTAGTGTGATTTTGGAGCGCTAGGGTGCCAGTGACACGCTATGGATGCCCTGGGTCTGGTTAGCAGCAGCACAGCTGTGGGTCAGAGGCACTTGGTGGAGTCATTCATAGGTTGCTCATGGCTCCAGTGAAGGGTGAAAGAGCAGGCTTCTGTTGGAGCACAGAACATGGCAGAAGTACTTTATAATCTAGTGACGAATGTTCTCTGGATTCTTAATATTTGTTTTTCTTCTCTGAGGGCCTCCAATCTCTTTCATAACCCGAGAAATATTCCTCATCCCCTTCCCTTAAGGTCCCACATTGTAGCAGCCTTGCTCCTGGGGGATGAGGTGAATATATACAACTGCTCCTGAGCCCATAAATGTCCCTCTGTGTATTAGCCAGAGGACCTCACTGTAGAGTGATTAAAAGGGCTCCCTTCCCATATAGGCACTCGCCCTCTGTAAGGCTCACAATCTTGAACTGGTCCAGGAGCGAGGCACCCAAGCTTGGGTCTCCTTTGTTGTCTCACAGCTAGTAGGCTGTTGGATTCTGTTTCCACCATTTGTATGTGACACTGAACATTACTGAGAGCTGTCCCTGTTGTCAGCAGTGAAAATGAGTACTTCCCCACTCACATCATTGCAGGTGAAGGTGTCTGAGAGAGAAGAAAGGGAAAGGCTGCCACAGAGCAGAGAAGCATGAGGGATAAGCAGGGGAAGGACAAAATCTGGAAGAAAATAATCATTTTCAGGCTTCTAAGAGGGTATGGCAAACTGGGTGGAGTGGAAGTAAAGGCAGTGAAGTAAAAGCGGTAAAGAGTAAAAGCAGTAAATGTGGCACCTTATAGACTAACAGACGTATTGGAGCATAAGCTTTCGTGGGTGAATACCCACTTCGTCAGATGCATGTGAAGTAGCTGGCAGTGATTTTTTTTTTTTTTTACGTAAGAACAGCCACACTGGATCAGACTAATGGTCCGTCTAGCCCAGTATCCTGTGTTCCGACAGTGGTTGGTGCCAGATACTTCAGAGGGAATGAATAGAACAGGGGAATTATCAAGTGGTCCATCCCCTGTTTTCGCTTCTGGCAGTCAGAGGCTTAGAGATACCCAGATCATGGGGTTGCATCCCTGACCATCTTGGCTAATAGCCACTATGAACTTATCTAATTCTTTTTTAAACCCACTTATACTTTTGGCTTCACAGCATCCTCTGACAATGAATTCCACAGGTTGACTATGCATTATGTGAAAAAGTACTTCCTTATGTTTGTTTTATACCTGTTGCCTATTAATTTCCTTGGGTGACCCTGGGTTCTTTTGTTATGTGAAGGGGCAAATAACACTTCCTTATTCACTTGTTCCAAACCATTCATGATTTTATAGGCCTCTACCATATCCCCTCTTAGTCATCTCTTTTCAAAGCCAAACTATCCCAGTCTTTTTAATCTCTTCTCATATGGAAGCTGATCCAAACCCCTAATCATTTTTGTTGCCCTTCTCTGTACTTTTTCCAGTTCTAATAAACCTTTTTTGAGATGGGGCGATGAGAACTGCATGTGGTATTTAAGATGTGGGCACACCATAGATTTATATAGTGGCATTCTGATATTTTCTGTCTTATTATCTATCCCCTTCCTAATGGTTCCTATCCTTCTGTTATTATGATATTTTCTGTCTTATTATCTATCCCCTTCCTAATGGTTCCCATCCTTCTGTCAGTGGTTTTTGTTTGTTTGTTCGTTTGTTTTTACTGCTGCTGCACAATGAGCAGATGTTTTCAGAGAGCTATCCACAATGACTCCAAGATCTTCCATGAGTGGAAACAGCTAATTTAGACCTCATCATTTTGTGTGTATAGTTGAGATTATGTTTTCCAATGTGCGTTACTTTGCATTTATCAACGTTGAATTTTATCTGCCATTTTCTTGCCCAATCACCCAGTTTTGAGAGATCCTTTTGTAACCTTTCCAGTCTGCTTTGGGCTTAACTACCTTAAGTAATTTTGTATCATCTGCAAACTGTGCCACCTTGCTGTTTTCCCCTTTTTCCAGATCATTTATGAATACATCGAACAGCACTGGTCCTACTACAGATTCTTGGGGGATCCCACTATTTGCCTCTCTGTGTGAAAACTGACGATATATTCCTACGCTTTGTTTCCTATCTTTTAACTTGTTACAGAGCTGTGAGAGGACCTTCCCTCTGATCCCATAGCTGCTTACTTTGCTTAAGAGCCTTTGGTGTGGGACCTTGTCAAAGGCTTTCTGAAAGTCCAAGTACACTATATCCACTGGATTACCCTTATCCACATGCTTCTTGACACCCTTAAAGAATTCTCATAGATTGTTGAGCCACGATTTCCCTTTACAAAAGGCATATTGATTCTTCCCCAACATATTGTGTGTATATATGTGTCTGATAATTCTTCAATAAAAAACTAATTGGTTTAAACTCTGGTTACACTTATGGAAGCATTTGTGGAGCATGCTCAGTAGGAGTAACTGGTTTCCTGACTCTCTCCCTTTCCTTGCAGGAATTGAGTATGGCGATGTGCTTCCAGATTCCTTCCCGTCAGCCCCTGCAGAGACCCTCCCCCATTTCCTACTGGAGCCACAAGATGCATACATTGTAAAGAACAAACCTGTGGAGCTGATCTGCAGAGCCAACCCAGCCACTCAGATTTACTTCAAGTGCAATGGCGAGTGGGTGAATCAGAATGACCATCTCACTAAGGAGAGCCTGGATGAGGTGACTGGTAAGAAACCACTGCAGACCTGACTCTCATTTTACCCCATTCCTCCCCCCCCAATTCTCTTTGCTGGCTTTCTCTCTCCTCTGCTACTTCATCTGTCTAATCCCTCTCTCTTTTTAAGGCTCTGTAGTGTGCAACAGAGTGGTATTTAAAGCACATTACTGTGCAGGCATGCCTGAAATGGAGGAATAACTGGACCCCTTTCTGCTCTGGATGAGGAACAGTATTACCGCCTCCTTTCAGCATCGCCTGACAGGATGGATCCCCTTTAAAAGTGTTTTGTAAGCCCCTTCTCTGGTTCCACAGTCAGATTTTGCAAGTTCAAGGAAGACCTTCCCACCACTTAAGAATGAATTTCCTCTCTCTTCTTGTTGCCTACCCCATCCATATATTGGTAAACTGATATAATGCCCCCCCAGTACACCCTATGAGCATTTTACTTTGTCTAGTTTTCCTTCAGGCTGTTGATGATTTTTGTTGGTCTTTAGTGAAGTCTGAGACTGAAGTGTCCATGTGTGAATGCAATATTGGAGGAGCATTCGCACCAGAGCCAAAGAGAACAGGAGTGTGATCACCCTTCTCTGTGCTGTGAAGTGTCTGCATGTGCCACTGTCACGGAGTCCCTGGGCGATGCTCTGGAATTGCTCCCCATGAAGCCAGTCAGGACTCTGGGGCAGTCGCCTTTCTGTGAGCAGCCTGTCTTCAGGACACACAGCTCACACAGCTTCCACCTTCCTGGGTCTGACCTCGGAGCATTCAGCATCCTCTGCCCCTCCGTGCGCTTCCCCCCAGCGAGTCCGCTCAGGCGGGGCTCCTGGGGAAGCCAGAGGGTCCTGCACCCCAACTTCGCAGTCAGACGTGACTCTCAGCCAGCCAGTAAAACAGAAGGTTTATTAGACGACAGGAACATGGTCTAAAACAGAGCTTGCAGGTGCAGAGAACGGGACCCCTCAGCTGGGTCCATTTTGGGGGGCAGTAAGCCAGACAACCACGTCTGCACTTCACTCCATGTCCCAGCCAGCCCCAAACTGAACCTCCCTCCAGCCCCTCCTCCTCTGGGCTTTGTTCCTTTCCCCGGCCAGGTGGTCACCTGATTCCTTTGTTCTCCAACCCTTCAGCTCTCACCTTGCAGGGGGGGAAGGGCCCAGGCCATCAGTTGCCAGGAAACAGGGTGTCGGCCATTCTCTGTGTCCAGACTCCTGCACACACATGCCCTCTAGGGCTCTGCAATGATCATACACCCTTACTCCACCCCCTAGATACTTAAGAACTGCCTAGGGGAAACTGAGGCACCCCCACACTATTCAGAGGAAACATTAAGAACAGTCCCACTTCGTCACATCCACACAAAATCAGATTGATCTTTTCTGCTGCCAGATCCTTCTGCAAGCTCATGGCTAATTTGTTGTATACTATTGCCCAGAAGTCTGTCTCAGAATTTACCACTTTCTAGTTTTCCTCCTCCCATTGTATATCTGTAATTTGAGATTATTTCCCCCCAGATATATTAGCTTGTATTTTTCCAATTCATATGATTATTTCCTGTCCATGTGTCCAAACGGTCTAGGTCACTTTGTTTGATTTCTCTGTCTTCACTGCTATTCACAGCTCCTCTCAATTTTGTATTATTTGTGACTTTCAGTAGACGAGCTGCCCCTCCAACTTCAGTAGATGAAGATATTAAATAAGACTTTACCTATCAAACTCCCTTGCTGTACCCCACTGAGAAGCAATTTATCAACATGTTAAAACAGTTGCTTCTTGGAACAGCTATTTCTAGAGAACACAAAAGGAGACCGTGTTCCTAACTTAGTCATAAGTAACCCACAGGAGTTTCAGTCAAGAAGTAGCTATAGTTGAGCCACTTAATAATAGTGACCACAATGTAATTAAGTTCAGTACCCTTGTGGGAGGAATCATACCAGCATGGCTTTTTTAGATGAAAATTGTTCCTCTCCAAGCTACAGAACAGTGTTGATAAAGGAGAACTCTTAGATATAATTTAGTTGGACTTTCAGAAAGCACTTCACAGGAGGTGGTTGAGAAAATTAAGTAGTCAGGCTAAGGTGTAAAATACTGACATGGATTAGAAAGTGGCTGAGACAGAAAACCAAGAGCAGGAATAAATGGTCAGTTTTTAGCACGGCAAAAGGTTAACAGGATCCATGCGCGGACCTATTCTGTTTGATCAGAGCAGGATGGAAGATTTTTGGTTGGGATTTTTCAAGGAGCCTCAGAGAGGTCTGCAATGCCCATTCAGTTTCAATGGGATTTGGGTGCTTAACTCCCTTAGTCTCTTTTGAAAATTTCAGCCTTTGGCAAAATGCTTTTCTGATAGAAAAGTGGTGCAAAATTCTCAGCAAAAATGTTTCACAAATGGTTCGTCTTTCTTTATCCAGCTCTATTTAAAGTCTGTCCTAGGTACTTGTATCACCCCATTTCTGTGGTATCTGAGTGCCATACAATCTTTCATATGTTTATCCTCACAATATCCTCTAAAGTAGGAAAGTGCTATTAACCCCATTTGATAGATGGGGAAGTGAGGTACTAAGGGACTTGTCTAAAGTCCGAGAAAGTCTGTGGCAGAGCAGGGAGACTCCTGGTCTCCCAAGTCCCGGTCTAATGCTCTAGCCACCAGACATTCCTTCCTCTCTAATTGAATATATTCACTAATGGTCTGGAACTGGCTGAACAAGTAGGTGGCACACTTTGCAGATGACACAACTTTATTTGCGATAGTCAATCTAGAGAGCTCTGAGGAACTTCAGAAGGACCTAACAAAGCTGAGTGAATGGATGGCATAATGTCCGATGAAATTCACTGTTGACAGAGACAGGGTAATGCACATTGGAAGCAACAACGTGAATTACTCACACACTTTGCTGAGCTCTAAATTAAGAGGAATCAGACAGGGAAAAGAGCTAGGAGTCAGCTCATTGAAAAGCTTTGTTCCATGTACAGTGGCAACCAAAAAAGCAAACAGGATGCTTAGAGAATAGGACAGAAAAGAATATTGAGACTTTTATAACGCCATTATATAAATCCTTGGTATCACCCTCACCTGGAATACTCTATTCAGTTTTGCCAACCCTATATCAAAAAGGGTAAAGCAGAAGTACAAAGGGGTTCAGAGGCTGTCAATGAAAATGACTACAGGCAGGGAAAAAAATTGGATGAGGAGAGATTGGAAAGATCAAGATTTTTGTTTAGAGAGAAAATGAACGAGAAAGGGAGATTATACAAAATGATGGCTCGTCTAAAGAAGGTAGGTCAGGCACTGGCATTTATCTTTCTCATAATCCAGGAATGAGGGGACATTTAATGAAATTGAAAAGCATTTAAAACTGATAAAAAGAAAATACACAACACATAATCAATCCACAGGACTCATTGGTAAAGGGCACCAGAGGCCAAGAGCGTAGTCAGATTCAAAAAACAATTAGATATTTAATGGATAGTGAGAATGTTGACAGGTAGAATTTAAAATATATATAAGCGATATCATCTCTCTCATGCTCAGAGCATAAATCAACCAGTAGCTGCCTGGGCTAGGAAAAATGTATTTTATGGACATATTATTCTATAATTGTCCATTACAGGATTTCTTGCACTTTTCTCTGAAACCCTCATGGTTCTGGTCACTGTCAGAGACAGGATAATGGACTGGTTGAATCATTGGTCTGATGTAATTAAATGGTTTGCTAAAATGTAAATATTTTACATCTACCCCTCTCTATCACTAATTTTGTAACTGTGTCCTAAACAAAAAAGACCAATCAAGTTTATCTTATAAGTTATGGTTCTGTATAAGCCCATGGATGTGGTGAATTGTTCATCACTTGAAGTCTTTAAATCAAGACAGAATATCTTTGAAAGATATGCTCTATTTCAAACAGAGGTTATGGGATTGATGCAGAAGTTATAGGTTGGGGTTCTTTGGCCTGTGTTGTGCAGAGGGTCAGACTAGATGACCATAATGGTCCCTTCTGGCCTTAAATTCTATTAATAATGTCTATTGTTCATGATCCCGTTAGCCCCTAGATAATGATTTTCCCACAATGTTTTTACCAGTACTTTACTAACAGCACAGCAATTACCATGCTCACTCTTCTTTGCTTTTTAAAATATCAGCATTATAGTTTCTCATCTCCAGGTAATCAGTACCTCCCAAGGTTTCCATCAGTTTTCAAAATCAAATGTCAGTGGTACATGACATCTGGGTCAGCTGATTTGTGCATGTTCACATTTATAAGTATTCATTCACCTGCCTGTGATGAAGAGCTTCCTAATTGTCTCAATGTTTTCCCGTTCCGTCATCCTCATAGCATCACCATCGAGTTTTAACTGGGAGTTCACTCCGTTCTGTGAGTTCTTGCTTGGTTGCCTTTCCAAAACTCTGTAAAGGGAAAACTGTTTATTTAAACCTGAGATATTTGAGCAGTCCCGCATGAAACCACTTTTCCTGTTCTTTGCATTTTTCTTTTCCAGAGGATTTGCAGTCTACTATTTCCTATTTACACTCTTCCTTCAGGATTCCCAAGTCACTTTTCATTCTAGTGAATTTGAATACTCCTTCCAGTCACACCTTATTCGCTGTGTCCCAGATTTTAAAAGGTATTGAGGCATTGCTGCAGTCAGTGCTGTAATGCCTAACTGATTTAGGAGCCTAAATCTCATTTTCAAAAGTGATTTTAGGCACTTAGGAGCCAAAATTCCATTGATAGGCAATGGGATTAGGATACCTAAGGGTGTAAATCACTTCTAAAAATGGGATTTAAGATCCTAAATCAGTTAGGCATTACAACGCTGCATGCAAGAATATGCAAATACCTTTAAAAATCTGGGCCTAGATTTCCTAATAAATGCACTCAAGATTCCTTAATTACCTTGCATGCTGAGTTTACAAGTTGCAGGTCAGATCCATAAAAATGAGGATAGTTGTGCAAATTTTGGGATGGGTGGCTGCTCTGAAGGGAGGTACATCACAAGTCAGACATCTCGTTCAACCCCTCTCCTTCTGGATTCATGTAGGGCAGCTATCTTCCCCCAGCTGGGGATTACTAGGAGAAGGGTGTGTGGGAATGAAGTAGAGTTGTTATTCTATCTACAGGTGATGAGTGATTGTAGGAAGGAAAAATGTTTGTTCCTGAGCAGTTAGTTTTTGTTCTTGTTTGCGGGGTTCAGTTTTCTATGTAGAATGAATGTATAACTATAATTAAAATGTCCATTAAAGAAATGTGTACTGCACTGTTGAACTTCTGCAAAAGTCCATATGAAATAGGTAAATTTATTTAATTACTATCTGAATTACCAGTATGAATATCAAATGAATTCAGGATGGCAGGAGGCTTTACAGTCCCAGGAGGCTAGTTGCTGCGTACTGCTGTAATCCCAGCTGTGTGATCATCATACCAGCTAAAGGAGCCAAATGTCAGGTCAGATGTGATTCAAAGGTGGTGGAGCCAAGGTGCAATGCAAAGGAGTTTAGTGAAGCTAGGGAGATGGGCACCTTATGTGAGTCAGGGTGCGATAATAAAATAAGCCTTCTAATAAAGGTAGCAGTGCATGGGGCTATATGCAACATTATAGAGCAGCGAATGCTGTAGTAACTATGTGTTTTATATCTGTAACTAGCTGGCAGTGCTTTCTAGGGTTTATAATTCCATCATGGATCTTTGCTCAGAGTTGGAACTCTACATACTACAGAAAATAGAGAAGCTGGTAGTCTCCAGTGATTCTTCTGTGCTCTGCAGTTCAAAAAGGGCTTCGTTTTCTCAAGTGGAAATGTGCAGAGTCTTTAGTTTAGAACGTGGGTGGTTACCTTGGAGAGAAAAATGCAGCTAAAAGGCCCACCGAGAGTGATTTCATTGTAGTAAGGTGGTGACTTGTTGTGGCTTCTTGTACCTGCTGGAAGTAATGACACGTGGTGGCTGCATTTAATGGGTACTCCCCACATGTTGCTGAAGTGTAGTGGCCACCTTTACTGAGGACATGAGCAGCTTTCCACAGTTACTGCCAGACGGCACCTTTGACTGCTCCTGGTCTCTCTGAGTGCACTCCCTCTAAATGCCAGGTCTGTAGCAGTCACCTGTCCCTGGGAATGGAATCAACGTGGGAAGCTGGACTAGAGCTCTCGAGGTCCTGTCGACCCCTGTATTTCTCAAAAGGAAAAGGAGTACTTGTAGCACCTTAGAGACTAACCAGTTTATTTGAGCATAAGCTTTCGTGAGCTACAGCTCACTTCATCGGATGCATACTGTGGAAAGTACAGAAGATCCTAATTGGTTAGTCTCTAAGGTGCCACAAGTACTCCTTTTCTTTTTGCGAATACAGACTAACACGGCTGTTACTCTGAACCCTGTATTTCTGTCATTCTCACACTCTGACTGGGCCCTGGATTGCATTCCCTGTGCATCAACCGTGAGTTGCCTCAGCAAGTCTGACATGCATCCAGACCCTGCAGCTCTGTTCCCTCCAGGACAATGACAGTGGTAACCGGTGACCAAACAACCTCCTTAAATCCATATATTTATTTAGAACAAAAGCGTTTTGGAGAAAACCTATCTTAAAAATGATATAGTGGACTATACATATGTCCTAAGCTTACCAGGTGTATAACCATCTTCCACAGGGGGACCTTGGTTGGACTCACTCCATGCAGACTTCTCCCTAGAGCCTCTCAGTTTCAGCCCTATGCCCTGTCAGAGCTCACTGACAACTCCCTAGATAGCCCCTGATAACTTACCCTCCTGCCCCCACTTGGCAGGAATCAAGTCACTTTAACTCTTTATAGCCCTTTGATCTGGTAATTCTGTGCTATGGCAAAACAAGGTTTGCAGCTGGTTGAGACAGGATCTTGAAGTTAACACTTTTCCCCATTGTCTTGCAAGTATGTGCTCAGGCATTCTTATCTGGGAAGCCATTACATGGCCTTCATGCATTGGACCCTATTGAATTTGAGCATTATGGATATATAGTAAACAGTCCACTGCCCCCAATGTAAATTAGATTGATCTGTTACATAGGAAATTCAAACAATGGCCAATATACAATAACTTCCCCCTGCTGACTGGTTACCTATAGTGTTCATAAAATTGTTATATCTCAATGTTCATAACATGGGAAATAGTGGCCATTTTGAGTAAGGGAGTGCTGTTGATATAATGGAAAACATAGGGAAACATTGCTAATAACTTTGCTTAATTAGAACCTAATTTCTTCAAAGGCATATTTGAAGGCGTTTGGCAATGAGTTTTCACTATATGAAAAGTCTGAAGGATAAAAATCTTTCATGTATGAGCAAAAGGGGTCTGGAAAATGTTCTCACTTTTTGGGGAAAAATTTCTTAAAGGCCCCACTTATAATTAATTTTAACTCCTAAAAGCAGTAACAGATTTAGTTGACCGTCCTCAGAAAATTCAGTCTTCACTCACAGATTGTGCTGTAAACTTGGAGAGGAAACATTTTGTTCTTCACTGAGGTTGAATTGCAACTGTAGGTGAAAAACTGAATCCAACTTTCATATAGAGGCAATACTGCACCTCTGTAATAAAACTATAGGCAGCTGGCTTATCTGACCAGCAGCCATACTGAGAAAAGAAGCTAGAATCAAGATGGCCTACTATGCTAACAGTATTCATATCAGGTCCACTATGCATTGATAGAACAACTGCAAAGGGGAGAGGGTTCACAAAATTGCCCATTTCAACTTAACATAGTAAAGTTTGATTCTCTTAACACAATATCCTTAGCTACAGATCAGAAATATGAGCTTTGAATAATAACTTTTATGGTGAATTTTGTTAAAGTAAACATACTTTATAATGTTTTGTAGCGTATCTTAGTATATTTTATGTGGAAAAAATGAAAATAAGCCAAATCAGAGAATAATAATTCAGACATAAAAACAGCTAACATCTGTACTAGCAGACATGCTAGAAAGTAGCTCTCCATTTAAGTGGCCATGGAGAGCAAGACATATGAGTGTTAACTTTACACTGCTAAGATGCATAATGTTCTAACATGGCAGTTTAAAGCTATAACCCATCTTTATGTGGTTAAACAATTCAGGCAAGATTTTCACAAATGACTAGTGATTTGGGGCTATCTGACTTCTTGGGTGCCCAACTGAGATACTTTAAAGGGCTGATTTTTCAGAAAGCGCTGAGCACCTCCCTCTGAAAATCAGATCCCTTTAAAATGTGTAAAGACTCTTGACATCCAAAACATGAATCATTGCTGGAAATCTTGGGTGTTTTTTGTTTTTTGTTTTTTTTCTTCCCTAAACTTTCTTTTTTTCCATGGGAAATCTTTTTTGTTTGTTTCAGGTATCTCATTTTTTTCTATAGAAAGGTGATTAAAAATAAAGTCATTTCTAATTGCATTGATGGAAATAAATTAACCAAAATTTGAATTAACAAAATATACAGCTGCACATGGTTTTGAAGTCTGTGCCTTTAAAATGCAAGGCTAGCACATGATCTATTAAGTTACACAGACTTTGATAGATCGCTAAGCAACCCTTCAGGTTTCCATCGTGTTCTGTCAATGCAATAGTAATGTATTAAAAAACAGGGAAAGAGTTATAAAAAGAAGGGCACTGTACATTTTGAACAAAGCGTGTTCTTCAGTTCATACTAAAGCCATGTCTACACTACTACTTACGTTGCCAAAACTTATGGCGCTCAGATATATGGAAAAAAACAACAGCAATCCCTGAGTGATGCAGGAGACACTCTCCTGCCGATATAGTTACCGTCACTCATTTAGGTGGTTTTATTATGTTGACAGGAGAGCGCTCTCACATTGGCACAGAGTGGCTACACGAGTGAGCTGTACTGGTACAGTTGTGCCGCTGTAAGCTTGCTAATGTAGACATGGCCTTAGCGAGGGATACATGTCTGGAATATGTCGTGAAAATAGGAACTCATTCCCTGTTTTGTTTCTTCAACAATAAATATGAGGACGAGAATGTTCTATATTTTTCTCCATGGGTGGGGCACCTACTAAAATAACACTTTTCCTTTATTTTTTTAATGTGATGTAGATGTGACTAGGTTTGTACAAAAACACAGAAAGGCTAAGGTATCAGTGCCCGGTATTGTTGGGGCAATAAAACAGATTCCTTAGTGTATACAGATAGTAACTGGGGCTTTATTTTAAACAAGACAGAGTCCTGATAGCGGCTCCTCATATAAGTTATCACACCCTGGGATGGCTAAACACAGTCCAGCTGGCTAAGGCATGTTCAGGAGACCAGAAATAGTCTCAGAAGTTGACCCACTTGACCACTTGCCGTGACCCTGTTCAATTCAGCTAGATTGTGTTTCTCAGTTTAAGAGACAGAGTCCTCACCTTCCTCTTTCATCTCCTCTCAGCGGCCACTTCTCTTTCACAGACTGTGAGGGGCTGGCATACTGTTCTTGCCACCTCACTTCACTGCCAAATGTGAGCAGTCACGTGATTTATTTCCAAACCATTTTGTGCCTTCAGGGCCTCTGCTGGGTGCAGTGGCACCATGTGCATCATCGGAGCTTTAATATGTCCAAGGGTCCTTGTCAGCTGCAGATAGGCACTTTAAAGGGTTGTTGTCAGGCTGATTTTGACACAACATTTAGTCTATGTAGAAACAAGATTTAATGGGGCCTAAAGTGAGATCAATAGAAATGTGTATAGATTTAAAAAAAAAAAAAAAAATTCCAGTGGAAAAAGATTTTTTGTTTGGATTTAAACATTCCCCTGCCTTGTTTTGGAACCCAAACTTTTCAGCATTGTGGTAGTGAATAAAACCCTGGAAGGATACCTGACATGAACCTGGCTAGAAACAAAAGTGAAATTGACTACTTTACTTTCATTGCCCCGCCTGGGCGAAATGTAAAAAGTAAACAATCAAGAGAGTGGTAAAAAGCAAATGTGATGTTTTTAAATCCTTCAGTTTTAATAGGGTATGGTGGTATTAAGAACTGAGGATATTCAGCTTATTTGTTGTTGAGATGAGATTTTTTTTAAACCCTCTTAAATGGCAATGCAGCAGTACCACCTGCATATCCAGAAACATGGTGTCATCTTTAAAACACTGTGTGTGGGTGGAGGGGATCCTGGCATGGATCAGAATTTGGATCAAGCCCTTAGAAAGAAGGTGGATGGGACAAGAGAAGAAGTGGTTGCAGAGGAAGAGAGGAGATGACTACCTCATGAAGAAGGGTTGTTTCTCTCATCAAATGCATCCCTCTGTCAAGTTCCTTTTTTGAGCTGCAGGACCATCATTTTCCTCCCCTTCAGTCAGTGCATATGTGTGTGAGTACACACATGCGCACACATAGTATACTTCCATATGCAGCTTATTTCATAAAGGTGCAGCATTCTAGCCTCCTTAACCCTCTGTTTTGTTGTCTCTCCTTCCAGGGATCCTGGTGCGGGAGGTCCAGATCGAGGTCTCCCGGCTGCAGGTGGAGGAGCTCTTTGGTTTAGAAGATTACTGGTGTCAGTGTGTGGCATGGAGTTCTGCTGGGACCACGAAAAGCCGAAGGGCCTACGTCCGCATAGCGTGTAGGTGTAATACACGCTTATCATTCATCACAGCCCCTGTCCCTACCTCTGTCACTTGCTCCTTCTTGCCAGCCTGTCCCCACACCCTGCGTGGGAAATCCTTTCCATCTGCCCTCATGGGGAACTTTGTGGAGAAGGGTTCTTAACAGGTTTATGCATTTGACAATCTGTGTAGGGTTTTATAATTACTTAAGTTGGCAGAAGCTCCTACTCCCATTCCAGGCATCAGAGCAGGGACAGAATCTCTCCTCCCTTATTCTAGAACCGGATGGTTTCCTCCCAGTATAGTTCCATGACTCCTCCTTTCCCACTGCCTGCCAAGCTTACCCAGGATAACCACTGAGGTAGATGCTAACCCCACTCCCATTTAATGAGCCAGTGGGGTTCACGCAGTGTGGCAGAGCCACATTCCTCCATTACACCACCCTAGCCATGCCTGCTGGATTTAGTGGATAGGATCAGTGCTGTCTAGTGGTTACAAGATTAGGGCCGGGAACTCCTGAGAACTGTTCTCAGCTCTAGCATTGACTCACGGTGTGACCTTGGGTAGGTCATATACCCTCTCTGTACCTGAGTGTTCACACCTGTAAATGGGGATAAACTTACCTGTCTCACTAGGGTGTTGTGGTAATTAGCTAGTTAATGTTTGTACCGTGCTTTCAACATGCTCAGCACTTACATGGTGCTTCATTATTTTTAAAAAAAAGAAAAGGAGTACTTGTGGCACCTTAGAGACTAACAAGTAAGGTGCCACAAGTACTTCTTTTCTTTTTGCGAATACAGACTAACACGGCTGCTACTCTGAAACTTGTCATTATTTTTAGCAGCCTGACAAGTTAGCACCTCAGCCACAGAGGTGATTTGCCTGATTCAGCAACTTTAAATCCTACATCCTGGATTGACCTCCTATGTTGTTTCCTTTAGCAAGTGAATAGCTCATGTGTTCTTAGGGTGGGAGAAGTCAACAACTGGGCTATTCTGCCACCCAAAGGATGTAAGAGGTGATTCTCTTGACAAGGAGAGAGCTGGGGAAACAGTGCATTGCAGTTCTGCCAATAGGGAAGTTGTTCTGTGATTAAAGATGCTTCCCTATAGAAGCATCATGCTGAATATGGAAAGTCCATATGGAAACCTACTTTAAGAATACGTTACAGTTGCACTCTGTACAGCTTGCACGAGGGAGCCCCCTTCCCTGTAGGCACTAGCTACACAGCTGAGCAAGGCAATATGCACCTTCCCTTTCTACGGAGCTACGAGGTGCATCTTAGACCATATCTACACTATATGAGAGCTATAACATCCTAGCTATAGCGCCGTAGATCTGCCAGCATAGCCCCATAATGTAGACACAGCCTACACCAATGGAGGGGGTTTTCCGTTGTTATAGGCACACCACCTCCTTGCGCGCTGGTAGCTAGGTTGGTGGAAGAATTCTTCCACTGACCTAGCCACATCTATGCTCCGGGTTAGGTCGGCATAGCTGAACCGCTCGGGGGTGTGGATATCTCACCCGCTGAGTGCCATAGATATGTCGACCTAAGTTTTAAGTTTAGACCAATCTTAGTGGGCCTCCCTCTTGCACACCTTACAAAGGGCGCAGTAGCCCCTTTGTACCTTTCCACGAGGCAGCTGCGTTAGCTGTGTGTGCACCTGCAGTGCTGCCTTCCCTCCAGAAGACTCGGAGGGACTGAGAGCAGGGTTATTTAGGGTGGAAACTGTTATGTTGTTTTATCTGTAGCAGTTGCTTTTCCCCTGCTACAGCAGCTGAAATGTTCTCAGCCTTCAAGGCTGTTTTGATACGAAGTGATGCTTCCTGCTCTCAGTTGACAGTAAGGCCACAGCTAGGAATAAAGCTGTCTGTTTTCTTAGGAACACACAGCACTTTTTCTTTAATTTGCCTGCTTTGAGACTACATAAAAAGCCTTCTCTTTTCTCCTTTCCAAAATGGTTCCCAGCTCAGTGACATTTGCTTCTGGACCTCTGAGTTTCACGAAGTCGCCCTGTGGCTTGTCACACACCCCATAAAAGCAGGGGGGGAGGGGGGAGAGAGAGAGAAGAATAGCACAAAAAAAGATTGGTGCCCAATCGCACTTCGCTCAAGTTGGAGCAATGCTTATTGGAAGCAATTCCTATGGATTGCAGCGCCATCTAGTGACGAAGGGAAGGACTAGTATCAGTTGCTCCTTTTTCCCTGCAAAGTGTGGCCCACGAATGTACAGTAGGCCTTCACGTGGTGGTGTATTGGACTGCTTGTCCTCTTTCTTTTAACAACCCATGTGATCATGAGTAAAGACATATGTGTTCCATGTACATAAGGCCCAGTTCTGCCATCCTTATTCACAATGAGTGGTTCCTTACTATGCAGCTGGTGCCAATGACTTCAGTGGGATTATTCCTGAAGTAAGGTACTGCTTAATGTAATGACGGCAGAATTTGGCCCATGGATAGCATGCTACTTATAGTATGTAGTATGAGCACTGTAATATATGGCCACTTTCATATTAGATCCTATATGACCTACTATGTCATTTGCATATTCTGTAATTCCAAATGTTAACACACAATATTTATGTATAATTCACGTAGAATAAGATAAATGCAATTTACGTGTGATGAAGGCACAGTGCCAGATTTTCAAAAGTGCCCAGCTCCTGGGAGTTACTGGGCAATGGGCCTTTTGAAAATCTGACCACTTCATGTAGGGGCCTAACTGGAAGCAGAGCCCTTCTGAAAATGTTGTCTCATTTAGAATCATAGAATATCAGGGTTGGAAGGGACCTCAGGAGGTCATTTAGTCCAACCCCCTGCTCAAAGCAGGACCAATCCCCAGTTTTTGCCCCAGATCCCTAAATGGCCCCCTCAAGGATTGAGCTCATAACCCTGGGTTTAGCAGGCCAATGCTCAAACCACTGAGCTATCCCTCCCCCAGGTGCCTCAGATGGAGCTTTTGGGGGCTGAGCTCTTTTGAGAATCTGGCCCATGGATTTCCTTGAAATGCATAGTGCTACTTAATAGACAGCATGAATTCCAGCTCATAATGGTACATCCCCACCCTGACCTAAGCTGCTCCAGCATGCTCTGCCAGATGCTCTGTCCCTCTTTTCACTAGTGCGGCAAAACAGCAAGCCCATACTTCAGTGGTCCCCTTTCAGAAACACAAGACTTCTTAATTTTGGATGGATTTTGATGAAAGAATATGAAGTTTCTAGGCAGGAACATGAAACTCTGGCAACAGCAGACTAGCACGTCCCCCCTTCTGCCTGCTCTGAACAGTTCATTTAAGGGAAGGCGAGTGAATCCCATTTCAGGAATGGGAGAGCACTCAAAATCATGTTTTATCCATGGGCAAGTGGATGTCAGCCCTTGTTCTGAGACATCTTTTGGCAGACTTGACCTTTTTCTGCTGGAATATGATTCCATCCAGAAGACAAGTAAGCACCTGGGAACAATAGTTCTTACATTGGCAAGGATAAACTGGGGTACAAAGAGCCAGCTAGGTGGGTGGGGCAGGAAAGACGGGTGGAGGTGGTAGACAGGAAATCTCTGGGGATTCTGATTGGGCTGGTCAGCAGGCCATGTTACACTAAACTCCTGACAGATTTTATCTTGCTGCAGGCTCCTCTGTCAGTATATGGTACCCCCAAGGTTTTTTGGGTTGCTCCATTCGTGTCACTGGCTGATAACACTTGGGGCTCATTTTTCTTTCCCAGACCTGAGGAAGAACTTTGACCAGGAGCCTCTAGGGAAAGAGGTTCCACTGGAACATGAGGTGTTACTGCAGTGCCGCCCCCCAGAGGGGGTGCCAACGGCAGAGGTAAGCCATGCTATCTCTCTCACACCTCCCAACAGCAGAGCTGGCCTGAGGGGCCGCACCAGGTAGAAGGTGCCAGCATGCTGGGGACATATTTTACTCCCACAAGAAAAACTCTGCTCATACATTTTAGCACAGCTATTTTCCCCCTGCGTTTTTGCCCAAATAAATCAGATTTTCTATTGACACTGACCCTGGCAGATGACCCTCAGCATCATAAAGCCCTCTTCATAGTGAGGGATTACTACAGGGAAGACTGCACCATCTCCAGTCCCCTGGGGGCCTTCAGTCAAGCAGCAGCATCCCCAAAATGGACAAAACTGGCAGGGGATGGGACATGGTCAGATCAGCAGAGGGATGTGCTGATTTATCACAGCCTGTGGCCGTCTGGCTCTTAGGCATCCCTCCACAGATGACTAGAGCTGCTCTCCCTTGGCAGAAAACCCTAGGGAACGCTGCTTGCCCTTGCTTGGCTGTATCTCCCTAGGGATGTAATGGGCTAGACTAGCCCAATAAAGCCGACTTCCCCACCCCATCGGGAGCGACACCATTTCAGTGCCCAGCTGCCAGCCCCCTCATTATACAGGCTGATGCATGAAAACACTCCTGCAGTCCAGTGGGAAGGAAGGAATGTGAAGCACATTTCCTCTCCCACCTGCAGTCTCTGTTTATGGCTGTCCTGGTGGGTGTTAGTCTGGAGAGACTCCACCCTCTTAGATTTGCGGGAGTTGCTGGTTTGTTTCTGAGGGCACCTGTAACTGTTGGAAATTATTTTCCACCTGCCGGAGGCGGATGCTAGAATAGCTTTTACAAGGCTCCTGGCATAGCTTGTATTTTGCCAGTTTTAGCAGACATGCAGCTTTCTGTTATGGATTTTACTGCCCTGCCCCTTTTCCAGCTGTGGTTTTTGTTTATCTTTAATCAGAGGCCATGGGAATTTACTGGTAACCAGCCCCTCCCACCTGCCCTCCCTGCCTCCCTCAGCTGGACGCAGCTGTGGCTTCAATGAGGCCTGATCATGAAGGTGAATAATTGCTAGCCAGCCTTCTACATTCACCGTTGTGATCCATTAATAAAACAGCACAAGCTATTTCCAAGCCACCTTTGGGGATGCGGCCTCCCCCAAACTCCGGTCAGCCCCCAGTGCTCGCATCTTATCCATTGTCCCTTGCAACACTTTTACCGTTCCAGCTGGGATTGCTAACACCTCAGCAATGTGCCAGTTAAGTTCCAGCGAGGAGCAAGGGAGAGAACATATGAGATAGATTGGGCACATCTTTGCAGATGGATTGGGGCCATGATGGATGGCCTCTTGCAGGCCGTCAGCTTCCATTATTCAGCAAAACTGTTTATTTTGGGCAGTGGAACTGTTATTCTGACATCTAATAACACACTTAACCTCAACACCTGTTCAGCCCACGCCTCCCTCCTGTACATGCTCATCTGCCATTAACCCCTTGTAGGAGTGATCTGGAAGAAAAGAAAGCACAGAATGATTTGTTTAAATGCTATGGGTAAAAATGAGTGAGTGAGGCCTGGAAAGAGCGAAGTTCATGGACTCTCCTAGCAAGGCAGGGCCTTTCCCCAAGGCCAGTCGCCTTTCCTCCTTGTTCCAGTAACTCAGTGCAGTACCATTAGCATCACTGTGAGTGTGCTCTGTGTGTGATAAGCTTCTGACTTGTCATCTCTCATAGAAAAAGCAATTAGATGGACAAACCAGGTTAGTGCCAGCCAAGCTTGTAGGGGAGGTGAGAACAGTTGGGGAGGGGTGGGCTTCTGTCCCTGTTCTTGAGTGGTAAACAAAACTCACATGCCTCATGTTGTCAGCATCTCTCCAAGCAACGCAAGCCTCATTCTTGTATGGAATTTGTTGACCGTTGCAACTTTTTTGATAATGTGTAAATAAGCTACACCTAAAAGCCGCAGGAAAGGTTATTTTAAATCTTTAATTTTTTTCTTTTCTCTTTCACACCTGCGTGTACTTTGACAAGCCCCTGCACACCGACTGACACAGAAATACGTACACACATTAGAGAGGCAGTGTTCTCCAGTGGGCAGAGCACTGGACTGGGACTCGGGGGAGATGGGTTCTATTCCTGGTTCCTGGCTCCATCACTGTGCCAGTGACCTGATGTATGGCTATGGGCATGTCACTTTACCACTCTGTGCCTACCTTTTCCCTCCAGCGGTGTTTTGTCAGCTTAAATTGGCAGGACATCCGAGTACAGGAGATGTGCCAACTCATGCTTGGAGCGTGACCACCATGGATGCACAGTCCCAGCAATGGACACACCAAGGAGCTGCATGATGACATCATGCCTCATAGGGCTATATCTTGCTCACTCCTAGTTCTGATTCACAGATTCCAAGGCCAGAAGGGACCATTGTGATCATCTGGTGTGACTTACTGTGTAGCACAGGCCATAGAGCTTCCTCAAAATAACTCCTAGAGCAGATCTTTCAGGCAAACATCCAATCTTGATGATGTAAAGATGGTCAGCGATGGAGAATCCACCGTGACCCTTGGTAAATGGGTCCAGTGATTAATTACCCTCACTGTTAACAATGTAGATCTTATTTCCAGTCTGAATTTGTCTAGCTTCAACTTCAGAGCCCATTTTCCCCTCTTCTTTGAGTCCTATTCCTGCTCATCTCCTTCTGTGTATCAATCAAATTGCCTTCTACTCTGTAGTTTTTCTTACCACCCCAGTGCAAGGTTCTTCCAGTATAATTAAAGCAACTGGGCCCTGATTTGATTTACACCCTGCTTACACCATTTGTAAGCCAGCATTGTGGTGGGGACCATATGGCATTCGGATTTCTTTCCTAGCCCTGGCCCGCACTCCCATTAGCCACATCCCATGTTAATTGTCTCTTCATCCCTGCACCCACTGACCAGCATTCCTTGTGTGCTAGGGGAGCACAGTAGCTCAGGAAAGAGCCAGCATGTGTCACACCTCTTTGGCCACCTGTTAGTATAGCTTCCCCTTCTCTCATCCTATGCAATGAGCGGGATGGTTAAGGCCACCTTCTCACTCACTCACTCTCAGCTATTTATCGTTTCTTTTCCTGGGAGTGCAATGATGGATTTTGAGTGGTGCTCTCAGAGATTTAGCCAGGTGATTTCTGGTAGTGACAATGTACGCTGGATTTTTAACTCTGTAATCTTGCTTTCTCGTGATGATACCTAATTGCCTCTGGTTCTTTTTCTCTTTTTTCCTCCTTTCTCTGTTTTCTTTTACTAACTTTCCCAACCCTGTCATCTCTTTCATTCTTCTGTCTTTCCTTTCCTCCCTTTCTTTCTCCCCTTTTTTTCTGCCTTTCTAGGTGGAGTGGCTGAGGAACGAGGATGTTATTGACACCACCCGAGACACCAACTTCCTGATAACCATAGATCATAACCTCATAATCAAGCAGGCCAGGCTTTCGGACACCGCCAACTATACCTGCGTGGCCAAGAACATTGTGGCTAAGCGCCGGAGCACCACCGCCACTGTCATCGTCTATGGTACTGGCCCTTTGTTCTTAGGAACACAGGGGTTAGCCAAAGTGTGTGTCCACAAGCCCAGGGGAACCTAATGTGGTTGTCTGTGGCTTTATCTGTAGAAATATCAGCTAACGCACATGCCTGGCCTGAGGCATAGAACTCATGCCCTACCACACCAGAAACGGACTCTTGAGCTGAAAGAGACTCTCCATCGGCTTATACCAGTACTAAAGTTTATTCTTAGGCTTTTGAAAGCAAACCTGAAACTAGGGGGAAAAAAACCTTGCCTGGTTGCTAGTTTTGATACAAACCTGGCTGCTTTACTGAAATATATACATGGTGCCTCAAGTGAAGCTGGGCTGCATCGTTTGAGCAAACCTAGACAAGTTTTGCAGGGAAACCAGATGAAATGCTGGAGTTGGCTGAGTTTTCCTTTGAGTTTCACGTATGAGAAACAAAAAGCAAAATTCGGAGGCTGCAAACCACAGTGAACCAACATGAAAGGATAAAAGTCCAAGCAAAACCCACAAATCTGTCTCTGTTCGATTTCTGGAGCAAAATAGTGGCCGTTTTCTGCTCTGTCCCACTAAAAAGCTCTCCATGTCAAAAATATTTGTGAAGTTAAAACTCCTAGGCCAGCAGAGCTGGGATAAATCAGTGCAGCTCCAGTGAGGTGAGGAACCAGGAACATTTCAAAAACGTTCAGGGTTTTTCAACCAGCTGGAGTTGGGAGGTGCTCACTTAGAAGGCGCATGTTTATTTGTTGGAGAGCGTTGTGAATGGGGGTGGTGTCAGATTAAAGGAGCCTGGTGATTGGCTGGTGTGGATCAGTCTAGGGAGCTGGAAAAGAGTAGGTACAACCCTGACCTTGTTTAGTGACCCCTCCTGGCGGGTCCATGAAACTGTAGTGTTCACTCCACCAGCAGCTTTCCCTGTTGGCTGTAGTGACTGCCAGGGAGGGAGAGGACGAAAGTGGCTGGACTGGTGCCGGGACACGAATATGATGATATTCCTGGGCTCTGAGTTTTTAAGCAGCATGTTTTTTCCTGTTTCCTTCTCTGTACACAGTGAATGGTGGCTGGTCCACCTGGTCAGAATGGTCTCAATGCAACAACCGCTGTGGCCGTGGCTGGCAGAAGCGCACCCGGACCTGCACCAACCCAGCACCTCTCAATGGCGGCTCCTTCTGTGAGGGGCAACCCTTCCAGAAAATGGCCTGTACCACGATGTGCCCAGGTAAAGGCAATTCATGCAAGAGCCTGAGGCCAGCTGTAATCATGGGTGTGAGCTCCCCTCTTTGGATTGTCCAGTTCAGCACTATCTCTAGCGCTGCCCAGGGGCTTGTGGAGATGGTGTGTGTTGTGGAGGGGGATCTGCAGGAGGTCAGGGGGCATGTGTCTCAGAGTAGCCTCCTTCCAACTCGTATGAAGTGACTTTTCCCTGTTGAAAACTCTCGTTGTGGGCTATGAAAACTGAATGTCCTAGACCTGAGAGCAGCCATGCACCTTACATTCCCCAAGCCACTGCAGGACTGGGCTTGACATACAGTGGACCTCCATAAGGACTCCCTCGAGTACCTAGGCTGGTGGAGCTGTCTCTTTTTCCAGATCACCCTTCTCCCAAATGATCTGCCAAAACCCTTCTTTGCCTGCCCTATCATCTAGAGAACAAGCCACCAGTGAGACCTTCCAGTTCTCAGCTGTTTGGGCTTCTAAAGCCAGTTCACATCTGCATTTCTGTAATGGCTTAACCTCCCAATTCAGAGGTTGTGCAGCAGCTGCCTCATCCTAAGGTTTCTTTTGATTGTTATCTGTTAGATTAGAGAAGCCAAATGACTGCTGTATATACAGTACTGATTCAAATCTCTCTGCTCCTTCCTCCAAGCCTTCAATGAATTTTTTTCTCTGTGTGTGCGTGTGTGTGTGTCTGTGTTTTTCCTGGAATGCAGTAGATGGAGCCTGGACAGAGTGGAGCAAGTGGTCAGCGTGCAGTACGGAGTGCACCCACTGGAGGAGCCGGGAATGCACTTCCCCATCCCCAAAAAACGGAGGCAAGGACTGCAGCGGAGTGTTGCTGGATTCCAAAAACTGCACTGATGGGCTGTGCATGCAAAGTGAGTGAGCCAGTGTGGGGGACAGCGTGGGAGGGAGGGAGAGGGAGGAAAAGGACAACCAGGGGGAAAAAACCATGGCTAAAAGGGTTTATTAGAAGGGAAGGCATTGCAAGCTGAAGGGTTTATTCTGCCTTTGTCTAGGCATGGTCTCCCATCCCAGGTGGGCACAGAACTCCAGCTCAAGATCATTTCTTCCCAGGGGTTGCCCCCACAGCTCATTCCAGTTAGCCCCAGAAACCCAAACCCACTTTAGAGTTCCTCTTACTGCAAGTGACATTATAGACCAGGGTTGCTGTCTGCCTCTCTGACAATATTGCCAACTTCATAAACTTTTTACATTGGACAACCGCTGGGAAATTCCAGGCTGGATATCCAAGCCGACCTGGAATGGATTCTGATTGCAGTGATGTACAGCACACGGCTAACTTGGAGAGGCAGTGACAGCAAGATGCACAAAGCCCTTTAACTATAGGAAATGAAGGTTATTCATGCTCATTTAGGTGGATGTGAGATATGTTCTTAAGCACCATTACTGGACTCCCCACCTGTTGGCGATGCTAGCATAGAATTCTGGCACAGCCCCTTCTAGGCCAGTTGAAGCCTTGCTAGACTACTTGCAAACCTGAAGGTTAGACGTTGTTAGGGTGGGCAATTGATTACAGCTCTGAAAGGTTGATGGAAGTTGACTGCATGGGTCACTGGGTGAAGCACCAGCCTCTTATCTGTGGCACATGGCTTCAAATCTAGTTGACACCCTAACCCTCATGGTAGCATTATCATTCAGAACAGTTGGCAGTCTGCTCCCTGCTATGGAAGGACCTAGGAATGAGTTGTTAAAAGAAAGCAAAATGTTTGTCATCCCTGGCACAGGTGACCTTGCCAGGGCAGAGTGGAGGTCACTGGCTGCATCAAAGAGGGTGAATGTGCACAGCGGGTACCTGGCCCATGCATGATCAACTTCCATCACATCACTACCAAGTCCATTAACCTTAAAAAAGCATGCATGCTCCGTGTATGTTGCCAGAGAAAAGGAAACTGTGGTAGGAGGGATGAAGGAAGGGGAACAGAGGGCCAACTACTTCTTTTAAATATGCCTCTTCAGGGATAGTTATAGTCCTAAATTTCCCTAGTGACTCCTCTGTATATTTTTCCACTATGTACGCCCACACACCACCTCTTGAGGTACAGGTGTTTAAACACAGGCCTCTCCTGAGCAGACTGAGTGCTGCCTGTCACCCCCAGTCCTGGGAAGGGTTGAATATGCAGCTTGACTTCCCACGGGAGGAAAGTTCCATTTAGTGCCACAGAAAAAGGGACCGTTCGGCAGCTGTGAGAGGTTATTTCACCTCTGATCACTGTAATTCACTGACGTGACAGGACGTGGCAGAGCTCCTGGGTGTTCCCATCCTGAACCTGCCTCTTGCTCTAGCAGAAATTGTCACCCACTCCAAACACTGATCCAGTCCCACAAAGTACGGAGTGCTGAGCACCTGCATCTCTCTTCGGACTTCATTAAGGTTGCAGGTGCTCAGTACCGGATCAGGCTCTGTGCAATGTTTGTGTCATAATGGTGAACAAGACCCAGCAAACTCATTTCATTCATCACCTAAATCCCCAGTGAGAAAAGTTTAATTATTGTTTTATTTTTTTCTTTAAATCAATTGTTATTGAAAAAAATCTGTCTCCGGGTCTGGCATGAAGCCAAAAAACCTGAAGTCTTTAAAACACCTCTGCTTTAAACCTTCTCCTCTCGAATTCAGATGGAGTGGAGAAGGGCTTGGATGTTTCCCATTCCTCATTTGGGATCTAAAAAGATCTAGAAAATATTCTGAAATACCAAGCCTAGTCTAGGTCTGAGTGGAAATGAGTGTGATACATTTCATGGGACAATCCAGGTGGAATTGCTTGACCTTAATTTGGAATTCCCTGGACTCACCTCATTCCTTGGTGTCACTCCTGACCAGCAGCCATGGAATGGTCCCAGTTACAAACATGGGGCTGTGCTACAAGAAAAACCCTCTTTAGAGAGTATTAAAGTGTCCTCCTTACTCTGCTTAACAGCCAGGAATAGTGTCAGTGCTTGTTCTATAGCAATATCTGCCCGGGTGCCTTGCAGCTCGTTTGCTTAGCGTAACCCTGAATGCCCCCTGTGCTGTAATCTGCTTAAAAGAATGAGTTAGGAGTGCACCATAACCCCTACCTCGCTGTATAACTGCCTTCATGTCATGTTAAATAAACTCACCATGTCGATCCATGTTGGCAGCGAGTGGGGGGGGTTGAACCACAGAAGTGGTTTCAAAGGAACATCTTGCAAGCCAGTGCCTTCTGGGCCTGGTAGAAGCTCATGGTTGGGAAAATTAAGGCATCGTGACAGCAGAGGTCGGGTCCAGCTCACAGGCAGAGTCAAGCTACGTGTGGTGCCAGCCTGGTGCTGGCTGTTAACGCTTAGCAGGCGGAAAGCGCCTCACAGAGAAAAAGGAAATAGTGGAGTGTTGAGACCGGCTTCCTGCAGCAGCGAACCTGCAGGGTGTGGAAAGGAGTGGGGAGGGTTGTTTTATATCAACGGCTACAAATAACTGTTCCCATGCTCGGGACTTCCATGCTTTAGACCAAAAACAAAGGAGTGGCCTTACAGAGGGACTTCCATCCTGGATCAGACTTGGACAGTCCAGACATGAAGGAAAAGTATCTGGTGGGTTCCCATATGAATCTGTCTGTCTGATTATTTGCCAACCTTGGCTCTGAACAAGAGCCCTTCTTCCTGACACAGGCCAGCTTGACAGTGGCCATCACCGTCCACAGTCGCTGAAACTGTTGTGCTGTCCCATCTTGTGTCTCAAGGCTTCAGTCCAAGCTGGAGTTAAATGGGAGGATGGGCCAGGAGGAAGAAGGCTGTTATTACATAAGGCTAATAGCTTTGATAATCAGCAAACCAGACACAGGATAATGTTGACAAAGCCTAACGTAACCAGACAATGCTTTTATGTTTCAACCACTGATTTCCGGGGGGGAGGGGCACAAGCCTAGTGTGGGAGAGGAGAGAAGTGAAGCAGGAGGGGAGTGTGGGGGGGAGAGGTTTCAAGAACCCAAATCCTCCCCATTGTGAATGTCCTGCAAGTTGCTCCCCCCTCCCACATGCTCCTTTGGTGGTCCCTAATGCAGATTCCATGAGACAAGCTCACATGTACAGGCTCAGACAGTAGCCTGGCAACCAAGCTTCTCTCTTCTGCACACACAGTACTCCGCGAACCCCTGAAAGTTCACATGGTGGCTCCTCTGCGCTGCTAGGAACGTGTAGCCATCTGATGAGTGAGAGAAAGGGGTATGCTGGGAGTAAAAAAAAAAACCCAAAGGAACAAGCAGAAGAATTAGAGTAGAAACCAAACAAAGAGGGAGAAAGTGGGATGAGAGAGAGAGAACAGAGATGGGAGAGACAAGGAGGAATGGGGAGAGGAGAGGTGGCATCACTATACTAGGGGCATGGTAAGTGGGGAGATGGGCAGAGAATGGGGGCACTCATCTCTCAGCCCATCACAAGGGAGTGCCAACTAAAAGAACAACAGTGGGTGGGAACCACTGGTTTTAACAGAATGAATGGTTCTCCCTGCTGCACTGGACTCATTCAAATAGCACTGAAATTCAGTGGGGCTTTCTCAAGGCTGGGCTGAGCCTAGGGGGATCCTTCCCAGTCTCCACCACACCTAAAAGAGGCAGAGGCTGGCCCTGAGAACTGGGCACTGCTTTGTCACTGGGGCCGGAAGTGCCTGGGGCTTTGTCTGTTGAACCCCTTGAGAGGTGAGTGAATTTCATTGTCAGACCAGGAAGCTGGGCAGAAGAGAAGCCGATTCTGCTCCCCTAAAACCTCAGGTGAGCAGTGGGTGGAGGGGCTTGGGAAGCTGTCTTCCCCACTCATCCCTTTGAAGTAAACGATTTAGTGGGAAGGGGTCACTGTGCTCTCAGACTCCGGCAGCCTATTGGAAATGTGGATCAAAATTTGCCATTCTGGTTGTGCAGCTTAGGTCCCTTTGGATGGGCAGCAAGGCCAGCCAGGATGGGAGAGTGGTCACAAGCCTGCTTCCCTAAAACTACCACAAGGGCAAGGCTTCTGCATGGCTTCAAGGAGCTCCTTGTTCTCTCTAAACCATTTGCTGTTTTTTATGTCTCATGAAATCCTTCCCCTTGGTGTGCTGGGGCGGATGACTATGTTTCTTTCCTTCCATTAGCATCATCACCATCATCATTTTCACCTTTTGTTTTTAACTTTGTTTTTCCTAACAGATAAAAGAGTTCTAAGCGAACCCAAAAGTCACTGTAAGTCCTCATTTCATGGCCACTTTATTTCATTGTGATACATTATTTTGTTTGGTCATTGGCACCACTGGTGTCAGGCTGGAACTAGAAAGCTCCATCTCCAAGGCTTCTCTATGGAGTTGCTCCAGTGAGCGAGGGAGGAGAGAGCTGAAATACACCACAAAGGGTTAGCAGATGTTAAAGGGACAGTTACTCCATCCAGCTTGAGAGACCTAAATTTAACTTTTATGCTGCACATCAGTTTCTCTATTTAAATGGGCTAAACTTTATTCTCAGTTACAACAGAATATATCCAAAATCACCGAAGTCCATGAAGTTATTCCAAAATGAATGAGAACAGAATTTGTATGCATACATATAAAAAAAGTTGGAATTTTTGGTTTGTTTTTTTGCTTCTAAGAACAAGTGCTTAGATTCCCCCACCCTGAATTAAGACCGGTGCCACCAGTTTGTTCGTTTCCTAGCCCTGTTGTTAATGCACCCAGAGCAACTTAGGAAATAATATAAAGTGCATCCGATGAAGTGAGCTGTAGCTCACAAAAGCTCATGCTCAAATAAATTGGTTAGTCTCTAAGGTGCCACAAGTCCTCCTTTTTCTTTTTAAGAATTTTGGGGTACACTATAGCTCTGAAATACTTGTGTTCTGTGAACATTTTTCAGCTGGGAGACAGATACGAATCATTTCAACTGTAGCTAGTCCTGGGTGGTGTCCTATCTCCCTTGGCAATCTCTGTGAAATCATTCCCCTTCTACAAAAGTTGGAATTGCAAACACTTTGGATCTTTCAGGTTTTTTGTGACTGTAAGTTCCCAGCTATTCCCCTATCATCAAAGTGGAATGTTTCTGCAATCCCCCTGCAGAAGGAATTCCCCTGAGGGCAACTCCTGCTCCCATGCTCCCCCCCACAAATATACCCCAGAAATAAAAACTGGCCTTGGTTCTGATCCATATACGTGGCACAGGCCCTGTACAGGTTAGAAACTATGAAGCTAAATTAAACATAATCTTAGAGCACCTGGAAATCAGGAAAGGAAAGGGGAAAAAAAAGAGGGGGTAAGGTAGAGAGCATGAGTGTTCAGGCCAAGCTGTTTGATGTATCTGGAATAATTTTCCTGGAGGCAATGTTAAAATAAGACACATGTGTATGTCTCAGAAACAGCAGCATCTAATTCTCTAATATGGCCTGACTCCAAGCACTTGACACCAGTCAATGGTGGGTGGAGATTCTATCTTTGACACTAAAATATGCTGGAGGCAAGACACTGATGCTGCGGGATCCTTGAGGAGTTGGAATTCCTTCCCTTGGCAGAGGGGTGTAATCTGAGCTCATGTGAAATCAAGGGAGCAATTACCCTGGATAAAATAGGGTTTAATTTGCTATTGAAGAATGAAAGGAAGGGAGTGAGGGATTTTAACAGCAGTCAGTGACAGAGGCAGAGATTCATGGGCCTGGTTCAAGCTTCCTCAGTCCTCACATTTGACATTCCCAGGCTAACGTGACACACATTGTCTTAGGTGTCCTTGTAGGCAGCACCAGCTGACCAAATCACCAGAGCAGCCATTCCAGAGCGGTTGGTACTTTCCTTCTCTGAGTTGACACATCTACTGGTTTGAGATGGGAGCAGATGGAAGGATGCCCAGTGATCGCTTTATGGCATCTCTCTGTGCACTATCCTATTAGCTCATTGTCATCTCTTCCATGTGCATGCGTATCTTCTTTTAAAGCAGATTTCTTCCTTCTCCCTGGACAGGGGATCCCAAAGATCAAGAGTCACGCTGGGTGTGGGTATGTCTACACACACACACACACTGTGACTCTTGATTTTGGGGATACAGATATGTATATCCAACATGTTGCTCTCACTTTTGGACAACACTTTGAGCCCATCTGTTACCTAGTTGTGCCAGCCCAGCCTCCCCTGCCCAGCATTTGCCAAAAGCTTGGGTTAATCCTAGAATTAGTGGTGTCTTTTGTGCAAAGATAGTGGGTTGATCATGCAGGGATCCAGCTGTGGGTGACACAATTCTGACTGCAGATTCGTGCAAAGCCCCCCTTTCCTCAGTTTCCCTTTTCTCATTTCCTTCTTCTAGTGTTGGAAACCACAGGGGATGTGGCCCTATACGCCGGTCTGGTTGTAGCCATCTTTGTTTTCATCGTCATCCTGATGGCCATCGGAGTGGTTGTGTACCGGCGCAGCTGCCGGGATTTCGACACTGACATCACAGACTCCTCAGCTGCCCTGACTGGAGGCTTTCACCCAGTCAACTTCAAGACCTCCAGGCCACATCTGGGTATGGAAATTGTATGGCAGGCCATGAATGCTCACAAAATTGGGGGTTGGGGTGCGGGAGGGGGTGAGGGCTCCGGCTGGGGGTACGGGCTCTGAGGTAGGGCTGGAGATGAGGGGATGGGGATGCAGGAAGGTACCCTGGGCTGGGACCAAGGGGTTCGGAGGGCGGGAGGGGGATCAGGGTTGGGGCAGGGGTTTGGGGCGTGGGAGGGGGTCAGGGGTGCAGGTTCCAGACGGTGCTTACCTCAAGCAGCTCCCAGAAGCAGCAGCATGTCCCCTGTCCAGCTCCTATGTGGAGGCACAGCCGAGTGGCTCGGCACACTGCCCCATCCGCAGGTGCTGCCACTGCAGCTCCCATTGGCCGTGGTTCCAAGGGGAGCTGCGGGGGCAGCTCTTGGGGTGGAGGCAGCGTGCAGAGCCCACTGGCTGCCCCTAGGTGCTTACCTCAGCAGCTGTCCCCCCTCCAGCTCCTATGTGGAGGTACAGCCGGGTGGCTCGGCACGCTGCCCCATCCGCAAATCAAGCAAGATAACGAGCTCATGTTTATACAGTGCCTAGCACAGGAAGGCCTTGATCTTGACTGGGGTCTCTAGGCACAACAGGAAAACAAATAATAAATAATAAGGAAAGGGAACTGGTAGACAGTATAAAGAACACAAAGCATTTCAGCTGTTCAGCACAGAATGAAGTACCAACTCCTTTGTGAGAGTAACAGGAGAGTCAAACTACTTTCAGATTCTTGTTAAACTTTCTGTACGTACACTATGATGCAGCTTCTCCTTCATTCTTGAGGTAGTTTTGATCCTGATTCTCAGTCCAGGCAGTCTCCTTTCAAGTAATTGATAAAAGGGAGACAGGTGTGTTCAAAGTCCATGCTCCAGTCTCTTGCTTTATAACCTGCTTCTCCCAGGGACATGTCTTACACATTCTGAGCCCATTGTTTCACTAAGGCTAGGTTTCCATGTAGTTCTCTTTTGATTTATGTTTAAATTCACACGTTACTGAAGTTTTTGCCTTTTTCATCTTTGTTCATCTTGCAGACAATCCCCAGTTGTTGCACCCTTCAATGCAGCCTGACCTAACAGCCAATGCCGGTGTATATCGTGGCCCGATGTATGCCCTGCAGGACTCCTCTGACAAGATCCCAATGACCAACTCCCCACTGCTTGACCCACTCCCAAACCTAAAGATCAAAGTGTACAACTCCTCCACAGCATCCTCCTCCCCCAGGCTGAATGACGGGGCAGACCTGCTTGGGGCAGTGCCCACGGGCACCTACCCAGGGGACATTGCCAGGGACAATCACTTTATGAACATAAGGAACAAGGCCATGGGCTCTCAGCATCTCCTCACCCTGCCCCGGGAGCATGGGAACAGTGCCACTGGCACATTTGGCTGCTTGGGAGGAAGGCTCACTGTCCCGGACACAGGTAAGCGCCAGAGTGAGAGGTGCAGCTGTGGTTGCTGCTGTCCCAGTTGCTCTCTAATGTCAGCTAACTTACAGTTGAGTAGTGAGGCCTTGTGGTGATGGCCTCTGGTTTTGAAGACAGTGTGGTGCTGATTAGAAATGAAAAATGGATCTGAATATCCCTTTCTATAATGACGTCCCCATTAAGCTGCCGGCCTGTGTATCTCCGTAAGATAGAGTTGATGGGAATCAGTCACCATCATGAGGTGACCATCATTTTGTATTTTTGTTACTCCAGTTGTAACCTGTTGGAGAGCACTGGAGGAAAATAAGCACCGCACTTCTTGTGCTAAGGGTTATCCTGTCTCTGAATGCTGCCTGACTGCACAGAGTCTGGCGTGATTTCCGTCTTGGCAGGCTAGAAAGTCTCTTAGGCCCTACCACAAATTCAAGGGTAGCTGCTTTCAAATCATATTGGTGAAAGCATCTGTGCCAGTAGCTGAAATAAACCCAACACATGATCATTTCACTGCACTTGCCAAATTACAGCTCATAGGCCTTACCCAGCTGCCTATGAAGGTACCCACTTCTGATACAGACAGTTCAGCACAATGATATCTGATTTCCAGCAGCAGCAGTCCCAGATCCTGGGAAGCTTTGGATTAGAACACCAGGAGGCCTCAAGTTCTCACACCACTGTCTGCACCCAAGGGAGGCCCCCAATTCAGTTTGCACAGTGTTCCCACCATTTGAAATTAACCCCTGAGGAAACTGGCTGTTCTCAGTGGGGTTTCACTCATTATTTCCTCACTGTGAAGAATCCCCCCCTTTTTTTCCCCCCCAGGAGTGAGTCTGCTGGTGCCTCATGGAGCAATCCCACAGGGGAAGTTCTACGAAATGTACCTGATCATCAACAAGGCAGAAAACACACTGTAAGTAGAATGTACTGTACAGTGTGCTTCAGTCTGCCATCACTGTAACTACCACCTGAAGGAGAAAGCATATCTGAATTCCCTCTGCACCGTCCTGCATCTCAGCTCTCATTTCCTGCTACTCCCTCCCAGGCCTCATGCCTAACCACACTCCATCTGTCTCTTTTCCTATTCTCCTCTTCACAGCTTCTTCAGCTATGCCTTTTACACCTAGGACAGCCTTCCTTCCTTCCTTTCTTTCTGGGACAATCATCTACCTTTGCTTCATTCAAATCCGTCCTTAAAGCATTTCTTCCCCTAAGCTTCTCAATTCTAGCTGCCAAAGAAAGAAGAATTTATGTTTCCCATCATTAACAATAAAAAAGCAGTGCTTCCTTGTGGTAAATTTCACCTGGTGCATTCTGTGTCTGAACTGGATTGCTGCGTATATGTGATTGTGAGCACTTGGAGTCAGCTACTATATCTTCCTCTGTGCTTTATAGATCATTGAGCATTTTCTCCGGTGCTCAGTAAATAACAAATAAGGGGTTTTTACTCCGGCACCCAAAAATGCAGAGACTATTGCTGGCGACATAGGGAAGAGGAGAGAAAGCAGTGTGTCTTGCTGTGCAGTTTGCTGATGCTGTGCAGAATGAGTTCTTTTGCCACTTGTATTTGTTTTGTGACCCATTGTCAGGGGATTTCTGTGCACCACCTGGGCCTCTCATGAAGGCGGTGAAGATTCCAGAAGCAGTGTCTACACTACAAACTTGGAATCTTTTAGACACTTGTCTGTCCACTGTTCAGTGTGTGTCCTCTGTCAGACAACTCCCTGGCTAGCTCTTCTACAGTATTTCCATAGGCCAGCCGAACTCCTGGTAATAAACACAGTAGTTCGATTGCCAGTAATTGCTCATTGTCATCGACAGAGGGACCCCAGTGTCTTTAACCACAGTAGAGCTGATTCTCCACTCCATGACATGTGGTTGTAACTCTGCTGGTTTCACAGTGTGGGAATCAGGCCCGTTAAGTTTAGGGCATGCCAGGTTGCCCCTCTTCTCAGTTATGAGCAGCACATGTCAGCACTGTGCAGGCTGGCCTTCTTTCTTCAGGTGCATGACTTGGCTGGCATAGGCTAAATATTTCCTGTATGTGTTTATTCATCCCCTCCAGCTTACCTTCAGAAGGCACACAGACAGTATTGAGTCCCATGGTGACCTGCGGACCCACTGGGTTGCTCTTGTGTCGTCCAGTCATTCTCAGCATCCCCCATTGTGCGGACATCAACTCCTCAGACTGGATTTTCCAGCTGAAAACACAATCCCACCAAGGAAACTGGGAGGTAATGTGCACTTTAATAATACAATGGAAACAAAATGTCGTCACAGAGCTCCTCCTCAGTCAGCAGAAGACCCTGGAGGATATGTGGGAATGCAGGCTGCAGAGCAGGTCACAGCAATTCCAATCATAGCCTTTTGGGGAATCTTCACTGTCAGGGAAAGGATAGGAGTTCAGATTGGGTGAGGGGGTTGGTTGTCAGGTTTACTGCAGGGATGGAGTGCTGTCTGCGTGGAAATCTCACAGCTGTTCTCATGCTAGCTTGCTGCAGCACTACAAAAAGTGCCACAGTGAATGATGAGCGGAAGCTTTTCAGTGCCTATGCCGAACAAATTACTTTGGAGCAAAAGGGCTGACCAGGAACCTTCGTTTTTAATCCCTCCCTTTAGGAAGTTGTGACCCTGGATGAGGAGACCCTGAACACTCCCTGCTACTGCCAGCTTGAGCCGAAGTCTTGCCATGTTTTATTAGACCAGCTTGGCACCTATGTTTTTGTGGGAGAATCCTACTCCAGGTCAGCCATCAAGAGACTCCAGCTGGCTATCTTTGCCCCTACCGCCTGCACGTCATTAGAATACAGCCTCAAAGTGTACTGCTTGGAGGACACACCAGATGCACTGAAGGTAATGCTGCCGGAGAGCTTGGGGTCACGAGTAAGCAACCCCCCACTGTCACATTTTTCTTCTCCGGCCCCTTTTTAGTACCTGTGGATTCATAAGATTGTATCACCATAGAGCAAATAATGAATAATCACTAAGCTATAAAAATGTTTCTTTCTTGAACGCTGACCATCTTGTCACTCTCCAGCTCTTTCTCATCCTAAGACTGCAGGGAAAAAACACTGATTAACTGTGAGCATGTTCTGCTCCATGACAGGAGAAAGCAAACTAGTTTAGAGCCTGGCAGTCTCAATGGGCAACAGACATAAATCCATTTTCGTTAGCTTGGCTCTAACGTTAGCCAATATATTCATCAGAGATTTTCAGGTAGGTTTATCTACTGCACTTGATCCAGAGCTGGTATAATCCTGAGGGCTTTGGAATCTTTCCATGAAGTGATCTGTAGCCTGAACTATGCTTTGAGTAGGTCACCAGCCCACAGGTTTGTTAGTCCTTGCACAAATTTCTAAATATGTAGGGCCAGACCACCAGCTTGTATAAATCAGCATGGCTCCATTGACTGTGGTGGTTTATACCAGTTGTGACTGTTTCACAGTAGCTGGTTAATATCAACCTTGCTGTGCATGTAAGTTTACTTATGAATACTGCTCTTCCAGCTGCCTCAGTCTCTGTATCTGGGCTACAAATTGCTTCAGCCTGCTCCCACCATTGCTTCCAAATGTGGTCATGCTGGCACGCAAGATGCTGTGTGGTGTCTCTCGGAAAGATCTGGCTCCAGGGAGCAAACAACCTGATGCAACCCTGTGAAAAATGACCAAAGTTAAATAATAAGCATGTTTACTGTGTTCCCCAGAGATCAGCCATAACATTTTCCATGGTCCTTGGAGGAAATAGCAAGGGGAAGGGAGGATGTTTCATAACCTATATTGTGTGCTGCCTTTCTGCAGAGATTACCCAAGGGCTTATGTCGTTGTCACTGCTGGAAGATTTTTCTCTCCTTCCTGTGCTAATCAACCCTAAGTTGATATACCATGATAATACTCAGTTCACCACAGCTCCCACTGTCCCTGGCTTAGACACATTTCCCTATTCCTACCTGAGGATTCCTTGTCTGTCTAACTGTCTGTGTGGTATATAATAATAATTAATAATATTAAACTTAGTTCTTGTAAATCATCTCTCATTGTGGGTGCCTTGGGACCTTCGTGCTTGTTCCAATTATTTCCTGTGTTACTTTCTTGCTCTTGTTGTGATCTCTCTAGATGGAGTTCCATGCTTGACAATCTTATTGGATCTTATTTTTATTATAAAAACAACATTGTCTTACGCTGGTAAAATAAAGTTTAAAGTGGTGATGAAAAAAGAACATGGTAGAAACCAGCAGGTTTCTCTTGAACTGAAAATAACTCTTGTGATTTGGGTTGTTGTTGAAGCAGAGCAGTGGTATTAACATTGACAGGCACACGCATACTTGTTGAAGTGGCCCGCCTGTACATATTAATGAAAAAAGACCTTCAGATTACCTGAAAAACACAGTAGGTTCTAATGTCCAAAGCCAAAACAGAGTTTCTGGCCTCATTGTGTTGTGTGCTGTCTCGTTAACTCTTACATTGCAATCAGCATCATTCTGTTTTCAAAAAAGAAAAGGAGGACTTGTGGCACCTTAGAGACTTACCAATTTATTTGAGCATGAGCTTTCATGAGCTACAGCTCACTTCATCGGATGCATTCAGTGGAAAATACAGTGGGGATTTGAGCATGAGCTGTAGCTCACGAAAGCTTATGCTCAAATAAATTGGTTAGTCTCTAAGGTGCCACAAGTCCTCCTGTTCTTTTTGCAAATACAGACTAACACGGCTGCTACTCTGAAACCTGTCATTCTGTTTTCAGTTTCTAAAATATCCACGGGATGATTTATGAGGTTGCACAGACTTTCACATCTAGGTTACTCAAATCCAAATCAGGATGATAGTGACTGAAAGTCGTTCCCATCTGATGACTATTTGATGGCCTCTGTGAAATGAGTTGGTGGACTCAGTCCAGTTTCTGGTGAACAGGTGTCAGCATCACACAATGTACTATCATAGCTCTTAGCAGACAGGCTAAGAATGGAATGAGGGAGAAAACTGCATTCCCATCTGCCCCTTAGAGGTGATCCTTTGAGTCAGGGTTTAGTTATATTGCCCAGGCAGTATCTGGAAGCTTGCACTGTTTTTTTTCTTCTTTGGATAAGTGGAAGAATTTATTCTCCAGGGCTGTCAATATGGCACGTTTCACCAGCAAAAAAATTCATTTTTTAAAAATGTTAATTTATTGGGGTCTAGCTTAGAGAGCATGTGTTCTGTAGAATCAGAGTAACTTTCAAATGATCAGCCCTTCATCAGGGAAGTAACTGACCCTGAAGAAGGCCCTGTGGAAGCACAGCAAGGGCTGTAAGCATTGCCTATTCTGTTGTGTGTTAAAATATCACTTTAGTGCAGGATGCTGTACTCTTATTTTGTCATTGTGCAACTGTTGCAATTCTTAAGAGACATGTCACACGGTGAATTTGAATTTCCCTGTGTTTTGCTGATTGCGGGGGCTAAACTTGGTGTCATTCTTCTTGTCATTTCAACTCTGGTTGGTTGGCTTGCATTGTGGCACCAACCACTATCCATTATGTCAATATCTTCAGAACATACTAAACTTGAATGTAGTTGTTGTTGTTTTTGTATTTTGTAGTTTTTTGGCAGAGTTCATTGAACAGTGTGGACCCTGCGTTGACTTAGCTCTGCCTTAAAAACTCATGTGCTCCACTTGATAGCAGTGACCTTTGATGTCATGGCTTCCCATCCTCTGTCTGCCCCATAGGAAGTGTTTGAACTGGAAAAGACACTGGGTGGCTACCTGATAGAGGAACCCAAGCCACTACTCTTTAAGGACAGTTATCACAACCTACGCCTCTCCATCCATGATATCCCCCACTCGCTGTGGAAGAGCAAGCTGCTGGCTAAATACCAGGTGGGTGGCCAAGTGGTAATACGAGTCATATGGAATTTTCATGTGTAGCAGTCCACTGGAAGTTTAGCTACTAGTGCAGAGGTTGGGGGGGGGGGGAGAGGACGGACAGGGCGGAGTGATCCAAAGGTGCCCCCAAAAGGGAAACTTTACTAAAATGGTCCCTATAGAAACAACAGCTATGAAGCAATTATTCATCCATCTGTTTGTAGAAAAGAACACCCATTCACACAGGGACCCATGTGTCATGGTCACTCATGCATAATTAAGCAATAACACATGAATGACAGTGTATGTATATTGTGTGTGAAATATATATATGTTTAAAAAAATATTTGAATGCCAGCAGCAATCCAGGTGCTAAAGTACGTTTATGTTTGGATTATGCTTTAAGTGATCTGATATAGAACTGTGATGATGCCTTTGATGGTGATAAGTAAGCAATGTTCACACTGTTGTGATCCAGTAATCCAGCACCTTGCCTACTCACTCTCTTATCTAGTCAAGATTTAGGGCTCACCCATCTACCCGCCGTTATCTGCTAAGAGAATGATATATCTCTCTGCTCTCTCCGGCTGTCTTCTAAGGCAGTGGCTCTCAACCTTTCCAGACTAATGTACCCCTTTCAGGAGTCTGATTTGTCATGTGTACCCCAAGTTTCACCTCACTTAGAAACTACTTGCTTACAAAACCAGACATAACAATACAGTTTGTACTGACTTTGCTCGTGGTTTTTATGTAGTCTGTTGTAAAACTAGACAAATATCTAGATGAGTTGATGTACCCCCTAGAAGACCTCTATGTACCCCCCAGGGGTATACGTACCCCAGGTTGAGAACCACTCTTCTAAGGGAAGGAGAAGGCAGCAGGGGAATTTTCACTCACCATATTTGACTCAGGGTCCCAGAATGACAGCTGGGTCACTGTCTGTCAGCTTTCCCTGTCCCACCCTGCACAGAATGATTCCCATCTCCTGCCAGTCGAAGTAGAAGCTGGGAAACCTAGAATATGACTTAAAAGCAAATCTATATGGTATTTACTGGACTGCATGGTCATTGTTATGGTTGTTGTACAATTAATTGTCAGGCACCTAGAACCTTTTGGGGAGGCATTTTAAAAATTTACCTCTTAAAGAAATAATAAAATAAATAATTTCAAATATGAAAAAAACCAATGGATTTTAGTCAGGAAGCCCTTCCTGTATTTATGAAGGGTTCTTGCGGTTTGTGTAACATTCTACTGAACTAATCTGCTGTGACAGGAAATCCCCTTTTATCACATCTGGAGTGGCAGCCAGAGGGCTCTGCACTGCACCTTCACCCTTGAGAGATACAGCCTGGCTTCCACAGAGCTCACCTGCAAGATCTGCGTCCGGCAGGTGGAAGGGGAAGGGCAGATATTCCAGCTGCACACTACACTCGGAGAGGTGAGCAAAGAGAAGGGGAAGAGAGCAGGGAGGCTGTGCCACTCATAGTTATAGCTGGGAGGACAGAGGAAGGAGCAGGGTCTGATGATAGCTCTTCTGAGGGTATTGACCTGAACTCCCAGGGCCTGATTCTGTTGACGTCAATGGAGTTACTCCTTATATGTGTGGTGTAAGTGAAACTGGCATCGGGCTCTCAACTAGCTCAAAGAAAGCTGGTGCTGTTGCCTCAGGGGTACACGTCCCTTTTTGCCACTCTTGTTAAATAAAAGAATAACAGCACTCTATTTCTTTAAATGTCCCTTGCCGTGCTGCTGCTGTTGCCATAGATAATAACCTGGGATCACTGAGGCTCAGCTTCAGCCATCTGTGGATGTGTCCACTAGGCTCGTTACCAAGGAGGAAGTCCTCCATCCTCTCTAGTAACAGAGAAGACTAGAAATGGTCCTCAGATGTCCTCCATGAATCCCTGTATTTAGAGAAGGGAGATTTTCTCTATCTACATATCTAATTAATATATCTATTTTATCTAATGTAGAGGTTGCCCATCACCAGGGTATCTGAGCCCTGCTTTTACCACTATGGATGCCATGCTACATTAACATCTGTGTTGGCCATGGCCTCCTGTTTCTTAAGTTGGTGGTTCAATCAGAGATTTGTCTCACAGTTGGTGGTAACTAGCTCCCTTTGTGATTCTCAGGACAATGACCAAGGCCTGTAAATTGAACTACCCATTTCTGCTCAGTGGTGGCCCCTGGAGAGGCAGTGTGGGGAAACTGGCACTTTTGCTCTCCCTGCCAGGACTAGATAAATAGTGAACTTTCAGTATCTAGGTCTGTCAACCTGCCACCTTTCAGCACTGCATTCACTTAGAGAGAGAGAGAGGTACAGAGAAAAGCCCATTGAACTGAATGACCATCCAGTTACAGCTATTGGTGAGATACCAGTAGACTGTGGCAGTAACAGCAAAGGGACTAAGTTGTGATAAGAATTTGTTACCCTGCTTTTGAAAATATTGATGAGACCTTGATTTTTGGTACATGAGCAACCTCTAGAATATTCACCTGTGGATCACGAAATAATAGCACATAACCTCTACTGTGTACGAGTTCTGTTTCCCAGAGTCTGTTTTGGGGATGATACTAAAATGCCAGTCGGCACTTTCCCCTCTCACAGCCAGGTGAAAGTGTGCGCTAACCAATGAGATGGGAGTGAATGAAGAGGCCGAGGGCTGGGCTTTGGTAGCCAGTGCACTTGGAAGAGTCACTGGGAATTTCAGGGCTTTAATATTTGTGCAGCCCTGAAAATGTGCTCTGATGCTTCTGGCTCTGCTTCAAATTGTTTAGCCACATGCACTGATATTTGGAGGTTGCTTCCGACTGGGTTCACTGAAGGGACCCTCAGGGGAAGAGCTTGGTGTCACTAAGAACTAGCTGCTTCACTGTTATTCTTTGTGGCATGTTATCCACCTCTCTCTTTTTTTGTTTCTGTTCTTAGGCAACCGTGCCTAATGCATTTTAGTGAATATTACCATCTTATATCTCTCTCTGTGTGTCCTGATCTCTCTCTCTCTCTCTCTCTCTCTTTTTTTTTTTTAATTTGGTCTCTCTGTGATCCCAAGTTATCTTTGCTGCTGGATAGTTTTTGAAAGCACTGCTGAAATTCCACATAAAGAAACACAATCATCCCTGCTCTTGGGCAGGAATGCACAGACCCTGAATTGTGGGCAGGGTATGGCGACAAGGGAACACACAGTGCAGGCTGATAAAGGAGGAGTTCTCCATTGAAATATTTTTTTCTGAAAGCATTCTGAAATGTTTTTTCTCCCAGAATGCCAGCGCCTTTGATGCCTTCTCCTTGCACCATGGCAGTGCTGTGACTACCCAGCTGGGACCCTATGCCTTCAAGATTCCGCTGTCCATCCGGCAGAAAATCTGCAACAGCCTTGATGCCCCCAATTCAAGAGGAAATGACTGGAGACTTCTTGCTCAGAAACTTTCCATGGATCGGTGGGTTTCAGTTTACTGTATGGCACTAGATTCTCTGCTCTCACCTTCCTGCCTCAAACCTGTCTTTTGGGAAAACAGAGTTTTATATTTCCTTGTTACTCTGTACTCTCCCCACATTCTTCTCTGAGGCAGAGTGGGGGGGCTTGTGTGATCCAGGTATAGCATCATTATGTGCTGGGCGTTTAGTGTCCATTGTTTTACATTTATCAGAAACAGTCTGAAAGAGCGGATTTGCCCCAGCCCCCAGAAGGCGCTCTTGCAGCATTGCTAAGTCTCAAGGGGCAGTTACTGACTCATGGGGCCAGCCTTGGAAAGTGATCAGTTTGCACAAGCCTTGAGGAGAGTGTCTGACTAACAATACAGAAACCTATCAGGGCTTTGCAGCCCACAAGTACAGCACTTCGGGAATCCAGCACTGTGTCTCTGATGACACGAAGCCGGCAAGCATCGAGAATGATAGTGGGCTTATAAGAGAAGGAATAGTGTGTGAAAGAAGACACAAAAATGAAGCACTGGTGACTCAGAAATAACACTGTGTAGCACTAGATGTACGGTCAGGAACTACTTTATCTTCGCAACCCCTTTGTGAGGTAGGGCTGTGCTATTATCCCTGCTTTACAGACGGGGAGCTGAGGCACAGAGACTGTGAAATGATTTCTATAAGGGCACACAGTGATTCAGTACTTGAGAGAGAATTAGAGCTCATGAGTTTCTGATTCCCAACCCTGTGCTCCTTCTGCTCAGCCACGATGCCTTGAGACCTGGAGGGTGGGGAAGTTGATATTCTCTGATGGGTTTGAATGGTGCTTCCCCCCTTTGATTTGTATTATAGAGCCCTGCGTGACGTGCATCCAGTTAGATCCTGGACTGGCAGAACATTCCTAAAATTCTGTCATGATTGTGCAAAGCAAGTGCCTCAGGCCAGGGACCTTGATGGCTCTTGAGCTGTTCTGTTTTAGGATCTCACTTTGGGGGCAGGGGTAAAGACAGCATTTGTAATTTTAATAAAATAAAATGTGCCTTGCTTTTCCATGAATGTTTTCTGCATCAGTGCTGTATAATAAATGTAGATGATGCCCTGAGGGGCCCTGCATTTCAATTATGGCATTTCCATCCCAGTGCACATCATTGAGAATTACCCAGATTTGCTCCAGAGTCTAATACCCTTGCCTCCTTTCCCAACACTCCCTTCTGCTGCCCTCAGACCATACCAATAGGGTAAATATCTTATTGCCCTTATATAAATCCATGGTACGCCAACATCTTGAATACTGCTTACAGATGTGGTCCCCTCATCTCAAAAAAAGATATACTGGCATTAGAAAAGGTTCAGAAAAGGTCAACTAAAATGATTAGGGGTTTGGAACGGGTCCCATATGAGGAGAGATTAGAGAGGCTAGGACTTTTCAGCTTGGAAAAGAGGAGGCTAAGGAGGATATGATAGAGGTATATGAAATCATGAGTGGTGTGGAGAAAGTGAATAAGGAAAAGTTATTTCCTTGTTCCCATAATATAAGAACTAGGGGCCACCAAATGAAATTAATGGGCAGCAGGTTTAAAACAAATAAAAGGAAGTTCTTCTTCACTTAGCGCACAGTCAACCTGTGGAACTCCTTGCCTGAGGAGGTTGTGAAGGCTAGGACTATAACAGGGTTTAAAAGAGAAATGGATAAATGCATGGAGGTTAAGTCCATTAATGGCTATTAGCCGGGATGGGTAAGGAATGGTGTCCCTAGCCTCTGTTTGTCAGAGGGTGGAGATGGATGTCAGGAGAGAGATCACTTGATCATTACCTGTTAGCTTCACTCCCTCTGGGGCACATGGCATGGGCCACTGTCGGTAGACGGCATACTGGGCTGGATGGACCTTTGGTCTGACCCAATATGGCCTTTCTTATGATGTTCTTATGTTAAATGTGTAAAGTTAGACATCAACTCACTCTCTCTCTCTCTCTTCGTTCACAGGTATCTGAACTACTTTGCCACCAAAGCCAGCCCAACAGGGGTGATCCTGGACTTGTGGGAAGCCCAGCACCAAGATGATGGTGATCTCAATACCCTGGCTAGTGCCTTGGAAGAGATGGGCAAGAGTGAGATGCTGGTTGTCATGGCAACAGAGGGGGACTGCTGATGTTACTTTCACGTAGCTGGTAGTCTTCAGGCAACGGATGAGAAGGACAGAGTGGAGGGGGGAGAGAAGGAGGAGGAAGAAAACTAGTGAACAGCCTTTCCTGAACTGATGGGGAAGGGTTGTGGGGACGGGGCCAATTTCTACTTTGTGTCTGGTGGGTTGCTGATCTGTAGCTAGCAAGGAGGGGTAAAGGTAAACTCCTTCTCCCACTCCTCCCTCACCAAGTCACTATCCGCCTTAGAGATCCAACCACACCGTTTACAAGCAATCCAAGTGTTAAACAGGCTCTCTCCTCCTCCTCCTAGCCATCCTCCGGAGTGCGTCACAAGAGCAGTGCATCTTTGTTGACCATGATGACAGCCATTGGTGGAAGTGGGCAGCTGCTTCTGCCACAGCATGCAGGAATATAGGGCTTCTAGAGTCTGGGTTGAGGTTTATTTTTGTTTCATTTATTTGGGTTTTCTTCTCTCCTTCCCCACCCCCCCCCCATCCCCCCGGTTCTTCTACTTTTATGGCATTTATGCTTAGAAGACTCAAGTACAATCTAGCCAAACTGCTTACTTCTCTCAAATGCTTCAGACAGCTTATTAAGGGGAAAAAAGGGAAAAAAAACCACAGTTTCTTAGGAAACGCAAATAATTTATTATCCAGATCTTTGGATGAGTCCTTTTTAAAAAAACAAAAACATTAAGTCTTTTGTGTGTGAGCAACAGCATCAGTCCGCTTTGCGTGAGAATGAGAGAGAGAGAGAGAGAGCTTTAAACTAAAACACTTGCGAAAATTAGTAATGAAAACACACACACAAAAAGTCAAGAACAACTTGTTTCCATATCTCTGGACCCTTGCTGAAGTCAGATTGGTTCAGTGCCTATAGACTCATGTGGCACAGAAAGGGCAAGCTGAGCCCTCTTTGTAACATCTTGTTTGCAAATTCTCCCTTATGGCTGCAGCATAATGCAAGGAGGCCACTTAAGCAACCAGCTCACAGAAGAACAAGCCCATTTCTGGGAACAAGGTTAAAGGGACATTGTCACTGTTTTCATGGTTTTCTTCAAATGGCAACTGAAGTCCTCAGCATTGTTACAGAAGCTGAAACCTCACACAGCCGTCTCCCCCCCTCTTTTCAGGGATGGTTCCCTCCCAACCCCGTCTCATCTCTGTTTGAATCAGAGAGAAGAACGTGGCTTCAGAGCGTTAGCTTCTTTTTGGGTGCACCAGTGTCATCGTTTCAATGGAATGATAATGAACAAAGGAAACATTCAGCTGCATATCAGGGGAAAATGTATTCATTGTTGGAGTGTGGAAGTCTCTCCCAGAAAAAGCAGTAGACACCCTCAAATGTGAGATGTTTAAAACTAGACTGAAAGGAATACTCCTGCACTGGCAGGAAACGACAAGATGAGCACTACTGGTAATAGTGGTAATGGGCCTTTTCCTAGTTCCTATGCAAGCAGTACAGCTCTGGGAGTTTCCTTTGTTAGAAAATTCACTAAACACACAGCCAGTAAGGGGAGGACAAGAGGCTACAGTAGCGGTTTGTTTGTTTGGTTTTTCTTCTCCTGAATTAAACCAACCTATGGTTTATATGGGTTGTTTAGGAGGGAAGGTTAATGCTTTGACACAGTGGTGAATTAACTGAAAGCTAGTTAGGATCTATGGGACAGCCTCCATCAGATTATTACAATTACGGGGTGGGTCACATTTTGGAGCCCAAAGTATTTAAGATCTGTATTTTTAGGGGGAAATTCTTTTAGGACATTTGGGAAAGAATGAAACTTGGTAGGATAAATAGACCTTCATATCAACAATGTAAATACACACACTCACTGATACTGTCGTGCACTAACATTCAGCAACATGCCACTATTCATAAGCCAAGACTGTAAAAAATGTAAAGACTGTAAAGTTAGGCTTCTAAATCTATATTTTGGCACTTTAAACAAGTGGGAGGAGTGTTGAGTAAGAAGGGGTTATTTTTACAAAGCAAGGTCCAGTGGCCTGGGATATAGAGGTTAGTTTGAGGACCACATCATTTTAAAGTCCTTATAACCAAATCCATCTTTTGACTCAATCTTACTTTGATAAATGGATTGAAATATTCTTGGGCTGAACCCTGGCCGAGAGACCATCACAGTAGTGCAGCAAGTGGGAGAGGAGTTTGGCATGGTCATGCAGTGGTCAATGATCTGTAAGAGAGAGTAAACAGCACATTAATGAAATTTACAGATGATGCCAAACTAGAATGTGTTGCAAATACCAGTGAAGAAAGAGAACTAATACAAAGAGAACCCAGTGAGATTAGAAACACTGTCTGAAGATAGCAATATGAGATTAAAATTGGAAAATGTAGCTGTTTCATCTGCAGAAAAAGATAATCTGAAACACAAACTCATTGGGAAAGAGAAACCTGGCAGGCACTAATGGTAAATGAAATTGTGGGATGGGGGAGATAGGAGAACACTGCAAATTCGACATTTGCAGCACTATGTGGCAGCAAAAATTATCAATGCAACACAATGGCATATGCAGTCAGTATTGAGTCATGAGGTCAGAGTGCTTTTTACAGCTACTGCTGTGGCATATTGCATGCAGTCCTCAGTGCAACAGTACCAGAAATACATTGACGCAACTGTAAGGAGATAGGAGAAGGGCAATAAAAATGATTAGGCGTTTGATGGAGAAACTGAGAAAAGATTGAGAACTAAGAACCGACTCCTCAGGGCTTCTCTACACTTAATAAAATGAATTTGGAGTAAACCAGGGTGTGAATTTAAAGTGCAGTAACGATTCCTGAATAACTCCATGTGTAGACAAGCAGGTGTAAATTACCATAACTCCATTGACTGCAGTGGAGCTACATCGATTGAGGATCTGGCCCATAATATGTCAAACTTGACTAAAGGGTGTATAAGTCTACACGTATTTGAGGGGTGTAATCACCAAGGAAGGGAAGATGAACTATTGAGGGTGGCACAAGCAGATATGAGTAAGAGTAATGGAGAAATTGAGAAAAGGTGAGGAAAATTCCTAACTAATATCTATTTAGGCTGGGGGATTTGTGGATCATTTAAAATTACACTGGACAAATAGTAGAATATGTATAGTAGAAAACAGTCCCTCACTGATCTGTCTGGGTAACCTAATTTGTCTTGGAAGGATGGCATGGAGCTCAGTGGTTCTCCCTCTTCAAACTTGGCAGTTCCTTCCTTTCTTTCCTTCTTTTCTACATTAAAAGGGCTCTGTTGAAGTGAAGGTTGGTTACATAACAAAACTGATTTTAATTAAGGGGTATCCATGAACACAACATAAGTTTCATCTCCAGGATGTGGTATTTTAATGAAGGGAAAATATTCTGAAGGGTACTTTGAATAGCCACAAGTGGAAATATTTTACTCTGGTTGCTGCCTCTTAAAAGTTTCTCCTCCAGGATAAACATGTTGTGACACAAACAACAACACAGCATCATATTGGTGATGCTACTGCATCTGCTCTGAAATCCCCAATGCACTTACCACAAGATCTTTGTGGCCAGTAATTTAAAACTGTACAGAATACAGTGAGCTTCCCATCATGCATTACCCCATTCTCCTCCCTCCAGTCCACCATCTGTGGTATGGCTATGTAGCTAAAGAAAAAGTAAACACAAACTCAGGGAGCCAGCGCATAATAAAAGAAGACATTGCCCTTACAAAGTAATTTGGTATTTCCTCAGGATCTAAACCTCCAGTTGCCTAATTCTTTGGCACACAAGTACTTGGAAGCCTGTTTCCATCTCTAATGCTTCCAAATTGACAGCAGACAGTAGGAAAAGGGACCCAGAGGGGAGAACACTGGCAATGCTTGTTCATCTACTTAAACAACCACATTGGGAGTGGATGGATTTATTGTACAAAGGTACCATACAGTGGCAGAACAAATTAACCCCAGTCTTGAAACTTGCTTGAAAAGGACAGTCTCAGAGCTTGGATGCTGGCCTACATGTAGGAGAGGCTGTACCTTCTTGCCTGATTTGTCAGATGAAAGCAATTCTGGGTTTTTTCTTTTAAAATACTGGGACCATTTTTATGGTGAAAACACAATCTGTTTTCTTCAGAAGTCCTTGTATAAAGAGTTTTTTTGCCAGCACTTCAGCCATTTTCTCCTAGGTATACACTTGTGTTGTGAATTTCAGTGTCATTCATGTAGTTCACAAGCAGAAAAATCTTTTGTTTCACACCCAAAATGTGCATTAAATATTATGTATATTAAATTTCACTTTCCCCTTTTTTAATTGCAAAAAGCCTTTAAAACCTGGAAATCTGTGTATATCTGTAGGTAATATACAGATCTGGATATGTATCCAAAGTTTTGGATGTGTATCTTAATGAAACTTTTAAATCGTCTGAGTCTCAAAACTGACTACTTGGATAGATCAAATGCTCCAGTGTAGCTGAAAATATTTTTGTGTGGCTGTTTTAAAAAACTTACAAACCAAAAAAACTTCTTAAAGCAAACAGTGTGACTACACGGTACTCAGGAAGTTTGACAAACATGACCTTTCTCTATCACAATCCCATTTCACAATGCTGGGGTCTGTGTTGGGAGGAGAGCTCCAAGCTTATCTGACATTTCCTTGTGTTATTACGTCAACAGGGTTTTCAATGTGTTGTGTTGACTTGGCTAGAAACTGAGGGCCTGATTCAGTTCCCCTTAAAGTCAGTGAATAGACTCCCGTTGATTTTGGTGGGAGTTCAATATGGTTGTAATATAGAGAGAGTTCTACCAGTCTATGTGACTCCATTTCATAATCTGATTTGTTGAAATCTTGCTTGTAATCTGAACAAAATAAGCAAATATGGGAAGTAATGTAGGAGGTGATAAAGCACTCCGCTAATACACGGACATTTTAACATTTTCAAAGCTAACGTAAATAACCTGCCATTGTTTATTTTCTTAGAAATTCAGTGATATCCATGAAATTTATCCTAAATGCTCTGCTCTTGGAAGACAGTTGTAGATTGTCAGTGTGTCTGACCCTCTCTCTCTCTCTCTCTGATTAAAGGATCACAGTGTGTCTGTCTCACTCTCAGCTCAGCATGTGGGTGAGATCAGGAGATCAATGTGTGTTTGTGTCCCCTTTTCTCTGAGCACAGAACCAGAATGTCTGTGTATGTGCTTTTCTCTCTCTCAGATCACTGTGTGTGTGTGTATGTGCGTGCGTGTGTTTCTTAGCCTTTCTGATCAAGGGAGCGCTGTGTGTGTGTATGTGAGGGAGGGGAAGGGAAGGTATTTGCTTCTCTCTGATCAGTGTGTGTTGTGGCCTCCTCTCTGACTCCGTCTCTCTTGGATCATGGGATTATAGTGTATGTGGCGCTCAGATCACTGGGTCAGAGTGTCCAACTACTGTACATGCTGCCTTCTCCTTTGGTCATCTGTGTGTGTATCTCTGTCCCTTGGAGATGACTACACTATGATCACACAAAGCAGGGTAGAAGCTTTGTGATACTGGGCAGGCATTTCATAGTTTCACTGAAAAAAATCAGCTGTTGTTTCTCTTGTTGAGAGCGTCCATTCTCTTGCTCTGCATTCTATTTGCATATTTATATGTCCAGGGGATGAGTTTGACAGCATCCTCGAAACACACATCTGTTTATTCTGTAAACTAAGAACTGTAAATAAAGTTTAGCATTCCTATTGTAACAAAGTAATTTTTATGCAATAAATTATATTTCCTAGTCTAATAAAAAATGAAATGTGGTTTGCTTCTTTATTCCTGTTTCAATTCCAGGTGGGTTTGGCTCCAGCAGGTCTCATTTCTAGGAAAATTTAATCTTGGTTTCACTGCCCAGCACTCTCTTCCTGCCATCTCTACAGCCCCTTTCCAGCCCGCTACTTGGCAATGGCCTTTCCAACACTCCTTCTATCCATCCCCATCTGCAGTTGTCAGTCACTGCTGGGAGAAGACCTCCTCAGTGCTGTTCCAGCTATTAGATGGAAGGGAGAGTTGGACTGGAACTTAATTGTGGGTGGCCAGTGTGGGCTGGTGAGAGCCTGCTACTCAATATCAGTCCAACTCCCTCACTCACCTTCCCTTTGTGGTTGAAGCTCTGAGAAGCCAGCTTTATCAATCTCCTCATTGTCTCAGATGGGCAAACTGACTTCTTTCAATTCTGGTTCTAGCGTTCCCCTTGCCATCACACACCATAACCAGACCCTGGCCACCTTACCAATCATTCAACACTCAGGTGCATCCCTGCTCCCCATACCTTTTACAAGGTTCAGTGCTTCACTGGAGCCACTTCCACTTTGTTTCCTTGAACTCTCCACCTTGCCCAGGCTGTATTGCACACCAGATTTGACATTGAAGGCATCTGGTTCCCAGCACAGACCTAGCTGGACACAACAGTGCCTTTGAAAAGGGAAATTGCCCATGAAGACCTAGAAAGCAGGGGTTAGCACTGGAACTGGTCAGGATTCTGTTTATTTTTCATCAAAAAATGCCAGTTTATTGAAACCGAAACTGTACATGAAACAGCGTCGGATTTCACAAATTTCCCAACTCAGAAAAAATGTCAGAAAAGTTTTTAAATTGTTGAAGCATTTTCTTTTGACATTTTAAAAATGGGGGAAAAATTCATTTTCTAGTTTGAAAATATTTTTGTCTTGAAATGTAAGCTGCTAATTAGACTGGAAATGTTAAAAAGTTTGAAATCAAAACAAGCCATTTCAAAATTATTGTGAAACATTTTGATTGTCCAGAAAGGAGGGGGGGGGAAGGGTTTGGTTTTGTGAGTGCTTTTGACTTTTTGTCCTGAATCAGGATGGAAAAATATTTCAAACTCTCAAATATTCACAAGAGGGAAAACCGGTAACCAGGAAAACCATTTCTAGTTATCACAAGCTGTGAACTGAGCAGCTTCTCTCCACTTGAGGCCTTGACTGAGTGAATGGCTGATCTTTGATAAGCGGGTCATCTTACCCACAATTCTCACTGTTAAAGAGAAAACCCATCGTCTACCTTCATTTCAGCCCAAAGCAAAATAATATTTTGCTCTTGAACAACATGCCTTCAGCTGAGATGGAGATAGTGCCTCCCTGAGAAGATTGCATCCTAAACCAGCAGGTAAGATGCCGTACCAACTCCCAGACACAGCACTCCAACTAAGCTTTTTCTGTAGGAATATAGTCTCTTGGCAACATTTAGCCTTTTCAACTTCTCCTCCAGCCCAAGGTATATAAGGGACCTGTGTATCCAAGGGGAGGTTTTAGTGGTTATTCCCTGTTGCTCTGTCCTTGCTATCCATAGCCTTTCGGTCATGGAGGAGTAAGTAGGTGACTGTGGGGAGTGTGTTAAACTGTACTTTGGAGTAGAAGTCTCTTCATTTGCCACTAAGTTCTGACCTAAAAAGAGGGAGCTATTCCTAATCTATTTGTATAGAACACTGAACCTTGCGCTTTGGCTGGCTGTGTTCAGGAAGAATTAGCCTCCATGGCTTCAATGCTCTGGATTTTTGCACAGGTTCAACTCGACCAGTGGTAGTACCATAGGAAGTGCTTGTGTAGACAAGACACTGGTGCTCATCAGTGCTTTTCCCACTGGGTCATTTAGACCCCCACTTAGAAGGATTAGATGACACAGTATTTAAAAATGTGGGCAGATGCAGGAACATTGTCTACGTTAGTGCTCCTGATTTTGCTGTCACGCATGGAGGTGAACTAGAGGGAATCTTTGCAAAAAGTCTAGTGTAGACACAGCTCATGGGCCAATATGCTGGTTCATTATTTCACTAACCATTTTAATGCAGCCATCTCAAGGTGGAAAGTGGCAGCTGTTCAACAGTGCAGAGCAACACTATGAATAATTTTGGGCAGGAAGTGAAGGAAGGATTACAGAGGGAGGTTGTGGAACACTGGAGATTATTAAGAACAGGTTAGACAAATAGCTGTCAGGAATGGTGTAAGTATACTTAAGCCTGCCTTAGCATGGGGGCTGGATTAGGTGACCGTTTAAGGTATGTTCCAGCCCTACACTTCTATGATTATGTGGATTAATACTGTATCTGATTGAAGGTAAAAGAGAAGGTGCAGATAGGTAGAAGTTATTTAATGGAACTAAAACGTAACCAGGACATAAAGGCCAACATCCCTGGTGGCTGGCTCTCCACACAGAGTTAGTGCTTTCCCTATAAACTTTTCACATTTCTGAAGGGGAAGAATGAGATTCTTCTGCATATTTTTGTCAGGGGAGAGAACACAGTGAGCTGCAGAAACTCCAAGGAACGCATCCCACATAATATCCTCACAGAACTGCTTGCCCTTTGAAACGTGTGCCCAGTCCAGTGGGCATCATTTCAAATTGCTTATACTCTGTTTCTCCAGGATGCTGCTGGTAAGAGGAGGATTCCTCAATTGGTTAAAGATGCATGCTGCATCCTAGGCTTTCTTTAGGCAGGTACATCAGAGGCTGGATCTTTTTGCTTTCCTCTCCACCTGAGCTGAGAATAGTGTATGTGTCATCTGTGCTCTTACTAAAACTGTCTGGGTGGTAGTGTGTAGGGGGCACATTGATTGTTCTGGGCGCACTGGCCACAAGCAAGTGGTGGTGTGTTTTTCTCAAATAAAGTGCAGTTTTCAGTTTGAAAGATCCCAACCACCAAAGAGAGAGAGAATTGGGGACAGGTGACACCCCCCCGCCCCGCCCCCATTACCTTTACCGTGTCTATCTTGCAAGGATCCATTTTGTGAATAGAGCTGTGGAAGGTTCATCTGGTGGCTGCTGCTTCCGCCTGGAGCCCTTATGCTAACGTTTTGATTAGTATTTAAAAGAAAAAATGCTGGATCCCAAAGCCTTTCAGAGCAACCAAATGCAATGCGTTTTTAAAAACTTTTCAATTTGCATCATTTTATTCTTTCCACGCTATGGTAATGAGATCTGTTCTGCTCCTTGCCTCAAAGTCTTCCTGTTCACTTTAGCCTGTGATTCATTTAAAATCCCACTCCCCCTTCCCTCTCTCCAGATCTTCCTCCTTCTCCTATCCCCTCACTGCCACTAGCCTTCAAGAATATTTAAGTGCATACTTGCTTCTTGTAAACTTCCTCTATTTTTTTTTCTTCTCAGTATCTTATGATGCTTCATAGAAAGGACGGTATGAGAATAAACAGAATGTCCTAATGGGCATCCATTATCTGGAAAGGCACAGGTGCCCTGCTTGCAATGACATAAATGTTCCCTTAGATGGCAACATTGCTCCTCCACCCTGGAGCCAGCGTCTGAAACAACAAGTCTGATGTTTAGTTAGAGGGATGGGAGATGCATCTATTTTTCCATCAGTCTCATATGCTTGATGAAAGGCCAATGTAATAACTAAAACATGGTTATGAAAAATATAGTAAATATGACAAAACGGCCTAATAAGGGATGAATTGATCACCGTTACTACCTGATCAGGCAGGTGCCACACACTGTCGTCTCAAAGGCAAATGCTGAGAACGGTGCTCCCTTTTTCTTCTTTTAAATCAACTCAAACAACCCCAGGTGGCCTGGGGCTGAGCGGGAGAGCTGCTCACATACAGACAGGTGCTTTAGTACCATGCATCTAATTATCCAGGCTTCTGGGGAAGAGGAAAACAATAACTCATACTTTTTAAAACGTCCAGATGTGACCTAAACCAGTTTTTCTAAATATAAGAGTGCCTTGCTTTAAAGGTCTAATGCCCCGGGGGTCTTCCCGGACTAGTGCAGTTTGCCCATTGGAAATCTGGGAATCTCTTTCCAGTAATGTACAGCTCTTGCTTTTAGCACTTAATGCTCATAAAATGTCCAGCTTAAACCTGATGCTGTTTGAGTTCTGTTCATTGCCTGTGTAAGGCTTTGGGACAGTGTGATTTTAGATGGACACCTGACCTGGGAGAGGTGACAGTGTCACCCATGTACATGACCTAAAGTCATGTTAACTGTGTTGAAGGATCAACAGACACACACCTCGTGCCTCCCTTCTCCTCCACCCGCCATTCCCTGCCTTCAGATGGGCTGCGGGTCTTTTGGGGGGGGGGGGGACGAATATGTCAGCCCTCACACTTCCGAGCACGATTGTGTATTGGGTGCCTCCCAGCAGACCAGCTGAGGGTTCTTCTGGCTTCCACCTTGACATCCCCATAGAGAGTCATGTGTGGACCCCTGCTCCAGGAAATCAGGGTGCCCTCTCCTGGGAACTGTTGTTCCTGGAGTTGGGCTGATGACCCCCTCTCCAGCTGCCACATGATAGGTGGTAGCTGCTGGGCCCCCTCCTCCCCGATCACAGGTGGAGAATGACAGTGGCAACCAGCAAGTTCCCCTCAGCCCCAAGTGCTTAACTGAGCACCTGCGCAGCTGGGGCTTCCCTCCACAGAACAAACTGCCCATGATGCAGCCAGTCTGCGCAACGTGCTCCTCAGCTGCACAAATGACATTTCCAAGTCCAATGCCAGGGCTTGAAATGATAAACAAAAGGAGTGATAGTCTTCTGAGCACAACCCACAAACCGAGCTCCACCCACTGGGGATGACAAAATGAGACACCGCTCATAGAAGATATGCAGGTGTACAAATTTGGTTCCATCTGCTCCACTGGCCTTCTCAGACTAGGCTCCCTTTCAATGGGGTCAAACACACTCGTGGGCAATTTGGGTTTGGCTCTCCCTTGGTGGAATCTGGAAGCTTCTCTGGACTCCTTTCTTCTCCTCCTGATTTCTTGGTTCTATGGATCAGTTTGGGGCATGAGGAGAGGAGGGAAAATAGGTGGTATTCTCCCAAATGCCACCCACTCTTGGCACCAAAATGAATCATTCAATAATTCATGCAGATCTCCATAATATGATCCTCCTCTTTCTCCCTTACATGCTTTGTTCAGCAGTGAAATATTTCATGTTGATATCATAATTGGACATCCGAGTTTACACCCCATTGGGATGAAAATGGCTGTTCATTCTTCTCAGAGCTATTATTTCAAGATGTTTGCAAACTCACGTAGACATCACTCCATCAGCTTATACGTAGTTCAGCTTTTTTTTCTTCACAACAATACAGGACAGGGGCTTACCTTTGGAAAAGAAAGCTCAGCTTCTGGACCACAAGATGAGACCCAAAACTGGGGGCTGTATGCACAGGCCCAATAGTTAAGATTGCCCTTGCAATATTCCGTCCCAGTTCCCAAATCACTTTAACCTGGTGCTAGAGCAATTATCACCAGAGCTGAGCGTGAAATCCCATAATACCATACATATGGTGGTGATATCCATATGCTAAACTCTTTTATCACGCACCTTTGACCATTTCACCTGCCTTCTACCCAGACATGCAAAACCCGCAGAAAAAAAAAAAACGCAGAAATTGGGCTTGTTTTTGGCTTAATTGCCTTATGAGTTGCTTGTTGGCTTAGAGCTTGTTGCTTCCTTTTTTTGATGGGCTCCCAGCAAGCAGGGGCAAGGGGCAAAGGGGGGAGAGAGTCGGGGTGCACAGTGGGCCCACCACAGTCGCAGACTGCTCGCCAGAGGGATCTAGGCACATAGAGTGTTGGGGTTCTTAGGGATTGGCTTGTTTTGGCCTTGATTTTTGGCTTATTGTGAAAGTCGGAGTGTTTGTTTACCACGTGAAAGTTGGCAACTGAGCTTCTGCCCACTAATCCATCTTCCTCGGGGTTTAGTGTAAAATCCCAAACTTCTGAGCAGCTTCAAATGGCTGGCTATTAATTTCATTTTATTTGGTACCAAAAATAAATGTTTCCTTCTTGGGCCCTACACAGGCAATACACAGAACTCAAACATGGTCAGGTTTAAGTTGGACAGTTTATGAGTCTTAAGTGCTAAAAGCAAGAGCTTTACACCACTAGAAAGAGGAGATTCCCAGACTTCCAATGGACTAACTGTACTAGCCCTGGAAGACCCCCCAGGACAGTAGACCTTTGAGCAAGGCACACTTACATTTAGAAAATGTGTTTTAGGTCACATCTAGTGGTTTTTAAATGTATGAATTATTGTTTTCCTCTCCCTCAGAAGCCTGGACAATTAGATGCAGGGTGTTCAGGCACCTGCCTGTGGAAGAGCAGGGATTTTTAAAAAGTCCCAGTAAACTTATTTCAATCTCTTTAAAATTATACGTATTTTTCTGTGAAATGTATAGCACATACAGAATAGCCAAACGTGTGATACAAAGGTTTTACAAGCATGAGTTTGGGCTGGCTGCATTACAAATGGCATGACAGCTATGGAGGTTATCCTACAAAAATACCAGTAAAACCTTTGTACCACATCACAGAGCAATGCACATAAGAATGGCCATACTGGGTCAGACCAATCGTCCATCTAGCCCAGTGTTCTGTCTTCCGATGGTGGCCAATGCCAGGTGCTTCAGAGGGAATGAACAGAACATGTAATCATCATGTGATCCATCCTCTGTTGCCCATTCCCCGCTTCTGGCAAAATGTAGTTTCTATTCATTATTAATATTATTTTACTTTTTATTGGCATTGAGGTAGCACCTGGGATTCCCAGGACCCTATTGTACCAGGTAATGTACAAACAGAACAAAAAAAATGTAGTTATGCCCCAAGAATCCTTTAACTGCCCTCCCCTTTTCTTCTTTGCTTAGAGCTGAACAAAGTTTATTCTCCCATTGCCTTCAGTATCTTTTCATTTCTTTTGCCATCTCCAATAGACTTGGGCAAGTCTGGTAGAAAATCCAACAGGACCTCCTCATATAAGTTCTGACCCAAAGTCCACTGAAGCCAATAGAAAGACTCCCTACTCCACTGGGCTTTGGAATGTGGCCACAGCTCCTGGGGAAGGCAAGTGATGGGGCTGGAGGAATAGCTGTAGAAAAAACATGTCACAAGAGTAGGAGAGTCTGCAAAATCTGTCCTGGTCCAACATGTAACTGTATTACTGATGGATGTGTCCAATCTTTTGGCTTTTTAAACACTTTAATGGGTACTATTTACTTGATAGACCATGACAGCTTCAGTTAAATACAGATTTTGTTACCAATACTAATTGTACTGTTTACCCTGGTAGACTGTCATGGTCTCTTGTGCTAATCTGATCAGAGGCACTTTTTAAACAGTGGATTGTTTGACATGATAGACCATAGCAGCTTGGAAATATCAGGCAAATCCTTCTGAGTTGATGGATTACAGACCCAGATAGGCTGTAAGAGCTTTTCGGGTGCTTTCATGGTCTGATATGTCAATGCAGATGAAAATCCCAAGGAAAACTAGGGAGAGAAAGAACAACACCCACAGAGAGTCATTCAGTCTTAGGTACATTCCATTTGGTATGGCACCTCAGGGGTGGCCACATTTCTTTTTCGTTTGCTGGGGAAAAAAATAGAGCCCAGGCTTAATTCTACATCTGGATGACCAAGCCAGTCTGATTTATTTCCCTAAAAGGCTATGAAGAAGGTGGTGCAGTTGTGTTAAGGACAACACACTTGTTTCCAGACGGCTGTGGGTTGTTTAATATATGCTTGCAGTGCTGCTGTGGGTAGCTGAGGTGTCTGCTAGCACCAGCAGGAGAGTGAATTTGTGTGGGAGGGTGGAGGGTGAGAAAACCTGGATTTGTGCTGGAAATGGCCCACCTGTTGATCACTTTAGATAAGCTGTTACCAGCAGGACAGTGGGGTGGGAGGAGGTATTGTTTCATATTCTCTGTGTATATATAAAGTCTGCTGCAGTTTCCACGGTATGCATCTGATGAAGTGAGCTGTAGCTCACGAAAGCTCATGCTCAAATAAATTGGTTAGTCTCTAAGGTGCCACAAGTACTCCTTTTCTTTTTGCGAATACAGACTAACACGGCTGTTCCTCTGAAATCTATTTTGCAGTAATTGTTTTATTTCTGCCAAAAAACAAAAAATACTAGAATTTCTCAAATCTTTCTGCATGTATGCAGTCCGAGTGGAGGGCTCTGCTGTTTCTTTGCCAGTTTTGATGTGGATGGTGACCTTCAAACTCTGTAGACAGGTAGGAAGTGGCAGGAGCCATTTGGACCTAGAGACAAGGCAATCATGTGCAGGCTCCTGTGCTCCTGCAGAGACAGGATACTGAACAAGATGGACAATAGGCCTGATCCAATATGATAATTCCTGTGTTCCTCTCCATCCTTACCTGTTTCCATACAGAGACACTCCCTGCCACTAGGGAAAGGAAGCAAAGTCTCTCCCTGCTCCCTCTTCTTCCCGGCCAAGCCTGAACCAGAGGACATAGAGACAGATTCTCAGCAGGTGTAAACTGATGTAGCTCTATTGAAGTCAAGGAGGATATGGGTCTGATTTTCAGAAGTGCTGCTAAGCACCTGCAAGTCCCACAGTGAAGTCAATGAGAGCTGTAGGTTCCTAGCACCTCCGAAAACCAGACACTTTAGGACTTGTGACAGGGTCGAGCCGGATGGCTACAGGAGAGTAATAGAAGGCAGATATATTAGCCCCAGATTAAGTAGGTCCCTTTTCCCTGGGTAAGGTAACAGGGAAGGTTCCAGAACAATCAGGAACCTTCTGGAGACGGTTAAGACAGACAGGCTGATTAGAACACCTGCAGCCAATCAAGAAGCTGCTAGAATCAATTAAGGCAGGCTAATCAGGGCATCTGAGTTTAAAAAAGGAGCTCACTTCAGTTTGTGATGCGCATGTAAGGAGCTGGGAGCAAGAGGCGCTAGGAGCTGAGAGTGAGAACGCAGACTGTTGGAGGACCGAGGAGTACGAGCATTATCAGACACCAGGAGGAAGGTCCTATGGTGAGGATAAGGTAGGTGTTGGGAGGAGGCCATGGGGAAGTAGCCCAGGGAGTTGTAGCTGTCGCACAGCTGTTCCAGGAGGCACTCTAGACAGCTGCAGTCCACACGGCCCTGGGCTGGAACCCGGAGTAGAGGGCGGGCCCAGGTTCCCCCCAAACCTCCCAACTCCTGGTCAGACAAAGTAGGAGTTGACCTGGACTGTGGGTTCACAAAAACGGCCAAACTGAGGGCTGCCGTGAAGCTCCAAGGAGATCAAATCCGCCAATAAGCGCAAGACCCACCAAGGTAGAGGAGGAACTTTGTCACAAACTGTAAAGGTTACATGTGATGGGCTGCAATTTTTACTTTCAGTCTAGGACTCTGGTAGGAAGGGGAGCAGCAGGGGAGTAGGAATGCACGGGACGAAAGGACAGTGAATTAACATAGGTTCGTTAGCATGAACAGCTGGAATGGTAGTTGGGAGTAGTCTGTATTTAAATTAATTCATTTTTTTAAAAAATGAAGCTAACAATGAGGTAGAGAAGCATTTGGGCATAGATCTTGTTTTGTTTTTTAAAAGGTGGGCAAGCCTTTAATCTCATATATTTTTAAAAGGCTATGATATAAAAAATAGAAAGAGGCCAGTGTTAAAACACATATTTTAAACTATGCACGTATATATGAGGCAAAGGTTAAGCCAAACCTGAAAAGGGTTGTGTTTACTATAAGCAAAAATAGGACTAAAATTAACACAAAAATATTCAGTAAAATCAACCGTTAAAATTATTTTAGAGATTAAAATATAGGAAATGATCAAATTAATACATAAACAGAAAAAAGGGAAAAAATGAGATGTGTGCCTGATCACTTTGGGCCCGACATTGCAAACATTTACAAACATTAGTAAAAGTACTCACCTGTCTTCAGGAGGACTACTCATGCATACAATTAAGTATATGTGTAAGAGCTTTAAAGAATCAGGGCTCTGAGTAGTCCCACTGACTTCATGTGGGCAAAGTCATTCATCTGCTTAAGTCTTTGCAAAATTGTCCCCCTAGACCAGTGTTTCCCAAACTTGTTCCGCCGCTTGTGCGGGGAAAGCCCCTGGCGGGCCGGTTTGTTTACCTGCTGCGTAAGCAGGTTCAGCCGATCGCGGCTTCCATTGGACGCGGTTCGCTGTTCCAGACCAATGGGAGCCGCTGGAAGCTGCAGCCAGGTGAACCGCGGCCAGTGGGAGCTGCGATCCGCCGAAACTGCGGACGCGGCAGGTAAACAAACTGGCCCGCCATGGGCTTTCCCTGCACAAGCGGCGGAACAAGTTCGGGAACTACTGCCCTAGATGATAAACTTTTTGAGGCAGGAACCTTTTCTTCAGTATTTTTTCACTAGCTTGCACAATGGGACTCCAATCTTGACTGGTTTGGCTTTTGAGCATTACCACAAGAAAAGCTAATAATAATAACAATAAATAATGTCTTCAAGCTTTTTTTTTTTTTTTTTTTTTTTACAGCAGTGGGTGATTTCATAAAACTCACAATCCATTTTTCTGGTGAAGCGTGAAAAACAAATGTGATAATGCTACTGTGACAGACTATACCCCTGTGTTTACACCCTACACACTACTGTAATAATGTTTAGACAAGGTATGCCCAGCAGGAACTTGCAGTCCCACTTCCCAGAGCACTGGTGGCACCGCAATCTGAGGCTGCAGGGGAGGGGGACAGCAAGGGAGGGGCCAGGGTCTAGCCTCCCCAGCCAGGAGCTCAAGGGCTGGGCAGGATGGTCCCTGGGGCCGGATGTGGCCCGAGGGCCGTAATTTGCCCACCTCTGGTGTAGTGAGAAAACCTTGCTTTGAATCGAATATAGTTTGTTAAAGTAGGCACCAGTAAGCATTTTATCTTTATTTTTCTTGTAACCATTTATGACTTTTATGCCTCATTACTTATACTCACTTAAAATCTATCTCTTTGTAGTTAATCAACTTGTTTTACTATTTTATCTAATCCAGTGTGTTTAAATTGAAGTGGCTGGATAGCTATTTAAGGGAATAATATGCCTGTTTATTATTTTAAACTAAGGAACGATGGATGTAATATGTTTGTATTGTTCAGAAGTAGGCTGGGCAGTACAGGACATACATTTCTGTGAGAAGTTCTGTGATGGGGGTGTATTGGGGTCACCCTGCAGCATAACTAAGGCTGATAAGAGCCAAGGTGTGGCTGGCTGCAGCACACAGAGATACATAGCTGGGAATGACTTGCATGCTGGAGGCTGTTTGTGAGCTGTCCAGGTTGGAGGCTACAGCAGCAAGACATTGTAAAAGGCACCCCAGGTTAGACGGTAGGGATGACACAGCTCCCCATTAGTCTGGATTGTGCCCCCAGTATGTCATAGCTACCAAGTTACAATGTTATAGCTTTATGATTTTTAGATGTATTTATTGATTTTCAGGTAAATATGCATTCCAGAGATGAAGGCGAAAAGCTCCCTATAAAAAGAGGAGAGAGAGAGAGAAGGAATAAAAAAGATAAATTGTGCTTTTATAACTATTTCTCTTTTTAAATTTTTTTTATTGTGTGCACTTTTATTTGAACTGGTCTTAAGTCAGTGTTAAGGTAGCCCCTCCCTCCCCCACATACTGGCACCACTTCTCATTGGACTCTCATGGGGCACTGTAAAGCCTTCATTCACATCTATAATTGGGGAACACGGCCCATTTGCTTGACAAAAATCAAAGAATTGCCTTAAGTGTCTGGCTTAAATTTAATTTAGAGGTAAATCAGTAACTTTACCAAGAAATATAACTCTCTTATGTGTTCCAGGAAGTGAATAACGAGCAGACTCCTAAACCAGAACAGAATACCTTTTCAGCTCACCAGTGTTTGGTATGTCAGTCTGACAATGAGACTGAACATGGCTTTTTTGGAAACTACAACACAGATTTTTGTAGCTATTCTGCTAGAGCTTATTAATTGCAAATAAAACAGCTGACACATTTAGTTGGTTTTTTTCTGTTCTTGATTTGTTTGTGAGCCAATGTTCCTTTCTGCAAATGTATCCATAAATATACACCAAAAAGCTGGACCAAAAAAAATCAGTCTTTGCAGACTTCACTTTGATTCTTCATAGTGCAGGGTCACTTATGTCACGATATTGTTTCTGTACTGATTGCTAGTTAGATGGCTGAAACTTTAAACAGAAGACCAACAATAAATGGCAAAAAGTGGATAATAACTAGAGACTACTCTTGCATATGCACAAGTATCCTTGTTAACAAATCTTCATTTTGTCCAGCTCTCACTTAACGGGAGTGAGTAAAGACTAGCTGAAATTGCTGAGTTCAAAGACAGAAATTTCAGGAAATGGGGAGCAAGATGGGGGAGGTTCACATTGAGTAAGCTTAAAGATTCTTCTTCAAGTGTTTCCTTTGTTGGCTTTGTGTGTGAGTAGTAACAATAAGTAAAGGCAAGCATGTATATAAATTTTTGCAAGCTCATCTCCATAGAGTGTAAGATCTTTGGGGCAGGGGACTTTCTCATGCTCTGTCTGTATAGTGCTTAGCACACATGAGGCCTCTGGGTGTTAAATAAATAATAATGCGCTCTTCCACAAGCAAGGGGAGAGTTCTGCAGTGGACAATTATCTTTCTGTAGTTCCCAGCTGTGTGGACAGCAAGTGAAATTTGAAAGAAATAAGATGCTTACCCTGAAAGAGGAAGAAGTAGAAAACTGAAGTAGCAGCAGGAAACAATAACTGGAAATAGGGAAGAAAGTAATAGAAGAAAATGGGAATTTTGTTTTTACAAATAATATTTTTACACTTCTACAGTGCCTTTCCTCTTGAATGAGTCCAAAGAGCACTGTATGATGTACAAACCACCAAGGGATCACTTTGTCCACAACCCTGTGGTGGAATGTAGAATTTCAACGGTTGTGAATAAACAACACTGCACAGTTGGTTAGGCCAGAAAGTGACTAATACCCTATCTAAGTGAAATTTCAGGGTATTCAGAGAGGCAGAATGCAATTACACACACTAGAATTTGGTCAGGACATTAAGGTGAACACCACTATGTTTGCACAAAGTATCCCATGCATTTTGATGACAAGCAACCAGAACTCTGGTTTCCCATTTCACCTGTAAGAGGGTGCTTTGGGTGTTCTCTAACATTGGTTCAGTACCAAGGTATCTACCTACTTTTTGTGGTTATAAAGGACCACTATGACTAGCATAGGACAATGCCTAATTTTAAAGGCCAGCACCACAGCGTGTTTTATTTGTGGCACAAAAGCATGTGTTCCCCCAGGGTAGAAACCCTGCAAACAAATATTATGATCCCATGCTTATGAATGACTTTTCAGGGGATAGTCGGTGTCAGGCACCAGATACAAGCATTAAAATACAGAATGGGTAGATACCTTATCTGGGGCTGACTCTGAGGGATGTGTGTCACCTGAGGCTTGTTACACACGGTGTTATTCAGGAATCACTTTTCTGAAATAACTATTCCTGCATAACTCCAGGTGGATGCTCTTATTGCAGGCTGGTTGCACCATGTTCCCATTGGCTTTAATCCAGTAGATTGAACTAAACTGGACAAAACTCAGTCTGCCACGTCCACCCAGGGAGTTATTCAGGAACAAGCACTGTGTTGAATCTAGATTCACAATCTACCTTAATCCGAATTGCCTTTCAAGGGTAGACCCCAAGGGGCAATGAGCCCCCCCAGTTTTTAAATAGCGTTGTCCGCTGGCCCCCTCCCCCAACTACGCCCATGTTAAAAGTGGGGGGCATGGCCCAGTGCTGGCTCCCTCCTCCCCCGGTTTCGGCGCCGGTGGCCCCCACTTCGCCGCTGCGGCCTGTCTGCCCGCGGGGCCGGGCACGCCAAGAGGAAGGAAGGCCGGCCCAGAGCCAGCCAGCCAGCCAGCCTGCCTGCGAGCCCGCCCCGGGGCAGGGCCCAGCGCCGCATCCCCCGGCCGGGGCGGTGCTGGAGGCCGGGCCTGGGAAGCACGGCCGGGCAGGGGGCGGGCTGGGAGGCGTAGACCCGGCGCGGTGGAGCCGAGCCGGGCCAGGCCCCGCTGGAAACCCCGGTCTCGGAGTCGTTGCTGCCCCGAGCGGGGCTGGAGCCTCACAGCGGCAACAGTGAGTGGCTGCTGCCGGTGGCTTCCCTGGGGCCGCCGGGGACCCTGCCCCGCCGCCCCGCCTCCCCGCTCTCCCTCCCCGCTGCGGCGCCCGGTTCTCGCTGCCGGCCGGTGCGGTTGTCCCTGGCTGCCGGGCGCCGCGGGCAGGAGCCGGGCTGAACGCGGGGGGGGGGGGGGGCGCAAGTTTGGCGGACAGGCTCAGGGCTGAAAGCAACGTTCGTCGAGCTGAGCAGGCCTCGGCCCCACGCAAGGCGGCTGCTGGAGCTGGCGCGGGGCCGGGGCGGGGGGGGGGGGCAGCCCTAGGGGCTGTTTGCCTTGTGGCGACCGGCGAGGAGCGGTGCCAAACGGGGCCTGGGTCTGTTGAAGGGCTTGGGACTGAAGAGCTATGCCGCACAAAGGCGACTGCAATGCTAAGGTCTGGTCTACATTACTGCCGTACATTGGTGTGATGACATCGCTCAGGGGTGTGAAAAATCCACCCTCCTGAGCATCGTAGTTATACCGACCTCACCTCCTGTGTAGACAGCGCTGTGTCGGTGGGAGAGCGTCTCCCACCTCCATAGCTACAGCCTCTCGGGGAGGTGGATTAACTGTGCTGATGGGAGAGTTCTCTCCGGTCAGTGTAGGAGCGCCTTCATTAAAGCGCTACAGGTACATCAGTGCGGATGCAGCGTTTTAAGTGTAGGATTGCCCTAAGCTACTTTCTTTATCTTTCACTTAAAATGGCCCATTAGATTTCATTTTGAACTTGGTGTAAGAATAGATAGGCACAGGCTGATACTTTCCTTGTGTAGGGCATGAAAGATGTTTGAGTTACTGTTCTGTGTGATGAGGGTTTATGATGGAAACACTGATGTTAAAGCAATGGGCGTTAAAGCATTGACATTAAAGTAATTATTTATTGGGGCCCCACCCCATTAGAATAAGTACAGTGTTGTACAATCAGACATGCCCCACATACTGCAGTGGGTAGACCTGTCTGACTGCATGACAGTTCGTTAGATACTTCTGTTTGCAGTTAGTGTCATTGGCCCAGTGCTTTTTGTGACTTCTTTTAGCTCTAGGAGGGATCCATCTGCTGTTGTGCCAGTGAGCAGAGCATCGTGCCTGTAGCCCCTCGTGCACTGCATCATATCGCTCAGTGTCTCATCTCATTCTTTGCCCCCTTGTTTCCATCATCATCTCACCCTACGTTAAACTCTTCTCGGTCATGGTGTCTCCATCTTTCATTGTAGCTCCTGTTCATTGTGTGTGGTCAGTGACTATGTCTCCTCTGTTTCATACTACCTGACTCTGGAATAACATCTCTGTTCTTTGCAAGCAGTGTACAAACTAACCCATTAATCCTCAACATCCCTGTGAGGTACGTTTCCCCACTGTATGGGTGGGGAAATGAACACAGAAATCAAGTGTTTTGCCCAACGCCACTCAGTGAATTTATTGTTGGCTAAACTAAACTGGGATTAGTACTCAGGTGTTCCCAATTCCTAGTCTCATCCTGCTTTCTCTTTGGACCACACTCTTTGGACCTCTTTCTCTATGGGCTGAAAGAGAAACTATCTTCCTCTACAAGCTAACAGGAAATGCGTGCCTTGTGTTTCTTGGCTTCCTGAGATATTTCATCCAGCTGGCATATAATTTATGATTACTTTGATCATACACAATAATCTCTCTCTTTTTTTGCTTTACCCTGGAAGTGGCTGTTGATTTGGAAGATGGAGATGACAGATTTCAGCCCAGTGCTAACTCCGCATACAAACCAGTGAATACCTCTTTCCAAGAAGAAGAGCCTCTGATTGAGGAGCCGGTGGGGAACAGATACAGTCTGCAAAAGCCTAAGGATCACTTAAATGGTGCCTATGTTATTTTCTTCATCCTGGGTATTGGCTCTCTGTTGCCTTGGAACTTTTTTATCACAGCAAAACAATACTGGATATATAAACTTCAGAACTGCTCCAATCAGCAGGATCCAAATGGACATGGAGTCTCTGATCTCCGTGTGAGTATGATGGGTTCCCACTTAATGTCAGTGTGTTAGCTCTTGTGTCAGCCACTAAGCCCAATGCGTCTGGGTTCTCTGTTCATCTTAGCAATGGTTAATGGGAATACTAGGCACCGGGATCGAGGCAGCTGAATTCTGATTTCATATTGTTTAAACAGCAGTGGTGTTCTCTAAAATGGGCGTGTTAGTCACTCAGAACGAGAGAGTGACAATAACTGTTCTGTAACTAAAGGTTGGAACTACCTATCATTATAAACTTGATTTCTTCCCCTCCATCCCCTTGGCACTTCTGAAAAAAAGAAACAAATCCCTCTGAAGTTTTACATGCTGTACCTCTTGGGATAGAGAGGTTGTTGTTGTTTGTTTTTTAATTTGCTATAAACGTAACTTTCAAAACCTCTTTTTATTTTAGAACTTTTACCTGAAGTTCACTTAGGATTTTTTCCTCCTACTTTAAAAGTAATTTTTTGTTTCTTATTCAAGGAATCTATCTCCAATTTTGGCCTACGAATTTAATATGTTTTGACTTTTTCATATATTTTTGTAAATTTTAAGGTGAAGTTAAGGTTGGGAATGTGGTGTAATTCTGATGAGAAAAGAGTTAATGAGAGACAGATCTATATGATATTGGAAAACTCTGGATTTCGTAACTATTCCTTTTCAGACCACCCTTTTTAAAAAAAAAATTATTAAGGTTAGAATTTTTGTAAAGTGAGTCTAATACTATTTTGGGGTTTTAGCTGGATTCAGATAAAATACACTTTTAGCCTTTACTCTTTTTTAGCTATGCCTTTCATTCACAAATATGTTTTAATTTAAACAGAGTTGATTGTGTGCTTCAGCTTCAGTGCAAAAGCTCACATCATAAATTCTAATAGGCAGTGATTGTTGTTGGATCTGGAGTTATTCACTACATTGCTCCATTTCCTCCTAAAAGTGAACTTTCATTTCTCTTCTCCTGTAATTTCACTGTGTGTTGCTTTCCAAAAGACAGTTCAGCATAGAAACAATTAAATATAGAACTGGAGGACACTACTTTAGCAATAGTCATGTTCAAAGTTAGGTGCATAGGTCAGACAGGACCTAATAATGCAGTGTTCAGCTACCATTATTTGTTGCTGTACATGGGTCCTACTGAATGGTTGCTGCATCTGTGGACGGTTGCCTTATGGAAACATGCGCGCGCACCACTCCTGTCCAGAAACCAATTTTCATAAATGGTTTCAAAGTGTAAAATAGAAGTTTTCTGGCCAGTCTGTTAGGTTACAAAATACTACCAAAAGGTATGTGTGGAAAAAGAACTCTTGCAGCTGGTGGACTGTAACAAAAAAAGTAAAAATAATTCTTAGTTGTGTGAGGAGACATGGTGGATTATAGAGTTAACTTCCTGCTCTTTTTAAATTCCAGAATCAGGAATGCTGGTGACAGTCTCTTTCCTGATTAGGATGTCACCACAAAATAATGGCACATAAAAGTTGGGAGTATATCTCTCCGATTCACTGTCCGGGGGGGGGATTCCTTTGAACTGGACAGTTTCTTTTCAATGTAGCAAAATCTTTTTGTATGTTGTATTCAGAAATCCAAGGCCAGCTGGCCTTCCTCAGATCAACTTCATCAGATAAAGTTACCATCTGTTTGGGCTGCAGTTTGGAGCAGGATTGCTGCTGCACTATGTAGCTTCTGGCCGTGTTCAGAATAGATACTTTATAGTCAGTTTGGCTATATCAAATGCTTCACCATGCACAGGGAAGACGGGAGGCACATGGTGTCTGTCTGCTTTGCCAGAGACCAGATAAGTACTAACATGGCCCTCTAAAGAAGCGTTGTGCTGTTTTCGGCATCTTCCCCCTGTGCACCTAGTGATGAAGCACGTACCTTAGAGGCAAAGGGAATCATGACAGCAGGACTTTGTAAATGACAATTATAGCTGAATTTCTATGACACTAAGCCTATTCCAGGTCCCGTTGTTTACAATTCTGCAGGCCAACTTATGATGCAGTACAGCTTTTTTCCAAGTGCTGGCAGTTGTGTACCTGCTCCCATGTAGTACCTGCTATGGCATTAAGCCTCTGGCTTTTGGCATGTAAGATGAGAAACTTGTCACCTCTCGATTCATGGTCCAAACCTTCAAAAGCAAACTTGCCATTGGAAGAAGTGGTTTTGTGTTTTACATTGCATTTTTCTTCTCTTTTCATTGCTGCTGGATTCTTGAGTTCCCTGCAAGAGGTGCTACTCTGATGCCTCTATCTGAAAGCTCCTGTGGGTGAACACAAATACACCTGGTATCACAAGCATCTGCAGTCAGATCATTTCTTTACACTAAAAATAATTCATGCCAATTCTGTTTCTGAGTGTTGCTTTCCAAAGTCAATGTTGGCAAGAGAAGCTTCCCTGAGACACAACAATCCTGACAATCTGAAAGTCTTCGTAACCCACTTAAGCAGTTCAGCTTGTAATGGCTTGGGAACTCTTAGCCTGGATGTATTCTGCTGCTCCTTGGTTTCTTCAAGTAGAAAACACATTTCTGTCTACTCCCGTTAGTATTTCCATCAATCACTAAATGTCCTTTTATCATAATGATTTATATGACTTCCATCCCAAAGGGTCACAAACCACTGCCTAAATTTAGCAAACTCATGTAAAAAATTATACATGGATCACCTCACTAACTGCTCAAAGGTAGCAACCTCTAGTTTGAACCATAATTATTTAACAGTGCACAGGAACTCTATGTGACAGTTCAGAGCAGGAAGTGTATATTACCTTTCTAAGGAATTTAGTTGGGTAGAATATAACTTGAGCCTGAAATTTGACCAGGGCACTGAGGGTTAACATTCCCATGGCTTTTAACTCTAGTCCAGTGGTGCTCAAACTTCATTGCACCTTCTGACAACAAAAATTACTACATGACCCCAGGAGGAAGACTGAGCCTGCCCAAGCTCCTTCCTCTTATTGTTTGTTGCACTTCATTTTAAATTAGGTCCTGATTCTGCAATCTGATCTATGTGGCCACAGTCCCATTGACTTCATTGGGATTCAATGTAGGAATAAGCTTACTGTATTCAGAAACAAAAAAGACCTATTTGTGTCATGCTTTATTTTCCCACAATAGTACCCTTATTCATTCATTTGGTCATTTTAAAACACCCTAAGCCTGCTTCTTAGTGGCAGGGAAGTGTTGGGAAAGAGAGAACACTGTCATTTTTAAGTAATGAGAGGCATTTGGTTACAGTGGTTGTGAGGGCCATAGAAGTATCCAGATAGTTAGGAAGATCGGGGGATGTCTATGTAAATCAGATTGCAGGATCAGGGCCTTGGACTGTAAACTCTGAGACAGGGGCTGAGACTTCCTATGCAGTTGCACAGCGCCTAGCACCAACTGGCAGATATATTAGCCTGCATTTGCCCAAATGAAATCCCATTTTGTTATCTTCTGCCCATGTTTCTAATCTAAAGCCTCCTTTCTAATCTCTCTCCTCAGTAGTATTCACAACATCTCCCAACTTGGTGTTATCTGTGAATTTCATTAACATGCTGTTTACTCTTGTCTTGCAGTGCATTAATCAAGATGTTAAAAAAAGATCTGATGTAATATGATCACTACGGTGGCACTCTATATACCTCCCCCCAGCTTATCACATTGCCAATTATTATTAATCTTTGATTATGGTCACTTAGCCAGTTTTCATTCCACATGAGAATTCCTATCCAAGCCAGTTTTAATTAATTTTTCAAGTAAAAAAATATAGCTATATGTTGTGTCTACCTTCCCTCCTTTGCGCTGGAGTTTAGTATTGTGCTGCCGCATGAGGCCCTCGCACACTCCTATCACTTGGCAAGAGAAGAAATGGATTGAGTAGATGGGGCATTTCAGAAAGTCGATGCTAGGACTTCCCCAAAGGAGAAAAAATGCATTCTGTATTTGTGGCATGGCTCAGAACTTTTCAGCTGAACATTTGTGAGTTCATTTTGGGATACACACCCTTCCCTACTGCCTGTCTTCTCATTTTGGGTGGGTTAGGACAGTGGTTTTCAACCAGGGATACGTATACTTCTGGGAGGTATGCAGAGATCTTCCAGGGGATATGTCAGCTCATCTATTCTCAACCTGGGGGTCGCAAACCTGAGGGCGGGGGGTGGGGGTGGAGTCACAAGTGCATGGCCAGTGTTAGGGGGTGGCAAACAGGGCAATTGCTATGGGGCCCCCACAAAGCTAAGTTATGTGGTTCAGCCCCAGGTGACAAGGCTCGGACTTCAGACTCCTGAAAGGGGTACAGTAGTCTGGAAAGGCTGAGAACCACTGGGTTAGGATTTCTCTCAAACTGTTTGGTCTTCTTCCCTACTTTTAAGGGAAGGCTCATCCCTAGAGCGCTATTGATTAACTAGTGTCTTTTAGTCTTAACTGGAATTATCTTTCTCTCTTTTATACATTTAGTACTCATGAAAAGTGTTATCTTGCCAAGCTTGAAGCCTCTACTTACTCAGACACCAGCTATAGCGAAGGCAGGAGCAGTAGAAGCTTTCCCTAGTCTGTTCCCCACCCATAAGATCATATCTTTACCCCTGATTTGGAGGGAAGGGAATGAGAGGGTAATGCAGTCACCATATCCATCTGATCCTTGATCTCCCTGCCAATGAAAGAGTAGTTGCATTTTTTCTGAAGTGGACCTACATCCACTAGGAAATGACAGAAATCCCCAACTTATTACCTAGGCCTCTAAATATCCTGAAGTGGAGTCTCGTCATTTTTCCTTACGTGGCTTTGGGAAGGGGAAATTGTATCAGTGCTTATGCAGTAGTCAGCCCGTGGCATTGTTAGCCGACGGCCAAGGATGTTTGGTGAGGTGCCAGCTATGCCCGTTTATACCATCCGTGACTTTAACTGCTAGGACGCACTGTCCCTTCGCGGCGGGCAGCCCGGGCTAGGCTGACGGATGCCCCAATGGCAGCACTAAGAGTCTCTCCACACCCGTGACTTTAACTGCTAGAGCCCAGAGCTCCTTTGCAGCGGGCAGCCAGGATTGACTGACAGGTGCCCCAAGAGTTTGCCCCGTGGAGGCGGCACAACTCAACGCTAGGCTCTTAGTACTCTCACCTAATGGCCAGGCTTTAGAGCCAAAACGGCTGAGGTTCTTTAATTGTGTTGGCTGCTTTACAGTAAACCAGAGAAAACAAGTCAGGCTTATGCATAAATGGTTACCAAAATTTATTAAGCTAGATTCTAATCATGTGGTTACAAAATTGCTAGTGCCTACTTATTTAAATGTAGAGATGTTACACACACAAACAAGTTACAAAACTGAAGCCACAATCCCAAAGAAAGAAAACAAAGTATAGAGCTCTATTTCAAAATATGTGTACACTAAAGATAGGAGATCAGGTGTGGGTGCTTCTTACCCTCCTTGCATCTCTCGATTCCAGCGGTGCCAAGCCAGGATCGGTCACTCAATTCCGCGGAAAGACGAATAAGGGACAAGGCTTAGGGACCCTCTTAGCTGCAGAAGCCTTGGGAGGCTGTCACTTATCTGACCAGCAGATAGATAGTGAAAAGCACTCAAAAATCATGGTGCTGTAGGTCCCCTACTTATACCTCTGTACTCCTTTATTCTCTTTCTCCTTTCTTATGCCAAATTGAGGCTGGTCTGTCTGGGTGACGCCAGCTTTCGCAAGAGTAGTTTACACTTGCAAGGGAGAGAAACAATAAGTTTCGACTACTGGACATTTTTTATCAGGGTAAATATTTTCCCACCTAGGATGTTGGTGTGTGTGCATCACGCTATTTAGTAGGGGCTAAGAGCCATGTCTGTCACAGGGCCTCTGCCTGCTGTGAGCTTAATCGTTGTATCTGTTCCCAGAGGCACATTGTAGCAGCACACCTGTGCTTTCACAGCTTCAAAGGCTGTGCTGGAATATATGTTAAGTGCCCTGTTCCGGCTTCCTCCTGTGTTTCCAGCAATGCTGGTCTGAGTGGGGGGGAGGGGGGGGGCCTGGCTGTCTGGCTACAGGCATTCACAGCTTCTCCAATAGAGTCCTCTGCTGATGCCTTCTTGCCCCCAGAAGATGCTGATGCTATGAATTCTCGTGGTAAGGCATTCTCATGGAGAGCAGGGATGGAAGGAGAAGCTGAGAGAGGAAATAAAATCACCTTTGGCTTCTTTATAGGTATCGATTAATTGGAAATGTAAAGAAAGTAATTCGTCAGAATGAGGAAATGGCCTTATGTTTTCTTCTTCCTGAAAACTGTTACCCAGCACTTTTAAGGACCAGAGCATTCTTAATTGAAGGGCACAGCCCACTATTTAGCTTGAAGATCATGTTTTTTGTTTCGTACTTACTTTGTTCTTCATATAGGAAATATTGGGTTCCTTCCTCACTCCTGTGTATTCCCTGGTGCAGAAATGAACCTGGTTTTGTTTTGTTTACTTCCTTGATGATGCACCAATATCAGAATTTATATCCTACATTGTGGGGGTCAGAGGTTTTAGTTAACTTGCTGCAGAAGCAATGGGATGCTTAATGCCATTGGGATTCACAAGAACATGAAAAAAAGAAAGTCAATTTGTATAATTTCTTTGCAGTGGAGAGATGGGTTCCCAAGCCTTCACATCACAAAGTTGTGCTGCTTCATCACCATGTGTTGGAAATTGAGTCCATTCAAAAATGAATTTCAGACTCACTCCACATTCTGCATTTGTGGAACATGACACTGACATTGAGAATTGTGAGGACAGTCAGCTCTTAGGTCTTCATCCTCCAAATTAATTTCAGTATTTAAGTCTATAATCTAAATTTAATTTCCAGAAAAACAAATGCCTTTCTTCGTTTTGTAAAGCCATTGTACTGAAATGACTTAACATGTTCACACCAGAATAGCAACATTTTTCTCCCTTTCATTCTGTGAACCCATGGGTGCTTGGACACTGTGGGATTAGTGCTATAGATATGCCTATAAGTAAATAAATTAATGTTCAGTCATTTGCAGCTGGCTTTCCTCTGATTCACCCCAGAATACTTTGCGCTAGTCCTTGCAGCACTTCAGGAAATAGTGCAGCAATTATGGGGAGTTCTTATGGTGTCTGAGGAGGACCAGTTGCAAAGAGGCTGAGCAAATCCATCTCAGCAGATGCCTGTGCTTAAGGAATGGGAGCAAGTTTGCCACTCACCAATGATGGCTAGCAACCTCTTAGGTGTTACAACCTATGTGCTGAGAAGTGGAGCTGAGCTTTGAAAATAGTAGAAAAGACTCCAACCAGTTCTCATGGAAATCTAGCTCTTGCCAGTTTGACTAATTTAATTTTGGTTTTAAGTCCCTGTGTGGTAATTGTTTCGGTTCCTAAAGCTCCTTAAATAACAAACCTTGGGGATCAGAGTGAAGTGCTATGTCATGGTTTATTAGAAGCTCATGGGTGACTAACTCATTCATGTGGGTGTGGATATTTAAGCAAACAGAAATAACTAGGGTCTGATGGTTGCAATACAGTTGCTGATGGCTTGATATTTGCCTGGAAAACCTTCCTCTCTGCTGCATTCAACCACACCAGACTGCAGGAGCATCGAATTCAAACAAGGAAATGGATTTTCTTTTTGAACACGAGTGAGATTTTCAAAACCTCCTAAGTGAATTTGGAGCACAAATTCCCTTTATTCATACACCTAAATCATTTGCCCCCTTGATAAGCAACTGGATTTGTGCTCCTTAGTCACTTTTGAAAATCCCACTCTGAGTGAATTTTGTTAACTGTGAAAAGGTGGTGGCTTGCTAGACCTGAAGGATGAAATCCTCTATCTACAGAATAAATACAGCATAGTCGGCAACAATGCAGGCTTCCAGTATCCCACCTTGTGCTGTCCTCATGACTTGGAGGAGATATCTCTAGGTGTGGAAGGGGTAGTCCAGTCTCCGTGCCCATTCTATTCTTGTGTGTCTGCTGAGACTGTAAATGGTGCAAAATATGGTTGCCAGTCCTTGTTGACTATGGAACTAGATTGAGACCATAAAATCTGCCCTACCAAGCCACCAACCATCCTCAGATAGTAGTAGCCTTTGGCTACTACCAATCTACAGCCCTGGAACCTTAATATCCCACCTCTCTTGCAGGAAGGATGTGCCTTTTTACAACTGTCAGGGAGGAATCCCCCTTCTGGACATTTGGGCCAACGTTTTCAAAACTTGGGTGCCTAACGTTAGGCTGCTAAATTTGTATGCAGGCACCTAAACAAATGGGCTGATTTTCAAAAGCACTGAGAATCCAACGATTCCTATAGTTGTCATTTGGGCATCAGTAAGAAAATCTTGGCCATTGAATTTTAAGGTACCAAGATTATGGGCTGGAGTCAAGCCGGTAACCCAGAGATAAAAGGCTCTGTTTGGAATTTAGTGTAAAATATGATTAATTACACTGACTTCCATCTGAGGATTTCAAAGTACTGTGGAAACCTAAATTAAGCCTTACAACATGCCTGAGAGAGAAGGGAGTATTGTTTTATAGGTGGAGGGACTATGGCACAGAGAGGTTACCTAATTTGCTCAGGAAGTCAGTGGAAAAGATGGGAGGAGAACCCAAGTTTTGTTGACTCCCAGTCTTGTGCTTTAGTCTGAGGACCATCGTTGCTTTTTATTAGGATGCTCATTTCTGTATGTCATATTTGAAAGGAGTCTGGTTCTGGTCACTAGGGGCATGAATCCTCCTGTCAGGCAAGTGGCATGGTGTTGACTCCCTTGCTGCAGGGTTTTCCAGTGTTGCCTGCTTTGGAGCTGATACTACCCAGGCTTTTGGGGTAGGAGTAGTGTGCTACTCCTGCAGAGTCATCAGAAGCACAACTCTGCTATAGAAAGATGAGTTTACAACTGCAGACTATTCTTGGCTCCAACCTGCTTGCTGCTGCTAATTTCATGCCCTGTGATCCAGGTAACGCTCTAGTGCCTTGAGCTGCCACCCTGGGCCTGAATTGCTTTTCTAGCTCAGCAGGAGCCAGCTGCCTCTGCTGCCGAGTTTAGGCTGTAGCTGAATAAAAACTACTTTGCAGAAGCATTTTGGCAGCACAGAGCAGAGTCTGCTGAAGCTAGTGACTAATTTGCTACTTTGTTTTGTTTTAAAGTAGCCAGTATGCTGTTTGAATAACATCACACATATGCAGAGATCACAGTATTGTGTTTGCTATAATTAATATTGGTCATCCTCTCCATTATAAACCTCAGTTCTCATAGATTTTAGAATGTGCTGGCAATTGAATTCCTTCTGGGTTGATGTGTACTATATAGGAGATTGGAGAAAAGTTCCTCCACCCCACCCCCCCCCTTTTATAAATGTGATTGAAATCAGCCCAGCTGGCTGCTTGGCATTCACATTTTGCTTTGAAGAGGAAAAAGCTTGTTTTGTGCTGCATACGTAGTCATTGCGTCATAGAATGGAGAGGTGACAGCCCTCCCCTCCCGCCCCGTTCTGGTGACACCATGACTGGAATATTGTATTGGGCTCAGATGTAGACAAACTGAGGGAAGCTCAGAGAAGAGAAACATATATATGGAGCTAACCAGGAAACAGTAAGAACTAATTTTATACAGTGTAGCTAAACTAGAAAGCTGGGCAGGGGTGGAGGGACAGAACAGAAGTCTACAGATATGTGAAGAATATAAACACCAATGCTGGGGGAAGGCTTATTTAAGAGTAGAAGCAATCATGACATTTAGAAAAGGAAAATATTAGGCTGAATTCTGGGGCATAGAAGATGGTTATTAAATTTTGCTGTCGGGAAATTGTCTGGGAAATAGTCTTCTATGGAAAGTCATGGAAGATCCATTCCTGAAGATATTTAACACGAGGCTGGTCAGGGTACTAGCAAATGTTCTGTGAGGTACCATCCTCGTCCTTGGCGCATGTAATGCTGTAGATCTTTTCTTCTCTAACTTCTGTGATGCTATAGTTTATTATAAGGAGGACTTGTGGCACCTTAGAGACTAACAAATTTATTTGAGCATAAGCTTTTGTGAGCTACAGCTCACTTAATCGGATGCATCCAATGAAGTGAGCTGTAGCTCACAAAAGCTTTTGCTCAAATAAATTTGTTAGTCTCTAAGGTGCCACAAGTTCTCCTTTTTGCAAATACAGACTAACATGGCTGCTACTCTGAAACCTATAGTTTATTATAGTATATTATGTTTTAAATTAACACAGTCAACAATTAGGTTAATAACCCCTTAGATTATTCAAAGTGAAAGAATTTGAAGAATTCAATGCACAGTACTTGGTAGTGTTTGTACTCTGCTTTATGCACTTTTTTGGCATGGATGCTAGCAATCAAATTTCTTTTACTATCAGGTTTTTAGGGCCTTGAACAGCACAATCTGGCCCTTAGATGCTTTTGAAAATTTTACTCCACAGCACTAAGTCAATGGCACTTAAGATCCTAAGTCACTTAGGCACTTTGAAAATGTTACCGTGTGTGTGTAAAACAGATGAGCGCTTCCCTACAGTGTTGAAATCCAGCTACTTTAATTGGATTTTCTAAAATGTGGAAACATTTCTACTGGTCAAAAGTTTAATAAAGGCTTGTTTTCACAAAACTGAATATGAGAATGATCATTATGATGATAGCATCCCTTTAAAAAAATCCACAAATAAAGCTAAATTTTAACAATTAAGTTTACATTTTTCTTGTAATTGTACTCTCTTGTACCACATCCCATTTCCCACAGCTTTGTGTTTGGAGTCTGTTCATTCATACTACAGCTATAGTAGATTCATGTATTTGTGTCTTGCTCTCTGTGTGAAATCGTAAGCAGTGATTATTAGGTTCTTTGCTGCTTACAGTAAAACTCTTTATGGGAAAAAGTAAATGAACATGCACATAAATTGAGTAAAAGACGATGGTTCAAACTCACAGAAATAAGGAGCATTTCAGGTAAAGGGAAAATATGCCAAGTACCTTCTAATTCTTGGCCACCATATGACACCATCTCTGTACATAGGTGACAAAGAATTATATAACCATTTCCACTTTCTGTATATACTTCTCCGTATGATGACCTACACATAAGACTGTCTATTAGCAGAGATGGCAAAGCTGTCAAAATAAAACAATTCTGCACCCTAAAAAAGGGGAAAGTAATGAATATTTTAACAGCATAATAACATACCATAGCTCAGTGGTTTGAGCATTGGCCTGCTAAACCCAGGGTTGTGAGTTCAATCCTTGAGGGGGCCATTTAGAGATCTGGGGCAAAAACTGGGGATTGGTCCTGCTTTGAGCAGGGGGTTGGACTAGATGACCTCCTGAGGTCCCTTCCAACTCTGATATTCTATGATTCTATGATTCTATATAAAATGAATTCAAAATATAAATACTGATGTGTCATGTTGGCACAAAAATCATTGCCTTCATTGTTGTCATTGCTTTCTGTGTCTCTTCTCATTGATATTGTTGCCTGGTATGACCTCTGTATGTCAGACTTGAAAATATTGACCTAAATGTCAGCCAAGTTACTCAGGGCATATCTGCACCAAAAACTTAAGTCAACCTGTATTAGGTCGACTTACAGCCACCACAGTAATTACTGCAGTGGTTCATGTTCACACTACCCTCCTTTGGTTGTTGGTGAGTGTCCTCACCAAGAGCGCTTCCACTGGCCTCAGAGGGGGAATGTGGGGAGCCGAGAGCCCAGGCTGCCTCTGTGTAATGTAGATGAGGTGTTAGGGCGTGAGCAAATACAGTAAAGGTACATTTGAGTCTGAGTCTTTGGCCCTTTCACATAGAGTACGTGTGTGTGGTGTGTTCTACATGCCTTCTTGCTAGCTGCAGACGCTTTGTGTTACAGGGTATGTCTTCTGCCGGGCCTAAATAACTGTGGATAGAGAGGGAAGAAACAGGTTGGTTTGATCATTACAAACTTTCAGTTTAGTTATTTAACAATAATGCTTTTCTATAGTACTTCCATATAAACGAATCCTCCAACACACCTGTGAGTCAAGTAAGCGTCATTATTCCCATTTGATAGGTGGGAAAACTGAGGCAAAGTGGATAAAGGATTTGCCCAAGGCCAAAGACATCAGAGGATTAGAAACTCTACAGATTGTGGCTACCAGTCATGTGCTCCAGACAACAGGCCTCATTCGCATCAGTGTTCCTTATTTATTCCCTCATTTGCGTCAGTGTTTGTGACAGGAAGGAAGGTAGGTCCAGTGGTTAGTCTAGGACTAAGGATACCCACTTAGTCTCTCTGTGTCTCAGTTCTCCATCTATAAAATAGGGCTAACAGCACTTCCCTACTCACAGGGATGTTGTGGGGATAAATATATTAAAGATGGTAAGGTGCTATGGTAATGGGGGCCACATATGTAGCTGAGATAAATGTCAGATTAGTTCTGAGCTGGGCATGTGGGCTCTCCATGGAGGCCAGTGTGAATAGGTGCAGTGCTGTTGAAAGAGACAATCTTTTGATAGATGGCAACCAGCATTCTTTTGGGGATAGAACCAAAGGGGTACATCTATGACACACTTTAGTTTTTGGGTGAAGATACTTCTTAAACATTCAAGGTTTTAAAAAATGAAGGAATCCCAAGAAAAGGCATCCACTGCTCTTAGGAGAAGGGGGAGAAGGAATGGAAAGTTGAAATTAATTGGGGTCTTGTGTCTGTTTCCACATACTCTTCATTCTGCCTTGAGAATTCTTGCAGTGGAAGTTCAAAGGTCTCCAATTAAAAGATTCATTTTCTTTCCTGTCCACCTTGTCCTTGCCCCCGTCCCCACTGCCGGCAGATAATACAATCCCAGATTAATAGCTGCTAATTCTCATGGATGTGAAAATATACTAGACTATAGACAAGGCTGGCCTGAAACACAAAGTGACCTCTGGCAGCCCAGCGTATAATAACAGCTCTATAAATTGCTCCATACCATAGCTTTGTAGTATTAGCAGGGGAATTGGGGTGGGAGGAAAGTACTTATTGTCCAGGGTTGGATAAAATCAATGATTTAAAAGAAAAAATTAAAAATACACATTTTTAATTTAAATTAAATACAGATTTTTTTTAAATTATTTAAAATTAAATTTGAAGTGATAACAACCTAAGTTAAGCCTACGATCTATTAAAATAATTTATATTAAAAACAAAAAATAATATTAAGCGGTATTATATTTGCTACCAAGTTTTAAAGAAAATCACAGCACTGAAGTGGTGGTGTTACCCGGGGTTCTTTCAACCCAAAGCTCCTGGTAACTTTTACTCTGTGCGAGGTGGTGTCAGGAAATAAATCAGGGGAGACACGGCCATCCAACCAACAGATGGCTGGCACAAACCGGACAACACAAGAGTGCTTTCACTTAAAGCTAAACTTTACTTAGTCTCGAGCACTTATACACCTCCGCAACAGGTTAGTAAAACACCCCCAACCCTCGATAATTACCGAAGCTGAGTGTGGCTCTCAAGTGACATAGCAGCAGCGTGTCTGCTGGTGGGGAACACAAGATGCATCCAGAGGGAGAGTCCAGTCCCGAAGAGTCCCACTACCTCTAACTTTTCCCCCTTATTTATACATTAGTAATAGAATGACATGTCCCTTAAAGAAAACTTGTTAAGCAAGCAGTTTCAATGGTCAAGTAAGAGGTTCCTTCTTATTATTGATTAACCAGGTGTGGGTTTTTCCAGAGTTTGCAGCCTTGAGGCCCCAATAGACATTCCTGGGGCACCTCCTGCTCTTCTAAAATGCATGTATCAGCAACTTCAACACAATTCTTATCAGGAAGGTCAAGTGGCCCTTTCTGTGGCAACCCCTTCCCCTCCTTCCTTGGTCAAGCTGAGTTTGCTACATGGCACTTTACGGCCTGCTGACACGGCTGCTTTTAGCAATAAGCCATAGTGGTTTCAGGCACTTTACTGGTTTGCTGACATCTCCCTGTACAGTGGAAGTCACTGGCTAAGCACCTGGAACCAGAGTTTGTTGAAGTGCTAAACCAGCTTTGGACAGCAATAACCTCTTCTATAAGTGCAGAGAGAATAATTTCTTCATTTCAATATATTCAGCTAGATCAGTTCAGTGACTAACAATTCTTTTTAAGTTAAGAAACCAATTGGATGTTGAAAAAGCAGGAAAGCTTGTTTTTCTCTTCCAGTCTATGAATAAAAACTAGGTGTGAAAGGATGAGATCTGCTCTTTTTAAAATCTTGGAGGACATGGTAACCAGAAACAATCACTTCACTTTGCTAACTACAGATAATATTTTCTTTGTTTAATAAATCAGTTAGTTTTAAATACACAACATGTTTTAGAAAATTTTTTGATAAACTTTTTTTCTGCTGTATCTACCACATTTAAGGTGGTTTTATTGAACTAGTAAAAAGATTAAAATACTGTTTTTGTGCAGTTTAATTGAATTTAAATTTCTATCCAAATAGAGATTGTGACAAATCATAGTAAAAAAGTTGTCATCTAGTCACTAAGAAGTGCATCATTCACCATTTTCTAACATGATAAAAATGAAGAATCTGAATAAATGTGTGTTAAGCTCTATATTTTTAAAGTAAATATTTGTATAGCTGTAGTATATGGTCCTGTTTAGCAAAAAGAACCACCACGTGTAGTGTAAAGCCTATATTTATTTGCAAATCAACACATTTTAATGGTTCCCAACTAATGAGAAGTAAGCTATAGGAAAATAACTAAAAGTACCAGTGCAAAGTATGATTAAAATCAATTTTTTTAAATCAAGGTTTCTTGCTTGGTGGTTTTAAACATTATTAAAATTAGTGATTTAAAGCACTTCCATTTAAAGCAATCCACCCTGTCCTCGTCAGTCCCATTTATGTTCCTGGCCATGGGATTGGAGGATCTGACAAATCACTGCCTGATTGTCTGCATACACACAGGCTTTCCACACAAATACAAAGGTTCTCTAAATCACTAAGACCTCTTAATGAGATGCCCTTGCTGGCTGCTCAGTCAATTAGTCATTCCATTTGCAGTGCAGGAACATTTGGGAATTCCCATACTGGATCAGACCAGTGGTCCATCTAATCCAGTGTCCTGTTCCTGCTGCAGGGGAGAGAGTATAGGAAACTGTATTCTAGGCAGATATGGGATTAATTGCCCAGGAAAACCTTTAGTTTCCTCCTAACCCCCTCTAGTTAGAGGTTGGTTTATGCCCTGAAGCTTGGGGTGTTATAGCTCTTCCACAACTTTTGTTTGTTTTTATGCTGGATATTATTGTTAGTCACATAAACATCTAATCTTTTTCTGACTCCTACGAAACTCTTGGCCTCAGTAGCATTGGGTGGCAATGAGTTCCACAGCTTCACTGTGTATGTATGTTATATAAACAAGTATTTTATTTTTTCAGTTTTGAATTTGCCATCTTTCAGTTTCATTAAATGTCCCCTTGCTCTTGAGTTATGAGACCAGGGAAATGAGAGTTTCCAATCTGCATTCACCATGTAATTTATAAAATGCTTTGAAGCACGTGCTATGATGGAGAGAGAAGTGTATTTGGTGGTTAAATGTCATGCCATATTGTAAGTAATAGAGAGGACATCTATGTTCTGAGTGAACTTCCTTGGGCAGTATATAGTGACAAAGTTGGGATGGAGGAATACAACAGCCATTGCTTGGCCCATCAGAGCTTGGAATGCAGAGTCTAGCCTGGTTAATATACTAGAGGTCAGTGATCAATTGAGCCATTCTGGAATCTGCCACTCTGTCTTAAAGAATATGAATCTGTGTAGTCACTTGTGCTCTGTTTCAGCCTTTGATTAAACCCTTGTTAAATTAGGGGGACCTGACCTGTTGTTTCACTTCCCCAGATGCACGTATTCTACCCAGCCAGGGTTGAACAAATCATACAACACACATTCCAGAGGGATACTGTGATAAATGAGAGGGGGGATAGCTCCCTTTTGTGGACACCCAGCCAGCCAGTTGGCTATGGAATCCCTCTTGGTGGTTTTTCTCTACTTGCCTTATCTGTAAAGGATTAATAAGCCCACAGGTAAAAGGAAAGGAGTGGGCACCTGACGAAAAGAGCCAATGGGAGGGCTAGAACTTTTTAAAATTGGGAAAAAACTTCCCTTTGTCTGTATGCTCTCAAAGAAAGAGGGGAACAGGGAGCAGTTATGCTGTGAGAAGCTTTAAGCCAGATATGAAAATCATCCGATCATATCTAGAACTGCTTTTAACAACCCAAATATTTAAGTAGATCAGGAATGTTTAGAAAGACGCGATTAGGTTTATTTCTGTTTATTTCTTATGGCTAGTGGACTCCTCTGTGCTAACCCCAGATGCTTTTTTTGCTTGTAATTTTTAAGCTGAACCCCCAAGAAACCTATTTGGGGTCTTTAATTTTTGGAATTGCTCTTTTAAAATCTAGCAAAAGCCTAAGTTCCAGATGTATTTTCTTTCTTTTTGCTTTTAATAAAATGTACCTTTCTTAAGAAAAGGATTGGATTTTTGGTGTCCTAAGAGGTGTGTGCATATGCTGTTTAATTAGCTGGGGGCAACAGCCAGTTTCCTTTGTTTTCTTTCTCAGCTCTTCCCCGAGGCGGGGTGAAAGGGCTTGAGGGTATCCCAGAGGAAGGAATTCCCAAGTGCTCCTTCATGGGTTCCAGGGGGTTTGCATTTGGGTGGTGGCATCATCAACCCATCCAAGGTCAGAAAGAAGCTGTAACCTTGGGAGTTTAATACAAGCCTGGAGTGGCCATAACTACTTTTTTGAATCCTTGCGGGCCTCCACTTTCTGCACTCGAAGTGCCAGAGTGGGGAATCAGCCTGGACAGATACTAATGCAGTAATTATTTTAGTAGCTCATGCTATTTATGGTACCCAACACAGTAACTAGCTGGAAGATTAAGACAAGTGCATTAGAAGTAAGTTTGGTAAATTGCCGCTCAGTCTGTAGGCCCACATTATGATGGTATAAAGAAAAGGAGTACTTGTGGCACCTTAGAGACTAACCAATTTATTTGAGCATGAGCTTTCGTGAGCTACAGCTCACTTCATCAGATGTTGAAACCTGTCATTATGATGGTATGGCAGCTGAGAGCTTTATCTTGGTGTTCTTGATTTGCTCACTGCTGCTTGTATAGGAGGTTTCTGAGGTAGTGCGTAGCTAGATTTGTTTCTGATTTTGGTTTTAAATGCCTTTGTTGCTTTTTGCAGGACTATTTTGAAAGTTACATTTCCATTGCCTCAACTGTGCCTTCGTTGCTCTGCCTGATTGGAAACTTTGTGCTAGTCAACAGGTAAGTGCAGTTACATCTCTAGTCTAGGTTGCATTAAGCACCACCATTTCCAGGCTTGCCTGCTCCCTCTGCAGTCCAATCACTCCACCCTTTTCTCTACTCTTTAGTGCTAGCACAGCAGTGGATTTGAAGTCAAGCTGAAACATCTAATGGGGAACTACATTTAACCAGAAAAAAATGTTAGCTAAAACTGCTTATGAAAGAGACTCACTTTGCTATTCTGTCCCCACAGCAAAGCCCACTCGAGACACCTCTTAGGTATTAGACCAGGCACAAATACATTTCTGTGCACAAACTCATGTATTTGTTCTCTTGTGTGATGATAGTGTTTCAGAGAAGTAACAGCCCACTGTAGAAAAAGGTCAAATACAGTATTAAGTTTCTTGTTACATTTCCCTGTGAAATCTGTGTTCTGAAAGCTACTGTAGTTTATAATGTAGTACAGGTCCCTGGAATCAGTGATTCTTCTTCCAATGATGGTCCCTATATATATTCCAAATGTGGGGTGCGCACGCGGGCCATGCACCGGAGTCAGGTGTTTTTCTTAGCAGTGCCCATTGGCCCGCACGTGTGTCGTGCATCCCCTTGTGCTCGCACCCGAGGGTATAATAGGCTGTGTGGGTCTATGCCTCTCCAGTCCTTCTTACCGCCACATGGCCTGAGTCAGAACCCTTGTTCTTTCATGCTCTTAGTTTTTACTAAATCTGTGTTCTGAATGCTACCATAGTTTATAACTAGGGCCCTACCAAATTCATGGTCCATTCTGGTCAATTTCATGGCCATAGGATTTGAAAATTAGTCAATTTCACATTTGCAGATGTTTACAGCCAAAATGTCACAGTGTTGTAACCAGGGGGGTCCTGACCAAAAAGGAGTTATGGGAAGGTTGCAAAACAGTTGTAGGGGGGTTGTGGGATTGCCACCCTCACTTCTGTGCTGCATTCAGACCTGCCTCTGGGTACCTCTCCCTGCTGCATTGACCAGGTTACCCCCTGCCAAGAGAATCTGAGACACAGGGGGAAGGTTTCCCCACCCACAAGGAGAAAATCTGTTAGTGGGAACTATAGCACTGTACTTGCCTTGACTCCCTGTTGACTGGCAACGATAGCTCTATTTTCTGTACCTGCGGTATTTGCCTGTCCCTTTTATCTGCCTTGTTCTGCAAGTTCTAATCACTGAAGAAAGAATGGAAATTAGTCTGAAGATGAGCCATTTCAGTGCACAATGGCAGGAGGTGTGTGTGTATAATATATACTTCATATTGAGCAGGTACTTTAATGTTCACCATTAATACCATAGTAATTATTAGCCAAGTGATAAATTCCTAAAACAAGTGCTCAGTTGTTATCTATTTTTGCACGTTGTATGCAAACAGGGGAAAGGGAAAGAAAGCAAAGGAGAACTTCATAAAATAGCTCTTGTTTTTCTTGCATATCCTCCAGACTGCTAATGTATCCATTTCACTAAACTATTATGTATTTAATGCATTACATTTAAATGTAGCATCTATCTCCTGCATATCACAGATTCTTCTGACTGGTGCATCTATAATCAATAAGTGTTTTATTATGTTAAATTTTCAACATCATAAATACTCATGAGGCAGATTAACATTATGAAGAATTCTGAGCAAATCGGTTCCCTGTGGTTCAAATATTATGCAGCATGTCTGGCGAGAACAGCATCTTTGAGAGCTAACCATTATCGTTGTTTTAAAGTAGTGGCACTGTCTGTGGATACCAACACACATGAGATCATGGAAGTTTTTTTTGTACATCATTTGGGAGAGAACAACAAAACCAGGTAGTGCTGACTCCTTGTGGGTGCGCGAATACACTTGTATTCATAGCAGTGCTCCTGTTTGACCAGGTATCATTTGGGGGGTTTTAAATTGCTTTTCAAAAAGGTGTTCCATGCACACAAGGCATATTTGTCAGGAGTCCTTCCTCCTCCTAAAAATGGGCTAGTCAGACTACAGTATTTGTAGTTTGGGTAACTATGTGGCATGATGCACCATATTGTGATCCCTGGGAGACCTGCCTAGGAGAATAAGGTTTAGTACAGGAGACCTTGGATCTGAGGATGAAGGGAATATATTTCAACACTTCATCTCTAGATCTTGATTGCTAGCTTAGCTTTCCTTTTTCTTCCTTTTTCCTTTATCCCTTCTCTGCCCTGAAGGTGAGCTGATAGTCTTGTGTGTCTATAATAAGTGTGTCTATAATAAGTAACCTTCCTGTTCAAGCAACTAACTATCTTGTAGTGACAAGCATGTGATTGCTTTCACCCAGCCTGCAGTATTCCCCAAGCAGACTTTGTTGCAGCTGCCAGTTGCTCTTCTGAGGGGAATATCTCCTGTTTCTGCTAGAAATAGATATTTACAGGTTGGTCGGGTTTATAGACTTATTGAGTTGAATAAGCACTGATGGAAGATGTGGAAGTCATCAATTTGATATCAAAACGCTTTAAAATAATTACTTTTTATTTCCCCCCTTGGTCCTTCCCGCCCCAGAGGAATTAGTTCATAGCAACTTCTACACTGGCTTCATTTCTCTAGCCACCTGGCTTCCTTTGTGCTCTTGTATTATCTCCCGGCTGGCTGACACATCAGCAGCCTGCATTAGCCAGAATATGCATTTCTAGGCTGCCATTTGTGCTTCCAAAGCAACTCCATTGTCAGTCCCCAAGTTCCCATGTTGTGGTGTGGCATCTTGAGTGTGTGCTCTAAAAAGTGGGACAGGCTGGCAGCTACACACTTGCACACTGCATTTTGACAGCAGTCGGTATTACTAGCACATGGCACTTCTTAGCTACCTTTAAAACAAAGGTCCTGAGGTTGGGTTGTGCAAATTACTTAGTTTGTAAAGTACTTTGAAACTCTTGGGTGGAAAAGGGTACAGAAATACAAAGTTACAAAATGATAGCCATTATTGTATTTGTCTGGAAACTTTTTGTTACTAGGGTTTTTAAAAATGAAATATGTAGAATAGAGTAGATCGTGCCAGCCTGTAGGCATTTAAAGATGAGTCACATGTAAGGAGAGGCAGAGGCAGTATGCTCTAGTCCAGTGGTTCTTAACCTGGGGGTGCGAGATGCCCTTTTTGGGGGTGCGAGACATGCCAGATTTTTTTAGAAGGTAAATCATCGAAAACACAAATTCAGCACAGGCACATAAGTACACCTACTTTGTTTCATCAGACCTATGTATTTATTAACATTATACATTTTTTAACGATTACTGTAATATATAAACAAAAAATATATCTAGGTTTAAAGAACTGACCTACTTCAACGATTTTTGATAAGGGGGGCGAGAACATATTTTGAGAACCAAACAGATGCAGGCTGCAGTAAAGGTTAAGAACCACTGGTCGAGTGCATAGGGCACTATACTGGGAGCCAAGAGACCTGGGTTCTTCTGCCAGTTTGTTAACTTGGGGCAAATCACTTCACCTCCCCCAGCTCTGTTTCCCCTCCCCTTCCCCATAGTCTGTCTGTTTAGATTGTGAGCTCCTCAGGGACTGTCTCTTACTATGTGTGTATACAGCACATAGTACAATGGGACCCTGATCTCAGCTGGAGCATCTAGGCACTACTGTAATAGAAGTAATGAATAATAATAGATTTTGTGACTAAAATAGATAAAGTGTGTGTGTGTGTGTGGGAGGGTCTCATTTTAAAAAAAAAAAAACCCAAACCATTGCATTTCTTCTCTAGGGTATCTGCCAGCATTCGCATTCTGTCCTCCTTGGCTGTCATGCTGGCTGTCTTCGTGGTGATCACTGTGCTGGTGAAAATGGACACATCCACATGGACACAGTGTTTTTTTGTCGTAACCATAGTTTGCGTAGTCATAGTCAGCAGCGCCTCAACCATCCTCTCCAGCAGCATCTTTGGCCTGACAGGCTGTTTCCCCATGAAGAATTCGCAGGCTTTGATTTCAGGTTAATCTCTCTCTGATATTCAAAATGGAATCAGTGGCAGTAAGTAAATGATTAACTTTTTCAATGGAAAACTACCCACTCGCTGAGAAACAGACTGACGAGAGAACTTAGAAACTCCTTAGACTCATGGATTTTAGTTTTGTGACCCATGCTTTTGGTTCTGTAGCACATGCTCTATCTTGGTGGAGGTTTTGCTGCATCTTGCATTTAGACATGTGATAATGCGGTCTGCATGTTGGCTGAAGTAACATGACCTTTCCTTTATTTAAAAAAAAAAAAAAATCTGTAGACTGAGATAAAGGGAAGTTGCCAAGGAAGAAAAACAGCCAGTCATGTGAGCTGACTCTCTAGCTTCTGTAAATGTTTTGTAGACTGCCATACTTCACTGTATAAAACAGCATTTGTTCTCTCAAAAGAGACCAGGAGAATACCAGATCTTTGTATCCATATCTTGTGGGTGAATTTCCCCTAAAGCAATGTGAGACAAAGGACCACAGACTTAATTTTTCTATAGGGGGAAGAACATTCCTTAGTTCCACATTTGTTTATATCTCAGGAAATATTAAACTTTGCATTGTCTCTCTTCTTATATTCCACGTTTATGCTCATTTCCATAACTGACTAGGGACATGCTGAGAGTTATGAGTGATGAGGTCTCTGGAGGTTTGGATGTTGTTGATACCTACCCTGCAGTGCATTTAGCATGTTAAGAGAGAGATGAGGGGAAGAAATCAAGATAGTGACTTCAGAAATACTTCCTTGGGCCAATGCAAGAATGTTTTAATGATTTTTTTTTTTCTCATTGAGGGAAATCAGCTTCTCTCAGATGTGGCTGTTCCTGTTGTAAAAAATGTGTATGTGGTATTGGCAACTTGATTTGCATTTTGGAAGGTAAAAGAGAGAGACTATCAAACTCCCAATTTTAGAAAACCAAGTTTGGGTTTCTGATCTGGTAATTAACACTGTCCTCTGAAACTAGGCATAGGAAATCCTCATTAAAGCCCAGCACGCCAGACCCACCTGGCCCCCACAGTGTGATGTATTTGTATATCCTTGCTGGAGGGCAGAGAAGGATGGATGGAAAGTGCGGCTCCCATTGCACTACACAACTAGTACACAGCAGGGGTTGTGATCCAATAAATAACTGATTTGTAGACCAACATAGAAGTATAGGCAATACCAAACATGCAGATGGGCTTTCCCTTTCAAGGCTGCTGGCTTTGAAGCCTTGTATCTGGGGTAACTAGATGATCCAAAGTGTTAATGCACTGGCTTTTCACCTCTGGAGCCCTAGATTACGTGAGGCTTGGGTCAGACGAGATGAGTTTAGAGGTTTCCAGCTAGTCAAATATTTGTTTTTTTCCACATCCCAAAACTACCACACAACTTGCAGCAATTGGCTGCCTTGTGTTGAGAGACCTGGAGCTGGAATTCAAGCCATGTTCATAGGTTAGGATTGAAGTGCGTTGACTAAGCTGTGTGTGAGCACTTGCACAGCACTTTCCAGCTCTGTGTCTGGCTCTGGCCAGTGCTATCAGTGGTTCTGTTCCAAGAGCACTGAAGTTTGCCTATACATTCAGTTAAAAATGGTTTCTGAAATTCCTAGATGCAAACCTCTTACCCTCACCTCTTTAATTCCTGCCCTCTATTTCGGCTTTGAAGCTGCTGTCTACCCAAGTGTCTGGGCCTGGCTGATCCAGTATAAACTGGGCATTATTACATGCTTCTTTGACACTGAATTCTTGCTTTCTCCCCCTCCATGTAGGTCAGGCCATGGGGGGCACAGTCAGTGCTGTGGCATCGGTGGTGGACCTGGCAGCAGCAGCTGATGTTACAGACAGTGCCCTGGCCTACTTCCTGACAGCAGATGTCTTCATCATTGTCTGCATTGTGGTATACCTGATTCTTCCCAAGTTGGAATACTCCAGGTAAAGCCTGTCAAGCCAGCAGGCCATTGACTATGCCAGGGGTTCTCAAACTGGAGGTCGGGACCCGTCAGGGGGTCACAAGGTTATTACATGGCGGGGTTGTGAGCTGTCAACCTCCACCCCAACCTTGCTTTGCCTCCAGCATTTATAATGGTGTTAAATATATTTAAAAGTGTTTTTAATTTATAAGGCGGGGTCACACTCAGAGGCTTGCTGTGTGAAAGGGGTCACCAGTACAAAAGTTTGAGAACCACTGGACTGTGCAAATACCCTAAGCAGGGTTCACCTGATATAGACTTTGGATGTGGTAAATATGCCTCAGGTGCAGGTAGAGAGGTATTTTTCTGCCTAATAAGAGCTACAAAGTACATGACTGTAGTATGTTGAGATGTGAAAAGCCAGCAGTAAGAACAGCAGTGAAAAGGGGTAGCTGGGGACCTACTTTCTCTTTCATTGTGAAGCGTAAAGGGTCAGGAAAATCATAGTCTTATGTGATGCCCATTTCTCCTGTCTCCTGCCATTCGGCAGTCTTGCCTTTTATGTTGTTTGCTCCCATGCTTGTCTGATTGTTGCAAGAATCCCCATTCTCTCCTACCCTGCTCGGAGGGCCATGCAACACACCCTGTGCTTTGCTGTCCTGCTGCTTGTGTTCAGTTCCTTTGCTGGGTCTCTTTCGTCTGACCTTCCTGATTTGACAGAAACCACAGACAGAAACTGTGGGATTTGCAGCTTGTCTTGAGTTTCTGAAAAGCTACCTCTGTGGGGAAGAGTGGGGGGATGACTGAAACCACATAAGCAGCTCTAGAATTGCTTAATCAGAAGTTAAACTGTTATTCAGATTAACCCCTGAAACATACAGATAACAACCAAACAGGTCCCAGGTTTCAGAGTAGCAGCCGTGTTAGTCTGTATTCGCAAAAAGAAAAGGAGTACTTGTGGCACCTTAGAGACTAGCCAATTTATTTGAGCATGAGCTTTCGTGAGCTACAGCTCACTTCATCAGATGCATAAAAGTGGAAGATGCAGTGAGGATGTTTTTATACACACAGATCATGAAAAAATGGGTGTTTATCACTTCAAAAGGTTTTCTCTCCCCCCACCCCACTCTCCTGCTGGTAATAGCTTATCTAAAGTGATCACTCTCCTTACAATGTGTATGATAATCAAGGTGGGCCATTTCCAGCACAAATCCAGGGTTTAACAAGAACGTCTGAGGAACGGGACGGGGGGGTGGGGGGGTTGTAGGAAAAAACAGGTCCCAGTGGTTCATACCAGTATTTTGGACTCCTAAACATCTGGATTCTCCAAGCCTGATCGGTTTGGAGATGTCTGTCGAGCCCTCCTGTGAATAGCTGGGCATCTCTGTGCATCAGAGGCATTTCTTGTTTAATTAGAACACAGTCAGGTTGGGAGAAGGGAGTTGGAAAGTCCATGGGATTTGAGTAAATCCTACAGGAAGCAGTAGTTAGAGTGCATTTGTGGTGATGTAGGTAGGTTCATGTGGGAGCAGGAGATAATGTTTTTGTTTTGTTCACAGCCCTCTTTTATTTTGCAATGAAGAGCACAGGAAACTGAAGTGTTTTGTACATGCCCCCATAATATGATTGACATGGGCCCATATTTTGTAGGGAGTGGGATCTTGGCAAGGAAGAGGAATGTGATCTTATGTGTCTATTAAATCCTGAGGGCATTGAAGTAGTCTCTGTGTGTAGCCCTTTATTACAGTAGAATCCACTAACAGAAACTGTGGGGATTGCCACAGCTTGTGCTGAATTTCTGTCCTCTGTTTCCCTGTTGACAAGGTTTCAGGAAGTTTGCGGACATCAATATTCTCTCTGGATTCTGGGCTGGGGAGGGGATCCGTTTCTGATGAGGTGGGCAGTACAAGCTATATAATCTAAATACTGAATTCTTTATTTGTTGGGTGCCAGCGAATTTTCCTGCGCAGCCGACTTCTGTTCTCATTGCAGCTGTTCATGTTGATTTCATTGGGTTGTTGATAGTTTTCCTTCTTCTCTTCTTTCAGGTACTACATGAGAAGCCACAAGGGTAGCACACACCCAGCTGGTGTGTTGCCTAGCACTTATTTAGAGGAAGTGGATGAGTCACAAGGCATCACCAACAGCTCGTTTCCAGCCAAAGGGACCAGTGACCAAAACATCCCACCCTTACGTCCTATCCTGAAGAAGACCGCTGTCCTAGGCTTCTGTGTCTTCTATGTCTTTTTCATCTCTATCATCATATTTCCTTCCATCTCCTCCAGCATAGAGTCTGTCAACAAGGACTCGGGGAGTTTATGGAGCAATAAGTACTTCATCCCCCTCACCAGTTTCCTTTTGTACAATTTTGCTGACTGGTGTGGACGGCAAATCACTGCCTGGATCCAGGCCCCTGGCCCAAAGAGCAAACTGCTCCCTGCTCTGGTCGTCCTGAGAACTTTGTCACTACCTCTATTCATGTTATGTAACTATCAGCCTCGGAGTCATATCAAAATGGTAATCTTCAACAAAGATGTCTACCCAGCTGTCTTCATTGCACTCTTAGGACTCAGCAATGGTTACCTGGGTACCTTAGCTATCATCTATGGCCCCAAGATCTTGCCAAAAGAGTTGGCAGAGGCAACAGGGGTGGTGATGACATTTTACCTGACATTAGGGTTGGCGCTGGGATCTGCCTGCTCAATTCTTTTGGTCCATCTAATATAGAAGAGAGGTGGAAGGGTGAGGGTGTTACCATCAGCTTGGGCAGCACTAGGTTGAGATCACCAGCAGTTGGTTGAAGAACCAGCTCCTTTCGCTAGGAAATCTATGAAGTTACATTCCTGAACCTCTGATCCTGATCAGGTCTAGTGGGGCTTGGAAATTGAGCTCCTGAAAAGCAGGTGGGCAGGAAAGTTGAGGGAAAGCAGTGGAGTTATTTGCTGAACCTGAAAGTCAGGTGAAATGCATCCCTCATTAAGAAGCTCATAAAAGGGGTGCCTAGCTAGTATGGGGAGAAACAAAGCATCTGCAGAGATTCTCTAGGCTCAAAAAGGAGCTTGATATTTTCCCTGTTCATTGCTGTCACCAGGTCTGTTATCATTTTGGTCTTATATTAACTATTTGCTGGCTTCCCAAGCATGAAGGCTGACTAAACTGATTCAAGTTACTGCTAACCCCAGAGGTGAACTAATAATGAGTTTTGTTAAAAAAAGAACAAATAAACAAATGCCCCTCCCCCCCATGTGGTTTGTGAGGAAGTTCCCACAGGCCGTGCCAAAGGGGGTTCGTCCAGAATGACAGTTTTGATGCTGTGAAAGCTTCATCTCCAGGAACAACTCATTAGGTCAGGTGGATGTGCACCAAATGTTGCTCTTTTCCTTCCACCCACAATTAGGTTTTCTTTCTTAGATCTGCTGAACCTAACATTGCTGAACCTAACATTTTCAGATGCTTCAGTAAGCCCCACTATTTTCTGCTGGACAATTTAAAAGGACACTCTTGAAGGATTTATAATTGTTTTATTACTGAATTAATGCTGTGGGACCTTGAAACTGAAATCTGTTTCCCTGTGGAATACTTCCCTCGTATGATGTACATAAACACTGCTTTGTTATTTAGGATTGCTTATTAGAGCTGACCTTGGGTAAGTGTATCCCTTGTAATGTTGTTTGTTTGTGTATGATATGGAACAGAGCACTGACGGGTTATTCTTGGGGGAAAAACCACAGAAAAGTACAATAGTTAGATTTTATCCACTTTCTTCTAAGACCAGGAAAAACCCTGAATATTGGGCATAAGTTCCTAACAATGAGATCTATCAGACTGGAATAGTTTCCTTAGGGGTGGAGTGGAAGCACCGCTGCCTGCATCATTCCAAATTAGACCGGGCAAAACACTGGCAGGGGGATGTCCTCTAGATCTCCTCGCTCTTATCGGCTGATACTGTTGGAGAGTGGGGTAATACTTCGTGCTGTACTAGACTTGACAATATCCCTTTACTCTGACTAGCATAGTAGAATGATTAGCGGCTTTGTTGTTGTTGTTTTAAACTTCCTGTGCTGCTGTTTTTATCTAAATCTTTGAACTGGGTCATGTTGTGGCAACTTTCACAAATTAAAGTGAATGGGCACTAATGTCTTTTCTCAAACCTACCAATAGGTGGCCCAATTAAATCTTAAACTGAAAAGGATCTAGTGATGATAAATTTTGCTGCTATTTTAAAAGTTCTACAGTGTGTGTTGAGAGGAGGAAATTTTATTAAAAAAAGATTTATTAGAGGGAGCACTTTATGATGTTTACTAAATTCACTGTATGAAAAACATTGAGACCCCGGTTAATTCAAGTGGACTGGCTGTGAGGAAAGGGAAAGATTACACTGGTGATCTGGCATTAGATAAATTTGGCCTATACTGTTATCAGAATGAGGAGATGTTATAAAGCAAAAAGATTGTCTCCAAAGGGGATGGCTTTTTAAATGTATATATGAAATTTAGATGAAGCACAAACTAAACTAAATATGGTTCTGATTATAGTTTTACTCTAAAATTGGATGGATAAATGCTGTAAAAGGAGATTAACTGGCAGCCTAATTTTATAATTTGTCATTACAATTGAATGCCTCTGGGGAAAATAACTATGGGAAAATGTTTCCGTCGGGATTTGTTGTCCCAAAGAATTGAAAGAGGAATATCGAACCTTTTGCTGGTAACTCACCCTTAGCTGGTAACTTCTTTTGATTTCAGTCTGTCCTTTGAGTTCCTGATGTGCCGGCGTTCATGTGCCAAAAAAGTGACACCACAACTAGTACTCATGGCGGAGATGCTATGGGATGAATAGTCTTGGGAGTTAGAACTTGCCTAGAGTTAGTGCCAGTAAGTCAAAAGGTTTCGTCAGGATGGTGTGGCCGATGCCATGCTGCTGCCAATGCAGTGCCTTCTGTGATGATTATTTAAAGGCTTTCAGGATTTGGTATGAATAGTTAGGAATTAAAACTTGAAAAATATATTTTAGTTTTTTAGTATTTAACACTGGACAGAATATTCATTGGAAAGTAATCTGGCCTAGTTGCTGAAGCCAGTGCCCTGTGTTCTGGAGTCTCTTCCTTTTTTGTGGTCTGTGTGGGCAATAATAGTAGATAAGGTTTTAAAAATTGAAGTTCAGTTTTGGTAGCTGAGAGTTTCACAAAGTGTCTACCTACTGCTGGCTTTCATTACTTTATATAGAGAATAATACATGGGTAGCATATAACCTACCATGACTGACAGCAGTTATTGAGACTGAACTAAGTGTTTTTTCAGTATTTAGTCTGGGATCATTGGTAACACACATACAGTTCAGCTTTACAGGTAATTTTAAAACATAAAATCCAGACATGAGTGGAAAATTCACAGGGCATGTGATGCAGAAGGAGAAGCTTTACAGCATGTGACTTTGCATGGCATAGGCTTTAAAAAATTGAAATGAATACTGTCATTTCACGAGGAACTAATCCTTTGGCCTTCATTGCATGGAAATATAGTACAGCCTGGCCAAGGCTGCTACATGTTAAATTCCATTTTTGTTTAGATTCTAAAGGGTAGCTAAATGACTTGGTGGTACGGTTTAAATGCACCTCTACCACTGACAACCATTCTGCAGAAGCCCAAGGCGTGGGTGTGTGTGTGTGTGTAATATTGTTTTAAACCAAAGTAGGACTTGATTGGTACTGGTGCCTGTCACCTCTGCAATGTTGTGAAGTTTTAGGAGCCTTTGTGTGGTGTAGCAGGGTACTGTACTAGTCTCTCATCTCGGGAGAGCTGAACTCAAATTCCCTTTAACAGATAAAGGCATAAAGGTGACATTTGTGGTCTTAACTATTTCCCACTAAAATTTTTGCCTATGTCACATAAGCCCCGTGCAATATCGGATAATTTTCATTCTCTTTGCAGGAAAAACCAGAGCCTGGAATAAAACTGTGTTGGAATATATATGTATATAACTTCCATTCGGGGTTAAATATTTTTAAAAAGAGGCTTAAACCCGGCATCCAGTTTTATACCTGCAGTCAATTGTACAGACACGAACAATGGCATTAGAATTTCTAATTAGCTGATTGCAACTGCAAATCATGTAGATGCCTAAATACAATCTCTTGTGTCTGCAAATTTAGAGCCATAAGTAAAATATTGCCTATTGACAGCTCTGGGCGGGGCTGAATGTAACTGTGACAAAGTGGGTTTTTTTACGTTATGTTGCATGTGAGTCTTACTGTCCTGTACTAATACTGTGTGTACCCCAGTGCCTAGGTGATTGGAATTGGGGGTGTGGCTTTTGTGGAGGCCCTCGGGGCAGATGGCCGATACCTTTCGTAACCTGAGAACCAGGAGGGGGATGCAACCAGGTGACATTTTGCCCAGGAAGCAGGACAAAGAACGGAGGAGGAGCAACAGGCGTGTCGAAAGGCAGGGTCCAGGGCAGTCTGCTGTGGGGGACTGGAAGAGGGGGAGTCCAAGCCGTCTGGTCTGGGGTTCCCCCAAGATAGACTTGGCTAAAACTCACTGATTTTTGTGCTAACAAGTTCTGTTCTATGCTGTGTACCTGTCAACTAATAAACCTTCTGTTTTACAACGCTGGCTGAGAGTCATGGCTGACTGCAGAGTTGGGGTGCAGGGCCCTTTGGTTTCTCCAGGATCCCCGTTCAGGTGGACTCGCTGCGGGGAGCACATGGATGTTGAATGTTCTGAATTTCAGACACAGGAAGGCCGAAGCCATGTAGGCTTCTTGCCCTGGCAACAGTGGCATGCTTTGCCAGAGTCCTGACTGGCTCTTACAGAGCAGTTCCAGAGCATCGGCGCGGTGACTCTGTGACAGTAACAAGGCGCTCTTCCTAATGCTAAAATTTATTTCAGATGCTTACGACTGAAAGGACTTCAGCTCAAGGGTTGCTTTGCAGTTCTCTGATATACTTGCTATTGGTTTCTAAAAGTGTTCTCAATGGGTTTTTAAAATATGAAGCCATCTGCTCCATGTTCCTTCTTTTAAATCTTCCTAATTGTGAGTAGGATATATAGTATTAAGAGAGAACATGATCCTTGAGAGGGATTGCTCATTAACTGACTATTTTGCACTTACTTTGATTCTGTCCACAGTTAAAAAGGGAAATGAGTTATTACCTCTTGAAACAGAACCCTAATTGTCTCATAGCATTACTAATAAAATTAATTTGGTACTGGCTAAATGCTGGAGTCTGAAGTACATGAGTTTTACTTTGACATAGTCCGAGTCTAAGCAAGCTTTCCACTTCCAAGACTGATCAACGGAATGCGTTTTCAGCCACATCTTGTGATTGGTTCCCCCCATTACTACTTATGCATTTGGTGATATCTTTACTGAACCAGAGGATGAGAAGCCAAGAACACGGATTTATATACACACACAGCCCAAATGTATACTGAACTCTGATTTGAACCCGAGTATTGTCATTGTTTTGTCCTGAGAGAGCTTTTGAAATGCGATTGCTGACCTCTGTAAAGTCTTGGCACTCTCTTACCGTGATTCTCCTGTATCCACTCTCAATTTATCCTCCTTACTATATGTTTATTTTAATGCCTTTATACTTCTATAAAAAGTTGCTATAGAAGGATCTGTAAGCTAAAGAGGTTCTACAAGCACTGTTAGCCTTACAAGCATGTTAAGTATTACACCAACAATATATAATTGTTATATTATATTGTATTTATTGTATAATTATATTGTCATTATAATATATAATTACTACAACTCCTGAGGAAGCTCGTAGAAGGAAGATAATATGGATGGGGGGTGTTCAGCTGTTGTGACCTGCACTGGATGTGCTATGTTTGTGTTTCTTCCACAGGACAGGTGCGACTTTGTCTGTACAAAGTGCAAGCCGGTCTCCATTCTGGAAGAGAAGGTTCAAGGTCTGGAGCAACAGGTATCGACCCTGCGTTGCATAAGAGAAACTGAAGATTTCCTGGATGGATGTCAGGGTAGGCTTCTACGGGCACAAGGTTCTGAAGATTCAGAGCAGGCTGCACATCAGGGACAGAAGGATGGTGAAGAAATTTGGCATCACGTGACCTCCAGAAGAAAAAAGGGGAATGTCCATGTACCTGCAGGGCAGATACAGGTAAGTAACCGTTTTCATGTTCTCTCCACAGGTACTAATGCTGAGAGTGGACCAGATGATACATCTGAGGGAAGGGAGCAGAAGGAGACTCCTCCGATTGGAAGGCATGGGATGCACTGTCCTAGGGTTGGGGGTTCCATGACCACCACTCCCAAGAAAAGGAGGCGGGTGGTGGTGGTCGGGGACTCTCTCCTCAGGGGGACTGAGTCATCTATCTGCCGCCCCAACCGGGAAAACTGAGAAGTCTGCTGCTTGCCAGGAGCTAAGATTCGCAATGTGATGGAGAGACTGCCGAGACTCATCAAGCCCTCAGATCGCTACCCCTTCCTGCTTCTTCACGTGGGCACCAATGATACTGCCAAGAATGACCTTGAGCAGATCACTGCAGACTACGTGGCTCTGGGAAGAAAGATAAAGGAGTTTGAGGTGCAAGAGGTGTTCTCGTCCATCCTCCCCGTGGAAGGAAAAGGCCTGGGTAGAGACCATCGAATCGTGGAAGTCAACGAATGGCTATGCAGGTGGTGTCGGAGAGAAGGCTTTGGATTCTTTGACCATGGGATGGTGTTCCAAGAAGGAGTGCTAGGCAGAGACGGGCTCCACCTAATGAAGAGAGGGAAGAGCATCTTCGCAAGCAGGCTGGCTAACCTAGTGAGGAGGGCTTTAAACTAGGTTCACCGGGGGAAAGTGACCAAAGCCCTGAGATAAGTGGGATACTGGGAGGAGGCACGAGCAGGAGCGCGTGAGAGGGGAGGCCTCCTGCCTCGTACTGAGAAAGAGGGGCGATCAGCAGGTTACCTCAAGTGCCTATATACAAATGCATGAAGCCTGGGAAACAAGCAGGGAGAACTGGAAGTCCTGGCACAGTCAAGGAATTATGATGTGATTGGAATAACAGAGACTTGGTGGGATAACTCACATGACTGGAGTACTGTCATGGATGGATATAAGCTGTTCAGGAAGGGCAGAAAAGGTGGGGGAGTTGCACTATATGTAAGAGAGCAGTATGACTGCTCAGAGCTCAAGTATGAAACTGCAGAAAAACCTGAGAGTCTCTGGATTAAGTTTAGAAGTGTGAGCAACAAGGGTGATGTCGTGATGGGAGTCTACTATAGACCACCAGACCAGGGGGATGAGGTGGATGAGGCTTTCTTCCGGCAACTCGCAGAAGTTACTAGATCGCAGGCCCTGGTTCTCATGGGAGACTTCAATCACCCTGATATCTGCTGGGAGAGCAATACAGCGGTGCACAGGCAATCCAGGAAGTTTTTGGAAAATGTAGGGGACAATTTCCTGGTGCAAGTGCTGGAGAAACCAACTAGGGGCAGAGCTCTTCTTGACCTGCTGCTCACAAACGGGGAAGAATTAGTAGGGGAAGCAAAAGTGGATGGGAACCTGGGAGGCAGTGACCATGAAATGGTCGAGTTCAGGATCCTAACACAAGGAAGAAAGGAGAGCAGCAGAATACAGACCCTGGACTTCAGAAAAGCAGACTTTGACTCCCTCAGGGAATTGATGGGCAAGATCCCCTGGGAGAATAACATGAGGGGGAAAGGAGTCCAGGAGAGCTGGCTGTATTTTAAAGAATCCTTATTGAGGTTACAGGGACAAACCATCCCGATGTGTAGAAAGAATAGTAAATATGGCAGGCGACCAGCTTGGCTTAACAGTGAAATCCTTGCTGCTCTTAAATACAAAAAAGAAGCTTACAAGAAGTGGAAGATTGGACAAATGACCAGGGATGAGTATAAAAATATTGCTCAGGCTTGCAGGAGTGAAATCAGGAAGGCCAAATAACATCTCTTGCTAGCTGCAACTCCAGGTGTGAAGAGTAACAAGAAGGGTTTCTTCAGGTATGTTAGCAACAAGAAGAAAGTCAAGGGAAGTGTGGGCCCCTTACTGAATGAGGGAGGCAACCTAGGGACAGAAGATGTGGGAAAAAGCTAATGTACCCAATGCTTTTTTTGCTTCTGTCTTCACGAACAAGGTCAGTTCCCAGACTACTGCACTGGGCAGCACAGCATGGGGAGAAGGTGACCAGCCCTCTATGGAGAAAGAAGTGGTTCGGGACTATTTAGAAAAGCTGGATGAGCACAAGTCCATGGGGCCGGATGCATTGCACCCGAGAGTGCTAAAGGAGTTGGCGGATGTGATTGCAGAGCCATTGGCCATTATCTTTGAAAATTCATGGTGATCAGGGGAGGTCCCAGATGACTGGAAAAAGGCTAATGTAGTGCCCATCTTTAAAAAAGAGAAGGAGGATCCTGGGAACTAGAGGCCAGTCAGCCTCACCTCAGTCCCTGGAAAAATCATGGAGCAGGTCCTCAAGGAATCAATTCTGAAGCACTCTGAAGCAATTCTGAAGTTTTTAAGGTCAGGCTCGACAAAGCCCTGGCTGGGATGATTTAGTTGGGGATTGGTCCTGCTTTGAGCAGGGGGTTGGACTAGATGACCTCCTGAGGTCCCTTCTAACCCTGATATTCTATGATTCCATGATATCAGAGAGATGGAGGGAAAAAATAAGAAGCTTAAACCTGGCCTCTGCTTTTATGCCAGCAATTAATGAGCAGTGAAACTGACATCATTTGCCTGGCTGTTGCAATCAAAACTGTGCTCACAAAATTTGAAGGCAATGTCTGACGGAGTAAAAGAACAGTAAGTAGTAATGGAATCCACAACTTCTGACTATGCTAATCCTCTTCTGATTATTAGACCAGACTGCATCTCAGATAAACGCATTGTTGGAGGCTCGGAGTAATTATAGGAAGGGTAGTGAGGTAGGCTCAAAGAGTTTTGGAGCCAGTTATAATGCAATACCTTCACATGAGCTGGAGGAAGATGCAGAGAGACTGCTTACTGAACTTACAGGTGATGCAAACAAGGAGGGATTTCTCTCTTACCTTTTACAGTGTTATTAATCTAAGAGAGCTAGATAAATGCGGGGAGAGGGGAAATCAATAAAGGTTCAGCGTAGGAGACTGAATCAGACATAAATATAAAATGGAAGAATCCTGGTCAGAATACAACACCCTAGAAGATCTAAGGCAATGACAATTTGAGCATGTGCTGTGATGCTGCTGCAAAGAGAGACACATAATTTATAGGGTATTGCAAATAACAGCTGGGAAGTAATTCTTTCTGTATACAACATGGGCAAAGCCATGTGATGCATTGTGTGCATTGCTGTGCTGTGCAAGAGAGATCAAACTGAGGCGTATAGAAGAATGGCAACAGAAATATTAAGCAAAAAGTGCCTTTGAAGAAAGGTGGCTTTGCAGAGCAATGCAATGACCTGGCAAACATATTTATACAGCCACTGTTGTTGAAGATATTCCAGGCTAGGCCTGACACCCAGCTCTCAGAAGGATAATTAGTGAGGGGGCTAGAGGTTCCTTCCAACGCAAATGAATCCAGTGTTGGTAGCACAAACCAAAAGGCTGCAGTTTACTTCAGTTCCTTTAGACGCTCTGAGATGGGAAAAAGGAATTCATGCTTGTCAAGCGGGGTAGAGAGATTATTTTCAAGCTTCTAAACTGCAAATAACTGAGCATGGAAATCATTACATAAAGAAGATTGTCCTTTTAACAGAAAGATAGAAAAGCTCTGATGAAGAATCCAAGCAAAACCCAAAGTTATATGTATTGAGAGGAAGGACAGGGTAGTGGTTAGGGCACCAGCCTGGGACTTGGGAAACCCAAGTTCTGCCACAGACTTCCAGTGTGATTTTGAGCCAAGGCAGTTAATTGCTCTGTTCTTCAGTTCTTCACCTGTAAAATGGGGACAATAGCAGTTTCTTACCTTCCAGGGGTGTTGTATCTTAAAAATTAGGAGGTATTCAAATACCATGGTGATACGAGTAGAGGTGGGGCATATCAATTACAAATATAGAATAATTATGTTCTGTAATGCCAAAGTCATTCTTACAGATGCCTTGGTGGAAATAGTAGTAACAACAATTACGTTCTTGATTTTGTTTAAACAATTTTTTGGCACTTATAAAAATATATAAGTGTTTAATGGGGAATTAAATTGTTAAGCCTGGTTTAAAATTCAAGAATTATATTCTCACTGCAATCTACCAGAATAAAGACAAGCGAGCAAATGAACTATCCTGCTTCAATTTAGCATTGATCAGTACTCCAGAAATACTGAGGAAAATTTACCACCTTCAAGTGATTGCTCATGTCCCTTCAACTTAGGTGTGTGTGTGCTTGCCACATGCACCCGTGCCAGAAGTTTTTCCCTCAGCAGTATCTGTAGGGGACTGGCTCTGGCACCCCCTGGAGTGGCACACATATGCTGCAGCATATAGGGCACCGCCAGCTCCCTCCACCCTCAGTTCCTTCTTGCCCCCAGTGACAGTGTATGGAACTAGTGCTGCTTCAGCTAGATGTGTTACTTCTCGTTCATTCAAACTCATTTGCCTCTTGCAAATATTATTGTATATAGTTTCCCTCTAGTTTAGTTCAGCCTATTTGTTAAGTTAGAGACCTAGTAGGTCCCTAAAGGGACTTTGCCTCAGGATGGGGCATGCCCCAGTCCCCAGGCTTTAAACCCTGCGATCGCTGTAAAAGGCCCATGCCCTTTAGCGAGCCCCATAATAGTTGTTTATTACGGTGCTTGGTCGAAGGTCACATTAGTGAGAAGTGGAAAATCTGCAAGTCTTTCAAGCCCAGGACAAAGAAGGAGCGTGACCTTCGTTTGAAGGTGCTCCTGCTGGAGTCTACCCTTACCCTGATGCTGGAGCAGCGCTCTGATTCAGCACTGAGCACTGTGTTCTCAGTGCATGGCGCCCCGCCAGTCCCATCTATGAGCCGGCACTGGTCTCCAGCCAAGAAGCCCAGGAAAACGGGACAAGGAAGGTCTCCAGCTTCCCGTAAGGAAAAAGACAAGTCTGGGGTGGACCAAGGCCCTGTTTCGGGCGCCTTTTCACTCCCTTCAGGATTCGGGGTCCCAGCTCAGGTTGAGCAGTGTAGCCCAGCCCACTCCCCACCGGCTACCCCAGATAGTGGCAGAGGTCCTCCTCAGCTCCAGGTGCTGTCCACACCAGAGGCCTTGCAAGCAGCACAAGACATTATGTCCCTCCCAGTGCCTCTCACTCCACCCTCTGCGGGGTCCCGGGCCCAGGGTAAACCCACGTTGGGATCACCACAGTCTTCACCTCTTTGGCAGTACTTCCCATCGCAGAGAACGTCCCACCAACGGTCACCCTCTCACAACTGACACGCTTCGAAATATGATAAGCAGAAGCTTCGCAGCCCCATCTGGTCTCTGGACCGCAGACAAGGGTAGAAAGGCTCAAGGCGCCGCTCGCTGGTAACCAGGCACAGACCTCTGGAGACATGCACTCCCCAGCAGGAGTTTCGGAGTCTGCACCCAGAATCTGTGGCACTGAGGGACCGCTCTAGGGACAGGTCGAGGGACCGACAGTACCATTCCCCGGATCATCACCGATCCCCCAGGGCAGCATCACCACGTGTGGCTACATCTTCATGACGCCAGGCCCACTCTAGTTCCTGATCCTGCTCCACATCCCAGTACTGCTCATTCAGTGCCATCACGGATCTGCTGAGCGCCACTGGTCACCGAGGCCCTGAGCCAGGTACTGGTTGAGGTCAGCCAGATCAAATTCTGGGAAGGGGGGGACCCGTACCGCTCGGGACAGAGCCACCAATCAACCCCATCTCGGTCACAGGGGCACGACCGCTCGGGCTCTGACTCAGGTTCAGAGCAAGGTTCTCTCGCAGCTGGACAGCCTCTGGCACCTATGGTGCAGACTACATTGGCAGGCCCGTGGCCTCAGACTTTGTGGTCGGCACAGTGGTACCCATGGGGGTTCACTCAGCCCTCTCAGGCTGCCTGCTCGGTATCCGGAGCTTTGGAGAGACAAGCTACTGCCCTGTCCCGCCCCTGTCCAGCCCAAGAGGCCTTGGCTACCGGGACCCTGCAGGCAGAGGAGGAAGTGGGTGGGCAAGCAAGCCACTGGACCACCTATGGTTGCGGAGGACGCCGTGGTACCAGCTTCCTCCTCCTCGTCACCAGACAAGGCCGCATTGGGGCCCCCTCCACCGGTGCCCCAGGATGACACTAAGGTGCATCAGGAGCTGTTAAAGAGGATTGCCATCAACCTCGGCCTGCAGGTGGAGGAGTTAGAGGAACCCACAGACTCCTTCTTTAATGTTCTCTGCCCCGTGGCAGCTTTGCCCCTACATGAGGTGGTTGCTAAAATTACAAATGCCCTCTGGCAAACCCCCTCCTCCTTGTCTCTGATCTCCAAGAGGGGGGAGCACAAGTACTTTGTGCCATCCAAGGGCCATGAGTGCCTTTATACCCACCCTGCTCCCAAATCCCTAGTGGTAGAGGCAGTCAACCACAGGGAGAGAGAGGGTCAACGGGGGACCATACCTAAGAATAAAGACTCAAGGAGACTAGACTTGGTTGTGCGTAAAGTTTATTTGTCCTCTAGTCTACAGTTGTAGGTTGCCAATCATCAGGCCTTACTAGGCCGCTTTGTTTCTAATATGTGGCAGGCCATGACCAAGTTCGAGGGCACCCTCCCTGAGGCTTCTAGGAAGGAGTTGCGGGTGATCCTGGATGAGGGCACGACTGCAGCCAGAGCAGCTCTCCAGGCGGCACTGGACACTACGGACTCCATCACCCATACCATGGCATCAGCCGTCTCATTGCGCAGAGCTTCATGGCTGCTCCTTTCTGGTCTTTCCTCCAAGGCTCAATGCAAGACTTCCCTTTTGATGGGCATGCCCTGTTCATAGGACAGACAGACATTAAACTCCATGGCCTGAAAGATTCCCGCACAACCCTAAAAATACTGGGCCTGTACATCCCCGGCCCTGCCTGCAAGTAGTTTAAGCCACAGCAGCCTCAGAGCCAGGGGTGCCACCCTCTCCAGGAGCCTCCCCTCAAAAGATCCAGGGGCTACAAAAGGTGTCCTAGCCACGCACCCCCATCTACATCTCAGGCAGGCTCAACCTGCAGTAAGCTGACGGGCAAGCGCCCTTTTTGAGGGTACGACCAATGGCAACATACCGGACTGTTCCCCGGATCCTTCCTCCCCTCTGTTTGCCAATCACCTTTCTTCCTTCCTCCCTGTATGGGTGTCTATAATATCAGACCAATGGGTCCTCAATATGGGGGTGCAGGATTACACTCTTCAGTTACTTCCAACCCCCCATCCCTCTTCAGGGACTCCTCTCACAAGAATCTTCTCATACAGGAGGTAGAGGGTCTACTACAGTTGGATGCAGTGGAGGTAGTTCCTGTGGAGTACAGGAAAAAAAGGTTCTATCCCTGATACTTTTTTAATCCCCAAATCCAAGGGCGGTCTGCGGCCCATACTAGACCTGCAGGGCTTGAACAGCTACTTATTGAAACTGAAGTTCTGCATGGTCTCCCTGGCTTCCATCACCCCCTCCCTGGATCTGGGAGACTGGTATGCTGCCCTCAATCTGAAAGATGCGTACTTCCACATTGCCATCTTCTAGGGACACAGACGCTTCCTCCGGTTCACGGTAGGTCCTGACCACTATCAGTTTGCGGTCCTTCCGTTTGGCCTAGTGACAGCACCATGGGTATTTCCCAAGTGCATGTCGGCGGTGGCGGCTTACCTCAGACGTGAGGTATCCAGATCTTCCCATACTGCAATGACTGGCTTGTCAAGGACAACTCCAGGTTCAAGGGGACATCGTCATGCTGCTAGCCATGTGCTGTCACCTTGGCCTGTTGGTGAATGACAATAAAATCCACTAATACAGAGGATAGAGTTCATTGGCGCGGTGCTCGACTCGACTGCAACAAGGCGTTCCTGCTGGTGGAGAGATTCAGGGCACTGACGGATCTGGTCCTGCTTTGAGCAGGGGGTTGGACTAGATGACCTTCTGGGGTCCCTTCCAACCCTTATATTCTATGATTCTATGATTCTATGATCTCATCGCGGAAGTCTCCACATTGCCCCTGACAACAGCCAGGGTTTGCCTATGCCTACTAGGTGCTCCATGCCAGATGCGCCCCCTGCAGCAATGGCTGGCGACAGTCTACTTCCAGTCCAGGGACCACCTGGAGAAGGTAGTTACCATCCCTGTGATGGTACTTACCTCGCTGAGATGGTGGACCGACCCCGGGAAAGTTCTGGAAGTTCTCTTTGTCAGCACTCCTCATTCAGCCGAGTTAGTTTCGGACGCCTTGGACCTCAGCTGCAGGGTGCACCTCGGCACCCTCCAGACCCAAGGTATGTGGTCCCCAGAGGAATCGACATTATACATAAATGTCAAAGAGCTCAGGGCGGTGTGCAGAGCATGCACGGTCTTCCTACCTCGCCTGTTGGGTAGAGTGATCAGAGTCCTCACTGACAACACAGCCTCGATATTCTATATCAACAGGCAAGGTGGAGCATGATCCTCAGCCCTTTGCCAAGGGACACTCTCTCTCTGGGACTTCTGGATCAACCACAGAATCCCCCCCAAGTGGATTTGTTTGCCACCAGGCAAAACAGGTGGTGCCACAGGTTTTGCTCCAGAGGGGGTCTGGGCATGGGCTCCCTCTCCAACACCTTCCTCCTGCCATGGGCAGGAAGCCTGATGTATGCATTCTCTCCGATTCCAATCAGCAAGGTCCTAGTGAAAATCAAGAGGGACAAAATGCAGGTTATGATAATTTCCCTGGTGTGGCCTCGCCAGCACTGGTTTGGGACGCTATCAAGCTTGTCAGCGATCCCTCCCTGGCCCCTGCCAAACTGACCGGACCTGCTGGTCCGACAGGATCACGGCCAACTCTTGCACCCCAACCTCGCATCGTTCCACCTCACGGTGTGGATGTTGCGTGGCTGAACCCAGATGAACAGGCCTGTTTGGACAGGCTCTAGAAGGTCCTCCTTGAGAGTAGAAAGCCCTCGACTATGCAGACCTTCCTGGCAAATTGGACTAGGTTCTCCTGCTGGGCAGCCGAACGGGGTATCTTCCCCTTCGCATTCTTCGGTGCAGTCAATCTTGGACTACCTGCTTCATTTAAGGAACTAGGGCCAGGTGCACTCCTATCAGGATACATCTGGCTATTTCAGCCTTTCATCCGCCAATCCAGGGCAGTCTGTGTTCTCCCATGACATGACTGTCAGGTTCCTTAGAGGCCTCGAGAGGCTCTTTCTTCAAGTGCAGTCCCCGGCCCCTTAGTGGGATCTCAACTTGGTTGTGTCCAGGCTCACGGGCCTACCCTTTGAGCCTTTGGCCTCTTGCTCCCTATCTCACCTATCATGAAAGGTACTTTCCTGGTGATGTCAGCGAGGCGAGTCTCCGAGCTGCGACCCCTGACCTCAGAACCGCCATACATGGTCTTCTATAAGGACAAGGTCCAGCTCCGGCCCCACCCAGCCTTCCTCCCCAAGGTAGTGTCCACTTTCCACATGAACCAGGACATCTTTCTTCCAGTCTTCTGCCCTAAGCCCCATGAGATTCATGAAGAGAGGCGCTTTCACGCTTTGGACATAAGAAAGGCTCTGGCTTTCTACCTAGATTGGACAAAACCCTTTCTATAAGTCGACTTATCTTTTCATCTCTACAGCTGATGGACTGAAGGGCCTCCCAGTGTCCACACAAAGGATTTCTAATTGGATCACCTCTTGCATTCGGACCTGCTATGAGTTAGCGGGAGTCCCTCTGCCACTGGTCATCAGAGCCCACTCGACTAGAGCACAGGCATCCTCTATGGCCTTCCTGGTATACGTTCCGATCCAGGACATGTGTAAAGCCATGATGCGGTCCTCGGTACACACGTTCATGGCCCACTACGCCATCACTCAGCAGGCCAGGGAGGATGCTGGGTTTGGCAGAGCTATATTGCAATCTACATGTCTGAACTCCTTACCTGCCTCCAGGGGTACTGCTGGGAGTCACCTAAATTTAATGGACATGAGCAATCACACAAAGAAGAAAAGACAGTTACCTTTTTCCATAACTGGTGTTCTTTGAGATGCATTACTCATCTCCATTCCATGACCCGCCCTCCTCCCCCACTGGAGTTTCTGGCAAGAAGGAACTGAGAGTGGAGGGGGCCGAGGGCACCCCTTATACCATGGCATATGCGCACCACTCCAGGGGGCACCAGAGCCAGTTCTCTATGGAAACTGCTGAGGGAAAAACTTCCAGCACCAGAGGGCAAGCACACACACCTAAGTTGAATGGACATGAGCAACACATCTTGAAGAATATCAGTTATGGAAAAAGGTAACTTTTCCACCATTACCTGTCTTTCCCTGCAAGTAGCAGCCAACAGTACATTTGACATAGCCATTCCCAGTAAATCTAAGTCTACCACAAAGCAGTTGTAGACCTGTCTCTTTCTAAATAACACCTTATCCTTTAGTCATTTAATAAGGACCAGCAGGGGAATTTATCATGTATCGGTTAATCTTTTGTCCACTGCCCTCCTCTGAGGGCAGGCTTATAACAGATTTGCGCAAACTTTTGTCACAAAATCAGATTTTCAAATTTCTAAAATTCCTTTGAATTTTTTTTAATGAAACACCCCCCTCATTTTTTTGTTTTGGACCACCTCTGTCCTAAATCATATGATGCTATTCAGATGATTGTGTTTCTTTGCCATATGTGAGCTCAGCTTAGGTTCTTTGTGAGGGTTCAGAATCATGACCCTGTGTCAATTTATGATTTCACAGTGCTACTGGGAAAAGATGGTCATTTCACATAGTTTTGAGGCAAAACCAGCTGAAGTGCTACAGTGTTTTGATTTGTTTCACTCACGGATGTAAGACTGGTGAAGGATTCTTACAAAATTCAAGAGTGCGAACCCATGTGAAATGAAACCAAATAAAAGATTCACGTGAACCTTTCCAAACTTCCAGTTGATATAGGCCAATTTTGCACAGCACTTATATACGGTGTGGCCAGAGGATACAAGACAAAAAGATAAAACTGAAGCTTCTCCACTCCTCTCTGATGAGGACAAGCCTGGAATGGTAAGGATGCTGAAATAGAAATGGCCTGTATTTTCAGTTGTGCCCAGCCAGGCAAAAATAAAGGCTTTTACCAGAAAAGTGAAGAGGCTAGTGGGGTACCTGCACTGGGAAGGAACTTGGCTGAGGTGCTGGTGGGGACTGGAGGAGACAGACCCACTTACAGCATAATATGCAGGCATATGCCCCAAACAATGTGCCCCTGTTCCGCTCCCCGACAATTTCCCTACCACTATACTGCCACTCCCAAATGTTCACAAGTCACAAATCATTTCTCTCCACCCCTCCGAAAAGTAAGATGGTAAAAATATTTTTTTTTTTTATATGCCATCTGTTTTTTGAAGTAGCTTAGGTCCCACTCTGCTCATGTGTTCAAGTATTTCTCTTCAACCATGAGAGCTAAAACTTTTACATGAAAGATGTCTGGTAACTACATGACTCCAGGAGCTGGGGCTCCACATCCATGAGACTGGGCCAGCCTGTTGGAATGGAGTAGAGGGGCAATTTGTCAGAGTTAGTCCTGTTGACTTTAGAATAAGGCAAACATGCAGGGTTGTGCATATTGTGGCAATTCCTGTTCTGTCTGTGCAGCCTAACCCTATCTGCAAAGTTCACATGCTGCCTAATGAGCTGTATGTATATTTCTCTCCATCTAGGTCCACAGGCCAGCCAGTCTGATTTCACTCCTAATTACCAGTGTCCTGTCAGTTTGATTTGTATGGGAAGGAGCCCCAAGGGGAAGCATCAGTGTTTTTCATCACCACACTGATTCTAGCAGAATGTTAAGAGATTTCCCTATTGCAGGTGGGTCTCTCAAGTCAGTGCTCTCTGACCTTCCTTCAGCAGCTCATCAGTAGCTGCATTTAGAGACTTTGCTACCTTGACCTCTACAGTCAAGGGCAATGCATGCTCCTGGGACAGTCCTACTTGTTTTGGACTATTTAAAACATTGGCCCTATGATTTTTTGTCCCACTTTTTTAAAGCTATAGTTGCTTGGTAGTTGCACTCCCCCACTGCCACGCCTCAAATTAACTACCTGCTTCCCCCATCCATATATAAACATGCACCTAAGCTAAATGTTCTAAAATGCTGCTGGTCTCTTACATGGGCTGAGGGAGCACCAAGACCTGGAAGTGGAGCTTCAACTGTGAAATTAGACTCTGTCAAGGCCTAATCCAAAGCCCACCGAAGACTCCCAGTGTCTTGAATAGGCTTTGCATCAGCCCCCAGCGATGCAGCTTTCCAGGGCAGCTGGTCTGATCCCATACCCACCCAGACAGGATTGTTGTATCTTGTAGCATTTCACTCTGGAGAAAAAAAATCGTGCTTTGAAATATAGACTGCCAGCTGCAGGCTCACCCTCTGATTCTCTGCTCCTCGCATTTTGCAAGTTTTATGGAGTGATTTGTACTCTATTTACACAGTGGTGAGAAACAGTTTTTAAAATGGAACTGAAGAAAATGCAGTTGAATGAATTGCTACAAAAAAAGCCCTGTTTACCATTTAAAAAAGAAAAAGTATAAAGATCACCATTATAGGGACATTCTGTCAGTCAGATTTGGGTACTTTTCCGTTGATTTGTGTCTCTAATGTGACGAGAAGAAGCCACAGATGCATGTTGAATTCTGCAGGGAACATATGCATGCATTTAAATCATTTACAGCTTTTTACTGGTGCAATTGTAAAGCACAGGGGTTTTTTTTGCATTTGTAATTAGGTTCTAAACAGATGGTGAAGGACTATAGCTCCCAGTAAGATGGGCTTGTGCTCTGTTGGATTGCATTGGAATAACTAACTGAGCTAGGAAAGTTTTCTAATTTATTACACCATATTGGGAGGGAGAATATAACTATGTAACGGGTTGGCTAAGTATGAATTCCAGCGTGAGTATATCTATCTGGACACAATTGAACTAGTCCACCTATAATGTAATCAGTGCATTTCTATGAATACAAACAGTCTTCACCCCCAGATTTAGCATAGATTCCAGATTTCATAAATATGAGTGATACCCAGTAGCTACTGCATGATTTGTTCTGCACAGCATAGTTATTATGCAACAGCATAAGACCCAATATCTGCTTTGACAAATGTTTTTAATATAAAGCAGAAGGTTTTGATTTGAAGAGAGACTTTAGAATTAGCTCAAACTTGAAACATGAGATCACATACAAAGGCCAGCTGTCCTGTTTATGGTTTTCAATTTGCTTTTCAACACTACCTTTTCCCCTTCAAGCCCGACTTCCCACTCTGTTTGAAGATATGGTGTAAAGTTCTTTTAATCCTCTTCCGAGGACAGCCTTGTAAGCTGCAGCAATATCACAAACTCAGTCTATGGCTTTCATTGCAGGATTAAGAAGAAAGAATACACTGAGTGGTAAGGGAGAAAACCCTGCTTTAAACATCTCTCACTAAGGGCTGAGAAAGATGATTCTGAAAAAACACATCATATGAGCAGTTAAACCAGGGGCGGGCAAACTTTTTGGCCCTCCACATCGGGTTTACAAAATTTTATGGAGGGCCAGTTAGGGGAGGCTGTGCATCCCCAAACAGCCAGGCATGGCCCGGCCCCCAAACCCTATCCAACCCCCTGAGGACTCCTATCCCATCGAACCACCCTTCTCCCTGTCCCCTGACTGGCCCCCACCACCCCATCCAACCACCCCCCTTCTTCCTGACTGCTCCCCCCAGGACCCCTGCCCCCATTCAACACCCCCTGTTCCCCACCCTCTGACCGCCCCCAACCCCTATCCACACCCCCACCCCCTGACCACCACCCCCAAACTCCCCTGTCCTCTATCCAAACCCCCTGCCCCCTTACCGCGCTGCCTGGAGTGCCGGTGGCTGGCGCCGCCCAGCTGGAGCTAGCCGAGTCAGGCCAGGCTCTGCAGCTGCCCTACCCCAGGAGCTCACAGCCCCACCACCCAGAGCATTGCGCCGGTGGCACAGTGAGCTGAGGCTGTGGGGGAGAGGGAAGAACAGTGGGGGAGGGGCCGGGAGCTCAGCAGAAGGGTATCGCAGGCCAGATGTGGCCTGCAGTTTGCCCACCTCGGAGTTAAAGGGTTGTGTGTGTAAGTGTAGCGAGGCGAGGCTCACCGGCACGACACCTCCTGCTGGTTGTCTCGGGAATTAGCTCTTCCAGCCCAGAGCACCCTCTGCAGACCGGTGTCTCACCTCCCGCTGGCCCCCCGTGTCCCTCCCAGACCCCCATGCCCCTTTACCTTGGGGGTGCTGCCCCCTGGCAGTGCCCCACACACTCTGGGTCTCACCTCCCAAAGGAACCCACCATCCCCACCTTGTCTCGGGGCTATTTCCAGTCACCCTCTAGCCCCTGCTCACTGAGGCATTCTGCAGTCTGTAAACCACTCATCACCGGCAAGGGGGTTGGACCAGCTGCCGCTGCCCATCTCTGGGCTGTGCCTCCCAGCCCCAATACCTTCATAGGCCTTTAGCATGGCCTCAGGCTGGAGCTCCCCAGGCCTTTCCCCAGCCCTGCTCCACTCCAGGTACCCTTTTCTCCCAGGCAGCCAGGTCCTTCTCTCTCCACAGCTAGAGAAAGTCTGTCTGATCTCCTGGCTCTCAGCCCTTTTATAGGGCCAGCTGTGGCCTGATGGGGCATGGCCTCAGCTGTGGCTGTTTCCCCAGTCAGCCTAGCCTTTTCTCTCAGCCCTTGCCCTCTCCAAGGGCTGGCTTTTAACCCCTTCTGAGGCCCACTACAGTAAGTATGATCCATTTTAACCTTGCTCCCAGAACTGTACTCCTGCACTAAGTTAATCACAAAGGGTATGTCTACACAGGGATAAAAACCCCACAGCTGGCCTGGGTCAGCTGACTCAGGCTCGTGAGGGTCAAGCTCTGGAGCTGAAAAACTGCTGTGTAGACATCCGAGCTCAGGTTGGAGTCTAAGTTCTGGGGCCCTGTGAGGGTGCAGGTCCTAGAGCTTGGGTTCCAGCCCAAGCCTGAACATCTACACAGCAATGTTTAGTCCTGAAGCCCAAGCCTGTGAGCCCGGTTCAGTGGACCTGGGCCAGCCACGGCCCTTTTGCAGGGCTTTTGTCCCTGTGTAGACATACTCTTAGAGATAAACTAGCTGGATCTGTAGATATTTGCCTTTACGGAGCAGCAACTGCTCTTTATGGGCTAAGTAAGCATGGGTACCAACCAGATCATTCCGCACCTTATGATTTGCCTCATTTTCATAGATGCTGTTGCTGCCAGGTGACCTCGATGGCCCAGCTGTTGTGTAAAGCAGGCATTCTTAAGATGCATTTCCTTGTATTATTAATATATACAGCTCTATACTTCTGCTGCATCTGGCCTGGTTTATTTTTTGTGGGGAAGAGAAGGAAGGGGAATTAGGTGTACACATAGCTAGGACAGGGTGAAAATAGACAAGTGGAAATGCAAGGAAGCAAGAACAAAATAGAACCAGCCTATAGCAAGAGCATGCGTCAAGGCTGAACCACTAAAATAGACATGAATGGCTTTATAGGTAAGGCACTGGACTGGGATTCTGGGTTCCATTCCCAGTTCTACCCCAAAGTCCCTGTGTGACCTTGGACGAGTTTTTTAGTTTTGCTGCCTGTCACTTCCCCACATGTAAAATGGCAATAATGATACTTCCTTTCTCCCACCCTTGGCCTGGCTTGTATATTTGGATTGCAAACTCTTTGGGGCAGGAGTTGTTGCTGATTATGTGTATGCACCCAGTCTATCTCCGTGGTGCCCTGTGCTTGGTTGGGCCCTCTAGCGCAGTGGGAGCTCTAGTGGAGACAAAGTGCTGGCCGTTTTACCACCATGTCATCTCACGCTGCTCGGAGCATGTCTAAATGACAGTGACAGAAATGCCATTGGCCACCAGCAAGTTATCTACGCTCAGGCTTACACTGTTGCTACCACTGGCAGTAGCGGGAAATCTTAAAGTGCTCAATGTGCCCTGAGTCTGTGGAACATGAGAGGGGCCCAGCTTTTGCTTAGGTCTGTGCTGCTCATTCCCCTTGTCCTTCGCTCCACAGCCAGCTCCTTGGAGGTTCCACTTTCAGTTTGTGGGGCAGCCAAGCAGGCTGAGCCATCACAGCAAGGGAGGACGAGAGAATAGCTAGAAGCAAAAATGCAGGATGCTCTGAACTTGTGAACATTTCAGCTCCTTGCTGTGGCAGAGGCACTTACTAGTCAAACATTTTAGCATTTAGAGCACACCTCTGGGTCAGATGTTGCTGGTGCCATTTTAAGCCAGGTGTTTTTGTTCTCCAGGGGTGCCAGTTACTCCTCTCCGTGTTTCTCTCCCTTACCTTCAGCTTAAGAGGCTAATGGTGCCAGGGCAGGTGTTCCGTTACCGAAAGGACTTGCTGGCGGTGAGCCACTGGTCTGCCATTCTTTTGTGCAGGAAGCTGGGCTTTATCTTGGTGGCTTTCTGCCTGCTAGAGAGCAGAAGTTGGGATGGGAAAGTGGCAGTTATAGCTTCCAAATGGCAGCCGTGCTCTGGTGAGTGGCAAAGGAACTCTGAGAATTCTGCCCTGGGTCTTGGAGCTCCTGTGGCCCTTATAGGCCTAGATTGCACAGCCACATAGGGACTGTGAGAGGCAAGCAACAGAGATCCAGGCTCCCTCCTGCACCATGCTCACCTGGATGGGAGAGCAGGGGCTACTTGTCCAGTTCTCCCCACTATGGGCAAGGAAGGAGGAAGGGGGTGGAGAGGAGAGCAGAGGAGAATGAGGGGACCCTGGCCCCATCCTCTTACTTACCAGCCACAATAGCTGGCTGGGCACACAAAGGGAGGTGTAGCGAAGAGATGACTCACTGTCACGGCACCACCTGCTAGTCATCTTGGGAATTAGCTCGATTCCAGCCCAGAGCACCCTCTGCAGGCCAGTGTCTTGCCTGCCACTGGCCCCATGTCCCTCCCAGACCCCAGTGCCCCTTACCCTGGGGTTCTGCCCTCTGCAGTACCCCCACTCCCAGGGGAGCCCCAAATCCTCTAAACCCACCTTGCCCCAGTGGCTACTGCCAGTCATCATCTAGCCCCCGCTCACTGGGGCAGACTGTAGTGTAATGGCCACTCATCACTGGCAAGGGGTTAGGACCTGCTGCCTTTGCCTATCTCTGAGCTGCCCCTCTGCAGCTCCAGTACTTTTCATAGAGCTTCACCAAGGCCTGCAGTCTGAGGGTTTACCAGGCTGGAGCTCCCCAGCTCCCTTTACCCTTTCCCAGCACTGCTCCAGTTCAGGGACCTCTTCTCAGGCAGCTAGCCCTTCTCCCTCTAGGGCTGGAGAGAGACTCCCCCAGCTCCTGGCCCCCAACCCTCTTATCAGGGCCAGCTGGGCCCTAATTGAGCTGGCCACACCTGTGGTCAGCTACTCACACAGGTGCTTTCATTCCTTTTCCCACTTGCAGCCCTCTCGAGGGCTGCTTTTAACCCCTCTTCTCCAGGAGTGGTGCAGCCACTCCCATACAGGAGGGGAGTAATTTACTTCCCTACCCAGCCCCAGAAAGGGGGGAACAGGGGAGGAAATTGAGACAGTTCATTCTCTGCAAGGCTCCTTAGCTTCATGGGGAACAAATATTTATTAATGGGCTCTTCAATCTAGGAGAGAAAGGTATGACATGATCCAATGACTGAAAGATGAAGCCAGACCGGAATTCAGATTCAGACCAGAATTAACCATGAATGTAATTAACCATTCGAACAATCTACCAAGGGTTGTGGGTAGATCCTCTGTCACTGGCGATTTTTGAATTGGACTGAATGTTTTTTCTAAAAGATCTGCTCTAGGAATTATTTTGGGAAAGTTCTTTGGCCCATGTTACACAGGTGGTCAGACTAGATGATCACAAAAACTGGAGGGCAGGTTGTCAAATTCCAATCTAGCCCACAGCCATCATCTCAGCCACAGTTCCTCACCGATTTCTGGAAGCATGCCCCAACTGCAGATCTCCCTGCGCCCCCGTCTCTGCCTGACGCATCCAGGACAGAGAAATGGCATCAGATGAGCAAATGATCATGACTTTATAATCTGATGCTCTTTTTGGATTCCACACTCCCGTTCAGAAAGAGAAACTGAACTAGGGACTAAAAGAAACACATTCCTGGTGTTTATGACAGAAAGCCCAGCATACTATATACAATAGGGGCAGTTCTGTTGTGCATGTTAGGCACATACTAAGTGGAATCTAATCTCTCCCTGGCAGGGAATGCTTCATGGACAACTTCAGAAATGAGTCAGAGAAGTCCTGTGCAGGCAGCCCCTGCCAGTGCAGGATGGTTCCCTAAGGTATGTAACCTAGTGTTCTAACCCACCCCTCCATTCTAGGCTGTCCTTTGCCCTGCCCTGGAACCCATCTACCCAGGGGTGACCCGTCCATATAGGCAAACTAGGTGGTCGCCTAGGGTGCCAAGTTAAATGGGGCACCAAATTTGAGGAAATAGAAAATTAAAAAAAAATAAAATGGAAAAAAATGAAAAAGATGAAAAAAATAACAAAGATGTCATTATTTCAATTGCTGTGCATGTATGGCAGGAATATGAATTATAATTAATTTCTTTACATTTCTGAGAATGTATCAATATGTCAGATCTTTTACTTACTGCAAAAATAAATAATATTTTAGCAAAAAAAAATTTCAGTTTGCAGCGTAGGGTCAAGATGACCCACTCCACAATTTTGATAAGCAATAACTTGGCCACAATGAAACACATCCACCAGTGGCAAGAACTGCAATGCTAGTGACACCTAACTCAAATATATATCAAGGTCGCATAGGCGGAAATTCATGTAGAGCAGAGATATTATGAGTTGATACATGTCAAACAGTCATTTTAACACAGTTGCAGGTATATGGTTAAGAATCGAGCAAATACTGTGGAAAATTGTGTTTCTTGGTGCCAAAGAATAAAGAATAACATCTTTCAGCATTATAAATCCAAAATGTGAGTATCTTCAAACATTATTAAACCTTAATGTTATTATCGGGCTATATAATTATGAACTTTTCTTTGTTATAACTGGTTCACATGTAATAAATAAGGTCCATAAAAGAAAAGTAACAGCGTTAACGCTTAATAGACTATGAAAGTGATGACGTCACACTCCAAGTGGGTAACTGTGAGGAAGGGGATTACTTTCCAAACAACTGGTGTTGGGTTATAACATCAAAAAAGGTCATTTTGTTTCTGTGTAAATGCTGTAACTGTTTTAATAGGGAAGTGAGTGTATGTTACTAATCATTGAACCTTTAAGCAGCGAAAAGACGCATTGGGATGGCTGCAATGTGGTTTAAATTGCCAACCATGTGGTGGGTGTGTCAGCCATCCTTAACGCTATAATGCTTGCAGTCGGGAGCACAGTACATAACAATATTCAAATGCCCCATGGCAGAAAGCGAAGAATAAAACCCTCAAGAGCTGAGTATCGTAAACGAAAGGCTGAGAAGGAAAAGAACCAAGCAAAACAGCAGGGATCCTTCCTGAAATATCTTCTCTTTAATCCAAATAAAGATGGAAACAGTTCACAGCATCCAGATGAAGGAATTTTACTTGGAGAGGAGGGTAGCTCACATCCACAAAAAAGCAGTTTGGAAACTCAAGATGATGGAAACTTACTTCTAGATGAAGGCAGCTCACAGCATCAGACTGATATGGAAGTAGAGAAAATGTATTCACCTTCAGAGACACATGCAGAAATTGAAGTAAATGAAGTAGAAGGAAGAGAGGATGAGGAAGTTACAAACAAGTTGGGGACCCAGATTCATGGCCCAGATGTGATGACAGTGTGCGGCAAATTCTTGTGGAACATGGACCCGAACAAGTTCATGAATTTCCCTTCCCTAAGGATGGAAATAAAAGAAAATTCTCTGCTCAGCATTACAAGAGGAAACTCATTAATGGGGAAGAAATTAATCGAAACTGGTTACAGTATTCATGGTCGAAGGACTCTTTGTTTTGCTTTTGCTGCAAGTTGTTTAGAAATCAAGCAATTGGTATATCACTTACTGAAAATGGCTCGAAGGACTGGAAAAACATATCTTCAATTCTCTCTTCACATGAAAGAAGTACAGAACATTTGGAATGTTTTTTCAAAATTGGAAAGAACTTGAATTATGATTGAAAAAAGGAAAAACTATTGATGAAGAAAATTTACTTGTGATCAAGGAAAAATTAGAGCATATGATTTCTTTAGTGAGAGTTCTCGGTGGGCAAAATTTAGCATTCTGCGGCAGAAATGAAAAATTATACACTCCAGGTAATGGAAACTTTTTAAAATTTGTTGAATACCTAGCTTTGTTTGATCCAGTCATGAAGGAGCATTTACGTAAAATAACTGATCATGAAACACACGTTCATTACTTATGAAAAAATATGCAGAATGACCTGATTCAAATCCTAGCAAATGCCATTAAAAAGAAAATTGTAGAAACTGCCCATTCTGCAAAATACTTTTCAATAATACTGGACTGTACACCAGATGCGAGTCATGTTGAACAAATTACGATGATCATTTGTTTTGTGGATATGGAAAAGTCTGCAGATGAAGATAATGCTGAAGTGCTCATAAAGGAACATTTTTTGGGGTTCGTACCACTGAAGGAGACGACTGGAGCATTTATCACTGAAACTATTCTACAAGAGCTTGAAACATTCCACTCCTGAAGAAGTACTGAAGTTTGTTTGTGAAAATAAACTCACAGACAGTTTTCCAAACATTTTTATAGCTCAATGCATTCTTTTAACTTTGCCAGTTTCTGTAGCTAATGGGGAACATAGCTTCTCAAAGTTAAAGTTGATAAAAACGTATCTGCGTTCAACAATGGTGCAAGAGAGAATTGTTGGACTTGCCACAATGTCAATAGAGCATGAAATAGCTGGAAAACTGGATCTAAAAGAACTAGTGACTGAATTTTCAAAACTAAAAGCAAAAAAAGTCATGTTTTAAGAGCAAAGTGTTTTCTGAGTGTTTTGTAAATACAGGTTAAAGTTCATTGAAGAGTTTTCTTATTTCTTTCTATATTGGATGTGGTGGTAATGGCAGTTAAAGCAGGATAGTGTAATGGATGATTTTGGATTTGTAATAATTAAAATCATAATTCACATTTTAATGCATTTTTATTTGAAATCGGACTGAAATATCATCTAGTTGTCGTGTACAAATCTATTCAGATAAAATAGAGACATGAAATGTTCAGATCTCAGAAACATTGGTGGGACAGACGGACGGACAAACCGAATAATTAAGCCTCTGTTTTTAAAAAAACTCTTAAACATTAAAAGGAAAAAAGGGGCAAAATGTTTCCTAGTTTACCAAAAACCTCAGCCTAGATCTGCCCTTGCAGTTTCGGGGTGGAGGGCGCCGATTGCATGGTTTGCCAAGATGCCAGTTGCTGGCAGCTGGTCTAGGGCCACCCCTGCATCTACTCCTCAGCTGCTTACTCTAGTCTCTTAGCACCTGACTGCACCGACAAGTACTTCGACTGTGAGCTCTTCGGGACAAGGACATCTCTTTGCTATGTTTGTACAGTGCCTAGCACAATGGGGTTGGGGTGGCTGGGAGCTACCACAACACAAATAATAATAATTATTCATAACAATAAGTAATTTATGAGCAGACCTAACTAACCTCCCCCGGGAAATGCTTCTCCCAGTCACTTCCATCACATGCATTTATTATTAGTTAATATTTACATTATTGCTGTGCGTAGAGAGCCCAGTCAGGGTTAGGGCTCCATTGTGATAGGCACTGTACAAACACATGGAGTCATGGCTTATGAACAATCTGTGCAGTGGAGGATATTCCCATGCTCTGGTATCCCAGTTGTGAGCATCCTTAGATAACAGGGCAGCTCACAGGACTAGGACCTATTATAGGGGGGGAAGCCAGCTCCTTTTGGGAAGCTAAAGAGCTAAAAGGCTGTAGTGTCTACAGTCAGCCTGTAGATGGCGCCTTTTACTGTGTCTGTGGTGATGCTGGAAATAAATGGTGAAAAGAATATTGTGCTCTCACAGTGTAAGGCTCAAAACTGAGAGGGAGAAGGGAAATGTTAGGACTGTCCTAACGTGGCATCTAATCTAAACTGGAGCAATGGCTCCAGATTGCTGCCATCCAGATCCAAATAAAGGGACTTGGACTCCAACTCTGCCTTTCCCTGCCCATAACTCCTTCCTCACTTGAGACTTTGAATCATTGAATAGTTGCCTTTCTGTCAATCTCCTAACACTCCCCTTTATATGAAATTACTACAACTGCTATTTCAGAGGCTAGAGAAAAAAGTCTCTAGCTACTTGGATTGGAGTAAAATTATGCTGGACATAATGTTCTTTAACCCCTCATGTGTTAGTGTATGAGAAATAGACGCTTTTAAACCTAGGAAATTTCTTTAGCTCTATGGAAATGAATGTATCTAATGTAAAGAACGCTGTACAAACCAGAAAAAATGTGATAAATTGCTAAAATGGAGATATTATCATCTAAATTAGAGTGTAAACAAAGATTATTCCTTCAGCTTCTCTTCAATTTAGATAAACTGCAGTTAGCCAAATGTTCTCCACTGTTTACTTGGACAAACACCCTTCAGTCTTTGGAGTAAAGTTATGCTTTTGGGTCTGCAGTGGCAGAATGTTCTGAGCTGTACCTGCAAGCACATCCCATGGGGGCCTAGAACTCCTGTCCTAATGTTTATTCCCAGGCAGTTAACGTCTCTATGCCTCTGGTTGCATGACATCATGCTCTATTACTGATAATGAGGCACATTCCAAAACATCTAACTCCTGTTATCAAGAGACTCTGAGGGATCCCTAAAGCAGTGCAATGCAGATTGTACCATCTGTAGAATGCAAGCCATCCAATTGCTGCCCAAGAATTATGGGGTCCATGAGAATAGATAGATATCCCAGCACGAAGGTCTTTTGTGTACCCAGCCTTTAGTCTTTCCATTATGTTTAAATATGTGTAATTTTCACAATGGATACTTTATAAAATTTTAAAGATAGTTATTTTCCTAAAGAATAAAAATATGATCTTTTTCAGTGCAGAAAGATCAGCTTATATATAAGGAATATATACTCCATCTCTTTAATCACCAGAGTGGACTATCCCTTAACTTTGCACAGGCTTCTTCTTTGCCTCATTCATTTATAATTTCCCAAATAAATAGCATGATTCTAATACTGGTCTTAAAATGCTGCATAAAATTAACCTAGAAATTCATTTCACGCAGGAAGAATGGGTCACTGTCAACCATAACATTCAGATATGTTGCATGGACTACCAAATCAAACAAGTTCAATGTAAAGTCATTCACAGCATTTAGTGAACCTGACTTGATTGTATTAAATGGGTTGTCCCAGACATGAGGGGCTGGAGCTGGGTTGGGAAAGATGCCATCTCGCACATGCTATCCCCATTTTAAAGTGCTGTTGAATGAAGAATAGCATTAATGCTGGGAATTTCTGTGGATTTTGATCTATCGGCTTTTCTACTGGGTAATGCCAGTTCTGTGCTTTGCTTGACAAGTTGGAAGTAGCTTTCTGGTGCCCTGTGTGGTCTTCAAATGATAGTTCTGATGAACCTGAATGGGTTAATGACCATTTGTGTAGAAGCATGAAATGATGCTTAATTCCATGTTGCTGAGGGCAATGCCCTCCCTTTGTCACCAAAATGAGGGATTATGATGATTACAGATGGTGGAATTATTAATAGCAAATAATTAACTGATCAGTTTAGCTCTTTTCTCTGCTCCTTTTCAAATAGTTCATTCATATACATTTTCACCTATGGCTTTTCTTTACTAACTGGTTGCTTATGAAGTGTTGTTGTTTGTATTTCAGTTGTGCCTAAAAGCCTGAATCAGGACCAAGACCCCCTTTGTGCTGGGTGCAGTAAAACACATAGGAAGAGACAGTCCCTGAAATGTTTACATTTTAAAAAGACAAATACAGATGAAAGGTAGGGGAAAGGGCTATACCATACAAGCAAAAGGATCAGGGAAATGGCAAGGCATGACAGGTGTCCTTAGTTTCACAGCTTTAGTTTCATAGGTTTTATTGATTAAACAAAAACATTTTGGGGGGGATGGGGAGGTGAGTGCTCTGGGTTGGAGAGTGGGTGAGTAAGGGATTATTGGAGTAAGAGAAACGGGTGGGCAGAAGCGAGGTAAGAAGAATAAAGGAAAAGTGTAGTTGCAGTGTTTTTCAGCAATTATATGTCTCTGTGTGCTGCACAGGATTCCAGACAGGATGTCCGGAAACAAGGAAGATAAAGTTGGAACTCCAGCTGTGTGGGAGCATGTTTGTATTTGTAGCTGTTTTCTTTAATATATTCCTCCTGGTAAATACAGACTATGATACCACATTTTATGGCAGGAAGAAGGATGAGAAGCAGGGATAATAAGTTTGGACAGCTGAAGCGTTGCAATGGTAGGAGAGAGGCGATATGAAATGGGCGAGAACCAACTTCAATGCCTAGACAGCAAATGAGAAAAAAATTAGAGTTCAAATTTCAGGGTTGACTGAGTGATTTCAGGAGGCTGTGAAGGTTTTTATTACCTGCTGCTCTTCTCCATACTGAGGGGAAGCTACTGGGACCATTGCTACCAGAGTCCAGAATGAGGTGGGACATCTGGAAGGTTCCGGTATATCCCCCTGTACCCTTGGCTGTAGCTTGTGCTCGCTGCTTTGCTTATTTGCACTGTAAGACTGGTCACCTAAGTCTCATGGTATACTTTCTGTTCCCTGTTTGAATGACACGACCAGATGGCATCTCTTCTTTTTTTATTTGCAAATTTTTTTACAAATATTCCATAATTTCAGTGTCTCTCTCATGCCAATAATAAAGAATTTTTCAAAATGGCCATGATGGCACATCCTCCACAAATATTCTGGTGGACATTTTTTCATTATAACATTCACAACACCTTTGTTTTCTTCAAACCAGAGCTCATGAACATCAACAAAGCAAATCAGTCTGATTTGCAAGAATAATGCCAAAATTCCTCTCCCCCCATTTTCCTCAGACAGTATGAAGAATTAATTTAGGGTTCATGGTGGGATCTGAACCATGGATAACTATTTCAACTTGGGCCCATACAATCACCTTGGTTACAGTGATGGAGTCTGGAGATATAGTTGGTCTGAATATGCTTTTATACATAGCAATGCGTTTTTAACAAAATCCCAATGTTAGGCTGTTTAGCAAAAGAAGAGTTGCAGAAAAACAAGGTAAAGGAGCTGTGCATATGATGCAATATTTAGTCATACCACAGTATTGTGGAGTTCCTTAGGATACTGTTTCCCAAACGGTGGGTCGCAATCCACCACTGGGTTGTGGGAAGTTTCTAGATGGATTGTTGGCCAGTGTGGAGGAGAAGCCTTGGGGGAAGTTGGAGAGCAAACCTGCCCTGCACTCACCCCACAGCAGCAGCACCCATCTCACAGGCCTGGGCCAGAGTCCCTAACCCAGCCACTGCAACCTGTGCATGGGGTCACATTACCACATCGTCATGGAGGGGCAGCCTGGCCAATTTTGAATGAGTGGTGCTGTGATCTGGTGCCAAACTTAATTGGCACCGTGACTCTGTACGCCTGGTCGGAATGCGCAGAGCAGGGATCTGGGCTCAGTCCCTCTGTCACTTCACTGTGAGTATGGGTGGGCTTGCTATCCAATACCCCTTCTCCTCGGGCCTACCCACCACACCTGGCTGGGATTCGGGTTGCGATGCCAGGGTGGAGGGTGCTGCTGCAAGTGGTTGATGGCCTTTTGATGGGGCAAGGAAGAGGCCACTGGTGGAGAAGGACGACACTGCCTCGGAGATGCACCCTCCCTCAAATTGTACCCTGCATGGGTCACAACAAAATGCAGTTGGCGGGTCACCTTAGGACAGAGTTTGGGAACCACTGACTTTGGAGGATAGTTTAAAAAAAAAAAAAAAAAAAAAGAAAGACCTGCTGGCTGGCTTAAACAGACCACAGCTCTGCAAACTGGTGTGTATATGACCTGAAACAAGCCAGTCAAGGTTATATGGTGAATGGTGCTCTGTGGTGCTGTAGAATACGAACGAGAGGAATAGGACAATGATTCTTAAGTGTGAGAGAGCTGCACTTTAAATAGAAACACTGGCCTGAATTTATCATGGCGAGTCATTAAGTGAGCCATCATCTGTGTGAAGTCAGAATGACTGCAAATGGCCAATCCTGAGCCTGGTCTGCAAATAGCTTTGTGTGCATTTTTTTTCTTGATTATTTTGTCTCTTGCTGTTCTCTACTTTAATTATTTGTCTGTGTTCTATGGATGTGACTGAAATCTATCTGTACTGTTTATTTGTATATTCCAGCAGCACTTACCTCGTGTTAAGGGCTGGACCACTCCTGCCCCAAAGAGCTCCTAACCTAAGAGAACAAGCAACATGTGAAGGGTGCAGGAGAGAGACACAATCCAGCATGCAGTTTATGTATATTAAAGTAAGTATCAGCGAGGCCTAAAAGAACCTCACTATATTCATTATTAGTGGGCATTTCTGTTTATTCCAAGTGAATTAAACTCCTCCCTGGTTCTGTGCATGCCCGGCCCCTTTCACAAGCAGAGTCTCCACCTTCCAACATTAAGGGCAAGCAGATGCTTCTCTCTTGGTCCAATCCTAGTGCAGGCTTTGAGTGACCACTTGTCAGCAGCATCACTTCTGGAGTAAGGGACTCTTCCACCTGCTGAACACTAAATGACGCATGAACATCATAACATTACTCCAATCCAAGATGGGCAGTTCTCCCTATGACAAATCTCCTGCTCCTCCCTGCAGTGCATGGTTATAATCTGCTGTTGCAGTACATCTTCTTCTACCAAGGGAGTGACGACTACTACTGCCTCCAACGCTACATTTGTGCTCCAAGCCAAGCACAAAGAAGGTTGATGGGGGCGGGGGGAGGGGTGAATAATACAAACACCCTTTACTTTCCCCATATCTAAGAGAAGAGGGGACAATCTCCATCCCATTCAGCTTGCCCAGTGCTCCTATAGCCGCTTTTAGGCCTAGTCTACACTTGAAACACTACAGTGGTGCTTCAGTGTAGCTACTTGCTACAGCAATGGGAGGGGCTGTTTCCCCAGTGTGATACTGTAAGTATTTAAACCCTGAAACCACTGATTGGGGCTAGATCAATGGTGTTTGTTTTGCCCATTAAAATGGATTAGATGATTGTACAGTTATCACTGTAGGGGAGGATCACGAGGGAGGAAGGAAACTGGATGGGATGAGCCAGGAAGTCTTGTCCAACCCTGTCACCACTCCTTACCATTGGTGCAAAGAGGAACTTTCTTGCTGCAGACAACTGCTCTTGTGAGGGTGTTTTATAATGCTGGTTTCGTAATTCAAGGTCTAACAGGTTTGGCAACAGAGAGAAGCTTAGATTTACAGTGTGGCTTGCTCTAAGGTACAACACTGGACTCAGAAGGAGTCTGAGAATGGAAGGTTACATATAGGCTCCCCTGTTCACTTCTCCTTCACTTGAACTAATAACACTGGCCACAGAGTCTGAGCCTTCAAGAACCTACGGAGCCAAAAGCTGCATCACAGCAGAGAAGCAGGTTAACCTGAGGCCATTGTAAACAATGGCTTGTGTGGTTTCCCTACTGGAGCAGTTATTTCACACATGCACTGTGAAGGCTAGACTGCACAGTTAGAGATTATCTAAGTGAATCGCCTTTGATATTTTATACCAGACCTGTTTGAATGGTTGTTGGTGTCAAGCAAACTCTTACTTCATTTACAGTTCTGGGGGGGGGGGGGTGCTTTGTGATATGCAGATTGCCAAAATCAAACTGGCTTGTGGATGTCAGAGAGTAAATAGTTGATTACTTCTAGTCAGATGCACCATTATTTTGTGCTTTTGAAAAGCATGATTATTCAAAATGCTTAATTAAAAAGATCTCCATGTTGTAGCAAATGAAGGCTCTAGTCTAACCTTTCACCTTCAGTTCAAATTGCTCACAGGCAAAATTATTTACTCACATCTGTTTAGACCACAGTAGCTATTTGTCCACTCCAAATCAATAAACACCACAGAGTTTGGTAATGATATAATTGTCCACAGATGTTCAGGAGAGTCCTAGGATTAATCAATGCTACCAGACCAACTTCAATCATCTGTATGAGTCACTCATCCAAAGATGTTCTTAAAGGGTGAGGGTGTGTTTGAGTAACAAAGCTTCCAGGAAGAATTCTGTAACAGTATAAAGCTGAATACAGATGTAGATTTACAAAAATTACTAGGGTTTATTGGGTGCTCCACTTGAGACACCTGAAAGGTGGGTTGGTGGTCATTGCTTTGTGAAAATCAGTTGTCTTCAAGCTGGGCCCCCCAAAATCACTATTCACTTTTGAAAAATTAGGACATCTTTTTTAAGAAAGGAAAGTTAGAATTCTTCTGAATTTAACTAAAAGGCTATGCTATTCCAGGTTTGCTTCCATGATTCTTGAGCCTCTCATGAGCCCAAGTGTGGGGTCAAAGGGATTGAGTTGACAGTCTCTACTGAAAAGAAACTCAGGGCTAGTGCAGTGAGGACATTAAAGGTTCAGACTGAAGTGTGTTAGTAGAGCTTCAAGGTGTGAGAATTCAGTACTGGAATAAAAGAGGCAACAAAGAGTTAATAGCAGGCCTAGCTGTTGTGCATTAGGATGGAAGTGTATTGTCAGCATGGAGTGGGGAAGGTTGCACTTAAGTGATTAGAGACCTTACCATGGGAAACAAATGAGTCCAGGGCTGCATTAATTGCATCCGGAAATGCTCCTTCCAGCTTGAGTCCCTTTAGTCACCTGTTGCTTTTGCTTGTGTGATTTAAATTTGGTCCTATGTGCAAGCAGACTGAAAATCCTGTTGTCACATTGTATCCTCGCTCTGCCAACATGCAAGAAAACACATTGATTGAGATGGTTTTACTGTATATTTGGCTAGTCCTCAGACAAGCCATGTTTAGTGGATGCAATTTAGCATCATTAAGGGAGTAACTTGTCATTAAATGTAAAACTAAATCTCTTTCCATTACTTGTATTGAGAGTTACTGGAAATAACTGTCTTTGTGGCATTCATGGAGCAAAACAGGTGCAGAGAAGATTTAATTGCCCTCTTCCTTAGTGGAAGTCAGATGCCAAACTCAAAGTGCCAGTAACAGGCCAGATAGAAATAACAGCCTGTCACAAAGGGGGGAGGCATTGCCTATAGAAGCCAGAACCTCAGGCACCAGAGAGCAAGGAGGAGGTGAACTGTACTCTTGCAACATTCCAACTGCATGCCACTGTATGCTAAGTGATGCCAATCCATGCCAGGATCTTCTATTTCATGTTCATCTCTGATTCATGTCAGTCCCAATAATCCAAGTCATTCTATGCCCACTTTCATTTGCTTTTAATATTATGGTTGGAGCAGGGCTTATAAATAGATAATAGTATAAAGGCCAAGACCAACTTTACCTACATGCACAATGACTAGTTTAGAATTATAGAAAGAAAGGTGGTGGAGTGTTAGAGATAATTGTTTTCCAATGCAGTTTATGCTGCTAACAAAACCTAGCCCTCTTCTAGGCAGTTTTTGTTTTAAATGCTGAGCTCTCAGCCAGAGGCCAACCCTAATTATTTTTTTTTTAAAAAATGTTGGATGCTTTACATTTTCCAGCCTCCATAATTGAAAAACCAAATTTCTATTCAAACATGGTAGTTTAATGGAGACAGAGCTGATTGAGGGAGAAGGAGCCAAGGAAATAGGAAATGACTCTAGAAGCTGATTTTTTTTTTAAAATCAGCGTATAGGGTTTAAAAAAAAATATCCAAGACCTGGGGAAATTTTGCTTGTACTCTTCAGACACCAGCGTGACTAAAGTGTTCTAGCGGGAAGGGGGGGTCACACTGAAGAGAAGCTTAGTACGGCTGAGAATAGAGGTGGATGCGAGGCAAGGTTGAATTTCATACATGTAGCTCCCCTCCCCGCTAAAATGTGAACTTTGAACCCCACCAGAAAGGCAGCGGCAGCTCGTCTCTTTACTTCTCCCCAAGCATGTTAGGGGGATTCTTCAGCCCCGTATACCAACTGCACGTATGGCCAGGTGCTTTGGGCCAGAGCCTGCTCTCCCTTACAGCCGTGTAAACCCGGAGTAGCCCGCGTGGCACTGATGGCGTTGCTCTGGCTTTACCCCGGCCTCTGGAGGGATCCGCACCTGCCCCTTGGGTACCTGGGTTAGTCTCAGGGCTTTGCTCTGCCAGCTGCCTCCGTCGTCCTGCAAACTCCCAGAGCGGCCAGGGGCTCGAGGAAGGGACGGTCGCTTTACAGCGAGCAGCCTTATTTAAATAGCTCCATTCCTGCTCCCTGGGCAGGTAAAAAGCCACCGCCGCCCAGTGAGTGAGTGAGAGGGGAGACAGCCCGCGCTGCGTCCTTCTCCTTGCGAGGGGAGGCTCGGAGAGGCGGGGAACTCACTGGCAAACAGCAGCCGCCGCCGCACCTGAGTCTGGTTTCTGCGCTCCGCTCGGGTTCCTCTCTGGGGGATTTGTAGAGTCACCAAAGCAGCAACTACCATGACATCAGCGGAGGGCAGTTTAACGCGCGCTGAAATATTCATTGCCTGGCACTGAGGCGCTGCCTCCTTGCAAAGGGATCAGCAGCAGCTGCGCTGCCTGCACTCATTCGCCCCCCACCCCCTCTCTCGTTTGCATCCGAGGGGCTCAGTTTACTCCTATTGTTTCCAGAGCCGGGGTGCGGTCGAATCCCCGGGAGTCCCTGATGGCGCTGCCCCCGCAGCACCCCCGCCCTCTGCTCCGTGGCTTTCGCAGAGGGAAGCAGTGTAAACGGACCTAAGGGGGAGAGAAAGAAGCTAAAGTTGCCCACGGACGCCATGGCCTCGGACGGAGCAGTCAGCTAGGGGCTGGGCTACAGCAGGACTCCTCCAGGGTGCGCTGGGCTGTGAGGGCATCGCTCTGCCGCGGCTTGGCTTGCTCCGAATCAAGCCGTGTGAACGTTCCGTACGCGCAGCGGAGACGCTGTCGTTGGTGGGCAATGGAAACGGGCTGGAAGTGGCGGGGAAGGGCTCCGAGCTGGAGTTCATGACGGTTCTCTCCCTGCCGGCCCTGAACTTTCCATCCTTTGCAAGGGACTCGTTAGCCCGGAGGAGGGAAGAATTTCCACCCTTGTAGCCCCCGAAGGGGCAGAGTGAGCCTCCTCCCGCGTCGCTACAGAGCAAGCGGTCCCTAGACGCGGTGCGCTCCCGGGCGTCAGGTAAGGCAAAGTTTTACAGCTTCTGTCTCATCCTCCACTCGGTGGCTGTCGGTGTGATCATGTCTAATCCGGAGCAGCCGGAGAAACACTTGTTACCGCGCAGCCAGTTTCTCTGGATCGCATCCCTCAGCCGTTCTGTGAAGAGACAAACCCCCTCATTTCGTGTCTTTGTGTTGCGCTGTGTTTTGGTGCGGGGTGGGAGGGAGGCAGCCAGCCTAGCTTGGAAGATCAATATTTTAAATACACAGTGAAAGCAACAATCTAAACTAATTCCCCACTGTCTCCCCCGCCCCCATCTCGTTTCTCTTCTGTTTTGCGAGGAAACTTTTTTTTTTTTAATTCTCCCTGTCAAATTGCCCCGGGGCAATTTCGGGAGGGGTTTTTTTCCGGAGGGGTTGCCCCTATTTAATTTCTGTGCCTGTGATCATTTAAAAATATCTGTTAACCGCCCCCCCCCCAGCCCTTCCGGTGCCCTGGTGCCCCGGCAGTATGCTGAGATGGGGCATCCCTCAATGGTTGTAAGTTTCTGACAACTTGTAGCTACCTTCCAAATGCAGCTATCGCTATGGGCATGATCGATATCGCGGCGTGCGGGGTGTGCCAGTCTGGTGCCACGCCGGAGAGCTGCATGAGTTTGGATAGGGATTAGAGGGCCTGGCATTCCTCCTCCCTCCCCCCCTTATGCATGCGGTCCTTCTAGATAATGGGCAGAAGAAACCCGCTTCCCCCCAAGGACAAGCTGAATCTTGTGTATATGGTGCCACGGATGCGCATCGCTCTTCAGGTGCCGGGTTCATTCACAACGTTGGCAATGCAGAGGCTGTGCGTAGTAACACCCCCGCTCTGGCGAGGGATCACAGCACAGACACCGCCTGTCTGTCCACACACGGGGTGTCTCTGGCCAGCGCCTCGGTTTCCCGCCGTGCCAGAGCAGGGGAAATCTTTGGCCGCTCCGCTGGGCTCCCGGCTCTGACGAGCTGAACCGGCGAGCCGCAGGGCAGGGGAAGGGGCTAGCCATGCGCTGTCAGCTGGCCGAGCGGAGTGTCCCCGGGGCCCGGCGCTGCACAGCCCCTCGCCGGGCGGGCGGGGTTCGCTCGCACCGTGGGCAGCTTGGGGGCACGTTCAGTCCCGGCGGCTCGGCCTCCAAACACCACACGGGGAAGCCTCGACTTCCAGACCAGGGATCCCGTAGCGCCTTGCTGCCTGTCCTGCGCTTGAACTAGCTGTAGGGGTGGCTACCTGTTGCAGGCTCGTCTGTGTCCTGGCGTGCGTGTGTTGGACGCAGGGGGTGGTTCGGGTCCCTTTCTTCAGCTCGGGGGTGCTAATGGGACGCTGCGTGTAGGAGCGGCATCAAACCGGCATCACTCTTCCCCTAGCGCAAACCAGTGGGTGACCCCGCCAGATCGCGCGAGCGGGTCTGTTGAAAAAAAGAATAAGCCATACGGAGGGAAGGCTCTTTGCAAGGCTAGTTTGGTAACTGGATTTTATTGCTTAACCTACAACTAGTTCCCGTGTCAATTTCTCCTGTACAAAAAGGTTAATATTTATTATTTCTATAGTGCCTGAGGGGTGCATGATGATTTACAGACAGACTCTGTCCTGAGGACAATCTAAGCTGGACAATGGAGGGCAAAGATAAAAACGCAGATGGACGAGGACCAAGAGAGAGGCTCTCATTGTGTATACATTTGGGCCCTGATTCTGCAATGAGAACCACGAAGTGGCCTTCTGCCTGCATGGAACTCATGACAGGATCAGGACCTTGGATGGTTCCTGTTTGTTTGGAGTATTTTTTTTTTTGAGTGGGGGGAGTGAATTTGAATTAATAGGTTAACATACTAACAAATCAAAATAGAAACGATCAATTTGTGAGCACAGTAGGGTAATAAGTAATAGCCAACATGGATTTATTAAGAATAAGTCATGCCAAACCAACCTACTTTCCTTATTTGACAGGGTTGACAGACTACGGCATAGTAGGGAAGCCATAGTCGTGGTATATCTTTATTTTAGTAAGGCTTTTGACACCATCCCATATGACATTCTCTTAACATTCTCATAAGTATGCAAACTAGTGAAATTACCCAAAGCTGGGTGCATAACTGGTTGAAAGAGCATACTCAAAAAATATTTATCAATGATTCACTTTCAGACTGGGAGGCTGTATCTAATGGGGTCCCCATGGGTCTGTCCGGTGTCCACTACTAGTCAATATTTTCATTAATGACTTGGATAATGGAATATAAAGTGTCCTTAAAATTTGCAGATAAGTCCCAAATGGGAGGGTTGCAAGCTCTGTGGAGGACAGGATTAGAATTCAAAATTATCTTGACAGACTGGAGAAATGGTCTGAAACCAACAAGATGAAATTCAATAAAGAAAATTGCAAAGTACTACAATTAAGAAGGGGAGAAAAATGCACAACTACGAAATAGGGAATAAGTGGCTAGGTAGCAGTACTGCAGTATAGCGGTTCACACACTGAATATCAGCCAACAATGTGATGCAGTTGCGAAAAAGGCTAATATCATTCTGGGGTGTATTAACAAGTGTGTCATCTATAAGACAGGCAGGAACTGTCCTGCTCTATTTGGCACTGATGAAGCCATGGCTGGAGTACTGTGTCCAGTTCTGGAAGCCACACTTTAAGAAAGATATCGACAAAGTGGAGAGAGTCCAGAGGAGAGCGACAAAAACGATAAAAGATTTAGAAAACCTGACCCATGAGGAAAGATTTAAAAAGAACTGGGCATGTTTAGTCTTGAGAAAAAAAGGCTATGGGTGGGGGGAGTGGAGGGGGAACCTGATAGCAGTCTTCAAATATGTTAACGGCTGTTTATAAAGAAGACAGTGATTGATTGTTCTCTGCGTCCACTGAAGATAGGACAAGAAGTAATGGGTTTAATCTACAGTGAGGTAGATTGTGGTTAGATAGTTGGAAAAAACTTTCTAACTATAAGGATAATTAAGTTCTGGAATAGACTTCCAAACGAGGCTGTGGAATCCCCATCATTTGGAGTTTTTAAAGAACAGGTTAGACAAACAACTGTCAGGGATGATCCAAATGTACTTAGTCCTGCCTCAGGGCAGGGGGCTGGACAGGCTGACCTCTCAAAATCCCTTTCAGTTCAAAATGTCTATGATTCTATTTTTGCTTATATGTTGTATCCACATCCTCCATCCTTTGCTTGTTTGTATCTTTAGACTGTAAATTCTCCAGGACGGGGATTATCTCTTCTTTGTTTGTGCAGCACAATGGGGTCTTGCTCCTCCTCTGAATCTTTGGGCACTACCATAACATAAGTACTTACTAATAATAATTAATATTTGAGAGAGAAGCAGGGTCTGGCAAGAGGTCAGCCATGAAAGGATATCTGAATGGAGACCTGTTTGAAAGCTGTGTGGTATGTAGACTCTTGGAGGGTATTCCAGTTCTGAGGGCTCATAATCACCTCTTTAATGTGGTGTTCTCTGCCAGGAGCGGAGTTTCCACGAAGAGCTGCTTCGCGCCACAGGGTCTTACTGAAGTGGAGCTATCATTATTTGTAGACGCACCCAGCATAGCTGTACCATCACATGAAAAATTCAGGAAGACCAAAATGATCACAAGACAAAGAAGAGTATTTCTTCTTGCCTTGAGATCACCATGACAAAGATGAAGCCATTAAAGCACCTGGAGAAGTTTTAAATTGCAGTGTAGAAAAGGAAAAGGAAAGGAGTACTGCCCTCAGGCAGTGGTAGTAATGGAACCATCAATCTATTGTTACTGTTGCATGAGACAACTTCTTTTCTCCTTTAGAAAGACATCAGATAGTTGATTCACTGAAACGGAGGTCCTATAGAGGCCAGTGTTTTCCCAGGACTCAGGATCCCTGGTTGGGTGCCAAAAGACATAGCTATAGATTTTTATTTTTAACTGTGAGCTTTTCCTGGGGATTTTCATTATAATGATAAAGGCTAAGTAAAGAAGTCTGTCCTAGTGAGACAGGGTAAGTGCCACCCTCAATCCTTCCTGTGCCATGCGGGTGTAAAACACTACTGCCGGTATGAGAACCAAATTCTGATTTGGGAGAGTCTTACACCCACTTTGCACAGTTGTAAATGGCTATACTAGGTGCAGAGAGACTGGCGAATCAGGCCCATAATAGTCAGCTGTGGAATACGAGAAGGCAAACTGAAGTATCTGGGATGTGCATGAGGAAGAGGACAGTCTAGAATCTGGCATGTCTAGTGATTGATATGCCCAGTTCCAGTAATACCTGCTTAGTGAAAGTCTTCAGGAAAGGGACAGAGACTAGGAAGAACACACCTGTCCCAAGGCTGCAGCAAGCTGCCTGGGCCACCACTGAGCAACAGTGACATATTGGTGAGTGGAAGGGATGCTTAGGAAGTACAAGAGCAATAACTTAGTGGAAATGTCAGTGTGAGAACTGCTCTGCATGCCAAGAAATCAGCTGCTCTGATTGCTGGAGTATGTGTTTGCATTTCTTATTACTTAACATTGTGTTTTTTACATATATATTTGCTGCCATATATTTGCTATTGGGAGTGCACGTTTCTTCTGGAGTGAGAATTGAGGTGAGCAAGGCTGCCACTTGAGTAGATGACAGAGACCAAGTTGAAGGGGAGGATGCATAGTGATTACAGAAGAAATGACACAGTGGTTTTGATTTTGACAAATGTTGTTGTCATGTAAATTTTCTTGCATCCACGACTTTGCAAATCAAAGGCCAAATGACTCCTGGTTTTGATTTTGGATGCCAGGCAGGAAGCAGGGAAAGGCTGCTAGTAAAAAAAGGAAGAAGGCTGAACGTCCAAAAAAGAGTAAGATACAGGAATGTGAATGTACCACAGGAGCAAGGGTTTGAATTAGACCTCATCTGCAGTGGTTCCTAAGAACAGTTTAGAAAAATTATAACCAGGCAGAACTGCTTTATAGCTAACAAGAGTTGGGGGTATCTTAAAATGAATAAAATACAACATTGAAATGGAAAATGGCTTTTTTAACAAAGCAATTTTTTACAGATGAGTTTATCAAAAATTATTGGGTTTTCAGGTTGGTTTTTTTTTAAATTAGAAACAAACAAACAAAGGACCAAAACAAACAAAAATAATCTTTCACTGAAGTCCTTCAGTGGAAAACAAATCCTTTTCTGACCAGCGTGATATGTCTGGCCAGTGTGGATGGCCCCAAATTATATAAGAACAGTGGCTCTCACTATTTGGTTAGTTTGTTCTTAGTCGGATGGGGACCTGGGTTGGAGCTTTTGTTAGAGTGTCCTCTAGTCTCAAGAGCATTGTTTTGACAAACTCTTGTAACACAATTTGGTCCCTGTTCATGCTGGCCAGTCAAAATGTGTTACCCTCCCATTTGGGTACAGTGGAGTTCAGGCCTAATTTAGATGGTAAACTCATGGGGGCTCTTTGTCTCTTTGCTCTGTGTTTGTACAGCACCCAGCACAATGGGGTCCTGGTCCATGTCAAGGGGTCCTAGGTGCTACCGTAATACAAATAATTAGTAGAGCGTGCTTAATTGCCATTTTAAACATGGCTGAGGAAAAACAGTTTAGTTATTAACATTCAATTAAAAAATAACCAGAATTCTTGACAGTGTAAGTTTTTTATTCTTCCTAAATATGAAGCAAGAAGGTAGTGGGCTGAGGCAGCCTGGTTGATGAGATGAACTAAGAGACGTGAAACAATTTAAGGCCTGTGTTAGATTAACAACTGAGCTATCAGAGGAAAAAACAGCAACTTAGAGTTAGCTCTGTGGATACTGAGGGACGAGAGCCCAGAGATGGGTAAAGGCCATTGCATTAATTAGCTCTACCAAGACTCCTTGGGAGTCTGGTGCTGAACAATAAAGAAGGGACAATGTAGCTGAACTCCAAACTGTGTGCAGTGCCTGGGGACTTCCCAGTCTAACTCTTGGGTTCTCTGGCACAACGCAGCATCCCATGTAAACTCTCCAGTTACGTAGTTAGACACAGATTTCTCAATGCAAAATGACAGATTCAGACTCTTCAGAGAAGTCCCAAGTTAAGTGGAGAGGAGAATCCCTTTCTCTTTCTCACACATCCCTCTTATCTCTCCCCTTATCCCCATCTGCTTCCAATTTGTCTGGTGCTGGTGCTCCTCACCACGCCTTAGCGATGCTGCAGATTTCATGAGTTTTCAGGCCCAGGTAAATCAGTTGTTTCTGATCTGGAACCATAACTGTATTTGAGAAGAAGAAGGCGCTTTGGATCTGGGGTCCTCAAAATTAGGATATGGGGAGGTTTGGAGGACCTGCTCTCTAGTAGTGCTGCAGGTACAGCTTGAGAGATCATGTGTGTCAGAGAGCGGCCTAGATTTCACTCCTAGTGTAAAATGGGGTGAAATGTCAGGGCCCGTAGCTCCCTGTCATCTGCTCTGTTCCTCAGTTATTCTGGCAGAGGATGTCACTTGCTCTGTTCCTTCCCAACAGATCCCACCTGACATGTTGCCCAGTAACAAGGAGGCTATGAAGGCAGCATAGTGTAATGAGTAACTACAGCTGGCTGAAAATTTTCCAGTGGAACGTTTTTCCGTCACAAAATGCTGATTCATCTAATCAAAATGTTCTGCTAAGTAACAGTGTGTCCTGCTCCTTTAAGGAGGCCTTGGGTCAGGCAGCCCTATCTAATTATCCCTGCCCCACTACACCTGTGTTGGGTGTAGGATTTAAAAGGGGCCAGAGTAGAAGCCAAGGAGACTATAGCTAGATTGGACCAGATGTTCAACACAAGACAGAAGCCTGACAAGCTGCAGCTGGGCTGAGGAAACAGCTGTCGGTGCATGCTGTGGGGAGCAGGACTAGCTCCTGCATGGAGGAAAGGAACTGAAACCAGCTCTGAGAAGGAGGACTGAAGGTCTCCTGACTCAAGTATGGGGGAGATGCACTAAACTGGGGCTGGGACCTGGAGGGAAAGAGTGTAAGGACTAAGTAAATTAAACCTCAGAAGGGGAGAGTTTTAATTACCATTGGACTGTGAGGTGGAGTCTTGTGAGAGAGGGAAACTGAGGCAAGATGCTGCAGTGTCACCTCTGGACAGAAGGGGGCATGTGGGAGGCAGCCTGTGGGAATGTGTTGGTTTAGAAGAAATTTTGTTTAGAAAAAAGTATCAGAACATTCCATTGTGGAACCATTAAAAGGAGAAAAAAAAAGTTGAAATGACTTTTTCATTTTTAAATGTTGTTACCCATTATAATATAAAATAAAGACAACATTGAAATGAAATGTTTTTATTGTAATGAAATGGTTTGTTTTCAATGATTTTTCCCCCCAAAAAATCATTTTGTGGGAAATGTCAAAATTTGATGTTTCATTCCTATTTGGAATTAAAACAAATTTCAAAAACATGGAATTTCCCATGAAATGGAAATTCTGGTTCTCACACAGCTCTGAGAGTAACTGTGGGGCTTGTTGGATTTGCCCTACATGGCACTAGCCCTGAATGATTTGGGGGAGAGCTGTGTTCAATTGGTTAACAAGGGACCCAAGGCACCGCTTGTATTCGGCCACCTTTCTGCTCATGGGAATCCCATTAAAGGGTAAGATTGCTCCACAACACTACACTTCATGTATATTGCTTTTTTAAAAAAATAAAAGCAATGAGATGTTTTGTGTATTGTCCCCCCCCCCCCCCCCCCGCCAGCCATGGCCTCAAAGGAGTCCTGAGAACTGTATATCTTAAAATTGATTTAATATGTCAAGTTTTTTAAATGTATTGGCTGCCCTCTGGGCAGATGACTTTAAACACAGATCCCTTTTAAATTTAAATAGTTTAGGATACAAGATTTGCTTGATCCGTGGCTGTGCCTTTCTCTTTCTTTAGAACATAAAGAGTCCCAGCTGTTGCTGCTGCTATTGTCATGAGCATATATGTTCAGGGACAACATATGTCTTGACATCATCACTGCTCTCTGATTACATGTCCTTTTATGCTCGTTGGGCAAACTGACCCCAATTGTTCACAACAGCCACTGGAATTTTTCTCCTGTAAAATTCCCTTCACTGAACTAGTGGCAACTACTGTAATAATGCTACTTTGTGTGTTTAGGCCCTGGCCTTGCAAGCATGCAGACCCATGCTTAACTTCAAACATGTTTGTACAGCACCTAGCACAATGGGATCCTGGTCCATGACCTGTATTTATTTCCCCATTTTTGTTTATTTAGCATCCAACATGTGCTAGGGGCTTCTCAAACACAGGGTCAAGATTCCTGCTCTAAGGACCTACAGTCCAGATATAATGGGCAGACAAGAGATGGGACTCAGCTAAAGCAAAGGATTGAGGAAGTGGTAATTCTCCTCTCTCCCCACACCACCACTTCTCTCTTAGTGTTTGTGTTTGTTTTTCTCTATTCTTCTCCCCTCCCCCCTTCCTTTCTGATTATCCAGAGGCTGGTGTTGTAACATGATCTTGTGCAGATCCTCTCCCAATTCCTGACCAGGGGTCTGGAACAAGTGAAGAAGAAGGCTGTCCCTCTTTTTAAAAAACACAAATGATCCCAAGTTTCATACTGGACCCATTGTATATGGGGTTAGGACTTGGGTAGTCCTTTGCATTGCTTATTGGATGTCCAAAGCTGATCAGACAAGGCAATGGAAATAACGCAGCATCTGAGACTCATCTTGGGCAACACCCGAAGGCTCCGACGTTCATGCAGACTATCAAAATCTCCTCTTGAACCTGAAGAATTGAACAGAAACAAGAATAGCTTTTCTTTTGATTGGAAGGACAGAGCCAGGAATGTAGTGAAAAGCTACCCAATGGCCTTCAAATCTCAACAAAGGCTGAAGTTTCAGGTGTTCTGTTTTTAATCCACATTGATTTGCCCCATTCCTCATCACAGTCTGAGGGTATGACATCACCACCGCTTCTGAGAAGTGAATTGTAGTCTCACCTGAGAGTATCATAAATGAAAGAATTGAGGAAGGAATGAGGCTGAGGAGGAAGGAAAAATAATATTTTATACATAAATCTTGGTAAATTGTAATGACGGGAAAGGAAACATGGGGAAAAAATGACTGGACAGCTTAATGGGACCTCAGCAACTGATCAGGAATATTTGCATGAGTGTGTTTGTTGTGGCTGTTAACTACTGAACATCTAATAAGTTGCAAAATAGTTTGTTTCATAGTAGGTATTTTGTTTTTCATTTTGTATCTATCCTCCTTTGAGCAAATGAGGTGTAAGTTTTGATCTGACTGTTCTAAGTAGCCCCTTCTTCCCTTCCTCTTACTACCCCCATTTCTAAAAGGTTTCAACAAGCAGGTGATTAGCCGCAGCGTGCCCACAGTGCTACTATCTCAGGCAAAGTGTCAGTTTCATTAGCTTGAACAGCTAGTGGGCCTTGGAAAGGTCTGTAGCAGAAAAGTGCCTCTCCCTGAGAGTTAAGTGAGCTTTGTGCAAAATCAGCAAGGACACTCTCTTGATTTGGATGAAGAGAAAAAAGGGTCGAAAGCTTTTGCAGCTGAGACTGCTTAGAGCGACCTGTGCTTCTGGAGCACCCTTTGGGGTTTTTTGAGATTTGCCCTTTCAGCCCCCTGCTCCACAGTTGTGGAAATGGACAATAGCCACACCGGTTGTTTATTGCAAACACCAAAACTGGAACTGGAGTAGTTAGAGATGGAAAAGAATGATGAAATCCGTGGAGTTCATCCCACTGCATCATCTGCATGTGTCTGGTTCATATACGGATACTGAAATGGATTTTAGATGGAGTCTGGGTATTTGGGGTGGGCAGGGAGGAACAGAAATTTGGAAGGGCTTTAAAATATAGCTTGATTTCTGATATTTGTGAATGTCCAGCTTTTAAATCAGTAAGCTTTTTTACTAAACTTGCTGTGTTTAGCTTTTGCATCCAGAATTCTTCACAGGGGAAAGCACAACTTAAGGAAAATAGAAGAGGCTTTTCTTTTTGCTGGGAGAGGGGAAATGTTAAGTGTTTGGGCCGAAACAACAGAAAGATGTACTCCAGGCTAGTGTTTCTCGATGTCTGGTGCCAGTCCCTGAGATCTCCCTGACACAGTTTAGGACGGCAGCAAGCTGGCCCCTGGTATCGAAAAGGTTGAGGAACACTGCTCTAGGCAAGCGCAGAGCAAATTCACCCCACACAGTGCTGTCAATGCACAGCAATCCTGGCCTGCAGCTCCCTGCTGCTCTTCCAGTGCTGCACCTCAGGCCAGTAACCTACAGACTACAATCCTGAGCGATTAGTGATCTGACTCATGTGCATTTGAAACTAAGATGACATTCTTATTCAGTACATAAAAAGTGAAGCTGCTGCCTCTGAATCAAGTCTCCTCTGGGGATGCCTTTGAAAGTTGCAAAATAAATTGTTGTGAGTAGCCAGAATTTCCCATCCTGGAAAGCTTCCGTGCTGGATATGTGTATGTACAAATACACTGCCACAGGGTGGCAGATTCTCGGCCAATATATGAGCATTCAGGGCTCCTCTTTGAATCATTCTGATGATCGCTGCTGGAGAGCAGCATGAAAGTTCAGCGTAATTACTGATGAGTCACACTAGCAGGTGGATCTTGTTAGGTCCCACCAGGGTATAAGAGGAAAGGCTGTAGGGTCTGGAACAGAGAAGTCCTGCAGGGAACAGCTAAGTATAGGGAAGAAATTAGGCTGAAGTCTGTGTGACCTAGTGAATAGGACACTGGACTGGGACTTGAAATCGGAGTCACGGTTGTGCCTCCATTTCCCCAGCTGTGAAAGGGGATGATGATACTGACCTCATTTGTAAAACAATTTGAGCGCTATGGGGAATTGTGGGTGCATGCAGAGCCCAGGCATGGGTGGTGGGGGGAGTGAGGGACAGTGGCATGGAGGCACATGGCGCAGACAGAGTGGCAGAGGAGTGAATGGGAAGGCACAGATGCTGGGGAGGGGCCGCAGAAAGTCCCTGAGGGATAGAGAGGGATAGGAGAGTGACCCACAGGGAGCTTATGGAGCGGGGTGGAGGGAATGGAGGGATGCAAAAAGCCGATGGTGTGTGCAATGAGCTTGGTTTACACATGCAACCAAGTGTGTGACACTGTAGTGAAGCCAAAGCCCAGGAAGAGGTGAGTTTGGACTACATGCAGTGTGTGTAAGTATCCAGTTCAGAGCAGGAGGGGGAATCCATGTCCTTACAAACTGCTGTTCAGGTCGGGTTGGATCCTGCTGTCTGTGAGGTAAATAATGAAACTCCCATTGACTTTTATCAGAGCAGATTTAAGCTCTAAGAGCCTGGAGAGTCTCCCATTGACTTCAGCAGCCTTTGGATCTGGATCAGGCCTCAAATGCCTAGCCTTTCCTGAAGCGGTTTGCACCTCATGGGCACTGTGCTGCTGCCATATTTGTGTGTTTTAAATACAGCCCCCTCTGCTGAGTAGAGTCCGCCCGCCATTCAAAACACAAACCGACTCAAACCGCACACACTGACTTCATGTGTGTGTTCATCTTCTGTGTCGCCTGAAGGAAATGTTTGCCTTCCGGAGAGAGTGTGGCCTCCCAAGTGGAGGGTGATTGCTAATGACAGTGGAATTAGATGGTAATTAGCAAATCAAAAGCAGAGACACTGTGCAGGCAACTTTGGACTTTACCCAAGGAATTGATCTCCTTTCCCTCTGTGTATTGTGTTTGTGTTCACAGCATACACACAAAGACAGAGATGAAAAACAGGAATACTCTTGCTGGAAGGTTGTAACATGACACACTTACTTCTTAGAATTCAAATCGCACAAGAACCCACAAGCAGAGGGAAAACTGGCTGCTCCCTAGGCTGTGAGGCACAACTCACCCCACCTGGCATGAAGATGGTTCTTTACAGACTGACTCTGCAGGGGCCCTATAGCCTGCAAGCACGACCAGGACCGTCCCCCTCCCCTTGTCTGCCCCCCCCGACTCCCCCGCCCCCGACCTCTGCTCTCAGTGATAGTTTATAGTTCCAACAGTCCTCAATACACCACATACTGGGGCAGGGTTGCTCTTTTTTCATGTTTTGTGTGTGTATGTATGTACAGTGCCTGACACAGTGCAGCTCAGACCCCTGAGTGGGGTCTCTAGCCACTACCACGGTACAAATAATAAATAGCAGTAATAATATCCAATATGGCTGAATGGATGCCTATTAGCAGCCCCTAGCCCAGCAAGGAGGTGGATCTTTCTTACCTCCCTCAGTCTCGCATTGTAAATGGGGGGTGGGGTGGGGGGAAGGAGATGAATCTTACATTTGGCAACTGAGTGTTACAGGAAAAATGGCTTTCTGAACAGACACTGTGCTTCTCAGTGTTAGTACAGTGTTGCAGTCGATTGCATGCCCATCATTGAAGCAGGAGGTCATACACTGCAGATTATACTGAGCACACCCTCTTTCCCCCTTTCTCTTCTGCCAAGATGGGCAGGGGAAAAGTGCAAATGTATGTTTTCCCCCTGCCCACTTTAGTGCACTGGTCAGAAGTAGGGTGACCACGTTTCCCTATGCTGAATATGGGACACCTGGTAAAATTACTCATATTCGAGTGAGTTCAGTGGCAATGAATCAGAACTATGCAGTACAGATGTTCAAATTAACACCGAGTTGACCGAGCCCCTATTAAAAAGAAATACTGTGTAGCTGGATTCTTTTTATTTGCCACCTTATCTTTAAGGCTTTAGGGATCACACCGGGAGGGGTGACAAACACACGCTACCATACACCTCTCTTATATGGGGAGGCAGGGGGTGACCAACTGACTCGACCCTCCCTACCCAGCCCTCTCCACCCTCCATGACTGGCTGGGCCCCTGGGACAAACCTGCCTCTCCGGTACCTGCCACCGTGCCTTCCCAAGTCAACACGCTGGGCGGGGGCAGCATGCCAGGTCACATGACCCCTCCCGAGATTTCTGCCAGGGTTCACACCAGAATGTGGCCAGCAACGGCCTTTCGGCACTGTGCGGAAGGGAAGGGAGGAGCTTTGAGCCGCAGCAGCAGCAGGAGGAGGGACGACCTCGCCTGTGTCTTTGCAGAACTCATCTCTTCCCCCCCTCCCCCCCGACCCTCTCCTGTGGCTTGAAGCAGCTTGTCCTTTCCTGCCTGCACAGTGTAGAAAGGTAGCTAACACCTCCAGGCTGCTGCTGGCCACCAACATAACCCAGCCTTCTCTTGTCGCCCAGCTACAGAGTGGGCAGGAAGGGGTTAAGCCCTAAACCCTAAGGATGCATTGTGTACCAGGGCCCAGGGAACCTGACTGTAGGGGCTTCAGCAAACTGGGCCAGAGAGGTGGGGCAGCAGAGGAGGGTGCCTAGAGAAAAGAGCAGCCCTGTGCTCCCTGGGGCAGGAGCCAGGGGGTGGTGGTGAAGAGGGTGTTATGCCCCTGCCTGGGGGCCGCTGTGGAGCCTGCAGAGTTGGGGCGTGAACAGGCTAGAAATTGCTTCCCCCCCCCCACACACACACACTCCAGAGCTTAGCTGAGGGGCAAAGAGGCTTCCCCGGGCCAGCCCTGAATGCGCCAAAGCCCCACACAGTGCTGGGCTCCTGCTGGCCAGTGCCCTGGGCTGGGGGGTTTTGGGCTTTCCTGGGGCACTGGCTTAGCCAGAGGCAGTGGGAGAAGGAAGGAGCCTGCTGGCCAGGCTGTCCGTGAGCTGAGCGCTCCGACCAGGGGCTGGTTCTCCGCTCAGCGCTGGGAGCGGGACGTGCCCTGCTGGGGCGGGATATGGTGAAGTAGAGGGGTCGGGGGTGAAGGGGCAAAGCAGGGAGAGGACAGTGAGAGGGGAAGCACGTAAAGGGCCAGTTGGTGGGCAGCAGAGGTGACACACAACCTGCTGGCTCCTGCCCGCAGTCACCAAGAGGAGCAGCCGGCCCTGCATGTTGAAGATTTTCCCTGCCACCAGCTTTGCACACCCTCCCCCATCGTCAGCCACTGGATTCCTCCCCCGCCCAACTGCTGGTGGATGGGCGGCTGGTGAGCAGGGATCCGGCCGGCAGCAGAGCCCACCAGTACTGATGTGTGTGTGTTTGTGTGGGGGGAGGGGGAGGGAGAAGACAGAAAATACGGGACAATTTAGCCATTTTTAAGAAAAGTTGGGACACCTGCAGGAGGGCTTTAATATGGGACTGTCCCTTTAAAAATGGGCCATCTGGTCACCCTAGTCAGGAGGGAAGGAGAGGGAGTTGATTTCATGGAAGGTTTTCAAATGTGCTTTTTCTCCTATGATTCCTTGGACTATCTGTCATAGCTACTTGCTCTGACTCTGTTTGGGATATAGATCTTGGGGGTGTGCTTTGTTGTAAGATTTTAGGGTAGATTGCTGCGGCTCTGTTTTGCCAGATACAGTTCAGGAGGGGACTTATTGCAGTATCACCTCCTGGATCAACTATTCTTTCCCTCCTTTCTTCCCTAGTCCTCAGCCATGTTGTGATAATTTTAGAAGCGGGTGTATCTTGGCCATTCAGCCCATGGGGTAACCAGGGGATCCCAATTCTTCTGTGAAATTGCTTGCCTTGTCTTGCTATCCAAGGGAGAGAGATGTTGTGGTGAAGGGTACATAGATGGGAGACGAGACTCTGTATATTAAGCATCCCCCCGCCCCGCCGTGGCGTTCACAAAAAAATTGTTGTATTCTTGCCTCCCAAAACACACTGGCCATATTCATGCTCCCTTCTCTCGCATCCCTGTGCCTTGCACCTCCACCAAATGTCTACAGATATGTTGGCCCATATTTATTTAACAAGGGAAGTTTTGTTTTTGTTTTTTTGTTTCCCCCCCACCACCACCATGGGGTTGGAGGTGGGGGGTGGAGAAAGAGGGCAAAATTCTTCACTGGGAACAATTCTCATTTTCAAGAGTCCTGACAAAATGAGCCATAAAATTACAATATTTCAAAGCGCTCTGTAATTCCAGTGCAGATGGCTCTTCATCATGGAATCTGAAAGCTCAGAAAATCTAAAACTCATTAGATTAAAATAAACCACCTACTGCGAGGAAGAAAAGCTTATTTATCAATATCAATTTACTTCTGATTACCCCGCTCTGCAATCTGTTATTTTCAGGAATTATGATTTGTGCATTGCTCATGCCAATGTAATTTTTTTTAAACTTTGGTTTACTTTTCTGTAAAATGTATTTATTTTAAACACCTAGCTAGAAACTAGTGGTAGATTCCTGAGCAGGAGGAGCTACTGGCAAATTGTGACAAAAAGTGAACCGTTTGTGTTGCAAAAGAGCCACAAGTTATTGGAGGAAAGGGGGGAGGAAAGTGTGTGTGTGAGTGTGAGTAAGAGCTAGGGCTCTGATGCAACAGTAGTATAATGGGGCAAGGATTTGATCAGGGAGCTGTGACAGATACATAGTAGAGGTGTGAGAAACATTCCATTCATAGAATTGATCTTGCTTGGAGCTGGACCTGCATTTATGCAGCAGCAGTGGTTTGTACAAACTTTGCACAAGTTTCTTGTCAAGTTGAATCCAAATGTGTTTGCAGTCTGTAGATACTAGCGAATGTTTGCAAGCTGCAATTTGCTGGTGCTTTTTGGAACACAGCTTGCATTCACAATTAGAGGTCACATCGGGAAACTGGTGTCTTTCAGTTGGACCACTTTTTGGCTCTGTCAAAGCTGACAGGTTCTGTCCCACATGTTCTCACCATGAGGTTAATTCAAAGACTAACAGATTTTTAAAAAGAGGAGAACTTGTGGCACCTTAGAGACTAACCAATTTATTTGAGCGTAAGCTTTCGTGAGCTACAGCTCACAATTCCCAGCTGGACTTGGTCATGGTTGCATGGTTTTAGTATGCACAAATCTCTGAATTGAGATTCATTATGAGGCCATGTCTACACTGCATAAATATGCTGACATAGAGTATGTCTACATTGCAGCGGCGGCAGCAGCAGAGTCGTGGCATGTATGTATGTAGCATCCTACGTCAATGGAAGGGTTCTCTCCGTCAGTGTAGGTAATCCACCTCTCTGAGGGCTGGTAGCTAGGTTGATAGAAGAATTCTTCTGTCAACCTCGCTGCATTTATAGTGGGGGTTAGGTTGACCTAACTAAGTTGTGTACACAGCATGAAATTGTTCACAGCCTTCAGCAATGTAGTGAGGTCACCTAAGTTTTAGGTGTAAACTAGGCCTTTGATGCAGCCTGTGCCAACATAAAGAGGAGTTCTGCCGATGTAGCTACACTAGTTCCCTAGGCAATGTTAGCTATGCCAACAAAAGCACTCTTCTGTTGGCATAGGTGTGCCTATGCTGGGGTTTTGCTAGCATAGCAATTCAGGTGGGTCTGGGTGTGCTAGCCAACAAAGCTATGCTGGCATAAGCTTGTAGTGTAGACATGGCCTGAGGTGCCGTGGGATCACTTGGGATCCAAATTTAGCTCTGCCCTGATTAAACCTGGCAGTATCTTAAGTATTTGTCTTAATGCACTTGATGATTTCCCAATGATCATCTAGCTCTGGACAAACATTAACTAAGACAAATGTCCACAGAATTGATAGAGATCAAGGGACATCCTTCATTTATGTCTGAAAGAGGTGCTTGAAGTTCAGAACTGGAATCTGATTTGAATCCAAACTTCTCCCAAGTTTGAAGATGTTGAGATTAATTGTTTTGGCTCAAACCCATTATAGAGACGCTTGAGTAGCAAGGTAGATTCAAAGTTTGGGGACCAGAGTGAGGGGCTTGTCCTCTCTAAGAGAAGACAGGAGTATAGTACATGTGTACTAAAGATCAGAATTTGGCCTTAAGTGTTTAAATATGGGTTAGAAAGTGTTGAGAAGCCCAATGTAAAGTTGTCTTTTGTCTGTCCATGAGACCCATGCCGTGGTTCTGTATGTGGCTATCTAATAACAGAGTTTTACAAAAGAAGTTCTCATCTCATAGCCTACTGATGTCTCTGTATGTGTGTGTGGGTTTTTTTTTGGTTCATTTGTTTTTTTTTTAAATCCCTGCTTCATACCATGATTCCCCTGTTGTTGTCATTGCTTATGTGTTTCCCCATTTAGGGGTCTTTCTGTCTACATTTTAAAGACCATAGTCATGTTGAAGTCTCCATGGGTTAGGAAGAGAGATGTGTGTTTTCCACTCCCTTTGTTCCTGAATAATTGGGAGCAGAAGGAAGAGAGAGAGCCAGGTGTGATGGGGAAATCATTGCAATGGTGGCAGTCAGAATGCCACCGCAGAAGAAGCCTCCTTGACAGGTGGATGAATGCCACATGCGTGCACGTGCGCACACATTCATACACACACACACACAGATCCCTATTGGGTTGCCAGTGATCTTTTTTATCTTTTCTAAAGGAAGCAAATACCATTAGTGGGTAGCCCCAGCTGTTGTTTTCCAGCTGCAATTATTCTGTGAATGTGGGGAGGGGGAAAGGGCATGGGGCGGAGGCTCGTTAATTGCTTGATGTGCGTCTAGAGAGGTGGTTTGGGGAAGGGAGCTGAGATGGGCTGTGTAGTGAGCAGTTCCTCACACAAAAGCCGTTTGGGAGACACTTTTAATTTATACTTTCATTTCTTCTTTATGCTCTTGGAACAGCATGCAGCAAATAGAAAGACTGACACTGTAAATTAAAGACACAAATATTGTGGTGGTGTTTGGGAAAGAGAAGACCAGGTGGGGGAAAGGGAGGAGGGGATTGTAGGTTTGGGATTATAAAAATGCCAGCAGCAGCCCAAATGTTTCTGCATGGCTGCCAACAGGGCACAGGCAATGCAGAAGCTGCTGCTGTTCTGACGGAGGCAATTAAGGGTACTTTGTATGTATAACAACTCCTTTCGCACAGAAGTGTCCCAACAGTGCATTTAAAATAACCAATACAGGTGCACAGCCCTATAAACTGCCACTTCCCAGCCTGATAACAATACACAGAACATCAAATCCAGACGTGGCGTAAGCGGGCGCATCAAGTCCATAATTCTTCTAGATGAAACGCTGGCAGCTTCTCCACCACTTGTTGCCAATTTCACCTTGATTAATTTACAGTGAGGGCATGGAATGAGGAACTGGAGCATGCGCCTCCTGGGGTGACTGCAACTTAACGTAACAAAGTGAAGACTGAGTCCCTTGAAAGAGCATTTTTATCATTGCAGTCTCTGCCCCATTGCAACAGGCTTCTGAACCAAAGGCAGAGGTGACCTATAGTGATTTCTAGGGAGGAACTGAGCCAAGACCATAAACGCAGAAGATGTACTCCTACTAATTGCAGCCCCACTCCTGCAGTCTGGTCCATGTGGGCAGAAAGTCAGTGCGGCTCTACACTGTGTGAATGCAGATCTGATTACAGGATTGGGGCCCGTTATCTAAAGTGCTACCCCCACTTCTAGCCAAGGTCATCAGGGTGTTGCATATGTCACAGTAAAACACTCACATTTCTCTATGAAAATGTGCAGCACAGAGTCACCACTGTAGACCTAGGAAAGACTAAAAGGAAAAAAGGCTATGTGTAACGGGCCAATATTGTCTCACTAAAAGTCCCTGTGGGAGCACAGATGAACATGTGTAGCGAAATGGGTGTCACTGGGGAGCAAGTTGTACATCTTCGAAGCACACCATAGTTGGGTGGTCAGAGCACCAAAGTCTGAGCAGAAGTTTCAAGTAATATGCTGAGCAGGTGTGTCTGTGTCACCCTTTAGTGGCTGGATAGCTTAGCAGCTCGAGGCTGCTACTGCCCCTAAGCTAATGGAGCTTGTCATTTAACTTAAACAGTAGCACCTCATGCTTTAGATCCAGAGGTCCCAGGTTCAGTTTCCCTCAGGTGACCCATCCTGAGCCCTTATTAGATTTATATATATAGAATAAACTATATTTCTACAGTGAATCTTTTTAGCAAATAATCTCTTTCAGGGACAAGGCACAATTAAATATTCTCTCCAATGCAGAATTTTAAAGTTCTCCCTTGACATTCCGAAATCCACAATATCAAAACAAAACCATCTCTGGAAACCAGTGTGGAGAAATGCAATATTAATGAAGACAGACAATCAAAATGGCATTTCAAGCAATTACTTATGTAATGAAAAAGTGACTTAGAATATACAACATTCAGATTATCATTCAATTTAAAAGGGAGGCTGTCAACTGTCTTTATTTCTAAATAATTTGAATGTTTTTTCCACTGTCAGTTGTTTTAGAAACACAGTCTGAGAAGCTGGAAAATAACATTTCACCCTCTCTGGCTTGTGGTGGCCCCAGGTCAAAACCACAAATGCAGTTTTCTCCTCTCGTGAGTCTCATGCAGCAGACAGCAGCAGAACAGGATGTTTTGTTGATGTCTCCGTTTGGGCCACAGCAGCATCCTCTCTGGTGCCAGCAAAACGTGCGCCACTCTGGAATTCGGGCTACTTGATTGTGTGCTGGAATGGGACACTCATACTTCGGTTATGATGTGTCACCCACAATGGCAATGCTTTAAAGGGGACCTGCAATGGAAGAAAATGGGTTTGTGGGCTTTTTGGATTTTCCTCAGCACAGCCTGATAGGTTGTGGGGGGAAGGAGGGAGTAAGACGGCAATAGGAGGGGCTTGTGACAGAGTGCTGGGCAACAGCAGCTGAGCCAGCACTCTGATCACTGCAGCGCTAATTAATCACTGCAGAGCAGATCTCACTTAAGAAGAGCTGTGCCTAACTGATGGGTGAGGAGAACTAAGTGGCTAATTAAGCCATCAGGCAGATGGTACAAAAGGCACAGGAAGGAAGTGGAATGGGAAGAAGCAGATTGCTTTCCCCTGCTTGTCTCAGGAGCTGAGGACTCCCGGGGGCTGTAGGTATAAAGCTCTATAGCGTACCAGGGTCATGGGAATCCACACGGTAAACAAACTGCATGGGGTGTTTTACCAGCAAAAAGGTCTCTGAGCTGTGTGTGTGGACTTGAGCAGAGGCAGGAGTGAGCAGGCCCTGCCACATGGTTTAAGACTTGTGTGTCATGGGGTGGTTTGTTGTAGGTCTTGTCTAGCTTGTTTTTCCTGGTTGACTCCATGGAGGCTGAACTGGTAAGAAATACCATGTAAGTGAAACCTGATGAATTGAGAGAAGGAATTTATTTATATTCGAACACGTCAGGCTTTTGTTAATATCTATAACTCAGATGACTGAAACATTTGGGGAAAATACTAGTTTCTTTAAGATTCAACATCCCTACTCCTTCAGTTAAAGGCTGAGAACTCTCAATTCACATCTGAGACCTCCACTGAGGTTCATGATTTCAAAAGGTTACATTTTAGAAAATAAAAAAGGCAGAATTTATCACAGTTTATTCCTGAAGAAACCTTTCAGATTTACTTTAAATATCATAACTAAGCACCAATTCCCCCTCACCCCCAAACACACATGGATATATCAGTTTCTTTTTCTTTGCAAATCACCTTTAAATATTTCTTAATGATGCATGAGTTCGGAGATCTAGAGGGCCTCTCCACCAAGAGTATAACAACATTAATTTTAAGTTCATTCTGACACCTCCCTTACATAAAATAAATAAATAACATCTAGTTAGTGAATACTGTGAAGAAATATTTGCCTTGTTACCATCAACATAAAATGATCTCCCAACACCCGGCATCTGCCCCCTGACTGCAGAGGTAAGTTTAGAATGGAGATTTATCCTCACAAGGAAAGAACAAGGCTATGAGCACACTACCATTATGTCGGTATAACTTGCGTCACTCAGGGGGGTGAATAAGTCTGAGCAGTGTAAGTTACGCTGACCTAAGCACCGGCGTGGACAGCGCTATGGTGGTGAGAGAGCTTCTATCACTGTCCTAGCAACTGCTGCGTGCAGGGGCTGGAGTCATTAAGTCAACAGGAGAGCTCTCTCCTGTCAGTTTACAGCGTCTACATTAGCAGCTCTACAGCACCACAGCTGCGCTGCTGTAAGCTCTGTCGCGTCGCCATAGCCTGAGTGGGCCACCCTGGAGAATGTCTAAGGGCTTGATCCCAGTCAGGGCAGTGAAGTTAACAGAGGTCTTTCCATTGACTTTGATGGGATTTGGATCAGGCCCTAATTCTCTTGGGTCATCTGGTCTGGTGCCCAGGAGCCAGTGCAGTGTTGCTGCCTATAGAATATCCTTGAGTGATCTAGTTTTATGAATCAGATAATGGTGTATCCATCACTTCCCTTGGAGGGGACCTATTCTACTCATTTGTTTGATAGGGAGCACTTCCAGTTCTAATAGTGGTGAGTTGGCCTCACAAGTTTTGGCTTTTCAGATTAGGTTGGATCCTTTAGCAAACTATCTGGACCCTTGTAGTTCTGTTCCGGTGGGCTGGAAATTTCCAAACAATAGCCTCCCAATGGTTTCTCAGCTTCCATTCCCAGCTGGGCAGGTGAATGAAAAATGGGAAAATCAATAAATGAACGCTTACATACCTTTCCATTTTTAAATTAATGTTGGTGCCCAAACCTTCCTTACTACTGGGCGCAAACCATCTCTTGCTCATTTTCATTGTGTTATTTCTAGTCTCCTTTGGTCTCTGTTGTGATGAAACTTTAGAGAAGGAGAAGGGAGGATGCTCTTTGGCTGAGGGTGTGTGAATATTATCCTGGAAACTTTCATCACAGATGAGGGAAAAGAGCATAAAGGTTGCTCCACAATCAAGAGAGAGCCCCGAGTATGTTCATAACTCTGACTGCTTACAACCTGGGTTGAAGGTGCTGACCATGGAGCTGTTCCTGGCTGACCTTTAGCAGGACCACAACAGAAGGCCCTCTTATTGCATTGTGATCACACTCTGCCCTCCCCTTCCCCCTCACCGCCCCTGAGTTAGAAGCCTTGCTGGATTCCACGTGAGTTCACCTCCTCCTTGGTCACAGCAGCAGGTTTGGAAAAGCAGCAATACTGGGGGAAAGGATTCAGATGTACAGGATTAGTGAGAGTGGGGGAATTTGCACCTTGCATTCCCTGGCTCTTCCATTCCTAAAGGCCATGCATGATGAGAAGAGGAAGTTCTTTGTTCTGTGATGGGCTAAATAGATGGGCAATAGCAGTGGAAGTTGCTCAGTGGATTTGATCCTGCAAGACGCTGAGCACTTTGGTGGCAATTGAGAAAGGAGCACATAAGCACATGCTTAACTTTATGCAGACGAGCAGCCCTTGGGAAGTGAAGCATGTGCTTAAGTGAGTTCTTGTACCATGCAGGATTGACTTCAATGACTTGTTGTGTAGGAAATCTTCCCAGAATTCAAGTAGGACAGAGACTTTTAGGGCCTTCACAGCTTGAGGCTCAAGTTATGTCAATTTTGGCAAGATGGTGGAACCCCCACCACCACCCCCCCATAGCAAGTAACTTGATGATGATAATATAGATTCATTTGCACATACACTGAGCTGTCGTTATGAGGTGAGGTGGCACAAACCAAATGCTGATATACAGTCCTGGAGCGAGGTGGGGGGGAGAGAGAGCGCCTCTATATGATAAGAGGTGCCATCTTACAGATAAGTCATTAAAGTAAGGTCCTGTCTGCCTGTTTGTGGTGGTTGCAGTCCAAGTGGGAGTTCCTCATATCAAAGCACTTCATCCAGGATCCACTGCTTTATTAATCTGCCCCTTGAGCACAACAGGTGTTACATAAAATGAAGTTTAGCGCATTTTAGTAGCTGTATACATGCTTTTGTGTCAAGCTCCAATTATTGGACCGGATCCTCTGCTAGCATAAACCAGTGTAGCTCTGTTGAAGACAGTGGGGAATGCTGATTTACAACAGCTGAGGATCTTGGCCTTAATTTTACAGCATCAGAAATGTGGTCAGTGATTTACAGATAGTCCCCATATATGACTGATCTATCCCCAACCACTTAGACTAAGGCCTCCAGTCCCTCTGAGGAGAATCCTACCCATGCTGAATCAGCAGGACTCCATGGAGGCTTGAGTCTGCCTGATCAGATCGTTTGCAGGATGTAAGACACAAGACAAGACACAACAAGAGATCATAACAAAGGAAGGAGTGGTCACGTGGGATAGAGATGAGAATGGTTACAAATAAGATCACTTGATTGTTACATGTACATTTTGGTTTTTTTCTGTTTAAATGTCTATACATACACACATACTCTCTGTGTGTGCATAATACCTGCATAATGTATACTTGCCTCCAGGACAGTATATATTTTACCATCAATCATATAATTTGATTTTATTTTGATTTCATTTTAAAATACAAATTTTCTGTGGTTTGGAGATTTTTGAGGTTTTTTTTCTCCTTGTCTCTTTTTTATTTAATCATCCAAAAACAATATAAGCATCTGACTGTTCTAACCATTTCTGTTTGCATTTTTAATTCTGTGGCTTCATTGTAAGAAGCCATGTGCTCTGTTAATACTAGCCTGGGAAATTCTAGAAGCTAAGTGGGGTGCTAGAGTGCTTATTTGCATGCTAATGTATTCAGTGTTCTTCCAGCTCATAACTATTTCACAGCAGTGCTGGTGTTTGAGAGCTTTGGATGTGCTCATGTGTTTTCAGTTATTTTCTACATTGTACTTCTAAATTCCTAGTGAATTTTTAGCGATTCCAGTCCTGATCTCCCACGCCGTTCTGCCAGTACAACTTGATAATTCACTGCTATACCAATCCTGGGTTCCCATAATGCACTGCCAACACAACTTTAATCCTGACCTCCAGCATTTCACTGCTGTCCCAATCATCTCCCTCCTAACAACGTGTCCTGTGCATCTCAGCCCAGACATGCAGCACCCCTGCTGCGCCAGTCCGGAGTCTGGAGAGCTGTCTTCTGAGTAGACACTGCTGATCATGCTGAATTGTGTCATGATTCTTATGATCTGAGTAAACATCCACTGGAGACTAAGAATAAAACATTGCTCTTGTTTTGATTTGTGACATGAGCAGTCATTTGACCCTGGTTTCCAGCTACAATGGGACAAATTCTTCCCTGGTGTAATTCCATTGACTTCATGGAATTAAATTAGGGATGACTCTCACCCAATTATTTTAACCCTTTGATTCCCACACCTGGTTTGTATGTCGATGTGCAAGGCGGGGGAGGAATGAGGTCTGCCATAGACACAGTTGTATGGCATACAGTCATAAGACTACATACCTGTAATACTTCTAGACGTACCCTGATTGGATCAAGACAATTAAGAGTAGTAAAGACATTCTTTTTGTCCTAATGCTATTCAGATGCAGATTGTCAACTGAAATTTGGAATTTGGAATTTGAAAAGTAATGGCTTGTCAATCACAGTGGAATTTTGTAAAGAATGCAGGTTTTGGACTACCTGGAGCAGGAAGGTGCTAATCGCTCTCTTTGGCTCTAGCGAGCCTGTCCCTGGAATACAGGGTTTTGTTCAGGTCATCTCAGTAAATGCTAGAGAGATTCCAATAATTATTATGAATATCTAATGAAGCAAGGTTAAAAGAGCTAAATATAGTTTGGGATACTGAAGGGAGACATGATGACTGTATGTGAAGAATTTAAAACCAAAGAGGGAGAGGAGTGGTTTAGAATAATCCAAAGGGCTATAAATAGGAGTAATGAAATTTAAAATGGGCAAACGAAAATTGTCTGGGCATCAGGAAAGATTTTCCTAACAGCAAGATATCAGATTGGGGGCGGGGGGTTGGAGGGAGGGAATCTCCCGAAGGAAATAGCTAAAGTCCCATCTCTTGGGACATGTACAGTTGCTTTTAATGAAATATTAAACTGTAGGGTCCAATCCTGCATAGCCAGAGTTATGGACTAGATAATCTGATGTAGGTCTCTTGTATCTCTAATTTCCATGAAGCTGTGTAATTTAGCATTATGGACCTGATCAGTACTTACTGTGGCTTCTAGATATCTCTGTTCACGTCATCTGAATGCCCACCAAGAGGCATCCTTCTGCTTCCTGTGCCCAAACAACATGTCACCACGCACTGCCAGCTTTAACCAGTTTCTTGGGTGAGGTTGGTGGTGGCTGCAGGCTGGGCAGCAGGAACTGTCACATGGTATTTTTCATGGACTGACTGTATTTCTCTCTCTGTCTCCCCATACTAGTTGCAAGTGGTGAAGGCTGAGACTTTCAGGGGTTTCCCATCTCCTAATAGAATGACCCTGGTTTATCTCCTTCAGCCAATATGTTTTGGACTTGCTGCCTAGGTGTGTGATAATTGTGTTTGCCATGTCATTGCTGTAACCCATGTTGGGAAGGGATTTTCCCCCCCACCTTAGCTGCACAAGTGTGCTTTGGGGGAAAGATGTCACCCACAGAATTGACGAACTTGAAATATTAAATTTGCCTCTCCTCTTCTTTGTCAGCAACCATGAAGTGTCGCTTTGCTGCCAGCAACTTTCTGCACTCCCTCTTGGTCTTGGAGCTCATCTGTTTGGGTAAGTAAAGTTTCTCTCTGTTCAGTTATCCTTTCCTTTTCCCTGACCCATATTTCTATTTCAAGCTTTGTGGTAGCACTGAAACAGCTTAACAGTTGCATGTCTGGGGGTTTATCTCTGGGGGTACAAAGGCTTCATCTTTCGACTGAGTATGTGCTCTCTCTAGCCAGCTATACTGTGATTGAAACTATTGTTAGATAGATGCCTTTGAGAAAAGTCACAGAATAAACCAGCCACCACTCCAGAAAATGGGGGCTGGGCAGTACGTAGATGCTAAGCGCTGTGGGGCAGGGACTGTCTTATGTGTTTATATGCATAGTATGATGGGGCCCGGCTCTGTGATTGGGGTCCCTAGGCACTACCATAGGAATATAATTGTTATATTGGTGGAGATCAGTTCTGATTGAGTCTGTCAGTTGTTGATAGTTGATGCTTATCTGCCAACAGGGTCTGCTGTCACAGTAGTCCTAAAAGAGAATCAGGACCTTCAGTTTTCTCATTTCACACTGTGATATGTTAGATTGAGAGAAGGAAATATGTTCCCTTATGAAAATAAGACCTACTTAGAAACTACATGCAGTGTGTACCTTGTTTGTTGCTTATTGTTCTGCTGGAAGGTTTTGGATGAGGGGTCAAAATCCTTGCAGACTTTCACGCATTACAGATGCATGGAGCCCTGAGCAGATGCAAAATTTGTATCCACATCCGATCCGCAAAAATGGTCCATGGCTATAAAGTGGCTACCCAAGGATTTGCAGGGCTCTACAGGTACGTGCCAAACCAGCTGGCAGCTCCTGGGGGCAGTTTTTTGTACCAGTGTTGGTAGTGGGTGTTTTCTGTCTGTTCATGCACTGTGGACCAACTACATCCCAAATACTGTATGCTATTCTGTCACAGCCTCCCGCTGACCAGTTTTCAGATTTAGAGGGCAGCACTAAGGATATGTCTGCACAGGGATAAACAACCTGCGGCCGGCCTGTCTGCTGACTCTGGCTCGTGGGGCTGAAAAATTGCCATGTGGCTGTTTGGGCTCAGGCTGGAGTCTGAGCTCAGAGATCCTGCCAGGGTGGAGGGGCCCAGAGCTCAGCTCCAGCAATTTTTAGGCCCTGTGAGCCCGAGTTTACTGTGGGGCTTTAACCCCTAAATGGCACTAGAAAGAACTGTAGGTTAAATCCTTCATCATCTGGCATGTGGGAGGGTGTTAAGTTAATACCCATTGCCTGCCAGCGTGAGGCATGATGCAAGACAATCAGCTGAGCTGTTGAACATGGCCATTCATGCTTAAGGAGGGAACTTTGGCTAGGGTGGTGAGAGCTCCCCCATAGATTTCAGTCTGTTTTACCCAGGGGCTGTCGTGCTTCAGCGGGCACACCCTCACTCCGGAGTGGTTCTCCTTGGACACGCCACACACGTTTGGTAGCCAGAGTGTGCTGGCAGCAGAACTCAGGCTGGATGCAGAGCACCTGAGGATCTGGCCCGCTGACTTCATCTTTTGTGAAACAACCTTGCAAGCGGTTTTACATCTCTAACATTCAACAAACCAAAGTGCTGAGACAAATAAGCGAGGTGACACCCTGCCACAGGGTGATTGGCCCTTTTAAGAGGGAGCAGGGCCTACTGCCCTTGTGGTTCATCCTGACTGTCCCCCAACTAGGCTGACGAGAGTGCACCTAGGTTCTGTCGGAGGAGACTAGGAGAGTCCGAGTCCGAGAGGAGTCCGAGGTAGGAGAGACCTGTCTGAGTGCAGACCTAGAGAATCAGGAAGTGGTAGGTGAGAGCTGCTGGCGTAGGAAAGGACAGAAGAGCAGCAGAGAGCTGTCAAGAGGTGCTTGGGAGAAAGCTCCAGGGGACCCAAGAGAGAGGATTTCTGGTGAGAACTGGAAAAGAGCTGCTGTTTGCAACTGACCAAATTTGGAACCTGACAAGCAGCAGGCTTGGGCAGTGGCCCTCTGGGAAAAGGGAAGATTCAGCTTGGCCAGGGGAAGCTGAGCTCAGAAGCAAGAGGGTTGTTGCTGGAGGATGGATCTCCAGTGCAGGCACAGAAATGACAAGCAGGGAGGCCAGGGTAGTGCAACACTGCAGGAGGGGGAGCCCTCTGGGCAAAGACCTAAGTGGGGACCTGCAGGAAGAGCCTGGGAACAAGAGCTTGGTCTACTAGGGATGTTCCCTGAGCCAGGGTTGGAGACTCAGGCCGGGAGGCCTGGGGAGTGGAGCACTAGAGAGAGCTCATTGCAGGGAGGTAGTGGTAGAAGAGTCAGGCGATTGGTCCCTCTCAGCAGGAAGCCTGGAGCGTGGGGCCTGGGAACAAAATACTGCTATTGACTCTTGGATGGGCGATTTGGAGGCCATGACTGGGGCGAGGAATGGAAAATCTGCCATGTTTGTATCTGCTTACTGTGGGAGTTGGAGAGTGGTTTTACTACAAGGGAATTACTGCACTTGTGTATACGAATAAATTATGCCCAGAAGCAGGCTTTGTGTCAAACACAGAGAGACTATGTTCCTTCTGTGGACAGACAAAAAGGGAAACTGAGGCTGGGTGCACATGTCATTCTGCAGCCAGCCTCTATAGGGTGCCCCCAGCAGGGCTGCCCTCCTTAAGGACCCAGACTATAAGATCATGTCCCTCTGACTGCTGTCTTGTTTTTCTCCTGCACTTCATCTCCAGCATGATTTTAGTAGCTCCTCGCCTCACGATTTCCTAGAGTTGGGATTAAAGGGATTACAAAATTTCGGATTGTGCACAGCATGAGTTCTAGCTCCCCATTCTCAAAAGAGTGCCCACTAAAAGCTTCTGAGACCTGAAGGAGCAGTGAGACAAGGAATGTGGAGGAGGAGGCTCAAGAAATACAGGAACTGCTCCCCTACCTCAACCAATTTGAGGAATCTGGAGGTGCACCTCTGGGAGCCTCTCGTTCTGTCCAGTAGAGGGCAGTGGTACACACACCTAGACCTAGAGGGACTGGGCTTTCTCTGGTCCTCTCTTTAATCCCAATGCAGCCAGTTGTGCTAGAACGGTTATCAGTATGATAAGTATCCCTTTAGCCTTGTGTCTCTCGAAAGTTAATATCACTGACTGTGTAGTACATATCTAATACTAAAGCAATATTATCAGGATGGAGGCAATACCACTGGCACTGATCACTAAATTGCCTTTCATTTCAGTGTATAGTCTCTGAACATCACATCTTCTACCTTCCTGAATAGCCACATGATCTACCTGCATGCTCCTGCACCGCAGGGTTTGTTAACAATACTGTAAGAAACACATCTCAAAAGGGAGCACGCACAATATGGGAGATTCCCCCATCACCTCCCCCCCGCAAATTAAATTCAAGACCATTAATGCTCCCCCACCCTGCTTTTTCGGAAGGGGGCTGCTGGGAGTGGAGGATGATTTAAGTGAGGGAAGGGACGTCTAGCTGAAGCCAGCAGTGGTGGAAATCTCTAACATACTCAAGTAGGAAGGTTAGCTCAAACGTTTCAAATGTGGATACCTAAATATAGGCACTTACCCCTATACGTAAAGACTTAAATATGTGGCATGATTACCAAAGGTGCCCAGCCCCCACAAATTGTCCTAGCAGACAAGCGTTCACATCACAAAAAGACACTCCTAAAAGGACCAATAAACAGGTTTCCGCCCAGCAAAATTCTCAGCCCCCTTTCCCAATTTCCTACTGTGACAACCGTCACCTTAATCGTAACTGGAAACCTCCAGAGAAACAAGCAGAAGCCTCTACAGCCTGAAGTAACGCACTAAGCCCCAGAGCTGGGACTGTAACAGACTCCTGTCCTCTGTGGATCAGGCCCAGAGGGGAATGTGTGGTGCCCAGTGAACATTAGCATGCCTGCTAACTTCTAGAAATTCCAGACTGTCCCTTAGCAGGGCAGAAATGGGAGAGGTTTGGGGGTAGCATTGGCTTTCTCACTTCTGGTCCAGACTGAGAGTTTTTAGCCAGGAAGCCTTTCTTTAATGGTGTTACAAATGGTGTTGTCCCGTCTAAACTAGGAAATAATTCATCTTCAACCCCAGTGGAGGAGGGGCTGGAGGAAATCACTCTCCAGTAACAACACTTGTTAGCAACAGAGGAGCGTTTTCCTTGGGTAGATAGAGTCAAAAGCCTTTTCCAGTAGGAGGGGCACAGGGCCTCCAAGTTAGCCATTAGTTCTCATCTGTCCCTGATGATCTTGCGGTAGGTAAACACTGTGCTGAGGGAGTGTGGGTGGAAGGGAAAATACTGTTTCTTCCTTATGATGTTTCTTTGTCTGTACAGCAGGATTAAACGGTGAGTAAATAAAACTTAAAGGAAATTAAAACAAGCAGACAAAAGGCTAATATGTAAAGTGGACGTCAACAGTAGCTACACAAGAGTGGGAACATTACCAGTGTGCGTGGCAGCACTTTCTTCTCACTGTTTAAGTAGACTTCAGCAAGAAGATTATTAAACAAATTGTTTAATATATTCCATGCAGTAACATCCATTCCTTAACTGTGAAACAGCTTTATAATCCCAACGGGACATTTACAGGTAAACCTCACAGCAAGTAAAGGAGACTGCTCTGCTGTGGACCCCCCTGAAATCCTCCTCTCTCCTGCTAAGCTAATGACGTTAGCAGCAGTTTGGCTCATTTCTCACATGCACAAGAACGGTTAGTGATAAAGTGTCGACAAGATCAGCAGCCGCCCTCTAAAATACCCACCTGGGAAAACTCCCACGTGGCAAGGTAACAATGTAACACAATGCAGATCCCAGGCAACATGAGAAGGCTCCCAAGCGTCACAACAAGGCTTAGCTTTTCAAGCAAGTTATTTTTGTCTGTACTTAAACAGGGCCCATGAGGTAGCCAGAAAAGCAGAGTGGTAGTGTCCAACTTTTTGGGAATGCTGATGTGTCGTCAATGCTGGGGATATAGGAGAAGCAGCTCCCTTTCCTCCCTAGTGTATTGTTGTGTCTGGAGGCTCAGTGGCTCTAATGTTGCTGCCTAGAATAAGCTTGTTGTGATCTCTGTATCATCATGTCAGGCATGGGTGCTGGAATTAGGGGTGCCGAAGGTGCTACTGCACCCCCTGGCTTGTAGTGGTTTCCATTATATACAGGGTTTACAGTTTGGTTCAATGGCTCTCAGCACCCCCACAATACAAATTGTCCCAGCATCTCTGATGTCATGAGCCTGCTGCAAATGGTACAGGGTCATGTCAGACTCAGAGAAGTTTCAAATGGCTGCTTATCTGTTGTAAAAGCGTATCGTGCCACCCCAGAAAAATTGGATTGGTGCAGGAATAATTGGTGGGGTGGAAACTCTTTGTATGGGGGTTTGTTTGCCTGTATGTGACTCTGAGAAACAACAGCAAGCATGTCTCCCTTTGATAACACTACACACTTAAAGTAACTGTTGTTTCCCCACTAAGACATAGTAGCAAAAATATGAGCTACATACTTGGCCCAGATTAAGTCCCCTTTGTGCCACTCCAGTGAGGATTTAAAGCTGACCTAAAGGGAAAGACCAGGTTTCCCTCAGGAGCATAAAGCCTGCATAGTTGCCTGACACCTGCTTCCTTTCACATTGGGGACAGGCAAGGGCATGGCCTGGGAGGGGAGAAGGGATGGTCAGGAGTGCAGTCCCTGCCAGCCGTTCCTGCTAAGTAGAATGCTCCCTAGATCAGGGGTTCTCAATCTTTTTCTTTCTGAGGCCTCCAACATGCTAGAAAAACTCCACAGCCCACCCATGGCACAACAATTATTTTTCTGCCTATAAAAACCAGGGCCGACGTTACGGGGTAGCAAGCAGGGCAATTGTCAGTGGCCCCATGCCACAGAGGGCCCCACGAAGTTAAGTTCGTCAGGCTTTGGCTTCAGCCCCTGGTGGTGGGGCTTGGGGCCCTGGGCTTCTGCCCCACAAGCAGGGCTTCGACTTTCCACCCTGGGCCCCAGCATGTCTAATGCTGGCCCTGCTTGGCAGACCCCCTGAAACGTGCTCACAGCCGTCCAGAGGCCCGGGAACCCTGGTTGAGAACTGCTGCCCTAGATGGCTCTAACATGCCCTGGGGGCCTGTTTATCTTCTGGCTGGCCCCAGTATTTAGGGGAATGGAAAGGTGCTTTACAGCCACCTTTGCTGCCTTCTCCTGAGCGCTGTGCCTACCATGAGCAGCTGAGAATTGAGCCTATATGTATATATTTAAATTGATTCCAAATGGTTTCCGGATGACTCCTGTTCCTCAGGCTCTGTATCTCTGACCTACATTTATTTGTATTCCAAATCCGCCCCCGCCCCTCCCAACACTTCTTTTTCCTTCTCATCTGAATTTTGACAGCCCATCTTCTTGGGGACAGCCATCATGTCAGAGACACAACTCGCTCTTTACACTGGGATGCACAGAAGAAGAGAGAAGTCATGTTTCAGGACCCTACCTCCTTGCCCCTGTTCTGTCTATCCCAGGTGCCTATCCCTGGGGTATCTAAGCACCATAGCTGGATCACGGGTGGTCTGTGATCTGACAGATCAAATACATCAAACATCCTGATACAGCTGGTTTAGAAGCTGTAACCATGATTTCTAATGTACTGTATAATATAAATAAGGCATCATGAGAATCAAGACGAAGTCTGCTCTACAAAGCCAAGGCCGCTCAGTCTTTAGAAAAAACTGCCCACTAGGGGCTTGAAATGAAATGCGTGTTATTCAGAGGTCTGCTTTGTATGTGGCAGGTGATCTCAGAAAGCAGCTGCCCAGCAGGGCGTGCAGAGACTTTAGTGGTCGATTATCGGCAAGTACTTTCAACTACTATTTTAAAAAATTGCCTGGCCACAGAGAAGGTCTTTTTGGTCTTGTGAATTTTATCTTCCACCTTGTAACCTCCCACCCTGGAACACCAATCAGTGCGCGCTGACTTCCAACACTCCGGAAGAGTAATTAGCATTGAATGAACCATTTTGTCTGTGTGTGTTGTTATTTTTCCAGGTGCTTAGTACTGGAGTCCTCAAGGCACTTCACAAGTACTGATCCTGTAACCCTCCCTATGCTCCTGTGAGGTAGCCATGGGAAAAGCATTATCCCTATTTTAGGGAGAGAGTAAGTGACACAGGAGGTGTCTGTGGGAGCCCAGATGAGTGAGTACGTAGGTTTCCCAACTCCATTCCTGTATGCTAAATGCTTGATGCCCCTTAGGTTACTTTTGTTTCCGTATTTCTAGAGGGTGAATTTTGGCACTTTGGAAAGTGTGCATCCAAAAGCACCAGCTAGGACCAGGCACATCAAAGCTTCCAACACAGATCTCTGAGCTGCTGGAACAATTTTTGTACCAGGGGTGCTGAGAGCCTTTGAACTAAACTGTAAACCCTGTATATAATGCAAACTACTTCAAGCACCTGTAAGCACCTATAAGATCTCTGCCCCTTCACTTCATTGCAGCCCTTGCCTGGGAGCCTCTCCCAAGCTGTCTGTCTGTCATGCTCACTTGTGCGGGGATGTCAGACACTTGGGAATAGACTGAAAGCACCAAACTTGTTTTGGCTGGTGTGACAACCTGAATTTGAATCCAGTCTTCAAAGAGGTAAAACACTGATGTTAGCTATTGCCCCCAATCCCTTCTCCACTCTATATCTTTAAGCTGTGAGTGCTAAATCCTCCTCTTTGCCCATTTTTCTTCCCTGTTATAAGTTTGTGACCTTAAGGCTGCTAAGGCTTTTTGTTTTCCTGCCAGTTCTCTCTCACTACAGGTTTTGGCAGCTTGGCAATACATCACTTTCCTGCAGACACATGATTGTGAGCTTTTCTCACTCCAGTTGCCCCTTTGCCCTTTACTTCCAATGCTAGCAATTCACCATTCACTGCTATAAACATCCCCAAACTCAGAAACTGAAATCAGTGCACCTTGTTCAAGCTACTTGGTCCTTCCCAGAATCATTATTTCTGGCTTTCTTTTCCTTTTAGTTTTTGCTGTGTAATGAACCAACAGCAGAGGGCAACAAAAATGATTAGGGGGCTGGAGCACATGATTTATGAGGAGAGGCTGAGGGAACTGGGATTATTTAGTCTGCAGAAGAGAAGAGTGAGGGGGGATTTGATAGCTGCTTTCAACTACCTGAAAGGGGGTTCCAAAGAGGATGGATCTAGACTGTTCTCAGTGGTAGCAGATGACAGAACAAGGAGCAATGGTCTCAAGTTACAGTGGGGGAGGTTTAGGTTGGATATTAGGAAAAACTTTTTCACTAGGAGGGTGGTGAAGCACTGGAATGGGTTACCTAGGGAGGTGATGGAATCTCCTTCCTTAGAGGTTTTTAAGGTCAGGTTGACAAAGCCTTGGCTGGGATGATTTAGTTGGAGATTGGTCCTGCTTTGAGGACTAGATGACCTCCTGAGGTCCCTTCCAACCCTGATATTCTATGATTCTATGAAACCAGTACTTCTCTCTGGTTAAGTGGCAACCCTTCCCTGCTCCTTCGTATCTTCTCCACCAGGCTAAGGCCAGCATCTGTGTCAGTCAGCCAACCTCTTCTACTGGCAGGACAGAGTACCCAGTGTTTATACCTCCTACTCCTATCAACACTTCATGGATGTTGTTGTAAGCTCACAAACTATGACATCACTACTGATCAGCCAATGGAAAGACTTGATCTAGGATAGCCACCTGAGGTGAGAACCAAGATACTAGTTGGGGAGAGATAAATGTTTCCTTGTAACTGGTTTCACAGGTATTTTGGGAGCATGTAGGAGCAGTGTAATGAGGATCCTGTCTCCCTCTGGTGGCTGGCCCTAGTGACTCTATAGCTGCTACTCATAGCTAACGGAGTTCTCAGTAGTAGAGCCCTGTGAGGTGGTGGTTTATTTTGTTTGTTTTTTGGAGTGAGACTGCAGTGCTGACGATCCTAGGTTCAGTCCCCACTGACTGTGGTGGCTGTCAGTGTAGCAGGCATTGTTTGTTGCGAGAGCACCAGGGAACAACAGATACTTCAGCTGTAGAATGTCTCTAGTACAGATCAGCCATCGAGAGGTGGGCCCGTGGAGATAAGGAGCTGGGGTGGTTGGGGGAAATGGAGGCCATGAGCCTCCAAGTTCAGAGTCATGCAAATGTATAAGGGATCTAAGCACACAGCTCTCCTTTCATCCTGTGTGTGCAGCTAGCATAGAGCCTGGAGGTTTCTCCCTTAAGAATGAGTCCTATCAAATTTGAGATGAAATGAATACATTTCTATAGAAACTTATTCGGGTTCCATGGAAAATACTTACAGTAAGGATATTCTTCTCTGTTACTTACATAGGGTTTTTGTAACTGTCCTGTAGAATTTTATAGCAGAGTCACTTCTCTACAGAGTTGTTCAAAAACCCTATAGAAAAAGTATAATTGTTTTATTACCTTCTACTTTTCCCTAAGGGACATCCAGGAGAAAGGTGAAGCCAAGAAAAGTGCAGAAAGGTGAATTTGGTGCACAAGCAGGACGCTCTTGTCTCAAAATGAGTGTGGCCTTGCTAGTCCATGCAACTAGAGGGCATTAATGATCCTTGGGTGGCAACTGAGTGTGTTGAAACGTCCCCCGCTGCCAGGATGCTGGGATGCTAGTGAACAGAGTGTTGAGGAAGCAGGCAAGAGCTAGGAAAGAAAGTGTAAGCTGTTGATAAGCTTTGCAGGAAGACGGTTCTTCACAGCCATTCTCTGCTGAATTAGCAGTTGGCTTATTGGAGAGTAGAAGTGCTGTTCCTCTTCTCAATTTCGTTGTCACTATCGTCTGACAATGAAATGCCCAGAATTTCATGGTATTCTCTCTTGAGTTTTCCAGCAAAGAAATATCATTCCCCAAAGGTGAACTCTCCAGGCCTGGCTTTTTTGGGTGCCTGATGGCTAGGCTCTAGTCTGCAGGCTCCAACGTGCTCCTGAGACGTATGCTTCTGTCTATCCACCTGTCTCAGATATACACAGCCAGGATTTGATGGGCTCAGCATGGCTGTCAAGGCAACCTCCCTGTTGGTTTCTCTTTAGCCAGCTGGCCCTATGTTCTTCTGAATGCAAGCTCCTGCCTGTGGGGTCCTCCCTAGGAAGGCATGGAGAGCTTGTATTTAACACTACAAAATTATTTTTATTTAAACCTGATATAAGTTTAACACAGCAGCCACCAGGGCCTGGTGTTTACTGCAGCACCCTGCATTCCAGTTCCCTGCCTTGCAGCTCCTTTCAGGGTTGCCAACTCTTGTGGTTTTGTCACAAGACTTACCTTCCTTAAAGCCTCAGCTCCTGGAGTCATGGCACTAGTGAGAATTTCAGCTTTCCTTTTTTAAGCCCCCTCCTCCTGCAAAACAACAACAAAAGAATCTTTCTAGCCCTCCCGGTCAAGGAGGAGAGTTTGAAAATGTGGACCCCTAAAGGTTCAAACACCAGAAGGCAAATAAAACATCCTTAAATATATTATTTACAAAAATCTCATGATTTTGGGGTGTCTGACTCATGATTTTTGAATACCTGGCATTAGCAATACTGCTTACGCAATGTGGCTACTTCACACATTCACAAATTCATATTTCAGCATGGAATTGACTGGGACCATGCAAAACTAATGGGCCATGGGGCAGAGGACAGTGCAGGAAATTCAAAGGCAGGGGAACTATTCAAAGGCACTATGACCCATCCTCCAGCACTTCCTCACCAGTCTTTAGCTGCTGTTCGATAAGACCTAGTTTCAGTGTGTAAAGTGACTTTGAGGGAAATCTCTATTACTTTGTTTTCCAATAGTGCCTGAAGACCCTAACCAAGATACAGGCCCTGGTGTGCTAGGTGGCCCTGAAGAGCTTTCAGAATAAACAGGCAAAGTAGTAGAACGAAAGTATAATTGTTCCTGTTTTTAAAGATGGGGAGCTGAGGCACAGAGAGAGTGATGGATAGGAGGTTATACAGGCAGTCTGTACACAGCCAGGAAATTGAACCCAGACCTGTTCCGTCTCAATCCTGGGCCATGCTCATCCTTCCCCCTGGATGGCATCTGTGGCATTTCCTTGGCTTTTCTAATAGGGCTGGGCTAACGTTTGAGGCAATGATCTGGACTGGCTGAGTTGGCCCCTGCTGGTTTGGTAATTGCCTCCGGGTCAGACTGCACTGTGCTCCAAGAGGCAGCCGGACATTGTATACAGAACCTGACTCCTGCAGTCACTCACCCCTGCTTTCCAGGTGAGCCAGAAACTGGAACCCACAGAAATCAGATGCAAAACACTTCTGACAGGCCAATTAAAATCTCCACTTCCCTTGTTCAATAGTGTTTGCTGTCTGGCAGTTAAACTGCATCTTTTAATAAGTGAGTGTACTGGCTATTTCAGCCCTGGCTGGAAATCAAGGGAAACCCATCTGTCAAATGCACTAGGCCCTCTTGGAAACCTGCTGCACTTCTCTCCTGCCACCTTGCATCCCACCTCTGCCCTTGCTCCCATGATAAATCCGCAATAGTTAATCTTTCCCACTGCTCGGGCAGCAGTTGTTGGTCCACATGGTTTGGCCTGAACTTTCTCAGAGCTAATGAGCCTCAGCCCATGGGGTGGCAACCACTATGGTTCTGGGGACAGGCACACGTGCTCTCAGCCTCGCTCTCACAAAGTAAACAGGGAGTTGAAATAACTGAGCTTCATTATTAAAGGCGAAAGGAGGCAATTATAACGGCGCGAAGGGGGGAAAGTGGTGCTTTGGCAGCATTAAGGCTGATGAGGCAAAAGGCTCTCAGCCATGGGAACAATGCGAGAGGTTAATCATGCGCGAAAACAATAATTGCTGTCTCCCACCCCTGTGCTTCTGCTCGCGCCGCCTTCACCCTGCAGAAAGGCCCTGGTCACTGGCTGCATTCTGAGTCTCGGCCTCTGCGCCCCTCTTAAATCAATCTGGTCTGAGTCAGCAGCAGCGCAGTGACAGGTTTGGGCTGCGAGGGTGTTCTTCCCTCTGTTTTGTTCCGGGCTGCTTTAGTGCTTTATCTACTCTGCATCCTCATCCGAGCCCCCGGGGCAGGGGAGAGACGCAACTGAATCAAAAGACTCCTGGCCCACTTCATGTCCTTACCATCCCTTCCTCTCCTGTCATTAATTTCCTCTGCATGGTGTCTCAGGGTCTATCTACACTCCAGATACTACACCTGCAGCTACATGGCTACAGTGTAGACACTACAGCGTCGGAAGGGTTTTCTCCGCGGCTGTAGTAAATCCACCTCTCCGAGAGGTGGCAACTAGGTCTAAGGAAGCTGCTTCTACAGTAGGAGTTAGGTTGACCTAATTACATCGCACAGGGCATTGACATTTTTCACAGCCCTGAGCAATGTAGCTAGGTCAAGGTAAGTTTTAGGTGTAGACTAGGCTTAAGTATCTCTGCAGTTCCCCCTGTTGGGATAGCTGAACACCCTGTGTGTAAAATGAAGCTTCCCACTTTGTTGAGCAGCTTCTGGTTCAGACATGGAACCATGAAAACCAATTCAATAATGGGCCCTATTTGTTTCTCAGGAATGAGACAGCGTAACCCTAGAGAGACATGGTGGGTGAGGTAGTCTCTTTTATTGGACCAATTTCTGTTGGTTGAGCTTACACAGGTAGAGTACCCTGTTAACACCTCTGCAGTCATAGGACAAAACCCATAAATCCAGTGCCTCTGTTCAGCCCATGATTTTTTGTGCCTAGCAGAATAATAAATGTAAGCTCCCAGGCTCATCATCTGAAAGTATTGTGTCGGTTTCCTTTGAGGATGGGGACTGAGAGGTCAGATATAGAGTGATCTGTGTCGTATGACTGCAGAGGTGTTAACGGGGCACTCTACCGTGAATGGTCCCTTACAGTATGTGCTAACTACTTATGCTAAAAGAACAGGAGTACTTGTGGAACCTTAGAGACTAACAAATTTATTTGAGCATAAGCTTTCGTGAGCTACAGCTTATGCTCAAATAAATTTGTTAGTCTCTAAGGTGCCACAAGTACTCCTGTTCTTTTTGCGAATACAGACTAACACGGCTGCTACTCTGAAACCTGTACTTATGCTAAACAATCTGCTTCCCCTTGCATTTAGCATCCGATGAAGTGAGCTGTAGCTCACAAAAGCTTATGCTCAAATACATTTGCATTTAGCTGTGACTCTGGGGGTACCTTTCCCAGACCTGACCAGAGAGCTCTGTGTAAGCTCGAAAGCTTGTCTCTCTCACCAACAGAAGTTGGTGCAATAAAAGATATTACCTCACCCACCTTTCCTTTCTAATATCCTGGGGCCACCATGGCTACAGCTACACTGCAAATTTGTTAGTCTCTAAGGTACCAGAAGTACTCCTCGTTCTTTTTACTGCATACAGTGTGACCCTGTCTGCTATACAGGCAGTTGGGTGAGGAATGGGACCAGGTGAGTCCCTCAAGCTGTGCTGATTTAAGGCACAGGAAGACTGAATGACTTGCTGCCAGCCTCGAGGAGAGTTAGGGCTGACCCCAGGGCACTGCCAGCTGTTTGTTCCAAGCACTCCTCTACCACAACCTCCTTCCAATCAAATGAAATAGGATAAAATAAATTAAAAACCTTATTTTTCTTCTTCATCCTTTCAGGTCTGAGCAATCGGCTGCCATACTTCATCAACTATTTCTTTGACACGTACCTGCTGATCAATGAGGATACTCCCGTGGGTGAGTGCGCCTCACTTACGTTAATGAGCAGATTGCATTGTGTTTCCAGGCCTGTTTGGGGTGTGTGAAAGCGACGGGGGAGGGAGGAGGAGGAGGAGCACAGAATGGCTAACAGGCACCCATCACATGGGCTATGAAGTGTGTTTGAAGTTGCCCAACTGGGGAAAAGATCCAGACCACCTGGGACAATGGAACTTTTTTCAAAAGAAAAGAAGTGGGGGAAAATATGCAGCATTCCCTTGGGAAGTGTGTGATGTCTGTTTGATTAAGCTATTGATTCAGGATACCAAACTGTGTGGCTCATCCTCCACCAGATCCTGTGTGCCTTCTCTCCTGTAGGGAAGCTGGATTGGCTTTATATGCAAACAAGGGAGGAGGGGGATGCCTTTCTGCCCTGAAATCTTCCAGAGCAAGGATCTGATCTTGGAAAAAGTGCTGAATGCCCTCCACTCTCAAAGTGGCATCGCCCAGGGAGAGCTCAGTACAGTACTCTGACAGGCCAAGCCGCAGCAGAGAGCTCGGGACACTTGGGGGCCCAGTTCTTCGTTGCCCAGCAACATGTTTAGTCACTTGCACCGGTGCACAGTGTAAACTGTTACCAGACCAGAAGGATAGTGTCTGACACCCACTTTGCACCAGCTTAGGTGGAGGGCAACAGAGGATCGGAGTCCTGGGTGCTAGTGAGAGTTATCTAAAGGCATTAGGGGATGGAAATAGACTCTTAAATAAAATTGTAGCTCATAACTAGGACCACTCTGCGAGGGGCCAGAGGAGGAAAAATTACCCACGGAGATGGGTTGTAGCCTAGTTGCACTTTATACTAAAATAATGTTGTGTACTATACAAACTGCATGTGTGGTCTCAGATTGCCTCCGTCTCTCTCTCTTATTTTGGCTGGCTTTCCATAGATAGTACAGCAAAATAAATGTGAGTGCCTAGCACAATGGGGTCCTGGTTCATGAGTAAGGATTCCAGGTGCTGTTGTAGTACAATCAATTTAAAATTTTTAAGATGATGTTTAAAAAAAGTGAACGGTACAGAGTTTAAGCGTAGAAGTTTCTGGTAATCGGGGAATAACATACAGATTATCAAGGGGTGCGAAGTTCAGTTTAAGATCGGATGGCATAAGGAATACATAGTCTGCAATATCCCCAATTGGGGGTAAAAAGTTATCGGGTGAAAGTACAGACATTGAGATTTGAGGGTATGTTGTTCATATAATGGCAATGTTCAGGTGTGGAGTATAATGAGTGGATACGATGATGAGGATGGATTGACCCTCATTTGGTGAGATTTAACGTTCAGGGAGTTTATGGTTCCAGTTCATATGGTCCAAAGGAAAAAGTCTCTTGGTCCCTTTCTCATAGTGGATGCACGATGTCGCTCTGGCTCATGCCTCCTGGTACTGTTGGTGGCCAGTGATGTGTTCGATGTAGATGTCCCTGGACCACTGGATGGTGTCTGAGACCATGAGGCACCTCATGAGCTGTGCGTAGCGTCAACCGATCCTGCAGGTCCGCAGCACACGCTCGTTGCAGGGGTCCCAAGCGCCCAGGGCTCTGACGATCAGGGCATCCATCTGCACCTCGTAGCCCTTCGCTCTCAGGGTGTTGGGCAGGGGCGCGTACTTTTCCAGCTTATGAGCTCGGGCTTTGCAAAAGGCCGGGGTCCTGTTCTCAAAGGAGATTGTGATGTCGACGAGGATGATCTTTTTCTGAGCCTTGTCAGTGACGACGATGTCAGGTCGCAGCTGGCTGTCGGTACTAATAAGCCAATACTTCCCCTGGGCTTCTTGTCACTTGTTGCCTACTTCCCTCTCCTTTCCTGCTTCCCATTGCAGCAAGTAAACAAATCCTAGAAGCTTTCACAGAAGCAGTTACAAGAAATTGAGGTGGGGGAATGAGAGAGAGAGACATTAGTTAGGTCAGGGAGGTTAGAAGAAGTGTAAAGTCCGTGAGAGGCTTTTTTTGGACAGTAGTAACTCCCTTCCCCCACTCCCCAAATGTGCACGTGCACACCCAGTCACTCAATCTGGCTGCCAGAGTCAGTCACGAAAGAGGTGAGAGTTTGGGTAGAGAAGAGATTTTTTTTGTATAGTGCCCTTGGAAAAAACTGGCAATTTTTTGATTGACAGATATAGCTTTTTATTTTATTTATTTGTTTTGCTAGTGATCAGTTTTAGTAAATGTAGAAATTGATCGGGGCTTTCTTGGCCTCTTTCCAGGCTCTCAGTCCATTAAACTTGTGCTCTTCAATCAGGGCTGGTGGCTGGCTTTTAATGCTGAAGAAATTGATTGTAAGCCCAGTGTGTTCATGACTGTGGGTCTGGGCCTCCATCTGCAGGCTAATAGCTGTGATCTTATCGGGGCCCCATTTACACTGCCTCCTTCCCCTGCCTGTTCCACCCTTCCTCTCACTTATACACTGCAGATTCATGCAGCAGGAATCTAGCAGCTACTGAAACATCAGCTGGGCTTTCAAAATTTATGGGGGACCCCAGTCAAGGGTGCTTGTGTGAAGAGATTAAAACAGCACAGATCACCAGAATTAGGTCTTTCCAACCACCTCAGGGAGAGACGTCAGTTTTGTATTCAGTTGTTCTGAGGACCTGTCGTGAAGTGGGAATTTTTCTGTAATATTTTTACGAATCCTGTGTGCCTCAGTTTCCCTCTGCGCTTTGCACAGTTAAGAGTGTGAGGTCTGCTCTTCAGGGCAGAGCAGGACATGAGGTGAGCGAGGATGTCACCCTGCTGTCTGGGCCGCAGCGAATAGGGCTGTTCAGGGACTGGCTGGAACATGCTGAAAGTGACTCATATCGATGCAGAATCCCCAAAAGACAATGGAAAAGTCCCAATGACGAAAGAGTGACATCTAAAACCCACAGAGCAAGAGGAAGGAGGTTTGCCCCCCACCTCTCAGCAGAGAAACTGAGCAGAGACTCCAGCTTGAGAACAAAAGACTGAGACACAGGCAGGGAATAAGAAGTTGTCTCCTGGAGGAAGCTGGCTGCAAAGGAATCAGAGAGAGAAAGGCAGAGCTGTCAAGGTTCCTTCCCCACTTTGAACTCTAGGGTAAAGATGTGGGGACCCGCATGAAAGACCCCCTAAGCTTATTCTTACCAGCTTAGGTTAAAAACTTCCCCACGGCACAAACTTTGCCTTGTCCTTGAACCGTATGTTGCCACCACCAAGCGTTTCAAACAAAGAACAGGGAAAGAGCCCACTTGGAGACGTCTTCCCGCAAAATATCCCCCCAAGCCCTAGACACCCCCTTTCCTGGGGAGGCTTGAGAATAATATCCTAACCAATTGGTTCCAAAATCATCAAAGACCCAAACCCCTGGATCTTGGAACAATGGAAAAATCAGTCCAGTTCTTAAAAGAAGGATTTTATTAAAAAAAAAAAAAGAAAGGTAAAAATCATCTCTGTAAAATCAGGATGGAAAATACTTTACAGGGTATTCAGATTCAAAACACAGAGGATTTCCCTGTGGGAAAAACCTTAAAGTTACAGAAAACAGGAATAAACCTCCCTCTTAACACAGAAAAAATTCACATAAAACAAAAGATAAACTAATCCCCCTTGCCTGGCTTACCTATACTAGTTGCAATATTGGAGACTTGGATTAGGATGGGTTGGAGAAGATGGATTTCTGTCTGGCCTCTCTCAGCCCCAAGAGAGAACAACCATGTAAACAAAGAGCACAAACAACCCCCCCCCCCCCTCCAAGATTTGAAAGTATCTTGTCCCCTTATTGGTCCTTTGGGTCAGGTGCCAGCCAGGTTAGCTGAGCTTCTTAACCCTTTACAGGTAAACTGGATGTTGCTTCTAGCCAGCAGGGATTTTATAGCACTGTATACAGAAAGGTGGTTACCCTTCCCTTTATATTTATGACAGAGCCAAAGACGTGATCCACTGTAACCTGGCTGGTAGTTTGTGCTGGTTCGGCCAGAATGGACTATACTTTAACCTTTATTTCTCTGTGCTAACCTAGGGACTTCCAGTGCTGTGTGCCAGCTGTCTAATAAATCCTACTCTGTTTTGAAAACACTGCTTGAGTGTCACTGTAAATACCTGCTGAGGTGCATTAGTCACGGAAGAGTGTACAAGTCTCTATCAAGAGTCTATTTCATCTGGACTCGCTGAGCAGAAATCACAGCGTGAAACAGAAGTGCTGGAGCCCAGATGCTCACCTGCAAGGCGGTGAGGCTTCCTGGCCTATGCTGAGGAAAGGAGTGGGACCCCTTGGAGGTCTTCCACACTAAAGGGGTTGCTCCAAGAGACTGTTTAAAAGATGGGTATTAGCACAGATCCTGTGGGTCCATGACAGGCCCCTCAAATTGAGTCTTGCCCACAGCCTATGGTGTTGCACTTCATTTATAAATTTTCTGGGACAGTGGCAAAGCCCTCCTGGAGTACGCCTAGAGAGCCTATGGACCTGGGACAACCTTGCTTGAGAAGCTCTAAGACAGTGGTGCGCAAACTTTTCCAGTTGCACCTCCCCATTACCATTAACAGAATCTGTCTGCCGTGCACCCCCGAACCCTCCCCAATACTGCATAGCCAAGGTTTCCTCAGCAGCCGAGCTTGGGCTGAAGGCAGAGCTGGACCTGGGGGCAGTGTGTGACTTGGCACTGAAGGGGATTGAATGGGCTTGGGGGCAGACCAGGGCTAGAAGCATGGTGCGTCTTCCTTGCCCCCAGTGGGGGCTGGCCCAGGCCTTTCACACACCTCCCCCCAAAGTTCCTTTGTGCCCCTCACAGTTTGGAGATCACTGCTCTAAGATGATCCTTCCCCAAATTCACAGAGGACTGGCCGGATCCAAGTAAAGATGGTCATTTGACTTTTAGCGAATCAGAGCTATGTATTTTAGCACCAGTTTTAATTTGGTGATGGTCCAGACAAAAGCATGCAGTGGGTGTTGTAGTCTGTCTGAAACATAGCACCTCATGAAACAGAATAGCTGCCTGCTCCCACTGAATGAGGCCTATTTCCAATCCTCCGTCCGCTCATATATTCGGGTGGAATTCCTCTGGGCAGTGTTCGCTGGCTCCCTTGACACCTTCAAGGAGCAGTGGGCGCTGTCTGGGGTTCTCTGCTCGGTGTCCCTGTTAGGTTCTGTGACCTCACACCCATCCCTGTTATATCTTTAGTTGTCCCCTGTAATTACTTGAGATTCCGGACCTTGTGGATCCTCCCCTTATGCTGGGGGAGGTCCTTTCACAGTGGGTGGGCTTCTGCCCGCCCACTTCCAGGATCCCAACAGGACCACTGAAAGAGTCAATACCGTGGAGGAATGTGAGCCCTAGGTGTGACAGTTAGCATCGTCAGTAGCCGTGCCTATCAGTGGTTTGTAATGCAGTGCAACAGAACAGAATTTGGTCTTTGTGATTCTTGGTCTGCCATGAATCTCAAACTTCTTCATATGGTGGATGATCTCTTAAAATGGATATTAATGGGCACCTCCTTTCACAACCTGTGAAAAAGCTAGATGAAGATGGCATAAAGGAAACAAGAAAAAAATCATTTAAATATGATGATGTCCTGCTGTTTTGTATCTGTGCAGTTTTACTTGCTCTCCTTGTGTAGGACTTGGTTTATTTGCATGTACTTTATCTTCAGCTTCTACTGAAGCACTAATATCTGTAGATCATTTTACAGATTATTTCTATCTTCCTGTGTATTTGCTACCCCTCTAATTTTTATCCCCTTCAAATACAATCACTATGGAATTTGCCCCAGAGAAACTTCTGATGAAGAAAGCAGCTACATGGAGTAAATGGAGCTGGTAGGTGGAGATGACTGGAAAAACGTTGATGGAATGTTTTCTGATGGAGAATATGGTTCTACTGAAGTTGAAACAGTTTATGAAATTGTGTAGATTTTGCCCCAAATTTGTCAGAACTTTTTTCACATTTTTTCTTCTAATATCAAAACAAGATGTCTTGACAACATCGAAATGAAACATTTTTACTTTTTTCTTCATTTTGAAATGATTTTTCACATCTAAATTTTTATTTTGCATGGTTTTGCAAAGCAAAATCAAAATGAAATTTTTTAATCAGTCCAAAACAACATTTTTTTTTAAAATTCTTTTATGGAGAATTTTTTGAAAATTTCAAGTTTTGTTCCTGACTGGAATGAAGACAAATATCTCAATCCTTCACAAAACAGAATTTTGATTGTCCTCCCTGGTCTAGCAGTTGTTTTCTTTTTTCTCTCTCCCCCCTTCTGCCCCCCCTGGCATTCATTTCTCAAATTAAAAAACGTTGTCTGGAAACCATAAATGTCCTGGACTGGGGCACAACTAGCTGGAAGCAGATATTTCACCACAGTGTCAGAAGCACAGCCCCCCAGTAGTGAATGATAAAGTGCACATTATACTCATGGACTCCCAAATGCTATACAAGGAGCTACATAAATAGGGCCTGCAGTGACTATAGACAAACACAGCTGTCATTATATACTTGGCAAGAGTTGACACACCATCTTGGATATTGGAACCTGTATTTCCTGTGGGAATTTTGATCATGGTTACCCCAGCTACTTACTCAGCACTGTCATGGTATCTTTAAATTCTACCGGCAGTGGGCATGAGGGACCTTGCTTTAATGTTGCATGCAAAGGACAGCATAGCAGTGCTGCAATATCCTCTTCTCCCACATTGAGGTGTTACTACTAGACATGAAATTACGGTGTGGGGGATTTGAACCTGTGACGTTGTGACACTCTCAGGCAAGAATGCTACTGATGGAGACTTACTAAAGAATACAGTAATCATTCCAATAGCTGCACTCGTGCAACAGAAACCAAACTGTAGGCTGAATCTTTGAATGGATACTTTTTCAGATGTTCAGTTGATTCCAAAGGTAACCCTCTGTCATCAGGACAGTGAATGCAGTCATCCATAGGCAGGACAAATGTCCTCCAAACTGCACCCAACTTGGAATACCCTATATGGGGGAGGGAGTGGGGAGGAAGTGCCTAAATATCTGCATCATTCCCTTCTCTTTGTTAACCTCTTCCCTCCCAAAAAAGCCCCCTGTATTCTCGCTTCCTTGACTAGAAATTAACAGCCTCCTCTTCCCTCATGTGATGCCTAAAAGAGTCTTAAGCAACAATTAAAGAGATCATTCCCTCTCTAATCACTTACATGAGTAAATTAGTCTTGTCAGGAGCTATTAAGACAGAGAGCTTGGAATTCATTAGGCTAGATTGGGCCTATGGAGCTCCTGGCACTGCCGCCAGTCCAGGCTGATTAATTTCTCTGAAAACACCATCAATGCCCATCTGTTTCATTTAAGTCCAGGGAGAGCAATTTTCAGGTGGACTGATCCCCCTCGTCAGTTATTTCACCCAGAAGTAATGAAACACACACACACGCACTGCAGAACTAGGGAGGGGGAGAATTGGAGGGGGAATATAAAACACAAATATGAAGAATACAAAAGCAATTGCATTTGCTAGGCAGCGGAGAAGAAATTGAAGGACAATAGAGAAATGAGTGAAGTGCAGGAATATTAGGTACTCTATGATGTGCATGACAAGAGGCTGGTTTAAAGAGAGGAAAGGAGGGGGGATCACCCAGACACAGGGCTGCCGGCCTAAAGCCATGGCAGAGACTTCTTACTGGCAAACAAGAAGTGGGTAGTGGCAGCACAGGGGACAAGGAAGGTCTGTTTTGAAATGGGTGAAGTTGCAGGAGCTATGAACTAGCTGGAGGGACTGGTTGCAGATGTTTGGGCCCCTCAATCCCTGTGATGGAAAGCAGGGAAGACAAAGTAGAAGACAAAACTGTGGGGCATAAACCTGGACTCAGATGTTTAATCCTGGTCTCATTGGTTTTACCTTGTGGAAGGCAAGTTGTGGAGAACCAGAATTTCCTGTTCACTGTTCTTATACCCTTTAATGCAAAGTCAGTAGCTAATGAGGTTATCACCATCTATGAATTGATGAAGGACAAGGCCCCTGACTTTGCATGTATAACTGAGATCCGGTTCGATGATAATGCAGGACAAATATTTGTGCAGCTGTCTGTGATTAGATGTATGGTTCAGCATGAGATTAGGGAGGATTGGGTAGGAGGGGCTGCTGTGTTTGCATCTGCCTCAAAGTGGAATGGAGTTTGTCATACTATGAGTATCCACAAATATAGTGACAATAGTTAGCAGTTGCTTTTACTCTTAAAATCACTTCCAAAACATTTTGCTAATTAATCCTCATAAGAAATAGGTAAGTGGTGTCATCATCCCCATTTTATAGAAGGGAACATGGGGGAATGAGGGCAAGAGGTTAAGGCCAGATTATTAAAGGTACTTAGGTGCCCAAAACCCCAGATAGACCTTTTTGAAAACCCTCTCAGTAACTGTCTGCAACTTTAGGTGCTTTTAATCCCCCACCACAAAATACTGGCCCTTAAGTGTCTTGCTCAGAACTCCAGAGGGAATCAATGTTATGATGGGATTAGGATCTGGCAGTTCTTGACTCCTATTTCTCCCATTTGATACAATGAAAAACAAAATGCACAACCCCTGAACCTTCCTTTGCTGTAAGAAATGGGGAACATCACCTCCTGGTATGACATTTGAGGGACCAAATAATCACATGATGCTGCAGCCTGATTATATGACATCTGTGTTTTCACATCATCCTGGAATATCATCACACACTGTCATGCATGATGTGTTCACCTGGTTACAATGTCATCACTGAGAATCAAGACATGACTGTCTAATTGCCCTGCAGGATGGATTTACAGGATGTGAGATAGACCTGAGAAAACTGAGATTGCCTAGCAAATTTCAGGACAGGGAGCAACCTTGTAATTAGCTGTATTGCCTTTGCACACGTTTCTGGGAAAGTTGCATGCTTTGGAGCCTTGCAAATACCCAATGGAAGAGGTAACTCAGGAGAGGAATATGGTGGTAATACTTTAAATGACTCTGGTTCTGAGTTCCCTTCATCTTGGCTTCTGCATTTAAATGTTATTGGGGATAGTGCCATCTTCAAGTAGTAGTAACTGTTTGCTTATGCTGTCAGGATGGACTCCAACAACATACTTTAGGATTGTTCCATTTTCAGGGTGAAAATGATGAACGTATATTGTGTATGGGTAACTACAACGTTTGGTATAGGAGCAGAGGATGGGAGGGTTGGCCAAGCAGTGCTACCTGTTGGGTACTCTAGTTTTACACACTCCTTTCACAGGTTGGGAGGGCCTATTCCAAACACAGCTATAAAAACTGAGGTTGACGCTGCTACAATAGAATGGCAAATATAGATGAATACTCCAGAGTTTCACTGTGCAGTCTGACTATCTATGGGTAACTTCAACATGAAAAGAGGCCAGGTAACAAAAAAGTATTTTTGTTGTTCTTGCTGGAACTCTCTCTTCAGTTGTGTTTGGCTCTGGATGAGAAACCTGTCTGTTGCTGGGAGATTTGCCCAGGAGAATATAGCACACTTGCTGGCATTTCATACAGGTGGAGAGACCGAGCTTGCCACTGGGGCATCAGCAAAAGGCAGCTCCTACCTAGATATCTGAGTTCATCATATATTTCTGGGCAGGGAAAATGAACACAGCTGATGTTCCCCAGTCCTAGCTTGCTGCATTCATGACGAGACATTGGCTCAATACCTCTAGCTTTACACATCAAGGCTCAGGCCCCTGTGGACTGTTCAGGAGCAAACTAGCTAAGCTGCTTGAGTGTGGTCTGCTGATCTCAAGGGAGAGACAGCTGTGAGGACAGTGGCTCAGCACTTCTAGCTTTCTGGGCAGATTTAGGGGAACAGATATCTAAGAGTCATCTGCTTCAACATCTATAGCTTGCTGGGCTGATGTCAGGGCACAGGTCTCTCTGAGCTCACTGACTTGGCCTCTCTAGCTTTCTGATCTGATGGGAAAGCATAAGTCTCCACAAAGTTATTGGTTCAACAGTTTTTCAGTGCTGGGCTTGTATCCAAGTAAGAGTCTCTGTGAGATCACTGGAACAGACACACTAGGTTGTTGGAATTATGTGATGGCCCGGACCTCTGTGAACTCTCTGGCTCAGCACCTCTTGCTGGGAAAATGCCAAGGCACTAGACTTTCTGTGAGGACTTGTTCAGCACTGCAGGCTTACTGGAATGACCTGAAGCCATGATAGCTTGCTGGTATATGGTTCAGCATCTCTCTGCATGTGAACTGATGGCAAGTTACAGGCCTCTCTGAGTTCACTGGTTCAGCACGTCTAGCTTACTGGTCTGATGTGAAGGCCCAGGTCTCTAGAGGAACTTGGGCATTCAAGTCGCAGTTCTTGAACATTAGTAGCTCAGCATTTGTAGAGTAATGGACCAGTGCAGAGGTGGTCTGGCCCAGTAGTCACGTCTGGGCTGAGGTCTGTCCACCAGTGGACAGTAGTAGCTGGGCAGGAGCTGTAGGAATAGCAAGAGACAGGTTCTGTAAGCAAGAGTCAGGGGCATGTCGTGGTCAAAGACTGGAGATCAGAGGCAGTACCAGGTATGAAGGGTTGGATCACAGAAACCCCCCTGGGGTTGCCAACTGATGTGCCAAGACTACTTCTGCCCCTGCTTTCCTGCCCTGGCAGCTTGGGCCTTCAGTGCCCTGCCTGGTTTGAGCCAGACCCAGTAGCCTGCTGCAAACCCAGACCCAGGTCTGAACCACGTCCCCTAACAGCTGTAGGCTTAAACTGAAAGCAGCTTAAAAGGTGTTCCTGTCTTTAACACTCAGATGTCCAACTCCCTGTGGGGTCCAAACTCCAAATAAATCTGTTTTACCCTATATAAAGCTTATACAGGTTAAACTCATAAATTGTTCGCCTTCTATAACACTGATAGAGAGATATGCAAAGCTGTTTGCCCCCTCCTCCCCCCACAGGTATTAATACATACTCTGGGTTAATTAATAAGTAAAAAGTGATTTTATTAAATACAGAAAGTAGGATTTAAGTGGTTCCAAGTAGTAACAGACAGAACAAAGTGAATTACCAAGCAAAATAAAATAGAACACGCAAGTCTATGTCTAATACAGTAAGAAAACTGAATGCAGATAAAAACCTCACCCTCAGAAGAATTCCAGTAAGCTTCCTTTTACAGACTAGTCTCCTTCTAGTCTGGGTCCAGTAATCACTCACACCCCCTATAGTTACTGTCCTTTGTTCCAGTTTCTTTCAGGTATCCTTGTGGGTGGAGAGGCTATCTCTTGAGGCAGCTGAAGACAAAATGGAGGGGTCTCCCAGGGGTTTAAATAGACTTTCTCTTGTGGGTGGCTACCACCTCCTCTCTCCTATGCAAAGTCCGGCTCCAAGATGGAGTTTTGGAGTCACATGGGCAAGTCACATGTCCATGCATGACTCAGTTTTCACAGGTAGCAGCCATTGTTCACATGCTACCTTGAACGTCCTCATGTAGACTTCTTATGTGGATTAGAGCCTTCCAAGATCCATTGTCTGTTAAGTGCTTCTTGATTGGGCACTTAACTTGCAAGTTCCTTTCTAAAGAAGCTGACCAAATGGCTTTCTAAGGTTATTTAAAATCAAACAAGTATACAGTCAATATTCATAACTCTAAATACAATAATGACACATGCATACAAACAGGAGGAATAGATCCAGTAGATCATAACCTTTACAGAGATATGTTACATGGTATGTAGCATAAAACATATTCCAGGTATGTCATATATACACTTATAAGCATGTTTCCATAAAGCCTTATGGGGGGCACCGTCACACCAGGTTAGAACTGAGAGGCAGGAATCCGGGTCAGAGTCAGGCTGGGGTCGGACGCTGGAGATCAGGAGCTCAAGCAGGGTCTGGTGTTACAAACAACTTCCTGTGGCAACCCCTGGGATTAAATAGTGCACTTGGCTAATCAGCAGGCTGCAGGGTACTGTCAATCTAAGGCTTTTGGGCAGCACTTCCTGCAGTGCCTACTCTCCATAGTACTCCTTGGCTGTGCCTCTGTATGGCCTCCCAGTGGCATGGTAGGACTACCAGCTGTCCCAGGCTCTACAGACCTGGGTTCTTGTCACGGAGTCCTTGCATGTAGCATGCTGGATGTCTGACATCTGGGCAAAGCCCTTGTGAGCTCACTGACTCGGCAACTCCAGCTGGCTGGCCTGAAGTTCAGGGATAGGCAACTGTGAGGCCACTAGCTCAGAACCTCTACTTCACTTAGCTGATGTTGAGGCACAGGGCTTTGTAAGGTTATTGGCTCATCATCTCTAATTTTTTGAGCTTGTCAAGGTATAGGCCTCTGTGAGATCATTGGATCAGCACACAGCTTGCAGGGCTTATGTGAAGGCACAGGCCTGTGGGGTTACTACATCATCAACTTTAGCATGATGTTCTGATGTCAAGGTGTCCGCCTTTGTGAGGTTATTGGCTCAGTAACTGTGGTTAAAGTAGATCAAAACTCGAGGATGAGCTCATACATTTTGATATTTGCAAGTTTAGATGTTTTTTCAGATAACCTAGAAACCTTCCATCGGACACTGTGACACAAGGACCAGCTACTGATCTTATAGAAACATCCCATGGAATTTGAGAGAATTTTAACTTTTCTACAAAAATTTTAAACCAACCTATAGAACTCAATAGTGCAGAGATAATTCTCTACTAAATTCTGTGGGCCAGATCCTGGTCTCCATGATGTCTGCTTTGCACTGCTTGGGCTGCACAAAGGAGACTTTAAAACATACCTAAATGGACATTTGGGGATTCCCCTCGCATAGAGGAATCTTCCTGCTTATGCTGTAAAGCTGGCACAGCCTGACATATAGTGCTTGTTGGTGGCCAGATGTGACAGCATGAACAGAATGCTGGTGGACTCTGGTGAGCCTTGGCTGCCAGAATAGCCCTTGGGTGGCATTGCATTTCAGCGTAACGTTAGAACTTTATGGGAACCCTGAGTGTTCCCATAAGGAAGGGAATTAGGATTTAAGGTTCCAATCCCACTTTAAGAATAACAGGGACACACTCCTGCACCCACAGAGCCCCATTCAAGCCAATAGCATGCTGCAAAGCAAAGAACTGGGGTCTGTGTGTATCCAACTCCATGTCCTGTTCAGGACATGCAAAGGACCCAAAGGTCACATTATTTTACTTTGTTGCTGCCTGTATCACCAGGATTCCTGGCCTAAGACACTATTTCTTCTGGATTCCAACACCTATCTCCACTGCGTCAGGTAGAACAAATGGAGTAGGAAACATCATTTGAACCATTTTGTTGAGTTTTCAAATTTACCTTAAGAGGTTCTGTTATATGTAAGCTCAGAGAAGAACTGTACAAAATGGAGACCCTGATACAGTGGGATGGGGTAGGCACTGACCTTCACTGACTGGTCGGTCAGTCACTCCTCCATGAACACCAGAGGGAGAATGGGCCTACTGCCTGCCCAAGACTCCAGAGCAAGGGAGTAGGCCACTTTATTCTTAAGGGGGTGAGTAGAAAAAAACAGTGCCAAACAGGAAGGATGGGAACTATCTGGCCTGATGGAGTCTTTCATAGTTTTGGATAAAGGAGGTATCCAGAACTTTGGAGGCCTAGCTATGTGAACTGAACTCTCAGTCTTTGAAGTTTGCAAAACTTCACTCAGCCTTATCTACGGAGCTGCAACTGTGGCTCCACAACTTAGTTGTGCTATGATGAGGCTACTTTGCTGTGTGTGCTTATGTTTATTTTGGCTAGGTTACTATGAGAATTGCCAGTTTTGGTTAGATGTATTGTTGGAGATTTTATCACATGACATAACCTTTAATTCCTGGAGACTTCAGGACAATCCTTGGGGGTTGGCAACCCTAGTTGCTGCTTGGTTTTGTAGGATTTTTACTGTATTCCCCTCTTATAGTACAAGAATCAAGGCAAGAATTATTTAATGTGGGAAAAGAGATCAGTTTAGGATTCACAAAGGAGGATGGGAAAACCACAACTAGTGGCTGTGTGGAGTAATGTACCTGACCCTCAGTTTGTACTCTCAATGTGTGTTCAATGCAGCGTGTGGCGCTCAGATTTAGCAATGCGTTGGCTACACACCTATGACAATGAGGAGAGATCCTGGCTATGGAGCAGACCCAAAGGTCTATGCGGTACAGGGGCCGTTGCCACTGCATTTTCCTGAATTTAGTATCTATCTTCCTGTCCATGTTCGTTAATGGATCATCACTGCTGTGATTCTTTTTGTGCAGTGTTCGGGTCACAAGAATCATTGATGCTCCGGGAGCCATGTGGGATCCAGGGGAGCAACAGGCCACTTTATCTGCTGCTTCTGGTGATATCTCCATGCAGTTGTGCATATACTTTCTCATCTACAGGCAGCCTATTTTGTTTCCTTCCCTCCTCCTGTTCTGCTGGCACTTTTTGCTGGGTAATACTGATCTTGGTGTCTGGTCCCAGACGGTGGTATTCCATATTCAGGTGCTACTCCCATTTGTTGACTTTTGGAATCTCTGTGCTAAAACAACTTTCCTCACAATAGACACTTATGAACCAGTTGTTGGACCCTTAGCTACTGCAGGTGTGTGAATGCCCAATGGCAGGGGGGCGGAGCTTTGTGGGATGAAACTTGGAGAGGAGAAAGGGGATCATTAGCAGCATACTTCTTCTTTCTTCTGTCTCTCCCTGCCTCCCTTCTCATCTTCGAATGCAAAAGTAACATGGCATGTGGCCACTGCCACCTGATATTTCACGAGCACAAAGTTGTAAGTCAAAGGTGTTTTATCTGAATTTTCTCATGTTACTTTGTTTTAGCAGGTATCGTATTGAAAAAAGCCAGTGCTCTGAGAGAAGAAAAGCAAAGCTGCCTGTTCCTAACACCACCCAAAACAAGATGATGGAAATAAAAGTGAAATTTTGTGAAATGGGTTCCCTGCTGCATAGGTCTAGTTCATAATATCCCCAGTCACCCAATGTAATAGATGCTTTAGGTGAAATACTAGTGACATAACAGGGGAAATCATTATTTGTTTAACTCTTCAGTGACAAAGATGTAGCTTATACTCCAAGACCTAGCTGTTCGCACCTATAAATCATGGCCTTCTTGCAGGGTATGAGGCTGTAAGAGCTATGGGAACTGTGCCAGTGAGAGGATTTGAATAATAACGACGGATGCACATAGGGGCCTGGGCAAAGTATCCCACAAGGTACTTGCTGAACTGGGTAGATTTCCCTGGAACAGCTGGGGTGTTTAGTAAAGGAAGGTACTTGTTGGACCTGAAATTGTTTTATAATTGTACAGTGCTGATAAGTAGTAACTGCATGATTGGGCCTAATCCTGCCATGGGATGCCTTCAGATCGCATTGGTGTGGTGGGGAGTTGACAGTGCTCTGCCAGTCCCAGCAACAGGACCAGACTGCACAGTCTTAGAATAAGGTATGTATATGTGGCTGTTGCTAATGGTGCCTAATAAATGTGTGAAAAGGGCTAAAAGCCGCAGTGTAAAGAAAGTGCTTCAGGCATACTGTTAATGAGATACTAATTGGGTACTAACCAGGTGTGAATTAAATGAAGCACAGAGGATGGTTGCAAAGCTGTTGTAAACTCATTGTTGAGACAAGCTGAACTTTTATGTTGGCTGCAGTTCTTGTTACTGTGTGTATTTGTGGGCATGGTGCACACCAAGACCACCCATTTGTGGGCCAGCCAAGTTATGTTCTCCGCACTGTTTCTTTGGTACTTGCTAGGAGGGGCGGAGGGTTTGCTTTGTTAAAAAGAAATGTTTAGCAAAATTTCACAAAATAATTTTGAATTTGCAAAATTTGGTGAAACTGGAAGAAAAATTGAGAAGCTTTAGAAAATATGCTTGTTTGTAAGAGGAAATATATAGACGATAATTACCACACAACCTCCATGTACATCAAAGGGCACTTCCTCCATGAGGCTAAATACCTGCATATTGCATTTAAATATTCTCCATTAAGGGACCCAATTGCACTACAAAACAAGCAGATCAGAGGATCCAGTCATTATATTGTTAAAATGTGTTGTGTGGACAGGTCCGAAATGAGTTGTAACTTGTTTACAATGTAACTGGGGCAGTTCCACCAGTGCTAACAATTGTGAGAGCCCTAATGTAGACCATCTCCGCTGTTTGCTCTACCCTTGCCCACGGCCAGCCTAGATGACAAGGTGGCTAAAACGTTGTCAGCTGCCAGCGCCTTGGCTGCACTGACAGTTTTGTCCCAGCTGCAGCAATTGGTGGCCAGCCACTGGTATAGCTGCACCAGAGCAAGCTCCAACTGTAGATCAGGAAAGCTGTGATTGGCACTGGTGCAGTTTACGCCACGTTCAGCCATGAGGAAAGCAAGTGGCTCTAGATGTTAGGTGTAGGGGGATGGAACTCTCTGCTCCCTCTACACAAGAAAAGGGGAAAGAAAAGCCAGCTGTGGCCAGCCCCAATGCTCCCCTCTGACTACTATGGAGTGAAACTAGACTCGTGAGTAGGGATTTAGGTGAGTGGGGATTGTTGTGCGACTGAGAAAGCTGAAGCTCAACAAGCTGAATGGTGAAGCTGGACTGTGGGGTCAGTGTTCCCCGCCCAAACCCCGGATTTGTTCATTTGGTTGTATGTAAAAATATAGGTGGTTACTAAGTTTCTTTTGTTTTTTTCCTCTCTTAGCCCTAATATTCCTAGACTCCTGAATGCTTGCAAGGAGGAATGAACCACCTAGAAGAGTGACCAGGGAAGTTACAGTTTAATTGCCATAGACAGAAATAGGAGTGCAGCTCTGGGTGAAACCTTGAGCCACGCTTTTATTTACTGTAGAAAAGGACCACAGAGAGATGGAACCTGGCCCTTGGCTGCTGCCATTGGCACCTAGGAGAAGGGTTACATAGAGCTATAGAATATAAAGTATCTAATATAGATCAGTCCTTTGTGCAAAGTGGTTTGGCTGCCTCAAGTTCTGAGGTTCTCCTTGGGGCTGAGCCATAGGGCAGAAATGAGCAGTCTGTGCTCCAGTCAAAGGATATGGCTTTCCTATTCCTGAGAAGTGATACCAGTTATGCCAGAGCGTGTATATATGTTCATCACCCCCCACACATGTGTGCCATTACTCTGAGTGTGTGTGTACGCATTTAGCAGAATTGATTTGGCATTTACAAAGGGTAATTCAAGATGAATCGGCTGGTCTCTGACTGTGAGAGAGATTGAGGTATTACTGAATATGAAATCTGCTTGGATAGTTTCACAAAATGCTTTTTAGGTATGTCTGAAAAAAGTTAAAAATAAGCTAGTGTTTAGCAGGGAATCAGAAGGAACTTAATCCCCCCCTTAGTATTTGTTGTTAGGTCACAGTATTGCCCTCAACCATTATGTTCTGTCTAAAACTACACTGCAAACTCTTTGGGGCAGGGACAGTGCCCTCTTATTTGTTCTGTGAAGTGTCAGGCACACTTGTGAGTGCTATAATGATAATGTATGTGAATACAGTACTATGTAATAGCGTAATACAAGGATATTCCATTTCTGTTCTTGTGACACGAGCTCTTTTCTCGTGGTTTCTGATATCATTAGTGGGTTCCTTGATGGCATTGCATTCTTGTTCTTCTATATTTAAAAAAAAATCCCTATAGTGTATACAATATTAAGGCTATGATCAAATATTCAAAAAGTCAGGCAATTAAAAATTAATCTTTAAATTTTTGAAATCAGCAATTATGCGTGTGCGGTCTATTTTATAGTCTACTAACAGAGTAATACATTCGTGTTTACATGTAACAAGGAAAAGTGGAATAAAAAATACTATATATGCAACCTGGACCAAATATCAGACTGGAGTAACCTTTATATTTGTAATTCCTGATCTTTGAGTGTTAGATCTTACAACTTCTCATGTTACACTGTGAAATTTTTATATTTATTTTGTCTTTTAAATAAAAATTGAAACAGTTGATTGATAGTAACTGGCTTTTATGCCTTACAAACTCTGCTGACTTCACCAGTTAAACCCTGGAGCCAGCTGCTTGGGTGGCCCTGGTGCCAGCCACCCCAACCACTGCAGAAATCACGGAGGTTGCGGAAAGTCATGGAATCCATGACTTCTGCAATCTCTGTGACAGACACAGAGCCCTACGTATAACCTCATTTGTGTACTCTTCCTTCCCCCATCCCTGTGTACTCCTCCTTCCCCCCACTGCTCTTCACTGAAATTGCAGTTGAAATGGCAGGTGTGGAAAATGAAAAGTGCTAGGAATAGAAGGTTCAGAGTTGTGCTGACAAATAGTAATTCACAAGATTATAAATTTATCAATGAAATAATGCAAAAATGTGCATCGAGCTCTTTTTGTTACAGTGCAGGAGCGGTAGTGAAAACTACCATTAAGGGTGCAAACTAGTTTTAATTGCACTCATTTTTACACAATTTTCACGCTCTTAACCTTCTAAAAATTAGTCTTTTAATGAAACTTTTTTATGCTTGTGCTCAGTTGAAATGTGGTTTTTTTTCTTCAATAGCTTAAGCAAAATCCTTTCAGTTGCCTTTTAAGCTGTTTCCTGCTGTTTTAATATATAAAGATCACACTTCTTTTAACACAACTCAAAGATGGCTGAGCTTGAAAACTGGAATGTTACTAGTCCTTGTTGAGGAGAATGGGCTTAATCAGGTAGGAAAATAATTGGGTGAAAATGAACAGTTATGAACACTTGAAATTGTTTTGTACTGAGCCTGTCCACAAAATTTCATGTCTGGGAGTTTATATTCATAAAGACAGGTTTCAGAGTAGCAGCTATGTTAGTCTGTATCCACAAAAAGAAAAGGAGGACTTGTGGCACCTTAGAGACTAACAAATTTATTTGAGCGTAAGCTTTCATGAGCTACAGCTGATGAAGTGAGCTGTAGCTCATGAAAGCTTATGCTCAAATACATTTGTTAGTCTCTAAGGAGCCACAAGTCCTCCTTTTCATTATACTCATAAAGTAAACCACAGACATGATTAGTGCATATCTGTAGATGTGGACATTATATTCTTAATTCCTTATAGCTGTTAAAGGGTTTATGCTACCTTCAGTGCTTAAAGTAACCTAATGATAAAGTTTAATCCTTTCCTTGTTTTAAAGAAATAGGGAAATGTAAACTTTTTAATATATAAAAATTTCACAATGTTATTGTACGACCTGGAAATACAGTAAGTACAATGTGCCCAAGCTAATATTGCTGTATGAGTCAGCACTTCCTAACGTTTTAACTGTGCAACCTTAACACAAAACTAACATACTCTTGCATTTAACAGATGAATACGTTTGATTGGCCGTATAAGTTAAAAAATTGGTTCCTTATGTCAGACTACTCATACACACTGATGGCTTTTGCATTAGCTGTAACCATTTGGGGGGAAAGATTGAGACAGAATTGTGAACAATGCAGTAAAAACATCTCCTCAGTTTGCAGCAGCTGTAAAAAAAAAAAAAAAAGGTATGTGGGGGAGTGAATAATCGGTGTATCCATTTCTTAAAGATGTATTAATATTGCATTTTACACAAGGGGAAAAGATTTCAAACACTTGACCTTTAGTGGTTAGTAACTCAATTTTATTCCATTCATCTGTATTGCTTTGTCAAATTATTGCTCTTTTGAGTCTCATGTATTATACTGTGTAGGTTGTCTTTCCATGTGTGTGCAATTAGGAAGGTAATTCAGTCTTATTTTTCTCTTGTTTGTTTACTACTTGAATATGATCTATTTAAAAAAAAAGAATATTCAGCTAAAGGAATATGATGGGATGTGCTCCCCACACAGACCCTGAAGGGGTTAATATGGGCCTGAAAGGCCAATTATGGTGCCTGGCTGCACCTGGAGGAGGAGCCAGGCTTAACTGAACATGAAGCCAAGCTGGGCAGGAGCAGGCTGGTTAGTATAAAGCCAGGAAGTTGACAGCAGAAGGAGGCTGCAGGGGCCCAGGGGAGAAGCTGAAGTCACTCTCTGGGAGCGGGGAGGGGGAGGGGAGATGAAAACCCAACAGGGAAAAGAAGCCCTGGAATCCTAACCCTGGAAGAAGGGTTAACCCCAGAGGAGTTGTGGGGAAAGAGAGCCTGAGAAGGCAAGGTAGGAAGAAGCCAAAGGAAACAGCATCAAGGAAAGGGGACTGCATAGACCACGGCTGCTTGTTATAGGGTCCCTGGTCTGGAATCCAGTGTAGAGAGCAGACCTGGGTTCCTCTGCCACCCACTGGGAAGTGGCACAGTATTGTTGAAGATGTCAACCAGACAGCTGCTCTGGAAGGAGTTTGATTCCCCAGAAGGAGAGGACCATACAGTGACCTGGCCAAAGGACCGAGTCACAAAGAGGGAGCACCCTGAGTTCAGAGAGCGAGAGAGACCATGGGGTGCAAAACTGAAGGAGGGAGCACCAGATGGGAGAGAGCTAATCCCCAACCCCAGATGAAGCCACAAGGTGGCACCCTGTAGTGGGTGAACAAGGAGATATAGAATATTATGGATTATGCCATAATGCCATTATATAAATCTGCTACAGGCTCATCTTGAATACTGTTGATAAATTTTGGTCAGGTAATTTAAAACAAAACAAAACAAAACAAAAAAACAAAAACAAAAAAAACCCCCCAGACCTAGCAGAAATGTAAAAGGCGCAGAGGAGGATAACAAATGATCCAGGCCCTGGAAGGGCGGGGCTTTCATGCAGGTAAAGACTAATGAGTTTGGAAAGGAGAGGAGAAGGAATAGGTATAGCAGAGAAATATAAAATGACCAGGGGTATACAGAAAATCAATCTGCTTTCTGGAATTTACCTTTTACCGTAATACAAGAGCAATGACATTTAATTAAATTTTAAACAGTTAAAAATAAGCACTTCTGTTTGCAGAGTTTTAACATGTGGAATTCAATGCAGCAGGATATTAAGGCAAATAGCTGAAAAAAGTAAGCAATGAGCCTTAAAAAGTATCAAATGTTCCTGACCCTGATTTCAGCAGGGTGTATGGGCATATCATATGCTTAACTTGAAGCATGGGGGTAGTCATATTGACTTCAAAGCAATCATGTGCTTGTGAATCTTGCTGAGGTCTGGGCATAACAGTATAATAACACCATGCATTTAGCTACACTTTAATGGTTGTTAGTGCATATCCTTCAGAGAATAAACTATTTAGGAAGAAATAGGAGACCAGGACAAAATTTCCTATTGTACAGTGAGATGCATTATGGGATTTAGACCTTCTTTCAAAGTTCCTGACACTGGCTGAAGTCTTGGGCAGTTCCGTGTAGCTAAGATCCCTGAGACCTAGCTCCTCAGCTGGTGTACGGAGGCCTAATTCCATTGAAATCACCCATCCAGACAACTAGAAAGTCCATGGACTTTGCAAGACTTTAATCACTCGGTGTCGCTGACAGTAAGCTGGCAACACACAAAGGAGAAGGTGGTCTATCACTTCTATCTTGGGGTCCAAGATCTTCCCCCTTTTATGCCACTGCTAGCATGTGTGGATCTAACCAGTGAAAGACAAAGATCAGCTTAGAATCGTCTTCCCACCGCAATGTCCCATTAAAGCAGCCTGTGTTGTCTGCAAGAGACACTTCTCTTGGCAGATGACTGAGCACAGCTCCCATAGGCCTAGACTAGAAGGGGTGCTCTCTTAAATTCCCCATACAGAGCTGCAATTGGTAGGACCATGAAAGTCAGAGTCTTGGACATGCTGTTGTACAAACATACAGAGCAAGTTCATCTAGGAGCTGGGGGGACTCAACTCACCAGTGAAACCCATCTGGATTTTCTGCTTGTCCAAATGGTGCATGCAGTAGAGCATGTCAGACTTGAGGTCTGATAATCTTCATAATATCTCAGCTTGACTCTGCTGAATTGCTTAAGGATGCAACTATGCAAGAGATTCCCCATGCAGACAGCACAGTCCTTCTGGTTATCAATTTTTACAGCTGTTTACTTGCAGTTTTGCTGGCATGAAAAGAGGGGAAAAATCTCCATGGCAGATATGAATTCTTCACTTTCCTGGAGAAATTGTCCCTGTGATTGGGACATTGTCTGCAGTCCTGTCAGGCACATAGCTGAGAAAGGCAGGTTATAGAAAGCAAATTGGCTAAAAGCTATTACCTTTTTACTTCTGTGGAATTGGAAAAATAGTCATAAATTAATCTTCCATTCCAAAGAGGAGAAGAAAAATAAAACTCCCAAACTGGTAAAGTCATAGCTTCAGAGGGGTAGCCATGTTAGTCTGGATCTGTAAAAGCGGCAGAGTGTCCTGTGGCACCTTATAGACAAATAGACTATTTTATTAGAGCATGAGCTTTCGTGGGTGAATACCCACTTCGTCAGATGCATGTAATGGAAATTTCCAGAGTAAATCTGCTATTGTGAACTGGTGGTGGTGTGGCTGATCTGGTTAGGTCCTGTGATGGTGTCGCTGGTGTAGATAGCAGATATAAAGGTTGCCATCCTGGGAGGCTTCTGGGTACATGTCTGTTGATCAGATCAACAGAGCCAGGCGTGTACCCAGAAGCCTCCTGCTGCAAGACAAGCCCAAGAAAGAAACCAACAGAACTCCACTGGCCATCACATACAGTCCTCAGCTAAAACTTCTCCAATGCATCATCAGTGATCTACAACCCATCCTGGACAATGATCCCTCACTTTCACAGGCCTTGGGAGGCAGGCAGGTCCTCGCCCACAGACAACCTGACAACCTGAGGCATATTCTCACCAGCAACTACACACCGCACCATAGTAATTCTAACTCAGGAACCAATCCATGCAACAAACCTTGATGCCAACTCTGCCCACATATCTACACCAGCGACACCATCACAGGACCTAACCAGATCAGCCACACCATCACCGGTTCATTCATCTGCATGTCCACCAATGTAATATATGCCATCATGTGCCAGCAATGCCCCTCTGCTGCCCCAACCAGTAATGCCCCCATCAGCCAAACTGGACAGTCCCTACGTAAAAGGATAAATGGACACAAATCAGATATTAGGAATGGCAATATACAAAAACCTGTAGGAGAACACTTCAACCTCCCTGGACACACAATAGCAGATTTAAAGGTAACCAGCCTGCAGCAAAAAAACTTCCAGGACCAGACTTCAAAGAGAAACTGCTGAGCTTCAGTTCATTTGCAAAGTTGACACCATCAGCTCAGGATTCAACAAAGACTGTGAATGGCTAGCCAAAACAAAAGCAGTTTCTCCTCCCTTGGTGTTCACACCTCAACTGCTAGAAGAGGGCCTCATCCTCCCTGGTTGAACTAACCTCGTTATCCCTAGCCTGATTCTTGCTTGCATATTTATACCTGCCTCTGGAAATTTCCATTACATGCATCCGATGAAGTGGGTATTCAGCCACAAAAGCCTATGCTCCAATACGTCTGTTAGCCTATAAGGTGCCACAGGACTCTTTGCCCCTAGTAAAGTCATAGTTTTCTTTGGGAGAGGAATAGGATGTTCTGATAATAGCTTTAAACTTCTGATGCCTCTTCCAAATTTACATACAGTCCTCTCCATGGGAGGCAGAAAAGGGTGGGGTAGGGATCTACAGAGCACGGGCCACTTCACAACAGTCTGTCAGACAGCAATAGTGAGAAGAGGTTTTTCCTGGCAGATGGCAAGGGTGTTGTTGATATCTCAATTTTTTTAATAGGTGCTTTGTATTTAAGATTTTTTTCCTCCCCCTTATACCACCCTTCACATTGCTTGCTTTACACCTAACGGAAGAAGAGAGAATGTATTTTAGTCTGTTGCAGAGCAAGCATTTGACTTATCTTAAATACTTTTTGCTGGTTTGTGTTTCTTGATCTGATGAATAAGAGATGGTATCACAGTTCTGTCAGGTGGATTGTATGAATCTTAAAAGCTTTGGACTGTGGGCAGGTGTTCTAGGCCTGGTCTAATCAAATGGTGCCAGAATTTATGGTACTTTTTGTGACAATCAGGCCTCAAAAAATCTGGCACTTTTTCTGTTAGGAAAATCTTAATTTGTGCAGATATCCACTGTGTATGAGGAAGGTGGTGAGTCCTACAGCTTTGCCATTAACCTGCTGTGTGACGTCATCTCTCTATGCTTCTGTTTCCCTTCTCACCCTTTGTCTATCCCATCTGCAGAGACTGGAAAACTCTTCATGACAGGGACTGTCTTTTGTTACATGTGTCTGTTGTATGGTGTCTAGTACAATGAGCCCTGATCTTGCCTGGAGTCTATGTGCTACTTGTAACAACTGGGGAAGTTGTTTTTATGACTGTGCAGGCCTTTATGTGTTTGGTTATGATGGGTTATTTGAAATGGAGTTAAATCAAAGGAGGTTGTAGATGGGGAAATCACAGGAAATGGAACAATGGCCATGATAAGACAGCCTCCGGTATCGTCCTTCAAAACAACTAAGGGTATGTCTACACTGCAATTAAAAACCTGTAGCTTGTCCATGCCAGTTGACTCAGGCTTGTGGGGCATGGGCTAAAAGGGCTGTTTAAGTAGTGTAGATATTTGGGCTTGGGCTGTAGCCTGGATGCTAGGACCCTGTGAGATGGGAGGGTCCCAGAGCTCAGGCTGCAGCCTGAGCCTGATCATGTACACTACAATTAAACAGCCCATTAGCCTGAGCCCCATGAGCCCGAACCCGAGCTCGATGGCATGGGGCTAGCTGCGGGTTTTTAATTGCAGCATAGACATACCCTTGTATAACAATGGCTGAGCCACCAATGGGGAAGAAGCTACCTGACAGACTCCAACCAGGCAAGAATAGTTTACTCTTCCCAGGGCTTAGGCCTGATATACACCTAAAACGTAGGTTGACCTAGGTACATCATGCAGGGGTGTGAGTGATGTCGTTAAGCTGACCTAAGCCCTGGTGTCGACACTGCTAAACTGACAGAAGAATGGTTATTCCATGGACCTAGGGATAACGAGGTTAGTTCAACCAGGGAGGATGGTCCTCCTGAGGTGGTGAATTTACTAATGTGATGGAAAACTCTTCCATTGCTGTAGTGAGTGTCTACACTACAGTGGTGTAGCTGTGCTGCTGTAGTGCTTGTAATATAGACATACCTAAGCCTGGGATCAAAGGAGACCTACACCTCATAGACCATGTATCGGGGACGAGACATAGGTGTCTGTGTTTAGTGGCTGGAGTAACAGTCTGAGTCAGAGAGTCAAGCCAAGAGTCAGAAACAGATTTGAGGACTAGGGGCCAGGAGCAGGAACTGGGGGCAAGGCAAGAAGGCAGGTACCAGTGTACCAGCTCGGCAGAGTCCAGTTGTGTGGACAACTTCCTGTGCCTCTCTTTTTAGCTTTAAATAGGAAGTCCTGACCAATCAGAGTTCACAGTGTTCCTCCAGTCAGGGCCAGGGAAGCTCTACTTGATGTAACTTCAACTTTCATGGTCTCTCCTGCTCAGTTGGTTAGTAACAAGCTGCTGGGTGAGAGCAGGGAGGCAAAAGTCAGCTGGGAACCCTGCAGACCCAATTTCAAGATCTGCAGGGTCATGCCACAGTGAAAAAGGGAGGGGCTTTGAGTGAGCAAGGAGAGGCTGCCCAGTGTGTGTTGTTAAAACACGGACAGGCTGGCAAAACTCACGTGGACCTAGAGATACAGATATTGTGAGCAGGGGCAGTCTGTTTCTCCCTGTTAGAGATGGAGTTGGCTGGGCTGAGTGGAACTTACAAAGGTGTAAATAATATCAACACAAGTAGACTGTCTATTGTTTTTACCCTTTGCTCGATATGCTTGTACCTTTTGAGGAAGCAATAAATAATGCTTTGCACAGGCACAGAAACAGCATCTTCGTAACAAACATATGCTGTCACAGGCGGCCAAAGGGAAATTCTTACAACCAAGTTAGACCTGTGTTGTTCACATGGTTGGGAACCATGGCACTGCCGCCCAGAGATCTAGTCTGCATTCCACCCAGAGCGAAGTGCAGGCAGACAGGTTTATCACATGAGTGATGCACTTAAGGGGCACTAAAAGGGGTCTAAGGCACAGTCCTCCCTGAAGCCATGAAACTACTGTAATACAAATAACTGGCTACTATCCTCTCTTTCTCACTCTTTACTGGTAGCTCAATATAAAACAATGTCATTATGAGCCTGAAATAACAGGGATCTGCACAGGCTGCATTTTAGAAGAATACCATCATATGAGAGAAAACTTTGGGGAAACTGCATGGGAACTATTGTGAGAGATATGGCAATTTCTTGAAAAATCCATGAAAACCCCTTTTTAATTAAGGTTAAGTAACTTGGAAGTCCATTGTATTAAAAATGTAAAGTTTTTATATATTATTGTGGAATTGTGTGTAAGGTCTCTAGGGGGGAGACTTGACCACTATAAACCCAGGTAAGTGTTATGAGCTTCAAGGGACTATTTGAAACAAGGTGCCAGACAAGAATGGACTTCTGGGACAAAGTTAAGTGGGTTTCCCAGGAAATCTGTAGGGGAAGGTGAATGGAAATGTACCACCCAAAGTTGTACAAAATCCCAGCTTTTTGAAGCTACAGCTTGAGGAGAGAACCATTGTCTGGCTGGTTACCTGTTCATGGTCTCTGAAGATCAAAGACCCAGACTGTATAAAGGAAAGGCTAACGTATGCATAGAGGTGCTTGTTCTGAGCTAAACACTGTTATGAACTTGTAAACCACAGAAAAAATCCTTGGTGGGAGAGAACTGACTCCTACCAGAGCCCTTGTTGAAGTTGGATGATCACTGGTAAGCTTATTAGAATGTGTGTATGTTCTTTTATTATTTTTAACGTGTTTTCTCTGTAATGCTTTCACCTTTAAGAAAAAATGTGCTTGCTTAGAGAGGGCTGTGTGGTACCATATAACTGTGGCAAATTAAGCTTTTTATAGCCCCTGAAAAGCAAGCAAAGCAGGCCTTCTTTTGCAGTCAGACTTGCTAGGGGAACTCACAATATAGGCAGGGAACTGTGCAGCCTGGAAAAAACCCTGGTCTGGAGGGGGAGAGGTGCAGGTCTCTGCCCAAGAGATGTGACCACTGAGAATCTGGGACCCTAGCGTGGGTGCCTTTGCTGGACCACAAGAGGGAAATACAGGTGCAGTTGCCCTGAACTGGAACAACTACTTCAGATAACCAAGATACTGTGACAAAGTTCCTCCTCTACCTTGGTGGGTCTTGCGGTTATTGCCGGATTTGCTCGCCTTGGAGCTTCACGGCAGCCCTTAGTTTGGCCGTTTTCGTGGACCCACAGTCCAGGTCAACTCCTCCTGTGTCTGACCAGGAGTTGGGAGGATTTGGGGGGAACCTACTCCGGGTTCCAGCCCAGGGCCGTGTGGAATGCAGCTGTCTAGAGTGCCTCCTGGAACAGCTGTGCGACAGCTACAACTCCCTGAGCTACTTCCCCAGGGCCTCCTCCCAACACTTTCTTTATCCTCACCATAGGACCTTCCTCCTGGTGTCTGATAATGCTTGTACTCTTCAGTCCTCCAACAGTATGCTTTCTTACTCTCAGCTCCTAGCGCCTCTTGCTCCCAGCTTCTCACACGCACACCATAAAGTGAAGTGAGCTCCTTTTTAAAACCCAGGTGCCCTGATTAGCCTGCCTTAATTGATTCTCGCAGCTTCTTGATTGGCTGCAGGTGTTCTAATCAGCCTGTCTGTCTTAATTGTCTCCAGAAGGTTCCTGATTGTTCTGGAATCTTCCCTGTTACCTTACCCAGGGAAAAGGGACCTACTTAGGCTGGGGCTAATATATCTGCCTTCTATTACTCTCCTGTAGCCATCCGGCTCGACCCTGTCACATATCCCCCCCCTCTTCTCAACACTACGGGGTTGGGCAACTTGGGACATCAGGCAGTGTACTAGTGACAAGCCATCTGCATTGCCATGGTGGCTTCCAGCCTGGTGTTGTATGGTGAATTGGAAAGGTTGTAGGGACAGGAACCATCTGGTTATCCTTGCGTTCTTCTCTTTATTTCGCAGCATCCACTGGAGGGGTGCATGGTCGATCACAAGGGTAAACTGTCGTCCCAGAAGGTAATAACTTAGTGTTTCCATGGCCCATTTCACAGCGAGGCACTCTCTTTCAACCACGGCATACTTCTGCTCTCTTGGGAGGAGTTTCCTGCTGAGGTAGAGGATTGGGTGTTCTTCATCTCCGACCATCTGCGATAGGACAGCTCCCAATCCTACTTCAGATGCATCTGTTTGTAAAATGAATTCTTTGTTGAAGTCTGGGGCTATAAGCATGGGGTTAATGCAGAGGGCTGTCCGTAGATCCATGAATGCTTTCTCTGCAGCATCTGTCCACTTCACCATGTCTGGACCCAGGGCTTTTATCAGGTCTGTCAGGGGACTTGCTCTGGTAGCAAAATGGGGAATAAATCGTTGGTAGTACCCCACCACACCCAGGAACGCCTGGACTTGCTTTTTCCGATTCGGCTGGGGCCAATTTTGGACAGCCTCTAGTTTGTTTAGTTGGGGCTTGACCATGCCCCTTCCTACAATATAGCCAAGGTATTTAGCCTCGGCAAGCCCTATAGCACACTTGGCTGGGTTGGCTGTGAGGCCAGCCCATCTTAGCGTGTCCAGAACCGCTTCCACCTTTTCTAAGTGGGTTTCCCAGTCGGGGGTGTGAATAATCACATCATCCAGGTATGCCGCTGCATAACTGGTATGGTGCCTTAGGAGCTTATCCATAAGATGCTGGAAGGTGGCAGGTGCCCCATGCAGTCCAAAAGGAAGAACAGTATATTGAAACAGACCCTCTGGTGTAGAGAATGCTGTCTTTTCTTTCGCATCTTTGGCAAGGGGAATCTGCCAGTATCACTTTGTTAAATCAAGGGTGGTCAAAAATCGGGCATTGCCCAGGCGGTCAACTAACTCATCGATACGGGGTATGGGGTACGCATCGAATTTGGATATCTCATTCAGCCGGTGAAAGTCATTACAAAACTTAGTGGTGCCATCGGGTTTGGGCACCAACACAAGTGGGCTTGACCGTTGATTGTGGGACTCTTTGATGACTCCCAGCTCCAACATCCTTTTTACCTCTGCCTTGATCTCCTCCCTTTTTGCCACTGGGACCCAATAGGGCCTTAAAGTTACCTTTGCCCCAGGATCTGTGATAATGTGGTGATATGCTTCGGTGGTCCGACCTGGTTTGATTGAAAACACATCCTGGTATTGGTTGATCATCTCAGTTACCTCCTTCTTCTGGTTTGGTGTCAGATCAGTGGATATCCTGATCTCCTCCTGCATGTTATTTCCCTGGATTGAGGTCTCTTGGGCCACTATACATGCTTCTTGTTGGTGCCAAGGCTTTAAGAGGTTAATGTGATAAGTTTGTTCTTTTTTCCAGTGTCCTGGCTGCTGCACCTTGTAGGTTACTTCCCCCATGGGTTCAACCACCTCATAGGGCCCCTGCCATTGGGCCAAAAGCTTGCTTTCTGCCGTGGGTATCAACACCATCACCCGATCTCCTGGTTGGAACTGTCGGACTTTTGCCTGGCGATTGTAATGGGTTCGCTGGGCCTCCTGCGCCTTTTCCAAATGTTCCCGTACAATAGGGGTGACCCAGGCTCTCCGTTCTCGCATCTGCAACACATGGTCAATTATATTTCTCCCCTCATTGGGTTCCTCTTCCCAGATTTCTTTTGCAATATCTAGTATGCCACGGGGGTGGCATCTGTATAATAATTCAAAGGGGGAAAACCCAGTTGAGGCCTGAGGTACCTCCCGGATTGCAAACATAAGGTAGGGTAGTAGGGTGTCCCAATTCTTCCCGTCCAGACTTACCACTTTCCTTATCATTGCCTTGAGGGTTCGGTTAAACCTTTCTACCAGCCCATCGGTTTGCGGATGATAGACTGAAATTCTCAGGGTATGTATATGGAGCAGCATACAGATGTCCTTCCTTAGCTTCGACGTAAATGGGGTACCTTGGTCTGTTAATATCTCCTTTGGTAGCCCCACTCAGGCAAAGATCCCCACCAACTCTTTAGCTATCGTTTTAGAGGCCGTGTTCCGCAGGGGGATGGCTTCTGGGTAGCGAGTAGCATAATCCAGAATGACAAGTATATATTGGTGGTCCCGGGCTGTCTTCTCCAGAGGTCCCACTAGGTCCATGGCTATTCGCTCGAAGGGGACCTCTATGATGGAAGGGGTACTAACGGTGCTCTCAAGTGGGGACGGGGACTGTGCAGCTGACACTCCGGGCAGGGCGCACAGTACCTCCGCACTTCTTCATGTACTCCGGGTCAGAAGAATTGTCGCAGGACCCGTGCCAGGGCCTTCTCTACCCCCAAATGCCCCCCAAAAATATGACTATGGGCCAGACTTAACACAGCATTCTGGTGTTTTTGAGGTACTAGGATCTGCTGTACCTTCTGTCCCTGTACTGGTGCAACCCAGTATAAGAGATTCTTCTTCATTATGAAGTAGGGTCCTGGTCCCTGGGCTTTCGCTTCCATGGGGACCCCATCTATTTTGGTCACCTCCTTCCTAATGTTGTCATACCTTGGGTCTTCAGCCTGGTCCCGTCCAAAATTTCCTCTCCCGGAGCTAATCTGCCCGAGATCTAGGGGGCCAGTCTCTGTTGCCTCTACTGGTTCAGAGACATTAGGGTGTAGGTCAGACTCGGGTGCTTCTCCCTCCTGGGTGGCCTCCTTTTCAGCTGCTCGGGTCTGCCTACCTATGAGAGTGACTCTCTGGCTTTGGGCCAGTATTTGGGTTCCCAAGGCCTTAGCGGCCCTTCTTTCCCTTTTCGTCTTTCTACGCTGTCTGGGAGTGGAGAACAAATCTGGGGATATTTCAGAGAAGGCTGGGGGTTGACAGTCTACTGTGGATGCCTCACTACTTTCAGGGCTTCCCCCTTTCTCCAATTCCCCTACTGGGAGTAAGTCTCCAAACCCTGGGAAGTCCCTCCCTATGAGAACCGGGTATGGACGTTAAGGGATTACACCTGCTGCTACCTCAGTAGTGTTCCCCTGAATCTCGATTTTTACTGGGATGGTGGGGTAATAACCAACTGTCCCATGGACGCATGTTATCCCCGTATGCTTAGCCTACAGCAGCTGACTATGCTTCACGAGCTTCCCCGAGACAAGCGTGATAGCACTCCCCGAATCAACCAGTGCTGTGGTCTCTACCCCATTTAGCTTCACTGGTCTGGTGTACATATGTGTGGTTAGTGAGACCCCCACAAGGTGGATTAGGGAGCATGGGTCTGCCCAGTTCCCCAGGTTACACTGCATAGGCTCCTCGGCATTGGGTCACTGTGCAGCTGTGTGTCCCCACTCCCCGCAGGTGTAACATCTGTATGGAGCCCTAGGCATTCCACGGTCTCTTGGTTTGGGCAGTCTAACATCACGATCCTCTTTCCCGTCAGTGCTCCGACTCTTTGTGGCTTCTGGTGGGCCTTCAGCCCCTCTCTTTCCACCTGGGCTCTCCTGGTGGCCCAGTCACCTGAGCTCTAGGGCTTGGTGCTGCTAGTTGAACCCAGGGTGCTTCTTCCTTAACTGGTCGGGTCAGCTCCCTCGCCATCCTTCACCTTTCTACCAGCGCGACAACCTCGTCATAGGTGGAGGGTTCGTTCTGACTTACCCAGGCGCAAAGGTCTGGCGGTAGTCCTCTCATGTACCGGTTGATGACCAGAACCTCTAGTACCTCCTCCGGACTCCGGGACTCAGTTCGTAACCATTTTCGTGCGAGATGGATGAGGCCATATAATTGGGACCACGGGGTTTTGTTTTCCTGGTACCTCCACTCATGATATCACTGGGCCCGCACTGCGGTTGTTACCCCAGATCTGGCCAGGATCTCTGCTTTCAGCTGGGGGTTGTCTGTCGCCGCTCAGGCAAATCATCGTAGGCCTTCTGGGCCTCCCCACACAGGAATGGAGCAAGGATGCCAGACCACTGTTCTTGGGGCCAAGCCTCCCGCAGGGCTGTCCTCTCAAAGGCCAGGAAGTATGCCTCTACATCATCCTCCCGCGTCATTTTCTGCAGCCAGTTGCTGGCCCGCATGATCTGCGTCCCATCATGGCTGCGGTTCAGCTCTGTAAGGGCCTTTACCTGGTTTACTAGTTCCTGCAATATAGCCCGGTCTTGAGCAGCCTGGTCCATCAGCAGGCGATTAGTCTCTTGCTGCAGCCGCACTGCCTCCTGTTGGGCGGCTGCCTGGACACGGGTAGCCTCCTGTTGGGCAGCCGTGGCTTGTATCAGTGCCCGCACTACCTCCTCCATTGTGGTGAAAAAAAAATAAAATAGACCCTCTCCTCCCTTTCCCCCCCCAACATCCTCCTTCTTCCGCCACGCTGTGGACACCAAATCCCACTTCTTACACCAGTTGTGACAAAGTTCCTCTACCTTGGTGGATCTTGCACTTATTGCCGGATTTGCTCGCCTTGGAGCTTCACGGCAGCCCTTAGTTTAGCCGTTTTCGTGAACCCACAGTCCAGGTCAACTCCTCCTGTGTCTGACCAGGAGTTGGGAGGATTTGGGGGGAACCTACTCCGGGTTCCAGCCCAGGGCCGTGTGGAATGCAGCTGTCTAGAGTGCCTCCTGGAACAGCTGTGTGACAGCTACAACTCCCTGAGTTACTTCCCCATGGCCTCCTCCCAACACCTTCTTTATCCTCACCATAGGACCTTCCTCCTGGTGTCTGATAATGCTTGTACTCCTCAGTCCTCCAACAGTACGCGTTCTCACTCTCAGCTCCTAGCGCCTCTTGCTCCCAGCTTCTCACATGCACACCACAAACTGAAGTGAGCTCCTTTTAAAACCCAGGTGCCCTGATTAGCCTGCCTTAATTGATTCTCGGAGCTGCTTGATTGGCTGCAGGTGTTCTTATCCGCCTGTCTGTCTTAATTGTCTCCAGAAGGTTCCTGATTGTTCTGGAACTTCCCTGTTACCTTACCCAGGGAAAAGGGACCTACTTAGGTTGGGGCTAATATATCCTGTAGCCATCTGGCCCAACCCTGTCACAATACTTACTGCTGCATCTTGTCTTGCTGTCGAGTGTGGGAGTACTAGACTGAGTACACCCTATCCTCCTTGTGGAGATAGGATGCACTGTCTTTGTTTGCTGTATAAATGGTAATTAAATATTAATATGGGGATGCTTCCCATAAACTCCCAGCATAATGTTGCCCCCCCTGCTTCCAGGGAATTTAAGCAGATCACGTTTCCCTGGAGCCCTAGATTAGCTGGGACAGTGCCAAGTGAGGGGACAGTTTCTTGAACAGGAACACATCTTCCAGCCCTTCCTCCTGGGTTCCACTTCCCCTGGCAGCACAGGAGCAGTTGTCCAGAGCCACTGGGGTGATATAATCAGGCACAGCTCCTCAAGAATTCTCCACAAATTGTATATGTGTTGGATAGAACAGCAGCGGTATTGCTATCTTGATAGGTCACCAATTTAATTTTCTAGGGACTCTTCGACACTGCACAGTAAAACACTAAGGGTTGCCATTTGCTCAGAACTTTAACCCTCCTCCTCTCCATTATTTGACTGATTTGTGAACAATGGCACTGTTCCAGTCACTCTGATCTAGAAGAGACTCTTCCTTCCCAAGATTTATCTGATTCCTTCTGTACTTTGCAGCACCCTTTTCACAGGGAATACCAAGATAATCAAATCATCCAGAATTTAGTCCTTGTGGTTTGCATTTTCATGTACTCTCTTATTGAGACTGAGCTGAGAACACCAAACTCTGCCAGCTCAGTGCTTCTGTTGGTTTAATTAGCAATCCAGAGGAGAGAGCTTGCTGTCCAGGTCTTCTCTACAAAATGCCTATTATATTGGTATCCAAGCACAAAAACCACTATTCTCAGTGGGCACCTGGATGTAAAGCTGACCTGAGAGAATCTCTAAAAATGGATGTTTTTTGGTTCTCAGAAACTTATGATGACTCTAGATACAGGCAGTGATTTAATAATGGCACAAGTGGTTTGTTGATTTTCATAGTTATCCACAATGCCTCTTATCGCTGATAATCTGAGTCATCCAAACCAAACAGAGAGCCATAGATGGCCTTCAGCCCAACCAGAGCCCCTCCTCCCGACATCAGCTGGAATTCCACATGTAAACAGAGGGTCAGATTGTGTTCCTTGCTGTCTAAAGCAGGCATCTGCTTAGAGACACTTTCCTTAAGTCACTCTCTGAGCATCCTCTTAGCTGTGTAATTAAATGTTTTAGTAGTGTGACTCTTTGTGGGAATTGTTTTGAGAAATAACAAAATAAATATTTTGCTGAATTGACTGGAGAGCGGCAGTTATGATTACAAGTGATGGTTACAAGGGGCTCGGCTGTGCAATCCGCTTCTCCAGTCGTGTTCTCATCCCTTTATCTATTAAACCCGCTGTGTTATAAAGGCAGAAGTGGCCCCAGGTGGCAGGATAATAGCATCTTTAATTGTGCTCTGAATGAGATTAACTTCTTATCTGGCAGTTTGACATCTTTATTATTATTATTAATGTGTGAATAACATGTTGGTATTTTGATAAACTCTGCGCTGGCAAATATTTTCTCTTTGTTTCAATGTATCAGTTACTTCCTTAGTTGTCCCAAGCTGGATTCTAAGCCTGCCTCAGAGAATAGAACTGGGCTTAGCTAACACTTCTCTTTTTCTTTCCTTTTTTTAATCTCATGGCTCCTATTGCTCCTGCCGTTGTTCCTCAGAGAGGTGGAGGTGCTGGCGTTGAGAGCCCCAGTGGTTGTAGCATAGCAATGCTAGAATTTCTGAGCCTAAGAAAAGGAAGTCATGGTAAATGTGCTCCTGGTTGGCTGAAACATCAGAGAGAGGCGTTCACGCTCCCTGCCATTAGAGCTGGCTGATCGTTTTAGAACAGCGACACTGGTGGGACAGCGGATTCAGGGCACCACTGTGGTGGTGACTTGAATGGGATACTGGCTGCAGATCTCCACAGTCACCAGTGGTACAGACAATGCTGGCTGAATCATCACGGCTATCATACATGGTACTTTGGCAGCAATGTGGATAAAACAGCGGAGACTGCAACATCAGCACAATAGCGAATATCCGAGAAGGGACTGGATAGAGGGAAAGAGGATTGTGCTGTGGCTTGCAATGGGTGGCCAGGCAAGGGCCGTTGGCGTGTGTGCATCCTACTCAAACCAGTATTGCTACTTAACTAGCTGTTTAATAGAATGACAAGGTCAATAATGCCTTTGCCTCTGTGAGCTTTAGCCAATATCTCTATGAAAACCAACATTAATTTTCAGTAATTAGGAGCTGCTGCTAATGAATGTCACAACTAATTAACTCCTCTGTAACTCAGGCAAGGAGCAGATCACATGCCCAGCATCTGAGAATGAGAATCTGGCTCTTATCTGCGTTTCCTTCATCTCTGCCATGCTTTCATTTATCACTTGCCTGCTCTCTGCATCCATTCATTCTATGAAGACAATTCTGTGCCCACGTGTGAACTCTCTGCTCTGTGTATGTGTGCGTGCATTTCTACGTTGCTTCAATGGCAGGTTTGGGAAGGGTGGGGAGGAACTTCATTGAACCGCTGCATGCTGCAGACTGCAGATGTTGCCTGGTTCAATCTGAAAAGAATTAGTGATTTTGCAGTTGATCAGGTGAAGCAAGAATGGCTGGAGGGCAGGAGGAGCGGGGGAAGCTGTAAAAAGGACTTCATATGTTGCTGCATTTAAGAGAGAGCTGGCCAGCTGTGAATCAACAGTGCTTGACAAAACAAAATTAATGCAAAGGAGATGAGGACAGGCAAGCCTGCTGGATGTCACTGTAACTATAGAGCTAAAAAGTTAGCTCTCTGCAAGTGGTTCAGGGAAGCTTCTCCCCAAAACTGCGACTGCAATAAGAACCATATGGGATGGGGAAAGAATTGGGAGTTGTCAGCAAAAAGCATGGGGGGAAAGGTGGAAATGGCTCTGAAGGGGAGTTTTGGCAAAGTAATTTATTCTTCTCCTCACTGGGAGCTCTTGAGGAATATTTTGAAGTCCTGCACATATATTTTGTGTTGCCCTCCCTACCCTGTGCTCAAACTAGTGTCTGATGAAAAGGCAGAGAAACTGGTTTGGAAAATGTTCAAAGCAGGAGATGACAAAACAGCCTGCCTGTACCTGGGCACATTAGGTGATGGTGGCTTTTACCGGGACTCCTTTTCTCCTTCTAACTCCTTACAATGGCATCTCTATCATGAAATTATATGGCTGGGCTTTTGTCTTCTGACAAGAGCAGGGCAACCATTGGCAAGCCATGATGTGGGAATTTTGCATATATTTTTATGATTCCAGTAGGCACCTCAAGTTTCCCTCAGTGCTTGGTGTTGCTGTGCACAGGGAGTGTAAAGAGCACCTCATGTTTCCTGCTTTGTCATATAATTGTGTGGGGTGATCTGACTAGATTATTAAGGGCCAACTGGGACCCTACAGAGTCAATGGACACCCCAAAAACTGAATAATTGATACCTATCAATGTGAGGCTCCCAGCTTACCTGGGTGGAGCACACATGAACGCTGGCTATGTCTACGCTACAGAGTTTACAGTGGCACAGCTGGGGATTAGGGTTGATATAACTATATCTTTCAAGGATGTGGATTTTTCACACCCCTGAGAGATGCAGCTATGTTGAGGTAAGTTCCCAGTGTAGATGAGCCCTAAGACAAGGGGACGGAGCCAGAGAAAGAAATCCAAGATGGTCCCTACAGCATCATGACTCAAGGGAATCCATACAGGCCTATGCCGGGGCTACATCTTAACCTTTGCTTCTCTATGATAACCTAAGGACTTCCCGATGATGTACTCCAATTGACTGTGTTAAACCCTACTCTGTTTTGAAAAGGCTGCATGGAGTTGCTGCAAATACTTTCTGAGGTTCATTGATCCCTAAAGAGGGTAAAAGACTGTACAGGAGCCTATCTCAGTTGGACTTGCTGGCAGAACTCCTGGGGAGAAACAAGAGTGCTGGATCTCAGAGGCTCCGTCTTGGAGGTGCTGAAGCCGTGAGATCTGGCACACTGAAGCACAGGCTGTTAAATAGCACAGATTCTGTAGATCCAAACACATCCACAAATAGTCTTTGGAATTTGTAGTGAACGAGCTCAACCAGTGTCTGCACCCCGTTTGTGTTTCCTTTCTGCTGAGTATGTTGGCAGGGCCAGTCCATGAATACTGCAGAATATTCATGGAAAGCACATTTCAAATTGATAGTCATAACTTTTTGCACTGGAAATCAGAGTCTCTGGTTCATCCACTCAGGGAACAGGACCATACCATATGAATGAATGGTACCAAATTTTGAAACCAACTGCTCCCCAAAGAGATACAGGGGTCAAGAATTATTCAGAGAGTATTTGACAAATAATTCGGACAATATGGTTGAGACAGTTGTAGTCTGTTTGCAGACAGTTTGCCAACAGAGAGACAGAGTCAAAATGAATTGAGTAAATTATTCGTTACAGTTTATTTACCTTGTTCTAACCACTGTACTGCTGCTTAGTCCTCTCCTGTGTCTGAAGGAGGCTGTCCTGGAGCAGAAGGGTGAGCAATACTTGCATTGCCATTACAGTTTGAAATTTACTTTGAGAAGGTTAGCAGAGCTGTACATTGAGTTGTCTGATGAATTTCCGTAACTGACGTCCTTGTCCTTGTGCCTCCTCAAAAGCCAGAAAATAGATAGATTTTTCAGTGTGCCTATGCCCTGAATATCACCACATTCAGGCCGTTTTGGACCAAAATGGGGAATGAGTTCTAAACGCAAGAGCCCCTCATGGAAAATGGCCCACCAAAAGTGGCTTTCTTTTTGCAATCCTAGCCCTTGGGCTCTGGTGGTTTTGCTGGAGTGCATCTTGGTCCTTGGTATCATGTCACATGTACTTAACCTTGGAATGTGCAGTAGGTTGCTAGGTCCCAAGAAGCAGTATGCCAGTTGCCTCCAACCATCACACTCCGTGTAAGGCCCCCAGACACCTGGCCTTCTTGACCTACTCCTCATCAGCCATCATGCTCCCAGTGACCTAAAACTCTCCTCAGCAGAGAGAAAAGAGCAGCAGCAGGCTGACCCTTAGCAGATCTATCACATTATGCTCTGCTGCCCTAGGACAGCTTCTGAAAACATGAGGCTAATTGCTCTACTGTTCAACACAAATGATGTGATATTGTCTAGGGAGAGAGGCAGGTTCTCACCTGGGCAGGTTCCAAACCATTTAGGCTTTTATAAGTTGAAAGCAACACACTAAACCCACATGAAAATTAAGGTTTCCCTCGAGGGTTGGCCATGGCCAGCGAACATGTTTTTAAATGTGTTCAGTCCTGTCTATGCCTGCCTGTGAAATGTTAGTTAAAATATGTTGACTAACACTTTTAAAACACTGTTTTTCCTTGTCTAGATACGGTCTATGGAGGTGATTAGGAAGCTCAGAGAGCAGCCTAGAATTATGGAGGCATGTCCCTGACTACTGGGCTTGTTGGTATAAGCTCATGTTTCACAAGCCTGTTCCTTTCCAGAATAAAATCCGCAGGGGTGCCATACTATGGTCTCAGTCCTGAGTGCAAGTGTGTAACCATGTTGCCTGGAGACTAGTGTGAGTCAAACTTGAGTTAGACGTGTGCATAGTCTAGGAGCAGAGGGTTTGCCTTACCAGAACAAATCACGGGTCCATCAAGTCTGGGGTCTGCTCTGGCAGAGTCCAACACTGCTTCTTTTAGAAGAAGAAAACCCACTAAAATGCATTTAGCGGATTGTGCTGATCTCTGCAGGTGATCAGCTTCAAGCCCTCAAGTATGAAATCTGAACGCTCTTATCTAGATCAGTTGTTGACCGTGTGATTATGCAGCTTTTTTTAAAAAAAAGGCAAAAAGAAATCCAGCCACAGGCTGCATCAACGCCAAGATTTGTTCCCTAAAATGTCACACTGCTACAGTCACAGTCAGTAGTGATAGCAATAGTGAGGCTACTAATGTAGACTGGGCTCCAGGTCACTGCATGTGTTTTAACTACCATGTTGATACACCTTACTGAGAGCAGGTCTAGACAACTTAGTAATTAAAACCCTGCCACCTTGTCTAATCTAGAGCTCCCACTGATGGGAAAAGGTAGGAAAAAAAGGCCTAGTGCAGGTCAGGCCACAGTGTGTGATTTGGGGCACGGTTCGGACTATGGGGTGTGTGCAGAGAAGGTACTGTAACTCCCATGTGTGGACACTGAGCACAATCTAAAAGGCACTGACTTTGCATTAATGTAGTCCCGTTCGAAGGGGACCACACTAATGCGAACTAGGAACCTTATAAAAAGAACAGGAGGACTTGTGGCACCTTAGAGACTAACCAATTTATTAGAGCATAAGCTTTCATGAGCTACAGCTCGTGCCCACAGTGTCCACATGGGGGAGTCACAGCACAGCATGTTAGTGTGTACTGCTATGGGTGCCCCTATAGTCTGACCTGTGGGGCAATGTAGACCTGCCTTTGGTTTCCTTTCATGGTGAATTCCTTAGGATGATGTCTTTCCAAAATTCACCTAAGCTTCTATTGCATCTCTTGGTTTTGGGAATCTCAGTGTCAGTCACAAATGCAAACATTCTGAGATTACAGAGGTGGCAAATAACGAACTACAAGCACCCAATGGTTATGCCATAAAGCTTATGCTCTAATAAATTTGTTAGTCTCTAAGGTGCCAGTCTCCTGTAAATAGTAGCATGTGTGAGCATCTTGCCTGATGCATCAAATGCCCTGTGGAAATCAGTGTCTCATCCCTGGAAATACAGAGTTTGTAAGAACTTACACCAACAGAAGGCAGAGCACAGTAGCTGGCAGCATGCCCCTGCCTTTCCTCCAGCCTGCTGACACTCTCTTTGCTTGGGGGAGTGGCGGATGAGAAAGTTTCTTTGCACTTAGTACCCAGGAAAAGTGACCTTCAGGCAGAGTAGTTCTTTGGAAAAACTTCCCCATCCGTGACAGATTTGACTATAAATCTCTAGTATTAATGCCCCGGTTCCCAAGGTCTGTCATCCTGCATGCCAGCTAGGCACGCAAGTTGCTCGAAAACAACATACTGATTCATCAGTCATTTCTGAGACATGTCGGATCCTGTTGCTGCTACCAGGAGGTTGAAGGAAGACTGCAAGCTGTGTTTATCTGTGTGTGCAGGTGAGATAGAAGGCTGCCTTGGGGTTGCAACCCCAGAGAGAAGAAATAACAGGGTGTACCTGTGCACTGGGAAAATTATAACTGTAAAGCAAGAAAATCTGCCTTAATATAAGAAAAGCCAATTTGTACAAGGTTTTGATGCACTCATCTTTCACCTTTGGAGTCCTAGCTCGTCATAATAAGAGGCTAAGGTTTGAAACATTGGAGGAGAGCTTTGTGTGTCTTTCAGAATTGAAGTGGCAGGATTGAGGCACAGCAGTTCTGAAGTACACATGCATAACTGCCTGAAGGAAGTTTGTACACCACTTCACGCTATACCCGGCTGTAATCAGTGCTAGTGTCAATCTCTCCCTTTTGATTTGTCCTCAGAACTTCCAAGCCACAGGGATGCTGCTGCGTCCATACATTTGTCTTTTTCTTTGTTGTGTGGTCAATAGGATGCTACATGGGTTTCCTCCTGTGAGGGTCACCATGTTGCATTCGAGGCAGTCATGGGCTGAGTAGCCTGCCAGGCTCCTTCAGTTAAGACTCAATTGTATTTGAACCAGAAAGCTTTTTTTTTTTCTTTCAAAAATGCCTTTGTGAAGAATTTCTCTAAAAAGGAAGAGAGGAATGGAAGCATTTTCCTGTTGAAGATGGAAAGAATAAGGTTGATTGCAAAACAGATGCAGTGAGGGTATCTGTTTTATTTGTATAGGCATTAAGAAAGTTATGAATCTCTTGCAGTTCTTTCTGCTAAGAAAATCCTTTCTTTATTCCCTTCTCATTCACTGCTGGTTAATAGGGCTTATTACTAGTCTTTAATAATGATAGTGATAATCTCAGGCTTCACACCAAATCTGAGAAAATTTCGGAGGTGCCGAGGCAATAGTGCTCTCTTCCTTCTCACAAGGACAAGGGCCAGAATCAAGAGGTTTCAACCATTCACCTTTTTGCAGTGCTCCATACCTTAGCTACCTCATACTAAAATGACTGTCCTTTAATGGCAGGGAGGAAGGAAAAGGGGTGTGTTTCATGTTGATGAAAAGGGAGTGATAACTGGCTAGAATGAGGCACTGTACAGGCAGGCAATGGGTAAGCTTCTTTTACATTGGGTGAGGCCTCAATCCTCCCTGTTGCGGGGCGACGACTCACTGCTGCGGCGCCTCCTGCTGGTTGTCCAGGGAATTAGCTCTTTTCAGCCAGGAGCGCTCTCCATTGGTCGGTGTCTCGCCTGCCGCTGGCCCTGTGTCTGTCCCGGGCCCCGGTGCCCTTCCAGCTTAGGGCTCTGCCCCCTGGCAGTACCACCTCAGTCTGGGTCCCCCCTTCCCAGGGGAACCCCCAACCCCCTATCCTTTCCTTGCCTCAGTGGCTACTGTCAGTCATCGTCTGGCCCCCGCTCTCTGGCGCAGACTGTAGTCTGTACCACTCATCATCGGCAAGGGGGGTCGGACCAGCTGCCTCTGTCTAAGTCTGGGCTGCTCCTCTGCAGCCTTAGTACCCTTTTGTGGGCCTTTACCTTGGCCTGCAGCCTGGGACTCTGCTAGGCTGGAGCTCCCCAGCTCCCTCTGCCCTTCCCCAGCACCACTCTGTCCTAGATACCCTCCTCAGCTTCCCAGGCAGCCAGGTCCTCCTCTCTCCATGCAGCTAGAGAGAGTGTCTCTCCTTCTGGCCCACTACCCTCTTATAAGGGCCAGCTGGGCCCTAATTACACAGGCTACAGGTTTCCCAAACAGCCCAGCTTTTTCCCTCTCAGCCCTCTCCCAGGGCTGTTATAAACCCTTCAAGGCATGGTGGGGGGACCACCCCGCCACACTCCCATGAAGCAGTAACATAAACAGAATACCAGCAGGGGCTATGGACAGGCTGAGCCTGCCATGTTTATTTCACTTGTGATCCTGTCACAATCGTAAGCCCAGGTCTCCAGAGATGAAAGGTTAGTACATTAATTTACTGCACCATTTAGTCTCCTGCCAGTGCTTCCTGCCCTCCAGCAATAAAAATCCTGAAGGGGACCTGATAGCAGTCTTCAAATATGTTGAGGACTGTGATCAGTTGTTTTCTATGTCCACTGGAGGTAGGACAAGAAATAGTGGGCTTGGTCTGCAGCAAGGGATATTTAAATTTGATATTAGGAAAAACTTTCTAACTATAAGGGTGGTGGTTGTTGTCCTTTGTGACTGAAGATGGTGCTGATGATGGTATTCCATCTAGAGAATAGTGTGGTTGTTGTGGCTAAAAAGACTGATGCACGAGTGGCGGTCCCTCCCACATGAAGTGTGTAGGTAGCTCGATGCCGAGGAAGGGAGTACGGTCTATGCCTGCTGAGTCTGACACTGTGCCTCAAGATCCATACGGCAGTTAATCTTGAACTGGGTAATCCCAATGTTGACTACTGCTCACCAGCCTGATCTATCTGTGGCTGACTCCCCCCCAGCTGTCAACGTCAATGTTGCACTCTTTCACATTCTGTTTCAGTGTGTCCTTGAAACATTTCTTCTGACTGCCTCGTATGCAGTTGACCACTTTCAGATTGCCATACAGCAACTGCCATGGTGATCTGGTGTTGTCTCTCATGCCTGGAATGAAGTCAGATAGACCTAGTGGCCAGAGCAAGAGTTGGGAGTCAGGCCGAGTCAGGTACTGGGAGCTCAGAGTCCAAGACAGTCCAGAGGGCAAACAGAGAATCAGGCAACAGGAGACAGGCAAGGTCAGTTTACCAGGAGATCAGGGTCAGGTGCTAGGTTGCAGACAGAAATTGAAGAGCAAAGCCAAGGACAAACCGGGGTCAGAAGTTGGAGTCTAGGGTCTGTTGTGAGCAGGGTCTAGAGTGGACACAGGCAAGCAGTCTGTGTTGCTCAGACAGCTTCCCGTCAAGGCTTCCTAGTCTAAGTACTGGTACCAGCCCTACAAGGGCCCACCACTCAGGTCTTGCTGGGCTGTACTTCCTTCCAAGCTGAGCCTCATAGGGTCCTCTCATGGGAATCATAGAATCATAGAATATCAGGGTTGGAAGGGACCCCAGAAGGTCATCTAGTCCAACCCCCTGCTCGAAGCAGGACCAATTCCCAGTTAAATCATCCCAGCCAGGGCTTTGTCAAGCCTGACCTTAAAAACCTCTAAGGAAGGAGATTCTACCACCTCCCTAGGTAACGCATTCCAGTGTTTCACCACCCTCTTAGTGAAAAAGTTTTTCCTAATATCCAATCTAAACCTCCCCCACTGCAACTTGAGACCATTACTCCTCGTTCTGTCATCTGCTACCATTGAGAACAGTCTAGAGCCATCCTCTTTGGAACCCCCTTTCAGGTAGTTGAAAGCAGCTATCAAATCCCCCCTCATTCTTCTCTTCTGCAGGCTAAATCCAGTCTAAGCCTCTAATAGCGATGTGGTGGCACCAGCAGCACAGAATTCCCATGGTCCGAGGTTCTAGCCCTGCAGGTTCTTACATCATCCATCCTCAACACATGACCAGCCTAGCGTAACTGTGATGCGATAAGAATGGTTTCAATCTCTGTGGCATGACTACATTCCAGAACCTCATTATTGGTACTTTTATCCTGCCATTTGATGCAGAGTATGGCATGCAGGTGTCACAAGAGGTAGTTAAGCTCTGGAATAGACTTCCAAAGTAGTCTGTGGAGTTCCCATTACTGGAGGCTTGTAAGCACATGTTGGAAAAACACCTGTTAAGAATGGTCTAGGTTTACTTGGTCCTTCCCCAGCACAGGGAACTAGACTTGATGATTTTTCTAGATCTCTTCCAGCCCTGTGTTTCTATGAACCTCATGCAAACAAAGACTCAGTCCAGTGGAGTACTGTGACATGAACAGGCAAAAACATGAAAATCAACCAACCTTCCCTCCTTCCCCAAGAACTGTGTCCATTTGAGAGAAGTTGTGTGGTTGTTCCTTGCCATGGTACTAGATAGCTGTGCTTCTAGTTGGAAACTAACTGTTGAATGATGCAGAAAATATAAAGATGGAATTGAGCCACGTTCTGAGCTGTACCAGATGTGATGTTTCTTGTATGACAGTGCTTGTCTCAGGACAATGCCATGGCCCCATACTACACAGTCCTAGGGCTCCACCTTTAGCCTTAAAATGTTTACTAGGTTCCTTCATCTTATCACTGACTGATTTTTATCTAGGGACAGACAGTCAAGCCAGACCCAGGTCAGGGTTTTATACCAGACTTCAGCTTCTGAGCTCAACTCTATCTTCCAGTTGTAGGGGCTTTTTAACACCTCTGATAACTACGTGAGCAAAATCCCAGAATGCCTATTGAATTGATATTCCCTTCAGTGACCACTTCTACGAACTACTACAGCCAGTATTCCTGCACTGGAAATCATCATAGGCAATTGTGAAAGAAGCTAGGGCTGGATAGAGTCAGTGAGCTTCTCCATAAGGAATGTGGGCACTGAGTAGGAAAGGACAAAATACTAAATACGGATTTGCACTCTGCAAACCTAGTTGTTAGATTTTTCTCTGTGCTTCAGGAATGGCTAAATAGCATAGGAAGGGTTCAGTTTCCAGCAAACACATGAGTTTTCAGAATTAAAATCTGTACTCAATAACTTTTCCCTTCCTTTCTGCTCATGTGTCATATAGGAGAACTCATTAATTCAAGTCCCATCTTAAACCTCTTATGGTCGGGAATGGGGCTGGAACATAGCCAGTACAGGGAGTTCATATGGACCCTAGTCCAGGATTCTCACCTCTGTTGGCAATGTACGTGTTGTGCAGTGTTCGTAGTGTGTTAAGGAATTGGCCTTTAGGAGTTCATGAAACAAGACTGGCTTAGCTGAGGGGCACTTCAAGATACAGTAGACTTAGGAGGTGCTGGGAGTGAGCTGGTTTGACACATGAGTCAGCGGTGTTATGGAAGCTGATAGTATTGAATGAGATGGAAAAATACTGAACACAATAGCTATCAGCATGCAGGCTGCTGTGTCTTGCACTTTTCTCCTCTCTGATGTTTACAAGTAGTTGTTGGCAAGCATATGCTGAATTTAGTGGTCAACACCCATCTCTCTCTCTTCACGACAAGCAATTAGGGCTTCAAGGGGGGAAAAAAGCTTTACTCTGAGAAACGGAAGAAAAAGAAGTCTAAAACGGTGACTTATTGGATCATTTCCCCCTCCATAGATTTCTACGTTTAGAACAGTCCATGAAACCAGTGTGATTACTCCCCTCCCTCCCCCCCGCCGCCTCCTTCAAACATCTAGACAGCTGGAATTTCATGTGGGTTTTGTTTTTTTACTTTGGGTTTTTAAAATTTTTGGCTGAGGCAGTTTTTATGCTGTGGCTGGGTTGGGCACAGGGGAGAGACACATGCATAGAATCAAAGCCACCCTTTGGAGCTGCAAACCTGAGTGCAGTAGAAGTTGCATGACTGGCTTCTTATCATCTGGCTTTTCTAGGTCACCTTGGCCATTCGTTGGCCTGAAGTATCTCACCTTTTCCCAGGCTCGGGATTCCACTGCATGACACATCATTAGTTTATTTCACATTTCGGGCTCGTCTACACTTACAATGCCGTAGCTGCAGCGCCTAGTGAAGATGCTACTTACGCTGACAAGAGAGCTTCTCCCATCAGCATAGGTACAACACCTCCACGCGAGGCGGTGGTTGTGTTGACAAGAGAAGCTTTCCCATTGACGTAATGCTGTCTGCACCGGTTAGTCTAACTATGCTGTTCAGAGGTTTGGAAAATCCACCCCCCTGAGTGACATAGTTATATCAGCAGGAGTTTGTAGTGTAGACCAAGGCTCAGTATCATTACAGTCAAACGGCACCAGAGTGTAGTGACTCCTTTACTCCATCCTCTCTGTCTCAACAGGGCTGAGAGAAAACCAGGCAGAGGAAGGTCTAACTAAACCCATTGCTCCTAAGCCCCTATTTCCCCTACATTTAAATGCCTACTTCTCTTCATTCTATAATAGTCACATTCCTACATGGTCTTGGAGGTTTATGTGAACTATGAGATGTTGAGTATGTCCCTAGACATGCTGTTTTGTGAGAAGAAGAACCTGATTGTGTAATACCTGTATCCTCTAGGAGGAAAAAGGAATGGAAATGCAAAGTATAGTAGCTCCTGCACTAATGTCTCTAGGGACTGAGCACTGTCCTACTTTTCAAGCCATCTGTCCGCTCCCTAACAGTTATTTTTAATGAACTGTTGATGTGCAGCACAGATTTGCTACTTCTAAGTGCTGGACTAGAAAGCTGTGAGCTCCAGTATTGTCAGAGCTTCTCCTGTATTCCCTACAGCTGCTTCTGCAGTGCCTGAAGAAGTAGTTAACTTTCCCTGCAGATGGAGGACACTCCCTAAAAATATTAGGAAAAATTCTGGACCTACTGAAGTCAATGGGGCAGGATTTTGCCCACTATCTTTCACTTTCGTAACCCCTTTCTTTCTGAGGTATCTCTACCTCAAGCTTGCAATATTATGCACATTTACCAGTCCTTGCACAAATCTTTCTCCACCTTTTACCACAGTGATGAAGATAATGAAAAAGCAAATGATTTCACTTGCGTGTCCTAAAAATAAAACTTACTTGCTCCAGAATAATAATGTTTTTCCAAATCTACTTAGAATGCTTTACAAGCCATACAGGAATAACTTCACCTCCTACTGAAATGCAACTGCATCTGGGGTGAAGCCTGGTAATCAGTTGGGCAGCTGCCACAGAGCAACAACGTACAAAAGGTGCCATGGGTTTAGTTAATATCCAGGTAGAGCTGACACGTAGTCCTATGCACATTACTATAGTTTATCTGCTTCGGAGAGTTGCAGGGTTGAGTCAGTCCTGCAGGGGTTAAAACCTGTGGTTTCAATGGAATTAGGTGTTTCAAACCCGATATTTATACCACGTAACCATAATACCTAGCAGCAATCTAGCTGGGGGAGGCTGGGACTAGTGTAACTCTCTCCAGGGAGAGTTGGCACATAGATTACTTTACATGGAGATTTGATTACTGTAGAGTTGATGGGGTTCTTCCATGGAGAATCTCTTGGTGTTTTGAGGTTTCTCTTATGAGTCTTTATTGTTTGCATTCCTGATTTCCTTTCCTATCCCATTGTTGTGCGGTAAATGTATGTTAGGTTGTTGAGACAAAGAGCTGAGAGAACAAGATAGGGAAATCAGAAATGTGTAGCTGGGGTGGTGGGTAAGGAACCACAGATGGAACCAGAGTTGGGTGAATGCTTTAGTGAGAAGTTCATGAATGCTCTTTTGAATACAACGAGGAGACTTCATTTTGGTATTTCACAGCTCCTCTTACTCACTTTGTATTCACATTCATGTAAATGACATTTTGTTTTCAAGGAAATTCACAGAAAGACAGTGTTGTTAATACTCCCCATGTTTGCATAGGTGTTCACGTGGCCATCTTGAAAGCTGTTTCTGGATTTAGACATCGTTCAATCCAGAGGCAGAAACAATCCCATGTGCTTTAGCTGACCAATTGTGCAATGTGAATTGCAAATTGCCAATACTCAGAACAATAGTAATAATGAGCAGTTAGCAAGAAATCCATAGAGTGAAATATGTTTTTAATAAACCACTCATTGAATACACTCAAATAACGAATACATTCGTAAGAATCCAAGTCTATTTGCAGATAGCCCTTCTGACTGTTTGTGAGTTAAATTCACTGAGTAAATCATTCACTAGGGATAGTGGCCCAGCTGTAACAAGGACCTCCAGATGTTTGTCTGCAGTAGTATACTCTTTCATGAATAAAATACTTCTGGGTACATTAACTCAGAAGCAGACTTCTGGTGCATACTTGTATGTTCCCACACCCTCACCCGCACCTGAGAAGTTCTATTGTAAGAGAGCCTGTTCCAGCAAAAACTCTTTATTTCCTACTCATTGTTCTTCTGGCCACCTTTGGCATCTGACACATGCAAACTGATGGAAGAGTCCTGTGTAAGCCTTCAATGCTTCAGCTAATTCAGCCCTCCATGGCACACCTCACATTATTAGTACATCAGGAAGGCTTGCTCCCCTAGTGCAGGCCAACTGTTGGGTCTTGACTTTTGTGTTATGTGGTTGGGTTTTCTCGATATAACTGTAGGAGAGAGGGATGATGAACTCCCCAGTCTCTCGGCTTTGAGAGGGCTTGTGTTTGTCCTGCTCTTATGCGTTGAATTTATGAGTGGAATTGTGGTTTCTTATGGGATGTGGGAAGAGGGCTTGAATATGAAGTTGTTAGAAAGGTGGAATGTCCAGACTTGAGGTCAGCTGGAGACCAGAACTCTGACCAGCCCCCTCTAAATGAGGAAGGATTTATCAGTTCATTAGTGAATCATCAGTACACTGTAATCCATTCATTTCCCCCAGTTTTATTTTGTTTCTGTTGTTAAGCACCCCAAGCTGGTTTTTAAAGTCCTGTAACTGAACTGCCCCATTACTCACATGTGAGAGGACAATAGAACACCAGGCCGCTCTTAAATGTCTCTCCACATCGGTGTCATTAATAACCGTAATGTTGGCATCACTCGCTCCTAAATAGCCTCATTTATCAACAAGCAATTTACCGTGGAGTGGTGGCAGGGACACAGATAAGCAGTCGTGGCTGAGATACCATGCGCCACCTGCAAAGTCTCTCTCCCCACCTTCTCTTTTTTGCACCTCTGTGCTGGAGAGGGGAAGAAAGAGAGAAACACTGGAAAAAACCCAAAACGTGACTTCCATTGTTGTGAGCAGCCATCTGCTCCCAGCAGCCTTGGAACTAACTTCTGCTCTGCGCGAGCCCATTTCAGAGCTAGACTTGATAGCTTAGGTGTTTCTGAGTTCCATATGCCACACGCAATAGTAGCATAGAAGCATCCACATGCAAGGTGTGTTTTTTGTTAAAGATAGTGTATGTGCATCTCCCTAGTCCTGTAATGTCCTCAGCCCCTCTTGCCACTGTCTTTGTTAGCTATTCATTTACACTCCAATTTGTTAAATTAACTGTCGAGTGGCTGGTTATTTCTGTTGTTTTTTTGGTGGTTTTGTTTTTGTGGTAGGGGAGGAGAAGGGGATATGGAGAGTATATAGCTGATTAACCAAGAAGTAACTCTTTAAAAGTGAGTCCTGCCAGCTCCTGGTCTGTTCCCATGGGTCCCACTCATACAACAGCTGTAGCTTGAGGATCATGGGTTGTAAACTCTCATCTGTGCAGTGGGTAGAGGAAGGATGCAAAGCAGTAAGGTTTTTGTTATATCTTAAATACATATACTTCATTATAAGTGGATTGAATCATCTAGTGTAAGTTCAGGCCCTGAAACCAGTTCAGTAATGGTCACTACTTGTAAAAGCCCACTTTGGTTAAGGACTCATATAGGACAGCTTTGGCCATTGACCCCATGCTCTTTTGACATCAGACAACCAGCATGACTTTGATTTCTCTAGAGAGCTTTTCCTTCCCCCCAGTGCACTTCACTATTGCACTAGAGTACACTCTGGCCACCAAACCACCATATTGGCAAGCCTAATGATGCTGATGCTGATTTTGCTCTAAAATATGGATTTGAAGCTGCCAGTTGAACAGCAGCCACCGGTTGTGGGCAGAAGGGACCTTGTCCAAAGGATAGTATTTCTAACACTATGCCATATGCCTAATAGTAGACTATACCATCCACACTGGATAGGAACCAACATCCTGATTGGGAATACACCACACAGCTTTCTGGCCAGTGGAGCCCCTTTTGAGGCACTCTGACAAATGCCAGGGCATGCCTATATTGGAGCAGAATATCACAATCTAGACAGAATACACAAGCAGGGTGAAAATGCCACCAGCTAGGTGTGCACTATCCTTGTGTGTATGTGTATAAACCAAAGCCCCTTCTCTTGAGCCGTTCGAAGTAGCATAGTGGAGAGGCAGGGCTACAGGTAAGCTTTGCAGCACTGTGGCTTTTCTTCCTTCTGGCAGAAGTAGGAACCTTAAGGCCATTTCATCTTCTTGCCAGGCAAAAAATAAGATTTCTGGGAGAGCCCTTGCTTTGGAGCATGTGTAATAAGAGCTGTACACTGCCTCCAGCCAAAGCATCTCCAGAAGGGATCAGCTCGCTTCCTCTTCTTCAGCTCAGGTCACCAGAGCCAAATCTTGGTCAATATTAGGTGAACCTGAGGGTGCCAGATCAGTCTGTTTTTTCCAGAGTCCATTTCACATTGAATGGAAGATTTCAGTGACTGTGACATCTCCCTCCCCTTTTTTTCTCCTTATGCACAGTACTCAAAGCATTGTGATATGAGAGAGGTGACCTCCAGTGAGGAGAACCGGTGTGCCATGCCTGCTGGTTCAGTATGCCAATGGATAGAGTGGGGGATTGGGAATTAGGTCTCCTGGATTCTACTCCCAATGCTGTCCCTCACTTGTTTGTATTACAGCAGCACACAGTGTGCTGCTCCGTGTTGTGTAAATAATAGAAAGACAGAGTCCCGGCCCTGAAAAGTTCTGTGCTCAGTGTCTAGGAGGGATAATCACATACTTACTTTGCAGGAACATTGAAGATAAATTATTTGTTTGTAATGCACTTTGAAATGCTCAGGTAGAAGATGCTGTAAACCTGCAAATGATTAATATTCTCCATTGGTTCACCTGGTAAAGCTGCTACCTCCAGTCTGTGAGGATCCTGACTTTGAGTCTTGTTTGCAGATCTTGTAATCAGGAGCCTTTGGGTCCAAGGTCCTCAATTTGCCCCTGAGCGCTTGCTAGTTGGCAATTACAATAATTAGGACAATCTTCCCAATCTGAATCTAGAAAACCTGTGTCTCACCTCTCCAGTTTCCTCCCTGTACTTTCAAGCTGGAACCCTTCATAAGTACTGCAGTTCTGCCTATTAATAATCTCTGTGATTCCTTGTACAACTAGCCTTGTGGCAATCTGAATAACTTATACAAATCATTCTTGTTTCTGGAAGTTGGTGCATAATGAATCCAAAATAACATCAGCCACTACAAAACCCAAGCCAGTTTGGAAATTCTACTGAGAAAATAATCATTTTGCAGTTGCTATTTGATATGAGTTTTTCCAAATGCAAAACTTGGTGACTGCAAGATGACTTTCTGACATAGTTGGCAAAGCCATGCCATTTAAACACTTGGGGGACTGGATAGCTCAGAGAACCTCTAGTTCAATATGGAAACTCTGTTGAGGCCTGACACAGGTGGGTTAGGAATGAACGTCATTTGCTGTCTGGTGCTTGGGAGTGCAAAGTTAGTCTGTGGACTCAATCCAGTTCTCAATGGATTGGTGTGCTTCTTCTGCCTTTGTCTGGCCACCCCACATTTTCCCTCCTTCTTAGTTTCCTTCTCCTCCTACCTACCCTCCAAAGGACAACAGACTCAATAGACCTCCTCCTCCTACCCATTCCTCAACTCTCCAGCCTTCTGCCTTCCTTCCTTTCCTCTCTTCCTCCCGCTCCAAACTTTTGGGTCTGGGCCCAGCTGGCGCTGCTGACCTTCCCACACCTCTCTTCCTGCTGCTGCTCCTCCTTCCCTTCCTTCTGTTGGTGCTGGTACTTATATTCCTGTGCTGTGTCCACATGTGCCACCCCCATCTCTGCCAGCCACCATCAGCTCTGGAATTAGTTTACCATATGGAAACTATGGGATGTGCATATCCTTAATGGGTAACATGACCTAATTTAGAGAGGAAGAAATGGCTGGCCATGAATACATGATTATGCTAGGACCCGGGACAAAGATCCCCAAGGAAGGAAATAAGGAAATATGAGGGCCTCTGCAGTGGGAGGGGATATGAAACAGTGAGAAGTGCACTTGTCGCATGTTGTGAGCTGCCCTCCGTTGTGTATAAGCAGGAGTAAACCACAAGATCTAATCCTTGGAGCCGTCAATAAGTGCGGGTATGCTGTTCCACATGTTGCCTTTTAATGTCCCACCTCAGATCAGGGTTGAGGCACCTTGGTTGGAAAGATCATTCTACCTGTCCTGTAAGCAAATGGGACTTTGTCAGTTTCCAAAGCCGTTCAGTACTCTTCACAAGCACTTTTCACTGACAATTCACCCAATGAGATTAAAATCACCCTAGGCACGCTTTATGCAAATGATAAAATTGGATCTTGGTGCTCTGTGTACCTGCCAGAGGGAGACTGTGTGAAAATGAAGATTTTATACAAGTGTTTTCTCTTCTCAGTGTTTTGCCCTCCATTGTTTGTAACTTCGACTTAGAAGTCCTGCCCCCCTTTCTCCCACACCCCACACACCCCGTGTGGAACAGAAGAAAACTTGAATGAGGATCTGTGTGAAGGAAAGTATAATAGCATGTTTGAGACTCTTCTCTTGGTCTTCCACTCTGTCCCTGGAACTGTCAGCAGTTGGTCACCGCTGCCATCCAGTTTCTTCCTCTTCTTTCAGGTCTCCACTCATCCCCATGAAACTTCACTGAGTAAGTAGAAAGACAAGTTAGTTGTGGAACCAGCCAAGAAAACTGGTGATTAGGCGAAAAACCATAAATTGGCCTGGATTCCTAATTGAAGTGGGACAACAAAGAGGACAGCTGTTCAATTCCCTTACCCACCACCTACTAAATAGCTTATTGAGAAATATCTATAATTGATTATGTTGCCCTTTGAAGAACTGTTGGTAATAGGAGCTCTCTGTCTCCTGCTCATTAAAGAACTGACTAGACAGAATGATGGAGGAAGAGTGTGATGGTTGAAATTTGTGTTCCAAAGGATTGGTAGGGCTTGCTCTCCTGATGCCGTACCTGTATGTCAATAGTAGGGTTGGGGCTTTGATAACTGCCTGTATCTGTGGTTCTGTTGCTGCTGTGTTTGATATTATGCAAAATAAAGCTCCTAGGAATGATGTCCTGGGTGGTGCTTGAAGATGTATCACTGCTCAGAGGTGCAGGTACTGCATTCTGGGGACTGTGCAGCTCATAGCTGCTGCCCAGTTCTGTTATGGCAGCAACATCTGATGCCACTTGTCAGTCTGACAGACACTTTTCTTTCAAGCAAAGCTTGTATTTACTGTTCAGGAAAGCCCAGCGTTTCTCCACAGCACTGTCAGCGATACTGTAATGGACTGTAATGGTGAAACACTGGAATGCGTTACCTAGGGAGGTGGTAGAATCTCCTTCCTTAGAGGTTTTTAAGGTCAGGCTTGACAAAGCCCTGGCTGGGATGATTTAACTGGGAATTGGTCCTGCTTCGAGCAGGGGGTTGGACTAGATGACCTTCTGGGGTCCCTTCCAACCCTGATATTCTATGATTCTATGATTCTATGACTCTGAAGGGGACATTAGTGTCTTTCCAGCAGGGGATCAAGCTGTTATCCTTGGATTGGTCAGGATGTTTTGATAGACCACTAAATCCCTCCATTATCGGAGTCCCATCCCAGAGTAAGGTCCCACCTACACAGAGATGATTCACCAGTCATTGCCCTCTTGTAGCTGGGTGTGGGGTTGTTCTGTCTTCCCCTTGGTTTCCTCCTCTTGTTGGTCAGTCATCTGGGTCTACCATAGCCTAATACTCCGGCCAAGTCACTTAAAAGTTCAGTCGAGCTCTGGGATACTCGTATTCCCAAAATAAACACCACCTTCCACAATAATCCCAAGTTAACATAGGTCTTGCACCCCTCCTGTGCTCAACTTGCAGTTCTTCTCACTCTTATCAGAGCACAGGCTCTGTGGGCTTTTGCCCACTGGGAGTCCAAGTACAACATAAACCACAATGGTCTTCTGCCCCTCCTGGGCTTCTCTTCAGTTCCCTGTTCCTCTTGCGGAACACTGTGTCACAGTTCAGGGCAACCACACCTGCATTTCCCCTCAGTGGTCCAGCAAGGGTACCCACTTTCAGACCTCCAGCTCCCCAGCCGTTGTCTTGCTTGGGTAAAGACCTGCATCTCGCTCCCTTGTGACCAGGGTATTTCCAGGCTGGACCGTTCCTTGCCTTCACTGTGTTGTTCCCGGCAGGGACAGGCTGCCCAAGCACACCTGCTTGCTTTCTCTTCTGAGACTGCTGACCTGGTAATTGTCAACAGTTAGAAGTACCACACAGCACTTCCTATGCATGCCCATTTTATTCTGAAGGTAAAAAGCACTACAGAGAAAATGTATTAAAACCAAGAACCTACATGCATTCTAATAAGCTTGCCAGAGATCACCCCAACCCTATCATGGATTCTGCCAGAGAAGTCCCTCAGACCTCCACCCAAGAGGATTCCTTGTGGTTACTGCTTCAGCTCAGAATAAGTGCCCTCACAACACATTTAGAACACACTTATATGGGGTGGGGTAGGGGGCTGATCTGGAGTTTTCCAGCAGTAGGTAACTCACCGATACCCTGAGGAGAAAAACCCTTTGAATCTACCCTTCTGAAGATACAAGTGGGTTATTTGCATTCCCCTTACCCCCATGTACTTCCTAGGAAATTCTCTTCATGGGTATTGTTCCAAAAACCCCTCTGAAGTTCCTAATACCCTGCAGAGATTGCATTAGTCAGTCTCCAAGAGCAAGTATATACAATTCCACAATAACACCTACACAATTACATTTTTAATACAATGCACCCCAAAGGTATTAAAACTAATTCAACAAGCTTTAACTTAATTCAATAAAGCTCATTCAGGTCACTGCAGGATGTTGTTAGTCTGTCGCATACTGGCCTGAGGATTGCTTCTGTGGATCCCACCCCATGTCCAAGGGGACATTCTCAAGTTAGCTCCACTCCTGTAGCTCAGCTCTCCAGCCACAATCTAGGTCAACTCCTCTCCTCCACAACCAGCCCCTAACTGGTGGGCTTCCTCCTTCTTTAAGCCCTATGCCCAACATAGGTATTGGACATTGGACACAGCCAATTAAACAGGACTGGCTAGCCCCGGACCACCTGGTCCTTAAAGGGGCAGGCTATCCTGTTATGCCCTCCCTTGCAGCTCCCAGTCAGATTATTTCAGAGGGTGGAACCAGTATGTATCCAGCATTTACAAGGAAAGACCTGAGTTAAACCTGTTTAAGGAGCTTCCTTTCTTGAAAAGTAGGGCAAGCACAAAAAGGATGCTTACAGAACTCCTGTATGAGGTAGTTTTTCCTGGAAGTCTCTGGAGCATCTTAGAGTTAGAATTCAGAGGCAGCTAGAGAGCTGGGTTAAGGCTCAGGACTAGAGGAAGGAAGTTTTAGCCCAGGGATGTCAGCAAGTGTTGTTTCAAAGTTCCAGCCTGCAGGAAGCATTGGAAGACCCAGCCCAGAGAATAAGAAGGACAAGGGTAGAATGACATCTGCCTGTTACAGATAAGCCTTGATTTCAGATAAGCTTGATTTCATGCTTATAACCAACAGCCATGTTTTTTTTGTTTTTGTTTTTTCCCCAGAGGAGCATGTGTTAACAATGTGTTAACAATCATGTTAACAAACAAGCATGTGTTAACAATCAACATTGAATGGACACTGGGGATTAGAACTGATCTGGTCCACAAATGGTCACTGCGAGCCTTTTGTTGTTAAAGTTGTGTTTTAAATTTGTTGAGTGTAACCCCTTGAACTACCCTGCATTCTCTCTATCCATGCTGGAGGCACCAATCACCAGCCTGGGACAAACAATTGGCCATACCCAGTTCAGTTTATAGCCCTTGCCTCAAGGCTCAGTTTATTATTATTTATTTATTATTCACTGCATCCGATGAAGTGAGCTGTAGCTCACGAAAGCTTATGCTCAAATAAATTGGTTAGTCTCTAAGGTGCCACAAGTACTCCTTTTCTTTTTGTGAATACAGACTAACAAGGCTGTTACTCTGAAACCAGTTTATTATTGTCTCTTTACAATCCTCTGCTGTAGCTACAAAAGTGTGCTCAAACCTTTCTTTGGGTCCTAGACTTTCACATGGACCTGGGAGCCTCCTTTATATCCCACACCTGGGACTCATCTGTCCCAATCACTAGATGCTCTACAGCTGGGTTGGCTGATGCCTAGTACTTGACTGCTGGATTCCTTTCCTTGCTCTTAAAGGGGAAGACCACCCTGTTACTTATGACTTTACTGAGTCTCTGTTGGTCTGAGAGTAAAGGTTAATTAAATTACATGACATGGAAGAAAGAGAGAGAGAGATCCCCTCCAGTGATTAGCTGTTCACATAGTGATCAACAGCTCGATGTCTAGTTGGCCGCCGGTATCAAGCGGAGTGCCCCAGGGGTCGGTCCTAGGGCTGGTTTTGTTCAACATCTTTATTAATGATCTGGATAATGGGATGGATTTCACCCTCAGCACGTTCGCAGATGACCCTAAAATGGGGGGAGTGGTAGATATGCTGGAGGGTAGGGATAGGGTTCAGAGTGACCTAGACAAATTGGAGGATTGGGCCAAAAGAAATCTGATGAGGTTCAACAAGGACAAGTGCAGAGTCCTGCACTTAGGACAGAAGAATCCCATTCATCACTACAGGCGGGGGACCGACTGGCTAAGCAGATGTTCTGCAGAATAGGACCGGGGGATTACAGTGGATGAGAAGCTGGATATAAGTCAGCAGTGTGCCCTTGTTGCCAAGAAGGCTAACGGCATATTGGGCTGCATTAGTAGGAGCATTGCCAGCAGATTGCGGGAAGTGATTATTCCCCTCTATTTGGCACTGGTGAGGCCACACCTGGAGTATTGCGTCCAGTTTTGCCCCCCTCTCCCCACTACAGAAGGGATGTGGACAAATTGGAGAGAGTCCAGTGGAGGGCAATGAAAATTATTAGGGGGCTGGGGCAGATGACTTATGAGGAGAGGCTGAGGGAACTGGGCTTATTTAGTCTGCAGAAGAGAAGAGTGAGGGGGGATTTGATAGCAGCTTTCAACTACCTGAAGGGGGCTTTCAAAGAGGGTGGAGCTTGGCTGTTCTCAGTGGTGGCAGATGACAGAAGCAGCAGCAATGGTCTCAAGTTCCAGCGGGGGAGGTCTAGGTTGGATATTAGGAAACACTATTTCACTGGGAAGGTGGTGAAGCAGTGGAATGGGTTACCTAGGCAAGTGGTGGAATCTCCATCCTTGGAGGTTTTTAAGGCCTGGCTTGACAAAGCCCTGGCTGGGATAATTTAGTTGGTGTTGGTCCTGCTTTGAGCAGGGGGTTGGACTAGATGACCTCCTGAGGTCCCTTCCAACCCTGATATTCTGTGATTCTATAGCTCTAACAGAAGCAACCATAGTGCTTGCCCTCTGGGGTTGTGATGTGGTTGTTATGGTTACCAGCAGTAGCGTAGCTGGGGGGGAGTGGGGCAGCAGCTGCTTCCTCACCGAGCACAAGTGGCGCCTTTTTAATTTTTACTTACTTGGCGGTCTTCGGTGGCGGGTCAGGCGGTGCTCCGGGTCTTCAGCATTGGGTCCTTCACTCGCTCCTGACTTCAGTGGCATTTCAGTGGCGACGGGGGGGTCCTTCACTGCCACCGAAGACCAGAGTGAAGGACCCGACACCCAAGTGCCGCTGAAGACCCGGAGCGCTGCCAGGTGAGTACAAGCGGGTGGCGCCTTTTTTATCCCTGCTCCCCCTGTTTTCTCCACCTGGCTACGCCACTGGTTACCAGCACTCCAAAACAATATATATTATTCTGGGAGGAATGTTTTAAATTTCCCTCCTCTGAAGTTTTAGAGATGGCCATGGCTGGAGATGGGACATTGGATGGCGAGGGCCAGGGCTCTGAGGTGGCACTGAGCATTCTGTCTCTTAGGTGCTCGGCTGGCTGGTTCTTACTCATGTGTTATGTTTGGTTGTGAAGTAATTTCCCCCCAGGGTCAGATTGGCAGTGACCAGGTTTTTGCCTTCCTCTGTAGCGTATCAGTGCAGGTCAGTTGCTAGGATTATCCGGGTATTTCTCACTTAATTAATTCCCTGCCATTGCAGGGGCCTCAGGAATTGGTGCACCTTGGTCTCTCTGTTAGCTACTGGGGGCACATAATAGTCTAGTCTCCTGTGGGCTATAATATTTTGGTCTAATTTGGGTTTAGTGTGTGGGTGCTATACAGGAGGTCAGGCGAGATGATCTGGTGGTCCTTTCTGGCCTTGAACTCTGACTCTCTCTAATAAATCATTCTTTAGACGCTTCCCTCCTGCCCTTATTTATATGCTCCTATCTGACAGTTTCATGCAGGGGGTTACCCCTCACCCATCTATAATCCTGGTTAGCTCCAGCCCAATAAGTCTTTTAAAGGCAGTTTACCTTATCTCTATCTCTGCTCACTCTGAACAGCAAGAAGTCCATGTTGTCCCTACCTACTGCAGCAAAAATGCTCCCTTTTCGTCTAAGCTCTATTTCAAATGTTCTTCCAAGGTACTGTGGATGGACCTTCCCTTGCTGGCTCCCATCCACTCTCCCAAGTTCCCTGTTCCAACAGGCTTTGGACATGAGAAAAATGCATATGACATGCACTTCACATGGATTGACTAATGGAAAAAGGACAGAATAAGACTGTAGAGACTCTGAAAGGACTTGTGCATCTGTTGTCTGCCTGGCTAATGCTCCCCATCCCATAAGTGGTTACATTTCAGCGGTAAAGTAAAATGGGACCATCTCCTAAGGTATTGGTTCAGACTACACTTGGTCAAAACTCCGAATACTATAAAATCTGAGTACTGATGTCAGGCCAAAAAGCTCCCTACAAAAGTAGGTGACTGTTCCTGGTGTTGCCATTCCAGGTGTCCACTTTTCTATATCCTTTTCTGTTGGCCAGGAATCAGCTGCTTTCATGGCACCCAAAGTTTTCTGTATGTTTTAGAGAGACCTTTTGGATCTGCATACCCTCTGACACATGGATCAATTTATCCGAGAATTAGCTGGACACATGTGCATGCTTGTGCACACAAGTGCATGTTTTAAGAGGTGACCATGAAGTGTAGTGTTGGAACTTCAGAGAGATGTCACAGAACTTGAGAGGTTTGGAGAGGAAAAATGGCAGGTGCAATTCAGAGGTGCAAACACACAAAGTCTTATAATAATAATTATTAATAATGCCTTGCTCTTCTGTTACACTTTTCATCAGCAGATCTCAAAGTGCTTACAAAGGAAGTCAATATCATTAACCTCATTTTACAGCTGGGGAAACTGAGGCACAGAATGGGGACCAGAAGTGAAAATGCATGAGCCTTGCAGTAATTCTGAGAGAACATCAACAGGATTGAAAAAGTTGAGGACATGTACCCCCTCTGTCCCTTTGAATGGTTATACCTCTGGGTTCAGATAATGTTTCACCAGCCATCTTGTGTTCTGATTTCTCAATTCACAAAGCATTCTTCTCTGGTTTAGAGATTACAGTCAGGCTTCCATAATGTTTGGCAACTGAGTGCACACACTGACAGTAACAATTTATAACCCCTAACATTTGTTTTCCTATATATTTCACATGGTCTGTGACATTTAAGTGAGGAGAGGGGTGTGTGGTTTTTCCTCTCCACAATAGCACTTACAGTAAGATTCCCTCATTATATGTTATAAAGCAACTATATACTTAGCGAATTGGATTGCTTGATTAGTTAGAAATTGAAACCTTTTTTGGGGGCAGGGGGAAATATTCCTCATCCTTTCTAGCCTATTTTCTTATCTGCAAAATTAAATTTAAAAAAAGGATATTCTGTGGATTTAGGGTTCAAACTTTGTGTCAGAAATGTTAGTCAAGACTTCAAGTAGCTTTGCCAAGAGGAGTGAGTGGATGTGTATATTGTGCACTTAAGTAGGCTGTTTATAAGGTTCTGTTGATGTAGGTGCAGGAATATATGTACATATATGTATGTACGCATGTACAGAGCTGGTGGGAGGGTAGGGTTGTGTATTCAGAGGAGTAGGATTTGATCTCTGAACCTCTTTTCTTGGCCAGCTGGCCAAAGCCATCTCAAGTAACGCAAATTAGCCCTAAAATTCAATAAATTTCTTTTCCTCCAAAAGAGCATCCAGAGTCACAGAATTCTCCCCACCCATGCTGCAACCAGCCATAGATCACTTGGTTTGAGTCTCTGGTCTGGAGGGTTCACCAAAAAACAGTGCAAAGTGGCCACTCCATGCCAGGCAAGTTTTCTGATTTGACATTTCCAACAGTAAATAGGGATTTCCACTTCCATGTTAAGTCAGTCCTAGGATTACCAACACCACCCTAACACCTATTCCATAAAGAGTGTGCTGCCACATCTTGAAAAACACACAATCTACTTCAGGGTTGAAACCAGAGGGATTTCACTCTCCATACTCATTCAGTCCCCAGGCAAACCCTTCTTTCCCACTGTTTCTTCTCTGGGCACCCCCCCCCCCCGCCCTCCCACCTTGAGCTGGAGGGGAGGGGACCTCTACTCTCTTAGCATGAGAAAGGGATTTCAATCTCCATGTTGATTTCATTCCTGGATTGTCATTTCTCTCTCTGTCATCCCCTCTTCACTGCAATGTTCATAGCATAATAGAAATTAGAGATGGAAAAGACGATGCGTCTAATCCATGCATGTGGGGCCAGATCAGGATTGTTCCCAGTGGTGTATACTCGAGATTTTGTCTTTTTTGTTTACGTCCCCCTGCCCCATTTAGTTTTAAAAGTTCCAAGTGAATAGGGCTTTTCCCACTGCTTCCTGGAGACCCTTCAGCACCCGAATAGATCTCGCTGTGAGGGACTTTCTGCTAATATCCCATCCACATTCTTCCCTTTACCTCTAGTCACTCTTCTCCCTCCAACCTAAATAATTCCTCTTCATGCTTGGTGGAAACACCTTGCAAATAGTTGTATATGGACATGGTATATCAATAGGATGGCCCCACTGAAGCCAAGCTATATGTACTTGACTGATTTTTTTTTTTTTTTAAAAAGAAGACTCTCCCGCCCAGCCCTCTAATCACTTTTGATACTCTTCTCTGCACACTCTCAGTGCTTAATTTGTGCGGGGGCTTGCCAGGGCTGAGGCCAGCAGCTCTGGGCTTGCCACATCAGCTATGAAAGTAAAACAATTGCTTGAGCCTTGGCACTTCTTTCATGGCAAATTAAGCACTGTCCAATTTGAGATGCCCAGAAACAAATGCAGTTGTCCAACTACAGTTGAATTAGAGATTATCACACCCCCGCTTCGTGGCATGGCACCTTGTCTATGCCCTTCAAAATCACATTTGCCTTTAAGAAACCTTAGGAACTGCTAGAGGTGGGGAGAAGAAGCTTGTGTCCTGTCATTGTTTGAGTTACCAGTTAAGGTAACCCAAGCTGGGGAGTACATTTGACTTTATACAGCGTGACCAGATTTTACCCGGAACAGAGTGGGAATGTCACCCACTCACAATGTCCTTCAGTGAATTTTCATAACTGAGCCACTTTGAATTAATTTTGTAAGACTTTGTAAGACAGTACAACTGATGGTACATCTTGTACATTCCTTTCCTCCACTCATTTTATAGTTCTGTCATAAAAATCAAATTTATCTGGTGTGATTTCTTCCTTTATAACTCCATGATGCTCATTGCTCATGTTTCTTGATATGTTTACATCTTTTTCTCATAATATTTATTCTATTACTTTACTGGGGACTGACTTTAGACTTCCAGAGGGTAAATATTTGTTTTTTCCAATTCTCTGGTACCTCTATAGTTCTCCAGCCCTTCTCAAAAGTGGTATGCTAGCTAATTTCCTTCAGATTAGTTTAAAATGTTCTCTTGAAGTCCCTTGAAATGTTGTTTTTATTAAGGGATCCCAACCTTATCCTAGATGAGCCATCATCCACTTATATGGGGATAGAATTTTTTATGCTTGTTTTGATGGCTAATTTGGGAACTATATGATCACTCTGTGGTGCATACGGAGGTCTAAACTATAGCCACCCTTTGATCCATCATCTTTGCAAGAGACTAAAGGGGCAAGGATGGATATCCATAAAAGTGAATGAGATTGTTTGACGGTGCAGCTTCTGAGACGGAACTTTTTATGGCACAAACAATGGATGGAGCAATATTTGCATAAATCTCATTAGAAAATGTGCAAGTTTCATAAATCTTGTGATAAATTAGTGTGATATCATTCCAAATGCGATGTATTAATTTTAAGGTAAAATATATGGTTCTGTGATCATTGTTGGTAATTAGGCTTCCAGGCAGTATGGAGAGGAAATGATTTTTTTTTTAAAGGGGCTTTTTAGCATAGGAACTCCTATCGATCTGGGGATGGCCAAATAGACACTGAGACCATCCTTTTACAGTGTTTCATTTTTTCTACTCCCTATTGTTCTGTAATTTGATCTTATTGTTTGTCATGCTGTGACAGGTTCCCCCCAGGGTGCTACTTGGAACTGGGGTACAACTGAGCCCTCTGACTCACCAGCCTGGGCTCCCTCTCACACTGTGCTGCTGTGACAAGCAGTAGACCGCTCCCAGTCCTACCCTCCCACCAACATTCACACAGGCAGGAACACACCCAGCTGCAGTTACATGCAGGTTTTGGCCAGCCACTGCATGGACCAACAATAGAGAGGCTATCATAGGTGCCAACTTCGTGGGTGCTCCAGGGCTAGAGCACCCATGGGGAAAAAATGGTGAGTGCTGAGCAGCCACCAGCAGCCCCCCAATCAGCTCCTCCCTGTCCCCCCAGTGCCTCCCACTCACTGGCGGTTCCCGCCAAACAGTGCCTCCCCCTCACTCCCTGCACCTTCCGCCCGCCACAATCTGCTGTTTTGTGGTGTGCAGGAGGCTGGGAGGGAGGGGGGAGGAGGGAGGCTGCAGCGCACTCGGGGGAGGGGGCAAAACTGGGTGGGAAGAAGTGGGGTGGGGGTGGAGCAGGGGCAGGAAGAGGTGGGGCATGCGTGTGGTCTTGGGGGAAGGATTGGAATTGGAGTGAGAGTGGGGGTGGGGCCTGGGGCAGAGCCGGGTCGAGCATTCCTCGGCACTTTGGAAAGTCGGCACCTGTGGAAGCTATAGCTAAAATAATCCCCAGCTCCCCAGGCACACCCTCCCCACTGGAGTATAAACCCAGAATTATACTGCTGTACATTGCACAGGGATCTGTACAAAGTAAGATAATTAATATACAGTTCGCCCTCCCCTCAATGTGGGAAGGGTATGAAACAGCCTTTGCTCACAGAGCTGAGATTTTTCCCTAGACACTTCACTTAAAGGCATACTGGTTTAGATTAAAACATAAAACAAGTTTACTAACTACAAAAATAGATTTTAAGTGATTATAAGTGATAGCAAACTGATCAAACAGATTACTTGGTAAATAAACAAAACCTCAAACTAAGCCTAAAATACTAGAAAGATTGGATATGAATTAGCAATCTCTCATCCTGACTGATGATACAAGCAGGCTTGCAGATTCTCAAAGCACAAGCTGCACTGGTTTTGCAACTTGGGATCCCCATCCCCATTCCAAGTCCTTTTCTTTTGGAGCTTCTCTCAGGTGTTGAGTTGTGGGGGAGTGAAGAACAACAGATGATGCCACTCCCTGTCTTTTAAAGCTTTTCCATATGGCGGGAACCCTTTGTTTAAAAAACAGTTCCTAGCCCAGTTTATGGAAAAATACAGGTACCCAAAATGGAGTCCAGAGTCATGTGGTCTGGTCAAATGCCCTTGCAGAGTCATCGCAGCCATGACTTACAGGCTGTCTGGAGCATTCTCAGGGAGACTCACCAGGTGGGGGATAAGCTTCTCCTAAGGCCTATTGTTTTTTCTAATGGCCCATTACCCTGAATAGGCCCTTCACCACTAGCTGTCTAAGCTGGAAGCACTTTGCCTAGTAGGTGTTACCCAGGTGTACCCACATTTGAAATACAGATACAGTCAATATTCATAACTTCAGATACAAAAATGATACATGAATACAAATAGGATAATCCTATTGAGCAAATCGTAACTTTCCAATGACCCCTTACATGATCCATCTTGTACAAAATGCATCATAATTATGCCATAATTATATCATGTAATATTTCTGTGATGAATATGGGTGTAGTTTCACAGTGCCTTCTTTAAAGCTAATAAGTCTTCCAATTTTTTTAAACTTTTTTCAATTTAGCAAAGCGTTTATATTCTCCCGCATCCCACTCCAGCACGCCAGGGTGTTTCTAGTGGAACTGGAATCAATAATGCTACCTCTTACTTACTTCCTTATTTGTGCATCCATGTCATTGGTAATCTCAGCAGGAATGTGCCAGTTTGGGAAAAGGTTTCAGAGGGGTAGCTGTGTTAGTCTGTATCAGCAAAAACAATGAGGAGTCCTTGTGGCACCTTAGAGACTAACAAATTTATTGGGCATAAGCTTTTGTGGGTTAAAACCCACTTCATCAGATGCATGGAGTAAAAAATACAGTAGGCAGGTATATATATTACAGCCCATGAAAAGATGGGAGTTGCCTTAACAAGTCAGGGGTCAGTGCTAACGAGGCGAATTCAAACAGGGTGGGTGTAGCCTATTCCCTAAAGTTGACAAGAAGGGGTGAATATCAACAAAGGGAAAATTACTTTTTGTAGTGATCCAGCCACTCCCAGTCTTTATTCAGGCCTGATCTGATGGTGTAGAGTTTGCAAATTAATTCCAGTTCTTCAGTTTCTCATTGAAGTCTGTTTTTGAATTTTTTTGTTGTTGAAGAACTGCCACTTTTAAGTCTGTTATTGAGTGTCTAGGGAGATTGAAGTGTTCTCCGACTGGTTTTTGAATGTTACAGTTCTTGATGTCTGATTTGTGTCCATTTATTCTTTTGTGTAGAGACTGTCTGGTTTGGCCAATGTACATGGCAGAGGGGCATGGCTGGCATCGGGAAAAGGGTTTGTTAACAAACTGGTACTGCACAACCAGGAAAATGTTAAGGGTTGATTATAAAAACGACTGTGATCCATTGTTCTTCATGTCCACTGGACCTGGGCTTAATCTGCAGCAAAGGAGATTTAGGTTTGATATTAGGAAATACTTTCTAACTATAATGGTAGCAAAACTCTGGAATAGGTTTCTGAGGGAGGTTGTGGAATCCCCATCATTGGAGGTTTTTAAAAACAGGTTAGACAAACACCTGTCAGGGATGGTCTAGGTGTGCTCGGTCCTGCCTCGGAGCAGGGGGCTGGACTTGCTGACTTCTCAAGGTCCCTTCCAACACAATACTTCTATGATTCTATGAAATGGGGAGCTGACTCGGAGAGAGGACGAATCCATGCAGTTAAAAAAAATGGCAACTTTAGTAAGATTTTTTAGGAAGGGGGGGAGAGATTTTTCCATTTGCTCAGATGTCTGGACCCAGAACAGGAAATGCAATGAAAATAAGAAACTACATAATTCCTCAGTGATATATCTTTTAAACTGAGATAGTCAGTGTAAATAAGGAATCCAGTCTGAAAATGTTTAACATAAGTTTTCATTATGACAATGTCATGGGGGACTGTCAGGTTTTGTTATTAAATATATCAATATCCTTTACCTAGATTTTACCACCCAGTTTATTCAGTTGCATTTGCCTATTGAGTGTATATATTGGGGTGCTAGTTTTCTGTGAGCCTGCTGTGCTGATCCCATATTCCTGATATATTTTTTTCATCTAGAAGGGCAACTCCCATTCTCCATGTATCTGTATCTTCTAGCCCCATGCCATTCATCTCTGTGAGCCTCACAAAGAGCAGAATAAATCAATGTACAAATTGTGGGAGCATTTCTTGCTTGCTGTGTCGTTTAGCTGGAAACCAGATTTTTTCCCCCTAAGAGAATTGTTGTCCCCTCCATCCCTCATGGGCACACAGGTTGGCTGTCGTAGGATTGCCCAGTGATGCAGAAATGTTGGCATTAAATTATCTTTAGGGAAAACATCAAAGAAACATTTTTCTTAAATGTGAGGGGAGGAAGCCTTTTTTTTAAAAGGTGTGCTGCGGGGAGGGGGAACAATTACATGGATTTTGCAAATATAGAAGGAAAATGGAACAGGTGAAGAATTAGGAACATAGGATTTGCCTTTCACGATTAGATCCTGCAAACTCAGTCTCCAGGTGTATTAGGAGCCTCCCTGCTATAATGAACTGGGCTGCTTGTGGAATGGGGATTGCTTCTTCGCCCCTGCAATGATCATCTTATGTCCTAACACCTCAGGTGTGTTTGTCCTGACCACAGCATGCATAACTCATATCTCAGTCCTGCAATCAGAGTCACTCAAGTGAGGGCTCTCATGCCAGGCCTGGATTGCCACTGAAGTCAATGGGGCTCTGCATCAGTACACAGGCCCTAAGTGATGTTATTCATTATCTCGTCTAAAAAAAGAAATGTAGAAAAGCCAGCACCAGTGTTTGACTTGCTGATAACCTCCAGCAGAGAATTTCGCTGACTGTGCCACCCCCTTTTAGCTTTGTTTTGACAGGAAGCTTTTACTGGAGCAAGATATTTTATAATAAAATGAAGCCCTGAGACCTAGTGCTGTATGTATTGAGTGCTCCTCAGGATTGCCCTTTGCTGGGGAGGGCCACATAGTGATATTATATATGTCATGTGTAACACTCTGCAAAAAGATCTGAAGAATCTTGAACTTACACTTATGCTTATCCAGAGTACTCTAATAGCTGTTGTCTTAAAGAGCTCTCAGACAGCCCCCTTGGAAAGCAAATATGGGCAAAGGCCTTGGTACAAAGAGCTTCTTCTGCCTTCTGTCCCCTCCCTCAGTGTGCTTTATGCAGTTTGGGAATGAAGTGCTGGTTCCTTCTTTCCCACCCCTCCATTTGGGAGTAGACAGTTTTATTTAGTAAATCATCTTCTCCGTAAGCTGAAGCTTTGCTGAGTTATCTCCAGATTCTGGCGTGCCCATGGTATAAATGACAAGAAGCAGCGGTATAAAGAAACTATACAGAGACTGTGCTAAAACATTCAGTCATGAGGCCAGGTGGAGTGAGACCAATGAAGAAGCCAAGGCTAGGGAAACAAAGTGCCTTTTTAAAATGAGATTTTAAAACATAAATATTAAATGTACTTAGGGTGAGAAGACCTGTCCCAAAACCCACTGAAGTCAGTAGAGAGTCTTACACTGACTCCAATGAGCTTTGGAACAGGCTCGTTGAGAGTGTTTTTTAAACCAAATAACTAAAAATCCAATCTTTGGTATTGGTTCCCAGCATTCTCCCCCGTCTCCATACCAGTGCCCTGTCCCACCTCTTGTACCAGTCCCCAGCATCTTGGTCCTCTCTCTGGTGTAATTCTCCATGTTGTAACCTCTGGTTCTTTCCTGCTTCTGAGGTCCAATGTTTTTGAAAACTCTGCTGCATTTTGAGGATCTTTATTCTTCTCAGGGAATTCACTGTCTCTTCTTTCAAATCACTTTCCTTTTTAAAAAAAATAAGTCGTTAACAGTGATGCTAGAAAGTCCACTCCAGCAATGTTCCCTCTGATTTTTGACAGGCCGTGTGCGCAAAAAATGTGTTCTGTGCAAATTTTTGTGCGCGCAGTGTTTCGCCGTGTGCGTGGGGTTTAGGATTGGTGTGCACGCGCAGACGCGCACAGCTTAGAGGGAACAGTGCACTCCAGGCAATTGGACACAAAGCAGCACCTTTTCCTCAAACTTCTGCAGCTCTGATGCAGGTGGAGGGAGGGGAAGTTATAAAAGCATTGAGTTACCAAGCAACCCTCTCTGAAGACATTCTTAGTTTCCAGGGGGAAGGGTGAGGCAAACTTGGCAACCTTTGAAAGGTCATTCTGTCAATCCCAGCGCTCTGTGGTCCATGATAATCGGTATTTGCTGTGCTAGAAAACCCTAGATTTAGAGATGAAAACAAGACATTGAGATAGGAGTTTTCTACTTGAAAAATTAAAAATCCCCAGAAAAAAAAATCCCCTGAGGTCAGTGTAAGTTCAAGAATCCGAGAAGAAGAAAGTGAGAGAGAAGCAGCCATGATTGAAAGAGGGAAAGCAAAAGACGACAAGATAAATTGTGATTATCTGGAGAAATCAAGACACTTAACTGCTCTGTCTGATTCCTGAGGGGAAACAAATGGAGCCTATAACTTTTGCACTACAAAAAGATCATTTGTCCTGGTTTCCTTTGTCCTTCTGCTAAAGCAGCTGACACATGTAGACTACTCCGTTCTTCTCAATGTCCAGCACATTACTGGTGAGATGTCATGTTCCTTTTCCTCTCTAGCCCCTGAAAAGTGGGCTCTGCACAGTATTCACCTGTGCACACATGGAGCTGTGTTCAGTCCCTGCGTAGCCCATCTAAGAGGAAATACGGCTCCTTGTAATGAATCCATGTTAAAATTTTCCAGTGATACAGGAACCTTTATCTGATGATCTTGAACCCTTTCTTAAATATTCATGAATTATGCCTCACAATGCCTCTGTCCAGCAAGGAAATATTAATATCCCTGTATTACAGATGAGGGCTCAGAGGCAGTGCGCATCTTGCCCATAGCCAGACTGGAAGTCTGTGGCACAGTCAGCAGTAACAGCTAGGTTTCCTGAATGGCAGTCCTTTGCCTTGTCTCCCATTCCTCCTCGTATGTAGCACTGATGACTAGTAACCAAACTGGTGGGGTTTGGGGGTTAACTAGGACTTTTTCAGACTGGACAGTGTGTATTATTTGGCATTTGAGCTCACTTACAAAGTGCCAACCTTTGCATTGCTGGTAACGTTCTTGTACTGGGCAGCCTGAGAGTGAACATACCAGCAGGCTAGAGAAGTCCCTACCAGGTATAGCAAGGGATGAGTTACAATAATTCCATAATTCAGCTAGAAAAATCCCAGGTTCAGCAGCAGCTCAGAAGGTCTAGAGCTGAGCAGGATTAGACGTTGGGATGAGTGAGAAGACTACCCAGGGTTGATATAGTAATTGTTTTAAAATGCAGCCCCCTTCTGGAACACCATTGGTTAGCAGGAGGGTTAGTATCCCTGATCTTGGCTCTGTGGCCCACCTTGGGACCAATGGGCCCTGGGTTCTCTGTGCCTTCCTTCCAAGAGAAAGTGAAGGGCTGTCTCTCCCCCCAGTTTTTGGAAGTTGCCTCCTTGAAACCAACTCCTGTCTCCCAAACACTACGTTGGTCCGGGCTCAGTTCATGAGTACTAGGTGATCCTATTCTCATGCAGATAATCCAGAGCCTGTAGTTGGCTGGTATGGTATGTCAATCAAGCTCTTTGTCTCACCCCCCAGGCTGGCTGTTTATAACTTGGGAACCTGGGTAGGCATATTTTTGGGGTCCTGGAGGTCTGTCTTCTCCCTGGAGTCTCCACAATAGCAGGAAGTTAGCTTTAGAAAGGAAATGAATTCTCACGCTTCAGGGCATAAATCAGTCTCTGGGGTTGGGGATCAGGAGGAAATGTTCCAGGGGGCTGGTTATCCTATTACTGTCGATTGCGGGGTTTCTTGCACATTCACCTGAAGTATCCAGTGGTGGCCACTGTTGGAGACAGAATACTGGATTAGATTGTCCACTGGTCTGATCCCATTTGGCAATTCCTATGTTGTTCCTAAAAAGGAGAGTTGCGCTCTGCAGGCTTGGGGACCATTGGAGGGGAAAAGAGAGGAGTGGTACCTGGTGAGGACAGGAGTGCTGTGTGGCTAATAGAGAGCCCAGAGGAGCACAGCTTTCCATGGGGAAGTTTGCCATGTGACGTGCATTTGTGAGCAGAAAAGTGCGGGCCATGAGAAGCTGTACTGGGGAAGAGGAGCAATAAGGGTTCAGAAAGATTATATCTACGTTCGCTTGATTTGATCTGGACCCTGTCACCACAGTATCTAGCAGCAGGGGCAAAGGAGTGCAAAAGACTATTGCTTTGCATTCTTGTTTCCTGTGGTCTACAAAGGCAAAAAATGGGAGGAAAATCTCAAGTTACAACTACTGTAGTACAAGTGTGCTGAGGGGAGAGGGCACAGGGAGCCCATTGCTAGCATCCCCTCCACCTCAGACCTCTCATGCAGGAGGCAGTGATAATTTGGCTGCATGTGTTCCAGGATGGTACTGGGGTGGCTGATTCATGCTGCTAGGGAGGGTGTGAATTGTGGCAAGGCCACAGCCTTAGTTTTGCCTCCTTGTGCACAAACTGGTAGCCGTGCTAGTGGGAGCATGGTCTACACCTGTAGAACAGTTGTCACACAGGCAGCTGGTGAGTGCCCCTGGAGGTGTCATGCCTGCACCTTGCTCTCACAGGCATGATGACCCCAGAGGCAATACCTCCTTCCCCTCTCAGCATAGCTTCCCCTTGTAGCGTCCTTCACCTGGCCCTAGGCAAAGGAATGGAGCAGGCGATGTCCTTGTCCACGGGTGACCTTTGATTAGCTGAAGTCACTCTCTAGTCTCAGTTGCGGTGAGGATAGGTGCCTCACTATCTCTCTGCAGCTGTCAGAGGCAGTGACTGAGGCAACACCGAGACCGATTTTCATTTGGTGAAACCAAAATGTGAAATCGCTATCTCCACGGACTCTCATATAAAACCAATAAATGCTCTGGGGTAGACCTTGCTCTGTAAGAACTGTCCAGGGGTAGCTCAGAATGACAGAGTCTGAGCTTCTTCAGGAAACAGAAATCTTCTGGAGCATTGGTGGGGGTGGGCAGGGGAGTTAGTTTAAAGCTTTTATATGGATAAAGTTTTTTTCTCCTTTGCTGTATACCACCTCTGTATGTCACACATGCATAACTGTGTAACAGGCTCCTTGCCACCTTGAAGGCCTAGAAGCCTTGGGCTAACCAACCTTGGTTACTATGGAGTCACAGGTGATCAAATGATTTCCCCTGTGAGAACAGCAGCAAGCTGGAGAAAGGGGGCTGTGATATCCAGGATATTATCCAGACCAGTGAGGGACTGTATTATCACCTGCCCTATAACACCTTGCTGCTGTAGCTCCCAACCTGGAGCGCTGACAAACTGCCACCAGCATGCGGGCACCCCTGAGTGTCTGTGTATAACTGCAGCCTGTCAGTCATGCTCTGGTTACACTCTGGCTCTCACCTGCCTGGGTTACTACTACAAGGTGACCCCTGCACTCCCCCAGTCCTGGATTCCCCCTCTCCCCATCCCCAGCAAAATGTGCGTTCTGTACTGTCCATCCCTTTCCTGGACAGTCCAGAGATATTAGGTCTATTATCCTTCTAAGCGAACAATACACAACAACTTGCCACCTTAAATGGAGCTACCCACTTAATTTAACTTAAACACACTGGATTGGATTAAACAATAAAACAAGTTTATTAACAAAAAAGATGGGGTTGTAAGTGAGTATAAGCATAGGCAATAAGGTCAGAAATGGTTACAAGGGAAATAAAAAGAAAATGCTTTCTGATACTAAAACTTGACAAACTAGACTTGGATGAAGGTAAGATTCTTACCACATGCTTCCAACACCATTACTGACCAAACTCTTTAGGTCAGGATCTCTTCCACAAAGTCCAAAGGCTGTTTCTTTTGTCATCTTAGATGCAGAGAGAGAGTGAGAAACAGGGAGAGAGACTTGGGATGTTTCCCCTCACTCTTATAGTTCATGCCCCCTTTGAAATGCAAGCTCTTTCTCTTTTTCTTTTTTTTCTTCCTCCACTCCAAACTGGTTTATTGAGAGATACAGCAGTGGAGGCTGCCCAGCAGGTGGAGCCACCACCAGGGCCTTTAATCCTCTTCTTACTCATCCGCCCCGAGGGTGCCGCCCTGCCCCATCTTGGTGTTCTTCCTCTTGAGAGTGACTCCTATGTAAAAATTCTTTCCGGCTGAGAGCAAGACAGCATGCAGTCTCCCAGTGAAAGAAATCACATGCTGTTTTTCCTCCCCTGTTTGCTGATATGCAGATTTTCTTTATCTCCTGCCTTCCCCCTTTCCTTGCCTGAGGACTCTGTTTACAGTTGATATGCAAATTTGAGGTGAACACATCCCTTTAAGACCTGCTTGGCCCATTTTGCCTTAATTGGTGCTATGGGAGTTTGAACATGTGCCTTTAATGTTATACAGGGGGGATATTGTAACTTTACACACATTGTTGCTACATACATTTCACCATGATATTGTTGACCAGTGAGTTATTAGGTTTCAAATGGTACCTCACAAGGCATGTTTTATACTAAGATTACTACAGTAGTGTGCAGGGTGTGAATACAGGAGTGCTTAGCATCACAGGGACCCAGGGAGAGAGAACCAGAGGAAACTTTGACAGAGATTGCAGAACAGCTGCAGTGAGCAGGAGGCTCTTGCAGGAGACCCTTGACCAAGAAGAAGGGTTTGGACCTGGGAGCCAGAGCCAGAAGGCTGAAGAAGGTGGAGGGCCAGGGAGAGAAGACTCCGTGGGAGCAGAAAAACACTCCCACAGGACAGGATGGAGTGTCAAGGCAGGGAAGTGCTGCAACGAGCCAATTCGGGGAGAAGAGAAGCCCCCAGACTGAGTTTTGTTTGTGGTCAATAAATTAGACCTGGGACGAAGGGACGTTATTGGACAAAAAACAACTGTGTGAATTTTATTTAAGGAGCCCCTTGAATGGGGAAACCAATGCAGGCAGCCTGTAGCGTGACCTCAGAACATGTTGGGGCATGCAGGAGGTGGCCAAGCAAATGACACAGTTCTACCATTACAAACAGCTGTAGAGTTACTAACGTTGGGAGGAGGGGAAACCTAACTTGGTAGGCCTCATTAGTTCTATCTGAACCAGGCTCCCCTCTTGTAGAACCACTGCTGCTAACTTTCACAATTTTATCAGACTCTCGCTACATTTGGTGTTTTTTCTTAAAGCCCAACCTTCTGGAGTCTTGGGATTACATGAGAAGCTCAGCTTTGAAAGTAAATTTCTAGCCCTCCTGGTTGCAGAGAAGAGTTGGAAACATGATCTCTAGAGGCTCAAAATCAAAAAGTCAAATAAAAAGAACCCTAAAAATTTTTAAACACACATGATCGTTTGGTGGGTTCTGGCTCAAGATTTTTCTATGCTTGGGGCTGGCAAGGGGCATTAATACATCAAAATAATTTAAATTTTTTGCATGCACTCAAAAAGGGGAATTAACAAAAAGTTGGATTAAAAAAGAATTAAGGTTAAGTTAGTCTCATTGGAGTCTAGCTCAAACCTAGGGCCTAATATAACACTTTCTTTAGAAAAAGTTCCATAACTTTTAAAAGAGCAAAATGTGAGAAGGTCTGACAGTAAGCAGTGAAGTTCCCCACCACTCTCTAATCGGTCTTCACTCATTCTTGCCACACCTGATTGACACTGCATACCCAAACTTAACACAGATTCCTAGTAATATTTGCAAAATTATATATGCAGAGGTCAAAATAACAAATGACTAAGAATTTATAAAATCCCATTTTTTTATTCAAAGGATCTATTTCTAATAATCTCCTAGTCATTTGTTGTTTTGACTTTTGTGCAGTTGTGTGTGTGTGTGTGTGTGTGTATGTATATTTGTATGTATGTATTATGGCAAATTGCTGGCACTACTATGATGGGTCTCGCGCTTTCTCTTCTTGCTGGGGGTGGAGAGGGTGGTTTTCAGGGCACCATTTCTTGCCCCTGAACTGGGGTATTAACTGCCCCAATAGTGTCCTAGACGAGGGGAGTGGAGAGGGAGGGACCAAGGCACACCCTCTACTCTGGGTCCCAGCCCAGGGGCCCTAGGGATAGCGGTAAACCACTTGAACTAGCAGTTCCTTTCCCTGGGCTACTTCCCTCTCCTGCCCTTCAGCTTGTGGGGCTTCCTGCCCTCTCTCTGCACAAACCAGGTGTCCCTTTACCTAGGGTCTTGGTCTTGTTAGCCCACTGCAGCACTTCTCCAAATTCTCCTCTGCTTCCCTCCAAACTGCTCTCTACTCCAATATCAATCCACTCTGCTTCAACTCCTCCAAACTGCTCTCTGCTCCAACACCAAACCACTCTGCTTCAACTCCTCCTCTTGCCTGATTGAAGCAGGGTTTTTTTTATCAGGTGACTAGCTTCAGGTGCTCTAATTGGCTTCAGGTGCTTTAATTAATCTATAGCAAACTTTCTTCCCTCTACAGGGAATAAGGTTCCCTTCTAACACTCTCCTTGTACTTCCCCATTTACGTCCGCCCCGCCCCCCCACCCCCGAAACTGCCCACCCCCAGCCGTGCCCATCTTGTCGGGCACTCTCAGGAGAGGAATAATCGGTGACACTGGGCGTGGCACTAGGTAACTCGAGGGGGTGGAAGACCACGAGTGTCGAGGAAGCCCCCCCACTCTAGGCCACCAGGTAACTCAGGAGGGTGGAAGACCACGAGTGTCGAGGAAGCCCCCCCCGCTCTGGGCCCAGGCTAACCTGAACACTTCTCCCTCCTGAAGGCCGCTGTGTTATACCTTGTGTTTGCTTTGTTTTGTTGCATAGTTTTGCTTTATTCTCTTTGGTGATTCTTTGTAAGTGTTACACAAAAAAAATTCTTTTCTGCTTAAAAAAAACCCAACACTCTCCTTGTACTTCCCCATTTACGTCCCCGTCCCCCCCAAACTGCCCACCCCGCAGCCGTGCCCATCTTGTCGGGCACTCTCAGGAGAGGAATAATCGGTGACACTGGGCGTGGCACTAGGTAACTCGAGGGGGTGGAAGACCATGAGTGTCGAGGAAGCCCCCCTGCTCTAGGCCACCAGGTAACTCAGGAGGGTGGAAGACCACGAGTGTCGAGGAAGCCCCCCCCGCTCTGGGCCCAGGCTAACCTGAACACTTCTCCCTCCTGAAGGCCGCTGTGTTATACCTTGTGTTTGCTTTGTTTTGTTGCATAGTTTTGTTTTATTCTTTTTGGTGATTCTTTGTAAGTGTTATACAAATAAAACTCTTTTCTGTTTAAAAAAAAAACACTCTCCTTGTACTTCCCCATTTACGTCCCCCCTGCCCCCAAACTGCCCACCCTGCAGCTGTGCCCATCTTGTTGGGCACTCTCAGGAGAGGAATAATCGGTGACACTGGGCATGGCACTAGGTAACTCGAGAGGGTGGAAGACCACGAGTGTCAAGGAAGCCCCGCCGCTCTAGACCACCAGGTAACTCAGGAGGGTGGAAGACCATGAGTGTTGAGGAAGCCCCCTCGCTCTGGGCCCAGGCTAGCCTGAACACTTCTCCCTTCTGAAGGCTGCTGTGTTATACCTTGCGTTTGCTTTTGTTTTGTTTTTGTTTTTTCCTTTTTGGTGACTCTTTGTAGGTGTTATGCAAATAAAATTCTTTTCTGCTTTAAAAAAAAAATTACTCTCCTGTAGCCATCTGGCCTGACCCTGTCACAGCACCTAAATACTTTAAAAATCTGGCCCCCAAATGACTACAGTGACAATAACAATTTATTCTCTTTGAATTTTTTTTAAAGTAGCTATTTCTGCATAAGGCCCAAGTCAAAGGTAACTTATATTTGATGTTTGGTTAATTAAGATTGTTCACGATAAAAATAAGCTTTGCACTTAACTGTTTATTTTATTACTAAATGATAAATGCAGCTTAATTTTTTTTTATTTTAAAAAAGAAGCAATTCATTTATAGTCACCTCTGAGATTAGTTCACTTACAGAACATAGTGCTAGGTGAGCACAGAGCTGTATTATTGAGTTCTTTCTTTTTCCCTATCTTATCTTCTTCACAAGAAAATACCAAACAGTCATACTTGTTTATTAACATAATTCCAAGAACCCATGACTCCAGTTCCAAATAAAATGTATTAAATTATAAAACAAAACAAAACAAAACACTCTCCTGCTGCCCTCTGGCCTGCTGTATCACAGTATATATAATTGGGAGACTATGTGAAGTTTGGGTGGGTGGTGTGGTGGTGCCCACTGATGAAAGACTTTGGCAGTGGAGTAGGGTGACCAGTTGTCCCAATTTTTATAGGGACAGTCCCGGTATTTGGGGCTTTTTCTTATATAGGCTCCTATTACACCCTACACTCCGTCCCGATTTTTCACACTTGCTATCTGGTCACCCTACACTGGGGAAATGGTTCTGCCCCTTAGCTGTCCATTTCCAGGATCTCCCTTTTGAGGGTTTGTCTTTGAGGTAGAATTCTCCTATGGAAACTGACACTGTAATGTATTTTCTGTATTAGGTAGACTTTGAACCTTAACTATTTGTTAATGATGCCTTTTGTTTTCTAGTGCATTTAGAAAGATGAAGAGGGTGTGAATATTGAATTCTCTTCATGTGTTTCTCTATTTTATTTCCCCTGAAAAATCTCTCCCTGTTACTGAAGATACGCAGGCCCAAGGGCAGCCTGAGTTATGCAGGCTGGAGGGCAATCTAGCACAACATGATGCTTTGCAGGGATCTGAGCTTGTCTTCCAGTGGCAGGGGCTAGGAACGCTGAGGAAGCAGCATGTTTAGCCCCTGCAGGGCAAGGAGTGCCTCCTGTTGATCTCCAGGGAGTCTCTGGTGGATTTCAGGACTAAGCAGAATGACAAGCTATGGAAAGAATTGCATCCAGTCTCCTCCTTGTGGAGCAGGGATGTTTGCTTGCAGCTGATATCTCAATCCTGAGGTTAACCAAGGCTGCAAGGGTCCAGCCCCTGCATGCATGTGGCTGCAGACAGAGACTGTATGCTGCTGCCCTGGGTTCTGCTATGGTCCCGGCTGAAGTAATTGCTGAGTTACGTGACAAAGTTTCTTACCGAGGGGAAGAAACAAAGCAGCCCTCCCAAGAAACCTTTGGCAGAGGATTGCAGGTTAATTTTCCTAGAGATCTCTATGGAGGATTCATGGGACATCCCATTCTGCATAAACAAACTTTTCTGCAGGGCCCCCTCTGCCTAGCTATACAAGGAAATGAGAAGCAGATAGAAACTGTTCCTGTGTTGGTTATTTCACTACCTCTTGTAGCCCAATTAAAAAAAGCAGTACATGACCAGATGTGTCCCTGCAGTACTGAAGCAGAGTAATTACCAGGTTCCCTCCCTTGCACCAGGCTTTGCAGAGCTGGGCTGCTGCTCAAGACTCATAAAGAAGTCCTGGCTTGCCATTCCACTGGATCTCCCTGTTGCCTATCTACCATCCTCCTCTGCCTGCACTTCCTCGTCTAGCACAGCATCCCTTGGGTTCACTCCAGTAGCCAGCGACTCCAGCCCCGCCCCACAGTATCCAGGGGGCTCTTGGCAGTAGAAGTGGGGTTGCCTGTATGGATGTTGTGTAGCTCCTTGTAGAAGCAGCACGTCTGCGCTCCGCACCAGAGCATCTATTTGCCTCTCTTGCCTTCTGGTATGCCTGCCTCAGCCCCTTGATATCCACATGGCACTGCTGGGTGTCCCTGTCACAGCCCTTCTCCACCATGTCTCAAGTGATCTGGCTGTAGATCTCAAAGTTCCTGTTGTTGGAGTGGAGCTGTGACTGCACAGCCTTCTCTCCTCACAGACCCAGGAGATCCACCAGCTCCCCTGTGCTCCGGGCAGGCGCGTTTTTGCTGTGTGGAACTGGCATGGTCAACTGGGCAGTTGCTCTCCACACTGCGCAAACAGGAAAAGCAATTTTAAAACTTCCTGGGGCTTTAAAGAGGGAGGGGCGTTCACCTGTGTACTGGCTGCAGGGCAGCAGAATTCAAAGCGGTGACCAGAGTGGTCCTGATGGTCATTGTGGGACACCTTCTGGAAGCCACTTAGGGCGATCTAAGCAATGCAGTGTCTACACTGACACTGCACTGCTCTAACTACGTCACAAAAAGCTCTATGCATGTCGTCCAGGTGGTTTTATTAAGTCGGTGTAGCAGGTGAGTTATGCGGCGGAAGGAGCATTGCAGTGTGTACACCTCCATAGTTAGGCCAGCGTAAGCTGCCTTACACCAACTTTGTAATGTAGACATGCCCTAAGACTTACCAATGTGTTTAGATTTGTACCAGGAATAGGTAGGAATGGCCTTGCTGTAATACCAAGGAATTTTTGTCCCTCACACTGTACTGCTGGCCAGCTGCGCACTGTTATCAGAATGATTAAAAACTGGCTGTCACTTGTGCTACCTTTCTTTCATATTTAAAAGATAGGTCTGTTAGGGGGCTTATTCCTTCACCCACTTACTTCCCTGGTCCTTCTTGCATGAACAGAAAGCAACAATACCCGAAGTCCAAAGGTGCAAACAATTCAATGTTTATTGGGGTGAACTTCCAGCAAGCATGATTCCAGTTTCCTTCCTTAGTGTCCCCCTTCCCAGCTCTGACACCACAGAGCCTTACCTGTGGCCCTGTTCCCACTCCTGCCCTTAGCAGGACATGATTCCAATTCCCCCACCACCCCGCACTTCCTGATTGACTGCAGACTATATAGTGAAACTTGAGTTCTGCTTAGCTATACCTTAACCGATCATTTTACTGAAATTTAACTAACCAGTCCTAACATATTGTAACATGATTATTTAACCAATTATATGCCACCACCTTAATTAGTTTACACCCAGCAAAATTAATTATACAGCAGACAGAAACAATCACAGAACCAGACAGAGATTATACAGACAAACAATAGGGAAATGGGGACTACAGTGATAGAACACCAAAGAAATGAGGATTTCACATCCCCGCTATTGATAAGTGAGTTTGCCAGACAGGATGCTATCAAACTAAGTTTCCTTTTACATCTTCTAGGCACTTCCCTTTCTCTCTGGAGGCGATAGGCATTATCAGGACAGGATTGTATTCCTAACAGCCCAATAGCACCTGATTTCAGTGTGACTAGTTTGGAATGTGAGGATGTGACCATTCGCTTCCCAGCTTATGGCTGCCTCTGCTGCTTAGCCAAAGGCCTTAGCCTAAGAACAAGGCCTCAGACTGTCACAGTAAGAGAAGGCTCTTACACCGGCAGACAGTGATTTTGATTTTTTCTTTTATACCTCTAGAACTAGCTAAGAGATAAGAATACACCTACATTCTTAGAGTATAGGCCTTTACAGACAGGCCTGAATATCTATATCCTAACAAGGTCCAACTCTTGTAGGTGCAACTATCAGCTCTGATTATCCCTTAGATACACACCCACTAATGCCATTGGCTTCACTGGCAGTTGCAAACAAGCTTCTGAGGGGGCAGTCAGGCCCATTAACTATACTCTGAGGTTGTCTTGAGCCATAAGAATATTACTACTGTGTTCTCTCCTTTTCTGCCTTCCTTGTGTTTACTTGCCTTAATGTCACCCTATGCATATGACTTCCACTCTAGAAACCGAGTTTCACCCCTCCATTGCCCCAAAATCCAGCTCTCCTGAGTGCCAGTACAGAGTGCCAGTGGAGGTGAGCCAAAGAGTACCAGCCTCATATAGGATCAGGTACTTGCTTTATACAGTGTTGTGAATAGATGTACAGTTTAGGGGAGAAGCAACATCTAAAACCTCACTAGGAAGCAGAGATCTTTCTGCAATGTCTTATGCAAGGGAGGGAGTTTTCCATGCAGGCAAGAATTAGCAAACTCAGCACGTTGGGCACAGGCGGTGCTTGGAGCGTCAGCCTCCACTGAGATGTGACCTTCCTGACCTTTCTTCCCATGACTGTGAGGGGGAATCTAAGCTCCCATTTGCACACACAACCCCCACTCTGCTTTCCTTTGGCTGAGAAATGGCCTCTGGCAATATAGGGGGCTTTATGTATGTCACATGGTCTGACTGAGGGCTGGAATTCCTCGGGGCTTCCCTGACTTTGATACAGAAACATACTGTGCATTTTGATCCATTTCATTCCTGCTCCTGATGTTTTTGCTTTCTCTTCACCAAGCATCTGCGGAGGTTTTCTCTCTTGCAGTGATGAAATCAAAGTCGTAGCTCTCTTTCTCTTGCTTCCACTCTTTTTTTGGTAAGACTGCTTTATACAAAGCATACCAAACTTCTTTTTTATTCCTAGTTCAGCGTCTTGCCTCGAATGCATGAGGAAAAAGGTTTGCAACCCTCCAGCCACACACATGCACACAACTCATATGGAAGGTAAAACCATGCACACTTATACTCATATGTGCATTGCACACACAACCTTCTATCACACACCTCTGCCCTCAAAAGCATATATGTACAGACTGTCATACATGACACATTCATGGGGCAAGCGTAAACTCATATGTGCCTGGTGCATGTATAACATTTATGACTCTCTCAGCCATGTTGCCTGCACACACACAAATATCAATAACATTTGACCATAGAGCAAATGCTGGACATTTTTGTTTTTAAGGTGAGGTAGGGTTTTGGCAGGGGGCCAGAGGGTAGGGTATGTTTTTTTTTAATAGCGTAAATGAGAAATAAACTCTGTTGCATTCTGTGGAATTACTTTTGTGTACATTTAGTGCAAATAAGGGGCGAATCAGGCCTATTCTCTTTAATTGGTTTTTAAATGTAGGGCATGGGGTTGCACAACTATAACTCAAGGCAGGATTTAGGCCATGCTGTTTGTATTGTACAATATCAACAATATCGATAGGCAAAGTTCTGCGCTAGCAACTGCAGCGTTCCTAGAAAGTGAGTTGTTTGATGGTTACAGAGACTGACATAAAGGGAATCTAGTGAATGAAACTGTAAATTATGTGGAGTGCTTGTTAGCACTTTTGGATAATGCCTCACCAAAGGAACATGATGAGCCTTTCACTGCACAAGATCTGGGTTATGTGTTGTAGGGGAAAAAATAAAGTCCTGGGTCTAATTCTTAACTTGTCCACATCACAAAACTGCTGCATGATTTGGTGTGACTTCCAGTTCAGAAGGTGACCAAGTCTGTAACAGCAGACCGTACTGAAGTTTGGGATGGAGATGCAATGCAGAAGCTCAGATATAGCTAAGGTCTCGCTCTAACCAGGACTAATTGTCTCTCATGCCGGGCACTAGAATTCCCTCACACTGCCCAGATCTCCCCTCTATTCAACAAAAACACCTCTGTTGCTCTGCTACTCGCTAACAAACACAATTATGTTATTACCAATGTACCTGAGGAGGAGAAAAGGGCCTGAACGCTCCAGTGCTAACATTTCTGATCCTGTCTGTCTGCACTGGTTCCTGACTCTAGCACTTCCTGTGCGTGGCACTGTTGAGTAGCTGTGACATTCCCCAGGATACAAGGTGGACTGCTGTGTCCTGTTAGGGGCTTTGCCTTCGCCCCTCCCCTGGTTCTTGTCATGCAGACAGAAAGCAGAAGACCAGAAGTCCAAAATGCAGGCAATGCAATGTTTATTGGGGTTAATCAAGCAAGCATATTCATAACTCTGCATGCCAGTAGAGCCTTTTTCCCAGTGTCCCAGTTTCCCTTTCCTTAGCAGGCATAATTATAACTGTCGTGCATGCCCTTGATCCTACCCCTTACAAATTATAGTCATATTCCATTTTGGAGGGTCTTGGGTCTGGGGGGCTTCAGTACCACCTCTTTTATACCTTATGGGAGGGGTAGGGAGTGAGGTTGTGTACTGGCCAAAGCCAGGCTTTTCTTTGGCTTGCAGTGTTTCTTATACCTTCCCCCCCCCCCCCATCCTCCTTGCCCTTCCCAACTGGTTGCTTGACCTTGTCTTGAAATAAGAGTTGAGACAGTCTTCAAGTGTACGTCCATATATTATATTCCCATGCTACCCAGCAACACTTTAACTCTCTTCCTTCTCTCCTTTCATTGTACTAAACCCCTCATCTGGTTGTGGGAAATGCAACACACAATGTCTTTGTTAAAAGAAAAGGAGTACTTGTGGCACCTTAGAGACTAACCACCTTCAGCCCCCAACTAAAACCCCTCCAACGCATTATTAAGGATCTACAACTTATCCTAAAGGATGACCCAACACTCTCACAAATCTTGGGAGACAGGCCAGTCCTTGCCTACAGACAGCCCCGCAACCTGAAGCAAATACTCACCAACAACCACATACCACACAACAGAACCACTAACCCAGGAACCTATCCTTGCAACAAAGCCCGTTGCCAATTGTGCCCACATATCTATTCAGGGGACACCATCACAGGGCCTAATAACATCAGCCATACTATCAGAGGCTCGTTCACCTGCACATCCACCAATGTGATATATGCCATCATGTGCCAGCAATGCCCCTCTGCCATGTACATTGGTCAAACTGGACAGTCTCTACGTAAAAGAATAAATGGACACAAATCAGATGTCAAGAATTATAACATTCATAAACCAGTCGGAGAACACTTCAATCTCTCTGGTCACGCAATCACAGACATGAAGGTCGCTATCTTAAAACAAAAAAACTTCAAATCCAGACTCCAGCGAGAAACTGCTGAATTGGAATTCATTTGCAAATTGGATACTATTAATTTAGGCTTAAATAGAGACTGGGAGTGGCTAAGTCATTATGCAAGGTAGCCTATTTCCTCTTGTTTTTTCCTACCCCCCCCCCCAGATGTTCTGGTTTAACTTGGATTTAAACTTGGAGAGTGGTCAGTTTGGATGAGCTATTACCAGCAGGAGAGTGAGTTTGTGTGTGTATGGGGGTGGGGGTGGGGGTGTGAGAAAACCTGGATTTGTGCTGGAAATGGCCCACCTTGATTATCATGCACATTGTAGGGAGAATGGTCACTTTGGATGAGCTATTACCAGCAGGATAGTGAGTTTGTGTGTGTGGTTTTTGGGAGGGGGGTGAGGGGGTGAGAGAACCTGGATTTGTGCAGGAAATGGCCCAACTTGATTATCATGCACATTGTGTAAAGATTTGTCACTTTGGATGGGCTATCACCAGCAGGAGAGTGAATTTGTGTGGAGGGTGAGAAAACCTGGATTTGTGCTGGAAATGGCCCAACCTGATGATCACTTTAGATAAGCTATTACCAGCAGGACAGTGGGGTGGGAGGAGGTATTGTTTCATATTCTCTGTGTGTATATAAAGTCTGCTGCAGTTTCCACAGTATGCATCCGATGAAGTGAGCTGTAGCTCACGAAAGCTCATGCTCAAATAAATTGGTTAGTCTCTAAGGTGCCACAAGTACTCCTTTTCTTTTTGCGAATACAGACTAACATGGCTGTTACTCTGAAAAATGTCTTTGTTCTTTGTTCACATGTATTAGTAAGGACATAAGAGTATCAAAAATCAAACCCAAAATGCTATCTCAGACTAACAAACAAGCCTGTATACTAACATGCCCCCTCAGCTCTCCAGCCTGTGATGCCTTTTATACTGATTTGCTGGTGAACAGCAACCCGTCCGGGCTCTGCTCATTCACATCCACTAGCATGTAAAATCAATCCCAGCTGAATACATGAATGCTATGCACAGCCATCCCTGAGTTACATACAGGGTAATACCTGCATATCCCCAGTCCTAGCCTTACTCCCCAGAAATGTGTGGCTTATACTGCTTACTCGCCCCCTGGACAGTACAAACTCATAGATAGTTTGTCATTCCAACACTGGTAATGATTATGCATCAGCCGTGTTTATCAAGTAGAGGTTCCCAACACACTTTAATCAAAACACACATTGGTTAAGATAAAACAATAAGATAAATTTATTAACTATGGAAAGATAGATTTTAAGTGATTACAAGTGATAAGGCATAAAAGTCAGAATTGGTTATAAAAGAAGTAAAAAGATAAACACATGAGCTAGTCCCTAACTTTACCGAGCCTAATAGGTTTAAAAACAAAAAAGGAGTTTTTCCTCACCAAAAGCTTATAGCTTTCTTTACTAGCTGGAAAATCTTCAGGCCAGGACCACTCCCCCAGTTCAATGATGCTGCTTCTGTCTTTTAAGTGATCCATCTGCCATGAGTACAGATGGAGGGGAAGAGGTGAGGTGGAAGTCACTGTCTTTCATTCCTATATCCCACTCCCTTCTTTGAGGATTACTCTCCACTAGGGTACAGACAAACAGTCTCCGGTGTATGTAAGGGTTGAATCCTTTCTGGGAGGAAATGTAAAGATTTTGTTTATCCGCCATCCCGGCTGGCAAATGGCCGATTAAACAGGTAATGTCCCTTTAGCATCTTGCTGGTGTGCTAGGGTGTCTTTGTCATTGAGAAATTGGTTTGTGGATATTACACAGAACTATAACATATTTCACTAACAATCATACAGTAAAATCTCATAGCTTTACACACAGTGTTGTTATACACATCTTAACAGGTCAGTGATGTTCAGCAGATTATGAGTTTTCAAATGATATCTCACAAGGCATACTCTGTACAAAATATATCATAACCTTATAAAAGTAGTGAACATGGGGTACAGGGTGTCACAGTAGGATATTATATACTTGATGGATGAGGAGACATGCAGGAAGAGCCTGTGTTCCCAACATCCTATGTATCTAACATCAGCAGGAAGTCAGCAGCAACTCCAGGCAGTTAGACCATTTAAAATCTTAAATATAATACTAAACGTCCACCTTCAATTAATGTACTCAGGAAAGGTCACTTGCAATTACATGCACAAAGAGAGGTGTGAGCGGAGGCTCTGAATACTATGCTAAGCTATTCAAGATGCTGAAAAGGATGGCTTCTGTAAGTGGATAATTGCTGGAAAATGGATAAAAGTAATAAAAATTACAGGTTTGGTGACAACTGATGATGGCTCTGTCCTACCTCCCTTCACACTACTGAGGTACCTGGGGTCTAAATTCTCAAGGAAGATCTGCTCACATTCTGATCATTCCAACAGATGTTTGCATTTATCCCTCTCTAGCCTCCTGTATAAAAACAACGCGCTGTATGCTCATGCCTCAGTGACTAGCGAAGCACCTGAGAAGTGGTTGTGTGTGCACCCCTTGTTTTGTGGTGGTGCTCTTAGTGTGGAATTGTTAACATGTTATCTGTTCTTGTGCTGCTTTCCTTGCAGCCCATGGCAGGGAGGGAGGGAGGGATGGAAGGAGGAGGTGTGTCGGGTGTGGGAGGAATTGTCTCCCTACCACTGAATGTTAGAGATGCTGGGCTGGTCTGAGCTGTGAGGCAGCCTATGTAAGGCTACTGTAAATTAGAATAGCCCCCAAGGCTGCTGTAGTTTTTTGTGGGGACCACTCTATGTGCTCAGCCAGCCCAGAATCTGAGTGGCACAAAAGTGGTTTAAAAACACCTTTGCTGCCTAACCTCCTGGGCTCCACATTCAGTTTCTTGAGTACTAATTCTGTCTCAAGCATAGTGAAAGTTAGTCTGGTATCCCCATAATCCCTAGTGGGTGTCTGTCCACAAAAAGCACCCTGCAACTACAATTTAGTTGTAGCACAAGTACAATTTAGTGTTATTGGCAGTCTCTGCTCAAGGCCCAGAAATGCCGTGAGAGCATGTTGCCAGTGAAGACCGAGAGAGACATTGGCAGATGGGTGAAATGGGGCTCTAAGATTGAAATGAGAGTGGATGCACTGGTAGAACTGTGTGAAGGAAGTATGCATAGTAGCTGTTCAGTTGTCAGAGTCTAGATGTTATTATTATTCCTCTCACTTCCATAAGCACTAAAACTCAGTAGCAACAACTTAAACAACATGAAAGTAAAGTGCCTGACAGCTCTGAGGATGGATGTTGTTGGCAGATTTTTACCAAAAAAGATGCATGGATTATCTCTGTTTCTAGTGATTGGCACAGTTGGATGCTGCCACTTTTACTGAACTAATTCGACTTTCCCATATGCAACAATTCCTTCCCTACAAGGGGTGCAGCTTTAGGAAATGTACACTCAGCATGGCAGTAGTAGCTTTGCTGAAGAGAGCAGTAAAGCCATCCTCAATTCCACCCCTGCTACTTAGAGCATGGATTGTTTGTTTGAAAAATTGCAACATACTTAAATATCTTTTGAGGGTAAATTTTTAAAGTGAGCAGAGATGGGGCCATGACACAGACTTTCTAAAGACGAATAATGCCATTTGGCAATAAGAAGTGGATTAGTTCCATGAGTCTGACATTTCCTCCTTTTCTTCCTCTCATCCACTCATCCTTTTTTTCTTGCTTATGTTGTTCTAGGCTCATCAGTGACCCAGTTGCTTGCCCGGGACCTAGACAATGACCATCTTGTGTTTGGTGTGGTCGGGGAGGAGGCCAGCAGGTTCTTTGCAGTGGAAAGCGTGACTGGAGTTGTATGGCTCAGGCAGCCCTTGGACAGAGAGGTAATGTCATTTGCTGCTAGAAGACAAGCTGCTACACCTTGATGTGTTTTTTGTCAGAAATATTCCCTTTCGAAGGCACCTGGTAACCGGAGGGAAAGGGCAAATGGAGAGGACCTTGACCAAATATCAGAATGGAAATTATTGCTCATTTTTCTGTCTGCCTCTTGTATGGGGTGATCAGGAGCCTTCTCAAAGCCGTACCTGTGAAGAGTGAGCTCTCCCTGTGTGGTAATTTTTGAAGTTTAGGCATTCATTTTTTTTTAAATGATCAATTGAAATTTTCCACAGAAAGCCAATGCTGTGTGTGATGAAAATTCATTGAATTGAAAATCCAATTTTCTGTTGGAAAAAGTTTCAGTGCACAATTTTTGTCCAGCCCTAAATGAGCCTTTCCATAGCAAGGTGGGCACACATCCCCTTCTGGTACTCTGAACCCTTGATCCAGACTTCATGGCAGTGTAAGGAGCTATGTTGATACCCAGTTCTGCAAATGTGTGTGTGGACTGGGCTGTGGTTTATATACCAGCATGAGCCAATCAATGGGCAGTGGGGAGCCACCACTCAGGCCCTGCATTCTGGTACTTTCTGCAGTGCCTAACTTCACAGGGTTCTCCAGCAGAAACCCAGCCTACGCTTTCAATGGTAATGCAGACGTGTCAGTGGCTCAGAATCCACATGGTCCCAGGTTTTAGTCCCGCAGGTTCTTACATCTACCACTTCAAGTCCCCCTTTGGGGTTGTGCTGGTCCAGGCTTGTCTGGGTGAATCCTGTGGAATTTCTCCAGCAGGTCAAGGGCATGGACATAGGAAGCAGGCTCCCAAGTGTGCTCCTTGGGGCCATAGCGACCAGGTAGTGCAGGTGGCCATGCATCCATTGGAAATCGAGGACAGCATGCACTTTGTACTCTTTATTACTCTGGATTTCAGCTGGTGGAAGCAGTGTGTGCTTTGATTAAGGAAGGGCTTCAAAAAGGAAACATAAAAAATTGGGTGTATTTTGAGAGACTGGGGAAGCTATAGTTTAAAGGTAACTGAGTTAATCTGCTGGCATATCAGGAAAGGTTCCAGGAACTGGTAGACCAATTTCCAGAAGGGTCAACTGGTGTGGAGATGTTTGGTGGTGTGCCACACCTTCTGGCCTAATGCAAATGTTGTAGCTTCTTGTCGCTGATGGTCTGCATGCCTCTTGCAAGCCTTCTGCGCCTCTTCTAGATGGTTCCTGAGCTCCTCCTGAATGACGTGGATCTGTTGGACCCATTGGTGGCAGCTGGATTCAGGGAGGCTGCTGGTAGTGTCTGGTGAAAAAGGGGGTGGAACCTCTAATTAGCCAAAAAGGAGCTCCGACCTGTAGAGGCATGGTCAGTGTTATATGAAAACTCTGCATATGGCAGGAGTCTCCAGGTGCTGAGGGGCTTGGTCCAGGGCATCTTGGTATGTGCACAGGAGTGTATTATAAGCTTGGACTTTGGCCTGCATGTGGGGCCATCATTAAAAAGAGGCAACCATGAGGGAAATCTTAAGGTAGCCAAAGTGACCTGCCAATGAAGCAAAAGGGAAAGGCGTAGCACCTTCAGTTGGGGATGTCCCTGGGGGACATATATGTACTTGTTGAAGTATGTTCTCCTGTCCCGCATGGAACAATGCATCTTAGCCCCTAATGGCATAGACTGTGTTCCTTGGGCAAGCAGGGTCTTCTTTTGAGTAGACCGGATGAGGGAGAGTACGTCTCGCTGAATTGTGACTTTGACAAAATTACTCTGTTTGAGGAGGTAGGGAGGTTGAAATGGAGGTTCCCTGTTTTCCAAGTAGTCAGCGTCAGCGATCCCTCAAGGTCGAGGATGATCTCTTTCACAGGTTTTATTTTTCATGGGTCCTTTGGTGACTGAGGCGTCCAGTTCTTGAGCCACAGACTCATTGGCAGACATTGCAGATGGTGTTGGAAAACAGAGTTGGGCCATGACTGCTGCATGACAGTTGTCTTTCCTTTCTTTTCTGGCATTTTTCTGCAACCAGGGGAAGACGATTTTCCTCAAAATTGGACGTTGCCTTTCTGACAAGTCTTCACCAGGTATCCCTATCCTGGTCTGCTGTCTTCCAGTGCGTTGTGTTGATGCCACATCTCTTGATGTTTATCCTGAGGGTGTCTTTAAAGTGTTTCTTTTGGCCTCCCCTTTTCCTTTCTCCTTTGCTAAGTTGGGCATACAGCAATTGATGGCAACCTCTTCAACCTTTCTCGTCTCCGTTCCAGAATGAAAGTAATATCGGCAACAATAACTGAACTCCAGTACACAAATGATTGTGCTGTAGTTGCACATTCAAAGGAGGATCTTCAAACAGCCCTTAATTGCTTCTCTGAAGCTTACAACAGCCTAGGCTAACTCTGAACATAAGCAAAACAAAAGTTCTCCACCAGCTGGTCCCCAGTCAATCATCAGATCCAGCAAGGAAGATCTACATTGACAAAGAAGAACTGGAAAATGTAGAATACTTTGTCTATCTGGGCAGCCATCTCTCACAGAGGGCAGACATAGACGTCGAGATTCAGCACAGAATTCACTATGCCAGCCTAGCCTTTGGCAGACTGTCTTGCTGGGTGTTCAACAGTCACAACATCAGAACACAAACTAGACTTTTAATTTATAAACCGGTGGCAATCCCACTCTCCTCTATGGCTGTGAGACTCAGGTGACTTACAGAAAACACCTGAAAAACCTGCAAGGCCAGCACCAGCACTTTCTTCGGTGGATCCTCAAGATAAAGTGGGAGGATCATTGCACTAATGTCAGTTTCCAAGTAGTATTCCTCCTTTCCTAATAGTGTTAGTTTTCCCATTTCAGTTTCCCAGGCAGTAGGTAGTTGTAAACTTGAATTGAGAGAACATCAAGGCTCATTTTAACTGCCTCTGGTTCAAAGCGTGGGCCTTAGGAAGGTACTCAAGGTACTTGTGCGCTGTAAAAACCTGTACTGGGTGCTGAGTTCCCTCAAAGTGATGACTCCATTCTTCAAATACGGTTTTGATTACAAGCAGCTCCTAGTCCAGTATTTCATAGTCCATCTCTGTGGGGGTGAGTTTTTGAGAGTAGAATGCATAAGAGTACAGAACTGACTGTGGTCCAAATAGCTGTGAGAGTGCTGCCCCAAGGCCTAAGTTGGATGAGTCTGCTTCCTCTGTAAAAGGGCACATTGGGTCAGGGTGTGCCAGAATCAGGGCCATGGTGAAGGTGATCCAAAAGCAAGCTGGACTTCAGGCAGCCACATGAATTGAATGGCTGTACGAAGGAGGGAAGTCAGTGGGGCTATTTGTTCAGAGAAGTTTGCAATTAATTGCCTAGAAAAATTCATAAAGCTCAGAAAGCACTGAAATCCTTGGAGGGTCCACCTCTGCTGTCTGGTTGTGGATGGCTTTCATCTTCTTCAGGTCCATTTGAATGCCCTACGAGGAGATGATGTTGCATAGAAATTCAATGGTGGTCTGGTCGAAGGTGGACTTCTGTAGTTTGGCTTACAAACGATGCTTCCATAGTCTCTCAAGGATAGAACAGACATGATGTCCGTGCTGCTCAGGGTTCTCAGAAAACACCATCAAGGTAGATGATCACACACTGGTCCAAGATGTCCCTGAACACGTCACTTAGGAAATGTTGAAATGTTGCAGGGCGGGGTATTGGTTAATCCAAACGGCATTCCTAAGTATTCAAAGTGCCCATATTGGATATGAAAAGCGGTTTTCCATTCATCCCTAGGTCTTATTCACAGTAGATTATATATCCCTCAAATATCTAGTTTAGTGACGATCCTGGTAGCCTTCAGGTGGTCCAACAATTCTGGGATGAGGGGCAGGGAGTACCGGTTTCAAATAGTCACCTGTGTCAGTGGATGACAGTCTACACAGAGGTATGGTGACCTATCCTTTTTTTTGCACAAAGAGGACTGGTGTCCCCGCTGGAGTGGTGGGTCTCTGAATAAAGCCCCTGAAGAGACTTTCCTGGTTATACGCACATGGTGTCTCTAGCTCTGGTTTAGACACGGTGTATATCTATCCATAGGGCACCTTTCCCCTGGGTTATAGGTCTATTGGACAGTCATAGTCCCTGTGAGGAAATAACAAATCCACATTTTTCTTTCCAAACACATCCAGGTAGTTTTGATACTTGGGGAGCCCGAGGTTCTGGTTTAGAGCTGCTCCCTTCTGGTTAGCCCCTGTTGTCCAGGGTTTCACTTCTGTCATCTGTGGAGGGGCTGGATGGGGTTGGGAGTGGGCAAAGCTGATCTGAGCAAACTTTTAGGACAAGGCAGTGAGTGGCCTACGTGTCAGTTACCAAGTTGCAGGCAGGAGAATAGTAGAGGGGTTGGGATCGAGTCAAGTCAGGATACCAGGAAATCAGGGTCAGGGACCAAGTTGCAGACAGCAGGCAGATAGCAGTGTCGGGGCCAAACTATGGTCAGAAGCTGGACTATAGAATCCTCAGCAAGGCAAGGTCTGGAGCAGAAGTCACTGGTTAGTTCTGCCTCATTACCTACCCTGGATTTCACAATCGTGATCTACTGTAATGTTAACAAAAAATTAAATTAACACTAACTGCCAGAGAGCACAGCACTCAGAGGCTCAGGGAAGATTATGTGCTCAGCCTGTCCCCTTTTAAGCCTACACTTCAAGTTCAATTTTCACTTCTAAAGAAAATCTGAACCTGCATTTAGGATCTTATTTAAAGATCGGGTGTCACTGCTCATATTGACTTCTGCTGTGTGTACACGGCTTCTTCTCTCAAGATCAGGCACTTGGATACTAAAATTGGCATGATCTCATACATAAATGACCATTTTACAAACCCGCAGGCAATGCCTATTTGAGTGTCTAAATGCAAGGGATAGATGTCTTATTTAGGTGCCCAATTTATGTGCCCATCTTTGAAAGTTGAGCTTTGCTGGTTCCTTGGCTGCTGCATCTTCCCTGTTTCTGATGAGAGGGAGGATGGTTTCATATGATGAAGTCACTGGTGGAACTCTGGGGATTTTGGATCTCTTCCCGCTCTGCCACAGATTTCCTGTGTGACCTGGGGCGAAGGACTTAATCTTCCCTGTGCCTCATTTCCCTATCTATAAAACAGAGAAAGTACTTCCCTACCTCACAGAGGCATGTGAGGCTAAAATCCACTCATGCTGGTGAGCTGCTCAGATACCATGACCTCCCAACTGTTGGCATCAAACTCCCAAATCTTCCCATATTCAAAGTAGTCACCATCTTCCATTACTTTCAATAGGCCTGAAACCAAACAGTCTTTAGTCAAGGTGGCCACTATTCCATATGGTAAATAGGCCCAATGGCCTGTGATGGGATGTTAGATGGGGTGGGATCTGAGTTACTACCAAGAATTCTTTCCTGGGTATCTGGTTGGTGAATCTTGCCCACATGCTCAGGGTTCAGCTGATCGCCATATTTGGGGTCGGGAAGGAATTTTCCTTCAGGGCAGATTGGAAGAGGCCCTGGAGGTTTTTCGCCTTCCTCTGTAGCATGGGGCATGGGTCACTTTCTGGAGGATTCTCTGCACCTTGAAGTCTTTAAACCATCATTTAAGGACTTCAATAGCTCAGACATAGGTGAGAGGTTTATTGCAGGAGTCGGTGGGTGAGATTCTGTGGCCTGCATTGTGCAGGAGGTCAGACTAGATGATCATAATGGTCCCTTCTGACCTTAATATCTATGAATCTATATGCAAAACTGCAGGGAAAGCAAGGCTGCCCTCAGTGAAGATGACTATCCTCTGCCATTGTCTTCAATGGAACTGAAGTCAAGGTGCCCTCAGGAAGATGTCTGACATTCTGTGAGTGAGCCGTTGACCAGGAGTTATGAGGAGATGGGGGAATGTGAGAAGCAGGAGGGGACTGAGAAGGTGCAGGGGAGAGTCTAGAAAGTTCAGGGAGATGTGGGGTACATGAAGGTTTTGAAGAGACAAGGGAAATCCGTGTGCAAGGAGGGAAACTGAGGGCTTGCAGAGGAATGTAAAATGCAGGTGGAGACTGGGAGGAGGGGAGGCTACTTGTGTCAAGGAGTCGGAGTGTTTGTGAATTTTTTGAATTAGCCTTGTAACAAATCCCACGTGGGTTGTGGTTGGGGAGAGCCTGTATGACTGTGTGACTGGATTTGGGGGCAGAGGAGTCTGCATATATGAACTGATCCTGGGGGGTGTGTGTGTGTCAACAAGTGTTTATGTATTGGCTTGATTTTGAGGGCAAATCTAGTGTGTGTGTGTATGTGAGAGAGAGAGCGAGAGAGAGATTTTGGGGGGCGCAGGCAGGAGTGTGTTTGATTTCTGTAGGCAGGGAAAAAGTGTGTGTGAGTGTTTCTGGTGGGGTAAACAGGAGTACGTAAGCAGGTGGGGTAAGAGTGTGTAAGAAGATGAAGGTGGGAAGAGTATACAGAACGAGGAAGCATGAGAAAGGAAAAGAGTGTTAGAGGGAGAAGGGAAGAGAGATTACTAAGTAGGAAGAAGAGAAAATCACACAAGAAAAGCAAAGTGGAGGGACGCAAAGGAAATATATCAATTCTTGCACAATGTAGGAAAATGAGATGGAGGGGCAAAAAGACAGAGGGCAAACTCGTACAATAAATAGCAGTAGAAAGGGAACGAACAGTGAAAGGGAAAAGAACAAATGAAAGGGAGACAAAGTAAGCTTTAAAAGATTTACTGAATAGAAAGAATTAGATGCAAAATGATGGACTGAATAACCCAGTCTAAAAAGGGATGTGATTGAAGTGAGCTGTGGGGACAGAAAGTAGGCTGGGGGAAGCCCTGTCTGTCTGTCCTGTCTCTTCCCTGGCTTATCTTTTTTTATGTTCAATGAAATCTGGACTTGGTCCCCATTCCCCAACTTTTTTTTCCTGTGGTTGCACTTGTGGGTGGAGAGGGTGGGAGAAGTGGTGATGAAAAAGCTGATATGCGAGAGTCTTGCAGCAAGGAACATGGATCTCTCTCCTGTGTCCTTGGCATTTGGGCTGCTCAGACTGGCTACAGGCATTGCCCTGAGGCCTTCTCAGATTGCATTACCTGAGCCTTCATGGAGGGGAATGTATGCTTTGGTAAACCATCCCTAAAACCGCCTCCAAGGTAAACAACTATCCTGGCATAAGAGAGGTTAAGTTGCAGTTTGGGGAACCAGAGCCTGCTGGCTATCCCTGAGCTTCCTAACTAAGAATAAATCAACCAAGTCTGTAGCACATAGAATCATTCCAAACTTGCTTTCAGATCGTTCCTATGCAATGCTTCCAGAACACGTGTCACTCCACTTGCGCAGCAGTAGTGGTTAGGGGGCAGTGAAGTTGTAAAAGGAGGAATCAGAGAAGGAAAGGAATTGTTTGATGGCTGGATGGGACTTGATTTAAATTAAACCAGATGGTACCCAGGTAACAGACAGTTCTGTTGTAATATTTTATGTCACACTCCCCAGCCCCACATGATTTCTTTGTCAAGATTTTATGGCCCTCAAATGGGACAGTCCCTGGTGGAAAAGAGGTGGTCTGGAAGGAAAGTTCTTCCCCACCTTCTTCTTAAGCATCCAATGCCAGCCATTGTTTGGAGGCAGGGCACTAGATTGTCCCCCTCACATCTGTGCTGTATCTCTCAGCTGGAACCAAAGAGGACAGGCAGCTCTCTGCAGACCACTAGTGGTCCATGTGCTATAGCCTGGGAACCCCTGTCCTAGAGGAGGTCTGTGTCCCCCTCACTTACTCATCCTCACTGCCATTGCAAACAGCCTTTGTTGCCAGGGTCATATCATATGCTGGAGGGGGTGGGCACAACGAAGGAGGTCAAACAGCAGATTCCTTTGATCTGTATGGCTTTTGTGAAGTACCCGCCTCTGGTTAGAGTACTCGGCTGCCAGTTGGCAAGCTGGCTGCTTCAGTACCTGCCACCTATTGACACGGGAAGAGCTGCCTCGTGTGTGCAGATAATGTACAGGAGTCCTATGTGGTTAATATTTCTGAGCAATTGTACTCATATACAGTGTATGTAAGTGGGCTTGGGACCCCTCCCTTTTCTCTTCAAGGCCACGGCAGTATTTTGCATGTAATAATACTCGGCTAAAGTTCAAAGCCTGCCATCCACAGATAAACGCTACAGTACCTCTAATTATATGTTTTTCTTCTCTTTTCATTTCAGACTAAGTCAGAATTCACAGTTGAATTTTCTGTCAGTGACAGCCAGGGGGTAAGTATGACTTTTTTCATTTCATGATCTGAGACCAGAGAAGCATGGAGTGGGACTGGGAGAGCACCGGCTGTTGAGGAGTTCACAGCCACTGCAATCCCAGCCTCTCCCTGAAAGGGGCATTAGAGAGTGAACAGGAGAGCACTGTAGGTCATGATGTAGAAATGCAGATGCAAGTCTTTTTACCATTATATAAAAGCTGTGGAGCTGCAGGGAGTAGTGGAGAAGCACTGGCTCAGGAGATCTTGCAGCTACAATGCTACCATCTCTTAGAAGGGGAGCTGTAAAGAGTGGAGTGGCTGCACTGGTTACTGGGGAATGGAGAAGTACTTTAGTCCCAGCATCTACCAGCAGGGGGTATTGTAAATCCCATCGGACCTCTGGCTGTTGGGGCTCTAAAGAGAATGATGTACAGTAGCTGTGGCTCTTGGGGAGTGACAGCTGCTGAAATTTTAGTCTCTTCCTGCCTGGATCTTCAATTCTGCATCTGTCCCTTCTCTGAAATCCTTTGAAAATGAAGAATGTACCCAGTGGCCTAATGCCAGCTGTATGTTTTTATTCTTCTGGCCACAGGTGATCAAGGGGACGGTGAATATCCAAGTGGGAGATGTGAATGACAATGCTCCAAGGTTTCACAATCAGCCCTACAGTGTTCGCATTGCAGAGGTAGGAGCCTGGATTTCCTCTGGAGAGACCTTTTTCCTGGATACTTTTTCTTCTTCTGGGCAGAGCTTGCCCATTTGTTTCAGTTAATTGTAAAAAGAGCAGAGCTCTCTATCCAGCTCTATAGTGATGGTAGTGGCCCTCTGGGGTGTTTGGTCTTTTCCACCTGTCCTGTCGTTGGGGTTCAGTGAAGGATGAAATCCCTGAAAGTCTAGGCCATTTGTTCCAATGGGTAGTAGCGGAGTGATAACGCTCCATAGGCAGAGTATATCTGTTGGGAAAAGGCAGGTGGAGGAGTGGGCTGTGAGCTCAAAGAAATGTAACACACACTCCATATGGGGCTTTAACTCAGGAGCAAGCTTTGGGAGAGAGTGAAGATTGAAAGCAGCCCAAAATAGGAATCTGTTTTTTGCTTCTGCTTTCTTTTGGGAACAAAGGAAGCGGCGTCTCCATGGAGGCTATTTTGTGTAGAAGTAAATGTTCCCTCAAGCCTTTTTAGATTAGTGGCAAACTCTGGGAATGCTCTGCCTGAATGGCTCTGCCCTCTCAGCTATTTGGTCTCCTTGTAGACCTCTCTGTAGTGATGAGATTCTTTTCCCTGGGAGAAGACTGTCGTGCTCCTTCCGGGGTGGCTTGGCCATGCTGACTGCTGGGAAGACGATAGCTCCTATATGTGTCGCTAAACTTGTGTAAAGTTGTGTCAACTCAGTCAAGTAGCATGGTCAAGGAACTTCTCACTCTGGAGATTTCAGGTTGATTTCAGGGTTGTTGGGTACAGCCGAGCAGCCAGTCTTTAGTGAGGGAGAGGATGGAGACCGACAAGCTGCACCATGGCTGGTACTAGTCTTAATCAAATGATTAACAGTTTTGAAATGGAGAAATGACTGATGGAGCCTTCTCCCTGTCTGATTCTGGGCCCTGCTATTCCCAGACTAGGGGAGCCCTCTCCCTGTCTGACCCCGGGCAGGCTCTTGTTATTCCTGAAGCATGCTTCTGTGTGCAGATAAGGGAGTTCATCAGTGTATGTGAAACTGAGCAGTCTTTGATAATTGAGAAGTACAAATTATTGGATTACAAATGGTTGGTTAATATGCTGGCTGCAGGCTCCATGCTGTGCTGGAGTTTGGATCTTTCACTGTCCCTCTCCTGTGTGGGTGAGTTTCCTTCAGTAGGCTGTTCATGATAAATTGGCCTGGAATTTGTCTCCCATTTGCTTTGTCTGCTTCTATGTGAAGCAAATAATCTGAAACACCTCTTTGAGAATGACAGTGTGTCAGAGGCATTTCTTTTCCTTATTAAGTGTAAACTTAAAAAAAAAAGTCAGCAATAGTTGTATAACCCATTCGCTGCTCCCTTTTTATGCCCAGACCTCTTGAAATGAATGAGGAGTGACTGGATCTCCATCCTGCAGATCCTCTGTACGGTGATATGTCTGAAGGGGAGGGTATTTTCGTAGGTCTGCGAAGTGTACTGGCAATCCGTGTGAGAACTTCATGTCCTGTCTCCACAAAGCCACTCTAGGATATGGGAAAGGAGGAAATTGGCTTTTAGGTGACTTCACCTAAATCCTTGAACACACAGACCCTTGTTTTCTATTGCTCTCCTTCTCTTTTCAAACTATTTCCCGATCTACAGAAGCAATGTACTTCCCCCTGGAACACAGGTAAGACTAGAAGAGAAGGTTCCCTCCTCCTTCTCCATCCCAACGTCACCCCATAAAACCTGTTAAAATATTTTATGATGTGTATTAGAAAGAGGGCTCCCTCCTGGTCATGGAGAAATGAATGGAAACTACATTTCTGTACCCATCTGGAATTGATGCTAGATTAAGCTTCTATATTTATATAATTGGAGCAACCATGCCATTTCTCCTCTCCCTTGTCACCTCCATCTTGAGAACTCAGATCATAAATTCAGATATATGGAAGGCTAGAGATTTAACTTACTGGTATCAAGTATGGGGAGGAAGGAGGGCCAAGGTTCAGGAATGGATGTGAACGTTAAACTTGGTTGGGAAAAAGGCATTGTGGCAGCAGTGCTGGAAGAGACAAAAAAATAATCTGTCACACTCTTTCTTTGCTGTCCTCTTCTGGATATGAGCCACCTGCTCTGTAGTGAGGTGTCTTTCAGCCCATCTTGCTGGTTTTGGTTGTAGTTAGCATCATGTTACTCACAACAAACCAACACTGAAACTTAGTTTTCAGAGCTCATGCTTTTTTGGAAATTGACCTAATGTAATTAAGTGTGTTCATGTGCCAATTTGTAATCTCTGTCCATGATCTTTAAGCAAGGACATGGATCAAAGGTAATGAGCCACATACTCATCATCCAGCCAGTGTCCTGAAAGCACTTCTGTTCTTCTATCAGGAGATAATATTTCCATGGTGCCTTTTTAATGTGTGGTAAAGTACTGAGAAAAAGGGAGGGTGTGCTTCTTTGGATCCAATAGGGCCTTCTAAAGTTATCAGTACGCTAGAAAAGTCATTGCTATTGTTTTTCTCTTTTCCTCCGTAACATTGCTGGTGGAGTCATTTCTAGCTTATTATACTACAGGTTCTGGTGGCCCTGGGAAGTCACAGTCTGGCTTCAAGCTTACACTTTTTTGTTGAGGGTGTTTTCATTTTGTAGTAACTTTGGGTTGGCAAGAACATGTCCTTCTTCCCACCACAGTATCACTTTACATTTTCTGAAGCCTGTCAGTTCATCCCTGTTCATGTGGGAATCCTGGGGGGAGGAGTCGCATGCCCACCTACTGGCCAGAATAGAACAAGCAAGAGAGATGATGCCTTCTCCTTTTTAAAGGAGACAGTTGAGTGTGTTGATTAGCTGTGTGCTGCTACAATCACCGGGTGCTTAGTACCTAGAGCTGCCATTGACTTCACAGGGAGGTGTGAGTTCTGTTCACCTTGGAAAATCAGGCCCCTGGCACAAAAAGGTGGCTTTGCTTCATGCAAGGTACATTGCTTTGAAGTGCCCAATGTTCCACTGAAACAACGGTAGTTCCAAGGAATGTGGACACATAGTTGCTATGGGACACAGCTGTGGAGGGTATTAGCAAACTCCTCTCTGTGATAATGCTTTTGATAAACAGTGAGGTTACTACTAGTCAGAGACGAGCCCTGCCCTAAAGAGCTTATGATCCAAGTTTAAGACCAGACGTAAACAGACACAATGTACAAATGGGACTGGGAAGTTGGGGAGGAAGACTGGGCTAACAAATGCGAATGCGATTTCCCCTAGATTAGCTAATGGCACACTTCATAGATATTGAGGGTTTTCCCTGGATCTATTCCTGTATTTATTTTGAGATAAATGAACATCTTGGTAGCAGTAGTCCTAGCTAAGAGATGGAGCAGCAGAGGAAGAGCTATTTAAGCCTACTACCATTGTATGGCAATAGAGAATTCAAAAATAATGTGCATAAATAAATGGAATATGAAAAAAACACCCTTTAAAAGTACTGCTTCTGAATAGGTATACCAGTGCCTTAGAAAGCCCATTTGTTTCAAGAATGTAAATTATTTGGGCATGAGCCATGTAGTGCAGTTTGTGAGTGCATGTGAGTGAGGGAATGTGTGAGTGGAATTAGTGGGGAAGCAAATGCACCCCTTAACATTAAGCTCCATGTGTTGCTCTGATTATTGGACCGGCAATCACGCCTCTTTGCCTTATGCTTCGGTACAGTGCCTGTGACCTGGTGGTCTTCAGTGCCTGTCATGTCTTAATTACAACACAGTCACCTGTTTGTAATAGCAGAGCAGGTGTGTGTGTTTGTGGAAGGAGGGGGGTCTCTCCCCCAACCCCTAACTATGCTGTTCCAGTGCAATTATCCATTTTATCTGGGCAAAAGGGCCTGCAATTCACTTGTCAAACTCTAATGAGGCAGCACGGATGCTTTCAAGTCTGTAAAGAAAGGGGAATCCAGCTAGAATTGGCAACTTAATTCACCAAGCTGGCCTTGACAGACCTCATTAAGTTCCCATGTATTCATTTCAGGCTAATGGCTGTCATGCTGACTGCTGTTTGATTTGCTATAATAGACTTTTATGGTTTTCCAATTTGCTAAAACGTGTTTGCCCATGTCTGTGCCCCGCAGTGCTTTGGTAGTACATTAGTTAGGCACCCACGTGCATGCCACACTGACCTTCAGGGTTTGTTCTCTAAGATGCATTTTTTCACTGTGTTCTCCTTGCCCCTACTACAGAGAATCATAGGGCTGGAAGGGACCTTGAGAAGTCATCAACGCCAGCCCATTGTATTGAGGCAGGACCAAATAAACCTAGACTATCCCTGTTAGGTGCTTGTCCAGCTTGTTCATAAAAATCTCCAGTGACAGGGGTTCCGCAACCTCCCCATGAAGCCTATTTCAGAGCTTAGCTACCCTTATAGTTGGAAAGTCTGTCCTAATATCTAACCTAAATCTTCCTTGCTGCAGATTAAGCCCCTTACTTCTTGTCCAACCTTCAGTGGTCATGGAGAACAACTGATCATTGTAGTTTTTTAACAGCTCTGACCATATTTGAAGACTGTTATCAGGTCCCCCTTCCATCGTCTTTTTTCAAGACTAAACATGTGCAGTTTTTTAACCTTTCCTCATAGCTCAGGTTTTCTAAACTTTTTATCATGTTTGCTGCTCTCCTCTGGTCTCTCTCCAATTTGTCCAATAATTGTGGCTCCTAGAGTCGGACACAGTACTCCAGATGAGATCTCACTAGTGCTAAGTAGAGCAGGACAGTTACCGTCTGTATTTTACGTACAACACTCTTGTTAATACACCCCAGAATGATATGAGCCTTTTTCGCAGCTGTGTCACATTATTGATTCATATTAAGTTTGTGATCCTGTATAACCCCCAGATCCTTTTCAGCAATACTACTACCAATCAGTTATTTCCTTTTTGTAGTTGTGCATTAGTTTTCCTTCCTAAGTGTAGTACTTTTTACTTGTTTTTATTGAATTTCATCTTGTTGAATTCAGACCAAGTATCCAATTTATCAAGATCATTTCGAATTCTAACCTTGTCCTCCAAAGTGCTTGCAACCCCTCCCACTTGGTGTCATGGGCAAATTTTATAAGCATTCTCTCCACTCCATTATCCAAGTCATTAATGAAAATATTGAATAGTACCACCTGCCCCAGGACTGACCCCTGTGGGATCCCATTAGATGCATCATCCCAGTGAACCATTGATAACTACTCTTTGAGTATGGTCTTTCAACCAATTGTGCACTCACTTTAGAGAAGTTTCATAATCTCTTCCTTCCCCCCTCTCTGTATTTCTGTTTCCACTTTTCCCAGAATTTGGATTTTAAATAAAAAATGTATAATGCTGAGATCTTCCTCTGCCTATTCTGTGTTGTCTGGAAATAGACGTGGAGCATCAGTAAATGCCAGAAACCCAGTTTCATGCGTGAGATCTAGCCAAGCTTTGGGATTGTCCAGACTCTGGTGGGGAATAGTGGAAGTTCCTGGATCTGAAAACTCTTGTGTATCTTTAAATGTAAGCTAGCCATCTATCTCTTCATTGTACATAACATGTAGGAAAATAAGTCTGGTCAGCCAGCCTGACATGGTATAATGATTCTATGTAAAACAAGCTAACAAAGACAGAACAGAACCAACACTTATTTCTAGAGTCTGGTCTAGGTATGGTACAAGGCTAGACACAGAATATTTCCTGTAGGTACATCAAAGCCTCTCCAGTTCAGTCTGCATATACGTAACTTTCAGGGGCAGGTGCCTCCCCATTTACTGGGTTATTTATCACATTCATGATGGGAGCCTCTGACTTTATAAAATAGTGTGGTTCTGCACACTCAGATTTTGTGGCTATTAACTCCATATGTATTCATAATCAACAGGATTAAGTCTTCGGTCCTGCAGGTTCCATGCATAACATCTGTAGCTGGTGAGCTAACTGGTTCAGTGGGGAGCATGGTTAAACCACAGTAGGTCTGGTAGCCCTTAGCAGAAGGCATTGGCCTATATTCTGATTTCCTGTAGAGCCAATCAGTGCTCTTAATTTCCCACTGTCCTGAACTACTCTTACCTTGCTAAGCGTGCCATGGCTCTCTATAATCACTGGGGAACTGACAGTCCTGTTTGGATGACAGAAATGTCAGTTGACTGTTTCCTTTCTGGCTGAACCTTCCATGAGGACTTTTCCAACAGGGATTTTCTCTTCTGTAGCAGCAGTTTCCCCATCTTCTTCTTTAACATAAAAACATAAGAATGGCCATACTGGGTCAGACCAAAGGCCCATCTAGCCCAGTATCCTGTCTTCTGACAGTGGCCAGTGTCAGGTGCCCCAGATGAAATGAACAGAGCAGCCATTCCTTGTTGCCCATTCCCTGCTTCTGGCAAACAGAGGCTAGGGACATCATCACTGCCCATCCTAGCTAATAGCCTTTGATGAACCTATCCTCCATGAATTTATCTAGTTCTTTTTTGAACTCTGTTGTAGTCTTGGCCTTCACAACATCCTCTAGCAGAGAGTTCCACAGGTTGACTGTGCGTTGTGTGAAAAAAATACTTTCTTTTGTTTGTTTTAAACCTGCTGCCTATTAATTTCATTTGGTGACCCCTAGTTCTTGTGTTATGAGAAGGAGCAAATAACACTTCCTTATTTACTTTCTCCACACCAGTCATGATTTTATAGACCTCTTTCATATCCCCACTTAGTCGTCTTTTTTCCAAGCTGAAAAGTCCCAGTCTTATTAATCTCTCCTCATATGGCAGCCGTTCCATACCCATAATCATTTTTGTTGCCCTTTTCTGAACCTTTTCCAATTCCAGTTCTTTTCCAATTCTATATCTTTTTGAGATGGGGGCAACCACATCTGCATGCAGTAGTCAAGATGTGGGTGTATCATGGATTTATATAGAGGCAATATAATATTTTCTGTCTTATTACCTATCCCTTTCTTAATGATTCCCAACATTCTGTTTGCTTTTTTGACTGCTGCTGCACATTGAGTGGATGTTTTCAGAGAACTTATCCACAATGACTCCAAGATCTCTTTCTTGAGTGGTAACTGCTAATTTAGACCCCATCATTTTATATGTATAGTTGGGATTATGTTTTCCAATGTGCATTTCTTTGCATTTATTAACACTGAATTTCATCTGCCATTTTGTTGCCCAGTCACCCAGTTTTGAGAAATCCTCTTGTAGCTCTTCACAGTCTGCCTGGGACTTAACTATCTTGAGTAGTTTTGTATCATCTTCAAATTTTGCCACCTCACTGTTTACCCCTTTTTCCAGATTATTTATGATATGTTGACTAGGACTGGGCCCAGTACAGACCCCTTGGGGACACCACTAGTTACCTCTCTCCATTCTGAAAACTGACCATTTATTCCTACCCTTTGTTTCTTATCTTTTAACCAGTTGCCAATCCATGAGAGGACTTTCCCTCTTATCCCATGACTGCTTACTTTGCTTAAGAGCCTTTGGTGAGGGACTTTGTCAGAGGCTTTCTGAAAATCTAAATATACTATATCCACTGGATCCCCCTTGTCCACGTGCCTGTTGACCCCCTCAAAGAATTCTAGTAGATTGGTGAGGCATGATTTCCCTTTACAAAAACTACATTGACTCTTCCCCAACAAATTATGTTCCTCTATGTGTCTGACAATTTTGTTCTTTACTATAGTTTCAACCAGTTTGCCCAGTACTGAAATCAGGCTTACCAGCCTGTAATTGCCGGAGTCACCTCTGAAGCCCTTTTTAAACGTTGGTGCCACATTAGCTATCCTCCAGTCATTTTGGTACAAGTCTGATTTAAGTGATAGGTTACAGACCACAGTTAGTAGCCCTGCAATTTCACATTTGAGTTCCCTCAGAACTCTTAGGTGAATACCATCTATCTGTTCTTGGTGACTTATTACTGTTTAGTTTATCAATTTGTTACAAAACCTCCTCTAATGACACCTCAATCTGGGACATTTCCTCAGATTTGTCACCTAAAAAGAATGGCTCAGGTTTGGGAATCTCTCTCACATCCGCAACTGGAAAGACAGATGCAAAGAATTCATTTAGTTTCTCCGCAATGGCCTTATCTTCCTTGAGTGCTCTGTTAGCATCTCGATTGTCCAGTGGCCCCACTGGTTGTTTAGCAGGTGTCAGTCCTTTGTCCATCCCCTCCCACAAATCAAAATTCCTAGAGATTTTGGCCGAGTCTCTCAACGTTGCTAATGGTACCAGCCTCTCTCTCTCTCTCTCTCTCTCTGTATGTGTGTGTGAGCGTGTGTGTGTATGCATAAGTTTATTGTGATGTCATGTGTGACAACAGCAAAGAATGTTCTGCTGCAACATTCTTGCCTTACCTTCTGTCTGCCAACTTGCTTGATTGACAACAGCTGATGAACCAAGGAGCTACTGATAGATGCATACTAACCATCTGTCAACAACTTCTTGAATCAGCTATTTCCACAGGTTTTAGAAAAGAGGATGGGTTTTTATAAAAGGAAATCCGCAGATTCATTTCTTGCTCATTAGATTACACGTTATAGGTTGGTGCCTCCTTGTTCTAGAGACTGGTGGGGACTAGCATTGCAACAGTCAGTTCTCAACGTTCCATTTTGATTTGACTGCGGGCATCTTTCAGTTCTTCTTCTGCTTCAGGATTTTAAGTTCCTTGGAGGCAGATGTGGATTATTTTATCTTTTTGCAGACTACTATGAGTCTGCTGTATTCTGTTATATTTAACACAATGGATAATTTTTAGAGTAATGTGTATTATTGGGTTACATCTTCTGGCATAAGACCGTCTTCTCGGTCATGCTTTCGGTGCCAGACTGCCACTTAGTACCTCAACCACCCATGAGATGGCACACCAAAAGAAGTACCTGTAACTTGACAGGGCATATTAATTTATACTAGGGCTTTGTTTACAGCACAAGACTGAGGCTTCCACTGCATCTGTAACCATCTGCCTATTGATCTGTGAGAGAGAGGAGCAGAGGCCAATAAAATCATCTCCAAACTTCTCCACTGCTGGATTGAGCCATTCAGTTGCCAGTGCCTCTGGGCTACAGAATCCAAATATCTCTCATCCACTCCAAAGGGCATTTTGTGGGCTAAGGTTCTTTGACCTTTCCTTCCTGTTAGTATGGTGAGGAGGTAATGAGAAAACTCCTCTAAACATCAGAGAGGTGGCATCATTTAGAAATCTGCCACCTTTGGCTTTGTAGCCCCGTGACTTTTGTCTGCAGCAGTTTAGCATATTAAAAAGCATCAGGCATAAGAAGGGATGTGTGTATGTGGTGTGATCCTGCATGCATATGTGGTTTCCAGTAAAAAAACCCAACAGCCCAGTATCTGCATTGTAAGCAGCAAGTCCTTCCACTATCAACTCGCTAGTCTGTATTCTAGCCTTAACTGTACAGACATCTTTGCAGACTTGAACCATATACTGTATCTGTCTCATTCAAAGCAAATAAATAAGAACAAACTCCAGTATGAGACAGGGCTGGAAGAAAAGGAAAACTCTAGCCTGCTTTTACAGATAGAAACATAGCCGAAGGAAGTTTCTGCAAAGCAGAGCCCTGCCTCTGCAGCCACAGTCCATCTTGTCAGTGTTGTGTCCCCTGACCGTGGTTTTGATTGCCACTTATTTTAGTTGGGAATGTGGTGAGGATACAATCACTTGCCATTTACAGCAGTTTTTTCTGTTCAAGCAAAAGCCTCTGGGAATGAAACGTCACAAGCCTGGGGTTACCATTTTCATTTTTCATGTACTGATGCTGCTGAAGCAGCTCTCTCTCTCTCTCTCTCTCTCTTTTAAAATTGGGTGGAAAGGTGTGCTGCTGCCCAGAGTGGGGGCTGCAGGAAAGGGTGGTCATCACACTGCCTTACCTGGAATGCGATAGTGGTAGGAGCGGGTGGGGAGCAAAAAAACCAAAGCCCCAGATGTAATTAAAATGATTATTTTGTTTTAATGGTAATAATGTTAGTAATTACATCAGTTTCCCAGCCAATCCTGCCCAGGAGTCTTTGGAGACCCATACAATTCTATTGCAATGGCTACAAGGCCTGATGCTGTGAATATGAAGCAGTTGGACTGAGTGTGAACTTCTAGTTCAGACACATTAGTAATTCTCTTACACACTCCAGGCCACCTTTGATTATTTTTTTCTTTAAATCAAAAACCTTTAAATTGAAGGAGATGATAAAGCTGTGATAGGACAGATATTCCTGCTACTCTTCCAGAGCTGTCAGTAATCAGTGCTGGCCGTTTTCCTCTCTCTTTTCCGTTTTTATCCCTGCTTGCCGCCTTCTTCTCTATCCATTCTTTTGCTTCTGTGTGTGTTTTAGAGCTGCACAAATAACTGGCAGCGAACAATTTATCTGGCAAATCTATCCTCCTCCCCCTGGCCCTGCTCCGCTCACAGGATACCTGTAAGCAGATCAAGATTTCCTTAGATGTACTTAGTATGCAAAATTATCTGATGGAGGTTTTTAAAACTTTCTGGATTGATCACAAACAGTGCTGTGGAATATTCACTATTCAGACTGTGAGGGTTAATTACGATTGGTCAGAAATCATATAGCTCTGTTTCTCAGATTAGTATGCAAGCACTTCCAGCTCAAATACTCCCTTATGTGAATGTAAACTTTGGTTTATTCAGTTACTCATCTTGTAACTTTGTAATTCACTTTCTGCAAACACCAATCCCAGTAACAGTCAATGGCACAAATGTCCATGGGAAGTGAACACCAAAGAAGGATGCAAGCACAGCCTGAGAGAATGAGTTTAAACATTCAAAAAAATTGTCATTGGAAAATATTTTTTGTAGAATCCACCCAACTCTAGCATATTATTTAAAATATAATAATAATCACTGCTCAATCACACAGGGATTTAAAAGCCCAAAGATGAGGGAAAGACATTTGTTCACTGGTCAGGCACGTGAATCTCTCTGTTTTCATGTCACTTTCTTTATGGGAGAGTGAATTTAGTTCTGGTAATAAGTGTCAGAGTGAAAGCCTTAAAATTGATTTCCTCCATGACAGCATGTTCTTCAACCCTGACCTACTGCTGAGAGAGGAGGCCTGTTGGTTTACTGCTGAGATTGCGGTTGCAGTGTTGTCTTGTTGGGTATGGATACCTCTCCCCTAGGAACTAAACTGAGCCCTTTGGTTCATTTTACACAAAGGCTACTGAACAGGGGCTGGAAGGTGACAATTTTTGGACTTCAGAACTAGTGCCATCCCACTGGCAGAGCTTGTATCCCTTTACGAGCCCCTGTACCATGCACAAATCCTTGGTGGTCTAGAGACTTGATGAGTTTTTGTATCATTAGCTCTGTTGTGTCATATAACGTACTGAGTCCCTATATCACTAGAAATTCCAGGTTCAAAGGTTCTGTGACTTGCTAACATTATTGACCAAAAATGTATCCTCACTGTTGCCTTTAAAATGTTGTTTGAATTTTCAGTGGCCATTGAAATGAGGAACTGCATTAGCTGGACATGCTCTATGCAGGCTTTAGTTTTGACAGCACTTTTTAATCCTGGCCTGCAATTCTTCACACTATTTTAGTTCTAGGAACTCTCAGAGCTCTACAAAAATAGTTCAGTTCTGACCGGTAGCACCTCACCACGGTTACTTCAGTCATAAATCTCTCTTTAGCCGAGACTGCCAGCCCTGCCAGATTTTGTCACTGTGAAATGTTTTTGGGATGCAAACATGGGAAAAGTTATAATTTGAATTATAATTTATTATAATATATAATAAATACTAGAAAGCGGGGCAGTTTGGAATTTTATAAACTTTACACAGAGAGATGTTGGCACAGGTTGTTACGGAATCATTTATACAGCATGCAGTCTGACACACTGAAAGTCCCAGAGAGGGCTGGAAGAAATCGGATTGCATGCAGAAATCTAGGTTGATCAGCCACTAGTTCTTGTTCCTTGTGATGGGGTGTTCACCCCACACCAACCCTGAAGGGGTTAAGGTGGTTCACAAGGGGCCAATTAACCTTACAGGCTGCACCTGTGCGGGGTGGGGAGGAGTCAGGCTTGATTGATGAAGTTAATTGATGATGAAGCCCAGATGGGCAACAGCTGGCTGACCTTGTATAAAACCAGGAAGTTTGCAGCAGAAAGGGGCTGTCGGGAGAGAGTCTGCAGTCACTGTCTTGATACAGACAGATGGATAGGAATAAACCCAAGGGGGAGCAAAATTCCTGGAATCCTAGCTCTGTGGGAAGGGTTTACTCAGAGGAGTTTGGGGAAGAAAGCCTATGGAAGGCAGAGTCAGAAAAAGCCCAGGGAAAAAGCAGAAAGGTTTGAGACTGTTTAGACCTTGGTTGCTGCTGATCAGGTCCCAGGACTAGAAGTAGCGGGTGTGCCTGGGATCCTTTACCAGCCACTGAGAAAGTGGCACAGACCAGGAAATGCCAAGGAGGACTGCCTGGAATGGCATACAGACAGTTGGTCCGGAGGGACTTTGATACCCCAGAAGGGAAAACTATATATTGACTAGGCTGGAGGGCTGAGTCAAAAACAGAAAGCACCCTGAATTCTGGAGAGCGAGAGGGCCATGGGGCAAGCAAGCATTGGAAGGAGGTACTAGACCAGATGAGGGCAGAAATATTTGTGAGCTGCCAGAGCTGTGGCACTTGCTCATTGAATCCACTTGTACTGCTGTGTGGGAGCTTTAAGAGTGCAGTCAGCAGAATTTCCCTGTTGTGCCAGAAATGAAGGTAACAGAGCATCCTCTAGGAAGATGCTGGATCCCACTAAACCTCCCCATCCCCAGTGCACACTCTAGATATACGTGTCTTGCAGGG